>NC_089266.1:10297895-12697895 GCF_963930625.1 Muntiacus reevesi | reverse complement strand
TTTTTATTTCTTAGAGAAAGACCGTGTGGCTGTGGTAAAAGACTCTGGGCCCACACTGTTTAGGTCCCAGTCCTCCTCTGCCCTTTGTCAGCTTGCTGTGTGACTTGGGCAGGTTACCTTCTCTCGGCCTCAGTTTCTTTATATACAGATGAAGAGGATAACTGCCCCCCACCCCTATCAGATGTTCCTGATGTGAAGACTCCCTCAGGAGTGCCTCTAGGTAGCCAGCCCCTGGCCTGTTCATTGTCGTGTTCATAAATTCTTTCTTGTTTCAGTGATGATCTGGGATGACCTGAAGAAGAAAACTGTGATTGAAATAGAATTTTCTACCGAAGTCAAGGCTGCCAAATTACGGCGAGATAGGTAGGTTTGGTGTCTCATTTTTCAAGGTAGAGTAGTCACCTTCTCTGAAGTTGGCTGAAGTAATCTTATATTGAAGGAAGAGATGTGTTTGGGAAAATGATGTATAAAAAATAAGGCTGTAGTTTTTGACTCAAGAACATAAGGAAGGCAGTGAGTTTCATTTGCCTCCTGGGGTCGTTTCGCGGTGAGCAGTCAGTGGGTGTGGGTGCACCTCCGTGGACTTGCCCTGGGCTGGCCCTGCCCTCCAGCTCTCAGTCCTTCAGGGGGACCGTCCTACCCGTCAGGTGCAGACAGAGGACATGAGTTTTGACCCCTGAATTGCCTCCCTTTTAGCCCACGCTTGTCCACATCATGCCTCATAAATGTTTCAGTTTGAAGGTAAAGGAGAACTCAGGAACTGCTCACAGAGAGTGTCATTGAATCTCACCTGTTGAAAGTAGCCAGTCTCTCGCAGACATTGCCCCTCGTGTTTAGTAGAACACAGGAGTTTTTCCTAGTATTTTGATCGCAGTGGGGCAAAGCTTAGGTTTGTTTTGTGGCATGGGGTGTGAATGGAGTCTGTCATCCTGCACTTGTAGGTAGACTTGTATCTTCCAGGAATGTCAACATTTAGGGCTCGTAATAATGCAAATCCTGGAGCCAAATGAAGGATCTACTTTCTCACATTTCTGAATTGTCAAGACATGTCTAAAAGTGTGTTAAGATAGAATTTCTGACTTTGTATGCTACTTAGTTCTTACGCTATAGATAGAATGGTTGATGAGAATGCCGTCCACCCCCCACCGCACCTTGGGCTGTACCTGCCTCTTCCCCGGTGAGGGGCTCAGGCCTAGTGTCAGCCTCTGCCCTCCGGCTCCCTGCTGACCTGCTTTGCAAACCTTGCTGCCCCGCTCCCGGGGTCAGGAATGGGAATGATCCTCTTGTATGTGGTTGTTGGAGTGTTTCTGTTTCCAAATAATAAAAACAAAAGCCACAAAATGTTTGAGTTTCACTTTGGGGGAGAGAACATTCTGATGGTGTTTTCTTCTTTCCAGAATTGTGGTTGTTTTGGACTCTATGATCAAAGTGTTTACATTCACACATAATCCCCATCAGTTACACGTCTTTGAAACCTGCTATAACCCTAAAGGTAAGAATCCAGAGGAGGATGGATGGTGGAAATGGGCTTCATGAGTCCAGACCAGGTGGGATGCAGACCCGTGCTGGGCGCCTGTCCTGCAGGTGGTCTTGGAGTGACGTCACCCTTGTGGTGGGTCCCGGAGCATCTGGGGTGCTGGGGAAAGGTCTGAGAGGTGCAAGCTCCCCCCACCCCGCTGTGAACTTGCCCTGGGTCACAGCCCAGCCTCCTCACTGTGGAACTGAGACCCCGCCTCTTACCATAAGCTTCTGGGTCTCTCTTGGGACTTTTCACAGTGACTGTCAGCCATTCAGAAGCTCCATGGTGAGCCTGGAATCCATGGTTTTATTAAGTTCTGAGATTTCCTTCTTGTTTTCTTCTTCACATGTGGCTTTGTTATTCATTGTATCATCCTTACTTTGCTTTTAAAGTTTTTGGTTTTTTCTTCTAGCTTTATTGAGGTATACTTTACATAAAACTCACTCATTTTAAGTGTCTCGTGTGTTAAACTTTAGCCACTGCCACAGTAAGAGCAGAACAGCCCATCACCCCAGAGGCTTCCCAGTCTGCACGTTTCCCACCTAACCCTCAGGTTTTGCCTTTTCAGGTAGCTTTGCTATCTTTCTCTTAGCTTAATATGTTTTAGATTCCTTTATTTTTGTGTGTGTATGTGTGTTATTATTTTGTTCATTTTTATTGCTGAGTAACATACTATCATATGGGTGACCACAGCTGTTGATCCACACCAGATTTTTTGGCTGTTAGGAATAGAAGCTGCTATGTATGTTTACATGCAGGTCTTTATGTGGATATATTTTTTTTCATTTCTCTTGCATATATACTGAGGAGTACAATTGCTGGGTCATATTATAATTATTCTTTAGATTCCACATTGTGTTAACATACAGTATCTTTCTTTCTCTGACTTAGCAAAACACCCTCCATGTCATCCATGCTGTTCCAGATGGCAGGATTTCATTCTTTTTTTATGGCTGTGTTGCATTCCATCAGGGGTCTATCTACTCTCTGTGTTTGATTGGAGCATCTAGTCCATGTACATTTAAAGTAATAATTGATAGCTGTGTACTTATTGCCACACGTTGTTTGAGGTTGTTTTGGTAGGTCTTTTTCATTCCTTCTTTTGTTTTCTTCTTTAGTGTTTCGTTTGGATTCCTTTCTCTCCTTTGTGTGTGTATCTATTGTAGATTATTGGTTTGTGGTTACTATGAAGTTTATGTATAGCAGTCAGTGTGTATGTGTGTGATTATTTTAAATGGCTGACTTCTTAATTTCAAATGTGTTTTAATGGCCCTACATTTTACTTCCCTCTCCGCACGATTTCTGGTCTTGGCATTGTGTTTTACATCTTTTTGTGTATCCTTTACTCCTTGCAGATGTAGATGATTTTACTGCTTTTGTCTTTTAACCTTCCCACTGGCTTCGTGGGTACTACCACTCTATATTTGCCTTAACCAGTGAACTTTATCCTTTAACAGTTCTCATGTTTCTACTTGTGACCTTTTCTTTTTTGCTTAGAGAAGTGCCTTTACCATTTGTTTAAAAGCTATTTTTTCTGCATTGGATTACTTTGATACCTTTTTTTTTTTTTAAAGTAAGTGTAAGATTTTTCTGGACTCTATTCTGCTCCAGTGGTCTGTGTTTCTATTCTTATGCCAGTATCAGGCCACCTTGATTTCTGGAACTTTAAGATAATTCTTGATATTAGGTAGAATAAATCCTCTGATCTTGTTCCTGTGGTATAAGAATTGAAGGAGCTATTCTAGGACCTTCTACTTTCCTTGTAACTTGGTGACAGCTTGTCTCTTTCTTCAGAAAAGCCTGCAGAGATTTTTACTGTGATTGCACTTACTCTGTAGATGGATGAAGGTAGGTTCCAGCCTGAGGTCATAGGACAGCTTTCCACTCACCAGGTCTTGGGTTTTCCTTTGCAGTGTGTTACAGTGTTTTCCATCTATTGTTAAATTTATTGTCGAGTTTTGGGATTTTTTTATGTGTTTGTTAACGGATTCATTTTTAGATTTTACAATTTTGCATTCTCCCAAAAGACAGACATTTGATAAAGTATATTTAATAATAAATTCAGCAAATGTTTCCAATTATGAAGCCATCTCGAGGGAGCAAACTCTGCTTGGTTCCCTGCTGCCCTTTACTGGGAAAGGATTTTGTGACTCAGTCTTACTTTTCCGTGAGACCTGGAAGGCAGAGAGTAGGTGTGGTTGTTTAAAAGCAGAAACATCGAGACGGTCTGAGTCCTTGACAAGGTTCTTGTCTCTCTCTAGGTCTCTGTGTCCTGTGCCCCAACAGTAACAACTCGCTCCTGGCCTTCCCAGGCACGCACACGGGCCACGTGCAGCTTGTGGACCTGGCCAGCACCGAGAAGCCCCCGGTGGACATTCCTGCCCACGAGGGCGTCCTGAGCTGCATTGCTCTCAATCTGCAGGGAACAAGAATCGCGACCGCCTCTGAGAAAGTAAGCGGGTGTCCCTGTCCCACCGGAGTCGCGCCTCTAGGGTGACCTCGCCTGCTGTAGATGTGGGCTCCTGGCAAACCAGCCCTTCCCTGAAGATCCCAACTCCCCGAGATTCTTAGCCACCTTTGCCCAGAAAGCAAGTCATAGCTGACAAAGAGGGTCCAAAAGTCATTTTATTCAGTTGTGCTCCATCTGTTTGGCAGTGGGATTAGTGTTTCTCTTTCTGACTGGCTGTGGGAGCTAGAATTAAGATGCCATTTCCCTGGGTGGTGAGTGAACTGACGGCTCTCGGGGCCTTGGACAGCCTAGGTGTATGCCAGCGGAGCGTGTGCATGGGACTCCGAGAAGGCCATGTGTGGGCTTGGGCCCTGGGCTCCCTGACCCTCTGTCGGCACCTGCTGGCTGCTGTCAGACTAAATAAAGAGATTTTGGTTCGTTCTCAGTGACAACAGGGGGAAAGTTGAGTTTTAGGTTATGTGGGCTAGTTTGGGAAAGACTTCGATGGGCTCATGGGTTTGTGAATAAAAATCATTTCAAAAAAAAAAAGTTGTGAATCTTTGATAATGAAACACTTCACTGTTTTTCAAAGGGGACCCTTATACGAATATTTGATACTTCATCAGGGCATTTAATCCAGGAACTACGAAGAGGATCTCAAGCAGCTAATATTTATTGGTAAGAAATCACGTTGTTTCACCCTAGAGAAGGGGCCCTGTGTGATCTGGTGGGAGAGGCAGGACCACCCACATGAGGCAGGCGGGGGCTGCTGTACTGGAAGGGGCTGGGTGGTTTTTTTTTTTTTTTTTTTAGTTGGAGGGGGGCTGGGTTTTTAATTCACTTTATTATTGCTGATTTAACTCTTTATCATGGGAATATACACAGAAGTAAAATATTACAATTACCATGGACCTGTCATCCTGCATTTGTCAGATTTGCCTGTTTTATTTCATCTCTCCACTGTCCCTCCAGCTTATTTTTTTGGTAGTGTCTTCAGGCAGACACTGGAGGCCTTGTTAGCCTGTCTCTAGTCACTTCAGCAACTGTGTGGAGCTGCACTTGGGCTTAAGTGATTAAATGTAGGCAGTATCTGCATGTAGCGTCAGTGGGGCCTGTCATGCAACCGACTCTCCCATCTGTCTGCTCTGGGGCCCATCCAGCCAGTCCAAGTGACGCCCCCCATCTCGGGGGCCAGATCACTGGAGGGGAGTTTTTCTCTCCCGGGCAGCTTGTTGGGGTGGCCTCAGGGCCCCTGGGGTAGCAAGGTGGTCTGCTGTTGGCACCTGAGGAGGGGCTGTGCCCTGGTTTTGACTCTGGTAAAATGACTGTCCTGACCACGGGGGTGTTGGAGCAGGGGAGCTGAGGTCAGGACTCGCTCCTGTGTCCACACAAGACCAAGACCTGAGCCTTATCTGCTTTATCTGCAGCATTAACTTCAATCAGGACGCTTCCCTCATCTGTGTGTCCAGTGACCACGGCACGGTGCACATTTTTGCAGCAGAAGATCCGAAAAGGAATAAACAATCAAGGTAGGTTTCCCAGTTGCCTGAGTGCCGGCCCATTGGGTCTGAATCACAGGCAGGATGCTTCTCGTTGGTCGTTCATTTGATTTTCTAAAAACCAGTGCAGATTACTTGATGCTGAGACTGGCATCACGACTCGCCCTGCCATTAGCTCCTTAGGAAATCTGATGAGGTTCCAGGCGCCTTCTAGGGAGGCAGAGCTTGGTCCTGAACTCCCAACAGTCATGCTCGAGTTTGCCGTTCAGACTGTCGATTTGGTGGCAGTAGAAAGAACCCTGTGCCCTGTTTGGTGGTGGTGGTTTCTGGGTCTCTAATAGAGCCATTTGTAACAGTTTATTTTTGTGTGAAAAATAATAATTAAAAGCAAAAATCGAATTTAAACCATTAAGGCTAAGCCGACAGTAAGGAGAGCTGTGTCTCTAACTTTGTCATGTGACCATAACTTCCTTTCTTTGCTTCCTTGTCCTCACAGTTTGGCATCGGCCAGTTTCCTTCCAAAATACTTCAGTTCCAAGTGGAGTTTCTCCAAGTTTCAGGTCCCCTCAGGCTCTCCATGCATTTGTGCCTTTGGAACAGAGCCAAACGCTGTCATTGGTAAGTGGTCCTTCCGGGGGAGAATGGCCCCGGGTGTGATCAGTGCCACGCCAGCCTCGCTGGTGTTCCTTCCTCTCTCTTGGGGGTCCCGTATATCCCTCTCGGGGTTCACGCAGCTCCCTGCCGTCTGGGGGTTCCTGGGAAGTTGGTAGGGCAGATCATTTGGTCTTGGAACCAACGACCTGAGAGGGTTCTCCATTGCTGCACTAGCTGAGTGGATGCAGCTCTTCCCCCCAGAACAGTGGGTTCTCGGCCGAGCGTGCCCCCACCACACGCAGATCCCAAGGGCGGCTCAGTGCGGGCTGCTTGCTTTTCACGCTGAGTGACGCGGTCTCCTCTGCCCAGCGATCTGTGCGGACGGCAGCTACTACAAGTTCCTGTTCAACCCCAAGGGAGAGTGCGTCCGGGACGTGTATGCGCAGTTCCTGGAGATGACGGACGACAAGCTTTGACCCTTCACCAGGAGCACGAGCACTGCGGCCCCTGGGCGCCCAGCGGCCCCTTGAGCTCCTGGGGCTGGTGACGCTGGGCCGGAGGGACGGCCCAGGACCTTGTCGTGAAGCCACTCATGGCTGTTTTCCGAAGCCAGGCCTCCTGAGTCCAATGTTAAAGGAAGAATCAGTGGGGCACGGGGACACTCCCACCTGACCGCCGGCTTCACCATTCGCTTAGTGGTTCTGCCGCATCCACCACCTGCAGCCAGGGCTCTGGACAAGCTGGGGGCACGTTGAGAAAAGGAGGGACAATGTGAAATTCATTTGTGGCGCCAGATTCCATCCTTTTTGCTTAGTTTGTGATGGAGAGGTGAACACACGTGCAATCTTGGTTCTTTCTCACCAGATATAAATGGGATTATCACACCGGCAGCCTTAGGAGGAGGAGGGAGGAAGCCCTTCTCCCATCTGAACTGAAGAAAGTTTAGAGTTCACAGGCTTGGTGTCTCCCTCAGGAGCCACACGTCACATGTCCCCCTCTTGCTGGCGCCATTGGAGTTGAGGCAGCGCCAGGCCTACCCCGTGAGCCGCACCTGTGGCCTCCTGGCAGCTCTGGGTCAGAGGGAGTCCCCTTTACTCGTAGGGAACAGAGTAACGCGTAGACTTTAAAACTGAGTCATAGAAGAACGCATCGCTTAATTCGGAGGATACGAAGGGAAACCGGCGTCTCGACAAAGCAGCGCCCGGTCCTGTGGGCTTCGGCCGGCCGCTTCCACTTCCCTCTCTCACCGTCTTCTCTCCCTGTTTTTAAGAATAGCTGCACACTAACATTCTGGGAATGAGAGGCACATACTTTTTTTTAACATTTGGTAACTAAAATAGGTTATGGGCTGTATATTGTTAGTACTACTTGAGGTATATATTTAATTTTCTTAAATTCCCTTTAAACTTAATTTTGTTTTGATTTCAGGTTGCAAACATTAAAATCTGCAGCTGCAAGCTCTCAGTTTGCCAGTTCTTTTACTGTCATGTAATCAACTAACTTTGTCTGTGGATTTCAATGTAAAGTATGCATGTTACTTTTATGTGTATTTAATCATGAAATTTAATTTTGCACACTTATTTGTAATGTTTCTTTTAAATAAACGTGGCTAATTTTGTTGTATTCTGTACCCATCAAGGGAAGAGAATTGTATGTTATAAAACCACAGCCCGTTTTGTTGGACTGTGGACTGCAGGCTGCAGGAATGGCCCGGTGTGCTTCATGGCCTGAACTATCCGCGGCCGCGTGGGGGCCGGGGGCCTGTGGCCTGTGGCAGCCCAGCTCCAGGAGCAGAGAGGAGGAGAGTGGTGTTCCCTAGCAGTGTCCGTCGTCTCTGGTCAGGAGGCTCTGCCTGAGGTCTCTCTGGGGGAAAGCGTGGTGTTGGGCCACCCATCAGTGTCTCTAACAACAGTGTCTCTTAACTTTGGGCCCAGGAGTGAGAGGGGGTATTTCACATCTGTATGATCACTAGTTTATGTTGTCCCCAGTAGGGTGCCTTTAGTGTATCCAAATACACATTAAAGCAGGAAAAGAGTTTTGCAAAGGTTGGTGTCATGGTGAGTGGAGATGCTGCAAGCTGGTGAGGTAAGCTGGGCTGAGTGAGGAACCAGCTCACTGGCCCTGGGAGAGGCCATGCCCGGGAACATTCCATATCCAGGATGTTCTGGCACGTCCATTAAGAGTCCACAGTGTGGGAGCAGGTGCAGACTCTGCCACCCCAGGCACAGCCTTGCCTGCTTTGTAAAGTGACAGGACAGGCCTGGGTGGTGTGTGAGTGACCCCCATCAAGAGGCTCTGATTTGTCTCGGGGGTTTCCCCTCGGGGTGGTGACAACACCGCGTCTTGCCTGGGAAGTGCCCTGGATGAGGCTCCTGGAGGGCAGGCTGAGGTCTGGAAGGCCGAGGTGGCGGGAAGAGCTGTCCCTGGCCCGTGGGCTGTTGGGTGAACCTTCCTCGGTTCATTTAAGGACAGCAGCAGACTTGGTTTCTCAAACTGATAACCACTGCTTTGTTGCCCAATGTAGGGAAAGCATGTTGTTCTCAGCCAGGGCAACCTCTACTTCCCCTCTTGGCTGAATCCTGCCAGCGCCTGAACGTGGGTGCGGAGGGGCCGGCATGAGAGTCTCGTGTCCAGGGCTCCCGCAAGCCCCACTTAGTGGCTGGGCTGGATCAGCCTGATTCGTGTGTCCCCCAAGTGTCCGTGTGAACACTTTGGGAGCCATCTCTTGGTGCCCTGCGCACTGGACTCTCCTGCCTGCTCTTCAGGCTGTGGACGGGCGGTGGGGCCTGGAGGGAGGGCTCCAGTGTGTCCGGTGGGGACAGAGCCCTCCGTGCCCTGCAGCCTCGCCCCCGCCCACGCCCCTGGCTTGTCTGTCCCGTTAGTCTTCAGTCCTCACCATGGCCTGGGAGGGTGTGGCCCACTCCCCTCCGTACTTTGCAGCTTGTGAGACCAAAGCTTCTCATGTTTGCATTTCCTTTCTGCAACCAAACCAAACTTGTAGGTGATTTCACACAACTTGGTCCCTGGCCTCTTTTCTGTCTGTAAAAGGTGTTTCATCAATTTTAGTACTTTTGGAACTTGTGCTGAAATTTTGGTCTTCAAAATGGATCATAAAATACTAATCACAATACAAAATGTTCACTGTAAGGTGAACATATAGAAGAATATGAAGTGGGAATCAACATCACCCTGAGTTGCTTCCAGAGACGATGACCTTTAGAACCCCCATGCCTTTGGGGATGATGTCTGTGATTTTTAATCGCATTATTGGGACCATTCTTTTAATGTTTCACAATTCAAGAACGTTTCAGGACATACTATAATTGCCCAAAGATGCCTACTTGTAGTTTTTGCCTTTATAAACATTTGGAAATGGAAATCCTTGTGCATACATGTTTACACACTTGGCCATCTATTTCTTTGGATAATAGAGCTGGAATTGCCAGGCCAGAGGATCTGTATGTGTAAGATTTATCATGCCTGCCATGATTGTGTCAACTTCAATAACCGACACCTCATCCTCACCAGAAGGTTCTGAGCACAAGCTTTTTAATCTTTGATGGAGAAAAAAGATCTCCAATTTTTAGCCAGGTTGAGCATTTTGGAATACATTTACTGGCCATGTGAAATTATTTTGTATATTGCTTACTCATGCCTTTGCTTATTTTTCTGTTGGTGTATTTTGTTAATAAGGACTTTAAAAATAATCACCCCATGTCATTTTTTTCACTTTGTGTTTGCTTCAGTTTGAGGGGTTTTACTTTGCTGTGTATCTTGAATTTTTACCTAGTCTGATTGATCAGCCTTTTTCCTTTATGGTTTCTAGTATTGGCTCATGATTAAAACAAAATGCTTTTCACTGGGTTCGATGTACGGGTCTTATTTTCATCATTCAGTCTGGGCCTGATTTCCCAGCATGTAATGAATGAGGACAGGGCCTCATCTTTCTGCACCAGATGGTCAGGCACTGCTCAAGCCAATTGTGACTCAGTCCCATTCCGCCTCCTGCCCCAGGTTGTAGGGTCTCATCCACCTTAACCTTCTTTTCTACTTTGGATGAAAATTACACAGTTGCCCTACACAGTTCCATCTATCAACTGATTCATTTATTACCCAGGGACTTACTGTACTGCTTCAGGAAGAACTATGTTCTGATTACAGGGCTCTGCTGATTTTAAGCATTTTTTTTCCCAGATGAACTTGAAAGCAAATGGAATAATAGCTAAAAATAAAATTTTAGTGGAATTCCAAAAACTCAGAAATGATTGTTTCTGTTTCTGAAGAGCTGAGGGACAGAATGTATCAGGATGTGATAAGTATTTTCTCCCCATCAGTAATTAATATCACAGAGGACACCATAAGTGCACTGTCATTCATGTTTGCTTGTTTTAATGGCAAAGCTATTCAACTTGTGTGGAAAGAAGCCGTGAGTCTTCCTTTTGTCCTTCCCATGTCCTCTGTTTCAAGAGGATAAGAATTATTTTATGGAATTACAACTTGGAAACTATGATATGTTTACATTTGGTTTTCTTTGTGTTTATCATGCATGGGGCTTGCTAAGCTTCTTGAATCTAGATATATGTCTTTCATCAAATTTGTGGAATTTCCTAGCCATTCCCTCAAATCTGCTGCTGTTGTCTCTTTCCTGTTCAGATTCAATTATACATGTATAAGACCTTATATTATCTCACTCACTGATTATTAAGGCTGTTCATACAGTTTTTAAAGTATTTTTTCCTGTTTAAAAAAATAGGATCATGTCATTGAATACCACTAAATGACCTATTACTGCCCACTCTTCTTTAAAGACTTTACAATATAAACTTTAGATGAATCTGTCAGTTCTAAAATTAGTTTCTAATTCTTAACTAAGTTTTTTCATTCGTTCATGTACGTGAACAATCTTTACATCCTTGTGCATATGTACAGTACAGGAGTTAAAATCTTTGGTCATTCTCACATTTGGATCTTCTCAGAGCAAGTCTTCATTGATTTTCTTTTATTCTGTGTACGAGTCATATTAACCTGCATGTCCTAGTACTGTGGGGTTGTATCTTGGATGTTGGAAAGGGTATGTATGTTGTGGATTCTGTTACGTTTCTCTGCAGAATGCAGGGTTTTTTCACTTTAAGCATTGAAGGGCTCTGGACCCACCTGAACAGTCTGCCCTGGGGTGCAGTTGCGTGGGGTCAAGACAAGGCGGGCAGATGAGCTGCTGAGAGCACCAAGTTGAAGGAGGTGTGAGCACTTAGCTTCATGCTGCTGCAAATGGGTACGTGGTTTTGTAAGATGGTTTCCTACTCTGTTCACGTGGTGAATCACATTGATTTCTGCATGTTCAACCAACTCTGCAATCCTGAGAGAAACCCCACTTGGTCATGGTGTGTTGTCCTTCTCTTCTTATTCAGTTATTAGTTATTGCCAAATCTTACTTGCTGTATATTTTAAGGATTTGTGTGTGTATATGTGTATTAGAAATACTCGTCTGTAATTTTCTTATAAAGTCCTTGCCACATTTTGGCATGGATTTCGGGTTAGTAATTTTATAGTTTTGGCATCCATTTAAAAATTATTTATACCACAGCCACCAAAATAGAAACATACAAAAAAGATCTGTAGCAACACCTAGTGAAATTTATATATATGTATATATATATAGTTTTATCTATGAGAAATGTCACCATGCATAAAGGCTGTTTTCACCTAGGCATCTGTTCTGACTGCCGCCCACAGATGCTGGTGAAATATCATAGACTCTGTATAAAGTCCTCATCCTGGCCACAGTCAGAGCTCTGTCATCGAGTACAACCTGCATGACAGTGAGTTTGTCTTCTGGGGGGTGTGAACTGATGAGGGCTAGTTACTTCAAAGGACCAGTTACTTTCCTGGGCAGGTGCTATGGAAGAAGATGTCTTGATCTCCAGAGCAGACGTGTGACTCCGGGAAATCACAGTGACTCCTGCTGTTCTGACACATACTAGAGGGGCTGGACTTGGGACTCTTATGTCCAGGGGACAGCGTCTGTGCTGACAGTGCCTGTCTTCCCAGTGCCTGCTGGACGTGGCCTTGAGGTTGCAGATGGACACCCACTACCAGTCCAGCCCAGAACAGTCAGACCGTCTTAACACTATGAGCATGAATAAGACCCACCAATCAAATTGCTTTTCTAATTCCAAGAAAAGAGTTGTCTCCTGTTGCTCCATTGAAGAGTTCTTCATGTTAAAATCATTGTAACATCTCCTCTTTTGAAGGTCAGCCTGTGTCTTGAAAGACACCATTCAAAGCCTTCCGAAAATGGTCCACAAGGGAGGATGGAACGGCTGTCACGCACCTGAGGGCGCTGAATCCGCCCCAAGCAACCTCACAGCTTCAGGGAGATTAATTCCATTGCAGCCCTATCGGGATCAAGACTAGAGGCAGGGGCAGGACGTCTGTAAGAGGCCAGGCAGTCTCCCAAATCTGCTCTGTACACAATGGCCAGCGTGTAGTCTGTTTTGATTGAGGCTCCAAAGAAGATCCAGCTGGAGACATTTTCTGTGAAATTCCGCTTCAAGGTGCTTTCGGTTGTGATGTGAAGGGCAGACACACACAGCCTCTGCAGCCGGGTTTCTGCAGTCATCTCAAGGCGTGGGTGTGCCTGACTCGGTCAGATGCAGCAGCCACCTCCGGGGCCGGTGCTGAGCGGATGAATTTGCTTCTTCCCTTAGCAAATCCCCCAGGGATCCTGGGCAGAACACGGGTTAAGCTCCACTCTACACTCCAGCCCCTGAACCCTTCAACCCCTTGTTTTGCTCGGCGGCTGTGTTGGGTCAGATTTGTAAGCTCATCATGTAAATCATATTTTTCACCCCCACCTTCTTCCAGGTAAAACTTTTAGAAGTTGTACGGTATGCATAAAATAGACCATTTAAATCATTTTACAGAGTACAGTTCACGGCACTGAGTACCTACGTTCACAGTGCTATGCAGTCTCCCTAGTTCCAGAACCTTCCATCACCCAGTACCGAAGCCCCATTCCCAATGGCAGTCACTGCCCATTCTCCCAACCTCCAGCCTCTGGCAAACACAAACATCCTTCCTGTCTCCACTGATTTGTCTCAACCAGGGTTAGGCCTTGAGCATATTTAGTGGGGAAGAAGGTACAGTTCAACCCCCAGCATGCAGTCTGCATCTTGAGTCTGGAGTCTTCATTCCATGGGAAATGCCTCTGAGATGCACCTGTTGTTTCAGTAGCTTCTTCCTTGATTTCCAAGTGGGGCTCCACTTAGCATAGCTTGTTCACTCCTTCACCTACTGAAGGATGTTGGGAGTGTTTCCAGATCTGGGCGATCACCAGTAATGCTGCTGTCACTGGAGCTCTTCACAACAGCCCTTCTTCCTCAGTGGTCATTTGTGTCCTTTTTCCTTGGTCATTCCAGATGGAGTTAATCTGCTAATTTTTTTTCTTTTCAAAGAACCCATTTTTATTTCATTGATATTTTTCTTATCTCCTTTTTCAATTATATTGACTGTTTGCTGGGGGTTTAGTTCATTCTTTTCTAGTTTAAGGTAGAATTGTAGATGACTGAATTTTAGGTTTTCTCTTCTATAAGCATTTCGTGCTATAAAAGTCCCTATGAACTCTTTTAGCTGTTTTCACAAATTTGATATATTTTCATGTTCATTCTGCGACAGTTTTCTAATTTCTAAAACTTTCTGTAATTTCTAAGACTTCCTCTTTGAATCATGGATTATCTCAAAATCTGTTGTCTATGGGACTTCCCTGGTGGTCCAGTGGTTAAGACCACGCTTCCACTGCAGGGCACACGGGTTTAATCCCTGGTCCGGGGACCCAAGATCCCACATGCTGTGTGCCGTGCAGATCAAAAATAAAAAAGTTTTTTCCAGTATCCAAACATTTGAGAATTTTAAAAATACCTTTATTATTGATTTCTACTTTGATTTCCCTAATTTGTCAAAAAGCATACATACTATGTACAGTTTTATTTCTTTAAGGCTTGTAAAGATTTATCACCCAAAATTTGGTATATATTGGTGAAATGTTCCATGTGCATGTGAAAAGAATGTGTATTCTGTTGAGCAGAACGCTCCGTAAATCACAATTACATTGACTGGGGTTGCTCAGGGCTTATAGACTTGCTTTCTGTCTACTTATTTTTTATCAGTCACCTAGAGTTGAGTGTTGAAGTGTCAAAACGTAATGTGGACTTATCTGTTTTAGTTCTGTCAGCTTTTGCTTCATTTAGTTAACGTTGTTTTGAAGAATTGCTCCTTTTATCACGATGCATGCAGTGCCCTTCTTTATTGGTGATAACTTTCCTTGGTTTGAAGCCTGCTCTGTCTGGGAATTCCCTGGCAGTCCAGTGGTTAGGACTCTGTGCTTTCACTGCTGAGAGTTCAATCCCTCGTTGGGGAACTAAGACCTCATAAGCCACATGGTGTAGCCAAAACAGAAAAACTACTCTTGCTTTCTTTTGATTAGTGTTAGCATGGTTATCTTTTCCTGTTTACTTTTAATCTATATGAAATGTCTTCATATTTAGTTTCTTGTAGACAACATACAGTCGTGTTTTTTGATCCACTCTGACAATTTTTTTTTTTTTTTTTACAAAATCTGTGTTTTTTATTGGTGTATTTAGACCATTGATGTTCAAAGTGATTACTGATATAGTTGGATTAGTATCTACTACATCTATTACTGTCTTGCACTGTTGTCCTTGTTCTTTGAAAATGTTACGCCTAGGTAGGTGGTTGTGGCTTTTTTTTTTTGTTTTTTGCATTTATCTTGATTGACATTCTCTGAGCTTCCTGGAACTGGGGGAAATTCTTACTCATTCTTGTTTCAAATATTTCTTCTGTTCCTTTCCATTTTCTCTGGCACTCCTGTTACACATAGGTTATATACCTTATGTAGCTGCCCCATGGTCCCTGGATATTCGGTGTTTTATCCCCCCTAGTTTTTCTTCTGTTACCTTTTTAGTTGTGAACGTTTCTACTGATACCTCTTGAAGTGCAGATTCTCTCCTCAGTTGTGTCCAGTCTACTAGCAAGCCCATCAAAGACATTTATTTCTGTTAGTGTTCTTCATAGTTCTTAAGGATTTCCATCTTTGTGCTTATATCACCTATCTGATCTTGCATGCTGTCTACTTTATCCATTAGTCCTCAGCATATTAATCCTTGTTTTCAATCCCATCTGCTAACACCACACCCTGTCATGTCTGGTTCTGATGCTTGCTCCATCTGTATGAATTGTTTTCCTTTTAGTTAATGCTTGTAATTTAAAAAAAAAATTATTTACTTATCTGGGTACTTTGGGTCTGTCCTGTCATGCTGGTTCTTTTGTTGCAGCACTCGGACGCTCAGTCCCCACTCTTGTATTTTCCCTTCTGTCTTCCCAATCTTGGGGGTAGTGGTTTGCCCTGCATCCTCACCTCCGTTAGATCCAAGATTAGTTGTTGATTCTCAGGCTGTTGTGCTATTTACGTGGTAGGATGGATGGAGTGACGACTTCCCAGTTCCATGGATCCAGAAACCGAAGTCCCTGCTTCATTTGAGATAGTTGTTGGGTGCCTGGAACCTTAGGGCTGTTGGACATCTTGGCAAGCTGACCTTGTACCATTATGCAGTGTCCTTTAGGTGTGGTAATTTTCCTAAGGTCTACTTTGACATTAATGTAGTCCAACTTTCTTTTGAATGTTTCCAGGATTTATTTCTTATATCCTTTTACTTTTAACCTATCCATATTATTTAAAGTAAGTTGGGTCTTTTTGATCCAACTGACACTCTATTAATTGGTATGCTTAGACTGTTTATATTCAATGTAATTATTGATAAGATCCTACCATATTGTTTTTTTTTTTTTTTTTGCTTGTCCCCTCTGCCTTGGTTTCCTGTTCTCTGCCTTTTGTGTTATTTCAAGAAAAATTTAGCATTCCATTTTAATTTGCCTATTGGATTTTTCCTTTATCTTTGTTATTAGTGATTGCCGCACAAAGCTAGCTTTTCGGTCTACTTCAGAATGTTTTACCATTTCAATATAGAAATGTAGAGACCTACAGACCTTTGCCTTCCTCCTTTATACTGTACTTTTGTCAATATATATTATGTATATACACTGAAAACCCTGACAATATTAAAACTTTTAGATTGGAAAGTTAGGATATTTTAAAGAATTTAAAAGGAAAAACTAGTTATTGTATTTCCCCAAATATTTACCATTTCTGTTGATCTCTTCCTTCATTCCAAGGTTTCTCTCTGCTATTACTCACTTTTTGCCTGAAGAATGTCCTTTAGCAGTTCTTTTTGAGTATCTCTACTGGTTAGGAATTCTCTCAACTTTTTTCCATCTAAGAATCCTTTAATCTGCACTCCTGATATGTTCTATGGATATAATATTCTAGATTGACAGTTACTTTCAGCCCTTTGAAAATTTTCTAGGCATATGGCCTCCACGGTTTCTAATGAGAAATTTGTATTCAGATTATCATTACTCTGTATGCAGCGAGTTACTTTTCTTTGGCTGCTTTCCAGATAAAATATCTTGTTTCATAGCCAGTGGTAATGCCTTGACATGGTTTTTCTTTGGGTTTATCCTATTTGAAACTGTGAATCTTTACAATTAAATCTGGGACATTTTCAGGCATCAATTTAAAAAATATTTGTTTTAAACACTGATGTCTTCCTCCTCTTACTGGAAATTCACTAAGCCAGTGTATATTAGATCTTTTTATATTATCTCACAGGTCCCTGAGCCTAAGGTTTGTTTCCAATTATCTGTTGATCCACTGGATTTTTCATTCGTTATTATTGTTATTTTTAAGTTCTATAGCTCTTGGTTCATTTCAAGAGCATCTGCCTTTACTTCATGGAGTTTGGTTACAATAATTAAAGTCATAGAAAGGTAATGTCCTTTTCCAATTATTCCAACACACTTCAACTGACATGTTAACTTTCTTTCCCCTTGAGAGATTTTACTGGCACAAAGAGATTTTGTGGATTCTGGACATTGTTCATTTTATGAATCTGAGTCCTGTTTAAATCCTCTAGTGAATGTAGAATCTTTTTTTTTAAGCAGGCAAATAACCTAGCTAGATTCAGACTAAATACGCTGACCTGCCCTCTGTAGGCTGTAGTCTGGGGTTAGTTGTTTGCCAAGCTTTGCAGTGCTATCTGGGACCAGTCTTTATGGGAGTTTGTTCAATTAATAAAGCCTTTGCTTTGCTTCCTCAAGGTCAATTCCAGGCATGTGCAGCTGAGGGTGAGCCCAGAATACCATACCTAGCCCTAGGGAGTTTTTCTCTAATGTCCTGTCTCCCTGGTACCCCCTTTCTGGCCTTTGGCTAAAAAGTTCAGGCTTTAGCCTCTGTGTGATGTTGTACACTTCTTGGGGCCAAAGAAAAGTACTTCTGCCCTCCCCTCTCCCTGACCTTCTTTGGACTAGAAAGAAGTCCCCTTGCCTAGTTCCTCTTTTGGGTCCTCAGTGTCTCCAGGGCTACTGCTTAGAAGTATAGGTTTGTGACTCCCCTCCCCATGTCCCACAGGGGTCCCCCCTTTCCTCATGGGGAGAGGGCTTCTCTTGGGTATTCTGTTCATTCCTAAGATGCAGCTCCTACATTCAGGCTGTCCTGGAGTCTACACTAGGAGATACAAGAGGGAAGAAAAATTCAATAAAATGGTCACCACACTGGTTGTTCTTACAGTTTTAATACTCCTGCTCCTATTTCTTTTTTCAGAGAACTGTGATAGATGCTTTATTTATTCAGCCAATGGTTGAGACATAGGGCAGAGTGTGGGACCTCAGGACATTTCTAAAATCAGAAATTTTGTGCCCGCAGCTTTAGTCATCTCATCAGAGGTCACCTGAGACCCATGTTAAAATCTAATTTTGTACTGCTGTGCACATAAACGTGGAGGGAGAGGTCACAAGAGACATGTCAAGTCAGCACAGTATTCCACAAAGACCTGCATTAAGTGCTGGCCAGCAGGCCACCATTTACACCACTCCATACTACGGATTCCTTCACCTCCCATGTTTAGGCCTCAACTTACTATATGGTGACTACAGAGATTCATGACATGCCCCGATACCTTCCTTTCTTCTCCTGCCTTGGCACACACACTGCATGCGGGATCTTGGTTCAGTGACCAGAGACTGAACCTGTGCCCCTGGCAGTGGAAGCATGGAGCCCTAAACACTGGATGCCAGAGAATGCCCCCCAAATGTCTTCCTCACACACAAAATATGGCCTAAATGTGGGCCTTCTCACAACAGCCTGGCTTTTGCTACATGAAGAAACTCTTTATCAGTTAACTGAATTGTTTCCTATACCTAAAGGCTTCCTTCAACATCTTTCTTAAAAAGTATTTAATTTGGCTGCGCCAGGTCCTAATTGTGGCATGTGAACTTAGTTATGCCATGTGGGACCAAACCAGGAATAGATGCCAGGTCCCCTGCATTGGGAGTCTTAGCCAGTTGACTACCAGGTAAGTCCCTTACAACAACTTTTCCTTGGGTAAAGTAGGTTATTCTCTAAGATACCTGTCCCCTCTTATTTGACTCAGTTTAACTTCAACAAGGTGATCCTAGTAACTACCGCAGTTTTTCCTGAGTGAGAAGGGGGAGGTAAGACCTAACACATCCTAAAGCATCTATTAATACAGCATGGACAACAGATCTGAAAAAATATTTAGGGATGCTTCCGTTAGGAAAGACAGTCTCAGTACACGAGGAGCAATTCTTTTATGCTAATATGAACTGTTTTTACATTAGGACCTGAATGTCAAGAACAAAACTCCCTGTGAACTCTGTCCTTGAGCTTCAATTATCTCCCAAAAGAGGCCTCTGTGGCGTCATTTCAGTATTCCTCCTTTCTCCTACTACCCCTTAGGACATCAGCAATCTGTGCCACAGACTTTTCAGTAGCTGTACAATCTAAGTGTTAACAGTGACTTGGGGACTGGAGTACCTATGTGCCTCTAAATTTAGACACAATTTTCATCTCACGGGAGAATGTATCTCAGGCTCAGAAGCAAATCAGAAGAAATGGCAGCTACAACCATAACCTCAAAGTTCGTTTTAAAACTCCAACAGGATGGATAACAGCCAGCAAGACTTTGTCATCATGGCCTGTGACCCAACTCCCTCTTCCCACACAGACACTCAGTGCCCCCATTCTCCTGGTGGGTCAAGGAGCCTGTACTGATGTTGTCACATCAGTGTCCTGGAACACGTGCTCCAGTGCTCCTTAGGCCTTTGGCGTGCTCGGAAAAGAGCATATAAAAAAGCAGTGCCTGCTTAAGCTTATCAAAATGACAATGATACTCTGTATTCAATTAAAATTAATAAAAATATTTTATTGAATTTCAGGAACTTGGTACTTTTAAAATTTCAAACCTTTGCACACAAATCACCACTATACTTTCTAGAATAGTGGAGGTTAGGACTTGAAGATTGTCACTTGTCTCCTTGTAGTCGAATAGCACAGAAATCCCAAGTCCTGACACGCCCCACCCCCTTCCGACCGTGGCCTCGCCTACTCTGTTGTTCTAGGAAAGGATGATGTGAGGGGTGATGCATTTAAGGAGTTCAACTGTCTGAGTGGAGACTCTACTGACACGAGAGGAAGATCAATCCTAAATCATGCACGGATACCTTGGGATACGCCACATCACTTGGATCACATATGAGTTTCCCTTTTGTATTTTTGTCTGGTTCAGGGCAAAGCTGCTGAAATGAAGTTTCTAGTCCCTGAGGGAGCTCAGAAGTTTGGCAAAGGTCAAAGCAGAGACTTTCCGAAATGACATTTAGGAACCACCAGTGGACTGCTGGGCGGGAGTTAAGTGCAATGTGACTAGTTGATGTAGCACCAGGCATCAAGTGGGGCCACAAGGACACAAGCTCAGTGACTCCCAGGTGTTGAACGAAATTCACAGCTAAATTCAAACATTTTAAAAACTGCCCAGGACACGGCAGTTTGTTAATCTATGTTTTATCCCCCTGCCTTCTCCTTGATATTCTTAAATATCTATGTGCCAATGAATAAGCCAAGACAGCAGGAAAAAGGAAAGAGAACACCTCACCTTTGAAAAAGACATGCTCTAGCTCCCGGCAGCAAAACTATTCTTCTCCCTTTAGATTTGAGAACAGGGTACTTTTCTTACGTATAAACCCAGCAGAAATCCCTCCAAACCCCAAAAGTCTACATTTTAGGCTCAGAAATAATCAACTGATAGACTGGGCCTACACAGGGAAAGTCTACCAGGGTCTTTCGGGATGGTGGTGGATACGCGTCTCCTGGGCAACACACGAGGCATCTGCTTAGTGTCGCCAGAGTCGTCTCCCTACCAAGGTGGTCTTGTCCACTCACCTCCCCAGAGCTCACGGTCAGGGGGCTGCAGTGGCCCATGACTGACAAGTCTGGAGCACTCAGCAGAGTGACCCAACCCCACAAACAGGACACAGCACATCTGAATTACTTTTCAAATTGCAAACCTTCTGTGTAAAAAGACAAATAAAAATATACATTCCAAGGTATCTGTAAAGTGCCCGGGAGATGTAGATTGCTGCCCTGAGGTGCTCTGATCCGTCCGTGCTTCAGTCTGCAAGTTAGATTTTGCTACTGTCACACACGTGGTCTCATTCACATGATGGTTTTGTTTTTATTTTTTAAATGGCTGAGTTATAAATCCAGCTAGTGTGCAGTAATTTCATAATTTTAATATGCATTATCTGTAATAACATTGTGACAGCTCCATACCGTGGATTGACACACAATACTTAGAACAGATTTATCATATTTGGTCTTTAGGTAAATAATAAATGTTTTAAAATTGCCTAAATATACCATTCTGAGCCGTTTCATTCCATCAGGAAAATACAGGGGTTTTTTTTTGTTTCCTCTCTTTAAAAAAAATTAAATACCAAAATAACTACATTTAAATAAATAACGTTATGATGATGACATTTAAAAATGCACAGTAAGGCCAGAGCCCTCTTTCTGTCTGCATGCTGCTCAGCTCTGGCCCCAGAAGCCTCTGGAACGGCGAGTGGCTTTCCTCCAGAGGAACGTGGGCTGAGCCGAGTGGACCTCCGAGCTCTCATTCTCTCCCCTTTGTTTCCTTTTCTCTCGCTTTTATTTTTTATAGGAGAGAAGTCAGCCTTAGTATTAGATTCAGTTCTAGAAGGTTGAGGGGAATTTCCTATTACAAATCAGAAAGCAACCTAGGTGTTTCCAACGCTTACCGGATGGAGGGCGCCTGCTTCCAAGACCCTCTTGTTAACAGGCAGCTTCTGCCCCACCCCAGCAGCCGCTCCTGCCGTGAGGGGGCAAACCACAACATCACGGGGCGGCCGGCTGGCTGGACGATGCCGAGAGCTGGTGACGGCACCTAAAATAGCGAATGTGTCACGGAGAAATCTGTGACCTTTGTTTGAAAACGGTGTGTGATAAAAGATTGAATCTTTTTTTTCCAAATGAAGAAGTAACAGTTCTGTTGTTTTAAACATACACAATACGTAGGAGACTTGTTTTACTTAGAGTGGAAAATTATGCCAGGGACAAAGTCAACACAAAGAAACAAACAACAAAAAGTAGCAAGAAAGAGAAATGGGTAAGTGCAGCTCCAGGAGCCTGGCAGCTCTTTCCGTCAGGGTTACAAGTGGCCCACAGGTGTCCGTCTGTATGTCCGTCCTACACATGGAAATGGAGGAGGATTAAATTCATCAGGTAACTGCTCTAACATGGGAAATTTGCAGATGTCAAGTAGCTCCATCTGACTTAAACAGGACAGACAAAAGTAAATCATTCCATAGGCTGAAAACAAACAACAAAAACAAACAAAACTACATTGTTTCTTCTCCCCAAATGAAATCCACACAAAACGTCCTGTGTGATTCCAAAATTTCCAGAGTAGAAATGGAGTGATCTGAAATGTCAAAGACCCCATTATTTTGTAAAGAAAGAAAGTACACCTCAAAATATTCTAATTCCACATGTGAACAACAAAATACTGTCTTGTCTACTGGCAGCGGGCGGTGGGGTGGCTCCGGCCCAGGCCCAGCAGGTCTGCTCGCACCGGGCGTGTCCTCCCTGGGAAGGACCGTGAGCCTCTACTGCGAGCTGAGCTGAGCTGAGCACTGGGCGGGGAGACACTGCCGGAGCCCGGCTTTGCTGTTTGTGGTTCTGGTGTTCAGGGGCGACTTCAGTCTTTTAACTTAAGGAGTTTTAAGGCCACCTGGGTTTGTGTTTCCAGTGCTGAGGTGAAGTCCAACCGCAGGGCCCTCTACCCACCGAGGGAACACGCTCCGAGCGTCGGTGAGAGGCAGTGTCTCCTTTTGGCACCACAGAGTTGACATTAAAGTGAGAAATGCTCTCCCGGCCGCTAGTTCTGGACGCCCTTCTCCCGCATGGCAGCCGGCGGCGCATCCACGCTCAGGGCGATGACGAGACCCTCGCCGTCTTCCGTCTTGACTCGCTTCAGCTCCGGCTGCTCCGCGGGGTCGCCGTTCTGGCGCTTGGTGGGCAGGGAGGCGGAGGCTGAGGCATGTGTCGCCAGCATGTGCAGGGGACTCGCTGCTGCTGCAGAGAGACAGGGAGTCAGGGCAGTGCGTCTGGGTGGACGCTTGTCCCTGCCAGGCCCCTGGGGATCAGAAACCCCACCACATGTTAACAGTGTGAACAGTGAGTCTTTCTATGAATGCACAGCATCTGTTTATTGCTTCCAATGGTGGGTTGCCTTGCTGAAGGGGGGAGGGCGGAGGGCAGAGGACTGAGGCAGAGGTAGGACACAGGGCAGATGGCTTTACTGTTTTGGCCAAGGGGCCGCTATTGGCTTCTCCTTGATGCAGGGCCCCCAAGCCCAGGAGGGGACTGGGGTGTAGCAAGCTAAGCCTGCATCTGAGCCACATACCTGCTCCAAGCCTGTCAGGGGAGGGAGCTCCAGCGAGCCCTAGGCTGGCTTCCCCATACCCCTCCACCCAAGCCCATTCTCTCTCTGGTCATCATGGAGAGGCCCTTCCTCCTCCCGGACTCCCACTGGCACATGGGCTCCACCACCTCTGATCACACCTGCCTCACGCTCTGCATAACCAGGCAAACCGCAACAGATGAACCGAAGGTCATCCCACACCTAGAAGTGCTCTTCCTTCAAGTGGGAAGGCAGACTGGGCCTGGGCTATTTACCACAGTGGGGGTGGGGGTAGGGCAGGGTGTGTGCTGGAGGAGCGACCTGGAGAGGCAGCATCCTGTCCAGGAAGACCCCTGCCCCCCTACCCAGTCCCTTCGGGCCCCAAAGGAGGTTCAGGACCATGGCAGCAGGCGGCCAGATGGAGAAAGCTGTGCACCCAAAGACCCTGGAACAGCGACCTCATCTCACGAGCATGCCTGAGTCCCGGCAGTGACGTGTGTGCTGTCTTGCTTCCCTGATGTTAGTAACTTGAGGTTAATGCTGCAGTAGCTCATGACAGTTTGCTTTACATGCTGCATAAGGGCTATAAGCATAAGGGCTTTACATCAAGCTTTACAACTCTAGGTATTCTAATGTATCGCTTTAGCTAGCACAGGGGGACTACAGAATTTCCTTCCAAGAAATGGAACTTGAAGCTAAGTGAAGAGACGGCGTAGGGGGTAGTTTGCAAACTGAAACAGATGGGAAGCCACAGAACACACACTGAGGTCAAAGACAGGGGAGTTTCAACACTGCCCCCACCCTCATCTCCAGATTCAACACCATTCCAATTAAACTCCCAGTAGGCTTTTGTATAGGAAAATTCACACAATCATGTCTTTAGGGAGCAAGGGGACTGGCAGCAGGACCCTGGTTACCATGGGGCCTCTGCCATCTCCACCGTCATCTCTTGAGAATGACTGCTGTGTCACCTTCATGGATAAGGACCTGTGAGATGTGGGGGCAGCACAGCAATGAAATCTGGGTTCTTCCAGCACGACACACACTTCACTGCTGTAGTCCATGGTGGAGACACAGAGAGAGCCCTGGCGAGTTTGGAAGACGTCCCACAAAATTCTGGCTTGAATAAAAATGCTATTTCAGGAGGATGTAGCAATGAATCAGGGCAGAATGAAGTTAACGGTAGATCAAGACAAATGGTCAAAGCCTGAAAAATCATGTGACTGGAAGAACAGGCTGGTGCGGTGGGGCAGGGCCGCAGGGCCTGCTCTTTGGGAGGCAAGGCGCCCTCTCTATGGGAGGCAAGACTGTAGGTGGGGCCTGGGTCCCGGATTCTCAAGCAGGCATGGTGTGGTTCCTAGGCCATGCTGAGCAGGGTCTTCCACTAACTGATCTGTAAACCCTTAGGAAAGGTGAAAGGAAAGGACCTGGGCAGTGAGGGAGCCTGAGAGGGGCAGAGAAGTCTCAGAAGGAAGACGGCAAAGGGGCACTTAGGCCACAGCGAGCAGGTGGGATGTCACCTAAATACGCAGTGTTGCCCCAGGACTCCACATCCAACCCAAATGAGTCATTGAAGAAACAGCACAACCATAACCACACTAGTGAAAGGCAGGTGTGGGCCTGGGACTGAGGTCTGGGCGGAGAGCCTGCCTCATAGGCAGTCTCATCCCACCTCCCCGCCCCTCCATGAGCACCGAGCATCAAAATGTGCCCTCCCTGTGCCCATGGCAATAACCAGAGCTCAAGGCACCTGCCTGGAAAGACAGCTTCCTTTTCTAAGGGTGGGAGGGTGGCTGTGATGATACACTACACTGGGACTCACCCCTGTGAGGTCTCACAGGTGCCCACCAAGCAGGAGGAGCACTGTGTTCCTGTTGGGGTGCCTGGCCCTCAGTCACGTGGTGCCTCAGCAGGATGGGAACTCAACTCCAGGGCCACCTTTCAAGGGGACGCCAGGACCGTCCTGAGCCCCCATACTCCCCGCCCATCCATGAGCATAGTCCACATATAGGCAGAGGCCAGCAGCTACAACCTGGGTGGTGGCACAGCGTCCAGACTGATCCTCTGCAGCCTTGTTGTGGCTGTGAATGCTCCCAAAACACCCATCTTCATCACTGGCCCCCCAGCTTGCCTGCTTCCCGCACCAGCAGGCCCTGGCCCTGCAGGTCTGTCAGTGTCCTGGGATGCCCTCCCCGCTCAGGCAGAGACCCCACACCTGTCTGAGTGTAACTCAGGGACATGCTTCCTGCTACAGCACAGCACCACTGCTCCTGAGAGGTGCCTGACACGGCTGTGACTCAGTCAGAGCCCCGAGGTGAGCCAGACCAGACGGGACATCAGGCTGGAGGCTACTGAGCCACTGTCTTAGGGGAACACAGGGTAGGGCTTACCAGCTGATCAACACATACCCAGTCTTATGTGTTTTTTGATTAAAGACAACTTAACCTATACTGTTTATTCATTAACATGGAACTCATGCCTGTATTTTCCCCATAAGGCACATCACAACCTTCGTGCCTAGAACACTCCAGGCCTTCTCAGAACCAGGCCCAGAGCCCACTTTAAATAGCAAAACCATCACAAAGAAGCACAAAACATGAAACACATGGCCCTCAGCAACAGTGGGGGGCTTCCCTGATGCTCCAGTTAGTTAAGAACCTGCCTGGCAATGCAGAGGACACCAGTTCAATCCCTGCTTCGGGAAGATCCCACGTGCTGTTGGGCAGTTAAGCCTGTGTACCACCATTATTGAAACCCAGGCCCTGGAGCCCGTGCTCTGCAACAAGACACCACAGCAAAGAGAAGCCAGCACACCATAACTAGAGAGCGGTCGCCATTCATAGTAACTAGAGAGAAGCCCATGCAGCAACAAAGACCCAACACAGCCAAAGATAAAATAATTAAAAAAAAAAAAGAAACAGTGAGAAAGACACATGTTCACAGTGGGAGCTGAAACAAGGAGATGGGTGTTACCACATCCTGCTCTGCTGGGAGCCAGCATGCCGAACTCAAACACCTTGCTGCTCTGCACAAGCCCGCAAAGGACTGTGACAGCACACAGTGTTGGCTTGGGAGTTATAAGTAAATTTCAGCGATCTGCAAGAAATCTGCAAATATGGCATCCAGGTACGGGCGCTCAAGTGTGTGTGTGGAACCACCTCCCAGGAGTCCCGCCAAGCAACAGCTTCACCCAGGGCAGGTGCCGCAGGTGCAGAGGCAGAATATTGCCCTGGAGCAATGCTGCCTCAGTGCTAACCTGGCTGCGCCACCAAGTCCAAGCAGCTCCTGCCCACACGCCAGCAGGAGGCCATGCTGGTCCGGTGGGCGCCCTGCCTGCTGCATCCACAACCTAACCCGTGGTTCCCGGAGAAGGCCAGGGGCAGTTAAAAGAGCACACCACTGGGCAGACAGCCCAGGTTTCCATAAAACCCTTTTGCCTCCTCAGCACCAGGACCTGGACCCAGCGCAGCACAGGCTGGAGGCTGGCCAGGGCCAGTTTTTGTGGGACGGGGAGACGGGAACAGTACCTGTGAGCATAGCAGAGGCTCTTCAGGATGACAAGGGAAATGCTGGTCACAGGGGAACACTGTCAGCAGGGCAAAGACTCCTTTCTTCCCAAAACCACCACCCCCTAAGTTGGAGGTCAAGGGCAGCAGAATCTCCACAAAGATGGACTAAATATGACCAGAATTGTGGTCCAGTGCAGAAGGGGCTGAAGTGTCCAGAGCATGTTGGGTTTCTTGGGGAGCAGTATGAGCAGCCCCAGAAAGTGCCAAGAAGAGATTCCAATACACAATGGCCTGAGCCTGACTTTCAAATTCATCTACGAGGCCAGCACTACCCAGATACCAAAGCCAGCCAAAGCCCATATGAGAAAATTCAAACCAATATCCCTGATGAATACTGATGTAAATATCCTCAAACTAAATACTAGCAAACTGAATTCAACAGCATATTAAAATGATCACACACCATCACCAAGTGAGATTTATTCCAGAAATGAAAGGGTGGTTCAACATATAAAATTAACAGAATACACTGTTTTGATAGACTAAAGGACAATATAACACATATGATAACCCACAGTTAGTCAGTGTCAATGCTGAGAGACTGGATGCTTCTCTCAAAATCAAGGATGCTCGTTTGCCAACACTAATCCACACTTTACTGGAAGTCCTATGGGCAGCTGGGCAGGAAAGGGAAATAAAAGGCATCCAAATGGGAAAGGAAGTAAAACTACCTCTACTGGCATATGATGTAGTCTTTATATATAGAAAATCCTAATAAGTCCACATAAAGAAACCCCAAATAAAAAACTCATATATTAAAAAAAAAAAAAAAAAAAACTCATATAATCAGCAAATGTCCAAGGTACAAGATCAACATGCAAAAAAATCAGTTGTATTTTTATACAGTAGCAATGAACAATCTCAAAATAAAATTATGAAAACAATTCCATTTAGAAAAACATTCAAAAGAAATAGGAAGAATTTTAACTAAGACTTAAACACTGTAGGACTTCTATAGTGACAACTATAAAACACTGTTGAAGAAATTAAAGACCTAAATAAACGGACAGATATTTCATGCTCAAGGATGAGGGAACTTAATACTGTTAAGGTGGCAATACTACCCAAAGCAATCTACAGATTTAATGCAATCCTATCAAAATTCCAATATTTCCCCCAAGAACTGGAAAAGCTGATCTTAAAATTCATAATTCCTGACTCCAAAATTTTCTACCAAGCTAGACTAGTCAAAGCAGCATGATTATGGCATAAGGACAGACACGAGAATCAATGAAACAGAACCGAGAGAAATAAACTCATACAGCTGAAGTCAACTGATTTTCAGCAGCAGAGACAAGACCATTTAATGGGGAAACAACAGTCTCTACAAGTGGTCCTGGGAAAACTGGATCTCCGCATGCAAAATATGAAGAAAGGGGCTTGCATGAGATACAAGAATTAACTCAAAATAGATCAAAGATCTGAATGTAAGAGCTAAACTATAAAACTCTTAGAAGAAAACACAGGGGAAGGTGTAAGTCTTCACGACCTAAGGTCTGGCAATGAATTCTTCTCACCAAATGCACAAGTAACAAAAGGGAAAATAAACTGGACTTAATCAAACTTAAAAACTTTTGTACATTAAAGATACTATCAAGAAAGTGAAAAGATAAACTTACTGAATGGAAGGAAATATTTGCAAATCATACACAAGTATCCTCCCTTTTGTAAAAGTTTCCTTTATGCCACTTTGCTTTTATGAAATAACTACATCACTACCCATTTTCGCTAATGGAAAGAAATCTAAAGAATTTTCACTTCTATGGAGAAAGGGGGAAAGCAAAAATAATGCTTACCACTCGTTTTGCAGCAAGCCCTTAAAGGCAGCAGCACCCCAAGCAGTGAATGGCACGGCCAAACACCTCCCCAGGAACCACACTCCATCTCAGCATCAAGACAGCAGAACTTTGAACAGTGTCTGTGAGCATTTGTGCTCTATCTTGACTCATTTTGTACCTCCATTAGCTAGACATGTTCTCAGGTTTCATGGGAACTCTACTTTTAAATAGCAGGGGATACCTGTATCTGATCAGGACCTAGTATCTAGAATATATAAAGAGTTCCTATAACTCAACAACAAAGACAAATAACCCACTTTAGAAAAAAATAGTGTTAAGGATTTAGACATTTCTTCAAAGACGCTATAAAATAACCAACGAGCACATGAAAAGATGCTCAACATCATTAGTCACAAGGGAAATGCAAATCAAAACCACAATTAAGATGACCATGATTAAAAATAAAAGGAGAAAATATCAAGTGAGGATGAAAAATAGAACCCTTATACCTCATTGAGGATGGAATGTTACATTGCTGTGCCTGTTGTGGAAATCATTTTGATGGCTACTCAATAAATTAAACATAGATTTACCATACAACTCAGCAATTTCACTCCTAGGTATACACCCAAAAGAAATGAGAACAAGGATTCAAACCAATACGCTACACGAATGTCACAGCATTATTCCAAATAGCCGGAAGGTGGAAATGACCCAAACACCCATGAACCGATGAGCAAATGAAAGGGAAACACACTCAGCTAAGAAGTGATGTGCTTACGCACACTGTAACGTGGGTGAACCGCAAAACATTAAGGAGGCCAGTTAACAACAGCCACAATTCATATGATCCCATTTATAGGAAATATCCAGCACAGGTAAATTCACAAAGTAGATCAGTGGTTACCAGGGACTAAGGTAAGTGGGGAATGAGGAGTAACTGCTTAACAGGTATGAGGTTTCCTTTTGGGGTGATGAAAATGCTTTTCAGCTAGTTAGAGGTGATGTCTTCAAAATACTGTCAATGTACTTAATGCCACTGAACTGCATACTTTAAAATGGTAAATTTTGCATGTATATTTTACCACAATTTTTAAAAAGTACATATGATTTGAATCCTAAGGAGACACTGGGTATAAAAGAATTTATTGTTTATTTTTAAAACTATAATAATGGTATTGTGCTTATGTATTAAAAGAGAGTTCTTATCTTTTAGAGATGCATGCTCAAACAGGGAATGACATACGTGGGTGGGAGCAGACAGGGCAGGTGGGGAACATGAACAAGGTTGGCTATGACCTGATTTCCAGAATGTCTGTCATTTTCCACAATAAAAAGCTGAAATATCAAATCTTCTGATCTTCAAAATTCATTAGTAACAGGCACTACTTCCCTTTCTCAAGAGTGATTTTCAAGGGTAAAAGAGGCCACAGCTGGGTCATACAGCATCCACCCAACACCAGTTTTCAGGAAAAACACCATTTCCACTTGCCCACACAATCTTCCTAAAGCTGATCTGCCACCTCCACCCTCCTCCCCTTTCTCAACAGCCCCTCTCTAAAGCCACCCAACTGTGCTGGTTCTCGGAATGAAAATGTCAAGATGGAGCCTGAAACAAAGGAAAAGTGACAACATCGGCACTGGGAACCTGAATTACTACTGACTAGGTAGCAAATCCTCTTCTAGACCAAGTGATTTCTAAGTAAAAGACTGAAACTAAACTGAAGGAGAACCAATAAAATTTCCCACTAACAGATAACTTAAAATAGTTTTTGTTAAAGATGACTAAAACTGGAAGGAGTTTCAGCATTTCTTCTATCCTTCCTTCTTCTAAGTAGGAACAAGATCTCTGAGGGTTGACCCAGCACTTTGTTTACTATTGCCAGCAGTGACCATCAGTATAATAATTGTGTGGTTTTCTTTAAAGCCCAGATGTATTGAGAAATGCATCTTTATTAAAAGTGAATGAATGAATAAATTGATTTATTTGACCATGCTGTGCGACTTACAGAATCTTAGTTCCCGGACCAGGGACTGGGCCTGCTCCCTCAGCACTGAAAGCTTGGAGTCCTAGCCACTAAACTGTAAGGGAATTCCCAAATACAATTTTTAAAAGAATTAAAATTTTGGTTTTGGAAGGACTGATGCTGAAGCTGAAACTCCAATATTTTGGCAACCTGATGCGAAGAACTGACATTTGAAAAGACCCTGATGCTGGGAAAGATTGAAGGCGGGAGGAGAAGGACATGAGTCTGAGTAAGTTGCTGAGTTGGTGATGGACATGGAGGCGTGGCATGCTGCAGTCCATGGGGTCACCAAGAATTGAACACAACTGAGCGACTGAACTCAACTGAATTTTGGTTTTGATCAATTACTCAATTACAACAATTGATAAGTGAATCCTTATAGTCACAGATAATTAAATCTTTAATATTTCTACATTTTGCAAAGATGTACTCAGTAAATGACATTCAATCATAAATTATATGGCATTAGCACAAAATCTGTGGAGGGCATGGGACTTAGCCATGAGGATGGGTGAGCCTGCCTATCTGTGTACTGATATATGGGTGAAGTGAAAAGTGAAAGTCGTTCAGTCGTGTCCGACTCTTTGCGATTCCATGGGCTATACAGTCCATGGAATTCTCCCGGCCAGAATATTGGAGTGGGTAGCCTTTCCCTTCTCCAGGGGATCTTCTCAACCCAGGGATTGAATTTAGGTCTCCCACATTGCAGGTGGATTCTTTACCTGCTGAGCCACATGGGAAAGTGGATATCAAATCAGGACAGTATTCAGAGCCAGGAGCAAATTTAAAAGAATGATGTGTTATTTTAAAACATCAGTAATGGGAATTCCCTGGTGGTCCAGTGGTTACAACTTTGTGCTTTCACTGCTAAGGGAGAGGGTTCAATCTCTGATCAGGGAACTAAGCTCCTGCAAGCTGCAATGTGCAGCAAAAAATAGTAGTAACAAAAATTAAACATCAATATTCTTAATGGTGAAAATTTAATTCCTTGCTTATTAAATTTATGAAGAAAAATTTTAGATACCAATTTAAGTATGTGAAAGGGACACTCATTTTTTTAAACTCTTTAGACAGGTAGACATAAAAGGTTCCTGACATGCACAGTGCTTCTTTTAAGGTCTGGAACACGTGAGAAGTGTACATTCTTGAGCCCCAGGCCAGACCTGCTCAATTGTGGACTCTGGGACAGCGCCATTGAGTGATTCTAAGTCACATGATGTCTGGGAATCACTGGCCCACACCATGTCTTCATGACTTAAGACAGAGAGGAACAGCTCAGAACAGAAATGGACCATCCACCTCAACACCATCTGCTTCCAGCCATGCCAAAGATCACCAGGTTTGCCACATCTGGGCCACTTGTGACAACGAAGTTACTCATAGAGAAAAGAAATATGAGGCCTGACTAACTCTTACTTAGGAGACACATGGCTTGAGGAAAAAAGCATTTTAAATGGGCAACTGGTTGCAAATTTCCCAATTTATTCACAGGTGGCATGTTATCTATTATTTAAAAACAAAAACCTCTCTGGTTAATCTTCCCTAGAAAACATTACAGATCTTGTCCCTCTATTAAATTCGGGGAGGAGTAGGGGAAAGTGGAATCACACACGGTGTCCCAGGTCTCCATCCCTTAATAGCTCAGTAAGGATTCAGAGGTCAACACAATCAAGCCTTCTGTTCCCCAACCTCTTTCAAAGAAACTATCTCTGGGCACAGAGAGCTAGTTTGAGCCAAAAGCTTCTGATTCTACTGCTTGAGGTCCTGCAGCTGAATCACAACAGCCCACACTGTGGACAGCATGCACTTCACATACCTGAGTGAAAACCCATAGCTAAGAAGTCTGAACACAAGCTCCAAGGACCCAAAAATCTTGAGTTGACTCAATAGCCAGCCGGACTCCTACCCTTCACACTGCTCCGTGGAACTGGATGGAAGGAGGGTCTCTGTTTTCTGATTTAAAAGTCAAGCTCCCTTAGGCTCATCTATGTCAGAACATCCATGGGGAGCCATGTCAACAGGCTCCTGAGGGCCTTCAGAGCAAAGAGCACAGCAGACCATCTTCTACCATCAGAAACTCTCAAGCAGCCCCCTGCCCCAGGGGAGGGCACTGCCTCTGGACAGATCAGCTGGGACAGCCCCCAGGGGACATTACAGAAGTCAGGTTCCACCATCCAGCTGCCAGGCTGTCTCTAGGCCACACCTAGATGTCTGCAAAAGGTGGGAGTATTTTCATCTCTCAAGGTACTTAGAAATGCTTTCTTCTTCAGATAGCTCCTCCAATGGGAATTACATGGGAGCCAATTCCCACAGCTACTTCCCAGCTACTTCCTATTCCGTTTTCAATAGTTTAGAAATGCAAAAATTTCTTCAGAAAAAATAAAAATGAGAATTGTAATAGAACAAAAACCTTGAACACCATGCTTCATAAAAGGAAAGTAGAGGACCTTCACTCATGTTATCAGCACCCAGTTACCCACTGAGACAGTGCTTACCATTGTTCACCTGGCCGTGGACAGCGGCGGGGATTGGCACCACGTGAGTCCCATTTTGTGTTACAGTTTTTATTGGAAGCTGGTGCTGACCTAGAGGTGCCTGCTGCACTATGGTGACCGTCTGGACAGGGGTGGTCTGTGACGTCTGAATGATCCGGCCAGCAGCACCTAATGTGGCATGGCTAATCGCAGGAATAGGTTCTACTTTCACTAAATTCAAAGAAGAGAAAAAAATGACACCAACTAACATTACTGGGTAGCTTACAGAACTCTAATTTAAAGTAAAACAAACCATGTGGCAAACAGCCCTGCTCCAGCACAATGTCACATAACATGTTAGCAAAGGGTCAGGTGAACAAGGCTGGCAGGTTTTTAAAAGCTTGAAAAACTGCCCAAAAGTGGCTGCTTCTGCTGCTTACCTTTTACTTCTCTGTGGTCTCCATTCTCTTGTGGCTCCGCCTTTGGGGGGGCCAGCACAGCTGCCTGAGTGACCACAGCCTGCCCTGCGACGGTGTATGTGTTTGCTGGGGCCAGGCCAGCCACGCTGGTGACGGACACCGCTGGGATCTGGTGGACGACGTGAACCGTCTGCACCACAGGCTGCTGGGAAGTCGAGGTGGTCACAGGGGCGGTGACAGTGTAGGTGACAGGCTTGATCGTCGGTGGCAGTGGTCGCTGCACGGCGATTAAGACGGGTTGACTAGACAGAGGTGAGCCTGCCGAGGACGGGAGCAGAGGTGAGGCTCAGGTATCCCGAACCAACTAACTGACCCCTCAGTTGCAACCTACAGGCTGATTTAAGAAAATAGGAGGTGGCCCCTTTCATCTGGTAATAATGAAGTTGTTCACAACAAAAGAAATGACATATTTAATGCGGACAGTTAATGTATATCTACCTGCTAAAAATGCAATCTCTGCTTTGTTCAGATTTTTTTTTTGGCCACACCTTATGGCATGAGGGATCTTCGCTCCCCAATCAGTGATCAAACCCATGCTCCCTGCAGTGGAAGTGTGGAATCTTAACCCCTGGACTGCCACGGATGTTCCTGTTCAGATTTCTTACAACACCTCTTCCCACAGTTCTCTCCTCATGATAGAGAAAACATCAACACAGAATATGGGAAGGAGCTGCCCAATGAGGCCTGAAGGAGGGGGCCATGCTCCCTGGTATCGAAGTCTCCATCTTATGACAGGTGTGGAGAAGCAGGGAGCATGGAGACAGAGCTGTCTGCCAGCCTCTGCTCTTTCTGGTTTGGACATTTGGGCTCCAGCAACAGCAACTACAGATGGGGGCTGGCAAGGGTTGTTGCCAGCATGGCCAGGAACTCTAAAATATCAAAATGCACATTTTGCCAACCAAGTAGGAACCATAACAGAATTACTTTGGACACATTTTCACACTACTTTAGAAAAAAAATTCCCCAGGGCACACATTTTTATTCCACATTACGACTTTGTATGTACACTAGGAAATATTCACCTATCTACTAAATAGACATTTATTTCCTGACAGTGTCTACTTTGTCTAATTTATGTTATTTCTTTTTGAGGGAATTCTTTTTCATAGACTTATGTATGATGAAGCAATTGAGAAACAGGTTAATTCTAAAATTTTTCAGGCACCTACACGTAAGAGTCATAAGAGAATGTTAACTGATTAGAATGAAAAATAGAACACAGTACAGTTAACTTTTCAGAGCCTATCAGGCACAAGGTTCAAAGGCTCCAAGGCCTCTGGCTCACACGTTCATCTGACCCACCCCTCTCCCACCACACCTGCCCTCTGCACATCTTACCTGGTGCACTCTGGGCAAACCGCGCCTCCTGGATGACAGCAAGTTTGGGCTGTGAGGCACCAGGCTCAGGCTCCAGAGGGGCTGGTGAACCTTCCCGGGACAGGCTCTCAGGGGTCTGGGCACCACTGGAGTGAGCAGACAGCACTCCAGCATGATTGGGAGAGGCTGGAGCACTTCTGTACGACCAAAAAGAAGACAGTGGATTTTTACGATAAAGCATTCATAAAGCTGCCCTGTTGTTTTTAGTAAGCGTATATTGCAAAAAGGGGTGTCATTTGTCTTCTGCCAACCAATTAAAGTTCTTAAGTCTTACTTTCTGTGTGACGCCTGTGACCCGAGACAGACACTCAAAAAGGCTGGCATGGCTGGGACAGAGCCACCGTGTGTAGGACGCTGCTGCTCCACACCCAGCATGGGCCACACAGCGTGGGGCGGGACTGGCTGCCTCCCTAAGCAGCTCCCACCCACAGCCAGGCAGCAAGAGCCAGCAGCCTGCAAGTGGAGCTGGCTGGGTCTCAAGACTTACATTATAGTCATGTCTTTTTTCATTTAAAAACGCAGAGTAACTATTAATGAAGCTAAAAATGAAACAGCAAAGATGTAGCTTTAAAGAGCTTCTCACATGCCAAGGAAAAGGAAGAAACTATCAACATGGCATCGTTATACTGCCGACTCATCATACTGACAATATGCATTCAATGAAGCAACAATGCTACATAGGAATACAATTTAAATAAAACTTAATAATCTGAATTGTTTTAGCACTAGTAACAAAAATATATGAGAGGTATCCAACACTTCTTTTTTTCCCAAATCCCCAGCCCAACATTTAATCATAATGCATTTGGTAATTCCTTCATTTTCAAAAGGAAAATTTACCAATACATCAAAGGTAAATTCACTGACCATTAAGTGAGGTCTTTTTGTTTGTCTTTTTTCCTTACCTAGACGAGAGCGGTCCCAGAGGGGTTCTAAAGCAAGGCACGCCCCTAGGCCGTCTTTTCCTAAAAGCCTGCTCTATTAATTTGCTTTCAGAGGCAGGATCTATCCTCCAGAATGAGCCTTTGCCTGGTTCTTCCTGGGAACGTGGTACTTTGATGAAATAACGATTCAGAGAGAGATTGTGGCGAATTGAATTCTATGAAACATAAAAAAATACGTAGAATTCATATATTTCTTTGCTGAGAAATAAAAATGTGCCCCAGTTTTAGTGCCCTGAAAAGGTCCTGTAGCTCTGCGCTGGAAGAAACCGGCCCTCCCCAAAATGCAGGAGGAACTGCGGGGCATGACCACTCAGAGGCTGCCAGGTGGCTTCTACAGAGGAATGGACAAGGAGTTGGGGCACTGTGAACGGCACGGCAGGGTGGGCACCGGGAGGCAAGGAAGGGAACTGGGGCATGGAGAAGGGGTGAGAAATCTATACCACACGAAAAGAGGTTACTTCCAATGGGAAAAGCATCAACTTCTACCTTTTTACCAGGTAGGAAATCAAGGGCTATCACTGTGACCTCTCTCCTTTTGGAAACGAACAGTGTTGAGAACAGCTACTCCTTTAAAATGATTTTTTTATCAGTATAAAATTAATTTATAGACTCCATCACAGCTTTTAAAACGAATTAATCTGCTATAAGATATTTGGCAAACCAGCAAAGGAGAAAAAAAATGAGCTCAAGTTTAAGAAATATTATTGACACCATCTTCCAGTCAAAGAACTTCCATATACTTTGATCCTCAAAATAATCTCGTGAAGCACATGGAGAAACTTTCTCAATTCCTAAGTCCATTCTTCTTCCTATTACAAAAACTCAGCTCACAGTTTATGCATGACTTGAGGAGACTTCCCTGCTGCACCCAAATTGGAGATCTCCAAAAACTCAGGAAAAGCTGGATGGAAGTCATGCATTCAGATCATTTTGTGCACTTACAGTAGTGTTTAAATTAAAAATAAATTATTATAATTTCAATTCAAACTAAAATTCTGGGTTATCAAAAAATTATTTCTAAGTTCTCCAATTAACTTTCTCATAGAACTGCCAGCCATAACCTGAAATTCTGAATTGCCAGAGGTGGTTCAGAAATCCAAATAAGTCAAATACTACTTTGCAACCAATCTTAGGGACTATTCAAGAACCACACCAGTCACAGGCCACAGCAAACCACCAATGCCTATGGACATCAGTCATCTCATTGGCAAGATGAAGGGACAGGCTAGGCTGTGTCTGATTTGTGAGACTGTTTATAAGGAGATGTATTATATTAGATTTAGAATATTTCCATAACCAAAGATACTTGCTATGATATTTTATCACAGGGTCTGGCTGATAATCAGCCAAGACCTACCGACCAATCCCTCCAGAAAATCGAATCTTATTATTGGTGTCCCCATCAAGACAGAGAAGGCGATCCTCTATCTGCACTCAGACACTTTCAAGTATGGAGTAGAAGGCAGATCCTAAGAAAAAAGTCTGAGAAAAGCCAGCCCAGAAAATGAGAGTGGAGGACACTCGCACTGTGAACTGGCTTTGCGGGTCCAGAGTTCTGGACTGCACCACAGGGAGCCGGCACACAGGAGCTCAGAAGTGACTGCCTAGCCGCAGTGCTGGGCGACACATGACAAGGGCGGTGCTGGTCCCCAGTGAAGGCTGGAACTGCACTGACTGGGGTGAAGTAGGTTCACATTCATGTTGTTAGGAGGAGAAAGGGAGGCTAGCACAGTGGGAATCTGAAGGCAGGAAACGCTACTTCAGGGGACTGGGGCGCTAGGGCTTCTACTCACTGACAAAGGTCAGGACCAGGGTCAGCAACACGGCGGCTGTTACCCCCCACACCACCACAAGCTGTATGGTCAGTTCTTAGGTCAAGGAGTTGTTATTTTCTGTTCTGAACCCAGTCTGCACCATCAAAAGAGGGCCTAAATTCTCCTCCACTCTGACAACAATCGTACAGACAAATGAGCCCAATTAATGGTCACCTGTGATTCTCCAGCCAACAATATGAAGAGAATTGAATATGAAGAGGTATTAAGAAATATTTGACGCATATACAGAAATTGTATTTCTAAGGTAATTAAAGGCCTTCGTAATTTGATCAAACCAAGCTCCACACATTAAGACCACACTAATTTGATTCCAGTGACTCAGATTATTATGAAGTATTCAGAGAAAAGGTGGGTTATTATTTGAAACTAAATGTGAAGGAAAGGATCTGCAATACTTTGCACAGTCTCTTTTCTCCAAATTCTCCCCAGTAGAGAGTGCTTCCCAGAACCCAGCTGAGGAAGGGGAAAGGCGGAGAGCTGGTCACTTGTGCCTGCTTTACTGCCCTCCCCGAGCGCTTCCAGCCTTCCTGCCCAGAACGCAGTTTGTGTCTGTTAGCCCCACTCAGCACTGAGCACTTGCCAGTGTGCATTCTGTGTAGTAAGAACTTGTAAAGAAATTTACGGGAAGAACTTTCTAAAGGAGAGTCCAATGTGTAGGGTGCAGGTGAGCACAAGTCACTCCCTCTACTCTCAGAAACCAGCTCCGATCCTTTGAGGGGCTCTACTGTCAAATTTGTTCCAGATTAATCGAAAAACTTTGCCATAGGTAGACTGCAAAATACATAAAGTAAGGAGCTATGGACTTCCATTAAGTGCTCAGAATTGGTATAGTGGGAAGAGTTCACACACGTCATCTTAGAAACTGAGGTAGAGGGAGGGATTCAAGCTCCAAGAAGCACAGCACTGCCGCCTCCTCCGACCCATGGGGCGTGGCAGGATGCAGTCTGCAAACCCCAACTTGAAAAATGTGCTGTTTTGGTTGACAGTTGGGTGGTTTTTTTTCCTTAAAAGAAAAAGGATCTGGGTCTTTTATGAAACAAGGTTGCAAAACTCCTTTTGTTTTCAGCCAGGAGAGAGGGAATAGGAATGAGCCTTCCATGTAGAGACTCCAAGTGCAGTCCCTCAGGATGGGCAGCTCAGAGAGTCCAACCACAGAAAAGGACACAAGAAGCTGGTCTGCTGGGGAGAGCAAGGACTGCTGAGGACAGGAATCTGAGTGCACGTCCACAAACTAAAGAAGGCTGGAGCAGAAAAAGTCATTTCCCGCTAAAATAACTGGAGCAAGTGCTCAATGTCTCAGGAGCAGCCTTTCATAGGCAAGAGGCACCAGTCATCCTTATGAACCTTTATCTGGACAGAAAAGAAGATGTTTCAATAAAAAGTGTTAATGACAGTTTGTAACTCTCAGTTCTAAGCAGGCAGTGAAGTCAATTTAGGAGCCAGCAGCAATCTGTGCTTAGGGGTCACCTCAGTGGGCCTCACCTCTCTGTGATCACAGCCCCTCCTGACCTGACTCACTCCCCAGGAGACTAAGGCCAGGAAGAGGTTGCTCTTCAGCCTTTAACAAGAAAACCTTGTGATGCACAGTGTCAGTTCTCACATAAATGGATGCTACAAAGCACAGGAAATACAACCAGAAGGAAAATACAATGTTGAAAGTCTGGCCAGGTTTTTCAGAAATACTCCCATTACAGTCCAGCTCACTGGCATTTCAAATTATCAAAATTCTACACACAGTGAGCTGCGTGGAACTCTACCGAGCTGCTGGACAGGACACTATGAGAGACCTCACCTGCCCGTGCACAGGAAGCTGTGTTCCATGGACACGGACTGCTGTCTGCCTCTGCTTTGTTTGACATTTTCTTAGAAGCACAACCTCACTGTTACAGATTCTGTACATCATCTTAAAGGACCTGACAGGTAGCTGAATACGGAAGTGTTTTTCCCAAGCCAGCATTTCCTTCCTGGCCAACTAGGAAATGCCACCCGGCTGTGAACAAGAAGGCGGGCAGGGCACAGACGCTCCAGCCCAGGAGTAGGCTGAGTCTCATTTTGTACCTGTAGCCTTTACAGACTAAAGACCCTTTACAAAAGAAATAGTCAGGATTTTTATCATAACATGTACATACATCTGCAGATGGAAGGAAAAAGTCTTCACCCTCCATTAAACAGAAAATGGCTTACCCCCCACCCCCTGGTTGTATTACTTGATTGTGGTTATGGTTCAACAAATGTACTCATTAAGACTCAAAGGAATTCCATGGCCATTCCTGATTACTTAATGAATTCAAAATTTGTAAATGTATATTTCTTCTCTCTTTTGATATGCTTTTACCATTCCACACTTCAAACTTACCCTTTCTCATACTGTCTGAATTAGTGAGGTTCTACTAACTGCCTAGTAAATGTCTACACACACACACAAACACACACAAGGAGGAAAAACATATACAATGCAGAGGTTGAAAAACTAAATTAAAAAGCTAAACAATGGAAATACTATGCACGGATTTCCAAATGTCCTCTGAGGAGACCCAGAGTCACAGACAGCCTAAAAATAGGCTGTAAGTACAAGTCAACAAGTAGGTAGGCTCCCCAGTTGAGTAGCACTGTGTTCATGTTTTGTATACTGGACACCTAGAGGAGGCATCTTTTGAAGAAAGGGTTCCTCAGTAACAGTTTGAAAACCATCTCTGTGCAAACTTCAAAAAGCTATGTATGTTATCAGAAGTCAATGAGGAAGACAGAAGAACTCCAAAGTAAAGGATGGGCAGGATTTTTAACTCTCCCTCCCTCACTGGTCCAAGAGAAACATCTCAAACGACCCATGCCTTTCCCATTCATGAAGACCATGACATTAAGAAACAGGGCTGAGGTTTCCTCCAGAACTACTATTCCTTCTACTATGTGCTAATAAGGAGGTTAGAAAGAGCGTGGCAGCAGCAGGCCTCTGACACTCCTCCTCCCTCAGCACAAGAGACCCTCATTCATCTCATGTTACCTATGCCCCAGCCACATACACAGCCACTCCATGCCCCTCTCAGTTGTCAACCAGCACCTTCAGGACATGTAATAGAAACATTTAATAACAAACGGAAAAGGATTTACCTGCCAGCCCTTGTCTGCAGTCCTGTAGTAGGGATAGTTTTTTGTGATGTGTGTATAAATTCCATTTAGGGTGAGTTGTTTATCAGGAGCCATTGTAATCGCTTGTACGATTAATTGTGCATAGGAATAAGGTGGCTTTGAGTCATCCTGTATTAAAGTTAAAAAAAAAAAAAAAGAGTATTGAAGTAAACAAAATTTTTACTAAACTTACCGAAGTTCAGGATTCTTGACATTTTTAAGCATTTCTACGATAATACTTGTCTTCCTTCCTATAAAAGTAATATATGATGGGGAGAATTCCCTGGCTGTCCAGTGGCTAGGACTCTGTATTGTCACTGCCCAGGGATTGAGTTTGGCTGTGTGTGGGGGGTTGGGGGGAGGGGGTAGATATAATATAATGGGAAAGCACTTGGAAAATTTGGAGAAAACAAATGAAGACATACAGAACAGTATAAAAAAGAACATTAAAACCACATAAGGAAAAAGTCCAAAGGGCAAAAACAAAAAGAACAAGAAAATGAGAAACACTCAGTAGAATTTCTGGACCTCAGTAGAGTGCAGAGGACACACGCTGATCCACACCATAGGCTCATCATGTTGATCTCACGGTCAGGTGAAGAACTGGGCCAGGCCAGTGGTGGCAAGGGGTGGGGTGAGCTGGCATATCTCCCAGGCCCTGGTGGGGGTTCTCATGCACACAAGGAGACGGTGCAAGAACACTGAACACCAAAGCAGGAGAGTGATGTCCACTCAGAACCTCCAAGAGTCCATCAAGGAGCTCCTCTTGTAAGAAAACCCAAGCAGACGAAGAGTACCAGGAGCCAGACTCGAGGTTCCCACACCAGGGTCCAAGGTATTCAGGCAGGCATTGCTCAGGTGTGGAGGGCTGCCATGCATAGTGCAGGATGCTGGCACTCCTGGTCCCAGTGTACCCAAACACACCGTGGCTCTGCCACTGAGATGACTCTGAACCGCGTACACATGCACAAGCCCACTGGGAAGAGGGTGCACCTCTCTCTGGCTGTGAACTACACTTATCAACAAAACATAATGTTGAATGCTAACAGTAAACTGCAAAACAATACATTCAAGATGATGCTCCTTATATGAGGTTAAGAAATGAACAATTTAGATATTGTTTAGAGATAAACACGATAAAGGCAGACACAGGCAGAGGACTGTGGCATGGGCAAAGAAGGAAGGTAAAGAGCCAAAGAAGGGAACACAGGCTTCACCAGCACAAGCTAAGCTTAGTCCTGACAGCTGGCTGGAGCATGTTCTCTGCACAGAGAGACTGAATCACCCAGCACCTCACTTTCAAATAGCTGACATTTCCTGAGCACTTGGGTTAGGCACTGCCCTGTGTAACCGCTGAATGAGCTCACCCCGAGTTATAGGACAGGGATGGTGGAGCAACTGAGCTGGAATCCTACCAGGGAAAAGCATAAAGCCTTCCTCACTGTGCTTATGCTGCTGTGTGGATTTCTTTTTTTTATCTGTCTTCTATACATTTCCATTAAAACAAAAAAAAAAAACCTGTAATAGACAGGAAAGCCCACAATATATTCGTATAAGCCAAGAACAAATTTCTATAAAATGACCAACAGTACAACCAATGCTAGGTCAAGAGAGAACACAGCCCACACCCCAGAAGCTTCCTCATGCCCCGCCCCCCCACCCACTTTCAACTTCCCAGAAAGGCCATCACTTTTCCTGACATTCTGTACTAATCAGAATCAGAATCCAGCTGTGACTTAAGTTTTACCATCTAAGAATGCATCTGAAAACAATATAATTTAGTTTTGCCCGATTTTAAACCAGGAAATGGACAAGAATGGAATCCTACAGAGAGTGCCCCTGTGTCTGCGCCTGCCCAGCACCCTGTGCAAGAGGCTCCTGGCTGCCGTAGATGGCGCACAGCCACGACGTGTCCATTCCCATGGTGTCACGTGTCCTACTACATGAATATACCACATCTGACATAAATGCATACTTAAAGTAACACTATGTCTGGTTTTATTCTCTTTTTTCACTTAGCGTTCTATCAAGAGCACTTTCATATCAGTATCTGTATCATGCAAGATCCCCTTACTTAATTAACCTTCCTTCTTATAGGGGCACTTATGTTGTTTTCAATTTTCTGTTTTGTTTGAACGTTAGTTTGAGATTTTTGTCCATTTCCCTTAAATGAAGTCCTAGAAGGGGCATTACTGGGTCAAAGAATAGAAACAGGCAGGGTCCTACTATAGGTCATCCAATAATTATCATCCAAAAGGGACTGATGTGTCCTCCCTCCCCAAGGTGTGTGTTCGTGTGCATATGTGTGTACACACACATTCAGACATGCACATGTGCGACCTTCAGCATTTGGGACAGCAATACTGAACTCCAAGAACAGTCTCCTAGGACACCAGGCACTTGACCCCATGAGGACCAAGGGTTCAAGCTCTTAGCATCTGGGCCCACAGCTGCCACCGAGAAGGGCCCAGGGCTGAATGATCAAAAGAATGCACCTCTGAGAGCCCAGCACCGAGAACACGCTCAGCAATCATCCCGCATCCACACAGACGGGAACGTCTCAAAAGGCCCTGGAGGGGGGAGGGTGTTCCTTGACATGCAGGTGAAGATAGCTGCTACCCAACAGGCCCTGGGTTCTGTTTCAAAGTTATAAAACATTTATTTACCTTTGGGCTGTCTCCACCCGAAGCTTCCTTCTCGTTTTCTGGCTGTGAGTTGTCGGCCATTAAATTGAGGTCAGATGGTATCACACGGCCCATTTTGTACCCTGAAGACCCTGCTCCCCGGGGGCTAGAAGGACAGGAGTTCGCAGCACTGTGGACGAGAAAAGGTTGTTCCTATCAGTCGATTATAGAACATACTTCACACTGTATTTCAGTAACTGGCTCTTATTTCAAGGAAAACAAATTTTAAAAGTAAGAGAACTTTAGCATATTCACTGGAAAAATGGACTCATTAATCTTTGTGAAATTTAAGATCACTCCAAGGAATCAGATATTTGCTTCCACACGTATCGCCTTAGGAACTTACCAAGGACACAGAGCCATACATGACGGCTCTTGAGCTCAGCCTGGAAGAGGAGCAAAGAGCACCACTCTGCTCGTCCCCCTCCACCAAGCAATTGAGGACAGGCAGCAAGAAGGACAATGGCTTCCAAGCTATACCAGAAAGGTCAAGGGAAATTTGGAGAGAAGGGAATAGCAGCCAGGCTGAAGACAGGACACACAGAGGGAAGGAGGCGGTAGAAACAGACACACATGCAGGTAGGCTGTGAGGGGCTCACAGGAAACACACAGAAATCAGAAACAGAAACCCACTTTTAAATATGCACTTTTTTTTCCCCACGAGGTAGGGCTGGTCCATGACACTGAGAATGTTTTGATTTTTGATCTTTGCTGATTAGAAGACACTTTATTTGTAAATTCACCAAGTTACGTATTTAATTTATGCTCCCCTTTCTGTACAGTATTACACTTTACAGAATAGAAAAAGTTACTGAAATGGAAAGATGCCAAGAAAAGATTGCTTTAAAAATCCAGTAAGTTATAGAACAGTATATATGGTTAGATCCCATTTGTATTTTGGATAAAAAATAAGTATTGAAAACATTAAAAAAATTTCTGGAAAAAATACTTAAGAAACAGTAGTTACCTCTGAAAACTGAACTAGAAAGGAATGGGCCAGAAGGTGGAGCAACACTCTATTACCTGGTACCCTCTGAAGCACTACTGGACTCTCTGCCAAGAAAATGCACCATCAGTATATGCACTCACCCTCGAAACAAGCGTTTACTGCGTGCCAGGAACAACTCAACGCACTGGAGAGAGAGGGACAAGACAGACGGCAGAACCACAGGCATGAGCTCTCGCTCTGACTTTAAAACCAGCTAACGTTTCAGAAGGGCCGACGCGGGGCAGGTGGCTGGGTGGTGGTGGGTTCCCCCACGAGTCATCTCAGCAGCAGACACTGTGCTGCTCAACAATGGTGCAGGGCCGTGGGGTGAAGATGAGCAAGGAATACAGGATGAAGACATGCCAGGAGGTGAGGAGAGGTTGGGTCAGGAGCTGATCCAAACTCTGAAGTTTCCAACAACCTCCGGTTCCTTGAGCGCCCATGGGCAGTGCATCAGTGGCCTGACCCCCAAGTCTACTGTTCCCACTGGGGGCCGCTATCCCATGTGGGTAAACAGGGGCATTCTCCTCTTCCTCTGTGAATTCTGCACACTTTTCATGCAATGCTGAAGAAAAATCTGGCCATGCAGGTGCTGATTTTTGCCTACTCACTGCCACACTTACTACCTGATCCATCTAGTCACACAGAGACATATTCAACCAAGTGGGCGAGACAGAGGCAGCTTCCTCGGCAGAGCAGCCATGGCAGGGGGCAGAGAAGGGGCCCGACCAATAGCAGCTGCACTCACATGGAGCTGACCAGCCAGTCTACCTGACACTCCCTCCAGAGGCCTTTCCAGAGGGATACCTTTCTGTCCATGCTGGTTTTTAAGATAAGAAACAGAAGTGTCTGAAAGCTACAACCCAGAGCTGCAGTATTCCCCCTGTGCCCTCCTCACTCAGCTACATGTGGGGTCAGCCACAGTGGACAAGGCAAACAAAGTCTTCTCTGCCTCCCAGCCAGGCCCTGTGGACAGCAGGAGCTAGGCTCGCAAGAGAAGCAAGTGTGTTCATCTGCACCTAATTCTAACACTACTCGCACTGAAGAAGATGTCTGCATACATACTCCACTCTTCTGACTGAACAAAAGAGGACTGACCATCTGAGCCTTATCTCAGGGTCTCATGTGCAGCTCCTGGGCGATTCCTGACCTGACCCTCAGCTGCTGCCCCCGAAAGCTCAGCACAATCGTAACCATCTTGCACTGGATTCCGTGGTGAAGAGCAGGCCCTGAAGGCACCATTCTCTACTTCCTGACACTCTTGGGACACCAGGACAGACACAAGTTTGTCACCTTACTGAGGTCAAACTCAGAAATCCAAACTGTAAGTGATCAGAATTCACATTAAGTTGTAACAAACCAAGCTACTCTTGGTATCAAACCAAAATGCAACTGAAAACATGACTCACACTTTAGACCAATATCATAAATCATCTATGCCTAAACTTACTCAAATAAAAGAATCCACAAGTGAAAACCAGGAACATTTGGGAACTGTGTTTCACAGGCAAGAAGGCGAGAGCAAACAGTGTTCAGAAACTGAACAACATTCTAAGTGTCCTCAACATCCCTCTCTCCATGCAGCTCAGCACCTGGGAAGGAAGGCATCATCCCTATGCACTGCTGCTCACTGCTGTGATGCACAACGGCTTCTGAATGTCCCAAAAAAAGAGGCAAGGACCGAAATGTGGACAGTGTCGTGTCCACACGCACACCCTGACGCCACGGTGACTCCCATGCCCTATGGGAGCTGCTGTATACCTGATGGTTCCTGTGGGGGAGGGGAGGGGGCTGATGAGGTGGGCCATGGTGTCTGGAATGTTGATGGTCAGCGGCGAGATGTGAGCCTGCACAGGCTTCACCGGGGACTCGGGCGCCTCCTGTTTCTCCCTCTTCTCGCTGGACAGGGCAGTGAACGTGATCTTGATGTTTGTGCTCGGAAACCTGAACGTGCACCTAAAAAAGAAAAGCCAACTGTCAGCACCTGACTGCCGAGCGGCAGGACCCACAGCAGGGGACAGAGCCCACGTGTCCCCAAACATACTGGAGCCTCGACTTGTGTTGAAGAGTCAGCGAGAAGCCCACTTCAACCTCATCTCAAGTGTTACAAGTTGCTTAACGCGTGATACCACAAAGGAGATGTCGTCGCACGAGTTAAAAACACTAGTACCTCATTTAGATCAACCCAACAGGGGAAAAAATGGTAGAGCGGATTCAAAAAAGACTCAAACACCACTTAATCTGCACCAGGCAGGGTCTGAGACAGGCTCAGGATTGGGAGACAAGCCCCAGGCTTGGAGTGGGGAAGGCCAGGCAGGAAAGCTGCTAACCCACAAGACATGGATGGCCCCATCACGAGGAAGAGCAACCCCAGGTCCGCCTTTCACCTGCTGCCGACCTCCGAGGACATCTCCTGCCCAGCCCTTCTCTTAGGTTCCCACCCTGGTCTGTCTGCAGCCAGGAGCCAGGATGTTTCTAAAACAGCATGATCTGCATGTGGTGTTCAAAGACAGAAAAAAGCCAGCCTCTGACTCTCCTGCCCTCAGGCACAGCCCTGTCTCTCTTGAGGTCCTTCTCACATGAGGTCCCATGGGTGCTGCCCTTCCTCCACTTCAGTGCTCCAGGGACCCCACCCCACTCTGGGTCAGACCCCACATCACAGCCTCTTGTCTGTTCTTCCCCTCGTTCACTACCCAGGGGCCCCCTTCAACCCCTCAGTCACCTATCCAAGGGTTTCCTGATCGCCCTGCACCCTCCCCTTGCTGCCTTGTTCATTTCACTCTGGCCACATGACTCTATGTTACCCCATTTCTGCTTGTTGTCACCCAATAGGATACAAGCTCCACTGGAACAAAGTCCTTGCCTTCAGGGTTCCACGCTATAATCCAGACACCAGAAGAGACCCTGATAAATGCAGAGATGGGCCTCGGTACACACTTGTTGAATTAGTGAAAAAGTGTCCCATTTTATACATTAGAAATGTAATTAAAATAAAGCAAACCACGGGAATAAATGAACAAACGATAAGCCCACAATTGCCTCTTTGTTGCTAACATAAGATTAGAATAATCAACTCCAGGCCTAGAAAAGAAGGGCATTAAGACTCCCACAGGCCTTAACTTCTAATACAACACACATAGCAATGATGAGAGTAAGGAAGTTTCCTCCCTTTCCTCCCCTATGTAGCTCCTGAGCCCCACCCTCAGGCGATGGTCCCTGTTCACCAAGAAGGCCAGGCTGTCAGAACAAGCATTTTTACCAGCACGAGGGCTTCCGATCCTGCAGAGCAGTTACCTGGCTGTGCTTGTTCCCTCAGCCACAGAACAGATGACAGCATCTCCCTCCGCGAGTGCCATGAGGATTAAGTCAGATACTTCTCACATTCGAATGTTTATCAAAACAAAAAAACCAAACTACTTTCAGCCTTAGTGTAAGATATCAATATTTGCTTTTCCTACAGTTGGACATTCACCATCCACTGTGCTGTTTGTTTCACTGTCGCCCAGGAGCTCACAGAGGCCCAGGCTGGACCAGAGGAGCAGCACATGCACCCGCCTGTCCTCCACATGCAGTGGAAGCAACACAGCCCTGTGCATAATTCCAACACAGGAATGTAAGAATGGGGCTCCTTCTTCCCCAAGGGGCACCTGCATGTCTCTAGGGGTTTACTTCTGCTTTTCACAAATAGGACCACACACTCCATGCTGGTCCTTGGCGTGTGTGTTCCCTCAGTGTCACCACCCATAGGGTCCGATGCACAGACGGACTGAGTGCTGCCTTCAGGGCAAGCACCATCACACGGAGGACTTCCTTCCTTTGTATCCTATTCTCAAAGTCCCCAATTAAAGACAACAATCGTCTCCTCAGCATGGGCATCACCTGTAAACCTCAGGCTCCAAGGACACACAGGGCATCTAAAGTGACACAAGGCACCCTCAGGCCCCTGCCGGCAACCTCTGCCGAACAGCACGTGAGTGTGTCCTGGCCAGCAGGGGGCGCCGCCATCAACCCCAACCCCACCTGGCAGGTGAAAAGGGCGTTTCTGTTTACACATAAACATGCACTCTTTCTCATATGTGTGTAAGCCATGAAGCACAATTAAAAGCTACCCAGGTAGTCTGGTAACTTTCTATTTTTAATCTGGGTTCTGATTACACGAGTGAGTTCCTATTAGTGAAAATTCATTGAGTTATACTATACACGTATGAAGCATACACTTTTCTGTACATGCAGTATACTTCAATAAAGAGATTTTCTTTAAAAATTAAAAAAAAAAAGCCTTCTGTAGATGGATACAGAGACTGGTAAAATGTTGATAATGGCAGGAGGTTCACAGTCCATTTTGAGTTAACAATGGCCTATTTCTTTACCAGGATTGTGATTACTATGGGTACCCACGTTATAACTGATTTTTCTATGTTTGTTACATTCAAATCCAAGTACTTCAAAATGTTGAGTTCTCTTTGGGGTTCAGTTAGTGAAGACATCCTTGTTCCCCTTTAGGGGATGCGAAAAGCCACTGTTTGACTTTTCTAAGTCAGAAATAAAAAAAAATGGGATAATTTTAATTAATTGCGTCACAAAAGGAAAAAGAGCAGCAAAACATTAAAACAGCAGACAAAACAAGGTGAGTTATCAGAACTCTGTCTGCCCCATACCACCACCAAGGGGTTGTTTACGTCTGGGCATGCTGGTCCTTGTTCCCATGAAGCACTTCAGGTCATCTGAGGGTTTAAGAGCCTGTAAGATGCTATACTGATCTGGAAAATTAAGAGCATGCTGTCCGTGTCTCACTCTGCTTTGTACCATCACAATATCTAACACTGTGTGCTCTTTAAAAACACTGTAATTGATCCTAAAAGATTTGTAGTAAAGCTGCCCTGTGGGCATGCGGCATCTCAGTTCCCCAAACCAGGGATGGAGCCTGGGTCCCCTGCACTGGAAGGCAGGACCACCAGCGAAGATCCAGGGAAAGATTTTAAAATGAACAATAAGAAAAGTCAGACAGCAGAAAACAGAACCACAACTCCCTAAGCAAAAACTGAGCAGGCAATGAGCAAAATCTGACCAGATACTGAAAAGTCACACACCTCGAGTCACAAATCAAAACTGAAGCAACACAACAGCTGATGGTTTCAAACTTAGGCAAGGACTCTGATAAGAACTAAGTTTCTTTTACTTGAATAAACATTAATAATTTTAATATGGATTCAGAGCTGCAAACACCTTTCTCGCCATCTCTCTTTTAGTCTCCTGTATGTGGTGACAGGCATCGTTCTTCGAGTGGAAACTCTTACAAATGAGACATACAAGCCAATGGCTTGGGTCCAGAGATCCGAATTTCCTGATTCACAAAGAAGCTCTAAGGATTCTGAAAATCTGTTCTTTATGTACAAAGCCAGGCCTTGCTGCAAATACTTAATATTAACATCATATAGCTAGGCAGAAATTAGCCATATTGAAATCTCCAACCAAATGGAAAGTCAAATTGAGTGAGATCTCTATGCAAAGCAAGTTTAAACAATTAACCAATCAGGCAAACTATTCCCTACAACCAAGTCCAGTTGGGCCATTTCAGAGGTGGAGCTGGCCTCAGGTAGAAGTTGGTTCCCATGCTCTTCACCCCCACAAATGATAAGACAGGCAGGAGCAGTGATCTGGCCCCAGGGCGCCACTTGGAAAAGGATCACAGCAGAGCAGCCTTCTACCTTGACGCTAACTAACAGTGACTGCAAGCCCTGGGGGGGACAGCCACCATGTTCCCCAGCCTCCTGTCATCCTTTGTTGTGGCACAGATTAACTACTCAGATAGACACACATTCTAAGTTGGGAAAAAAAATCTCCCTACAAGAAGGTTCCATTTCTAGCTACTCCAAAAAAACGTGTCTGAATGCAATTCAGACAGTCGTCATGAGGATAACTCTGGAGTCCCTCAGTTTTTAGTGTGTTAGGAAGCTTAATGGGAGAAGGCCTACAGATGCCACCCCCACGGTCATGGCACAAAGCAGGAAGAGTGCGTCTGCCATGGGGTGCTGAGAAGACAGAGCCTCACCTCTGGATTTCCTGCCAAAATAACAAATCTGGACCTCATCAAGAGGAAACATCAGGCAAGTATTCTACAAAACAACTGGCCTGTCCTCTTCTAAAACATAAATGTCACAGAAGACACAGGCTGAGGAACAGTCACAAATGAGAGGAAAGTTCAAAGCACAGGTGACCTGACTCTAGAAAATGAGCGTCGGTAAACAACTGCCAAGTCCAGTTAAGGTCAAGTGTTGTATCAACGCTAAGTAGTGTTAGTACCTGGGCTACAGTTATGGAGAATTTTTTAGCAAATAGACATGGAAATATTTCAGAGGTAAAAATGCATCATATATGCAGCTTATTCTCAAAAATTTCAGGGAAAAAATACAGCGATGAAGCAAATGTGGTCAATGTTAGTATTTAGGGAATCTGGAAAAATGAGAATATTTGTTCTATTTTGCAACTTTTTTATAAATCTGAGTAATTTCAAAGAAAAATAAAAAATTTGCAAACATTCGCGACATCCAATGCAAAGCTTGACAGATCACGCCAGGTGTCACTGGGCCCGTGCCAGGCTAGGAACTGTGTCACTGTCCATGACAAGGTGAACACAGACATAAAGAGTCTGGAAACCACCCATTCTTCTAACTGTCAGGCTGGACCTTCTCCACGGTCGGTCTGAGAGCCCTGTTCTGGGATATGCTCTCATCATTAGCTCTGTTCTCTGCAGTTCAGAATCCCATCAAATCCCAAGAATAATCTTGTGGGACACCTGACAGTTATGAAGCATCACCTCACTGCAGCTCTCATCCCTCCTCCAGAGCCTGTGTGTCCCTGACAGTCAGCCTTGAACTAAGCAGGGGAGTACAACCCCAGTTCTGCAGTACACAGAACAGAGTCATGGCCACATCTACACAACTGACCCTGACTTCTGTGCCCTCAGAGTCACCCAGCACAGTTGATGTCTGTTAAATCCACATGCTATCCTGTCACTGGGCTTCCAGACTGTGACCCAAGAAGCTGTGGTTTGTGGTAATAGCATATTCTATAATTTGTATTTCTTCTCTCCTGGGAAGAGTATCTGTCCCATCCCACATGTATCAATATTCACACAGATGAGTATGTCCAAGCCATGTTCCCAGAGCATAGCACCGAAAGTCCTAACACCCAGAACAGGCCCAACTGTGCTGCAAATGGCCCCAGCTCTCTGTTGTTCACACCAAAGGGCTGGGTCCAGCTTCTGCCATCCATCCACCCCTTAAACACGGCTGCTCTGCACCACTTTTCCCTCACTCTGGGGTCCAGGCTGATGCAATGACCCCACTGAGGACACCAATGGTTTCCAGACAGAATAAACGAGTCCTGTGGCCACGCCTGCAGTCAATGGGCAGGAGGGCCCCCAGCGAGGACCCTCCCCATACAACATCACCTCCTTAGTGTTAGCAATCCCAAGAGACATCTGGAAAAGGTCATTTCAAGTCCTTTCAGCTATGCAACTGGCCACAGAGACAGCAGCTCACCTGCTGAGCTGCTCTCCAAGGGAAGAAGTAAGAGCAGTTACTCTGTCATTCAACCTATGACAGCTGACAACGATAATCTACTATGAAGAGGAACAGAATCTGATCCTTTAATCTCAGGACTGGCAAAGGAAAAGACTGTGATAATAAAAATAACGTGTCACACAGGGTGGACAGAGCTCTGGGGCCATCAATGACTTGGGGTGGGCAGCAGTGACTGCCGAGGAGGAGGGCAACAGGATCAGTTACATCAAAGAATGGATCGGGAGGTGTGGGGGGAAATAAGGAAATGAGTGAGGAGGTTCCCAAGGAGCCAAGGTGTGCAGTGTTCACACTGCAAGGGTCTGTGAGGACAGAGAGAGATGAGGTCTGATTAGTTTGGGAAATGGAAATAGAAATGGCCCTGCTGACACACCCATATGTGCGGGCACAGAGGGGAGAAGACCGCAGGATGACTAGCTTCACGTCTGGCTTCTGTGACTGAGGGAATGTTGGTCAATTACTGAGATGCAGATGGATGGGGTGGATGAGGAACAGGCCACGGGGTGCAATGCCTACGTGGACACATGGCCTTTGAAGTACCCATTCCCCACAATCCCAGAGGGGGCATCTAACTAGCCCTTCCTGAACCTAGACAGAGACACACTTGGTGTCCTCAGTGGTTAAGAGGATTCACCACATCACAGACGGAGCCTAAAAAATTCAGTCCGCAAGTCTGGTATTAGAGAATGGCCTTCAGGACTCAAGTGAGCATCACCTTGAAGGAGGAACACTATCATAGGAGTTTTAATGATGTGCTCCAGTCCCAACTCAGCTACAACGACAAGCCATGCCTCTTAATCTTTTGCAAAAATGGAAGAAAAATTTCTCTTCTTTCCACACCCTAAGGAGGCTTAGCCAAAAAGGCACTTTAAATGGACCTAGATATCCATTTTCATCATTCTCTTCTACTAGTTTCCTCTAATATATAACAGAAATATTGAAACTTTTACTACAACCTTTAATAGACTGTGGCCCTTAACAGTCATATTTGTCAGTGACTGATAAACCACTCCCCACCCCAGGCTGCCTTTTCTGTGGCTCCAGGAGCAACATGTCCACACCACCAGTCAGTCCTGCCCACTGGTCACCCTAAGCTGCCACCACATGGGTCTGAATGGACCACCGAGAGCCCAGGAGGCGCTCCCTTCATCTCAGAAGAGGGTGTGTGGAGTGGCAGCTCACCAGTCCATGAGAGGGCTTACCTCAGAGGAAGTGGCTTTGGGAGGCTCGTGTCCACCCATCAAAGAGAGCAAGTCACAGGTCAAGAATCTGATCCAGTTTAAAATGGGTTAGGAAAAAAAAAAAAAGGGTTAGGATGATGAAGACCATACTGGGAAGAACCTGAAACCCTAAACAGTCCATGCTTTTCTTTGCTGCGCCTCAGCAGTAAACCTCAAGCAATACCTATTACCTCAGCTTGACTTCTTACCCGAAGGTATAAGAACACATGAAAACATTCTATGAAAATTCATGAAACACAATGATGTTTACTAAAGGGAGTCACAGTATTGTAGGTTTTGTTGGGTTTAGCATGAGTTTCTAACCAAAGTCTCAAAAGCCTGATTCTGTAAGACACCTGCAACCTGAGCTCAGGTCCTGGCCTGTCAGTTTCATCTCTGAGTGAAGAACTTTCACTCCATGTTTAGCCTTGAGGTGACTTAGAAACTCTACAGCACATGAGTAGATAGGGCCACTGTGGGCATGCGGGTGGTTAGTGAGTCAAACAGGAGCTGTGCTCAGAAGGGCCAACAGACAAGGCTGAATTTTGTAGCCAGCACCTTGTAATCTCCTAAACCATTACCTGAGTCTGTTTTATGTAACTGAGGCCCAACAGGTCAATGGACCACAGTCTTGGGCTTGGAAGCTCAGCTCACACACATCTTGCCTCTTGCAATCCCTTCCCCTCCATGAACACCCACTGTCCAGGAAAAGTCCTGGACAGGGGCACCTTGGACACCTGGGAGAGTCTGCACTTGCCCCATTGAGTACCCTTCCACCTAAAAAAGCTTGGTATCAAATAACAAAAATATCACGGCAGGTTGAGAGAAACTACAGAAGAAATCAAAAGTTTTTGCAGCTTTAAAAAAAAAATTGAGGTATAGCTGATGTACAGTATTATTTTAAGTTTCAAGTGAATGACACACTTGAATTTTTAAAGATATGTTCCATTTACAGTTATTATAAAATATTGGTTATATTCCCTATGCTGTATAATACATCCTTATAGATTTTTGCAGCATTCTTAACCCACATTTTCATTTGGCGCTGGACCCCACATAGTATGAAACTGGGCCTGTATCCTAAGGTACTAGTATACTAGGAAATGGTACCTTTCCATAGGCAGATCTGCTTTTGTACCCACAGACCAGGAAGCCTTGATTCCAGAAGCATTCCTGACCCAATTTAGAGGACTGGTATTGGGTTTTCCAGCAACACATGTGATGAGCAGCTTCACAATTGCTTCCGAGTTTTTCTTTGGCTTGGAGAAAAATTGTCTGTTGGCCATTTGTTGCACTGTGATTCCATTAATGAAGGTACTGGAAAGAACTGCCTCATCTACTATTCTGTGTGGCAATTTGCTGTTTGGGGGAGGCTGACTCAGGAGCACATCCATTTAAAATCCTGATGCCAGGCTGAGGGTGATGGTGGTATTGGATATCAGTGTAGCCAATGTGAAGCTTTGTGCTACCAGCAGTTTTACAAAAACAAACAAACAGTACAAATTCTACTTTAATTTCCAGTCATACAAAACATGTTCTAGGCTAACAATGATTTTCATTAGTGTAGAAATAATCCCACGAGCCTGCTCTCACCTGAATCACAAATCACCACACCCACGCTCTGAGTACAGATGGCTAAGCGGGCCCTCCGGCCATGTCACTGACAGTAGCAGGAGACTGGCACCCCAAGCATACGACAGGTACTCAGAGAAGCGATTACTCCTCTGAGGTAGGACTACTGAGATTACCCCAAACTTGCCCAAATAACATTCACATGAAACCAGAGCAGGCTCTCCAACAGACACCTCACTAAGACAAAACTCATAAGCAGAGCCAAGCACAGGCCTGGGCTCCTTCCTTCCTCTCCCCAGTTCACAGCAATTTCTTTTGCCAATGCAGAAGAGCAACAGCCTCCAAATATTTTTGACTGTATGCTTCTAAGTGAAAAGTTAAGCAAGAGTTAAAATATGAATAATATATTATCAAGAAATGAAAAGGCAACGGACAGAATCAGAGAAATATTCCTAATACACACAATTTACAGCTGACTTGCATCTAGGATACATAAAGAATTCTTAAAATAAAAACACAAACCCATTAAAAATGATCAAAGAGAAATTCATTAAAGAAGATACAGGAATGGGTAACAAGCACATCAAGAGATGTTCAACAGCATTGGTAATCAGTGAAATGCAAGCCAAAGACCATGATAGCACTGCACATCCACAGAATGGCCAGTATTAAAAAACTGACAACATCAAGGGCTGGCAAGGTTACAGAGCAACTAGAACTCTCCCACACTGCTGGTGGGAATATAAAATGGGGGGACTGCTTTGGGAAAGCCTGTCAGCTTCTTAGTAAAGTCACTTCACCCTTCGGTGTTTGACCAAGAGAAATGAGACATCTGTGCACACAGACTCTTTCACAGATGTTCACAGCCATAACACGCCTAACAGTGCAACCTAGCAAAGACCCAGGTGTCCAGCAATAGGTGAATGAATCAACCAATGATGTTAAGTCCATACAAAAGAATACTTCTCAAATATCAATCAACAATCACAAAGGAAAAAAAACCTGCCCAAACAAGCAACATGGATGAATCTCAAAAACATGTTAATAAAAAAGCCAAACTGAGAAGTATACACTGCATGATTTCTCAAGAAATCCTAGGAAAGATAAAACTAGTCTACAGTGATGAAAAGCAGGGCTTTCAGTCTCAGAAGGGCAAAAGGGCAGAGGAGAGATTCTGGGAGACAGAAACCTTCTCTTACCTTGAACTGGGGTTTCCATTACACAGATATATGCACCCATCAAAGCTCTTTGAAAGGTACCCTTAAAAGAGTTTTGTTTAAAAAAAAAAAAAAAGTTTTGTTTTTCTCTATGCAAAGTATATCTCAAAAATGTTTTTTAAAAGAAAAAATTAAAATGGCAATAATACATTCACATACGTATAAATTATATTACTGTATTACACACTAAAAAACACAAAAATAGCAACTAAAACAGGATGAGAAAAACAATCAGAAATATATCTTCTTCCAAACTCTAAAAGATCTTCTTGATCTCCTTCTGGAGTACGTACACACACACACACATATTCTAGAGACTAATGCACTAAAGAAAACATTGCTTTTGTTTTACCTGTGAGGTTCCAAACAAAAGGAATAAAATGTCTAGAACGGAGAGATTTTCTTTTTGCTATATTGAGATATAACATGGTTTAGATTTAAGGTGTATGATGTAACAATAAATGCATACAGTGCAGAAAGATTAGCATAGAAAGGTTAGCTAGTATCCATCAACTCATTAAAGTTACAGTTTGTGTGTGTGTTGAGAACTTTTAAAATTTACTGTCTTAAAAAAAAAAATGTACTGTCTTAGCAACTTTCAAACTTACGAACAGTATTATTACCTACAGAGGTACCATGTTGCACATTATACCCCCGGGACCTATTTATCTTACAGCTAGAAGTTTGTAATGTTGACCCCAATCCTCCTTAACCCACTTCCTCCATCCTATGTTTTATAAATCACTGATAAAGCTGCCAATTGCACAGCAATAAGAGGCATGACTGGATCAAGTTCCTTATTAAATGGAGAGTTTTTACATACGTTCAACACTGGAGTAAGGCATTCCATTCTTAAGGGCACTTTATAAAATGATAACTTTTACTTTATGGGTATAAAAACAAAGGCATAATCCATAAGGTGTGTGCTCTGAATCCACAGTTCTGATACTGCCGATGGTGAATACCTGCAGGTGCACTTAGTCTTATCAGGTGAGCAGCACACAGGAGGTATGCATTCACTCAGTCGGTAGGAAAGTCTTCTCAAAATACTCTGCTGAATGGCCAATATGCACATGAAAAGATCAAATCATTAATCACCAGAGAAATGCAAATTAAAACCACAATACAATACACCACAACATACTCACTGAAAACCTAAAATGAAAAAGAGAAAATACCAATGCTGATGAAGCTATGAAGACACCTGAATTCTATCTTACTCAGTGTCAAAGAGGTGTAAAGAAAGAAAGCGCTTTCCCGGAGTGGTTGTACCTATGAAAGCTGAACACACGTACATTGATGGTGAGCCACTGGAGCCCAGCCAACAGACACGTGCCCGTGCTTGTCAAAACACAGCTACCAGAATCTCAACCAAGAGTTCAACCAAAAAAGTCTTCCTACTTAAAAGACTCATAGCCGCATTATCCATTATAACAGCCTAAAATAAAGCTACCTAAATGTCCACCTATGGCAGAATATCAAGTTGGTGTATATTCACATCATTAAACATAGCAATGACGATGAATGATCCACAGCTAAGTACAAAAATGTGGGCTAATCTCAAAAATATTTTATTCAGTGAAAAGCCAACACCACCTTCTGAACTCCATTCTGTATAACTCCATGTACATGAAGTCAAAAGAAAACAAACACTCTACAATTTAGAACTCAGGATAGTGGTTCTGTGGCTGGGAAGAACACATGGCAGGATTCTGGGTGTTGACAATGCAGTGTTTCTTAACTCAGGGCAGGTTACACTGTGGGTTCTCATTAAGCTTTATACTTAGGATCTATATTGTAGATTATACTAAAAACAAAAATATAAACAAATTGTGGAAGGTGACTAGAGACCAACTAAGAAAGTGCTCCAGAAGGCCAGGTGAAAAATACCTAAGGCAAGAGCTGTGCAACAGGAAGGGTGAGGGACAGATCTGAGAAATGTCCAAGTGGAATGAAGGGGACGGATAAATAACTGTATGAGTTCAGCAAACCAGAGCAGACTGTGGAGAGGGTGCGCCCTGGTCCTAGATGGACTTCAGCTCACAGGAGGAAAGGAGGACACTTGAGCAGAGAGAAACAGCAGGACTGCAGACTTCAGGCCTGACCTACCAGCATCTGACTCAAGTCTGTAATATTCACCTATTTATTTGGCTGTGTCGGGTCTTCGTTGCAGCACATGGGATCTATCTTACATCATGGGGAATCTTTCCTTGGAGTGTTCAGTTCAGTCACTCAGTTGTTTGTGTTCGACTCTTTGTGACCCCATTGACTGCAGCACGCCAGGACTCCCTGTCCATCATCAACTCTCAGAGTTTACTCAAACTCATGTCCATCGAGTCGGTGATGCCATCCAACCATCTCATCCTCTGTTGTCCCTTCTCCTCCCGCCTTCAATCTTTCCCAGCATCAGGGTCTTTTCAAATGAGTCAGCTCTTCCCATCAGGTGGCCAAAGTACTGGAGTTTCAGCTTCAGTATCAGTCCTTCCAATGAATATTCAGGACCAATTTCCTTTAGGATGGACAGGTTGGATCTCCTTGCAGTCCATGGGACTCTCGAGAGTCTTCTCCAACACCACAGTTCAAAAGCATCAATTCTTCACTGCTCAGCTTTCTTTATAGTCCAACTCTCACATCCACACATGACTACTGGAAAAACCATAGCCTTGACTAGACGGACATTTGTTGGCAAAGTAACGTCTCTGCTTTTTAATATGCTTTCTAGGTTGGTCATAACTTTTCTTCCACGGAGTAAGCATCTTTTAATTTCACAGCTGCAGTCACCATCTGCAGTCATTTGGGAGCCCCCAAAAAATAAAGTCTGTCACTGTTTCCATTGTTTCCCCATCTATTTGCCACGAAGTGATGGGACCAGATGCCAAGATCCTAGTTTTCTGAATGTTGAGCTTTAAGCCAACTTTTTCACTCTCCTTTTTCACTTTCATCAAGAGGCTCTTAAGTTTTTCTTCGCTTTCTGCCGTAAGGGTGGTGTCATCTGCATGTCTGAGGTTACTGATATTTCTCCCGGCAGTCCTGATTCCCTGGAGTACGCAGACTCTCTGACAGCAGCATGTGGGCTAATAGTGTGGGCTCAGTTTTGCAGTGCTTTGGCTTAGTTGCTCCACAGCATGTGGGATCTCAGTTCCCCCTGTCTCTGGTTCTAGGGAGCAGAACCTATCTCATCCCCAATTTATTGCATATTTCTGTTCCAACCCATCTGGGGGCTACCTGAAGGGTGATGCAGGCACCTCTCTGTATTTTCCTACCTCAGAACTCAAGTTGAAAAAGCTCGAAAACACTGAAAGTGAAATTTGAGTCAGAGCCTGTGGCGAATAAATTACAGTCCAAATACACAATACACAGCCTAAGGCAAAAGGTGGGCAGAGATCTTCTGGGAAGTTAGGACCTTCAAAAGTTAACAGGGTATGGGACATCCCTGGGGGTACAGAGGTGAAGAATCCACCTGCCAATGCAGGGTACGCAGCCTGACCCCCGGTTCCAGAAGATCCCACATACCATGGGGCAACTAAATCTCTGTGTCATGACTATTATACTTAGCTACTAAAGCCCGTGTGCCTAGAGCCCGTGCTCCACAACAAGAGAAGCCACTGCAATGAGAAGCTCAGCACCACAACGAGAGAGTAGCCCCCAAGAGCCAAAACCAGAGAAAGTCTGAGTGTGGCCAGCTAGACCCAGTGAAGTCAATAATAAATAAATAAAGTTTAAAAAATAGACACAAAAGCAAAGGAGAAACTAATCATAACAGTTGACTACAAAAAAAATCAACATAAAAGAAGGCAACTGGGGAGGAAATGAGGGACCAAAAAAAACTCTAAGACACAGAAAAGAAAACAAATAGCAAAATGGCAGTCCTTCTCTATCAATAATTACTTTAAATGTAAATGGATTAAACTCCCCAATCAAAATACTTCAGACAAGAAACTTAGGATGTTTTCTTCAGAGAACAAACATTAATATTCATTCAGCAACTCTCCTGCATCAGCCAAGGGCAATCCATACATCTCCATGAAGCTGATTCAATAAAATCCATGTTTCTAGAAGAGGATGGTGAGGTTAAGAGATTAGACAGCTCAGACACCGGGGTAAGGGCTCGTGCCTTCCCTCATCCAAAGTGGTGCTATGACACTGTTCCAGGAGCCTGATGAGCATACAGTGCCCTGCACCGGTCATTCTCAGCCCACCCCAAACCTTTCCTACAAGGAGAGGTCTATGGAGAATAACACAGAGGGGAGTAACAACCAGCCTCTGGGATGTGATTCTTACTGTGAAGCCCCCGGGAAGCTGCCCTCCACAGAACAGAGAGAAGACCCAGGCTGACCCAGTGCCTACTGGACACCAGGAGCTGAGGACACTCAACCAACCTTCTGAGTAGAGCTCCACCCCCACCTATAGACAATGCAATGGCTCACAGAGGTTTGGTCAGACTCCTAAACAGGATGCCATTCCAATGGTCTGAGGTGGCCTCCAACAACTATTAATATAACCAAGGCTTGGTGCACTACTTTAACAAACCATGGCTTTAAGTATAGAAGCCAGTCCTTTAACAAAAGTGGTCAAATTGCCATTCCCAAAAAACTAAAATCATTTAAAAAATTTATTTATAAAGACAAAGTTCTTCCCATTAGAGATACGCAGGAAAAGAAAGCCTAAACATTGAACGCCTAGTTACTAGAACTCACAGGTGTTATAAAGAAATAGATATTTTTCAAAACTGTGACTAACATAAGTTTGCATCAACAAGAACATGGACGCTCTGAAAAACAACTTTTAAGAGAGAATAAAATAAAAGATCGGTGGAAAATAAAATACAACTTTCAGAGGTAGGGCAGGAGTGGGGGTTGGACCACTTCATCAGGAAAGGATGTGCTCTGCATCAGGCAATCCCAGAAGGGTCTTCCAGGCCTCTACAAAAGTCCTCAGCTGCAAGAACCACCAGCAGCCTGGCCCTCCTCCAGCCCAAGGCATGAGGCCACAGGAGTCAGCATCTGAGTGCCTACTCTGTGGGAGAAGTCAAGACATATTTGCAGGGACGTAGGTACGACCAGTTCCACCCAGTCTAGTGTGGAGCAACACTGAAGAACAGAAAACTATATGGTCTGACTTGCTCCTAGCACAGATGTATAGGTTACCATGCCGCATGACAACAGTTACATGATCAATGCACATCATCAAGGACATTTTTATTTAACTACAGGAACTTCTGTTCATATGTATCCAGGCTTCCCCTCTACGTATCAATCCCCCTTCAGGTATCAATCAACTTTTAAACGCATAATGCAAGAACAAAAAGGCCACTTAGGATGGTCAATTTAAACAAGAAGACAATGCAGTGAATTGTAGAATCAAAGAAAGAATTTAATTTTAACTGTTCTAAACTGTTTCCTTTGGTGCAGTATCTCCAAATACAAACCTCGAAGCCTATAAACAAATTCACCAACAGACACTTGAGGCCTATCATTGTCCTGGCACTACACAAGGTCACTGAAGGTCACAGGCTACATTTCCAATAAGTGTACAACCTAAGGGTAAATGAGCCCAGCCCACAGAGCACTGGAGTGCCAAGGCACAGGGTATGTGCAATGTTTAAAACACATGTGGGCAAGTCCAGGGGGAGACTAGGCAAAGTGGGAACACAAGACTCAAGGAGGAACCGGAATGGACAGCTCACATTTAAACCAATCTTCTTCCACTCAGCTCAAACAGCTGTAAAACTGATGCTCATAATCCTAACATCCTCCAAAAGTTTAGAAATAGCAAAAACATAGCATTTTTAATATATCACTTTTGCACTCAAAATGCTATTACAGTCTGAAAAAGATCAGAAAAACACAAAGTCAGTCTCCGATCTATGTGTTTAGGTTTTTCTGTATCCCGTCTGTTTAAAAGTCAAAAGACAAGTTTCATACTGCTGATTGTGGGAGACTAAAAAAATACCATGAGAAAACAGCATCCATCTGACAGCAGTCTTTCAGTGTGGTTGTAGTGACACTAATTCACATTCCCTCACACCAACAGTTCATTTTCCAGGAGAACCAAGACCACAAAAAACTGGAACAACTCCACTAGAACAGCTCAATGTTTTTCGCATTAACCATAAATGTTTGTTCAGTAATTTGATCAACCTAATTAAAGAAACTGGATACATGTGAGCATACACATTCCACAGTGAGAACATCAGTCTACTCCCGAGTACTAAGACTGATTTCCTTACAACCCAAGTAAGATTTGGGACTGCCTCCTCAGAGTGTCCTTCCAAAGTTGCAAAGGGAGCAATTCTATGCCAGGCCTCTCCACTTCAAGCTTCGTTTCAGAAAGGCACTGCCAATGAATTAGAAACGAATGCTATGGTACCTTAAAGGTTCTAAACAGGTACCATTTGTAAGTTATTAAAACTCACTGTCTATGGGGCTAGGAATAACACACTGTTACTGACTGTTGTAATCACTGTGGTCCAGGGTCTCCACCATCCTACCACTGATGCTTGGGGTGGTATTATTCTGTGGAAGGGGGACTATCCTTCAAAATCAGAGGATTTTTACAGCATCCCTCGCCCCAGCCCACTAGGTGCCAGCTGCATCCCCGCCCAGTTGCACCAGCCTAACATGTTGCCAAATATCCTGGGGAAGGGAAGGGTACTCCAGTGAGCGTCACTGTTGTACTCTGATCTCTTTCACTGGGTAAGATCCAGAAGCATTCTGCAGATAACAAACTGCAGCAAAGGCCAAACAATGTCTAATATCCCTAAGGAATTCTCAGCACAGTACCAAGCATATACTCCAGAAACTGAGGCATGCTAGGAAAGGCCGCTTCCTATGAGGTGCCCTCTAATCTCCCCACAGCCGCTTCCTGGGATGGCGGCAGTAACACCTTGTCATGGTGCTCAAGCTGCTTCGAATCACAGAAACGGCAATATGTGCCTTCAACCTGTCCTGCTGCATTGTGTTTCATTAGCAAATTCAAACAATCCTCCTTAAAAACTGGGACCAGAAGTGGGAGATGACTTACTGTATTATTATTTAAGCTACTGTAAACTGCTCCAAGGGCTTCCCAGGTGGCTCAGTGGTAAAGAATCTGCCTGCCAATGCAGGAGCCGCAGATTCGATCCCCGAGTCAGGAAGATCCTCTGCAGGAGGAAACAGCAACCCACCCCAGTATTCTTGCCAGGATAACCCAAGGAACAAAGGAGTCTGGGGCTACAGTCCATGGGGTCGCAAAGAATCGGACACGACTAAGTGACTGAGCATAAACTTCTCCAAAATCCAAACATAAATGAAAGCAGGAGCTACACAAAAATGTTAAACAGATAAGAATACCATCCAAGATGCGAATAGCTTTGATTCCTTATTTTTGATTCCTTATTATTCCTTATATAAAGCTTCCTTATTTTAGGGACTTTCTGGTGGTTAAGAGTCCACCTTCCAATGCAAGGGATGCATGTTTGATCCCTGATTGGGGAACTAAGATCCCACATGCTGCAGAGCAAAAACTAAGCCCATGTACTGCAATGAAAGCTCAACACTCCAAAATTAAAAATAATAATAATAAATATTTTTAAAAGCTTCCTTATTTTAGAAACTCTTTTTTTTTTCCATTAAAAAAAGTTTTTCCTCAGCAAAACAAGAATTGCTGAATTTACACAATGGAAAAATTTCCTCTTACTCTATAGTCTCATCTTCTGGAATTATTTCCACCAATTATGAAGCTATACTGTGCTTCTGCAACTGTGGATCTAGATGAGACCTGCTGATGAACAAGGGACCATAAGTGAGGCAACCGCATCTAACTAGAATCCTGTCACTAAATGATCAACATCTGAGAGTATTAAAACAACAGTTATGTCCTAAATCAGTAGCCAACAAACACACATATATATGTACCAAGTAATGATGGTTATGTGCTATTACCAGAGGATACAAACACAAGTAGGACCTGGTCCCTACCCTGGAGGACCAACAAGGGAGAAAGGCAAGCAAGAAGACAAGTTGTAGCACACGGTGATGAGGAGGGAACATTAACATTTAACATTAATATTTCACCTTACCCTCCAGAATGGGCTCCTTGACCTACCACTTCTAGTGGGTCCATAGCACTTCTGTATGTCTGAAAAGCACAGAGCTGCCATTTGAGGCCTGCAGGGAAGCCCAGCTTCAGGTCCTCTCTGCCTTTAAGAAAGAGAACATGGACTTTCCTGGTGGTCCAGTGGTTGAGAATCTGCCTTCCAATGCAAGGGACACGGGTTTGATCCCTGGTCTGGGAAATTTTCACATGCTGCAGAGCAACTAAGCCTGTGTTCTGCAACTACTGAGCCCAAGCACCCAGAGCCTATGCTCTGTAACAAGAGAAGCCACCGCAATGACAAGCTGGCACAGGGCAACTAAAGGGTAGCCCCCACTCACCATAACGAAAGAAAGCCCTCGCAGCAATGGAGACCCAGCACAGCCAAAAATATAAATAAACAAGAAATAAAGAGGCCATGGCCCAAATTTCAAAAGTATATATGGTTTGTTACACTTCAATAAAAAAGCAATTTTAAAAAGAAAAACAGTAAATTGCAAAGTTCTTTGATTAGCCAGAGAAGCCACTCTTCATTAACAAAATAACAGTTTGGCCAATGGCATTAAGGAACAAGAATTCTTCAAAACAGACCGCAAACAGGACATGACTTTTACCCAGTTCCCTTTCCTGACTTTGCCCCAAGGCAGAGGCACTTTTTATTTCCCCCTGAAACAGGGAAGGTTTGTGGTGAAGTTGACAAACTGGAGTGGGGCAGAACCAAAACGGAGGCTCTAGGAGACAGGGCACCCTGAAACAGACCTCTCCTGACTCGGCCTGCTTGATGGCAGCAATCACATCCCATGCATGGCCTGGCTTTATCCTCAGGTCCTGGTGGGGAAAAGATAACCTCTCTTGGCTAAAGAAATTTCAGACTTTGCTCACTACTCCCAGAGGCCTTTGATCAATCTACTGCATGCACATGTGTGGAGCTACGAACAAGCTGGAGAGTGCTGGCCCCTTGAGGACATTTTCACCATGTCACATTTCCGGTGACATTAGTTCTCCACAGGCCCCTCCACACCAGAACACTGCGATAAAATACAAGCAGCCCCTGATGTCTAGCAAGGGCAAGGGCACAGGCCTGGTGCTAATTATGCCCACAAGGTCAGTTATTACCCCTGTTAAAAGTGAGGGAACTAAAACTCAGATTAAGTAGCTGGGCTGGAATCTGACTCCAGTCTGTCCAGCCCCAGTGCCCATTCTTGCTTTCTCCTGATACGATTAGTTGCACACTAATAACCACTACAGGTGACAGGTCCCATCAGGCAGCCCTGTTTCTCAAAATGTGTTAGAAATTAAAACTAATTAAAAATCTAAAGCTACTCCTTAAGTAAACATTTAAAATGAAGAGAGTTCTACCACTACAAGAATTACTAAGCACTAGTAAAGTACAAGTAAGCTGGTTATTGGGTTATTTTTAACATAGTAAAGGAAGTTTTATGCTAAAAAAGCTGCATTATGTTCCCAATGTCTACAAATCAGGGCTAATAAAAATGTATCTCAATTTGCCAAATGAATAAACATTGTAGCTTTAAAAAAAATACATAGTGGCTCTTAAAAGCAACTAATTTGTACACTGAGCACTTTCTAAAGTGCGAAGCAGCTCTGCCTCTTTGCTAAGGATTTGCCATTACATGTTGCCCCCTTCTAGGGACTCCAGCAATCCGGGGCCCCAGCTCTTAGCTCTACCCACAAGCTGATCAGAGGCTCAGGAGATAAAATGAAGGTGTTTCAGTCAATCTGGCAGCCCTGAGACAAGAAATCATGCCAGACCTCACTAATGGCTCTGCTTAGGTCTCCAAAGAAGACACCCTCCTTTTATCATCTCCTGCTGGGAACTCTATATTCTCCACGCGTCATCTGTCCAGTCTTTGGACCTTGGCTACATCCCTCAGCAGTTTCCCCCACCCACTTCACCCTAGCGATCCATATGGTTTACCCTCCTTCCAACCCTAATCTCACCTCTGTCCTTATAATATCCATCTCCTCCCCACAACCATTTCTTACACCTCCACTCTCTCCCTCTCTTTCCCCCAGGAGTCCCACACCCTGTCTCCTTCCTCACCCACCGAACACTGTAATCACCAAGCCCAAGGCTTCCCATGGAGGGTGACATTGCAAGTCACTGTCCCTTTCCCACAGCTCTCCTCTCTCGGCACTCCCTTCCTATTTCCCTCTTTCAGGTACTGTTATTCTCTAGGAACTTTCATTCTGCCCAATCCCTATCATCTAAGCAGGACCGAGTCGCTGTGAGATCCTTCAGTTCTTTTTTTGGGAGTCTTCAACTACAAAGCTCCAGAAGCCACTGTTTATTCAGGTCTCTCCCATCCTCACCTAAGAGGAAGCTCTCTGTGATTTAATGAGAAAGTCTTCAAATGTGACATTACCAAACTTCATCTGCAAGTTAAAACATAACACATAAGAAAGAGGAGGTGGTGTTATATCACCAATTAATCGGCAGTTAACGTAGCATAGAAACAGGGTCACTTTTCTAAATAGGTACAACGGCAATTCTGCATGTTAAATATTTTTGGGCAATAGTAAATTCAACTTGCTCTATTTATAAGTCTGGCTATTAGATATTTAGGATCTTACTGATGAAAAAATACATCAAATTCACTTGACATTTCAAAGTACACACAAATGTTAAAGAGTTGCTTATTTTTATTTATCAGTTCTACTCAGTTTGCTACCATGACCACAAGAAGAGCAACAACAGCAAACCCAGACTTTCCTGTCCAACAGATCTTCCTACAACACTTTATTGCTCACTAAAGTGCCAGACCAGGTCCTTAGACAAACAGGGACCCTGTTTCTCAAAAAAAAAAAAAAAAAAAAAAATCTTCATTCTCTCACTGACCACCGTGAAAATGCTCCCCCACCAGGCCTAGGCAACCTCACATTCCACAAACCTGTCCCCCAAATCCTTTCCAGCCTGAGTTCTACCTCTCCAGCACCAGGCAGCTGGCCCCAGTCACACCTGCAAGGCCACTCCATCTGCCCACTTCAGGAACCTGGCCCAGAGCTCCACAGACAATTCCCTCTCCCAGTTCCAATAACAGCTGAACTTCCAACAAGTCAGATGCTCCTGGGGAGGAAAAAATTGCATTTCTGAACACCCAGCTCTGCATACTTGGTTGCAAATCAAGGATTTTTGGAAATTATTTGTTTTCTGGAAAACCACATGCTTGCAACTCTTCACGTGTTCAGCTTACTCCCCCTACCCCCAATACACCCACTAACACACCGGTCCACACTATGTATGGAACTTACAAGCACCATGGAGAAGGTGCTTGTACTTAAATCTTATCCAAACCATTTAAAATGACAGCCAACACACAGGATCACAGGCCTCATCTTCCTCTGTTCCTCCCAAATTAATATTTAGTATTTTAATAAAATAGTGAACCATACTTCAAGTCTAAACTCCTTATGTACTCTTCCAAATTCTATGTATATAAACTTTAAATACCATAAAGTGCAAATTCATTTTAAAGATGGAATAAAATTATTATTCAAATAAGAGATCATCCAGAGATTGTCATATTTTTAAAACTCCTCAGCGATTTTTCAATTCAGTAAGCAAGTCTGAAATAAGCAATAAGAATATTTCAACCTCTGGGGACTTCCCTAGTGATTCAGTGGTTAAGACTCCACATTTCCACTGCAGGGGGCACGGGTTCGACCCCTGGTCAGGGGAAACTAAGACCACTGCATACCTAGTCACTCTAAGTTACAGGTGCTTTCAAATGAATACAATTTGATTTTTCAGTGTTAAAAAGAACTTAGAACATAAAACTGAGTTTAATTAAAAAAATTTTTTCTAAAGTTTGTCTGCATTTGGCTAGCACCAATCATCTTTACAGTTTCTTCTATTAACTTGTATGTTATCCCTTACACCAACAATTTAGAAATAATGCCTTACAAAAAGAGAGGTGCTGCTAAATCCTAACAGTTATCTACTCATCTCACACTATAAAAATGCCAAAACCCCTTTCATGAAAAAACCCACTCCCCTCTGTCAGTATGGGAAGAGGTTCCCAGGGTCATAAGAAGTCCAGGGCGGGTGGCAGCCTCGGTGGCCCATGGACTCTTCTCTGTTCAAGAGCAGGAGATGAAGGCCAAAGGCCTGGCCTCTACCCCACTGCCTTTCTTAATCATCTCTTCTAAAGGCTCACTCCACCCCTCAAAAGTCTGAATTTTGCCTCCTCACAGAAAGTCCATTTATTTCCATGTTTGTTATGTCAACACAAACAAATGGTTCTGGCTGAATGGCAAAAATACAATTTTCTTTAAAAATCTCAAACTTCTCAGAGTAAAAATATAGTAATAACCTTTGTTATGACACCAAGTTATTTGCAAATAACAAACTGCCTAATGAAGAAGCAGCTGTCAGGTCCCTATCATTGATTTCAGGTGTTCTATAGTATAAATACACACAAACAGCATTCTGGTTTGAAAAATAACATTCTTTGAAATGCTCCCATCAAGATTTAAAGAATTAGCTGGTACAGCTTTCCAAGCTAAGCAATAACACAGCACACGTGTACAAAAGTCAAGGAATAAAGAAAGCAACAAATCTCAGCCCATCTCCAACAACCAAAAGCAGTCAAAAATTTCAGTTTGTGCAAGAAGGTTCTACTTAGAAACAGTCTAGAAGTCTCTGAAGAATAATTACCATTTCCTAGACAGCAAGTTTGTTGTTCAAGTAGACTAAAGGCTAACCTCACAAAACCAGAGAACCAAGCTGAAATGCTCTGTAGTGGGACTGATAGTTCCCCACGAAGCTCACTTAATTACACACTATACGACCTTATAATAATCTTTAAATAATTAAATGATTTTCAAAAGTTATGTTGAAAGTACCTAGTTTTCCCAAAAATTTAGGGTTCAGAGCACAGATTTTAAAATTCATCATGCTTCTTCAAGAGTTTTCACTTTCTAGGCTACAAAAAACACAGTAAGAAAAAGAAGTCCTTGGCAGCTTAAGAAACACAGGCTTGAAATAATACACTACTGAAATCAGGTAAAACAAAAAGAACATAACAGATAAGCCATCATGAGTCAAAAATATACAGAATTTTGTTTGGGGCAGTTCCACCAGCCAGATCAACGTTTCAAATCCACACTACCTACATGCTAGTTATGAAAGATATTGTGCATACTCTCAGAACTGCACAGAGAACCCCAGAAAACCTCAGCCCACGTGGACAGCTGCCTGAGCCTCCAGCTTTGGGAAGGCGAGGGTGGGGGGTCCCGGGCTGGGATTGTAGTCTGTGCTTTGGTCGTGGGTACTAAGGATGAAGCCGGGACATTGGGGTCATGGACTGGGATCCTGCCAGGATGATGGAGTCAGGGTCTTGGTCTGATCGTAGGGAAGAACGAGGCCAGATGCCGAGATCTAGGTCCTGGTTGTGGAGAGGATGGACAAGGGCTCGGGGTCGGAATGAGGGTTAGTCTCTGGGTTCTGACTGTGTCCTACTCGTGGCTAGGACCAGGCGAGGTTCGTTGGCGGGGGGGGCTGGGTCCCTCCTGTTAGTGGAGTCGGGGTAGAGGATCGTGGGTCAGAGTGGATTGAGAGTCGGTGGTCGGGGTCCGAGTCTCGCTGGCCAGGCCGCACCCCCGCCTGCGCCCCCAGGCCCTGGCCCTGGCCCTACTCACACGCGCGGCAGCTGCAGCGGCGGCGCCCCGCGCCTTTGGAATACCCCGTCCACGAACACGCCGTTCTTGCCGAGGCAGCGCAGGTAGAAGTCGCCGCCCGCGTCGGGCCCGGGCTGCGCCGACGGCTCCGGGGCCGCCCCGCCATGGCCGCCGCCGCCTGGGGGCGTGAAGATCTCGAGGTGGCGCCGCGAGATGAAGCTCGAGTGGCCCATGCTCACGTCCACCGAGCCCTGCGACGAGTTGCGCCCGATGGTCACCGAGCGCTTCTTCATCAGGTACTCGAACTCGCGGCCCTCGAGGCGCGCCACGGCCCAGCCGCCCGGCGGCGACCCGCCGCCCGCGCCCCCGCCGCCCCCGGCCCCGCCGCCCGCGGGAGGCCCCCCCGCGCCCGGGAGCGCCGCGGCCGCCGCCATGGGCCTGCGAGGGCCCGGGCCGCCTTCCGCCGCCGCCACGGAGCTGAGGGCCGAGCGAGGCCGCCGGCCGGCGAGCGACGAGCGGCGGCGAGGGGCGGGACACGCGCGGCGCGCCGCGGGCCGGCGCCGGGCCGGTGACTGACGGCCGCGCCCGCCTATAGGGGCGGTGCACGGCAGTGGGGCTACCGGCGGCCGACCAATAGCGAGGCACGCCGGCCTTGCGCTTGCACGTCGGCCGCGGCGCCCGACGCAGGCGCGACTCCGGGCGGCCTGGAAAACCCGGGATGGAGCAGGGAGGCCGCGGAGCCGACGCGCGGCACCGCGGCGCGCAGTGCCGCGCGTGGGGCGAGGGCGGGAGCCGGGCTGGGGTCAAGGTCGGCGCGGGCAAGCGGCGGGGGCCCGCACGCGCCTCACCCGGCCCAGCGCTTTGCAGCTGCTGTCACGCGTGCACACTCAGGCTTGGTCGGAGCCTGCCGCGTGCTGGCAGCTGAACTCCAGGCGTTTCCACGGTTGCAGTGGCTGTGAGACCCCAGCGTGAGTGTCTGCGGAGTGGTGGGGAGGGGGAGGGGTGAAGGTCCGCAGGGAGGAGGGTGGGGAGAGTCCACGGGGGCGGGGGGAGGATCCTCGGAGAGGGTCCACGGGGACGCGGGGAGGGGTACGGGGAGGGGTGCAAGGGCCAGCATCCGGGATGCCAAGGGCGCGGTGGGAGCGGGAAGCCTCGAGGGCCGCAGATCGGGCTCCGCTCACAGAGCCGAGCGCTTTGGGTTCTCTGTGTTACAACCCATTCTAAAGAAATGGAAATTAACGTATTCCTCTGAATGCGACATCGCCTGTCTCATTTGCCCTAGACGTGTTTGTGGTTATAGTACAATCCCCTGGGGGTTCACACTGCTTTGAGCCATAAGTGTGGCAGAGTATCCTAGACAGAAGAAATGTAGTTTTCGTTGAAGTCTCATACGTGGGAGAGACTTTAGGTGGTGATGAGACAAGAATGGAAATAATAAGGGGGGAAACCTTTCATTCACAAAGCACAATTGATCCAAAGAAAGAGCATCCCATCAAGTATAAAGTAACTGACCTGAGTTTGGAGCCTGTGCTGTGTGCTGTTGAACTTATATAAGGCCACTCACTAGAAACGTTCACTTGCTTTTCACATTTTTTTTCCATCAACACAGAGTATGCACCACGTGCAGGGAACCCAAGCCGGAAGGTATGAAGAGGGTGAGCTTATCCCATTGCACTGATGTGTCTCAAGGATGTCCCTACTATGTAGACATAAAGCTCCTTGATGAAAAAATGGACAATGCCTGGCAAGTGGAAATGGTAACTAACACACAGTTCTGAGAAGGAAAGCGATTACTGACAGTGGCTCCAGATCAGAGGGGGCCTGCACCAGCTCTTCCATCCATTCTGAATGCTCAGTGAACACCTGCTGGGTACCAGGCATAGGACAGGGTTGGACAGAGAACAGTAAGCAGGCCCCGGCTGCCACGTTCCAGCCTGTATGAAAGAAGGCTCAAAAGGAAGCAGCACCTAACAGCCATTGAGATGGAGGAGCAGCACCCAGGAGATGCTCTCAGGGTTTGGCAGCATTGCTGCGCTTTACATTGAGCCACAGAAGGCAGAGATGTGAAGGAGACATACCTGACCCAGGGTTTACAAAGCTTTGTTCTTTCATCCAGGGGCTGTGTCCATGCCGGACACAAGTGCAGGAAGAGAGCACGACCACAGGACCCCTGCTTGGTGAGGCATATGGAGGACCCACAGCGCATGTGTGAGCACTTTCAGGCACAGCCAGGGAGCAGCACAGAGAGCAGCGTGAGTGGACTAAGAGGCAGGCAGGAGGGTCAGGGGAGGTGGACACCTCTGCCCCGAGGCCTGAGGGATGTGAGCCAGGGCTGTAGTGACCTCTGGGCAAAGATCAAGGGCAGCAGCCCAGAGGTGGGGGGAGGCCCCTGCATGAGGGGAGAGATAGTCAGGGAGCCGTTCAGTGGCTGCTGCTCCACGAGGCCACATTCTCCATTTCCTTACCTGCAACAAGGGCCCCGCACTGGCTGCTCTCAGAAGCCTCTTCCAGCTCAAACCCTCCATTCTGAGGAGGCTCTGGGGGCTACCCTTCTTGAAAACCCTCTTTCTAGAAGAAAAGATTCAAACAAGTCCTGACACTTCCAGTGTTTATATCCGAGCTGTCCTGACGGGGGAAAGTGCTATCAGAATTGTCTGTGATTAGGTTAATAAACCCTCCCTTTAGCATTCTCTGCATGCCAGGTACTTCTCTAAGGACTGTCTTGATACTGGCTCCGGCCATCCTCGTGATACACCTCTGACTGACAGAAGCTCTGACTGCCCACATATTACTCCTAGGAGGCACAGAGAGGTTGACTAACTTGCCCATGCCAGCAGAGCCAGTCTGCCCTTCATTACATCACCAGAGAAATAAAAACAAGGCTTCCTGTGTGCCCTTCACAATAGAGAGGGTGCGTATTGACAATAAAATCATCATGAACTTTGATACTCTTTAAGAAACAAAAATTCAGAGTAATCACCAGCACTGGACCTGGTTTCATTTAACAGAATAATATGAACAATTTGTGATGAGACGTCCTATGATCTTGAGAATGTAACACCGGATTTCATAACTTTTCCTACCAAAAAACCTTCAGAAGCTCACGGTTAGACACCAGAGGGAAGCCAGACCCAGCAGTCTGTTTCCTCCCTGTCCAGCTCCTGCCCAACTTTCCCAATTCTTCCCACTACTCCCAGGTGGCCTGGAGGACCTGTGCCTACCAGCCCCTCGGCACTGCCTGCACCCAGCTCTACCCTAACCGCCGCTTGCCTGTTGATCCCTGCATTCCGCCTTTGTTCCCAGCACCTGTACCCAGATGCTGCCTGTACCCAGCACCATCCCCCCACCTATCCAATTCCTGCTTCTTGCACAAAGTATTCCAGTGCTGAGGTAACTCTGCTAGGCTCTCCAGGGCCCCAGACTTCCTAACTTGTGTGTTCTGTTACACTTAATAACATACTGCCTCCCTTGCATTGTTACTTACTTTCTGTACTGTTACTTTTCATGAGTTTGTGGTATATGCCTTGTCTCCCTGACTCTGTTACTGCAGACCTTGAGCTGTATGTCTGACTCACTCCCAGTGATGGACACTCAGCACGAAGCTGCCTCAGGAAATCAGGCCATTCCATCCATCTGACTGGGCTGCCAGGCGCCACTTTCATCTCTGTCCTTGACTGGGGGTAGCCTGGCCATCTTGACAAGATAGAAACAGCACTTTGAATTGCATGGGAAAAATGTACTCTACAGAGAGGAGACAAATACTCTTCTTTTGGCCAAGCTTTTAGAGGAAATATAAGGTATGTTCATTAAAATATGTCCCTGCTGATAATCAGCACTGGAAATTCAAAAGGTGTTACCTTGAATAAATGTTATTTTTCACATTTCTGACTGTCTTCTTTATAAAAAATACAAATACTATGGAGTAAATTTCATATTACCATAAACTTTTTGCTACCCAGGATTCTGAGATGAATGAAATATTCTATTTGGGGACTTCCCTGGTGGTCCAGTGGTTAAGACTCTGTGCTCCCAATGCTGGGGGCCTGGGTTCCATCCCCAGTCAGGGAACTAGATCCCATGTGCCACAACTAAGACCCAGCACAGCCAAATAAATAAATAAGTTTTTAAAATATTCCATTTGATCAAACATCCTTGACTCTGAGGCAGGAATATGACTGTTCTTATGTTCCTATCTCAGCATCACAGTAGCAAGCAGATAGTAGGTATTCCATATATTTGTCAAACCATAGAGTTGAGTTGAGGTCCACTTGGTAGAGAGACTGAAATTTATCATATGATGATATCACTTATATGTGGAATCTAATATATGACACAAATGAACTTATCTGTGAGGCAGTCACAGACACAGAAAACAGACTTGTGGCTGCCAAGGAAGATGGAGGGTGAGGAGGGAAGGACTAGGAGTTTGTGATTAGCAGATGCAAACTATTTTTTTTTTTCGAACTATTATATATAGGATGGATAAACAACAAGGTCCTACTGTACAGTCTGGGGAACTATATTCAATACCCTGTAATAAACCATAATGGAAAAGAACAGGAAAAAGAATGTATATCTGTATATAACTGAATTACTAAGCTGCACAGTAGAAATTAACACAATGTTGTAAATCAACTATACTTCAGTAAAATAGGACAAAGGTATCCTATGACTATGAAGTTTCAAATAATTGTGACACAATCACAACAACCTGACATTAACACCTTACATGTATTTTCTTGACAATTCAGGAGGCATTTCATGATCTCATGGTGCCTATCATCATGATTATGAATACTGTTTTTTTCACTGCCATGCTATATGCAGAGAAAAGAAAAAGAAAGTGAAAGTCACTCAGTTACTCTTTGTGACCCCATGGGCTGGGGATCTTCCCAATCCAGGGATTGAACCCAGGTCTCCCACATGGCAGATGGATTCTTTACCAACTGAGCCACCAGGGAAACCTAAGAATACTGGAATGGGTAGCCTATCCCTTCTCCAGGGGATCTTCCCCACCCAGAGATCGAACTCAGGTCTCAGGTCTCCCGCATGGCAGATGAATTCTTTACCAGCTGAGCTGCCAGGGAAACCTAAGAATACTAGAATGGGTAGCCTATCCCTTCTTCAGGGGATCTTCCTGATCCAGGGATCGAACCGGGGTCTCTTGCATTGCAGGCAGTTTCTTTACTAGCTGAGCTATCAGGGAAGCCCCTATATGCAGAGAAGAACCTGCCAACTTGAAGTTCATCCTGATTGGTTTAGTTAACTGTATTGGTACAGATCACTAAACAAAAGTAACGTATTCTTTAATATTGATCTGCTAAGTTTATTATATAGCCCAATTGGTCTATAGAATCAATATTATCCCACTCAAATCCCTAGTTGGCTTGCTTGTAGGAACTGACAAGCTGACTCTGATATTCATATAGAAGTGCAAAGGATCAAGATGATCTTGAAAAAGAAGAACTAAGTTTGAAGGACTTATGGCTATACTAATACAAATTAAAGCTATAGTAACAAAGTAAATATGACGTGCCTTTTCTAATTCAGCTTTTAACAAAAAGTCAAAATATAGTGTAGCTATAGTTTTCAAATCAACATAAAGCTATACTAATCAAAATTGTGTGGCATTGGTGTAAGAGTAGACAGACCAGTGGAACACAATAAAAAGTCCAGAAATAGACCTCCACATATAAAATCAACTGATTTTAACAGAGGTGCCAAAGTTACTCTGTAGGGAAAGGGCAATGTGATATAATAAATATATACTTGGTCTCTGCCCCTGGTTCCTGACACAGAGCTCTTAAATCCCTTGGAATTTCCTGGGTATAGGAGCATCTTTTGTTGTAATGAAGCAACTCTGGATGAGCTCATGGATGGGGGCCGGTCACCAGAAAGACCAAGCCAGCGTTAGACACAGAAGTTTTAGCCCCACCACTGTCCTCCCGGAGAGGGACTGAAAATTGTTAACCAAAGATGACTATCTGATGAAGCTTCCATAAAAGTCTCTCAATTATAGGGTTCAGAGAGCTCCCAGGTCAGAGAATACATGCATGTGCCAGGAGAGTGGTACTCTGATCCCACACGGGCAGAAGCTCCATTGAAGACCCTTCTGGGCTATATCCCTTGTATCTCCTCGTCTGGCTGTTAAGCTGTATCCTTTAGAATGTCCCTATAATAAGTCCATTAACAGAACTATTTCCCTGGGTTTTGTGAGCCATTTTATCAAATTACTGAACCTGAGAGGGTCGTGGGAACGCCTGTTTGTAGCCACGTGGGATAGAAGTGTTTAAGTATGGGTACCCTGTGGGCCTACTACTTAAAATTGGTGTCTGAAGTGGGGACAGTCTTGTGGGATGGGGCCCTTAACCTGTGGGGTCTGCAGTAACTCCAGGTAGTTCCTGTGAGAACTGAATTAAACTGTAGGTGGCCCACCTGGCATCCCGGGAAGGCAATGGCACCCCACTCCAGTACTCCTGCCTGGAAAATCCCATGGACGGAGGAGCCTGGGAGGCTGTAGTCCATGGGGTCGCTAAGGGTCGGACACGACTGAGCAACTTCACTTTCACTTTTCACTTTAATGCATTGGAGAAGGAAATGGCAACCCACTCCAGTGTTCTTGCCTGGAGACTCCCAGGGATGGGGGAGCCTGGTGGGCTGCTATCTATGGGGTTGCACAGAGTCAGACATGATTGAAGTGACTTAGCAGCAGCAGCAGCAGCACCTGGCGTCCACAGAGAACTGGAAATTGCTTGGTATGGAAAATCCACACATCTGGTGTCAGAAGTGTTGTGTGTAGAGAAAGTTTTTCTTTAGGAAGTCTACTCAATAAACTGCTGGAACAACTAGATATCTAAATAATCATCATAATCACAAATGAGAAATCTGACGTTATCTTTCACCACACAGAAAAATTAATTTGGATAGATCATAGAGCTGTATGTAAAAGCTGAAACTATCCAGCTTCCGAAAAGGAAACAGGAAACTATCCTTGTGTCTTCTGGGTCACAGGACCCCAAAAGTGAAAACCATAGAAGGAAAAAAATTGATAAAAGTTATGAAAAAATAAATAGGCAAGAGTCTTGAACAGCTACTTCACAAGAGAAGATATGTGAATGATCCATATACTCAAGGAGAGATTGATATCACGAGTCATCAGGGAAATGCAAATTAAAACCATAAGAATACTGGAAGAATGGCTAAAATTAATAAAACCAACCTTACCAAGTGTAGGCAATGATGTGAAGCAATGCAAACTCTCCTACATTGTCAGTGGTAATATAAGGTGGTACCATCACTGCAAAATACTCTGGCAGCTTCTTATTACATTAAGACTCTGAGTTTCCAATGCAAGCAGCATGGATTCAATCCCTGGTTAGAAACTAAGATCCCACATGCCACAAGGAGTGGCCTATAAACAAGTTTTTTAAAAATGAGACATGCTTATTACTGTTTTTTTATTATGGTAAAGGGCAGAATCCTAAGCAGTGGGAGTAGCTCATGTGAACATAGTGAGTATTGTTCTGGGCCTTTCCTGGTGAGTAGGTGGAAGATCAACCCTGATCATTTTCCTTATTAATACATAAAGTATTGATTAATTAATTAGAGAATGAACGATAAAGAATTATAAAGTGAAGAAGAAAATGTTAGTCGCTCAGTTGTGTCTGACTCTTTATGATCCTGTGGGCTGTCCATGGAATTCTTCTCCAAGCAAGAATACTGGAGTGGGTTGCCATTCCCTTCTCCAGGGGATCTTCCTGACCTGATCTTCCTTCCTGATCAACAGGAAAGGCCCAGAACAACACTCACTCAGCTGCTCACATGAGTTACTCCCACTTACTAGGATTCTGCCCTTTTCCATTATAAAAAAGAATAAACATGTCTCACCTTTTTAACTTTTTTTTTGTCACACCCAGGATTGAACCCAGGTCTCCTGCATTGCAGGCACATTCTTTACCGTCTGAGCCACCAGGGAAGAGAATGAATGATAAAGAATGATAAAGTGCCTGTGTCCCCTGCATTGGAAGCTCAGAGTCTTAACCACTGGACCACTAGGGAAGTCCCACATATTTCACTTTCATAATTGCAATTTTAAAATACAATTAAGGTTGGAAAACATAAGTAGATCACTTGAAAACTGGCAAAATGTTTTAAACTCCCATTTGATTTTTGGAAAGAACGAGTTCTATAGGTGAATGATACATTGCTAGTTGAATTTCATTCATTATCAAAAGCTTCAGAGATAAATCTTATAATACCAATTTAAAAAAGAAAATACTGAAAATATCCTTAAATTTACTGATGTTAACTGGGACGGAAAGTATGTTTCTAATCCTCACCACCAAAAGCTCTTTTCCAAAGACCTCCCTTAGGTGATCTGGAAACTAGTTGGGGATGTATTAATACTTTATGTATTAATTATTAATCCTTATTAATACATAAAGTCCTACACACACACACGACAGACTCCTACCACATAAGTTTAGCTCTAGCCATTCCATCCCTAGGTATTTACCCAAGAGAGAAGAAAGCAGATGCCTGCAAAATTGCTTATTTAAGAATGTTCAAAAAAAAAAAAAAAAAAGAATGTTCATAGCAGCTCTATTCATAACAACCAAAGGCTGAAACAACACAAGCGCCTTCAACAGGCAAGTAAGAAACAAATGGAGGGGGTGAGCACAGCGGGACAGGGGTGCCTCCCGGATTCCAGGGAGGTGGTGCAGGCTCTCTTGAGCCCTTTTGTGCTTCCTCGTACCAACCCTTTGTGGAAAGTGTTTTGAGTTTCCACAGAAAGGTCATTCAAATAGAGCAAAGCTGGGAGTGTGGTATCTTCAGACCCGGACGTTCCAGGTGCAGGAATTTACAAGTTACCAGCACAGCTGTGCTTGGTTGGTTCCTGCAGGGTTCAAAATGGAAATCGACACAGTTCTGTAATGTACATCAGTGGCAGCCAGCTGAATATACTAGGACACCCACACATTAAAAAAATGAAGGGGTGACTCTGCCCAGGTGTGGTAATGGGGATGTGTGTACCCCATAGTCAGGGCTGATCTACCACCTGCTCACCAGGAAAGGCCCAGAACAACCCGTCACTCAGCTGCTCACATGAGCTACTTCCGCTTATTAGGATTCTGCCCTTTTCCCTAGTAAAAAAGAATATGTCTCACTTTTTAAACTTTTTTTTTGCCACATTGCACAGCATGTGGGATCTTAGTTTACCAACCAGGGATTGAACCCACAACCCCTGCATTGGAAGCTCAGAGTCTTAACCACTGGACCACTAGAGAAGTCTCACATGTCTCACTAATGTAACTGCAACTTAAAATTACATTTTCATTAGAGCACCTAAAAATTGGTAAAATGTTTTAAACTCCATCTGATTTTTGGAAATTGAATTTTATAGGTGAAAAATAAACACATTCCTAGTTGAACTGCATTCTTTAAAAAAATGAGAGCTTCAGAGATAAATCTTATAAAACCAATTTAAAAAAGAAAATTCCCTTAAATGTATTGGTATTAACTGGACCTGAAAGTGTGTTTCTAATCCTCCTCCACCAAAATCTCTTCTCCAAAGGCCTCCCTTAGGTGATTTGGAAACTGGGGGAGGCATAATCACTCTGTACGCCTGAGGGCAGAAAGCAGGTCTGTGGGTGTGTCCCTATGTAATTCTTCACACACATCATGGAAACCTTACATATGTGGCTATGTGTACAGTACTTACCTCCTGGATTAAGGCAATGGTTCTGGAAAGGCAGCCCTCAGAATGTGCCCTGGGGTAGGTGGCCCTGCACAGGCTGTCCCCTGTGCCTCTGTGTAAATATGCCTCTAAGCCATATTTACCAAAGTTTGAGAAAAACACCAAGGATGGCCTGGAAGCAGGAGATGAAGGTATGAGGCTCATGCTCCTTGTAGTGACCAGTGTCCCAGGGCCAGCCAGGTCAGTTGCCCTTAGCATCATCTCCAGTCAAGGACGTTGCTGCTGCTGCTGCTGCTGCTAAGTCACTTCAGTCGTGTCTGACTCTGTGCGACCCCATAGACGGCAGCCCACCAGGCTCCCCCGTCCCTGGGATTCTTCAGGCAAGAACACTGGAATGGGTTACCATTTCCTTCTCCAATGCATGAAAGTGAAAAGTGAAAGTGAAGCTCAGTTGTGTCCAGCTCTTCACAACCCCATGGACTGCAGCCTCCCAGGCTCCTCCGTCCATGGGATTTTCCAGGCAAGAGTACTGGAGTGGGTTGCCATTGCCTTCTCCAGTCAAGGACGTTAGCATCCCCCAAAACACAGAAACATAGAAACGTGCAAAACACAGTAGGACAGAAAATTCAATAGCTAAAGGCTGTTTCTGAAAAAAGGAGCTTCTATTGCCTTGACTCAGGGGCCCCAGCTCCAGCCCCACTCCGCCTGGGCTGTAGCTTCTCAGTGTTTGTCTAAGCATCTCTGGTCCTCTCATTGCCTGAGTTCTAAACCTCTGGGCAAACTTTTTTTTTTTTTTTTGAATTTATTCTTGTTTTTATCTTTTTTACTTTTATTTTTTTTGCTTTTTTTTTTTCCAGTGGGTTTTGTCATACATTGATATGAATCAGCCATAGAGTTACACATCACATATTCCCCATCCCGATCCCCCCTCCCACCTCCCTCTCCACTCGATTCCTCTGGGTCTTCCCAGTGCACCAGGCCCGAGCACTTGACTCATGCATCCCACCTGGGCTGGTGATCTATTTCACCATAGATAATATACATGCTGTTCTTTCGAAACATCCCACCCTCACCTTCTCCCACAGAGTTCAAAAGTCTGTTCTGTACTTCTGTGTCTCTTTTTCTGTTTTGCATATAGGGTTATCGTTACCATCTTTCTAAATTCCATATATATGTGTTAGTATGCTGTAATGTTCTTTATCTTTCTGGCTTACTTCACTCTGTATAATGGGCTCCAGTTTCATCCATCTCATTAGAACTGATTCAAATGAATTCTTTTTAACAGCTGAGTAATATTCCATGGTGTATATGTACCACAGCTTCCTTATCCATTCGTCTGCTGATGGGCATCTAAGTTGCTTCCATGTCCTGGCTATTATAAACAGTGCTGTGATGAACATTGGGGTGCACGTGTCTCTTTCAGATCTGGTTTCCTCAGTGTGTATCTGGGCAAACTTTGATTCATGGGCTACTCATTGCCCACTCATGCATTCACTTTTTCATTCATTCATTCACTAGCTTGTTCACTCATCAAACATTCCTCATGCTGGGCCCAGTGCTGGATGCCCTGGCCCACAGGGAGCAAAGGGGACACAGGCCCTGCCTTCATCAGTCCAGGAAAGGGAGGCGGCCTTGATTCAGCACTCCTCACCTGGACCAGCAACCCAAATTCCCTCAAACATGGTCAGCTCCCTTCCCCGGTTCCCCTCCCCTCACTTGCTAACCAAGCTACTTGAATGGAAGACCCAGCTCCCATGGCGCCTCCATCAGCCACCCCAGTCACCTGCCACACAGTGAGAAGTGCTCCTCCCTTGGACCTGCTTCGTACCCACCTGGTTCTCAGCTTGCAGTCTGGGACAGTCATTATGTACATTATCCCAACAGATTCTGAGCTTGGAGGTGGAGCTCCTGATTAACACTGGCCTGATGCAGAGTAAGTTTTAGAAAGTGACATAATGAGTGAATGATTATATTCCAGCCAGTTACTGTCCATTGGCCCAGGCAGAAAACTTCTCTGAGCCTTTGGATTGAAACACAGAGAACCAAGGTGAAAACCTTGCCTCATCCTGCTGGCCCTAGGTTAGGGATGAGAAATTGAGAGGAAGCAGGCAGTCAGAACATGAGCATGGAAGCTGATGCAACTCTTGTAGAGAATTCAGATGGCAAAAATCAAAGTTAAACATGTCAATTCAGCATCAATGCAGAGCTGCATCCACAGGAGACACTATGCTTCATTTAGGAAATAAAAAGATGAGACACAAACCCTGCCTCTAACAAATCAAATACCACAATTGTTAAAAGTGGGCGAAGAAGATTTCTTATGTTGGATAGTGAGCTACAGAGAAGTTAAGGAGGGGCTGGAGAAAACCACGTGTTTCTGGACTAGAGCTGGAAACATCAGTATGAACTCATTTCAACCTTCATATGACACAGCAAAAGGGCCTGAAGAAATTAATTTTCCTGTGGTGGAACTCCTTACTCATTCACCACTAAATCACTGGATGTGGTATATGATTATTTTATTACATAGTCATGAAGCTCAGTACTTGTACAATAAGAAATGTATTTGAGTTGCACTTGTAGTTGCCTTAAATTCAGATTAACTTAGTATACTTTTAAAGAATTACTGATCATATCAAAATTCAAACAGAAGGAAGTATCTTACTGGAAAGAAGGAAAAAAGGGGGAAAAAAACTAAAAGAAAAAGTCTAGCAGAAACTTCAAAATATCAAAAAGTATACCACAATGGAAACTAAAAACTGTAATGATAAAAATCATGGAAAAAAAATCATGGAAGAATCATGATAGCCAAGAAAATATGGGTAATAAAAATGACAACACAGAGATGAAAGGTATTATGAGAGTCAGAACACTTCTTAACAGGAAGCAAAAAAAAAAAAAAAAAAAACAAAAAACCAAGGAAAAAAAAAGCAGAAGGAAGATGGTAACAGAAAGGAAAACCACAACCCTCCAGTCAGCAGGACACACCAGGTGGCCCCACCCACTGATTATATACTTCATTGATCACTGTGATGCTTCACTAAACCTGTTAGAATGAACAATAATTCCCTCAACTCTGTTTAATGAAAAATCTGTTTGTTCAAGATTTGTAATCCGATTTACAAAGAATCAAGGTACAATGGACAAAAAAAGATACTTCTTGAAACATTTTGAAAGAGTTATTTTTTAACAGGAAATTTGTTACATGATATTGGCTAGCCTATTCCAAGACTAAACATTGCCTGTATTGTTTTGCATTAGTTTTCAACAAGACAGATATCACTTACATCAGACTTTCATTTTAGTGAATATCTTTAGAACTGTCAAAACTCATGGACTGCACACAGCGTATAAGCATGCTTACTTGAATATTGTGTATGACTCTGCAACCCCATGAACTGCAGCTAGCCAGGCTCCTCTGACCATGGAATTTCCCAAGCAAGAGTACTGGAGTGGGTTGCCATTTCCTCCTCTAAGAGATCTTCCCCACCCAGAGATCAAACCTTTCTCTCCTGTTGTCTCCTGGATTGGCAGGCAGATTCTTTATCACTGAAACACCTTAGAAATCCATGTTTGGCCACACACCAATCACATTAAGAACAGAGTAGGCTCCTTCTGCAAGGAGGGCAGAAACACACCTGATCCAATTAGTCTAGATGAGTAAAGCAAACATGGAAAGCCTTTTCCATTTCTTCCTGATCTGACATGAAATATAGATCATGGAATACATGACACAAAGCTCGTAACAAGCCACTGTGAGGCCACCACGGATTAGACACATGATGAAAGTTAAAGTGAAGTCGCTCAGTCGTGTCCGACTCTTTGCTACCCCATGGACTGTAGCCTGCCAGGCTCCTCAGTCCATGGAATTTTCCAGGCAAGAGTACTGGAGTGGGTTGCCATTTCCTTCTCCAGGGGATCTTCCCAACCCAGGAATCGAAGCCGGGTCTCCAGCACTGCGGGCAGACACTTTACCGTCTGAGCCACCAATAGGTTAGGCCAAATCTGAGGGCAACCCTAAAAGAACAGTAACATTACCAAAGGAACGCAAGACTAACAATCTTTTCCAAACTACTACTAAGAGCACAATTTGATTAACCCAGCTCAAAAGTGAATTATCTTTGTTTATCCTGTACAAACCGTATTACCAAATCATTTTCATATGAGGGCGTAATTAAGGTCTGCATTTTAAAAAATGAAAAAAAAAAATGAGGCGTGTTAGGCAGTTAGAGAAAAGCTTTGTGCTTTGTTTGAAGTTTGTGATATTAATCAGCTGTGTATAATTGACTTTTCTTATTCCAATCAACATTCACCTCCGCATCTAATTTCGCATTCTTCTTAAAAAAGGGAGCTCCAAACCGCACTAACTGGAGACCCCACCCATCCTGGACCCTGCGGGGAGCGGGACACCTGGACCCCGACCCGGAGCCCGCAGGGTCTACACGGCCCGGGCGTCCATCAGCGCGTCCCCGCGGAGGGGCAGCTCCGGAAGGCAAGCTGTCTAACGTGCGGCACGCAGGGTACCCTTACCCACGCCGCAAGCTGCGAAACCCACACATCCCACGCGGGAGCGCGGGAGCGCGGCGTCGCACGCAGACGTCCTCAGGACACGTGACTGCCCAGCCACGTGACCGCGCCCACATGACCGCCGGCGCCGCCGCGAGGGAGAAGCCTGGTTCTGTAGAGACCCGGCGCGATCCCGGGTGACTCCGTGGGCGGGCGCACGCCGTCCGCTGCTTCAGTCGCCGACAAGTGGAGCGGGTGCTGGGCTTGGCCGGGGGCCCAGGGTCACGGGTCGACAGGGCTTTAGGCCGAAAGCGAGGCGGCCTCCTCCCGAGCTCTTTCGCTTTGCTGCTGCGCTCTCACTTCTCGGGTGTGCTGAGGAAATACACAGGCGCTGTCACGCCTTTCTAGGGCACTGCCTCTGGGCGGTGAGGTACTGAAAAGGGAAATCCGTTCCCAAGAGCAGAATCCTGTCACAGTAAAGCCCCCTGGTTTGCCGGGAGCGGTGTTGTGTAGGGTGTGGTGAAGACAGTGGGGGTCCCGAAGGGAAAGCAGATTAAATCCAGGTGCGGACTTAGGGTCTCTTCCAACGTGGCCTAGCTCTTAGGTGGCTGGCTGCCCGCTCTGTCCGCAGCCAATATTGGGATGGAGGCTTGGTCACTAAAACTTGTACGTGAGGGTCAGCCAAGGCAGTTTTTCCTCTCTTGGTGGGAAACTCCATGTTGTCTCCTTCCCTGTCGCCACAGCTAGTTCAGTCCAACGGTGAAACCTCAGCAGAATGGCTGAAAAGAGTCTGACAGACATCTGCAGACTAGCTAGGCAACCTGGGTCAGCCTTTCCCACGGTAGAGACCTTTGGAAGAGGTTTCGCGTGGAGCATGACTCTTCTCAAATTCTGCACCCATTCGGAGAAGTCCCTCCGCACATGTTATCAGAAAGCTCTTTGACCCCTGCCCCGGGCATTGATGAGATGTGCGGCCCAGAGGCGTTCCCCGTGTCTTCTCCCAGTGGCTACCTTTTCCCCTCCGATGTACCTATGTAGTTAGATTTATCAGGCTCAAGCAATATCCTAGATGCTTTGGGCGTGATATCCCTTTGGAAGCTAAAAAAGGATACAAATGAACGTATTTACAAGACAGACACAGAGTCACAGAGGTAGAATGAATGAGTGAATTTATGGTTACCAGAGGAGAAGGGGGGAGGATTCTTAGGGAGTTAGGGATTGACATGTACACACTGCTATATTTAAAAGGGATAATGAACAAGAACCTACTACTGTATATATAGCTCAGGAACTCTGCTCAATATTATGTAACAATCTAAATGAGAAAAGAATTTGGAAAAGGATAGATACATGACTATGTATAAAAGAATCACTTTGAGGTATACACTATACTCCAACATAAGAAGTTTAAAAAAAAAAGTTCCAATCCTTTGATTGGTGTGGTGCTCAGAGTCTGGCCATAGAATTCCAGTAGTTTCAGTCTCTGTATTTCTTTTTCCTGTTGATTCTGTTGGTGTAAGAAAGGAGACAGCTTACTATCTGCAACAGTAAGCTTCATGGACAGTTCTTACATGAAAAGTCTCAACACAAATTCAAAGATTTCCCCCCACAAAGGATTTATATTCAGAATATTCTTGGGAGAACAGTTTTTACCTCTTTGAAATGCAAAGTTATTTTTAATGTTTTGCTTTGAATTAGAAAGCTGAACAGCAAGATTTTGTAACACTTTAAGCAGTTTCATATGAAAGAAACAGCTTCCTTGGCTATGGGGGAAGAAGTAGGTCAAGAGAAGAAACTGGATTAAAAGGAAAGTTACTGACAATTGGACAGATTAGGAATCTTTCAAATGATGGGGAGAAATGCTGCTTTTGCTCTTTTCTGAAATGCAGCCAGCATCACTGCAATACAAATCCTGCTGCCGTCGTCCAGGGACACTCTGGGTAAAGATTGGGCTGCTTGACATTTACTAAACAGCAGAAGAGGGCAGAAATTTCTCTTGATAAGCAGTTGAGGGAGGGAGAGCAAAAATCCACTTTATGAAAATGGGCACTGGCAGGAGGGTCCTTCCCTGAGTCCAGTTCTGTCTGCTGGTCTGCGCCCCAGGAAGCTTGGGGTAGTCAGAGGCAGACTCAGGAAAGGAGTACATTACAGCAGAGTGGCGCAGCGGGAGCGTGCTGGGCCCATAACCCAGAGGTCGATGGATCGAAACCATCCTCTGCTATAAGCTCACGTTTTTGCCTGCTATATGGCTTTTGGGTCCCCAGCTGTGGGACAAGGTTGAGCTGTGGACCCTGGTGTCAGGGGTGACAGCTAGTTCTATGGCGTCACCATCAGCACTCTGGACTCTGAATCCAGAGATATGTCGAAGTTGTAGTGGAACCTGTGTACCTCTCTTGTCCCATCCCAGGGGCACTTAGGCCAAGAGTGGCCTGCAAGGGGACATGATGACATGTGGTTCTATGGTGTAATGGTTAGCACTCTGGACTTTGAATCCAGTGATCCGAGTTCAAATCTCGGTAGAACCTGTTTCGCCTGTGGCCATTTTTGTCTTCCCCTCTTGTGTCCCAGGCAGTGGGACACGGGGACATGGTCTGGCACAGGACAGGCAGCAACTCTGAGACCCTGGTCTATCTGATCACCAGTGCTCCCCTTCCCCCAGAAGCCACATTAGGGATGTCTTTGTTCTTTTTAATGTCCTCCCTGCCCAATTTGACTTTTTCTTTTTTTTAAAGGACCAGGGGAATTCCCCAGAAGTCCAGCTGCTGGGACTCTGCATTTTCACTGCCAAGGGCCCAGGTCCGATTCCCTGGTTAGGGAACTAGGATCCCACAGGTCGTGCCATGTGGCCAAAAAGTAAAAAGTAAAATAAGAGACCAAAGGAGCTAATACTCTTTGTCCTGAGATGGCTCATCATGCACCCTTTAACCTCTGGAATCCCACGTCAGGACAATTACTTAACCTTCTCCACTGGCGAGCTTTCAGTGCAGGCTGTTTACTCTTTGTACAAACACAGAAAAGGGTCCTTTCAGGTACTGCCCACTTGGCACCTGGGTGGCTACTGTCATAGGGAAGAACATCATGCCTAGAACTTTTCATGAAGCGTATAAGAAATGTCTATATAGATCTGATTTAAAAGCAAGTCTTTACAAGGAGACAGGAAGATAAGTTTTTCCTTGAATAAATCCAGGTTTTTTGCAGCTTCAGTGTAGCTTTAGAAATACTAGTATGTCTCATACAATTCACTACTTGCATGAGTCACTAAGAGTAACTACCCTTCACCCTTAGAACTGTGCTTACAAGTTCTTTCATCAAGGTTTTGGAAACGTCCACATAAAACTAATGTGGAACACTTCTTACAGGGACATGGAAAAGAAGATACTATTTTTCTCAATTAAAAAGCCAGACTTTAAAAAAAAAAAAAAGCCAGGCTTTTCACAGCTTCATAAGCAGTAGCCTTCAATGAGTGCCTGGTTCTTTATCCAATATAGTACACCTATGACTCAAAAACACCGAAGACCAAAAAAAAAAAAAAAAAAAAAAAAAAAAAAAAAAAAATCCCCAAACACATGATTTATCTTTATTCAGAAAGTCCAGGGGCCTCTGCCCAAGTTTGAGGCCAGGTCCTCTACTTCCCTGAACATCAGAGTTGAGGGTTCACTTGCTTTAGACGGACTCTATGCTTGCTGTTACTGATCAGGAGCAAGGCCAGTGCCTGTGTGGAAGGAGGTGGTGTGTTAAGTGCCAAGGTTGGGCCCGAGGTGGGAGCCCATATTTGGTGGCCAAGTGGCCTGTGTGTTGCCTGCCTGAGCTGCAGTCCCCTCGCCTAATGCATCTGACTAGACTGAGAGTGAGACCTGAGGTCTCACTGCAGGCGGTGTGTCCAGAGGCTTTTGTTGCTCAGCTTTGGGCCAGCAGGTGAGGCCACAGAACACCTTTAAGTCAGTGGCAGAGCTTAAGAGCCTCTAGACAGGCAGTGCCCTTGCTCCACACCCAAGGCCAGCAGCAAACTGATGTGTGAGCAGTGCATGAACTCCAATCCTCACTCCAGCAGAGCTGCGAAGGAAGGACCAGCATGTACACTGGTTACAACTGGCCCAAGCTCAGAGGCGAGGCAGAAATGGAACTGAGAAATCTTGATTCTGAGAAGTTGGTCCAGGGCAAGAGCACCAGTCAGCAGCTACTTACCAGGATGGCCAAAACACACACACACAGGTACCCATGACACCAGAATTCAGGCAACAGCACTCCTGGAGGGCAGCTGCTGCGTGTGGTGCAAATCTGGACCTAGTCTGTCCCGCTCCTCATGCCAGCACGGCATTGCTCACTAGCAGACAGCCCCTGCACCCCACCCTAGCCCGACTGTGGGGCTGCCTCTCACTGACTGCTCGTATAATTTGAGTTATAATGAAGGAAAACAAACCCTTGTCCTACTTTCCTCTCACACAGCCATAACCAAAGGTGAGCTGCGGTTAGGACCTGATACCACATGTGAGAATACCCGGTCCCCTGGCCAAGGAGTGCCTTCGTTTTAGCCTGAACAGGTGGCTTTTGAGGCAAGAAGAGCCCACTCCGACTCCTGGCATCCCCCGCCCACAGAAGGCTTCAGGCAAAGATGGCCCTCTGGGGCTGTGCTGGCTCCGAAAGCACGAGGGAGGTCGCCTGGGGGTGCTGGTGAGGGAGGGCACACACAGGCCCCAGACTGGGGAGTAAGTGTCTGGTTCACACACTCTCCACACTCAGACACTCCTCAAGTGTTTATTCCATAATCAGTTACTGCAGAGGAGAGAAACCCAATTGTACATAGGTTGAAAGCAAAAAATATACAATTTCACACAATATATCCAGTTTTCAACCCCAATAGGCATACAGGTACAATACAACATAGAGTCAATGAAGTAAATCTAACAGTTCAGGCTTTATAAGCACTGAAGAATCCAAGAATGTTGCTGCCATCCATGTTAACAAAATTCAAGTGCTTTGAAGAACCAACTGGAGGCCTGTCCACAGATGTCTTTCGTTTCACAGGATGAGCCCTGATATGGAGTTTTGTGATTCTGTAATTTCCAATTCTTTGCTAGCCCTTTCTGTTTATAGGAAAACTGTTCTCTTCCATTTATCTTTAAGGCGAGCTCACACGAGCACTACATGCCAGGTTGGGGGGGGTCCCGTCAGGAGCCATGTGGCTAAGCCAGGCCCACAGTATGTGAGGATGATGGGGGGGCGGGTGGGGAGAGGCAAGACCATCGAGCAGCTGCCCCATCTGAGGATGGGGACAGAATGGCTGTCACCTGTCTGATCCCACCCAGAGAAGAACGAAGCAGGCGGACTCCTGACCGCACAGTCTGGCCTGAGCAGGTCAGCTGCCTCTACCGTCCTTCCATATGTAACACCTGTCACCCTTCGCAGGCCTCCCTCTGCCTTGAGGTGAGTTCACCGAAAGACTGAATGTGAAAGCATGAGCTTGGGGTATAAGCGGCCAGAGCCTGCCGGGCCCACAGTTAGACGGGCTGGTCCCAGGAGGCGGCTGCCACTGCACTCCGGCCACTGCGGCAGTGAGAAACACGGCCCACTGTTGCTAGAACTTTTTCTCTAGAGAAAATGAAAACCCAGATTCGTATGAGCCCCCCAATTCCAAAAGGATGCAGTTTCTTCACATTCTGGCAAAACCATTCTCAGGAATGAAAAACATGGTTTGTAAAAACAACAGCCAACTGGGAAGACCACAGACCATGGCCCACAACCCCCGCAGCCTGCCTGCTTCCTGTCATTGCCACATCAAATCTCTCTGGGGCATGTGAATCACAACTTCTGGGGTCTTAACTCTTCATAGGACACTTTTTGGATTTTTTTTTTAAGCCTGAAAGACAGCAGTCTGTCTCCATTCTTGTTCTTTGGAATATTTTAGTCTTAAAGGAAACTCAAATTGGGGCAACCCTTCTCTCCTGTTAAAATATTCCAATTACACACATATTATGAAGATAGCACCACATCGAACTGAGGGAGGGGGCTGCTGACAAATGGGGGTAGCAGAGGATTCTGAAAAACCAAAGTGGCAAAAGGAAAGCTGAGCTGTTTTCTTCAAGTGTCTCTGATACCCACACAGGGTAGCTCCTCCGTCCTCAGGCAATTGATAGGCCCGCCTCCCAGTCTCCTCGATCTTCACCACTTGATGTCTCGGCTGTCAGCGGGCTGCCCTGGGCCCTGGTACGCAGTGTGCAGGGCTTCCTGGACACGGGGGGAGTCGGTGCCGTCCAGCCACTCCTGGTACAACTCCTGCACGTGGGTGCTGGCCTCTGGGAGCTGCACGGGGATGTCAGCGTAGATGCCTTTCATCTTCTGCAGCAAGGCCTTGTCTGTGCGCCCATCTGCGGTCTGGGCTTGGCCTCTGCCATTAAGGCATCCTGAAAAACACAGGGCGCTTACTCTTCCCCTGCTTTCACCTTAAAGGGGAGATGATTCTGGAATAGCAGAGTGATGATGGCAGTGTGCAGTGTCTTGTGGCCAAAGCTTGGGCCCCAAGACCCGGGGCACAGGCTCACAACCCCAGGTGCTTCCTATTTTCTCCTCTTCATACTACGCAGGAAATGTTTTTACTTAAAGCTGAAATTACTTGGCAACCTTTTAGAACTGGATGGCTATGCATGCCCATCTGGATTTCCAGTTTCTCTTAGAATTCATCAAAACCAGGAGAGCACAGAAAGTATTAATGAACAGCTAAATCACTGGTGTCTGCATAAAGCCTTAGTGTGTGAGTCCACATGTGGGCTGCATCAGGGAGAGACGGGGGCTGGGGACCCATGAACCACACAGGAGCCCAAACCCAAACCCAAACACCTCGGACTGAATGAAGAACATGCCTTCTACACACTAGTGCTGTACGTGTGTGCATGTGTGCTAAGTTGCTTCAGTCATGTCCAACTCTTTGTCACACTATGGTCTGCAGCCCACCAGGCTCCTCTGTCCATGGGATTCTCCAGACAAGAACACGAGTGGGGTGCCATGCCCTCCTCCAGGGGGATCTTCCTGACCCAGGGATTGAACCCGAGTCTCTCATGTCTCCTGCATTGGCAGGCGGGTTCTTTACCACTAGCGCCACCTGTGCTACTTATTCTCAAACACGTAGATAATGTGATTTCTAAGATAAAATTCATTTAAAAGAACTTGCAGCAAATTTCCCAACCTCCCTACCCTTACCCCTTGGCAGCACCCAATGGTTACCCTCTGGCCCTCACATCTCACTCCTCATTTCCTACAGGGCTCAGAGGGGCCCAGCTCAGCCTGGCCTCTTGAGTCTTACCACCAGCACAGGCGAGAACCTCCACAAAGTGGTACGGGAACTTGCCCTTCTTCAGCTTTAGGACCACGTTCTGGATGTTTCGAAAGCCATAAGCTGCAGCAAAACGCAAGAGGACCTCTCCGCTCTTCTCAAGGGTGACCTCCTGGAAGTCTTTGTTCCTATGAAATCAACAATACAAACTATGACCCACAGGGTCCTTCCTCTGTGGTCAGAGAACTATTTCTAAGTTAGGGATGTTAGCAAAATTAAGTCTGTGAGTAACACATCAAAGACCTTTCCATCTTGACTGGTGTGAACTCTATAAATAGGATCTCCCCTCAGACCTGTAGCTGGCTGTAGCGGACAGGGGGTCCTATTACAGAGTTTACACCTGACAGGCAGTGCTGACCACACAGGCAGACGGACAGAGGCCTCCCCAGCCCCACGCACCTCAGGGCCCGGTAGGTGACCTCCCCCACGTCCTCGTTGAACAGCTCCTTGGCCGCGTGTCTGAAGATGTGTGCCAGGTACCCGTCAGAGCCGGCTCCATCATGGCGCCTCAGCTCCTCCTCCTTCACGTCACCAAACCTCACCAGGCAGGAAAAGAGAGGGCAAAAGTTAAACCCGACTCTCCAAGTTTTGGGATCCAAGGTCGCAAAACCCTTTGTAAGTACTTAGACTTAGGGCAAAAACCTCCTCTGTGCTGGAGTTCACTGGCCAACGTGAAGCCTGCAGGTGTGCCCACCACTGCCCAAGTGACTCCTCTGAGTGCACAGGCGTCAAGGCTCGACCCTGACAACCTCACAACTCGGGGCATGAGAACTGGGCATCTGAGGGCCACACAAGAGAGCATGCCACCATCTGTGGCCAGCCAGGAGGAGGCCTCTGGGTCCGCTTAGGCCCAAGCATGGGCTCTGGCCGTAAGGACACCAGCTGCTTGTTCTAAGGACTTCAGTCTGCCTTCCACCCCAGGGCCACATGTGGTCCTGACATCACTGCTTGGAGGACCTGCCATGCAGTCCGTGCCCTGAGGCACAGGATACAGTAGGAGTGTGGTTGGTGGTTGAGGCGACCACTGATGGCAGAAACCCAGGCTGTTGCTCTTGGGCAAACGGACCTCAGGGAGCCACTGTGTGGGGGTGCCGCCTCCTTCCCCCGTGAGATTCTGCCTCTATCCCTCGGTAGGTCCAGGTGTGATGTCAGGAACATGTGAAGTTCAGAAAGGAGGGTGTTGGTGTCCACACCAGACCACAGGCTGAATGGCATCCACTCAGCATGGTGCTGGCCATGTCCTTGTCAGAGCCAAGGGGTTGTAGAAGGGCGACAAGGTAGCTCGCCACGCCAGGGGCCATATCACACCTATGCCTCAGCAGGGCAGGTGGCCTCATTACAAAGGAGGAAGGTCCTGGGATGAGACCCTGGTAGAGATTACAAGGTCATACTGGAAGCCCCCAAGGGGCAAGAGTGCCCCTCCTTGCAGAAGCACTTACAGAGTGTCCAGGGCAGCATCTCTCACCGAGACGTCACTCTGCTCCATCATCTGAGCTATTTCACCTACAAGCAAAGAAGGAACATTAAGACGCCAGCAGTATCCCTGAGGACACATGTGCCTTCTGCTTTGCCCTGAAGGAGGAAGCTTCGCTGTGTCTCCAGGGTGGGTGTGGCTGTCAGGTCCTCATCCTGGACACACAGCAGCCGCCGGGCCGGTGCACTGGCCTGCCTCCCAGGGGCCTTTCCTGAGGCCCGCCCTCACCTGAGGTCAGCACGCAGTCAGTGCCCCGGGAACCCCGAGAGGCCATGGGGACGTCTTCCTGAAGGGCCTCCAGCTTCTTGTCATAGCACGGTGCCACAATGACATGGAAAATCTTGTCTGGGGACAGGTTCTGTGTAGAAAGAGCAAACCCATGATGGGGGCCGTGCAGAAGGGAGAAGGCAGCCAGAACGGAGCGGGCCTGGTGCTTTCCTGGGTCCAAGCTCCACCCCAAAGACCAAGTTCCTGAGCCGTGATGCCCCCAAGTCCACCCACAGTGTCACTGTGCTGCAGAACCACTGCCCAGACACTCACAGGGATAGGATCGCCACCTGTGTCCCCTGAACCAAGGGTACGATGATCAAACAAACATGGTGACCACAAGCTGCTGCTGGGCTGTAAATGAATGCACAGCCATTTCCCCACACTTTCCAGACGCTTCCCATGCAACCAGGCTGCCCCTCTCCATGTGCCCGGCTGAGCCAGAATCGCTGGCACCACTAGGAGCCGGCAGCTGAGTGACCGTCTTGGAGCCAGGTGTCTGGGCACCCCCTCTCTCATCAGGGCGTGGGCCCGAAACGACCATGCACATGCCTGGGGGAGACTCCTCCACCCTCCCTGGCTCCCTGAGCTCCATCAGCACCGGTCCTCACACGGAAGCTTGTCACCTGAACTCAACGCTGCCCCTGGGGAAAAGGCCAGCTTACCTGCCGTCTGGCAAAGTAGTCCTTCACCAGGGACCCCATGATCTGCTGGGGAGACTTGGCAGTGCAGAGGTGGGGGGTGACGGGGTGACCCAGCACCCGCTCAGCATAGCGGACCCAGCCTGAGGAGGGAAGGGGCCCATGTCAGCTCCTCACGGCTGCCCCATCGGAGTACAGCCGGGACACCTCATCTTCCAGCAGCCCCAGGCATACATGCCAGGCTCCCTCCATCAAGCCACCTCTCTTCAGAGGCTTGGCCATGGGAACCCCAGGGGCATGTGTCATGAGACAGGAGGGTGCTGGGGATGGGTGCCTCCCTCGGCCCCAGATCAGAGAGGACAGAGCAGGAAAAAGGGAGGAGTGGGGGTAGCAGGCTCCCCAAAATTGAGAACAAGCTTGGAGGAGCAGCTATGAGGCACTGTTTTGGGCAGCTTGGCTCCAGATCCCCCCTGCCAGCTGCTGAGCCACTCTCACAGCTAGGATGGGCAACTGCAGCTCAGAGAGGGGCCCACAGCCACCAGGCCCACAAGCTTCACCCATCTACTGGAATTTAACAGCCCAGTAACTGCCCACTTTTAGGACAATGAAATACGAGAAACCCACACCCCCTCAAGCAACACAATAAACAGCACCACCTGCAGTGTGCCCACGGCATGCCCAGCGTGGTGCGGAGCATCTCCCCTGAGCCGCTGACTCCCACCATGCCCTCTGAGTGCACCACTGCTGCCACGGTTCCCAGAGGGGACGCAGGATGGAGAGGCCAGTGGACCAGAGCCAGCAGCTCAACCTGCAGGGGTTAGAGCTCGCCCCCTTCTCCTGCTGGGTACGGTAATGAGTGTCTGGTGACAGAGTGGCACGTGTACCACAGCATCATGAGAGGGGTGGGGAGGGTGAGGAAACCTAGAGACAAGTTGCCCACAAGATCCCCAGGGCAGTCCACCTCCCCATGCCCACTCCTGTATGGAGGAGCAGCAGGCACCAGCCAGACAATCTCGTCTGAACTCAAACCACAGCCACCACCCGCTCGCCAGCCTGAGCACATGCAGGGAATGTCCATGGTCACTAGCAGAAGCCCCACAGAGAGATGCTGCTGCAGGACGGCTCCCCTCGTTCCCAGCCTCTGCACGTGTGCATGGAATGGTTCATGTTAAAACAGCAAACTAGGGAATTCCCAGCTGTCCAGTGGTTAGAGCTCACTACTCTGACTGCCAGGGCCCTCAGTTCAATCCCTGGACAGGGAACTGTGTAGGATGGCCAAAATAAATAAATAAAAGGGAAAAGAAAAACGATCAAAGGCCGTGGAGCATTTGGGGGCCCGAGGCCCCTCCCACCACAGGTCTGGCTTTGTCAGGGCCTGTGCACCCTGGTCTCGCCGCCTGCACACGCAGCTCGCCAGCAGACCCCAGCTGCAGGCTGTGTGCCATGAAGATTGGCACAAGATCAGGCAGAACACAGGCTGGAAGAGGCGAGCGCCCTGGGGGACCTCCTGGCTTGCAAGAGAAGACGACCAAACAGGGATGAGGAGGGAGAACCAGGTCACAGGATCCAGAGCACCTGTCACGAGACTGGAGTGGTAAGCACTTTCCCAATGGTACCCCTGATCAGAACTTGCTACCAGCACCAGCCGGGGGCCTGGTCAGCCCTGCTGGCTGCCCAGCTTTTTGGCAGCGTGGTGCAGACAGGGCACCCATGTCCTGCTCTGTCAGACCACCCACCTCTTCTCAGGGACCCTCCCTGAAGGCAGAGAAGAAACCTGCTCCAAGAAGTACCTAGTGCAAGGTGCCCACTCTATTCTCCTTGGATTGGAGAGATTACTTCCCACACTCCAGTTCAATGAGTGCTCCTGGCAGGTTCTCACAAAGCCCAAAGCCCTTGAGCACGTCCACAGCTGAGCAGCTCAATATGCCCTCGCCCACCCACCCCCACCAGGCAAAGGTGCACTGGTGAGGTGGCACTCCATCGGCTTGTGGGTAGCAAGAGCCCACCCAGATGTCCCTGTTCCAGCCAGGATGCGCTGCCCTCCAAGCAGTCTGAGGAAGCATTGCTGGGACACAGGGACCCTGCGTGCAGAAGCTGGTGAGTCAGTCCAGGGCCATCCACAGTCTGATTCTGCACACCAGATAAGATCATCCAACCTTGATGCTGCTTTAATTTATCGAAGTTGTCATAGGAAAGCAAAATGTCAGCGCCAAATCCTAGAAAAGGGTTAGTTTCGAAGCAGATCTCACCTCATCTCCCTGAATTTGAGAGGGGGCATAAACCTGAACAGTTACAGCTTTGACTGGCTTAGCTACGAAGAGTTCCTGGAAGAGAAAGCCTTATCATCTGAGAGCCCTGAAGAGCTCAAGGAGGCCACTGAAAGCAAATGCCAGGCTGGTGGAGGAGGGACAACTGGTGTGCAGCAGCAACAGGTGGCTCATGTCTCCACCAGCGCTGCCCTCACTCCTTGGACAGAGGGCATGTGCTTTCTGCAAGAATTCACCACCTGCCTACTACCCACATCAGCGGTGCTAGTTCCTGCCAGGAGTGGAGGCTTCCGTTTAGGCTCCATCCAACAGGGCTGCCCACAAAAGGGATCCATCACTATCTGCTGGGACGGTGTCAGGACAGCACAGGAATCCCTGTGATCCTGCTGACTGGAAGGTGGACGGGAACTCTGGAACCACTGCTCCAGGGGCACAGGCTGAGCTTGGGTCATTTTATGCTGCCTCTTTCTTGGGTGGGAGGGACTGAGCCAGTTGAGTGTGCCACTGAGTGAGGGCCCTGCAAGGAGCCGGTGCTGGAACCCCAGAGGCAGGGGTTCCACTGCAAGGCCTCTAGGGAGCTGGGCGGTTTCCCGGGGTCTCAGCTGTGCAAACCTACTCTTAAGCAGCTGTGCAAACATCTACAAGGACATAAACACAAAGGTGAACACCATGGCCCAGCAAAGTGTGCATTTAGTCAGTTTATGTGACTGGATACAGTCACTGCCTAACATGCCTGGAGAACTGGGAGCATCCCCCTGGGGGTTATCTTTCCAGAAGGATAAGCCCCACCTGATGCTGAGTGCCTCCTGCCAGCCTGTGGGCCACTGAAAAACATGCTCAGTTAATGAGTCGATCCATGTGCCTCTTAGACAGATGGCAAGTTTCCTCTCCATGGTTTTACAAGTGAATGGAAAGTATTTCCAAATTCTAAGCAACCATACATCAACATTCCATCTTATTAACTCATGATCCCAGTGACTGATAAGTGACATATAAAATGCTAGAAAAATTTGGAACCAGGAGGGATAAACTGAGATGAGAACTGTGAACAAAAACCCAAGATTAAGTAGACCACAACTCTCATAGACCTGATTTAGAAATAATTTTTCCCTAAATGTCACTAAATGTCACCAGTATAGCACTGCCTTCCTTCCCTTATGCATCATCTTTAGAATTTTCTTATTCCAAAATCTTCTATTTTTTCAGAATTCAAAAAACCTGTGATAAAATTTCTCTACTTCAGATATCAGGCTCTATATTATAACTAAAGATTTGTTTAAAAAGTGCTCCAAGATGGAATCTAGTATTAATGTAAAATAATTTTTTTTAAGTAATATTTTTTATCATGTAATATCTACTTAAGCTGGCAAAGGATCCATGGGTGTTCACCATATTACCTATAATTGTTTGGATGTTTGAAATACATACTTTGAAAAGAGATTTATTCTTAACACAGGATATGCCTGTCTCAAACTTCAGAAATATGGACAAATGAAGATAAGCTTAATTTACTTGGCTGTTAGGTTTCCCCATTAAATCACCCAGAATTAATAAATATATTGGTCGACATAAAACTACTCAAGGCCCGAGCTCCTCTTCAAGACCCACTGCCCCTGACCTTGCCCACTGCCTAGGCCTGCGCCCAGACAAACTGATGTGAAAGGGTGCATCAGGCCCCCACAGGCCTGGCAGCAGCCCCGTGCTCACCGGGACAGGCAGAGGTCAGCATAGGTAACGCGGGCTCCTCCTCATTGTGTTGGCGGAATCGACGCACAAACTCTTTCTGACTCTCCAGGATGCTGAAATCTGCAGCGATGGTTGTATCGAAGACATAATGCACCCCTGTGGGGAAGAGAGGTGCGTTGGGCTCCACATCACAGAATGTGAGATCGACCCTCAGTTCGCCTCGAAGACAAACTGAAAGGGCAGACTCCACAGACACTGCTAGATGCCCAAGTGCAGGACTGTGCCCTTTGCTCTCTCAAACAACAGCACGTATCACTTTTCACAATAAAGCACGTATTCTCCTGCTGCTTCTTTTCCCTTTACATCTATATTTACATAAACACCTTGCCATATTCCATATACAAATGAATGTAATTTTACAGGGTATTATTCTTCCAATTCACTGGCTAAATTAAACTCCAATCTGTAACAGTCTTTGATAGCTCTAAATAAAATGAGTAAACTGGCTGAGCATAGCTTTATAATGGTCTTAATTAATTACTATGTTGATTTTTAACTTGTCTTTTTTTTTTTTTTTTTAATATTTATTGATTTGGCTGTGTCATGCCTTCAGCGTCATGCCGGATTTTTCTGTGGCAGCGCATGGACTTGCTAGTTGTGCTGCACCAGCTCAGTAGTTGCTGATTGAGGGCTCCAGGGCACAGGGGCTTAAGTTACTCTGAGGCACATGGTGTCTTAGTTCCCTGACCAGGGATCGATCCTGAGTCCCCTGCATTGCAAGGCGGATTCTTAACCACTGGACCACCAGAGAAATCCCTAACTTGTCTTCTTAATAAATGTATGCTTCTTTGTTTTTAAACTACAGTTGATATACAGTATAAGGTACAGATGGGCAAAGTAGTGGTTCACAATTTTTTTTTTCAGTCTCTTAAGCTTTTATTAACATGAGTTTCCAAAAACAAGCATCCATATTAGTGTGGGGAGTGAGGGTGAGAGGAGGGGGAAGGGCAGGAAGAAGGAATTCTGCTCTATTGGTAATAAAGCTCCAAGTTCATCCCATCGTGGATTTCATAGTCCCCCAGAGACACGTGGTCCTTAAAAACTGTGTACCACTTCTTCAACATGATCTTGTTCCAATGGGTGCCAGTTTGGGCTGCGATCAGCTTCTTTTTTTTTTTTGATGCATTGGGTTTTTTAATTCAACAATATTCTTGCCTGAAAGCTCAAAAACTAATCATAGTTTTCATGCTATTGCCAACAGCTTTCAGGGCTTGTTAGAGTACATCCTTCTTTCAACAGAAACCAGTGCATATTTCAGGGCTGCTCTTAAGACAGGTATAGGAGTTCTTGTCCGTGGAGCGGAAGAATGGAATCCATAAACATGCAGACACTTATGGTACCAATTGAATAAAGGGGATGACAGAGGATAAGATGGTTGGAGGGCATGCGATCAGCTTCTTAAGGTCCTCGATGGTGTCATCTGTATTGCACTTAACGCGCACCTTCTTCCCCAAACGGTCGTTGCAAACAACCTCGATCATCCTGGCTCAAATAACCTGCACGAAGCAGATGCCACAACTTCCTCACGCTGCTGCTGAGCCCAGGCCAGAGTCGCCGCTCGGTTCATAATTTCTTAAAGTTATGCTACACTTATAGTTATCATAAAATATTTGCTGTAGGGAATTCCCAGGTGGTCCAGTGGTTAGGGCTTGGCGCTTTCACTGCTGTTGCCCAGGTTTAATCCCTTGTCAGGGAATAAGATTCTGCAGGTCTCGTGGCACGGCCCCCCCAAAATTTGTTTTTTTTGCTATACTCCCTGTGTTGTACAATATATCCCTGTAGCTTATTTTATACCTAAAAGCTTGTACCTCTTAATCTACCACCTCTATCACGTCCCTCCACTCTGCCCACTGGTAACCACTACTTTGTACTCTCCATCTGTCTTTTTCTGTTTTGTTATATTCTTGAGTTTGTTGTATTTTTCTTTAGATTCTACATGTAACAGATACCATACGGTATTTGTCTTTCTCTGTCTGACTTATTTCATTTGGTATCATACCCACCAAGTCCATTTATGTTGCTACAAATAAGTTCTAAATACTGGAAAATAAACCTAAGACAAAAAATATACTTTAAATAATTACAGTAAAATAAACAGAGCCAATAATTTTGCAACCAGTCTAAAACTTGATAGCAGTCAGTTATTCTTAAAAAGAAATACTATATCAAGTTAAAGAGTTACCTTAAAAAAAATCAGTTTCACTGTGGATACATTTTATTAACATATAACATCCAGCTAGTCTTAAAAAATCCCCCACCCCCTCCAAAATAGGGCCTTTCACTATGAGAAGGCAGAGCATTTTAAAACTTTGATCTCTGGTAACATTCAGTTAAGCTTAGGCTTTTTAAGATTAAAAGCATGAAGGATGACTTAAGGAGTCCTCGTCTGCAGCTGCAGCTTCAGTTTTGGTTGTGGCACGCTGTGCACCAACAAACAGCTCTGCACGGAAAGCAACATGCAGCAGCGAGGCAGGCAGGCTGGTGCGAGGATATTTAGTCTACGTGTCACTTTATTGCTAATCCCAATGTGTTTACATCTTTAAAAAGCCATTGAGGAACAAAAACAACTCTTACTTGGCAAACAGCTCAAGTTTTCCTCTTTAGAGCCTACCTGCAGGACACTTTAAGTCAAGGGGAAGTGAGAGTGTGACATGACAGACTAGCCAGAAGCATTCTTACTGCCCTTTATGAGGCAGTATTACTCTAGTACTCGTTCACATTTGAGTCCTCAGGTACTGAAATGACTAGCTTTCTCTCTTCACACAAAGGACACAGTCCATTCCCTTCCTGCTCTGCTCTTCAGAGAGTTTCCTGGCAAACCAGATGCCAATCATTGCAGACGTGATCCTCCATCAGATAACTGTAACCCCTGTGAGCCGAGCAATTTGACACTGCTGGGCAAGTGTGGGTCCCAGGTGTCCCCAGCTACATGCCCTAAGATGGTCATTTGCTGTCCCCAGAGGGGCCAGCACTGGCTGTAAGACAATACCCCATCTACATGGCAAGAGGGTAAGTGACACCTGCCTACCATGCGTGGGTCAGAGGCATGGTCCTCTTACGTTCCACAAGACTCTCAAAGAAGTTCTTATCTATCCTGTGCCCTTGAAAATTGAACTCTAGAGATAAAAAGGGCAGATAAAAACTCAAGTTATAAATTTGAATTATACCAAATCTATTTGCTACAAATAATATCAAAAGGCAGCTCACCAAGACTTTTGAGGAAACCACAGAGCCTTCTGGATGCATCAGTCACACTGAGGCTGAATTTAGCAGCAAAATAAGGCAAAGACTGAGGACACACTGACACTGCCAGCACCTTGTGCTTTGAGGTATCACATTTCTAGGAGAAATAGAGAAGAACATTGTGTATGTGGTGATTACAAAAGGAGTGAAAGTAAGACACTTTTATGAAAAGTCTAGAACAAACAGACTGTAACAGATGCCCAATGGAAAGACTAATAAAATACACAAGATACTGGCAAGCATAATTAAGGAAAAAGGAGAAAAAAATTTAGAATGAAAAATGAGACATCCCAAGAGATTTTGTCAATTTTAAGAACAATGTTAAATCAGAAATATTGAATATATACATCAATATTACATATAAAGGCAGTATCTTGATAAAATAGACACATTTAAAAGGAAAAATAAAAATTACATACCCATAAATAACTGAAACGATCCCTAACAATGAAGTTAAATGGAAATGGGGCCCCAAGGTCTGTCCCCAAGAGGCCTCAAGCCCAGGTCACTTAGTGGTAAATTTTAGCAAAATTTTAATTCCTAGATAATTCTCATCTTCTATGAACTCTTCTAATAAATACCAAACAAACAAATGTGAAACCAGCCTATCAACACCCTGAAACCAAAACCAGATGCTGGCAGTTCAAGAAATCCCTAGAAAAATATGAACAAATTGAGTTCAGAGGCGTGCTGACTCATCACGGACATGCAGGATGCAACCATGGGGAGCAGTGTGAGCGAGCATGTCAGGCATTAGAAAGTCAGCAGTGGGATCCCCTGACCTGGGGTCAGAGAGAAGATGCAGGATTATCATGACAGAGGCTGTTCAGGTCAGACACCACCTGCACATCAGGAAAAGTGGAAACTGGGACAGCAGTGTTCAGTGGCCACCATCCACTGCAGTCTACCTATGGACTGGCCACAGACAGGACAGTCTGGTCCTGTCCCCCCGCCCCTGCCTAGCAGCTCAGGTGAGACAATGCTGAGTCTGCCTGTCCCCTCTGGATGGGACCCCACCTTCATGTGATGCCTGGGAAGCCCACACCTGACAGGGCAATCAGGGCACCAACCTGGCACACACTGACCTCCGGCTCCCTGACAAGCTCCTATGATGCCCAAGTCAGCCAGGCACGGTTTCTGTGGTTTGTGACCAAGAGCATCCTAACGTAAATTTGGAAGCAGGAACAAGAGAGTACAAGTTTCAAATGCTAATGAAGAGGGTGGTCTGTCCCCAGCTTCAGCAGTCAGACTTGGCAATTCAAGTACTTCTGTCTGACACCCTGTCCAGGGAATTTCAAGGGCTCACCCCTCACTTCATTCTCACTTAAATTTCACCTCCTCTAAGGGAGCTGATCTGTGACCAAGCAGGAATCAGCCTGAGCCCCAGAGCTCAGGAACCCCAGAGTCCCAGGACCAGCAGAGAAATAGGAACTGCTTTTTCCTGTGGCAGCCCGGAGTGACTGACTCAGCCAAACCCAGAACCTCTTCCATTCCTAAGCTTTCAGTTTCATAAAATAACTAAGAATTTCCTTTTTAGGCTAGTTTAACTTGGGTACCCATTTTCTATAGCTGATATGCTGATTGGTGTGAGCATCTATGTCTCTTTAATAGTAAAAGACTGTAAAAATCTACTTAATGATAAAACTTCACCAGCATTCCCAGTGAAATCAGAAACAAGATGTTAGTATTATTTCTACCACCAATGTAATTTCAGGTTGATTTAAAGGTTCCAGACCATACCACCAGAAAAAATAAAATGTATACAGGTTGGAAAGAAATAAATTTGTTATTTGCAGTCAGTACACCCAGAAAGCAACCCGGGCCTCATGTGGTACCTGCACTGCCACGTGGGCCAGAGCACCCAGCACTGTGTTCAGAGCCCGTACAAACACTTCCTGGAAAGCAGCTGTGAGGGCTGCTCACCAGGTCAGACTGAGGGCAAACCAAGACATGCTTTTCGGCCTCATCTGCCTCCGTTTCTCCGTCTTTCCCTTTCACCTGTCTTCCTGAGTGACTTCGGGTAGTTCCATCTGTACAAGGGTCTGCAGGAATGAGCTAATGGACTGTGGCCCTAACCTCTGAGAAAGCCCCAGAGGCAGAGGAGCAGCAGCTCAGCCACCACGCCATCCCATGACCAAGCATGCGGAGGCCTCCCCCGAGCTAGGGGAGCCTGGCTGGTGGTGCCAGCCACAGCTGCTGCCCACATCAGTGAGGGAGTGTGACTGTGGGTGGGCTTTTATTGGCAGGGAGAGACTGCGGAGAGGGTCAGCTATCACAGGGGACACAAGCCAGGGCCAAGATGCACTCCCCAAGTCCCAGCAGAGGCTTCAAGCCTCACCTTGACGTCCACCCACCTCTGGTACCAGTGAGTGCCCGGGAGTCCATACCTTGTTAAGGTTCAGAACTTGGAAGAAGTCCTTGGCGTTCTGCTGGGAAACCTGGATTCCTTCCTCCGCAGACACACAGCTGTCACAGGCCAGGCAGTCACTCAGAAATATCTTGGCATCAGCCAATTTATGGAATTCTCCCTTCTGTGAAAAAAAAAGATGATGTTATGACTTGATTCTTCAACAGAAACTCTTTAATACTTGCTTCTTTAGGAAAAGTATCAGCACAAGCATAATACAGAAAACTGCCACAAATTCTCTGAGGGTCCCATAGATGGCAATGTGTGGGGAGTGGACTGGCACCATCAAATGCAGCTTCTCCTGCCCCCGTATCTTTCCCTGCTGCCTCTGGGGGCTCCTGAGTGGGTCTGCTCTGTACTCCCCGATGAGCTTGCCTAGTCCTTGGACTCTCCTCAGAAGCCTCCCTGACAGGCTTAGAACTGGCATAACTCACTGCTGACTTGTGGGCATCAGGGTTGTCACGCCATCCAAGTCTGAGTTGGGACATTCAAACTCACATCTCAGTGACTCTGTTCCCCTGGACACCAAGATGACAACCCTCTGCTGCGTCGTCTTCTCCTGGCTGCACCTGCGCTCACTCACTCCCTGCAGCCCACTCCCCAGGCTGAGGTCCACTAGAAGACAAGCCACACCTCTGCTGCTAGGGATCCCCTTCCCCATCACTCTCCCCACTCTAACTTCCAGTCGCCCTGGCCCTCCTTGCTCTGAGTCTCCCTGAGGGAAACACTCCCTAGAGAGCCTGGTTCACTCCTCAGACCCTCATGGACACCTGCCAGAACAGCTCTGAGCAACCTCTGGCACCTATGTGCTGGCTCTCTTCCCTGAAACGCAAGCTCTGAGGAAAGAACCTGTCTCATGCCCTTCTGTTCTCTGACATCCCCTGTATACAGAAGGTGTCAATAAATATGTGGTGGATGAACATACGAATATTCTGAAGCCTATTAGTGCCCTTGCAACAAATTAATGAAGTCTCCTGATGCTTGGTTGTACACTGCTCTTTCAAACAGGATTTGGGAAGCGAGGACTTGGGGGGTAGGGTGGCTCTCCTGTCCACAGCAGCGCCAAACAGGAATGCACGCTGTCACCTCCCTCCTCCACGGGTGCCTGTGTCACTGTGTAGTGCTCATTCTGGGGCCACGTTATGCTGCAGATGCTAATTCATGAGGTATGGATGGGAGGCAAGAGTTTGCCCTTCTAAAAAGCCCTGAGGGGGGGCCAGAGCAGCTGCTCCAAGGGTCTGAAGCACGTGGCCTGGCACACAGCCGGCATCTAATAGATGCTGTTGAGCTGCACTGAGAGTTCTGCCTCTGCTGCCCCTGTAGAGGTGCCCAGGACAACACTCTGAGCTGCCAGGGGAAGCAGGGCTTCCTCTCAGCCTGCTAGCCACATGCCATGCTCATCCTCCTAGAGCCCCTCATGGGCCAGGTCTGGTTCCTTCCCACCTGTCACAGTCCTTCCTCTTTCTCTTGTTCCATCCTAATCATGGGCATTTTCTATGGAAGCCTGTTCATCTCTCCTTCTCTCCAATTAGCCACACTTCTCAGAGCAGTTATCAGGCCCCCACTCAACCCCTCCAATCTCTGCCTCTAGGGAATGCTCTCCCTCCCAATATCCAGTCTGACATCCTGCAAAGTTTGTGTCCACGCAGCTCAAACTGCACTCTTCTCCCTGTGCTGCACCTCTTTTCCTGCTTCTGCCACTCTGGCTGGTCCATCCAGGCCCACCACCCTCAGCCTCCCCAAGTAGCTTCCTTCCTATTCTTCCCCTACTCTAGCCAGCTTAAGCCACCAGCCCTAAGACATGAGTCTGATTTGTCTCCTTACATTTCACACCTTCTCTGTGCCTGGTGAGCCTTCACCCCATTCCTGCACCCACCACCCTCAGGTCTCACCACCCCTTAGGATCCACTCCAGTAGCCACCTTCCTGACCTGTTCATCCTATCAGCGCATCCGCCCACTGTGCTGGAGGAGTGCCCACTTAAGCTATGAACACACATTATCTCCCAGCCACCATGGCTCTTGGAGAGAAGTAACCCAACTCCCCATGTCACTGATAAGGACATTGAGGCTCCCAGGGTGAGATGTCTGTCCAAGGCAGTGCGGACAAAGGGCAGGCGTGGGAGGCCCTGGGCCGGCTGCTCTGGGGCTGCAGAGCCCTCGGTGCTCCCTGTCTCTCTTCTGCCTCAGTGTCCCGGGTGCTTGTCTTATCCCCTGCTGCTCACCAAGCCCTACAGTCACCAGAGCACAGAGCAGAGCTGGTACACGAGAGGACCTGACCAACGCCTGTCTGACTCAATGTTGTATTAGGACTACTAGACTCAAGAAGACACCTGCTGCTTGCTTCTCCAATGTTGCCAATTCTCCTTTTCTAAAACCGGGACCAAAACTTTTTAAGGGAAGAAGGAACCTTAACCTCCCAGCACTGCGGCCTCCTCTATAAAACGAAGACAACTGTAGGGCTTATCTGAAATGCTCATTCTAGGCACAGAATGAGATCACATGTATAAAGTACTTTCTCGACTGCCTAGCTCAGGGTATGTATCCAATAAATGTAAACCGTCACTACTAGCTAAGAAAAACTTAACTCAAGAACTGAGAGAAGAAACCATTAGAAAAATAAAACTTACAGAATCATGAAATCCAAATTATTTTATAAATTTCTACCTAAAGCCCTATCTTTTCACTAAAAAAACAAAAACAAAAACCCAGCGGTTTAAATGTTACAAAACTATTTCTAAAAAAACAGCCAAGGATGACATTTTGACTTGTTCCTAACTTGGTATGCTTTGGCTTGGTGTATTCTGAGAAGACATGTTCTTACCTTGAAGATCATGTACCTCCAACTGACCTGCATGTTTGGCCTCTGGCATGGATTTTTTAGCCCCTTCATTTCTTGATTAATTTTTTTCTTGAAGCAATGATGTACCTGGTGACATGAGCCCCCAAAGAGAAGAAAAACAGCAGTAGCTGTTTACTCCAGGTTGACACAAAAACTGAAAAACTACTTGCCTCTCCATTCTCCTGGGCTGGACTTGGTACGTCGACTGATGCATTCTCTTGGTCATCGGTTTTTGTTTTTTTACTACATTCCTTGAAAAGGCAAAGGCACATATAAAAGAACAACTTTTAATCTAATTAAGAAAATTGTATATACTAGCTGACGAATTCATTTCATATCTAGAAACCTTTTCTACAGAAATAGAAGTACTTATAATTGCGGACACACAAACACACCCATACACATCTCTGTATCTGGACTGTTTGCAGGAAATGGAAACTAGAAGCAATGTGGTTTCTCCTGACAGGTAAATTGGTGCCCGACCACATGGACGCGTCTATATTTAAAATACAACAAATTAAGACTGTGTGTACTGCTCAGAAAATGTATCTCTTGTATAATATTAAGTGAAAGAAAGAGAAAGTGATCGAACAATATTTATGATAGGATCCAATTTTGAAAAAAACAGAAAAGTCCCCGTGCATTACAGCGTAGAAACAAGTGGATAAGGCTTTCACAGTTACTATGGTTACTCAGGTGGCAGGAGGTCCAGCCTCCGTTTCCTTTTTGCACTTCTGTATCGTTTTCGTTACTGTCAAACGCAAAAGTTTTTTGGTGGCATAAAATCCCTTAAAATCACTTTTGATCATCATGTCCCTCATTCACACCAAGGACGGTGTCTGCAACGACTGCGGACTGGTAGCTGATGTTGCTAGGTTTTTTTGGCAGCTTTTGGCTTCTAAGGTACTTTGAAAGGGTATATCTGCGCCCCGACATTACGGCCACCTCCGGGACACGGGAACAGGAACCGGACGCCTTGGTGGCCCACCCTCAGCCGCCTCCACCCCCGGAAAACTCGAGTTGCGGGCCAGCGCCCAGAGGTTCTGACAGGGAGGCAAAGGCGCTCGGAGCTGCCAAGCTTCCGACACCCCCGAGACTCCGGGCTTCGCGAGCTCAGGCTCCTCCGCGCCCCGGGCCCTGCCCCCAACCCGGCCCCGGACCAAAATCGTGGAGCCCACCTTCCGCGTGCAGTGCTCACACTTCATCTGGAGCCAGGCGGGCAGGTCTGGGTGCGCAGCCTGAGGAGAGCACCAGGAGACGCGGTCACCGCCGCCTGCCGCCCTTTGTTGTCGTCGCTCCAGTGCTGCCCTACCCCTAGTGGCTCGGCTCGGCCAATGAAAGCTCTGGGAGCGGATGCGCTACAACCCTGAACCAATAGGAGCGCAGGGAGAGCGGTGCGGCTCCACGCTACTGGGCTAGGCCTAGGCCAATGAGAACGAGGGAAAGGGGCAAATCGGGACCTAGAGCCAGTCGGAGCGCGCAGGGGCGGAGCTTGGCCCGCCCCGTCGGGACCTTGCGGAGGCCGTGGCCGATTCTTCCTTGGGTTTCCGCGGCGTGTGAATCTGGCTGCGGCTCTGAGTGGCCTAGCTGACGGACCCCAGGGGGCGGGCCGAGATCGTTACCAGGACGTTCTGGTGCGTCAGCTCAGTGCCAGACCCGCGCCGCCTTCCAGGTTTAGACTGGTAGAGACGGCGCCGCCCTGGTACGCCGCCATTTCCGCCCCGAGGCGCGTCACGTATGTCCGGCACGGAGGCAGTGCGCACGCGCGGCAGATCGGGAGCACGTGGCGCCGTCGGGAGCGGGTGGCGCCGTCGGGAGCGCGAGGAACGTGTGAAGCGTAGGTCGCCGATCCTGCGTCCTTCCGCTGCCGCTAGCAAATCAAGGTGGATACGGGACCAAATGACGTTGACCTTTGTCCCCTGGCAACATTTTTTGTAGTTAGTGCATGGTCATCCCGGCACCATCGGAAATGAGAACTGCGCCTGGAAAATAAAGCACTAGGGTGTGTCCATCAAAAACCAAGCAGTTCACGGGAATCTCAGGAATGGGCATTTCTCTCTCCTAACCTGGGGTTGGGGGGGGGGTCACAGGTCAGCAAAACATTCGAGGGTATTCCGAGTCCCAAAACCTTAAAATATTCCCCTTTAAAACTTTTTTTTTTTAACTATAGTTTTTGGTGCATACCGCTCTTTTACAACTTGCTGTCAGTTAAATTCAGGAGGTCCTATCTGGCTGCCAGATTAATACATTATTCAAATCTGTGTCAGCACCTCCTCTTGGAAAAACATTTTCAAGGGACTTCCATGGTGGTTAGGGTGGTTAAGAATCTGTCTTGTAGTGCAGTGGGTGCTGGCTCCATCCTTGGTCAGGGAACTAAGCCCAAGTGCCCCAACTACTGAAACCCATGCACCACAACTGGTAAGTCTGTGTGACTCAAGGAAAGATCCTGGATGCCACAACTAATACCCAAGGCAGCCAAATTAATTACTTAAAAAAGAAAACATTTTCAATTAGCAACTTAAAAGAATTTAGGTTGTCACTTATATTTTGTAAATGTTCTAAAAGTATAATGCAATATCATCATGTGTGGAAAAGGCAAGTTACAATTATTTAATTCATCAAAGGGTTTCCCAGGTGGCTCAGATGGTAAAGAATCCACCTGCAATGCAGGAGACCCCTGGGTTCTATCACTGGGTTGGCAGGATCCCCTGGAGAAGGGGAAGAAAGTGAAAGTCAATCAGTCCTCTCTGACTCTTTATGACACCATGGATTATACACAATCCATGGAAGTCTCCAGGCCAGAATACTGGAGTGGGTAGCCTTTCCCTTCTCCAGCAGATCTTCCTGACCCAGGAATCGAACCGGGGTCTCCTACATTGCAGGCAGATTCTTTACCAACTGAGCTATCTGTTCCATGAACAGAGAAGCCTGGTGGGCTGTGTGTAGTTAGTGTCCAGGTTTCCCCAAAGGTCTGTTCATTTTAGTTTCAATCTGGATCTGAATAAGGTTCACTGTTTCATTAGTCTGTATTTCAATTGGTTTGTGTGTTTCTTTCTTTTACAAAAATTTTGTTTCTAAAAATAAAATTAGTCTCACTTAGGAGTTCCCAGTTCTAAAGTTTTGGGGGTTTGTTTGTTAAATCTTCAGGTTCCATTCACATACCCCTATCTCTCCTTGCATATCATTGTTAAAAAATCAGGTTGCTCCATGGACGGAGGAGCCTGGTAGGCTACAGTCCATGGGATTGCAAAGTCTACACGATTGAGCAATTTCACTTCTCAGATTGTTTGACTGCAGGGTTTTCAGCAATTGCTGACTGCATCCATGTGTAGTTCTTTAGCATACTCTTGTTCTGAATTTTCAGTAAAGCATAGCAGGATCTTAGTTCCTGGACCAGGGTCAAACTTGTATCCCCTTTATTGGGAGCACAGAGTCTCAACCATTGGACTGCCAGGGAAATCCCAGGGAAAGACTACTTGCTAGGTGGTGTTGTGAAATCCCTCAGGCAGTTCTAGAGCCTGTCCTTTTGTGATGTTAATTTGCAACCATTGATGAGATGGCCTAGTTTCTTTAGGTTGATGTTTTAATCCTACCATTTCTTCATTAGCAGGACTGCTTCCATAATGAGAAATTTATTTTACTATTTGGTTATTCTGTTGAATTCTTCTGACAACACTAATAGTCTCTTTCCTTTTTGATACATTTCCTTGTACATTTCCTACTTTAGACCTGACATCTATATCACTGAAGGAACTCTGCTACAAAACCACTTAATGGGTCGCTGGGAAAGGTGGGGGATACTGGGTGCAGCTGGCCAGTGTGTACTATAAGAGCTGAACACTGGAGAAACCCTGTGCACTGTGGATCCAGGACAACAGAACCAGACCGAGAAGAGAAACTCTTCCTCTTGAAGTGTCTCCGGCACCTTCCATTGACAAACCTTAACATCATGCCATAGAGCACAGAAAAAAAAGGGGGGGGCTCAGCTGCATTTTCATAGAACAGGCAATACAGTTTGAATTTAAAACAAAGATGTAATGTATTGATAGCTGGTAAAATGTACAGATTTTATTCACTCAGTCCCCTATTTATGGATTTTGTATTTATTTCCAGTCTTTTGCTCTTACCTATATCCAGCAGGATTTTAATCAAATCAGACATCATTTGTTCTCTCATTTAACATTAACAGAAAGCCAGTGTAGGCTTCATTTTTAAATGGCTTGTACTCTGGTACAAAAGGTTAAGTTATGTCAAGGACTGTAATGCAAAGTGGAATTTTCTGGGTATCAATTCAGTTCTCCCTAAATTCTAAGGAATTACGATCACAAGCAGAGGGGACTTAAAGCAGGTGCTAAGCAATTCAAATGGACCTTCAAGATGGCATGTGATGGGACTTCCCTAGTGGTCCAGTGGTTAACAATCTGCCTTGCAGTGCAAGGGAGACAGGTTCGATCCCTGGTTGGGGAACTAAGATTCCCACATGCCTGCATGCCTCAACTAAGACCCAGCACAGCCAGATAAATAAATATTAAAAAAAAAAAAAAAAAAGATGGCATGTGATCTTACCACAGATGGCATTTCAAGGAAACAGAATGTGAGATGAGGCATCAGGTCAGGGAACCTGCCACATTCAGGCAGAACCTATTTTTGTTACAGCTCAGAGCATAAGCTCTCTGGGTGTGGTTCCCAGAACAGCAGGCACCAGCATGCGTACATTTCAAGCCCTATCCATCGCTGGAATAGATCCAATGGTTTGTGTTTCAAGAGCCCCACCAGGTGATTCTGAACCACAGGCGGAGAGTACATAGAGACTGGTGAAATAGAAAAGTCATCTCCAAATTTTTGACATCGTGCCTATATTGGTAAAACATCTAGGGTTATGCATACCTATGTGTGTTTATTTCTTTATAGACTGTGTATATATCTTAGGTAAATTATAGGACACATGAGAATAGACATAAAAAGTAGGAATACAAGCTCTAGTATGTTCTTCCAGCACTCCATAGATCATCTTGACCATCCCAGTTTGGAGGCAGTGGCTGTGTGATAGAGGCTCTCAGGTTTCAGGTAGGGTCCTTCTCTGTTGGGAAATAGGCAAATCAGAGTCCTGCTTGGGGCCTCATCTAGGGCCCATCTAGAGCGTTTTGGTGGAGAGTGGAGCAGGGAGGCCACCTAAGCGGCCATTTCAAGGTCTTCCTGGAAAAACTGTCTCTTACTACAATCCTCCTTCCCCAACACTGGGGCAAGTTTAGGAGGGGCAGAAAAACTGCCCTCACGAAAATGTGAATTTCCCAGCTACACTGAGTTTTTTGGGGGTCAAGGATCTCTAGGTCTCCCCTACCCTCCTCCACAGTGCCTTGCAGCGCTGTGCAGATTTTTCAACCTGTTGATACTCTTACTGAGTTCGCAATTGAATCTGCAGAGCAAATTGGGAGAATTCACATTTTTACAATAATTTTCCAAACCATGAACAACTATTTTAGTTCTATTTTAATGTTTCCCATTGAAGTTTTTACAGAATCTACCATAATGTTTGTACGTATCCATTGTGAGCTTAAATACATACTTCACGTTTTCTTACCATCTTAAATGGCTGTCTCGTGCTTACAATTTCACCTACCTCTGCGGATCCTCTAAAACTTGTAACCCCAGGCGCTATGTGTTGAGCGCCGGGGCCCGCAAAACCCATGGCAACCTCCGCAATCTCTACTGATTTGTAGCCAACCTCATTCTAGAGCCCCGCCAGTCCTCTCCTCTCGCGGCCTGAATCGAGGCCCCGGAAGTCAGGAGCCGCGCGCCCCGCCCCGCCCCCGAGTCCGGAAGCCTACTGTCCCATCCGCCCCCGCGGGTCCGGAAGTCAGCTGGTCCCTCCCCCAGCTCCGGAAGTTGGCGGCCGGCGGCTTTTGAAGTCGCGAGGTCCCGCCCGTCCCGCCTCCGCGCCTGCAGGTTTGTGTCCGCTGTGAGCGTCGGGGCCGTGCCACGGTTGCGGGTGGGGGGCGCGGGGCGTGCTGGGGGGCGGCTCCCGCAGCCGGGGTCCTTCCGGGAGCGCGGTCTTGGGACCCGGCCCGGGTCGATGCCCCGGGTGCCTGGTAGCGCTCGAGGCGAGGGGGGTGCACAGTGTGGCTGCAAGGGTCAGTGAAGAGTGTCTTAAGTAGCCCGTGCAGGTGACAGGAGTGATCTCGCCCCGCGGGCGGCTGAGTCGCGCGTGAGACAGGCGAAGCCAGTCAAGGGGAGGGAGCCGGGGATATCGCAGGATCTTGGCTTCCTTTGTGTGAATTGAATCCACTCTTTGTTGTCAGAAATTTGACTTAGCTTTACAGAGAATACCTGAAAAGCGACCCAGAACGGGGACCCTGGAGCCAGCATTTTGAACTTATTGCATCGTGCAGGGCAGAATTCTCCACGTGTGGAAGATCAATCCCCTTTGCTGACTGGTTCATTAAGCTGGTGGTCAGACCGTCCAAACCCTCCGCTGGGTGAGGACTGTTGTCTCCGCAGCTGCAGGAGCTGACTTTTTCGGTCAGTGCCTCTCATCAAACCATGCCTCTCATCAAAGAGACTTTCAGTTCTCTTTTTCATAGGCCTGTACAGGGAAATGTGGGTGTTCTGGTACGTTCTGATAGGGTGCCAGAAGTTTGAAGGCTGCTGGGGGCTAACGGTTTCCAAGAGACTAAGGTTTCCAGGTAGGAAGTGGGCAGGTGATGATCAAGTGTTGATGCTTTGTGAGCCAGAGCAGGGGACATAGCCCCAGTGCAACCATTACATCTGCGCAAAGAACCTTCCTTACAGAGGACATGGGTCCCTGGGGGGTTGACTTGCCTGACCACAGAGACTGCAGTCAGCACAGGCTGACTGGTTCCTGAACCTGTGTGGACCTTGTTAGTGGGCAGCTGGGCATCCTGTCCTGGAGAGGAGCTCGGTTCTTATCTGTTAGCAGTGGCCCGAGGGCTGCAGCTGTCTCTTTGTGTCCTTCCCCAGCTGTCCTGGTCTCCTGTTGAAGGTGGTGGCAGCACGTTCCAGGGATGTATATGCAGGTAGAGTCGCGCACCAGCTCCTGCCTCCATCTGAAGAGGGCTCCAGGCATCAGATCCTGGTCCCTGCTGGTTGGTAAGGATGTTCGTATTTCTCAAGTTAAAAATCCAACTTTAAAAAAGGATGAAGATTAAAATTTTCCTTGGTTCTGCTACCCCAAGAAGTAGCAACTATTATGTCTTTCCAGCTTTCACCCTTTTCAAGTGCTTTTACAGAGGGTCAGTCTTGTGTTTTTTCACCATTTAACATCCTTTGGTTAATAGTCTTCATGCGCCTGTGAGGTCCCTGTATTTCGTTTTTTGCTTGCTTTCATACGCCCAGTCTCCCGTATGTGATTTAAGTCAGGGCCTGTGTGATGGAGACAGTGAGGAGTAAGGGTTGGGAGGCCCCTTGTCCTCTATCCCTGTCAATCCCCATTGCCCTGCACTCCCTGGGCAGCTACACGTGTTGATTGGAACTGAGGTGTGAGGGGAGGTGCTGCTGCACCTTTGGCAGCCTGGCTCTGGGCCTTCTTTCCGGGGACTTCTCCTGTTTTGTCTCGTGCAGGGTCGTGATTCTTTACCTGCAGTCTTGTCTTCATTCCACACAATGTGCTGTCAGTGGATGAAACCCACATCAGGTTCCCCTTTCTGGTTCCCCCGTCAGCTCTGGAACCTCAGCATAGACATGTGACCAGTGAATACTGTGACTGATGTAGAACATTCCTGTAAACAGACTTCCTGGTTGTTTCCACAACTTCGGAGCCTGGCGGTTTTCTTGCCCCCTTACTCCTTGTTCTTAGCCATCCCTGGCAACGGGAAGGGGCTGCTTACCTGGGTCTGCGGGTTCGGGGAGGAGGTGGTCTCTGGGCTAGTGGTGGCCCAATGGGAAGGTACCTGTTTTCTCCCCACAGGAATCTTGTCGACTGGCCTGGCTGCTGCCTACTACAGTGGAGGTGAGGAACGTCATCTGCTCCGCCCTGCCCCTAGAAGCTTCCTTAGCTGATTGGAAAATAGAGAAGAAAAGGAAACCCTGTCATTTGTAATCTGATAGGCATGGTTTTGGGGATTGCCCCTGCCTCTAAATGGGGCTTCCCTGGTGGCTCAGATGGTAAAGAATCTGCTTGCATTGTGGGAGACCTGGTTTCTATCCCTGGGTTGGGAAGATCTCCTGGAGAAGGGAATGGCTACCAGCTCTTGCCTAGGAAATGGACAGAGGAACCTGGCAGGCTATAGTCCATGGGGTCATAAGGAATTGGACATGACTGAGCGACTAACACATTCACTTTCTGCCTCTAATGGTTTGCAGGCATGGTCTCACCTTCATGTGCTGGTGTTTCCCCCACAGCTTGCATTCATTTACATCAGCATTTTCATGTCATAAAATATTCAGAAAGGCACTCTGATGTCTGCCTCAGGTCTTGTGGCACGTATAGTCTGTGCTTTCAGCAGCTCCCTGGAAGTAGTCTCTCCTCTCTGCTGTCACACATGGTGCCATGATCGTCACCTCGAGGAGTCACCTAGGTGGAGAGCTGAGGGCAGAGCTGGTGGACCATGTCCTGTCCTGAGTGATAGGGCCCACAGTGATGGCCTTGACAGGGGTGGGGTGTCCTTGGAGGCATGGGCAGTCAGCTGGGCCCCCAGGGGCCACTCCTGCCCAGTGTCTGGGAAGCACCTATTCTGGGAGGAGGCACCCCCTGCAGGCACTTTGACTTTTGCCCCTCTGCCACCTAGCCATCGCGGTCTCCTGTTTGCTCCCCAGATAGTCTGGGCTGGAAGCTCTTCTACGTCACGGGCTGTCTTTTTGTGGCCGTGCAGAACCTGGAGGACTGGGAGGTAAGGCTGATGCAGGAAGGGTACCCAGGCTTTGGGGCTCCTGGGTTACCCTGCAGGGCATGTCAAAGGAAGAAAGACTCCAGGGGCCTAATGCCCTCTACCTCAATCCTGAAATGTGAGCCCAGTGGTTTCTGGCCAGCTAGACTTGGCCCCTGGACATTGCCTTTTTGTGACCATTTGTGGGCCACAGAATCCTCTGAAGCTGCTCTCCTAGATGTTCTAGAAGGGCGAGGCCACCTCCCTCGCCTCCGTTCTGTCCTTCCTCATGTGTCCTTTGGGTTGCTTGGCCCCAGTATTGTTCCCTGACCTGTTCCCTCATTTGATGACCTTATCCTCAGTGCTCACCTCTCTCAACTGTGGAGAGAAGTACCTGCTTCTCTTTACACCCGAGACCCTGGAGGGGTCCGGCTGCAGGAGTCTGGGGTTCTGACTGGGATGGGAAGGAAGAGGGCTGCCTCCTTGAGTGTCTGCTCTGGGGAGGGTGGGGACAGAGTTGGCGAGTTTGCGTGTATTGGACTGGCGCACAGGCCAGCAGCCAGATGACCACCTTGTGGCTGATCTAGGAAGCGGTCTTCAACAAGAGCACCGGGAAGGTAGTGCTGAAGACATTCAGCTTGTATAGGAAGCTGCTGACTCTCTGCAGAGCAGGCCATGACCAAGGTAAGGCATGAGGAGTGAACAGGACATGGTTTACTCTGGGGTGGATGGAAGGCAGTGAGAGTTTGTGTGACCTGGGAAGGGGAAGCTGGCTGCTCGGTCACCGGAGCTGTGTCCTGCCTCGTGGATGCTATGTGTACCCAGATGTGCCCTGGACCAAAGAAAATTGCTGGGCAGCCCCCAGCTCAGTGACTGACCATTAGAGACCAGGAAGGAATTTTCCAGCAGTTAAGGAAAATGAGGCAGAAAGCTGGGCAGTACCATGCTTAGCCATCCCCTGACATGTTAGACTGAGAGAACAGGTGGGCTTTTCAACGCAATAGGCCTGCCGGATGTTTCCTCTCTCTCAGACTGGATGTTAACTGGCAGTCACACGACCCTGTGCTGTGGTCACTTCCTGTGACATCTAATGTTGGGTCCCAGCATCCTCTGGGCCTCCGACCTGGAGTGACACGGGCTCCTTCATGACAAGCAGGCTCTAATCCTCTGCACTGTGTCCCCAAAGCCACTGTGCCAGCATCCAGGATAGAGGGGCAGGGTGGGCGGGGGACATGGCCACTGACCTGGCCCCGCCCACAGTGGTGGTCCTGCTCAGTGACATCCGGGACGTGAACGTGGAGGAGGAGAAGGTCCGGTACTTCGGGAAGGGCTATGTGGTGGTGCTTCGGTTCGCCACAGGCTTCTCCCACCCCCTCACCCAGAGTGCTGTCATGGGCCACCGCAGGTAAGCCAAAGACAGGGGCGATGGGCCACGGCTGCCCACTATGCCCTTGCCCCCAAGCATAGTGGCCCTCATAAGGGACTGTGGCAGGACAGAGAGAGAGGATTCAGGAACATGGAGGAGGTGGGGCTTGGGGAGACAGGCATGGTACCACCTGCTAGGGAGTATCAGGGGTCCCTGAAGGGATAGAGAGGGGAGGGGCACATCAGGGGTGCATGGAGGCCTGGGTTAAGGTCAGGTGAGGGTGGGGACCAGGATGTAAGGTGTGCGGTCCTGGCGGGGAACCCTAGAGGGTGATGCCTGTGAGGAGACTGGCGTGGTCTTCTGGCTCCTGCTGGGAGGCCAGGACCTCTGCCACGGTGACCTGTCCTCCCTCCTGGTGCCGGCCTGGACCAGCGATGTGGAAGCCGTTGCCAAGCTTATCACTACTTTCCTGGAGCTGCACCGCCTGGAGAGTCCCGTGGAGCTGTCTCAGAGCAGTGACAGTGAGGCCGACGGCCCGGGAGACCAGAGCTGACCTCCATGGTGCCCCTCAGCATGGTTCTGATGGAGCCCCAGCAGGACTGATGGGCCGCCTTCGAGTCCTCCTCCTCGGCTCTTGGCTGTGTCCCTGGCAGCCCCAGGGCAGGACCCTCAGCCATTCCTGCTGCTTGCTTCTGTCCTCCAAGCGAAACCACAGTGGGACCTTCTCTGCAGGCTGATCGGCCTCTTCCTGGAATCAGACAGCCTGCTGGGGCAATAGCCTGGTGTGGACAGGCCAGACCTGCCAGCCACGTGGGGCTCAAGGCCTCTGAAATGGGACGGACCCCAGGATCCCAGGGCACGACGTGTCGGACTGAGTTCTCTGGGTCAGGGTCTTGGCCAGAACTCGGTCCTGCAGGTTGCAACAAGGTTTCGGCAGGCGGGTGTGGCTCCTGACTGGGTCAGCCTCTGAGGATGCTCTCTGCCTGTTGTTCCTGCGAATCCCAGTTCCTGCCCTGCTCCCCATGTTCATCCCTCCCACCAGCCAGACATCCTCAGTGGTTGGAAGTGAGGTGCTCACCCGCGAGGTCCTGGTGCTCAGGGTGGATACCAAGGGGCCCATTTGCTTGGTGTGCTGTTGCCATAGTGAGGCCTCTACAACCCCAGATGGCTCATCTCGAGTCCAACTGAGGCAGGAATCAGATGGTGGGCTCCAGGTTAGACATTCACAACTGGCCTCCTGTTTGCATTTCATGGGGTAGGAAGATGGGCTTCAGGATGTATACCTACAACTAGGAACTTGTATTTCCTGAGACAAGAGATAGGTGGGTTCCAAGTAAGGCATTTAACTTTCCCAGGTGCAGAGCCATTTTGTGGGGCAGAAAGAAATGGGCTTCAGGATGTATAGGTACAACTAGCCTCCTCTTTGCTCTCCACAATGGAAATAACAGAAACAGGGTAAATAGTGTTTGTCTCTTTTAAACACCTTAAGGGAATAGTCATGCAAGGACAAAGAGGGGCAAAACCCTGTTTTGAGTAAAGGATTAAGGGATGTCCACTCCTTCCTTTTGGGACAAGGGAGACACTGCATATATGCAGAAAGGTTCCTTGGGGGTCAAAAGTCAGGGGATAATGCAGGCCATAATGAGTTTTGCTCCTCCCAGAAGCCTTCAGTTGGAGATCCATCTTGGCTGAGAGGTGCAGGCACACCCTGGGGAGTGTCTCAGGGTGGACCAGGTGTGGAAAAGAAATCAGATAACTGGCTGAAGGTAAATACCCGAAGAACTGACCTATATACATGACTTAACCACCTCTTTACAGCGTTCCTCCTTCTGAGGGGGACACCCGCACCCTTTCTCTCTGGGTGTGCATCTCTGCCTTGCTTCTCTCCTAACAAACCAGTTCTTTGCGCTCTTCCGCTTGTTATTATGTCTCAATAAACGTACCTGCATTAACAATTTTTGCCTCCTTGATAAATGCATTTTTCACCAGGGGCAAAGATCAAGGGAAAACCAGCTTCTAGCCTTTTAGCCCTTGCTGGTCTGGTGGCCAGGATTGCTGGTTCTCATCCGGGATACCAAGGTTCAATTCCTGGGTATTAAGGGAATTAAGATCTCACCTCATACCACCGCTCACTGCTGCCTCACCCAGATCACAATCAGTATTGCAGCTGGGCTCTCACAGGGAGGGTAACCTCCTGCCCCTGCCCCAAGTGTAGGCAGAGGTTTTCTCTTTAGTTCAGTTGCTCAGTCGTGTCCGACTCTTTGCGGCCCCATGAATCGCAGCACACCAAGCCTCCCTGTCCATCACCAACTCCCGGAGTTTACTCAAATTCATGTCCATTGAGTCACTTAAAAACTTGCACCCATCCTTTGGAACCCATATTCCCAGCTTATCTCAAACCCTGGTGGTTGGGCCTGTTTGTATGTGGCCAGAATGGGCCAGGCTCATGACTGCCCCTCAGCAGGGCCTGGGCAGCTGGCTGCAGCCACCCCCATGGAATCTGAGTGCCAGTCACACTGACCCTCACCTGCGCTGTTGGTTTTCTGCTTTCTCTGAAACCAGGTTCCTCCAAGGTATAGCATGTGCCAAGAGCATCTCGGGGAATCCACAAGGCTTGCACTGGGAATGACCTGGTAGACCCATAGACCCAGGGTTCTGAGGCTGCCTGGGTGAGAGCAACTTGAGGGAACTCCAGAGAAAGGAGATCCTCTCCTTTCTAAGTAATGGCTGCCAGCCAAACCTATGGGGACACAGTCACTTAAACATGCCAAAGTTAGGTTTCCAAATGGTTAAGTCTGGAGTGCTTTTCTCTTAAAAGGTGTGACAGGCTGTACACTGGTTTCTGGTGTGTCCATCCCAGGACTGGAGGAGGCTCCAGGACCAGAGGGATAGTGTTTGGCTGACTCTTCTCCCTGGGAGCTGGGTTGGGCGAGAAGGGTCTCCAGGGCATTGTGAGGGCCCCACTGTAAGCAGCCCGGGCCAGAGTAGTAATGAATCCTTTTGAATTCCTAGTAGCATGATTTCTGGATTCCACTCTCCTTTTTATTTCAAAAGAAAGTTCTGATGCTGACCACTGCACAGGCCCAGGGGGCCTTTTCCTTCCATATTTACTCTGTGGCTGCTGCCCGCTGGCATGGCTGTCCAGGACTCAGGAGGGGCACATGGGGCCGGGTGCAGCTAGACAAGGGTGCTGGGCTGCTGAAAGCCTGTTCTTGGCCTCTCCCCTCAGGGGTCCTGACCTGAGTCCTGCCTGGGGCTGGCTGCCTCACCCAGGTCCTGTAGCAGAGCCTGCAGCCGCCGCAGGCTGGGGTGCACGTTCTCCTCCAGCCACTCCTCCACCGTGTCCGGGTAGAAGACACGCTGCATGGCAGCCTCCAGCTCCCCTGCGAGGGTGTTCCACCTGGCCAGGAGACTGAGAACCAGTGAGACAGTGAGCCTGCCCAGTGAGGGCCCTGGGGCATATCTCATAGCCTCCAGAACCCCACAGGTCAGGACATCCTGGGCTTCAGTTTACTCATCCATGGAACTGAGCCCTTTGCACCAGCCTCATAAGGTTGTTGGGAATCAATCAGTGACTGTCAGTTTGACCTCTGAAACTAGCAGGCACTTCACAACTGGCTGGCAGGGTTTTTCTTGGTGCCTGAACCTGCTGTGACAGTTGAAGGCATCTTATACTCAGTGGGGACAGTCTGTGTTGGCCTCTGCTCACAGAGCTGGGGGAGCGGTGGGGAAGGCAGGCTGGGACCCTGTCCCCGTGGTGACACATGCGGCCACAGCCCTAGGCAGTCTGGTCCTACCAGGAGCCCTGGACCTGGCTCGGGGCGTCTGGTGACCCTCAACCCTCCCAGGCAGGAATGCCCCAGCTTCTCTAACACCTAAGGGCACAGCTGATTCAGTCAGGTCACCCAGGAGTCGGTGGCTGGGATACCTAGTCAGCTCATCCAGAAGGTTACCAGTGCGCAGTGGAGGGTGGGCAGCCCTGGGGATGGACACAGCAGGGTGGGCTGTGGGCTACCTGAGTGCCTGGGGCTGGATGTGCTCGATCATGACGGGATGGATGAGCTTCCTCCTGCGATGGTAGGGGCTGAACCAGCCGGTCACGTACCTGCAGTGGAGTGGGGGCCGGGGGGCAGGGGGCAAATAGACACACATAGGTGGGTGCACTGTGGCTCATAAGGCAGCCTCAGTGGTTGTAAAATAAGACCTTTGAAAATCTGGTAGAGACTTTTAAAAGTTGTTTTCCACCCAGGAAGCTTCCCTGCAGTATTAGCTGGCCCTTGCCCTGCCAGGAGGTGGTGGGGGTCACGCCCCTGCCTGCTCACCTGTCCCTCTCCAGCAGCGCGTCCACGGAGCTGCACAGATGGAGGCTGATTTGTATGATGAGGGCCAGGATGTCGCTGCCAGGGAAGGAGCCAGCACCCTCACTGCACAGGGAGCCGACATACTGAGGAAGGGCCCAAATGTGAGGGGAGAGGCAGGGCAGGGGCTGAGGGTGTTACCTCCTAAAATCCATTTCCTCCAGGCTCGAAACCCCAAGAAAGTTCTCCACTCTTGCTTTGACATTTTCAGCAAAGTCTCCTGAAACCAACCATAGATGGAGGTCAGAGGGGCCTCTGGAGGAGGTGGCCTGGACCCTGTGCTGGCTGGACCTCCCGGCCTTTGGGCACGGGTGGTGGGCAAAGTAGTCGAGAAGGACCACTGGCCAGGTCCAGCCACACACATGCTGACTTCAGGGATGGATGAGCCCAAGGCCACTGCAGCCTGGCGGGAAGCTTAGAAAAGGGTAGAGTCCCAGTATCTGTCCTTCCACATCCTTGTGGTTCAGCATAATCCTAAGTGTGTTCATTATTCAGTCCTCACTTTCTTCAACCATCTTAACATCTTTCTGCTCCAACACCACATACATCATCAATTAAATTCCCACCTTGTCTCGAATGGGAGTTTACATAACCAGGGCTTCGCCATCAAGCATGTCTGCTGGTTTCTTCCATCTCTAAGCATCTCTGCCTGCACCTGGCTGCTCCCACGAGAACCAGAAGTGAGGGAGCTGCCCTCGCTGGGGGCCACACCCACTGACTGGGCACTCAGGATATTTACACAGTGAGGATGGGCCCTTTCCTGCACCCTGTCCATGATAAGCTTTCTTGTGGGCTCCCTCTGCCTGAGGGGCCCGTCCCCCTACCTTCCTGGCCTCTGTCCTGGGTTTAGGCTTGAAGACCCAGGCTGCACTGGGGTGGGTGGGCAGGTGAATCAGGGCCATGGTGTGTTCCCCTCACCCTCAATGGTTGGAAGACCACAGTCCAGCCAGTGGAGGTGGCAGTTGGAGGCCCCGGGACTTGGCTTCCTGGGAGGAGCAGGGGACCATACCGTGCAGCAGCGCCTGCAGACAGACGGCCAGGGACGGGATTCCCACGGGCAGCAGCTCGCACAGTACGGAGAAGTGGTCATACCTAAGTACGCGGGAGAGAGACTCAGCGGATGCTCGGGCATGAGCCACCACGAGACAGGACAGGGATCAAGAAGCTTCTGCTACTTCCTGAGCTTCCTTGGTTTTGTGGGTGTGCAGCGGGCAGTCACACTCGGATCCCACCCTGAGAACCTGCCTGCGCTTAACGCTCTGTAGCTGCCACCTTGAAATTCTTGGGAGTTCATCTCTGACTCAGCTCTGTGAGGGCAGCTGACGGTCAGCAGTCAGCCCCGCCTCCAACTGCCTCCCGTGGGGTCAGGGCCTCCTGCCCTTGGTGTCGGGGTTACCTGGCCTCCCCCTCAGCATGGGACCTGAGGCCAGGACTTGCTTAGGACAGGGGTTAACTTGTAACTCTACTTTTCAGATGGTGTGAAATTCTGAATGAGCTGGGTCTGTCTTCACGCCTCTCCCAAAGTGGCCGGGGTGGTGTGAACACGCAGAGCCACGCATGGTGCAGACAGAACATGCACCAGGAGGGCCAGTGCCCCGGGGCGCTAACACCCTGAGCCGCATCCCCTCAGCAGTGTGGTGTGGGGGGCTTGACCTCAAGGGGCTTGTTTTGTGCGACTGGTCCTCCCACACCCTCCTCAGAGTGCTGGTTGCTTCCCCTTGACAGAAGGAGAGAACTGAGGCCCAGACTGGATGGGCTGAGGAGGGCCATGTGTCCTGAGTGACGGGAGCCACTTCGACCCTACTGAGGGCATCCCTGGGGCCCATGTGGCCTCACCTCTGCCAGCCAGTCAGGATGATGCCCCGCAGCGTGTCCGCTGGCACGCTGCCTGCCACCTGCAGCCACTGCAGGTGGTTTCTGAGGTGGTACTCGATGGGGGTCAGGCTCTGGTTCACTCCTGTGGCCCCCTTGAAGGCGCTGGCGGCCCAGAGCCAGGAGAAGCCGCTCTTCCGGTACTTCTCCACAAGGAGCGCTGGGTGAACAAGTAAGAAGTGTGAGTGGCAGGCCCTGAGGAGGTGCAGCTGCGAAGCCTGGGACACTCGCTTGTCTGGGTGGAAAACCAAGAGGAGCCCATGACCGGCAGGCTCCGTTCTGGTACTGACCTTTGCCGTGGATGTCCAGGTCAGCCCCGTAGTCCCAGAGCACAGGCTCCATCAGCTGTGGTACCCTCGACCCTGGGAGTGGAGAGAGGCCATAAGGGTGAGTCCCTTCAGCCCTCCTTTCTTGCATTAAAATGGATTTAAGTACAGACTCGGTACTGCACTAAGCGTTTGGTTATAAACGCTGCAGCCGCCAGGCCAGTCAGCTCTGGAAGTGACTGGACACTGCTGGAGCTGCTAGGGCCGAGCCCCAGGCCAGCAGCCCCAGAACTCCCTCAAGAGAGGGAGTTGCACTGTCTGCATGCGGGGCAGGCCCAGGTGCAGCAGGAATGCACCGCTAAGCGGACTTATTTATAGTGAATTAAAACCTAAGTGGCCACATGTGGTAATGGTTGCAGCCAGGACACCTGGACCTTGCAGAAGCATTTGTGGCAATCTCCGCGTCTCACCCCAGAGCCTCAGGCTGGGCCTTGCTGGGCTTGGTGGGGGCCTCTGCGTCCCTCGACCAGCCAGTGTGAACCTCAGTGGAGGCCCCTACAGGGCTGGCCATGCAGGCGTGTGGGGCTGAGGGCCCCAGAAGCACTGGATGCTCTCATGGTCTGCTGGGGGCCGCTGCTCTGCAACCCATCCCTTGCTCCTGACGGTCGATGCCCCCCCAGGGCCTCATGCTACCCTCCAGGTCAGTCTCTCACAACCACCCTCCTGCAAGACCTTTTAGGGAAATAGCACTGTCATATGAGAAACACGTGAAAGTGGCCCTAATAATGGAGTGGTCTGGAACTAGAAGCTTCAGTGCAGCTCTATGACAGGGTCTAGGTCTCTCCTGAGCAGCTGGGGGCTCGGAGCACTCGGCTTCCACCCCTCGTGGCACCAGGAAGCCCCACTGCCGAGTGTGACCTGCAGCACCACCACCCCCCGCCCGCCAGGGCCGCGCTCCACCAACCTGAGAGCTGGTCCTCGGGGATGTCCCGCAGCATGTCGTCCCACATCAGGGGTGTTGTGGTGGGGTGCCGGGCCCGCACATGGCTGGCCACCGCCTCCATGTGGGACAGACACAGCTTTGCTTTGCTGTTGGGCTCCTGCTGCAACCACTGTCTTGAGGTCTCACCCTCTCCAAGGTAGTAGACCTAGGAGGAGACACAGGTGGGTTGGCCCCAGGACCATACATTCTCACCCATGGGTTCACGCTGTGGCCTGGGAGAATCTCAGGGCAGCTGCCCGTGGGGAGGAGGCAGTGAAGGGTGCCCCTGCCTTCTGCACTGACACCCAAACTCAGCTCAAAGACTCCCTTGAGCCTGGGCACAGGAGCACCACAGGAGCCAGAAGGTAAAAATGACCAGATGTCCAGCAATACAAGATGGATAAACAGAGTGTGGCCTGTCCACACGCTAGAATATCACTCAGCTGCCATGTAGATGAATGAAGCTGGAGAAGGTGAATGCATGCATGCAGCAGCATTTAATTTATGGGGTGCTGGGGCGGGGGGATAATGCAGAGGTGGAAAGGAGATATGGCTGCAGAGGCAGAAGGCGAGGGGGTGGGGAGATGAGAGGCCCTGCACTAGGCAGGGATGAGGGCTGCACAACACTGAGAATGACTAAAAAGTTACTGGATTGTTCACTTTCAATTGCTTTCAGTGGTAAATTCTATCTTACGTGTATTTTATTTTAAAAAAAAGTTTTTTTTTGAAGAGGATCAAACTCTGGAATAAAATGTCCACAAACCACTGTCCCAGCTCAGATGCCTGAGCTTAGACAAGCAGAGGTCTTTGGGTCACTGCTCGGTGACTTGTAGTCTTCCTAAGACCCTGTGTTTCTTGAGGACAAGGTGGGGCACCCCTGGGAACTGCCTTTCCAGCCAGTACTCCATGATCCTAAAGTGGGATTTCCTTTCTCTAACTGTCTAAAACTGCACTGTTTCAGGTGGAGAAAACTAACCGGCTCAAACTCAAGGCGACCTTGGCCCCAAAGACATAAACGTGAGGTAACTAGGGGCTGCTCTGCTGTCCCGTGGGTGCCTGAACCCCACTGCACCCTGCTTGGCTCAGCAGGTTTGCCCACAGATCACTTGTCAGCTGGGACCAAGGCCCTCACTGGGGCACATCTCCTCAGCCAGCCTTTCTTTATTCCTGGAGCTACTTTTCTAATTAAGGGAAGATCCCATGAGGTGGGAGCAGGTGACCTTGAGGCGAAGAGAAGGGGCTGCCGCAGACTTGGGGGAGCTGCCTGCTGGCAAGGGGAGGCACCCACCTCGTCACAGCCGACGTGGAGCCACCGGGCGCCCGGGTGCAGCTCCATTACCTGGTCGATCATGGTTCTGACCAGTGCCAGGGACTCCTCTTTGTGGGGGTTCAGGGTATTGGGGAAACGTGCCACTTCCCGGAGGTGAGCAAGAGCCTCATGCTTCAGCACAAACTGCGGGGAGACGATAGGAAAGCTGGCAACCCTGGGGAGACGCTTGCGCCCGAGCTCCCCACAGTTGGGCTCCTGCCCCTGCACGCTACCAGCCTCGTGTCCATTAGAGTTCCCAGAGGGGCCAGCAAGGCTGCCCTGGGCACGAGAGCCAGGGCTCTGAGCAACCTGGCTGCTTGGTCAACAGCCCTTCTCCTTTCCACCTCTAACTGGGCCGAGTAAGAAAGTGGACAAGACAGTCTCACTTCACAGCAGAATTACATCTGGGTGGACTTCTTGCTCACGTGAAGAGGCTGGCAAACTACCCACTCCCCACCACCCTGCCCAACACACACATACACACACACACACAAAACAAGTACAAAGTGGAACCATTTGTCAAAAACAACAATTTCAGGCCTCCAGAAACCAACCAAAGGTGAACAACAAATTGGGAAATGTTTGTTCATGAAAGACTGCCACAACTTTAGGTAAAAACAGATTCTGCAGCTATACACACACACACACACACACACGGGCCCGGGGGGGCTGGGTAGAAAGCAGAAGCCATGGCAGATTGAGCACTGGCTGAGCTCTTAAATGTGGCACCCCAGCCCCTGGGGCACAACGTGGAGCCTTACGGGCTTGGGCACAACTACTGCCCAAACTGCATGGAATCACCAGCTGTCAAGACAGAAGAGTGACCCCCTAAGAGCAAAAACTAAAAACAAAAATAAAAACCCAACAGAGGCATCTGTGGCCACACACAGCTGGGGAGACAGATTAAATCCAGGCAATTTACAACTAACCATAGGGAAAGAAGTCAGATTCACTATAACATATGATCTGAAATGTCCAGTTGTCAACCAAAAATTGAGACATGCAAATAACTGGAAAATGGGATAGACACTCAAAGGAAAAACAAGTCTATGGAAACTGACATTGCGAGGGCCTAGATGCTGTATTTATCAGACAACAGCACCTTAGCTGTTCACAGAGCCTCTCTATGCAGCGCTGAGCTGCTCCCTGCAGGTGGCTGACCCTGCCCGTGCACCCCTCAACCCCACACCCGGGTGTGAGGTAACTTCCCTTCTTCCCACTTACCTCCATGTGCCCAAATGTCTGCACCAAGGGAATGACCTCCAGCTCATTCAGTGTGGCCAGGTGCAGGATCTCTTTGATTTCGGAAGGGCTAGAGAGACAAAGACCACCCTAAGAGGTGCAGGCCAGCCTCCATTTAGGCTCCCAATCCTCGCTTGTCAGGTTCCTGGGGGACTCTACTGAGGAAACCAGTAAGATCACTAACTCTGAAAAGCCCAACAGGCATTCTTAAGTTTTCAGAGAAGACTTCCATGCTACAGTTCAGGAAAACGATGCTCTGTTATGTCATCAAGTAACAGTTAATTTCTTACCAACTATTCTGGCTCAAACTCTACAAGAAGCTAAAGTCATTTTACCAGAAACTGAGCCACACAAGGAATCATAGTCTAGAACAACGGTGGTAAGACAGGGCCTGAGGGTAAATTCACCGCTTGTTTCTGTACAGCCCATGACCTAAGAATGGTTTCAACATTTAAAAATTGTTGAGAATGATCAAGAAAAGAAAAACATTTTGTGACCTGTAAAAACTGTATGGGAGGGCTTCCCTGATGGCTCAGTGGTAAAGAATCCACCTGCCAATGCAGGAGACACGGGTTCGACCCCTGGGTTGGGAAGATCTCCTGGAAATGGCAACCCACTCCAGTATTCTTGCCTGGGAAACCCCATGGACTAGAGAGCCTGGTGGGTTACAGTTCATGGGGTGGCAAAGAGTCGGACGTGACTGAGTGACAAAAGAACAAAAATTGTATGGAATTCATCCTTCAGTGTCCACAAATAGGGTTTTATTGGGTCATAGCCATGCCTATTCATTATTATCACCTGTGGCTGCTTTTATCCCACAAACAGTTGTAACAGAGATGAGATGGGCTGCACAGACTGAAATATCTATTGTCTGGCCCTTTACAGAAAAGACTGGTGACCCCTTTAATAGAATTCCAAGACTAGGTGGAGTGGCTCATCTGAGGCGGTTAGTAACCCCATCTATTGGGGCTTTCCAGGTGGCTCAGTGGTAAAGAATCTGCCTGCCAATGCAGGAAATGCAAGAGACGTGGGTTCGGTCCCCAGGTTGGAAAGATCACCTGGAGTAGGAAATTGCAACCCACTTCAGTATTCTTGCCTGGAAAATTTCCATGGACAGAGGAGCCTAGCAGATTATAGTCCATGGGATTGCAAGGAGTCAGACATGACTGAGCATGCATGCGTTTGTTTATCCATCTACAAGTGGATAAAACCCTTGGAAGGAAGTCGCTGTCAGCACGCCTGAGTGTTCATCCAGGTCAACATCCTGCCACTAAGACCACTGAGGATGCCATCCCAGAAGGGCCCCTGACCACTCTACTCTGAGTTGTCATTTATGAATTCATCTCAATTTCTGTGTTTGAACCATCTCTGAAGTTAACCAGTTTTATAAATGAACTGATTATATAAGGTTCTATCTTTAAATATACCTTTTTCAAGCTTCACTGGAACCCTGGTACCTTTTTCACTTTTAAAAACAAAGGAACAGAACACATTTGTTGTACGAAGAAACACGAATACCTCTGCCATCATACCACATTAATGTTCTGGATCACGCCTTTCCTGTTTCCCATTCACAGGAATGGGAAGTGTGTTGGGAGTTCTGTCACATGGAGCCAAGCGTCCTCCAGAATGGTTAGGCTGCTCTACAGCCCACCAGCGGGAGGCTAGTTTTTGCTCACCCTCGTGGACACAGAGCACTATCATTTTGTTTTAAAAGCGTCTCCAATTTGGTAACCAAAATGGCATTTCATTGTTCTATTATTATCATATACTTCTTTCTTTTGGGGGGGACAAAAATGTTCTTTGTCCAATTTTCCTTTGGGCTATTTGTTATTGATTTACATGGATACCCATAATTTTAAAGCCAAGTGCGGTATGCCCATGACCATGCTATCTGACTTTCCTGATTCTGATCCTTTCCCCATTAATCCTCATTTTTCTGGTGAAGATCCCACCTGGGGCCTTAAAGACCCTCCGTCCTTCTCCTGCATGGACACCTATCAAAGTGTCCTCCATGCATTTCACATCCACAGACAAGACTGAAACATATCACAGCACTTCCTTCTGGGGGATCATTTGTGGTTGTTGTTGCTCAGTCGCTAAGTCATGTCTGATTCTTTGTGACCCCATGGACTGCAGCATGTTAGGCTTCCCTGACCATCACTATCTCCTAGAGCTTGCTCAAACTTTGTCCGTTGAGTCAGTGATGTCTTCCAACCACCTCATCCTCTGTTGCCCACTTCTCCTCCTGCCCTCAATCTTTCCCAGCATCAGGACCTTTTCTAATGTATCAGCTCTTCACATCAGGTGGCCAAAGTATTGGAGTGTCAGCTTCAGTCCTTCCAATGAATATTCAGAGTTGATTTCCTTCACAATTGACTGGTTTGCTCTCTCTGCAGTCCAAGGGACTCTCAAGAGTCTTCTCCAACACCACAGTTCAAAAGCATCAATTCTTTGGCACTCAGCCTTCATTATGGTCCAACTCTTACATCTGTACGTGACTACTGGAAAATTCATAGCTTTGATTATAAGGATGCTTATTTTCTTTTAAACATTTCCAAATTCTCTTCAGTGAATGTGCTTTATTTTTATGATTAAAAACATGCATTTAACAATTCTTATCTCCCCTCCCCTCCCCTCCAGGTTGCTGCCCTGCACATCCCATTTTCTCTACAGAGGCATCGCCCTGCTTGGCAGCTCAGGTACCTGTACGCATGCTTGGCCCTCAGCAGCCTCAGGTGACCCTCATAGGGAAACATGTCTTCATACTCAATGAGGACGCCATTTGCACCCAGGGCACGGAACAGGGGGAAAATCTGGGGAGGAGACAGAAACATCATGAAAAAATGACTATTTGAATGGAAAACGACACACATGCAGGTCACAGACTCATTCTTTCAGCTGATGGACATGGATTATAGCTGATCTTTGGATTGATAATTCTCCTGGAAACTTTCCACCTGATACGTGTACTCTCTGTTATGCCAACTAAACACAAATGCAGTGACATGTTCACTTGACACAGGGACGGGGTTTCTGCATGCTATAGAATAGCAGCTTCCTGGTGGCTTAACTGGGGAGGCAGGGCTGGGCAAGCAGGGTTAGATGGCATCTCATCTGGATGAGACTCGCAGCGTGGGGGCCTCCTAGAACACAGGGAAGGGGCAGGCTGGGGCGATGGGAGCCTACAGGGCCCTGGAGGGTTAGTGGTGAGCGCCTGGAAGAAACCTACAGAAGGGAGACGAAGGAGGAAAGAGGTTGTCCCTCTGTGCTCACGGGGTTCCTGCCCTGGTTCCCTCCCACTTCTTTCTCCACCTTTATCTTGAGAACATGGACTCCTACCCTTCATGACTTTTAGGGCTGTATCTACTGTACACAGCACTGAGATTTTCTTCTAGCCTGGCATCACAGGCAGGGGTGGGGGCTCCTTCACGTATTTAGAATATAAAACCACCCCCAGACAAGGGCCACTACAGGTTTTACACAATGTGTAGCACTCTCGCTGATGTTGCTGTCAACGTTTTCTTTCCCCAAGAGTACGGGAACATTCTTAAACATGCTGGATAGAAGAAGGAAATCAGTTTGGGACCAATAATTCACTAGGATCATTTATAAAATGGGTCACCAATAACTGACTGCAAATTATAAGAGGAGGCTGATTGTGGAAAGGAGTCAGACTAACCCAGGTCAGTCACTTGCACAAATGAAACATAATGGTTACAGCATTTCCATATTTTCTGCAGTGTTTTTGCTCCTGGTATCCCTTGCAGCCTTTGGCCATCTGATCATTGGGTGGCCTTTTTGGCATTTCTATTGGGGCTGGTAGAGATCTTTGGTGCTCTGGGTGACTGACAGGCTGCTAAGCTCAGCCTGAGGAAGCCACTCAGCAAATCCTTGGAAACAGGAGGAATAAGAAATTGTTGTCTGAACCTGACTCTGTCCGTTAGCAGCAGCAGGGGGCTCCAGCTACACATAAACTAGGTCTTCTTTGCCAATCTTTCACATCTATCCATTTGTCACCGTGCTTTTCTCTCTTCATGTTGGACTTTTTTTTCTTGTCTGCTGTTGCTTTCTCAATACTGGTTCCCATGGTGTTTATTCACTTTTGTCCTTTTTCTAGTTTAGTCTCTATTTCTGATTTTTTTTTTTTCTTATAATTCATCCCTGAGTCTGGAGGCAATCTTTTCACAATCTACTTCTGTCTGGATGTTGCTTTCTGGACTTTTAAAAATATTTATTTGGCTACCGTGGGTTCTAACAGCGGTATGCGGGAATCTTTGATCTTCATTGCAGCACGGGGGGATCGTTAGTTGCAGCATGTGGGACTGGGATTTTCTATTTCTAACTTATGCTGTTCTTCCATAGCTTCTATCACTTTCTTAGTATCTCTGATCTCGTTCTGAAATATTAAAGAACTGTGTCATCTGCTTTGTAGTCACGTGGTCCTGGTGCACCTTCACAGTTACTCAAGTCATTGCCCTCTATTTTCTGGTAGTATTTTTGTATGGCACAACCACACTCCTTTCCGATTGCTCATTTTACAATGAGATGTGTTTTCTTCTATTTTGGAGAGCAGGTTCTAATGTTTGGGATGGAGCTGGGCTCCCTCTGCAGCTGTTACATAAAGAATTAGCAGTTACGGACTTTGTGCAGCTACTTCCATAGCACTCCGTCTTCACTCCCTCTGGATCCTGTTCCTCCAGCATTTGAAACTTCTCTCTCCTTTACCTCAATGTTACTCCCCAGTTCAAGATGGAGTCTTTTCCCAACATTGCATTTTGAGTGTGGGATTCTGTCCTTCTGGAAGAAGTTTCTAGAAAGTATTTTGGAATGCCTTGAGGTCTTGAGCACTCATCCTCAATGAGCATCTCAACCAGTTTCTGACTTACCTTTACTTGTTGGGCTATTTTGTGGGTTCCCTGGTCTTGGAGTCATCTGAATTTTTTTTTTTAATATTTATTTTTATTTATTTGGCTGCACTGGGTCTTAGTTGTGGTATGTGGGATCTTTGATCTTCGTTGTGGCATGCAGACTCTTATTTGCATCGTGTGGGATCTAGTTTCCTGACTGGGGATCGCACTTGGGCCCCCCTCTCCCCTAAGCACTGGGAGCTTGGAGTCTTAGCCACTGAACGACCAGGGAAGATCCTAAATTCTTTTTTATCTTTCCTCTACCATCCCCTGCCCAGCTGCTAACCCCACAGGAGTGTTGAGCTGTCCATGGTTTGGCCCCACCCCTTGCATTTTGGCATTCACAGGGAAACCCTAATAACTTACATTTGTTTTAGAGTACATGCTTTTCCTGTGGCTGCCATAACAAGTCATCACAAACCGGGGGGCTTGAAATAGTAAGAATGTATTCTCTCACAGCTTGGGAGAATGAAGCCCAAAATCTAGGTGTCAGCAGGGCCATGCTCCCTCCCAGGCTGTAAGGGGCATCCTCCCTGTCTCTTCCAGATTCTATGAGTTTCTGGCATCCTTAACCCTCTTGGGCTTGCAGATGCATCGATTCTAGTCTCTGCCTCTGTCCTCATGTCGTCTTCCCTCTGTGTCTCTTGTCCCCTCTCCTTAAACAAACACCACTTATTGGATTAGCGCTCACCCTGTTCCCATATGACCTCATCTAACGTCAGAGACATCTGCAAAGACCCTATCTTTAAATCAGAGGTCACATTAACAGGTCCGCGGGGTTAGGATTTAAACATATCTTTTTAGGAGACACGATTTGGTTCACAACAGAGGTTGTGGGTTTTTGTCTTTTCTGTTTTTCCTTTTGCTATCCTGGTTGCTATCTGCTTTGTGAGGGGATATGGGGGAAATACGAGATCTACGCTGCTGCCACCACGCCTCAACTCAGAACCCATGGTTGTGTTCCAAGAATGTATCTACAGAACGCTGTTCACAACTTCATAACCAAACCCGAGGCAAAGTGATTCTCTAGAGAAGAAAGGGAGATCTTACCTCCGAGAGGTAGCAGACCTTTGGCGGGGCTCCTTTCAGGTCCAGATGAACTAGTCGCATCTTAAATGGTGAGGAATCCGACATCTCACTATTTTTTGAGAAGTCATATAACTAAGAAATCTCTTTTCTGGGCACTTCTTCCTAGTGCAGAAATTCAGGGTTATGTCCTTCCAATGTCTGTTTCAATTCTGATATGAACTAGGAGGAAACTCATTTCACCAACATGAAATATATCAAGATGTCTGTATCCATGTTCAAATACAAGGACCCTTGTCATATAGCACTGGTTTCTTTATAAGATGGCTATAACCTACAATAATACAAATGACTGCAAAATAATCTCCTGTTTTAAAGACTGTCTTATCCTATACATACTATGCCAGTGAAAACAAGCAAATATCTCTTAAACATTATTCAGGCCCCACAGTTTTCTGTAGAAAACTGATCCTCAATTTTATTCTACTTTAAATAGTATTAAAAATAATTTGCATTTTTAGAGTTTGAGTCAGCTTGGTTGCAGGGAGGGAGAAACTGTAAAAATTTACCCTAGGTCAGAGAAAACTGTCTAGGATTTAAAATAGGCCATTGATAATTTAAAAACAGGTAAGTCACAAGTTTATCAGTGCTGACTAGTTTATGTTAAACTAGAGGAGGTATCTGGATGAAACATAAAACACATAGAATTAGACAGGAAAAGGAAAGAAAATCTCTGTATATTGGTCATATATTCAGCTCCACAATTCAAACTACTCATTCTGTGCAAGGATTCATAAATCCCTGGCCTTAGGGACTTTATAATATAGCAGAGGCAATAACATAATGCACAGAGAAATCAATCAGTTTGATTGAAAAAAATAAATTATATTCAAAACAATCTCAATGACAAAGTTCTTAAGGCAATTACCTAAACTTCAATCTGAGAAGTGGATGAGTTTAAGACAAAGCATTTTGAAAAACTGATATATTTCAAAGCTGAGTTGCCTTACATTTTCAAAAAATAATAAAAAAGAAAACTGTAACAGCACCCCCCCCCCAACCCAAATGTATTTTCTAGAGAATAGAGTTAAAAGAAAAATTTTTGAGCTAAGAAGTCTGTATTAGTCCTGGGTGTGCTTCCTTGTGTTTAGACAGAAATCTTAATTTTCCTATAGCCCTACAGCAGGAATGAACACTGACATCTTACCTGATTCAGATACATTCAGAGTTGTTTACCAAAGTAAATTGCTGCAAAATCTAAAGGGAAAGGAGAGAGAGAAGTTAGTATTCCCTCTTGCAAGTGTGTAGTTCTTTACTTTCATTCCCTCCTGCACGAGGTCTATAGATATATGATTATTTCAGACTTGGGTCAATTGTCACTATTGTTATCAGACAACCTGGTAGGTAGGTCTGCAATTGTCCTAGTCTCTTGGGCTTCTAGGTAAGTTGCCAGGCGATGGCATCTGATTTCCCCAGTTTGGGGATTGTTGGGCAGATCTCTTTTCTTGTTCAATGAGTCCAGGTTTTTTTTTCCCCCTCTGTATCAATAAATTACTCACCTTCTTTAGACTTAATCCTTATGAATGAACCTCACTGCTAATTCCGCTCATTCAGAATCTTAGGTATCTTGACAGGACTGGTTAAGATCTTACTTCTTGCCCACTGGACGGGAAACTGAATGTTGTAAACTAAATAGCAGGCCTCACAGATACTGAGCATCAACAGGACCCAGTGCCCTCAGGTGTGGCATGGGTCCAGGGAGAGAAGCGTTGGAAATCCCACAGGAGAGGGTGCGGGGACTCCGGGAGGAGGGCTTGGACACCGCGGGGAGAAGGTTTCGAGACTCGGAGGAATTGGAGACCCCGGTAGAGCACGCACGGCGGGGCAAGGACACACTTCAGTAGAAGGTTCGGAGGCTCGTCAGGTTCCGTGGAGGTCAGGGGAGGCGGGGTACGGCCAAGGCAGGTGCGCCGCGGGGAGCAAGCCAGGGTCCCCGCTCGGGTCCCCGCCCTGCCCCGCTCGGCGCTCGACCTCCGATTGCTCAGGCCTGGTCACCAGCCCCGGAGGTTGAAGGCTGAGGGTGTCGCTTCGTGTGCCCGGCCGCGCCGGCCTCGCGCTACCTCTCGCAGCACTTGTCCCGGGCTTGTGGCAGGTCCCGCATTCGGCTTAGCTTCGCGGCAGCGAGGCTAATGGCACCTCAGCGGAGGGGTGCTCCCAAGGCCCCCGAGGGCAGCGGGGCGGCGGAGCGCCGGCGCCAGAGCAGGTACCAGATAGCGCCGGGAGCGCGCGTACGGTGCTATGGGCGGGGCCTGGACGAGGGGCGGGGCCTAACAGGGGCGTGGTGTGGTGTGGCTGAGGGCGTGGCCCGGTCAGAAAAGGGTGGATCTGGTGCAGGCAGGGCCTTTCCGGGAAAGGCACTGCAGTGTGGGTGTGGCCTGGCCGTTATCGGGCGCCTAGAGGGGCGTGGTTGTCCGGGGGGCGTAGCTTGCAGAATCCGGCCCGGACCGCGCAGGAAGGGGTTGGGCGGGGTTGGGAGGAGCTGGCGGTCGGGAAAACTTCCCTGACCTCCCCGGTGTGTACCGACGGCTTTCCGCCGAGACTCAGAGGTCCGCTTCGTCTGGTCTCCGTGTGCTTTTCTCAGGGCTGTGCACGTGATGGTTCTCCGTTGGGGGACCCGATGAATGAATAAATGATCTCATAAGGTAGCCTTCGAGGGGATTCTGCATGAAGCTTTCAGAGCCGGAGTGTATTCACTCCAGGATAAATTACCTTCTCGTCGTGCTTGCCCCGGACCTTGCTCCAAACCCACTTCTGTTTTGGCAAGATTCTCAGTGTGCATTTGGGCCAGCTTACCCTGAACAGGGGTGCTTATTTTGAGGACACCTCAGGGAAGTATTGCTTCCAAATCTGGCCCAGGACGCTGTTTTTTCCCTTCTCGTCTCTACCTCTCTCTCCGTCGCTTTCTGTTTCAGCACCCGGGGTGTCCCAGGTGAAGGTGTCAACAGCTTTGTGCCCACAGTAGGATTTCAGCCCCTGCTGCTGAGATGGGCTGGCAGTCTCCCTGCACTATTGGGGAAGAGAAATATTGGCCCCACTGGAGTTAGGGGTCCACCCTTGTGTAGTTAGAGGAGACCAGGTGGGCTAGAGGCTAGACAGCAGTTCTAGGGGTGAGGGTGGGGGGGGGGGTCTGTGTAACTTGGGTATTTATGCTCCCTGTTTAAAATGACCATGTAGTGCTTGCTTCGGCAGCACATATACTAAAATTGGAACGATACAGAGAAGATTAGCCTGGCCCCTATGCAAGGATGACACGCAAATTTGTGAAGCGTTTCATATTTTTTTCATGTCAATGTATGGCAACAACCACTACAATATTGTAAAGTAATTAGCCTCCAACTAATAAAAATAAATGAAAAAAAATCAAGTCTTACTAGTGAATAGGCAAAATAAAATAAAATGACCATGTATCCACCCAATATGGTGTGACTCAGCTGTGCCCACATTGAGACTTATTTAATCGGAATTTAAGTGTGAAAGTGTTAGTCGCTCAGTCATGTCTGACTTTTTGCAACCCCATGGACTGTACCCTCCAGGCTTTTCTGTCCATGGAATACTCCAGGCAAGAACACTGGAGTGGGTAGCCATCAGCAGGTGGATTCTTTACCCTCTGAGCCTGCAGAGAAGCCCGCGTATGTTTTATATATAAAACAATTTGAAATGTGGAGGGACATATAAAAATAGAAGGCAGACTCCCTGCTTTTCAGGAATTAATCATATACTTGAAGATGCGAGGTGCACCTCCTGAAAGAATGTCCGGATTGCTTTTCTCATTTCTGCCAGTCCTTCAAGCCCTACACATTTTTCTCAGTTAACAGAGTACATGGCTGCTCAGTTACACATATGAGAAAACACATACACCATCCGAACACACATAGATACATGTGTGCATGCACACACACACACGCCTGCAACTTCTGCATAGGCGGTGTGAATCCAACAGTTAACCCAGGTGGTACAGAAAGTGCCTTAGTGTTGAATCATTTCTGTTGTACTTGCATTCCCTTCCTGGCTGGCTGGTGATTTCAGTGAAATGAGTTTGGTTCATGTTTACCTTAGTTCACCCTGGTAGCTCAGCTGGTAAAGAATCCGCCTGCAACGTGGGAGACTTGTGTTCGATCCCTGGATTGGGAAAATCCCCTGGAGAAGGGAAAGGCTACCCACTCCAGTATTTTGACCTGGAGAATTCCATGGACTGTATAGTCCATGGGGTTGGAAGAGATGGACACGACTGAGCGACTTTCACTACCTTAGTTCACATTGTGTGTGAGTGTGTACCCTAAGGCCAATGCATGGGGTTGTGTCAGTCATTTTCAGATGCAGGCAATGTGATTGATGCCACAGGCTCTGTCAGGATCTCCCAGATGGTTCTCCATGGACATGGCCAGGCTGGAAGGGACCCCGACTGGCAGTTCATCTTGTCCTCAGGGGCATAGTGAGCCCTGTCTGGTCACATGGAGCAAGGGGCACATTTCCCACCATGTCCTCCTATGCTGGCAAGTGCCTCTGGATTGATGGAGAGTAGCTCTGATGATGACCAGTGTGGGAACTGTTTAAGGCTGTAACTAAGTGTGGGTGTGGCCTCTGGTCACTGTGGTCTGCGTTTTTAGCACACACAGTTGCCTTTGGGTGACCACAGCTGTTTTCTGTTCTCAGCACCAAGAGTATCCGGGCGCCTCGGGATGTGCGCAAGAAGTGGTTGAGAGTCGCTGTCCTGGGGTCCTGCACTGCGCTCGCCGCCTGCCTGTTCTGGGGCAGCCTGGGGGGTGATGACGGCATCACTGAGGTCCTGGCTCACCGCAGCGAGATCCTGCCAGGCAGGTTCATCGAGGTGCCCTGCTCTGAGGACTATGACAGTCACCGAAGGTTTGAAGGTACAATGCTGAGGTGATTCAGGAAAGAGCAGCATGTTAACATGGAATTCACTGTGTTCAAAATGCGTCTTTTTTTACTTTGATGAATTGGTGGGAATCAGGTTGAAAGTAGTGTGGTGTGGGGTGGGGCAGGTGACCTTCCCCCCCACACACCCCCCAACGTTGGTTAGCTCACACCTGTTCCGGGAAGTGTGAGTGTTTCAGGCCCCACCTGTGTAGGGACAGGCCAGGCTTCACTGCCCAGGCTATGGCCAGTGTTTTACTGAGGTGCCCCCCACCTCAGTGTGGATTTCATCTGGTGGAAGAGGTGGTTTGCCTAGAAGGATGTAACAGAATTGGGAAGATATCAATGAGCAAGTTGAACTGAGAAAAGGCATTTTCTGTCTTAGGGGATTGTTACATTAGAAAATGTTGCAACAGGAAACGTGATACCAGAGTCTGTTCCCCCATGGCATATGTCCCATCCTGGCGCCTGCCTGCTCTGTGGAGGGCAGCAGTTTTAAAAGCCTAGCCAGAGTGAGTGGGTCTTAGAAGCAGAATTTAGTTTATTTTTCTATTCAGAGCAATGCTTTGGACTTGAACCAAGAAAAAGATTGCTGAGTCCTTCCACCAAGGGGCACTGTTGTGATGCGCACAAGTTGGGTTAAAGTGAACGGGAGGTGTGTGGGCCCCTTGGCAGAAATGGACATGACGAGGAACTGGGGTTCCCCTTTCCCTCTGGAGTCAGGAGTGGACAGGTTCTGTTGTGGGCATGCTGTCTCTGTCTTGGTGAACTTTTCCCTGAAAAAGTCCCAGCTTTTGACAGAGTATATTTTTCCTATGCTAAGTCGCTTCAGTTGTGTCTGACTCTTTGTGACCCTGTGGACTGTAAGCCCGGCAGGCTCCTCTGTCCATGGGATTCTCCAGGCAAGAATACTGGAGTGGGTTGCCATACCCTCCTCCAGGGGATCTCTCCTACCCAGGAATTGAACCTGTGTCTCCTGCGGCTCCTGCATTGCAGGCGGATTCTTTACCGCTGAGCCATTATTTCTCGTACCCCTTTAATAATTTATCAACATTAAAAACAGTTGGAATGAGGCAGAGGAGGAGTTGGTATAGATGGAGATGGGATTTCAGTTGGGAAGGTGAGAAAGTTCGGGAGATGGTGGTGGTGACGGTCACACAACAATGTGAATGTAGTTAATGCCCCTGAGCTGGCTAAAATGGTAAATTTGGGGTTTTATATATTTTTTTTACCAGAAAAACACAGCATCAAAGTCTCTGGACTCCCCCCTCTCTCACCTTTCTCGCCTCCCGTAGCTGACAGGGGCTCTGCCTGCCCTGGACCTGTGTGTCTAGTAGACACATCTGCATGCTTGTGTCCTGTGCCCTTGTGTATATGCACGGACATCATCAACCACTCACAACTCACTTTCTCGTCCAAACGATACTCTTAATACTCATTCATAGTCAGCATGTTGTGTTGCTGCTGGATTTTCAGATTTCAGGGTTGATGAAGTTTGAATTCTCTCTAATTGCCCGGTAGCTGGAGACCATAACCTGTATGGGAGAGAGTCGACTTTCCTGTTGGGCTAATATGTTTTTGTTAATGTTGCACGTATACCTGGAAAAATGTGTGTTTTTGAACAGTTGTTGTGAAGCTCTGAGTGTCTCCTAGTCTACACTCCTGTGGGCAAAGTCTTCTTGGACGTCTTGTCTTGTTCAGTTATCGGAAACTGCGAGGCAGGGTCTCCACCTCAGTGGTGGGTCTGGTGGCCACCTCACGTGTTTGAACTGATGTCATTTGGTGCTTCTGTTGCCCCTGCATCTTCCTGGTGAATCGTTTCTATTATCAGTCTCTTCCCCTCTCGTAATTCTTTTGTCTTTACGTGTATTTGTTTGTATGGTATCACTCCCCAAGCTGCTGTTTGGTTATTGTTGTTTTTGCCTTTATCGTCAAGCTTTAGGGAGCTTTAACTCTCATAAAAAGCATTTTTGTGTTTTAATAGAACCCAAGATCTTGTGTTAGTAGGGTTGTATTTAGCTCCATGGAACTGAGGCACCCCCTCTCTAATAACCCCCAAGTAGAAGTTTATTTTTTCCACATGATGAGATCCAGAGAAAGTCACCCCAGGTCAGCCTGGCTCCCTATGAGCCCTTTGCGCTGAGCCCCCAGCTCTCCCCCTCAGCGTGTGGTTTATGTGGTCCCAGGACACCTCCAGGCACGTTCCAGGCAGGAAGAGGGGAAGGAGGATGAAAGCTAAAGGTCAGCCAGCCCAGCGTGTCCTGAGAGTGTTCCATTGGTCACATATCCTATGGTCCACCCAGCTCGAGACAGTCAGCCTGCCCTTTGCACCAAGACACAAGGCACTTGCTGAGCTCGTCCATCTCTGGTGCTCTGCCTCATCCTGGGCCCATCCATCTGACCCTGGCTCTGTCCACCCTGACCCTGGCCACTTTACCCCTGGGCCTGTCATGCTGACCCTGGCTGTGTCCCCTGCTGGCCCTGATCCTGTCCACCCTGACCCTGATCCCACTTTGCCTTTTCACCCCAACCATGGCCCCATCCACCCAACCCTGACTACTTTCACCCCAACTCTGGCCCCATCCCCATCCAAGGTCCCCCATTTTCCTCCCTCTAAGCAGCTCAGTCCTGGCTGCAGGGACAGAGGGAGGCAGGGTGGAGTGGGTGGGGAGCACCTTGGAACAGCTCTGCAAAAGGATAGCAGCTACAATTGCAGGCACAGCTTTGGTCATCCAGGAGGGACTTGCCAAAGGTCTGGATCTGTGGTCAGTGATGGTTCAAGAATGTCGTGGATACCTCCTCTGGGCAGAGTGCCTGGTGCTTCCAGAGTGGCCTGCCTGGCGTGAGGCCGCCAGGAACACAGTGAAATTTGTAGGGGAAATTTCACAGTGAAATTTGATGTAGGGGATATGCATGAACTGGAAAGTCACCGTTGCTTGTCTGAAATTCACTCTGACCACATGGCCTGTAATTTCCAAACCTGGGCCCCTAATCCTGTGAAAGGCAAGGCCCCATCCCACAAAATTCTGTTGTCCCTGAGAAGGGGGGCCCACAGGTGAATGCTTGACAATGGCATGCTACTCTGTTGTCGGGGTTTGGCGGAGGCTGTGTGACATCCTGATTTGACCCTTTCCAGGCTGCTCCCCGAGGAAGTGTGGCCGGGGCGTCAGCGATGCCGTCATCACGAGGGATGAAGCCCGGAGGATTCGCAGGTACACACATCTCCGAGCTTCTGTCCTGAATGAGTGGGAGAGTGAGGCTGGGGTGGGGAGCAGAGAATTACTACTAAAAGGAAGATTTCAAGAGATTCATTTAGAATTCCTTAAGAATTCCCCTGCATACTTCCAAGGCCAAGATGGGCTTTTCTGATTTCCAGGAGGAAAGGCTGTTGCCTTCAGTGATGTGGTTGCTGATGGAACCTTCTGGAGGTCCAGGCCCTCTCCAGGGGCAGAAGGGGAGGTGGGGAGGGTGCTCTGTTTTGGCCCATTTGGGAGGTGGGGGGATGCTCTCCCATCAGCCATTGAGGGGCCCAGTGGACATTTGTGTAGAGACAGCAGGTTTACCCAGTGGCCCCAGGCAGTCCCTAGACAATATTTCAGTCTCCTGTCCAAAACTGATTGGGATCAGCCCTCCCACTAGCTCTCCATAACTCATGACCAGGCAGGAAGTCTTACTTATAAGTAGTTGGCATTGGATTCTTCCTTGTCTTTCAAAAGCAGATCTTGATGCTTTGATTTTTCCAACATGGAATTCAGACACAAGCATGTGCCTAGTGGAGCAGTGTCTAGTCTGTGTGTTGAGCTGAGTCCCAAGGGGAGACTCCTCCTGTTTCTAGATAACCTTGTAGGGGCCAGTTGGGTACGGGGGGGGGTCACTGGTATGAGGGCTGAATCCAGCCCCTAATCAGTTTCCAGGGTGGCCACCAAGCATCTGTCAGAGGCACCAGAAGCCCCTGCGTCTTCACTGATGCAGGTGGCCCTGTGAGGTCCAGCCCAGGGTATCACATGGCCTCTGCCTCCTGAGCTGGTGATTACAAAGTCTGCCTTCCAGCCTGTGATGACAGGAGAGAGACTTTCCAGCCCAGAGGAACCCATTCAACTCAGCACCAGGTCTCTGAACTAAAGATGGAAAGTAAGCCCACTTGTCCCCAAGGGTCATAGGATATTAGGGAGATGGTGACAAAATATTAATATTTACTTAACTTGAAAGTCGAGTACTTTGGTCCTAAGCATGTGATTCTGTCATAAACATTAAGCAGTCTGTTAACATTGTGTTAGCTGTGTGATTGGCGTCTGTCTAGAGGTATCATAGATGATGCTGTTAACTGAATTCTGACATAAGATCTTCTCCTACAGCATAGCCGAGAAGGGGTTGTCCCTGGGAGGATCCGATGGAGGGGTGAGTTGTGTGTCATTCCTGCTTCAGTTTTCTTCTTACCCTTTTGGCTCTGCTTTCCCTCCGAGGGGAAATGAGGGTACAGGATGTTCAGGCCCCCACAGATGCAGTGCATGGACTGTTGTCCACTGAGTGAGACTGCAGGGGGTTCAGCAGTGACCCCTGAAAAATGCACCCACCCAGAACTGTGATGGGACCTTATTTGGGAAAAGGGTATTTTGCAGATGTCATTAAGTTAAGGGTCTCAAGATGAGATCATCCTGGATTATCAAGGTGGCCCTGCTGCTGCTGCTTCTAAGTCACTTCAGTTATGTCTGATTCTGTGCGACCCCGTAGACAGCAGCCCACCAGGCTCCGCCCTCGCTGGGATTCTCCAGGCAAGAACACTGGAGTGGGTTGCCATTTCCTTCTCCAATGCATGAAAGTAAAAATTGAAAGTGAAGTCGCTCAGTCGTGTCCAACTCCTAGTGACCCCATGAACTGTAGCCTACCAGGCTCTTCCATCCATAGGATTTTCCAGGCAAGAGTACTGGAGTGGGTTGCCATTGCCTTCTCCCAAGGCTGCCCTAGATTCAATTAAAAGAGTCCTTGTAAGAGGAAGGCAGAGGGAGGTTTGAGACTGAAGAAGGGGCCATGTGAAGATGGAACAGAGTGGAATGACATGCCACAAATCATGTCAAACCCCTGGCACCACCAGAAGCCCAAAGATTCAAGGAAGGATTCTCCCCTGGTGCCTTCAGAAGGAGTGGGACCCTGCTGACACCTGGATCTCAGCCTTCTGGCCTCCAGACCTTGAGACAATGAATTCTTGCTGTTTTAAGCCTGCCATTTACAGCAACTACAGGGAACTCAGACAGGCCAGTGCAGCTCTGCAACTCATCTGCTTTCTGGGTAGCCTTGAGAGTCCATATGTGAGAGCACCTTACATTGGAGTTCCCACATGGTCCCAATGGGGATCTCCTTGCCCAGTGTGTGGGTCCTGGGGGAACATCTGCTCTCCTCTGGATAGTTCAGTCATTATCTCTATGACTCTTATCCTGCATACTCTTTCTTTTTGAGTTCTAAAAATTAAACTTCTCCTTTTATTTTGATTCAGTTCAAGGGGAATATTTACTAAAACCTACTTGTGTGTGGACTCATCTTTTACTCTCTGCTCAGCATTTACGTGAAAAGTTGTCTTGCAGGGAATCATCCAGGTTTGATATCTTTAAGGGCATTTAACATTTTTTAAGCCCAGATTGTGTTCAAACAAACCCTCTGGGATGGTCATTGCATCAGTGAGAAAAGACACTCAGACAGAGGTGCTCATGCCCACTTTCCACTTAACACATGAGGAAGGCCTCCTGGAGGCAGGATGGGCAGGGGTCGGAAACACTGGTGGTTCATTAAAGAGTGATGATCCTGTTATTCCGCTCCTGGGCATTTACCCAGGAGAACGAGAGCATCTCCCATGATAAAAACGTTGTCCGTCAGTGCCTTATTTGCAGCTGAACTGGGAGCAGCCCACATGTCTGTCTCCCGGTGAGTTAGTCACAGGGAGGAGCTAGGCTGAAAGCGAGTGCACCTGCATGACTCCAGGGCCTCCTGTTCTAGAAACTAACCAGCACCTCACACACCTTTGTCCAAATGTTTTGAAACCCAGCCTGTGTGCACTGTCGCCCTGACCTGGGTGTGCAAGGACAGGTCTCAGGAACTCGTGTTTAATGTTGGTGGCTTTCAGAGCTCAGTCACCTGCCAGGCAGCCCTCACACCACTCTGCCAATGTCTTTTCCAGGCGTCCATCCTGGACCTGCACTCAGGGGCCTTGTCTGTTGGGAAGCACTTTGTAAATCTGTACAGGTGAGAACCTGGGGTGGGAGAGTCTGCCCGTTTTTTGTCCGAGGACACCTGAGTGAGACTTGTGTGTATGGATCAGAAGTGGTTCAAGTCTTGGGAAAACCTTGACATTTGCCATCAGACTGAGGCCAAGAGAGGACTGGGAGATTAAGCTCTTCTGAGGGGCTGGGTACTCGCTCACGTTGCTTTATGAAACAGTCTAGGTAGGGAAGGGGCTGAGGGATGGAGTCAGAGGGAGAGGTGAGTGGCAGGCCAGGCTCCTAAGAGCTGCCTCCTGAAGGCCAGGAGAAGCAAGAAATCTCCCAACCTTAATAAATGTCACCCTACCTGGTGGCTCATACGGTAAAGAATCTGCCTGCAGTGCAGGAGACCTGGGTTCGATCCCTGGGTCGGGAAGATCCCCTGGAGAAAGGAATGGCTATTCACTCCAGTATTCTTGCCTGGAGATCTCATGGACAGAGGAACCTGAAGGACTATAGTCCATGGGGTCAGTAAGCATTGGACATAACTGAGCAACTAACAGTTTCACCTGCCAGGTACCACCCTCCCACCCCCCTCCCTGTTCTCACATGGTTATTGCAGCTGCAAGATAAGAAGGACCAGCTGATTCTCAAGAGCTTGCTGGTTAACTAGAGGAAAGACTGAATTTAAAGGAAATGTGTTAGTCGCTCAGCCATGTCTGACTCTTTGCAACCCCATGGACCATAACCAGGCTTCTCTGTCCATTGAATTCTCCAGGCCAAGAATACTGGAGTGGGTAGCCATCCTCTTCTCCAGGGGATCTTCCCAACCCAGGGATTGAACCTGAGTCTCCTGCATGGCAGGCAGATTCTTTACCATCTGAGCCACCAGGGAAGACCCAAAGGAAATAAGGAAACATTAATAAAATGTCTCATTTGTTAATACTGCTTATTCTTTTCACAGATACTTTGGGGATAAAATACAAACTATCTTCTCGGAGGACGACTTCCAGTTGTACCGGTGAGGGAAGGAACACCCGGGTCAGAGGTGGGGAAGGTAGTGGGGGCCTGGGAGTGCTGGGGTGAGTCCTGCAGAGAACTGGCACTCAGGTTTCGGGTTTTGCACATGATACCCTGTCACATGTGTGTGAACCCACGGGTGTATTTGCTCACCTTTCCTCCTTCTCCAGTTCACGTCTTTTTGTGGTGTAGTTTGATATGGGTCCCATGGACCCGTGGAGACTCCTCTTCCAGCTGCTCCCAGTGACGCGTGTATCCTCTCGGCAGGGATGTGCGGCAGAAGGTCCAGCTGGCGATCGCCCAGGCATTTGGCATCAGTGCGTCTTCGCTGTACCTGACAAAGCCCACCTTCTTTTCCCGCATCAACAGCACGGAGGCTCGGACGGCTCACGACGAATATTGGCATGCGCATGTGGATAAGGTGAGTGCACCTGGGGCCTGTCCACTGAAGTGCTGTCTGTTCACGTAGTTGGGGTTTTAGACGTTTCCTCTCTGGTGATGCTGTCGAGGAAATAAGACTTGTTTCTCATGTGGTGAGGTGAGAGAAGATGGTGAAACACATGTTACGGAACAGGGAGGGCCTGATGGGGACCATCCTTTGCTACTTGTTCCCAGATGCAGAGCTGTCTCTACCTGAGCCATGAGCTTCATCAAGTGTCACCTGACCCGGCCTTGATTCAGCCTTTCTGTTGGGTGGTCTCCCCTTGGACATGCATCCCCAGGAGGCTCCCTTTTCCCCCTTTTTTTGAGGGGGAGATCTCTTGACCACTCTGGATTCTGTGGATTCCTCTTCTTGACCTCCTGTTGTTCCCTAGACACGGTGACACCTAATCTATCAATGGTCTTCATCAGCCACAACTGAAGCCCTCTCCCGTCTGCCCCTCAGCCCCACCCTAACCTCCTCGGCCAGCATGCCCAGCGTGGCGCCAGGGGAGAGTTGGCCACAGAAACGTCTGAAGGCTGTTGGCGGTCACCCAGCTGCGAGTGTGCTCAGGTGACCCAAATAATCTCTGCATTGCTTGGTGCTGGAACAAAGGAAGTGAAGTGAAAAATAAGCTGAGGGTTTGGGCAGAAGCTCACAGATTGGGCTTCTGCCTGAAATTCGGTCAGACATTCATGTGTTTATTTAATCTCGTCCGTCTGAGCTTGACGGAGGAAGGAGCACTTCCCTGTGGTTAGTGAGACTGAGGAACCCAGTATTTAATTAAGCTAAACTGAAGCAGCTGTATGTGGCCAGTGGCTCATCTGAGCCAGTGTAGCTCAGGGGGTTCGAGGGGACTCAGGTTGGAAGTTTGGGCATCACCCCAGACTTGCGTGGTTGCTCCTGTGGGTTTACAGTTGATCACTGGGTTCAAACTCATCCAGCCACCATCAAGCTTCCTGTTTGCTGTCACCTCACAGATTTAGCAGCCACTGACTCATTGAATAACCATTGTCTAGATGCATTATTTCATTAGGAAACCAGGGCTGAGACCTTCAGTGTAAGATCATCATAGACATTGCAGAGGGGAAAACAAGGTTCTATGGGATTGAGGGCAAAGACAGCATGTGCAGAGGACAGACAGGTTCATGCAGCAAATGGGGAAGGGAACCTAGAATTGGGAAGGAGTCTGGGAGAATTTCCCTGCGTGAGGAAAGAGCAGCCTTCTACATACTGGGAAGGGTGGGTTTAAGAGAGACAGCACTGAAGGTAGTCTGGTTCTGTGATCCAACTTCAAAGGAAGAAAGATAAGGAAGATATTCTTCAGGCAGGGAAAACAAGTCAATAGTGATGAGCAGGGTGGCCTCAGATGTGTTAGAGCTAGGAGGTCTTGTGACAGGGTGTACAGGACCTGGGTGCTTGTCATAGCCAAGAAGTCACTCATGCATGGATGTGGCAAAAAGATGTCCTCCCATGAGGGGACTCCAGGAGTGAAGCATCTGCTCCTGGCTGTGGAGCTCCCCAGCCTCTGACTCAGGACAGCTCAGGCCCCACCAGCCTCTGCCATCCCCACCACCTGCCAGAACCTGCCTCCTTTCCAGGTCACTGTGCTCACATGAGTTTGGGGTGGTTCCTTTGCAGTATCTGAGCTGGGTGGGTAGCAGAGGGTGAGGCTACTGGACACCCCCCATCCCGGTCTCTTTTAGGTTCTGTGCAGCTTAGTGGATGTGAGGTTCACTGCTGAAGCAATTCAAGGGCGCTTCCCTGAGCTGTTCTCAGGTTTAAGTCACTCTGATATTTGTTTGGTGCCCTGATACCAGAAAAGGGACCCCCAAATGGGGTCTTGGTGGGGGTTGTGGAGGGAGCCCAGGTCAATGTAGAAAGTCCAGCTCCACAGACAGTGTGGTACTGAATTCACCAGAAGGTGACAGGGTCTTGGTCACCTTGGCAGGCTGGTGCTCAGCAGAGGGTTTTCTGAAATTGGGAGGGCGGTGTGAGGCCTGGATTCTGTCCTTTCCTGAGAACCAAGTCCTCCCACAAGCAGATGGTGACATACCCTCATGCTTTGCCCACAGGTGACCTATGGTTCCTTTGACTACACATCGCTACTGTACCTTTCCGACTACCTGGACGACTTTGGTGGGGGGCGGTTTGTGTTCATGGAGGAGGGGGCCAACAAGACGGTGGAGCCGAGAGCAGGTAGGACTCACAGGTGGACTCTGGAGTGCTTGACTGTGGCCTTTCCTGGGATGCTGAGTTTACAGTTGATTATCTCCTATGAAAATTAACAGGGAAATATGCCAAGTGTTTTCAGTTTTCCCACCTATTCACTTTCCAGCCCCCTCCATACCCTCCTGTGCATCCAAGTTCCAACAGGTACATTCCTCTTCTGCCTCAGCATTTCATGGTGTGCTGGTCTTCTGGTGATGACTTTCTGAAAATATTCTTTTCAGCTTTTTTCTAAAGGATATTTTCACTGGAGGTGAAATTCTGGATTGGTGGGTTTTTTTCTTTTTTAAAAAAAAAAACCATTTTCCTTTTCCTCTGGCTCCCTTGTTGCCATCACCACTGTCACCTCCCTGTAGAAGCTGCCTCTTTGCTCTCCACCTGCAAGCTGTTCTCTAGTCTCTGGTTTCATCAGTTTGACTATGATGTGCCTCAGTGTGAATTTTTTTTTTTATCCCACTTGAAGTATTTATCCTACCAAGCTTATTGGGTTAAAAGTCAAAGTCTTCATCACAGTAGGGATGGTCATTATTTCTTCAAATCGCCTTTTTCTGCACCAGTATGAGCTTCTCTTCCCTCCAGAGCTCCAACATGAGGGGTGGACGGTTTCCTGATGTCCCATAGGCCATGAGGAGATTGACTTTTCCTCAGTCTTTTCTTCTCTGTTCTTTGCTGCCTCTGTTTGCAAAGTGTGCAGAAACACTGGGGGCCCCTAGAGACCCCCCACTCTTGCTGCAAGTCAGTGATATTTGATAACTGTGTCTGCAGGGGTGGGGGTGCACAGATAGTATGGATGGGCAAAGAGGCCATTGAGCCCACTGTGCAAACTGGCCTGGCTGCTTGTCTGACGTCTTAGGTGTGATTGAAACCAGAGAAACAAAGGACAAAATGTCCTTTAACAACGTGGGCCTCAGGAAGTGGTGTGACTCTAGACTGCTCTGGGAAAGAGTGTTTCCTTCAGGTCAGGAGCAGCCTGGCTGGTCCAGAGGAGGGTCTGAGTTCTGATTGTCCCCAGGCCCCCAGGCAGAGATTTCTATGTGTTACATGTTTCCTTTTGTTCTGCTGTTTTTGGGCAGAGCACAGTTCTTTTGCTTACAACCAGAAAACAGTGGACTCTGGGGTAGACTTTTCTCCTCTTTCAAAGATTTAGCAGTCAAGTTCCTGGCAGTGACCTTTGAAGGGAAATGAAGTTGTCATGGAAAATTTTTTTAAATTAATTAATTTGTTTATTTGGCTGCATCTAGTGTTAGTAGTGGCACGTGAGGCCTGAAAGTGGGATCTTTCATTGCGGCCTGCAGGCTTAGTTTCAGGTGGGACCTTAGTTCCCTTACCAGGGATTGAATCCATGTCCCCTGCATTGCAGGGTGGATTTCTAACCACTGGATCACCAGGGAAATCCCTGTCATGGAACATTTGGTGCTGGGCCATGTGGTAGGAACATGGCATCTGTGGGATCCCAGGGCTCCTCCCTAAGGACTCCATTAGGGTCAACTCCATTTGTCCTAAAAAAAAAAAAATCTACAGTGGTATATGTGAGGCCAGTTAAATATTGAAGCACATAGACACTGGGTCCTCTGAACACAGATGGCTGGAGGACCCACCCACTCCAGGACCTTCAGAAGCCCCCTCCTGTGTCCTGTCTTTAGCTGCCCTGGGAGGGAGTTATAGGTGTTGGGTGTGTGCCTTGACCTGTTTTTCCTAATTCTCTGTTAAAACATTGTCATCACCCTCCAGGGTTTGGTTTTGTTCCATGTGTGATTAGAAATAAGATCCTCAGGTGGGTCTGGGGAGGTCACATGGCTTGTAGTGGCCCCTGGGGTGGGTGGTAGGGCCTCACTGCAATTCTAGGCTGACCTACAGAGAGGCTGTGCCCAGGCCTGGGGCATCCTTCATCCTTCAGGTTTGACTCCAAGCCCACCTTCCTGCACCAGTGGTTTCCCAGCCCACCAGGTTCCTTGTGTCCCTGCGTCAGCCTGAACGCAGGTCCTCTGAGGCCCGGCTGTGTGTATCACCTCGAGGTCACGCTCTGTTCTCCCCTCTCCCAGGTCGGGTATCCTTCTTCACCTCCGGGTCTGAGAACCTGCATCGGGTGGAAAAGGTCCACTGGGGCACCCGCTACGCCATCACCATTGCCTTCACCTGCAACCCCGACCATGGCATCTCGGACCCAACACTCACGTAGCCCCAGGCAGCCTGCCCAGCAGCCCTGCCCGGAAGCAGCCATGCTGGACATGCACCCCTTCCCTCCTGCTCAGCTCATTTCTACCATTTCCACTGAACAAGGTGCCTTATGGATCATCCTGAATTTTGATTTGCTAATGTTTGATCATTTTTCAACTCTGAGTAAATGGAGGGGACCAGCTTCCCCTCACAAGGATCAATGTTGACTGTCCTGTGCTGACATGGGGCCGGGGAGCTGGCAGGGCAGCCACGCCCTCCTTTCTCAGGAAGGAATCCTGTGCCCAGGGTGGAGTCCCCATTTGTCGGCGGACAGAGGGTCATTCCCTGGCCACTGGAGACCGACATAAGTGCAGACGAAGCCAAGTAGGGCCAGCAGCCTCCACTCAGGGAAGCAGAATCAGTGATCATGACACCTTGGAGAAGGTTCTGGAGGGAAGGCAGCTCCAGGGGCAGCAATAGGGGGCCTGGGAGGGCTGATGGCACTGGATTCTGGGTGAAGGTGAGCATCTGATATTCTGGTAGCTGTGTGCAGAGCACCCCAATGCTGCCGGCCCCTGAGAGTCAGGGGCCCTGACACTGTGTTCATGCCAGGCTGGGCTCTGCTCCATCACCGGCCAGGGTCCCCGACACAAGCCTGGAGTGTGTTCCCAGTGTGGCCATCCTCAGCTCACCTGGGGCCCCCTGTCCAGCTGAGGGTCTGTCTGCACAAGTTCAAGTCGTCTCAGAGCCATCCTTGCCTATTACATAAAAGTAATAGTCGGGGGAGCCAGGAATGGTAAATAGACCAGCCATGGGGGAGGCCTGGGCAGCACAGCCCAGGGGGAGGGTTGTGTTCATCAGTTGGCTTCTACCAGGGTTGGGCAAGTTTTCAGGGCCACCCCACAAAGCATCTGGCCTGGGGTTTGGGTACCTGCTGGGAGAAGAGTTAGTCATCCTGCCCCACCCCCCTTGAATACAAAGAGAGCCCCAGAAATGGCTGTGGGGGCAGGACTCTCCGGGCCACCCTGACCCGGGAGGAACCACAGCACCTTCTCCTCCGCCCGCCCACCCAGTGTGGACACTTGCCCCCTATGCTAGAGAAGGCTGCACCCTTGGCCACCACAGCCCCACAGTTTCTCCAAGCTCTACAGCCATCAGGCTCCTACAGGGAGGGGCAGAGTTTCCGGACCCTGGGATGAATCCTCCAAGGCCTGTAAGGCTTCAGTGGGTGTCTGGAAGCTGGGACCCCTGGGTCTGCACCTCGGTCTTCTGGGAGTCCCTCCTGCCCACGGGCGGTGAGGGGGCCAAGCTTCCACATGCAGACGATGACGTGGGGTGTGCTCCCCTCTGGATCATGACTGCAGGTTGTGGGGAGGTGGGGCCTCCACCCCCACAGGAGCTTGGATCGTGATTCCTGTTTTGAAAGGACTTTGGGCAGATCTGGGAAGGATGAAGGTCAGGCTGTGGGTGGCAGACCGGGGTGACCTTAGGGTTGTGATGCTTGGACGCACTGTCTCTAGGTTGGACCAGTAGCCTCAGTCTGTGCAGGAAAAGCTATCTCCTCTCATCCGGGTTGCCCTCTGGCTTCTCCCGTTTTGGCTTTTCAGAGGTTGGTTGCTCTGGTCTCGGAATGGGATGCTGTGAACTCTGATAGGAAAACCCAGTGTGGGCCTCTCTTTGTTCTGTAACTTTTGAGTTATCTGAGTGACGCTGTACCCTCAACTTGAGGATGGGCAGACATCCCTGGGTGTTCCATGGCCCACATGGCCACTTGCTACGTCTCGGGGTGGTGGTGGGGCGGCCGTGGGTCTGATGGTTTAGCTGTGGTTGAAGTGTTTTGGAAATAACTAAGATACTGGTTTTAATTGACAGTCTTTGCTACTTATCCTATTCATACTCATCACAGAGGTTCTTGGACAAAGAAATAAAGATTTGGGCGAAAACAAGAATGTCCTTCTTTTAAAGAAAAAATGTGTAAGCCCCGGAGATGTATGTGCCTGTGCTGGGCGGCCCCCAGCAGTGCTCACCTGGGGCCGCGTGAGCTCCTCAGTCCTGCGGGGAGGCCCTGACCGAGGGTGGATGTGGTCTGTTCCAGGGAGAAGTGGGGGTCCCGACATACCCCATAAAATTCACATGAGAATTTTATTTCCTATTAAAAAGTGTTAGCATCTGGATCAAAGAATGTGAGCATTGGTCTCTCTACTGGGAAGTGGGCCTTGCCACTCTGGCTCTCTTGACGAGCCAGCCACCAGGGCCAGACCTGAACACGGCCGAGCCTCCATGAGAGCTGAAGCCGAAACATCAGGTCAGGAGCTGACCCAGTCAGGGATGGGACCTGAGCTGGCTTCCTCCCTCATGCTGAAAGTTACCTTTCCTGCCCTGCACAGGAGAAAAGGGCAAGGGATTGCAGAAGTGGCCGCAGTGTGCCAGGGAGGGTGTCCAGGGCAGGTGTGGCCCCACCAACTGTGTGAGAGTTGGGCTCGGCCAGCGCAGGGAGGGTGGCGTCACTTGTGTCCACCTTGAGGCTGGCTTTGCCGGTTACAGCCTGGCGCCTCCGCTCTGCCAGGCCTCTGCCTTCTTACCAGGTGGGCAGGTGCAGCTGATGCCTTGCCCAGCACAGTGCTGCCCGGGCCTCAGGGCAGCCTGGGAGGAGAAGGGTCTTGGGGTTTGGGGAAGCTTGGAAGGTGCTCGGCAGCAACAGATGGCAGGGCCAGGCATCAGCACGAGCAGGCAGGAAGGACGTGGCTGTGCCATCCCCATGATTTGCATGAGGCCCATGGGAAGGGGCCGCAGAGCAGGGGGCTGTGGCTTCAGGGGGTTGTTGCAGGGGCCACAGGGCTTTACTGGAGGGATAGGGGATTTACAGAAATCTCCACAGCTGTCCACCCCATCTCGGGGCTGATCCAGAGTGAAACACCAGTCTGTTTGTTTCCCTTCAAGTTACAACTGGTAGCGCCTTGAAGGGTCTTGGGATCCATGCTGGTTCTCAGGTGGATCTTCTAATCCTGGATCCACTTTGCTTCCATGTTCTCCCCTCCAACACGGTCTTCACATGAGAATTGGGACCAAGCCACCCCAGCCCCCACCAGCCCTCAGCCCCCAGGCAGCACCAACTCCCAGGGACCTTGTGGGCTTGCACTGAGGGTTTTCTCATGCAGTCTAGGGAAGTGGTCCTCACTGCCAGCCCCCTAATTGGTGGCATCTCTGCCCTGCAAGCTGGGTACTGGCTCATTTGCCTTCAGCATCTCAGGGCCTCCCACACATTCTAGAGGTTTTCACAGGGAGGAGGAGTGTGGGGACGCTCATCCCTGAGACTAGGGGACCAAAGGACCTAAGACTCCAGTGACGTGAGTCTGCAGTGACGCAGCATCTTCCAGAAACCAAGCCAGTCACACCAAACTCTGGGCCCTAGCAGCGCTCAGCCTGGAAAGGAGGGTCTGGGGTGGAGGGGGATGGGCAGCAGGTGGGGGCAGCAAGATTTTATCCCCTAGCATGTGTACATTCTGAGACATGTTGACAAATTACAAACCAGTAAAGCAGATGAGATGGAATAGCAGGCTGAGGCCAAGCAGGGGAGAATACCAGTGAACCAGACATCAGTCAGGAGACTCCTGGTGGCCCCGGGGAAGAGGGAGACATCCTCAGTCCTCATCCAACCCATCTCAGGGTCTCCTCAGATGCACTGACATGTAAATGCCAGTTTCTTATCTTGATCTTGAGTTTCAGGAGAAGTGTAGAGCCCCCATTCCTCCCCGGAAGAGACCCTTCAGGCTTCTAGCATCCCAGCACCCCCCGCCCCCCAGTTATCCCTCTGTAACTGTTCACCCCTGGGGGCCTGAACCTCCCCTGCTGGCCAGCGCACATGCCCTGTAGAGTAGTGGGAAGGGTCTGGACCGGGGTGGACGTCCGTGCTCTGCCTCCTGCAGATCTGTGGCCCCACCTTGATGTTCCTTCCATCTCAGCACCTTTGAGGCCAAGCAGATCCCAGTGGGGCTGGGGGTGCAGGTCAGCCCCCCTTCCTGAGGCCATCAGGGACACCACTCCCCCCTGCAGCTTGGGGGTCGTGGCTACTACCCTCCATCCCAGTGAACCCAGAAGGCGGGAGCTTGGAATCTTGCTGTGGCCACATACCTGGCCGGGTGCCCAGCTTGAGCCCCTTGCCCCTGCCACCTGTCCCTGGGTTTCCCAGACACGGGGGCACTTACGCATCTCCTCCCATTCCCCTTGATAAAGAACAGAGAGCTGGGGGGCACTCAGGAAGGACCTCATTCCTGAAAAATTCTGGTGAACAGGGAGGAGGGGGGGGGGGGAGAGAGGAAGGGGAGGTGGGTGGACGCTGTCCAGGGTTTCTGCACACCCAGGGTGGGTCCTGGACTAAGACCTCCTTCCCAGGTAAAAGCGGGCCATGTGCCTGCTGCCCGCTCCCAGAGTCCCCGGCCCCCCAACACCCTCCCTGCCCACCCCACGTAGCCAAACCTCCCCCTCTCCTTGCCCTGGAGGGACTCCGAGGCACTAGCAAGGTTTGTGGGGTGAGGGGGATGTGGCAGGGAGGTAGGGGCTGAGCAGTGGGTATTGTAAGGTGAGTGCAGAGAAAAAGAGAGTGAGCAGGGCAGTCAGGCAAGAAAAGGAAATTTATTGAGGGAAAAGAGAGGGTGACTGGCTCTTAAGGAGAACCAGCGTTCTCCGTTTCTGACAGAGTCCTTCTTATACCCCACCAATGAAAAATTCTCTGAAGGGATGGTCATGTACCTTGAGGTCTGGAATCTGGTGATCTCGCAGCTTTGAGAAGATAGGCGCCAGTGAGATAACAGGATGCCATTTGGGCAATTTGGCCAGTCTCATGGATCACTGTGATTTATTCTTTGTTTGCAAGGTTGACATGACGAGCCGTCTTATCAGTGAGACCCCGTGTGGGCCCTGTCAGGTGTCCTCCTGTGCCTGTGTCTCTGAGGACAGTGCAGAGTTGGGGTGGGGTCTCTGTTTCCTGGGGACCCCCGCCCTCCATGCCCACCAGCTCCTCGGAACCCTCGCTGAGGCCTTGCATCCAGGGTGCGTGGGTCTTGCCTCCTGGAGCTGGGTTTCAGGCACAGACCCCTCAGAGGGGTATCCAGACCCCTCAGCCGGGTTCAGGACCTGCCCAGGAGACCCCAGCTGGCGCCCCAACTTCACTGTCAGCTCAGGCAGCCCTCCCACATCCCTTACAGGTGGGCACGCAGGCTCACATTACTCCTTCAGCTCCTCCCCCCTCCCTGTAATCATTCATACACCAGGACCACCTCCTGGCTGTGTCTCCTGGGCTTCAGCTGCCCACGGCTCAGCCTGGCATATCATGGGGCACACATGGTCCATCGTAGCTCTGCCCATCTGCTGCGGGGAGGGTGCAAGATGAGGAGAGGAGTGGGGAACATTGGGAGACCAAGGGCAGAAATGGAGGTTCGCATCCCCCATCAGGCCCCAGACCTGGCCTCGACTCGTCGTGGCCCTGGGGAAGAATCTTGGCACGGGTCAGTCAACTCTGATGCCCAGGCAGCCTCGGTATTTCATACTGACACACAGTTTTGGGTTGAAACCAGGCTCTGGGCTTTCAATCACACTGCGGGGTGCCCCAGGCCATGAAGGGCAAAGGGGGTGGACCCATTGAGCTGAGGATGGGTGCTCCTGGCTCCTGTGGGTCCCGTGTGGCCTGGTTCCTCAGCTGTGAAGTGGGAATAAAGAGAATTTTGTAAAAAAGAAAAAGAAAAACGATGACCCAATGGTGAGCTCGCTAAGGGGCCCTCCTGGGGGGCCTGGGAATTTGCACATGAAGGAAGGGCAGAGGGGGTGGACTGGAGTTCCTGGGCCACCGAACACCCAGCTGCCTCCTGGCTCTGATCCTGCTCAGCACTCAGGCCCACCAGGCCTCCGTCTCCACAGCTCCGGGAGGGGAAAGGTGGCAGGATAGAGCCATCCAGCCTGGGGGCCCACCCTGTGCAGCTCAGGTGATGGGGCTCTCCTCGCTTGGCCCCAGGAGAACCCCCCACCCCACCCCCTGCATAGGGTTGGGCCCTCAGCCAGCCTGGGAAAGGCAGGAGTCTGGTGCTCTTGGCTGCTGGCCGTTGGCAACCTCTCGGTCTTCCTGCTCAGAGCGTCATCCGTCTGGAATTCCAATGGAAAAACCTGCTCCTGCAGGTGGCCCCGGGGCTCTCAGATTCCCAGTTTGGTGGTCTGTGGATGTATAGGGCCCAGGCTAGACTCTGGCTATCCCCACCCCCTACGTGGGGTGGGGGCTCCCACCTTCTGCTGGCTGAGCTCCCTCCTCTCTCTTGCCTGGTGGGTATGTAAGTGGAGGTGCCTGTGAGCTGAGGGTTTTCTCCAGGCTGGAAAGGAACCCCAGCATCCTGCCCCCCAAGTCTGGCCCTTCAGATGGGCGTGTTCAGGTGTGGAATCAGGTGAGAGTTCAGGTCTCTGCCAACTGGCTGGGCCACCCTACCAGGGAGGGCCCCTGTTGCTGGTACTGCCTGCCCCCGAGCTCTATTTGAAAAGGATGGTCTACAAAAGCAGAGAGAACTCCCTGGGCAGGTAAACAGCGGTGTCTACTGGTTGTAGGTGCAAATCAATTCCCAAAGAATGAGTTCCTGAAAAAATTAGGGGAAGCAGAAACTTGGCCTGTGTGTGTTTCTTTGTTGATGAGAAATTTACACCAAGTGCGGCAGTTTTGGGCATGTAGCCTGGTGAGTCGAGCACTTCGTGTGCTGATGCGAGAGCTGGGCTCTCTTTGTCTCTCACCCCTGGGGACCCACGGAAGATGGGAGGGAGGGACTCCCGGCACAAGTTTGTGGACTGGGACAGGCCACTCTCCTGTCTGAAAAAGCCCACGGGTCAGCAACCAAATCCTGGCCAAGGTTGAGCCTCTTGAAAACTGTTTGGCCTGCGGGGCAGGAATGTGCCTGCACCTGGTAAATCCATCACCAGAGCCTCCACCAATAGGCTCCTGGATGCCCCTGCCTCCTGCGAGCTTGGCTGTGAACTTGGCTGTGAACTCATCCGCCCCTGGTTCCTTCCCCCTTCCTCCACCATCTCCAGGAAGACCGACAACAGAATATGAGAGGGCAGCAGGTCCCTAGTAGAGGGACACAGTTTGTCCACTCATGCATTCATTCATTCATTCCCCAGTGGGTGCCGACCACCACTGTCCTAGTCACAGGCCCCACAGCCTGCCTGATCACTGTCCCCACTCCTTGTTTTCGCTATAGAAACTAAGGGGAGTGGGGTGGGAAAACTCAGGGAAGAGGGTGCAGGAGCTGAGGATGGGATGGGGAGACATGCCCATAGGCCTGGCACTGATGCAGTTGGGCACCTAGTCCCCATGGCCCTGTGCCCAAGGTCTTCCAGAGGAGCTTCACGTACCAACCCTACCAAAGACCTCCCCATCCAACCTGTACCCTATTAACCCAGATTCACGGCAGCCCTGCTGGAACAAAATCCATATTCACAAAACATTCCATTGGAGCACAGTTAGTGTCTCACAGAGGGATCCCGGCAATCTATGAAAAGAAATTCATGCCCCCAATGCAGGGTGCGGGCTGGCAGTGGCCCTGGACAGTGGTCAGGGACCCAAGTCAGTGCAGTGGTACTTTGTAAGCTGTCAGGAGCACTGTGGCCAACACTGAGCCTGGCCTTGGCGTTTTGGCTCCTCATCTGCAAGTCTGGAGGTTGGGTGGCTGGCATTTAAATGCCGAGACCTCATCCATCACCCTGGGTGACCTTCAGCCTGAATGCTCATCCATCAGACAGTCGACAGCCTGCTCATCCCCACTGCTATCCACCACGGCCCTGGAGGCCTGGGCTGGACTCAGACAGCAGGTCCTCTGAGCCCCTGACATCCTGTGCAGTTGCAGAGGAGCACCCGCTGCACCTCCCATCCTCCCTACTCACTTACCATCCCGTCCTCCTCCTCTCTTCCCCCATCCCTCCCCTTTCCTCCTCCCTCCCTCCTCCCTTTTCCATACTCCCTACTGGTCCCTCTGCCCAGCAAGACGGTGGCCCCAGGTGAGACCTCCACCTGGTTTCAGCAGCTCAGTTTGGGTCTGATGCTTGCGGAGTGGACAGGGACACTGTCACCATATTCTGGAGTGGTGGCCCATGTCCCGCTCCCTCCCTCCCCAGTTGCATGTAAAGCCTGGTGGTCTCCTGCTCAGGAGGAACAGAGGCTGTCATCCAGGACACCCAGTGCAGACTGTTGGGTCACTGGAGACCCTGCAATGCGGGAAGGATGCTTGAGCAGAGGCCCAGGCCCAGTGGCACCTGTGGGGGCCTGAGATTCTGGGGCAGGCAGGGAAGGGACAGGAGGCATGCGGGGAGCAGCCCACCCCAGGGAGGGCTCTGCAGGAGAAGGCCCCTCACCACAGGCCCCAGGGTTTATCAGGCCCCAACTGTGGTTGGGGTGTGTGGGGGTTAAGGTCAGAGGGCCCCAGCGCCCAGAGGTGAACATCCCTTTGGGGCTTCCCTGGTTCTGTTCCCTATGACCTGCTCCCATGGCATCCACACTGCCTCCCATGGTGTCCACACTGTCAGATCTCCAGCAAAGCCCTGTGGTCTTAAGCTCCAGATAACACAAGGCAATTTGCAGAGGGAACCCCAGGTTCAAAGCCCTCCTCCCTGCCTTTGAACTGTTGGGAAATACTCGGCACTTGGAGAAGCCCCAGCCTCTCAGCAGGATGTGAGGCCTGTGGATGTGCCTGGTCAGTGTCTTCCTGGGGACAGAGGACAGGAGACCTGGTCATGGCCTTCCCTAGGTCGTGGGGATGTCGGGTAGTGACCTGTCCAGTGCCTTTCTGGGGACATGGGAAACTGGTCATAAGGGTTCAGATGACCCGTAGAACCAAGACGATCCACAGTGAAGGTGGCCATGACGATGCCCCCTTCTCCTGAGGGGTCCTGCTGCCTGCCCCTCCCTCAGTACACGTTACCAGGTGGGGATGCTCCAGGTTCCTGGGACAGAGCTGGAGGTAAGGAAGCCTGGACTCACCCCTGTTGGGAGCCAAGGTGATACGGATGGGAAGAAGGGTGCCCCTGCCCCCCACCAGCCTGCCACCACCCATCGAGCAAGGCCTAGGGCCCCAGCCCTGCAGATGCGTGACTCTGAGAGACGGTCACCATCACAGGGCCACCTGTTTCTAATCCGAGTTTACCCAGAACAGCTGCTCTTTTGTCATAAAACGGTGCCTGCCCAAAGCAAGGGCAGGGTGGGCAGGATGAAGCCAAGAGGCCAGGAGCCCTCACGCAGGGCGACTAGAGGGGCAGCAGATGTACGGCCACACGGGTGGTCACGGTGGCCCTGTTTCACTTAGGGAAAAGGTGGAAGTACCTCAAATGCCCACAACCAACACGGGTTCATCCACAGGGGCACATTCAGCTCTGCCCACGCTACAAAAGGGCGTCTGTTCCCGGAACATGGTGGGTGGGGCTCCTCCAGGCACTTAAAGGTCTTCCAGTAAAAACTGAGATTTCTGGGAAAGAAGGAATTCTGCCCCAAGGCTGCAGTGTCTTCTGAGTTTCCAGCCCGCAGGCCTGCTGCCCCACCCGCCAATGGATCCCAGACATGCCAGTCCCTTAATCACTATGCCTATTCCTTCAAAGAACGTTTTAATATTTATACATCTGTCTTATTGGTTGATTTCTTTGGAGCTTCCTGCCTGACAGGACAGAGGAGCCTGGCGGGCTCTACAGTCCAGTGGGGTCACAAAGAGTCAGACACAACTGAGCAGGCACACCTGGCCTGACAGATGCCCGGAGACTGAACTGTGATGTTGGTTACATGACTCTGTCCTTTCACTGAAAATCATTACTTGTACTTTCAGTGGGTGAGTTTTATGGTGTGAAACTGCCCCAATAAAGCTGTAACATTTGAACAGAAGCCCTGACCTGCTATTCTAGAGCACTATTCTAGCCACACACAAGCTCACCCCGGTTTGCCCCTCACCCCAGGGCTCTCTGCTGTCCGGCTTGCCAAGGGCCAGGCACCATGCCTGATGGGTGGATGACTGTGGGTCTTGAGCCAGACTAAGCCTCCATAAATCACCGGTCCCTGACTGGTGGGTCCTGGGGGCCTGTGGTGAGGGGAGTGGGAGGGACTGTGGGCGGTGGATCCAGGGAGGTCGGCCAAGATGTAGTAGGCCAGGAGTCTCCACGTGGCTGTGTGAGTGAGTACACAGACGTGAGAGCCTGCTGGACATTTTTAAGCACTCTGAAACACTCAGGCTGTTATCATGAGGCTCCCCAAAGGCTGGCAGGATGGTGGGGGGCACTTCTAAGTGGGAGGTGGGAAGACAGCCCCCGCAGCTGTCCCAGGCCTGGCAGTGGAAGCTCGGCCGGCCCACGCGGGATCATTAACTAGGGTACTCAGGTCTTAAATTTGGGGCCAAAAATATAAGTTTTTCAGCATCACGCCAAGAAATAGTGCAAAGAACACCTTCACATGTGCAGATGAATGGGGACTTCAGGGACACTTGGGTGGGGGAGGGTCTCTGTTTTCCAAGTTTGAGGGCTTCTGGGTAAATCCTGGAGTCAGGATTCAGGAAGCAGAGACCTGGGGTCTTGATCAAGGTGAAAACTTTGGGCTGTTTTCTTCCCAAAACATTGGGGGTCCCAAGTGAGGCCCCTCACACTCCATACTTAGGGGCCAGATCTCCTCCTGCCCACACATTAGGATCCAGTCAAGGCCTTGAGTCTGGTGTGCGTGCAGCCTTGGCTGGGGCCCAGGTGTGGGATGTGAATTAGGGGCATGTGTGGAGTGAACTGATTGCCAGAGAGTGGGATAGGTGTTGGGGTAGGTCCAAAACCTTTCCCCATGGGTTTGGCTCTCTGTGGGCAGGGCCTGATGGTCTTGGTGTCCACAGGAGGTCCAACCAGGATGCTGTACACAGGAGGCATGAGATTAAACCCCTACATGTGTTGTATATGATCCACCCCCCACCGTCCCCCCAAGGTCTGGGGAGGGAGAGGCAGGTGAGCTGCAAATAGAGTAATTCTGGCCCGTGGTTTCAGTTTGGGCTCCAAGTTCCTGCCCTGGAGTGCTGTCCCAGCCGCCCGTCCTCCCTGAGCAGGTTGAGGCCGGTGGCTCCCGCCTCAGTCGCCCCAGGGTCTCAGGCCCCACACCCAGGGCCTGGTTCAGCCGGACGGCACCCGTCCACCACGTCAGGAAGGCCGAACGGCCAGATGTGTCCCCTCCCCGGTCAGGCAGACGGGCTCCTCCAAGTGCAGGAGGTTGTTTGTCCTGGGGGTCCTGCCTCCCTTCACAGCCCACCCACACTGCTGCGGCAGACAAGGCTCAGGGAGCTCGGCGTTTATTGTTCCAGGTGCTGAAGCTGTGAGGGATGGAACCGCATGGCAGTTGGGAGGAACGGGTGCCACCGCGGCCGCGCTCGTGCCAGGAGGGGAGGTCCCAGGCAGGCAGCTTGTGTGGGGACGTGGTGTCACCTGCCACAGTGTACCCGGTCCCACGTCAGGTACGCACTCACGTCTGCAGGGGGCCGCTGAAGACTCCACTCACCACGGTCTTCAGGAGCTGGCCCTGGGCCCGAGCCTCCTGCAGACCCTCACAGATGGACAGGGCAGGGGGCACTTCTGGGCGTTCTGAGGAAAGTGGCTGCGCTGATGGAGCTGAAGTGAGTGAGGGGTGAGGGAGAGCCCGGAGCTTTCTGGAAGAGGACTGGGGGAGGGCGGCAGACAGTGGGGGGGGGGGTGGTCCAGGAAGGACCTGGGCTCCGGGGGCCACTCCCCACGGCCTACCCCCAGGGCCCACAGGGAGGCTGGGGCCGCTCAAACGCAGAGACTCCCACAGGCCGCCTGGGACAGCGCGATGGTCTCAGTGGCCTGCTGGCTGCTGGAGGACACGGAGCGACCCGAGCCGCGCTGGCAGCGGGTGTGGCCCTGCGGGAGGCTGCGGACGCCCACAGGCCCACCGGCGCCCCTGCTGTGGAGCGAGCGTTGGCGGTAGTCACGATAGTTCTTGGTGAGCAGCGTGTAGAGGAAGGGGTTCACACAGCTGTTGCCATAGGTGAGGCAGGTGGTCAGGTAGTTGACGATGCGGGCGGAGCGGGGAGCGAGCGGCGGGGCCCCGCGGTACTGGGCAAGGAGCTGCCACAGCCAGAAGGGCAGGAAGCAGGCCCAGTAGAGCAGCACGATGCCCAGGATGAGATAGAGCACCCTGGGGTTGGGCAGCCGCCGCGTCTGCGTGAAGGAGGCCCGCTGCGACAGCCAGTAGGCCCGGGCCAGGCGGACGTAGAGCAGCCCGATGACCACGCCGGGCCCCACGATGCTGGTCCCGAAGAGCAGCGTCAGATAGGCGCGGTGGGTGCGCTGGCCCCAGGCCGGTAGGCAGAGGCTCTTGTGGCCCCTTCGGACCAGCCGGATGGCCAGCATCATGGGCAGTGCCAACAGCAGTGCCAGCAGCCACGTGCCCAGCGCCAGGACCTTGCGGTAGCCCTTGGAACGCTGCACCATGTCCAGCGGCCTCACCACGGCGGCGTAGCGCTCCCTGCTCATGAGGGTCAGGGTGAAGATGCTGGCGTGCATGGTCAGGAAGTCCAGGCTGAAGAGGATGCGGCAGCCCACGTCGCCGAAGTTCCACCTCTTGGTGACGTAGGTAGCTACAATGAAGGGGATGCTGAGCAGGTAGAGGAGGTCCGCCAGCGCCAGGTTGATGACGTAGACGTACATGGAGGCCGAGGCGTGCAGGAAGCGGCACATGACCGTCAGCGTGTACACGTTGCCTGCCATGCCCACTACGCCCATGGCCGAGAGCACCACCCCGATGGTGCCCGTGGCCACCAGGTCCTCCAGGGAGTTGGGCTCCGTTGGGCTGGCCAACGAGCTGTTGAAGGACGCATTGGGGGCACCAGGCAACTCGGGCATGGCGCTGCCCATCGTAGCCGGCACCGGGAACCTGCTCGATGGCTCTGGGCTCAGTGCCATCTCTGCCACCTCACACTGGGCTCGGGGCTGGGGCCGGCTGCTCCTTTAGGCAGAGAGGGGGCATCTGTGGGTAACAAGCTTGTCCTGCAGGAGAGGATGCTCGTTAAAGATGCAGGTCAGGCACCCCTTCCCACTCCCAAGAGGCCATAAGAGGCCACAGTTCCCACCGGGCTGGGGAAGCCTGCAGAGGGACAGGGCTCACCAACTGTGATGCCCCCTTGGGGACTCTCCAGTGCAGAACTCTAACACTCTGCCTCAGTTCCCCAGCTATCCAGGGAGACCAGAGAACCACCCAGACCAGTTGCTCCCATGCATGCCCCAGTAGCACTCCCACCCTGGGCCACAATGCAAGTTCAAAGGCCTCTCAGCTGGCTGGCCTTTCCTGAAAATCAGGGCACAGCAGCCATAATCCAGGATGGTTCACTCCTGGATGAACCAGGAGTCCTCACTAGGCCTCCTCACTTCCTCATCCGTGAAGGGCAGGGAAGCCGGGCTGACCCCTGTGTCTTCCTCCCCATTTAGTTCTCCTGTATGTTTTTTAAAAATACATTTTGTAAAAAAAAAAAAAAAAAAAAAAAAATACATTTTGTTCAGATTGCAAAAGTAATATCTGCCAACTTTAAAGTTCAAATAGGAAAATATGTTAGATAAAGAGGGGAAAGCCCTCATAATCTTCCTTTATTCACATGGGGGAAATAAACCTGACTCCTATTTCCCACCACACAAGAAAACAATTCAAGGTGGACTGTGTACCTGTATGTAATAGATTAAATCAATTAATTAATCAAGCTCTGGAAGAAATGTAGGAGAATATCTGCACGACCGTGGGTAAACAAAAATTTCTCAAAAAAAAAAAAAAAGAGCATAAAGTACTTGTAGTAAAAGACCCACCAATTGGATTTCATGAAAATTAAGAACTTCACTGAGAGAGTAAAAGATGTAAACCATGGACTGGGAAAGATAATCTGAAGACACATATCAGACAAAGAACTAGTAATCAAAATACGTGAAAGAACTACAAATCAATAAAGACCAATGACTCAACTGAAAGAAAAAAAAAAAGACAAAATTTGAACAGGAAATTCATAAAACTGCTGGGAGGACATGAAGGAAATGAACTCCTGAACTGCTAGTGGAGGACAAGAACAGTGCAGCCGCCTGTGGCAAACACTGGCATCCTCGGTAAAGTTGGACACGCGCCTGTCCTCTCATCCAGCAGTTCTACTCTTAGGTTTATGCCAAGAAAAATAAGTGCAAATGGCCGCAAAAAGCAAGAGTGAGAACGTTCATAGCAGTCAGAAGCTGGAAACCACCCAAACGTCCATGAATAGTAGTGTGGATAAAGAAACTGTGACACCCGCCCCCCCCCCCATAAAAATGCTCCAAGGCGATGAAGAAAACGAAATTATTGAACAGCCAACAACTTGATGAAACTCAAATATGCTCTGTTGAGTTGGGGGGGTGGGGGTGTGGGGAAGAAACGAAGCACACAGGAAGAGTACACACTGTAATTCCCTTTCCCTGAAGCTGGGGAAAAGGCAACATCTCTACCAGTGGTTGAAGAGGGTGCTAATTGGTAGGCGGCACCAGAGAGCACTCCAGGGAAAGGACTTTTGCTAAGTCCTCATGTGGCGCTGGTTACAGGGGTGTCCTGGTGGCTCAGATAGTAAAGAATCCGCCTGCAATGCGGGAGACCTGGGTTTGATCCGTGGGTTGGGAAGATCGTCTGGAGGAGCGCATGGCAACCCACTCCAGTATTCTCCCCATAAACAGGGGAGTCTGGCGGGCTATGCAGTCCATGGGGACCCCAGGAGTCAGACAGGACTGAGCGACTAAGCACAGACATGTAAAAGCTCCTGGAGTTGCATACCCATGACCCGTGCTTACTGTTGAAAATTACCCTCATAAGAAAAAAAAAAAAAAAAGAGCTAAAACTTGAATACTTGAATGAGAGGAGAGGCCCCTTTATCTCCCGATCTCCCCACATCCAGGGATAATGTGGCCGGATAAAACTGGCTCCCGGTTTTTTCCCTCTGAAGGTACAGCGTTCGCACTAACATGGATAAACTCGGGGTGTCCAACCGGAGTGGCGTGGTCTGAGCCCTCGGTGCAGATAGGCAACCTGGGTGCAGAGACGCTGTCCTAGGCCCCCTTCCCGTGGGACCTGGCCCAATGTCGGGCCTGGCGAGGGGAGCTGGGGTCCTTCCTACAGGCTCGAGGCGCCCTCCACGGCCGCAGCCCCCAGTGGGTCGGGGTTCCAGAGACCTCCCGCAGGGGCTGCCGCGAACCTGGCGGAGGACCTCCCAGGAGGGACGCGAAACAGCCGCCGAGCCCACCGCGCACACCTCACCGCTCGCCACCCTCCGAAGCGCCGCGCATCTCCCCAGGGGGCGCTGGGAGGGCTTCGTGGTCGAGAGATCCTGCCGGGGACGGCGCGGGCCGGCGGGGAGGGCGCCCCGCGCCCCGGGTCCCGGCCCCTGCTCCCGCCCCGCACCCTCGCAGTGCCTACGCCCACCTCCGTCACCAGGCAGTCAGGTGTGGTCGCCGAGCCCCCCGGGGTCGTGCTCTGGACTGGCGCTTCGTCGCCAAGCGTCTCCAAACGCTCAGCGCGGCACGGAAACCTTTCCGAGGGCTCTGCCCGGTAGAGGCGCACAGAGGACGTGGGGGCTCCCAGGGGCGCGTGGTGGAGGGGAGCCCGCCCGCCGGTCTCGCCCGGAGAGCCGCGCTCTGCGCCCAGGCCCCTGTCGTCGCCGCCACCTGCCCGACTGCCAGCTGGGAATGCGCGGCGGCCCAGCGCCCGGCCCGGATATTAATAACCCGGGGGAGGGGGGCGGCTGGAGAGGGGGCGAGGATGCGCTGCGGTGGGGGGAGCCACGGAGGCCCGGGGAAGGGAGGGCAGCAGGGGCGGTAGCGGGGGGTGGCAAAGCGAGAGGGCAGATCACGGTCGCAGCTGGGACCCCAGACGCATCCGTGGAGTGAAGTTCAGTCCAGCCTGGTTGGCCCCACCGCGGAGCGCCTCTGCTTCCCTTCGCCCTCTACACTCCAACACCCCTCAGTTTCCCGGACACTGAGCCTGGGACTTGGATTTAGATTGTCAGTCAAGCCCTGGACCCTCCCCTGCACCTGGTGGGGACGCACTGGGTGGAGGGTGGTTCTGAGAGACCCATGCGAGGCCAGGACTCAGTGTCATTAAAGACATTCATAATCTGCACTCGTCACTATTTCCAAAACCTTTTATCAAGGCAAACCTTTTATAGTCTCCATTTGACAACTCCACATCCCACTCCCCCTGACCCTGACAACCACCATTCTCCTTTGGTCTCCATGGATTCCACTACTCTAAGGACACTCTGTGAGTGGGACCATACATTTGTCCCTTAGCGTCTGGCTTCTTTAACTTGCCACGATGTCTTCAAGCTTCCTTCATGTTGTAGCAAGGGTCAGAGTTTCCATCCTTTTCAAGACTGAAGAGTATTCTGTGAAGACTGAAGAGTATCTTCTGATTGAAGATAAACCACTTTGTTTTTCCCTTCATCCCTGATGGATTCTTTTGGTGATGGTGGCTAGTGCTGCTATGAATATTTTTATTTATAATTTTCTGTTCCTTTTATGCATCATGGTCCTTTCTTTATTTCTTTGAAAAATCCTAACCGTCCTTAGTTGTCAGATCTTTTCCAGATGACTCCGTTTTCAGGGACCCTGGGGCCCTCCGAGCACTGCTGTCCACTCCTCATTGACCCTCAGCCTGGAGGCTCCTGGTATAGGGGTGTGCCTGAGTCACCCCACTGCTACTCTCGGACAGGTGGACTCATAGGCAGGTCTTCTTCTCATCCTCCTGCCCTGTGGACAGGTGATTCAGGCTGGTCGGCCTCATGGTATTCAGGCTCACCTGCTGCCTTTGGTCCAAGCACCCTGTGACCAAGGGCAAGCCCAGGTCACAGAGAGAAGCTTCCAGGAACACAGCCAGGGTTAGCTGCTGGGGTCACTGAGCAGCCTGGCTTGACATAGGCCCTCAGGGCTGCAGGCTGGGAAATATGGATGATCAAGGACAGCATCTGTTTAGGTGCTGGTCAGCTCCCTGCCCATCTCAGAGCAGCCTTGGTCTCATTTCCTGGTCATGATGTCCTGCAGAGACACAGGCCACACAGCCCATGGCCTCCTCTCTGTTTGCACCACGAGGGAAGGACAGACACCCATCCATCGTGCATGTTAGACAGACCCCATGGACGGCAGGGGAGGGGCTGGGCTGTCCTGAGTGTGAGTGACAGGACCCAATGGAAGGAGGGGGAAATATTGTGAGACCTGAAGGTGACGGTGGCTGATATGTCCTCTCAAGGGACGTCATCGGGGATTATCTGAAACTCTTTCTCTATTGCACTGTGTCCTTAGCCTGGACCTGAGAGGACCTGAATGCCTGCAGTGGTTGGGCTCGGGGCTTGAGAGAGGGCCAGGATCCTGCAGGGAGCTGGTGCTGCTGTCCTCAGGTTAGTGGACTACATCTCTAAGATCTACTGTGTTCTTTGCAAACTTAACTCTTCCTGTCTCTGATTCACTTTATGGACCATTAAATCATAATCATAAAGCTCCCACTTTCCCCAAATGTGACTTTAAAGCTTTGCTCTGCATGTAATGGGGTTTCCCTGGTGGCTCAAATTTGAAGAAATTGTCCTGCAATGCAGGAGACCCAGGTTTGATCCCTGGGTCGGGAAGATGTCCTGGAGAAGGGAATGGCTACCCACTCCAGTATTCTTGCCTGGTGAATTCCCTGGACAGAGGAGCCTGGTGAGTTACAGTCTGTGGGGTCACAAAGAGTTGCATGACTGAGCCTGTCTCTGATTCATTTTTATGGACCATTAAATCATAAATCAGAATCATAAAGCTCCCACTTTCCCCAAATGTGACTTTAAAGCTTTGCTCTTCATATAATGTGTTCATTATATTTTGAAATGATCATTTTTCTGCAAGAACTCTTTTCCAGCTGAATTACTAAATTAGGTGGAAAATGAGATGCCATAGGCTGAATCTGGCTTCATGGGGTCTCTTCACAGGTGCCCACCCAGCCTGACCACAGACTTGTCAGAGGCACGTCTTATCACTGTCCTGTCCCCCCAGCCCCTAAAAAAATGCCCTGGAAGAGAAAGGGGAGGGAGTAGGACTGGGGGTGGAGGGAAAACAGGCCTCAATGCACCTGTAAGAGTCTAGGCCAGCCCCTTGCAGGAGAGCAAAGACTGGAAGGAGTCCAGAGTTGGGCAGACATGGCCCACATAGCCTCACCAGTCACTGACAGAGACTTTCTGAGGCCCAACGGGGGGCCCCTGCCCCAGAAGGAGGTCCCAGAAGGGACACACCTGCTTGGCCACCCCTCCCCCAGCCCAGGGCTCTTTTGCAGTCAGTAGCTAACTGTGTTTTCTAGGAGATTCTTCCCTTGATGCTGTTGCTAATGTTGTTACTTGATTTCAATTTCAGAAACAATTTCCCCAATCCTTGTCTCATATACTCAAGATCTGAGACCCAGCTGGAGGGATGAGTATTGCAATCAAACCAATTAAAACCTGTTCAGGTCTCCAGCTGGAGGCGGGCCCCTATAGACTAGCAGAGAGCCTCCAGGTTCTGAGCAATCCACGTGACTGAAGTGCATGAGAGTTCAAAGAGGTCCCGACTGTAAATATCCGGGTTCAGGAAAGCTGGATGCTGGGAGAGGGAGGAGAAATGTCAAGTACACACAACACTGTCTCTCTCATTATTGACATTGGGGCCCCTAGGGGAGCCCTGTGGCCCTTTTGCCTAGAGAAGAGGTGCTGCAGGTCCAACGCTGCTGCCTCCCAGGTCCCAGGGGGCCATACAGGCTGGGTAGCCTATGGAAAAGGGCCCCAATTCAGAATCCATGAAACTGTGTATTCTGAGTGAAAAGGCTGGAGGAAGAGGCCCCAAGAGCCCTTCTGGGGATGGCAAAGTGGGAGTTGGTGCAGGAGATGCGGTAGAAACCCCAGGGCCTCCAGTTCTGTCCTGAAAGCAGGACAGCCAAGGCCACGTCCTCACATTCTCCATGGGCTCTAACTCCTGATTCTGTCCAGGTAGCAGAGTACAGAGGCCCTGCTCCCCTCAGCATGGCCATCACGCTCCTTCCTGCCTCCTTGGGAAACCAGAAGGTCAGGGCCCCACCTTCATGAGGCCCTTTAGCCCCACCCCTGAAGACAGCAGTGGAGTGGGGTGCCTGGGCCTCTAAACTAATGGAGGTACATCTGCTGTAGCCAGAATCTGAGATAGGAGGTCCCTGTTCCTACAGGTCTCTCCTGGAGTATTTAAGTGCACACTCAGATAGACTTTAGGTTTAAAAGTCTCCAGGACCATTATCACCATCAACTTTACCACCACCTCCATCACCAGCAGCAGCAGCAGCAGCACCACGATCAGCAGTGGCAGTATTTTTACCTTCACTCAGTACATAACACACACCTGGGTGCCTCCGTCTAGCTCAAGTGATGGTATTTTTCCATATTTGCTTCCAATGGTTGTTTAAGGAAATTATGCATCCCCAGCCCTCCAAGTTCCCATTCTCCTCTCTCCCCAGAGGCACCGCTGTCCTGACTTTATGGTGACTCCCAGACTTTGTTTTTGATCATGTCTTTTCCATGTGCAATTCATAATGTGCTTTAACATTTTTGTAAATAGAACATACTGTACCTATCTTTTTGCACTTTTATTTTTTCTCTTAACCTGACAGATATGAGCTCACTCGCCCTCTGAAAGTCTCTGTGGTGCTCCACGCCACACACATCAACTAATCTGGTCTTTCCTAGGGCCAGATGTTGACCAGAGTCAGGCAGAGAGCCCTGGACCAGATACGGAAATGGCCAAGGATGTCTGGACGCCAGCTGCCTCGGTGTGGATCTGGGTGCCTTCCCTGGGCAGCTGCATGGCCTCAGGGGAACTACCATCTCTCTGTGCCTCAGTTTCCTCATTTGTAAAATGTGACTAAAAGTAGACCTTTTAGTCACATCTGAGTGTTGAGAGATTTAAATGAGTTTATGCTTGTTAGTACTGGTGGCTCTCAGTAATCACTGGTGGTCAAGACAATGATGGCAATGAAGATGAAGGTGACGCCACGGTCCCTGCCTTTAAAAAATGTTCGATCTAGTGAGGAGAGGAGCCATGATCACCTTTCATGTGGCTTCCCAAGACAGAAATGCAGCTGCATCTGGGCTGTGTTTGGCTCCTGGCTTAGTGAGGGGAAGAGACAGACATCCCCTCTAACCACAGAGGGGGGCTGGTCCAGGAGGGGGTCCTGGAGGAGGGGGCTTTCTGTGCTGTGGGACTGCTAGGACGTGATAGGGGGAAGTGATTCTCCTAAATCCTAGGGGTCCGTGCGGTATGACCTGCCAGGCACAAGGCTGAAGCCCCCAGAAGACAGAGATTAAAGCTGGAACAGGCCACAGTCTCAGCTCAAGCCAAAAAGTGGTCAAACGTCCCCTGGTGCAGTGAGGTTCTGGGTGCCTGGACATCTGCCCTGTGCTACTGTGGCCTGTGCAGGTCAGGGTGTGGCCCATCAGCAGCCATAGCACAAGGCCCAGAGGCCCTGAGACCTGGGTCTTCAGAAGGTCAGGCTGCAGGGAAGCGGGTCCATGCCTCCTTCATACCATGCTAGGACCCCCACGGGAACAGGCCACATCTGGACCCCATGTCACCTCCTCAGGTGCTCGCAGTGACTGTAGCCCAGCCCTCAGCTGGTGAGGGGGTGCCTGAGGTTGGGAAGTCTCAGTCCGTAGTTGTCTTCCCTGCCTAACACAGATACTTCTAAAGAAGGCCCAGAAACGTTAGCAGTTTTCTGTCTGTAGGTTGGGGCAGGGACCCCTTTCCTGAAAGCACGCGCTTCACCCATGTTGCCCCCAACACAGAAATCGTTGCTGTGGCAGGACAATTTGTGGAGCTACTTCATCCTTCCTGCAGTGTTTCCTCCAAGGGCCCAGGGTCTGGGCACTGGAGACCATGGACCACCGCAGTAACAGAGGCTCCTGCAACACAAAGATGCCCCCAGGCCCCAGGGGCAGGGGTTGGCTTGGACTGGAGCAGGTCCCTCAGAGGCAGGAGCCCCAGGCCTGGCTGTGGTCAGCGACATGGACACACATCTTGATCGTGTCCATCAAGCTCCTTCCCTGCACAGAATAGCAGGAGATCTGGCCAGTCCTGTCCTCCTGCTTCCCTCAGAAATACCAGAAGCTCTGGGGTCATAGGTCCCCACCCCCACCTCACTTGATGGGCAGCTGCTCTCAGGGTGGTTTGGAAAAACCATGGCGTACATCGTACAACCCTCTCTGTGGCCCTTCCCAGGGCCGGGAATGCTGCCAGCCCTGCAGCAGATGTTTCTGGAAGGGGCCTGCTCCACAGACGGTGGGATGCCGCATGCCCATGCCCTCTCCCCTCCCTTTGGACCCCACCCTCTCTGTCCTGTGTTTTTTCCAGTGCTCTCGGCCTAGTTCCTCACCGAGCCTCACACCAGGTCTGACCTTCTGGGGCCAGCGCACCATCGACTGATAAAGTACAGAATCCAGTTAAATTTGAATTGCTGATCAACGACAAATTACTTTCAACGCTGTTTGCGACACCTGACAGAAATATCCCTCCACAGGCACCCAGGCTGTGAATGCAATAAGCATAATTATTTGTGCTGCTGCTCCGGATTTGAGAGAAAATCACCATGTAATTGTATACAGTGGGAAGGCTAGAGTCTCCACTAAAGGCCAAAGTTGACTTGCTGTTTTAATGGAAAGAATGGATTAATTCACATTGGAGGGGTATGGAGGGGCTAGGGGGATTGTTGGCATTGTTCTTCACAGGTCCTCTGAAAAGAGAACAGGCAATTATCCCTACTCTGGGCCAATGTTCTACATATTTTATTTTTGATTTTTTTTTAATTGCAGTGAAATTCACATAACATAGTTAACTATTCAGTGGCTTGTAGTACTTTCACAATATTGTGCAGCTATTACTTCCATCTAGTTCCAGAATATTTTCGTCACCTCAGAAGGAGACCCTATACCCACTAAGCAATTATTTCCTCCTCCCCCTTTCCCTCAGTCTCTGGCAACCATTCGTTGCTATTGTTTCCATGGATTTGCCTATTCTGAATATTTCACATAAGTGAAATTATACAATGCAAACTCTTTTGTGGCAACTCCATTCACTTATCACAGTTTTTAAGATTTATCCATGTTGCAGCATCAGAACGTCACTCCTTTTCGTTTTTGCTTTAGTCACTTCAGTCCTGTCCTACTCTTTTGCAACCCTGTGGACTGTAGCCCGCCAGGTTCTTCTGTCCATGGGATTTCCCAGGCAAGAATACTGGAGTGGGTTGCCATTTCCTTCTCTAGGGGATCTCCCCAACCCAGGGATCCAATCTGTGTCTCCTGCATTGGCAGGTGGATTCTTTACCCCTCAGCCAACAGGGAAGCCTCATTCTTTTTATGGCTGAATAATAATACCCCACTGTATGGCTAGATCAGTTGATGAACTTTGGGTTGTTTCCACCTTTTGGCTATTGTGAATAATGCTGTTATAAGCATGCGGGTATATGTTATTAAATTATTTGGGTATATACCTAGGAGTAGAATTGCTGGGTCATATGGAAAATATATGTTTAATCTTTTTTAGGATACACCTGATCTTATTTCATCTTCACCATTATCTTGTGAATTGATGTTTTCCCCATTTTCAGATGAGACGAGCTGAGGAACTAGCTGTAACCTCTTGGCAAAGAGCTGGAACTCTTGGGTGTTATTTCAGGGTTGCCTCCTCCTGACCTCAGCATCACCGCAGTACTGCAAAGCAGCTGGGTCATTAAAAAAAAAAAAAGTTAGCCTGCCTAAAACAAGGGTTTGCTGGAGCCATGAATAAATGGACTGTTTAACCTGGAGGGACAGAGAAAGGAGGGGGTGAAGGCAAGACCACACTCTTTATTTGGAAGAAGAGCCAGATGTGTGTTCAAATACAGACTCCAAGTCGATAAATGCCTACAGAGTTATGAGATCATGTTGAAATGAAGTGTTTTGAGTGACTGCTATATTAATGCCTTCCCTCCATCTAATTAGCATCAGATGTCTTTAAGACCTGCCTGGAGATTCACATCTGAAAGATATGAGAGAAAAAGACTGTTCCCAAATGTCAATGAAAGGACCTTACTGCTATGTCAATACCTACCATAGCAGCAACTCCCCAACTCCCACACCTAGAGTGGGCCCTTAGACTGGCATCTTTCACTGAAAGGGATACAGCTCATCTTTGAATCACTGGAGGCTCTGCCAACCAGAAACTCCCAGCGGAGGATTGTGGAACCCTCTAGATTGGTTGTTTATAAGGAAAAGAAGTCACCAATTAAGAGCTTCTTTCTAGCACTTGGACAAGACCTCCAAAGCTTCCTTCTCCTGTAAGTCTGTGCAAAGAATGGAGAGGGTGATGCACATGGTCCCCCATTTCCCTCCCCCATGTCATGAACATTATTAGCAATTTTTGTGCATGGTTCTACCTCTAGTTTTTTTGTTTGTTTGTTTTTAAATATCAGGGGCACAAATTTAGATTGACTAAAATCTGCATTTGATGACACAGTCTCATTGTTCAAAGTATGGCCCTTTGTTATTTTAAGCATGTGTGTATGTATTTGTTGTTTATAAATAATGTGATAAATACCTGTAAGCACTAGGAGCCAAAAAACTGACCAGAATCCTCATCTGGCCTGTGCTGCTCCCCTCTCTGTCCCCTGCTTCCAGGGGACTTAAATCTGTAAAGGTGACTTGGCCGGGACACTTAGACAATAAGGACTAGCTGAGGATGAATCAAGACAGGGCTTTGATGCACAACTCTTAATACTTTATTAAATTAAAAAAAACAAGAACTAAACGGTCAAACTGCATTAAAAGGCCAACATTTAAAACCGGGCCTTCTCTCACTACAGACCAGAATGTCCAGTGCTGCTGACAGGGTCCTGTGGAGACCCAGAGACCACCTGGTGACCCTGTCACCCAAGACTGAGAGTATGTATCCCACCCATGACATTTCTCTACAAGTCAAGGGCACGACTCTGCACCCTGCTCTTCATGCCACATTCTACAGCAGTTGTTCACACCAGCACATCCTTGTCGACTTCATGCTCCTAACTCCATGACAGGTGGCTTCTCTCCTCAATACTGATATTTGTGTTGTTTCCTTGTTAGGCTGTGGTAGGTCCCATTTCTTAACCTCTGGCCACTCACCATTCTTCCTCTCCAGGCCCAAGTCCCCATCCAACGATAATGGCTACCCAGGCTGCTGTGGAGTGGTCAGCCCTTCTAGCCTCTGATGTTCTGGGGAAGCCAGGACATGGTGACCATGTGGACCTCAGTCCCTCAGTTCTGGGACCCTGGGTTGAGGGGCTGGAAACGTGGCAGCTCTCCCAGGGCCGAGGCTCCCACAGCAGCCAGGTTCTCTCCAGGCTCCAGCCCACTGGTGCTGGCATCTGCTCCTTGGGTGGAGGACTGTGGCCTAGAGGCTGAGTCCCCCTCCTCAGACTTCCTCTTGGCCCAGGGTGAATAAGAAAGGATGGTGAATCCCCTCTTAAGCAGGGCTGAATCTGCAGGCACCAGCTCTTCAGTCTGCCCTGGAAGGGAGGATTCCAGAATGCTTAGCTTCCAGTGGTGCAGTTCCTGCTTCTGGGGTGCATCTTGGAGTCTCACCACCCACACCTCCTCAGGCTCCAGCAGCAGTTTCCAACACTGGCCTGGGGTCATTCGGACCCTTTTTGGCTTCATCTTCTGGAGGTAGACAGCATCATAGCAGCCCACCAGGGAGAGGATCTGCAGGTCCAGTAAATAGGCTTCAGCCTCAACAGGGTCCATGTCCTGAGTGGTGCCCAGCTCCAAAACCATGGGCTCTCCTGGAGGCAAGTCCACTTTGAAAAACCCCTCCCACGGAACAGAGGGGCTTGGCCAGTGGGAACAAGTAGGGATTCCCCCAAATCTCCAGGGAAGGCCCTGGGTCCAGTCAGCATCTTCAGCATCCAGGCCCAGGGGTGCCGCATCCTGAGGCTGCAGCTCAGTGGGCACAAGGTGATCATCTATGTCCATGTCTTCTGACTCCACAGGGCCTGATGCCAGGGTGTCCAATCCCCAGTCCACAGACTCGCCCTGTGCAGGCTGCCATAGGCCCTGTGCCCAATTTGGCCCCATCCCTGGGGATGACCCTTGCTCAGACCCTGTCTCTGAGTTATCCATAAGCTCAGGGTCCCAATCTCCATCTTCCCAGTCTTCTGACTCTAGCTGCTGCTTAAGGTCCAGAAAGGCAGCCTTGTAACAAGCAAAGCAGATCCTTAGCTGGCTGCCATGTTGAAGCTGATACATCCAGGATGCATGGAGATAGGACATGCCCTCTGCCCCATATCGCTTGCTGACTGGAGGGCACATGGCCAAGCTGCCTGCCTCCTGAGAAAGAGACAGCAGGAGCAGGACTAGCTGTGATCTTAGATGGTCTGGTCCACAGAAGGGGGCACAGAAGAGCAAGGGTCAGGGAGGAGGGGCAAGAGAACAGAGAAGAGAAAGTTAAGATCACCAGGAGAAGAATTTGGGGTAGGGGTAGATGAGCTGGGTCTCAATCCAACAGGGACCTGTAGAGGTTGGGAGCGAAGAAACTCTGGAAATAACTTCTGCTGATACCAGGGCTCGGTCCTCTGGGAGCTGCAAAAGGAAAAAAAAAAAAAAAAGCAGTGAGGTTAGGGCGCCCCCAGCAGGCAGGAGGGAGCAAGTCACACAGGGAGGAGAATCTGACCACATCTGACAAAACCTGAGGGAACCTCTCAGGACCTGACAGAACCAGAAAGAATCACTCAGAATCTGAGGGTCCTGTCAGAATCTGACCAAATCTGACAGAACCCGAGAGAATCGGTCAGAACCTAAAGGAATCCGTCAGAACCTGACCAAGTCTGACCGAATCTGACAAAACCTGAGGGAAAATTCAGAACCTGAGTCTATTAGATCCTAAGGAAACCTATCAGAACCTAATAGGATCAGAGACAATCAATCAAAACCTTAGGGTCCTGTCAGAGTCGCACCAAATCTGACAAAACCTGAGAGAACATGTCAGAACCTCAGAGAATCTGTCAGAACCAAAGGAAACCTGTCAGGACCTGACAAATAGAATTGATCAGACCCTGAGAGAATCTGTCAAAATCTGTCAGAAACTGAGGGAAACTGCGAGCACCTGAACAAACCTGACTAAATGTGACAGAACCTGACCAAGTCTGACAAAACCTGTTGGAACATGTGAGAATGTGTGAAAACCTGAGGGAACCTATCAGATCCTGACCAAATCTGACAAAACCTGCCTGAACCTGACAGAATCTGAGAGAATTGGTCAGAACCTGAGGGAATCTATCAGAACCTAAGGAAATCTGTCAAAACCCAACAGAGAGAATCAGTCCGAACCTGAGGGATCCTGTCAGACCTGACCAAATCTGACTGAATCTGACAGAACCTGACTAAATCTGAGAGAACCTGATGGAACCTGACAGAACAAGAGAATCAGTCAGAACCTGAGGGTCCTGTCAGATCTCACCAAATCTGATAGAACCTGCCAGAGACTGACAAAACCTGAAAGAAAGTGTTGGAACCTGAGAGAATGTCAGAACCTGAGGGAGCTGGTCAGAACCTGACCAAATCTGATAATATCTGTTAGAACCTGTGAGAATCTGTGAGAACTTGAGGGAATCTGTCAGAACCTGAACAAATCTGACAAAACTTGACTGAACCTGACAGAATCTGAAAGAATCAGTCAGAACCTGAGGGATCCTGTCAGACCTGACCAAATCTGTCCAATCTGACAGAACCTGACTAAATCTGACAGAACCTGATGGAACCTGTCAGAACCTGACAGAACCAGAGAATCAGTCAGAACATGAGGGTCCTGTCAGATCTCACCAAATCCAATAGAACCTGCCAGAGAATGAGAAGACCTGAGGAAAACTAACAGAACCTGATAGAGCCTGAGAAAACCTGAAGGGACCTATTGGAACCTGAGAGAATATCAGAACCCAAGGGAGCTGGTCAGAACCTGACCAAATATAACAGAACCTGACAGAACTTGTTAGAAACTTTTGGAATCTGATAGAGCTGTCAGAACCTGAGGGAACCTGACAGAATGTGTCAGAAACTGGTGGAAACTGACAAGAACATGAGGTATCTGTCAGAACCTGAACCTTATAAAATCTGAAGGAGCCTAACTGAACTACCCCCACCTGAGCTAGCCTGTTTGGCCTGAGGCCACGCTGGACCACATTGGCACTGCAGGCTCCAAGCCTCACACTGTTAGTCTGTAGGCCTCACTCTTTTACTTCAAGGGGTTCTCACCCAGCTTGGTACCGCCCTCCTGTGGGTACACGTGGGGAAAGGAGGGAAGGGATCCTGACTGAACATATAAAGAGTCATTTCCCATGGTGCTCTGGGCTCCATATTTCCCATGAGCCTCAGCCCACCAGGAAATGAAACTGCTGAGTCATCCTCACTTCCCTCCATCCCAGGAGAGCCTGTGTAGCCCCCAGAGAGGGCAGTCTTGTTCCTCTAACCCTGTCACCAGGGTGATTGTTCCTGTGATATTTGCTCCTCTGAGGGCTGAGAAAACTGTTCCCATTGTTCTTTTCATTCTGCAGGTTTCTGAAATTGTGTGGGTGATCCTCTGTCTTATGGTTATTGTCGCTTTGTGGGTCCCTTGGGTGACTGCCTGATCACAGAGCTTGTCTTTCTGTGGTTAAAATGGATTCTTTCTTGTATCTCTTGATGAAAGTTTCTTTATGAATTCCAGAAACTGATCAATTGCCAGTTATTTACAATTTAGGCATATTTCTGTCCCTCTGACTTTTCACTTCTAAAATAAAGGCTCTTTACCTATAAATAATAAATAATTGCTGGAGAGGGTGTGGAGAAACGGAAAACATTGTTGGTGGGAATGTAAATTGGTACTGCAAGTATGGAGAACAGGATGAAGTTTTCTCAAAAAACTAAAAATAGAGTTGTCATATGATCCAGTAATCCCACTCCTGGATATGTATCCAGAGAAGACTGTAATTTGAAAAGAAACATGCACCCCAATGTTCATAGAAGCACTATTCACAATAGCTAAGGCATGGAAACAATCTAAATGTCCATTGACAGGCAAATGGATAAAGAAGATGTATCCCAAGTGGCACTAGTGGTAAAGAATCCACCTGCTAATGCAGGAGGTATAAGAGGTAGAGTTTCAATCCCTGGGTAGGGAAGATCCTCTGGAGTAGAAAATGGCAACCCACTCCAGGATCTTTGCCTGGAGAATCCTGTGGATGGATGAGCCTTGCAGGCTACAGTCCATGGGGTTGCAAAGAGTCAGACATGGCTGAAGCAACTTAGCATATATATATAATAACCCATATATATATACACAATGGATTACTATTTGGTCATAAAAAAAGAATGAAACATTGCCATTGACAGCAACATAGATGGACCTAAAGGTTATCATACTAAGGGAAGTCAGAAAGAGAAAGACAAATACCATATGGTATTATATGTGGACTCTAAAATACAACACAAACAGAAACACTCTCACAGACACAAGAAACAGACTTGTGTTGCCAAGAGAGATGGGGGATGTAGGAGAGAAGGATTGGGTGTTCGGGATTAACAGATGCAAACTATTATATAGAGAATGGGTAAACAATGTCATACTGTATAGCAGTGAAAGTGAAAGACTCCTAGTTATGTATGATTGTGCAAGCCCATGACTGTAGTCTGCCAGGCTCTTCTTTCCATGGGATTTCCCAGGCAAGAATACTGGAGTGGGTTGCCATTTCCTTCTCTAGGGGATCTTCCTGATGCAAGGATCAAGTAGTGGTCTCCTGCATTGCAGGCGGATTCTTTGCCATCTGAACCACCAGGGAAACCCACTGGATAGCACAGAGAACTATATTCAATATCCAGTAATAAGCCATAATGGAAAAAAATATGAAAAAGAGTGTATATATATGTGTGTGTGTGCTTAGTCACTCAGTTGTGTCTGACTCTTTGTGACCCCCATGGACTGTAGCCCATCAGTCCCCTCTGTCCATGGGGTTCCTCCAGGCAAAAATACTGGCATGGGTTGCCATGCCCTCCTCCAGGCGATCTTTCAACCCAGGGATTGAACCCAGGTCTCCCATATTGTGAGCAAATTCTTTACCATCTGAGCCACCAGGGAAGCCTATATATATATATATATAACAGAATCACTTTGCTGTACAGCAGAGATTAACACAACATTGTAAATCAACTTATACTTCAATCAAATTTTAAAATAAAATAAAGACTCTTTAAATGAACACTTAAAAAATTAAGCACTGCTTTTAGAACAGTTTTGTCTTCATGGCAAAACTGAGGAGAAGTTAGAGAGAATTCTTATAACTACCCCTGCCCCACACAACACAGCCTCACTATCAAACTCTACACCACATGGTACATTTGTAACCATCAACGAACCTATAGCGATACACCATTATCACTCAATGTGAACAGTTTGTATTAGGGTTTACTTTCAGTGCTGTTCAAACTATGGATTTAGACAAAAGTTTAATGACATACATATGTGATAGTTTTACTGTCCCTGTTCTCCCAATTTAACTCTACCTATCCCCACCCCTGGCAACCACTGATATTTTTTTTGTCTCCATAGTTTTGCTTTTTCCTGAATGCTGGATAGTTGGAATCATACAATAGGTAGCCTTTTCAGATTGACTTCCTTCACTTTGTAATATGTAGTTAAGTTTCCTCCATGTCTTTTATGGCTTGATAACTCACTTCTTTTCAGCACTGAATATTCCATTGATTGGATGGACCATAGTTTATTTATCTACTCACTTACTGAAGGACTTCTTGCCTGCTTCCAAGTTTTGGCAATTATAACGAAGCTGCTATAAACATCATGTGCAAAAAAAAAATTACATGCAAGTTTTTGTGTGACAAAAGCTTTGAACTCATTAGGCAAATACCAAGGAGTGGGATTTCTGGATCACTTGATAAGGGTATGTTTAGTTTCTTAAGAAATCCCCAGTCTTCCAAAGTGGCTGCACTATTTTGCATTCCCACCAGCAGTGATTGAGAGTTCCTGTTGCTCTACATTCTGGCCAGCATTTGGTGTTGTCTGTATTCTGGATTTTGACCATTCTGATAGGTATGTAATGAATGGTATCTTATATTGTTTTAATTTGCAATTCCATAATGACATATAATGTGGAGCATCTTTTCATGTGCTATCTGCCATCTGTATACCTTCTTCGGTAGGTTTCTGTTTAGGTTGGTTGCCTAGTTTTAAATCAGGTTGTTTATTTTCTTATTGGTAAGTTTTAAGAGTTCTTTGTATATTTTGGACAACAGTTCTTTATCAGATGTGTGTTTTGCAAGGGCTTCCCATGTGGCACGATGGTAAAGAACCCGCCTGCCAATGCAGGAGATGTAAGAGATGTGGGTTTGATCCTTGGGTGGGGAAGATCCCCTGGAGGAGGGCATGGCAACCCACTCCATTATTCTTTCTTGGAGAATCCCATGGACAGAGGAGCCTGGCAGGCTACAGTCCCTAGGGTCACAAAGAGTTGGACACGACACACACGGTTTAGCATGCATGCATGTCTTTTGCAAATATTTTTTCCTAGTCTGTGGTTTGTCTTCTCATTCTCATGAGTGTCTTTTGCAGAGCAGAAGTTTTTATTTTTAGTTAAATCCAGCTGATTCTATCTCTTTGATGCTACATCTAAAAAGTCATTGCCATATTCAAAGTCATTTAGATTTTATCCTATTATCTACTAGGAGTTTCACAGTTTGCACATTATATTTAGGTCTATGATCTACTTTGTGTTAGTTTTTTGTGCAAGATCTGTGAATAGATTCATATACTTGTATGTGGATGTCCACTATTTCCAGCACCATTTTTTAAATAGACTATCTTTTCTTTACTGTATTGCCTTTGCCTCTTTGTCAAAGATCAGCGGACTATATTTATGTAGGTAACAGACACTTTAAAACAAAGACTTGTTTAGAGTCTGATAATCAAATGTTAAACATTTCTTTTGAAATTTTTTTGGATTTTAAGTATATCCCACAATTCCAAGACCATGATGTTACTTTCCTTCATCTAATTCTTATTCTGGAATAATTTTGTTAGTTTGCTTCTTGTATTAGTGAGCTAGAGCTGCCATAAGAAAATACCAGACTAAGGAACTTAAACAGCAAAAACTTTTCTCACAGTTCTGGAGTCTGTAAATCCTAGATCAAGGTGCAAGGATGGTTGGGTTCTGGTGAGAACCCTCTTCCTGACTATGCAGATTGCAACCTTCTTGCTGTGTCATCACATAATAGAGAGAGGGAGATCTAGCTCTCTTTCCTTATAAGGCCACAATCCTATCTGATTAGGGCCCCACTCTTATGACTTTATTTAACCCTAATTATCTCCTGCTTCCCAAGGTGACTTAGTGGTAAAGAATCCACCTGGCAATGCAGGAGACCCGGGATCGATCCCTGGGTCAGGAAGATGCCCTGGAAAAGGAAATGACAACCCACTCCAGTGTTCTTGCCTGGAAAATCCCATGGACAGAGGAGCCTGGCAGGCTACAGTCCATGGGGTTGCAAATAGTCAGACACGATTTCATGACTGAACCACTACCACCAATTATCTGCTAAAGATCTTATTCCAAATGTAGTTTTAGTGAGGATTAGGGCTTCAACATATGAATTTTGGAGGGACCTATTTAGTCTACAGTACTTCTCTTCGTTTGTATACAAAATACAATTTAAGTGGGAGTTGCTTTTATTAACAGTGTTAAGAATGTAGATAGACAGCTTTTAAAACGATTTGCCAATTTAATTGTGTAAATCAATCCTTATTTCCAAACTTCAACAGATATATTCAAGCACACCAGCAGTGTCTCCCCCGAGATGTTTGTGGCACATCCCAGGATGAAGGAATCTGTAGTCGGCCTCTGGGCCTGGATTGGGCAGTGCCTGCAGGAAGGAGAAAAGACCACCTCTAGAATCAGGCAACTTAAAGGTTGGTTCCCAGATTTTGCTCCAGGTTAAAATTTTCTTGGGAGCTTTGAAGAGTCCCAGTGGCCACATCATAGCATGCGGCAGACACACCTGAGGTGTGTTACACCCTCAGTTACAGTCAGTTACACCCTCACTGTGATTAGTGGTGGAGCTTGTGACTTGCTTCCAACCAAGAGCAGTGGTAAAGGTGGTGGGTGTCTCTGCCTTGATGAGGTTGCATTATGTGGGAAAATGTCCCTCCTGCAATGAGGAGGTTATATTATGAGACAAAGTGTCCCTTCTGCAATGATATTACTCTAAGATTAAGTAAGACTCTTACCCAGCTCTTGCTCTCTCCTGGAGGCCTTGAAGAGGGAGAAGAGCCGTGCTGTCTGTGAACTGTGGGGTGCCTCTGGGACCAGTTGACAGCCAGCAAAGCCGAAGTCATCGGCACTAAAACCACAAGGAAGTGAATTCTGCCAGCAGAGAACACAGCACAGCCAACACCTTGGTTGAGACTTTGAGCAGGAGGCCAGTCAGAGCATGTCCCAACTCCTAACCCATGGAAACTTAAAAAAGAAATGTGTGCTATTTGGTAAACCACTAAGTTTGGTAATTTGCTACAAAGCAAAAGATAATTTACATTCACCCCTTACCAGTGACATCAGAATTCTTACATGAGACACAGGCATTGATGTCTTTTCAATCTCTGCATGTGCTTCCAAAGTGCTGTCCAGTTAAAGAACCAGTACCTAGACCACTGGATGATGTTAGAACTTTTCCCATATATTGGGTCCTTTGATCCCTCCTCTCTTGCTAGTAAACCTGGTCTGAGTTCAATCGATACCCAAGCCAGTCTCCACAGGACCCTCAGTAGCCATGGCCCATCAATGACCAATGGGCCCCTCGTGACTCAGATAACCCACTGTGACCTGCCACAAACTGAGTAATTGGACCTCTCTTGAGTTCCTGACTCACGTGGCCTTCATGCAGCCAGAGTCATGGTCCAGAAGCCAGCAGGGCCCAGAACCTGCAGGACACCTAGACCCTGCCCATGACTCAAAGACCAGTCCCATGAACCCCGGACACAGGAGTTTTCATAATGGAGAAGGGTGAGAGAGAAGATGATGGTCAGCAGGGCTGACAGGCCAGAAAGGCACCAGGATGACTGCCCTGGTCCAGCTCAGGGCCCCATGGCTGAGTGCAAACACTGGCTAAGACTCTCGGAAGGAAGAAGACCAAAGCCCCACCATGTGCTGCCGGATCACCCGCACCTTTGTGCTGCAGCAGAAGTTACTGGTTTCACCCATTCAGCCTTCCACAGTTCCTGAGGCTCAGAACATTCCAGAGATGTTTGTGGGGTGGACACATTCCTGCTCCTTCTCTGGCTTGGTGACCTCCATCCTCAGGATAGCCAGTTGTCACACTGTTCCTGACCTGCTGTATACCCGGGCATGGCCCCTGTCTCCCCAGACTGGTTCAGAGCCAGTGTGGGCCAGTGCCTTTCCCAGACACAGCCTCTGCCAGTGTGTCCGGGAATCTGATCTCAAGACAGCCAGTCATGCCCAGAGAAACCACCCAACCCATGAAGCCGTCAAACTCCTGTGGGATCTGTGGGCAAGTGACCCAGCTGGAGTCAAGCCCTGACAAGAAAGAAAAGTGTGTTTAGACAATCAAATGACTCACCAAATAGAACCTTCTTGAAAAGTATTGTAATAATCAAGCTGAGGAAGGGTCACTGCCTATTCCAGTGAAGTCTAAGTACTTGAATCTTAAACATTTACATTGTTGCTCTTGTATTATAAAGCAGAGTCCAGCCCTCACCTCCAGTCTCCATATTTACAGCAAGTGTTAGTCACTCAGTTGTGTCTGACTCTTTGAGACCCCATGAACTGTAGCCTGTCAGACTCCTCTGCCCATGGAATTCTCCAGGCAAGAATACTGGAGTGGGTTGTCATTTGCTTCTCTAGGGAATCTTCCTGACCCAGGGATGGAACCTTGGCCTCCTGCACTGCAGGCAGATTCTTTTTTTTTTTCCTTTATTTTTATTAGTTGGAGCCTAATTACTTTACAGTTGTAGATTCTTTACCGTCTGAGCCACCAGGGAAGCCCAACCAGGGATCATTTGCCCCAAGCATTTCACTAGATTTTTATTGGCTTTCCCCTCTCATTCCTCCTCTCAGGCAATAAAGAAGATGAACGATTTAATACCTTCTTGCATGAGTTCACTACAGAGAGTTCTTCAGAGGGATGCTGCCTGTTGATGAAAAGGAAAATCTCTGCTTCAACAGGGAGCAGGCACCCAGAGAGGCCCAGAGGATGTGAGACACCATCATTGCTGTGGAGAATATATGTGCTCCGCAAAGTTTGCCTGACAGTTGATTTTCTTTCTTTCTTTCTTTTTAAACTGATTTTACTGAAAAAATTAGAGTTGTATTTCTAAAAGGAACAGGAAGCCATAAAGACAAGGACACATAAGAATTCTCTGACCAGCTTACGCCAGTAGGACTCAAAGTCAGCCATAAAAATGAATAAGGCTCATGAGCTTACTGAAAATTAATGTACAGAGCCACTGGTTTCTGTCTCTGCACCCCTTGGGGGTAAAATGGGGGTCACACACTAGTGGGGGCCTCCAGCATCATGCTCCAATTTCCCTTAGAGGCACATGCTTCTATAGGGACATTAAATTTTGAATGCTGTGATAAATCTGAAGAAATATCAAGAGTCTTGGATTTTCATTTTCATATTGTATGCACCTAGGCATAAGTCATTTTCACTTGTTTCCCTCTTACCATTAGAAGTTAATGCAATTAAAGAGTTCAGCTGCGTCTGTTCCCCTTCTTCCCTGACTGGTCTTTGTTGGCCAGTTTCACATCCAGGCATGGCCCCATCATCCTTTCTGCTTCTAGCTGCTTCCAATTAGAGGTTTGACCTCAAAGGACACCTTCCCCTCAAGCAGGCCTTGTGCCTCTTCCAGTCTCTGGGCATCACAAGCTTCAGGGACTTCTTGGGGATAATATAATGCAGATTGTGCCTCCTTATGCATTTCGCCTCTTCACGTGCTACACACTGCAGGGACATGCCCCATGCATGGTCACACTCTCCTTAACATCAACCTGGACTTTTACCATCTGAAATTAAGGTGTTTCTCTGCAGAGGAGATAATTGTTAGACCCCCTCACTAAAGGGCTTCACAGGTGGCGCTGGTGGTAAAGAGCACGCCTGCCAATGCAGGGACATAAGAGATATGGGTTAAATCCTTGGGTTGGCAAGATCCCCTGGAGGAGGAAATGGCAACCCACTCCAGTATTCTTGCCTGGAGAATCCCACGGACAGAGAAGCCTGGTGGGCTGCAGTATATGGGGTCACAAAGAGTTGGACATGAATGAAGAAACTTAGCACACACGCATACCTCATTAAAATGGAACCTGCAGAGCAAGAAATAGCCCTTTTGTTTGTTTTCACTTAAAAAAATTTTTTTTAATTGCAATATAGTTACTTTATAATGTTGTGTTAGTTTCTGCTGTACGATGAAGTGAATCAGTTATATGCATACGTACTTCCCCTCCCTTCTGGACTCCCCTCCCCCTCTCCCCACCCCTCCCCTCTAGGTCATCACAGAGCACTGAGCTGAGCCTCTGTGCTTTATAGCAGGTTCCCCTAGCTGTCTATTTCATACATGGTAGTGGGCATATGTCAACCCTAATCCCCCAGTTCGTCCCATCCTTCCCTCCCCTCCCTGTGTCCACAGGTCCACTCTCTATGTGTGTCTCTCTGTTCCTGCCTTGGAAATGGATTCATCAGAAGCAAATCAAAATTGCAATGAGGTATCACCTTACACTGGTCAGAATGGCCATCATCAAAACATCTACAAATAATAAATGCTGGAGAGGGTGTGGAGAAAAGGGAGCCCTCTTACACTGTTGGTGGAAATGTAAACGGATAAGTTATTGTGGAGAATCTTATGGAGTTTCCTTTAAAAACTAAACATGGAACTACCCATATGACCTGTCCTTTTCTTTTAACCCTTGAGTTCCCCCACCCAGGACAGGCCCTCAGCATGTACTGTCCCACAGGTGGGCAGGTGGGCTGTCAGTCCCAATAGGAGGGGTCCCAATGGGCTCTAGAATTCACTTGCACTATGTCACTGCAGCTGGACCTTTATGTGCGGCAAGACATGCCCAGCCCTCCATACAAACCTGCCAGACTCAGATATGGCAGGGAGATTCTTTACTGTCTGAGCCACCAGAGTTTACCAGAATGAGGTAAATGATTTTGTTGTATGATGCTAATAGGCCATGTCTTATAACAGGAACTTGGGCTGCAGAGTTTCTAGGAAAGGGGCACCTCAGACACAGTGGGGCCACCAGGGGAGTTGACGCTATAATCCCAGGATCCCAACTAGAAAGAGGATGTGTGCAGGAGGGGAAAGAGTGTTGGAGACTCGAGACTCAACTTGAGCCTCTGACCAGGCAGAGGCAGGGAATCCATTTAATTCTTCATTTTCTTTTCTACTACTGCTTCTCACAGCAAATGCGCCTTTTGGGTCTTGTGGCCCCAACTGACTATAATTGGATGGATTCCTTCTCTTCTCAAGGATTGTTCGGATGCCCTTTAGAAACATGGACGGTTTGTGCATAGATGTCATTTTGGGAACTTCTGGGCAGTAGAACCCTCTTCATATCTGACACTGAAGGGAGATTTTTATCATCGTTTCAGATTTTTCTATCTTCCGGGCAAACTCCGAGAGATAGTGAGAGACAGGGAAGCCTGGCGTGATGCAGTCAGTCCATGGGGTATCAAAGAGTCAGACATGACTTAGTGACTGAACAACAAGATTGTTCTGTCGGGTGTGGGGCATTAGAAGGGCCAAAGCAAAAGGGAAAGGAGGTGTGTGCTCCGAGATCCTAGCTTTTCTCAGCCCCTTGGGAAGACGCTTGCGACAAGTTGTCCCAGAACTTGGAGCAGAGGGTGGCCTTGAGCCCCCACTTATGACACATGTGAGTGTCCAGTTTGGTCCTGTGGAAGAAGTCAGCTCCTGAAAGTCAGGGCGCTTCCCATGAGTCCTGAGAGATAAGATCTTTCCGGAATTTCAGAACTGGACAGGAATCAGTGAGAGCATAGGATGGGTCAGCAGACGGCTGGACAATCTCCCCGAAGATGTCCACTAATCCCAGGACCTATGACTATGTCACTACACACAGTGGAGGCTTTGCAGGTATGATTAAGTTAGGAACCTTGTCATGGTGTGGGTGGATAGCCTGGAACCAATGGCATCATCACCATCCTTACAAGAGTGGGGACAGAGGGGAGAGTCAGAGAGACAAGGTGTGAGGACGGAAGCAGAGATCACAGGAGATGATGTTATACTGCTGACCCGGAGAGAGAGGAAGGGGCTGCAAGCCAAGGGATGTGGCTCCTCTGGAAGCTGGAACAGGGAGGGAGGGGTTCTCCCTGGGAGCCTCCAGAAAGAGCCAACCCTGGGCCCACTGCAGATGCCAGACCTACAGACTCAAGAGAAGAAATTATGTGGCTTCAAGCTGCTGAGTTGTGATGATTTGGTAGCCACTGCAAACTCACAGGATGAACGTGTTTCTCCCTGGATGGTTCTGAGGGGGCTCTGGCATAGGGGACATCGAGAAGCCCCATTTTCGAATCTCTCCCTGAAGTAGAGACAGCTGTGTCAAGGACAGTGTCAAGGGGATACGTGCCTCCCAGCAGTGCATCAGCAGGGCTGGGTTGGGCTGATGATCACTGCTTGTGGGAACATGGGGAGGACATGATGATCACTTGCTGGGGGAATGTTCACCCTGAATCTGGCTCTTCTTATGGTGACCACAACTCCTGGAACCTCCAATGCCTAGAGGTAACCGTGTCAATGGCCTAGCTGATGGATGTGTGCACAGCCACACAGAGTCTGAATGGATGTGGTGGCTATGGCTACTGTGGAACTTCAGACACAAGGGTTGACATGAAAGAACCTAAGGATGGTTCCAGAGGCTCTAGAGTCATCCCTCCAAGGGCTCTGGGCACTGGAAGGCCCCTGGGTTGGAGATCCCAGCCCTGTCATGACCCTTTGGAGAGAGTGCTCACCCTACTGTCTTGTCCATTCACTGAGTGCCAGTCCCTCAATGGAGTTTGGGAGTGTGAGGGTTCACAGTCCATGACAGCCTGACAGGCAGGCACTGGAGGGTGCCTGGGGGAGGCAGGCAGTGGAAAGAGCCATGCTCAGGACTCCAACCAGAAGGGACTGGTATAGACCTCACCACCGCCCTTGAAGCACTTCTAAGGGCTTTCAGTGGCTGCCAGAGGTGCAATCATAGCACATACTTATTCTAGAAAATTAGGCAAATATGGAATCAATGAAGAAAATCCAGTAACTCACAATACCGTTGCAGGAAGGGGGACCACTTCCAGGGCCCGAAACTGGGCTCTTGCCTAACATTCAGAAATGAATTGTCCGAGGAGACACATGTGCTTACAAAGCAAGAGATTTTATTGGGAAGGGCACCCGGTGGAGAGCAGGAGGGTGAGGGAACCCAGGAGAACTGCTCTCCCGCGTGGCTCGCAGTCTTGGGTTTTATGGTGATGGGATTAGTTTCCGGGTGGTCTTTGGCCAATCATTCTAATTCAGAGTCTTTCCTGGTGGCGCACGCATCACTCAGCCAAGAAGGATGCTAGCGCGAGGGATTCTGGGAAGTGGACAGACACGTGGTGTCTCCTTTTGACCTTTCCCGAATTCTTCCAGTTGGTGATGGCTTATTAGTTCTGTAGTCGTTACCAGGATCTCCTGTCATAAAACAACTCAGGTGAATGGTTACTAAAGGGCCTGACCAGGGTGGGCAGTTTCATTCAGTGTGCTTCCCCTAACAATACCACACTCAGAGGTAATCATGCTGATAATTGGTGTTTCCATTCTTTACATGCTCAAGGGGTTAAATCTGATAGGCAGAGTGCCTGAAGAACTACGGACAGAGGTCTGTGACATTGTACAGGAGGCAGGGATCAAGACCACTCCCAGGGTAAAGAATTGCAAAAAGGCAAAATGGTTGTCTGAGGAGGCCTTACAAATAGCTGTGAATAGAAGAGAAGTGAAAGGCAAAGGAGAAAAGGATATACCCATTTGAATGGGTATATCTTCACGACCCAGATAATCACGATGGTGTGATCACTCACCTAGAGCCAGACATCCTGGAATGTAAAGTCAAGTGGGCCTTAGAAAGTATCACTAGAAACAAAGCTAGTGAAGGTGATAGAATTCCAGTTGAGCTGTTTCAAATCCTGAAAGATGATCCTGTGAAAGTGCTGCACTCAATATGCCAGCAAATTTGGAAAACTGAGCAGTGGCCACAGGACTGGAAAAGGTCAGTTTTCATTCTAATCCCAAAGAAAGGCAGTGCCAAAGAATGCTCAAACTACTGCACAATTGCACTCATCTCACATGCTAGTAAAGTAATGCTCAAGATTCTCCAAACCAGCCTTCAACAGAACAAACTGTGAACTTCCAGATGTTTAAGCTGAACTTAGAAAAGGCAGAGGAGCCAGAGATCAAATTGCCAACATCTGTTGGATCATTGAAAAAGCAAGAGAATTCCAGGAAAACATCTACTTCTGCTTTATTGACTATGCCAAATCCTTTGACTTTGTGGACCACAATAAGCTGTGGAAAATTCTGAAAGAGATGGGAATGCCAGACTACCTGACCTGCCTCTTGAGAAATCTGTATGCAAATCAGGAAGCAACAGTTAGCACTGGACATGGAACAGCAGACTGGTTCCAAATCGGAAAAGGAGTATGTCAAGGCAGTATATTGTCACCCTGCTTATTTAACTTATATGCAGAGTACATCAGGAGAAATACTGGGCAGGATGAAGCACAAGCTGGAATCAAGATTGCCAGGAGAAATATCAATAACCTCAGATATGCAGATGACACCACCCTTATGGCAGAAAGTGAAGAAGAACTAAAGAGCCTGTTGATGAAAGTGAAAGAGGAGAGTGAAAAAGTTGGCTTAAAGCTCAACATTCAGAAAGCTAAGATCCTGAGATCTGATCCCAGCACTTCATGGCAAATAGATGGGGAAACAGTGGAAACAGTGTCAGACTTTATTTTTTGGGGCTCCAAAATCGCTGCAGATGGTGACTGCAGCCATAAAATTAAAAGATGCTTGCTCCTTGGAAGAAAAGCTATGACCAACCTAGACAGCATATTAAAAAGCAGGGACATTACTTTTTCTAGTCAAAGCTATGGTTTTTCCAATAGTCATGTATGGATGTGAGAGTTGGACTATAAAGAAAGCTGAGTGCTGAAGAATTGATGCTTTTGAACTGTGGTGTTGGAGAAGACTCTTGAGAGTCCCTTGGACTGCAAGGAGATCCAACCAGTCCATCCTAAAGGAAATCAGTTCTGAATATTCATTGGAAGGACTGATGCTGAAGCTGAACTCCAATACTTTGGCCACCTGATGCAAAGAACTGACTCATTTGAAAAGACCCTGATGCTGGGAAAGATTGAAGGCAGGAAAAGGGTACGACAGAGGATGAGATGGTTGGATGGCATCACTGACTCAACGGACATGAGTTTGAGTAAACTCCAGGAGTTGGTGATGGACAGGGAGGCCTGGTGTGCTGCAGTCATGGGGTCACATAGAGTCAGACATGACTGCAGTCATGGGGTCACATAGAGTCAGACATGACTGAACTGAACTGAACATCCTCAAAGACATGTGATACCCAACATGTGTGTACACGGCACAGAGTCTCCCAGACCTGTGACACTTACATGTGCAGATAGACAAGAATCCACTTGCACACATCACATCTGACACTTGCACAGGTGGCCACAGATTTTTTTTCTTTTAAAAAATCAAAGCAATACTATGTATATAACTTACAACCTGATCTTCTCTTTTCACTGAACAGATGCTGATCACTTCACAGTATATCTTCCTTGAAGCTTGTTGCCTATAGCTATTCATGTTCCATGGTGTGGCTGTATCACAAGCATTCCTACTGTGAACACTGTTCTTGTTTCCCAATTTCCATTCCTCACATCGTGACAAAATGGATGTCCAGTTTTGCAGTTTTAAACTTATTCCTGTAAATATCGGTGTCTTTGCTGACATCTTGTGGAAATGAGTTGTAGTCTTTCTGTAGTGCGGGATCATTTCCTTCTGTCTCTCTCATGTTCATGACCCCATGACTGCAGCACACCAGGCCTCCCTGTCCATCACCAACTCCTGGAGTTTACCCTTCACCCTCAGCCACTGCCTTTGGTTTCTGAAGAGACCTGAGAGGAGAATCCATGGGTTTGAGGCTCCCCAGGGTGTCCTAAATTCTAGATCATTCCTCCCATGGACTCTCTTGAGCATTCTGAAGGGTGCGTGGATGTTGGGAAGCCTGTGCCCAGGACTCCATGACACTGAGCTGCCATCCCTCCCAGTTTGGGAACTGCTCCAGAAGCCGTGCCAGCCCCCAGTGTGTGAAGCCGCTGCAGAGGCTTGTTTCTGTTGTCCTGGCACCGTGCTGACCTTTTGTTCTGGCCCCTCTTCTAATAATTGGGCGTTCTGCAGGGGTGAGCGCTCAGCCTGGGTCAGGGGTTGTTGGTGCCTGTTGAACAGATATGTAAATAGATCTATGAAAAACCAATGACCGGATTCATAGGAAGAGAGGCGACGGTCCTCTAATCCTCTATTCTGATCTAGAGTTGCCAGGGGGGGAAGGGGAATGGGAAGATGGGGGGGGGGTGGTGCTGCCCTCACTGGGAGTCTAAGTGCCTTTGCTGTCCCCTATGCAACACACACACACAGCCAGGAAGCCAGGTAGGTAGCCATCCCTACTCAGACCCTGGGTTCAGGAGCCAAGGATGTCACCTTGAATGCTGGAGTCCATGAGAAATCATGGTTGAGGGTAGACCCCTCCATTGTGAGCCCCAGCATCAGATGGCAGAAGGGGCCTGGGCGCTCGAGAGGAAGTTCCAACAGGCCAGGGTTCAGATGCCCATGCTTGGCCTCCTTGCTGTGGGGGCATCGCCCCCCAGGCTTCAGCACTGTTCATCTGCTGGAAAGGGAAGCTGGGGTCAGGTAAGTGGTTGGGGGCACAGACTCTGCCATAAAGATGTCCCAGGTGGAGTTGAAGCCTGACAACCATGGGCATTGACAAAGGGATGGGAGAATGATTCCCCCAATGATTGAGTTTTGTGTTCTGAGTTTCTTCTCTATGTTAGAGACCTGAGTCAAAGTTAGCCATCTACTCTGGGTGGCTGCTGCTGCTGCTGCTGCTGCTGTTGCTAAGTTGCTTCAGTCGTGTCTGACTCTGTGCGACCACATAGACGGCAGCCTACCAGGCTCCCCTGTCCCTGGGATTCTCCAGGCAAAAACACTGGAGTGGGTTGCCACTGCCTTCTCCACTGGGTGGCTGACAAGGAGGAAAAGATAAAGATGTGTACAGAAGACAGACTAGTGCTGGGGAGGTGATGGCTCACTGGGCTCAATGAGTGAAAACTCACCCTGAGGGCCGTTGCTATTCATTAGTGTCCCAGGCTTAGAGGGGGTGTCCCTATAGGTCACACAATGTTCCTAGCCTCCAAGTCCGCAGCTCTTCCAAACCACCTGAAGCAGCCACCTATCCCTCACGGTCCCTGCCCAGCAGATGAGAGTCAGGGGCCCCAGAACACCAGCCTCCAGCCACAGTTCACAGCATGGAGCTTTCCTTCCTTAAGTACATGGGAGACAAAGCGAGAGTCTGCACATGTACACATGTGTATGTGTACATGTAAGTGATGTGTATATGCATAAAGATATAAATATCTGATAGTATACGTATGTATAGAAAATAATGTGTCATATATAATATATGCAGTATGTATGTATTTATAAAATAATGTAATCAAGGGGATGACATCCATTACCTTGCCACTTCCTTGGTTAGAAGCAACTCACATTTTCCCCTCCAATCAGAAGGAGGTCATGACTGCCTAGGGGGTCACCTCAGGGTGTCTGCAACATGCTATGATGTGGGATTTCTTAAGGTCCCAAGATAATTTTAACATGCAGCAAAATTGAGAAACAACTGATCCAAGGAATTTTATTGTCATCTAATTACAAAGGTGGGTGGGTCTTCTGGCAGACCCATGTGTTTTGACCAGGAACCTAGATGGAAACTCATTTACTTGCGGACACTCAGATATCCTTGGGGAGATGATGCAGATGCAGCTGGATGTACTGGTTGGAAGTTTGGAAGGAAGGGCTAGATGACGTGATTAATTTAGCAAATTATTTTAAAAGCCATTTTCAGGTTTCCCTCATTATTCAAGCAAAGACTACCTATGAAAACTTTCATAAGCTGAAACAGCCTGGGATTTCAGAAATGGATATTAACGTAGGACTTTGTGGCTCAACTGGTCAAGAATCTGGCTGCAATGTGGGAGACCTGGGTTCAATCCTTGGGTTGGGAAGATCCCCTGGAGAAGGGAAAGTCTACCCACTCCAGTATTCTAGCCTGGAGAATTTCATGGACTGTATAGTCCATGGGGTCGCAAAGAGTTGAACACAACTGAGCGATTTTCACTTTCACTTTTCATAAAAAAGAAGTGGCATCAAGAGAACTTTTGCAAAGCGGGGGATAGAAAGGGAAGTCGCTCAGTCGTGTCCGACTCTTTGCAACCCAGTGGACTGTAGCCTACCAGGCTCCTCCATCCATGGGATTCTATACCTGTATGTATTCTCTTGTATTATAATTTTCTTTTTTTACCAAAGCAACTTACTTACATTTAAATTAAGTTAAAAATTAAGAATCAAAGGAAATTAAAAAATGTGAAAGCATTAATATGAAGACACAAGAAACCAACATTGTGTTCTTGGGGAACTGAAGATGTTCTTTACAAAGACCAAGAAAATATTTTCTTGAAAACAGATGGACACATTTCACCATAAATAAAGACTTTGAACAAAATGAAACAGTGAACCACAAAAGTGTAAAATGTGGTTAAAATGTATTTTCAAAAGAAGTGTTCGTTTAAAGAACACTTTATTTTAAAAGTGTTTAGCTCTGAGAAGAGCTAAAGAGACAGAAATATGCTGTCAATTGAATAAAAACACGCAACCTAAAGGTTGAAAACTATGTTTAATTCAGCAGAAATTTTTAGGCCTTAAACCCAGGAGATAGCATCTGAAACAAGCATGAGAGAACTGTTTGTTCCAAGGAGGCAGAGGTGGGGGAGCAGGTTATGTAGAACTTTTGCAACAAAGTACAGGTAGCCGGGATGTCAAAAGTTTTTTTGTAAATTAAAGAAAACAAGATAACCCAAATTAAGGAATTTAGCCTGTTTCTGTATATGGGAAGATGTAACTGCCTGGACTCCCCGAAATCATTCCTTTGATATGCACCTCAACTCTGTGGGGCCAGTTTCCTTTGTTTTCACACCCTGCGCTTTCTTTCCTCAGGACTCACTGGTAGGGAGTTGGCTACAGTCCAGACGGCAGGTATTCTTCTCCTTCCTGAGTTCCCTCAGGGTTCACTGGCTCATATTGGAGGGCTGCAATCCACTGATGACAGTGACATCCTTGTTTATTGAAATCCCAGAAAATATTCCATTTCTCAGTGCTTAAAACGTAAATAACTGGCAATCAGTTTCTGATATTCATTAAAAAAAAAAAATTTTTTTAACCAAGAAATACAAAAGAGGAATCCATTTCAACCACTGCAGGACAAGGCCCTTGACCAAGCAGGTCACCCAGGACCCGGGACGGGACAATGACCATAAGGGAGACGCTCACCCGCACAATTTCAGAAACCTGTGGATAGAAAGAGTGATGTGGATAGTCTTCTCACCCCTCAAGGAGAGAATATCACAATCACCTTGGGGACAGGGTTAGGGGAATAAGACTGCCCTCCCTGGGGCAGGACAGACTCTTCTGGGATGGGGGTGGGGAGGGAGGATGACTCAGCAGTTTCATTTCCTGGTGGGCTGAGGCTCATGGGAAATAGGCAAATGAGCCCAGAGCACCATGGGGAATGGCCCTTTAAATGCCCAGACTGGCTCTGATCCCTCCTTTCCCCTCAGGGTTACCCACAGGAGGGAGGCACCAGGGAGGGCGAGAGCCCTTCTGAGTAAGAAGTGTGTCTAGGGCCTACAGGCTGGCAGAGTGTGGGGCTTGGAGGCTGAAAAGCCCGAGGTTTCAGTGTGGCCTCAGGCCAGACGGGCCAGCTCAGGTGCTGGTGGTTCTGTTACGCTCCATCTGGTTAAGTCAGGTTAACCGTTTGGTTAGATTCTGATAAGTTCCCTCAGTTTCTGACAGATTCTCTCAGGGTAAGTCAGATTCTGTCAGGTTCCCTTAGTTTCCCCCAGGTGAGGCTGACGGGGTGTCAGGATCCCTGAGGTGGCGGTGGGGTGGGGAGTTGGAGGGGTGAGAGGAGGCTGTGTGGTCCACAGGCCCCAGGTCAGCTAAACTGAGCAGAGACAGAGTGAAAGGGCCAGGTCTGAGCCCAAGGCCCCCCTGTGCCCTGCTCCTCCCTGCAGGGCCACCACCTGCGCCCACCTGGCTGCTGGCGGGGGCCTAACCTCACTGATTTTCTTTGCAGCTCCCAGAGGACAGAACACTTGCATCAGCTGAAGTTAATTCCAGAGTTTCTTCCCTCCCAATCTCTATTTTGACCCAGTTCATCCACCCCCACCCCAAATTCTTCTCCTGGTGATCCTCATCTTTCTTCTCTGTTCTCTTGCCCCTCCTCCCTGCCCCTTGCACCTTACTGTGCTCCCACCTGTGGGCCAGACCCCCGAAGAACACAGCCAATCCTGCTCCTGCTGTCTCTCTCTCAGGAGGCAGGCAGCTGGGCAATGTGCCCTCCAGTCAGCAAGCGGTATGTGGCAGAGGGCCTGTCCTACCTCTACATGTCCTGGATGTATCAGCTTCAACATGGCAGCCAGCTAAGGCTCTGCTTCGCTTGCTTCAAGGTTGCCTTTCTGGACTTTAAACGGATGCTGGAGTCAGAAGATTGGGAAGATGAAGACTGGGACTCTGAGCTGATGGACGATTCCGAGGCGTGGTCTGAGCAGGGGTCATCCCCAGGGATGGGGCCAAGCTGGGGGCAGAGCCAAGGGGAGCCTGCACAGGGTGGGGCTGTGGGCTGGGGGTCAGGCACCCTGGCATCAGGCCCTGTGGAGTCAGAAGATGTGGGCTTGCACAATCACACTGTGCCCACCGAACTGCAGCCTCAGGATGCGGTACCCCTGGACCTGGGTGCTGAAGATGCTGACTGGACCCAGGGCCTTCCCTGGAGACTTGAGGGGCTCCCTATCTGCTCCCACTGGCCAAGCCCCCTTCCTCCATGGCGGGGGGTTTTCAAAGTGGACCTGCCCCTGGGGGAACCCATGGTACTGGAGCTGGGCACCACCCAGAACGTGGACCCTACTGAGACTAAGACCTGGTTACTGGACCTGCAGGTTCTCTCCCTGGTGGGCTGCTGTGATGTCATCTACCTCCAGAAGATGAAGTCAAGAAGGGCCTGGAGGACACCAGGCCAGTGTTGGAAACTACTGCTGGAGCCTGATGAGTGGTGGGTGGTAAGACTCCAAGATGTACCCCAGATGCAAGACCTGCACCACTGGAAACTAAGCATTCTGGAATCCTCTTCTCTGGAGCAGAATGTAGACGTGGTGCCTGTGGAATCAGTCCTGCTTAAGAGGGGACTCACCATCCTCTCTTTTTCACCCTGGGCCAAGAGGGAGGCAGAGGAGGGGGACTCAGCCTTTAGGCCACAGTCCTCCACCCAAGAATGGGATGCCGGCACCAGTGGGCCCAGAACGCCTGGGGAGAACCTGGATGCTGCGGGAGCCTCGGCCCTGGGAGAGCTGCCACGTTTCTAGCCCCTCAACCAAGGGTCCCAGAACTGAGGGACTGAGGCCCACATGGTCACCATTGTCCTGGCCTTCCTACAACACCAGAGGATGGGAAGGATTGACCTCTCCACAACAGCCCCGGTAGCCATTGGCAATGAATGAGGACTTGGGCCTGGAGAGGAGGAATGGTGAGTGGCCCAGAGACTGAGAAATGGGGGCCCACCGCAGCATCAGGGGAAAGGGACACAAATGCCTGTAACTGGGAGGGAAGTTCTCTGTCAGATGTCATGGAGTTAGGAATCTGAGCTATTCAGGATGTTGTGGGTGAATGGATGCTGTGCGATATGTGAAGGGAATAGGGAATCGATCTGTGTAACAGCCCTTCCCTGGGGAGGGATGTCTGAAGTGTAACTCACTCCTGGGAACATGGTGGTGGATTCGGGACCACAGGGATATGTGCTTGTCTTTAGTCAGTGGGCTCTGGGCTCCACAGGACCCGGTTATCAGCACTGAGGACTCGGCAGTGTGAGAGATCTTGTTTCAAAGATTGGCTATTTTATGTGGCTTGGCTATTTAGTTTCTGTCTCTTTGTGTGTCATTTTAAACTAAATAAAGTCATAGAGATTGCAACGAACTGTTGTTCAGAGCTCTTCCCCAGAAAATCTTTGTTGGTTCTCTTTGTCCTCTCCCTCTCAGGGACAAATCAATCCTAGCAACCCCTACTTCATGAGTCACAGTTGTACAGGATGGCTAAGAATCTATAGCTTCTAGATTAGTGATGGTAAGGAAACTGAGGGTGACCCTGTGTGGGAAAGATGGAAGCAAAGGTGTGTGTGTGCTCAGTTGTGTCCGACTCTTTGTGACCCTATGGACTGTAACCTGCCAGTTTCTTCTGTCCATGGGATTCGCCAGGCAAGAATACTGGAGTGGGTATCCATTCCCTTTTCCAATTTCCAGGGGAACTTCCCGACCCAGGGATTGAACCCGATTCTCCTGCATTGAGGGTGGATTTTTTTACCATATGAGCCACCAGGGAAGCCACAGAGTGACCCTCAAAAATGCCTTTGCATCTGACTGAGCCTCCTCCAGTGTTTGGGGTTCCCAGCCACATCCCATGGCTACACAGACAAACTGGGCTTACTGTATTTAATTCCATGGAATATAGCAATATTGTTTTTTTTTCTTTCATAAAATTTATGTGGGCAGCTAGCAGCTGAAACCAGATTTCTCAAAATGTCCATCTCCCCATCATGGCTGAAAGCCACCTATTCTTGCAAAGGGTTCTGGTTTCAGACCACCTGCCCTCCCAGTTCGTGGTCAGCGTGCCCATCTCCCCACGTAGGAAGAGAGTGGCTGTGGGATCATGCCCCTTGTCTCATGGGTGCCTGAGGCAGGCAAGGTCACTGCAGGCTGGGTGGGGGGTGGCAAATGAGGGGGAAGAAGGGACTGGGCGGCTGTCACCACTGTCACTGAGAGTTGTTTGCCATCGATGGCTCCCTTCTCCCACCGCTGGCAGAAAGCTCAGTCTTGTCACTTCCAGCAAGATCAGGCCGTACCTCTGCCACCAGCCCAGTGTGCCCTGGGTGTGGCCCTGTCGGTGCTCCCCGCCCAGATGCCTAGAGACATGTGGAAGTCAGAGTACCTTTGGAGTTGGGGTCACAGGCTCGCCTGCTGGAAAGTTCCCAAGGAGGGAAGGCAGCACCACACCTCAGCTCAGATTCCCTCTGACTCCTGCCTCGCTACCTCCCCAATGCACAGGTGGTGGGGGAGGTACCCCTTCCATCCTGGCTTTCAGGTCTCCACGTGTCCATCCTGCCACCACCAGCAGGAACAGATACTCCCTGTGACCCAGGATGGGGTTCCCCTGGTTCCCTTGAGGCACAGAGCAGGACTTGAGCTCTGTGACCTGGGCCCAGCTACCCCCGCGCCTCCCTACCAGGCCACCGAGGGGACTTAGGATTCATGCTTCTGGATTGCATGGATTAAGGAAAGTCTCTGATCCTAAAGGCCTGAGTGATGCTGATTTGGATGAAACCTCCCACTCTGGCCCCACCTGACAAACGGAGAGGTGGCCCCACAGATACGGAACCCATTAGCCATAGACCTTTGCTTAAATACACCAAACACGAAAGATGTAAACCCGGGATGCTTCTGCTGGACTTTCTTTTTTTTCTCTCACCACCCTGTAAAAATATCATCTCCTTTAAAACACACATTCTAGGAAGCTAACAGAAAATGCTGAAGATTAAATGTTCTGGGAAAACCATAGCAATGAGGCCTCGGTGACTGGCGGCCTGCCCTCATGGAGAGCGGGCTCGTCACTGTCTGTCATCTGGGTGGATGGTTGAGGTGCTCGATGAATAACACATTTTTCAGTTAAAAAGAATTTCTAAGATTTATTTCAGTTTGTTTGTTTTGAAGTCAGAGAAAAACCAAACTAGTATGGAGAATGAGCTGGGAGGTTCAGACATTTGAAACAGGCCCAGGTCACACTCACTCAGCCTTCACTCCAAGACGATCCTGCCCATAGGCTGTAGACTATCCTGCACTGGAGAAACCACAGGATATACGTGGGCAGCTCTCGTCATCGCCACGGACCCCACTGCTGGACACGGTGGGGGATGCCATGAGGGGACATCCTGAGGGGAATCATGAGAGGACCCACAGAGGAGACACTATGAAGGGATAATCATGAGAGAATGCCACAAGGAGACACCATGAGGGAAACATCATCAGGGGATGTCGTGAGAGGACACCATGAGGGCAGCCATGAAGGGAACATCATGAGGAGACGCCATGAGGGAAACCACTGGGTACACTATGAGAGGAACAGGTTCAGGGGACTCCATGAGGGGATAATAAGGAGGAGACGCTGTGAGGAAAGAAACATCATCCAGGGAAGCCAGGAGGGAACATCCTGAGGAGATGCCACGAGGAGAATATCAAGGGGAACAGTCATGTGGGAAACTTGAGGGAAACACTGAGAGGACTCTCGGAGGGGATATCAGAGGGTGTGCCGTGAGGGGACATTGATAGGCACACAAACTGTTCCATGGAGGCATAGCCACGCCTTCTACTTTACCTAATGGCTCAGCTCCCAGCTCCAGGTGGGAAGAACATGCCAACCCCTGGCCAAATGAGGACCTTGTCTGGAAGCAGGAACATAGATGTGACAAAGACCCTTCTCAAGTGTCCCTGTTCCTGCTGTGTGTTGCACTTTTGTTTAAAAACCCACGACTAAACAACACCAGCACGTAAACACAAGACTGAATCACACCCATAAATCTTTGGGTGATGAAAAGATTATGGAAACTGGGGGCTTCCAGGAACCCTTGACCTGCCCCACTGGCCTGTGGCAGGCCCCTCAAGTTCCTGCGGATCCCAATGACACTGGGGAGCAGCCCTGGGGTGGGAGCTTCGGCTCTCAGGCCTGGGAATCTGGTGCTGACTTACTGTTTGCCAATGGCATCCCTGGTGGTGACTTCAGGCTGCATGGACTGGTGTGTTCCCACCCCAAACCGCAGGCTTGTGAAGGGAGCCGCAGCCCAATGCCGGCCTGGCTCTCATCAGAACTGAAACTAAGAGCCTGTCCTTTAAAATGTCCAAGATCTCCCGACTCTGATCTGCTCTGGCCTCTATTGTCTGATCTGTGGAATAAGGATGTTGATATGGCATCCTCAGGGTCCGTTGTTCTCTCCCGGCGGAGCCCTGTCTGGTGGGTTGGGGGCATGTGGAAGTCATCCCCCAGTCCAGCCCTGCTGCCACACCAGCCCCGAGACCTGCTGTGAGTGTGCACTTGTGTGTTTGTCTGTGAGTGTGGGTGTGCAGTGTCTAAGTGTGCACGCATGTGCCCCTGTTGTTTGGTGTGTTCCTGGGGCCCTTGGAGCAGGTACCTTGGTTCCTAGATCCCCCCTGCCTAGGCCAGGTCTAGTGAATTAAAGTCGATAGAAGACTTGATTAAGAACCATAGGACCTTGAGATGCAGAGGGCTGGACCCCGAAGGCAAGAACCACAAACTTAGAGGACTGAGAACCAGATGTTGGCCAAGGCCAATTTGGGGAAGGATTTTCTGGTTATCTGTATTTTCCAAGGCTTCTAAAATGAACATGAACTACTGTGGAAATAAGAAAACACGCAACTGTAACATTCTCACCTAGTGTGTAGCCTATATCCACAGTCTGGGTGAAGCAGAGACACAGAGAAGCATCAAGAAGGACAAAGGGGCGACCCATCCACCCTTCCCCTGCAGATGGAAAACCCAGGCCATGCAGAAGCCTGTGAGTGGGGTGCGGGTGTGTGGGTCCTATGTCAGTGTGCTGGGTTTGACACCAAAGGGGCAGGGGGCGGTGTTAGGGAAATTAAAATGGAGGAAGTCTTGTTCAGGTTTCAGAACTGGAGAGCAGGCCTCTGACTGACTTCTGATCTTGCCTGGACTATGTGCCTGCTTGCAAACACACAAATTGTTACCAGCAAGTCAAGTGGCACTTTGGATAAGGAAGGGAATGGGACTTGGATTTTCTTGAGCCCCTGGAGTCTGGCCAACTCCCTGGGGTCTGGAAAATCTTCTGACCCACAAGGTGAAACAAACAACATTGTAAAAGTTAAAGAAAAACCAGAGCTGCATTTTTGCACACTCACTGATGATGATATTAGCTTGCAGCCTAGGATTATAAGCAGGAGCCTCCAAAACTGCAATTTGAAGTCTCACCTGCATGATGTGGACCTTTTCCCAATTGGGACTCCATATGACTGTTACCGAGGAACTTTCCAACTGTGCTTAAGTCTGGATGTTTGTCGGCCCCATGTGGTGATGTGTGTGCTGTTACTTTTCTCTGTTGTTTCTATTTCTCTTCTTTTAATGGCTGTATATTGAAATTAAGCCAGATAATCTCCTAGTAAATATTGAAAGTGTTTATTATGTGACAAGTGGTTTCTTTTGTTAATGAATCCTTCGAACCAAAAACAAAAGTAAAACTTTCAGCAAAATGGTGAGGGGATGGTGTGGATCTGAGGTCACCCAGCCAGATGTGATGTGGCACCATCCTTGAGGACCATTTTACCTCTTTTGGTGACAATAGCGATTCTCTGCAATCTCAACAGACTGTGCTGGCAGCATAGGTACCCACGAACACTCCCTGTGATGCTGGGAGCAAGTGATACTGCGACAGGGGTGGTTTCCAAATTGAGTCCTGGAGCTCATCTCTGTAATAAGACTCCGGAAACAGTCATGCTTGTCTGGGGTTCATCCTGTGCCAGGCCGCATATGACATGTGTGTGCTTAACACAGGGCATCCAACCCCGAGACAGTGTGAGGCCAGTGCCAAGAAACTTCAAAACAGCCAAGTTCATGCCAGACTGGTGGGGCTCAGGGCCCCCACAGCTGGGTGTGGCCCCTCAGCTGGACTCTAGCCTGGGTCAGGCCCCCTGAGAACTGGAGAAACAGAAGGTGCTATGTCAGAACCCAAGGTCCTGAATCCTCCGCCAAAGGTCACTCCCATGCGGAGAAACTTCTCTGCATCCTGTTCAGGATCTGGCGTTGACTGGTTCACACCCTGGGCATCTTGCCCTGAAAATGACCCTCTCTGCCCTAACTTTAAGTTCACCAGCAGAAACACCCATGACTGAGCGTCGTTTCCACTTTGGCTAAGTCTCTTCATTCTTTCTGGAGCTATTAGTATCACCACGAAAATGCTGTGGTCCATGAAGGGGCTAAGAAGGTGTATGTGCCATTATCATGATGCTGGAGATTCTTCTAGGTGGTTGTCAAATAGCTTAGCAGAGTCAGTGGCTGGTGAGTGCTGTTTTGGTGGACTTTGCTTCTTGGGATTTGGTGGCAATTCCTTTTCATTCTTTCCTGATTCTGCAGAAAGAGAAACTGTAGGAGCAAGTCCTCAGAACACTCTGGCTTCTAGCAGCACAGTCTTCAGTACCCCAGCTCGTCCTTGCCCCAGTAGAAAGGAGGTCACTATAGTGGTGACTCGGGAGTGGGCTGGGTAATCGGCCTGGTGGATGGAGGTCACACCCTAAAACACAATCTCTTCACATCCAAGCATTTCGAACAGGCGGAGTAATGGGACAGAGTGACACGCTGTCCCTGTGGTGGGATGGGGCCTGTCTGGGGAGGAGGAAACGAGCCTTGTCCCAGCCACCCCATGCCCGGCCCTTGGTTAAAGCTGCAAGTTCTGCTCCTTTTTGGAAAGCAAGACTCTAGATGTTGGACTCTCAGGACATTTGGGCTAAAATGTACTCATATACTCAGACGACACAGGAATTCTCTGTCAATTTAAATGTCATTCTCTCAGTAATAGAAGTTTAAAAGTCTTTTATATCAATGGCTTGGGGAAACAGTATTTGTGGGTCTTAGCAGATGTTTCCCCTTTTGCAACAGTCTTATAATTAGGAAAACCTCTAAAAAAGAAGCTTTTAAACCATATACGTGGTTTCCAATCTAATCTCAGGCAAATGAGAAAAGGAAGCACATTTCCCAAGTGTTAGGAAACCAAAACTGAGAGGGCCAGGAATGCGGTGGAGGAGGTAATAGAATCATTCACTAATTAAAGCCATTGCTGCCTCCCCAGGCTTGGCTTCCAAGCCACTGCTGGAGGAAACAGGAGAGACAGGGTAGAAATGGCAAAAGGGGGCCAGGCCATTGCTGCCCTTTTTCTGGTCACTTGTGTTTGAAGAAGAAGGAACTTGCTGCTTTTGCAATAGGCTGCCAAGTTCCACATTTCTTCCCTGTGATCTTGACTTCCCACCGTGATACCAATGAAGACCCTCATCCTACGCCTCCCTTTCTCTGGAAGCCCTTCCACGCCTGTGCAGTTGGCGCCCTCTGCAGGGTGGCTCAGCAACTTACAGGTTCATCATGCACTCACCCATGGGGGACAGGTGTGCTTTCCAGGCTCCCCTAAAGAAACTGGTCAAAGGAAGTTCTCAAAATAAAACCTGGCAGGGAAAGACCAGAATGAACACCGTCAAATCATCCATCAAGCTCCGTGCATGACTATGCTCAAGACTGTTTTGCGACTTAATGAATGAACGGAAACTCTACCTCTGCATGTTGAGATTTTGAGGATTTTATAACGTCACGCACAGTGCTTTGAATCTGCCAACATGTCCATAATGAACATGTACTTATCCCTTTGGCATTTTTTTAAAACTGGATTTTGTTTGTTTGTTCACATAGTGTGTCTTAATCTGCTTGGGCTGTTACAATAGAGCACCCCAGGCTGGGCAGCTAATAACCAACAGATATTTATTTCTCACAGTCTGGAGGTTGGATATCGAAGATCAGGGTGCCAGCAGATTCGGTATCTGGTGAGGGCCCTCTTCCTGGTTCCTAGCAGCTCTTTCTCACTGTGTCCTCACGTAATGACACAGAGAGGTAACTCTTGCTGTTTGTTGCTGTTCAGTCACTAAGTTGTGTCCAGACTCTTCTGGGACCCCATGGACTGTAGCCGACCAGACTGCTCTGTCCATGGGATTTCTCGGGCAAGAATACTGGAGTGGGTTGCCATGCCCTTCTCCAGGGTATCTTTCCGACAAAGAGATGGAACCTGTGTCTCCTGCATTGGCAGGCGGATCCTCTACCACTGAGCCACCTGGAAAGCCCAGAGGGAGCTCTTGGGTCTCTTTTCTGCGGACATGAATCCCTTTCCCTTTTGTGTGGCTCCGCCTCCTGACCCGGTCACCTCCCAAAGGCCCCATCTCCTAACGTGGTCACAGTGGTGGTGGGTTGATCAGGATTTCACACATGGATTGGGGGTATACCCGCATTCAGCCCGTGTCACAAGCATGAAGATCAGCTTTTGTGCTGAGGTCCCTGTGTGCACTTCTGCATCTCTGTCAATGACTCCGGGAGGACCATGGGGAGCAAAAATGCTTTGGCTGGAGGGCTGGCCTGTGATATTAGTGACTCTTCAATACCAGCTCAGGGCCAGGTTTCTGAATAAGCACAAGAAATATAATTTACACTTATTTCACTTGTGCAGTAGCTCCAAATGGACCAGTGGTTTTTGTTTTGTTTTGTTTTTTACTTTAAAATATAGAGGGGTTGGTTTGCTAAAATACAATGAGCAGATACCTTTAGAAATGTGCATCAGATGTCGGGATGGGTGAGTTGGAGGAGGAGAGAGAGATGAAGAAAGGTTGTGAGGTGATGGCCAGGGCAGGACGGTTGTAGCAGCCAGCCCGAGGAATCGCAGGACACCTTATGGAGGGGCCTCAGCCCTGATGACCCCTTTCCCCTGCCCAGCAGGCGGGGGCCCATTCCTCCAGCTCTGGGTCCCTTTTGTGTGTCCTGAGGCTTTAGTGTCTTCCATCCCTCCAACCACTGGAACTCAGAACTGAAACAGAAACCCAAATCCCACTTTTCCACGACGAGGACAGGTTAAAATGAAGCTCCTCAAAGGAACATGAATCAGAAAGTCAGAAGGCTTTAGCTCTAATGAAAGAAAAACACGAGTCCTTTGGCGTCTCTGGCATTCATTGGCCCAGTGCTGTGCTGTGATCTGCCCTGACTGTGTGTCCTGCAGGGTGATAGAGAGAGCTCTGGCCACTGATCAGCCCGTGAAGCTAGGGACCCCACTCCCTCTGGGCTCCAGCCACAGGGGAAGGTTTTGCCCCTGAGAGGGCTGGCCAAGGTGCCTGCCTGTGGAGCTGGGTTGGAACCACCTGAAGCAAATCTGTGGCCACCAGGTTTGTGAGGTGTGGGCCAGCATGAGGCATGGCTCCTGGACCCCTCTCCCCGTGGGGTCCAGGAGCAGCAGCAGCTGGTGAGCAGCACACAGCATGGCAGCTGTCCAGACCTGCGGAACCAAAGCTTCCACGTGATCCGGTGCCCGAGATATGTACAGGCAGTAGGCACGGTCGTTCACACCAGGCACTGTCCTGAGATCTGATGTGGTCTCCTGTGTGTTTATGAGCAGTGTACTGTCCTCTCCTCTTCAGCAGTGCTTAATTCTAAAATTAAAAGTTCTCCTGACAATTTTTAACCCTAAACCTGTCATGGAGCTTTATTCATTGTCTGACACCAGGATAGCAGAGATTGCTCCCAGCCCCGTGGCTCCATGGCGTGCCCCACGTGAGCATACGTGAGCCCGAGCCTGTGAGAGCACCGGCTGTGGGCCAAGTCGAGCCCAAGGGCAGTGGCCACCGTCATGGGGCAGATGGGCTAACGGAAGTGCACGGTGAGCCCGGCAGGACCGCACCGGGTGCTTTGGGGCAACCTCCTGTGGCATGAGGGGCTCCAGCCATGCTGAGCTCCAAGGTCAAGTCACTCTGCAGAGTCTCAAAGCTGTCTCAGTAAAGATTAAACAAACGACAAAAAAGAAAAATATACATGCAAGTTGTGTCGAAGACTGTTTTGAGAAGAAGGTGTAGATCTGGGATGGAAGGAGACACGGGCAAAAGTGACCCAGGGCTCTCCCTATCCTCCGTGAACTGCCCTGCAACAGTGACAGCGACACACGCAGCCAGGGCAGGCCCAGGTGTGATCTGACGGCGACAGTGTCACAGGTGGAGGGGCTCTGGCTGCCTGGACCCCTGAATGACCGTGTGGCACAGGCCCCCTGCACAGGCTCCCAGGGAAGGGGTGGAGGCCCCTGTTTCCACAGATCCCCCACCGCAGACCAGCACCAGGAGGCCCCTCTTCCAACAGAGGGCACGGGCGTTCGAGGGGAGACCAGGTCAGGTGCATATGTTCACAGGGATCACCAGCACACCAGTCTCCCTCACCGTGAGCAGACCCTCAGACCAGGCCCCCCAGGCATGCTGACTCAGACCTGCCAACAAGGGGCCCAGTTCAGAATGGTATTCCCCCAACCCCGATAGCAGCTGCCTAGAAGGCTTGTCCAGTTAGAGCCAGACATGAAACAATGGACCAGTTCCAAATTGGGAAAGGAGTACGTCAAGGCTGTACATTGTCACCCTGCTTATTTAACTTATATGCAGAGTACATCGTGCAAAATGCTGGGCTGGTTGAAGCACAAGCTGGAATCAAGATTTCCAGGAGAAATATCAATAACCTCAGATATGCAGATGACACCACCCTTATGGCAGAAAGCCAACGGGAACTAAAGAGCCTCTTGATGAAAGTGAAAGAAGAGAGTGAAAAAGCTGACTTAAAACACGACATTCAAAAAACCAAGATCATGGCATCCGGTCCCATCAGTTCAGTTCAGTTTAGTGGCTCAGTCGTGTCTGACTCTTTGTCACCCCATGGACTGCAGCATGTCAGGACACCCTGTCCATCGCCAACTCCCAGAGTTTACTCAAACTCATGTCCATTGAGTTGGTGATGCCATCCAACCATCTCATCCTCTGTCGTCCCCTTCTCCTCCTGCATTCAATTTTGCCCAGCATCGGGGTCTGTTCAAATGAGTCAGCTCTGTGCATCAGGTGACCAAAGTATTGGAGTTTCATCTTCAACATCAGTCCTTCCAATGACTATTCAGGACTGATTTCCTTTAGGATGGACTGGTTAGATATCCTTGCAGTGCAAAGGACTCTCAAGAGTCTTCTCCAACATCACAGTTCAAAAGCATCAAATCTTTGGTGATCAGCTTTCTTTATAGTCCAACTCTCACATCCATACAACTACTGGAAAAACCATAGCCTTGACTAGACAGACCTTTGTTGGCAAAATAACATCTCTGCTTTTTAATATGCTGTATAGGTTGGTCATAACTTTTCTTCCAAGGAGTAAACATCTTTTAATTTCAAGGCTGCAGTCACTAGTCCCATCACTCATGGCAAACGATGGGGAAACAATGGAAACAGTGACAGACTTTATTTTCTTGGGTTCTCAAATCACTGTAGATGGTGACTGCAGCCATGTAATTAAAAGACAGTGACTCCTTGAAAGAAAAGCTATGACCAGCCTAGACAGCATATTAAAAAACAGAGACATTACTTTGCCAACAAAGGTCCATCTAGTCAGAGTAATGCTTTTTCTAGTAGTCATGCATGGATGTGAGAATTGGATCGTAAAGAAAGCTGAGCACTAAGAATTGATGCTTTTGAACTGTGATGTTGGAGAAGACTCTTGAGAGTCCCTTGCACTGCAAGGAGATCCATCCAGTCCATCCTAAAGGAAATCAGTCCTGAATAGTCATTGGAAGGACTGATGCTGTAGTTGAAGCTCCAACATTTTGGCCCCTTGATGCAAAGAGTCAGTTCTTTGCTGGGAAAGACTGAAGGCAGGAGGAGAAAGGGACAATAGAGGATGAGATGGTTGGATGGCATCACCGACTCGATGGGAATGAGATTAAGCAAGCTCTGGGATTTGGTGATGGACAGGGAAGCCTGGCATGCCGCAGTCCATGGGGTCATAGAGTCAGAAACGACTGAGTGATGGAACTGATCCTGAGAAGGCCTGCCTGGGTGGTAGAGGCCTCCCACCATGAGCCTGGTCCCCGTCTGGGCTCACAGCTTGAACACCCAGCAAAGTGCATCCTTGAGCAGGTGCCCACATTTCCAGCTTCTTCTGATTTTAGGGTGAGGCCACAGACAGCCTGTCAGACCAGCACCAGTTCCCAGAACAGCGGACACAGTTCAGGGCAGCATGCTGAGCCTGTGGGACGGCAGGAAGAAGCTGTGTGGCTGACTCATCTCTTCTGCGCAGACGCTGCTGAGACTCGGCTCTACAAGGAAACATGGACCAATTGTAAAAAGTGAGGAAGGAACTCAACTCACCACCACCCCACTCTGACACATCTTCTCGCCTGCCTCCCAGATGTCTGAGCTTTCTGGCAGGATAGCCGCCACGGGCACACAGAGGCAGGAGGCTGGGCTGCTCCATGTGCTGGCCATTGCATCAAGGCCTCTGTCTAGTCCCTAGTCTGGCTTCTGAGACAGGATGACCTCCCGCTCCCGACAAGTGCCTTCCCCACCCACCTCCCCTCCCCCAGCAGAGTGCAAGCCAGAGGCGTGCAGGAGTGATGAGGAATTCCAGGCCCAAGGCCGCTTCATTGGTTCCAGGTCCGTGTGCTCCTTTGTGTGTGTGTGAGTCGCTCAGTCATGTCCAACTCTTAGTGACACCATGGACTGTAGCCCACCAGGCTTCTCTGCCCATGGAGTTCTCCAGGCAAGAATACTGGAGTGGGTTGCCATTCCCTCTTTCAGGGGTTCTTCCAGACCCAGGGATGGAAACTGAGTCTCTTACATTGCAGGCAGATTCTTCACCGTCTGAGCCATCAGGGAATCCCATCTGATCCTTTAGTAGCAAACAATCCCCACATTCTTTTAACCTCTGAATGCTTTTTTGAACCCTTTATCAGCTGAGCCAGTGAAAATGCAACAGCAAAATGGAAACTGGGTGGCAGATACTCCATGTGCAAAAACGATGGAGTGAAGGAGTGTGGGGCCTCCATTCACATGCCACCAGTCAAGTCCCGAGATTTTGTGCCAAATGGCAACAAACCAGGTTTTGTGAATAGTATGCATGTATTATGAGGCAGGTAGGACTCAGAGTTTTCCGAAAACCACACTCACCTCCTTGATTTAGCAGTCTGTCTCCAAAATCTTCCCAGATGACTCAGAAGTAAAGAATCTGTCTACCTAGCAGGAGAGGCAAGTTTGGTCCCTGGGTGGGGAAGATTCCCTGGAGAAGGGAATGGCAACACACTCCAGTGTTCTTGCCTGGGAAATCTTGGGGACAGAGGAGCCTGATGGTCTACAGTCAATGGGATGGTAAAAGAGTTGGACGCAACTCAGCAAATGAAGCAGCAGCAGCCACCTAGAAAGTGGGGAGGGCCTGCGGGGCCGGCTCTGAAAACACTTGTTCCTCCGTCCCAGGGACACCCATGGCTGTTGAGCACCATTCACGGAGAACCCGCTGTGTTCAGAATGGAGGACCTTCACCCCGCTGGAAGACCAGGGACCTCATCAGAACAAAACACCCTTGTTTACTGACCCCTCGAAGAAGGAAATTTGCACTCTCTCTCCCCCCCTCACCCGACCCTAGGGGTCCAGCCTCAGTGTGGACCATCCCCTGGGGCTCCCATGAAGCCTGAGCAGCCGGCTCGGCTCTGCTCTCAGCCTATGGACCTCCCCCTCAGGCTGACTCTGGCACATTCCAGAAGATGGGACCTGAACCCTCAGATGTGTGCTGACCAGCTGAGGCCCGGGCATTCGGACCGTCCCCAGGGCACCTGCCGTCAGCCTCCTGCTCACAGCCCTCCTTGGGCCCCTTGTGGGAAAACACCCACTTGTAAACTTTGACCCTCAGTCAGTCTCAGACCTGGTGGCCTCTGACCTGTATATTCCAGCCTGGGCCCGGAAGCCTCTACCAGGAGAGGAGGTCAGAGTTCAAATGAGGATGTGGAGGAAGAAAGAACTGCCTCGGGGTTGGGGTGGGAGTGGGAGGACAGGAGGGGCATCTTTGCTCCTGAAGTGTCCTGGGGCTGAGGGCCAATCTTCTCAGGGCAGAAAGGTGGGAAGACCCTTGAAACACCCGACCCCTATTCAAGACTGAGTGAGCCTCTAAACAGGGTGGGGTTGGGGGGAGTGTTTTAGGGGGGGATGCAGTTGACTGAAAGAAAATCACTCAGTGAGGGAGCTATGAGTGCAGTGAGAGAATACGTCCCAAGAGATGGGAGAGGCCAGCTGGTGTGGGGCTTCTGGCCAGGAATACAGGTGGACTTCCCTGGTGGGACTAGTGGTAAAGAACCTGCCTTCCAAAGCAGGAAACGTGAGACCTGGGTTCAATCCCTGGTTAGGAAGATCCCCTGGAGGAGGGCATGGCAAACCACCCCAGTATTCTTGCCTGGAGAATCCCATGGACAGAGGAGCCTGGCCAGCTACAGGCCATAGGGTCACAGAGTCGGACACGAGTGAAATGACTTAGCATGCACAGATGGTCAAGGATATGTCTGGGCAAAGGTCACTCTACTGCTTGCCACAAAGAACAGATGTATCTCAAGTTAAGGATGATGGTGCTCCTCTTTGTGTGGGAAAACACAACCAGCTGGGGTCACTGAAATTCTTCTTGAGGCTCGCATCTAACCATCTAAGGGGCTGCTTGTCCAGAGTACACAGTGTCAGGTAACATCTCTAATTCCTGTCTGAGCACAGAAGTGCACTGTGTGTAAGCGGCTGCAGAGGATCAATCTTTGCAGAACTGGACAGTGAGCAAGACACTCCTTGCTCCTCCTTTGTGTGCAGTGTCAAGCCCACCAGGCTGCAACCCTCAGTGGAGTCACTCAGGGATGGCCCCTCAGCCTTGGTTACCGTCCAGGGGTTCCTGGGAGCTCCCACTCCTTCCAGATGGTCTTGGGGTGCCCTTCCACCCAGGAAAGGCAGCACTGTGTTGCCAGAGTCCCACAGCTCCTCCCCTGGGAAAGGCCAGGGATGGGTCAGAAGGGTGAGGTGATGGCCTTCAAAGGACCTATGGTTTTGCACTTAGAGCCCGTGGGTATTTCAGCCTGGCCCCACCCCTTCCACCCACTGCCCCGGGGCCTTGGGGAGGGCCTGAGATAGCCATGTGGGTGGTCATCCTACTGTCCCTCTCCTCCATCAACTGCGCTCTCTTTAATTTAATAAAAATTGTTGTTTATTCTTAAAGAACACAGTATTCTCTGACTACTTGAGCACAGGATCACTGTAGAAATTCTGGAGGAAAAAGGTTGAAGAAACTGTAAAAACCTGTAGTTCCCAGACTCAGACTTTATTCCTGATGACATTTTATGTTCTTGTAGCTTCTCTGGAAGTATATGTTTCTATGGATTCAAAAGGAAGAGGCTTCCCAGGTGGTACTTGTGCTAAAGACCCTGCCTGCCAATTCAGGAGATAAAAGCACACGCAGGCTCGATTTCTTGATCGGGAAGATCTCCTGGAGGATCGCATGGCAACCCACTTCAGAATTCTTGCCTGGGAAATCCCATGGAAGGGAGCCGGGTGGGCTGCACTCCCGTGGGTCCAAAGAGTCAGACACGATTGAAACGACTTAGCATGTACACACATACACGGAAATTGGGATGATGCTGTCTACAGAGTTGGGGTTTAGGCTGCCTGGTTCTACTGATGCCGCGACAGTACTGTCAGACGTGCCAGGCTTCACTGCAGCCCCTCAGTCCGCACCAGACATGTCACACACAGGAGCTGTGTATGGAACCTGTAACTGATGCAGCTATGTCACAGGAGCGCCCCCAAACAGATCCTCTGCTTCCCTGCAGACCCTTGGGTGGTCCCAGGAGCACTGGCTCCTCCAGGTCAGCAGCACTTCCAGGAGCAGGGCCCCTCTCTGCCACTTGACAGACCCCAGGGGCCCTCCCCATTGAGGACCATTTCAAGTAGCCTCTGAAGAAGGTCTTTCCCAGCTCCTGCCTCCCCCAGGAACAGCTGAGGAGTCTCCCTCTGTCCGCAGTGCTCTTTCTGAGATGCCTCTTGGAAACTCCCACGGAGGAAGGCATCTCCCAGGATCAGAAGAAGCCGCATCCGGGCCCTGGCCTGCCCTCTTGTTGCTTCGGGGTTAGAGTCTTCCAAGAGAAGCATCTTGATTCTCGGGTAATTCTGGGAATGGAAGCAGAAAGCTGAAAGGAGAGAGCAGACTCTGTGTGTGAAGGTTCCTCCACCACCTTCTCTGGGGGTCATGCAGGGTGACTGGGGCAAGAGAGAGCCGGAAGCCGGGATGTGTGGGCCAATCACATGCTCAGTGGGATGAAGGGAAGCCTCTCTGAAGGGCTCTAACTTTTACGGATGTTTTTGTAACCGCACTGTCCCTCCCAGGCCTGCTGGTCCAGGTACTTCCCAGGATTGGGGCATAAGCTTCACCCTTCCTGGCGCTGGTTCCCACTCAGCCCTCCCCAAATGTTTGGTGAATAAACAAGAATTGATTTGGGAAAGAATCACATTGTTAGAACAGAGTACTTTAAGCAAATCAATAAATAACAACACAAAATAAACAAATCAACACAACAATGGACTTATCCTGCCCCGCTAAGTTCCCGAGCCAGGGATGCCTCTCACCTTACAGGTAAGGATTCTGTGGGGAGCAGGTTTGAACATCCCAAGTCATCTGGCACCCTGGCAGCTTCCATGGGTGCTCCCCCAGGGCCCAGAGTAGCCAGGTCAGCCCCCCAGGAAGGTCTGAGACGGCTCAGGGACTCTCGTCTGTTATCCCAGCTCCTGTGCCTGCAGCCCCACCCGGGACTCGTCTGCAACACCCCAGGGTGATGCCAAGGAGCTTGTCACGCTTGCACAGGACCTGCCTTCCAAGGTAAACACCCGACTGGGCCCCCCGGGGGGCAGGACACCCACTCTGAGATCAGAGGCACTAGAACAAGGGGGCACTTGCTCTTTGGGGACCAGGGGGAAGCGGAGGCTGGTAAGCCCTTGTGGATGCAGGGGGACAGTAGCAGGATGGGTGTTCACCTGAGGAAAGGGGGCAGGAGGAGCCTCACTCAGGGCCCACCGAGGGATGGGGCCACCAACCCCCTCATTGCACTGTGCATTGTGTATAAACCACAGTGCTTGTAAGCACACCAGAGGATTCCCTCTAGGGATATCATCCCAGGAGATCTACTTTCTGTTTACTTCTTATTTAACTTCTATACAGAGTACATCACACAAAATGCTGGGCTGGATGACGCACAAGCTGGAATCAAACTGCTGAGAGAAATACCAACAATCTCATAGATGCAGACGATACCACTCTAAATGGCAGAAAGTGAAGAGGAACTAAAGAGCCTCCTGATGAGGGTGAAAGAGGAGAGTGAAAACGCTGGCTTAAAACTCAACATTCATAAAACTAAGATCTTAGCACCTGATCCCATCACTTCAAGGCAAAAAAAGGGGAAAAATAGAAGCAGTGACAGATTTTCTTTTCCTGGGCTCCAAAATCACTGTGGATGGTGACTGCAGCCATGAAATTAAAAGACACTTGCTTCTTTCAGAAGGAAAGAAAGCTATGACAAACCTAGACAACATGTTAAAAAGCAGAAACATCACTTTGCTGACAAAGTTCCATATAGTCAAAGCTATGGTTTCTTCAGTAGTCATGGACAGATGTGAGATTTGGACCATAAAAAATGAGTGCCGAAGAATGGTTGCTTTTGAAAGGTGGTGCTGTAGATGACTCCTGAGAGTCCCTTGGACAGCAAGGAGATCAAACCAGCCAATCCTAAAGGAAATCAATCCTGAATATTCACTGGAAGGACTAATGTTGAGCTGAAGCTCCAATACATTGGCCACCTGACTCACTGGCAAAGACCCTGATCCTGGGTAAGACTGAAGTCAAAAGGAGAAGGAGGCAGCAGAGTACAAGGTAGTTGGACAGCATCACTGACTCAATGGACACATTTCTGAGCAAACTCTAGGAGTCAGTGAAGGACAGGGGAGCCTGGCATGCTGCTGCCCATGGGGTCACAGAATCAGACACAACTTAGCAAGCCAACAAGAACAGCTTTTGTAAATGCTGTGCAATGAACACGCTGTCATGATAATGGGGAAACAGTGATCTAATGTTTGAATTACCTAGTGAAACCTTCCCCTTCCAGGCAGAGCTGCCTCCCCCTGGCTACTGTGGCCACTGATCCTCCATTCTTGTTCCATAAATAAAACGTTATACTATTTTGAAGAAATTAAAAGAAGGTTCAGATAAATGGAAAGGCATATCTGGGTCTTGGTTGAGGAAGCATTAATACTGAAAATGTGATTCTTTCAAAAATGCAGTGTAAAGACAAAGAATTCCCAAGAGCACAGAAGGCTGGGGCAGCTTGGGACAAAATAACCAGATGTTTGAGGAATGCAGCCATTTCAGAAAGCAAACGTCATGCTTCTGGGTGGCTGCATCAGACAGAGAAATATTAATCGGTCAAGAAGTTTAGCCCCAAGGTCACATCCAGCACTCCTTTCTTGTCTTGAGGGTATGAGAAAATAAATGACCCAATCAAAAAATGGGCCAAAGAATTAAACAGACATTTCTCCAAAGAAGACATACAGATGGCTAACAAACACATGAAAAGATGCTCAACATCACTCATTATCAGAGAAATGCAAATCAAAACCACAATGAGGTACCATTACACACCAGTCAGGATGGCTGCTATCCAAAAGTCTACAAGCAATAAATGCTGGAGAGGGTGTGGAGAAAAGGGAACCCTCTTACACTGTTGGTGGGAATGCAAACTAGTACAGCCACTATGGAGAACAGTGTGGAGACTTCTTAAAAAACTGGAAATAGAACTGCCACATGACCCAGCAATACCACTTCTGGGCATACACACCGAGGAAACCAGATCTGAAAGAGACATGTTCACCCCAATGTTCATCGCAGCACTGTTTATAATAGCCAGGACATGGAAGCAACCTAGATGCCCAGCAGCAGATGAATGGATAAGGAAGCTGTGATACATATACACCATGGAATATTACTCAGCCGTTAAAAAGAATTCATTTGAATCAGTTCTAATGAGATGGATGAAACTGGAGCCCATTATACAGAGTGAAGTAAGCCAGAAAGATAAAGAACATTACAGCATACTAACACATATATATGGAATTTAGAAAGATGGTAATGATAACCCTATATGCAAAACAGAAAAAGAGACACAGATGTACAGAACAGAATTTTGGACTCTGTGGGAGAAGGTGAGGGTGGGATGTTTCGAGAGAACAGCATTGAAACATGTATATTATCTATGGTGAAACAGATCACCAGCCCAGGTTGGATGCATGAGAGAAGTGCTCGGGCCTAGTGTAATGGGAAGACCCAGAGGGATCGGGTAGAGAGGGAGGTGGGAGGGGGGATCAGGATGGCGAATACATGTAAATCCATGGCTGATTCATGTCAATGTTTGACAAAACCCACTGCAATATTGTAAAGTAATTAGCCTCCAACTGGTAAAGATAAATGAAAAAAATTTTTTTAAATAACATTTTATATGTATTGCGAGGATAAAGAGATAATATTGATTTTTCTGTGATGATTTTATATCAAGATTGCTGAACTCTATAATATGATGTGAACTCACTTTCTTGGGTTTTCTACATAGGCCATTGCAATGTGTCAACCTGACTGGGCTAAAGGATGTCCAAATAATGTTTTACATTATTTGTAAATAAATAAATAAAAAATAATGTTTTACATTACCTGAAAAAAAAAAAAAAGAAGTTTAGTCTTACATTTTAAAACTTAGAAAGGTCTCAAACACGAAAGTTCCATGGTCTCTAGTGATGAGGATTTTGCACTTTCACTGCCGTGGCCTGGGTCCAAACCCTAGCTGAGAAATTGAGATCCCACAAGTCACGTGACTCGGCCAGCTTGGCTGAAAACATTCTGGACCGTGAGAGTGAAATGACCGGGACTGAATGCTGACATCTGGACCGCAGGAGCCCAAGGGAGATCACTGAAAATGAAGAGGAAGGATGTGCATTTCTTGGCGTTTAGAAAAAACAAAAAAACAAAGTGAAAGATTTTGGTTTGAAAGGGAATACAGGCACTAGGCAGAGGAAGTAAGGAAAACACTCCCCCCCACCCCCCCACCCCCCCACCAAGGGCTTCCTAGGTGGCTCAGTTGTAGAGAATCTGCCTGACAAAGCAGGAGATGCAGGAGGCAAGGGTTCAATGCCTGGGTCAGGAAGATCCCCTGGACAAGGACATGGCAAGCCACTCCAGTATTCTTGCCAGGAGAATCCCATGGACAGAAGAGCCCAGAGAGCTACAGTCCACGGGGTCGCAGAACACGGAGCATGACTTAGCAGCTGAGCAGAGCACAGCTCTCCTCACCAGAGAGGAGGAGTTTCTGTCTCCCCCAAAGGCTGACGTATATAGGAGTGAGAACAGTCGGATTCTGCCTCAGCTGCTCTGGATACAAGGCAAACAGGACCAGGGCTTTCGAAATAGCGAGGAGACGAGAAGCCAGGATTCTGGGGCTGTGACCCCAGCCTCAAAGCTCACAGACACAAAGCCCTGTTTAAACACACTCGGAGGCCCATGAGCCCTTGGAGGGTCCACACTAGAGACCTGCCCAGAGGTGGGGGCGCCGAGTGTCTGAGATGCCAACAGACATGTGATCATGAACGTGGCCACATGCTCGGGGAAGTTGCTCAACCAGAATGAGAGAATAGAAGTCTGCACATGTCAGCATAGGATGGGTGATGGCTGGTGCACAAAGATCCCCCCCACACCAGGAACTCTCTCTGCCCACCTGATGAGGACTTGCCCAGCCTGAGTCCACAGCCTCTCCCGTGGTGGCCCAGAGACACCTCTTTGCCCCTTACTCCGCTCTACAGCCTGCCAGCAGGTCATTTTGGGTTCTAGTGGAAGGGGACCATCCACATGCCACTCAGTTGGCACTGAGGACCTCTGGGCTTCGTTACCCCACCTCCAAACCACCAATAACTGTGGGGTCTCCCTTCTCCATACACCTTCCAGGCTTCTGCATCCCCATGGAAGCACCTTCAGACTCACTGCCCCCACCTCACTCCTGCCTTCCAGAGGCCTTTATTGGAAGTGCAGGTCTCATGAGGGACGTCCTACACGGAACAGAAACATCCTCTTTCTCCTGCCCCCCAACCCTGCCACAGCATCCCTGCTGGGTCTCTCTCTCCGAGCCTCTCTCCTTGGGGGTGAGGGTGGGCAGAGCCAGGCCCAGCACTGCACATGCCCCTTTGTCTCTGGCCACCCTTGACTCGTGACTCCACCGCCCCAGGTGTGAGCTCTCGGGACACGTGCTGCCCGAAGCTGCAGCTGCACACCCGCCCCTCTACCACAAGGAAGATGAAGCATGGAGGGTGTGAGCAGGCAGGCAGGCCAGCGGGGAGCAACAACAGCAGACCTCCTCCTGGTCTGCAGGAAATCTGGGCCCTGCTGGCGAGAGCCCAGAGGCTAGCAAGCCTGGACATGGACCAAGGACTCCGGATTCAAGTCAACAGCAGCCGCTTGCCTCCAGCAATTGCAAAAAAACGGAGCTTGAAGTCAAACAAAGAATGATTCAAACACCTCTGTCCTTCCCCACCCTGTGACTCTCACACATTCCCCTCATTCCCCACTTTCAGCGTCTCAAAGAGAAGCTTCTATCTTAGTGATTTTTATAAGCACGAAACCATTTGTACATCGGAAGTGTGCACACCCCTGGAAGGAAACTCCAGGCTCCCAGCGCTGCTCTGAGGTCAGCGCCTACTGGATTCCACCCTCTGGGAATGACCCCACTCAGGTCTGTCCCGGGGTCACCTGTTTTGGTCACAGAGAGTCTCCACACCCACCCTGCTAGGACCCTCCGTGGGGAGGGAGCCGGAAAGAGGGGCTCCTTCTGCTCAAGGGCTAATGAAGGACAATTTATATTTTAAGCTGTTTATTGCTTGCTCCTATTCACTCTCTCTCCTTATCCCTGCCTGTGCCCCCAGCATGACTTCTATCCAGGTGACCCCAACTTGCATTTCTGACAAGTTGCAATCAGGCTCTGAGATTCTCAGTGGGCAGGGCTCTGCCCAGTGTCTGTGCGTGGGGGTGATGCACACAGCAGGGGTCTGGCAGCTCCCTAGATCCTCGCAGTGGGGTGAACATACCCAGCTCCCCAAATAAGGATCTGTTCAGACAGAGCTTGAAAGTGGAAAATCCAGGAACTGGCTCTCCTGGAAAACTGCCACCTACCGTTTTCTTTCAAATGATCATCTAATCTCCTGCATCTAATAAAAATATAATAAGGAATTCACTATCAAGAAAATTATATTTTCCCCTGAACTCAGGGCAGTTCCTAAAACTCGAGTTCAGTTCAGTTCAGTCCAGTCGCTCTGTCATGTCTGACTCTTTGCGACCCCATGAACCGCAGTCGCCAGGCCTCTCTGTCCATCAAAAACTCCCTGAGTCCACCCAAACCAGTGTCCATTGTGTTGGTGATGCCATCCGACCATCTCATTCTCTGTCGTCCCCTTCTCCTCCTGCCCTCAATCTTTACCAGCATCAGAGTCTTTTCAAATGAGTCAGTTCTCGGCAACAGGTGGCCAAAGTATTGGAGTTTCAATTTCACCATCAGTCCCTCCAATGAACACCCAGGACTGATCTCCTTTAGGATGGACTGGTTGGATCCTTGCAGTCCAAGGGACTCTCAAGAGTCTTCTCCAACACCACAGTTCAAAAGCATCAATTCTTCTGCGCTCTGCTATCTTTATAGTCCACCTCTCACATCCATACATGACTACTGGAAAAACCATAGCCTTGACTAGGTGGACCTTTGTTGGCAAAGTAATGTCTCTGGTTTATAGGAAACTCGAGTGTCTTTCCATAACTTGAAGTTTCCTTCCTGAATAAAGGACCTGGGTGTCAGACCCCAAGTGCTTGTATTCTGAATCATCCCCGCCTCCTCCTTTCCTGGCTCCGCCCCGGATCATCATTCAGGTTTAGTCCAGCGGCTCAGACCAGCGCACAGACAGGCTGCAGCTGCGGGCGTGGAGGAGCTGGTTACCAGGTCACAGGTGAGAGCTGGAGTGGCGGGGGCCGAGGGTCCTGGTGTAGGACCACACTCAAATAGGGACTGGGCTGATGGAGATGTAGTGCTGAGCTCCCGGGAAACGTGATGAGGAAAGGTTTTGAGAGGGTGAGGTTCCTTCTGGATACTATAGACCCCTGGCTAGCTCCCTCCCAGAAAGAACACACCTGCCCTTCCCACTAAGTCTCCTGGTCGCACTGGGTATTCGTTGATGATGCCAGGTCACCAGCAGGAGGCTCCCCCTCTCACACAGTGAGGGATCACTGCTCTCAGAGCACAGGCTTAGGTGGCACTCTTCCTTTGGTTCCCTGGAGGGGGTGGGGGTGAATCCTCCATGTGACCCTGAGGACACCTGCCTGTTCCAGGCTTGGGGGCCAGTGGGCAGGCCTCCCTGGGAAGGGATTCCTCAGCCTGGGGAGACATGGCCTGCCTCTCCGTCGATGGGACACCAAGGCCCATGGTCGCTGGGAAACAGGAGGGCCAAAGGCTGTTCCGAGGTCAGTGGAAGCAGCAGAGTGGCTGGGGTCTGAGGGGAGACCTTGAGGAGACTGGAAATGCTGGGCGTCCTGCCCAAGGCTTCCTCCGGGACAGATCAGTGGCCAGAGAAGAGCACACAAGATGAATGTCCTGCCTGCTAGGCAGGCTCAGGGTAGGACATCCCTGGGCAAGGGTCTCCCTCCAGGCAGCCCCGAGAGCTCTGGCTAGGACCAGGAGTCACTGTCCACCACCAGCAAGGATGCCTTTGGGCCCTATGGGTCACTGGGCACCATTCTGTTTATGAGAAACTTCCAATTTAAGGAAAGTTATTTTATTAAAAAATACTCAGCAAAAGAATTCAGCAGATCTCATCGGAGGCCCCAGGAACAGCCCCAGCACAGGAAGTTGCAACACCTCTTACTAGAACCTTCCATCACATGAGGTTCTCAGCAGCAAGTAATAGTGATGAGCTATTTATGCCCCATCCTGGCAATTGCTGAAAGGCAGCTCCTGGATTGTGTCCACCTGTGAAATCTCAGCCTCTCTTGCATTATGCTGAGCAGGTTGGGGTAGGATCAGGGCAGCTGTCTCTCTTCCTGGGTTCTTAAAAAAAAAGAAATAAATTGATTAAAACTGTGTTAATGTTCTTCTGAAAACCGAATGTCGAAGGAAAGATAAACAGCCATAGAGAGAACCTGCCTTCTCAGGGGTGAAAACACACAATGGGCAGCATAGTAACTGTATCACGTGGCTTGGCAGAGCCTGAATAGCCCCACATGGTGGGGGTGCCTTGGCCAGGGGGACAGGGAACTTCACTCTTCAGTGCCCCAGGTACCACTTGTCTTCCTGGAAAGGAAGCAAAAGTAGATCTGTGACATGCCGCTTGCAAACAGACCTTGAGGAATATTCAAGATTTGAGCATAAAAATAGACAAAACTTGACCATGATGGATATTCCACCATCTGGGAAGCCTTTTAAAAAGGATACTTTAAACAAACAAACAAAAACTACTTTAAAACAAAACCCTGAATCCTTCCAGGAAAAGACAGACAGGACAACATAAATACTTGGAGTCTTTATCCAAAGACGATCCACGGAGAAATGGTGATGGAAACGTACTTATCCTGGAAGGCAGTTTGTTTCTTTAAGGGGTGAAAGTCTTATAAACCTGTAAGGAGAAGACAGACAGTCCCAGGAGGATGAGCGAAAGGTTTGCAAAGGCAGTGACAATGTGGAAACCCGAAGGGCCAGAACCAGGATGAGCTGGTCAGCCCCCCCCACAGTCCCAGGTGTCACCAGGAAGAGGCGGAACTGGGAGCCAAGGGGCCCGGGTTGCTCACAAGCTAAGACAAAGGGAATCCTTGCAGCCACTGAAGTCAAGGTTTCAGGATCCGGGGAGGCAGACCTCACCAGCAACTTGCTACAAAGTGAGAACCAGACGCAGAGAAGTGGACAGAACACGACCGCAGAACACTCCCTCCACTGAATATTCCAATGAGGGGAAAGCTGAGGTCTGGGGAAAGAGGGAGGGGACAGTGTGAGTGTTCTGGGGCAGCCATGACCAAGGACCACAAACAAGGGATCAAAAGAACCAAAGTTTTCCCTCCTCCAGTTTGGAAGCTGGAAGTCCAAAATCAAGGTGTCAGCACAGCTGCAGGGAAATATCCTTCCTTGTCTCTTCCAGCTTCTGGTGACTCTGGCATCTCTTGTATTGTGGCCACATCCTTCTAGTCTGTGCCTCTGTCAGCTCCTGACCTCTCCCTGTGTCTCTTACAAATTTCTCTCTTATAAAAAGCCAGTCACATTAGATTGGGGCCCACGCTACTCTAATACGACCTCCTCTTTCTTTATGACTGCAAAGGCTCTGTTTCCAAGTGAGGTCACCTTCACAGGTTCTGGGTGGACGTGTGTTTTGGGGTCACCTTGCAGTCTTCCCTGATGGCTCAGTGGTAAAGAATCTGCCTGTCAATGCAGGAGATGAGAGTTCTATCCCTGAGTCGGAAAGATCCCCTAGAGAAGGAAATGGCAACCCACTCCAATATTCTTGCAAGGGAAATCCCATGAACAGAAGAGCCTGGTAGGCTACAGTACATAGGATTTCAAAGAGTCAGACCTGTCTTAGCGACTAAAAAACAACAACATTCACCCTAGTACATACAGTACAGAGGGAGAGAAGAGTGAATCAAGTAATGGGTTATCTAACCTGATTCCACATATGTAAAAGCAGATACATGTGTGTGCATAAGAACACGTGTCTCTCAGGTGACTTCTTTCTTTTTCAACTACAGATGTTGTACATATGTGAGAAAAGAAGGCTGTCCTGACGATAAATTAGGAATAGAAGCAAGTCTAGAAAATCAAGGGAAGCGGGAGACAGCAGCACCAGTCACAGGGGTCTGGGGGCTGAGATTGTCCCTCCCCATTCCATTCTCCTTGTTTGACTGAGTCTCCTGGAGTCAGGACTGGGGCTGGTCACCAATGGCCCCCAGCTCCTGGAAGAGATTACATCCACAGTAATCCCTTTGCTTCAGGCCCTTCTGCCCAATTACCCCTGAAGTGGGAAAACAAGAAAATCAGAGACATTGAATTCAAAACCAAAGGGTACCAACCCCATGGAATTCTGGAAAACGCAAAACTCTGGACACAGTAAAAAGATCAATGGTTGTCAGGAGTTGGGGGGAAAGATGGATGAATAGATGAAACACAGAGGATTTTTTAGGCAGTGAAGCTACTTTTTGTTGTTCAGTCGCTAAGTCGTATCCGACTCTTTGTAACTGCATGGATTGTAACCCGCCAGGCTCTTCTGTCCTCCACTATCTCCTGAGTTTGCTCAAATTCATATCCATTGAGTTGGTGATACTATCGAATCATCTCATCCTCTGTGTAGTACCTAATGGTAGCTACATGTCATTATGAAAAGTGAAACTGTTAGTCACTCAGTCCTGTCTGAGTCTGCCCATGGAATTTCCCAGGAAAGACTACTGGAATTGGTTGCTATTTCCTCCTCCAGAGGATCATCCTGACCCAGGGATTGAACTCTCATCTCTTGTGTGTCCTGCATTGGCAGGCAGGTTCTTTACCACTGCACCATCTGGGAAGCCCAAATTTCAGTTTTACTGGATGCCAAAGCCTGAGATGAGCATTTGTTTCAGAGGAAGTGAAAGATAGCGTCTGGACTGTAACTCACGAGTTCCACAGGAAGACTCTTTTTGTTGATAAAAGCAAATCTGGAGAGTGGACCAAATGTCCCCAAATGCCAAGCCTCAAAATGCAAGAGTGGAAGAGGGGCTGGGAGCATCCAAGGTGGTTTTAGGTTGGTGTCAGGTTTAAGGGGCTACACGAGATTCTGTGTCCCGACCCGTCTCTACAGGACACATGGCTCAGGGAGTTTTGCATGTTTTATATAAAATTCAAGATACCCCCAGCAATATAAATGGACTTGTCTCCCAGGGACTTGTTTCCTGTCTCATCTGTGTCTCTCATCTGTCTGACAGTGGTCCCACTGCAGACATGATAAAGGTGTAGAGAAGGATCAGGACACAGTGGTCAGGGAGGGGCTTGGAGACCCTCACCCACCCTGGCCAAGGTGCAGCCCCTCTCACTGGCTTCCAAAGGAGCCTAAGGGATCTCTGAATCATCAGCTTTCCTTCCTCCAGGGAGTGTCCCAAAAACCAGTAAGGAGGACGAGGCACCCCTTAAAACTCCTCCACGTCCTGCTGGCCATGCTGACCTCAGCATCCACTCTCCTCGCTCCCAGGATGCTCTGGGTCCTCTTGTTCTTGGCCACCTTCAGGAGTGCTCAGAGTGGAAGTAAGTTGCATGGTTCCAACTCTGCAGGGGGTTGGGGGAGGCAGCAGGAGCAAGCCGGGTGTGGGAGAAGAGACCTAGATCAGGCCAGGAGGGGCCCAGGCTCCAGGTAGTGCCAGTGACCCCAGGAAGGGCAGTCAGTGGATGTCCTGAGGTCCAGTCATGACCCACACGTGTGACTGTCCCCCGCCACAGTCTGGGACCACCCCAACTGCACCAAGGGCGTGGTTGCTGTGTTGAAGGGCAAGCCAGCCACGATGACCTGCAACATCTCCAATGCGTTCTCTCACATCAACATCTCCCTGCAAACGAACCCCACGGCACCCTGGAAGCTCATCTTCAGCGTAGAGGCCCCAGGAAACTTCAGCCAGGATGGATGGCAGCTCTGGATTCGAGAGGGCGAGGCGCACCTAGTAATTGAAAAAGCCCAGGACACCCAGGCAGGACAGTACAAGTGGAATCTGAAGGGGCGCCAGAGAAATGTCGAAATCACCACCCTGAACGTCTTAGGTGAGCAGAGAGGGTTGGGGGGGGGGATTGACCCCCACGAGCTTCTCTTTCTGGCGGGTAGGAGTGCGGAGCAACTAGGGAGGAGTGATTCCTGCCCACCTGAGGTGCCCAGAACCACGGCGATCAGGCCTGAAGAGGACTCCCACCCTGCCCCACCCACCCCACGTCTGTGCCCGCTCTGAGCCTCTCCTCAGGGCAGCCCCGGCACTGGGCCTGGTCACTCTCCCCGTCTGCTCAGGGAGCCAGTGCCTTCCCTCCCTGCACCCCTCCTATCCCCCCACCCCCACCCCTTCCTTTGCTGCAAAGCTTCCCCAGTCACCATCCCTCCACCCACCCCCTTCGCCTGTTCTGACTCAGAGTAGTCACCCTGAGTCCTGGGGACAGGAAGTAGGGGTCCAGCTTTGCCCCGGACCAGGAACAGTGGGAGGGGCTAAGAAGGCACCAGCCGGGCCCTAAGTGGGGAACCCAGTGAGGCCTTCATGAACTCCTGTATCCAGGTCTCATCTGATACCTGGGGCGGAGGGGCTGCATCAGGGCAGACCCTGGGCAGGCCCCCGCCAACCTGCCCTGTGTCTCTTTGGCAGAGCCGCAAGACCTGCTCCTCACACCTTCCGCAGGTAGGTGTTTCTATCTTCATCCTGCAATACAGGAGGGGAGCCTACAGAAAGCCCTCTTGGGTCTTCCCTCCTCTGACATCCTCACCCTCTGTGCCTGGAGCCCTGCCCATCCCATGCATCCATCCCCCTGCCATTCTCCCACCCATGTGCTTCCCAATCACAGGCGATGTCCCCCTCGAGGGTGCCCCCAAGGGGGTCAGGGGCTCCTGCACAGGTGAACAATGGAGGGTGGTCCTGCCCATTTTCCGCAGGTCCGCAGATGAGCATATTCCCTTTGGATGTTAATCCTGAACACAAGAGCCAGACCCAGGTAATGTTCCCCATCCTCGCCCTGGTTGTTCTCTTCAGCCTACTGATCTGCACACTGGTGTGGCTCTGAGGGTGTGGTTCCCTGAACTTTAAGCTCCAGAAGGTATTGGCCGATGTGCCTGGTCTGTGGACAGGGGAGAGGTGGGGTCAGCTCAGACCTAAAATAGACACTCTGCCCCATGGTCTCGTACCCATTGAGACTAGTGAGAAAGTGGGGAGCGTTTGAGGTCCCAGAGAGCCAGAACCCCTCCCCCAGAGGACCCCAGCCAGCATATGCCATCCCAGTCCCAGCATGCAGATGCCCCACCCCGGACAGGCCACTGAATTCACACTGTCCCTAGGACACCCTAGAAGACGGCATGGGGGCTTCCTGCTCCTTCCAGGAGACCTAAGATGTGTGGGTGGTGGATGTTCCTACGGGATACACTTGTGGGCAAAGACGTCTGCACGTGGCTCTCATCAGTCCCATCCTTCCTTCGTCAGGCAAGGAGGCTCTGAGCCTGGGGTGGGACCTGTGTGCATCGTGTGCACTGGACTATGCAGAGGGGACATGCGGGAAGACCAGGCTGAGGACTAGGAAGCTTGGCAACTTCCTGGCCTCTTCCTGATGTACATGCCAAGGAAGGCTCCTTAGCAGGTTTTGGGGCTCAAAGTGCAAAATCTCACGTTCCATAGCACTTGACCTAACAGGACCCTCCCCCTCCTCCACCCCACGCAGGCCTGTGCTCCTCCCTAGGGCAGGAGTGCCACGCTGCAGTCACCTGGGAGAGGCCCCAGTCTGGGGTCCTCAGCTGATCATGGACACGCTCTTGTCTTTGGAACATGAATAAGAACCAGTTTAAGAGACCTTCCAGGAAGCACTTGTGGAACCAAAATGAGGCTATCAGTGGCCTGAGATGATGGATGGGGCCTCCTCCACCACCCAAAGGGTAGAGCAGCCCCTCTGGATGGGAAGCTGGACAGGTGGAATCTGTGTCCAACCTCCCTGGTCTTCCCCAGCCCTGGGGCTCCCCTCTCTACCACCTGCCCCACGTGCTGCCCCTTCCTGTTCCTAATCCACATCCCAAATCATATATGCCAGATGTCTTTATAAGCAAAACTGTACAACCCCACTGAGTGTATTCTTTGTTATTATTTTTTTTTTTGAGGTGGTGTGGTACATCATTTTTTCTTCCTTTCCTCTTCTGTTCTCTTATGATTGTATGACTTTAGTGATGCACTTGAATTCCTTTTTCTTTTGTGTGTGTGTATCTATGATAATAGACTTATGGTTTGTTGTGACCATGAGATTTTGATACAGCAGTCTATGTATATACGTGCATGATTGTTTTAAGTTGCTGATCTCTTCCTTTCCAGTGCATTTCAAATATCCTGCATGTGCACTCTGCTCCTCTCATGATTACTGGTTTTGATATCATGTTTGTGTGTGTGCATGGCTTCCTACTCTTACTGTATGTTTGCCTTTACTCATGAGTCCTCCCATTTCATCCTTTTCTTGTTTCTTGTTGTGGCCTTTTCTTTTCAGCGTAGAGAAGTTCCTTTAAAGATAGAGCTTCTTTGGTGGTTCATTGAATGTGTTCGTAAAAGGTACATGTAATGTGATAAAAAGAAGGTTTTTCTAGAAGTGCTACTTTCAGTGCTTTGCAAAATGTCCATATTGCTCATCCTCAAGATGAGTCCACTAAACCTACTAGTAAATCATCGAACGAGCTGAGACATACATCTTTAAGTGAAGAAAATAAAAATGCAAAAGAAGCTGCTGTGAGTCTTACAAGCTAAAAAGTCCCAACGAGGGTTTCCCTGGTGGTCCAGTTGTTGAAAATTCGCCTTGCAATGCAGGGGATGTGGGTTCGATCCCTGGTGAGGGAATTAAGATCCCAAGTGATGTGGGGCAGCTAAGCCTACATGCCACAACTAGAGAGCCCATGAAACCCGACACAGCCAAATAAATAAATGTTAAAAAAAAAAAAAGTCCAAATACATCCAGAAGGCCAGATATCTACATCCAGAAGGCCAGATATCTGGGAGGCCTCCCTCACTATGGAGAATCTCAGATGGACACAATGCATGCTGCCTGGCAAATGTGTCCTCACAGGAGGGTAACGATCCCAGAACAGCTTCGCTGGCACCCGGAGTCCAGGTCTAGAACTGACTGTATTTACATCTCCCAGGTTAAAGAAAGGTTCATGCCAGAAATGGTGGGTTTGTTCCATCCCCTGGGCCAGGCCCCTAAGACACAGTGGGTATGGCACATGGGACCACCATGTTTTGGGGGCCATGGAAATCTGTTCCATTTTGCCTAAAACAGACCAAAGGTGTTGATGCTTTGAAAGTCATTCAAAGGTCATTTTAATATTGCTATCACCGTGGGACGGGCTCACATTAAGTCATTCAGCCCCCGCACACCCAAGGCAGGAAACCTAGAAAGAAATACTGTGTCTGGGTCCTTGACTAATTTTAATTTTCTTTTTCTTTTTTTAATTAAATTTTTTTTTTTCCCAGTGGGTTTTGTCATACTTTGATATGAATCAGCCATAGAGTTACACGTATTCCCCATCCCGATCCCCCCTCCCACCTCCCTCTCCACCCGATTCCTCTGGGTCTTCCCAGCCCACCAGGCCCGAGCACTTGACTCATGCATCCCACCTGGGCTGGTGATCTGTTTCACTATAGATAATATACATGCTGTTCTTTCGAAACATCCCACCCTCACCTTCTCCCACAGAGTTCAAAAGTCTGTTCTGTACTTCTGTGTCTCTTTTTCTGTTTTGCATATAGGGTTATCGTTACCATCTTTCTAAATTCCATATATATGTGTTAGTATGCTGTAATGTTCTTTATCTTTCTGGCTTACTTCACTCTGTATAATGGGCTCCAGTTTCATCCATCTCATTAGAACTGATTCAAATGAATTCTTTTTAACGGCTGAGTAACATTCCACGGTATATATGTACCACAGCTTCCTTATCCATTCATCTGCTGATGGGCATCTAGTTTGCTTCCATGTCCTGGCTATTATAAACAGTGCTGCGATGAACATTGGGGTGCACGTGTCTCTTTCAGATCTGGATTCCTCAGTGTGAATGCCCAGAAGTGGTATTGCTGGATCATGTGGCAGTTCTATTTCCAGTTTTTAAAGAAATCTCCACACTGTTTTCCATAGTGGCTGTACTAGTTTGCATTCCCACCAACAGTGTAAGAGGGTTCCCTTTTCTCCACACCCTCTCCAGCATTTATTGCTTGTAGACTTTTGGATAGCAGCCATCCTGACTGGTGTGTAATGGTACCTCATTGTGGTTTTGATTTGCATTTCTCTGATAATGAGTGATGTTGAGCATCTTTTCATGTGTTTGTTAGCCATCTGTATGTCTTCTTTGGAGAAATGTCTGTTTAGTTCTTTGGCCCATTTTTTGATTGGGTCATTTATTTTTCTGGAATTGAGCTTCAGGAGTTGCTTGTATATTTTTGAGATTAATCCTTTGTCTGTTTCCTCATTTGCTATTATTTTCTCCCAATCTGAGGGCTGTCTTTTCACCTTACTTATAGTTTCCTTTGTTGTGCAAAAGCTTTTAAGTTTCATTAGGTCCCACTTGTTTATTTTTGCTTTTATTTCCAATATTCTGGGAGGTGGGTCATAGAAGATCTTGCTGTGATTTATGTCAGAGAGTGTTTTGCCTATGTTCTCCTCTAGGAGTTTTATAGTTTCTGGTCTTACATTTAGATCTTTAATCCATTTTGAGTTTATTTTTGTGTATGGTGTTAGAAAGTGTTCTAGTTTCATTTTTTTACAAGTGGTTGACCAGTTTTCCCAGCACCACTTGTTAAAGAGATTGTCTTTTTTCCATTGTATATCCTTGCCTCCTTTGTCAAAGATAAGGTGTCCATAGGTTCGTGGATTTATCTCTGGGCTTTCTATTCTGTTCCATTGATCTATATTTCTGTCTTTGTGCCAGTACCATACTGTCTTGATGACTGTGGCTTTGTAGTAGAGTCTGAAGTCAGGCAGGTTGATTCCTCCAGTTCCATTCTTCTTTCTCAAGATTACTTTGGCTATTCGAGGTTTTTTGTATTTCCATACAAATTGTGAAATTATTTGTTCTAGTTCTGTGAAAAATACCGTTGGTAGCTTGATAGGGATTGCATTGAATCTATAGATTGCTTTGGGTAGAATAGCCATTTTGACAATATTGATTCTTCCAATCCATGAACACGGTATGTTTCTCCATCTGTTTTTTGTCCTCTTTGATTTCTTTCATCAGTGTTTTATAGTTTTCTATGTATAGGTCTTTCGTTTCTTTAGGTAGATATACTCCTAAGTATTTTATTCTTTTTGTTGCAATGGTGAATGGTATTGTTTCCTTAATTTCTCTTTCTGTTTTTTCATTGTTAGTATATAGGAATGCAAGGGATTTCTGTGTGTTAATTTTATATCCTGCAACTTTACTATATTCATTGATTAGCTCTAGTAATTTTCTGGAAGAGTCTTTAGGGTTTTCTATGTAGAGGATCATGTCATCTGCAAACAGCGAGAGTTTCACTTCTTCTTTTCCTATCTGGATTCCTTTTATGTCTTTTTCTGCTCTGATTGCTGTGGCCAAAACTTCCAACACTATGTTGAATAGTAGTGGTGAGAGTGGGCATCCTTGTCTTGTTCCTGATTTCAGAGGAAATGCTTTCAATTTTTCACCATTGAGGGTGATGCTTGCTGTGGGTTTGTCATATATAGCTTTTATTATGTTGAGGTATGTTCCTTCTATTCCTGCTTTCTGGAGAGTTTTAATCATAAATGAGTGTTGAATTTTGTCAAAGGTTTTCTCTGCATCTATTGAGATAATCATATGGTTTTTATCTTCCAGTTTGTTAATGTGGTGTATTACGTTGATTGATTTGCGGATATTAAAGAATCCTTGCATTCCTGGGATAAAGCCCACTTGGTCATGGTGTATGATTTTTTTAATATGTTGTTGGATTCTGTTTGCTAGGATTTTGTTAAGGATTTTTGCATCTATGTTCATCAGTGATATTGGCCTGTAGTTTTCTTTTTTTGTGGCATCTTTGTCTGGTTTTGGAATTAGGGTGATGGTGGCCTCATAGAATGAGTTTGGAAGTTTACCTTCATCTGCAATTTTCTGGAAGAGTTTGAGTAAGATAGGTGTTAGCTCTTCTCTAAATTTTTGGTAGAGTTCAGCTGTGAAGCCATCTGGTCCTGGGCTTTTGTTTGCTGGAAGATTTTTGATTACAGTTTCGATTTCCTTGCTTGTGATGGTTCTGTTAAGATCTTCTATTTCTTCCTGGTTCAGTTTTGGAAAGTTATACTTTTCTAAGAATTTGTCCATTTCATCCAAGTTGTCCATTTTATTGGCATAGAGCTGCTGGCAGTAGTCTCTTATGATCCTTTGTATTTCAGTGTTGTCTGTTGTGATCTCTCCATTTTCATTTCTAATTTTGTTAATTTGGTTCTTCTCTCTTTGTTTCTTAATGAGTCTTGCTAATGGTTTGTCAATTTTGTTTATTTTTTCAAAAAACCAGCTTTTAGCTTTGTTGATTTTTGCTATGGTCTCTTTAGTTTCTTTTGCATTTATTTCTGCCCTAATTTTTAAGATTTCTTTCCTTCTGCTAACCCTGGGGTTCTTCATTTCTTCCTTCTCTAATTGCTTTAGGTGTAGAGTTAGGTTATTTATTTGGCTTTTTTCTTGTTTCTTGATGTAAGCCTGTAACGCTATGAACCTTCCCCTTATCACTGCTTTTATAGTGTCCCATAGGTTTTGGGTTGTTGTGTTTTCATTTTCATTCATTTCTATACATATTTTGATTTCTTTTTTGATTTCTTCTATGATTTGTTGGTTATTCAGAAGCGTGTTATTTAGCCTCCATATGTTTGAATTTTTAGCAATTTTTTTCCTGTAATTGAGATCTAATCTTACTGCACTGTGGTCAGAAAAGATGACTGGAATGATTTCAATTTTTAAAAAATTTCCAAGACCAGATTTATGGCCCAGGATGTGATCTATTCTGGAGAAGGTTCCGTGTGCACTTGAGAAAAAGGTGAAGTTGATTGTTTTGGGGTGAAATGTCCTATAGATATCAATTAGGTCCAGCTGGTCCATTGTGTCATTTAAGGTTTGTGTTTCCTTGTTAATTTTCTGTTTAGTTGATCTATCCATAGTTGTGAGTGGGGTATTAAAATCTCCCACTATTATTGTGTTACTATTAATTTCCTCTTTCATACTCGTTAGCGTTTGCCATACATATTGCGGTGCTCCTATGTCGGGTGCATATATATTTATAATTGTTATATCTTCTCCTTGGATTGATCCTTTGATCATTATGTAGTGTCCTTCTTTGTCTCTTTTCACATCCTTTATTTGAAAGTCTATTTTATCTGATATGAGTATTGCGACTCCTGCTTTCTTTTGGTCTCCGTTTGCATGAAATACTTTTTTTCCAGCCCTTCACTTTTAGTCTGTATGTGTCTCTTGTTTTGAGGTGGGTCTCTTGTAGACAGCATATATAGGGGTCTTGTTTTTGTATCCATTCAGCCAATCTTTGTCTTTTGGTTGGGACATTCAACCCATTTACATTTAAGGTAATTATTGATAGGTGTGGTCCCGTTGCCATTTACTTTGTTGTTTTGGGTTCACGTTTATACAACCTTTCTGCATTTCCTGTCTAGAGAAGATCCTTTAGCATTTGTTGAAGAGCTGGTTTGGTGGTGCTGAATTCTCTCAGCTTTTGCTTGTCTGTAAAGCTTTTGAATTCTCCTTCATATCTGAATGAGATCCTTGCTGGGTACAGTAATCTAGGTTGTAGGTTATTCTCTTTCATTACTTTCAGTATGTCCTGCCATTCCCTTCTGGCCTGGAGGGTTTCTATTGATAGATCAGCTGTTATCCTTATAGGAATCCCTTTGTGTGTTATTTGTTATTTCTCCCTTGCTGCTTTTAGTATTTGTTCTTTGTGTTTGATCTTTGTTAATTTGATTAATATGTGTCTTGGTGTGTTTTGCCTTGGGTTTATCCTGTTTGGGACTCTCTGGGTTTCTTGGACTTGGGTGGCTATTTCCTTCCCCATTTTAGGGAAGTTTTCAGCTATTATCTCCTCGAGTATTTTCTCATGGCCTTTCTTTTTGTCTTCTTCTTCTGGGACTCCTATGATTCGAATGTTGGGGCATTTCACATTGTCCCAGGGGTCCCTGAGGTTGTCCTCATTTCTTTTGATCCTTTTTTCTTTTTTCCTCTCTGCTTCATTTATTTCCACCATTTTATCTTCTACCTCACTTATCCTATCTTCTTTCTCCGTTATTCTACTCTTGGTTCCCTCCAGAGTGTTTTTGATCTCATTCATTGCATTATTCATTTTTAATTGACTCTTTTTTATTTCTTCTAGGTCTTTATTAAACATTTCTTGCATCTTTTCGATCTTTGTCTCAGGCTATTTATCTGTAACTCCATTTTGCTTTCAAGATTTTGGATCATTTTTATTATCATTATTCTAAATTCTTTTTCAGGTGGATTCCCTATCTCCTCCTCTTTTGTTTGACTTGGTGGGCTTTTTTCATGTTCCTTTACCTGTTGGGTATTTCTCTGCCTTTTCATCTTGTTTAGATTGCTGTGTCTGGAGTGGGCTTTCTGTATTCTGGAGGTCTGTGGTTCCTTTTTATTGTGGAGGTTTTACCCAGTGGGTGGGGTTCGACGATTGGCTTGTCAAGGTTTCCTGGTTAGCGAAGCTTGCGTCGGTGTTCTGGTGCATGGATCTTGATTTCTTCTCTTTGGAGAGCAATGGAGTGCCCAGTAATGAGTTTTGAGATGGGTCTATGTGTTAGGTGTGACCTTGGGCAGCCTGTATGTTGATGTTCAGGGCTATGTTCCTGCGTTGCTGGAGAATTTGCGTGGTATGTCGTGCTCTAAAACTTATTGGCTCTTGGGTGGTGGTTGGTTTCAGTGTAGGTATGGAGGCTTTTGGACAGTCACTTATTACTTAAAGATCCATGTAGTCAGGAGTTTTCTGGTGTTCTCAGGTTTTGGGCTTAAGTCTCCAGCCTCTGGATTTCAGTTTTATTCTTCCTGTAGTCTCAGGACTTCTCCAACTATACAGCACTGATAATAAAACTTCTAGGTTAATGGTGAAAAGTTTCTCCCCCGTTAGGGACACCCAGAGAGGTTCACAGAGTTACATGAAGAAGAGGAGAGGGAGGAGGGAGATAGAGATGAGTGGGAGGAGAAAAAGGGGGACTCAAGAGGAGAGAGACAGATCTACGAAGTTGTCTGTTCTCCGTAGCCCAGGCACCCACAAAGATTCACAAAATTGGATTGGGAAGAGAAGGGGAAAGGAGGAAATAGAGGTGTTCTGAGGTAGAAAACAGAGAGTCAAGATTGGGAGAGAATAATCAACACACTCCTGAATAAAAATGGGAGCTGAATATTGGATTCTTAAATGTTCACAATTATATCATATACTGAAAAACAAAAATTAAAAATCTAGAGTAGAGGTTAGACTCGTAAAAATACTGTATTAAAAACAAAAACCAAAACACACACACAAAATTTTAGAAATATATATGAAGTTTGGTTTAAAAATAGGGCCTCTTCTTTTTTTTTTTTTCTGTAAGGTTATAGTGTATTGAAAATGAAAATTAAGGAGTAGTAAGAGGAGTACTAGAGGACTTTAAAAGAAATAGGAGAAAAAGAAAAATAGAAAATAGAAGAAAGAAGAAAAAAGAAAAGGAAAAAAAGAAGAAAAAAAGAAAAAAGTTTTACCGAATTTTAAAAAAATCGTAAAAATCTATGAAAATGAAAGTTAAGGAGTAATGGGGGAGTAATAGGGAATTTTAAAGGAAAATAAAAGAGAAAAAAGAAAAAAGAAAAAAAAATTTCTTACTTAAAAAAAAAAGAAGAAGAAAAAGAAAAAACATATCTAGGAATTTCTCTGGAGCTGTTGCGGTCAGTGTGGGTTCGGCTCAGTTTCAGATAGCTCCTCGTTCCAGTTTACACTTCTCGATATCTACAGGCCTTTCCGGCGTAGTCGGTGTTTTCTTCAGGGATTTTAATCTGTTGCACCGGTCCCTTCTGAAGCGGTTCCCTTTGTTTATTTGGCTTCTGTTGCCGGTCTCTTCCGCGCCTAATTTCCGCCCTGACACAGGCGGGCGGAGGTGGACTCTTTTTCAGGTAGCTAGTTCCGTCGCGCTGCGGGGAGGGGCTGGCGCTCCGGAGAGGCACTGGCGCTATTTTCTCCGTCTGGGCTGCTCAGGCTCCCGGCTGCTCTGCATGGAGCGCGCCCCACGCTGTGCGCGGTTCCAGCCCTTGGGTGATTCACAAAAGCGCGGTACACAAAGCTGCGCCTGCGTTTTGTCCCTATGCCGCCCGAGTGGCTCAGGCAGCCAGGCGCTTGTCGGGCGCTCTCTCCCCGGTGCGGCGCGTCTTCTGCCCTCCGCGTCCTCAGCCCCAATCCCGCCCGCGTCAGTCGGGTGCGTGTGCCCTGTGTCTAGCCGCGACCCTCCCGGCGGATGTTGACCATCCAGAATCTCGGGAGGTCTTTTATTAGAAGGTGGAGGCCTGTTTGCAGTGCGGTAGGGGATGCGGTCCTTGGGGCAGAGCCTGCCCCTTTCCCCTCCCTCCTGCCTCCTGCCTCCGGCGTGGCTGGGCCGGTCCGCAGCCTGCGAGCTCTTCTCAGGACTTTCTCGGTCCCTTTGTTCTGCGAACGGCCGGCAGTGTGTTCCGGCCGGTTAATTTTCTCTCTCTTTTGCTCTCCCACAGTTCAAGTTGGCAACTCACAAAAGCTCCCTCCGATTGTCCTCAGGGCACTCAGGCCCGGACCCTGCCCCAAGCAATGCCGCCCGCTCCTCTCCGTTCCGCCCCCACTTGCTGGTGGCGGATGCGGGCGTCTGGGGTACTTTTCTGCTGGGAGTTGCTTTTAGGCTCGTAATCTGTGGGTTTTATTTATTTATTTATTGTTTCCCTCCCAGTCAGATTCAAACTCCGAGATTGAAACACTTCCCCCAGGTCCGCCAGTGTGAGGGTTTCCCGGTGTCTGGAAACGTCCTCTATTAAGACCCTTCCCGGGACGGATCTCCGTCCTTAGCTCTTTTGTCTCACTTTTTATCTTTTATATTTTGTCCTACCTCCTTTCGAAGACAATGGGCTGCATTTCTGGGTGCCTGATGACCTCAGCTAGCGATCAGAAGTTGTTTTGTGAAGTTTGCTCTGCGTTCAGTTATTCTTTTGATGAGTTTCTAGAAAGAGAAAGTGGTTTCCCCGTCCTACTCCTCCGCCATCTTGGCTCCTCCTTAATTTTCTACTTGTTGCTTATCTGTACATTCAAGGAGTTCTCTAAAGGAAGTTTAGCTCTGAGTCCTTGCAGTGCCCTAGAGACCCTTCCCCCCAGGCCCCCCTTGCTCCTCCTCAGCCACACTGGCCCTCTTGCAGGCCCTCAGAAACCCCGGGCTCTCTCTGGCCTTGGGGACCATGCATGTGCTGATGCCTCTGCTTGGAGCCCTGTTCCCAGACAGACCACCTGACCCTCTCTCACCTCCTCAGTGCTTTACTCCTATGGCCCCTTGAGGTTGGGCACCCCTCTCCCAACAGGCGGTGTGTGCCCTGCCGCGGGTCTGCTCGTCCATCCCTGGAGTCGTCTCCAGGCCATGGGCGTCTAATCCGTTTCACCCTCTGCCTTTGGCACCAGCACTGGCAGGTGCGGGCACCCAGGGAGTACTGGTGATGAACAAAGGCAGGATGAGGTTGAAATGAGGCGGGTTTGACAAGCCCGACGCTTTTATTGCTTCCTGCCAACAATTTTGCCTTTGGCAAAATTCTGCCCCTTAAATAGACACCCCCTCATGCAAGAAGAGGAGGAGATTCACCATCCTCTCTTTTTCACCCTGGGCCAAGAGGAAGGCAGAGGTGGGGGACTCAGCCTCTAGGCCACAGTCCTCCAAACAAGGAGGGGATGCCGGCACCAATGGGCGCAGAACGCCTGGGGAGAAGCTGGCTGCTGTGGGATCCTCGGCCCTGGGCGAGCTGCCACGTTTCCAGCCCCTCAACCCAGGGTCCCAGATCTACGGACTGAGGCCCAGGTTGTCACCATTGTCCCGGCCTCCCTACAACACCAGAGGCTGGGAAGGACTGTCCTCTCCACAACAGCCCCAGTAGCCATTAGCAATGAATGAGGACTTGGGCCTGGAGAGGAAGAATGTTGAGTGGCCCAGAGACTGAGAAATGGGGGCCCACCGCAGTATACTCTTCCCAGTATCATATTGAACACCTTCTGATCTGCGGGTCGGGTGGAGTGGGGTGGGGCGCTCATTTGGTATCAAATCTTTTTGCCTTTGCATACTGTTCATGGGGTCCTCACGGCAAGAAGACTGGGAGGAGTTACCATTTCCTCCTCCTGTGGACCATGTTTTGTCAGAACCCTTCACTATGTCCTGTCTGTCTTGGGTGGCCCCGTGTGGCATGACTCACACCTTCACTGAGTTACACAAGCCCCTTCACCACAACAGGGCTGTGATCCATGAAGGGGCTCAGAAGGTATATGTGCCATAATCATGATGCTGGAGATTCTTCTAGGTGGTTTCTCAAACACCTCAGCAGAGGCAGTGGCTGGTGTGAGCTCTTTTGGTGGACTTTGCTTCTTGGGATTTGGTGGCAATTCCTTTTCATTCTTTCCTGATTCTGCAGAAAGAGAAACTGTAGGAGCAAGTCCTCGGAACACTCCGGCTTCTATCAGCACAGTCTTCAGTACCCTGGCTCGTCCTTGCCGCAGTAGAAAGGTCACTATAGCGGTGACTCGGGAGCGGGCTGGGTAATCGGCCTGGTGGATGGAGGTCACACCCTAAAACACAGTCTCTTCACATCCAAGCATTTCGAACAGGCGGAGTAATGGGGCAGAGTGACACGCTGTCCCTGTGGTGGGATGGGGCCTGTCTGGGAAGGAGGAAACGAGCCTTGTCCCAGCCACCCCACGCCCGGCCCTTGGTTAAAGCTGCAAATTCTGCTCATTGTTGGAGAGCAAGACTCTAGATGTTAGGCTCTCAGGACATGTGGGCTAAAATGTACTCACATACTCAGACCCAGATGACACAGGAATTTTCTGTCAATTTAAATGCCATTCTCTCAGTAATAGAGGAAGTTTAAAAGTCCTTTATATCAGTGATTTGGGAAAACAGGATTTGTGGGTCTTTAAAGATGTTTCCCCTTTTGCAACAGTCTTATAATTAGGAAAACCGCTAAGAAAGAGGCTATTAAACCATGTATGTGGTCTCCAATCTAAGCTGCAGGCAAATCAGAAAAGGAAGCACGTCGCCCAGGTGTCAGGAAACCAAAACCGAGAGGGCCAGGAGTGCGGTGGAGGAGGTAATAGAATCATTCACTAATTAAAGCCATTGCTGTCCCCCAGGCTTGGCTTCCAAGCCACTGCTGGAGGAAACAGGAGAGACAGGTAGAAATAGCAAAAAGGGGCCAGGCTAGTTGCTGCCCTGAATCTGGTCAGTTGTGTTTGAAGGAGGAAGAGGAACTTGCTGCATTTGCAATAGGTTGCCAAGCTCCACATTTCTTCCCTGTGATCTTGACTTTCCACCGTGATCCCAGTGAATCCGGTGGATCACCGGGGAGCTTTTCAGACCCTCATCCTAACCCCTCCCAGTCTCTGGGAACCCTTCCACACCTGTGCGGTTGGCGCCCCCTGCAGGGTGGCTCAGCGACGTACAGGTTCATCATGCCCTCGCCCCTGGAGCACAGGTGTGCTTTCCAGGCTCCCCTAAGGAAACTGGTCAAAAGAAGGTCTCAAAATAAAACCTGGCAGGGAAAGTGCATCAGGTTTCGGGGTGAGTGAGTTGGAGGAGGAGAGAGAGATGAAGAAAGGTTGTGAGGTGATGGCCAGGGCAGGACTGTGTTGGCAGCCAGCCCAAAGAATCACAGGAGACCTTATGGAGGGGCCTCAGCCCTGATGACCCCTTTCCCCTGCCCAGCAGGCGGGGGCCCATTCCTCCAGCTCTGGGTCCCTTTTGTGTGTCCTGAGGCTTTAGTGTCTTCCATCCCTCCAACCACTGGAACTCAGAACTGAAACAGAAACCCAAATCCCACTTTTCCACCACGAGGACAGGTTAACCTGAAGCCCCTACTAGGAAATACAAATCAGAAAATCAGCAAGTAGGCTTTAGCCCTAAGGAAAGAAAAACACAAGTCCTTTGGCGTCTCTGGCATTCATTGGCCCAGTGCTGTGCTGTGATCTGCCCTGACTGTGTGTCCTGCAGGGTGATAGAGAGAGCTCTGGCCACTGATCAGCCCGTGAAGCTAGGGACCCCTCTCCCTCTGGGCTCCAGCCACAGGGGAAAGTTTTGCCCCTGAGAGGGCTGGCCAAGGTGCCTGCCTGTGAAGCTGGGTTGGACCCACCTGAAGCAAATCTGTGGCCACCAGGTTTGTGAGGTGTGGGCCAGCATGAGGCATGGCTCATGGACCCCTCTCCCCGTGGGGTCCAGGAGCAGCAGCAGCTGGTGAGCAGCACACAGCATGGCAGCTGTCCAGACCTGCGGAACCAAAGCTTCCATGTGATCCGGTGCCCAAGATATGCCCAGGCAGGAGGCACGGTCGTTCACACCAGGCACTGTCCTGAGATCTGATGTGGTCTCCTGTGTGTTTATGAGCAGTGTACTGTCCTCTCCTCTTCAGCAGTGCTTAATTCTAAAATTAAAAGTTCTCCTGACAATTTTTAACCCTAAACCGTCATGGAGCTTTATTCATTGTCTGACACCAGGATAGCAGAGATTGCTCCCAGCCCCGTGGCTCCATGGCGTGCCCCACGTGAGCATACGTGAGCCCGAGCCTGTGAGAGCACCGGCTGTGGGCCAAGTCGAGCCCGAGGGCAGTGGCCACCGTCATGGGGCAGATGGGCTAATGGAAGTGCACGGTGGGCCTGGCAGGACCGCACCGGGTGCTTTGGGGCAACCTCCTGTGGCATGAGGGGCTCCAGCCATGCTGAGCTCCAAGGTCAAGTCACTCTGCAGAGTCTCAAAGCTGTCTAAGTAAGGATTAAACAAAAGACAAAAAAGAAAAATATACATGCAAGTTGTGTCGAAGACTGTTTTGAGAAGAAGGTGTAGATCTGGGATGGAAGGAGACATGGGCAAAAGTGACCCAGGGCTCTCCCTGTCCTCCGTGAATTGCCCTGCAACAGTGACAGCGACACATGCAGCCAGGGCAGGCCCAGGTGTGATCTGACGGCGACAGTGTCACAAGTGGAGGGGCTCTGGCTGCCTGGACCCCTGAATGACCGTGTGGCACAGGCCCCCTGCACAGGCTCCCAGGGAAGGGGTGGAGGCCCCTGTTTCCACAGATCCCCCACCACAGACCAGCACCAGGAGGTCCCTCTTCCAACAGAGGGCACGGGCATTTGAGGGGAGACCAGGTCAGGTGCATATGTTCACAGGGGTCACCAGCACACCAGTCTCCCTCACCGTGAGCAGACCCTCAGACCAGGCCCCCCAGGCATGCAGACTCAGACCTGCCAACAAGGGGCCCAGTTCACAATGGTATTCCCCCAACCCCGATAGCAGCTGCCTAGAAGGCTTGTCCAGTTAGAGCCAGACATGAAACAATGGACCAGTTCCAAATTGGGAAAGGAGTACGTCAAGGCTGTATATTGTCACCCTGCTTATTTAACTTATATGCAGAGTACATCGTGCAAAATGCTGGGCTGGTTGAAGCACAAGCTGGAATCAAGATTTCCAGGAGAAATATCAATAACCTCAGATATGCAGATGACACCACCCTTAGGGCAGAAAGCCAAAGGGAACTAAAGAGCCTCTTGATGAAAGTGAAAGAAGAGAGTGAAAAAGCTGACTTAAAACACGACATTCAAAAAACCAAGATCATGGCACCCGGTCCCATCAGTTCAGTTCAGTTTAGTGGCTCAGTCGTGTCTGACTCTTTGTCACCCCATGGACTGCAGCATGCCAGGACACCCTGTCCATCGCCAACTCCCAGAGTTTACTCAAACTCATGTCCATTGAGTTGGTGATGCCATCCAACCATCCCATCCTCTGTCATCCCCTTCCCTCCCGCCTTCAATTTGTCCCAGCATAACCGTCTTTTCAAATGAGTCAGCTCCTCGCAACATGTGGCCAAAGTATTGGAGTTTCATCTTCAACATCAGTCCTTCCAATGAACACCCAGGACTGATCTCCTTTAGGATGGACTGGTTGGATCTCCCTGCAGTCCAAGGGACTCTCAAGAGTCTTCTCCAACACCACAGTTCAAAAGCATCAATTCTTCGGCCAGCACTCAGCTTTCTTTATAGTCCAACTCTCACATCCATACATGACTACTGGAAAAACCATAGCTTTGACTAGATGGACCTTTGTTGGCAAAGTAATGTCTCTGCTTTTTAATATGCTGTCTAGGTTAGTCATAACTTTTCTTCCAAGGAGTAAACGCTTTTAATTTCAAGGCTGCAGTCACTGGTCCCATCACTCATGGCAAATAGATGGCGAAAACAAACTCTATTTTCTTGGGTTCTCAAATCACTGTAGATGGTGACTGCAGCCGTGAAATTAAAAGACACTTGCTCCTTGATACAAAAGCTATGACCATACAGCAACAAAAAAGAAAACCTATGACCAATCTAGACAGAATATGGAAAAGCAGAGACATTACTTTCCCAACAAAGGTCCATCTAGTCAAAGCTATGGTTTTTCTAGCAGCCATGTATGGATGTGAGAGTTGGACTATGAAGAAAGCTGAGCACAAAAGAATCGATGTTTTTGAACTGCGGTGCTGGAGAAGACTCTTGAGAGTCCCTTGAGCTGCAAGGACATCCAACCAGTCCATCCTAAAGGAAATCAGTCCTGAATATTCACTGGGAGGACTGATGCTGCAGTTGAAGCTACAACACTTTGGCCCCTTGATGCGAAGAGTCCGTTCTTTGCAAAAGACCCTGATGCTGGGAACAAATGAAGGCAGGAGGAGAAAGGGACAATAGAGGATGAGATGGTTGGATGGCATCACCAACTCGATGGTAATGAGCTTGAGCAAGCTCTGGGTGATGGACAGGGAAGCCTGGCATGCCGCAGTCCATGGGGTCGCAAACTGTCAAACACGAGTGAGTGATGGAACTGATCCTGAGAAGGCCTGCCTGGGTGGTAGAGGCCTCCCACCGAGAGCCTGGTCCCCTTCTGGACTCACAGCCTGAACACCCGGCATCCTTGAGCAGGTGCCCAAATTTCCAGCTTCTTCTGATTTTAGGGTGAGGCCAGGGGTAGCCTGTCAGACCAGCACCAGTTCCCAGAACAGCGGACACAGTTCAGGGCAGCATGCTGAGCCTGTGGGACGGCAGGAAGAAGCTGTGTGGCTGACTCATCTCTTCTGTGCAGACGCTGCTGAGACTCGGCTCTACAAGGAAACATGGACCAATTGTAAAAAGTGAGGAAGGAACTCAACTCACCACCACCCCACCCTGACACATCTTCTCGCCTGCCTCCCAGATGTCTGAGCTTTCTGGCAGGATAGCCGTCACGGACACACAGAGGCAGGAGGCTGGGCTGCTCCATGTGCTGGCCATTCCATCAAGGCCTCTGTCTAGTCCCTAGTCTGGCTTCTGAGACAGGATGACCTCCCGCTCCCGACAAGTGCCTTCCCCACCCACCTCCCCTCCCCCCAGCAGGGTGCAAGCCAGAGGCGTGCAGGAGTGATGAGGAATTCCAGGCCCAAGGCCGCTTCATTGGTTCCAGGTCCGTGTGCTCCTTTGTGTGTGTGTGAGTCGCTCAGTCATGTCCAACTCTTAGTGACACCATGGACTGTAGCCCACCAGGCTTCTCTGCCCATGGAGTTCTCCAGGCAAGAATACTGGAGTGGGTTGCCATTCCCTCTTTCAGGGGTTCTTCCAGACCCAGGGATGGAAACTGAGTCTCTAACATTGCAGGCAGATTCTTCACCGTCTGAGCCATCAGGGAATCCCATCTGATCCTTTAGTAGCAAACAATCCCCACATTCTTTTAACCTCTGAATGCTTTTTTGAACCCTTTATCAGCTGAGCCAGTGAAAATGCAACAGCAAAATGGAAACTGGGTGGCAGATACTCCATGTGCAAAAACGATGGAGTGAAGGAGTGTGGGGCCTCCATTCACATGCCACCAGCCAAGTACTGAGATTTTGTGCCAAATGGCAACAAACCAGGTTTTGTGAATAGTATGCATGTATTATGAGGCAGGTAGGACTCAGAGTTTTCCGAAAACCACACTCACCTCCTTTATTTAGCAATCTGTCTCCAAAATTTTCCCAGATGACTCAGAAGTAAAGAATCTGTCTACCTAGCAGGAGAGGCAAGTTTGGTCCCTGGGTGGGGAAGATCCCCTGGAGAAGGGAATGGCAACACACTCCAGTATTCTTGCCTGGGAAATCTTGGGGACAGATGAGCCTGATGGTCTACAGTCAATGGGATGGTAAAAGAGTTGGACGCAACTCAGCAAATGAAGCAGCAGCAGCCACCTAGAAAGTGGGGAGGGCCTGCGGGGCCGGCTCTGAAAACACTTGTTCCTCCGTCCCAGGGACACCCATGGCTGTTGAGCACCATTCACGGAGAACCCGCTGTGTTCAGAATGGAGGACCTTCACCCCGCTGGAAGACCAGGGACCTCATCAGGACAAAACACCCTTGTTTACTGACCCCTCGAAGAAGGAAATTTGCACTCTCTCCCCCCCCCTCACCCGACCCTAGGGGTCCAGCCTCAGTGTGGACCATCCCCTGGGGCTCCCATGAAGCCTGAGCAGCTGGCTTGGCTCTGCTCTCAGCCTATGGACCTTCCCCTCAGGCTGACTCTGGCACATTCCAGAAGATGGGACCTGAACCCTCAGATGTGTGCTGACCAGCTGAGGCCCGGGCATTCGGACCGTCCCCAGGGCACCTGCCGTCAGCCTCCTGCTCACAGCCCTCCTTGGGCCCCTTGTGGGAAAACACCCACTTGTAAACTTTGACCCTCAGTCAGTCTCAGACCTGGTGGCCTCTGACCTGTATATTCCAGCCTGGGCCCAGAAGCCTCTACCAGGAGAGGAGGTCAGAGTTCAAATGAGGATGTGGAGGAAGAAAGAACTGCCTCGGGGTTGGGGTGGGAGTGGGAGGACAGGAGCGGCATCTTTGCTCCTGAAGTGTCCTGGGGCTGAGGGCCAATCTTCTCAGGGCAGAAAGGTGGGAAGACCCTTGAAACACCCGATCCCTATTCAAGGCTGAGTGAGCCTCTGAACAGAATGGGGTTGGGGGGAGTGTTTTAGGGGGGGGATGCAGTAGACTGAAAGAAAACCACTCAGTGAGGGAGCTATGAGTGCAGTGAGAGAATCTGTCCCAAGAGATGGGAGAGGCCAGCTGGTGTGGGGCTTCTGGCCAGGAATACAGGTGGACTTCCCTGGTGGGACTAGTGGTAAAGAACCTGCCTTCCAAAGCAGGAAACGTGAGACCTGGGTTCAATCCCTGGTTAGGAAGATCCCCTGGAGGAGGGCATGTCAACCCACCCCAGTATTCTTGCCTGGAGAATCCCATGGACAGAGGAGCCTGGCCAGCTACAGGCCATAGGGTCACAGAGTCGGACACGAGTGAAACGACTTGGCATGCACAGATGGTCAAGGATATGTCTGGGCAAAGGTCACTCTACTGCTTGCCACAAAGAACAGATATATCTCAAGTTAAGGATGATGGTGCTCCTCTTTGTGTGGGGTCAACCAGCTGGGGTCACTGAAATTCTTCTTGAGGCTCTCATCTAACCATCTAAGGGGCTGCTTGTCCAGAGTACACAGTGTCAGGTAACATCTCTAATTCCTGTCTGAGCACAGAAGTGCACTGTGGGTAAGCGGCTGCAGCGGATCAACCTTTGCAGAACTGGACAGTGAGCAAGACACTCCTTGCTCCTCCTTTGTGTGCAGGGTCAAGCCCACCAGGCTGCAACCTTCAGCGGAGTCACTCAGGGATGGCCCCTTGGCCTTGGTGACCGTCCAGGAGTTCCTGGGAGCTCCCACTCCTTCCAGATGGTCTTGGGGTGCCCTTCCACCCAGGAAAGGCAGTATGGTGTTGCCAGGGTCCCACAGCTCCTCCCCTGGGAAAGGCCAGGGATGGGTCAGAAGGGTGAGGTGATGGCCTTCAAAGGACCTATGGTTTTGCACTTAGAGCCCGTGGGCATTTCAGCCTGGCCCCACCCCTTCCACCCACTGCCCCGGGGCCTTGGGGAGGGCCTGAGATAGCCATGTGGGTGGTCATCCTACTGTCCCTTCTCCTCCCATCAACCCCTCTCTCTTTAATCTAATAAAAATTGTTGTTTATTCTTTTTTTTTTCATTTATTTTTATTAGTTGGAGGCTAATTACTTTACAATATTGTAGTGGTTTTTGTCATACATTGACATGAATCAGCCATGGATTTACATGTATTCCCCATCCCGATCCCCCCTCCCACCTCCCTCTCTACCCTATTCCTCTGGGTCTTCCCAGTGCACCAGGCCCGAGCACTTGTCTCATGCATCTAACCTAGGCTGGTGATCTGTTTCACCCTAGATAATATACATGTTTTGATGCTGTTCTCTCGAAACATCCCACCCTCACCTTCTCCCACAGAATCCAAAAGTCTGTTCTGTACATCTGTGTCTCTTTTTCTGTTTTGCATATAGGGTTATCATTACCATCTTTCTAAATTCCATATGTATGTGTTAGTATACTGTAATGGTCTTTATCTTTCTGGCTTACCTCACTCTGTATAATGGACTCCAGTTTCATCCATCTCATTAGAACTGATTCAAATGAATTCTTTTTAATGGCTGAGTAATATTCCATAGTGTATATGTACCACAGCTTCCCTTTGTTTGTTCTTAAAGAACACAGTATTCTCTGATTACTTGAGCACAGGATCACTGTAGAAATTCTGGAAGAAAAAAATTTGAAGACACTGTAAAAACCTGTAGTCCCCAGACTCAGACTTAATTCCTGATCACATTTTATATTCTTTTTGCTTTTCTGGAAGTATATGTTTCTATGGATTCAAAAGGAAGGGGCTTTCCAGGTGGCACTCGTGGTAAAGAAACTGCCTGCCAATTCAGGAGATAAAAGCACATGCAGGCTCAATCTCTTGATCGGGAAGATCTCCTGGAGGATCGTATGGCAACCCGCTTCAGAATTCTTGTCTGGGAAATCCCATGGAAGGGAGCCTGGTGGGCTGCACTCCCGTGGGTCCAAAGAGTCAGATACGATTGAAACAACTTAGCATGCACCCACGTATGCATTCAAAGGGAAATTGGGACAATGCTGTCTGCAGAGTTGGGGGTTTAGGCTGCCTGGTTCTACTGATGCTGCGACAGTACTGTCAGACGTGCCAGGCTTCACTGCAGCCCCTCAGTCCACACCAGACACGTCCACACACAGGAGCTGTGTATGGAACCTGTAACTGATGCACCTATGTCACAGGAGCGCCCCCAAACAGATCCTCTGCTCCCCCGCAGACCCTTGGGTGGTCCCAGGAGCACTGGCTCCTCCAGGTCAGCGGCACTTCCAGGAGCAGGGCCCCTCTCTGCCACTTGACAGACCCCAGGGGCCCTCCCCATTGAGGACCATTTCAAGTAGCCCCTGAAGAAGGTCTTTCCCAGCTCCTGCCTCCCCCAGGAACAGCTGAGGAGTCTCCCTCTGTCCGCAGCACTCTTTCTGAGATGCCTCTTGGAAGCTCCCACAGAGGGAGGGCATCTCCCAGGATCAGAAGAAGCCGCATCCGGGCCCTGGCCTGCCCTCTCGTTGCTCCGGGGTTAGAGTCTTCCCAGAGAAGCGTCTTGATTCTCGGGTAATTCTGGGAATGGAAGCAGAAAGCTGAAAGGAGAGAGCAGACTCTGTGTGTGAAGGTTCCTCCACCACCTTCTCTGGGGGTCATGCAGGGTGACTGGGGCAAGAGAGAGCCGGAAGCCGGGACGTGTGGGCCACTCTCACGCTCAGTGGGATGAAGGGAAGCCTCTCTGAAGGGCTCTAACTTTTACGGATGTTTTTGTAACTGCACTGTCCCTCCCGGGCCTGCTGGTCCAGGTACTTCCCAGGATTGGGGCATAAGCTTCACCCTTCCTGGCGCTGGTTCCCACTCAGCCCTCCACAAATGTTTGGTGAATAAACAAGAATTGATTTGGGAAAGAATCACATTGTTAGAACAGAGTACTTTAAGCAAATCAATAAATAACAACACAAAATAAACAAATCAACACAACAATGGACTTATCCTGCCCCGCTAAGTTCCCGAGCCAGGGATGCCTGTCCCCTTACAGGTGAAGATTCTGTGGGGAGCAGGTTTGAACATCCCAAGTCATCTGGCACGCTGGCAGCTTCCATGGGTGCTCCCCCAGGGCCCAGAGTAGCCAGGCCAGCCCCCCAGGAAGGTCTGAGACGGCTCAAGGACTCTCGTCTGTTATCCCAGCTCCTGTGCCTGCAGCCCCACCCGGGACTCGTCTGCAACACCCCAGGGTGATGCCAAGGAGCTTGTCACACTTGCACAGGACCTGCCTTCCAAGGTAAACACCTGACTGGGCCCCACCGGGGGGGCAGGACACCCACTCTGAGATCAGAGGTACTAGAACAAGGGGGCACTTGCTCTTTGGGGACCAGGGGGAAGCGGAGGCTGGTAAGCCCTTGTGGATGCAGGGGGACAGTAGCAGGATGGGTGTTTACCTAAGGAAAGGGGGCAGGAGGAGCCTCACTCAGGGCCCACCGAGGGATGGGGCCACCAACCCCCTCATTGCACTGTGCACCGTGTATAAACCACTGTGCTTGTAAGCACACCAGAGGATTCCCTCTAGGGATACCATCCCAGGAGACCTACTTTCTGTTGACCTCTTATTTAATTTCTATACAGAGTACATCACACAAAATGCTGGGCTGGATGAAGCACAAGCTGGAATCAAACTGCTGAGAGAAATACCAACAATCTCATAGATGCAGACGATACCACTCTAAATGGCAGAAAGTGAAGAGGAACTAAAGAGCCTCCTGATGAGGGTGAAAGAGGAGAGTGAAAACGCTGGCTTAAAACTCAACATTCATAAAACTAAGATCTTAGCACCTGATCCCATCACTTCAAGGCAAAAAAAGGGGGAAAATGGAAGCAGTGACAGATTTTCTTTTCTTGGGCTCCAAAATCACTGTGGATGGTGACTGCAGCCATGAAATTAAAAGACACTTGCTTCTTTCAGAAGGAAGGAAAGCTATGACAAACCTAGACAGCATGTTAAAAGGCAGAGACATCACTTTGCTGACAAAGTTCCATATAGTCAAAGCTATGGTTTCTTCAGTAGTCATGGACAGATGTGAGAGTTGGACCATAAAAAAGGCTGAGTGCTGAAGAATTGATGCTTTTGAACAGTGGTGCTGTAGATGACTCCTGAGAGTCCCTTGGACAGCAAGAAGATCAAACCAGCCAATCCTAAAGGAAATCAATCCTGAATATTCACTGGAAGGACTAATGTTGAGCTGAAGCTCCAATACATCGGCCACCTGATGCGAAGAACTGACTCACTGGAAAGGACCCTGATGCTGGGAAAGATTGAAGTCAAAGGTGAAGGAGGCAGCAGAGGATGAGATGGTTGGACAGCATCACTGACTCAATGGACACATTTCTGAGCAAACTCTGGGAGCCAGTGAAGGACAGGGGAGCCTGGCATGCTGCTGCCCATGGGGTCACAGAATCAGACACAACTTAGCAAGCCAACAAGAACAACTTGTGTAAATGCTGTGCAATGAACATGCTGTCATGATAAGGGGGAAACAGTGATCTAATGTTTGAACCACCTAGTGAAACCTTCCCCTTCCAGGCAGAGCTGCCTCCTGGCTACTGTGGCCACTGAATCTCCATTCCTGTTGCTCCTTCAGCAAGGTGACCTCAAGGAACACTGACAGGGCTCCTCCCCAGAGAGGTAGAGGAGATCGTCCAATCGGCGGTGGCCTGCGCACCAGGGTCTGGGCAGCCCGGAAGAATCAGGGACCCTGGAGGGAGCTGTGGGGGACCACATGGCTCAGCCAGACTGGAAGATCCCCGCCTCTGCCCTGACTCTGAGGGGGCCAGTGCAGGAGTTAGACGCTCAGGATCCAGTTATCCAGTGCACGTTGGGGGCGGGGCCAGAGCCTGACCTACCTCATGTTCCCTGAAGCAGTTACAAAGCACCCCAGCTAATAAGCACTAATAAACATAAATAAAATGTTATACTATTTTTTTTTTTTTAAATGTTATACTATTTTGAAGAAATTAAAAGAAGGTTCAGATAAATGGAAAGGCATATCTGGGTCTTGGTTGAGGAAGGATTAATACTGAAAATGTGATTCTTTCAAAAATGCAGTGTAAAGACAAATCATTCCCAAGAGCACAGAAGGCTGGGGCAGCTTGGGACAAAATAACCAGATGTTTGAGGAATGCAGCTATTTCAGAAAGCAAACGTCATGCTTCCGGGTGACTGCATCAGAAAGAGAAATATTAATCGGTCAAGAATTTTAGTTTTACATTTTAAAACTTAGAAATGTCTAAAGCACAAAAGTTCCATGGTCTCTAGTGATAAGGATTTTGTACTTTCACTGCCATGGCCTGGGTCCAATCACTAGCTGAGAAATTGAGATGCCACAAGTCACATGGCACGGCCAGCTTGGCTGAAAACATTCTGGACCGTGAGAATGAAATGTCCGGGACTGAATGCTGACATCTGGACCGCAGGAGCCCTAGGGAGATCACTGAAAATGAAGAGGAAGGATGTGTATTTCTTGGAGTTTAAAAAAAAGAAGAAAAGAAAATGAAAGATTTTGGTTTGAAAGGGGATATAGGCATTAGGCAGAGGAAGTAAGGAAAACACTCCCCTCCCCTCACCAAGGGCTTCTAGGTGGCTCAGTGGTAGAGAATCTGCCTGACAAAGCAGGAGATGCAGGAGGCAAGGGTTCAATGCCTGGGTCAGGAAGATCCCCTGGACAAGGAAATGGCAAGACACTCCAGTATTCTTGCCAGGAGAATCCCATGGACAGAAGAGCCCGGTGAGATACAGTCCACGGGGTCGCAGAACACGGAGCATGACTTAGCAGTGAGCAGAGCGCAGCTCTCCTCACCAGAGAGGAGGAGTTTCCATCTCCCCAAGGGCTGACATATACAGGAGTGAGAACAGCTGGATTCTGCCTCAGCCGTTCTGGATACAAGGCGAACAGGACCAGGGCTTTCGAAATAGCGAGGAAACGAGAAGACAGGATTCTGGGGCTGTGACCCCAGCCTCAGAGCTAACAGACAAAAAGCCCTGTTTGAACACATTCTGAGGTTCATGAGCCCTTGGAGGGTCCGCACTAGAGACCTGCCCTGAGGTGGGGGTGCCGACCGTCTGAGATACCAGCAGACATGTGATCATGAACGTGGCCACACGCTCGGGGAAGCTGCTCAACCAGAATGAGAGAATAGAAGTCTGCACATGTCAGCATAGGATGGGTGATGGCTGGTGCACAAGGATCCATAATTGGATGCATGGAAAGAGGACTCAACACTCAGACTGTCAAGTTGGATAAAAATCTAGATAGCTTCTACTTACAAGAAATACACCTACCATGTGGACACAAATGGTTGAAAGTAAAAGTCTTTAAAATGATCTACCGTGAAGATTCTAAGAAGAGACAGTTAATGTTGCTGTACCGATATCAAACAAAAGAGACTACGATAAATTGGATGATTAGGGTGAAGCAGGTCATTATCTGATGACAAAGGCTCAGTTTACCAAGAAAGTACAGTAAGTCCCCTACATATGAACCTTCAAATTGAGAACTTTCAAAAATGCAAACATGTGTTTGCATGTCCATTCATGTAAGTTGATTCACGTCTGGTGTACGTTGTCATATACATGCATCCTCTAGAAGTAGCTGTGGTTTTGTGCACCTTACAGTACTCTACAGAGTACAGTATCTTTATTTCAGGCACAAGACCTGAACACAGAACAGTACATAACGTTTGCAGCAGCCCTTCAGAACGCAATCCAGTGTTACCACGTCATCAATCTACTGTCCAGACAGCACTGATTTGGTTTTCAAGAGAGTAGGTAGAAGTGAAATCAGGGAGGAGCTGGAACCTATGCCCGTGGGTCATGAATGAAATTGCAGCTTGCCCTCCGTCTCCTATTGCTGATCATCTTTCATCTCTACCATCTCCCACCTCCTCTCCCTCCTTTTCCAGTTAGTAACTCTTCTCCCCTGTTCACTTGATGCCAGACCCTGTACGCCAGTTCTGTACTACTGGACTTTTCAACAGACTGTCCTGTAAGATTTAAACATTTAAATTTTTGTGTTTGTTGGTTTGTTATGTATTATTTGTGTAAAAAGTACTATAAACCGATTGGTCTTCAAAGATGGCACTACTGGTAAAGAACCCGCCTCCCAATGCAGCAGACGTAAGAGATGTGGGTTCAGTCCCTGGGTTAGGAAGATCCCCCAGAGGAGGGGATGGCAACCCACTCCAGTATTCTTGCTTGGAGAATCCCATGGACAGAGGAGCCTGGCAGGCTACAGACCATAGTGCCGCACAGAGTTGGACACGACTGAAGCAACTTAGCACGCAGGCATTACAAACCGATTACAGTATAGTAGAACTACATGGCCACTGTGTTAGTGGGGTACCAGGCTAGCTTTGTTGGACTCACAAATTAGACTTGGGAATGTGCTCTCAAAACAGAACTGGTTCATACGTAGGGGACTCACTGTATAAGACTAAATATTTTTCATCTAATAGAATAGCTTCCAAATATATGATAAAAGATTGCTAGAACTACAGGGAGAAATGGATGATCCTCCATCTTCTGAGCAATTCCAACCCACCTCTCCCAACCATTGACAAATCAGCTCAAGCTGAAAACATTTGGCAAGTACCTAAAAGATCTACATTACCCCCACTGACCACCTTGATGGCAGGGACCCCAGAAGATACAGGAATGTCTCAAGGACCTGAGGTGTTTACAAAAATTGTGTGTGTGTGTGGAAACTGAGACACAAAATGGAAAAATATCCCAGTGCGGGAGCCCTGAGAATGGGGACAGAAGTCAGAAAGAAGTCAGAAGTTGCTAACAAAAAGATAAACATGCCACCACTTCTGAAATATGAAGAATGTGCTGCTGAATGTTTGTTTGTAGTTAGATAGGAAATCAGAACTAAATTCGACAAATTCCGAGAACCAAGAGAAAACGAAACTCCACCCTTCACATGATGCAGCAGATGTTACAATTTGAGGGTGAAACTTTTAAGAGAAGTAAAGGGAAGACACTGAGGGAGCCTGCTGCCCTTCAAAGACAGGGGCCCAGGTTGCACAGGAGAAGATGCACGCCTTAGACAAGCGTGAGTGTTTGTACAGACACAAGAAATGTCTGGCAAGTTCTAAGAGGAAGTGTCCACAAATGTTCCCTTTGGGAAGTAAACAGGAGTCCCAGTGAGATACAGCACAGTTCATTTATCTTACTTTCTTGGGACATTTGAGTGGTTTCAGTTCAGTTCATTTCAGTCGCTCAGTTTTGTCCGACTCTTTGCGACCCCATGAACCACAGCACGCCAGGCCTCCCTGTCCATCACCAACTCCCTGAGTCCACCAAAACCCATGTCCATCGAGTCGGTGATGCCATCCAACCATCTCATCCTCTGTCATCCCTTCTTCCTCCTGCCCTCAATCTTTCCCAGCATCAGGGTCTTTTCAAATGAGTCAGCTCTTCGCATCAGGTGGCCAAGGTATTGGAGTTTCAGCTTCAACATCAGTCCTTCCAATGTACACCCAGGACTGATCTCCTTTAGGATGCACTTGTTGGATCTCCTTGCAGTCCAAGGGACTCTCAAGAGTCTTCTCCAACACCACAGTTCAAAAGCATCAATTCTTCTGTGCTCAGTTTTCTTCACAGACCAACTCTCACATCCATACTTGACCACTGGAAAAACCATAGCCTTGACTAGATGGACCTTTGTTGGCAAAGTAATGTCTCTACCTTTTTATCTGCTGTCTAAGTTGGTCATAACTTTCCTTCCAAGGAGTGTTTCTTAATTTCATTGCTGCAATCACCATCTGCAGGGGTTTACTTTCAACATAAACTAGTTTCATTTTGAAATGCTTTATCAGGATACCCATTTTCATCAAGGTCCCAGGAGATCTCATTCTGTAGGGACAAGACTCTAAGTGCTCAGCCGGTGTTCAAGGCCCGTCAGTGTGTGGGACTCTCCTCTCCTCCTGCTGCAACAGCCCCTCCCCAGGAGCCTCCTTGAGCTGAGAGGCCCTAGGCAAGGCTGGATGTGAGGGGAAGCAAGGGCTGATTTGGAAGGTGGCCTTGGGACTAGACCCTTCTTCCAGCACACAGGGGAATGGTGGGCAAGCATCAAACACGACGTGTGGCAATTTGGTTCCCAGGCTGGATCATTGTGAGGCCCTTCTCTACTGCCTTGATGGCCCTTGGGATGGGCCCAGGGACCCAGGCCTCCGTGCCTCTTTGTGGGGAGGATGAATTTCACACTGACTTTCATGCCACCTTCCTGTGAGGACAACTGACTTTGAGGTTTGTTTATCCACCAGGCAAAGGTTATTCCTGTGGCACAGCCAGGACTTTGAACTGTTCAACCCAGCTCCAGACACCAGGGTGTTGGTCAACCTTCAGGCCCTGAGTCCAGCTGGAGAGATGACCTTTTTTGCCCCTGACCTCCTTGAAGATCTAGAGGCTCCACCTGTGGAGCAGCTGGAATGCTCTGTCCTGTCCAGTCTAGGCCATTCCTCTTCCATGCACAAAATTGAGGGATCCCCCAGAACGTGGTTCTGCAATCCTCCTCTCTTTACATGAAAGCCGGGCATCACCCACACCAGCAACTCTGCCCACCCAACAAGGACTTGCCCAGCCTGAGTCCACAGCCTCTCCCCTGGCAGCCCAGAGACACCTCTTTGCCCCTTACTCCACTCTACACCCTGCCAGCAGGTCACTTTGGGTTCTAGTGGAAGGGGACAGTCCACATGCCACACAGTTGGCACTGAGGACTCTGGGCTTCCTTACCCCACCTCCAAACCACCAATAACTGTGGGGTCTCCCTTCTCCATACACCTTCCAGGCTTCTGCATCCCCATGGAAGCACCTTCAGACTCACTGCCCCCACCTCACTCCTGCCTTCCAGGGGCCTTTATTAGAAGCTCAGGTCTGATGAGGGACGTCCTACACGGAACAGAAACATCCTCTTTCTCCTGCCCCCCAACCCTGCCACAGCATCCCTGCTGGGTCTCTCTCTCCGAGCCTCTCTCCTTGGGGGTGAGGGTGGGCAGAGCCAGGCCCAGCCCTGCACATGCCCCTTTGTCTCTGGCCACCCTTGACTCGTGACTCCACCGCCCCAGGTGTGAGTTCACGGGACACGTGCTGCCCGCAGCTGCAGCTGCACACCCGCCCCTCTGCCACAAGGAAGATGAAGCTTGGAGGGTGTAAGCAGGCAGGTAGGCCAGCGGGGAGTGACAACAGCAGCCCTCCTCCTGGTCTGCAGGAAATCTGGGCCCTGCTGGCGAGAGCCCAGAGGCTAGCAAGGCTGGACATGGACCAGGGACTCTGGATTCAAGTCAACAGCAGCCGCTTGCCTCCAGCAATTGGAAAAAACGGAGCCTGAAGTTGAACAAAGAATGATTCAAACACCTCTGTCCTTCCCCACCCTGTGACTCTCACACATTCCCCTTACTCCCCACTTTCAGCATCTCAAAGAGAAACTTCTATCTTAGTGATTTTTATAGGCACCAAACCATTTGTACCTGAGAAACGTGCACACCCCTGGAAGGAAACTCCCGGCTCCCAGCGCTGCTCTGAGGTCAGCGCCTACTGGATTCCACCCTCTGGGAATGACCCCACTCAGATCTGTCCTGGGGTCACCTGTTTTGGTCACAGAGAGTCTCCACACCCACCCTGCTAGGACCCTCCATGGGGAGGGAGCCGGGAAGAGGGGCTCCTTCTGCTCAAGGGCTAATGAAGGACAATTTATATTTTAAGCTCTTTACTGCTTGCTCCTATTCACTCTCTCCTTATCCTTGCCTGTGCCCCCAGCATGACTTCTATCCAGGTGACCCCAACTTGCATTTCTGACAAGTTGCAATCAGGCTCTGAGGATTCTCAGTGGGCAGGGCTCTGCCCAGTGTCTATGTGTGGGGGTGATGCACACAGCAGGGGTCTGGCAGCTCCCCAGATCCACGCAGGGGCGTGAATACACCCAGCTCCCCAAATAAGGATCTGTTCAGGCAGAGCTTGAAAGTGGAAAATCCAGGAACTGGCTCTCCTGGAAAACTGCCACCCACCGTTTTCTTTCGAATGATCATCTAATCCCCTGCATCTAATAAAAATATAATAAGGAATTCACTGTCAAGAAAATCATCTTTTTCCCTGAACTCAGGGCAGTTCCTGAAACTCGTGTGACTTCCCATAACTTGAAGTCCCTTCCTGAATGTAGGACCTGGGTGTCAGACCTCACGTGCATGGATTCTGAATCCTCCTTCCTGCCTCCTCCTTGCCTGGCTCCGCCCTGGAATCTTCATTGGGGTTTAGTCCAGCCGCGCAGACCAGCGCACAGACAGGCTGCAGCTGCGGACCGGCGGGCGGGCAGGAGGCGTGCAGGAGTCGCGGGCGTGGAGGCGCCGGGGTACCGGGGAGCAGGTGAGAGCTTGAGGGGCGGTGGCCGGGGCTTCTAGTGTGGGACCGCTCCGCGCACTCACACAGGGGCTGGGTTGGTGGAGATGGGGCGCTGAGCTCTCGGGCTCTGCGCTCTGCGCCTCCGCTGAGGGAGAGAAAAAGACAGACTTCGCAGTCCTGGTGGGGAACTGCGTCTCTGCAGGGCGGCCCCAGGCTTGGCTCTGCCCCTCTCTGGAGGGGCAGAGAGTTGGCATCTTGAGCTCCCAGACGTCCACCCATCCGCACAGAGCCCCTGCTGTCCCGGACCACATGTGGGGCGAAACACTTTCACATCCAGGCCAACACTGAGGCTCTCATACTTGCCCACAACTCATTTTCATGCACATACACCATTGTGTGCATTCACAAGGGGCACACATGCACACACAGCTCATTCACTCACAAACACTCATTAAAACAGAGCGAAACCTCTGAGACTTCCGCTAAGGTTGGCGGAGACTGGCACTCCACTGCCTCTGTCTATGCTCTCCTTTCATTTTTGGTTAAGCTGCAGCAGCAATCTCTAAATTCAATTCACCACCCACTACTGGTTAATGATCTGCAATTTGAAAGCCACTTTCCACTCCCAGTGCCTGAGGAGCCAGAGCCCCTGGGAGGCCTTCAACCTGGGACTAAATAGAGAAGGTGGTGGGGAGGTACAGGGCCCCCCTTCCTCCCGCCCCCGGAGGGTGCACCCAGCAGGTGCAAGGAGGGGGAGGATTCTCAGAGGAAGTGCCTTGTGAAAGAGTGAGAAGTAACCCAGCTGATGGGATGGCAGGTACCGATGGCAGGTGTGAGGCTGCATGGTTTACAGCCTCAGCCCCAGGCCTGAAGGAAATTCCTACTGCCCAGTAGGGATGCCTCCTGGCCATAGGCGCAGGGACAGGACACAGCAAAGGCGCCTGGGAGTGGGCCATCTTTTCCCTCTGAACCAGGGTTGGGGCTCCGTTTCCGCTGTCTTCTGAAGGTGGTTGGTCGCCTCCCTCCACACTGTAGGTGAAAGGCCTGCCTGGAGAGCAGGGTGTTCACCTTCCCATGTAAATATCCTGGTACATAGCAAGTTACCAGTGAGCCTTTGCGTGGGAAAGCTGGTCCAGCTTCTCGTAGGTGCTGCAGGAGTGGAGATCCCTGCTGACCGAGAACCCCTGTGCCCCTGGTCAGCCGATAACCCTCGGGTCCACATACCTGCTGCCTCAGTTTCCCCAAGGTCCTGTGGTAGGACAAAGTGCTGGCAACGGCATGCACTTTGCAAAGTGTTCCACTAACGCCCAAATGTGACCAGGTCCCCACTGACAGCAGAAACCCCAGCTGTGTGCCCAGCTTAATATATGTAGATACCAGCACCTGTGAGAGTGATCTGAGAGGGTTATGAATTCTTGCCTCACTTTTCCCAACTCCAAAATTCTCAGGGCCCCTCCAGGTCTTGCCCCATGCATGCAGTCTTCCTGTTCCACCCCCGACCTTCTGCCTTCTCACCCCTCTCTTCCCCTGATGTGCCCTGGTCTCTCTCTCTCCCATTTTTCTGTCCTTTGCAGCATCAGAGACAAGAGGAGAGACTCGGGCAGAGGAGTGGAAATGGCAAACTTAAAAACCCGTCTGAATTTCAGATAACGAATCACTTTGAAATGTAAATATGTGGCAAATATTACATAAAATATAGCTATATTTAAAAATAAGACAACATTGGAACCCCAGACTGATAAAAGCATCAAAGGTGCCTGAAGACACAGGGAGCTCCTCCCATCCTCAGTCCAGCTCCTCCATCCTCAGTCCAGCTTCTCCATCCCAGTCTAGCTCCTCCATCCCAGGCAAGCTCCTCCAACACAGACCAGCTCCACCCATCCCCATTCCAGCTCCTCCATCCCCAGTCCAGCTCTTTGCAGACAGCCCTTCTGCACTCTATAAGGTGGAAAAAATCTGTGTCTCCATTGTTCAGATTTGGTTTATTTGAAACTTGTCTACGCTTTCAAGGATCTCCCCAACCTGGAGTTCTTCCCAGCTTCTAGGCTGTATCGTCTGACAATGAGGAGCCAGGACCAAGGTGGTTGGAGTTTGGGGAAAGAGACTGGTGGGAAGGGACCCTGGCTTTCTTGTCCTGGTTCTGGAATCCTCCAGGGCTTTCCCAGTGAAGAGAACGTCAGGGAGCGCATGAAGTTGGACTGAGAGGTTCGTGTGTGTGAGAGCAGAGCCCCGCCATGGCCTGGGGAAGGCTCAGAGAAGACTGGACGTTTAGGGGCAGCGGGAAGAGCGGCAGGGAGGCCCAGCCAGTGCCCGTCCGGGAGCCCACACCTTCAGCAACCTTGGACAACATGACAGAAAATGGCCAGGGGTCACCATTGCACAGGCCATACTCCCTCAGGGGACTCCAAGTGTTGGAAGAAAGTCTGTGACGCTTCCTGGTTTCATAGTCTTCTGGTCATTTCATTATCTGTGAGAACATACCTATAAATAACACATCTAGTGACTACAAATGGGTGTTTAAGGAAGCTAAAACAGATATTAATGTTTAAAAAATGAGTCAATGTAAAATAATTTATGGGACATAGGGGTACGTGAAAAGTGAAATGTTAGTCACTCAGTCGTATCTGACTCTTTGTGACCCCATGGACTGTAACCCACCAGGCTGTTGCATCCATGGGATTCTCTAGGCAAGAAGACTGGAGTGGGTTGCCATGCCCTCCTCCAAGGGATCATCCTGACCCAGGGATCAAACCCAGGTCTCCCATGTTGCAGGCAGATTCTTTACCGTCTGAGCCACCAGGGAAGCCCAAGTATACTGGAGTGGGTATTCTATCCTTTCTCCAGGGGATCTTCCCAACCCAGGAATCGAACCGGGGTCTCCTGAGTTGCAGGCGGATTCTTTACCAGCTGAGCTACCAAGGAAGAACGAATTTGTAGGACATAGGGATACAGAGTGCTGTGTAAACCACAGAGGTGGGGGCGGGGAGGCTGGCGAGACAGGCTCTCTGGGGTGTTTCCCTGGCAGGTAGACAGAATACGAGAAACAGGGCAGAGTGTGGTTGGGTGGGCCTGACTTAGGCTCAAGGAACCCCACACGCCTTTCTCAGGGGGCCATGCCCTCACTGTTGGAAGACACCAGCTGCCCTCCCAGCCAGCCTCTGGACTTCAACCTGCTGCGTCCTTTTGCTTTCCTTTTACTCGTCAACACACACGCTCCCTCCCAGAGTCCAGTCGGACAGGTCAGCGTGTTACAAAAACACCCTTTTGCTGAGGTCATCCACTCTCCATGTCACCTGAGCCAGGTGCAGACCAAGGTTGACCTTTGACTCATTCAGCTCTGCTGAGGCATCTGCCCAGAGCTCATTGGAGGGGACTGACCGCACCCCTCATGTGGCATTGATCCTGCAGGGAATTCTGAGCAGGTCTGCCGGGATTGAGCACCTATTGTAGGCAGAGCTTGTGGGAGGCCCTAGGGGCCCAGCACTGTGTGTGTGTGTGTGTCTGTGTGTGTGTGTGCTGTGTGCACTTGACAGGTTGTCTCCAGGGAGTGGGATTGGATCCTGGAAGTTTCTGAAGAGGGGGTGGCTTCACCAGGCTAGCCTGTCCTGGCTCCACACGGAGTGAGACCCTGCGTGGTTCAGGACTGTGAATGAACCCACTCATTCATTTATTTTCAGTCAACATCTTGGTGGCTCAGAGAATCTTCCTCCTAGGCAGGAGACTCAGGTTTGATCTCTGGGTTGGGACAATCCCCTGGAGAAGGGAAGGGCAACCTATTCCAGTTTTCTTGCCTGGAAAACCCCATGGACAGAGGACCCTGGCGGACTACAGTCCATAGGGTCACAAACAGTAAATAGGACTGAGTGACTTTCACTTTCACTTTCACTTTCACTCAATTCCCAGAAAGTGTACTAGGAACTTGAAACACGACTCCTAAATTGATGGAAAGGATAAAAGCTGGACAATGGTCAGGAAAACGTGGTGAGGAAAGGTTTCGAGGGGGTGAGGTTCCTTCTGGATACTATAGACACCTGGCTAGCTCCCTCCCAGAAAGAACACACCTGCCCTTCCCACTAAGTCTCCTGGTCGCACTGGGCATTCGGTGATGATGCCAGGTCACCAGCAGGAGGCTCCCCCTCTCACACAGTGAGGGATCACTGCTCTCAGAGCACAGGCTTAGGTGGCACTCTTCCTTTGGTTCCCTGGGGGGTGAACCCTCCATGTGACCCTGAGGACACCTGCCTGCTCCAGCTTTGGGGGCCAGTGGGCAGGCCTCCCTGGGAAGGGATTCCTCAGCCTGGGGAGACATGGCCTGCCTCCCCGTCGATGGGACTCCCAGGCACACGTTGGATGGGAAACAGGAGGGCCAAAGATTGTTCCGAGGTCAGTGGAAGCAGCAGAGTGGCTGGGGTCTGAGGGGAGATCTTGGGGAGACTGGAAATGCTGGGTGTCCTGCCCAAGGCTTCCTCCAGGACAGATCAGTGGCCAGAGAAGAGCACACAAGATGAATGTCCTGCCTGCTAGGCAGGCTCAGGGTAGGACATCCCTGGGCAAGGGTCTCCCTCCAGGCAGCCCCGAGGGCTCTGGCTAGGGGGCCAGGAGTCAACCACCAGCAAGGATGCCTTTGGGCCCCAATGGGTACTGGGCACCATTCTGTTTATGAGAAACTTCCAATTTAAGGAAAGTTATTTTATTAAAAAATACTCAGCAAAAGAATTCAGCAGATTTCATCGGAGGCCCCAGGAACAGCCCCAGCACAGGAAGTTGCAACACCTCTTTCTAGAACTTTCCATCACATGAGGTTCTCAGCAGCAAGTAATAGTGATGAGCTATTTATGCCCCATCCTGGCAATTGCTGAAAGGCAGCTCCTGGATTGTGTCCACCTGTGAAATCTCAGCCTCTCTTGCATTATGCTGAGCATGTTGGGGTAGGATCAGGGCAGCTGTCTCTCTTCACTCAATCCCCAAATTCTTGGTTCTTAAAAAAAAGAAATTGATTAAAACTGTGGAATGTTCTTCTGAAAAACGAATGTCGAAGGAAAGATAAACAGCCACAGAGAGAACCTGCCTTCCCGGGGTGAAAACGCACGATGGGCAGCATAGTAACTGTACCTCATGGCCTGGCAGGGCCTGAATAGCCCCACATGGTGGGGGTGCCTTGGCCAGGAGGACAGGGAACTTCACTCTTCAGTGCCCCAGGCACCACTTGTCTTCCTGGAAAAGAAGCAAAATTAGACCTGTGACATGCCACTTACAAACAGACCTTGAGGAATATTCAAGATTTGAGCATAAAAATAGACAAAACTTGACCATGATGGATATTCCACCATCTGGGAAGCTTTTTAAAAAGGATACTTTAAACAAACAAACAAAAACTACTTTAAAAGAAAACCCTGAAGCCTTCAAGGAAAAGACAGACAGGACAGTATAAACACGTGGAGTCTTTATTCCAGAGACGATCCGGGGAGAAATGGTGATGGAAACATACTTACCCTGGAAGGCAGTTTGTTTCTTTAAAGGGTGAAAGCCTTATAAACCTGTAAGGAGAAGACAGACAGTCCCAGGAGGATGAGCGAAGGGTTTTCAAAGGCAGTGACAATGTGGAAACCCGAAGAACAGAACCAGGATGAGCTGGTCAGCCCCCCACAGCCCCAGGTGTCACCAGGAAGTGGCAGATCTGGGAGCCAAGGGGCCTGGCCTGCTCACAAGCTAAGACAAAGGGAATCCTTGCAGCCACTGAAGTCAACGTTTCAGGATCCGGGGAGGCAGACCTCACCAGCAACACACTACAAAGTGAGAACCAGACGCAGAGAAATGGACAGAACATGACCACAGAACACTCCCTCCAGTATCTGGGGTTTGTGCCTGATCATTCCAGTGAGGGGAAAGCTGAGGTCTGGGGAAAGAGGGAGGGGACAGTGTGAGTGTCCTGGGGCAGCCGTCACCAAGGACCACAAACAAGGGATCATAAGAAGCAAAGTTTGCCCTCCTCCAGTTTGGAGGCTAGATTCCAAAATCAAGGTGTCAGCCCGGCTGCAGGGAAACATCCTTCCTTGTCTCTTCCAGCTTCTGGTGGCTCTGGTGTCCCTTGGCTTGTGGCCACATCCCTCCAGTCTATGCCTCTGTCAGCTCCGGGCCTCTCTCTGTGTCTTTTTCTTATAAGAAAGCCAGTCACATTAGATTGGGGCCCACACTGCTCTAATACGACCTCCTCTTTCTTTATGACTGCAAAGGTTCTGTTTCCAAGTGAGGTCACCTTCACAGGTTCTGGGTGGACGTGTAAAGTTTTGGGGCCACCTTGCAGACTTTCCTGATGGCTCAGTGGTAAAGAATCTGCCTGCCAATGCAGGAGATGTGAGTTCGATCCCTGAGTCGGGAAGATCGCCTAGAGAAGGAAATGGCAACCCACTCCAGTATTCTTGCAAGGGAAAGGGTCTGGTGGGCTCCAGTACATTGAGTTGCAAAGAGTCAGACACGGCTTAGTGACTAAACAACAACAACATTCACCCTAGTACATACAGTACAGAGGGAGAGAAGAGTGAATCAAGTAATGGGTTATCTAACCTGATTCCACATATGTAAAATCACATACATGTGTCTCTCAGGTGACTTCTTTCTTCTTCAACTACAGATGTTGTACATATGTGAGAAAAGAAGGTTGTCCTTCTGATGATAAATTAGGAATAGAAGCAAATCTAGAAAATCAAGGGAAGTGGGAGACAGCAGCACCAGTCACAGGGGTCTGGGTCCTGAGATTGTCCCTCCCCGTTTCATTCTCCTTGTTTGACCCAGAGTCTCCTGGAGTCAGGACTGGGTCTGGTCACAATTGGCCCCCAGCTCTTGGAAGTGATTACATCCACAGTTCCCTTTGCTCCAGGCCCTTCTGCCCAATTCCCCCCGAAGTGAGGGGAAAAAAAATCAGAGACACTGAATTCAAAACCAAAGGGTACCAACTCCATGGCATTCTGGAAAACGCAAAACTCTGGACACAGTAAAAAGATCAATGGTTGTCAGTAGTTGGGGGGAAGGAGGGATGAATAGATGGAACACAGAGGATTTTTCAGGCAGTGCAGCTACTTTTTGCTGTTGTTCAGTTGCTAAGTCGCATCTGATTCTTTGTAACTGCATGGATTGTAACCCGCCAGACTCCTCTGTCCTCCACTATCTCCTGAGTTTGCTCAAATTCATGTCCATTGAATTGGTGATAAGATCTAACCATCTCATCCTCTGTGTAGTACCTAATGGAGGGTACATGTCATTATGAAAAGTGAAAGTGTGAGTTGCTCAGTCCTGTCTGAGTCTGTCCATGGAATTTCCCAGGAAAAACTATTGGAGTTGGTTGCCATGTCCTACTATCAGAGGATCTTCCTGACCCAGGGACTGAACTCTCATCTCTTGTGTGTCCTGCACCGGCAGGCAGATTCTTTACCACTGCACCAACTGGGAAGCCCAAATTTCAGTTTACTGGATGCCAAAGCCTGAGATGAGCATTTGTTTCACAGGAAGTGAAAGTTCAGCTTTCCAGACTGTAACTCATGAGTTACGCAGGAAGACTCTTTTTGTTGATAAAAGCAGATCTGGAGAGTGGACCAAATGTCCCCAAATGCCAAGCTGCAGAATTCAAGAGCAGAAGAGGGGCTGGGAGCTTCCAAGGTGGTCTTAGGTTGGTGTCAGGTTCACAGTGGTTACTCAAGATTCTGTGTGTCCCGACCCGTCTCTACAGAACATATGGCTCAGGGAGTTTTGCATGTTTTATATAAAATTCAAGATACCCCCAGCAATATAAATGGACTTGTCTCCCAGGGACTTGTTTCCTGTCTCATCTTTGTTTCTCATCTGTCTGGCAGTGGTCTCACTGCAGACATTATTAAGGTATAAAGACACGTCAGGACATAGTGGTGAGGGAGGAGCTTGGGGACCCTGGCCAGGGTGTAGCCCGTCTCACAGGATTCCGAAGGAGCCTAAGGGATCTCTGACTCATCAGCTTTCCTTCCTCCAGGGAGTGTCCCAAAAACCAGTAAGGAGGACGAGGCACCCCTTAAAACTCCTCCATATCCTTCAGGCCATGCTGACCTCAGCATCCACTCTCTTCACTCCCAGTATGCTCTGGGTCCTCTTGCTCTTGGCTGCATTCAGGAGTGCTCAGAGTGGAAGTAAGTTGCATGGTCCCAACTCTGCCGGGGACTGGGGCGGGGGGGCTCCAGCAGGGGCAAGCTGGGTGTGGGAGGAAAGACCTAGATCAGGCCAGGAGGGGCCCAGGCTCCAGGTAGTGCCAGTGACCCCAGGAAGGGCAGTCAGTGGATGTCCGAGGACCAGCCATGATCCACATGTGTGACTGTCCCCCACACAGACTGGGACCACCCCAACTGCACCAAGGGCGTGGTTGCTGTGTTGAGGGGCAAGCCAGCCACGATGACCTGCAACATCTCCAATGCGTTCTCTCACATCAACATCTCCCTGCAAACGAACCCCACGACTCCCTGGAAGCTCATCTTCAGCGTAGAGGCCCCAGGAAACTTCAGCCAGGATGGATGGCAGCTCTGGATTCGAGAGGGCGAGGCGCATCTGGTGATTGAAGAAGCCCAGGACAGCCAGGCAGGGCAGTACAAGTGGAATCTGAAGGGGCGCCAGAGAAATGTCGAAATCACCACCCTGAACGTCTCAGGTGAGCAGAGAGGGTTCGGGGGGGGGATTGACCCCCACGAGCTTCTCTTTCTGGCGGGTAGGAGTGCGGAACAACTAGGGAGGAGTGATTCCTGCCCACCTGAGGTGCCCAGAACCACGGAGATGAGGCCTGAAGAGGACTCCCACCCTGCCCCACCCACCCCACGTCTGTGCCCGCTCTGAGCCTCTCCTCAGGGCAGCCCCGGCAGGGAGCCAGTGCCTTCCCTCCCTGCACCCCTCCTATCCCCCCACCCCCACCCCTTCCTTTGCTGCAAAGCTTCCCCAGTCACCATCCCTCCACCCACCCCCTTCGCCTGTTCTGACTCAGAGTAGTCACCCTGAGCCCTGGGGACAGGAAGTAGGGGTCCAGCTTTGCCCCGGACCAGGAACAGTGGGAGGGGCTGAGAAGGCACCAGCCAGGCCCTAAGTGGGGAACCCAGTGAGGCCTTCATGAACTCCTGTATCCAGGTCTCATCTGATACCTGGGGCGGAGGGGCTGCGTCAGGGCAGACCCTGGGCAGGCCCCCGCCAACCTGCCCTGTGTCTCTTTGGCAGAGCCGCAAGACCAGCTCCTCACACCTTCCGCAGGTAGGTGTTTCTATCTTCATCCTGCAATACAGGAGGGGAGCCCCCGGAAACCCCCTCGGGTCTCCCCTCCTCTGACACCCTTACCCTCTGTGCCTGGAGCCCTGCCCATCCCATGCATCCATCCCCCTGCCACTCTGCCACCCATGTGCTTCCCAACCACAGGCAATGTCTCCCTCGAGGGTGCCCCCAAGGGGGTCAGGGGCTCCTGCACAGGTGAACAAAGGAGGGAGGTCCCGCCCCCTCCTTGCAGGCCCGGAAATGAAGCTGGGCAGTCTCAAGACTGATCCCGAGGACAAGAGCCAGATCCAGGTGGTCTTCCCCATCCTCGCCCTGGTCTTCCTCTTCATCCTGCTGATCTTCACGCTGGCCTGGTGCCGAAGGCGTGGTTCCCCACTCTCCAGGCTTCAGCAGGTATGGGTCACTGTGCCTGGTCAGTGGGCTGGGGAGGGGATCTTGCATGGGATCATCTCAGACCTGGCATAGACACTCTGCCCCCATGGCCTTGTACCCACCGAGACTAGTGAGAGAATGGGGAGCATTTGAGGTCCCAGAGAGCAGTGCCCCTCCCCCAGAGGACCCCAGCCAGCAAATACAGTCCCAGGCCCAGAATGCAGATGCCCCAGTCCCAGACAGGCCACTGAGTTCACACTGTCCCTAGGACACCCTGGAGGGTGGCATGGGGGCTTGACTTCCTGCTCCTTCCAGGAAACCTAAGATGTGTGTGCACTGGATGTGTCTGCAGATGCACCTGCAGACAGAGGGGTGTCTGCATGTGGCCTTCATCTCCCTCCATCCCTCCCTCTCTCCCCAGGTAAGGGGCTCTGAGCCTGGAGTACCCAGCGCACCACACTACGCAGAGTGGAAGCGCTGTGGGGAAGACCAGGCCAAGGACTAGGAAGCCTGGCAACATCCTGGCCTCTCCCTAACACACACGCCAAGGAGGGGTCCTTAATTAGAGCCTTGGGCCCAAAGTACAAAAATCTCAAGTTCCAAAGCACTTGACCTAACAGGACCCTCCCCCTCCTCCATCCTGGGGTCCTCCCCTGGGCAGGAGTGCACGCTGCCGTCACCTGGGAGATGCCCCAGTATGGGGTCCTCGGCTGATCATGTCTTCAGACTATGAATAAGACCCTCTTGGACCCTCTTGTCTTTGGACCATGAATAAGAACCAGTTTGAGGGACCTTCCTGCCAGCAGCTGTGGAACCAATATGAGGATATCTGTGGCCTGAGATGATGCATGGGGCCTCCTCCACCACCCCCAAAGGGTAGAGCAGCCCCTCTGGATGGGAGGCTAGACAGGTGGCTGCTGGTGGAATCTGTGTCCAACCTCCCTGTTCTCCCCCAGCCCTGGGGCTTCCCTCCCTGCCACCTGCCCTACCTGCTGCCCCTTCCTGTTCCCAAATGTATATCAAACCGTATCCCAAACTGTATATGCCAGATGTATTTACAAGAAAAACTGTATAACTCCTGTGAGTGTATCCATTGTCTTTTTGGGAGGGGGCGGGTGGCGGTAGGTCTTTTTTTCTTCCTTTTCTCTTTTGTTCTCTTATGATTTGATGACTATCTTTAGTGCTGCGCTTGAATTCCTTTTTCTCTTCTGTGTGTATATCTATGATATTAATAGATTTTTGGTTTGCCATAACCATGAGACTCTGATACAGCAGTCTATATATACATGCATACATACATACATGATTGTTTTAAGTTGCTGATCTCGTCCTTTCCAATGCATTTCAAATATCCTGCATGTGTACTCTCCTCCTCTCACGATTACTGGTTTTGATGTCATGTTTTAGTGTGTGGATGGTTTCCTACTTTTACTGTATGTTTGCCTTTGCTGGTGAGCCCTCCCATTTCATCCTTTTCTTGTTTCTCATTGTGGCCTTTTCTTTTCAGCTTAGAGAAGTTCCTTTAAAGATAGAGCTGGTTTGGTGGTTCATTGAGTGTATTCTTAAAAGGTACATATAAGGTGATAAAAGAAGGTTTCTCTAGAAGTACTACATTCAGAGCTTTGCAAAGCAAACATCCACACTGCTAATCTTCAAGATGAATACACTAAACCTAATAGCAAATCATTGAATGAGCTGAGAAATATATCTTTAAATGAAGAAAACAAAAATCTGAAAGAAGCTGCTGTGAGTCTTACAAGCTAAAAAGTTCCAACGAGGGCTTCCCTGGTGGTCCAGTGGTTAAAAATTCACCTTGCAATGCAGGAGACACAGGTTTGATCCCTGGTGAGGGAATTAAGATCCCAAGGGCTGTGAGGCAGCTAAGCCTACATGCCACAACTAGAGAGCCCATGAAACCCGACACAGCCAAATAAATAAATATTAAAAAAAAAAAAAAAAAAGAAGAAGTCCAAATACATCCAGAAGGCCAGTTATCTGGGAGGCCTCCCTCACCATGGAGAATCTCAGATGCACACAATGCATGCTGCCTGGCGAATGTGTCCTCACAGGAGGGTAATGATCCCAGAACAGCTTCGCTGGCACCCGGAGTCCAGGTCTAGACCTGACTGTATTTACATTTCCCAGGTTAAAGAAAGGTTCATGCCAGAAATGGTGGGTTTGTTCCACCCCCTGGGCCAGGCCCCTAAGACACAGTGTGCACGGTACGTGGGACTGCCATGCTTTGGGGACCGTGGAAATCTGTTCCATTTTGGCTAAAACAGACCAAAGGTGTTGATGCTTTGAAAGTCATTCAAAGGTCATTTTAATATTGCTATCACCGTGGGACGGGCTCACATTAAGTCATTCAGCCCCTGCACACCCAAGGCAGGAAACCTAGAAAGAAATACTGTGTCTGGGTCTTTGACTAATTTTAATTTTCTACTTGTTGCTTATCTGTACGTTCAAGGAGTTCTCTAAAGGAAGTTTAGCTCTGAGTCCTTGCAGTGCCCTAGAGACCCTTCCCCCCAGGCCCCCTTGCTCCTCCTCAGCCACACTGGCCCTCTTGCAGGCCCTCAGAAACCCCAGGCTCTCTCTGGCCTTGGGGACCATACGTGTGCTGATGCCTCTGCTTGGAGCCCTGTTCCCAGACAGACCACCTGACCCTCTCTCACCTCCTCAGTGCTTTACTCCTATGGCCCCTTGAGGTTGGGCACCCCTCTCCCAACAGGTGCTCTGTGTCCTGCCGCGGGTCTGCTCGTCCGTCCCTGGAGTCGTCTCCAGGCCACGGGCATCTAGTCCATTTCACCCTCTGCCCTTGGCACCAGCACTGGCAGGTGCGGGCACCCAGGGAGTTCCGGTGATGAACAAAGGCAGGATGAGGTTGGAATAGGGCGGGTTTGACAAGCCTGATGCTTTTATTGCTTCCTGCCAACAATTTTGCTAGGATCCTCTGGGCCTTTGGCAAGATTCTGCCCCTGAAATAGATACCCCCTCACACAAGAAATATCTATAGGTAGGTGGACAGCCCCCGCCAGGGGCCATCAGCCCAGCAAACCTAATCTGCCCCCACCTCAAACTTCACCCAGGACCCCGAGCCATCAGCACAGGAGCATCCAGTCAGAGGAGGGGCTTCCCAGGGAGGAAATAACTTAGGGCTGTCTGCCCACACCTGAGCCACGTACACACATCCGGCACACCCACATGTTTCTTTGGGGCCAACACTGGAAGCTTGGCCCTCTAGCCCAAGGACCCCAGGACAGAGAAATGTCTTCCTCTTCCTGGTTGCCCAGAGTCTGTCTCTTCTTCAAGGACCTCCAAGCCCTTGGGGTCAGGGTCCAGGCATGGGTCTCTCTCTGGCCTGGGGGCTGCTCACCTGGACCCTGGTGCACCAACACACTGGATGGTAGCCCAGCTGAGCGGTCTCCAGCCCTGGCACCCACAGGAAGGAGACTCGTGAGCCATTGGGCAGCCACAATCTGGACACAAGCCCCGGGCCTTTCCCTAAGACCACACCCAGCCCCCAGCTGCAGTGGTGACTGACCAGATACTCCAAGTTTCTGGACATAAATCAGGTCCCAGCAGAAAGTGAACCAGAAGACCAGAGCATCTGGAACCTGACCCCCACCCCCACCTGGGGACCCCCTTCTCTTTCTCCTGGTCCTGCCCCTGCCCATTCTTGCCCTCCTTTCTCCTCTTCCTGGTGTGCCACCGGGGCGGAGGGCCATGATCTCAGATCTACATGTAAGCTCTCAGATTTAAGAGCTGGGGAGGAGACTGCCCCTCCCAGCCTCACCTATAGCACGTCCCCTCACTCATGGTACCACCTCCAGCAAGCCTTCCTGGAGGGCTCAACCACCCGTCACTGCGTGCAGCCCCCCTGCCTACCTCCGGCTCCATCTTGCTCCCACTGCGCCTGAAAGTGGCACCTGGGAGGTGGTGGTGGCACGCCGTTGGGCGCCACAGACAGGAAGAACCGTGACACCTCAGTGAGAGGGGCCCCTGCTCTTCCTTCTGCAGTGAGCATGGTTGGGCTCCTGGGGCTCCTGCTGCTCCCCTTGCTCCAGGCCTCCCGAGGTAAGGCTTCCCAACTCTCCTTTACCCCATCCCCACCACACACCCCCAGCAAGCTTAGCACTTCCACTCAGCCCTCCCCTCCCCACCTCAGACTCTCTTTCCGGGGAAGGGGGTGATCTCTGTTGACTTTGAGGAGACCTTCCCTTGGGGCCCCAGCAGTCCCTGCCGGGGGTCAGGTCCAGCCTTGGACACTTGGACCCAAAACCATAGGTATCAAGATGTTGCTGATGTCTGGGTGCAGAGTCTCTGTGGTTGAAACTCTTCTTTCTCTTTATCTGAATTTTCTCCTACAACCATCAAGGCTGTCTTTGTCCTGAGAAAACACCATCCTTCTGCTTGCCTTTTGTGCAAAATTCTGCAGTGAGAAAGAGATCTTAGTTCCGCAAAGTGGGATGGGGAACTTGATGGGCACAGTTCTGGTGCCCCCCTCCCCCCAAAAAGAGCTGTAGAATTTAGTTTCTGGAGAAGTCAGTGTTTAGATTATGTTTGCACCTGGAAGCTGGCCCTGCTGGGCCTTGCTAGGCAGAAGAGGGAAATTTTGGGGTATCTCAGGGACGAGACAGGATGTGCCCACCCCATGGAGACACTGGCTTCGGGTGCCTGGAAATGGTGGGGAAACTGAGGCAGTTGGTGTTTAAAGAAACAGGGAGAGAAGACAGTGCCGCTGGCTCTTGCGGGAACTGCCATTTAAGAGGGGGAGAAGGTGTAGAACCGGGAAGAGTGGTTGGAGGTCTGAGTGCTTTGGAAGGAAGAGGCCCTACCTTCAACTTCCCCTGACCTTTGGGGTGGGGAGAGGTCACAGGTGGCCTGGCCCTCTGGGATCCCTCTGGAACTTGAGGTCAGCCCAGGGTGCTGGCATCATGTGTCGCTTGCTTCAAGGCTTCCAAAAGTTGCCTCATCCTTGGTGACGTGTCAACAGTGGACTGTCCCTGGGCACCTCTGCCCTGCCACCATCCCCTGCACAGAGATGGGTTCCTGCCCTTCTGGCCAGGCCAGTGGTGATGGTAGTGGGTCCTCCTTGCAGAGGTGTGGCAGTCCCCCAGCAAAATGATCGCTTTAGAGGGGGACTCTGTCAACATCACCTGCTCCACCCCGGGGACCCTGCATGGCATCTACCTGAAACAAACGTGGCCAAGCAACAGCGATGTGATTTACTATGAAGATGGGTTGGAGCCCACCGTGGACCCACGGTTCCAGGGCCGCATTGCCTTCTCGGGGCTGCAACACAACCTGACTGTCAGCTTGTACCACCTGCAGTTAGCTGACACCGGTGGCTACACCTGCGTGGCCATCATGGATGATAAGATCTTTGGTCCCGGCACCTTGGTCATGGTGACAGGTAAGGAGTGTGCCAGCCCTGGGACCTCTCCACCTGCAACTCGCCAGCATGGGCTCTATCTGCCCCTGTCTGGGAACCTTCCCTCTAAGTTTGCTTGAGTTACTCCTTCCAACATGAGCCCAACCCCTCTAGGAAGCCTCCTGGATTCCCCCCACCCCAACCCCCAAACACACTCCAAAGCCCCACCCTGCCCTGAACCGCAGAGGTTCCCAGGGACTCCCTCACCTGTCGAATGCCTCTCTATGTTCCTTCTTCCCAGACCAACTGCCCCAGGCAGTGAACACTTGCCAGGAGTCTTGGCTGATACACTTTGCCCTCCCCACGGCCCTGGCTGTGGGCTTCTTCCTCATCGGGCTGGGACTGGGAGCAGTGTGTGTGCTGAGAAAAACACAGGTCAGTATGGACCCTCGGGTGTCACCAGTGTCCCTAGAAGCCTACTCCTCTCAGAGAGCATGATGGGAAGGCAAGTGGGTAAGCCTCAGGGATCTGGCCACATGGGAGACCCCAGCACCCACTCACTCCTTCTGTCAGAGGTCCTGGGAACTTAGAGGGTTTGGATGGTGAGGCCCAAGGTGAGAGGAAGCCCAAGAACTGGAACCACCTGCAGGGATGGTCGTGGCGCCAGGAACACAGGTCCTGGTCAGCTATTTAAGGGGGATTAGTGAGGTTCAGTCTGGCTCAGAGGGTGCAGCAGACCCCAGTTTGATCTCTGGATCAGGAATGTCCCCTGGAGAAGGGAATGGCTACCCACTCCAGTATTCTTGCCTGGAGAATTCACATGGAATGGTGGAACCTGGTAGGCTACAGTCCCTACAGTTGCAAAGAGGTGGACATGACTGAGTGCCTAATACTTTTACAGAGGGTTCCAGAGAGATCCTTTCAGAGAACATGAGCATGCTGCATGTGACTGTGAAAGTGTGCATGCATGTACATATGTGTGCATGTGTGCATGAGTGAGGCCTGTGAGCATGTGAAAACCACGTGCAATCGTGTGCTGGAGGTGGGAGAGGAGGGGCCAACAGAAACAGGGGCCAGGAAGTGGTCAACTCACCCCTGGTCCTTCAGCTTTCACCCCTGCCTCTGCCCAGCACCTCCAGCTCTACATCCCCAGAGAGCCAGGCCCCCCTCCCTGTCCAGGGGCCAGGGTGCAAGGTCAGTTCCACCTTCCACCTCCCCACTGCTGCCCCCGGGGCCCTGCCTCTGCCCACCTCACCCAGGCCTGGGCAGCACTGGAGAACCGAGGGGCTGGCCGAGGACCCTCCTGGAATGGCTTCATGCAGGCCCCCAAATCTGTTATAAAAGCTTCCTGAGGGGAAATGCCTTGAAGACAGAGGATGCTCCTGAGCGAGCTGCCCCAGTGGGTAGACAGCAGGCTTTCTTTCAGATCCAGAAACTCTGCTGTGCGAAGGATAAGAGCCCAATGTACGTGATCTATGAGGACATGTCCCACAGCCGCTGTAACACCATGTCCATCCCCAACCAGTACCAGTGAACACGGCAGGACTCCAGGCCTGCCTCTGTCCAGCAGAGCTCTGGGCCGATCATCCACCCAGAACGAACACACAGGCAGCTTCCCACAGTAGTCAGGCTCCCACAGCCTCCTCCAGGAAGCCCTCCTTGCCTGCCTCCCACCCTTGAGGCTGCTCCTGGCACCTTGGAACCACTGGGAAGGAAACTTCTCTGTCCTACGGCTACCCTGGCCCTTGCATGGCAGAAGAGGCCGCTCTGAAGGATAGACTTGCCTTGGGGCAGTGGTCAACTGGGGGGCTGGGACCTGACCTCTGACCCCAGTCAAGCCTTGCCAGAAATAAAGGACTTCTCTTCTCCCCTTTCCAACTCCAGTGTCTATTTCTCAGCCAGTTCAGAGTCAAGGCGGGGAGGCTTGCCTGACACCTTCTCTGGCGTCACTGAGGATTTCTGCAGCCTAAAGGATTCTGTGTGAAATTTTCAGGAAGGAGGGAGGGGCCAGGGGACACAAACTCACTGGAGTTTCTGTTATGGCTGAGAAGGTGCAAATCAACCGGAGCCCTCCCAGCCTTGCTGGCCTCCACCACAGGGTGAGCTGGGGGCAGAGGAAGGGGAGCAGTGATCTGAAAGTTTTAACAGAACTGCTGGGCTCTTAACTGGGCTGCTCCCAGTGTGCGTTCATGTTGGGGTGTGATGGGAATTGGGGAACCGACCTTGGGGAAACAAGAGCACCCAGCATGGGTATGAACTGTAGCTGCGTCCTCCTGGACCTGGTGCCAAGAACTGGTAGACCATGCTGCCCACCAACTGAAATGAGAAAGCCCTTCATCCACTGGGTTTGCAAAGATTAAAATGTCTTTAAGTGCTGATGTTCCTTTTAGCTGGAATTGAGTCTTGGGGACATGATCTTTGGTCACAGAAGGAAGATTACAGTGATAGCCATGGCAGTGTTGCATTCAATAAAAAAATCAGCCTCTGAAAAACTACCTAGATGTCCAAATAAGAGAACTGCTCTATCTGTTATGGGGTGCACATGCAGCAGGCGTTAAAAAAGATCCCATGAAGAGTGAAACATCATGCTAGGACCTTTGCAAGGTGCCATAAGGATACAAGCTGGTGCAGAGTATATGTGTTACCCCACATTTATAAAGTACAGACGGGTGTATGTGGTTGCATAAACCCCTGACAGCACTATTATGTCTACACAGATGAAGTAATGGAAGAACAGAAGAGGTGGTTTTGTCTGGCTGTGGGGCGTGTGTCACTGGAGCAGGGAGTCACTGGGACATGCTGGGTTTGGGATGGGCAGCTTGGGATGTGATCTCAACAGCTCTTGTGGAGGGTACCAGGACCTGCAGCTGGGACCCAGATGGGGAAGCAGAGACAAGGAACACAGCACCCTCATCTCCCAGGGTCCCGAGGAAAGGCAGGCTCCCCTACTGAGTCAAGGACAGCAGGTGTTCACTGTTACCTGCTGACTTCTGGTCCCCGCTCTTGACCACTCAGCAGCATGTCATTGGGCAAGTCCTGCCCCTCTGGGACTCAGTTTTCCCATCTGTAAATTAGGGGAGTGGGCTCATGCTCCCTTCAAGAGCTAGGTTCAGGACTTCCCTGGGGGTCCAATGGCTAAGACTCCATGTCCCTGGTGTAGGAGGCTCAGGTTCAACTCTTGGTCAGGGATCTAGATCCCACATGCCACTATCTAAAGATTCCACATGCCGCTATCTAAAGATTCCACATGCCACAAGGAAGATCGAAGATCCTGAGTGCTGCGACTGAGACCTGGCACAGCCAAATAAATAATAATAATAATGATAATTTACAAAGAGCTGGACTCTGTGGTTTCCCAGTCACAATGAGTGCCTTTTCCATGGCCCCCACCCTCAGCTCCCACTGTAGCTTTAGCCTCTTCCCAGCTCCTGAGACAAAAGCAGACAGCACCATCAGCCCATCAGCCCTTGTCATCGGACGCATCTCTCCACCAGACTCCACCCCAGCAACCAGCGGTCGTGCCCCCTCCATCCTCTGCCTTCCTTGTGGTCTGCGCTGGGATTCATGCTGCCCACCGTCCTCCCCTCGCATAATCACCCTTAATTGTCTGCTCCTCTGCCCTTTCTAGGGAGGGCAGGGCTGAGTCCCTCCTCTATGTGCCCCTTGCCCCACAGCGAGCCCCATGCTTGCTGGGCCTGTTACATACACATAAGCACATTGGCATTTAAATACTGCTGGCTTTGTTTCCATTGTGACAGACTGCCTGAGTGCGCTCTGGGTCTTGGTTCTCCCACATTTACCCCTGGGCCTCGATTTCCTCAGTGTCAAATGGGGGCAAGGAATTCCCTGGCAGTACAGTAGCTGGAACTTTGTACTTTCACTGCCAAAGGCCCAGGTTCGATCCCTGGTCAGGGAACTAGGATCCCGAGAGCTGCACAGCTGCCAATAAATAAATCAATCAATAAAAAAGGAGGGTAAAAAAAAAATGAGGGCGGAGGCTGCTCTAGCTGGGGTGGGGGGTGCGGGGGGCGGGGCATGAGGACTGAGACATCTCGGGTCAGCCCTCAGAGTGGCCTCTGGACAGCAAATTCTCCACCACCTGTGCAGGTATGGGCTGAGGCCCTGGAAGCTGGAGGCAAAGTCCTTGACTGCAAGCAGCACCCCCATCCTCAGACTGAAGCTTTGGGGGTTCCAATGCGGGGCTTTTATAATGGGAGAAATAGAGTTCAGCTTGGCTCAGTCTGGCCTGGCACTGGGAATAGCAATGGAAACACGGGCCTCTAGGCATTGGCTCCTCCCCTCTCAGGCCCCCAAAGCCCGAGCATGGCCACTACCGTCCTGACACAGGGGCTGGCCAGGGACTGCAGCCAATGGGGAGGGGCTGGCACGGTGGGCAGAGGGGTTGGAGTGGAGGGTCTTGACCAGCCCAGGGGTACCTTCCTTCCACTCCAGGTTGGCCTGCCCCAAAACCCTGGGCTAAACTTCTCAAATTAAAAGAAAGTCTCAAATTGGATTTAAAAGAAAAGACTCAGCACTATATTTTCTTCAAAGAGCAACAGGACACTTTGGGGACAAAAAATATGGAAAACATATAAAAAGCAAACATGAACTACAAAAAAGCCAGGGTTATCAATTCTACTTTCTGACAAAATAGTACTGTTGGCAAAGCAGCAACAGAACAAAAACATACAACCAACGTGTACCCACGTATCTAAAATTAGCAAAATAGGTACGAACAGGAAGGACTTAACCACTGGGAGAAATAGACAGATCAACCACTTAAGCCTGAGATTTCAAAATGTCCCTTCAGGTGTGAATTATGCTGTTAGTTAATGTGAAATCCCACACTCATCAAACGGAAAACAGACATGACGCCTCGGCATATGAAAAGCTTTTTTAAGTGGTAATTTACTGTCGAGGGGAGCTGAGCAAAAACAGAAACAGAATGAAGTCTGCAGACTCAACGCTGTTGACACTAGCTACAAACATAACCACACAAAAGAGCAACACTCATTTTACCCTAACTAGACATTCCCATGAGAAGTCAGCCCGGAGCTTCTGAGAGGGTCAGGAGGCAGGTTGTGAGTCATCCTGGATGATGTGGGGGGGCCTCTGATAGGGACCCAGCCTGAAGGCCGTGTGGCCAGCCCCCAGATCCACCTCATGCTCACCTTAGAGTGTGGCAGGGAAGCTCGCTCCAAGGCGCGGGCAGCCTGAGCAGCCCAGGCGAGCCAGAGCTCGTGTGCACCAAGAGGTGCTCTCTAAGGAAACCAACATGAAATCACCAGTACAAAGCCAGAGACAGAAGCACATGCTTATTTGGAAAGAGGAAAGAAATCACAAATTTTATAAAGCATCCAAAATATCCAGGAAGTAACAATGTTTTGAAATTAATTGACACCACTGACCATTCTATTTTTTTTTTTTTCTTGACTGCATAATTTCACTGTCTCCTCTTTGGTGGCCTCTTCAAATGACCACAAAAGAACACAGAGAAATATCATCCTTATGAAAGCACAAGCCTGTCCAGGACAAGATGTTCATGAGGGACCAGGATGTGCTTGTCCAGCTGGGGATGTGAAACAAGTGCCTTGGCTCCCTACAAACACAGGAATTTCAGAAAATTCTATCTTTCGAAAGTCTCACACAAAAAGAAAAACAGGTAGCCGGGGGGTGGTGCAGTTATAATTGTGTCTGACTGCATTGAGGAGAGCAGGCCTGGAAGTGAAATGTGTGCTGACCAGCATGGACGAGTACCATGGCCTCTGCCAACAACCTCACGTCTTATACACCTCACCTGATGCTGGAAGGTACTGAAGGATACGGGTCCCTTTCATCCACCCCGTGAACCACACATCTCACACCTTCCTGTCATGAAGCCAGAGAGCCTGCCCAGAGCAGGGTGCATGCAGGGAAGAAAGCTGTACATCGAGGCCGTAATGAATTACAAATGCAGTTGTTTGAAACAACAGCAATTAATTTTTTCACAATTCTGGAGGCCAGAAGTTCAAAACCAAAGTAGGGTTGGTTCTTCCTGGAGGTTCTGAGGGAGAGTCTGCCCCAGGCTTCTTCCAGCTTCTGGTGGTGCCAGCAATGTGTGCTTCCTGGGCTTGTGGCTGCATCTCTGCCACTGTCACCACATGGCCTTCTCCCTGTATCCAAAACTGTCTCTCCTTATAAGGACATCAATCATATCAGGATTAAGGCCAGACAAGATGGTCTCATCCTAACTTGACTACATCTGCAAAGGCCCTGTCTCCAGATAAGGTTCCATTCACAGGTCCTGGGTAGACATGAATTTGAGGGAGTACCATTCACCCTTGAGCTTCCCTGATGGCTCAGCCGTAAAGAACCTGCCTGCAATGCAGGAGCTGCAGGAGATGTGGGTTCGATCCCTAGGTCAGGAAGATCCCCTGAAGGAGAGCCACCCAGTCCAGTACTCTTGCCTGGAGAAGCCCATGAACAGAGGATCCTGGTGGGCTATAGTCCATGGGGTTGCGAAGAGTCAGACCCAACTGAAGCAACTTAGCACACATGTATTCACCCTCAGTGCTCCATTCCTCTCCCAGATAGATAGCAAAATCTTCATCGATCTTAGAGCCACTGTATACCCATAAATAGACCTCCGAAACCAACTAAATGTATTCTCAGCTCAATTTGCTCTTAGCCAGGCCTCAGAGACGCTCTGGGCCAGACTGAGGCCGCCTGACACGCAAGCAGACTGGAGGAAGACAGGGCTCTGGACCACGGCGGTTACACACCTTTACCAAGTTTTACATCATACCCAACGCTCCAGGCCTCGGGAGCGTCTAAGGCCTGCTTCTCAGAACCACTTAGCAAACCCGCCTGGGCCCACTGGCTAGTATGTTTCCAGGAGATGGTGTCCACCCTGAGTTCCAGCTCAAACAACCTATGCACAGCTTGTAGACACCGTAGAGTGGATGGTTATTTCTATACGGCAGGTGAGATGGGGCCCAGATACTTGAAGGGCAGCATGGATCCCAGGTCAAAGACCCACCTCAGCCCCACGTCCTGAAGCTTCCTTGAGGGTCTGCTGTGGGCCTCTCGACCATCAGGACTAAGACCAACATAAGCCCTTACCCCACTGTGGAACTTTCCAGCCCTGCCACATACCACATTGCTGTGGGGTCAGCTCTGGGCTCTCTGAGGAGGGGAAACCCAATTCAGGGTCAGTGGGTGCTTGACCTGAAGAACACGCCGGGCTGTGCCCTATAGATGCCTGAGTGATGTAACCACATTGGGGTCCAAAGGTGAAGCCAGGGCAGATTTTGTTCTTCTCACTGGACAATTTTCATGTCCGTGCAACAAATACTGACCGAGTGGCCATTCTGAACAGGGTGCAGATCTAGACCCAGTGGGTACAGCAGTAAAGCAGGGCCCAACCCCCAAGGAGCCAGCACTCTCGGGAGCCAGGAGAGAGATCTGGAAAGAAGCACTTGGGTGCGGGTGAGAGAAACAGCGTGAGGGGCTTCAGGGAGCCGGGACCAGGGGAGGGCTGCAAGGCTTCATGGGACCAGCTTGGGGACATCCGGGGACCATGCCACAAGAGGGACAGGAGGGCCTCAGCCTGACACCAGGCTGAGGGTCAGGGCTACACATAAGCCCATCCGCTGCCCTCACTGTCCCCGTGGAGAACTCAGGTCTCTACGGGCCTGAGCAAGGGGGAGGGGTAAACATGAGGAGCCAGGCACAGAGATGAGCAGCCACCGAAATGTCAGTCTACCCACAGGCGCCTGTCAGCCGCATCAGCAGAGGCTGTGGTTGCCTCGACGGGCTTCTCTCAGGGCAGAGGAAGGAGAGGCAAGGCCTTCAGTTCCCCTCACCAAATTCTCACCCCCTGACACCGCAGGCCTCACATCCGCCCCCAACCTTCCTCAGTCCTGCAGCCCCCCCATCCTCTCCGGCCCCCAACCCCCACAAGGGTAATAGCACAAGTGGTGTCTGGTGCCTGTATCCTGGCAACTATCTTTCACACCTAAACCCAGGAACCTGCGACTTTTAAAATGAGCCCTGCCCCCACCACCTCGGCAGATGAAAACCCACAGCCTCAACATGGTCCAGGGACCCTTGGGCACCCTGTCCTGTCCCCCTGCCCCCACCCAGCTCCTGGTGCAGCCACAGTCCTGGCGGGCCCAGGCCCGACCCCCACGACCGGGTCCTGCCCCCACCTCCTCTGGAGCCCTTGGCCAGCCCTCTCCACCTGTCTCTGGCTTCTGGGTGCTTCTCTCACCCTCCTTCCCTCCTCTCTACTTTCTCCCCTTCCCTCTTCTTCTTGGGTCCCCCTCCTCCCTCCCCTCTTCCTCCTCCCCCTCCTCAGATTCTGACCACTCTGTTCTCTGGTGGATGGTGTCCAGGGCCTCTGAGCCTCCCTGGTCTCCCTGGGGATGGATGACCGTGGGCAGGTGGCCTGTCTTCTCAGGCTGGGGCTCCCACAGATCCTCAGACCTGCCCCCCAACACACGCATGGCCTCTGCTTCTCTCAGGCTCAAGCCCTGGGCTTCAGGCACTTCAGTCCTCAAAAGGCTGCAGTCTGCCTCCCCTGAAGTGACAAAACCAAGTTAGGGTGGGTGACTGCCCCCCCCGAGCCCCCACTTCTGACAGATGGCCCAGGAAGGAGGGCTCCCTGCAGGTTGTTACAAAACTCAGGTTCTGCTGCTTGCCACTCAAAAGCCAATAATTTAAGAGGCAAGTATCAGTAGAGAGAAGAGTTGCTTTACTCACAAAAGCCAGCAATCTGGGAAGAAGGTAGACTCATGTACAGAGACCAACTCTGAAGATTCCACTCAGAAAAGACGGTTTTTATTTATTATTATTATTATTATTTTTAACACCAAACATATTTTGTACTGGGGTATAGCCGATCGGCCATGACAGTTTTTAAAGGGGGAAAAAGGGAAAGAATCTCAGTGAATCACTGAGGCAGGAAGTTGGGTGCCACATCATTCTCCTTTGCGTGCATTGGCTTTCTCTGTCTTCCGATGTTATCTTGCCTTTGTGATCTGCCTGCAGGATTGTGAGAGCTGGCCATTTTTCAACTCCTCAGTTCTTCGTTCTTACTTCTTTTTGTCTAGGAAACAAATCAACAGATTAGGCAAGGCATGGTGTGCATTCAGGAGAGCATAAGCCAGGAGTTAGTTTAAGTTACCTAGTGATCTTGTTCCTAGAATTAGAGTCCTTTTAAGGTTGGAAGGGAACAGAAATGGGCAAAGAGGAAATGAGGCAAAAGAGTTGCTTTCAATTCCCCACTGTCAAACGTCATTCCATTTCTATAGGATTATGGGTGAAGTTCCACCTTCTGTAACTTCATGCTGATATAAGCACCATATTCCTAAGAGTGGAAGATGTCAACTTGGGCCTATAGCATCTCTTTGCTGACAATTTTAGTTGCCCACTTACATATATGGGCAGAGCAAGTTACAATTATTTTAATGCCCATGAAAGGTATAGATTATTATGAGAAAAAATGTTAATCCCATTCTCTTGAGGCCAGTTCTTGGAATTGTGATAGCCATAGATTCAGTGGGTTTCCCTGGTGGCTCAGAGGGTAAAGAATCTGCCTGCAATGCAGGAGACCCAGGTTCAATACCTGGGTCGGGAAGATGCCCTGGAGAAGGGAATGGCAACCCACTCCAGTATTCTTGCCTGGAGAATCCCGTGGACAGAGGAGCCTGGCAGGCTATAGTCCATGGGGTTGCCAAGAATCGGCCACGACTGAACAACCAACATACACACATAGATTCTGTACGGCTAGAGTTGGAGCACATTCTTTCATGACTGTGGTCTAGTCATCACACAGTTAGCTTTTTCCCTCTGGTGGCAGTTATGGTATCTGTAAAAACAACTCAAAAATGTGTTATCAGGCTCTTTGTGACTATTGTCCTGATCATTAACTGTTTAGTTCTATACTTGGGGAGGGGGTCTGCAGGGTTCTGCTTGGTTCCAAGGTAGGGGGTCACCACCAAGTCCTGTGGTTGGATTTCAGGAGCTGCATCAAACCCACTGCTCCTTACCCTACCCCAAAAACCTACCCCCACCCCATTCAGACACAGCAGCCCCAGGAAATGAAAGGGAGGGTCTCTGTTTCACTGAAAGACCTGCAAAGGGGGGAACCTCCCCCCTTGACACTTGGCACAGCATTGGGCCTCAGTCCCCCCATACCCCAATGTGGCCCTTCCCCACAGCTTCATAGTCTGGAACACAGTTCACCCCTCCAGGATCCCTATCCTATAAGACCCCACCCATCATGGAGGGATGGGACTTTTCAGCTCCCCTAAAGGCTCAGGTACCCAACAGCCCAAGGCCCTTCCCCACAACTCCTGGGAGCAGCAGCCTGTACCCCTCTCTGTGCTCACAGCTCAGCATGGTCTCGGGGCTTCCTGAGTCAGAGCAAACCTGCCTAGATACCATGGAGAAAGACCCCAGCAAGCTGAGGGACCCCATCCTGGACTCTTGGCAGTCATCACCATACCCACAGTGGCCACCAGGATAGGGAAATAGTTTCTATTTCTAAGAGATTGACTCTGAGCAAGATGTGGTACCCTGGGTCCCAGGGATCTTTGAGGAGCCTCTTGGGCTACACCTGAGTTGAGTCCAAGAGGTACCTGTCCCCTGTGTCATAAGCTCTAAGCCCACTCTGGCCACCCAGCTCTTCCTCACCCACAGATGTGGGAATGCCACTCAGGATCTGGGAACAGTTCCTAGAGGCTAGAGGAGATGGCCCACCTTGTCTGTGAATTTGCCAGGATCTCATGATACTGGGCCACCACCATGGGGAGCCAGCCCAGAACAATAGCTCCTACAGGCCAAGTTCACCCAGCAGGGCCTACAGGTTGATGCTGTGGAGGCCAGGCTTCCTGTTTTTCACAGGTGGCCAAGGAGCCCACATCCTGCCTCTCCTAGGGGTGCACTTCTCTGAACATACTCTGCTCCAGGGCAGTGTTCTCTCCATTCCCAACCATCATCTCCCCTCTCTAGGGGTCTCCACAGCAGAACACAGTTCTCCCCTCCAGGATCTCCACCCTGTAAGATCCCACCCATCGTGGTGGGATAGGACTCTCCAGCCTGGACCACCCGCCATCACTCCAGGATCCCCATCCTGTAAGACCTCACTCATGGTGGGATGGCACTCTCTGGCTCTCCTAAAGGCTGAGACACCCAACAACCATCCCCCACAGTCAGGCCAGGAGCATGAGGCCAGAGGATGTCCCACCTGCCCAAGTCCACCTTGGTCCCCACCTGATAGGTAACCTCAGAAGGAAGATCTCTCTAAGAGGGACTCCAAATTGCACATTTTATGATTTTACCATATATAATTTGAGTAACAAGGCATGGGACTCTCAACAGGGTCCCAGGCTCTGCCTCAGTCATGGGTGTGATTTGTGTGATCTCTGGAAAGAGGGATTCCTGGGGAAAGAGCAGAGAACCAAACCATGGGTTAAGGGTGTTCTGGGCAACCCCAGTTTCTCTCCTGAACATGGTACATAGCAAGAAATTCCAGGTTGTACTTGGTACATCCAGAGAACAGCCACCTTAACCTCCTTCTACCTACCTTCCATACACACACACACCTTCTGCCTGAGTGTCTCACTTCACCTAGACTGAAGGCTTTGGCCTTCACATGCCACAGGTGGGCAGTCTCCTGGGGGACCAGGCAGAAGCTGGAACGATCCCCTGCCCACTCTTGTAAACCCTTGGGTCCTGACCTCCCCCTGCCAAGGGGCTGTCACTTGCCAAACTACAGGGGTGGAAAACAGTGGTCAGCCCCCCAAATTAGCTGTCTTCCTATGATCCCCCAGCTATGGCATCCTGGGGACACACTGATGCCCCTCACTTAGGCCTCATCAGCATCATCAGAAAGGATAGCTGGTCCTGAGTGGGATGTCATGTGACATGGTCCATCACGTTATCTTGCCTGTAGCCAGGCCACTTAGAAGTGGAACTACCTCTCTCATCCCTTCCCAGGACATTGTATGTCCTCCAGGTCAACCCCAAGCATGCTGGACTCCTGCCTGGACCCTTCTCTCTGTTCCAGGGCCCAGGCTCCCGCCATCATGTGCTGCCCCTCCCTACTCACCCATTTCTTCTGATTCCCTGCTGTCGTCACCTCCCCACTCTTCACTCAGAGAGCCTGCTCTGAGCTCAGACCTGCCCCCAAGATGCCTCCATTTTTGCCCTCTCATGTCTAGGCCAAACCTCCTGATGGCCCCACCCAGTCCATTCTGGGCACGCGGGACTAGGAGACCCAGCTGGGCCCACATGTCAAGGTCTCCCTTCCCAATATCTCAGCCCCTATCCTCCCATTGCCCCCAGGACCCCTGGCTGGTTTTGTGGGACTGAAGCCTTCTGCACCCACTTCCTCTGGAGCCACAAGAAAGGTTTGAACAAGGAAAGGTGCCCTGAGGAGTGGCTGTGCCCATGGCACAGCCTGCACACACACAGCCTGCACACACACAGCCTGCACACACACACAGCCTGCACACACACACAGCCTGCATGCACACAGCCTGCACACGGAACAGCCTGCACACATACACAGCCTACACACACACAGCCTACACACGGCACAGCCTGCACACACACACAGCCTACACACGGCACAGCCTGCACACACACAGCCTGCACACACACAGCCTGCACACGGCACAGCCTGCACACACACACAGCCTGCACACACACAGCCTGCACACACACACAGCCTGCACACATACACAGCCTGCACACACACAGCCTGCACACACACAGCCTGCACACAAACACAGCCTGCACGCACACAGCCTGCACACACACACAGCCTGCACACACACACAGCCTGCACACACACACACAGCCTGCACACACAGCCTGCACACATACAGCCTGCACACACACAGCTTGCACACGGCACAGCCTGCACACACACACAGCCTGCACACACACAACCTGCACACACACAGCCTGCACACAAACACAGCCTGCACGCACACAGCCTGCACACACACACAGCCTGCACACACACACAGCCTGCACACGGCACAGCCTGCACACACACACAGCCTGCACACACACAGCCTGCACACAAACACAGCCTGCACGCACACAGCCTGCACACACACACAGCCTGCACACACACACAGCCTGCACACGGCACAGCCTGCACACACACACAGCCTGCACACACACAGCCTGCACACACACAGCCTGCACACACACACAGCCTGCACACATACACAGCCTGCACACACACAGCCTGCACACACACAGCCTGCACACAAACACAGCCTGCACGCACACAGCCTGCACACACACACAGCCTGCACACACACACAGCCTGCACACACACACACAGCCTGCACACACAGCCTGCACACATACAGCCTGCACACACACAGCCTGCACACGGCACAGCCTGCACACACACACAGCCTGCACACACACAACCTGCACACACACAGCCTGCACACAAACACAGCCTGCACGCACACAGCCTGCACACACACACAGCCTGCACACACACACAGCCTGCATGCACACACAGCCTGCACACATACACAGCCTGCACACGGCACAGCCTGCACACACACAGCCTGCACATGGCACAGCCTGCACACACACAGCCTGCACATGGCACAGCCTACACACACACACAGCCTGCACACACACAGCCTGCACACACAGCCTGCACACATACAGCCTGCACACACACAGCCTGCACACACACAGCCTGCACATGGCACAGCCTACACACACACACAGCCTGCACACACACAGTCTGCACACACAACCTGCACACACACAGCCTGCACACACACACAGCCTGCATGCACACAGCCTGCACACACACACAGCCTGCATGCACACAGCCTGCACACACACACAGCCTGCACACACACAGCCTGCACATGGCACAGCCTGCACACACACACAGCCTGCACACACACACAGCCTGCACACACACAGCCTGCACACGGCACAGCCTGCACACACACACAGTCTGCACACACACAGCCTGCACACACACACAGCATGCATGCACACAGCCTGCACACACACACAGCCTGCACACACACAGCCTGCACATGGCACAGCCTACACACACACACAGCCTGCACACACAGCCTGCACACATACAGCCTGCACACACACACAGCCGGAACACGGCATAGCCTGAACACACACACAGCCTGCACACACACAGCCTGCACACACAGCCTGCACACATACAGCCTGCACACACACACAGCCGGAACACGGCACAGCCTGAACACACACACAGCCTGCACACACACAGCCTGCACACGGCACAGCCTTCACACACACAGCCTGCACACGGCACAGCCTGCACAGACACACAGCATGCACACACACAGCCTGCCCATGGCACAGCCTGCACACGGCACAGCCTGCACATGGCACAGCCTGCACACACACAGCCTGCACACGGCACAGCCTGCGCACACACAGCCTGCACACACACAGCCTGCACACACACACAGCCTGCACACGGCACAGCCTGCACACACACACAGCCTGCACACACACACAGCCTGCGCACGGCACAGCCTGCACACACACAGCCTGCCCACGGCACAGCCTGTACAGACACACAGCATGCACACACACAGCCTGCCCACAGCACAGCCTGCACACACACAGCCTGCACACACACACAGCCTGCCCATGGCACAGCCTGCACACACGGCACAGCCTGCACACACACACACACACCCCTTTTCTTTCCCCTCGCTTGCCTGTGACCCACCCTCTTCTCTGTCTGCTGGAATCCTCAGACCTGGCCCCTAGCTGCCTTCAAGGGCCTTCAGTGCTCCCGGGTGTTGAGCTCCCGGATGGTGTCCCAGCACCCAGTCCGGTACAGCGTGGTGTCCGGGCGGGATCTGAACCAGGTCCCCCAGTCCCTGTGGGTGCTGTGGAGCCCAAGGAGCCTTAATTCACGTCTATGCAGCAGTAGCTGCCTCCCGTCAGGGTGATGTGAAGCGCAGAGCCTCCCGCCCTCTGGCGGCAGGATCGGGATAAGGCAGGGGGTCGGCCCTGCTGGTGTTCCTGGTTTGACACATCAGGCCAGAAGGGGATCACCAAGTTCCTGGAGAGCAGCCCCCCATTGACAAGTGGGGAAACTGAGGTCCAGGCACAGCAGGGGCCTTTGACAGGAGACAGAGAACCCTCAGCCTCGAGATGACTTTCCCAGTGGGCTAGATGCTGACTATGGACCGGTAAGAGGGTCACACCAGACTATCGCCTTGTCCCCAAGAAATGAGCATCCCCACAACATTTCTGTTGGTTTGGAGGTCTTGGGTTTGGGAACTTTAACAGTCAACCTGAGAGGCTGGGGTTATGAGGACATAGCAGGGCTCACACTCCAAAGTCAAGATTCAGTGAGCAGGAGAGGACAGAGGGCAAGGATCCAATCTTCTTCCTGGGAAAAAGCACTCTGGAAATGGAAAAGAGTGAGAGGAAGGAGGAGGCAGGTCTCAAACAAGGTAACAGCTGAAGTAGATACATGAAAAAAATGCTAACCCCGAATTAAAGAAAAGCAACGAGCCTCTGCCAAGTGCAATTTTCACCTGCAACTGAGCGAAAGTCTCAGAAATCTCAGAAATACAGGATTGGCAATGCTGTGAGGACCAGACCCCTCACACACAACATCTTGTTTACAGAGATGAACTCAGCAAGAAACACAGGCCAAAGGAGCCCTCAGCTCCCAGCAGCTGAGACCTGTGGCTGTAAACACAGGACCTGTGGCCCTCATCACCAACCAGTAGAGGCATGCTGATACAGCCAGGCAGGCATAGGACATCTCACCCCTCAAACTGGCTGGACAGTTCGACAGCAGATGTGGAGGTTTGGGGCCTGGGGGTATGGGGCACAGGTATCACTAATTGTTCATTTATCCAAAATCCTGCAGGGGCCCACATCAGCCCTAGACCAGGCTCCAGGTTTTATTTTTAAAGAAGAAAAATTGTATTAGAAACTTTAATAAGAATCTAAACACAGCCTCTGTACTTTCATCAAGTGGTTTTAAAGCACAGACATCACTAAAGATGAAAGAATATTTTCCTGGGTTCTGTCTTGAGAGATGGTCCAGGTGCTGGTGGCAAGACACTGGGATCTGCTCCCACTGTCACTGCGGCCCAGGGCTGCTCTGTTCCTTTTCATCTTCTGATGCCCTTACTTCTCGTGTCAGGTTTCTTCTCTTTGCGTTGAGGGTGGCAGATGGGAGATTCCAGACCCTCCACTGCATTCAGTAGAACAAACTGCAGCCACAGAGCGGGTGTCTGCAGAAAGAGGACTGTACTTCCGAGGCCCCGTGGGAAACTGAAGGAAGCAACATCATCCTCCCAGGTGACGTCATCACTCTTCTGTTTTCTTGCTCGTTTAGTCATTGTGGGCACAGTCGGCAATAGTTGATGAGTAATGATGAAATTATTCCTGTAACTGAGCAGAGCAGTTTTACAGACACTAAACCCCCCACCAAAAGGCAGACATTCATGTCCATGACCCCATAGCCCCCAAGTCTTCTGGAGCCTAAGGATACTGTCAACCCCTGTGACACCTCCCGGTTACCTCACTATCAACCAATCAGAGAACTATGCCCAAGCGGATCTCTGAGGGGCACCCTGGGATGCCCCTCCCTCACCTGGCCTTTAAAAAGACTTTCCTGAAATCCATCAAGAGTCCAGGCTCTCCCAGCACTAGTTATCCCAGATTCTGTTCATGGTGTGCATGCTAATTTGCTTCAGTCACGTCCTACTCTTTGCAACCCTATAGACTGTAGCCTGCCAGGCTCCTCAGTCCATAGAATTCTCCAGGCAAGAACACTGGAGTGCGCTGCCATGCCCTTCTCCAGGGGATCTTTCCGACCAAGGAATTGAACCCTAGTCTCTTAAATCTAATGCACTGGCAAGCCAGTTCTTTACCACTAGCGCCACCTGGGAAAGCCCCCTTTTAAGGCTTCTGACAATAAGTGCTGCACTTCCCTTCACCACTGGGTGTCAGCAGATTGGCTTGACTGCAGCAGACCCAAGTCTGGTTGGGTAACAGATATTCCTAGGATGATGAAGTAGCAAAACGCCTCAAGGTACAGGAAAAGTAAGACCAAGGTCAGTGGACCACAGTGGTAACTGCAAGACAGGAGATGACTTATTCTATCTGGGATAGAATAAAGGAAACAAAAGTAACACAAGGAAACAAAAGTAACCTGGTGTTCCCCTCCTGCTTTGAAGACCTGTAAAAATTAAAGTCTCATAAGAGTTAGAACTGCCCACTACCTGAGGTGCTAAAGAGGCACTGGAGACCCAGTGTTGCACCTGGTCCCTCGAAGGTGCAGCTGGGGTGCGTGGGGGCGCCACCTGGAAGGGCGGAGAGAGGATACAGGAAGGGGAGGAGGGCAGGGTGGGGGTCACTACAGGCTGGGGAGAGGGGAGAAACATCACGGGGAGGGAGAAGGAGCAGGGTAGGGAGGAGGAAGGAAGGTGGGTGCAGAAAAGGGAGGGCGTGCAGACTCGAAGCCCAACACCCACCCACCTGCAGGCGCTGAGGGGGTGGAGGGAATGGGGGAAGCTAGGCGTCCAGGCCGCTCCAGACCAGACAGTTTTGGAGGCACCCCTGAAGTAGAGGAGCCTGCTGAGCTGGGGGTTGCCCCCTCTGCACGGCAGGGACCTCTGAGGATCAAGGAGGATCAAGGAGGATCAAGGAGGCCGGCTTGGAACCAGACCAGACTCTCCACAAGGGTTTGTGAGCGCGGCACCCGGTGGACAGAGACCCAGAAAGTTGGGCATGCCTGGGTGGGGATCCCCCCTCCGTGTCTTTGTCAGAATATGGAGCCTCAGAGGACCCGAGCCGCGGCACTGACTCTCCAGCCAGAGCCCAGGAGTAAAGGGGCTCCTTGCAGGGCCCAATGCCAACCCTCCCACACACACACTGAGCTCAGTGCCCATGCTTTCTCCAGGAGAGGCACAACTCCACTGCTCACTTTATATGACACCTGACTTTTTGCAAAGGTGCCAAAGCAACCCAGCAAACAGAGGTAAGTCTTTTAACATATGATGCTACAATAACCAGACATGCATGCAGCAAAAAATGAATCCTATGTTACACTGATAATGACAGAGTAAAGGCACAAAGTGAAAAGTGTGAAAGTCAGTCGTGTCAGACTCTGTGACCCCATGGACTGTAGCTCCCCCAAGCTCTTCTGTCACAGAATTCTCCAGGCAAGAATACTGGAGTGGGTTGCCATTCCCTTCTCCAGGGGATCTTCCCAACCCAGGAATTGAACCCAGGTCTCCTGCATTGCAGGTGGATTCTTTATCATCTGAACCAATCAGGGAAGCCCCAAAAGGGGTGAAATAGGTGATTAAACAGTTAATCCCCCCCCCAAAAAAAAACAGTTAATCCCATTAGAGGATTATAAGCAGAAGAAATACACAAGACTCTTGTAAGTTAATGATTACTCAAGAAAGTAGTTTTGCTTAACCACAAAACCAAGCAGGCTTGCTTAGCAACAAAACTGTACAACAGAAGCATGAGACATGCCCCCCAAACAATAAAACAATGAGGCCTACATTTTGCCTAGTGAACTCAATAAGTTAGGACATGCTTTCTGAACACGTAAAAAAACAATAATCTGTGGACCCAGATTGATCATATAGGGACAAGAAAACTCCCCTCCTCAACCTGGAGGAGGAACTGATGACGGAAGCATGATGTCTACTCAAGAAAGACAAGAAGAACTTCTCCCCCTCCCCACTTTTCCTTTGATTATAAAATTGTAGCCCAGTAAGTTCTCAGGACATGGTACTCCCTTGCCTGCCCATGTGTAGGCCTCATAAGCATCCTATTCTAATAAGTCACTTCTTATCTATCACTTTGTCTTTTGCTGAATTTTTCTGTGCTGAGACATAAAGGACTATAGTATTATAGCTCTTCAGAACTCCCCCCAAAATGACACCCAACAGTTTCAGCATTGTGTACAAAAATTAATTTACAATGCACCATAGATTTAAAAGTGAAAGCTAAAACCCTAAAGTTGTAGAGGAAAATATCTTTTGACTTAGGGAAAGTCTTCTTAGTTCTGAGAAAATGGAAAAATTTGACTTCATTGAAATTCAAAAAAATTTCTGTTCAAGAAAATCCACTGTTAAGACAATCAATCAGCAATCCAGAGGATGGGAGAAAATATTTGCAAAACTAATATATGACAAAGAATAATCTCCAGACTATATAAATAACTCCCACTGCTCTAAATGAAAAAATCAGACTACCCACTTGGAAAACTCCATCCTATCTCACTTTTGCTTTTTTGATCACATTTGGAAAAGGGTCAGCCAAAGCATGGACTTGAATGCAACTGTCTTTTATGGAATAAAGTTCATGGTGTGGGGGATATTTCCATTGCACCTTGACGTGGAGAGCCAACCAGCCCAAGAAAGTAATTTGGGAGCTGTCATCAACTGAAGGACACAAAGCAAAAGTACCCAGATATAAGTTACTATATCAGAAATTGGAATATGTGCTTTTTTCCAGATATAACAATGTTTTTTAGATTTTTTTTAATGTGGACCATTTTTAAAGCCTCTATTGAGTTGTAGCACTATTGTTTCTGCTCTGTGTTTTTGGTCTTTTAGCCACAAGGCAAGTGGATTCTTAGTTCTCTGACCAGGGATCAAACCTGCACCCACTGCATCAGAAGGTGAAGTCTCAACCACTGGACCACAAGGGAAGTCCCTAGATGTAATAACTTAATTGCCTACATGATAGAAAGTTACATAAAACATACACTAAATATCAATAACCTCAGATATCCAGATGACACCACCCTTATGGCAGAAAGTGAAGAGGAACTAAAAAGTCTCTTGATGAAAGTGAAAGAGGAGAGTGAAAAAGTTGGCTTAAAGCTCAACATTCAGAAAACTAAGATCATGGCATCTGGTCTCATCACTTCATGGGAAATAGATGGGGAAACAGTGGAAACAGTGTCAGCCTTTATTTTTTTGGGCTCCAAAATCACTACAGATGGTGATTGCAGCCATGAAATTAAAAGATGCTTACTCCTTGGAAGGAAAGCTATGACCAACCTAGATAGCATATTAAAAAGCAGAGATATTACTTTGTCAACAAAGATCCATCTAGTCAAGGCTATGGTTTTTCCAGTGGTCATGTATGGATGTGAGAGTTTGACTGTGAAGAAAGCTGAGTGCCAAAAAATTGATGCTTTTGAACTGTGGTGTTGGAGAAGACTCTTGAGAGTCCCTTGGACTGCACGGAGATCCAACCAGTCCATCCTAAAGGAGATCAGTCCTGGGTGTTGGTTGGAAGGACTGATGCTGAAGCTGAAACTCCGATACTTTGGCCACCTCATGCAAAGAGTTGACTCGTTGGAAAAGACCCTGATGCTGGGAGGGATTGGGGACAGGAGGAGAAGGGGACGACAGAGGATGAGATGGCTGGATGGCATCACTGACTCGATGGGCATGAGTTTGAGTAAACTCCAGGAGTTGGTGATGGACAGGGAGGCCTGGCGTGCTGCGATTCATGGGGTCGCAAAGAGTTGGACACGACTGAGCAGCTGAACTGAACTGAACCTCCTTGCTCTTTAATTATCACATATCCTCCCTGCAACATGACTAAAGCTGTCAGAAGGAGGTGTGCTGCTCAGAATTACCAAAAACCTGAAAATCCTCTTTTGCAGCACAGAAGTTTAGGGGGTCCCATTAGACTAACTACAATTTTGCTACCTTAGACAAGGGTTTGAACACTGGGAGGGGTATTCAAAAATTCCTTTTCTGTGTAAAAATCCCTTTTTAATGCCCTCCTGGAAGTTACCTGTGATAGTAATATTAATAAAATGCCACTGTTGGAAAACAAATTTAAGCTAAATAACCCAGTTTTTTTTAATAAAAAGAAGATTTGTTATTTTCAAAAGAAGAAAAAAAGTGCTTTAGTATCATTCATCATCGTAACAGTGAAAATTAAAACCACAGTGAGATACCACTTCACTTTTATTATATTGGCTACCACTTTTTTAAAAGTACCGATGAGGCTATAGAGAAATTAGAAGCCTCATACACTGTTAGTGGCCTGAAAATTGAAAGCCATGATGGAGGAAGATCTGTGGCTTCTGGTGAAACAAACACACTCCTATCCTTTGACCCAGTCCTGGATATCTGCCCAGAGAAATAAAAACCTACGTCCACTGGAAGGTTTCAAAAAGAATGTTCGCAGGAGCTTAATTTACAATTGCCCAAACTGAGCCAGTCCAAGTGTCCATCAACAGGGAGTTTACAATGGGGCCCTACCAGCAACCAAAATGGCAGACGATCAATGCAGGAAACAAGGGTGGGTTGCAAAAACATAATACGAAGTGAAGAAACCTTACACAAGAGTGTGTACTCTGTGCTTCATTTATATGACTTCTAGAACAGGCAAAACTACCGTGGAAATAATCAAAACGGTGGATGTCTCTGTACAGCAGGGGTGGACATGGAGTGGGAAGGGTATGAAGGAACTTTCTGGGGTGATGAGCATGTTCTGTTTGTCCTGACTGCGCCTTGGGTCACACAGTAGTGTGTATTTGCTAAAGTTCAGCAAAACTATCATTAGGATTTATGTACTTCATTGTAAATTTAGCATTAAAAATCTATAAACAAATACTACATGCTAATGCTATACATGCTAAAGTATTTGGGGGGACATGTGCTTATATTTGTAATTTAATAATATTATAAATATATAGTTTTATGTTAATGGTTTAATATTGAGTACCTGCAAGTCTACTGCCAGGACCAAAACTGGAGCATTTCCAGAAACTTGAGTCTATTGGAGAGCTTCTCCCCACCCCTCTCCCCAAGATGTTTAGCATTTTCTTGCTTTAAAGGGTTCCCCCCCCCTCCCCGAGCCTTCCTAAGTGATCAATGCAAAGAAATAGAGGAAAACAATAGAACGGGAAAGACTAGAGATCTCTTCAAGAAAATTAGAACTACCAGGGGAACATTTCATGCAAACATGGGCACAAAAAATGACAGAAACTGTATGGACCTAACAGAAGCAGAAGATATTAAGAAGAGGGGACAAGAATACATGGAAGAACTATATCAAAAAAGATCTTCATTATCCAGATAACCATGAAGGTGTGATCGCTCACCAAGAGCCAGACATCCTGGAGTGTGAAGTCAAATGGGCCTTAGGAAGCATCACTAAGAACAAAGTTAGTGGAGGCAATGGAATTTCAGCGGAGCTATTTGAAATCCTAGAAGATGATGCTGTGAAAGTCCTACACTCAATATGCCAGCAAATTTGGAAAACTCAGCACTGGCCACAGGACTGGAAAAGGTCAGTTTTCATTCCAATTCCAAAGAAAGGCAATGCCAAAGAATGTTCAAACTACCACACAATTGCACTCATCTCATATGCTAGCAAAGTAATGCTCAAAATTCTCCAAGCTAGGCTTCAACAGTATGTGAACCAAGAACTTCCAGATGTTCAAGCTGGATTTAGAAAAGGCAGAGGAACCAGAGATTAAACTGCCAACATCACTGGATCATAGAAAAAGCAAGAGAATTCCAGAAAAACATCTACTTCTGCTTTATTGACTATGCCAAAGCCTTTGACTGTATGGATCACAGCAAACTGTGGAAAATTCTTAAAGAGATGGGAATACCAGACCACCTGACCCACTTCCTGAGAAATCTGTGCAGGTCAAGAAGCAACAGTTAGAACTGGACATGGAACAACAGACTGGTTCCAAATCAGGAAAGGAGTATGTCAAGGCTGTATACTGTCACCCTGCTTATTTAACTTATATGCAGAGTACATCATGAGAAACACTGGGATGAATGAAGCACAATCTGGAATCAAGATTTCTGGGACAAATATCAATAACCTCAGATATGCAGATGGCATCTTATGGCAGAAAGTGAAGAGGAACTAAAGAGCCTCTTGATGAAAGTGAAAGAGAAGAGTGAAAAAAGTGTCTTAAAACTCAACATTGAAAAAACTGAGATCAAGGCATCTGGGCCAATCACTTCATGGCAAATAGATAAGGAAACAACGGAGACAGTGAAAGACTTCATTTTGGGGGGGGGGGGGGCTCCAAAATCACTGCAGATGGTGACTGCAGCCATGAAATTAAAAGACACTTGCTCCTTGGAAGAAAAGCTATGACTAACCTAGACAGCATATTAAAAAGCAGAGACATTACTTTGCCACCAAAGGCCTGTCTAGTCAAAGCTATGGTTTTTCCAGTAGTCATGTATTGATGTGAGAGTTGGATCATAAAGAAAGCTGAGTGCAGAACAGATGCTTTGGAACTGTGGTGTTGGAGAAGACTCTTGAGAGTCCCTTGGACAGCAAGGAGATCTAACCAGTCAATCCTAAAGGAAATCAGTCCTGAATATTCATTGGAAGGACTGATGTTTAAGTTAAGCTCCAACACTTTGGCCACCTGATGCGAAGAACTGACTCATTAGAAAATACCCAGATGCTGGGAAAGATTGAAGGCAGGAAGAGAAAGGGAACGACAGAAGATGAGACGTTTGGATGGCATCATCCACCTGATGGACATGAATTTGCGCAAGCTCCAAGAGTTGGTGATGGACCGGGCAGCCTGGTGTGCTGCTGCCCATGGAGTTGCAGAATCGGACACGACTGAGCAACTGAACTGAACATGTTTTAAGTGTTTCTAATGAATTTAGATGCCTAACAGTAGGCGGGCTTGTGGATGTAAATACTAACGTGGTGGTGTTCACTGGAAAACAGACTTTGTTGAGTCTGAAATTATCCACTGAACAAAACCTTGAAGGGCAGGTTGGGGTGAGGCAGTGCTCTGATCTCTAGGTTGTCCACCCTGGACGAGCTCTTTGCCGGAGGAGAGGAGGCGGGGATTCGAGCGCTTAGAGCTGCCCTGCCTGACCGAGTCTCCGGAGGCTGCTGGAAACCCCGCCCCCACCCCCGACGCCGGCCCCCAAACCCCGGCCCCGTGACCCGGATCCCTAGGGCGGACCCATTCTACTGGGCCTCCAGGCCCGCAGTAGCCACAACTACCCACCGCGGCCCAGCACCTCCTGCACATGACTGGACCTGACCAATCACTGTATCACAAGCTGCGGCCTTTGCGATTGGACCAGAGGTTGACACATGATCCTACATAACCAATCAGAGCCCAGGGAAGCCTATTTAAGGCTGAGCGGGCGTCACTTTCTGAACCCGGCCGCTCGCGGTCTGTAACGTTTGGAGTTTTGCTTTTGCGTTGGCGGCGATCCGGCCTCCGCCGGAGGATCTAGAGAGTTGCCGAGAAGCGAGAGGCGCCCGCTTGGACTACGCGGCCCTTGCTGCATTCCCCAGAGGACGAGTTGGGATGTCTCCCTAATAAGCACGCGGGGTCGGAGCAGGTTCCTTGGCGTGGTGGTTCTGAGGTCCTGAGTCGCCAGTCCCCAGAAAGCCTGGCCCAGAGGACCCGCCCAGAGACAGGCGCTGCGGACAGCAGGCCTCTCTCCCAGTCCCACCGCCCCTCGGCCCCCTCAACGTGACAAGGACGCGCCCCTGGAAGGAGCACAGGGGGCTCCGGATTAAATGCTGGACTTGTATTGAGAGACAATACACTTACTGTAAAATTCACCTAATTAAAGTGTGCGCTTTTGAACCAGCTTCCTTTCCGTGATCACTTTCTAGAATTTGCATTTCTTTAGTTACGCTGCAAGATTTGTCCGTGAGGGTTGAGGGTGTTAAGATGTAGTGCAGTTGTGGTTTGAGAAAGTGTGAGAACACTCACAGTCTCCTGAAAAATGTCTAGGCTTTTAGTAGCGGTAACAATATTATCAATAATAAATAGTGTGCGGTTTAGTGGTTGTCAGATTCAGAGTTGAATTTCTATTTTCATCATTTCAGATGGAAAAAAACTTGCGCTTGTTAGCAGCCATTTTCCTCCCAGTCCCTCCTGCCCGGCGGCTTCTAAGTCACTTCAATAGTGTCTGACTCTTAGCGACCCCATGGACTGCAGCCTACCAAGCTCCTCCATCCATGGGATTTTCCAGGCAAAAGTACTGGAGTGGGGTGCCATTGCCTTCTCCGCCCTCCAGCCGTAGGTAACCACTAATCTATTTTTGCTTCATATAGATTTACCTATATTGCTCATGCTAAAGAATTATTCCTTGTATGTTTGAAGTACAAGTTTAACAGGGTATCTTGTATGTTTGTTGGCTAAATTTGGCCCCCTCAAAGGGGAGTATTCAAGCACTCTGGCTTGAGGAGGAAGACCAAGGCGTTGACTGGAGTGTGAGATCTGCCCATAGGACATACTTCCACAAGGTATAGTTTCCAAGAAAATGGAACTGCAAAGAGGCAGACAGCCAGCAATTTCTGACTGTGCATGGGTCCTCTGGGACTATCCCTGGAACACCCTCCATGGAAGAAGATACAGGAGCTCACGGAGAGGAGCAGGTAGTGAGGGCAACTTCAGGTCTCACAGGCTCTGAAGGCCTTTCATGAATGTATTTTTTTCTGCAATGATCCTGCTTCTATATTTTCTAGTTCTCTCTATATTTAAAAATAGTCGTATTTGTTGTTGTTCAGTTGCTCAGTCTTGTCTGACTCTTTGTAACCCCATGGACTGCAGCATGCCAAACTTCCCTGTTCTTCACCATCTCCCAGAGGTTGCTCAAACTTCTGTCCAATGAGTCGATAATGCCATCCTACCATCTCATCCTCTGTCACCCTCCTCTCCTGCCCTCAATCTTTCCCAGCGTCAGGGTTTTTTCTAATGAGTCAATTCTTCACATCAGGTGGCCAAAGTATTGGAGCTTCGGCTTCAGCATCAGACCTTCCAGTGAATATTCAGGGTTGATTTCCTTTAGGATGGACTGGTTTGATCACCTTGCAGTTCAAGGGACTCTCAAGAATCTTCTCCAGCACCATTGTTCAAAAGCATCAATTCTTTGGTGCTCAGCCTTCTTTATGGCCCAACTCTCACATCTGTACCTGACTTCTGAAGGAAACCATAGCTTTGTCTATATGGACCTTTATTGGCAAAGTGATGTCCCTGCTTTTCAATATGCTGTCTAGGTTTATCATAGCTTTTCTTCCAAGAAATGAGCATCGTTTAATTTCATGGCTGCAGTCAGTATGCTTCTTAAATCACATTTCAATTTTGTTGTTTTTTACTATTTCCCAAAATTTCATGATGTAGCACTAGTCTCTGAGCAGCTCAGTGACCCTTCCTTTCACTTAGATGGTCCTGCTGATGGGGATCAAGTCTGATGCCTCCCCCCCCTGCCCTCCTTCACAGCAGAGTAAACAGGCTGGGAGGTCTTACCAAGCTCACCAGAAAGTAAAGGGGGCTCTACAGCTTGCAAGCTAGGCTTCCAATTTCATAGCCAGTTTCCTTCTTTCTCTGAGGGTCAGGTTCATCACACGTCTCAGGTCATGGAAGATGATCATGTTTCCTAAGTGCTTGCAAGGCCCTCTCTTGTTTCATCTATTTATATTTTACTCATTCATTCTCTGCTCTCTTCTGCCTGACCTCATAGGCAGCCCTTCAGATGTATGTGCCCATGCATTTCTTTTTATCTCAAGAGATGATAGACTTAAACGCTAACTCTTACTACAATTATTAGCAAGCTCAGAATGATAAAGAAGATCTTCAACTTGCAAATATCCTTTTTTTCAAACTTTAAGATAAACTGTTTATTTTGCTGCACTGTGTGGCTTGCGGGATCTCAGTTCCGTAACCAGGGATGAACTCAGGCCACAGCAGTGAAAGACCAGAATTCTAACCACTAGGCAACCAGGGAATTCCATAAACTATTTTATTATAGCACACATGTATGTTTATAGAAAGGGCTTCCCTGATGGCTCAGTGGTAAAGAATCCCCCTGCCAAGCAGGAGACATTGGTTCAATTCCTGGGTTGGGAAGATCCCCTCAAGGAGGAAATGGCAACCCACTCCAGTATGCTTGCCTGGGAAACCCCATGGACAGAAGAGCCTGGCAGGCTACAGTGTATGTGGTTGTGAAAGAGACATGACTTAGCAACTAAACAACAACAACATGTTTATAGAAAAGCTGTGAAGAGAATACAGAGTTCCTATATACCCCACATTCAGTTTTCATCTATTATTATCTCACATGAATGAGTATGATACATCTCTCATAATTCATGAGTCAATATTGATACATTATTATTAACTAAGGTTCACACTATTCAGGTGGCACTAGTGGTAAAGAACCCGCCTGCCAGTCTAGGAAATTTAAGAGACCTGGGTTCCATCTCTGGGTTGGGAAGATCCCCTGGAGGAGGAAAGGGCAACCCATTCCAGTATTCTTGCCTGGAGAATCCCATGGATAGAGGAGCCTGGAGGGCTACAGTCCATAGGGTCGCAAAGAGTCAGACACGACTGAAGCGACTTAGCACGCATGCACACTATTCAGGCTTCCTCAGGTTTAACCTCGTGCCTTCCAGCTGCACCAGGACCTGTCTTGACCTCACATGACACGTAGTCATCCCGTCTCCTCCAGATGCTTTTGGCAGGGAGGGTCGTTCAGACTTTCCTGGTTTGAACGACCCCAATGCTTTGGAGGAGGGCTGGGCAGGAATGTGCACACTGTCCCTCTGCTGGTTTGTCTGATGCTTTCTTGTTGTTTTTCTGGGCTTGTGGGTTTGTAGGAGGAAGACCACAGAGGGAAATTGCCCTTCTCATCACATCCTGTCAGGGCTGTTCTCTCAACACGAATCCTCTTGTGCCCTTGGTCACCTGACTGAGGTGTGTCTGTTAGGTGTCACCACTGAGGAGTTCCTCTTTCTCCCCCTATCCATCCTGTTCTCCCTGGAGAGGGGACCCACACTTGTGGCTCACACTTAAGGAAGGTTTGGTCTCCCTCCCGGAGGGCAGAGTATCTACATATGTACCTTCAGATTCTTTCACACAGATTTGTCTCTTCTCATTCCTGTATTTGTTCAACCATTTTTATATCAGTATGGACTCATGGATACCTATGCTTACACTTTGTGTTTTAATCTGAGGGCTTCCCTGTTGTTTATTTTGCTGCCCAAGCTTCCAGCCTTGGTCTTGGGAACTCCTTTATTTTGTATCCCTTTTAACAGAGCACCTTTGTTGTGGGTTGTTGTTTCATTTTGGTTTTGAGTACTTCTTTCCTTTCTTGCTATATTTACCTGCTAGGGATACCATAACAAAGCACCACAGACTGGGAGGCTTAAACAACAGAAGTTTGTTTTCTCACCAATATGGAGACTGGAAGTTCAAGATCAAGGTGTTTGCAGTTTGATTTCTCCTGAGGCCTTTCTCCTTGGCACTCAGATGGCCATCTCCTCCCTGTGTCCTCACATGGCCCTTCCTTTATTTACTCACTCACTCCTGATGTCTCTTTCTCTTCTTGTAAGGACACCAGTTCTGTTGGATCAGGGCCCCACCCTTAAGACCTGATTTAACCTTGTGTACCTGCTATGTTGCTTCAGTCATGTCCGATTTTTTGCGACCCTGTGGACTCTGGGCAAGAATACTGGAGTGGGTTGCCATGCCCTCCTCCAAGGGATCTTCCCGACCCAGGGATCAAACCCTAGTCTCTTATGTCTCCTGCATAGGCAGGCAGGTTCTTTACCACTAGTGCCACTTGGGAAGCCCAATCTAACTTTAATTACCTCTTTAAAGACCCCATCTCCAAATACAATCAGATGGGGAGTTAGGGCTACAATCTATGAATTTTGTGGCGGGGTGGAGGGGGTAGATTTTTGGCCACAGTTCAGTGTACTAACTGTATGTATACACATATCTATAAATATTTCTACATGTTCCCACAAGTATCCATAATAAGCATGAATTCCTATTGAGGTCTCTAATTCTATTACCTCCTCCTAACCTTTTCCCTGCTGTTATCTGTAAACTCCCACTCCAACAGAGAAAAGTGGCTCAGCATCTACCATCATACACTCAATAGTTCAGTTGCAGTGTGCCTGCATGGTGGTTTCAGAATTAACTGGGCCCAGTGGGAAACAACATCACCAACTACAGTACAGGTCTATGTACTGTTCTTTTACTTTTAGTCTTAGAGACCCACTCATTCCCAAAGTTACTTAGGTCAGCACCTTCCCTCACCCCTTTCAGTGAGATGGTCTCAGCTACAAACTGTGGTGCTGGAGAAGACTCTTGAGAGTCCCTTGGACTGCAAGGAGACCAAACCAGTAAATCCTAAAGGAAATCAACCCTGAATATTCAGTGGAAGGTCTGATGCTGAAGCTGAAGCTCCAATATTTTGGCCACCTGATGCAAAGAGTTAACTCATTAGAAAAGACTCTGATTGAGGGCAAGAGGAGGAGGTGGTGACAGAGGATGAGATGGTAGGATGGCATCATCGACTCAATGGACATGAGTCTGAGCAAACTCCAGGAGATAGTGAAGGACAAAGAAGCCTGGCGTGCTGCAGTCCATGAGGTCCCAAAGAGTTGGACATGACTTAGCGACTGAACAACAACAACTTGTAATGCAGTTGAATTCTTCTGTCATTCCATCTGGAGATTGCCATCCCCTAAATGATTCTCTTAAATTTGCATACGTTAAGCCTCATGTAGTCTCTGGGTTTTAACAAACGTGTACTTTCATGTATCCACCATTACATTACTATACAGAGTAGTTTCACTGCCCTAAAAATCCTCTGTGCTTCAGCTATTCTTCCCTCCCCCTATCCCCACCCCTACCCTTGGTAATCATTAATCTTTTTGCTTTTTCCAGAATGTCATGTAAAAGGAATATACAGTATATAGCTTTTTCACATGGACTTCTTTCAATGTAACATGCATTTATGATTTATCCATGCTTTGTGTAACTTGACAGCTTGTTTTACCAATAATATTCCATTGTGTGGATGATCCAGTTTGCTATCCACTCATATAGTGAAGGACATTTTGGTTATTTCCAGTTTGGGGCAATTATAAACAAACTTCTTTAAAATATTTGCAAGAAAGTTTTTGTATGGATATAAGTTTTTAACTGTTGAGTAAATACCTAGCAGCATGCCTTGATTCAGGCTGTTACAACAGAACACATAGACTGGGTGGCTTAAAAAACAAACATTTATTTCTCACAGCCTGGAAGATGGATGACCAAGATCAAGGTGCTGGCAGACCTGGCGTCTAGGAAGCTGCTTCCTGACTTGCAAAGACGTCTTCTTCTTGTGTCCTCACTTGGCAGAAAGCAGAGAGTGAGAGTGAGCTCTCAGGCCTCTTCTTAGAAGAGCATTAATCTCATCAGGAGCTCTGCTTTCTTGACCTGTTGTTGTTTAGTTACTAAGTCATGTCCAACTCTTTGTAATCCCCGGAGTGCAGCATGCCAGACCTTCCTGTCCCTCACCATCTCCCGGAGCTCACCCAAGTTCATGTCCATTGAATTGATGATGCCATCTAACCATCTTATCCTCTGCCGTCCCTTCTCTTTTTACCTTCAGTCTTGTCCTACTCACCCCCTCAAAGGCCCACCTCTTCACACCATCACACTGGGGGCTAGGATTTCAACATAGGAAATGGCAGGGGGGCAGCATTCATTCAATAGCAGGGCATGACTGCTGGATATTGTAGTCTCTGGGATGGTCTTGGTCTGAGCCACCACACACTCTCCACCAGTACTATAGGCTTGGGGGCATGATTCCCACTGGTCTGCTGTTTCTACTGTGCTGACAGCTTTTTAATCAGTAACAAAATAGACTAAATCTGTTGTATTCAAGACACGTGTCAAGTGCTTTTCTGTCCCTATCGACTTATTCATAGGATCTCTCTCCTTTATTTATGAGATGGATTTGGATTGATGTGTTTGCTGTTAAACTAGAGAAAACCCAGACCATGAGGTCTGTTTCTCACTTATGAACTGTTTTCATTGGCTACACCTCGCAGCATGTGGGATCCTAGTTCCCCAACCAGAGATGGAACCCACTCCCCCTACAATGGAAGCACAGGTTTTTAACCACCAGACTGCCAGGGAAGCCCCCTGTAATTGGGCCTAATATTTTATTTCAGATGTTTTGCACCCAAGTTCCTGAGTGAATGGGCCTCTCATTTTCTCTTCCCATTTGTCTGGTTCAGAGCCAGACACAGTGAGCTGGACGCATCCCACACTCTTCCACTTTCTGGAACATTTTGTCCAAAGCAGGAATTAACTGGTCCTTGGAATCAGGGTGGGACTCAACTCACAAAGCAGCCTGGGCTCCAGACTGGGAGAGAGGAGGGCTTGGACCATCACTTTTTAGTCTATTGCTATTTGCCCTTCTTTTTGTGATTTAATATTTTTTTTCTAAGAATTTATCTGCTTCATTCAGGTTTTCAATTTTATTAGTTTATGAGTGCTCCTAATTCTATTATTTTAAAATCTGTGTTGTGTCTGCATTTATTTCCTCTTTGTATGTTTTATCCCCAGTGTTGTGCTCACCCCTTCTTTCTTGCCAGAGTATTTTCATGTGATTGTTCTTCCAGTGAACCAGCTTAGGGTTTTGTTTCTCTCTGCTCTTCCTTCTCTCTCCCTCCTCCATGATCTCTGCCCTTTTAAATTTCTTTTTGTGTTTTCTCCGTCTTGTTTCTTTGGGTTTGCCATGAGTTAAACTGCATTTCTGGAATCCATGTTTAGTTGGAGCAGAGCTGGTCCTGAGTCAGCTGCCTTTCCCACCCCATCCCTCTCTCAATGTCACAGAGATTATTTCCAACAGTCGTCACCGCTGCCCTTTCCCGGGGTTTGTGCATCCTGAGCACTGCAAGAGCCTGCACCACATCCTCCTCCACCCCTGCCCTGCACTCCTAGGCAGGTGTCCTCAGCCTCATTTGAGAGCACTCCAAGTCTAGCCTTCATTTGACCCCAGAATCCTCAGCTCTTGTCCCAGTTCCCAGGGCACCCTTCCTGGAGGCCTCCCAAGGGAACAGGCTTCAAGCTGGCCGGGGTTGGTTCACTCAACCAGACACCTTCTGCCAGCTGAGATGGTGGGGTGTTCTGGCTGGAGGGCCCCTCTGATGTCAGAGGCCTCAGCCCCCACCCTGTCAGGGACTGTGCCACGGAACCTTCCAGGTGTGTGAGGCCCCAGGGGAAGGGGTGTTATGGAAGTGCTTGTGGTCGCCAGCTCACTGGTGGCACCCATAGAGGCTTTGCCCACCTGGGGCAGAATCTCAGCCCAGTGACTCACTGCCCAGTCACATAGTACAGCTGGAGATGCAGAGGTTGGCAGGTGAGGGGTCTGGGCTCTACCAGCTGGCCTGTCCACGGGGCACACTGGGTGGCCACAAGAAAGGGGAGACCACCCGAGGCCAGAGAAAGGCCAGCAGCTGCAGCCCATCAGAGAGGAGATTTGAGGGTCACCCCAACTTCCTTCTGTCCAGGCTAAAACCACAGGTGCCTCAACCGTGTGGGCATCACTCCCTGCCCATAGGCCGCCATCCGTGGCAGCTGGGACAGCACCTATAGCCCTGCCCATCCCCAAGGTGAGGAGGAAGGGGCTCTCGAGGGAGCTGTGTGGGCAGGTAGGGGCAGGAGCAGGTCTAGACCCCAACTAGAAGACTTCCCAACTCTGCCTACAGGAGATGACAGTGAACAGAGAGTGGTGGGGTCAGGCTCTGGGCCAAGGGTAGAGGTGAGAGCCCAGGAGAAAGGCCTCCTGCAGAAGGGGTTGCCTCCAGAGATCCTTCTACTCATGCCAGGGCAGGGTTGGGGGCCAAAGGGGTGCTGCCCTTGGACTGCAGAGAGGCTGGAGAGACCTGCTTCCTATCCAGGAACAGGGCTGGGGACCACTTTGGGGAGACCCTCTTGCATCCACTGACCATGGATGACAGCAGTGCAAGCTCTGGGAGATACCTGCTCTCTACAGGCCTGCCTGAGCAGAGGATGCAGGCTGGAAACCAGCTCCCCGAGGCTGAAAAGGAAACAGGGAACCACCAAGAGGGGGTGGGGAGCTTGGGCTCAAAGGTCAGCGTTAATGTGCTTTCAGAGTGAGGCTGCTGCCTCAGTGCCTGCTGGCCCTCTGTCTGTCCCGTCCAAGTACTGAGGACCTGCTGAGGCTGTGTAGCCAAGTCTCTGCCCTCCGGAGAGGTTGGGGTGGGGTTGGGGCGCTCCCGAGCTGGGCCTGCTAACACAAAGACGGAAGACCTGACTCGTACCCAACCCAGGTGACCAGTCGCCTCTTGAGTGTGCCCCTCCCCACGCCCCCACAGATCTGAGGCTCAGAACTCCAAATGTCCAGTCCCCTGCCTTACAGAGAGAAGGGCAACACACTTGTGGATGTCCTTGAGCACGCCCCCCACCCCTGCCAGAGGCTGGCACAGTAGACCCATCCATCCACCAGGCCTCCTCCAAGCTCCCACTCTCACCTGAACCGGGTAAAGGACCCACGTGGGAGTCAGGCTTACCAAGGTCCAGTGGGCAGAGATGCTAATCAGGTGCTGGGCTCCATCTAGGGCAGGGAGCTCTCCACCTTGGCCCCCGTGACACTTGGGGCCAGATCATTCTCGTTGCGGGGGGGCAGTACACTACGCACTGTAGGATGTTGAGAGTGTCCTCCACCCATGAAGTGCCAGTGAGCCCCTGACTGTGATAACCCAACATTGCCAAACGCCACCCCACCCCAACCCTGTCCCCACGCCAGTTGAGGCCCCTGGTCTCCAGCAGCCCTGCCCAAGAGAGCTTTCTGGAATGATGGAAATACTCTGTTCTGTGCTGTCTGATCCAGGCATCACCGAGCACATGGAACGTGGTTAGTGAGACTACGGAACTGGGTCTTTATTTTACTTCATCTTAATGAAGCTAAATAGCCATGCATGGCTAGTGGCTGCCTCCACAGCAAACACCCCTCAGTCCTAGCCCAGCTCTGGGCTAGCCCACCCCTCCACCCCAGTCTGGCCTAGGCCTGGGCTAACTGTGGGAGTTTGGTTGGCGGCATGAACTCACTTCCGTTTCCTTCCTGGTGTGGGTTGGGGCTGCATGCCTCTACCCGATGAGTCATGAGGCTGGCACAGAGCACCCAGAGCCTGGAAGGATGTTCTGCCCGATCCCAGGGGTGCTCTGTCAGGCTGGGGACCCTGGATGACCCCAGTATTTTGTGGAGTTTTCCTTGGCCGGTGGCTGCGTGCTAGCTGTTTGGGAAATACTCACACATACACACACGCACACACAAGCTGCTGGAAGGCAGAGACCACAGCCCCATACCCCTCTGTGCCCGCCTGGAGCCTGTCTGGGAGCTCCACAGTTCACTTCCCAGTGGTGGGTTCGGTCCCCCAGATAGGGACTCACTGGGCAAGTTTGGTTAATTATGTGGGGATGATCATACGAACTGGCAGCAAGGGGTGGGCACAGAACCTGCACCAGGATCTGAGCAGGAGGCTCCTGAGGAGGACCTGGCCCTGGACTGAGATGAGGAATGCACCCCTGCCTGGAGGGCACTCTGCTGCCTGAGATGCCCCTGGAGGTTGGGAGTCAAGGATGCAGCTGAAGAAGCCAGGCCCACAGCACAGGCAGAGTGGTTGAGCTCTGGGCCTGGTCTGTGGCCCCTGAAGCAGGCTCTGCTGTGGTCCCCACGATCCCTGTGCTAGCCCTAGAATCATGCTCTAACCCCAGAGTCTCCTCCTGCTTCCAGGGAGAAGCTGTTAGTGGAAAACACGTGCCTTTTGGTAACAAGGAGCAAAGTTCTTAAAGTAGGGGAAGGGGAAAGGCTGAGAGCAGGCTGCATGGTGACCCCGGGGTGACGGGGACAGTCCAGGCTCCGGGCCGCACCCCGGGAGAGTGGGAGCTTGGAGCAGAGAGTGAGAGGGCTGATGTGTAGGCCTACTGTTTAAAGGTCAAAGGTGGTTTCCATCAGCCAAGGTGTGTGCTCCCCATGAAGGAACCGCAGCTTCACCTTGGTCTCGGGGAGGAGTAAGGAAGTGAGCACTTCTTGTGGGCTGATCTTCCCCTCCCCCTATACCCTGGGAGCAAAAGGAAGTTTGGTTGTGTTTGTCCTGGTGGCCCTGGAACTCTGGACCCATTATGCCCCCAGCCAGCCCAAGGGGAGCTTTCCTCCCCACTAGGAAGGCCAAGAAGAGCAGCTCTCAGACAGTTCTTCCCAATTCTCAGATGAGGCCCCCAAGAAAGAGTTTCCAGCTCTTGGACTGCACGTCGGGCCCCTGGATGGGGAGGGGCCCCAGTGAATTGTATGCAGAAGTGGTACTCCCACCCCTGCTGACCCACAGAAGTCTCTTCACGTGCTCTCTCTTTTGAGAGGCCAGCTGCTTCATCTCTCTGGGCCTGTGAATGACGGACAAGCAGAGTCTCCTCCCAGCCATGATGGGGGGTAAGCAAGAAACTCTTGCTTTTGGTCCCTGAGGTCTGGGGGCTGTTTGTTACTCAGCTTATCCATCTAGGCCTGACTGAGACAGTCTGTACCTATTTGACCCCAAAGTATTCAGGGCTGGGGGCTGGAAGGTGGCTACCTGGAAGGCGCTGGGGACTAGGAGCAACCCCCCCAACTCAGGCAAGAAGCACTGGCTCATTGTGGGGACCCAGGAGAAGGTCAGTTAGAGAGCAGGTGTTGGGGGGTGGCATACCTAGCCCCACAGAGGGCATTGAGGGTCCAGAAGTTAGCCCACTTTCCTTGTCCTTCCTCCAGCTCCAGTTCAGGTCAGTTCAGTTGCTCAGTTGTGTCTGACTCTTTGCGACTCCATGGACTGCAGCACATTAGGCTTCCCTGTCCATCACCAACTCCTGGAGCTTGCTCAAACTCATGTCCATCGAGTCAGTGATGCCATCCAACCCATCTCATCCTCTATCATCCCCTTCTCCTCCTGCCTTCAATCTTGCCCAACATCAGGGTCTTTTCCAATGAGTCAGTTCTTCACATCAGGTGGCCAAAGTATTGGAGCTTCAGCTTCAGCATCAGTCCTTCCCATGAATATTCAGGACTGATTTCCTTTAGCATGGACTGGTTTGATCTCCTTTCAGTCCAAGGACTCTCAAGAGTCTTCTCCAACACCACAGTTCAAAAGCATCAATTCTCCAGCTCCAACCACCAGGGTAAAAAAGCAGACACAGGAGATGAAGGGACTGTCCCCTCCAGTACCCAGAGCTGTAGGCTACCTGGACCAGCGAGAGACTGGACCTGGGATCTCTGGAAGGCTAACTACTTTGGGGTTGTTGTTTTTTTTTTTGGCTGTGCTGGGTCTTCGTTGCTGCTTGGGCCTTTCTCTAGTTGTGGCGAACGAGTGCTACATTCTAGTTGTGCTGCCCAGGCTTCTTACTGCAGTGGCTTCTTTTGTTGGGGAGCACGGGCTCTAGAGCTTAAGGACTTCAGTAATTGTAGCCTCCAGAGCACAGGTTTAGTAGTTGTGGCACATGGGCCTAGTTGCTCAGAGGCCTGAGGGATCTTCCCGGACCAGGGATCAAACAAGGGTCTCCTGCATTGGCAGGCAGATTCTTTACCACCGAGTCACCAGGGAAGCCCCCTGGGACTTAGGTTTTAATAAATGAAGAGGCCAAAAACTATGGATCTGCCCAGGAAACCCATCGGGCCTGGAAAAGCAGTTTTCTCAGAGCAGACTTAGGACAGTGGGGAGGAAGTCATAGCTGCTCCCTGCCCTGGCCCCCAGATTCAGGCTGCCCAGCCATGCCTGGCCCTCCCTGCTCCTTCCTTTTCCCACATTGGCTCCCCCGCGCTCTGCTGCTGCCCTGGAAGCCCCACAGTACTTTCCATTCATCTATGACGTTCCTTCCCCTTCCTGATGTTAATAAGCACAGTTGTTTTTTTCTGCTGTTATTTGAAAGGAAGACACCAACTATTTTTCTCACCAAGACGCTCTACTCCTCATCCTCTGCCCCATAACAAGATGAAATCTGTGGAACAATCTTTCCTGTTTTCCCCCCTCCTGACCACCTATCATGAGACCTGGGAAGGAGTCTATTCCCTGACCCCTTCCCCTCAATTTCAGGTTTGGTAGTGCTAGCCAACTGATAGTGGCTTCCCTGGTGCTTCAGTCGGTAAAGAGTCTGCCTGCAATATGGTTCAATTCTGGGTCAAGAAGATCCCCTGGAGAAGGGAATGGCTACCCACTCCAGTATTCTTGCCTGGAGAATTCCATAGACAGAAGAGCCTGGTGGGCTACAGTCCCTAGGGTCATAAAGAGTCAGACATAACTAGGTGAGTAACTTTCACTTTCACTGTCAGTCTGCTGATAGACTTCTTGGCAGCCACCTCTATGTATCAAGGATCTTTACTTTTAACACTTACTTTCCCCAGTTCCCCAGATATGACCACTACCTATTTTCCACTATATGTCAGCATGCATGCGAGTGTATGCATACAAGCCACGTGTATATGCACATGTGTATCTGGGCACACATCAGCATGTATGTCTGTGCACAGGTATGCATGCAGATACACACATGAACTCCCAAATGCATCCATGATTGTGGTGTGCATATACACACACGAGTGCACACATAGCTATGTACGGGTGCACACAGGCAGGCACGCACAATGTGCACATCTGTTCAGGCATGCATATGCACAGATATGGGGCTAGGGGAAAGACAGTTCAGCACAGCTCTCCTGGTTCCTTTATGTCTCCGTCCGGATATCTGGCTCTGTCTCATTCTTGTTTACCAGGAGGCCTCTCTGGGCCCCTTTCTGGTTGGGCTCAGGTTGTCAGGTGCCAGCACATGAGTTCTGGGAGTGGTCCAAGCTGTTCAAAGATGCTCTTCCCCTGCCTCTGCAGGTTTCCGGTCACACAAGGAGCCCAATACCAGTCTGACTGTCTTTCCTTTGTCAGCAACCTCTTTCTCGACGAAGCTTTGAAAATCTCTTTACCCGTAGGGTTTAGGAGTTTAACCAGCATGGGTCTGGGCGGGGCCTATCTTGGCCTCCTGCCTGGAGCTCGCTGGGGCTAGCATGCCTGCAGCCTTGGATCTTCAGGGATATGTTCTGTTATCTATCCAGTGCTCCTGGTTGCACTGACCACCTGTTGCTTTTGCCCCTCTGGGACCCCATCCACAACTGAGGTCTAAGCCTTTCACCTTTTTTTGTGTGCTTCTCCTCTCCTTACATTTTCCCTCTGTGATATGAGGTGTTCCTTCTACCCAGACATCCAGGTGTTCTTTGACAGCCACCTCTCCTTCAGTTCATTCTTCTAGTTCAGTTGCAGGGAGTGCTCTCTGCATGTGAGAACACTAGTGTGTGTGTTAGTATGTGTGTGTGTTCAAATGTGTGCACACAGGTTTTCTCTGTAGGGGCAGAGGGGTGGGATGTTCGCACTGCCTCCTCTGGCAGATCTTCCTCTTTGACTCCTGGGCTTAGGTCTGGGTCCCCCTGTATTGTTGCCTCATTGGTGCCGGGTCTGATGGAAGGAGATGCTGGTCTCAGCATCTGTGGTCCCACCGGCGATGAGGATAAAGCCACCATCCTGTCCTGGATTGGTGGCTGCCCTAGGCTGGCTGCTGCCGTGGGCTGGCCCACCTGCCCCCTTCCTGGCACCATCTCCACGGCACCTGTGGCCTCATCCACGGTCTCAGTTACAGAGTTAAAACACAAACAAGCAAGGCTCAAGCAGACAGCACAATACTGTTGCAGCTGTGTGAAGCTCTTGGCACCCAAGTGAGGAAAGCAAGAAAGACTGGAGCCATCAGAGTCATGGCAGGCGGGGGAGGGGGGTGTGTGTGCAGGGGAGGGGTAAGAAAGAGCAGGTGCTGAAGGGGGCAAGTCTTCTAGCATGAAGGGTCCCAAGTCCCCTGGAATCTTTTAGGACAGAAATCTGTTTACACCAGCCACTCCTCTGCACCTCTTCCCCTCTGTCTCTTTTTCAATCCATGGATTTTTTTTAAAATGTGTTAAATATACATAACATACACTCACCATTTAAACCACTAAGTGTACAGTTCAATGGCATTAAGTACAATAAGTACATTCATGCTGTTGTGTAACCATTACCACCATCCATCTCCAGACTCTTTTTCACCTTCCTAAACTGAAACTTTGTCTCCATTAAACACCAACTTCCCCTTTCCCTCTCCCTTCTCTGGTAACTTCTACTTGACTGTCTCTATGAATTTGCCTGCTCTAGGGACCTCATGTACATGGAATCAGACTGTCCTTGTCCTTTTGTGACTGGCTTATTTAGTGTAATGTCTTCAAGGTTCTTCCACGTTAAGCACTTGTTGGAATTCCCTCCCTTTTAAAAGGCTGTATAATATTCTATTGTATGTACAGGCACACCTCATTTTATTGTGCTTTGCAGATATTGCATTTTTTATTTTTATTTTTGGCTGCATTGGGTCTTTGTTGCTTTGTGCAGGCTTTCTCTAGTTGCGGTGAGTGCGAGCTTCTCACTGCAGCGGCTTCTCTTGTGCAGAACACAGGTTGTAGGCTCGAGGGCTTCAGTAGTTGCAGCTTGCAGGTTCCACAGTGTGGGCTCAGGAGCTGTGGTACACAGGCTTAGTTGCTCCAGAGCATGTGGAGTCCTCCCAAACCAGGTATTGAACCCATGTCCTCTGCATTGGCAGGCAGATTCTCATCCACAGTGCCACCAGGGAAGTCCTGCATTTTTTTTTTTTTTTTTTTACAAACTTGAACATTTGTGCTCTGTGTCGAGCAAGCCTATGGACAAAATTTTTCAACAGTGTTGTTTTAAAATTAAGGCATAGGGACTTTCCTGACCGTCCAGTGGTTAAGACCTCGCACTTCCCCTCGTGCTTCCAATGCAGGGAGCGCTGGTTCCAGCTCTGGTCTGGAAACTAAGATCCCACATGCTGTGTGGTGTGGCTAAAATAGAAATAAAACTTAAAAATAAAATTGGGGTATTTTTAGCCTTAATGCTGTTGCACAATTAATAAACTATAGAATAGTGTAAACATAATTTTTACTGAAGTATAGTTGTACAACGTTATATGTTACAGGTGTACAATACAGTGTTTCACAATTTTTAAACATTATACCCCATTTGTAGTTATTAAAAAATAAATGGCTATTATTTTACATTATAAAATAATTGGCTACATTCCCTGTGTTGTACAATATATCCATATTTCTTACTTTATACATAATAGTTTGTACTTCTTAGTCCCCTATCCCTATATTTTTCTTCTCCCTTTCCTCTCCCCACCGGTAACCACTAGTTTGTTCTATTTGTGGGTCTGTTTCTTTTTTGTTATATTCACTAGTTTGTTATAATTTTTAGACTCCACATATAAGTGATATCATATAGCATTTGTCTTTCTCTAACTTATTTCACTTAGTGTAATATCCTCCAAGTCATCCATGTTGTTGCAAATGGCAAGATTTAATTCTTTCTTTACAACTGAGTAATAGTCTGTCATATATATACACCACATCTTCTTATCCATTCATCTGTTGATATGGACATTTAGGTTGCTTCTATGGAACTGTAAATAATGTAAATAACTTCTTGGCAACTGTAAATAATGCTATGAACATTGGTGTCCATGTATCTTTTTGAATTTGTGTTTTTATATTCTTTATATTCACACCCAGAAGTGAAATTGCCGGGTCACATGGTAGCTCTATTTTTAGATTTTAGAGAAACTTCCATATCCTTTTCTACAGTGATTGCACCAATTTATATTCCCATCAACAGTGTACCGGGGTTCCCTTTTCTCCACATCCTCACCAATATTCGTTATTTGTATTCTTTTAGATGACAGCCATTCTGACAGGTGTGAGGTGGTATCTTATTGTGGTTTTGCTTGCACTTCCCTATGATTAGCGATGTTGAACATCTTCTCACTTGCTTGTTGGCCATCTACACTTCCTCTCTGGAAAAAGTGTAAACACAACTTTCATATGCATTGCTGTTGTTGTTCAGTTGCTAAGTCATGTCTGACTCTTTGCAACTCCATGGACTGCAGCACACCAGGCTTCCCTGTCCTTCACTATCTCCTGGAGTTTGCTCAAACTCATGACCAATGAGTCAGTGATGCCATATAACCATCTCATCCTCTGTCATCCTCTTCTCATCCTGCCCTCAATCTTACCCAGCATCAGGGTCTTTTCCAATGAGTTGGCTCTTCACACAAGGTGGCAAAAGTATTGGAGCTTCAGTTTCAGCCCTAATCTTTCCAATGAATATTCAGTGTTGATTTCCTTCAGGATTGACTGATTGGATCTCCTTGCTGTCCAAGGGACTCTCGAGAGTCTTCTCCAACACCACAGTTCAAAAACATCAATTCTTTGGCACTCAGCCTTCTTCATATGCACTAGGAAACACAAAAATTCAGGTGACTGACTTTACTGTGATATTTGTTTTGTTTTGATAGCCTGGACCTGAACCTGAAATATCTCCCAGGTGTCCTGCCTGTCTATGCTACATTTTGTTTATCCCTTTATCCATCTGGGGTTGCTTTCATCTTTTGGTTATCCCATCCTCTCTTGAATCTCTTTTGTTTGGCCTTTGTTAAAATCACAGAGAAGTTGAAATTGCAGGTGCCCTGGAAAATCTTGGAATTTTAGTCAGATGGCCTCTCTGGGCCTGTTTCTGCATCTTGTAATGATGTAATGATGATCTCTAAGGGAACAACATGAATCAGCATTCCAATGGTTTGTTGACATGTAGCAGAAAGGAGGAGAATCATCCCTGGGTGCTCCGGTGGGAGCCAGTTAAGGAAGGTGGCCTTGGAGTTGGCCTTCCCTCCAGGGTGTGAGCCTGAGCCACAAAACCCCTCCTTGGTGACCCTGGGCTGCCCCAAGCACTGATCAAGGGGAAACTACAGGTGGATACTATTTGCAAATAGCCTTGGCCCCTGTGATAGCTGATGGTGAACAATGTCAGATTCATGATCTCTGAAAAGGTTTAGCTTCAGGACCAGGGACCAGGGTTGATCACTCAAGAGCTTTTGTGTAGCAGAGTTTTATTAAAGTGAAAAAGGGACAGAGAAAACTTCTGACACAGACATCAGAAAGTGCCCCCACTCACTAGTCTTATCAAGGCCTTATATACTTTTACCGGACCCACTCCCACAACATATGTCTTAAGATAACAAGATTAGTCAGAAAACCTTGTTAAGGAGAAACATGTCCTTGAGCAAGATACAATGTTATATTGACTAAAACAAAGGAAAATAGAAAAAAAAACTTTTATCTTCATGACCCAGATAACCACCATGGTGTGAATACTGGGATAGAGCCAGACATCCTGGAATACAAGTGGGTCTTAGGAAGCATCACTATGAACAAAGCTGGCGGAGGTGATAGAAGTCCAGTTGAGCTATTTGAAATTCTAAAAAATGATGCTGTTAAAGTGCTGCACTCAATATGCCAGCAAATTTGGAAAACTCAGCACTGGCCACAGGACTGGAAAAGGTCAGTTTCCATCCAATCCCAAAGAAACTCAATGCTAAAGAATGTTCAAACTACCACACAATTGCACTCATCTCACATGCTAGCAAAGTAATGCTCAAAATTCTCCAAGCTAGGCTTCAACAGTACGTAAACCATAAACTTTCAGATGTTCAAGCTGGATTTAGAAAAGGCAGAGGAACCAGAGATCAAATTGCCAATATCCATTGGATCATCAAGAAAGCAAGAGAGTTCCAGAAAAATATCTACTTCTGCTTTATTGACTACGTCAAAGCCTTTGACTGTGTGGATCACAATAAACTGTGGAAAATTCTGAAAGAGGTGGGAATACCAGACCACCTGACCTGCCTCCTGAGAAATCTGTATGCAGGTGAAGAAGCAACAGTTAGAACTGGACATGGAACAACAGACTGGTTCCAAATCAGGAAAGGAGTATGTCAAGGCTGTATACTGTCACCCTGCTTATTTAACTTATATGCAGAGTACATCATGAGAAACACTGGGATGAATGAAGCACAATCTGGAATCAAGATTGCTGGGACAAATATCAATAACCTCAGATATGCAGATGACACCACCCTTATGGCAGAAAGTGAAGAAGAACTAAAGAGCCTCTTGATGAAAGTGAAAGAGAAGAGTGAAAAAATTGGCTTAAAACTCAACATTCAGAAAACTAAGATCATGGCATCCGGTCCCATCACTTCATGGCAAATAGATGGGGAAACAGTGGAAATAGTGGCAGACTTTATATTTTGGGGCTCCAAAATCACTGCAGATGGTGACTGTAGCCATGAAATTAAAAGACACTTGCTCCTTGGAAGAAAAACTATGACCAACCTAGATGGCATATTAAAAAACTGAGATATTACTTTGTCGACAAAGATCTATCTAGTCATAGCTATAGTTTTTCCAGTAGTCATGTATGGATGTGAGAGTTGGACTATAAAGAAAGCTGAGGGTCAAAGAATTGATATTTTTGAACTGTGGTGTTGGAGAAGACTCTTGAGAGTCCCTTGGACTGCACGGAGATTCAACCAGTGAATCCTAAAGGAAATCAGTCCTAAATATTTATTTGAAGGACTGATGCTAAAGCTGAAACTCCAATACTTTGGCCACCTGATGCAAAGAACTGATTCATTAGAAAAGACCCTGATGCTGGGCAAGATTGAAGACAGGAGAAGGGTACAACAGAGGATGAGATGGTTGGATGGCATCACCAATTTGATGGACGTGAGTTTGAGCAAGCTCCGGGAGTTGGTGATGGACAGGGAAGCCTGGTGTGCTGCAGTCCATGGGGTCGCAAAGAGTCAGACATGACTGAGCGACTGAACTGAAAACAAAGCAATGTAAAATAAAACATTTGTCTTTTTCTCCTTGAGAGCCCCAGACTCCTTTCTCCTCCTTGGGGACCCTGGACTTCTTATCAACCTACCTAGGAATTGACTCTCTCACCTGACCCATTAATTGACTCTTGCCAGTGACCTGGGGCAGAAAAAGAACCAGGGACCAAGACCAGCCAGTCAGCTGAAGGAGGCACAGCAGGGAGGTCAGCGGAGCTCGGGGACAGAAGTTACCTGAAGCCAGAGCAACCAGCCAGAGGAGGAAGGAGAACAGAGGGAGTGGCTGGAAGGTGTGGAGCTATAGTGAGATACTGAAGCCAGAGGACCAAGAGCATCTCCCAGATCCTGCCCAGGCCCAGGTCAGGTGTCCTTCCAAGGACACAGGCACATTCATGTGCCTCGTGTCTCTGGAGACTGGAGTGTGAATCTATCCCTCTCCCCCAAAGGATGGGTCTGACAACCCATAGCAGGAGGCCAGGATGGGATAAGGAAGGTGTGTGCTCTTAGGGGACAGGAACATGCAGACCTTTGCAACCTGATGTGAGCCCTGGTCTGACCTCAGAGAACACAATGGCTTCATTCACGCATGGGACGTGCAGGCATAGGTGTGGGGTACGGGCTTCTTTTGGGGGTGATGAAAATGTAAAATTGATAGTGATGATGGTTGCTATATACTAAAAACCATTGAACTGTACACGAATTGTATACTCTGAAAGGGTGAAATGTGGTTTATGAACTTGATCTTGCTAAAGCTACTCACGTAGGCACACAGTCGTAACCAGCAGAAGCCCAGGAACCCTCTGCGTACCAGGACACACATGGTCTCAGCTTGCTTCCTTCATGCTCTGCTTTCACATGAGGGCAGGGGACAGGCTGGGCAGCCCCTTCCCTCAGAAGCTTCCTCACCTACCCAGGAAGTCACAGGGAGTTTGGGCTAAAGCAAAGGGGACCATGGGTTTGGAAGTGCATTAAAACTGCAGTGCCAGGTGGAACGGGGATGGTCTGCAGAGAGACACAGGGCTCTGACAGGGACACACAGGGGATGGAAAGTGGAGTCAGGGACCCGCGGAAATCTAGGCAGCGGAGAGGGGCCAGGAGGGAGAGGATTGGGTGAAAGGCCTCCAGTCCTCCAACCCCCACTCCCCAGCCTTTCGGATGAGACTTTCCTTCTGCAGTTTTAGATTAAAATAAAAAGATCCCGGGCAGAGGTGGATGGGCCCCCAGCCCATTGGGGAACACACCTGGTGCAACCTGAGTGTGAGTGAGTTTTTGCGGGAGAGTGCTGATACAAGTCAGTGCCCCTGCTGGAAGCAGAATCATGAGTCTTGGAGGGGGGCAGTGAAACCCACCCTGGCTACTAAGGTGGGTCTGAACCTGGCAGTTCTCCTGGGAAATGGCCTGGCCTAGGAACTGGGGGTTCATCCGGATGAGTCATTCGTGAAGTCAGGGTTCACTGAGTGCCTACTATGTGCCAGGCACAGCCTGGGTGTCAGCTTGGAATCAGCCTGAGCTGGATGCTAATGAGGCCAATTCCAACAAAAATAACATTCACCTATGTGGCAGACTCCAGGCCACATGCCAGTCTTCTGGCCGTGTTATTCCTGGTCCTGACACCATGCCCCAAGGGAGGGTCTAGGGCACTGACTTTGACCTTCTCAGGGTCACACAGAGCAGGGATAGAGGACAGGACAGGAGCACGGAGAGCATTGTGATTCCCGAAGGTGTATTAGGCCCCGTCACCGGAGGCCAGAAGTGGGGAAGCAGCTCTCGTTGCACAACCTCTGCAAGCCCTAGCCCGTGGAAGGGTGCTTCACAAATGGGAAACTGAGGCACACACAGCAGATGGCCATGGAATTGCCCTGACTGATTCTGGGGGCGGAGGGGCAAGGAGAAGCAGGCAGAATTCTGGGGCATGAGAGGAGCCCAAAGAGCCGCAGCTTCTTGTTGAGAAAGGACCCTGAGGCCCCAGCAGGGGACTGCTGGCCAGCAATCAGCCCCAGGGCAGCAAAGGGAGTGGCCAATCCAGTATTTCCAGGAAGCTGGGGCCAGGCCCCTTTCTGTTTCTAGCCTGTACTCATGGTTTCTCTGATGGGGGAACTGGGCACCTCAACAGCATATTCTGCCAGCAAGGCTATTTTTCACTAGTTTGTCAAAAATCTTCCCAACCCCCTAAGACTGAGAAACTAGGTTCACCACTGTGCATGGATATGAGGTGGTCCTGACTACCCACCACTTAGTGGCTGATCCCGGTTTGCCTTGAAGCCTCTCATTCTGTCTTCAGGCACTGCTATGTAATGCTCAGGAACTGATGCTTGCTCCTCCAACCTGACCACCAATATTTTTCAAACAGGGACTGCACTACTGGGACGGAGTGGTGGAGAGGGAAAACTTGTGAATGGAGAGACCAGGCATTTTCCTCCTCTGCAACTAGAGAAGCTGATCCTGAATCAACAGCCTGGGCAGCTCTCTCACCCACACCTCTATGTAACCCCTGTGCTCAGAGTAGTATGTCTGTTGACTGTCCAAAAATATGCATTAACAGCTTGTTCATGGTTCCTTCTTTTTGGCTGGGTTAGGAGATAGGCTGAGAGAAGAATCCAAGTGAAACTCATTTCCTTTTGGTTCAGGGGCCTCTCTGAAGAGCCAAGGCAGACTAAATGAAAACGGAGATCCAGTTTCCAAGAGACAGAACTGGAGAGGCAGGCAATGCAGGCCTCACTCTCTGAACCACGGTAGCGTCAGCCTCACCTTTCAATCTGACAACAGAGGTCCTAGGACTGCTCCTCCTTCCGACAGAGGCTTGAGCTTGCTGTAGGCCGTTGAGCCTGCTGGAGGCCCGGGGCTTGGCTCATAGGGTGGGAGGGGAACTGCACAGCGCACACCCTGGCCAGCCCAAGAAACCTGTGCACACTTGTGTCCGGGCCTGTGTCACTTCCTGCAGGCACCTGTGCAGGGAAGGGCGTCCCCACTCCCATCACCCCAGCCGCCGAGAGTCCCGAATGCGTGGGTCTGAGGCCTGCAGAGACAGGCTGTCCCCTCTCTCCCTCCGGCAAAGGGCACTGCATGGAAGCCTGTCCCATGTCTGTCGCGAGGAGACGCTGGCTTCCCAGACACCTGCGGGGACAAACGAAGTCCCTGCGAGAACACGTGGATCCTGCATGCGGAAAGGGGCCAGGCAGAGGGCTCTCGGCCAGGGACTGCTGGGCGAGGGTGGGCAGGGAGCAAGGAAAGAGGAGGACTGGCCGGGACACCCGAGGGTCGCGAGTACGCGACACAGCACTGGCCCCAGGCCCGGCCCTGACCCAGGCTGTCTCCGGAGGCCCCGGCCGCGCCCCTAACCCCGCCCCTAGCCCTGCCCCTAGGCTGCGCGGCCCCGCCGCCTGCCCTCCGCCTGAAGCCGCGGCCCCGCCCCTCGGCCAGCGCAGCCCCGCCCCACCGGGTTGCTAGGGGAAGTGACGTCACAGCGCGATGGCGGCGGCTCCTTCAGGCAGCTGAAGGGAGATTTAGGCCCGGGAGATCCGAGTCCATCCGCGGCGGGGAGAGGGCGAGCGGGGCCGACGGGGACCGGGACAGGGGCGGCGGCGCTCGAACTGTCCCATCCGCCCCGTATTGAGGCGCTGGGAGCGGCGGAGCGACCGGAAAGCGATGGTGAAAGCGGGGCCGTGAGGGGGGCGGAGCCGGCAGCCGGACCCGCAGTAGCGGCAGCAGCGGCGCCGCCTCCCCGAGCTCAGACCCAGGAAGCGGCCGGGAGGGCAGGAGTAAAGCGGTCCCGCCGCCGCCGCCATGGAACTTAGAGTGGGGAACAGGTACCGGCTGGGCCGGAAGATCGGCAGCGGCTCCTTCGGAGACATCTATCTCGGTGAGGCGCCCCTCCCCCCGGCGCGGGCCACCCCAAACCGGCGTCCGCCGGCCCCGGTTCCGCTCCGGCCTCCGCCCCGGCGACCCCGCCCCCGGCGGCTCGAACCCCAGGTTCGACCCTCTTCGCCCGTGGCGGTGATCCGGGTCCCCGCTGGTTCGAATCTCCCAGCTCCCCAGGCAGGAACTTTTGGCCTTTTTGACCCGCGCCCCTCCACCCCACCACTCCACCCCGAGGGCACCTGCTTAACCTGAGCTCGCGGCCTTTGGGCAGCGGCCGGGAGCCTCGGTTAGGCCCTCGCTGCCCGCTCTGCCCGCCCCGCCTGGTGTCCGCTCCCAGTGTTCCCCCCCACCCCCCCCGCAGGCAGACAAAGGCCGTCGGCGAGTGCGGCTCCCACGTCTTACGCTCGTGCGGCGGGCACGAGAAGAGTCCGGGGCTGGTCGATGCTTCTTCGGCGCTCCTCGTGACGGTGCAGCCTCAGCTGACCAGCCCCTCTGGCCCGGAGCCTGGGCCGTGGACCGCAGGTGGCGCACAGGGTCGCCTGGGGGCCAGTCCAGTGGTCGTTGAGAACATGTTGCGCATCCAAGTTCCGTACTAGGTACCTCGGCTTAAACTAGAATGACATTCAGGTGATTCTGGACAAAATCAGCGTTAAGGTGTTGGCAGACTTAGAGGCAAATAAAGTGGCAAAGCTCTACTCATTAACTTGCCCTTTTGCTATGAAAATTCTTCCAGATAGACGAGGGGTGGAGGGGGGAGATTAGAACGTTCCGGATGGCTTCAGATTTCCAGTGAAAGAAAGCGCATATACACGTGTGTAATAAAAGGTTGGCTTCAGTCTTACAGTTGAAAGTTTAAAAATAACTTATTGGGTTTTCCCAAAGGAATAATTGTATATGAGTTACTCCTACCCCCACATTTGGGGACGTCCAGCCTGGCACGCGGTGCGTGTGCAGAGGGACTGTCATTGCGCAAGTTTGGGGGTAAACATGCTCTGTGCTTGCGCAGCCCGCTCTGCTGTTTTTGTTTGGCTGGTGTCAGGGAGGGTCAGGAATAGCTTCTTTTGTCAGTAATGCTTCTGGTTATGCCTTTCAGATGGTCCCAAGTCTGCGTTCTCACCGCCCCATCCTTGGCTATAGTTCCCAAAAGGATGCATAACCTCCTGGGCTGACAGTGTAAGAGGAGTCCACACTTAGGGTAGTTCCTAACTATTTTTGGTACCCTTACCCTACAGGGAAACCTGTCACATCAGTAGGTGCTTTACTGCCCTGCTGAGTAGAATACACTTTAGAGACACTTGGATTTTGCTGTTTAAATATTTATGTCCGGTAGTCAGCAGTTGCCTTCTCAGCAGTGTTTTGGGAGGCAAAGTGCTGGGTAAATGCATGCTGTTTGCCTTATTTATAGAACTATAGATTTTGGCAAAAGTTTTAACCTAGGATCTAGGAGCTGTACTGAAAAGCCAATCCATTAGCCACCCTTACACTGATACAAAAAAGTCAATATTTTGAAACTTTTTGTTCTGTGGTCTGAAACCTTGCCAGACAGCTCTCTGCTTTCCAAAACTTTGTTCAGACAGTCAGAGTGTGGAACACTGTCACCAGGCCATTCACAAAGAAGTTGAGAGCTTTGTGGGAGACCCTGTAGGCTTATTCACAAGTGTGTCCTTTGGGCCTCACCTTGTTCTGGGCACACCAGTGGTGCTAGATACAGATCATCAGGCTGACTGGTCCCAGAGGGATATGTCCTCAGTTTTCTCCTCCTCATTTATCCTAAGATGGATAGACTGTGGTTCTTGAGCGCTGGTTGTGAGTACCCACATGGCCCAGCCGTTGGAGTACACTTAGAGTTACTTGTGTGCGGTTGGATACAACCAGGTATTTTCATCAGCCTTGGCCCATGTAGTGGTGGCTTCAGACTACATGCTCCCTCACTGAGAAAGTGTGACGTGGCCTTGTTAAATGGAGATGTGACTGGAAAAGTGGGTCAGAGGTGGTTCAGTCGCTAAGTCGTGTCTTACTCTTTGTGACCCTGTGGATTGCAGCACCAGGCTTCCCTGTCCTCCACTATCTCCCAGAGTTTGCTCAGAATCATGTCCATCGAATTGATGATGCCACCCAACAATCTCATCTGCTGCTGCATCCCCTTCTTCTTTTACCTTCAGTCTTTCCCAATGAGTTGGGTCTTCACATCCGGTGACCAGAGTATTGGAGCTTCAGCATCAGTCCTTCCAATGAATATTCAAGGTTGATTTCCCTTAGGGTTGACTGGTTTAATCTCTTTGCAGTCCAAGGGACTCTTGAGAGTCTTCTCTAGCACCTTCATTCGAAAGCATCAGTTCTTCAGCACTCAGTCTTTTTTATGGTCCAAGGACCATGGGATGTATTGAGTCATCTGTACCACTGTTGTTTGTGGGTGGTTTTTTTTTCCATTTTTTAGGCAATTAACTAGTCATTAGTTGAGGAATGAGGAATTTGGTTCTCATCTTAAAATTATGTCCTACAAATTATGACGACGATTAAAGTTGTTCCAACTGCTATCACTTTGCTATAGGTCAGATAACTGGACGACGACTCCTCCACCTTGCTTTGAGTGTGGGGTTTGGGGTCTTCCTGGACTTTCTAGCACTTTTAGATGCTTGAAGCCGAGGCTTAAGAGCTATCCTTCAGCTTGCTAAATGCCTTATGGACCAAGAAGTCCCAGAGCTGGCCTCCCTTTCCAGCAGCCTGCTGTGCTGACATGAGCACTCGGCACTGTGCCCTGCAGTTTATTCCAGTCTTTCCCAAACTGTGAGCCCCCTGTTCTCATGGAGCTCTACTCTTGTCCATGTTTGTCTTGTAGGGGTGGTTACAGCACCTTGGACCCACCCCACTTCATGATTGGTGAATGGAGGAGGTTTTCTTCCTACCAGTTGTTAGCATTTGTACTTGATCCTGACACTCAGTTTGTCAGAGGATGGCCTCATCTGTCCAGTCTTTACCCAGGTGGACTTTGCGGTTTGACTTTATCGTGTACACAAACGCTTTGGGGGAACTAAAGCTTAGTAACCTCTTCATACTTGATTTTCATGTTTTTCCCCCTCTCTGACTTTTTATTTCTCTTCAGTGGGGTGTCTGGCACACAGTAGAGATTCCAAAATGGTGCTGACTGGCCAGGAGAGGAAAGCAGTTGCCAGTACGCAGCTCTTGTAGTCATATGCCTGTGTCCTTTACAGTGGTGGCTTGAATGTTTCTAGATACCAAGTCAGCTGCTTTGTCAGTGGTTGTCCTGCGAGAGTAACTTTTGACCTGCTGTTGAGAGGCCTCTCCCTATTTCTTAAGATAAGACAACCATCAATGGGAGTTAACCTTTCTGTTCCAGGAAAGGGCCAAGCTTAGGGTTAAGTTCAATTCATTTATCCTCTGCCTTTGCCTAACTTGAGGGACATAATTTTGTTTTCCTATGACCAGTATTAACCTGTGTCTAAAGATAGACTAATATCTATACCTAGTGAGAGGGAACTCTTGTCTGATTGGCAGTGGAACTGCGCAAAAGAGCTGAGGTTGTTGGGGGATAAAACATCTCACTATAAACAGACACTAAGAGTAATCATGATGTGCCACTTGGTTTTGACTTGCTCTGAATCTGGAACCCAGAGCTCAGTAATACCTTTCAGACTTTTTTGTTCCCCATCTAGAAGTACTTCTAAAAGTTACCTGTTGTGAAGGACCAAGTTTTGTAATTTCCAGTTGTGGCAGAAACCAGCCCTTTTGTTAATAAGATTAAAATGCAGCAATGTCATTTTGCCGTCAGAGCTCTTGGGTGCTTCCTCGTTATCCTGCATTTTCCCTTTGTGGACTGGTGGCAGTTTGAGGACAAGACTTGGGGCGCACTGGTGGTAGAGCGCAGGGCTGCTGTCGGCCAGGGGAACTGGGATAGGACTGCAGGGCTACAGAGTGGTGCACCTTAGTTTTGCTCAGGGGTCTCGTTGACGTTTAGTTCCCATGGAACATACAGAACTGGAAGCTCTGCTTCTTCACCCAGCGGTGAAGACCTCTCAGAGGAGACAGCCTGGAGTGGGTGCTGCCCTCAAGTCTGTTTGGCAGAGAACCCATGTCCAGCCTTTCCTCTTTTAGTCATCAGATTGAGGGCACCCTTCACATCTGTGATGCTGTAGAGGGCTGGCTCTGTTGCTAATATGGTCATGGAGGAGGTGGACTCTGTGTTCTAGTGTAATCTTAGGGCAGGCTGACTGTTTGCTGGTGTAATCATGGAGGAGGTGAGCTGTTTCCTGGTGTAATCTTAGGTGAGTCTTACTCTCTTGCTCTGTGTGGTCTTGGGGAAGGCTGGCTTTGTTGATGTGATGTTAGGGGAGGCTGGAATTCAATTGTGTTTCAGAGTTGCCTGTGGTCATTTGTCCCCAAGACTGTCAGTATTGCAGGGTGACTCAGATGTTAGCTTGCAACCATGATACAGTGGAGCTAGAAGTGTTCTCAACCTTCTTGAAGGTGCAAGTTCAGTAGGTAGCCTGTGCAGGCCCAGGCTATGTTGTCATTGAGAACCTGCCTCTTGGCAAGGTTGACAAAACAGACATAGTTGAAGGAGCAAGAGTGCTATCATCAGAGACTTTGCTGCTCCTGCTTTGGGGTGGGGGAGTTGCTGATGTAACTAGTAAGATGAGTCATCTGTTCCTCATGGGCTGGCAAGTTCGGTTCAGAGTTCCAGGTCCTCACAGGAACTCAGAGTTCATTTTCCATTTGCACAGTACATTTTAAAATGAAGTCATTTCTCTTGTGATTAGGTAAATTATCCCAGTCTGAGGCAGGAAGGACAAAATGTATTACCTGTCTTTCTTCTGAGTGCCCAGGAGTTTTTGTGGCATGGTAAATGGAGTTCTTAAATTCAAGGTGGTCACTAACAGTGATCAAATGGTGGTTATTCCCGTGGAAACCCAGCATTGGTGACCAGCTTTGTACCTAGGGCAACTAGAAATGGATGCATTTCAATCAGCTGTCTGAGCAGACCAGAGGAGAAAGTTTCTTTCTTGGGCATTTACTGGGTTCGTGAGCATCAAGCAGACAACTCTCCTGCAGGTCTTCACTGTTCTAATGCTTGCTGACCTTACTCTGTCTTTTTCCGGGAGTCTCAATGTGCTTTGTGACCAGTAACGCATTCATCCCCACAACTCCAAGAAACAGACTGCTGGTCTCCCCTCTGAACTCAGATGGTGAGAGAAATTTGAGTTGCCAGGGACTGGCAACATTGCTTTGCCCAGCGTGGGTCTAGGTTTTGTTTGGGCTGCTGTAGCCAGTGTTAATTCCTTTACAAACAACTGTACTTCTGGGAAGGATTACAGTGCTTTAACTTAGAACTGGTGAGGAAAGCAAGGGAAGACCTAGTTATGTGCTTTTTCTATTCTCTAGTGAATGTGCCTTGGGAGAGGGAGGGGGGTCTTGTAGCATAGCTTTGAGTCAGACTGGCACTCAGAAACATTTGTGTGATAAGCCTGCATGAATAGTGGTTGTCATGTATGTAGGTCCACACTGTGGTAAAGAAGAGAATGGCATCATGAGGTTAAACCTCTGGTCTTCAGTCATGGGCTGGTGATCAGGAGGTGTGAGCAGATACGTTGCTAGTTTTAGCACAAAATTGGCAAAAGATGAGTGACAAGTACGTGTTGCATAGGTGTGATTAGGGCTTTGAGAACAGAACCCAGTCCTGATCCAGTGTCTGTAGGAGACACAGAGCAATGTCTTGGTTCCAAGAAGGAAGGGATGTGCTGGGTCTCCCTGGGCCTGGCCTGTGTTGGGCAAATGATGGCTTCTGCCATGTTGTGGGAACCGAGCCGCCTTGAGAAGCACCCTGCTGTTTGTGGCTTGGTACTTAGGCCACGTGGACTGAGATGGGCTTAGGTTTAGACCAGGTAGGGATCCTGTGGAGAGAACTGTACAGCCTGTCCCTGGGTCTCCTGGTGATCAGAGTAGGGCCATATGGAAGTGGGTAATATAAAGCCATATAAGATTTTTCTATACATATTACATACTCCTGTTTTAAAAAGTGAAAATAAGAATTATTTTCCCACAAGGATTTATCTACCGCTGACGCCATTTTGTAGTAGAAAGTGGAGTACATCCATCTGCTGGTCGTCCTCAGAAGATTCCGATAGCACTCATTTGTTTCTCCAGTGTGTCATAATGTTGGGTTAGGTGGGAGATAGCAGATGATTAACATTTGTGGTTTTCTTTCTTTGCCAAGGTACGGACATTGCTGCAGGAGAAGAAGTTGCCATCAAGCTTGAATGTGTCAAAACCAAACACCCTCAGCTCCACATTGAGAGCAAAATCTACAAAATGATGCAGGGAGGAGGTATGATTTTTACCTGTTAAGAAAACCAAGGTGGTGTTTGATAAGGGAGATGGCAGATGTCATGAATCACAGTCTGGTTGATTTGTAAAGGGGGCAGGAACGTTCATACCCTTGGCCCCATCCTGTGGCTTCCTTCAGATACTATCTGAGAGGCCTGCAAAGGGCCTCACTTGACAAAAGAAACATCATTTTATGCTTTTTCCATGAATATTCCCTTCCTTAGGGAATGTTATGTACTGGTGTCTTTGAACACGAGCTTATGTCAGCACTGACATGAAGCTTGCTGCTGATTCTCCTGTGCTGTCTCAGTCATACCTGCAGCTTTGGGACAGTCTGCGTACTCTTCCTCCTGAGTGAGACCCTTTCCAGCTCAGTTACTGTCCCCCTTCTGTGAAACCTCCCCTTGGGCCTGAGGGTACCTGATGTACTACCCATCCTGGTTTCAGAATCTACCTTTTAGAATTCTCTAGACTTTGAGATTGTTTGGCTAATAGAGCAGGAAAGGGTCTTATTGGGGGGTCTCAGTCCTGAAGACACTGCAGCATTTTGAAGGGTGTGCCTGTGCTGCTCTCCAAGAAGCTTGGGAAGTCTAGGCACAACCCTGAATATCTTGAATTTCTCTGGGGACAGGGCTTTGTGTGTGAAGAATAACTATGTTATTCCCTCTTGGAAACCCTTCAAGGCAGAAGCCCCCATGATACTTTCAGAGTTGGGGATGGGGGTGGGCTGTTGGCACTTTGCCAAAGGAAAGCTTGTCCTCAGAGTCTGTGTTGGTACTTTTGTCAGGTGGAAAGGGAGGACTGGTGAGGTGACTTCTTGACATCTTTGCTTCACAAAGCAGTTTAATCTGTGCTACTACTACCAGAAACCACCATATCTCTGTTGACGTTAGCACAAGGTGTCTCTTAGCAGCAGATACATCTTAAAGCAACATTCAGAGTCCTGTGAGATGATTGCAGAGGTGGTGTCCAGTGCCTCTCATCCCTGGTATTATGAGACCTGAAGAGGCTGTAGGTTCTTGGATGGCACATGGAGAGGAGACTCCCTGGCTCCTCCAGTGCCCAGGAGAGGTTGACAGAGGACCCTGCCAGTGTGTCTGCCCTCTGGAGGCCCTTGGTGAGCTTCTCAGACACCAGGTGTGGTCTACACAGCTTTTAAGGTGGTGCTGACTTGGGATATGGCCTTCATGGTGGAAGGAGCTTGGTGATGGGGATTGGATGAAACCTTCCGACTGAAAACCCTGTGCATTTGAGGAGCAGCATCTCTGGGAACTCAGAAGCTGGGCACTCAGGGACAGAGGGAAAGAAAAGAGCAGATGCCAGGGAGGTGCTACTATGGAGTAGATTAAGACTCAACAAAGGGAATTCCCTGGCAGCCCAGTGATTAGGACTCTGCTTTCTCCACTAAGGGCACAGGTTCAATCCCTGGTCAGAGAACTAAGTTCCTGCCTCAACAGAAAAGAGTTTATTTGGGTTAGAACAGGGTCTCTCCTCCGAAGCGTTACTGTTTATTGTGGAAGCTGTCTCCTGCATGGAGGACAGAGAGCAGCATCCTAGGTGCCAGTAGGCTCTCACCCCCTCTCCCAAGTTGCAGTGGTCAGAAATGTCCGCAGACGCTGCTAAATGCCACTACATGTACTTCTTGCGTAGACCCCCTGTTTAAGAATGCAAAAGATCACTTACTTTAGTCTTCCCATCCCTTTTCTAGGATCATGGAAGCCCACCAGAATTCTAGAAAAGATATTCTCCTGTCTGACCCTACCCACACATAGATCGGGTTTTACTCTTTCTTCAGATATACACTTGGTGAATTCTATCAGGATGTAAATGTTTGTTTTTAGAAAACTGATTCTGTCTGGGAGAGCGAAGAGCTCCATGCTGGTACTGTTTTGTGAGCTTGTCCTAGCCGGGCTGAAGCTGGGATGGCAGAGGAGATAGAGGCCTCTGCCTGGAAACCTCATAGCTCTGCAGTTGGCCAGCCTTCTGTATCCATCTCAAGTGGTGCATCTCTGATCATGGGTTTTTTTCTTTTTATGCTGAGCTCTGGGCTTCTTTGCAGATGGTTGATATTGACAGCATCACAGAAGAAAGCTTGAAGCCCAGGGCTTGCTTTGCCCTCTCTAGCTCGTAGTACAGTGTTGCCTGGGTTGCTGCCTGGTAACGTGGCCTTGCAGTGCTCCACTAGAGAGAGCCGCTGTGCTGGCTCACTCAGGCCACTTAAGGGAGGGGTTGGCATTTAAAAAAAAAAAAAAAAGCATGTTTTGGGGTGTGGATGAGATGGGTGAAAAGTTTCAGTTGTATGATAGCATTTGGTAACCAGACTTACTATGGTGATCACCTTTTATTAGTGTATGCAAAGATGAAATTGTACACTTGAAACTAATATGTTTTATACCAATTTTACTTCAATAAAAGCAAAAGCAAAAAAAGACACACTAGTGTCAGGTATTGTTAAAAGTATTTTCACACGTGCCGGCATGTTCTCCACCACAGTCATGTGCAGTAGGTATCATCACCCTCCTATAACGAATGAAGAAACTGAGGCTGTTTCTAAAGAACACAGGTTTGAACATGAGCACTGTATGTAGCTCCCAGACCACTCCTGGAGAGCAGCCCTCCCTGAGGGTCAGCAATCAGGAACGAGCCCCAGATCTAGTTGGTGCAATAGATTAAAAAACTTCAAATAGCAGAAATAATTTTAAGTTAATTATGTTGGTGACGGACTTGGGTGGACACCCAGGTTTTATCAAAACAAAGTGGACTGCCAGGCAGAACCTAGATGCTGACTGCACTTTCCAGTCCTAATAACCCCACAAAGTATCTTTAGACCACATTCTCCTTCGGGAACCTTTGAGTGGAGATCTTTTGTTTAGTTCACAGCTACTTCTGGTTAAGGCTTAGGGCGGGTGTGGGAGGGGTGGGTGGGCCCTTTGTATGAGAATTCAGGCCAGGGGTGAGGATGGGAGCTCTGCGCTGATGGTGGGTGAATTCCACCAGTGACGTGGACAGTTGAAACAGGTGGCCTCTCACTCAAGTTCACTCTCATTTTACATGCCTGGTCAGTTCCCACAGTATATTTAAGACAGTTATGATCTTTTTTATTAGGAAAGGTTTTACAGTGCCTAAGAACATGTTGAGCTTGTGGCTATCAGAATACTAAAATGAACCCCCAAAACTTCCATGTGCTTGAGAGAGAGAGCAGGAAAGCCTTCGGCACCTGTGTGCCCACCCCAGGACTTCTTTACAGCTGCCCAAAGCCTGTCTCCCCATGCCCTTGCTTAGTTTGTTTCTAAATTTTTTTTCCTCCATTATCCTGCAAGAAGTTAGTTTTTTAAAAATCTAATGACATTGCCCAGAAACATTTGGCCATTGTATTTACAGTTGTTTTAAGGTTCAATTGCCAAACACTTCATGAAAAATTGTATTTGCATTAATACTGAGTCCCTAAGTTTATATTGAAACTTTCCACAAATCCAGTGGAAAGCATTTACCTGGTGGTATCCCCCCTTTTTCACCCCCGGGCGTATGGTTTCATTATCTTTGGACTGAATGAGGGGAAAAGTATCAAGTGTCCAGAGCTGCACATAACAGTCCAAGTGACCCATTTCTCATGTTAAGGGCGAGTGGGCAGGGGCAGCTGAGTGTCCCTGGCATGGCTGGTCACCGGGTAGCACTCTGGTGGCTGTCTCTCACCTGCGGCCTCACATGTCCTGCCCCAGCCCCAGGAGTGGTACTCTGGCATCCCAGGTGCATATCAGCTTTCTGGTCTCGCTGCACCGCACCTCTGAGGTCACGGAGCAGCTGTCTGTACACAGGGAGCGGGGTCATTCTTGTGAGTGGCTTTAGAGTTGATTGCTGCCTGGACCTCAGCATTTAGCTTGCAAGACAGTCTGCTAAGGATGAAGCAGGCTCCATAGTATCTTCCTCTTCTGGCCAGGGAACTGAGAAGAGGAGCACCCTGCTTCTACTGCATCTTATCTTAGGGTGATAAGGTGTGTTGGTGTCGCCAGTAAGAGACAGTGCTGCCAGTGAAATGGACCATCAGAGCAGATGAGTGGCAAGTCCATGCCCCACATCTTCCTAGTTCATACTCTTTGTGAACACGAGTAATACAATTTTACTGTGTGTATTCTACAATTTTCCTCTTTGACCTGCTGTGTTCCTGAGGTTCTTCAACGTTGACACAGTTGTGGTTCGATGGATTTCGTTGCAGTTTATAGGCTCTTGTGTCTCCATAAACAGACCTCCCTGTGTTGAGGAGGAGCCCTGGCTGGCTTCTAGGGTTTTGCTCTTAAGCATGGTGCCACAGTGACTCCCTCGCCCACAGTCTGTTGGTGGAATAGCATTCTGTGAAGCAAGCAGGTGCTCAGCCTATAGGGTGGCACCCCAGCCATAGGGATGTGTTCTCAGGTGGTTACCTACATTTGCCTTCTCCTGGACAGCCTCGGGGGCTCCTATTAGATCCACATCATCTTCAACCTTGCCATTAATCATTCTTCTCCAGTGTGACTTGGCGTGTCTCAGCCAGCACAGAAGGGGGAAGTTTCAAAGAATAAGGATGGAGAAAAAAGCAACAAAACTTACTGGTGCATGATCTGACTTCCTACATAGGAGACCAACAAGACAAGTTAGAGCAGTGAGCCAGATACTTCAGATCAGAGTATAAAATTAGTTCTCTTATTACACCAACAACAGTCAGTTAGGAAATATAATTCTTTTTCTCCTCAGTGCAAGCGAGTTTTTATTCTTTACATTTGACAGGGAAAAGAGAGAAAGGGCCAGCCCATGTGACAGGACATGGTGAGTGAGAAAGGAAGTGAGGGCGCAGCAGAGTCAGCCACTGAGTCTTTGCTTTCTGGGGGTGAGGTCCCTGTGGCCCCAGGGCTGAAGTCGCCTGTAGTTCGAGAGCAAGGGGAAGGGGAACCAGGAGAAGACAAACTACTCCTTCCTCCTAAATTCAAGATTTCAAACAAAGCTTTGGTGTCTAACAGAGAACATGGAGTTATATTTGTTTCCTGTTAAACAGTCATGTGGCCACTTTGATATACATTTCTTACACTTGCACGAAAGCTCTTGAGTGACCTGGAGATACATACATCTTCCCCTGAGTGGTCTCCCAACCTCACTTTCTACAAAGAAGGCCCCCCCTGCCCCCACTTCTCTCTTCCCTAAGATTTGAGATTAAAGTAGGTTTGATCCATGCAAATTCAGCAGTGTGTTTGTCATGAATCACGTCAAGTAACAGTCTTGATTTGGAGTTGGGAACAAGGGATAGAGTGTTTCTAGCTGCTTCAGTACTTCTGCACAAACCTTTTGAATTGTGGAAATACCCCACAGACTAAAGGATGTGTTGGTGAAGATGGAGAACGGAGTAGAATAGGAGTCAAGTTTTTAGTACAGAAGATTTGGTCTAAGATGGGGGAAGGGAACACAAAAGACCCCTGTTTTGAGATGGGGGTTGGGCACCCCCAAATTTGTGTCTCAGATCGTTTGCCTGGTGCACAGCCTTTTATCTGGCTCTTCTTTGAATACAGTAGGAAGCTTGTAAACAACAAAACCCCAGAAGAACATGAGAAAAGGCCACTGCCTTATATTTACACCAACTAGGCTACCTCATGTTATTTCCAGATCAGTGACTCATGAAGTCCTATGAAGCCCCCACAAATAATAAGTAGAGGGGCAGACACTGGGGTGACAGAACCCAGCATCAGACATACGTCCCTCCATGTGCTCCAGTGTATCCACCCCGTTCCAGCACTGAGAGTCTCAGCTTGTGAACTGAGTGAGCCCTTTGTCCTTCAGCTGCCACAACACTGCTGCTGCTGCTGCTGGGGGCAGGTTGCTGATGCCAGACACTAGGAAGAAGCCCTTGCCTGTGGTCTTGAGAAGCCAGGGTGAGAAAGCTCAGCGTTATTAAAGCTTAAGGATTTTGCTTCATGTTCACCTGGAAGCTCGAGCTGGGTGCAGAGGTACCCTTTGAACCCACTTCTTAGAGACACACAGGAACCCTGGTGAAGGCTCAGGGAGGTGAAGCAAGTCTGTGCCTGGGATCGGAGGTCCGAAATGGGAATCCCTCATCACACGTAGAGACAGCCCTTACCCAACCATGGCTTCCTGTTGATGCTGTCACCTGGCCCTGCCTCTCCTGACCTGTCTACACCACGTTTTCTGCTCAAACTGATTTCCATCCTTCCAGTAGGAGATCATCAAGTCATGGGGCAACAGTTAGAACCTTGTCTCCTGTGGAGCATTGATGGTAGAGAATGCTCTGCTCGAGACTGAAATACACTATGGAGCATTTCTATAAGGAAAAAGTTAAATTGCAGATGGTTCATTTGCACACAGCTAGTGCAGCTTGGCATCCTGAGAAAGTGGGCCCCCAGGGAGCAGTAAGCAAGTGGTGCTGGCTTCAGTGGAGGGAGAGGGCTAGCAGTCTGCAGCTGTTGCCAGCCATCTCTTTGCCTGTCCTCAGTCCCATGTCCTATCCCCAGAGCAGGTCAGGAGGAGGCCAGTGGGGGAAGCCCTACCTCAGCCCTGAGAGCCGGGCTCCTAGAGAGCAGCGGCGTGTCCTGTGGTCTTGTGCTCAGCCTTCTCTGACACGAGAAGTGTTATTACCACATAGCCTTCCACAGGAAAACACTTCCACATCCTGGCCACTTGAAAAAGCTGGAAATTTGGGAGTGGAGACCAAGAGGTATGCAGGTTCTAGAGGGATTTCCCCCACACCCACGAGCACTTGCCCAGAACCTTCTTCCTCTGTCTCAACCCTCCCCTGCCAAGAAGGAAGTGGATGGGTGCCGTGGACCCTACCTGAGGTCTATGGCAGTGCCCCTGCCCACCGTTTCCCTGCTTCTGCCACTTTGCTCCGCAAAGCTTGGATTGCAAAAAGATAGCCCCACCTACCGTGGCTGCTTTCAGCCCCCTGGTGCCTTTCACTCCACCTGCAGAACACCTACCAGGACTGGTGACTGGAGAGACTCCACGCCCTTGGGGGACTTCTCAAAGGTCAGCTCCACTGCTTTGCCCTCCTTCTAGTTCCATAAGCCCTCTGTGTACAGCTCACTCTAGGGCTTAGAGACATCCACGTGAAGGTCAGGTATGACCCCAGGGGTCGTGGATGGGAAGCTGAACCTGGCGCATAGTGACCCACTTTGAGTTGCCAGTACTGCACAGCAACTCCCCTGGCGCCTTGGCACAGCCACCTGCAAACATCTGGTCGGACAGAGAACCAAGATCCCTGGTCCGGTGGCTGTTGGACCCAGAGAAGTCCAGAGGCCAAAGTGTTGTTCTTATCATACTGTTTACAGTAGTGAAAGACAAACCGTAAGGTACAGAGGAATAAATCCTAAGCCAGGTGCGACCTGTATGTAGAAAATGTATTCGAGGATACCGATGAGGACTCAAGCAGGCGGAGACATTCTGTTCATGGAAAGGATGATGTGTCCCAGAGCGGCTCAGAGAGAGGGCTCAGGGGATTCCACTCAAAGTCCAGCAGGGCCCTCCTCCCACGGAACAGACTGACAGATTTGAAGAGCAGTGAAGGGCCAGGTTGACCGAGATGTAAATGCCACACACTCATCCAGCACCCAGATGGCAGCTTCTAATATCACTCCCCACCAAGAGGAGCCCAGATTCCAGGGTGAGGCAGGAAGAGGGAAGGTGAGTCTGAAGAATGGGGCTAAAAGGAGAGACGTGCTTAGCCTCTAACAGGTACTCTAGCAGGAGTCCTAAGGACACAGGAACGAGCTTGAAGTGGCTTCAATTAAAGCCTCAGCGTGAATAACGGATTATAATATGTGGAAGAGACTCTCAGCACTTCTATCCAACATAGTTCTTTTGGACAAAAAAAGAAGGTACCTAAATTGGTAAGGAAGAGGTAAAATTGTCTTTATGTGCAGATAGGTGTATAGAAAACCCTGTGTACCGACTCCACACACAAACTACCAGAACTGATAATGAATTCATCAAGGTAGCAGGGTACAAGTGTAACATACAGAAATCTATTTCATTTCTTTATACTACAGTGAAATAACACAAGGGGAAGGTAAAAAGACGGTCCTTTTAAAAATTATATCAAGTAACATATTTAGGAATAAACCTAAGTGAGGAGGGTGAAAGACATATACTGAGAATGATAGAACGTTGATAAAGGAAATGGAAGATGATTTAAAGAGATGGAAAGATACACCGTGCTTTTGGATTGGAAGAATGAATAGTGTTTAAATGGCCATACTGCTTAAAGCAATCTACAGAGTGGATGTGACCCCTGTCAAATTAACTATGACATTCTTCACAGAACTAGAAAAAATAATCCTAAAATTTATGTGACACATGGAAGAGGGGAGAATTCATGAATCCACAGTGCTCTGCACACCCACACACACAATCCTAAGATTTATGTGACACATGGAAGAGGGGAGAGTTCATGAGTCTACAGTGCTCTACACACAACTCGCATGTGCAAAGTTAAGCTCCACAGAGGGGCAGAAGGGACAATCAAATGGAAGCTCGCCACTTTGTGGACACTGTTTTGTTACTTAATTGGTTTAAAGGGTAATCAGATGGATGCAAACATATCAGGTTGGTACAAAAGTAAATGGCTGCCTACCATGAATTTTAAATCATTATAACTCGGTTCAAGGACATCTTTATTAATCAAAACAGGAACCATTAAACAATGACCACATTGTTGCAAACAAGAAATAAGTTTGTTTATTCAAATCTGTTCAAGATTCGACCGACATTTGGAAAGTGTCTTCTGTCTCCTGCTGGTTATGGAAGCATTTTGCGTGCAAAAGAAGGCTGTTGAGATGCTTGAAGAAGTGGTAGTTGGTTGACATGAGATCAGGTGAATATGGTGGGTAAGGCAAAACTTCATAGCCCAGTTCAGCTTTTGAAGAGTTACATGAGGTGCAGTTGGGCACGTTGTGGAGAATTGGACCCATTCTGTTGACCAACACAGTCGTTGCAGTTTTCGGTGCATCTCATCGATTTGCTGAGCATACTTCTCAGATGTAATGGTTTCGCTGGGATTCAGAAAGTTGTAGTGGATTAGACGGGCAGCAGACCACCGAACAGTGACCATGACCTTTTTTTGGTACACTTTTGGCTTTGAGAAGTGCTCTGGAACTTCTGTTTCTTCTCAGTCCAACCACTGAGCTAGTTGTCGCTGGTTGTGGTATAAAATCCACTTTGCATCACATGTCATAATCCGATTGAGAAGTGATTCATTGTTATGTAGAATAAGAGAAGGTGACATTTCAGAACAGCAGTTTTTTTTTAAATTTTCGGTCAGCTCATGAGGCACCTACTTAGCAAGCGTTTTCACCTTTCCAGTTTGCTTCAAATGACAAACAACCATGGAATGGTTGACATTGAGTTCTTTGGCAACTTCTCGTGTACTTTTAAGAGGATCAGCTTCGATGATGTTCTGAGTTTGTCGTTGTCAACTTCTGATGGCCAGCCACTACGCTCATCTTCAAGGCTCTCGTCTCCTTTGCAAAACTTCTCATACATTCATTAGCAGTTCCTGGATCAAATGTGATGATGTTGCAAGTTGTCTTCTGCTTTCCAACCTATTTTGAACTCAGATAAGATTGATTGAATTTGTTTTTTGTCTAGCATCATTTCCATGGTCTAAAATAAATGTAAAATAAACAGCAAGTAATAAGTCATTAGCAAAAAAACATAAAGCGAGAAATGCACATTAAAATGATGTGTAGCATAACCACATTGAAGAATGTATTCCAATATTAAACGGCCAAGTTCAACAATGCAAAACCACAATTTTATACCAACCTGATACAAGTTCAGATATTGACACTACCCTCAAAGCTTCATCAACAGGTTATTTTTTTTTCCCTCACAGGTTACATATTAATAATAAAGAGGGGAATTCCCTGGTGGTCCACTGGTTAAGACTCTGCACTTTCACTGCCTAGGACCCAGGTTCAGAACCTGGTGAGGGAACTAAGAGCCCACATGCCCTGCAGCACAGCCAGAATAACTTATAGTAGCAAAGAGAAAAGTACTTTTTGTTGGAGAAATCTGGCAGATTTCCATCTGTCAAGTGATTAGAACCAGCAATCAGGCAAATCCAAAATTGAGGACCATTCAAAATTGACCTGAACCCTTCAAAAATTTCTCTTTGCTGGAAGATTAAGAAACTGTTCCAGACTTAACCATGACGACGACATGGCGGTGCCTGGCCCTAGGTTGTTCCCTAGGCAGGGGACTTCTGTGAGGGACATTATGGAACGTGCAGTGTGAGTGTGGACCGTCTTATCTGCTGTGCCACCACACTCCAGGCACAGAAAGACCCTTGTGGGCTCAGGCTGCTGACTTCAATGGAGGAGGTGTTATGGACAGTGAGGGAGGCCTTGTGAACACATGTGACTGAGGTTGCTGCCTCCCCTCACCCCAAAATCCACTTCGGATGGCTCAGGTGACTTTAGTGTGAAGAGAAAACTAAAACATTCTGTTTTGTTTTTTTTTTTTTAATCAGCGTCACTGAGAGGAATCAAACTGCATGTTTTGAGTGTGGTGATTTGAGAATTTTACCATGCGTGTCCTCTCAAGAAACCATTGCCATAATCTTGGTGACAGAATATCCGTTGCTCTTCAAAGTTTGTTGGGTCCTTTTGTGCTTCCTCTACCCCCGCCTTTTGTCATCTGCTTGTCACTATAGGTTGATATGCATTTTCTAGAGCTTCCTGTGCAAGGAGTAGTACTCTGTGTACTTTCGTTTGAGAATTTGTGTATATGTTAATGGTTACTCCTTTTTATTGCTGAGAATTATTCCCTTGGGTGCCTAGTTTCTTTATCCATGCACCTGTTCATGGGCACTTGGATTTGTTCCAGGTGTCAGGCACTCCAAACAAAGCTGCTGTGAACTTTCCTGTATATATTTATATGGATGTTCATTTCCTTTTCCTCCTGGGTAAGTGACTAGGAATGGAATGGCTGAACCAGAAGAAGTGAATGTTTTTTCTCTCTGAAGAAACTGCCAGACTGCTTGTACTTATGTTCCCACCAACAGCATACAAGGGCTTTGTTGGTTCATATCTTTCAAATAACTTGTTTGTTTCACCTCAGTTACTGATTGTATTGTCATAAAGCTGTTTATATTTCCCCATGTTTGTGCATGCTCAGTCATTTCTGACTCTTTGTGACCCCAAGGACTATAGCCCCCCAGGCTCCTCTGTCCATGGGGTTTTCAAAACCCTAGCAAGAATACTAGAGTGGGTTGCCATTTCCTCCTCCAGGAGGTCTTCCCAAACCAAGGATTGAACCCACGTTTCCTGTGTCTCCTGCATTGGCAGGTGGAATCTTTACCATTGAGCCACCTGGGAAGCCTGAATGTAGTGATGTTGCCTCTCATTCCTGTTTGTTTTGTTTCGTTTGTTTTTCGTTTTGTTTTGTTTTTGGTTGTGCCATGCAGCTTGTGAGATCTTGGGTCCCAGACCAGGGATAGAACCTGGCCCCTCAACAGTGAAAGCACGGCGTGCTAACCAGTGAACCTCCAGGGAATTCCCTCATTCTTGCTGTTGGTAATTTTGTGTCTTCTGTTTTTCCCAGTCAGTCTCATTAGAGGTTTATCAACAGGCTGCTCAGAGGACCAGCTTTGGTCTCAGTCATTTTCTCTGTCATTTCTCAGTTTTCTGCTTCTTCAGTTTCTGCTGTGATCTTTTATTTCACTTCTGACTGCTTAGGGTTTAACTCTTTTCTTAAGGTAGAAGCTGAGATCATTGATGTGTTTTCTGTAGTATAGGCATTTAGTGGCTATCAAGTTTCCCCCTGCCATAGCAATATCTCAAATCCTGATGAGTTTTCTTTTTCCTGTAGTTCAAAATGCTAATATTACCCTTTTGATGTCTTTCTTGATCCATAAATTATTTTGAACTGTATTATTTAGCTTCCATATATTTGAGGATTTTTTTCTATAGAACTGTTATTTATTTCTAAATGAGTTCCCCTGTTTTCTGAGAATATATGTTATAAAACTTGAATCCTTTTAACTTTATTGAAGCCTGCTTTCTGACAAGAATGTGATGTGTCTTGATAAATGCCCTGTGATACCTGGAAAAAAAACCTTGTCCTGCTGCTGTGAGGGGTGACTGACATCTCTGGTCAGGTTGTGGGTGTCTCTCTCCTTGCCGTGTTGCTTCGTGTGTTTTGAAGCTCTGTTGTTAGCTGTTCGAGCACTTACAATATATGTTTCCTTGATCAGCTGATGCCTTTATCACTGTGAGATGCCTGATAATATCCCTGGAAATACTCCTCTGCACAAGTCTACCATGTCTGATGCTAACACAGCCCTTCTGCTTTCTCATCGATGTGGTGTGGTGCACTGTCCTCCTTGTGGCCTAGATCTAGCTGAAGAGTGTTTGGTGTGGATCCTTTCTTTTCTGTCTAGTCTGAGAAAGACAGGATTGGCTTTGCTGTTATTTTTGTGTCATCTGGTCTTCAGTTTCCCTCCTTTTTAACCTTATTTTGATTTTTTTTTTTTAACATTTCTAAATGATTTTTCTTGTGATGATGTCCTTTGTTGAATTCTTTCACTATCTTTGTGTTGTTACTTTAGTGGTTCAGTTAGGGTCTATCATCTCTTTAGCAGGATGCAGAGGAACCTGACCTCGTGGACTCCTGCCTGCCTGTGTGATAGTGTCATATGCTTATATTTGCATGTTGTAAATGCTGTGGTGCATTGTTATTTTTGTTTAAACAGTCGTGTCTTAATTAATTTTTTGTTTTTTGCTGCTCTGGGTCTGTGTTGCTTTGCGTGGGCTTTCTCTAGTCGAGGTGAGCGGGAGCTACTCTTCATTGCCATGCGTGGGCTTCTCATTGTGCTGCTTCTCTTGTCGTGGAGCACAGGCTCTAGGCACACAGGCGTCAGTAGCAGTTGCAGAATTTTTGGCTCAGTAGTTACGGCGGGTGAGTTCCAGGGCACTTGAGCTTCAGGAGTTGTGGCATGCAGTCTCAGTAGTTGCGACCCTGGGCCCTAGAGCGTGGGCTCAGTGGTTGTGGCGCACGGAGCTTCGTTGCTCCACGGCGGGTGGAACCTTCCTGGAGCAGGGATAGAACCTGTGTCCCCTGCATTGGCCGGTGGATTCTTAACCACTGTGCCACCAAGGAAGTCAGGTAAACAGTCATACTTCTTAAATTTAAATAATTTTTTATGTACTTATGTTGTTATTTTCAGTGCTTTTCATTCCTTTTGTAGCCCCACACTTCCATGTGTCATCGTTTGCCTCCTGCCTGAAGGACATCCTATAGCATGTCACAGTGCTGGTGATTGATTGATCACCCATTTTATATCTGAAAATATCTTCATTTTGTCTCTGATGAGGTGTTTTTCGGCAGATTGCCAGTTCTTTTCTCAGTTCTTGGAAGATGCTGACCCGCTGAGCTGCATTCTCTGGCTGCTTTCAAGGTGCTCTGCTTATCACTAGTGAGCAACTGACTGTCAGGCACGTCAGTGTTGTGTTGTTTATGGCTCTTGTGCTGGGGCCCTGCTGAGCTTCTGTGTTCATGGTAGGCCACAAGCTTTTGTCACATTATGCCTTATAACCTATGGACCTTTTTAAGTTTGTTCTCATGTCACGTGTAAAATGTATTTTTAAAATATTTAATTGTAAAAATGAAAAGTTGCCCTGTTGATATCAAAATCAAAGTATTTAGCATCTTATAGTACCAAAAAGGAATGCAATACTCAAAATAAACAGCTTGCAGTGATGGGGTGTTAAAGGGCCCCAGGAGCTGCTCACTGAGAAACAGGCAAGGCTGGGATGCTTGGAGCAACAGAATAAGTGATACAGTGTTGGAGTACAGACCAAAGTATAACACAGACACTAGTGGGCTTATACTGATGGGAAAAAATAGTGAATAAGTAAATGAGGAGAAGAGACACATCTGTGTGGAAGCATTCTGAGTCATCTATATAATATATATATATATATAATATATATATATATATATGCTCTGCCCTCTGGGAAGGGGGCCCAAAACCCCTCTTAAGTGTGGGCCATGTGTAGTGACATCCCCGCAGGGAAAACAGGATGGGTGGGGGGGAAGAGAAACTCCCCAGTGGAGACACATGACAGATAGCCCTCAGCCAGGTGACCAGGGGCACAGCCACGGTGAGGAGTCATGCTGAGAGCACGGCCCTGCGGGACGTGATGAGAAGGGCACTTTCCCTCTGTGGCCTTCCTCCCCAGACCCACAAGCCCAGACTAATAACGAGAAAAATATCCGACAGGCCGGCAGAGGGACAGTCTGTCATCCCTGCCCAGCCCTGCTCCAAACCATCTGGGTTGTTCAGACCAGGAAAGTCTGAGAGACCCTCCCAGCCAAGAGCAGCTGAAGGAGACGTGCCGACTACTCGTCACGTGAGGTCGGGACAGGTCCTGGAGCAGCCCGAGGGCGTGAGGTTAAAACCTGAGGAAGCCTGAGTAGTATACACTTTAGTTAATGACAGTGTATCAGCATTGGGTCATTAACTATGACACCTTACCACACTGGTGCGGGATGTCAGTCGTAGGGAGACTGGGACCCGATTGTGGGAGCCAGCGGGGATCTTCCTCCTGAGCCCCTCACTCCACCCCCACTGTGAAGCTGGCCTTCAGCCTCTCCCCACGTCACTTGTCATTGCTCCTGCCCAGCCGCCCCCCGTCAGCATCACAGGCACGGGCGTCCTCAGTGCAGGTGCACGGAGGCGGACTGACGCAGACTCTCTTGCAGTGGGCATCCCCACCATCCGGTGGTGCGGGGCTGAGGGGGACTACAACGTCATGGTGATGGAACTGTTGGGACCCAGCCTGGAAGACCTCTTCAACTTTTGCTCTAGGAAGTTCAGTCTCAAAACCGTCCTACTCCTTGCTGACCAAATGGTAAGACTTCATTTTTCTCCACTGAAGGGCAGCCCACGTGCTCAGCACATGCTTGGTTTGATTCATCATCTGATGAGGCCTTCAGGGTTGTTCGCTTCCTTTTTGTGCCATGTGTGCATACGGAGAAAACAGAAGCTTGTTAACTGCAAGAGATAGTGACCCATGGAGGGCAGGGTGTGTTTGCAAGTGGGCCAGGGTTCCCCTTGGTTCCCCCTGCCAGGCTGCAGCCTGGGGTTCAACCTGTCACCCCTGCTTCTCCACCTGCAGATTAGTCGTATTGAATACATACACTCGAAAAACTTCATCCACCGAGATGTGAAGCCGGACAACTTCCTCATGGGGCTGGGTAAGAAGGGCAACCTGGTCTACATCATTGACTTTGGGCTGGCTAAGAAGTACCGGGACGCCCGCACCCACCAGCACATCCCCTACCGCGAGAACAAGAACCTCACCGGGACGGCGCGGTATGCCTCCATCAACACACACCTTGGCATCGGTGAGCCCTCCCACCTTGACTGTCCTGCATCCTCTTGGGGGCCCTGAGGGTTGGTTGTGACACATTGGGTATGGAGGCTGGCATCAAACCTTCATAGCAAAGGCTGGCATCTGGGCCTGGAGACCTTATCTTTTGGGGCATGGGGGACAGCATGTGCTGGGGCTTCCTAATGGGTGGTAGTGCATCTCTTAACAGCACAGCAGAGTTGCTTCTGCGGAAGCAAAGACTCCAAGTGTCCTTCTCTGGGGCTCTGAGTTTATCCCCAGGCAGCGTCTGTGGGGTGTTGCTGTGCATGCTTAGGCATGCCACCCTGACCTGCTCTCCTCTCTATCCAGAACAATCTCGAAGGGATGACCTGGAGTCTCTGGGCTACGTGCTCATGTACTTCAACCTGGGCTCACTGCCCTGGCAGGGCCTGAAGGCTGCTACCAAGAGGCAGAAGTATGAGAGGATCAGTGAGAAGAAGATGTCCACTCCCATCGAGGTGTTGTGTAAAGGCTACCCTTGTGAGTGTCCGGTGGACAGCGAGCCAGCTGTAGTTCTGTGGGAGGGCAGAGGCCTGTGAGGTCTGGAGGAAGGACCAGGGAAGCACAGTTAGGGAGCTGAGGACTGGGCAGGAGACCTGCTCTTGGAGTGGCCACATCCTCTGCCCCTAGTGCTCCTTGGCCTTTCTGAGCCATAACTCGGGGAGTCTTCCTTTTGTTCTTGTGAGATTTCTCCTGGGGTAAATGTCTCAGATGAAACTATGTCATGCTCTGTGGTACTCAGTTCTCATCCTCTTTCCTCAAAGGATTCCTGGTGCTTCAGGCTCCAGCTTTCACAGCCTCTCTCTGGGGCCATGGGTGGTCAAGGGTTCTGTGGACAGACACCATTCTGGCTCTCAGTCAGGAGTACTGCTGGTTACCTCTGAGTCTTCTGGTGTTTACAGCTGAATTCGCCACGTACCTAAATTTCTGCCGGTCCTTGCGTTTTGACGATAAGCCTGACTACTCATACCTGAGACAGCTCTTCAGGAACTTGTTCCATCGCCAGGGTTTCTCCTATGACTACGTGTTCGATTGGAACATGCTCAAATTTGTAAGTATGCCCCCAGTTCACTGACCACTCAGCGTGGAAGGGGCTTGCCTGTCAGCAGAAGGCCACCAGCTGCCACCATCCCTTTCTGGGAGCTATACGGGGTGGGGCTTCAGGAGGCATGGCTGCCACATGGGGAGCACAGGGGGTTCTGAGAAGCAAAATGCCAGAGGGCAAGCCAAGGAGGCGCCTCAGGGCCACGATGGAGTCTACAGTGCAGGTCTGCCCAGACCAGGGCTCTCATTTGAACTCTGTGGTCCTCAGGATATTGTGACTGCGCTGGTCTGTGAATTCCTTGTCAAAGGGATGTGACTCCCGTCGGGTGGGGTGAAGACTTTCCCCTCCTCCCCTCACCTGGCTGTGCCTCCCAGGGGTTGGGTGGCCTGGGAGGTGCTGTGTGTTAGGTCTCTGTTTGGCCTTGTGAGGAGCTAGACTTAGCATTTGATTTCCTTTGTCACCCAGTTTGTTCATTAAGTATGAGCCTATGTTTTTGTGCATGTACACTGTCAGGACTCAGGGTGGGATAGGGTGGGAGCTTGGACTTCAGTTTCTTTTCTCTAAAACAGGCCACCCGTCTCTGAGTCTGTGGTAGGAGTTTGTTTACTCTCTGACACTACAGCCAGAATCCCACTTTGTTTGTTTTTTTAATTTGCGCTTCCTCTTTCATTAAAAATGTGTTCTATGAGCTTAAAACAAAGATTGGCATGTTTCTAGGGTGACAAAATCTGATGGAGGAACAGAACCTCCTCCTCAGAGTGCAAAACAGGAAGCCTTATCCTGTGGCCTCATGGGTGCATGGGTGCTCACACAGGGAGCAGGTGGGGGCAGAGAGCCACAGCCTCCTCAAGCTGGGGCCAGCCTGCAGAGCCAGCCTACCCTGGACCTGGCCTGTGCCATCCTTCCAGACCTCTTTATTAAGATGGCCTTCGAAGGACAACCTTTGGGGGCGGTGCTGCAGGTTACTTGGAGTCTGCATATCAGGGTGCACTTCCTGCCAGAGCCACTTTAACAAACTTTTTGTTCTTACATCATCATCCCTCACAGGGATTCAGCAAACCTCTTCTACAAAGGACCAGACAATAAATGGTTTTATCTTTGCCGTCTGTATGGCATTGTGACCACTCGACTCTGTATTGTGTGTAACTGGAGAGCCGCCAAAGCAGTGCGTCAGTGAGCAGGCATGACTGTGCCAAGAAAACTATTCGCACGAATGAGTGTGGCTGCATTCGGCCCGTGGGCTGCAGTTTGCAGACTCTTGCCTTACGGCACTGGTGATTAGGACATAACCTTTGCTAGGACAGGTATCCTGGCGTCACCACTTAAAATCCAGTATCCCTGTGCTTCTGGTTTGATACTCACTGAAAGTGTCAACTAGCTGTTCTGGGAGCAGCTAGCTTAGCTAAGGCAGTGCCCACTACCTGGCCACCCAGGACGAGCCTGGCTGCCAGCCTCGTCTCATGCACACCAGCAGGACATCAGCCTGAGCCAGGCGTCTGGGCTCTGGTTGGACTCTTCAGCTGACCAAATGCTGTCCTTTCTGCCTGCCACACGGGTGCCTTCCCCCAGCTGTCGCCACATTGGGCCGCCTCTGACCTAGGCTGGCTCCCATCCCCACGTGAATAATCGCAGAGAAGAGGGCCACCAAATGCTGTTGATGGTTGGGTTCTGAGGAGTGATGAGGTGACTGGGGGGATGCTTCCTCTGCTGGAAAAGGAGACAAGCCCGGTTCCACTTGCCCTCAGTCATGGGACGGGTCAAGCGTGTACCTGGAGTGGGGAGCGCCTGACTTGTTAGAGGCTATAGACTTCGAGGGGGGACTGTTGCACATGCCCCCATGTTTTTTCTAGTGGTGGCCAAGGGCCTTAGGTGGTTTTGCACCAAACCCAGTTCAGTTCTGCTGTCACCCTCTTTCCTCCATAGGGAGCCAGCCGGGCAGCTGACGATGCTGAGCGGGAACGCCGGGACCGAGAGGAGCGATTGAGACACTCCCGAAATCCAGCCACCCGCGGCCTCCCTTCCACGGCCTCGGGCCGGCTGAGGGGGACACAGGAGGTGGCTCCTCCCACCCCCCTCACCCCTACCTCACACACTGGTGAGTGGTCCCGGGGCTGCAGCTTATACCCCAGTCCCTGCGCTGCAGGCAGTAGGGGTTCTGTTTTGCTCTGGACACTCCAGTGTGTGACCTCATGGGGTCTGGGCAGGTGTGCCTCGTGGGTGAAGCATGTGCGTCCTCGTTCTGTTCATTTCTTACTCCCGAAATTAGACACACCAGGGAACCACCTGGAATAGCGCCTTCCAGAATATCTATTTCTCAGAAGTTGGCTTGTTGAAGGATTTTATTCCCTGCAAGCTCTGTTTCTTTGCCTTTTGTTCTCATGACACAACATTTAGCCTCTTCCTTGCCTGTTGAGACAGGCATTGTAGGCAGAGGCCCCAGCCACCCTCCCACTAGACGCCTTGTGCTGTACTCCCAGGGATCAGCCCGTGGTGCTGGCCTAATCTTAGTGTGCAGTAAGCTGTCCTGTGCCTGAAACTGAGGCAGCTGAAGGTCCTTGTTAGATGTTGTTTTCAAGGAGACACCCTGTGCTGGAGTGTGGGGCTGCATTCCGAGGCCTCACGCTTGCCCCTGTCTCCCTCTCCTCCAGCAAACACCTCTCCTAGGCCCGTGTCCGGCATGGAAAGAGAGCGGAAAGTGAGTATGCGGCTGCACCGCGGTGCCCCAGTCAACATCTCCTCATCCGACCTCACGGGCCGGCAAGATACCTCCCGCATGTCCACCTCACAGGTACGCGCCCCGTGGGCCGCCCCCTGAGCTCACCCAGGCTGGGTGCTATGGGCCTCGGACTTCTCCATGTTTGGTCTGATCTTATGGGCTCCAAGCAGAGTGAGGTCATAGTTTCAAAGGCGTTCCTTCTTTCCTTCCTTCCCTTTCTTCCCATTTTCGGGTGTTTTAACTGACGGGGGTGACTTTGTGCCCCTCGATGCAGCTTGGCCCCTTGGTTGAGAGCCTCCTTGATGAGCTGTGCGGGGTAAGGGCTCTACACCCCTCCCCTCAGGCTGTGCTGGGACATGCCACGGGTCTTTCTCTCTCCTGCTGCCCTCCACGTGGCTCCCAGCCCCCGGGCAGCCTTGGAGCCTTGGCCGTCTTCCCTGTGCAGGCTGGTGCTTCCAGCCTGCTCACACCATTTGTTGTAGGCACATCCAGCCTCGGAGACTCTGTCCTCGGTCTTGTTGGCCAGGTGTTCCCCCAGCAGAGTGCCGGGGTGGGGGTGGCAGGGGTGGCATGTTGCCGGCCGTCACTGTGCAGTGTCGTGGGCAGAGGCCTTCTAGAGCCCAGTGCTTGGCAGTGTGCTTCCGGGCGAGGGTTCCTGTCTTCTGGTGCCCCTTCTGATGTTTGTATTCTGTCTGGCGAGGCAGGTGTGCTCAGAGGTGCAGGGCCTGCTCCCAGGGCCCCCTCCCCCCATGTCCTCTTCCCACTGCGGCTTTCCTCGCTGTCCTTCTGTGCTTGCTACCATGCCTCCCTCAGCAGAGCAGCTCTTGACCCACAGGCGGACGTTTTTCCTCAAGTAGCTTCAGGGCCTCCTTCTGCAATCAGGGCAGTAGGCGTGGACAGGGGTCAGGAACAACCCAAGTGGACCACTTCTGCTTCAGCCAGTGTCCTGTGGGGGCTGGGACTACCTCCTGGTGTCTACTCGGTAGGCAGGTGGCGGGTTGAGGAATGTCCAAAACCCGGGTCCCAGCCGTGTCCTGGCGCAGCGGCCCTGTGCTTCACCATGATGCCTCAAGGTTACGCTTTGCGTCCTGCCCTCCTCAGTGCTTGCTGGGCAGTGGGTGTAGATTGTTGGTGAATTTGGTGGGTCGAGCATTTTGTGAGAACTCCCAAAACCTCAGTCCTGTGGCATCTAGCCGGTCTTGTGGCAGAGGAACAAGGTGTGCCAAAGCACACTTTAAGCAAGTGAAATCATGTTTTTTGCCAAATTTACTAGTAATTTACTAGCAAGTCTACTAGAAATGGGTTTTTCTTATATGGTAGCTTTCTTTAAGAGACTGAAGATGCAGGTAGTTCAAATTGTGCGGCTCAGTGGGTCAGTAATGAGATTGGGCCTCTTCAAGCTCCCAGCCTCACAATCATCCTCTGTCACCACAGGGCACAGAAGGGGCTTAACAGGTTTCTTTCCACAAGCCCTGGAATGCATGAGCTAGCAGTTGGAAGCAGGTCCCTGGAGGTGTTCACCATGCCTGGCCAAGCGGGCCTGGAAGAGGGCTCCAGAACACCTCAGCCAGCAAGGACCAAGGGAGGAGCAGGCTAACATTTTAAACACAAGAAAACGTGTTTTGCTTTAAGGATCATTGAGGGAAGTGGAAGAGGCTGAGGGTCCTGAGAGTGCCAGGCAGTTACGAGTTTTAATCCAGCCTCTTCGCCACCTGTGTCCATCTTCATTCAGCCCATGACCCCTGAACGTTGACAACACACAGCTTCGAGACCTTTGCTGTAAAGTCGTTCCATCACAATTGCATGTCTTTGCCATCTGGTTCTCTCTCTGCTTTCCATCGAAGAAGTGGGCCTAAACAGTGGGGTGGGGGTGGGGGGCGGTCTCTGAAGAGATTCAATTTGTGTGTGTCCCTTCCAAAAGAAGCACCCTAGTCACCCTGGGAGTTTCCTTATGATCTTCATGTTGAGGGCAGCTGGACAGCCCTCTCCTTCAGGTTTTCCTGATCATCCCCCAGGTGCTCTTCCTTAAGAGACTCTGAAAGACTGCCCTCCACCAAGGGTGTGATCAGAGTTGCTCCAGCTTTTATGACTCTGTGGCCTCCATTCACACACCCCACCGCGCTACCCCCGCCAACAGATGCAAGCAGGAACAGGACCAGTGACACATTAACCCCGGGGGCAGCACCACGTGTGCACAGACCCCAGCCTCTTCTTACCAGCTTCCTCTTCCTCGAGGAGAGGTTGCTTCCTGTGCCAGTGTACCCAAGCCAAGGAGGTAGCTCATCGTCAGCATACACGTGCCTGGAGCCACCTGCCTGCTTGGGGGATGGCCCTGCTGACCCTCCCCATCTGGGGGTGGGAGGACGTGACACACGTGTCCCTTGTCCTGGCCACCGCTCCTCACCCCCTTGTCCTTCTCCAGGGACTACAGTCCCCACACCCCCGACCCCAGCCTGCAAATCTGGCCTCTGTTGCTGGAATGTTATGAAGACTGAAAGGCTTCTGGTGGCTGAACCTGTGTGTGTTTCTCTTTGTGAGAAGTGTCTTCTTCATCCAGTGCTGTTAATAGAACATAATACTGACCTGTGGTGCCAGTTTTTTCTTCGGGTGGGCTGACTTGTTTTAATTCCAGCTCTCCAAGTAAGGTCCGCAGCCCTGTCCTTCTCCTTGTGTCAGTGAGAAAATACGTCCAGTCCTTGTGTCATGGGGAGGTGGCGTCCTCTCCACCTCCCGAGCACAAGCCTCAGGAGCTCCTGATGCCAAGACCCTCTGGAGGGGCTGCTGTCTGGGCATCCAGTTCTCTTACTGCTTGAGGAGTTGGGAAGGATCTCCCTCATTGGCCTCCCTGATGGATCCATCCTCAAGGAGCAGCGGCCATGTGTCCAGGGGCCAGTCTGGAAAGGTGGGACCCAGTTCCTTGTGTGGTCCCGGGATCCCCTCTAGCAGCCCCAGCCAGGGGTCCTGGACCTGGTTGAGGCAAGGCAGCACTTGTGGAAACAGGAGGGCCTTACGTGCTGGTCCAGCCAGTGGAACCCTTACCGACAGCTGTCTTTTCCCCCCACCTCAGAATAGCATTCCTTTCGAACATCACGGCAAGTAGCTGCACGTCTCCCCGTCGGAAGGCAGCACTGGGTGAGTGTGCTCACGGCGGGGCTCCTCAGCAGGCCCACTCACCAGCCTGAGGGAGCACGTAGGGGGTCGGGCTTGCATGCCAGGTGCCCCAGGTAGAGCCAGGCCCCGGCCCAGGTCCTCTCCTTACGTGGATTCCAGAGCAGCTGTGGTGGGCTGTCCAGTCTGGGGTGACCCCAGAATCCTGTCCATTGGCCTTCGGCCCTCACTGTGGTCTCTAGTCAGGAGCCAGCATGGGGAGCAGGAGCCCAGTCTCGGCTCCAGTGGCCCCAGAAGGCTCAGGGCCTTGTGGTCCCAGGTTGGTCGCCGGACGTGTATTGTATTGTGCTGGCTATGGGGGCCGCGCTTGGTGGGGGCTCTTGCGCTCTTGCTGCGTGAGACACTCCTGATGGTCTCTGCTGTCTTGGCTTTGTCATCTCTCTTCCTTTAGCATTGATTTCTGTCCTCCTCGTTTGCTTTTCTTTTCGAACTTGGTCTCTGCCCAGCATCTTGTCTACACTCTTGTCTGTATTAACCCATCAGCCACAGCCGCCTGCTCCCTGCCATTGGTGCATGGCTGGGCCTCCAAGCCCAGCTCCCCTCTCGGTGGCGACTCTTGTGGCTCCTCCCAGCTGAGGGCTTGCAGCTTCTGTCCACTCGGCACCGCGGGGCAGACCGGCTGTAGTTGTAACGTGACTGCACTCTTGGGGGACATCTTGATGGGAAGTGCTTTTCACGTCTTGCCCCAAGTGGAGTCCCAGTGCCCACTTGGGGCCTGGTCCTCTATTTTGGAACACCAGGCTACTTTCTAGGAAGGGGGCGCTGGGCATCTCTTGCCCGCTTGGACTCCGTCCGGTCTGACTGATCATGAGCTTGCGGCCCCACGGCCTCCTTGCCTGCATGGCTCTTCTTCCTTCCCCGTCTTCCTGTCACTCTTTCTGCTGCACGTGTCCTGGCCTCGAGGGACCTTCCAGAGCGGCTGGGGGGCACATGTCCAAAGGGGCTAGGCGCCATCTGTCCCTTCCTCCTCCTGGGGCGCTGTCACTGGTGTTTTGTACTCAAGCCTGACCAGCTCCTCTCCTCTGGCCTCACGCTGACCTTCTCCTGTGCTTTGGCTCCGACAGATTCCCGGTCGGGTGGCGTCCAGTGGTCTGCAGTCTGTCGTGCACCGATGAGAACTCTCCTTTTTGCTGAGGGCAGACAATGCATGGCTGATCTACTCTGTTACTAGTGACACGCCCCCGGTCTAGAACCGAAATGTTAACACCGGGAGCTCTCCAGGCCACCCACCCAGCGACGCCCATGGGGGAAACAAAACACAAACCCAACCGGACAGACTCCAAGCGCTGCCATCGCCAGGGGCTGCACTGAGCCCCCATGAACTCGGTTCTAGCGGGGCTGGGAAGAAAGCAGTGAGACGGTTGCAGAGAGAATCAAACTCCCATCCAAGAGCCTTTCAGTCCCCTCCGTGGTGGCGCACCCGTGTCCCTGCCGAGTCTACTGTAACTACCGATCTTCTACTTGGTTAAGACAGTTTTGTATCATTTTGCTAAAAATTATTGGCTTAAATCTGTGTAAAGAAATCTGTCTTTTTATTGTTTCTTTCATGTCTGTTTTTGCGGTCTTAAAGATGCTGACTTAAAGAATTCTGAAGCAGGTCCTGGTGTGGAGTTTGTGTAGGAGTGAGGCAGGGAGCAGAGCACATGTGGGTTTCTGTGGTCTGCGTCTCGTGGTTTGTTATGTGGTCCACTGTGGAGAAGGGATTTTTCTCATCAGAAATTCTATCACGTATATACGCGTGTGTAAGTAACGTGTGTGTCCGTGTGCCGTGTGTCTCGTGACTTCATTAATCTAGTTTTGGCTGTCACGCTCCCTTCCCCACTATAAACTGAAATGCCCGCTCACTGCAGACCCGCTGGGATTCTTGAATCATCAGGGCAGTTAGAAAGCGCTGGCCACATGCACAGGCGCACCGGGTGCTTCCCGACAGAGCAACCCATGGATCTGACCTTGCCAGACGCAACAAGAAGGAAGCTGAGCCTGAAGACTGCAGAAGCCACGGCTTCGAGTTGTGTTGCCGACCTCTCGGGAGAGGATTTCAAACAGAGACTTGGGCCCCTCCGTGGAGTCATATTTGGTTATGTTGGTGGTGGTTGCCTCAGTGCTTTTGAACTTGGGAGATTTTCTAAATAGGCTGTCAATACTACCAGTGCAGGTTGGCCCCCAGTCTATGTTAACATCTCTGCTCAAAACCAAGGGCCGTGGTGTCCGCCCTGTGTGTCAGCATTGCCCAGAAAGGCCAGCGGACCCAAGGGAATCCACTCTGAAGTGCCAAGAAACAGGTGACTCTGACGACCTGATGTCCAGGAGAGTGAAAGATGACACACTTTTGTGACCTTCCCTGGGATGTAGTGACCCCTCAGAGGCCAAGAAGCAGAGCAGGGCCGAGTCTCCCCAGAAAGACCCTCCGGGGCAACCGGGCTCCAGGTGGGTTCCTGAGACACTCTCCTCGCTTTGCAGTAGCAGTAGCAGAGGCGCCAGGTGGTAGTGGTGGCCGGTAGACAGGAGCCTCCGTCTCTGGAAATGAGGTGCAATATATGTATGTGTTCATAGGTACTTTCACATTTCTTCCCGTCATTGCCCTGCAGTGTGTTCTGTTTAGAAACAGGCACTGGTAGGAAGCTAGGGACCTGAAAGGTGTCCATGTCTGTTTTCCCTTCCTGCCCCCAAAGTCCCAGCACAGGGACGCTGGTCCTAGGATGCCCTGACTGCTGTGTTGATGGCGCAGAATGCAGCTGGTTGCTTCTTTCTGAATCCTGAGCTGGCTACTCTGTAAGTGTTTCGGGGTGTGGACACTTGGCCAGGTGGGGCTGTATTTCTGGGAGCGTAGGGGGAGCTTGGGTTGGAGTGAGTTGGGGGCTTTCATCGTGGCCCAGTGGCTTCCTCAGAGGTGGACCTCCCCCTCCCGGAGAGCTGTTAGCAGCTGCGGCCCTGATGTTCTGCATCCAGGTTTTCACCTGGATTGCCAGATGGCATTTTAGAAGTGGACTCCAACCCTGAGTCCTCAGCAGTGTGGTTGTGGACAGTTGTGTCCCCGCCCCCGTCCCCCCATATTTAACTCCCCATCCTGATTTGCAGGAAACATAGTTGGAATGTCTGTATCAACCTGTGTATCAGTGGCCAGTCTCTGAACTGCGCTTTTGTATGACCACTGTATTTGTGTCCTTAACCACCATGTAAATAATAAATTCATGACGACTTCTGCCTTTCTTCCCTGCCCCTGCCATGTGGTCTTTATTTCATCAGTTTTGAGTTTTGATTTGTGTAGATTAATTTTGTGAAACTAATTTTCTGAGATTGGGCATTCATGTCTGTCCTTTGGAAGCCTGTTGGTGTACTTTTGTAAGCTGATCGGGAGCAGGTGGGATGAGCCTCTGAGGCGTGGCAGGGATGTGGCTGAGCTGCTGCCGATGTAGGCCGTGCGCACACACCAGTCCCCTGCTTTAACCACCTCTGTGGGAAGGAGGTGCTGCCACTCACCTTGTGTTCTCTGGGGAGTGAAGAGCATGGTAGTTGGCCCGTAGCTGTGTTGCTACTGCCCGTGGGGGTGCTCATGGTACCCATGAAGGGGCTCCCAGGGGGGCCCCTGCTGGGACCCAGGGGCTTGGACCTGGCAGTCGCCATCCCGGTGTGAGCACCAGCCTGCATTCCTCATGCCCCAGGTGCTGTCCCTTCTAGTCAGGCAGTGTCGGAAGGGGGCATCGTCTCTCCAACTGTTGGGCTCATGGCCTCCGCTTCCCTCTGCCCCTGGAGTTGTTGGAGCTCAAGACGCCCCTACCCCTGGGAGCTCCAGATGGAGCTGAGTGAGGTGTGGCCCTGCTGGAAAGTCCCTCCGTATTGAACTGGGACCACAGATGTGTTCCCATAAATGTGTGGTAACTAAGCACCTTCTGGTCCCCACCCACTTGTCCTGGAGCTGAGTGTGCCAGCCTCGCATGTACTACAGGGAAATTCTTGGTGACGGCACCCACACGCATGGAAAACAGGTGGGGCAGGTGGGTCTCCCACCCGCCACTGGTTTGTGTTTACTGCTCACAAGCCAGGTGTGCCAGATGGTCCCTGAGGATGTGAAAGAGCCTGAGCTCTTTATGGGTTCCCCCTCCTCCCCTCAGCCTGTTGACACTTGGACTCAGCTGAAATGATGATGACGTGAACCCTGTACCCGCTTCTCGTTCTCCTGCCAGGAGGGAGGTCACAGGCAGAACAGGGACCCTGGCCCCTTTCACTCAGACCCTGCGTGCCCTGCTCCCCAGCCCCCTCACCACCTCTGTCTTCCCAACATGGAGAACTCTACCGCCTGACCTGCCTGGCAGGCTCCATGCTCAGGAGAGCAAGCTCTGGGTCCAAACCTCCACCTACCACCTGCCCCAGGCCCTGTCACCTCTGAATGCGGTGCTTGGAGCTCCTCCCAGAAGTCCCTGTGTTGGAGGAGGGGACCATGCCCACCCCTGTCGGCTGGGAGCTATGAAAGCAGCACACCCCTTGGCACCACTGTTTGCAAGGTTATTTAGGGTTACAGGGGAGTGTCCTTTGGGGAACCATGAGGGGGCCTTGCAAGTCTAGGCAGCTGCCTCCCAGACTGCCATTGGCAGAACACTTGGGCAGCCACTGACAGCGGGGTCTGCCTTCCTGCCGGGCTCTCCCACTGTGGCCTGCACGTGTATACAAGGGTGTTCACACAGGGTGGCGGGTGCCTCCAGTTCTGGCAGGGCTGGGTAGTGCCCCAGGGCACTTGGCTCATGTACCCCCCCACTTCTGATTTAGGCTGGTGTGTATGTGTCCTCCAAGGAGCTGCTAAGGGCCTGTGAGAGTGGGCTTGGCACAGGCATCTGTGTCTTCATGCGAAGCTGGGTGTGAGCCTTCTCTGGTGGGATGTCTGGAGGACTAGGGAGAGCCCTGTCCATTCCCGAGCACTGATCACTCTCCTAACTGCTTTTAGGGCCATTGGCCCTTGGCAGCCACAGCTTCCTGAGAACAGGAAGTTTTCTTCCTCTGTGTCTTAGGCACAGCTGGAAATGTCTGGAACCAGAAAACCAGGCAGACCAAGCCATCTGGTTACCCTCTCCCCAGGGTTAGGGTTAGACTGCAGGTCAGTCTCCAATCTGGGCAGAGCCCCTGCTTGCTTTAACCAGCTGATGTGGGGGCAGGGGGCCTCAGGTGCACCCTGGGGTGCATGGATCCAGCCCCAGACCAGCCATGGGTCCCACCCCCAGGGGAGGGACTCCCGCACCATCTCAGTCACTGAACGATATACCCAGTGTGGCTGTAGAGGGTCCCAGTAGGGAGTGGGGACGAGTGAGGCAGCTTCAGGTGAGAGCAAAGGGGGGGTGGTGTGGAATACGGGAGCCCTGGTCACCCCCACAGCTGGTTCCAAGAGACGCAAGAAAACTGAATAATTGGCGACAGCCAGGCCAAGCTCTTGCCAGGAGAGAAGGGGGTGTCATGATGAGAGCTGGGAGAGGGTTGGGGGAGGGGCACAAGCAGGCTGCCCACTCGTGCCCTTTTCCCTGCCCCCCCTCCAGTTGAGATCACAGGTAGGGCTGACAAGTTAGGTGCTCGTGGCTTAGCTTTCCCAGAGGCTAGCCTCTGCCTGGCCCACCTTGAACAGGGTGAAGTCAGTGGATGCAGGGCTACCACCTGACCCCTGCAACTGCTAGTGCTGCCCACAGCCCAGGCCCCTGGTGGAGGGGAAGGACAGAAAGGATGAGATGGGGCAGGGTGCTGCAGGCAGGTGCCTGGCTCCCTCAAAGAGCTCAAAGGGCAGATGGAGGAGGGAGCCAGCAGCCCCCTTAGGGCAACACCTCTTGGGGAGGGGGGCCCAGGATGTGAGCTCTTGCTTGCTTTTCGTTTCAGAGGAGCAGGGATGTGGCATCTCTTCGGCTGCACGCGGCCCGCCAGGGTGCCCGCTGCCGTCCCCAGCGCCCTCGACGCACCACCTACTGAGGCGGCCCCAGCGGCCTCTGACCGGGCTCCCAGCCACACAGGCCGCCGCTGGCCACGAGGGCAGGTGGGTGTGAGGTACCCAGGGCAAGGCTGAGCAGGGCTGTTCCAAGAGGACAGGGACCAGATACCAGCCCTGGGCGCTGACCACGTGGGATGACTGTCGGCTAACCAAGGGGTGAATAAACAAAAGCAGGCAGATCATTTTCTTCAAACACACACCAGTGAACAGAAACCACATGTACATTCCAGCCTAAGTGTCCACATCCCTGCAGCGTGTCCCTTTCCCTGCCGACCACCAGCTGTGTGAACACGCTGAGCCGTTTGAGGTTCAACAGGACAGGGTCCAGAACGAGCAGTACTTAGAAGGCTGACATGGCTGACGAGGACCAAAACCACTTTGTAAAAATAAGCAGGCTGTCTTTTGAGAAAGAGATTTGGGGTCAACGGTTAGACCACTGTCCCTAAGTAAGAGCAGGTTTATCTCAAACCTTTCAGAGGTGAAGGAGGGAGCTTTGTCCACTAAGACGCTCAAAAGAGGGGTGGGCTGGGGCACACGGGAGACCCGGTAGGACAGGGCACTCACGGGCATTTGGGGAGGCCTGTTGTAGCAGTGCCCGCTCCGTAGCTGTCCCTGGCCCCGCCCCCTGATTAAAGTCATGTTGTCTCCAAAGCGTGGGTCTCTGGGTCCTTGAGCCCAGCGGTGGGCATTGGGCTCCCTGGGGTCAGCAGGTGGGGTCCCTGGTGCAGACGGCTCATAACCTCGCGGCTTGGCTTCACCGCAGATCCACCTCGGAATGACACGTTCCCACCCCACCACCTCCCCTGAAAAACACTGATCGGGTGATGATGCACTGCCCAGGCAGCCGGCGCGGAGCCAAAGGCCCCGCCCAAGCTGGTCCTATTTGTGAAATAAATACGAGCGTTGACGGTCTCTGTCCGGTTCCCTGCACCCCTGCCGTCCTCCCCGGGCTCAGACGCTCGTTTCCGGGGTGTGAACCACCTCCCCGTTCTTCTCAGGCTCCGTCTTCAGGAACTGCTCCACCTCCCGGGAGTCCACCTTCACATCCTCCGGGGGCTTGTGGTGCTCCTCCTCTGTGGCCGTCTCGGGCCTCTTCCTAATGCAGAAGAAGTTACCCAGCACCAGCACGAGGGAGGAGGCCAGCACCTCGGCCCCCGCCAAGATAAACACATACTGGTAGATGTGCGTCGCGTCCAGGAGCTTGCCTGCAGTGCAGGGAGACAGGGTCAGCCTAGGGCTGAAGCTTCCACCGAAACCCCACCCCCAGTCCCAGTCACCAGGACAGCCTGGGACCCTGAAGGCAGCCACCCTCACCGCCCACCACCTCACAACCCTGCCCCAGGTAGCACAGACCCAGAGGCTAAAGCAGAGTGGATCTGAATAGGGTTTAGAGCAGAGCCTTGAGTGGGGGCCCCATCCAAGGCCTCCTGAGGGGTCTGACCCTGCTGCCTGTTGCCGCAGTGGCCCTCACAGGAACCATCTGAACCCTGGGACCTTAGTTCAGGCACCTCCTCACACTAGAACCCTGCCCCCCCACCCCAGTCAGGAAAAGCAAAACGCCCAAGGTCAGGTGGGAGGTAGAGGGCCTACAGGGTTGGCTGGAGAGACCCAAACCCAGGTGCAGAGACTTGGCAGAGCCTTGGCCACACTGCTCCCACGTCCCCACCATTATCTTCTCAGCTATCAAAAAAAAAAGCCCAGTGTAACAAAAGCCGACCCTGGCCTCAGCTCTGAGTGTCCCCAGGGTGTGGGGACAGTCAGAAAGGAGGACCAGGACTCTACCCTGGAGCCATCGCCACGGCTCAGGCCCATGGACTTCCCACAATGAAACCAAGCGGGTCCTGGGATGTATAAGAGGCTGTGTTCCCCCCCTGAGGTTAGCTGCCCATGTGCAGAGGTACATGGTAACCTGACTAGACAAGGCTGGGAGCGGTGGTGGAGGCCTTTCCAGCTAAGAGCTCCCCACAGTGAGTCCGCTCCCCAGGAAGAGCATGTGTGGAAACTGCCCAAGGGCCTAGCTAGGCCCAGGGAGGGGAGGCCGCTCACGCCCCACCCTGCCTCCCGCCAGCACTCACCTCCAGACGGCGGCCCAATGAGCACTGCTATGGCCTCCAGCAGCAGCACGAGGCCAATGGCACTGGAGAACTTCTGGGTGCCCACGATGGCCATGAGCACCTCAAACTGCAGGGCCCCCACCATGCCGTAGGAGATGCCGAAGAAGATGCAGAAGACCACCAACCCACCATAGTCGCTGGCCGTGGACCCCGTGAGGTCGGTGAAGCCGTTGAAGAACATGGCGAAGCTGAAGAGGTAGACAGAGTAGGGCCGCACCTTCTTGAGCCCCGTGATGAAGCCAGCGGTGGGCCTCGCAAAGATGTCGATGAAGCCCAGGATGGTGAGCAGGAAGGCCGCCTTGGTGTCGGGCACCCCCAGGTCCTTGGCGTAGCTAACCACAAACACGGGTGGTACAAACAGCCCCAGCACCATGATGGAGGCGGCCAGGGCGTAGATGACGAAGCCACGGTCCCTGAAGACGCTCAGGTCCAACAGCCGCCGAGGCGGCCGCTGGGGTGCAGGCCCTGAACCCAAGCTCTGCCGGGGCGCCTCCAGGGGCCGCATTAGCGCGGCACACACGCAGCAGTTGAGCAGCAGGCCACCCAGGATGAGGAAGCCGCCCCGCCAGCCATAGTGGTCCTGCAGTACCTGCCCCAGCGGGGACAGGGCGCACAGGAACACCGGGCTGCCTGCTGCCGCCAGCCCGTTGGCCATAGGGCGCCGCTTGTTGAAGTAGCGGTTGAGCATGATGAGTGAGGGCTGGAAGTTGAGCGCCAAACCCAAGCCTAAAGGGGAGCAGGCAGGTGAGCGCAGGTGTCCCGGCCCAGGTTCTCCCAGGCTCGGGCACCCGCCTGAATGATTCATGTGTGGACCTGAGGCATCCAAGTGAGGGGACTCAGTGTGTGTTCAGAGCCCCCGTCACCAGCCCACATGTCCAGGAGAGACAGGGAACAAGGGGCAGACAGGCGCCTGGCAGAGACACCCCACAGCTGGCCTCCCCCAGGAGGCCCTATCTCTTCTGTCAACAGGAACCACTGCCACCCAGCCACTCCACTCCTGGCGGGGCCTCACTCACCAGTAAGGACCCCTGTGGTGAGGTAGAGCTGGATGATGCTTCCACAGAAGGATGCAGACACCATGCCCAGGGACGCCAAGAGGCCGCCTGCAAGCATGACTGGCCGGCAGCCAAAGCGATTCACACACACACTGCAGAGTGGGCCTGGAGGGTGAGGGATGGCAGCTAAGGTGCGGGACCAAGGCTGTCCATGCCCAGGGAGACCTGCCCCTCCCCGATGCCCCTTCAGCCCGGCGCAGGAGACACAGGGACACCACATTCACGTGTCTTCCTAAGTAAAGCATGGCTCACAAGGAATGGTCCCCATTGGGGGCATCTGTCCTGACTGGTCTGTGCAGGCAGCGAGGATGGCTCTGGGGTCCAGCACAGCTGTGCAGATAGAGCCCTCTGGACAGGGTCTCAGACAACTCTGGCCGTGCCGACCTGCCCTTGGGAGACCATGGCACCCTCAAGGGCTTCCCACCAGCTGCCTCTGGGGACCAGGACTGCGGACGCTTGGATGCACCACCCAGCCCCCAGCCCCCAGGCCTTTTTGCCCAGAAGTGAACTTGGTGAACTCCCAGAGGTGGTCACCTGGCACGACAGCCCCTGCTTACCTGTGCCGTAGAGCATGGCCAGCAGGATAGAGGAGATCCAGGCCGTGTCACTGTAGCCTATCCCAAACTCTCGCATGAGTTCCTTGAAGAAGACGCTGACCGCCTTGGGGAAGGCGTAGGAGAAGCCCGTGATGACAAAACAGCCCCAAAGGATGGCCCAGCCCCAGCCCCCATCCGGGGCCTTGATGCCGGTCGGGCCCTCGTCGATCACTGCCCCTCCCATGGCCAGGAGGGCTGATTCCGCGTCCCTGAGAAAGAGGAAGCCAGGCTGACTCAGTTGTCAGTCACCCAGCTGCACCCCAGCAGCATGGGGACAAAGATGTACTTGAAGGCGGGCACCCAGACAGCCCACCCGTCCCTTCAGGCCCTAGCCCCCAGCAGGAGCTCTGCTCTGGGCCGGGTCAGCCGCCTGATGTTACCTGAGAGCGCTGCCTCTGCCCCTCACCTGTGCTGGGTGCAGGGCAGCAGGGTGTGGGGTGACCAGAGCTGCGGCTCCTCCTCCCTCCCCTGCGCAGGCCTGGCCTGCTCCCACACAACTGGCTGTAAAGGGCAGTGGCTTTTTTGGGCTCAGCCAGGTCTCAGGTTACCTCCTGAGGAGGGCAGACCCCAATGGGGAAGTCAGCCGTGCTCTGGCCTCCCGCCTGACCTTGTGTCGGGAAGCCGCGTGGTTCTAGCCGCCAGCGCCTCAGGCAGTGAAGCCAGGCCTGATGGGGACCTGGGGCTCAGTCTAGGGTGCTGTCCCTCGAGACCTCAGTCTAGATGTGGCCAGCCTTGCTCTCCCACTCCCAGGAGGACAGGGCTTCCCTGTGCTTCCCACCCTGATCACACTGCACCAGAAGTGAGAGTCTGGGGCACACACAAGGCTGTGTTGTGCAGGGACTGCGTGGGGGAGCAGACGGGGAGGGCGGGGGTCACTGCTGGCCCCGACTTGTCCCATCCTCTTAGCATCCACCTGCCTCGGGAGCCCGAGGGAGAAGGTGCCTGTCCGGCCGCTGGAGTTTAACTCCTCTGTGAGGGAACGGTGGGAACAACATGCTTCCATCCAGCCCACCAGAGCAAACCCTTCTAGCCCCCAGGCTGCCCAGTGGAAGCTGGCCACACCCACTGTCAGCCCCAAACCTGCGGAAGCCTGGGGTCAACTTCCCTCTTTTAAACCCCAGGAACTTAGCTCATTTGAGGCCCAGGAACTTGATTTCCACCTGGAGATCCTCCCCTCCCCGCCCATTTTCATCCCCAACCCGTCCCTGATCCTCGCTCCAGAAATCCCCAAATCCTAGAGATCAGCCTCACCTGACAGAAGCTGTTCCAAGGACAGAGTGGGCCTCCTCGCTGCAGGCGTAGGGAAGGGAGGGCTTTCCGGATCCAGCCACTCACTGCCCACTGAAGCTCCGTGTCTCCCCACCCGCGGTGAGCTATAAGCCAGCTCCCTGGTAGAGGAAGCCCTGATATGTAGTATCTGCCGATTCCATGGTGTAAATACTCCACCTGCGTGGCGCCCAAGGACCTCCTCACCAGGGGAGCTGCACACGCAGCACCGCCGCCCTCCTATCAGCCCGCCCGCCTGGGTTTCGTAATCTGTCCTGGCTTCACCCCTTGCCCCTTTTCCTCGGATCCTTCTTGACCTGGCACAGCCCTCCAGATGGCCAGTCCTGCATCGGAGGCTCCACAGAACCTGGGACGGGACTCTGGAGTGAGGACAAGGGCCTCTGCATCCGGCCTGTCTGAGCACAGCTTCAGTGTGCAGAGCAAAGGAATGTGGGGAATAAGACCCAACCCCCCCACCTCCAGCCTGCCCCCCAGCACCCTGGCCACAGGGGCTGTGCCCTCCAGGGCCCCTGATTCAGTAGTCTGGAGGGATCCGGACTCTGATTCAGTGTGGGGAAGGGGTATCCAGGTTGTGATCCAGCAGTGGATGGGGATCTTGGGCTTTGATTCGGAGGGTGTCTGGGTGGGGGTGGGGTTAGGGGCTTTGTAGATGATTGCAAGCAGGAGCTGCTGTCTGAGCACCACCCTTTGATGGTTGGACCCCAGGAGCCAGCTGGCTATCAGGGTGATGACAAGGCAGACACAGCCCACTGGAGCAGAACAGCAGCCCTGCCTTCACCCCCAGACGGGGCCAGAGGTCCACCTTCAGAGCCTGCGCTGGTTCTCAACTGGGCCAGGGCCACAGGCACCACTGGGAAAACCAAGGGAAGCCCTCACCTCTCCCTGCACTCAGACCCCGGTGCTCGGAAGACACCTGAACTTCAGTGAGAAGGACAGAGGGTGTGTCTGAGGCCAAGAGCCATGCAGCCCTCTGGGGACACAGCCAAAAGGTGCACGGGGGCACCCCAGTCAAGGGAGCCCTCATCCTCCTGCAAATGTGGGCACAGCCCTGTGACCCGGTGCAGCCTCCTGGGTGGCCACCTCTGCATCTGAGGCCACACAGAACCCGGGACAGGACTGGAGGAAAGACAAGGGCCTCTGCGCCCAGACAGTCTGAGCACAGCTTCAGAGTGGCCCACCTCCAGGTTCTCCAGAGCCTTGCCTTGGATCACATGGCCACATGCCTGAGCCTGGTATGGGACAAGTGGACAAATGTCATCCCAAACTCACTGGGTGCCGTGGGGGCACTGAACCTCTGCCCTTCCCCTTGTTAGCATTAAGTTTAAAGGGTCTTTAAGTTACGTGCAGCTGAGTGATATTAAAACAAACAAAAAACAACTAAGTATATTCTTAGGAATGTGAATGCTCTACGATGCAATGACACTAAGGCAGAAAACACAGGAATCCTGACCCAGGATTCCGGACAGTGGTCGTGATTGTGGTCACGGGGACACTGACGGATCGGCTGTCCTCAGTATCCCAGCTTGTTTGGGGTTGTGAGCTTTGTAAAGGAAATCAAATGGATCATGTGGAGGCCAAAGAGGAGAGTGTGTCTGGGGTGAGCAATTAGGAACAGCCGGACACTTATAAACCCACGGTTATAAGACAGGGCCTCCCTCTAAGACCTCCCTGGTTCCACCAGCCAGACGTGGGCCACCAGGGGAATCATGGGCACCACAACCTTTGAAGCCCCATTCTCTGCCCGCCAGGGCTGGGTCCTCCCTGGAGGCCTCCAGGATCTTGAGGAGAAAGAGCATTGGGGAGGGTGAGGAGACAGAGGGACAGGTGCCAAGGCCCAGAGGCAGGAGGGTACAGCATGTTCCAGGGGCCATTTTGAGCGTCTGGATCAAGGTCCTGTATAGTCATCTCTCCCACCATCCCCTGAACACCTCAGAAGTTCTTCTTCAGATACTGCTTTCTCCCGGCTAACCCCCCAGCCCAGGTTGCAGCCACACTGAGATGACCCCCGCCCTGTTCCCCCACACCAGATGGTTCTCAAAGGGAGATTTCTAGTGAACTTCATTTTGCAATGGGGGAGGGTGGGCAAGCAGGGGAAGATGCTGGAGAGCAGGGGTCTCTAGGTTGGGGGCAAAGGGATTTCACCCAGAAGTGCTCTGTGTATTTATGGCGGGGGCAGAGGAGGGGGCAGAAGCTGAGATTTCCAAGGGCAAAATGGCCTCATCAGTGCAGCCCATCCTATGGAGGAGGCAGACTGGGGCACAGGCTGGCTGAAACTCCAAGGGAAACTTAGAATGGGAAGAGCGGACCCCTCGGGGACTGTTGGGGACCCTCAGTACAACGCAGAGGGAGGTGGTACCAGCACATCTGTTAACACATGCCGGCCGGCTGTCCTTTCAGTGACATTTACTCTCACAGAGAAGCACGCAAACCACGTTCCCAGCCCAGAAATAACCCGCCCTCCAGGCCTCGGAAAGCTGATCTCCCAGGTGGGTGTGTGTGCCTACTTCTGGGTCAGGTGAGGCTCCAGGGGCTGCCCCCAGGTCCTGGCCCAAAGAGGCACGTATACAGAGGTCCCTCGGAATGACCCGTCCCTCATGCCCTCCCACATCAGTGGCCCCTGCCAGCTGCTGCCTCAGGGGCCCACTGGCTATCTGGGTGAGGGTCCCAGCTGGGGTGAGGCTCCAAACTTCTGCATCACCCCTCTTCCCGTGGCCCCTTTCTCTGCCTACATTCACCAGCTTCGAATGTCCTTGGTGGCGAAGAGTGCCCAGCCTCACCCCCACCCCTACATCTCCGCCCAAAGAGCCAGTGCAAACCTCATACCAGTGTGTTCCCAACCTAACCCCAGACCCCCACCTCAAAGCCAGCCCTGACCATGTCCTGGTGGCCTCACCACCTTCCAGGCCCCTTCTGCACTCCATTCCAGCCACAGGCTTGCTGCCCCTTAGGCTTCTATACTGACAATTCCCTCACCCACCTCGGGTCCTGGGTCTATGGCCTGTCAGCCTCCAGGGCAGGCCATGAACCGGGGAAGGGGCATTCAGTGTAGGGGGCCTCCAGCCCCAGAGCCTGTGGCCTGTCCCAGGTGCTTAGTCGGTGCACTTTCCAGCCTGGCCAGTTACCTAACTGGACCTCTAGTCCTTGGAGTCCAGCTCCAGGTGGGCGGGGCAAGAAAGGGGCAATTACATTCCTTCCTGACTCTTCCCACACCAAGAGGCTTGAAAGACATGCCTGAGCAACAGGGAAAGAGCCCAGCGAGGCCAGCTCCTGGCTCCTCAGGCCTCAAGGCCCCTGAAGCCCATGGGGGTGGCTGTACCCTCAGGAGGGATGGGCTCCCCTTCTTCTTTTGCCTGCAGCCCCTGTTGTGCAAACAAGTAACCAGAGGATTCAGGACACTCTGATCAGAGTGCCTGTCTCCTTTCTAAGAGGGGGGAAAGGACCCATCTTAGCCCTGCCCTCATCGGTGTTTGGAGCTGTGACTGGGGGGAGGTGCCTGGGGCTTTTTCTGGGGAGGTGGGAGCTGGGCAGTGGGTCAAAGTCTGATCCAGGCCTCCTGAGCCTGGCCTCCACCCCACCTTCTCTGACCACGCACATGCCCAGTGCTCCTGCAAGCTCTCCTGTGGGCTCATGTCTTGTAGGGGCCAGTGGGATGGAAACAATGGTCTCATTCACCAGACTGGACACTGCCGCCCAGGCCAGCCCCTAGCTCTGAGTCATTCTCCACCTCCATCACCCAGTTATGACAAGAAGGCCATTTGAGAATGGCTTTAAGGATTTTTTTTGTTTACCTTGTTGGGGGGCCCCCTCCTCTAGGAAGCTCAGAGGGCAATGGGGAGGGGCCTGAAGGTAGCTGAGCAGGTCCAAGCTAACACCCCTCAGGCCTGGACCCAACCCTGCCCAGCCTGGCCCTGCCTGGGCTGCCCATCCACGTGGCCACCTTGTCCCACTCAACTCCCTGCAGCTCCCCCAGCCCTAAACTGTCACCTAAGACCAAGGCCCAGAAGGTGATCTCTGTATCAGCAAGCCCCACCAGCCAGGAAGGGACCCTTCCAGCAAAACTGGGTTCCTAGTTCCCACCACCACCACCTGGGGGCTTTGGAGCAAGTAGAAGGTGGGGGATTTGGCTGAGGAAGTCAAAACGGTTGGGGAGAAGGAAGTGGAAGCCCGGCCGTCTCCCCCACCCCCACCCTAGGGAGCAGGAGGGATGCTCCTTCCTATTTCAGCTTCCGGCTGGGCAGGTAGGAATCCGGCCGACCCTGGGGGGCGCCGGGAGCGGGTTGGGGTGGGAAGAGAGGATGCTCCGGGCGGCCCCGCCCCAGCCCCGCTGCCAGGCAGCGCGCGGGACGTGGGGGACGTGACCGCGCCAAGGGAGGAGCCGCCGCCGTATTGCCTGGAGTAGACGCCCTCCCTGTTCGCTACCGTATTGGCCAGAGCGCAGAGCCAACACTTAAGGCCACCAGGGTCAACGAACCCCTGAGCCGCACTGGGCATTCCAGCGCGCCAAAGGGGACCCCGTTGTTCCCCCCGGGCGGGGCACTCTTCACTGTCCCCGCGTTGGAGCTGGGCCAAGTGGGCGCGGCTCGGCGCTCGGAACATTGACTGAGAACGCTGGGTCTCCGTGACCGGCTTCCTCGCACGGCCCATCGCACAGATGGAGACTGAAGCCGGGAGGTCTGCGCTCGGCTCGCCGAGACGACGCCGGCAGGAGCCCCGGGCCTTATCCGCTCCCGCCCGGCCCCGCCCCGCCCCTGCGTCTGGGCCCAGGGCCCGATGCGCCCGCGGCCTGATCCCGCCTGATCCGGAGGCGCGTCCAATGGACTGATGGCTCTGCGTGGCTGTCTTCTCCACTGGCTTCCTCCCAGAAGGGCCGCGGGGGGCCCTGGGGTCGCCCTACTGGGCTCCTCACCTCTAAGGGGCGGTACTAGCCCCCTGCACACCTGCTAGGTCCCTGCGAGTCCTGCCCTGGAGCAAGCCAGTCTTGTCCTGCGGACACCACCAGCTAGTGAGTGGGACCCTACAGACCCTGTTGCACACGCTCTCCCTGGTCAGTTTCCTGAGGAGCATGAAAGCCTGCCCCTTGTTGCTGCCTTTCAAGCAGAGGTGTCCAGCTATAGTGAGTGAGAGCTGAGTTGCCTTCTGGGTATCAGGCCCTGCCCAAGGTCACATGGGGTCATTACAGAGCCTGCCTTGGGATCGGGGCCTGCCAATGTCCACCCCAGGCACTGACTATACCACAGACTGGGCAGGAAGGTGCCATACCTGTCTGGGCACTGCCACCGCCACCTTCAGAGCCCCTTGGGGGCAGACCTCCCACCATGGGAGCAACTCCTTAAGCTGAGCCCAAGCCTCAGTCCATCAGTCAAGGGGCTGAGTCCATCCTCCAGGACACACTCCTCCATCTGCCCCCGTCCCTCCCAGTACCCATGTGACAGCCGAAGACTTCCTGGGCCTTCAGAATGAGGCGCCGGACCCCAGAACCCTCCAACCCTCAACGCACCCACTCCTCCTCTTGACTTTGGACAGGCCTCTCTGACCTGGGTTGCATAAAGGCCATGGGTCTGGCTGCCATCTACTGTCCCACGGACCACTCAGCCTGGCCATGGTCATCACACAGAGTGATCCTGTCGTCCCAAGCACCTCTGGATGTACAGCCTAGTGCCTCTGGGACAGAGAAGCACTTTGGCCCCAGGGGCTGTGCCTGCCCCTCACCCAGAATCCAGGCAGCACCCCCCGCCCCTGCCCGGAGGCCATGACCCCCACTACTTCCCTCCCATTCACAGGCCTGCCGGCCACTGGCCTGGGCCAGCATCCAGGTGGGTGAGTTGTCAACCCACTTTTCAGATAAATAAACCAAGGTCCCTGAGGCCCCACCTGGTTTTCCCAGAGCTCAGGGCCTGGGAGGTGGGGGTGATCGCCCGGGGGTGACCAGCTCGGGGAGTCCAGTCTGATCCCGGAGCGGGTTCCCCATCTCTCTGCCCAGGGTCTCGATCAGAACCCATTGCCTGAGGGCAAGTGTGGCTTGGTGAGTGTTTAGGGCGGCGGCGAGAACAAAAAGGAGGTGAGCCCTCGGGCATCACCACCCCACCCCACCCCCCCACCCGGCCGGGAGAATATGTGTTCCCGGTTTCCCCCTTGCGAAGGGGGCCCGGGCCAGGCGTTAGCTCCACCAAATATAGCCGGCGCGCCCAGGCCGTACGCAGCGAAATGAGCTATTTATACCCGGAACCCGCTCGTTCGCCCCACAGAGCCGCCTCCTGGCGGTGCCCAGCCCCCGAGGGTCGCTCGACGGAGGGGCGCCCGGAGGAGCCGGGGAAGTCGAGGTCGGGCAACCCAGGTCGGAGGGCTCAAAGGGGTGCGGCTGGCTCCCTGGGCTCCTCAGTGAGGGCCGCCGGAGATGGGGGGCTCGTAAGTGCCCGGCGTGCCCCTGAACCAGAAGGGTGAAAGGCAAAAAGCGCGGACCCCCAGGTCGCCCCCAGGCCGGGCTCAGACTCAGCGCCGGGGCGGCTGGGAGAGTCCCGATCCCGGAGCCACGGAGCATCGGGCCATGCCTACCTGCTGCCGCTTGGTCGCCGCGCGCCTCTGCCCGCCTCACTGCCAGGCGCCGCGCCGGGGGCGACTCAGTGCTCCGGCCGCTCGCGCGGCACTTCCCCAGTGCACGTCACCGCCGCCTGGCGCCGCCCCGCCGGGACCCCGCGGGAGGGGCGACCCAGTGCTCCCCGACGGCGCAGACAGCGGCGCGGGCTGAGCCTTCTCGCCGGATCAGTCCCAACTGCCCCGCGCCCTCAGACCGGCCCCCCAGCCTCGCCAACCCCTGGCACTGAGCTGGGAGCTCTGGCCCGCAGCCCCCTCCCGCCCCTTCGTCTCCCCCTCTCTGCGCTCTCGCCTCTCTCTGCCGGGGCTGGTACCGAGCGCGACTGGGTCCCGCGTTCTCCGAGGCACCGACCCCTGTCTCCCCACTCGCCCGGGCGCCGCGCGCTCTGATAAGTGAGCGCGCGCACCCAGCCACACCCCACGCCACCAAGTGCACGCGGAACCCGTGGGACTCTCACCTCTCAACTCAGCTCTGGGACTTTGCAGGGTACTCTAGCCAAGCCCCCTGGGATCTGCGCCCCCACCCAAACCTCTGCTTTCTCCAGGGCGGGCGGCGCCCCTTTTCCTGGACTGGGGAGAAGGGAGAAGGCGAACATCGCCTGTCCCCCTACCCCGCCTGGGTGATCTTGGTCAAAGATGTCATCCTCTCTGACTTCCGTTTCCCCTGTGGAGGCAAATACAACCGCTACCCCTCCTCTTGAGCTCCCAGAACCTGGCTGTGCTGGGGGATGGTGGAGCCCCAAGGCGTGTTCCCCATCCCCATACTCCACAGACCCTCACCTAAGGGGAGATTTAATCGCAGCTGGTCCTAGGCAAGGTGCTTCAAACCCGGGTTTTCTCATCTGCAACATGGAAAGAACTAAGGTTTAAAGAGGAACCAGAGTGTGGTCACTGGTGTCCTGGGTCCAGGACACACTTGGTGACTGGTTTCAAGTCACAGGACACTTTCCACCGAGACCCCCCAAGTGTTCTGGGACTTCAATGACACCAAGCAATGGTGTCTGCGGGGTTTATCTCAAAGATTTCTGTTCATCCCAGACAGAGTGACAGAGTGAGCATCCCTGGGTGCCATCCTCTGGAGGCTTACCCCCTCCAGAGGCCAGTGGGGTGGCTCATCCCCCTTGGCACAGTAAAGAGGGGTGGGCAGAGGGTGGTGTGAGCCTTCTAGCCCAGAGTTCACCATCCAACCACTCTTTCAGAGAGACCAAGTCCACTGAGGACTTCTGATCTTTTTTTTTCCGAATGCTGGGAGACCACCCCACCACCATCCCCTGTCCAAAGAGCCCTGGCAATCACAGAGGCTGGGCCAGGTGCTGCGGCCACCCTGGCCTGGGGCCCAACCACCCTCACCCCCACATGCTAGAGAGGTTGCCACATAGGCACGCATATGTAAGACAGCAGGGAGCCCAGCCCAAGCCCTCCTGCAGCAGCTCTGCCTAGCCCTGCCAGGAGAAGCCCCACTGAGTTGGCCTGGACCCTGGGTGTCTGTAGGGGCCCTTGGGAAGGAAGGGGGTCCCCACAGGGTCTCAGGTGATACCCCCACTTGCCTATACCAACCAACAACGATCACTGGCTTCCTCACAGCTGGAGGTAGAAGGTACACCAACCTGGGAGGGCATCCGTGGGGGTGCAGGGCAGAGCTACAGAAGAGAATCCCACCCCTGTACTGAGACTTCCAACCTCTGGGGTGGGGCATCTCCCTGCTCTGCCTCAGATCATTTAGACCCACACCACACCCTGCATGGACCCCTCCTGCCATCACCTAGATGCCCTACCCCATCTTCATAAGACTTGGGAGCTGGCGCCCCACCACCACCACAGGGACCAGAGCCCCAGGCCTACAGCCCCCAACCCCTGACTCCTGCCCCCAAATGGAAGAGCTCAGAGAGGCCAATGAGGGGAGACAGATGTGGGGTGGCTGGGGTCTTCCTGACTGCTCCCCGCGCCCCTTAGACTAGGGCTGGGTCTTCTCTGAACTCTGAGACCGAGTCCCCCACCCAGTGATCTGAGAGAGTCCCTGGAGTCCACCCTGGGTCCATCTGGGGGGGCTGGGGATGGTTATCCAGGGACACTGTGATCCTGCAGGAGCCCCAAGGAGGGAGAGAACAGTTTCCCAGACCCAGGGCCCCTCAGACATGGTCTCCCATGGGAGACCGGGGGGGGGGGGGGGTGTGCAGGCTGATCAGGCACCTGCTTACCATCCCCCGCCCCCTCCCCCCTAGCAGTAGAGGGATTGTCTCATCCAGAGGTTGGAAGTCCCCCTAGCTTTGACTGGGGATGTGAAGGAAGACCAAAGCGGGGTGGCAGAGTGAGGGCTGCTGTGTGTGGCTCTGCATGGGAAACCAATCTGCTGCCAGTCAGCAGAGGGAAGAGCAGACTCCCCCCAGGCCCTCCCCTGGACTGGGACCCTGTAACAGAGGGCCAGGAACCTCCGCCACCTGAGACCCTCGGCCTTCCAAGCCCCGACCCCCCCCACTCCAGGTGCTTCAGGCTTCTTTCCGGGGCCAGGAGCCCTAAGCGCAGGAGGGAAGGAGTGGGCGCCATTCTGTGGTGCACGGGAGGCGCGGAAAAGGCCAGCGCAACCCACCCCAGGCCTGGTTGCAGTGCCTGGTCCCCCACAGGTGCCCTGGGCAAGCCCCCACCCCAGGCTGCCCCGTTCTGAGAAAGGAGTGGGTGGAAAGGGAAGCTGGTGGGTGACCTGGGGAGGTGCAGCTGCTCCTGGCGAGGTGGGGGGACGCTCTCCTTCATGACCCAAACTGCTCCTGGCCCTGCCCTCCCCCGCGGTCCACCACGCCCCGCCAGTGCCCCCACCTTCCCTGTTTCCTGGATTCTAATTCTTCCAGTTGTTCCAAATCACAGTTGTAGGTCCCATCAGGCCCTGGAACATGCACTGAGGAGCATCCAGGGCTGCCTGCACCCCCTCCCCAGCCGCTGCAGCTCCTGGGGGGTGGGCTGCGCTCCGCCATCCCCAAGGCGAGAAGTCTGCCAGGCCCATCCTCATCCCGGAGTCTGAGCTCCAGCGGGTGGGAACCAGGCTCCACCGTGCCACTATCTCCGAAAATGATCTTTGAAACCTGGAGAGGCTTCTGAGGGTCTTAGCAGCAGCACCCCCAGGGAGGGTGTGGGACAGGCCTCCTGCTCCTACACAGAGCCTGATTGCAGGCGAGGGGAAGCCTTCCTGGGCTCGATGAGGCCATGCAGATGGCCTATCCTTGAGCCCTGGGTGCACCCCACCTGACTCCAGGCCCCACCCAGTCCATTCATCCTGCCCCAGGCCTGCCTGTGCCACCCAGCACTGGCTGTCACCACCCTGTGGTCAGGATCGGGGCCAGTGCAGCCTGGGTCAGTTGAAGAAAGCCAAGTCACGGGACAGGCTTGATGGCTGAGCCAGGGCCCCCTGCTGTGGGGTCTAGCTCCTGTACCCCACCGTTCTTAGGGACCTGGAGACAGGACTGTCACAGTCGGTCCTCACTCAGAGCACCCCTGGGCCACACCTTCCATGATGCAGGGTGGGGAGTTCGCCTCCTTGAGGCAGGCCATTCCCCTTCCTCCTTGCTTGCCCCTCGGCTTTTTCTCAGAACAAGAGCCCTGAAAAATTAACCTATTGACCACTTGGCTGGCCCAAGCTGTGGGCAGAGATAGAAACAGGCTGCAGAGGCCAGACCCCTGCCCAGTCCAGCCCTGATTCACCTGTCCTCCCCACCCAGTGTTGGGCATGGGAGGTGAGGGTTTGGGTAAGGTTTGGCGTTGTCTGTGGGGGTGGGAACAGCCGACTTACTGGAAAAGACCCTGATGCTGAAAAAGACGGAAGGCTAAAGGAGAAGAGGGCAACACAGAATGAGATGGTTGGATAGTATCACTGACTCAAGAGACATGAACTTGGGCAAACTCTGGGAAATAGTGAAGGACAGGGGAGCCTGGTGTGCTGCAGTCCATGGGGTTGCAAAGAGTCAGACATGACTTAGCGACCGAACCACAACAAATGGGGTGGGAATGTCTGAAGTGGGGTTCTACAGGAAAATTGGGGTGTCCATAGAAGGAATTTGAGGAAGGGGTTGTGACTGGGGGTCAGGTGGGCTCTGCCTTAGGTCCTGGTGGGTGATCCCCTGATAGCCATTGACTTTCTCCTGCAGATCTGGCTGGTTGCTGTTCCTTGGGCCAAGCTCAGTCCCAAGGAGGGCTGCCCCAGTTGCCTACTCCTCCTAACCCTTCAACGGCCCGGAAGGGAGGGTGTCACCTGAGAGGTGAGGGACAACAGCGCATCGTGGGGGGCTGGGTCCAGGCAGGGGTAGCAGACTTGGGCGGGCCAATGGCCCCTCTCCTTGGTGGCCACAGTGCCCATGCCATTAAGAGACAGGACTGAGATGGGGTAGATGCTGCTCCCAGAGCATTCAGAACCCAAGGTCAGTGGGGCCACTGGGCGGGTGTGCCCAAGACTCTTCTCGTGGGGTGAAGGGGCCCAACAGAGAGGGAGCCATGCAGCTGGCCCAGGTCAACCCTGACATGCTCTGGCCTCAGTGTCCTGCCTGTAAAGTGACCACTCTTGGGAGGGCTTGAAAGCTCACCCAGTTCACCTGTCAGGTACATCCCCCTCCTGCCTTGTCGTCCAGCAGGATTGGTTGGGTCCAGGCCAGGGCTCCCGTGGGGACAAGCCTGCCCCACTCCCTCCCGCACCAACATCTATCTTCTGGCTTTCAGACTGAGGCCACTCCCAGCCTGGAGTCTCCCTCCATCTTCCCAAAGCCACCCATCACCCTGTACCCCTGACGCCCACCCCCGTCCTCAACTGAGCTCTGCCTTGGGCAGCCAGTGAGGGCATTGAGGTTGGGGCACCCACAGGGGGAAAACAGGGGAACTCTTAGGGTCACAGGCTCTGAAGACAGTAGCCTCAGCCTTGAGGCCACTGCCACACCCTGTGGTACCCTGTGATGCTCTCAGGAGCTCTCCTCTCCCCTTCCCCCATCATGGACGTGGAAACGGGCTTGGCCCCGCGGGAGGAAGGACTTAAGTGCAGACCTGAGCCCGGATGTGGCAGAGAGGAGGCAGGGCAGGCAGAGGCAGGGCATGGGGAGTGGGCACAAGGCCACTGGCCTGGCCAGGTATGGATGGCATGTCTGTGAGAGGTGAAGACCGGGGATGTGGCAGAGCAGCGCCCACCCCGCCCCTGCCAGATTGAGAGACTCCCGGGACTCTTCTGTCCAGGCTCTCCTCCAGACCTCTGTACCTTTGCATGTGTTGTTTGTGCCTTCTTCCCAGGGGAGATCAATGAGCCTGCTGTGGATCTGTTCCCTGGAATGTGACTCCTCCCCAGGTGGGACTGGGGGCCTGAGCTCAAGGGTCAGGCGAATGCGGGAGGATCCTGGCCAGCAGGAGGCAGGTCTGAGGTTTCCCAAAGGGCCCGGTACTTGGCCATGATTTCCCTTCTGCAGGACTCTGTCAAAACACTGGTGTCAAAATGCCCTGCCTCTCTCTGCCCACATATATATATGGAGACTCAGCTCCAGGGGAGATCTCAATAAGAGAAGACAAGGAGCCTGGTGTTGAGGTCCGCTCCCTATCCATAGGTGAGGGATGTTATTGTTGTTGTTCAGTTGCTAAGTTGCATCTGATTCTTTGTGACCCCAGGGACTGCGGCACGCCAGGCTTCCCTGTCCTTCACTATCTCCCGGAGTTTGCTCACACCCACGTCCGTTGAGTTGATGCCATCCAACCAGCTCATCCTCTGTCACCCCCTTCTCCTGCCCTCAATCTTTCCCAGCATTAGGGTCTTTTCCAATGAGTCGGCTCTTCAAATTAGGGGGCCAAATTATTTGGACATTCAGTTTTAGCATCAGTCCTTCCAATGAATATTCAGGGTTGATTTCCTTTAGGATCAACTAGTTTGATCTCCTTGCTGTCCAAGGGGACACTCAAGAGTCTTCTCCAGCCCCACAGCTCAAAGACATCAATTCTTTGGCACTCAACTTTCTTTATAATCCAGCTCTCACATCTATACATGATTACTGGAAAAAACCGTAGCTTTGACTATATGGATCTTTGTCGGCAAAGTAATGTCTCTAATTTTTAATACACTGTCTAGGTTTGTCATAGCTTTTCTTCCAAGCAGCAGGCATCCTTTAATTCTGTGGCTCATCTGTCTGTTAGTCGCTCAGTCGTGTCCAACTCTTTTCAACCCATAGACTGTAGCCTGCCAGGCTCCTCTGCCCATGAAATTTTCCAGGCAAGAATACTGGAGTGGGGTGCCATTGCCTACTCTAGGAGTCATCAACCCATAAAACCCTATAAAAAACCCATCCGCTACTCGTTAAGTCATCATTTCCTATTTCTTCCTCCTCCATCTTCTGGAAACTGCAAACCTGCATTGTGTCTCTGTGAATTTGCCTATTCCACCTCTGTCACATAAAAAGCATCACACGGTATGTGACCTTTGTGTCTGGTTTCTTTCATTCAGCACAGTGTTTTCAAGGTCCATCCACATTGTTGTCGTTATAACTTCATTCCCGTTTATGAGTGAATAATAACCTACATTTGGTTGCCCATCCATCTGTCAATGGACATTTGAGTCATTTCCAGCTTTTGGACGTTGTGACTAATGCCACTATGAACTTTCCTATAAAGTTTCTGTGTGGACCTATGTTTTCATTTCTCTTGGGTATATACCTAGGAGTGGAGTTGCTGGATCATATGATAATTCTATGTTTAACTATTTAAGGAGCTGCCAAACTGTTTTCTAACCATACCATTCTACATTCCCACCAGTAATGTATAAGAGTTCTTATTTTTCTACATCCTTGCCAACTCTTGTTAGTTTTCATTTTTAAAAAATCAAAGTCATCTTAGTAAGTGTGAAGTGGTATCTTATGGAAGTGGTGTCATATTGTTTTGATTTGCATTTCCCTATGACTAATGACATCATGTAAAATGCTGGGCTGGGTGAAACACAAGCTGGAATCAAGATTGCCAGGAGAAATATCACTAACCTCATATATGCAGATGACACCACTCTAATGGCAGAAAACCAAGAGGAACTAAAGAGCCTCTTGATGAAGGTGAAAGAGGAGAGTGAAAAAGCTGGTTTCAAACTCAACATTCAAAAAACTAAGATCATGGTATCAGGTCCCATCACTTCATGGCAGATAGATGGGAGGGAAAATGAAGACAGTGAGAGACTTTATGTTTTTGGACTCCAAAATCACTGTGGATGGTGATTGCAGCCATGAAATTAAAAGATGCTTGTTCCTTGAAAGAAAAGCTATGACAAACCTAGACAGCATATTAAAAAGAAGAGACATCACTTTGCCAACAAAGGTTTGTCTAGTCAAAAGTATGTGTGGTTTTTCCAGTAGTCATGTACAGATGTGAGAGCTGGACCATAAAGAAGGCTGAGGGTCAAAGAATTGATGCTTTTGAACTGTGGAGATGGAGAAGACTCTTGAGAGTCCTTTAGACAGCAAGGTTATCAAACAGTCAATCCTAAAGGAAATCTACCCTGAATATTCATTGGAAGGATTGATGCTGAAACTGAATGTCCAATACTTTGGCCATCTGATTTGAAGGGCTGACACGTTGGAAAAGACCCTGATGCTGGGAAAGATTGAGGGTAGGAGAAGAGGAGGGTGGCAGAGGATGAGATGGTTGGATGGCATCATTGACTCAGTGGACATGAGTTTGAGCAAACTCCGGGAGATAGTGAAGGACAGGGAAGCCTGATGTGCTGCAGTCCATGGAGTTGCACAGTCAGACCCAACTGAGCCACTGAACAACAACAATGACTAATGACAGTGAACATCTTTTCATGAGTTTAATGGCCATTTGTATATCTTCTTTTTAGAAATATCTGTTCAATTCTTGTACCATTTTTTAAAGTGGATTGTCTTATTTGGTTGAGTCTTAAGAATTCTTTATATGTTCTAGAGCCTTATCATATATATTTCCTGGGTTGTCTTTTCACTCTCTTGTATAGTTTTTTGGTACAGAGAAGTTTTATATTTGTTTCTTTGGTTGTTGTGTTTTTGGTATCATAGCTAATAATTCATTGCTATGAAGATGTACCCGTATGTTTTCTTCCAAGAATTTTATGGTTTTAGCTCTTAGGTGTTGGCTGTCGAGTGTTGAGTGGATTTTTATGTATGGTGTGAGATGGGGATTAGACTTTATTATTTTGTACACGAAGATCCAGTTGTCCCAGCACCACTTGTTGATCTATTACTTCATAATTACAAAAATAGATTTAAAAAAATAAGCCTGCTCTTGTGTTTAAACTGAAGTAGATATTGCTGAGCAAGGACATCCCTTTGGGTCTAGAGGCTGTCCTGGTCTCCCCCTCCTACTCCTGGGGCAGTAGAGCCCTGCCCCAGTACTTTGTCCCTTCCAGCACTTGCATCTCAGTGGGCAGATCATCAGCTTCAAGCCGGAGGCCTTAGTGAGGAGTATGAAGCAGGAGGCAGGCTCGCCTGGGTGCTGCGGGAGGAGCAGCCCACCCTGGCATAAAGGGCATGGGTTGTCTGGAGCCTTGGCTGCAGCAAAAGCCAGTGGCTCTGCAAGGCTGATCCAGCCTGGGGAAGCCAGACCAGGTCAGGCAAGGCCATCAGAGAGACCCATCTCTCCCTGGGATAAGGGAACCAGTGGATGCGGGTACAACCTTCCCCTCTTAGTTCAGCCTTTTGGTCTGGAGGCTGGGTAGAGCATGGCCCCTAGGGTTTAGGCTCTCCCTGCCCCCACCTGCTGCCCCAAACCCTTTGGAGCCAGTCACCACCACCCCCACTTTTCCTCCCACTTGCTTCATTCCACCTCTCCTTGGTCCCACAGGTAGCCACTGGGGTTCTGCCATCTCTGCCCCATTCTGGGCTGTGGGTGGGGGCAGGAGGGGGGGTCTGGGCTCCCAGTGGCCCTTCTTGGAGCCAATCTAGGTCCTAGGGGTTGGAACTGTCACTGTGCCTCCTACTGGCAGCAGCCCCCCCATCTCCCTATTCGCTCCTTGTATCCACACACCACCCTCTCCCTGGGTACCCCCAGACCTGTGCCCTCCAGACCCCACAGGCAGCCCTTCCAGCCTTGGTCCCTGCTACCCATTCCTCCCTCCTTTCCTCCTGGAGGCCACCCAGTCCAGGGACCCAATGGACAGCTCCTCTGTCTGCTGCTCGCAGAGCTCCCTCTGGGTCCTGCAGGCTCAGGGGTTGCTGCTATGAGACGTCACCTCCCTGTGCCCCCGCCCACCTCACCAGTTGCTGTTTGCCCCAACCTGGGGCCTGAGCGAGGCATGGCTAAGAGCGGTGGAGTGGCCAGCCAGGGAAGGACTGGGGGCTGGAAGACCACTGGGAGCTGGCGGGGGCGTCCCTCTGCTGGCAGGTCTGGCACAGCCCTCTCAGCCAGGGGCTTGGAACAGAGCTGGCAATCACACAAGCTGTGCTGGCAGCGGCCGCTCACATGGCCAGCCTTGACCTGCAAGTGCACCTGCTCTCCAGGTGAGGCACGATGCCCCTTCCAAGGTCGGGGCAGCCGAGGAGGCTGACTGAGCCCAGCACAGCACAGACTCCCGCTCACTCGGGTACCTTGCCCAGGGGCACCTGGCAAACGCTTGTACTCCACACTCCTTGTCCAGGTCCCTGACCCCTCAAGTGCAGTGGCACTTTTTACACCCCATCTTCTTTCTCTGGCCATCTTAGGGTGGCTCTGTCCCCTCTCAGGGTCCCTGAGACAATCCTCCTATTCGTGACCCCAAGGCACCCCTGCATCCCAGGCTCCCTGAGGACCTCAGTACCTTGGGCCCCCTGCACAGCGGGCCTCCCCCTGGAGTCCCTCTTTCCCCCACTCCCACATCCGGGCCCAGGGAAGTCCTGCAGAGCCTCAGGCCCGGGCCGTGGCCCCCCAAGGCTGGGAGAACTTTGCCTGCCCTGGGGTCTGGAACGGTGCCCAGAAAAGAGTAGGCACTTCATGAATGCAGGTGAGTGAGGACATTTGGGGAAGGGCCCTCCACACACCGCCCAGCCTCCTCTCCACCCCCGTAGCCCACTGCCCACACAGTGGCCAGAGGGAACCTCCCAACCGCCCCCCACCAACCCCCCGCCCAGGCCTCTATCTCACTTCCTCCGCCACCATTCAGGTCTCACTTGCTCAGATGGGCTGCCTGGTGGCCCAGACAACTTAGCCCTGGCTATGCTCTCAGCCCCTGACCTTGCTTTGGCCGACTCTCTCAACCTTACCCTCGCCGGGGATCTGCCTACTTGATTAGGGGTGAGCTGGGTGTGGGTTTTTTGTTAGTTGGTTTTGCTGTCTAGGGCTCCAACTTGGCTGACCTGGGCTGCCTTCTCTGAGGTGGTACCCAGACTCATAGCTCTCCACTCACCCCCTAATCTCAACTTGGAGCATCTCAGCCCCAGGGGACAGAGGTCATGCCCCAGCCCCTGCCTGGCCCCTGGAGGCCTGGGAAAGTCCTCCTGAGGTGGAGGATATGGATGTCTCAGCCCACCCCGCCCTTGGCTTTCACTAGGCCGGCATGGACGGCTGGAGGACACAGCCAGGATTGGCAAGGAACCAGGCCAGGAGCCACCAAGGGGCCGAGAGAGTGGACCGGGCTTCGTGCCAGGCTGAGCGTAGGTGCAGCCACCGAGAAGAAAGGCCTTGCTCAACCTTCCTGTGCCAACCGCAGCCCTCCTCCTCCCAGTGACTCAGCACAGCTCGGCAGAATGCCTGGGGGCACTCAGGGAAGGGTAGGACACAGCCAGTCCCTTGCCCCTTGAGTGCCAGCTCACAGGTGGTTTCCAGGAAGACATGCGAGTGGGTCCTGTCCCCACTCTGCTTGGCCACTCCAGCTCCCGGCCTCCCTCACCTTTGGCCTCCTCACTTTCACCCCAGAGTGTGGACCTTATGGTCTCTGGGGATTTGGTGACTAGAATTCCTTAGCCCAGAACCCCTGGCCCAGAATTACAATGGACAGCAAAGTGAGGTGGACACCAGCCCCCCGGGCAAGACGGCTGCCAGGGTCAGCTGACCTGGTGAGGCGCACCCCCTCTTGGTTCCCACTCGTTGGGCAGCTCGTCCCTTTGACAAGAGCCTTGCAAGGAATACCCTCCTCTGTCCTGCCCACGTCCAGAGCCGGGCCTCTGTCTCAGGCCTTGACCTCTAAGAAATGGCTACCTTGGGCCCCCTCTTCTCTGATCTCTTCCAGGAGCTCTGTGCTTGCCACCAGAGGCCCTTCCTGGTTGTGGGCCATGAGGATGCCCTCCCCTGCCCCAGTTTGCTGCCCAGTTCACAGGGCATTGCTTGTTTGGGGACAGGGGCAGGGACCTTTCAGCTGGCTGACCATGGCCTGGCACATACTTGGGTGAGGGGAGAAGGACATCTCCCACGAAGCCCCGACTGGTCCCTATTTCCTTGGGATCCCACCAGGGAATTGGTCCACCCACTTCTGGAAGTCCGTCAGGGCACACAGAGGCCCAGGCAGCAGATAGAAGCCTGGCCTTTCCTGCCCTGGGGCCCATGAGCAAGTGGGTAGGTCATTGTAGCCCAGCACAGGCACCTTCCTAACCCAAGGGGGAAGTGACTTGCTCAAGGCCATGTGTCCAAGCTGGCCCCACCCAGATCCCTGTGATTTGGGGACCCCATGAGAGGCCTGCAGTAGGGCTCCCACTGTGAGGTCAGCTCCCAGCACCATGAGTGCTGTGTCCAAAAACTGGAGGAAGGACCTGGAGTCAAGGGCAGTCAGAATGGGGGCCTTGACAGGCAGCTCTTTGTTCTCTCTGCCACCACTAGGGGACACTGTCCTCAAAGGGCAACCAGCTGCCACACCAGTGTGCCCACACAGGGGTCACTCAGTGATCACCCAGGACAGGCAACATTCCAGGATCTGGGGGCCAGAGCCCAAGTCCAGCCCTTTGATGGGTGGGCATCCTGGTTTACCCCACCCCACAATGAGCTAGCCTGCCACCCAGTGTTGACATCTGCTCTGAGCTTAGGTGTGGGGGAGGCGGGGGTGCCAATGGGAGCAGGATGGCTGACTCCCCCCAGGCTGGCAGCCTTGGCCCACTCCTGAGGGCTCTGGCCTCAGTTTCCTCATCTGTAAAGTGTGGAGAGTTCTAGAATCACTCGAGTGTGGCTATGAGGGCTCCATGCGATATGGGTGCCATCCCAGATGACATACTGGGAAGCAGGGCTCCTCAGAGCCCACTGGCTTCTCAGGAAGGTCCAGCATTAGCCCTTTGCTGGCCCTTCAGCGGCCCTGCAATGTTCTTATTATCCCACAGGCATTGAACCCTCACAGGCTCCCACCGTATGCTTGGGGGTGCAGGGACAGTTTGATCCTGGTTATGCTAGTCATGCAGGTGCTGGGCAGGGAGTTAACCTAAACCTCCACTGTTCTGTTACCACATCTGTGAGGAATGAGAACAGGGTGGCCTGTGGGCAACTGGCCCTGGAGAGCTATCATCCCAGGGGAAGCAGTCTGTGGCGGGTTGAATGATGGCCCCAAAAAGATGTGTTCTGGTCCCAGTACTTCAGGATGTGACCTTCCTTGGAAATAGGGACTTTTAAAAATATGTTTATATATTTGGCTGTTTCAGGTTTTAGTTGTTGCATGCAGGATCTTCAGTCTTCATTGTGGCATGAGAGATTTTTAGTCGCAGCATGTGGGATCTAGTTCCCTGATCAGGTATCGAAGCTGTGCTCCCTGCATCGGGAGTTGTGGAGTCTTAGCCACTGGACCACCAGGGAAGTCACTGGAAGTAGGAACTTTATAGATGTAATTAGTTAAGATGAGGCCACATGGGAGCAGGGTGGGTCTAACCCAATAGGACTGGTGTCTTTGGAAAAAAAGCCTGTGAAGAGAGATCCAGGAGGAAGGCCATGTGATGATGGAGGCAGAGAGTGGAATGATGTGTCAGTGGGCTGAGGGACACCAAGGATAGTGCCACTAGATACCTGAAGCTGGAAAGGGTGGGTCAGGATTCTATCCAGGTCTTTGGAGGGAGCAAAGCCCTGCAGACACCTTGATTTGGGCTTGTGACCTCCAGAACTGTTATCTCAAGACCCCCGGTTTGTGGTCACTGTGCGGCCCCAGGACAGACACACGGTCCGTCAGCACTGGCTACAGTGTGGATGCAGCAGGCTGGCTGAAGGGTCACTTGCCTTGCAGGGTGGGCAGAGGGCATTCTGGGTGGAAGAGGGGGTCTGGTCTGACCGGCAGGATGGTGGGCAGGTCGGGGGAGACAGATGGGGAGAATGTTGGGTCTGGCCTGACCTATGGGAAGATCGGGCAGGGAGATGGGTAGAGAGTGATCAGCGTGTCCCTTCTCCCCTTCCATGAGCATCTACTGAGCTCCTGCATATGGGGCAGAGATAAGGGGCCGAGCTTCAGAGCCCAAGTGGACAAAGTTGCAGACCTTAGTGGGGCGGTGGGCCCACCAGGAGTGACAAGTTCCTTCCCAGGATGCTGAGGGCCCACCTCTGGCCTCCATCATTCTGGGGGCTGCATGACGTGCAGGGGCAGGGGAGTACCATCCCTCTCTGGGCCCAGCACCCCAGAAGCCTTATCTGGGGCTCAGGTGAAGGAATCAGAGGTTCTGGGATATTGGGCGGTTGAAATGGTAGGAGCTGGCCCCACCATAGGAATCAAGGGCCACCCTTAGGGTTAGTGCCCAGGGTCAGGGTCAGGGTGGGGTTTATTGCAGGGACAGGGTTATGGTTGGGTGGGTCAGAGTGTGAGGTGAGCAGAAGTAATGCCATGGCAGGCAACTTAGATTAGGAGTAGGCCTTCCTACTTCTGGATGGTAAGATTATCAGGCCACCTGGATCAGCTTTCGCTTAACACTGACCGCTGTTTGCCAATTAAGAACGGGGCGGAAACCCCCGGGAAAGACCCGCGCGCGCAAAAGTTTTGACCAATGGAATTGCTTTATCCGCAACTACCAACGGTGTGTGCTCACCCTATAAATTTGTGTAACAGCTTGGGCTCGGGGCTCTCTGACCCCGCACCACTGCATTGGATGTGGCAGGAGCCCTGACTCGAGTCAGCAATAAACTTCCCTTTTTGCGAGTTGCATTGTCTTGGAGGCCATCTCTCTTCCCGCTCGGGGATTCGGACATCGGGCATAACAAGAGTTAGGGGGTAGGATTAGTGTTGGTGAAGTCACAGAGTTAGGGTCAAGGTCAGGGCTCCGGTTAGGGTTAGTGTGTGGATAATTGGAGGGAGAGGGTCATGGTGGGGTTGGTCAGGTTTCAGAACGTGGATGGTGAGGTACAGAGCTCATATTTGTTGTTAGGATTTATTTTTATTCAAAAGTGTGTATCCTCTCGGTCCTTTTGGTTTATACACACACACCCCAGAGCCCCTTCACTTGGGCTGACCCAGCACCCATGTAGTTCATATTGTTGTTGTTTCTGATTCTGAAATCCATGAGGAATGGAAGGCATTATCTCTACTTTATGAGAAGAGCAAACAGAGTCCCAGAAAACTGTACCAAGAGGAGCGGGCCTGAGGTTTGAAGCTGAACTGCCCTTTGAAGCTGGACTGGGGACAGTGAGGCTGCCCAGGGCCTATAGGATATCGGTTAAAGGTCATGCGGATCCTCTATGGCTTCTCCAGGCAGGTAGGCAGGACTATTTTCACGTGGTTTCTATGCACTGATAGGATCACATCTTCCATTTTCCAGGAGGCTTGAATTATTGATCTGCCTGATGTTTAATAACCCCCGGACCTCCCTCAAAGAGCTGCCTCTTAAAGCAGAGCTTTTCTTACTATTAACTGTGTTGAGAGGTCTGGTAGGAGCAGCTTGGGGACTGGCCCTGTGCAGCTAGAATGCCATCAGGGTGGAGAAAACACAGATGGGGAGGAGAGGCTGGACCAAAGACTATGTCCCCTTCTCTGCTGCCATCACTGTCTCTGTGCCCATTACTTCCTGGAGCTCCACGGTGCCACTGGCCAGGCAGGCTGAACATGGGTGTCTCCGTTTGTTGGGACAAGTGGTCCTCTTCAGCTCCAGTAGACCTTCAGATGCTGGGGAAGAGGGTCTCGAAGTATGGGATGGGGGCCTTGGCATAATGGTTTGCTCACTGCCTCTGTGAGGTGGTTTTGTGTTTTTTTTAACTCATAATTGGACACACAAAAACCAAAGCACACAGGTTATGAGTGCAAACATTAATTCTCATAAGTCAAGCACACAGTGCAACAGCGCCCAGAACAAGGGTGCTGGCCAGAAAGGCCATCCCGCCACCCTGAGCCCGCTCCCCCGGGGCACGCAGAGCTCACTGCTTGCCCGCCTCTCCCGGAGCCCCCTCGAAGTGTCTGCGTGTTTCACTGCCAGAGGATCCACGCGTGAAGACGCAACTCTAGTGGTCTAGGACGTTTACTCCGCTCCACGCCCACGTGCAGCCTGGGCCCCTTCCTTCCCAGGTACAGCTCCCTGTAGGCCCCACCCCGACCCGTCAGAGCCGCCAACAGCTTCGGGGCTACGAGACCGGCGGGATCGCGGAACCCGGCCACCTGCCATCCACCTTTAGTCCGGAGCCTTCCTCGCTCTGGTGTACCTGCGCACGGGAGGGGCGCGAAGAACGCGGAACCAGATGTCAGAGCTCGCGTTTCCGGCCGGCGGAACCCGAGCGCTGTACCGAGAGCGCCCGGACAGCGGCCGACAGACTCCGGTTACCATGGCAATGCGGAGGGACAAGAGGCTGCTCGGGGCCAGCGTTCCGGGTGAGGCTCGGGCGCAGGGGCTACGCGGCGGGGCGTCGAGGGGCTTCACGGGCCTGCTACGCGAGAAGGTGTGGCCCTTTGGGTCGCTTTTCACGGGCGTCGTCGCTTTTCTTGGAAAAACTCGAGACGTCCAAGTCCTGCCAGACGCCGCGCACTCCCTTGGGGCCACCCTGCAGGGCTGTGGGCGCGAGAGCGGTGCCGGGCCCTCGGAGCCCGGTACGCAGAGCCCGGACTCTTCTCTGCAGCGCCCGTGTCGCAGACGGGGTGGGAAGGCTGGGGCGTTCGCTGGCCCCACGCTTGAGTTTTCTGCGTTGTTACTCGACCCCTTCAGGAACCTGAAGAGGTGGGCGCTGCAGAGATGGGAGAGTTTACCGGTTCCACAGCCAGTGAGGACAGGTTCAGACCCAGACAGCCTGGTCCAGAGTAACTAAAGAAAAAAAATTATTTGAGATTTACAAAAGAGTTGCAAAAGAAGTATAAATATTGCCTCTGTACTTTTACCGAGGTGCCCCTAAATGTTAATCTCTTATGTTACCATAGTTTTTTTTAGCAAACTGAGGAAACTTAACTCATACAAAAGTATGATCTAATGTACAGGATTTATTCAGACTCAGCAATTATCCCACGGATGACTTTTCTCTTTTATAAGATCCAATTCAGGACCGTCCGTGTTTTCTTTCTTATTCTTTAATCTGGAGCTCTTCCTCAGTCATTCCTTGACTTTTTTATGAGTCAGTTATTTTGTAGAATGCCCCTCAGTTTGGGTTTATCTGATGTTCCCTTACGATTACTTTTAAGTCAGGCATTTTTGGTAAGAAAAACCTTACCTGTGAAATTGTGTTTTTCTCTGCATCTTATCAGGAGTTGTATAATGTCGATTTGTCCCATTAGTGCTGACACTAACTTTAGTCGTTTTTGTTAGGAGATATCTATAAGGTGTTTCCATCACTGAGTTACCATTTTTCCCATGGGGAGTTAGTTACTTTGAAAGTGTGTGAATATATTGTTTATAACCATACTGCCAATCACTAATTTTATCATCCAGAAGTGAGCATTTTCTGAAACAATTGTTAGTGTTGCTTTTGCCACAGAGTGATTTTTTCATTTCCGTTATTTTTACTTTTTAAGTTGGAATTCTACTGTAAGGAAGAACCTTCCATATTTTAATTTATTCAGTTATTTATCTTGGCATAGACATTTTAATTCTATTTCATAGGTTATAGACCATTACTAAGGGCTTCCAAGGTGACTCAGTGGTAAAGAATCTGCCTGCCAATGCATGAGACACGAGAGATGGGGGTTCAATCCCTGGGTCAGGAAGATCCCCTGGGGCAGGAAATGGCAACCCACTGCAGTATTCTTGCCTGGAAAATTCCATGGACAGAGGACCCTGGCCGGCTACAGTCTATGGGGTTGCAAAGAATCACACAAGACTGAGCATGCACACACAGAAGTCCATTACTATCATTTATTTTGTTGCTCTGTTATGAAAATTTGGCCCATTCAGGTTAGCTTTGATGTCCTTTTTAGCCTATCCTCAACATTTTGAACATTTCCTTATTATCTGGTACCATAGGATATTCTGGACTCAACCTTGTGCTTTCCTTGACCTAACCTCGAATCAAAAACTTCTCTAAGGAGTGTTAGTTCCTTTTAATTTAGAAGATTTTTTTTTTTAGAAACCAAGATCTTTGGAGGTATGCTCATTGCTACTGGAGGGTTATTACTTTTTGGCTTTCTCAATGGGCAGCACTAGGAAACATAAATTTGTGTACCCCCTATATATCTGTATCTATTTCTATATCCATACATCTGTGTATATATTAAAAACTGAGTTTATATTGATACCTCCAATTTCAGTCTCACCACAGGGTTCTTTCTATTAATACATTCCTTTTTACTCTTAACTCTGGCTCCCATTGTCTCAATCTGGTCTGGCCTTTGTCCCCGAGTCATGTCTGACTCTTTGCAACCCCAGGGACTATAGCCCACCAGGATACTCTGTTCGTGGAATTCTCCAGGCCAGAATACTAGAGTGGGTTGCCATTTCCTTCTCCAGGGGATCTTCTCCACCCAAGGATCGGTCCTACATCTCCTGCACTGGCAGGTGGATTCTTTACTGCTGAGCCATAGGGGAAGCCCTATTGTCCTCAGTATGTTCACCTTTTTGCTCAATTCTAGACTACATATAGTTTCAGTATTGCCAAGCCATATTTCTGTGAGAAATAAACCTACTTAAGTAGAGTATGATATTTGGATGTGCTAGTTTTTTATTTTTTCTTTTAATATATAGTCAGAATCTATTTTACAAAGTTGCCTTAGTGTATTTATGTTATTAATTTGTAATAAAGTTAGGTTTATTTGTTTCTGATTATATTTCACTTTGAGTCCTTATTGATTCCACCCCTACCCCCCCGTGCTGTGCAGTTTGTGGGATCTTAGTTCCCCATCCAGGGATTGAACCTGGGCCCTTGGTGAAAGCACTGAGTCCTGACTACTGTACCACCAGAGAATTCCCAAGTCCTTATTGATTTTAAGTCTTGGTATCTGAAACATTTATGTGGTTCTAAAAGTATGAGCAGATTATCAACTCTTAACTACAAGGCTGTTCAACTTATCTCCTATTTGATCATTTATTTGCTTTTTTGGGTGGGGTGGGGGAGGCATGGGAATTTGGCAGCTATAAATTCAGAGTATAAAAAAGCGCTATATTCTCCTCACTTTAGCAATATCCCTCATCCCCAGCAAGTACCAGGATGGAATTAAGATCCATCTGCTGCTCTTCTCTCACCTCAGGTTTTACAAATGGTTGTGGGTACTATCTGCCAGTCAGTGAAAGACAGAAGTCATCGGCCTGTAATTTTCACCCCCTTGATGCCCTTAATGATCACCTGTACTGAGCTTTGTTCACTCGGGGGTTCCAGAGGGTGCCAGCCTTGAGTCCTCTGTCCCGAATACAGAAATGAGCCACCTCTGGACTTTCTTTCAAATCCCACAAATATGTTTCATAGATTTGGGTTTATTAAATATATTTACAGAGCACCAGTAAGACAACATTCTGTTTCTGACTTTGAGCCTTTACAAACAGCCTTTTGTTGTAACTTTTAGATTTTGCAACTGCTTATGTTTTATTGAGGTCATGCAATGTATTTTCAGTTAAGTACTTGTCAATGTTTATTCCAAAACAGTTGCTCCAAGTTTTTAATCAGATGAACAAAAGTATTATTAGTTCCATTGTCACGTCTGCAATCGGGTAGCCTGTGAGTTCCTCTCTGACTTGGATGTGCTTTGCTCTGATGACTTGGTCATCTTGGCAAGGGCTGAGATTGGCAAGGACAGAATCGTTCTCCCAGGCTCCTGCCCTATACATCTGGCTTGCAATCCCAGCAGGCAGCATGCCAGAGAGGTGGGGCACTGCCAGGGCAAAGCAGGACAGGGCAGGCCCCTCTGCAGAGCCCACTTGGCTTGGAAAGCTGTTTCTCTTCTATGGAGCTCCTTTTCATAATTCCTTAGGACTCATCCTTTGTCCCAAACTCTTTTAAGTATGATACCGGCTGTCAGGAGATGCTTGGCCATGGGTCCTCCTCACAGCCCTTTCTCTGTCATTATCCGTTTAGAGACACCTCCGAGTCTCTCACTGCCTGGACACGCCGACTTCTGAGCCTTTTTCTTGCTGGCCCCTTTGATCTGACAAGGATAGTCCTGCATAGTCAGGGTCAACCGCTGCAGACCACTGCTAGGTTTTGGGTAAGAGAGTGAGTGAGTGCCCAAGTTCTTCCACACTATCTACTGTTTGGTCTGTGGCAGTGTCAATGCTCCAGGGGTGCATTCCAGCTCACTCAGGACTGAGGTGTTCTTCCAGATGGGACTTCTGCTGCTTCTGTCTGCAGCCTGCAAATTTTCCATGTTTGGGAAACCAAGGCTTTCATGAAGAGTAATTTCCATCTTCCTAAGACCCAGGGGTTTCCAAGTGCCTTTTAGAACTGACAGATTAATCCTCTTTAGATTAAAAAAAAAAAGTTTAGAAAGCTCAGCATTTTACAGATGAGAACATCAGAGTGATGAGGCAACCTAGCCTAGCCCCGCTGAGCCCACTGGTTCTCTTCGAAGACCGTGAGTGCTACAGGCCAAGCTGAGTTGACAGTGGACTTCCCACCTACCACCTTCCGCTTTCGCCAGTTTTGTTTGGCCCCTCCCAGAAACTGGGTGCTTGCTGGGGATGCCTGCTGGCTGACAGACAGACGGGGTCCCGGTTTGGAATCTGGTGTTTAATAAAAGCTGTTAATCTCAGCCTCAGGGCTTTCAGGATTTATAACGGAAGCAGGGCAGGCTGTCTGTGTTGGAATGGGAAGGAAAGGAGCACGAGCGCCGGGCATGTCGGGGTGCAGTGGAGCATACACAGTAGAAGCTAGTTCCTTTCTGGGGATCAGCTGGAGGTCCAGAGGGAGCTGTAGTGGGCAAGGTGGGCTAGCCCCCGTCCTAGGGGTCTTTTTTAAAAGATAATTTTATTTGTTTTTTGGCTGTGCTGGGTTTTCATTGCTGCTCGGGCTTTTCTCTGGTTGCAGAGAGCCGGGTCTACTCTCTAGTTGCAGTGTGCAAGCTCCTCATCGCGGTGGCTTCTCTTCTTGTGGAGGGTGGGCTCTAGGACATGCTGGCTTCATCAGTTGTGGCACGTGGGCTCAGCCGTTGTGACTCGCTGTCTCTAGAGCAGACTCAGTAGTTGTGGCACACAGGCTTAGTTGCTCTGAGGCATGTGGGATCTTTCCGGATCAGGGATCGTACCTGTGTCTCTTGCTTTGGCAGGCAGATTCTTTACCACTGAGCCACCAGAGACACCCCCTAGATGTCTTCATATACTGTGCCAAACAGGTTGAACTTTTTTTTTTCAACAAGGCCATGTGCCATGGGCACAGTATCACATGATCAGATTTCTATACTGGAAGCATAATTCCCAGGGGTGGCTGTGCGATTGGTGCATTTAAGAGGCGAGCCTGTGGGCGTCCTCAGAAGAGGGACCCCTACTGACTTCACAGACCTCGGCCTGCTGTCTCCATAAAGAACCATAGTGATGACTCACGGGCACTTCATCAACGATCACAGTCACATCGGCATCATTTAAAGTTGTATATTTGCTTAAAAAGTGATTCTTTGCCTGTGATTGTGCACAGGTATGTAGGTGGCCCGTGAATGCATGATTTCTGTTGACAAGTGAGTTCTGTGCCAGACCCCAGAACTCACAAGGCCACCTACCAGCCCGCAGTCACACAGCCCCACCATAGGCAGTCGGGTTTGTGCATATGTTGGGGTTTGCAAGGGGCCAGCCATTAGACGTCCAGTTAGTGTGGGTGAACCTGAAATTTTGGAGGTCACCGAGTCGCCTTGTTATCTCAAACTGGACTGTGCCTGAACTTGGTGGCCAGCCTGACCTGCCAGAACACTGGTTTCCCAGTGGTCCTGGGTACCCTGCACCAGGGCAGGGGCCACAGCTGAGCAGGATGTGAGCCTCCTGAAGGCTTAGCGGAGCCACTTCCTGCCGTTTCCTCTGGGCGGGGCCTCCAGCCGCTCCTCTCTGTATTCCTGTGCCTCTCTGTCTTGTCCCAGCAAGGATGACAACTCGTTGGGGTGGGGACCTGGCCCATATGTCTCCAGCAGGTGAAACAGCACCTGAGATGTAGTGAGCGCTGAATAAGTACTTGTTGAATAAATGAATGGATTTAAGAAAGTTTGCTATGTCTGTGAGAATTTTACGTTACTTAATGTCATGTTTCTCTGACTACAATGATACACATCCTGCATGGAATAGAAGCAAGCATTTGTTCTCTCCTTGTGTGCCAGGAATTGGGGTACAGAACAGGTACCTGGGACATTCGGCAGGACATACTTGGGGAATCCCCTCAGCTGTCTGCATGGGGGAAATACTTGGCACCTGACTGATCTTGAAGCCAGTAACTCCAGTTTTTTACTGAATTCAAAACTTGTTAAAGTGAATGTCGGTTTTCCTGTAGTTCACTGATACCTCCAGTAACACATGTAAAGCTCAGGTTATTGTCAATCTAGAGTGACCGGAGCTGAAGGGTGAGGGCTGGCGATCCAAGTGTGGGGGACTAGGCTATGTTGGAGTGGGGGAAACCATGAACAGGGTCGCAGAGGTGGGCCAGGCACCTCAGTGGATGCAGGGCTGTCCTCTGTGGTGGAGCGCACAGGGCTGTGGGCACTTTAAGGAAGCCGAGCCTTTGAAGCAGGAGGATAAAGGGTTTGGAAGGGCCCGGGAGAGCAGAGATAGCTGCCTTCCCCCAGTTCCTCTGCTCTAGCCCCAGAGCCTCAGTTTATTATTGTCCTGGGATAGTTTTTTTCCATTTAGTTATTTAGTACATACTTTTGAGCGTCTCCTGTGTGCTGGGGTTCCAAGTATGGGATACCATATGGAGCAGGTAGGAAAGAATGACACATAAGCAGTAAACACCATCTCCTGATAAGTGCCAAGCGGAGACTTTGAATGTGAATAGGGCTACATCCTTGCACCAGGTTTGGTTGAAGATGCGGGAGGACTTCCTGGAGTGACACTTGAGTTGGTCTCAGGGACAGGAAGGAGCCTACATGCCGGTTTCCAGGCAGAGGGGCAGCTGACTGACAAGGACCATTAGGCACCCCCCAGCCCTGAATGTGGTGATCCAGGTGTTGTAAGCGGACTCAGGAACAGGAAGCCCTTGTGGGTGTGGTGGGGAGGGAAGGCTTTTTTTTTTCTAACCCATCCCTTTGGTGGCCACAAAAGGGCAAGTATGGGGGGAAAAAACGGGCAAGTATGTAGCAGAGGAGCCAGTTCAGGGTCAAGTCATTGAGGCTCCAGGTGAGAGATGATGGTGGCTGAAGGGCGGCCTGGAGGATGAGAACAGGAAATACAGGCTCGTTCCAGATGTTTAGCTTGGGCAGCTGGATGGAGGTGGGGTGCCAATGGCAAGCTGAGGGCTGTGGGGGCAGGGGCATACAGAATCAAAGGTGGCAGGCCCAGGGGTTTCCATCAGGTGCCTGTGGGTAGAGTGAGACTGCCTAGCTGGAGAAGGCGTAGAGGCCGGAGTTCTCCTCTGCTCCAGAGCCCTGTGGGGAGGCCACCACGCTGTCGCTGGTAGAATAGCGCTATCAGGACTCTTGCTTCCAAGTTCATCCTCCGTCCTTCCCTGCTCTCACAGTTAGAAGGCCTGCTTCCTCCCTGATGCCACTCGTCAGGGGGTGCTTCCTCCGCCAAGCATTATCAGCATACACCTAGTGGACGTCTTACATTTTACTCAGTCTCCACACTAGCTGCCAGCCCCACGGGATGCCTGTGGCAAGTCCAGGTTGTCGGCTGTGCTTCTCCCGGCTGCTCTGAATCAGGGCAGGACCCCTCTCCTCAGGTTCAGTAATGTCTTAGAGCAGCTCACAGAACTCCGGGAAGTGTTCACTTACTAGATCACCAGTTTATTGTAAGTGGACACAACTCTGAGCAGCCAGATGGAAGAGGACGAGGTGGGCGGGAGGGTCTGGGAGCTCCCACCCCCTCTCTCGCAGCATACTGCCCTCTATGTCTCCACATCTTCACCAGCCTAGAAGCTCTCCAAATCTGGTGGTTCAGGGGTTTTTATGGGTGCTTTTGGAACCATACATAATAATTAGTCAAGCCCATTCACCTGCCTTCACTGATCAAGGTAGTTTTAAGACTTGGATATCCTGCCAGCAACACGTAACCTAAACAATGTTTGCCTGAGTTGTTTTCCGGGACTTGGGGTCAGCTGTATTTAGTTTGAGCTGAGCCAGTTAAGACTGGATAGGATTGCTGACCCTCCAACAGGACAAGCAGGAATGTCTGCTTGGTGACCTTTTGACATCGGAGAGTCGAAAACCCCACCCTCAAAACGTGCAGAGGAGGGCTTCCCTGAGGGTCTGGTCCCTGGTCCATGAAACTACTGAGCCCGCCTGCTCTGGAGCCTGTGCGCCACAACTCGAGAGGAGTCCACACCCCAAAATAAAATGCCCTGCATGTCGCAACTAAAACCTGATGCAGCCACATGAGTTAATGAATTTAAAATAAACTTATGAAAACATGCAGAGGCCTGTATCCTAGTGTGTAACTGGGATACTGTGGATAATAATAACTAGGATAACTGTGAAGATCGATTACTAATCTTCTTTTTAATATTTACTTATTTGACTGCACTGAGTCTTAGTCATTGCTTGCAGAATCTAGTTCCCTGACCAGGGATTGAATCCAGGCACCCTGTGCCGGGGTCCAGCCTCGGCAGGATCCAGGGGGTACCCTCAGGATGAACGGCGTCGGCGCGAGAGAGAAGACACGTGAGATTAGCCTTGATAGGGCCAAGTCTTCGAGGAAGAGAAAGAGAGAGAGAGAGAGAGAATGACCAGACGGGGGTGCAGAGAGTCTGGCAGAGTCTGGCAATGCTTTATTTTTTACCATAGCTTTTATACCCTAAGTTATTACATTTCTAAGGGGAAGATACTTTAACATTACGTCAGCTTGTCCTTCACAAAATCAGAGTGTTTTCTGCATACTTCTTTGTTTATGAGGGTCTTGTACATTATCTTCTGGCCTTGGGGCCTATCAACATTTTTGCAGGTCAGGTGAATGTAAACCTATTTTCTGTTTTTATGGTGACCTTAACTGAAAGGTAACAGTGTCATAGGGAAATAGTACAGAGTAGAATTATATTATTGTTAATACAAAAATTAATCTTTCTGCAAAAGTTGTCAGTTGCATTTATCTAAGAAGTTTACCCTATACAGACTCTGCGGCTTCAGTGAGGCAGCTTCTGCCTAGCACTCCTGGCTGACAATTAACAACCATCTCATTGTTACCACACTAGGGCTAAGTTCTTATTTCTCTAGGTCTTTAACTATATTAACAATGGTTTTTATAACACAACCTTAGCACATTAAAGGCAAAAATACAGCAAGCAAAACACAGCAAGCAAATCACAATCCAATAACCACCTATAGAATAATTTTTCTTATGTGTTCTAATAGTACTCTTTTACCCCTTAAAAGGACTCTATATCTATTAGGGCTTTTATATAATCAGATTCTTTATGCTATTTTATGATTAGGATATTATAAGCAATCATGCATATTAGTACCAAGCGCATAAATGCATTTGGCTAACAAACTACCAGCGAAGGAGTTTAAATTGAAACACTCCTTTCACCCTGAATAATCTCATAAAATACCACCACCTGGGAAACTTATTGATTAAAGTTCTAAATTGATTCTTATTTGGGAAGAGATCGGGGAAGGCCTTCCTGCCTGTGTCAGAGAAATTAGGGAGTAGTCCATTGAGGCCGGCATCAGAAAGACAGTTATCATCTTTAAGGTAAGAGCCGGGGGCAGCTTTTTGAAATCCCTGAAAACCTGATCTACCTTGCCTGTCAGGCTTTCTCCTCGTGACCTTGTCATGGGTGGGAGCTCGTGAGCTGGCCTTTTCAAAAACCCCCGAAAACCTGATTCGCCTTGCCCGTCCGGTTTTCTTCCTTACGGCCTTGTTGGGGTAGGGTCTCATGAGCTGACTTTTTCGAAACCCCTGAAAACCTGATCCGCCTTGCCCATCAGGTTTTCTCCCCTATGGCCTTTTTAGGGGTAGGGTCTCGTATGTTGGCTCCCGGCAACCCTGCATTGAGAGCACAGAGTCTTAGCCACTGGACCACCAGGGAAGTCCTGTTTTTCAGTCACCTTTCCTCATGCTCCCCACACCTCTGACCCCCCTGCTTTTTTTTTCCTGAGCTCATAAATACCTCAAGCCGCTTGCCTCTGGGAAGGTGGATTTGAAATCCATTGCTTGACTGTCTTGCAAATAAAGACTGCAAACCTCTTTGTCTAAGGGAGTTTTGTTGTATGGGGGCAAAACGAACCTAGTTGCCAGCCAGGAGGTTAAGTCCAGAGGGACTTTTTGCCTATGGCTTGTCGGCCCCTTGCCGATCCTGAAAGACTGTGGACAAGTCTGAGCAGCTGCCTGGTCTGTTTTTTCCAAGGACTGGCCCCTGAACCTCCCTAGGAAGGTGCTGCTGAGATTTGGTGCTTAGTTTTGTTTTGTAGCAAAGAGACAGGTTTTGGGTTTTGAGTATTTGGGTTTGGAAGATGTCTTTTGGTTGAGTAACCTCCTTCAAAGAAACGCATTAGTGCCTAGATTGTTTGGCAGTCCTGTGCAGATCATGGGTGGGAGGCCCATCTGGCAGGATTTTGACAATCCTGACCAGATTATACAGGCTGATTAAACCATTAGCCGTTGGTAAACATTGGTAGCCATTAAACCATTCAGCCTCCAGCTCCTCTCCGCTCCCTAAAAGTTGGAAGGTGGAGTTGCAAGTTCCAACCCTCTAATCCTGTGGTTAGTTCCACAGGCAACCAGCCCTCATTCATTGGTTATCCAAGGGCTTTCCAAACTCTCTTCATTAACTGACTCAGGTGTGGTTGAAAGAGGTTTGTTATGAATAATGGGAGACATCGTTTCAGCCCGAGTTTTTTTACGAACTGGGAACAAAAACTCAGTATAACTAAAGATACCTGTTTAGCTCCTGTCATTTAGGAAATAAGGGTTTTAGGAGCCTGATGCCAGGAACCATGGATGAAGACCAGTGTTTACATCTGTTACTCTATCACAGCATCACAGGGCCCTGCGATCTCTTCCTGCTCCCTCAGCCTCTCATGCCTATGCCCTCTCTCTGTGGGGCGGGGTGGGGACTCCCCTCTGTGCCTCCTCTCTGGTGTGGTCACCCTGAGACTGGCTGGGCTGGAAGTGCCTGTGTCTCTTCCCCTTCTTGAGCCTGGCCCACACCTCCAGTGAACACCAGGCAAGAGTTGTGGATGGATGTTTGTGTCCGAATTGAGCTCTTCTCAGACCCCTGAGGATTAGGGGTACCGTGACCAGTCTTAAGAAACAATAGTATTTGTCACACAGTTGCTGATAAGAGCATCTCCTGTGTAAAGTTCAGGGGGTCAGCACAGCAGACCTGTGGGCCAGACTCAGCCTACCCATTTTCTGTCTTCTTTGGCTGCTTTCATGCAGAGTTAAGGCATTTCCATAGAGACCCTGTGACCCACAGAGTCCCAAATATTTACTAACTGGCCCGAAAAGGAACAAAGCTTGTGCAGGCCCTGCCCTGCACAATTCGTTGCCCTTATAAAAGAGCTACATAAGGAATTTGTCTAGATCTAACAAATGCCAGCGGCTTCACCTGGGAGATCGCCTTACTTTTTCCATATGAAAGATGCAAATCCAGTGATGGATCCTGTCTCCCTTTGTGCTTTGCCTTCTAGCAAGCCGCCCTTCGTACTTAATAATTACCTGGCCTTTCTCGCCCAGTCCTAATGTGCTTCACGTTGTGTTTTCTTATTTTATTTTTCTGTGTTCTGACTACTGTTGTGCTCAGCTCAGAGAAACAAATATCTAGAAAACTTATTTCATTTTCCCAGTGTCCGCTGGGGTAGCCCAGCACACAGCACACATCTTCCAGAAAACACACCCTTGCTGTTTCTTTAGTCCTGAGGGAGTATTTTGGGAGTCTCTAAATACAAACCCAGACCATTCTGACAATTTCTCCTTTACTTTTTTTCCCCCCATATTGCTACCAGGATGTTTTTCTTTTCTTCAAGAAAATTAGAGATACCAAGGGAACATTTCATGCCAAAATGGGCTCAATAAAGGACAGAAATGGTATGGACCTAACAGAAGCAGAAGATATTAAGAAGAGGTGGCAAGAATACACAGAAGTGAGGTGTGATCACTCACCTAGAGCCAGACATCCTGGAATGTGAAGTCAAGTGGGCCTTAGAAAGCATCACTATGAACAAAGCTAGTGGAGGTGATGGAATTCCAGTTGAGCTATTTCAAATCCTGAAAGATGATGCTGTGAAAGTGCTGCACTCAATATGCCAGCAAATTTGGAAAACTCAGCAGTAGTCACAGGACTGGAAAAGGTCCGTTTTCATTCCAATCCCGAAGAAAGGCAATGCCAAAGAATGCTCAAACTACCGCACAATTGCGCTCATCTCACAGGCTAGTAAGGTAATGCTCAAAATTCTCCAAGTCAGCCTTCGGCAATACGTGAACCGAGAACTTCCAGATGTTCAAGCTGGTTTTAGAAAAGGCAGAGGAACCAGAGATCAAATTGCCAATATCCGTTGGATCATCAAAAAAGCAAGAGAGTTCCAGAAAAACATCTATTTCTGCTTTATTGACTATGCCAAAGCCTAGGACTGTGTGGATCACAATAAACTGTGGAAAATTCTGAAGGAGATGGGAATACCAGACCACCTGACCTGCCTCTTGAGAAACCTGTATGCAGGACAGGAAGCAACAGTTAGAACTGGACATGGAACAACAGACTGGTTCCAAATAGGAAAAGGAGTACGTCAAGGCTGTATATTGTCACCCTACTTATTTAACTTATATGCAGAGTACATCATGAGAAGCGCTGGGCTGGAAGAAGCACAAGCTGGAATCAAGATTGCCGGGAGAAATATCAATAACCTCAGATATGCAGATGACACCACCCTTATGGCAGAAAGTGTAGGTGAACTAAAGAGCCTCTTGATGAAAGTGAAAGAGGAGAGTGAAAAAGTTAGCTTAAAGCTTAACATTCAGAAAACTTAAGATCATGGCATCTGGTCCCATCACCTCATGGGAAATAGATGGGGAGACAGTGGAAACAGTGTCAGACTATTTTTTTGGGCTCCAAAATCACTGCAGATGGTGACTGCAGCCATGAGATTAAAAGACGCTTACTCCTTGAAAGGAAAGTTATGACCAACCTAGATAGGATATTAAGAAGCAGAGACATTACTTTGCCAACAAAGGTCCGTCTGGTCAAGGCTATGGTTTTTCCAGTGGTCATGTATGGAGGTGAGAGTTGCACTGTGAAGAAAGCTGAGCACTGTAAAATTGATGCTTTTGAACTATGGTGTTGGAGTTGGAAAAGACTCTTAAGAGTCCCTTGGACTGCACGGAGATCCAACCAGTCCATCCTAAAGGAGATCAGTCCTGGGTGTTCATTGGAAGGACTGATGCTGAAGCTGAAACTCCAATACTTTAGCCACCTCATGCGAAGAGTTGACTCGTTGGAAAAGACCCTGATGCTGGGAGGGATTGGAGGCAGGAGGAGAAGGGGACGACAGAGGATGAGATGGCTGGATGGCATCACCGACTCGATGGGCATGAGTTTGAGTAAACTCCGGGAGTTGGTGATGGACAGGGAGGCCTGGCGTGCTGTGATTCATGGGGTCGCAAAGAGTTGGACATGACTGAGCGACTGAACTGAACCAGGATGTTATAGTCATAATTTTGATTACAATAGATAATTTTTTGGTGGGGTGTGCATGGACTTGTCTTTAGGTTTTTTGTTGTCTTCCTCTAGAGTTTTATGTGTTGTACTATTAGTGATCACCTTTCACAGGGCAAAGGGTTCACAACTCATAAACTAAGAAAGACTTGGGCTGTCTGAGGACACAGGGCTGTCTGCTTCCACAGTGCTGGTGGCAGCAACTCTGCAGGTGTCTGAGTTGAGGTCCCTCAAAGCATTCCATCACAATAAACCTGATGCCATCAAAGCCTTTTACAACATGAAAATTTTGTCCATTTCTTACCTCCACTGAATTTTGGAAAGTAAGGGTTCGTGGTAGAACTGTTGTTGGTTTTTGTTAGTAATTTCAGGAGTGAAATGAACTTCACGTCTCTAAAAAAAAGTAGTGTTCTTTCTGGTTCAGGGAGTGTTTACTGGCAATGTAATGCTTAAAAACAAAAAAAATGACCCTCAGATTCTCTTGTTCTTGTTTCTGAGTTTGCCTGTGGATATTTGCTTTACTTTGACCAAGGGAGACCAGTATTAATGCTGCTGGTACCTCTCAGGGGAGGGGTACATGGAACCTTCACAACCTGCAAGGTGTCTTCACAGGCCACTGAAATCCTGTTCCTGTTAGCAATATCCCTCTGTCCAGGAGGAATTCTGTGAATGTGTATTGACCCTGTGGGTTAAGATGGCCTGGGACCGTATGTCTTTTCGTCTTAAAAAAAGACCCACTTAAAATGAATCAGACATTTTAGATGCTTTGGGGACAATGATACACAGAAGTTACTGCCAGATGCTTGTCTCAGACCCCACCTGACCTTCCTGGAAAAGCCCTCTCGGAGCCAGGCATCACTCACATTCCACCCTCTGTCCCAGGAGATGCTCATGGCACCTGGGCCAGCCTGCATCCCTCTGGGCCTGCTGTGTAGCTGGTGGGGCCTGACCCACAGCCTCAGACTCACTGCATAAGTCAACCAGGGAGATAACAGTCCCACTCCATCCCCACTCCATGCCCCCACAAGTGGTTTTGCACATAAAAATCTACCCCATCTCTGCCGGTGCTGGGACCAGGACAGTCATGGAGGTGCCCGGGTGGGGAGCAGCTCTTGGTGACTCTGCCTCATGTGTGGGCATCCTCAGTGGACATGGGAAACAAGAGATCTGCAGACACTTGGAAATTTGACAAACTGGTTTCATGCTGTTGAATCTAACAATTAAAAAATTGGAGTGATGTATTATGTATTTTTTTCTAGCACTTTATTGTGTTTTTAAAAACATGTCTGTGCACAATGGACTGGACCCAAGAGCAGAGGAGCATGCTTCTGGGTGGTGGATCTCCAGAGCTTCATTCCAGCTCCAGGAGTAGAGTATAGGGGTGGGAAGGGTCACTGGCTCTCCGGAGCCATGTGGGGCCGGCCGGAGCAGCCTTGGGTTTTTATTTGCAAAAGAGAGAGCACTTCATGAAACTGTTTTAAAACACCTAGCCCTTGTAAGTGAGCAGGCAGCACTCCCTGTCTTTCCTTCTCTTCCCTCTGTGATTCTGCACTTCCTGTGTGTTCCGTCTGCTGCCGGGTAAGGAGAGGGTAGAAAGAGCCTTTGGAGTCTGGGCCTGTGTGCCTTTGCCCTGTTGGGCCCTAGGGGAGCTGCCTTTGGCTCTCCAGAATCCAGGGTGTGACCAGACGGCTGGTAACTAGTCAGAGCATTCTTCTGCTTTGGTGGCAGCAGGCACTTAGGTAGGGACCTGCGGTGGGCGTTGTGGAGCACAGGTTTCCTAGCAGTGAACCCAGTGCCTGCCTTCTCTTTGCTGCAGTTGCTGACATGATGCCCCCACCCTTGGAGCAGGACCTGAACGCCCTGCTGGCTCGAAAGGAGGAGGAGTGGCGAGCGCTGCAGGCCCAGCGCACCCAGATGCAGGAGGCCGCCCTGCAGGACACACAGCGCCGACTGGAGGAGGCTCAGGGGAAGCTGCGGCGCCTGCGGGAGGACTTCATCTACAACCTGCAGGTGCTGGAAGAGCGGGACCGGGAGCTGGAGCACTACGACGCCGCGTTCGCCCAGGCCCGAGGGCTAGAGGAGGCCAGGCAGGCCGAGGTGAGCGAGCTCAAGATCGAAGTGGCCAAGCTGAAGCAGGCGCTGGCCAGCGAGACCCAACGACTGGAGGACCTGCAGCGGCAGTACCAGCAGAGGCTGCAGGAACACCGCCTGGAGCTGGAGCGGGTCCACAGGTGAGGGCCAGCGGACCCCACGCCCCTGCCCTCCACGGGCCTCCTTCCCCATAGGGCTGCCGGGCTCCCACCTGCTCAGTGTTTGTCACAGGAAGGCAGGCATGGCCATACCTGGATGTTTTTTTCTGGGTCCCACCCAGTGCAGCTGAAATTAGTGGAGACTGGTTTAACTATTTGAAATTTTTTCCATGAGATGCAAATCTGAATTATTGTAATAAAACATATTTGAGTTTATAATTATGGTAAGTCCTCCACATATGAATGATATTCTATTCTGAGGGCCTGTTTGTAAGTCCAACAAAGTTAGTCCAGGTACAGCTGGTAACTCGTCAGAGCATGCTCCTGCCTTGGTGGCAGCAGGCACTTAGGTGGGCATCTGAGGTGGGCGTGGTAGCAGTGCTACTGTACTGTAATGGGTTTATAGTACTTTTCACACAAATAATATTTTAAAAAAATTTTATTGTAGTATAGTTGTTTTACAGTGTTGTTAGTTTCTATTGTACCACAAAGTGAATATGTGTGTGTGTGTGTATTTTTTTTTTTTAATTTTCTTCTCATTTAGGTTACTACAAAGCTCTGAGTAGGGTTCCCTGTGCTATACAGTAGGCTCTCATTAGATGTCTTATACATAGTATCAGTAGTGTATATACAGTCAATCCCAATCTCCCAATTCACCCTGCTCCCTCCGCTTTCCCCCTTGGTATTCATATGTTTGTTCTCTATGTCTGTGTCTCTATTTCATCTTTGCAAATAAAACCATTTTTACCATTTTTCTAGATTCCACATGTAATGTTAATGTATGTTACTTGCTTTTCTGTTTCTGACTTGTTTCACTCTCTGTTACAGTCTCTAGGTCTATCCATGTCTCTACAGATGACCCAATGTCGTTCATTTTTATGGCTGAGTAATATTACACTGTATATACATACCACTTCTTTATCTGTTTCTCTGACATTTTTTTGATTGGTTGGCTTTTTGTCATTTTAAAAATTTTTTTACTTTCTAGCTGCGCCATCCAGCATTGTGGAATTTTAGTTCCCCAATCAGGGATTGAACGCACGCCCTACATTGGAAGCGTAGAGTCTTCATCGCTGGACCTCCAGCGAATTCCCTGCCTCTTCCTCTGTTGATGTACATTTAGGTTGCTTCTGTGTCCTGACTATTGTAAATAGTATTGCAATGAACATTGGGGTGCGTGTGTCTTTTTGAATTATGTTTTTCTCTGGGTATATGCCCAGTAGTGAAATTGCTGGGTCATATAGTAGTTCTATTTTTAGTTTCTTAAGGAATCTCCATACTGTTCTCCATAGTGGCTATATTAATTTACATTTCCACCAACAGTGCAGGAGGGTTCCCTTTTCTTTATACCCTCTCCAGTATTTATTGTCATGGATTTTTGATGATGGCCTTCTGACCAGTGTGAGGTGATACCTCATCATAGTTTTGATTTGCATTTTTCTAATAATTAGTGATTTTTTAACATCTTTTCTTCATGTGTTTATTGGTCACTTGTGTGTCTTCTTTGGAGAAATGTCTATTTAAGTCTTCTGCTATTTATTTTTTATTTTTGAACTGCATGAACTATTTGTATATGTTGGAGATTAATATTTTGTCAGTTGCTTTGTTTGACCATACTGTCTCCCATTCTGAGGGTTGTCTTTTCATCTTGTTTATGGTTTCTCTTGCCACTATTATTCAAAATAATTTTGAAAGTTCTAGCCATGGCAATCAGAGAAGAAAAAGAAATAAAAGGAATCCAGATTGGAAAAGAAGAAATAAAACAGTCATTGTCTGCAAATGACACGATACTCTACATAGTAGTAGGAGTAGTAGTAGTTTAGTTGCTAAATCGTGTCCGACTCTTACGACCCCACGGACTGTAGCCTGCCAGGCTCCTCTGTTCATGGGATTCTCCAGGCAAGAATACTGGAGTGGGTTGCCATTTCCTTCTCCAGGGGATCTTCCCGACCCAGGAATTGAACCCAGGTCTCCTGCACTGCAGGCAGATTCTTAACCAACTGAGCTATGAGGGAAGCACAGTACTCTACATAGAAAATCCTAAAGATGCCACCAGGAAACTACTAATAGCTAATAAATGAATTTAATAAAGTTGCAAAATACAAAATTAATACTCTGTAATCTTTTGCATTATATACACTAACAACAAAAGATCACAGAGAGAAATCAAGGAAATAATCCCATTTACTGTTGCAACAAAAAGAAGAAAATATCGTGGAATAGACCTACCTAAGGAGGCAAAAGACCTTTATGTATTAAACTATAAGATACTGATTAAAGAATTCAAAGATGACACAAACAGATGGAGAGATATACCATGTTCTTGGATTGGAAGAGTCAATATTATGAAAATGATTATACCACCCAAAGCTATCTACAGATTCAATGCAATCCCTGTAAAATTACCAATGGCATTTTTCACAGAACTAGAATAGCAACAACAACAACAAAAATGACAATTTGTATAGAAGCATAAAAGGCCTGGATAGCCAAAGCAGTCTTGAGAAAGAGAAATAGAGCTGAAAGAATCAAGCTGTCTGACTTTAGACTATACTACAAAGCTACAATAATCAAGAATCTATGGTACTAGCACAAAAACAGAAATATAGAACTGTGGAGTAGGATCAAAAGGCCAGAAATAAACCCATGCACCTATGGTCACATAACCTATGACAAAGGAGTCAAGATTTTTGATGGTGGCCATTCTGACCAGTGTGAGGTGATACCTCATTATAGTTTTCATATGCATTTTTCTGATGATTAGTGATTTTGAGCATCTTTTCATATGTTGGTCCATATACAATGGAGAAAAGATAGCCTCTTCAATAAGCGGTGCTGGGAAAACTGGACAACTACATGTAAAAGAATGAAATTAAAACACTCTCTAATACCATACACAAAAATAAACTGAAAATGGATTAAAGACCTAAATATAAGGCCAGACACTGTAAAACTCTTACAGGAAACACAGGCAGAACACTCTGACATAAATTGCCACAATCTCTTTTTAAAAAATATTTATGTATTTAATTTTGTCTGAGCTGGATCTTCTTTTCTGCGAGGGCCTTTCTCTAGTTGTGGTGAACGGGGGCTATTCTCTAGTTGTGGTGCTCAGGCTTCTCATTCTGGTAGCTTCTCTTGTTGAAGAGCGTGAGATCTTAGACCCGAGGGCTTCAATATAGTTGCAGCTCTCAGGCCTAGAGCATAGGCTCAATAGTTGTGATGCACAGGCACACATGCTTTGAGGCATGTGGGATCATAGTTCCCTTACCAGGGATTGAACCCACGTCTCCTGCATTGCAAGACAGATTCTTAACCACTGGATCATCAGGGAAGTCTCAGAAAACATTTTTAATCTTACAGTACAGTACCAGCCACATCATCACCACTGCTTTTACACTTGCTTCTGGACATCCTGGGGTTGAAATAAAGATACTGTACTCTATACAGTACTGTAAAGTGCCCAAAAGCACGACCACATGTAGAGGATGCACGTACATGACAGTGCACACCAGACACATGAACTAGCTTATGTGATTGGACTTGCAAACACATGTTTTCATCTTGGAAAGTTCGCCTCTAGAAGGTTCGTATGTAGGGGACTTATTGTTTTAATGATGTGAAATATATGTTGAATCTGATACTAAGAGCTGACTTGAGGCAGGTCACCTGAGACCCTGAAGCTGTTGTCAGGCCTGTGGGCTACACTCACGATGAGAAGGACAGGCCTCAGCTGCATGCTCTGCTGCAGCCTTGATGTGCTTTATATTGTTTTGTGAAGTGTCTCCCCAGGACTTATGCTCATTCTTTTTCACCAAATTTGGGACATTTTCAACCATTATTTCTTCAAGTACATTGTTGGCTCCACCATCGTTTTCCTTCCACTCTGGGACTGCAGTGAGAACAATGTGAATGCTACATCTTTTGTTATCATCCCACTGGTCTCTGAGGCTCCGCTTATTTTTTTCAGCATATTTCTTTCTGTTATCAGGTCAGGTAACTTTTGTCATTCTCTGGTTCTTTTCTGTAACATGTTTATTCTGCCATTGAGCCCAACTAGAGTGTCCTTCGTTTTGGTTATTGTACTTCTTAGTTCTCAAGTTTCCATTTGATTCTTTGTTATATTTTCTTTTTCTTTTCTGAGAGTTTCTATTTTCCATTTGTCCCAAGGCTCTGTGAAATTGCTTGTCAGAGCATTTTTATGATGGCTGCTTTAAAATCCTTGTTAGATCATATCAGCATCTGTGTCATCTTGGTGTTAGCATCTATGGATTGTGAGTTCTCATTCAAGTGGAGAGTTCATGGTTGTTGGTATGACCAGTGACTTTTGTGTTTCTTTTTTCCTTTTTGGCCACACTGCTCAGCATGTGGGATCTTCATTCCCCAAACAAGGAATAAAAACCTGTGCCCCCTACAGTGAAGCAGAGAGTCCTAATCGCTGGACTGCCAGGGAAGTCCTGGTATGACCAGTGACTTTTGACTGTATCCTGGGCACTTGTGGGATTGTCCCGAGAGCCTGGATCCCACGTCATGTTCTCCTCTGCAGATAGTCACCTGTCCGGGTATAGCATGCGGGTCCTCTGGGTCCTGCCAAAGCCACTCCTGCAAAGAAGAAGCATTACCTGTCACTCACGTTTGCAAAGGAGACCCTGCAAATGTGTAGTTTGGAGACTATTCAGTGTGACTTTTCTTAACACTGAGTTTTTATTTTTTTTCCTAACATAGTGACAGGAACAATGAGCTGGATCAACAGTGGGAGCAGTATGGGAACCTGAAGTGGAAGCTGGAGAGGAGACTCAAGGAGCTGGATGGCGAACTTGGCCTGCAGCGGCAGGTAGGTGGGGGATCCACTTCTTCCTCAAGACCGTTGTTTTGTTGGTCGTATAGTATCAGCCTAGGATCACAGGTTTCCACTTTGTGGTGATCTGTGACGAAATGTGTCAGGGTATCAAAATCTTCCTCTGTGGTAACGCCCCCAAAGTTCTCCTTCCTTGGAAATGAATAAACATTTCGTCCTATATTATATTTGAGAAAGAAGTATTATGAAGTTAGAGTTCTTTACTGTGGAAGAGAGCTGGGAACTCAAATTGTGATAATTGTATTTCTTTCAGCAAGCAATTAATGACCCTAAGTTTAAATATAGCTGTGTCAACTGACAGGAGACACTTAAACCTGTCTCCGAAATTTCTCATCAGTGTCCCTGAAGCTCAGCCTCCACATCTGAGAGAGACTTTGCTATGTTGGAGTTTGGTTGAAGGACATCCTTCACACTTAGGGCTGAAGTCCATGTCTAGCAGGGCTGCGTGTGTGCACAACATGGGTCCCCTTGTTCTCCCAGGATGTACTGAGCTTGTGTTGTCGTAGCAGCAGCTGGTGTTTATGGAAACCACCTCATGTAGCTCCTTGTGCGTGTGTGTGAATTTATCTGCTCAATACAACAGAGACACCGTTTTGTTCTGCATTTTGCAAGTAGGGAACCAAGGTCAAGACATTAAGTAACCTGCCCGAGATCCCCCTCAGTAAATCAAGGAGCCGTAATTTGAGTCCAGGACACTTCCAGCGTGTGAACTCTTAGGCACTGTCCTTTTGCCGTAGGTTAGCGACTCACGACTTATTTTTAGACTTGTATCCGCGATATTGGAGAGTAGCTGGATCTGGAAGTCAGCCTAGCTGTGCCCCACTTCTGCCCTCCTTGGAGTGATAGTGACTGAGTGATCTGACCTTGGCCCCTGGTCTCCCAGTGGATGTGCCATGGCGCGGATATGAACTTTGTGCCTGCCTGTGCTAGCCTGTCCTTTCTTGGAAGTGGGGTCAACAGTTCTCAAGGAGGACAGACTGGTCAGCTGGTAGACTGAGGCCTGAGTGTCAGGGCCTCCATCCCATAGCATGGCATTGGTGCCCTGAGATAGAACAGCATCCTGATGGGCTGTGCCCACCGGAATGGAAGATACCTGAAGACGCAACTGTCCATAAGACCAAGCTTTCAGACCCAGCTGCATCTACTAACCACCACTGGTGCAGGAGGAGGCCCTGTCCTTTCCTTCCCCTCTGGAAGCTCGAATTTCACCGTCCACAATGATGCCACCACTCAAAACAGTCTGTAGAGCTTTTGACATTTCCTGCAGAGGACTTTCTTTTGGAGTCCTTGGGGACCAAAGAACTTTGTCTCTTATGGGCGGGTTTGACTTTAGGAAACATCTGAGGTCACTGGGGGCTGAGCTGGGCGGTCAGGAGACCAGCTGTAACTCATCTAGGTCATGAGGTGTCCTCAGGTGGTGTCGGAGTCTCTTCCAGAGAAGGGATTTCAAAAGGGCACTGGGTGGTGGTGGAATCGTCCCTGTTAGCAGGGCAGCCAGTGGCATGTGGAGGCAGCGGTGGCCCTGGGGGGTGTTGTGGTCACTGGACTAGGTCTCTGGGTGACTTCCCAGCTTGTCCACACTCAAAGAAGTCCTTACTGTGACTCAGGCTTGTTCAGGCTTTGAGCCCCCTTGTCCACAAGGAAGGCCCCTTCAGATGTGCGTTTTCATACCAGCCCTGTCTCTTGCAGGAAGGAAACTTGACGTCTAGACTCTCCAACTATAGGCTCTGTCCAGGGCTGCTGCTGGAAACCTGGGCAGCCTTTACTGCCTAGTGTGGTTCGGGTCCAGCTGGGGCCCATGCCAGCCTTGGGGCTCTACTGCCCGTGCCCAACCCTGTGACTGAAGGAAGGGTATTATGCGCTCATCGGCTTTGTGGCTTCCTTTGGGCTGGTTTTCTGTCTCCTTTTTCTGAAGATCTTTGTGCTCATTACTGACTTGTCAAAGGTAGAATTGATTCAATGGTAATGTTGATTATTACCTTGAAGAAAGAAATGTAAGACGACAGGAGCTGAGTTAGTCTGTTTAATGTTTATTATGTCTGCATGTTGTAGACTGTGGACTTGTTTTTTCGTTATTGGTTAGCAGTCCCAGGATTAGAAGCCTCTAGAGGAGAAACAATGATTTATTTATTTATTGTTCATTCATTTAACAAAGAGATTTCGCCAGGCACGTTCCTGGGCCCTCAGGTTAGGGCTAAGCACTAGCCCCACCTGCCCTGGGAGTGAGCTGGCCCTCGTCGGGGATGCAGTGAACACTTGAACAGTACAGCCTCTGACTGTAGCATCCTGGGGACATCACCTGTGTGACACAGGGAGGCAGGGTGAGGTGGAACTGGTCTTTTAATAGGCAAGTCAGGGCACCCTGAGAAGAGGACTTGTGAGCCCATGTCTGCAGGTAGCAACAGAGTTCAAGTTCAAGGAGGCTGAGGTGAGGGCTGTAGAGCCTCCCAGGCCCTCGTGAGAATGACCTTTGCTCCAGGTGAGGTGAGAAACTCTTGGGGGCTTGTGAGCCAAGTCACATCTTTAAAAGAGCCTCTTCTGTGGGGTTGAGGACAGACTGTGGAGTGGGGGAGGCAGGGAGACACAAGAGGGCTGCTGCAGCCTTAGGTGGAAGGTGGGGGACTTGAGCCACTGACAGGTTCTGGATACACCTAAGCAGCAGATCCAAGTAACAGGCTGATAGATCGCATGGGGTGAGAGGCAGGCACCAAGGACATGCCTGCTTTGGGGCTGAGTGCCTGGCGGGACGACTTGCCATGTATTGAGACGGAGGAACTGCACAGGAAGGATGGGGAGGACGCTTGGTCGGGCTGTGTACAAGGAGGCGGATTCTGGGCTCGCAGGAAGACACGCTGGGAGGTCAGGGCGGAAGTGGGGGGGTCCCAAGGTACAGAGCTGGAAGCCTGGGGCTTCCCCAGAGGGTGGCTGTAGACAGAGGAGCCAGCTCTCCAGGCTGAACCTTGAATTCTAGAACAGGGAAGTTTAGGGGATATCATCACAGGGCAGGGGTGTGGCTTGGGGACTAGCAGGAGAGGGGCCCCCAGAAACAAGAGAGGAGGGTGGTCAGGAAGCAGTCCTGAGCCTCGTACCTCTGGGGTGAAGTGGGGACGGAGTGCAATGGGTTTCTTGTTTCCTCACCAAGGACCCTAAGTGCTTACCTACTGGCCTGGGCCGGGCTCTGCCTCCGCGCGGGCTTCCTGCCCCCTGGCGGCCACAGCCTGCACAACTCTGAGCAGAAACCAAAGGCTTCAGTATTTTGTCATGTTAGCAGTCAAAGTAATGCTCAAAATTCTCCAAGCCAGGCTTCAACAGGACATGAACCGTGAACTTCCAGATGTTCAAACTGGATTTAGAAAAGGCAGAGGAAACAGAGATCAAATTGCCAACATCCATTGGATCATCGAAAAAGCAAGAGAATTCCAGAAAAACATCTGCTTTATTGACTACGCCAATGCCTTTGATTTTATGGATCACAACAAACTGTGGAAAATTTTTCAACAGATGGGGATACCAGACAACCTTACCTGCCTCCTGAGAGATCTGTATGCAGGTCAAGAAGCAACAGTTAGAACTGGACATGAAACAACAGACTGGTTCCAAATTGGGAAAGGAATATGTCAGGCTGTGTATTGTCACCATATGCAGAATACATCATGAAAAATGCTGGGCTGGATGAAGCACAAACTGGAATCAAGATTGCCGGGAGAAATATCAATAACCTCAGATATGTAAGTGACACCATCCTTATGGCAGAAAGCAAAGAAGAACTGAAGAGCCTCTTGGTGAAAGTGAAAGAGGAGAGTGAAAAAGTTGGCTTAAAGCTCCACATTCAGAAAACTAAGATGACGGCATCCAGTCCCATCATTTCATGACAAATAGATGGGGAAACAATGGAAACAGTGACAGACTTCATTTTGGGGGGCTCCAAAATCACTGCAGATGGTGACTGCAGCCATGAAATTAAAAGATGTTTGCTCCTTGGAAGAAAAGTTATGATCAACCTAGACAGTTTATTAAAAAGCAGAGACATTACTTTGGCGACAAAGGTCCGTCTAGTCAAGGCTATGGTTTTTCCAGTAGTCCTGTATGGATGTGAGACTTGGACCATAAAGAAGGTTGAGTGCCAAAGAATTGGTGTTTTCGAACTGTGGTGTTGGAGAAGACTCTTGAGAGTTCCTTGGACTGCAAGGAGATCCAGCCAGTTGATCCTAAAGGAAATCAGTCCTGAATATTCATTGGAAGGACTGATGCTTAAGCTGAAACCCCAATACTGTGGCCACCTGAGGTGAAGAACTGACTCATTTGAAAAGCCCCTGATGCTGGGAAAGATTGAAGGCGGGAGGAGAAGGGGACAACAGAGGATGAGATGGTTGGATGGCATCACCGACTTGATGGACATGAGTTTGAGCAAGCTTTGGGAGTTGGTGGCGGATAGGGAGGCCTGGTGTGCTGCAGTCCATATGGTCGCAAAAAGTCAGACACGACTGAGCTAGCAGTCAGTCTCAATGATTTTCATATTCTGATCCCAGCAAGGATTTCTTGTGTGACCCCCTTAAACTTCATCTTGCTTCTCAAGGGATTTAAAAAAATGTATATTTTCAATTGTACCATGCAGTGTCTCTGAGGCCCCCAGCCTCAACTTTCAAAGGAGGGGAGGGAGCCTGCCATGCATTTATCGCAGGGAGGAGGCAGAGACGCACCCGTTCTTGCCTGGATGCTCTGGCTGGGCTCAGCCTCCCTTGACCCTTTCCTTCTGGTAACTGGGTCTGCCAGCTCTCTTCAAAAGCAGGGCCCTCATTACTTGGTCAGAAACCTGGAATCAGGCTATTGTGCTGTGCTCACGCACTGTGCTTTCCACGTGCTGTGCTGGGCGGGCTCAGCCTGTCCTCACAGCTCCTCCATGGGCTGGGCCTCCTGTCTGCCCCCTCATGTTAACCTGTGCTCACCCTGACAAGTGTCAGGTAAAGTCACTATGAGGTTTTAGGGCAGGAGAGATGGTTAGAGTCAGACTAACTCCAGGACACGCATTTCAGTTTGACTTTGACCCTCGCTGTGATTTCTGTGTCTATATCCAGACCTCCTATTCAAAGGCTACATCAGGCCATGTGTGTCTGCTCTCCTGACACCACTGGAGACAGGACTGTAAAGGACTAAGGACAGTGAGAACCCATAGCAGTGGCGGGAGCAGGAGAAGGGCCTCAGCGCTCGGACGAGCCTGTGCCTTCCCCGGGGGGAAAGCAGTGGGAGGAGACCTGTGGGAGACGCATCCCGTGGAGCTACAGACTCAGAGATCTTAGGCCTCAGGATGTTAAGGGCTGTGCATGTGCAGGTGGAAGTTTGTATTTGGGGCCCACGAACCCCTGCTCACATGCAGATAGAGTGCTTAGCAGCTGGAGAAGTGCCCTTCCCCAGGCTCAGCACAAGTTTCTTGAAACAAATTGAATCACTCATGGGGAGAAGGAGGGCAGCTGTGTGGACCCAGATGCCTGCTGCGTAGATCTAACCTTAAGGAGACAGCATCCTCAGTCAGCCCTGCCAAGATTCAGCCTCATTAAGCTGTCATTTTCTACAGTCCATGCAGCTATACTGTGTGCAGTTCCACAGGTTTAACGCAGGCATTTTCCCAGTAACAGCCAAGACAGAACTTCACTGCCACCCGAAGTTCTGTGTGCCTCTTTGCGGTCAGGGAGCAGCGCCCCCGGCCCTGGCCCCACCAGCTTGCTGCCTTCCACTTGCAGTGAGAACTGGCTTTTCAGGGAGGCCTGTGAGAACGGAGCCTCGAGCTGTTCCCCTTTTTTGTCTGGCTTCTCTCTCGCTATGACGTGTCTGAGGCGCATGGATGTCCTGCGGTTGGCAGCTTGTTCCTTCTCGTGTTGCATGGAGGTGCCAGTATGTTTGCGTTCTCTGTCAGCTCACGCTTCGGACACTTGGGTCTTTTCCAGTTTGGGGCCAGTTTGAATAAGGCTGCTGTGAGCATTCTTGGCTGTCTTTGAATGGACACAGGCTCCACGACCAGGAGTGCGATTTCTGAGACATGTACTACGGCTCTGTCTAACTTTTTGAGAAACTGCTGAGGTGTCCTTTAGGATGGCTATAGGGTCACATCCCACCAGCTGCAGATTAGAGTTCTAGTCACTTCCCATCCTTGCTCGCACTTAATGTTGTTAGTCTTTTCCTTTTAAGTAGTCTAGTGGGTGTGTAGTTGGGGATTAAATGCGATTATCCTTGATGATCAGAGTTTAAGTATCTATTAACGTGCTTATTGGCCATTCATATATCCTTGTAAAGTGTCTGTTCAGCTTTTTTGTACTTAAAAAAAATTGAGTTGTCTTCCTGTTATTGATTTGTGAGTTCTTCATGTGTACTCCAGAAATAAGTCCTTAAGTATATATTTTTTTGAATATTTTCTCCCATTCTGTGCCTTACCTTTTCCTTTTTGTAAGTCTTAATTTCAACATCTAGTGAACTATTTATTGCCTCATTCCTGAGTGTGTGTGTGTGTGAAGTCGCTCAGTTGTGTCCAATTCTTTGCAACCCCATGGACTGTAGCCCACTAGGCTCCTCTGTCCATGGGATTCTCCAGACAAGAATACTGGAGTGGGTTGCCATTTCCTTCTCCAGGGGATCTTCCCAACCCAGGGATTGAACCCGGGTCTCCTACATTGCAGGCAGACGCTTTATCCTCTGAGCCACCAGGGAAGCCCCATTCCTGAGTAGGAGTGTGTAACAGAGGCAGGATTACAAGACAGAGAAATGGCAGCAACCCAAGAAGAGGCCCAGAGGAATAGGGAAGGTTATTCCTGAGACAGTGATCCTGAAACCCACCATTGTGTGATCAGTTCAGGTGTGGGGCAGCAGGGTGGGCCCTGTGGACCCACATGTGCTAGATTACCCGTGTGCGGTGTCTGGTTGTCCGTGTTGGGCTAGTTGTCTGCACGGATGGCTCTGGTACTATGGCCTCCTAGGCCCCATAGGCGGTGCCAGTGATACTGCAACTCGCATCAGCCTGGTCCCGGAGGATGGGTCAGGAGAATAGCTGCCTTCCTGCTCCTGGGGCAGAGGCCTGCTATTTCCCTCCTCCCCATAGGGCTCTTCCTTTGTCCCTCCCCTGAGGTGAGAGTGAGCCTGCAGGGGGAACTGGGGGGGTGGCGGGGAGGGAGGGGAATGGGCTGGACAGGACCGGCCATTCATCCCATTGCGTCTTCACTTTCAGTGCCTCAAGGCGCGTTCTGGGGGCTTCCTGTGATCAGTGCCCCCAGGAATGTGCTTTGCATCCATAACTCAGGATGCTAGGAGGAAGGGCCAATCAGAACAAGAAAGAATTTTGACAGTTACAAGTACATATAAAGAAATAAATTCAGAAGATAGAAAAAAAGACACAGAAGGTGCAGCAGAAAATTTAAGAGACATGGAAGATAAGTCCAGGATTCATCTAACAATATAAACTTCAGAAACATACAGCAAAGAACGGGAAGGGATCAGATTGTCAAGTAAATGGTGCAGTTGCTTCTCAGGGTGAGGACTTCAGATTAAATCCCCTCCCACCCTGAGCCATGAATGAAAAAGTGTCAGAGAAACAAAGAGGAGATGCTACAAACGTCCAGAAAACCTATAAGGCAGAGCCTGGCCCCAGCTCCTCTACCACGGCTTGGGAAAGACTTGAAAAGGTCTTCAGCTCTGTGGGGCAGCAATGTCAGGCCAGAGCCCTAGAGTGTGAGGGTGTGGGTGCCTCAAGCTAGACAACAGCCTCTCAGGAGGTTACTGCAGTGTAACTACTGAGCGAGCTCTGAGCAGCACCTGTGGGTCAGGGCTGAGGGCGCAACCTTTAGCTGCCTCTGTTTCCCTTCTGAGTTTAGAACTTTGAGAACCAAGAGATGGAGGGAGCGGAGAAGGATGCTGGGAGAAGGAGGGCCAGAGCTGGGCGGGCTCCCTGGATCCCCAGGACGGGGTGGCTCCAGTCACAGGGCCCAGCTGGCAGCCTCACACGGAGCCCATGAGCCTGAACGATGTGGGGCAGGGGGTGGCTCCCGCTCCCACAACTGGGAGAAGGCCCACTGGGGCCAGGGATCCCAGGACTCTCACCCTGATGCAAGCTCTTGAGGCGGGGAGGGGGCTCCTTTCCTGCAAGAGTACATGGAGAGAAGGGGAGAGGGCATCGAGGGATCCTGGGGACCGCCTGGGGAGCTGTGAAGGGCAGGCCTGGATACCAGCTGTGGGGCAGCCCAGGGAGAGGAACTCCAGGAGGGGAAAGAATCATACCGTGGGGTGTGTCCTGGGAAGCAGATACCACTCGGGAAACAAGAGAGAACCAGAGAAGTGGTGGGGGAGGGGAATTGAAAACTCAGAAAAACGATGAGGTGGGAACCGTCATAATTGTTCACTGTTGGGTGTTCAGTGAATCACTAGTATAATAATATAGGGACTTTTGGATTCAGCCCGTGAGTGAGGCATTCACAGAGCCGGGGGGTGGAGCCATGACCCTGGGTTGGGGAGTGGGGTGGGGCTGCTCAGGAACCTGGCAGGTAGCATGGAGAACTGATGGGGAAGAATGGCATTTTTTTGCAGATATAGACAGAACCAACAGCTTAACTGCTAGGAGGGGTAGTTCTGGGTTCACGGGCCTCTGCTAACCTTTCCTTTGGGTTTGCTAGCTGCTCTATCTGGGAAGAGCAAAACCCCACAGGATCACGGAGAAAACAGACAAACCCACGCCCGGGGTGAAAACACAGGCTGTGCGATGCCCTTCATCGGGTATTGCAGGTCCCAGTCCCACCGTTGACCACATCCTCCACGAGGCCCTCTGCGGCCCTCCCACCCTCGGCGAGCCTGTGGGCCTCTGCCGGCCCCACTGTGCTCCTTTCACCATCAGCCCTTTTCTGTTTCAGGAGCTGCTCCAGGAGTTTGAGTCTGAATTGCAGAAGCGGGAGCATGAGTTCCGCCTGCGGGCTGACAGCATGAGCAGTGTTGTCCTGGCACATGAACTCAAGGTAGCAGGCACCCTCGGACTGTGATTGTTTCCTCGGAATAAGTGAGAAGCCCCTGGCGAGTTAGGGTTCACACCAAGGCCTCCCCCTTTGTACATGGGCTGGGGTCTCTACCATGCAGGTGACGTGCTTGCCACCATGCCCGCCAGGGCCCTAGTCAGGATTGATGGCCACTCTGCCCAGCAGGAGGACCACTGGTGCCACCAGTCTGAGTCTGGTTACTCTGACTTTGAGAAAGGGCCTCCCCCAGGAGAAATCACCATCCCGCAAACCCTGTCCTTGGCCTGTAATCCAGTGACACCTCGGAAGGGGCCTGTGAGGAGGTGTCACTCGCCTCCTGTTTTCAGAAGGAGGCCTATCTGCTGTTGGTGCTCCCAGCTGTGGTGCTGGCTGCCGTCCACGAGCATGGCTTCTCTAAAGCACTGACCTGGCCAGGGCACGTGTGAGGAGCACACGCACCTGGCCTTTAGCACCAAGACCAGCCGGGAGGGGAGAGGGAGGTGTGTGGGAGACAGAGGAGCAGGGCTGACGTCTGGCCCAGTCCTGCCACCCCAGCTCGTCACACCTAGGCAGCGTCCAGCCAGGTGGATGGGTGCTTGCCCTAGTGATCATCATGGTGCCTCCTCCAGGCTGCCAGCCTCCCACAGGGCTACAGTCCAAGGGGTAGTGCTCTCTCTGACTTCCCCCTGGAAGAATGCTGTCCCTGTCACCCAGGACCAGCAGGACTATGAGGCTGGGGCTGCCACAAGGTGACCCCCATGAGGCCTCTTTGGGGACTTCTGAGCACCAGGGGACAGAAGACAAGCAGGACATGTGGGGCTAACCTATGCTTCACAGTGGAGTGGGCACTCCTGTGGAGAAGAGAGGGGAAAAGTGGGCCAGGGCATGCCCCACTCCCACCTCTAGCTGCCGTGAGACAGTTGTGGTCCCCTGAACACCTGTCCCTGGAGGGCCTCACAGCTTGTACACAGGTTATACACAAATTTGGGAACAGCAGTACCATCACCTCTACGTTATAGTCAAAGAAGCCAAGGCCCCAGAGAAGCTATTTAACAATTGAGCATGTGGCTGGGATTTGAGTGTGATCACTCAGCAAGGGACCCACGTACTTAAAACCTCCACCTGCCTCTGTGATTCCAGTATCCAGATCATGGCCTAGTTGGGTTGCTGGGGTACGACTTGGATTCACACGGGGGTCTGCTCTCGAGGCTGTGAGAGCGTGTGAGGAGATTCTCACTGTTTTGTTGCTTCTCAAATTCCAGTCTTTCTTCTCTCCGTGTTCTGATAAGATGGTAACACTTAACTCTTAACACCTCTGTTTGTTCCACTTACATCCTCATTTTGAATCCTCTTTTCGAAGATTAAACTGCTGAACAAAGAGCTCGAGGCCCTGAGAGAGGCTGGGGCGAAGGCTGCCGAGTCCCTGCAGGGCGCTGAGGTGGCGAACGCGGAGCTGGAAGACAGGCTGCAGCGAAGAGACTGGGAGCTCCGAGACCTGGTGGCTGTGAAGGATGCCCGGTGCAGAGCCTCCCCGCCTCCCTGTGGGTGGACGTGGCCGACCGGTGGTCTGGGCCCTAGCCCCGAGGCATCTTCCTTTCCCCGGTTATTCCAGGTTGGCTTTGCAGTAGCCTCTTATGTGCCTTTTCCACTAACATTTGCTTCTTCTCAGGATAAAAGACTTAGAGGGTAAACTTCACTCTATGCAGCTCACCAGGAAAAAAGAAGAGGAGACATTTCGGAGGAAGTGAGTGTTTTCTGCCTCCAGTGTCAGTGTAGGGATAATGTTCCCCGACCACCTTGGAGGCAAAGCCTCTTCTGTGGAACGTCAGTAGGGTCAGGCCTGCTCTTCCAGGATCGCCCCTCACTTTTCAGTTCTAATGAGCATATTTGTGTGTGTGTGGAAGAATATCACCAAAACACTGAGAATTACAGGACACGCATGGTGAAATAACTTGCTGAAAGCCGTCCAGGTTGACACCTTAGTGCTAATATACTTGACCCATTGACACAAGTCACAGGAGTGGGGTGCACACAGATGTTCTCTATCGTCACACTGCATGGTTCTGCAGAGTCATGTGCAGCCCAGATGGCGTTATTTATTTAGTCAAGGTGACAGGGAACCTGTGTTCCCTGTTGTGAGCAGTGGTGTTTGTGCCCTGGAGTCTTGGTGTTTGCCTCTTGAAAATAACTAATGATCACAGGATGATGCATTCAGAGGTAACTCCTTCCCTTCACTAGTTGTCATGATCAAACACTTCTTGTGATTTGGTGAAAAAGAAAGGTGTATCTTATCAGAAACTAACAGGTACAGCAACTGCTATGTATATATTTTTTTGCTACTAGAAGGTGGAAAATACTGAACAGTTTGCAAGATGAGTAAGGTGAGGACTGATCATAATTGGAATGAAAAGTACATCACATGACTTGATTAAATAAGGCTTAACCATCTCACTGAACAATGCCGATGAAATCTGAAGAGAATGCTGTAGAATTATATTTCTTAGGGCTTTTTACTTTTCACTGAAGCCAAATAGAATAAAAGCATAAAAAGTCATAGGTGTCATGTCGGCATAGTGTTGCATGTCAGCAATTCCCAGTGTATTTTCAAGACGAATATCTGTTCCATTGACAGAGTTTCGATAGGTTTGGCATCTCTGACCAAGACAGACATGCAGCCTGCCTCCCAAGGCCCCCAGTTCTTGGAGGTCTCCGATTCTGGGTTGAAAGCAGCTCAGCAGTTGGGGTAGCTGTGAAGGGAGGGCAGTTTGCACCTGCATTCTTCTTCCCTAGTCAGTGGGGCTTCTGCTGGTGGTGCTTTGCTGAAACACCTGTTCTGGGTTCTTTTTCCCAAGACATAAATATCTGCTTGAGTCTCTTTTTCCCAAGGACTGTGAGCTTGGCAGGGAGGGGGGCCAGTGTCTGAAAATCTCTTAGTCAGTGGTTCCTCATGAGGAGTGAGGAGCAGAGAGAAGCAGGCAAAAGTGCCCTCCAGAAGGACATGTATGCAGCCCTCCGGCAGGATGAGGAAGATTCTGGGCTAGGGAGTCCAGAACGGGGTCCATGTGAGCTGTTGGGGACCTTCCTGTGTTTCAGGCATGAGGAGCTGGACCACCTGGCCAGGGAAAGGGACGCTGTGCTGATGGCAGCAAAGAGCGCCCACATGGAGCAGCTACAGGCAGCAGACGCCAGGGCCCTGGAGCTGCAGGCGCGATGTGAGAACCTCGAAGTTCAGCTCCGCAGGGCCGAGTGGAAGCAGGTGGATGCCACCAAGGAGAAGGACGCCACCATTGACAAGTGAGCCCGGGCCAAGGGCCTGGCTGCCTAGTTACGTGTTTCAGATGAAGGGAAGTGGGCACTGGGTGTTGGGAGTCATTTTCGCAGCTCTCCCGTCTCTTTCCTTAACCATTCTCTTTCCTTTTGTTTCATTTGAAAGTGTGTGTGGACATATGTATGAATGTCGCATTTATTTGTTTATGATAAAATACACATAGCAAGAAATTTACCATCTTGGCCATTTTTAAGTTCAGCAGCTTTAAGCACATTCACGCTGTTGAGCAACCAACCCTTTTCTTTGTAAAACTAAAACTGTGCCTCTTCAATAATGATTCCCTATCCCCCTCTCCCAGCCCCTGGCACCCCCCATCCCACCGCCCATCTCTGTGAATCTGACTGCCCTAAGGGCCTCACACGAGTGGAATCCCTCAGTGTCTGTCCTTCTCTGGCTGACTTATTCCACTCAGCGTGATGGTTTCAGGGTTCATCCATGTTGTTGTAGCATGCGTCAGAATGTTCCTCCTCTTTAAGGCTGAGTAATTTCACATTGCTTGTATACAGCTACCTTTTGTTTATCAGTTCATTCGTTGATGGCGATTTTGGGTGTTTCCACCTTTTAGCTGCTGTGACTAGTGCTTCTATGACTGTGGCTGAGCAAATATCTGCTCAGGTCTCTTTTCAGTTCTTTTGGGTGTGTCCCCAGAAGTGGAGGTGCTAGATATAACTTTTTGAGGAACTGTGTTCCACAGTGATTGCACCATTTTTCACAAGGGTTCCAGTTTCTCCATAAACTAGATTCTTCTTATCGGTTTTTTTTTTAATTAAAAATTCTTTTTGGACTTCCCTGGTGGTACAGTGGATAAGAATCCGCCTGCCAATACTGGGGACGTGGGTCTGATACCTGGTCCAGGGAGATTCCACATGCCGAGGAGCAACTAAGCCCCCACGCCACAACTACTGAGCCCTTGCTCTAGAACCTTCAAACCACAACTACTGAGCCTGCCTGCTGCAACTGCTGAAGCCCGTGCACCTAGAGACCGTGCTCCCACAGCAAGAGAAGCCACCGCAATAAGAAGCCTGTACACCACAACTGGAGAGTAGCCCCTGCCCTCCCCAACTGGAGGAAACCCGAACACAGCAATGAAGACCCAGCACAACCAAAAATAAAATTTTAAAAATTTTTATTTAAACTATTTATTTTTTTGGCCATGCCATATGGCTTGCAGGATCTTAGTTCTCCAACCAGAGATTGAACCCAAGCCCTTGGCAGTGAAACCACAGAGTCCTAACCACCAGACTGCCGGGGAATTCCAAACGAACTTCTTTTCAAACCCAGTTTTCTTTCTGACATCTCGGCCAGGCTGTACACAACCACTCTATCCCACTCTGCTTGGTGTCTCTGAAGGAGCATTGTAACTGAAGCAGTAACTGAACTCAGCCTCTTGGCAAACAATAAGGAAGTGATCTTCAGAGAAGCTGTGTTTACAGAAGATGATTAAGATAAATAAGTCATTTGCGATGCCTGCTGTTTAGCAACTGGCTTTTCCCCTTTGCTTGGGAAATATTTCTCTCTTTCTTGCAGAGAATTCTCTGCCAAGTTATATTTCTACTGAAGGGGAAAATGGTAAACTATAAAATACCAGGAAGTCAAAGCTTACTCAGGATAGCTTCCTTAGAGTCACGCGTTTTATTGTTTGATCTGTTAAACCTAGCCAGCAATAGCTGGAGGGGTGAGGCGGCTCAGTCTCAAGGGTGTGTGTCTCCCAAGCTACTCTTTGTTTGGTTTGGATAGGCTCTCCCGGGGCCCTTCTCACAGATGGTGACTCAGAGCCCAGAGTCTGGGTGCACAGGCCCTCCTGTGGCGAGGCCCCTTCCTCTTCTCTCTCCTCTTGGTGGGTCCACCGTCATGTTCCTTCCTGCTTCCCCACTGGACAGTCAAGAGGCCGTGATGAGCAGCATCAGTGGGTTCCCAGGAGAAGCCTTAGTGTCTGTATCAGCGTCTTTTCCTACCAAGACGTACTCTTTACAAGTCAGCAACAAAATGGCCCACATTATGATTTTGTTGTCTCTTTGGGCCTATTTGTGCTGGTTTTCTTGTGACCATTAGTTTGTGGATAGCGGGGTAGAGAAACCATGAGCTGAGACAGTATTGTGAGAACCTTATCTGCATGTAACCATGCAGACATATAACCTATCAAAAGGAATATGGTAGGGCCAGAGGGCACTTTAACCTCCTAATATTCACAGCTCAGACGCAAAAAGAAGTAGATGAAATTAACTTCAATCCCATTTTTAACCCAGTATGGTTCTAGGTTCTAGGTTGGCTCACGGGGTAGGGGGCAGCTTTGTCACAGGCTCTTGGGCCCCCTTGATAGCTCAGTTAGTAAAGAATCCACCTGCAATGCTGGAGACCCCAGTTCAATTCCTGGGTCGGGAAGATCCCATGGAAAAGGGATAGGCTACCCACTCCACTATTCTGGGCTGGAGAATTCCATGGACTGTATACCATCTCAACATACCATCTCATCGTGTGCTTGTGTGCTCAAGTCACTTCATTCGCATCAGCCTCTGCGACACTATGGATGGTAACCTGCCAGCTCCTCTCTTCATGGGATTCTCCAGTCAAGAATACTGGACTGGGTTGCCGTGCCCACCTCCAGGGAATCTTCCAGACCCAGGGACTGAACCCACATCTCCTGCATTGGTAGGCCGGTTCTTTACCACTGCTGCCACATGGGAAAGTAATTGGTTCATCAGCTATACTGCAATACAAAAAAAAGTTTAAAGTTTGAGAAAAAAATAAGTAATCAATTTAAAAATATTAATGAAGATGGATGCCTAAACTTGCCTGAGCAAATTGTTATTGAGGTATTTCGCATTTTTTGATGCTAAATTTTAAAGGCACATCACAACTCAATTCAGACTGGCCACGTGCCTGGGCGCCCTGAATGGCCCTTGGCTCAGTGCTGGGCAGCGCTGGTCCAAATGCTGGATGGAGGCCAGGACTCGACGAGGGCAAGTTCTCTGTTCTCCAGAACACAGGCTGGCTTGTGCTGTCTTGGTCTTGGCAAAGTGGAGTGGGAACCAGGATCCCATTCATGGCCACATACAAAGCCACTGCTGTATGCAGATCTTCTTGTGAGAATTCACTAGAAATTAAGAAGAAATAAAAATATGGCTCTCAAGCTCCAGCAACTTCTCTTATAGTTGCAGAAGCCCAACACATACGGAATCATGAAGGATCAGGTCAGGGACTGTAATGGGAAGCTCAGAACAGACATCCTGCCTGATGTGTGGGGCCCAGGCAGTCGACTTCCCAGGGCTGTCAGCTGCTTCCCTTTCCCTGGGCCTCGGAGCAGAGTTGCCAGTGAGTAGGTAGAGGGGAAGGAGTGCTTTGGAATTCCAGGGCAGGCCAGGCATCTCGTGTCCTTTTGTCTTTCAGTGACACACAGAACAGAGAAGAACCTTTCATTTCCCTCTGTCATGTCAGACATTGGACACTCGAGGCTCCGGAGCTAAGTGTCTGGTGGTACACAGCCAGGGTGAAGCCCGAATTCCATGGGCACCCTGCCTGCTATACATACTGCCTCGTGTGGTCTTGGTTCTAGGTTGGCTCACGGGGTAGGGGGCAGCTTTGTCACAGGCTCTTGGGCCCCCTTGATAGCTCAGTTAGTAAAGAATCCACCTGCAATGCCAGAGACCCCAGTTCAATTCCTGGGTCGGGAAGATCCCATGGAAAAGGAATAGGCTACCCACTCCAGTATTCTGGGCTGGAGAATTCCATGGACTGTATAGCCCATGGGGTTGCAAAGAGTTGGACATGACTGAGTGACTTTCACTTCACTTCACCTGGGCCCCCACCTGCTACTTTTATCACCCCAGCAACTACATGGGACCAGAGCAGGCACTGCCCCAGAAGGAGTACAGGGTGGACCCAGAGAGGAGCAGCTGCAGCCCCTGTTCCGACACCAGCGCCCTATCTGAGCTGGACGTGTTCTCAAGTTTCCAACGTTTTGCAGCCCCCTGTGTTACTAGGATGAGCTGGTTTATTTTAGGTAAGAAGTCAGTATGAATCTGGATGTACTAGAAGTAATTTGTTTAAATCATACTAAGAAAAATGACTTTTTCCAATTACTAAGAATAACACTGGAAATCTCACACTTGAAAGGTCTGAATCCTTTGAGAATGTGACACTTTTATTACATACTATATCTAGGCAGGTTCAAAGAGGGTGCCTTTTCCTAAGTTAGCAATAGAGCTGAAGAATCCTAATGCTTTACCGAGCAGCATGGCTTTCCTTTGGGCTGTGGGGTTTTGTACATTTCCCCGTACCTATTCTTCATTCCCACTTTGGTCTTTAAAGGGTTCTCCCAAATGAGTTTCACTGCAGTCCTTTATGAACAGAGAACTCTGCTACTCAGAGTGATGATAATCCTGGCTTGACCAGGACTGAGGTTGTGGGACCCCCCCCAAACCCGCCTCTGCCCGCTGCAGTGGGCTTTGCCTGTGAGCAGAGAGCCCTACCCAGCCACCGCATGTCTGTGCCAGGCACGCAAGGGCACTGGGATGCCCGAGAGAGTGGAGAGCACAGGGCTCCTCAGGCAGGAGCTCCTAGGCCTGGGGGTCCCAGGGCCAGGGTAGGAAGAGCAGAGCAGAGCCATCTCGTTCCTGTGCGGTCGCCTGACCCTTTGCCAAGGGCATTTTAACCAACACACCAGCCTCGACGTTGAGGCCTGTTTAAGCTGAAATGTTGAAAGAAGTTTCCCATGAGGGCAGCTGCTCCTTTCTCCTTCGTGTCTCTGCCCCTGTTTGGATGGAGCTTTTCTAAGTCTCAAGGCAACTGCAGTCAGGACTTTGGTCTAAGACCTTGTAGACTGATGGCCATCTGCCTTCCCACGGCTTGTCCAGCTCTGTGCCACAATCCGTAGCCCACCCACGGGCCTGTGGCTCTGGACAGTGGCCAGTGATGACCATAGATTTTTACCCCACAGCACGCTGAATGCAGCTAAGGAGGGAAATAGGCCGGAGCCGCAAACAGGATGACTACCCTGCAAGCTTTGTGTGGTTAATATTGTGGCTACTCTAGTCAATATCTTCAGATGTTTTTCTGAAGTTTTGCTTCTTGGGAGATTTATCAAATTTTTCGAGATTCTACCAATGAATGTACAACCTTATCTTACTATTCAGTTTGGAGCTACTTGTTGAATGTCTCTGTGTGGAGTGGCTGTGCTAGGCCTGGCTACGGGTGCCCAGGTGTGTCAGGTGGTGCTGTCTCAGGATCTCTGGCTCCAAGAGACGTCTCCTGGCCCCTGCTTCCCCACACACTTGGTGTGGGCTTGGCGTGCTACAGGCGTTAGTCAGTGCCTGTGCCGGTGGGAGGGATGGGTGGATATTTCTTCTTGGGTAGAACCATTTCTTAATCTAGGCAGAGAAGTCTGTGCCCTGATGTATGTAGAAGAGACCTTGATCTGCAGCATTTCCTCTGAGGACTGCGTGCGTGTGTGCATGTGTGTGTGTGTGTGTGTGTGTTGTAAAAGAGAGCTTGGGTGAGAACCACGCCCACATTCACGTCATTTCCCTTCTTGGTTTAGACTTCGGGAAGATGCATCAGCTCTAAAATCTGGCTGGGATGCCCAGATTGCTCAGCTATCCAAGGAGATGATCTCCAAAGATCTTCAGGTTCAGTCACTGCAGGAGGAGGAGATGAAACTGAAGGCACAGCTGGCCAGATGCCAGCAGGATATTGGAAGGTATGTGTGATGGAGGAAGGGGGCGAAGATGGGGGCGTCAGGGCGGGTGGTCAGAGGCGGGCTTTCCCACGGAGCACAGTCCCCGGTCTGCACCAGGGCTGTAAAAGGGTGTGTGCTGTTTCGTCCCCTGTCAGGAATCATCTCTGAGTACTGATTTGTTCTAGTGTCTCAGTGTCTTTTCCGATCAGCCAGAATGAACACTTGAGTAAAGGTAATACTCTCTTTCCTAAGGAATCGTTGAAATATAATAAATGTACCCGTTTTAACTGTACAGTTGATGAATCTTGACAAATATATACTTAAGTTTGTGGTACAACCACCAATGCCATCAGGATATAAAACCCTTCCATCGCCCAAAGTCCCCTCACTCCCTGGCACCCTGTGGACTGCTCTCTGCCGCTATGGGTTTCTCCTGTTCCGGAATTTCATCTGCATAGAATCCTACAGTTTATACTTTTTTTTTTTTTCAGTTTATACTCTTTTGTGTCTGGTTTCTTTGGATATTTATTTAAATATTCAGATTTTCTATTTTCTATTTTGTGCATGTGTCGCTTGGTAATTTGTGTCTTTCAATGAGTTTGTTCATTTCATCTAATTGTTGACTTTACTGACATGAAATTGTTTTTAGTATTTCTTTACTGTCTCTCTAATGTGTGTAAAGTCTGTAACAATGTCCTCTCCCCTTCTTGATATTGATGATACGTATTTTATCTTTTCTTCTCGTCAGTCTACCTAGAGATTTATCTATTTTAGAGATCTTTCCAAAGAGCCAGCATTTGGTTTCTTTGACTTTTTTCAGTGGCTTTTCTGTTTTCAATTTCAGTATCTATTGTTATCATTATTATTGCCTTTCTTCTGTTTTCTTTGCTTTAATTTGATGTTCTTTTGCTAGCTTCTAGGACTTTCCCCACAAGGTCTCATCTGCTGGAAAGACTGTGAGGGGTTTTTTTTGCGGGGGGTTGGTATTTTTATTTATTTATTTGGCTACATCGGGTCTTAGATGCAGCATGCAGGATCTTTAGTTATGGCATATGGGATCTAGTTCCGTGAGCAGGGATCAAACCCAAGCCCCCTGCACTGGGAGCGTGGAGTCTAAGCCACATGAACCACTAGGGAAGTCCCAAGTCTGGTGAGGTTTATATTTCACACATTTTACTTTTCATTTCTCTCCTCACTGTGTTTGTGGTTGCTTTTACTCTCTGAACATATTTACAGGAGCTGATTTATGTATTTTCCTGCCACCTCTGTTGAGAGTCTGTTTCTGTGGCACAGAGGCCAGTATCCTGCTTCCTTGCACATATCACAGCTGTCCTTGGCTGTCCGATATGTGGCCACTGTGTCAGCAGACCTCTAGGTTGGTCATCTTCCTTTCATAGGCCCCTGCTGCTCAGCTGTAGTTAATTAGTTGGTTAATTAGTTAGGCCTGCAGAGCTGCTCGGAGAAGGCACTGGCGACCCACTCCAGTACTCTTGCCTGGAAAATACCATGGACGGAGGAGCCTGGTAGGCTGCAGTCCATGGGGTCGCTAAGAGTTGGACACGACTGAGGGTTTTCACTTTCACTTTTCACTTTCATGCATTGGAGAAGGAAGTGGCAACCCACTCCAGTATTCTTGATGGACACCTCCAGGGACGGGGGAGCCTGGTGGGCTGCTGTCTATGGGGTCACACAGAGTTGGACATGACTGACATGACAGCAGCAGCAGCAGCAGCAGAGCAGCTTGATCATTGAAGGCTTGCTTTAAGTCTTTGTTATGGTAACTCTAGGGTCTCTTTGTGACTCAGTGGTAAAGAAGCCACCTGCCAAAGCAAGAGACATGGGTTCAGTCCCTCCAGTCAGATCCTTGGAGAAAGATATGGCAGCCCACTCCAGAATTCTTGTCTGGAGAATCCCATAATCCCATGGACAGAGGAGCCTGGCAGGCTTCTCTGTCCATGGGGCCACAAAGAGTCAGACATGACTGAGCACACATGCACATAAGGTCTCTTCACTAGGGCCAGTCTAGCCCTGTTGCTACATGTCACCCCAGGGTCTCCACTGGGTGCCCTGGATATCCTCTGATGATTCCTTAGGACACTGTGCTGACTGGCAGAGCCTACCAGTTCCTCCTACTTTCGTGGTTCTTTCCTCCCTCCATTCTGATCTCTCCCGACCCCCAGTAGATGGACGCTGAGTTATGTTTGACCTTTCAGCTTACTGTTGACCCTAAAACTCTGTGTCCTCTGCTGGGAACCCTCCTGCACTTCTCTAGTGCAGCTATTTTCTTGTTTGTCTGAGTTTGGCTTTCTTCCTGTCTCTTATTGAGTTTGACCTCCTCTCCTACAGTGCTGAGTTTCTCAGGACTGGGGGACCCAGCCACCTGCTCCCCTCTGAACCTGGGCCTGTGTGAAGGTGTCGGCTGAGCCAGGGGACCCAGGAGGGATGCCTCCCATCTCAGCTACATCTCAGCCCAAAGGAACCTCAGGACAATGTTAATGTTGGCACTTTTTATCCCCACAGGTACAAACAGCAGCTGTCTCTAGCAGTAGAGAGGGAGCAGAGCCTGGAGCGTGACAAGGTGCAGCTAGAGCTGGACTGGCAGCGCCGCTGCGAGGGTGTCGAGCGGGAGCAGTACCAGCAGGCTGAGGACTTGATTCAGGGCCTGACAGCGGCCAGAGATCAGGTCTGCATTCCCCTGGGCTGTCTGACCTCTTTCTGCAGAAGGAAGGGCTGGGAACGTCCACTGCAGCATGGAATCAGCTTGGGCCCTCACCAAGTTATCCTTTGCACTTGAAAGCACTCAGCCTCACTGAGCAGTTTGGTTTATAACAGTAGGACTTGCACTGATGAGTCCCTGCCCGCAGCCTTTCTCTAATGGCCAGGCAGCTGTGTCTGGAGCTGGCTGCATAGGTGGCCCCAGCATTTGCTGTGCTCCTCTGACTCTGACGGCCACATCTTTCCTGGGTTTTCTCACCCTCATGTCTGCTGTCTGCTTCCCAGCAGGGTAAGGAGCTGGTCTGGACCTTGAAAGTGGCACCGCTCCCTTCTGATCCTCCCAAGATAAACTGAGTCTGCGTTTTCCCCAGGTTGCTGCCAAGCTCCAGGAGACAGAGCGGCGGCTATGTGACCGAGAGGTGGTGCTGAAGGCCGTGACCCGAGAGAGAGACCAGGCCCTGCAGGCTCTGCGGACACATGGGCTGCTCCCTGAGGAGGAGGCACAGGTGCGGGGCCGCCCTCCTTCTCAGTCTCCCTTGCAGCTCTTCCTCCCGGGCCCCTCGGAGATACCCGTTCCCCCAGCCAGAGGGAAAACACACCAAATAGCATCAGCACTGAAGGGAGATCTTTTCACCCATGTTTCCTTTAAGATGACTGTTCACACAAGGTGAGGCCAGGGTTCAACCAGCTAATGGTAATCTGCACTCAATCTTCTTTGTGTCTTTAGTATCTGAAATATCAAAAAACCTCAAATTCAGATATTGTACCATGGCAGACGGTAACACAGAGAACCAAAAGGTTAGAGCTTTATCCCAAAATACGCTTCTTCACATGTGGTGACTGAGCCATTCCATATATGACGATGGCTGTTCCTCTTATAAAGCACGGACTCCCTTGCTGCTGTGTGCCAGCCAGAGCCTGACACTGACTATGGGACCACCCCAGATTGAATGGTGGCCCCGAAAGGCGTATTCTAGTCCCAATGCCTCAGGTTGCAACCTTCCTTGGAAATAGGGTCTTTATGGATGTGATTAGTTAAGATGGATGATTAATTAAGGTCACATGGGAGTATCCCAGCAGGACATGCTTAGGCCTGATGCCCTAGGGGTTAAGTTCCGGAAGGTGTGTCTGTTAACAAACCTCTGGGAAGATTCACACTCAGCCAGTCGTCAGGCTTGGGAGCATTGGTGTTCCCAGGAGGAAAGGAGGGGCCAACCCTAGTCTCCAGGGTCACCTATGGTCCTGGGGGCTCATCGCTGGTGGTTTTTGCATGGGTGCCTTCTCTAGGGCTTAGAGAGAAAACAAATGCCTCTTTTTTTGTTTGTTTTTATCAATGAACCTCCCTACCCAAATTTTTCTTTTTTTATTTTACTGCCAGGCTGGCAACTACAAGAAGACATTTGTCTCCAAGCACCAGCTCAGCTGGTCAGGGAGGCCTGTCAGTGGCTGGTTGCCTTGTTAAGTGATCAGGAACCTTAGAAATGGCCGGGGGATCAGAAACATGCAGAGTGGGGGGATGTGCACCTCTGTTCTGTACAGGGGGCCCTGGAAGAAGATGAGAGGGTGTGGCAGAGCAGCACCTCAGACACCAGCGACGGTGAGCTGGCCTGGTGGTCTTAACACAGAGCTGTGGCTACCTTATCAAGCAGGGACCCGGGTTGGTGAAGGATGCTGTGCAAGTTTCTGTTGACCCAGAGGAATGAAGTCTTGAATCCTCCAGATAATAGCAAAACACCTGCGTTCCCCCTTCAGGGCCTTAATACTGTAACCAGGTTGAGGATGTGACCACCTGGTAAAGCGGTAGATGTCGGCTGGCAGGCAGCAGTTGGTGCTGAGTTCTATAGAGGTGGGCCCTTGGCAAACACTAAGTAGGAGCAGCAGGGGATCTGTCATCAGGGGAAGTCAGAGACAGAGTCTGCTCAGGGAGGAAGGCATGGTGCTTCCTGGGAAGCGGTGAGCCCACCACAGACTGCACTGCCCAGACAGGCAGCCTCTTGGCTGTGGCTTAAACATGCTGGCGCCTCGGCAAGGCCGGAGTGATCACCCCACAGAGACCCAGGCAGGCTGCTAGGGCAAACAGCCACAGCCACAGGGACAGAAGTTTCACCTTGGGAATGGGCTGCACTGCAACTTTGAGGTGGATCCTGTTGTTCAGGACAAGGAATTTGAGGCCGTAAGAGGGGTGGTCCCTTCCCCACAGGTTGCAGAGGGAGAATGTGAACAGTGCCGGCCAGATGCACAGCCCTGACCACTCTACTGTCTGCCTGAGTGGGAGCAGCCTAAGGCTCTGCTGCAGAGAAGGTGGCAAATGCCCCAGTGGGCACAGAGAGGGAGGTTAGGTGTTTGCAGGAGAAGGAGTGGGGCCAGAGCAGTGGCTGGAAGGAAGCCAGCAGGTGCATAGCGGAGCTAGAGGTGGCTTGAAAAGCTGGGGACTAGCGGTAACAGAAGAAAGAGCTTCACTTTGGAAATAAAAGTAATATATACCACTGTGGATATTTTACAGTTTTAGTTCACCATAGTGCTCTCTGGAATAAAGCTGGCCCAACGTTCACCCCAGCTCAACTCCTGCACGGCCGGACCTCTCGGTATGAGATCTTAGTGGGAAGTCTTCTAGGTTTCATTGGTTCTTATGAGAAGTTGGTGATTTCTTTTATTTGTCCTTCTGCAGGAATGTAATGTGCCTTTTTATCCCCCGGGGGTTTTTAAGAGATTTCCTTCATCACTGTTTTTAAGCAGTTTGACCATGATGTGCTCTCTGGTGTGACTTTCTTTGTGTTTATCTTGCTTTGAGTTTGTTGAACTTCTTGGATCTGTGGACTTAGGTTTTCATCAAATTTGAAATTTTTTTGCCAACACGTTCTGAATCCTTTTCCGTCCCCTCATTGATCTGGGTTAGTGTATGTCTGCTTCACAGTGTTGTGCAGTCATTAGAGCAGAATGGCTGTTGTTACTTGTTCTTTTGTCTTTCACTCTGTTCTTGAGTTTGGATACTTCTACTGCTCTGTGTTTATGTTCACTTAACCTTTCCTCCTGTAGTAGCTTATCTGCTCTTAATCCCATCCTATCCAGTGAATTTTTCCTTCAGACAATGTATTTTTCATCTCTATAGATGCTATTTTGTTATTTTTGATATCTTCTATTTCTGTTTTTTCATATTTTTCTTTAAATCCTGGAGTATATTTATGTGAACTGCTTTAAAGTCCTTGACTGTCACTCAGCATGATGTTTTCATGTTCCATCCATGTTGTACTGTGTGTCAAAATGTCATTCCTTTTTATGACTGTGTGGTATTTCATGATGTTAACTTTTGTTTATCTATCATCTGTTGGTGGACATTTGGATGTTTCCATTTTGGCTACTATGATTAATGCTGCTCCAAACATGTCTGCAGGTTTCTGTGTGGATCTGTGTTTTCACTTCTCTCAAGTCTGTACCCAAGAGTGGAATTGCTGGGTTATGTAATAGCTCTGTGTTTACTTTGCTGAGGAACAGCCAGACTGTTTTCCATAGCAGCTGCACGGTGTCACATCTTACATTTACAAACCACTGAGTACTTTTACCATTTACAGTGTACAAGGGTTCCATTTTCTCCACATCCTCACCAACGCTTGTTATTGTCCATCTTTTTTTATATTTATTTATGTGGCTGCACTGGGTCTTAGTTGCACCATGTGGGATCTGGTTCCCCAACCAGGGATCGAACCCAGGCCCGCTCCATCAGGAGCACAATCTTAGCCACCAAGCCCCCAGGGAAGTCTCTCTCTCTTTTTTTTTTAAATAACTGCCACTCTAACGGGTGAATGATGGGTTTTTTACTAAAAAGGAAGAGTTCCCAAATCTCCCAATAAAAATTATCTTTGAAAAACAGTGGTCTTGTCTTTATGAAACATAAAAGAAAAAGCATTTTCTGTCAACATCACCCACCTCCAGGACAGATGAGGGGCAGCAGAGACGGCGGGGCTGGAGGATGCAGGCAGACACAGACACAGCCAGCCTCAGACGCACAAAGGAATCACTGGTTCTTGGCTCTAACCATTTTCTTTTTCTTTTATTTTCTGTATTTGACAGAGGCCTCTAAGGCATCAAGAAGAGGAAATCAATAAAAGCTTTCTGTCTAGTGAGATCCAGCGGCTAAAAGAACAGAACACAAGTTTGCGAAATGTTATTGCACAAATGAGGAAAGAAATGGAAGCTCTAAGTGATCAAATTCTTCCTTCTGCCCAGTTAGGAGGGGAGACCTCACACACAAACCAACCTGACCCAAAGGCAGCAGCTGATTCTGCGGTTCCTGGTGAGCAAGGGGGAGAGGGAAGATGAGGAGTCATCTCTACTGGGTCCGTAAATAGGCTTCGCTTGGAGTGTTAAAAATGAGCATCCCCTTTATAGATTAAGTCAAAGTATGACAGCTGCTTTCCCTCCAAGAGAAAGGATCTTAAGTCATATTTTTTATGTACAATAAAAACTTTGTATTGGTTCGTGGAGGGAAAAAGGGAAGAATACACACGTGACACATTTAAAAACCAGAGACAGACTTGGACCAGGGGCTGGTTGGCACTGGGCTCTCCTGGAGTAGGCAGCAGGCCTGAGGGACCAGGCCTTTCCCCGGGGGAGCTTCCTGAGCCCCAGCGGTGGCCCCGCCTCCTACTGTTCAGGGCAGGGACTCTAAGGATGGTGAGTGGAGGGGCAGCACCTCTGATGGCTGCGCTCAGGATGGGATTGTCAAGTCTGCATCAGGTATCACAGGACTGAGGACTCCTGATCATGGGGCCCACTCAGAGAGCATGGCGAGCTGGTCTCTGGAGGGGAGGATGACACACGGACAGCATGGGACAGTCATGAGAGTTGGACAGGGGAGGGCGCGGGTGCTAGATAAAGGGTGAGAGTGTAAACGCCTGTGCCTGTGTGTTTACTGTGTTTTTTGGAAGGTTACGTTCTGGCCCTTGAAGCAGAAATGCAAAATCTAAAGCATAAATTTAAAACACTGGAGGAACAACTAGATGTGTTAGATCCTTCGAAGACGTCCTTGTCCTGTGCTTGTGCTCAACCCAGTGTGCTGGCCTCCACGGATACCACCGGTGAGAGTCCTTGTCTAGTGTTGTGTGCTCTGTCTAGTGACTTCCCAGTAACACAGCCCAAGGAGATGTTACAAGGGTGCCACCCCAGGAGCCCCACCTCCTCCTGCTGAGCCAGCCACTCTCCTGATTCCTCACCCTATGGCTGAATTTTCATATAAGTGGAATTACAAGTGTGTATTCTCGTCAGAAGTTATTTCTCCACTGATCTCCAGTAACATATTGGGCACCTACTGACCTGGGGAGTTCCTCTTTCAGTGTCCTACCATTTTGCCTTTTCATACTGCTCATGGGGTTCTCAAAGCAAGAATACTGAAGTGGTTTGCCATTCCCTTCTCCAGTGGACCACATTCTGTCAGACCTCTCCACCATGACCTGTCCGTCTTGGGTGCCCCCACACAGCATGGCTTAGTTTCATTGAGTTAGACAAGGCTGTGGTCCTGTGATCAGATTGGCTAGTTTTCTGTGATTATGGTTTTAGTGTGTCTGCCCTCTGATGCCCTCTGATGCCCTCTTGCAACACCTACTGTCTTACTTGGGTTTCTCTTACCTTGGATGTGGGGTATCTCCTCACGGCCACCCCTCCTGACCTTGAACGTGGAGTAGCTCCTCTAGGCCCTCCTGCGCCCATGCGGCTGCTGTTCCTTGGACATGGGGTTGCTCCTCTCAGCGGCCACCCCTGACCTCGGGCATGGGGTAGCTTCTCTTGGCCACTGCCCCTGACCTCAGACGTGGGGTAGCTCCTCTTGGCCACTCCTGCATCGTGGCAGCCTGGTGCTCTCAGTCGCCACCCCTGACCTTGGGAGAGGGGTAGCTCCTCTCGGCCATGCTTCTACACAGTCCGTTGCAGCCGCCACGCTTCTGCAAGCCAAAGCGAAAACAATACCAGTGTGGATGTGACTGGTGATAGAAGCAAGGTCTGATGCTGTAAAGAGCAATATTGCATAGGAACCTGGAATGTTAGGTCCATGAATCAAGGCAAATTGGAAGTGGTCAAACATGAGATGGCAAGAGTGAATGTCGACATTCTAGGAATCAGCGAACTAAAATAGACTGGAACTAAAATAGACTCAGATGATCATTATATCTACTACTGTGGGCAGGAATCCCTTAGAAGAAATGGAGTAGTCATCATGGTCAACAAAAGAGTCCAAAATGCAGTACTTGGATGCAATCTCAAAAACGACAGATGATCTCTGTTCGTTTCCAAGGCAAACTATTCAATATCACAGTAATCCAAGCTTATGCGCCAACCAGTAATGCTGAAGAAGCTGAAGTTGAATGGTTCTGTGAAGACCTACAAGACTTTTTAGAACTAACACCCAAAAAAGATGTCCTTTTCATTATAGGGGACTGGAATGCAAAAGTAGGAAGTCAAGAAACACCTGGAGTAACAGGCAAATTTGGCCTTGGAGTACGGAATGAAGCAGGGCAAAGGCTAATAGAGTTCTACCAAGAGAATGCACTGGTCATAGCAAACACCCTCTTCCAACAACACAAGAGAAGACTCTACACATGGACATCACCAGATGGTCAACACTGAAATCAGATTGATTATATTCTTTGCAGCCAAAGATGGAGAAGCTCTATACAGTCAGCAAAAACAAGACCGGGAGCCGACTGTGGCTCAGATCATGAACTCCTTATTGCCAAAGTCAGACTTAAATTGAAGAAAGTGGGGAAAACCACTAGACCATTCAGGTATGACCTAAATCAAATCCCTTATGACTATACAGTGGAAGTGAGAAATAGATTTAAGGGGCTAGATCTGATAGACAGAGTGCCTGATGAGCTATGGACGGAGGTTCATGACGTTGTATAAGAGACAGGATCAAGACCATCCCCAAGAAAAAGAAATGCAAAAAAGCAAAATGGCTGTCTGAGGAGGCCTTACAAATAGCTGTGAAAAGAAGAGAAGTGAAAAGCAAAGGAGAAAAGGAAAGATATTCCCATTTGAATGCAGAGTTTCAAAGAATACCCAGGAGAGATAAGAAAGCCTTCCTCAGCGATCAGTGCAAAGAAATAGAGGTAAACAACAGAATGGGAAAGACTAGAGGTCTCTTCAAGAAAATTAGAGATACCAAGGGAACATTTCATGCAAAGATGGGTTCGATAAAGGACAGAAATGGTATGGACCTAACAGAAGCAGAAGATACTAAGAAGAGGTGGCAAGAATACACAGAAGAACTGTACAAAAAAGATCTTCATGACCCACATAATCACAATGGTGTGATCACTCACCTAGAGCCAGACATCCTGGAATGTGAAGTCAAGTGGGCCTTAGAAAGCATCACTATGAACAAAGCTAGTGGAGGTGATGGAATTCCAGTTGAGCTATTTCGAATCCTGAAAGATGATGCTGTGAAAGTGCTGCACTCAATATGCCAGCAAATTTGGAAAACTCAGCAGTAGTCACAGGACTGGAAAAGGTCCGTTTTCATTCCAATCCCAAAGAAAGGCAATGCCAAAGAATGCTCAAACTACCACACAATTGCACTCATCTCACACGCTAGTAAAGTAATGCTCAAAATTCTCCAAGCCAGGCATCAACAATACATGAACCATGAACTTCCAGGTGTTCAAGCTGGTTTTAGAAAAGGCAGAGGAACCAGAGATCAAATTGCCAACATCTGCTGGATCATTGAAAAAGCAAAAGAGTTCCATAAAAACATCTATTTCTGTTGACTATGCCAAAGCCTTTGTGTGGATCACCAGAAACTGTGGCAAATTCTTCAAGAGATGGGAATACCAGACCACCTGACCTGCCTCTTGAGAAACCTGTATGCAGGACAGGAAATAACAGTTAGAACTGGACATGGAACAACAAACTGGTTCCAAATAGGAAAAGGAGTATGTCAAGGCTGTATATTGTCACCCTGCTTATTTAACTTATATGCAGAGTACATCGTGAGAAATGCTGGGCTGGAAGAAGCACAAGCTGGAATCAAGATTGCCGGGAGAAATATCAATAACATCAGATATGCAGATGACATCACCCTTATGGCAGAAAGTGAAGAGGAACTAAAACGCCTCTTGATGAAAGTGAAAGAGGAGAGTGAAAAAGTTGGCTTGAAGCTCAACATTCAGAAAACTAAGATCATGGCATCTGGTCCCATCACTTCATGGGGAAATAGATGGGGAGACAGTGGAAACAGTGTCAGACTTTATTTTTGGGGGGCTCCAAAATCACTGCAGATGGTGATTGCAGCCATGAAATTAAAAGACGCTTACTCTTTGGAAGGAAAGTTATGACCAACCTAGACAGCATATTAAAAAGCAGAGACATTACTTTGTCAACAAAGGTTCATCTGGTCAAGGCTATGGTTTTTCCAGTGGTCATATATGGATGTGAGAGTTGGACTGTGAAGAAAGCTGAGTGCCAAAGAATTGATGCTTTTGAACTGTGGTGTTGGAGAAGACTCTTGAGAGTCCCTTGGACTGAAAGGAGATCCAACCAGTCCATCCTAAAGAAGATCAGTCCTGGGTGTTCATTGGAAGGACTGATGCTGAAGCTGAAACTCCAATACTTTGGCCACCTCATGCGAAGAGTTGACTCATTGGAAAAGACCCTGATGCTGGGAGGGATTGGGGGCAGGAAGAGAAGGGGACGACAGAGGATGAGATGGCTGGATGGCATCACCGACTTGATGGGCGTGAGTTTGAGTAAACTCCTGGAGTTGGTGATGGACAGGGAGGCCTGGCGTGCTGCGATTCATGGGGTCTCAAAGAGTCGGACACGACTGAGTGACTGAACTGAACTGAACTGATTCTCGTCTGACTTCTTTTGAGCAGCAGTATGTTTTGGTTGATGGTCAGGCCAAAGTTTTCACATCATTTCCTCCCCGATTAGCAGCTGAGAAAGCCATTGCTCTGGCTCCTGCCAACACAGGACAGTGAGCCGTCTCATGTGCAGTATGTCCTTGTATCTTACTTATTTTATACATAATGGTTTTACTTCTCAATCCTCTACCATTATCTCACCCCTCCCTGTTTCCCTTTCCCCACTAGTTGCATTAGTTTGTTCTCTATGTCTGTGAGTCTGTTTCTTTTTTGTTATATTCACTAGTTATATTTTTTAGATTCCACACATAGACATTATACTGTGTCTGTCTTTCTCTGACTTATTTTACTGAGCATAATGCCCTTCTGGTCCATCCATGTTGTTGCAAATGGCCAAATTTCATTCTGTGATGGAGGAGTCAAGCATATGCAATGGGGAAAAGAAAGTCTCTTCAATAAGTGGTCCTGGGAAGACTGGACAGCTAGCTACATGTAAAATAGCAAAATTAGAACATTCTCTAACACCACATATAAAAATAAGCTCAAAATGCATTAAAGACCTAAATGTCAGACCAGAAATCATAAAACTCCTAGAAGAAAACTTATAGGCAGAACCCTCTACATAAACCTTAGCAGTATTTTTTTGGATCCATCTCCTAAGGCAACAGAAATTCATAGTATAAGACAAATTTATTCATCAGTCTGTTCCTCTATGGTTGGTCCAGTCTTAGAGGCTTGTTCTGGTCTCCACTTCCATTTCTCTTAACTTCCTTTTCCAACGAGAAGCCTGACTCCTTGTCCTTGTACGTTACTTCTTCCATCCAGTTCTTGGGTGTGAGTACCCTCCCTTGCACAGATGGAGGCTTTTTCCCACATTAGAGGCCTCACCCTTTGACCCAGGCCCACCCTGGCTCTGACAGCCGAGCCAGGCTGCCCTTCATCCTGACTCCCTCGCCAGCTGGGTTGCAGCTCTCAGGGGGGTTAGCCCCAGAGGGTAACTTCTAGCCGCCGATCTGATGATTTATGGGCTTGATTGCTGAGGGAGGAAAGGAAAAGGCAGGCAGGACACTGCCTACATAGTCATCTTGTCGCAGGTAATGGAAGTCTTACTTTTGGCTTTTCCAATGCTGATATCTTTTACTTTTTTTTTTCTTATGTTGTTTCCCCCTGACTGAACTCTTTAGTATGATGTTGATCTTAGCTGACTTTCTTCCTGATCCCAAAGCAGAATTTTCAATACTGTAAAGTTTAATCATTACTTTTTCGTGTCAGGTTAAGGAAATTTCTTCCTATTCCTATTGTAATACAAATCTGTGTTTTTTGTCATGATTCTGCCTCCACTGGGTTACTTGAACATTTTTTAGTGTTCTATTTAAATCTGGTTTTTCAGTCTCTTAGGTACTTTTTCTAGTGTTTTCCCCAGGAATTACAGTATACTTACTTATCATGGTCAACTAGTGTCAGCACTTTGCAATTTCAAGTGGAATATGGGGATCTTACAACCTGTCAGGTCTCATCGCCCCATTTCTTGTTGCAAATAACACCCTCTGTACATCGAGAAACACATCAGACAGGATTCTCATTTTTGCTTTCAACTGTCAAACATAATTTTAAAAACTCAGGAGGAGAGGCATGGTCCATTCTTTCCTTGAATCCTTATCCTTTCTGTGACTCTTTCTTGGTTCTAGGTTCCTTCTGTCTGAAGCACTTGTTTCAGCAGGTTGTTTTCAGCAAGGCTGCTGGTGACAAACTCACAAGGTTTTCCTACCTCCGAGATGTCTTTGTTTCACCTTCATCCCTGAAGAGTATACTCACTGGTATAAAATTATGAGTTTACGGTTCTTTGCTTTCGGCACTTAAGCCATTTGCTTCTGGGGAGAAATCAGATGATTGTTTCTGATGAGAAGTCTATTGCCTTTGAATCATTTCTCTCTGCATGCTTTCAAAGAAATCTGATTATGATGATCTGGGCATAGATTTCCTTGGCTTATCCTTTTGGCATTGAAACTGAACCAAATTTGAGGAGTTTTCAACCATTATTTCTTCAAGTATTTTTTTTAGCTCCACGCTGTCCTTCCTTTTTGGACTGCAATGACAAGAGTATTAGAACTTTTGTTTTTCTCCCCCGGGTCACTGAGGCTCTGTCTGTTTCCAATCTGTTTTCTGTATTATTCAGACTGGAAAATTTCTGTTTTTTCTTCAAGTTCACCAATTTTTTCTTCTGTTGAGCCCATCTAGTGAGATTCTTATTATGGTTTCGGTTCTAAAATTTCCATTTTTAAAAAAAATTTTTTTCATACCTTGGCTGAAACTTCCAATATTCCATTTGTTTTGAGAGTGTATCATATTGCTTGTTGGAATTGCTTTAATCTGTCATCTTGATATGGTCTTTTATCATTCAAGGTACAATTTTCCTTGTTGTTGGTATAACGAGTGATTTTGGATTCTGTCATGGATGTTTTGAGTGTTGTGTCATCCTCTATTACACATTGTTTTGTGTTTCCTCAGCATCTATTACTGGCTTATTCTGACCTTTCTTCTACCTTATTTGCTTTTTTCCTCACTTTTGAAATGGGCATTCAGCTCATTTATCTTTCATCTTTTCTAAAAAAAATCTTCTATGGCTATAAATACTTTTGAAAGGACAGCTTTAGATGCATTCCTTAAGTTTTGATACGCTGTGCTTTGATGGTAATTCGGTTCAAAGTAATTTCTAATATCCATTGTGATTTCTTCTTTGACCTGTGGATTGTATGGACATTTTCGTTATTCCTAGCCAAATGACTAGGAGTCAACACAGGTCGGCCTCTAACAGACACTAGCTGGTAAAGTTGTATTTTTCTTCTGCAAAGACTCCTACTTTCTTGGCATAAAGGTTGTTCTTCATGTGCATCTCATCTCAGTCCTTGTGGGCACCCAGCTGCATCCACTTAGCTTTAAAAAGTCTTCAGCGTCCCAGTGGACCAGCAGTGACAAGTGGCCATCCTTGGAGGAGGGCAGAGAACATACCTACGCACCTCTGCCCTGGATGCCACAGATGTCCTTCTCCCCAGGGCAACAGCAGGCAGTTGGAAGCTCCCCCAGGACTGTAGGAATGTGAGTCTGACAAAATCACTTTTTCTGCAGGAGGAGCTGTGCCAGTTGATAGAGCGTCCATGGGACTGGCACTCAGGAGGCTTGGAGACAGATCACATCTCCTGAGCTCCCTGGTGGTACGACTGAGACAGAAGGTATGGCCACCCTCTGACGCTCAACTGTGTAGGTCTTCCAACTGAGGGCCCTGCTGGGGTGGCAGTGAACCCCAGGAATCTGCTGTGGCCTCTCTGTGCCTCCTGTTCACTGTGAGGACAGGGTTATTGTTGGGAATAGCTGGTTCACCTCTCATATGTCCCTGGAGGGCACACGGTGAGGATCTGGTAGACGATAGAGGGGAGTCCAGGGCAGGAGGGACAGTGCTGGCTGTTGACACGCAGGGCCTTGTCTCTGCCCACCCAGGCTGTGCTGAGCAAGTCCAAGGACCCACATTAAACCCAGGCACCCAGCTGTGGCAAGGGCTTGCGTTCGTCACCATCTGTGACTCTAGATGCTTTACCCAGTGCCGGCCCTTTCAGTTCCCTCGGCCCTGCCTTCTGGGGGACAGGTTGTAACCAGGCACTGGGCTGACCTACTCCTTCCTGTGGAAGTGGGACAACTGGACAAACTCCAGTGCAGCTCCACCCTGGCACCTGGGGTTGGTGACCCAGCCTGTGCTTCATTGCTGTTATCTCGTGATACCTCTTTTGTTTAGTGTTTTTTTTAAATTCTGGTAAAATATACATAACAAAATTTGGCATTTTTGTGTGTACAATTCAGTAACGTTAAGTATATTCACAGTATTGTGTAACCATCACCAGGGTCCATTCCCAATAGGACGTTTTTATCATTTGAACAGAAACTCTGTCCCCACTGAACACTTAACTTCCTGTCTCCTGCCCCCAGCCTCTGGTAAACTCTACTCTTTCATCTTTGTGAAGCCATCTCCTCTGGGAGCCTCCTATGAGTGAAATCACTCAGTATTTGTTCTTCTGTGACTGGCTGCTTTCACTCAGCATGATGTCCTCAGGGTTCATCCATGTTGTAGCAGGGGTCGAAACTTCCTCTTAAGAACCCCACATTCAGTGTACCCACTCATCTGCTGGACACTTGGGTTGCTTCCTCCGTTTGGCTGCTGTCAATGTGGTGGACTCCTATCTGTCCAAGTGCCTGTTTCAGTTCTTCCAGGTAGACATAAAGGAGTGGAATCCCTGGTCACAGGGTAATTCTACATTCAACTTTCTGGAGAACCACTAAACATTTCCACAGTGGCTGCACACTTTCCACTCCCGGAAGGTGCACAAGGGCCCCCATGTCTCATGTCCTCACCTGTAGCAGCTGCTTTCTGTCTTTTTGACTCTAGCCATCCTAGCATGTTTGAGGTGGACCTCACTGTGGCCCATTTGCATTTTCTTGATAAAAAATATGGGGTGGCAAAGAGTTGGACATGACCGAACAACTGAACTGAACTGATAAAAACATGACGTTGAGCATGTGTTCGTGTGCTTATCAGCCATTTGTATGTCTTTTTTGAAGAAATGTCCATGAGTATCCTCTGCCCATTTTTAATTGGGCTGTTTGTCGTCTCATTGTTGAATTGTCAGAGTTCTTTGTATTTTCTGGGTTCAAGTCTCTGGTCAGATACGTGATTTGCAGACTTCGCCTCCCATTCCCTGACTTACCTTTTCATGGTCTCGATGATGTCCCTGGGAGCACAGCTCTTACTGCTGGTGTTGGTGGTGTCACGCGTCCTTGTTGCCTTGTGATGTTTCTTTCCCCTGGGGCCATCTTCCCATGTCCTTTCAAGTCTGTAAGTGTGTGGGTTACACCATCCTGCATACTGCATCTTCTGTGGAACAGAACTCCTGACTAGTGACAGACGTTGCTCGGAGCTTTCTGTCTCCTGTGGGGAGCAGGCAGTGCCTGGAAATCAGATGCCTTATCTTGACTGAAGAGCAGTTGTGCTGTTGCAGTGGAGATGAACTTGACCGCTTTTCTCTTTCTGGGATTGCAGACTTATGTCACATACAAGGGGAGGGGGCCTTCAGATCTGTGCCCTTTCCCAGTTCTGCCCCACCATGAGAATTTCACACGCCCCACAAGCTACAGACAGGATATAAATATATAAATAAGAACTTTTAATTTTGTTTTGGTAATCACAGACTATTTGATTATCCTGAGGGTAAAAGTCTACCATAAAGTGTTTTCTATTTGTTTTTTTACTTAACAGTATTTGTTTATCAGATGATCACCTTTTTTTATGGTATGTGATAAAGAATAAAATATTCATTACAAACTCATTATAGAAGTCCCTGGAACAGGAAAGTGTTAGTCACTCAGTCATGTCCGACTCTTTGCAATCCCATGAACTGTGACCTGCCAGGCTCCTCTTTCCATGGAAATCTCCAGACAAGAATACTGGAGTGGGTTACTGTTCCCTTTTCCAGGGAGATCTTCCTGACTCAGGGATTAAACCCAGGTCTCCTGCATTAAGGCAGACTCTTTACCACCTGAGCCACCAGGTAGAAGCCTGGTGGAAGCCTCCAGAATAGGAAGATGGTATCTTATCTTCCTGAGAATAAAATGGGAAAGTTGAGGGTGTAGAAAAGTGTGTCTTTCTTTTTGCCTGTCTTTCTCTCTTTATGCCGGGAGAGTAGACGTCCAGAGAGGCAGCTGAAAGATAGGGTGGCCCCAGAGCTCTGGTCTGGACTCTGCTCCCATACCTCCCGGCCACCCCGCAGCTGACCCAGGCTTCCTCCACTTCTGTCATTTGATATGCTTGGGCCTTCCCATCCCTCCCCATGATTACTTGCCCTTTGTCTCCACCTGGGACTCAGGCCCAGGGAGAGGGTTTTAAGACCTGTTGTCCAGACACTTCCATGCACAGACTATCCCCAACCACCTTTGGGTCCAGTGTAGGCTCTGCTGCAGGCGCCCACATCTTCACTCTGGGGGTGACGAGTGAAGCCATTGGGGAGCCTGATTAGGTGGGACCAGAAGTGCAGTGGCTTGGTTGCAGGGGTGCAGTCTTATGGAGGTTGGAATTAAGCCAGAGAGGGGAGGCTAACCGGCATGTGTCCTTCTGATCTTTCTGGACTTTCTGCCACCTAGTGCTGCCCTTCTGCTTCCCTGTCCTCCCTGCTGATCTGTTCCAGACACCCTCCCAGAGTCTGCCTCCTTCCTAATATTGCCTCTAAAATGGCCTCTTAGGTGCTGCAGGAACCCCTGGACGTGGACACCATCCAGCGAGAGCTTCCCCACGAGCTGGACCAGGTGCACCTGGAGGCTCTGCAGCTGCAGAAGCAGGTGGCCGAACTGGAGAAGCATCTCGGGTCAGCTCGGAAGGAAAGTGGGGGTGCTGCCGGCATGCAGCAGCCAAAGGCCTCAGATACTGCAGCTGTTGGAGGAGAGGTGGGTGCCCCGTGGTGCTTGGCATCTTGTGCGGGACTGGTCTGGGGTGTGGTCTTGGCCAGTGGGGAGCCCGCCCCACCCTCCCTCTTCTTCCCTGGCTGGGCTGGCCTTGTCTGGGCTGTTCCCTGCAGATGCCGTAAAGGGCTGCCACCCCGCCCTTGTCCTGCAGGTCGCTGAGATCCCTCATGTAAAACTATGTAGGGAGCCTACACACGTGAAGGGGGCCATTCCATGTCCTCTAGAGCAGGAGGCCTTGACCATGTGCTTCAAGGGCCTGGGAAGCCCTGAAATGGATATAACAAGGTGACTTTTCCTTCCAGAGGACCCCCAGGGGTGGACCCTGTGGATCTCATAAGCTTCTCAGAGTGTTTGAGATACTGCCTGGAGCATTGGCCACCAGGCCACCTAGTGTCCTGGTTCTGGTCAGGCCCTTGGCACCCAGTCCCCCTCCAGTTCCATGGTTGGGTTTAGACCAAGGTCCCAAGCCAGGGCATGAGTTCTACCACAGCATGTTTTCCCTACATGTCTACCAGACAGGCTACTTTCCCGCTTCCTGAATGCCATTACAGAATGCTGCAAACAATGGCTTTTGTCACAGGGCATCGTGTGACACACCTCCTGAGAGCTGTCAGTTACCTGCAATCCCAGATGGTGACCTGCAGTTACCTGTGATTGTCTGCGATTGCTGCAGTGACCTGCAGTCACCTGTTTCCTGCAGTGACCTGCAGTTACCTGTGTTACCTATGTCTGCAGATGGGATAGTCATAAGCAGAAGGTTTTAGGGACAATAAAATGATGTCTGGAAGGTGCTGAGAGTCCCGGGGCAGAAACAGCATTGACTGTATTCCCCACCCACCCCACCCCCTGCTGAGTGGCTCTTATCCCACCGACCAAGCTATGAGAGTGACTTAGGGACACAGGAGGGACCCACCTCCAGGACCTACTATCAGGGGCTGTGAAGGGCCTCGAAAGGAGAATATGCAGCCCAGGACGCTGTCTGACCCAGTGAACACAAGGGAGGCCACTGTGCCTTGGCAGGGGTAGACATGTGAGGAGTGTCTTTAGGGGCTGGTGAAGGGAGGCTGAGGGAGTCTGAGCGGTGGGGCACAGGAAGTGAAAAGTGAACCCACTGTGCCATCGGTAGTGGGTGCCGTCCCCAGGAGCCTCAGACATCTCCACAGTCCTGTATCTCAGGAGTCAAGTCCAGAGGCTCTGGACCCAGCCGGGCAGCAGTTGCCAGCTATGTGTCTGCTCTCCTGCCATGGCCACAGCTGTTCCAGGTGTTGCCAGGGGCTTGCTGCAGCCCCAGTGGCCCTCATAGCTCCCTTGTTAGCAGCCCTCATATAACTCACTGACCCCACCTGTTTTGAGCGAGAGAGGAAGAAACCCTGCAAATGAGTGGAAATTAAAGTTGAAGTACTTATCCCTCGGCAGACAACCTGGGATCTGAAGCAACTTGAGGCCCACGGCTGTTCTCCCAGGGTGGATGTTGAGTGAGCTCTCTGGGTCTTGTAGTTTCTGCACAGCTGTCAGGGTCCCACCTCCTTCCAGGTCTAGGTGTCCCTTGACCTTGGTGAGGTCACTCCTAGGGTGAGAAATTGGAGGCACAGGAAACCCTTGGCCCAGACCAGGCCCACCCAATCCAGGCTCCACTCATAATTGCCCAGCTGTGTGTTGGGTGCCCAGAGAAGAGGTTGTGGGCACCAGGCTTCCGAGACTGGGGGAAACGGTGGTGAGGAGAGCTGAGATACCTCTGGGGCACAGATTGGGCTTGAAGTCACCAGGTTAAACTCGTGGGTTACTTTGAAGAGAGGGGTGTTCACACATCCTGGCTCCATCCACTGGGAGCCAAGGAACAGTGAATCCCCAGGGTGGGTGAGCACACAGCCAGTGCCTAGATCGCATTCCTGAACTACCTGCTCTATAGAGAAGAACCAGGGTAAGAGGCCGATTCCACCACTGCAGAGACATGACAAGGGGGTAGGAGCCAGCAAAAAGGGCTCCCACTGACCAGATCCAGACTAGTCAATCATTAAGTCACAGTTATAATTTGCCTACTAAAACAGGGAGTTGTCTTCATGCTGATGCAAATAAGCTGACAAGGAAAGGAAGGAGAGAGGGAAACTCTTACTTAGAACATCAGCCTGCAGTGACCTGCAGTAGGATGTTAAGGGAATGACACCATGGGAAGGTCATCAGTGGACGCTGAAATTCTGGACAAGCTGTTTATGAGAAATCTCCCCACAAGTTCTTGTTGTGAAGGGAAGACAGTAACTTTCCAGTGCAGCAGCCCATGGACACCACTTCCGAGGGATCAGCTTCCGTTCCCGACACTGGGACAGACGGACATCATGGGCCAATGGACGGGAGAGGGACAGCCTCACTCCTGACTCCAAGTATGAGATCTTGGACAGATCCTGACTGAGGGACACTAAACATACAGCCTGTCCTGTTGAGAGCATTCTGCTGAGGACTGAGGAGACCCGGGACATGTAAGACGTGTGGGATCATGGACCCAAGGCAGGAGAAACAGGCCATAAAGGATGTCTGGAGAGCTGATGGAGGTGCCTGTGGACTGTGTGTTAGGTCATAATGCCATGGCCCTGTGAAACTTCTGCCATGTTCCTGTAGAGGAGGACCAAGCCTAGAGAAAGGATGGCCTAGCCAGTCCCGCACCCCCTCAACCTTTGCACCCCTAGAGGCTGTGCAGCTTTCGAGATGGGTTGAGTCAGCCATCTGGGCAGGTTTCTTAACTGATTACTAAGAGAATGCCCCTACTTTTAGCAAGTACAAAATGAAGTATCAGGGCATTAAAGGGGTGCAACGTCTCCAACTCACCCTCAGATGGTTCAGAGAGAGATGTATGTGGAGAGGAGAGGAAGCACCAGCAGTGAGACTGGGGCATGAGGCCTCAGGCCACCCCTGCAGCTTCTCCCTGGGGATGAGATTCTGCCCCATCAAGACCAGACCCCCAACCCAGAAGGGACCTGCAGACCACGGAACTCCCCTCAGGCTACATGGTCACACTTCCCTGTTTCTCTTGCTCACCCAGGCCCCTCCCTCCCGTAGGCCCCTCTGCCCAGACCCCAGACAAGACGCCTACTGGACGTCTCCCAGCTTCGACCACTATGGGGCAGTGCTGGCTGCTGGCGTCGCTCTGCCTCCCACTGGTTCTGACTGGAAGTTTGGGAGCCTGCCCCCAGGGAGCCCACACTGCTTCTCCCTGGTCCTCAGCCTCCCCACAGGGCTTCTGGGGGGAGCCCAGACACTCTCTTCCTGGGGAACAGTCATTAGAATGCCTCAAGCTTCCCCTCTGCTGTGTGGATTCTGGCCAAGATGCTGGGACTGGCACCCGAGCAAGGTGGAGGCAGGTGGACGTGGCCGTCACAGGGTGGGACCTTGGACCCTGAATGTAGCAGTGCAGAAGCTCTTAGGTGTTTCAGGTCATTATTAGCACTGTGTCACTGTGGGGTGAGGCTGTAAAGTCATCAAAATAAGCTTCATCTTACCAGGAACTGAGCTTAAGAGCGGGGCGCTCTGCTGCAGTCCCCCGCTCATCGTGTATGATCACTGTGTGAAAGAACATTGACCATTCAAGATCAGGACACCCCAGCCCCGAGCCCTGCCACGTCCTGGGCAGCGTTGGTTCCTCGGCTCAGGCCAGGGGCCATCTTTGCTGGGCAGGTGATGGGGGTGGGTGGGTGGGCGGGGTGCTGCTTTTGAAGAGATTTTTAAATTTCTAAGTGTTCTGAGGTTTGGAAAGTTTCTGTTTTCGGGATTTTACTTCAGATAACACAAGATAATCCTACAGCATATCCCTGTAGAGGGGGACCAAGCCTGGAGAATTGGCCAGGCTAGTCCCCCAACCCCAGGGCTGCACCCCTGGAGGCTGTGCGACTTTCCAAAGGGGTCGTCATGTCAGCCATCTGGGGCCTGTGCAGCCCCGTGTGTGAGTTCACACTCCAGGTTTCCCACCAGTCCTGGTCCTGTGCCCTTGAGAGACCCTGCGCCAAGGCCTTTCCCTGAGGTTCCCTTTGCCATCTCACCTCCATATGCCCCCTTCACGCCACATGCCAGGCATGTGCTGGAGGCACTGCTGTGCAGTCACCGTGGCTCCAAGGCCATAGGAGGGCACAGGTGCATGCCAGCCCTGGAAAGGCACACCAGGAATCTGGGCCAGGACAGGGTGTGCTGGTCTGTTCCAGGGACACAGAGCAGGTTCCTCGTTCTGGCGCCAGTTCACCTGGCTAGGTCAGCAGTGCAGCTTTTCATAGGTGTTGGCAATAGCCATGCCTAAGTAGGCCACCTGCTTCCCTCGGGGCCTTGGACACCACTGGCTCTTCCTGGGCCCCTGCCCGACACAAAGGCAGCCACACACATTCTCCTTTTTCCCTTTCTCTCTTCCCTCTCTAGGTGGGACAGCATGTGCGTATAAGAGCCACACGGTTGGACCGTGGGATAGCGGGAAATGGGACAGCTGGGCCAGTGGTAGAATGGAGGGCCGCATGGTGCCGCCCGGGCAAGGGGGCTCAGACCTTGAGTGTTGCCCCGGGGCTACCTCCCAGCCCACAAGATGAGACCCCAAGCAGCCACTGCTCCTTCCTTTGGCCTCCTTTGCTTTCTCTCTGCACTCTCGTCAGGGTTAGGACAGTGGGAAAGCTGGGCCAGCCTGTGATGGCTGAGGGAAGTCTGAAGGACAGGTGGAGAAAGTGTCTTGAGTTAGGAGTCTGGACAGATGAAGTCAGAGAGGAGGCAGGGGAAGCAAAGTGCTGAGTGAGTGAGGGCAGAGGAGGCACTGGAGAGGGGCCCTGCCGCACAGATGTCCAGGGCTGGAGAAAGAGTAACCGAGGCTGGATTCCCATCACAGGCCTCACTTCGGTTCTCTGCTGGCCCCCTTCCACACCAGACAGACAGCAGGCACCCAGCCTATGACAAAGGGGCCAGCAGAGGAAGTGGTGATCACATGTGTAGCCCTCATGGGTCCCGGGCCTGGGCTGCTTCCTCATTGTCTTCCCTGAAAAGACACAAAGGCGGTGGCAGTGAGGGGGTGCAGGAGCCACAGAGTAAGCAAGGGCAGGCAAGCCATGGCCTAGGAGCTTTGAGGACCTTCATCACGTACTTCCCGCCGCACCCCCCCCCACCCCCCCCCACCCCCCGCATTGAGAGCGAAGGCTGCTGTGGATGCGTCATATTGGAGGGACGTCACCCAGTGGTGTGGGTTCTGGGACAGTTGGTTAGGCAGTGGCTCCCACCATCCACACCCTCACTTCCACTTCCTCCTTCCCCCCCACCAACCCCGGGCTCATCTGATGGTCTCTGCCGTGTGGGTTTGTTCACAGGTTCCTGCAGACGGGAGACCCGCGGGGATGGAGGACCGTGGGACGCAGCCCCTGCAGGTCCTGTCTGTGCCCCGACTCCAGAGGAAGCTCAAGGAGGCTGCCAGGAAGATCCTGCGGCTGCGCCTGGAGAAGGAGCAGCTCCTGGAGTTGGGGAACCGGCTGCGAGCGGAGCTGGGGCACCTCACCGGTGGGTCGTTCCCCCCCCCCCCCCAACTCCGCCCCTGCTCTGGGGATGGAGGTGCAGGGTGCAGGGGAGGGCTGGCCTAAGGAGGGCTGGGCGGAGTGGGGAGGCCCAGCCCAGGCTGGGGGTGGGGACAGAGGGAGAACAGACAGGACTCAGCTTGATCTCTGTGGTGGGAGTCCCGTGAACCCACCCCTCTGGCAGCATTTTGTGAGAAAAATGCCACAGGTTAGCGAAGCAACTGGCATTTCTATGTGGCTTTGTGGTGGCAGCAAAGGCTGCCGTGTTCCCAGGCCAGCCCCAGGCTTGGCCTCCTCAGGATAAAGGCGGCAGTGTGTGCAGCGAGGCCAAGGCCTGGACCGTGGGCTGCAGACGCCCAGGCTGCCCGTCATGGGGGTCTTGGGTGCTGGTTCCTGAGAAAGGGACCCATGGGCCGGGCCTGAGGTCCCACGGTTAACCCACTAGAGCTGCTAGATGTTGGGCCTCTCCCAGCATCTCGGCGCACCAGCCTCCCTGCTTTTAAGCCCCTTGGTTTTCCTGCAGCTAAGGCGCCGGCCCCTTTCTCGCAGCCTCCCCCTCACCTTCTGTGGCTCCTGCCTCTGTCGTTTTCCAGCCACAGCTTTGAGTAACTGTTGATGATCTCCAAATCTGGGGTCTTTGGGATTTCACCCTGTTGTTGATGTGAAACTAAGCCACCCCTCTCTCCACGACAGCTCACCTACTTTAGGAGCAAGGTCCCTGACTTGCATTTCCTATTGGAGGCAGAGTGCCCCAGCATGCCTGTAAAGAGCTCAGAGCAACAGGGTATCCACAAAATGTTTCTCTCAACTAATGAGAGCCCCGGCTTCCCTCCCGGGTCCTTCTCACCCCCAACACTGCAGTGTCCAGAAAGTACTTCCCACTGAAGGGGAGGAGACGGGACAGAACATCCACGCTGGTCTCTCCCCAGCACATACCTGCGTGAATGAGAATAGTTGTTTTGAATATATTACTATTCAGCCTTAATGTGTTGACTCCTGAAATTACCAAGTGATGGGAAGCGGGACTCAGGAGCACAAAGGAGACAGTGGAACTGAGGGGACAGGGTGTGGAAGACCATGGCGGAGCAGACAAGTCACTTGTGTTTTCAGCAGACATCTTGCTGAGTGGCTGCTATGTGCCAGGCGCCCGGGATACAGAGGTAAACCAAACCGCCCATGTAAAATGATCCCGTTATACTTGGAGACCGCTGTACACATCCACCTTTTGTGGGTAGGGGACCTGGGCGAGACTTAAACTCAGAGGCTTTGTCCTTTTAAGAGCCCACCCCTGATAGAAGGGTGAGCAGTGCTCAGTGTATTTCTAGATGTCATCAGTGTGCAAGCAGCAACAGTGGGCATCTTTCACGGGAGTTGGCTTCTTCCCTTGGAACCCGTTTGACAAAGCCCTCCTTCCATTCAGTCCTCCTTCTGTTCCACAAGTTGAAGGGGAAGGTTTGGCTTTGCTTGTTCCTTAGGGGCACTTCTGGGCCATCTTCTGCCAAGTTCACTAAAAACCCTGTTTTTACTTTTAAAGGCCATGCCGTGTACTCGTGCTCCCCGCCCCACATGCCTGTCATTTCATGGCCTTCAGCACTTATGGCTCCATTTCTTAATTCCACTCTGCTCCCTCCCACATCTGAACCTTGCTTCTCCTTGACCTTGGCCTCAGTGCCAAGACTTGCCACTTCTCAGTTGCCCTCCCAGCCCCCGAGGCTTCCAGAGGGAGGCACAGGCATGCCTCCCTCCCCCTCTGACCTTTTATTCCAGTGAACCTGTCTTTCCCCTCATGATGAATTCCTTGTCTAATCACTGGTCTCACAGCCAAATATGTGTCATTCACCTATCTCTCTATCCAGTATCCACTCACTGACACATTCACACATCTCTCAACCCATCTACCCCGCATCCATCCATCTGCCCACCTGTCCAACGAAGGAACAGATCCTCCATTGCCGGACCTGCCCTCCTGTGCCTCCGTGTCAGAGAAAGCTACACATCCCTAGCAGCCAACTTTGCAGCCTTCTCTGAAAGTTAGAGAGACCTCGGCAGTAGAGCCTTCCATGCCTGGTGTTTTCATTAGTGGCAGACTTCTAGTAATCTCTTCTGGTTTTCTTCTCTGGTGATCTGTCTGTATCGATTTTCTGTCTCTTCTTGGATCAATTCTGGACATGTGCATTTTGCTGGAAATCTCTCCAAAGTCCCCAGTCTTTCTAGTACTACCATAGAGCAACACATAGTGGCCTGTAACTGTTTTCATCTGCATCTCTGGTTATCGCTCCTTCATTTCCTAAGACTTCTGTATGTGTAGGGAGGTGGGATTCTGCTCCAACCGCCCTTTTCCCCATTTGCTGTGCACACTGGCTCAGTTCATTATTTAGGCTTCCCTAAATAATGGTAAAAAAAAGTCTAAAACCACCTAGAAGTGGGAAAGGCAAAAACAACAGAGTTGACGTCATCATATCCTAAAACATCTGTAAGGAAAAGACATCGTACACAAAGATAAGAGACAAATAACAGATGGGGAAAATATTTGCAACATACCTGACAGATAGAATCAGTACCCAACTTGGGCATCCACTGATAGCAAGCAAAGTGCTTGATGGAGCGTCTAGGAGAAAATCCCCAGAAGTGACAAGGGTGTGGATGCCTCATGCCTCTGCAGGAGTCTGAAGAGGGCAAGTAGGTCAGCGTCGAGTTTATGCCCAGACTAAAAAGTCTCATCGCAAAAGCTGTCATTGGTGAAACCTTTCAGAGGGCAGTTTGCCTGCATCTCACAACTTTTAAAATTATCATACCCTTTGAATATGCAAATCTTCCCCTAGAGATCTTTTTAAAATATTTTCTCACAAATCTGCATAAGATGCATATGCAAGGATGCTTGGCAGTGTTTTTTGTTACGTGAGAAAGCAATTGGGAAGGTCTAGGGGTCCATCTTTGGGACATTGCAATCGGACCATGGATGCTGCTTTAACCCTCAAGGGCATGTGGGGTGGACTTCCCTGCTGGTCCCGTCCCCCTGCCAATACGGGGGGCATGGATTCAATCCCTGGCCCAAGAAGACTTCACATGCCACGAGGCATCTAAGCCCCTGCCACACAAATCTTGAACCCGCACTCTGGAGCCCATGAACCACAACTTCTGAGCCCACACACTGTAACTGCTGAAGCCCATGCATCCTAGAGCCTGTGCTCCACAAGAGAAACCACTGCAGTAAGCCTGCACATTGCAACAAGAGAAGGTCCACTCACAGCAGCAAAGACCCAGCACAGCCAAAAATAAGTAAGCAAATTTTTAAAAAGAGAGCGTGTGGGCTGCTTGCATGCCCACGGGTCTCCCACATCCCCATTGGGCACCATCTCTGCATGGTACTTCTCAAATGAGAGAGACAGCCCGTTTTCCCCCTTCAGCTCCAGTCCACTGTGGATAGTTATTTTGTCAAGTACAATAAAATGTGGCCCTTCCAAATTACTTCAAAACTCCTCACTTTGTGTTGTTTCCTCACAGACTTGGACACTCTAAGGACCAGGCTCAGCCTGCTGCCCACATGATGTGTGTGCCAGCCCAGACATGTCAGTCTATGAGAAGAGCAGCCTGCAGAACAGTGTGCTCTGAGCCCCAGGTGAACATACACAGCGTGTGTGCCCGCATGCACACAGAGGGCAGGCTGGAAGGAAGCACCTCCGTCCTAACACTCTGAGGAGGATAGTAGATGAGAGGAGAGGGATGAGGGGTTTGCTCTGTGAACCTGTGCATCATGGTGGTTTGTAAGAATGCCCAGTACAGGGCTTCCCTGGTGGTCCAGTGGTTAAGAACCCGCCTTGCAATGCAGAGGACACAGGTTTGATCCCAGTCTGGGAGGATCCCACATGCTCCGGGGCAACTAAGCCCTTGCGCAACTTCTGAACCTGTGCTTTGGAGCCACAACTACTGAGCCCGTGCTTTGGAGCCACAACTACTGAGCCCATGTGCATTAACTACTGAGCCCACGTGCTCTAGAGCCCATGTTCCACAAGAGAAGCCACCACAATGAGAAGACTGAGCATAGCAACTAGAGAGTAGCCCCCAAACTCTCCGCAACTAGAAAAAGCCCACATGAAGCAATGGAGACCTGGAGCAGCCAAATTAATTAATTTTAAAAAGAAAAAAACTATTTTAAGAATGCCCAGCAGACTCCATTAGTTCCCTTTTGGGAAGGCCACCCTCCCCAATACCATGTAGCAATAGGTTTCTGCTCTCCCACCAAGGGAGCCACCAAAGGTTGTGACCAAGTCTGCATGTTTTTTTACAAAGCTGATTTATCCGGGTCATCAATCATGTGACTGTTGTCACTAAGTGGTACGGAGTGACCACCTGTGACAGAAGTATGTTATGTACCACCCAGCCAAGGCAGAGCCACGCCCACTTGGGCTCCCTCTGGTTCCAGCACCACTGGGCAGGGGCAGCCCCAGGGCTTGTCCTCACCTGTCCGCCTCTGGGAACGAACTTCATCTCCCAGGGAGCTAGCGGCGCCGCCCCTTCACTTACCCTGGTTTCATCCTGCATCCCCCACAGCCTGGGGTCAGGCTCCTGTCCCAGCCACATCCCCCCTTCTCCTGTTCAAGGCCTTCAGATCTGCGTTTACAGACAGGCAGGCTGATGTGGTTTGGACCTGCACTTTCAGACAGGCAGACTCGTGTGATTGGGCATGTGGCCCCGACTCAGAATTTCACTCTCCTACCTAATCTCTTAAGTGAGTGGGTAGGTGGCAATGCTGGGGCGTCACCTGTCCTCAGGTGCCCCAGCCCCATCTGCACTCCCATCAGCCCAGCTGCAAGTGCTCACCCCTCACCTCTGAGACAGAGGCCATCACACCATCTGCTGGGGGTAAGGCCAAGACCACGACAGATGCCAGTACAGCCTGAGCCAGCCTGCACAATGGAATATCAGAAAAGGACAGGCCATGAGGCCAGACCGAGTGGACTTCAACTCGGCCCACCTCTCCCCTACTTTGTTCTTCCTCCTGCTGCCAATTCTCCTTTTCCCCAAAATTGGAACAGCCTGTGATGTTTTCTTAATCCAGTACACAGCTGGGATTCTTTAGAATGTTGGTTATCAGGATCTTAACATCTGACAATTTTGGAAGACTTTATTTTGGAGGGCAAGTAGTTTTAGATTCACAGCACAACTGAGCAGAAGACAACAGACTCCGAATACATTCCCTGCCCTGCACACGCACAGCTCCCCTGTTATCCACATTTACTTGGTGCGGTTTAGTTGCTAAATCGTGTCCGACTCTTTGCAACCCCATAGACTGTAGCCCGCCAGACTCCTCTCTTCTTGTGATTTCCCAGGCAAGACTACTGCAGTGGATTGCCATTTCCTCCTCCAGGGGATCTTCCTGACCCAGAGATGGGTTGCAGGCGATCTCCTGCACTGCAAGCATATTCTTTCCTGCTGAGCCCACATCCACTCTAGATGATACATTCGTTGCAATCCGTGAAACTGCTTTGACACAGCATCACCCAGAGTCCTGCGTTTTACATCAGGGTTCACCTTCCTGGTGTACGTTCTGTGGGTTTAACCTTGTGCACTCCTCCTGGTCACCATCCCTCCCTCCTGACCTCTGAGAACCACTCATCTTTTCCCTGTCTCTGTAGTGTAGTCTTTTCCAGCATGTCATAGAGTGGGGATCACACAATATGTATTCTCTGATATCTAACATTTCTTAAAGGCTCTTCTTTTTTTTTCCCCCTGATTTTGAAAAGGCTATTTGCTCACTATAAAAATTTAAATGAATGCTGAGAGGTAGTTAATTTATACTGGAAAGCAGAAATGGCCAACTAGAACTTATCTGCATTTTGCTGCCTGTCTGTTGGACTGTTTGTTCGCGCTGTCGCATGCACCCTCATGTTGAAACTGAGTGATTCCTGCCTAGCTCTGCACACCCTCCCTCAGGGCCATCACCGAGCTGGCCCCAGAGGAGACTCCACGCACTGGACTGTTTCTATCACATGTCTGTTCAGTGGGCTCCAGCAGACACGCTCCAACCAGCCTCTCAGGAGAGTGTGAACCGTTCCTCACCTCCCCCCACCCCCACCCCGCCCCGACCCCAGGGAAAGTGCATTTGGGTGTTTTTTTACAATAGTAAAGTGTCTGTTTGACCACAGCTTCACAGAAGCTAAAAATTCATTAGAAATCGGCTTTTGCCAGTTTAGTTAGGTAAAATAAGTTCATTGTTTTAATTTGTATTTCTTTACATTTCTGTGTGTGGGTGTGGGTGTTGGCCATTTGTATCTCATTATGTAATTTTTCTGCTGAATTTCTTTTGTGCTCTCCCCCAACTTTCTTGCTGCTGAATCTTTGATTCATCTAGAAATGATTTGGTAAAAAAGAAACAGGTTAGAGATCTAGCTTTATTTTATTTTTTCCTAAGTGGTTAGCTGGTTGACCCAATACTGTTTATTGGGCATACATGCATAAATAGAAAAATACCTCTTTACATTTAGTTTATTAATTATGATTACACATGTGCGTCTCCAGTCCTGTAAACGATATTAATTGAGAAGCAGTGATTTTCAGTCACATTTTATGAATTCTTGGTGTGTTTGCCCCTCGCTGTCAGGGCCCTGCCACACTCTTCGTCTCTGAACCCCTGGAAGTCCTGGGTCATGCACAGCTTCACCCGTGTGTTCTGAGGGCCTTGGAGGGAAAGGATCAGATATTCAGGGATCTATTCTTTCCTTCAAGAAGGGCCTGTGGGCGGTAAACTTTGTCTTCATAAAATGATTTTATTTTGACCACTTCCTAGAACGGTGGCATAGCTGGAAGGGGACTTCTGATTGGCATTTTCTTACAACTTTTTTGTCAGAAAGACCCCTGCTAATTTGTGAGAAGCCATCGTCAGTATGAGCCTCTTCCTCGAAGGTGGCCTCCCTTTCCTCTATGGCTGCTTTAAGATTTTTCTTCCAACCCATTTGTGCTCCTGTTCTATCATCCTGTGTCTACGTGAGGGTTATTCTGCTTTAATTTAACCTGCTCTGGAATCAGTATTTTTATTTATTTATTTATTTTTTACATCTTAAGATTTGTGGTTGGTTGGGTTTTTTGAGTTTTTTCCGATTCTTTAAATTTCTCAACTATTTGTCTTTTTTTTTTTTTATGGTTGTGCTGGGTCTTTGTTATTGTGCAGGCTTTTCTCTAATTAAAGTACATGGGCCTCTCATTGCGGTGGCTTCTCTTGTTGCAACACACGGGCTCTCGGGCTTCATTCAGTAGTTGCAGCAGGTGAGCTCAGCAGTTGCGGCTCCCAGGATCTAGAGCACAGGCTCAATAGTTGTAGCACTTAGGCTTAGTTGGGCTTCCCAGGTGGCGCAGTGGTAAAGAATCTACCAGTGCAGAAGATGCAGAAGACACGAGACACACAGGTTCAATCCCTGCGTTGGGAAGATCCCCTGGAGTAGGAAATGGCAACCCACTCCAGTATTCTTGCCATGGAAAATTCCACAGACAGAGGAGCCTGGCGGTCGACAGTTCGTGGGGGTCACAAAGAGTCAAACACAACTGAGCGACTGAGGGCACACACACGGACTTAGTTGTTCACGGCCTGTGGCTTCTTCCCAAATCAGGAAAGAACACGTGTCTCCTGCATTGGCAAGCAGATTCTTTACTGCTGAGCCACCAGGGAAGCCCCGTCATTTTTTTTTTAAATACCGCATCTTCCCATTTCTTTGTAATCCCTCCTAGAGCATGTTAAATGTGTTTATTAACCTGTGTGTTTTAGAAGGTAGTTTCTTTGCTACCTTCCAGGGGGTTTCCTCAAAGATGACTACTTGGAGTCAATGGGTGGTTTTCTATGTCTTTATCAGAAGTTTCCATTTTATTTTTATTCGTTCCTTTCCTTGGGTTTATTTTATTGTTCTTTCCCTGATTTCTTAAGCATTTATTTTATCCTTTCTTGTTTAGTAATTGCATAGTTTTAAGATGTGAATTTCCTTTCTGAGTATCAATTTTGCCATGTCCCAGGGTTTTGCTTTTTTTTAAATTTGGCTGCACGGGGAGTTAGTTGTGGCACAAGGGATCTTTAGTTGCTGCATGAGGGACCTAACCTGGGCCCCTTGCATTGGGAACACAGAGTCTTAACCACTGAATCACCAGGGAAGTCCCACCACAGAGGTTTTGAGGGGTAATATTATCAGGATGATTAGTTGCTAGATATTCTACCACTACAGACTCAGGTTTTCTATTTCACTCAAGTTGATTAGGAGTATTCACCTAAAAAACAAAAGGCCAGTTATTTTTCCAGAAGAATGAGTTTATTTGGAAACAACAAAGAACTGCAGTTTGGGACATGCAATTATGGTGAACCACATGCAAATCCAGTAAAAAAAACCAGAGAGAACTTGAGTTTTCTCTCAAGTAAAATAGGAGTAATACAAGAACTACTGTAGGGGATAATGAGGCCCTGAGCCCCAATAGCCTTTTCTGTTACAGACTATACGTTGAAGTGCTTACTTGGGGAGGGCATTTGAGGGAATCTATTTGAATCTTGATGGGAGGATTTTGCCAATATCAATTGGACAGTTTGCCCATAAGGAAGGTGGTAGCTAATTCAATAGAGACAAATGATCAGTGTTTCCAGAAGCAGCTCCAGTACTATCAGAGACAGAGCAAATGAAAGAAGTCAAAGGATGGTTTAATTCACCTGATTGATTATTCTTATGGCAACTGTCAAATTTTAGAACTGTTTCGCCCTTTTTGGGAGAAAAATTCCAGCATGATACTTTTCCAAGAATCCTTGGCCTTATAAATTAATAGGGACTGAGGAACTAAGGAGAAAAGGGTGTGTACCTCTTAAAGGGTCTAAGCAAAAGAGAAGAGGTTCAGAAACAGGACCCTGTTGAGGTTCACTAGAGATCCCCACTATTTGGACCATTTTAGTATTTTTTTTTTATAGTGGTGGGGCTGAACACCGAGAGTGTGATCTGGGGTCTGTAAAGACAGAGATTTGTTCGAAGTCTGGAGAGTGGTTTCTCCAAGTTGATTCAAGGAGAGGATTGAGAGCGCCTCGGTCATTCCTCAGAGCCCCTCACAGGGAGTTAAGAGCATGTTTGAGAGGCTAGTTAGAGGGCTAAAGATGCCCAAAACACTTACACTTTTAGCAGTCTTTTTCCAGTGTCCTGGCTCTTTACAGTAATAGCAGAGACTAGAAGGGTTTTGTTAAGGCGCCCTCATTTTCAGGAATTAAAGATTAAGAATTTAGTGGTCTTGACTCACCTAGGATTCGAGTCAGCTGATTTGCCAAGTTAACTAAATCTAGAGTGGACATACGGAGAAGGCAATGGCAACCACTCCAGTACTCTTGTCTGGAAAATCCCATGGACAGAGGAGCCTGGTAGGCTGCAGTCCATGAGGTCGCTAAGAGTCGGACACATCTGACTGACTTCACTTTCACTTTTCACTTTGATGCGCTGGAGAAGGAAATGGCAACCCACTCCAGTGTTCTTGCCTGGAGAATCCCAGGGACAGGGGAGCCTGGAGGGCTGCCGTCTATGGGGTCGCACAGAGTTGGACACGACTGAAGTGACTTAGCAGTAGCAGCAGAGTGGACATAATCTCTCATTCCTCCCTTGTCCTTCTAACTAAAAGAGAATGATCCTGGTTCAGCCCATTAGTAAGTGAGGTGGCAAGGGCTATCCAAGTGATTTCAACATCTGAAGGAAGACCAGCAGTTTTTTAAAGACAATTTGAAGTCAATTAAATAGTCACGAACAGGTTCATCAGAATTTTGTGTGCAAACCTGAATTTAGTTCCCATCAACAGGCTTGGGAAAGGCAATTGTTAACTGCTGGTGGGGGTTTTCAGCAAACGTTCTGACCTCTTAACAGAAGCTGTGGTGGTTTAGTCATTAAGTCATGTCTGATTCGTGTGACCCCATGGACTGTAGCCCTCCAGGCTCCTCTGTCCATGGGATTTCCCAGGCAAGAATATTGGAGTGGGTTGCCATTTCCTTCTTCAGGGGATCTTCCCCCGAACCAGGGATCAAACCTGTGTCTCCTGCACTGCAGGCAGATTCTTTTACTAGAAGCTAGGAGTTTGTTTTTCTAAAGGCCCCCCAGGGTGATTCCTTCAGCCTAATTTCATTCAGTGTTTGGCTTGCCTCTCAAAAAGATTGTGAACTAACTGATATAAATCTGAGAAACCAGACTGGTAGGTTTGAATAACTATGCTAAATTCTTCAGCAAATCTACCAAGGTCCTCAGTTACTTTTGGAAATTTTTAACTGTGTGTGGCAATTCAGCCTTTGTCAAGGAAACATAAGTAATGGGTCTTACTTACATAAGTAATGGGTCTATTTGGACCCTCAGAAGATTGCTCTATATTTTTTATTTAATTAATTAATTTATTTGTGCCGGATCTAAGTTGCAACACTCAAAGGTCTTTGATTTTCATTGTAGTATGTGAGACTTTAGTTGTGTTATTCAGACTGTTAGTTGCTACATGCAAATTCTTAGTTGCAGAGTGTGGAATCTAGTTCCCTGACCAGGCATGGTGCCTGGGCCCCCTGCATTGGGAGTGTGAGGTCTTACCGCTGGACCACCTGGGAAGTCCCAGAAGTTTTCCCTTTAAAGGGCAGTTTCTGATAGAGGGTGGCAGAGACAGACAAAGAAGCAAGGGGAGGGGGAGGGGGGGGATGAGCCTGAGGCTTCAGAGCCATTTTGTCTTTGTTTGCCTCCACAGGTATAATTATTATATTTGTAAAGAGACAATTTTAAATTCCTGATAATCTTTGGAAGCCTCAAAATAGCAATCAACAGAGGCACCCAATTTAATTTTGATGATTTTGTTTCAGGAAGGGGGACCCCTTCCAGGGCCCGAAACTGGGCTCTTGTCTAACGCTCAGAAATGAATTGTCCGAGGAGACACATGTGCTGACAAAGCAAGAGATTTTATTGGGAAAGGGCACCCAGGTGGAGAGCAGGAGGATATGGGAACCCAGGAGAACTGCTCTCCCGAGTGGCTCGCAGTCTCGGGTTTTATGGTGATGGGATTAGTTTCCGGGTGGTCTTTGACCAATCATTCTAATTCAGAGTCTTTCCTGGTGGCGCACGCATCGCTCAGCCAAGATGGATGCTAGCGAGAGGGATTCTGGAAAGTGGACAGACACGCGGTGTCTCCTTTCGACCTTTCCCGAACTCTTCCGGTTGGTGGTGGCTTGTTAGTTCCGTATTCCTTATCGGGATCTCCTGTCATAAAACAGCTCATGCAAATGGTTACTGTGGTGCCTGGCCAGGGTGGGCGGTTTCAATCAGTGTGCTTCCCCTAACAATTTCAGAGTCATGGCTGTCTAATAGTTTTAAGAAAGGTAAGCTTGGAGAGTCTGAAAGTTCTCTGTAATGGCCAGTGATGTACTAAATTACTTTTGGTTAAAATTTGTCCATTTCTTTAGAAACATGCATGAGAAGGGATTGTGGTTTTTTAAACATAAAATCAGACAGGGTCTTTGAATGTGGGGCACCCTCAAGACATTTTAGATAACTGGGATCCTGTTTTCTGGAGGGTTTTTTTTTTCCTTTTTTTTTCTCTAAAGCAAAGAGGGCAATTCTTAAACAGCCTGCAGGCCAAATAGCAGTACAGTTCCAGCTGGGATGGCCTGATCCCAAAACAATCAGATCAAAGGCTGAATGGCACAGTTCCAAATAGGAACAGCCCAGTTCCAAAAGGAATTGGACCAAAGGCCAGCACAGTTCCAGTTGGGAAAGCCTGGTTACAAGTAAGGCCGAAGTGCCAAATGAGTGCTCACAGACAAAGCAAAGCCTTAACAAAAAGGGTGAAACCTTTAAACATATCCCAGATAAAGCCTTTGAGAGTTCTAAATGCACTAAGAGCAAAGCTCCAATCCAGGAGAAAATCCAATCCAGGAGAAAACCTTCCCCTTAAACTCCAGGGGTGACTAGAAAAACAGTGAGCCCCGTGGCCTTAGTGAGTACCCCACCCTTTTGCTCACCAGCCCCAGGGTTGTCAGGAGTCTGCTCTGGATCTTGGTAGGACCTCCAGTGTTAACCTAAAACTTATTTTTTATCAGCAAAATGAGTTTATTCAGGAGCAACAAAGAATTCCAATTTGGGACATACGACTGTGGTGAACCACATGCAAGTCAGTGAGTTCAGTCTCAGTTGTATCCAACTCTTTGCAACCCCATGAATCGCAGCACGCCAGGCTTCCCTGTCCATCACCAACTCCTGGAGCTTCCTCAAACTCATATCTGTCGAGTCGGTGATGCCATCCAACCATCTCATCCTCTGTCATCCATCCCCTTCTCTTCTTGCCTTCAATCTTTCCCAGCATCAGGATCTTTTCCAGTGAGTCAGTTCTTCACATCAGGTGGCCAAAGTATTGGAGCTTCATCTACAGCATCAGTCCTTCCAATGAATATTCAGGACTGATTTCCTTTAGGATGGATTGGTTGAATCTCCTTGCAGTCCAAGGGACTCTGAAGAGTCTTCTCCAACACCACAGTTCAAAAGCATCAATTCTTTGGCACTCAGCTTTCTTTATAGTCCAACTCTCACATCCATACATGACTACTGGAAAAGCCCTAGCCTCAACTAGACAGACCTTTGTTGGCAAAGTAATGTCTCTGCTTTTTATTTTATTTATTTTTTTTATGTCTCTGCTTTTTAATATGCCATCTAGGTTGGTCATAGCTTTTCTTCCAAGGAGTAAGCGTCTTTTAATTTCATGGCCGCAATCACCATCTGCAATGATTCTGGAGCCCAAGAAAATAATGTCTGTCACTGTTCCCATTGTTTCCCCGTCTATTTGCCGTGAAGTGATGGGACTGAATGCCATGATCTTTATTTTTTGAATGTTGAGTTTTAAGCCAGTTTTTTTACTCTCCTCTTTCACTTTCATCAAGAGGCTCTTTAGTTTCTCTTCATTTTCTGCCATAAGGATGGTGTCATCTGCATATCTGAGGTTATTGATATTTCTCCCTGCAATCTTGATTCCAGCTTGTGCTTCATCCTGTCCAGCATTTCGCGTGATATACTATGCATATAGGTTAAATAAGCAAAGTGACAATATACAGCCTTGATGTACTCCATTCCCAATTTGGAACCAGTCTGTTGTTCCATGTCCAGTTCTAGCTGTTGCTTCTTGAGCTGCATAGTCCTGTAAAGCAAATAGTCCAAGTCTGATTCTAACTGTTGCTTCTTGACATGCAAGTCAGATAAAGCAAAAGAGAGGAAACCTTTTTGTAGAGGAGTAGGGGACTGTGTGGGGAGCTGTTACAGAGTCCTTTGGAGGAAACTGGGAGTTCAGAGTATAGTGATTTTTCATTTGCTGAGCTGTAGGGATCTCTCATTGTCTGGGCTGCCATCAGGCAAAGAGTGTCTTCCTCCTCCTTGCAGCAGTAAGGCAGTGTCACTTCCGTCTGGAGATCCAAAGTCGTCTCTTCTGTCAAGATCTGTACTTACATGAGTGAGGTATGCGTAGGGGCTCCGCTTCTGGCCTCCTAACTCCCGTCTTAGTGAGTTACCCTTGGTTAATTTTCGCAAGAGAGAGTTTCAAAATTGAAGAGAGAATTGAAGTCTACTTTTGATTGTGTTCTATTTAGCAGACTTTTTGGGAAAAAAATATATATAGTTTTATTAAAGATGCTGAAGAAGATGTAGATAAACAGAGATATAGTATTTCCACTGACGTGATATCCATACTCTAGTATGTCTACTAGAGTTTACTTTTTTGAGGACATCAGTTCTCAGATAGATGAAAATCCTAACACATTTTTTCATGGAGTTGGACAAACTGGATTTTAGGTTCATGTGGATGAACAAATGAGTAGAACACCAAAGGTAATCCTGCTGGTCTTGGAGGGTCTCTGGGGAGGTGGAAGGCTGCTGTGGCTCACTGTGGGGACAAGGACACTGGTGGTGGAGATACTCACCAGGGTGAGCTCTCCTGGAGGCCAGCCACCACCCCAACACCAAGACCCAGCCCCACCCAACAGCCTGTAGGCTCCAGTGCTGGGACGCCTCAGCTTAAATACAATGATTAACATTCTTTCTAAACTTTTGTGTACTCATCAACCTGAAATGCCAAGATCTATGATTTTTGCGTTAAAATCTTGCACTGTTCTTGTATTTCTTTCCATTTCTCCTTCCGCTCCTTACAACTGTGTTGTATCAGTTTTCACACCATGCTAATTAAAGCAGAAGTGCTCATACCAGTTTTAGCTCATCAAGGTTCATATTATTCAGTGTCCTTTCTGATGTCTGGTATCATTTTAATAATATTTCTATAACAAGTGTTAAAAGATTATTTTCAGGAAGAAGTAAGATACGATTCTCAAACAGATATGAAAGCCAGCACATGTTTAGAATTTTCCCCTCTTCATTGAACAGTGAGGAAACCAGTCAAATGTTATAACCAATTCAAGGAAAAATCAAAAGAGCAACTGTATATGGAGTAAAGGAATTGAATTGCAAATAGAGGCAGAACCAGTTTCTCTAAAGGGAGGATGGGGAGGCCATGATAAATCCAAGGGACAAGTCATGGTCTGCACATCCGGCAGCTTCCAGAGTTGTAAAGTAGCTCCGGCTCCATGAGAGGCAAGACCCTGATAGCTCCTTAGGATGTGCAGTAGGCAATGCAGTTTCCATAGTTTTTTGTTTTTTGTTTTTTCTCTTTAGTTTCTCAGCTTTGGATAAAATTCATCTGAGAGATTATTCTTGATTACGAAACAAGGCTGGTCTCATTTGGCCTGATTGTTTTTGTATGTGCAATAAGAGTGTTAATCCATCATGTTGGCCTTCTTGAGTTTGCTGGAAGTTCCCGTCAGGATTTCAGGTTGTACTTTTGAAAGCATCTTATTTGTTGTCCTGAGTCCAGGAAGCCAAGAACCCACAATGTTTCACCTGCTGGATTATTTCAAGCAAATTCCTTTTTTCTTGAGCTTTCCAGAATATCCTGAGGCTCCTGGACTTGCCAGGAGATGAACTTCCTTATCCCCCTATGAGGCTGGCACCTGGCAGTTTTCCTGGGAGGGCCTTGTGAGCCTCGATCCCTGAGCGCAGATCCTTAAACATGCTGGGTCCTGGTGATTGAATGAGTATCGTTCTCCCTTGTGGCCACCCAGGCAAGGCCTTGGCTGCGCAGTCCATGTTGCCAGTCAAATCCTGATAGAAACAATAACAGATTCCCTTTGAACCTACACAGATTATTATATTGCCAGGAAAGGAAGAGTACTCAACAAGTTTCCAAGTTCTGGAGGACTCAGATTTAAGAGAACAAGATACCACTTAGAAATGTTTCATTTCAGTTTATAAAACCAGAGGCCACTGAATTTGTGTGGACTACAGACAGCTTAAGGGTTTCCCAGATGGCTCAGTGGCAAAGAATCCACCTGCCAGTTCAGGAGATACAGGATACGCAAGTTCAATCCCTGGGTCAGGAAGATCCCCTGGAAAAGGAAATGGCAACCCACTCCAGTATTCTTGCCTGGGAAATCCCATAGACAGAGGAGCCAGGCGGGCTACAGTCCATGGGGTTGCAAAGAGTCAGACATGACTTAGCAACTAAAACCACCACCACAGACAGCTTAAGGGGAAAGAGAAAGGGTTCCTTGTGTATCTAGAAAGAGCATTAAAGTCACATGTACAGTGTTCCCAGTAGCAGCTGCATTGTCCCTTGTCAGTTTGTTCAGTCCTAGGTGATTAATCCTTATTTACTCTGTCTTGGTTCTGAAATATCAACAATTCATCTGCTGCTTTATAGAGTTCTGGAAATCCTGAGTCAGTCCACTGGATGGCCTCACAGTGGTCTAAGCAATGCCCATGACAGTGTTTTCCCACTGTACTGGCCTCTCTTGTTCTTCTATTTCTCTCTCTCTCTCTCTTTTTTTTTTTTTCTTTTAATTAAAGTAAACCAAACTCTTTGTAGTTGTTCACTGAAGAGAAAATGCACAATCTATAAGTGGAGAATTAGGTTTTATTCAAGAATATTCCTGAGGACTACAGTCCACTGTTGCTGAAGCTGAAGCTTCAATACTTTGGCAACCTGATGCAAGCAGCAAGCTCATTGGAAAAGACCCTGATGCTGGGAAAGATTGAAAGCATGAAGAGAGGAGGAGGAAGAGATGGTTGAACAGCATCACCAATGCAATGGACATGAACTTGAGCAAACTCCAGGAGATGGTGAGGGACAGGGAAGCCTGATGTGCTACAGTCTATAGGATTGCAAAGAGTTGGACACAACTTGGCAGCTAAACAACAGTCCAGGAAGGCGGCCTATCTGATGGCTCTGAGAGACTGTTCTACACAGGTCAAGGAGGAGAATGGGATATGAAGGAGTTTTTGCTAAAACAATATATATGTAGCCAAACATTGAAAGATTACTACTAATCACAAAAAAACAGACATCTCGAGGATTTTAGTGCCTTTTATATATGGGAAGATGCAAGAGTCTGAGCTCATTGAAACCATTCCTCTGATATGCATCTGAACTCTCTAGGGCCAATATCCTGTTTTTGTCCTTTCTGAATCCCGCTAGGGTGCACAGTTGGGACAGCTGCAGCGGCTGATTGCTTGTTGGCAGGCAATATTCTCTGTTTATTGAAATGGCAGACCACAGGTTTTTTTTGTCCACATGGATGACAAAGACATAATATAGCCATGGTTAACTTATACTACTGATAATTTTCAAAAGTGAAAGATCTGATGGGAGTTCATAACAAGAAAAGTGCCACTGAGAAGTTATATTTGGTTGTTTCTGTGCCGTGCAAAACAAAGCCCCCCCCCCCCCCGAAAAAGTTTTAGATAAAGTTAATCTGTTTATGCCTGTTTTTAAAGAAGACTGTGAACACTATATCTAATTTCTAAAAATCAATGAATATAATTTTTATAGAGGAAAAATTCCTGCGATATGACACAAAATAATCCTGAAACATAATGTACCAAGACTATCAAGCAGAGAGTCAGGAGTTGTGGGGCAGGTCCTGACCATCTGCATACCAAGTATGAGATGTGAAGGCCCAGCTACAAACTCCTGGCCTCCAAAACGCTGGATTCAAGTTAAAGAAGGAAGGTTGTGACCAGGTAAATATTTAAAACAGTGACTGAGTCTACCAACTTTACTACCCCTGTTCCCTCATGGCACTGGGCAGATACTTTAGATGAGATCGGGCGCATTCAGGGTGGTATGGCCGTAGAGTGGGCAGATACTTTAGGACTCTGATGAAGAAAAACCTGACAGGCACCCAGGACCCTGACAGATCTCTGGAAAGTTCCTCAAACACATGATGTGACTAACATTTTACCAACAAATACTAAATGGGATTGACAACATTTCTTCAAACTCAGCAGCTCTTCTCATGAAACTCATGGATAATAATGCCTCAAATAAGCCTAATTATTTCTAACACTTCTAAGAACAAATCTTTGTGATTTTTCCAAGGCACAAAGATAATTTTAGGTGAAAAGAGTATCCTGGAAGTTTTATCTCATTTTTACCCCTGGGATTCAATTTGAAAAGGAAAATTATCAAAGGCTGTCAGGAGATTTGAACACTAAAATAGGATCACAGATGCCTGGGAAACAACAGTATTTGTCTACTCAGGTGAAAATGACAATAAACATTTAAAAATAAACACAGAAGTTAGTGTCATTGTAAAGAACTTTAGTTCTCCCATAAGGGAGGTAACTTTGTGTCTTCGTTTTTAATAATTAAATGCAATAAAGTCAACATAAAGCAAAGAAAACTGTTCTGGTCTTCTAGTCATTTTATAAAAGTGGAAGCATGCGTCGTGTGACCTTTTATGTCTGATGTCTTTCACTGAACATAATGTTTCTGGGGTTTGATCACATTGTAGTGTGTGTCGGTGCTTCACTCCTTTTTATGGCTGAATAATATTCCCTTGTATAGACAGACTACACTCTGTCCATCCATTCATTAGTAATAGACATTTGGGGTTTGTTTTTTTTTCTGTTTTTTGGTTATTGTGAATAATACTTCTATGAAAATTCTTGTACAAGTTTTTGTTTAAACGTGTTCTCAGTTCTTTAGATATATACCCAGAAATGGAATTGCTGCAGTGACATGGTAATTCAATGTTTAACTCATTGAGGAGCCACCAAACGGTTTTTGACTGTAGCTGCATTTTGCTTTCCCACCAGTAATATATGAGGTTCTGATTTTCCACATCCTCAACAACACTTACTTCCTGTCTTTTTGTTTTTGTTTTTGGCTGTACCTGTAGCATATGGAATTTCCCTGACCAGGGATTGATCCCATGCCCTCTACTGTGGAAGCACAGAGTCTTAACCACTGGACCACCAGAGAAGGTCCTCTGTCTTTTTTATTTTAGCCATCTTAGTAAGTGCAAAGTAGTATCTCATTGTGATTTTGATTTTGCATGTCCTTAGTGACTAACGATGTTGAGCATCTTTTCATTGTCTTGTTACCCATTTCTGTAACTTCAGAATTGATAGCCTTTAAATTGAGGTATTATAAACTAAGGAAAGTATATTCTTTTCCAAATGTTCTTTTTACGTCTTTTTATCATCTGGAAAAAACATACATTACTTCAGGCCTCATCTCAGAAGGACCACGGTGGCAAAACTAATTTCATAACTACTCAGATGTTAATAACATGCAATATGTCCATCACCGTTATCTTTAAATGAATGGAGAAATAAGCTTTTGAAAAATTTCTCTGCTTCAGTTTCCAACATTGTAAATAGCAATAGTTATTAACCAAAAACAGTAAAACAGCCAGTAATTTTACCCGCCAAATGAATTTATTCAGGAGCAGCAAAGAATTGCAATTTGGGACATGCAACTACAATGAACCACATGCAAGTAATGTTGAGGCAAAGGAGGGGAACCTCTTTTATAGAGAAGGAGAAGCTGGGAGGAACTGTTAAAAACAGAGCCCATTGGAAGAAATTGGAACTTCAAAGCACAGTGGCTTTTATTGGCTGGGCCATTGCCAAGCAATGATAAAATCTTCCTCCAGCTGCCAGCAGTGTTACTGCCTTCCAGAGATGCGAGGTGGTCTCTTCTGTTGGGATCTGCACTGATGTGCGTGGGACGTGAGTGAGAGCTCCCCTTCTGGCCTCCCAACTCCATTTTAGTGAGGATCCCATGATTAATTTTCGCATAAATCACACATACACACACACCAAAAAAAAAAAAAAAAACTTGGGGGTTCTCAATAACCTTGTATTTAGTTCGTTATTAGTTCGTTATTAGTTCGTTATTCTGAAAAACTGTTATTTCAATGGTAATTTCTCTCTTGTAGTATGTCAGCTTAAAGATAAATTTCTAAGGTTTCAGGTAACATAACCCAAACTGAGTTAACAAATGAATGTTCATTTGATGCCTAGATCATATCTGATCTAGGCAGACTGCTGAAGCATTGATTATAAGAATAATCCTTGAGCATACATATGTAAACTTTTGCTTCTTATTTTTCTATGCTGCAGAGAGGGTATGTCTTTGGGTCTGTTAATGGATGTGCTCATGTCTGCCATTCTGAGAAGCTGTGTCAAGGGTATGTGCCTTTATAGAATGTTTCTGTGTGTTCTGAAGTCTGCTGAAATGCTGGCCTGTGTTGCACCGTTCACACATGTCCATTCACCACCCCCACCCAAATTCTCTTAAAAGACAAGTGACTTTGGTTTTAAAGGTGCACATGCTGTTCTTCTTGAGTATGTGTTTTCAGCACGGGAGGAACCCAAGCAATACGCACACAAGGGATAAACTCCCTCCCCCTCATTTCGTTTACAGGGACGCCGCCTCATCACCCCTTCCGCACCCCTGAGGCGCAGGGCTCAGGTGAGGCTCCTGATGTTTGCCTGGGACAGTGGCAGCCCTGCCTCACAACTCAGGTAACAGTCCTTTATCTAAGAAGCTTACTTTTAAGAAACTTTGAACTGATTGCTCAAATACTGCGTTTTCATAACAGAAACTTGAGAATACGGTAAACAATTTAAAAAGCTTTCAGTTTTCAGCACTTCAGCATAGTTAGCAGTAACTTATCAGTGTATTCAGTTCAGTTTAGTTCAGTCGCTCAGTCGTGTCCGACTCTTTGCGACCCCATGGACTGCAGCACGCCAGGCCTCCCTGTCCATCACCAACTCCTGGAGTTTACTCAAACTCACGCCCATTGAGTCGGTGATGCCATCCAACCATCTCATCCTCTGTCGTCCCCTTCTCCTCCCACCTTCAATCTTTCCCAGCATCAGGGTCTTTTCCAATGAGTCAACTCTTCACATGAAGTGGCCAAGGTATTGGAGTCTCAGCTTCAACATCAGTCCTTCCAATGAATATTCAGAGCTGATTTCCTTTAGGATGGACTGGTTGGATCTCCTTGCTGTCCAAAGGACTCTTGAGTCTTCTCTAACACCACAGTTCAAAAGTATCAGTTCTTTGGTGCTCAGCTTTCTTTATAGTCCAGCTCTCACATTCGTATGTGACTACTGGAAAAGCCCTAGCTTTGACTAGATGGACCTTTGTTGGCAAAGTAATGTCTCTGCTTTTTATTTATTTATTTTTTTTGTCTCTGCTTTTTAATATGCTGTCTAGATTGTTCATAACTTTTCTTCCAAGGAGCAAACGTCTTTTAATTTCATGGCTGCAGTCACCATCTGCAGTGATTTTAGAGCCCCCAAAAATGAAGTCTGTCACTATTTCCCCATCTATTTGCCATGAAGTGATGGGACCAGATTCCATGATCTCAGTTTTTCAAAGTTATAAAATATATTATATATATTTTATTATATAGCTTTACCTACCTAGGTATTGTTTTTAAATCTTTACCAATGTAACAGGTTTAAAATGCATCTTCTAAACATTTCTTATATCCTGAGAGTGTTCAAATTTTTAATCTGTTCATCAGCCATTTGTATTTCTTCTTTTGTGGGTTATTTATGCATGTTTTATGCTGATTTTCTACTTGGGTGTTTCTACTTTTCCTTATATATACTAATCCTTATCTGTTGGATGACTTGTACAGTGTGTAGTTTGTCTTTTCTGTTTATTTAAAATAAATAGTGAGTTGAGTAACAGATAGATGGCCTGTTACACCATGAGATGACATGGGGCTCTTAGTGACAAGCTCCATCCTAGAAGCAGGTGGGTGAGGGTGGGAGGAGGGGCTGATGAGGAGTGAGGCTGGGATGGTGGCTGGATCATAATGGGTGGGGGTTGGGAGGGCGCCATGCGAGTCAGGATTCCCTAAAGAGTTTGAAGCCTGGGCAGCAGCTGTGGGTGGAGATTTGATGAACGGACTTAGATCCGAGATGATCCTTTACCATTGCCATGCCTACATTCAGTCTGAGCTTGCACATCTAGATGTAGAGTTTGGGGAAGAAGTCTTCAGCAAAGGGAAGTCTTCAGCAAAGTGCAGGGGTTCTGAGTCACCAGCACAAGGTCAGCCAGGAATGGGTCAGGGGAACAGAGAGGCCTAGGGAGCCAGTGTGCCAGGCCAGGAAACACTGACTTGAGAAACTGAGAAGGGCTGGCTCTGAAAGGGGCCAAGAAGCATAGTGTTTTCCACCGACAGACTCCTCCACTGACAAAAGCCTGTGGAGGATGTATTTGGGAAGAAGGAAAGAGCATAGAAAGAAGAAATGCAGGATCACTGAGGCCTAGGCACCCTGAGCTGGGCCTCACCTGTGTGGGTCTGCTGGAACCCGATAGGCTTTGTTCCAGACTCCCGTCATGTGTGTGCATGTGTACACAGACACTCAGAGTCCTTCCCTCTTCGCCATTCGTGGAAAGTGGAAGTAAAGCATCACTGTCTGAGGTGCTTGTACCTTTCAAGTCATCTGCATTAAATTTAAGTCTCTAAATGTGTGTTATTAGAAGAAATCTCTCCCAAATCATCAAGTAAATGTCCTTGCTACCCTCTGTGGTGAAACACATATACTCTTACCTAGACTTCCATTTCTTTCTAGTAAATTAAGTAGTTTATTAAACTTTATCAATCTCTTTCAAACTACAAAGCTATTTGTTACATTCAGTGAAATAACTCATCTTAAAATTCGAGAAAGGAAGACTCCTTGAGGTCCTCTTTTTTGGTTCCTCTTTACTTCCACTAGTAAATGGTACTGTGTAGAAAGAAACAGGAAGAACATACAGAAAAGAATGCCTATAGTTTAAGAAGAAAAAGACGGATAACCAGTAGAAAAATAAGCAAAGGATAACAATCAGAGGGGGCTTCCCAGGTGACTCGGTGGTAAAGAATCCACCTGCAAATGCAGGAGACGCAGGAGACGCTGGTTCCATCCCTGGATCGGGAAGATCCCCTGGAGGAGGAAATGGCAACCCCCTCCAGTGTTCTTGCCTGGAGAATCCCATGAACAGAGGAGCCTGGCGGGCTGCAGTCCATAGGGTTGAGTCGCAAAGAGTCGGACATGACTAAGCAACTGAGCACGCACATATGCAACATTCAGAAGCCAATGCAGAAGAAACTCGTTGAGTCAGTCAACAAACATGAGAAGTTGCTCATTATCAACTGCCACACAGACACTGAAAATAAAAACCGAAAGATATGTGTGCATTACTCAGCTCACAATCCAAAATGGACACTTCATTAGGAGAAGCGGCAGCCACAGGTGGCCCTCTGCACCGGGGCTTCGGTTCTCCTCGGTGCCCCCTCCCAACTGCTTCAACACAGGCCTCCCCTCAGAAGGCAGATGCGAGTGTTCAGGCTGCAGGGGACCAGAGTGGCCTCAGCTGTGTGTTGAAGATATGCCACAAAGGAGAGCTGCAGGGCCCCTCACCCTGTGGCCAGCGGGGCGCAGGGTGCCCTCCCTGGGCACCACAGGAAGGTTGTGCGACTGTCAGGTGCTTGGGAACATACTTGGATCACCATCTTGAGGCCTGTTAAGTTCTTACTGGCTGGTGGACACAAGCACGCTCTCCAGTTTTGGCTCATCACAGAGCCAACTCCCTAACATCAGAAATGCAGGGAAGGTGTTTCTTCCTAATCCTGAGGGAAAACTCAGTAACACACCCCATCAAAGCCCCACAAACACTGAGAACTCAGTAACACAGCCCATCAAAGACCCACAAACACTGAGTTTCTTGTGCTTAAATTTCCACAACAGGACCCTAGGAAAGCCAAGAAAGAATGTTTCTCCGAATGCTCCAGAAAGAGCCAAGCCCACCTGGCACAGACAGTCCACAGAAAGGATGCTCGGCCAGGCTGCACGGCGGGACCAGGACTGGTACGCAGGACCCACCAGCGCCAGCTCTTCATGCGGCTCACATCCCCGCTCGGGAAGCACCCGGAACTGGGGTACTTGGTGTCACAGAGAGTGACCACTGCCTGAGTGTCTTCGCCTCAGAGTGTTGGCCCTGATTCCCAGTCCCACCTCCCTCACGATCCTGTTTCTTTGGGGTTGAGATTGGCTGCGCTACATGGCTCATGGATCTTAGTTCCCTGACCAGGGATTGAACCCAGGCCCTCGGCAGTAAAAGTAAGGAGTCCTAGCCACTGGACCGCCAGGGAATTCCCCATGTTCCATGTTTGAATGTCCCGAGCTTCTCCTCGGGCCAGGTTCACTATCTTATCACCCCAGGTGGGCGGGGAGAGAGGGTGGCTTTCAAGGATAGTTCTCTTTACTCTCTCACAGAGACAACACAGGAGCTCCACAGTGACTTGCAGGTTAGCTCCTCAGAAAGAAAATCGGTCCCCAAAGCCACGCCTGGCTCAAAAATTCCAGGAGGAAACTGGCCACCACACCCGAAGGTCCTCATCACTTGCCAGCAGTTCCCTCCAGGACACATGGAAGTTGCTGGACCTGGGATCCAGCCCTTCTGGCCTCACTTCCCAGGATGACTCACCTCCAGGTAGGCCGCTGCTCTGTCAGTCCAGATGCTGGCCATGAGAATGGCAGTCCTGTCCTCTTACTTGGTGCCTGAGCGTCCCCCAGGGAAGGAGTGTGTCTCCCAGGCCCACATCCAGCTGACCACATTACTGCATCTACTGAGAGTGGAGACCACAGGTCACAAGGACCCTCAGCCCGAAAGGGGTGGGTGCAGTGTGGTCAGTCTGTGACTCTGGGGGAGGCAAGTGTTCTGTGTTCTGCTCAGTCTCAGGAGGCTGGGGCAGCCCATGAAGAGTGTGTCCTTGGCCCCCTGGGAAACTCGCTCCCGCTAATGTCACTGTGAGATAATCAGGAAAATTCATCTGAAGGGCCACTACCTTTGGGGGAACTGCATGAGACCGAGGTGTAGCAAGCATGGTGGGTGAAGGGGAGGCTGTTTGAAGACCGGGGTGGGGGGAGTGAGCTTGGAGCCCCTTGGAGATCAGTATGCAGCTAGCACCCTCATTCTCAGCCTTAATGCGTGACTGCCTCCCACTGTGCCCAGTGTGCCAGTGGACATTTTAGGTTTTTCCCGATCTTTTGCCATTACAAATAATGCTACAGTGAATTAACTTGTACATGCTATAGTGCGTGAATTAAAGTATAAATGTAAAGTATAAATGTAAATGTAAAATCCCAGAGAGGGGTTTGTTCTGACCAAAGGTATGTGCATTTCTGGCTTCCCTGGTGGCTCAGCAGTAATCTGCCTGCCAATGCAGGAGACACAGGTTCGATCCCTGGGTTGGGAAGATCCCCTGGTGAAAGGAATGATTACCCACTCCAGTATTCTTGCCTGGGAAATCCCATGGACAGAGGAGCCTGGCAGGCTGTAGCCCATGGGGTCACAAGAGTCAGACACAACTTAGCAACTAAACTACCACCACCACATGTGCCTGTCTAGTTTGGGAAGATGTTAGTTGGGCTCCATCAGACAGTAGCAGTTCACACCCACCCAGCAAAGGCTGAGAGGGTGTCCTCCAGACCCTCTCCAGCAGTGTCAGGGAACTGTAATCTTTGCCAGTCTGACAGGTATCATTTTACTTCATATTTTACGTGTTAGGAGGTTGTGCGTCTTTTCACATGTTTGAATTATGTCTTTTCCTTTTCTTCAGTTCTCTGCTCATTGGTTTATTGGGTTTATAATCTTTTTCTTATTGATTTGTATGAGCTCATTATATATAATGGAAGTTAGACCTTTTCTGAGACATAAATTGTAAATATTTTCCTACAGTTTTTCATTTGTTCTTTTACTTTACCTATGGTGGCTTTTTGTCATACACATTTTTTTTAAAATGTTATGTTTAATTGTTATGTTCTTGTTTTTAATCCTTTCTGGGGTTTTTGCTGTACCTAGGTCTTTTCCACTCCTAGATGAAAGATTATTCTGCCATGATTTCTTCTAACACAGTTATGGTTTCCTTTTTTCATATCTAAATGCATGATCCATTTGGAATTTTATCACACTTGTAGGTTATGAAATAGGAACCAAGCTTTAGTTTTTAAACCCAGGTGGCATTTCAGATATCCTCCCCACCCCCCACCAGTTACTGAGTAACTCACATCTCCCCACTTGTTTGAAATCCTATTTTCACTATAATACTAAATGTTTTGTATGTACTTGAGTCGCTGGGCTCTTGTCCTGTCCCATGGTTCATTGGTCTCAGTCCGTCCACATGCAGTGCTGTTTGAATTGTTACCACTTCCTGGTCCCTCATAATGTCTGCTGACTTTGACTCTCCAATTGTGCTTCTTTCTCAACGTTTTCCTGGTAATTCTCATTTATTTTTTACTTTTCCTGAACAGCCTTTAGTCCCAGCCCCAAATCTCTGTTGTGACTCTTCTCAGGATTTGTTAATCTTGGGTCCTGTGTCCAGAAGGAGCTGAGTCCTCCTATTAGTCTAGAGAAAAACCCATTTAGCAACGAAGACCCAGCATGGCCAAAATAAATAAATAAATAAATAAATAAAATTATATATATATTTATATATATATTATGTATATATAAATTTTATTTTTATATATGTATTATTTATTTATTTATTTATTTATTTATTTTGACCTTGCTGGGTCTTCGTTGCTGCATGGGCTTTTCTCTAGTTGAGGTGCATGGACTTCTTTTTGTGGTTGCTTCTCATTGCACACACACTCTTGTTGCAGAACACAGGCCCTAGGGTGCACGGGCTTCAGTAGTTGAGCTCCTGGGTTCTAGAGCACAGGCTTGATAGAAGTGGCACATGGGCTTCGTTGCTCCACGGCCTGTGAGTTCTTCCTGGATCAAGTATGGAACCTGTGTCTCCTGCGTTGGCAGGCAGATTCTTTACCACTGAGCTATCTGGGAAGCCATTCAGGTACATTTTAAATTCAGGAAAGTTTTTGCTATACTTTTCATTGACTCTGTTGGAAGTTTTTGGTAAATGTTCATTGCCATTTTGCTGCTTTCCTTCCTCCTCTTTTCTCATAGCACTTTTGTACCTTTATTACCCCTCATCTTTAAAAGAGGTAATTTTTCCTCTACCAAGTATTTGTAGGAAATGTGTGCAGGAGAAGAAACCAGGGACATTGTCCTGTCTAGCGGTTTTTTTGTTGTTGGTTTTTAAGTAAGTTTAGCCTTGACTTATCTTTGCCCATTTTCATGAAGCTCAGCTTCTTTCCCCTCCCTCCCGGGCATGCTGACTCCAGTAGTTAGACACAGGCTCAGTAGTTGTGGCACACGGGCTTAGTTGCCCTGAGGCATGTGAAATCTTCCCAGACCAGGGATTGAACCAGTGTCCCCTGCATTGGCAGCCGGATTCTAACCACTGGACCAACAGGGAAGTCCTAGTTGGTGATTTCTAACATATTTACATTTTGGTTAGAGAATAAGATCACCATGGTGTCAGCCCTTCTGAGAGTATAGTTTTGCTCTAGCTACAGTAACTGACGGGCCTGCTTCTGCCAGTGGCACCCACTCGTAGAAAGAGTGGTGCCCTTTGTTATTCCTTTCCCTGGGTCTGAAAGCCTGTTCCTGTTCAGTGTCTCCTGCACTTCCGCTACCACGCTCCTGGATCAGCGCTGTCCTCCAGCAGCTTAGTTTGTGTTTTGTCTTTAGTGTGCTTTTAAAAGTTTTTATTTCCTCCAGTCTCATCAGGGAGATCACATTTCCATTGCCTTCTGCCTGTTTTTAAGTTACATTCTCTATGTTTATTCTTCCTCAGTGACTAAGAGTCCACTTATTTTCATTTTACCCATCCATTTCCTAAATTTATCAGCCTCTGTATTTTTCTGATTTTCTACTGATATCAATGAAAGCATTAGCTGTTAGGCAGGAGATGATTGTCTTTTATTAAACAAAGGTAAATTTGGCTAAGTCCTTTATAATTTATCCTTATTTGCTTTCCAGCTCTCTCATAGTAGCCTCTTAGATATATTTTTATTCTTCCAATGTAATTATAAAAGAGAATTGTTATATAGGAAACTTTGAGGCCTCTGTGTGACAGTATTTTTATTTGTCTCCCATTTACATATTTTAGTTGAGTGTAATACCCCCCCAAAAAATAAAATAAAACCCCAGGCTTCCATTTCTCATCATATAGCAGGCTGTGTAGCTGGATTAATACTGTCACTGAGAACAACTAACACTACTAAATAAAAAGTAAAGACAGGCTTATAAGGCATCAGTAAATAGCAGGAAGGTAAAGAATTCTCAAGCAAAGGCTGAGAGGAGCAACCTGAGGCTGCCTTTGACCAGGGACTTTGCCAGCCTGTGGGCTTGAAATCTGATGTTGTCACCTCTCCGCCTTCAGAAAACAGGTGATGGTGATGAAACCCAGGCCCACCCAGGGCAGGAATGTGATGGCGCAATCCCCCCCACCTCCCAAAGCTAGAACTCCAAGGACCATAGTCTCCGTGTGCAGGTGGACAGGTAGACCCCCACCGCCATCAGGGGCAGGGATGTGAGGACTGAGACCATGATCTGGCACTGAGTGACAAAGGGAAGATTGTTACATATGTTAATAATTTGCCACCAAGAGTCAGTCCTCATGGTTTAGTCCCAGTTAACCCCTGGGTGCCTAGAACTTTCATTTCAAGAGGTTGTGAGCTGGTGGCATCCCCAAGAACTAGCAACAAGTGGAGGGTCACTTCAGGGGGAATCACCTTTATCCCAGGCCGTAGAAAATTTGCACAGATCAGATTCCTGTGAAAAATAAGATCCCACACACGAGGTACAAGGCACCAGGAATGAGGCCAGCATAAGCGGACCTGGGAAATCAGGGTATAAGTAACTGTATTTCTTTTTTTTTTTTTTTTTTACCAAGATATCAGGATGTTTATTAGTGTCATGGAATTTAGAGCAAAGAACTAGAGGAATGGACATTGAGACTAACTCCAAATAATACATTTAAAAATCAATCTTATATTAACTAGGATCATCCTTTCTTTCACTATTATATTTCATAATCCTCTTCTGATAACATTACCTCCCTAAAACAACCCTCAAGGACATGGGAGGACTAAGTAACTATATTTCATAATGAAGTAAAACACCAGCAAGAAATACATTCAGGAAGCAAGGAAATATAAAAAAAGACCAAGCAGACTTAAAAAAGAACCAAATAAAGGTCTAATAAATGAAAAATTGTAATTACTGCAATTAAAAACTCAGTGGATGAGCTTAACAGCAGGGTATGTACCACAGAATTCATGAAATGATGTTATATATGAATAAATTACCCAGAGACACACAGATTAAAAAAAAAGAAATAGAAAAGAGAGAAAAACAGATCAGGAGCCTGGAGGCTAGAGTAAGAAGGTGTGACCCGTGTTGGTCAGAGCTTTAGCGGAAGAGAGAAGATGGGCAGGGGCCACATTTGAAGTGACAGGGCTGAAGTAGTATGGCAAGATAGTCATTTCAACCCTAGGAAGCCTGTCAAATCCCAATCCAAATAATTAAATGAAACCCACACCTGGATCTGTCCTAACAAAGCACCAGCGGTGATGAGATTGTTTTGAAAACTGGCAGAGGAAGTAGACAAGTTACCCTCAAAGAGACATGCCTGAGGAATACTGGACTTTTCACCAGCCACAGTGGGGAACCTGAGACAGGGAGACAGTATCTGTCTGAGCTGAGGGAAGACAGCTGTCACCCTAGAATCCCACTAAAGAGGGCAAAACAAAGACTTTTCAGACAGTAAAAACTGAGCAACTTTGCCCCACACATCCCTCTCTAAAAAAAAATTCCAGAGTAGGCATCAGCAAACTTTTTTGCGAAGGAGGGCCAAATAGTGACTATTTTTGGCTTTGTGACCCAGTGGTCTCTCTTGCAATCTCCACCTGCAGCTCAAAAGCAGTTGCAGACAATATGTAAGTGATGGGCATGGTTGTGTACCAATAAAACTTTATTGACAAACAGATGATAGTAATGCTGTTTTTCAAGCTGAGTACACAGGTTTTTGTTTAGTTCTTTACTTTTAAAAAGTTCTTTAAACAAAACATGTATATTATATGTGCTTGATGTAGTTTGGGTATCTTTTATAAAGAAAAGTTTTAAGAGGGAGAGAGTGGTCAACTGGGCAGAGAGGTCAGGGAAGGTCAGGGCAGAAGTGTTCCATGTCACTGTGGCAGTCTTAGTGGAGTAGTGGAATTGTCATCCATCCTATTCCTGGCTGAAGAGGCTGGGGAGGAACAGGTGGACTGCTTACTGAAGAGGTCTTGCTCTGAAAAGCAGCAGTTAAAAAGCAACATCGGGGCTTCCCTGGTGGCTCAGTGGTAAAGAATCAGCCTGCCAATGCAGGAGACAAGGGTCCAATCCCTGATCTGGGAAGATCCCACATGCCACAGAGCAACTAAGCCCATGCACCACTACTATCAAGCCTGTGCTCTAGGGCCCAGGAGCTGCAACTACTGAGCCCACATGCCACAACTGCTGAAGTCCTCTCAGCCAAAAGCCCGGGCTCCACACTGCAACAAAGAGTGGCCCCTGCTCTCTGCAACTGGAGAAAAGCCCCCGCAGCAATGACGACTCGGCACAGCTAAAAGTAAATAAATAAATATAATTTTAAAAAAGCAACATTGGAGGAAACTGTGAAGGTGCACCTATACGCAGGTGGGGAAGATGGGAAAGAGAACGCCGATGCTTGTGGCTGGGGAGGAGGGCAAACTCAGGAGAGAAGCGGGGGGTATGCTGAGGGGCTTGGATTTGATAGGACAGGCCAGAGGCGGGAAGGCGATAGACACCCAGACTGGGAGCTTTACGGACCACACCTGACAAGCAAGTTGCCACAGCCTCACAGACGCCTGCAGAAGACAAGGAGGACTCATCACTCGCAGCACCGCAGACAGCCAAGGGTCTCCTCAACCCCTGTCCCATGGGCCAGGTCAGGAGTCTCAGCTGAGTGACCCCAAACAGGCAGAACCCGAATCTTTCCCAGTGGGCTATAGGCACATCTGCCCTTTGCCCCCAAGGGAGTGGTGCCGTCATCTTCTGAAGCTTCAACCATGCAGACACCCAGTGAGAGAGTCCAGAGCAGAAGCCTGCAGTGGCCGGAGGAGAACCATCCCGACAGCAGGTCTGGTGGTGGGAAGAACAGGTCCCCACGGGTTCCTTTTATTTCCTCCTTTCAGTTCAGTTCAGTTCAGTCGCTTAGCCGTGTCCGACTCTTTGCGACCCCGTGGACTGCAGCACGCCAGGCCTCCCTGTCCATCACCAACCCCTGGAGTCTACCCAAACTCATGTCCGTTGAGTCGGTGATGCCATCCAACCATCCCATCCTCTGTCGTCCCCTTCTCCTCCTGCCTTCAATCTTTCCCAGCATCAGGGTCTTTTCCAATGAGTCAACTCTTCACATCAGGTGACCAAACTGTTGGAGTTTCAGCTTCAACATCAGTCCTTCCAATGAACACCCAGGACTGAACACCTAAAGGATGGACTGTTTGGATCTCCTTGCAGCCCAAGGGACTCTCAAAGAGTTTTAGCCAATGAACACCCAGGACTGAACACCTTTAGGATGGACTGTTTGGATCTCCTTGCAGCCCAAGGGACTCTCAAGAGTTTTCTCCAACACCACAGTTCAAAAGCATCAATTCTTCGGCACTCAGCTTTCTTTACAGTCCAACTCTCACATCTATACATGACTACTGGAAAAACCATAGCCTTGGACCTATGTTGGCAAAGTAATGTCTCTGCTTTTTAATATGCTGTCTAGGTTGGTCATAACTTTCCTTCCAAGGAGTAAGCGTCTTTTAATTTCATGGCTGCAATCACCATCTGCAGTGATTTTGGAGCCCAGAAAAATAGTCAGCCACTGTTTCCACTGTCTCCCCATCTATCTGCCACGAAGTGATGGGACCGGATGCCATGATCTTAGTCTTCTGAATGTTGAGCTTTAAGCCAACTTTTTCACTCTCCTCTTTCACTTTCATCAAGAGGCTCTTTAGTTCTCCTTTACTTTCTGCCATAAGGGTGGTGTCATCTGCATATCTGAGGTTACTGATATTTCTCCCGGCAATCTTGATTCCAGCTTGTGCTTCTTCCAGCCCAATGTTTCTCATGATGTACTCTGCATATAAGTTAAATAAGCAAGGAGATAATATACAGCCTTGACGTACTCCTTTTCCTATTTGGAACCAGTCTGTTATTCCATGTCCAGTTCTAACTGTTGCTTCCTGACCTACATAGAGATTTCTCAAGAGGCAGATCCTCCTTTCAAGTACAGGGCAAAGCCACGGACTCTGAGAGGAGAAGGAGGTGGAGGAGGACGTACAAAGAGAAGTGCAAAACTATCATCTGACAGGGCCTTCCCTGGTGGCCCCATGGCTGAGACTGTGAGCTGCCAATGCCAGAGGCCCAAGTTCCATCCCTGGTCAGGGAGCTAGATCCCACATGCTGCAACTGAGAGTTCACATGCCACAACTGAAGATGCCGCAACTGAAGATCCCACGTGCTGCAAATAAGACCCAGAACAGCCAAATAAATAAAATAATAAATATTAGAAAAAAAAAAGACGGGTCGACCCCATCTGACAAGTGAAGCAGGGACAAGTAAGGGTGGGTGGTGCCGTCAGCCCGGCAGGGCCTCGTGGACAGCAGGGCCTGGATCAGAGCGAGAACAGCCCACTTGTGGCTGGAGGTAAAAGTGATGACCGTAATGGGGTGAGAGGAGCATCACTACCAGCGCCGCCCCAGAGCAGTGGAATTGGCCTGATAGGGAGGCAGGGGTTGTGTGTATTAGTTTAAATGCTTTTGGCTACAAGTTACAGCACAACCTGATGAAAGTGGCATTTAGCCTCTTCCCAACTGTTATCTCATCATGGCACCCATAGATAATCACACATGGTCACTGAATGAGGAGGAGGGAGCCAAGGCGGCCAGCATCTTCGTAACCTTTCTGACATACAGTGTGCATGCACAGCAGCGGGATGTCAAGGCCAAAGTAAATGGCTCCTCTTCTTCAAAAGCTGACTTCTCTGAGGCTCTTTTCTCTTAATGGTTTCAAGATGGCTGCAGCAGCTCCAAGCGTCACATCAGAAGACATACTTCTCTCTTCCTGCTTTTCTTTCTTTTAGTTGGAAAGGGATATGTTTCCCTAGAGCTCCTAGGGAAGCTAGGAGCTTCCTGGACTCTCTCTTCCATCTCACTGGCTGCCCAGGTCATGTGGCCTCTCTTGACCAGTCACTGGGAGACTGTCTTAGACCCTGAGAACTTGCTGCGTGGAACTAAACAGTATTGGGATTCCTTGGCAAGAAAGCTGAGAAAGGGCTTTAAGTGGGCTGCAGCTGAGTCTGTGCAGGGGAAGGTGATGAGACACCTGCCCATAGCAGTTGAAGCTGCTACTTCTTTTTCTTTGCAGTAAAAAAGTAGGAATGATTGCTGCCTAGGCTTTTGGTTCACCCTGTGAAAGATTTGGTTTGGTTTGGAAGAAAGATTGAAATTAATGTAGTTTAGCTGTTTTAAGCTCCCACAAAGCTTCTTTATTCTGTCCTTATAATCTTGAATGTTTGAGCATGCATAATTTAACTACCTGTAATATGTCTACTTTGTATAAAAATACTTTTTTAAAACCTTATTGGTGACTCAAATGATAATCACAACTTTGGTTAAGATGTAAGAACGTTAGCATTTATGATAAAGGATGGTGTGAGTATTGGTCCACAGGCAAGCAGTCTGGAAGCTCCATTCTGGAAAATGGAATGTCTTGCCCTCTGCATTTTTTTTTTTTTTTTTTTTTTACATTTTCAGCACATTGTGAATAGCAGACTGTGAGACCTAGCAGTTATGAACAGAGTTAAAAGTGATAATGAAATAGTTTGCCGAGTTGTGGCATCGGCATTAATAACATGAAGAACTATATGGTATTTCTCAGGACGGAGGGAGGTTTTCATGCTGAAAAGCCACACTCCTCTTGGTTTTGAAGTGAGACCAGAGCTGACCCTCCCACCTCTGCCCTGCCTCTACCTGCCCCACCCCTGCCCCACTCCCCATCCCGTCACAAGCACACAGAGCTGCTGCTTTGCAGGCCTGGTCTCAAAGAAGGGCTGCAGCCTGACACCCCGGGCCTTGCCACACCCCAGACCCCGGGGCCACTATAGCCCCCTCCTCCATCCTCCTGGATCTTTGATCCTATGGGTGTGGTCTCTCCAAGCCTCGCCTCCTCTCACCTTCCCCACCCCTTCTGTCCCGACTTCACTCCCTCCTCTCTCCCTCCTGCCCCCCACCATTTCCTGCCCACTGTGGCTCTGGGACTCTGACCCCATCTCCCCACCTTCCCAGACACAAACAGCCCAGCTCTCTGCTGCACCTGAGGACACCCCACCCCCACCCCACCCCACCTTGTACAGGCATGCAGACCCTTGTGCACGTGGGTGGGCACCCTTCACCTTCCTCTCCCTAGCAACCACCTCTTCTCTGAAGCCCTCCCTCACCAACTCCACCCCCTGCTTGTCTCTTGTCTTCTTCCCACTTAATGCTAGTCTCCAGATCACTTGCTGTTTTCCTCATTTATCTTGACTCTGTCCTCTCTGCTGGAAGAATGTGGAGGTGGGGGCAGCTTCCTTGATCCTTGTCCCCTGGCCAGCACAGACAGGTAGGTACACAATAGGTGCTCAGTCAGGATGTGCAGAGAGATAACTGCGAAGAATGGGAGTCCAGCAAGGCCTTGTGTCCACAGCACAAGGATCCAGAGGCTCCGGAAGTGTGTGTGATTAGAGAAATCACCACGCATTGTCTAAGAAGTATCAGATTTGAAAGACAGACTCTTCCTGGATGGAGTATTAAATATTATAAAGACAGCTGTTTTCCCCTAATTGAAGTAAACAGTTCGTGTAATTCAATGAACTAGGGACAGAATTTCTCTTGAAACCAAAGAAGTGGGTTTTCAAGTTTGGGAGCAATAAAATTCATGGGTAAGAGGGAGTAGGGAGACCCAACCTGATGATAGCTGGGGGGCAGGTACAGAGCAGAGGCCCCTCCTTCCAGAGTCTGCAAATCAGAGCCCCAGACACAGCAGGGTGGGGATGCAGCATACTTCTGTCCTCACTGCCTGCATCCAGACCACACACTAAAATGCAACCCAGGCACAGCTAAATGCCTTAAATCGAACCCAGAAATACACCAAATTAGAACTACTTACAAATGACTATATCATTTGTAAAGGTTATATCATCTTAGATGTAACTTAAAAATCACAGGTTTCTAAGGTATTTCTTTTTTAACCTCAAAAATAACCCAACTAGAAAGATATTTTTAAGCAACATGACAAAGGTCAGCCATGTATAAATAACTCATCAAAGTTGACCAGATAGATGCACAGTGGCAAAAACACTCACCCAAGGCAGTACCAGAAAATATGGGTTTCTGACCTGCCAGCAAAGCAGCCCTTGGAGAGCTGACCCCGGGCCTGGACGGGGAGGCCCAGCCTCCTGGCCTTATTGGTGACTCTGTCCCAGGGGTTGTTGGAGTCATTGGCTTTCCTAGCGTCCATGCTGTGTGTGCAGGCGGCCCAGCTCAGCATGACTCTGTGGCATGTCCACTGAAGCAGAGGGGCTCCAGACCTCCTCCTCCAGCATGAGTGACACTCCATTTGGCTAAAAATAAACCAAAACAGCGTAGAGGATTTTCAGTGGAAATCAGTCCTCTCCATCACCCCTCCCCTGCCCACCTGGCCTTCTGTCTGGTTCTCTTGCTCTTCTCCAGACATGCTCTGTACTCTGTGGCTGTGGAAGCTTATATTTAAATGTGTGTGTGTATATCCTCTTGCTGCTGTTTAAGTTTCTGTCTGTAGTGTTTCTCCATTTTGGTTGACACTGAGCTCACAGATCTTTTCAGTAAGTAGTTCAGTGGTCCTGTGTGTGAGTACTTCCTTTTACCTGTCTGACATTCGTGGACACTTGGGTCGCTTCTAGTTTTCAGTACTGCCATGAGCCTGCTGGTGTGGGTGGTTGCTTATGGGAATGTGGAGTCAGGTGAGTGTCTAGGAGTGAAATCTCTGGGTCAAAGATGTGAGTGGTCTGAGCTCTGGGAGGTATTAACAAATCACCCTCAGAGAGTTGGTGCAGTTCATGTTGGTGGCCACAGAGTGTAAATCACGTCTCCTCACTCCTGTACCGGTAGATTTTTATCAAGCTGTTTTTTGTTTTTTTTTTTTGCCAGTCTGATAGGTTAAAAAAATGGTATTTCAGTATGTGTTTTAGTTTGCAGTTTTTAAATTATGAGTAAGATTGGTCATTTTATGTGTGGTTTGTGTGTTGTTCAGTTTTGTACCCTTTTTTAAGGTGACCGTGAAAGGTGGCAGCAGAAGAAAATGCATATTCATTATGGTCTCGAAGTCAGAACACCAAGGGTAGAAAAAGTGCTCTAGAAGAGGCTGTGGCCCCTGCTCTGGGGAGGACACTAGGTACAGGATTGGGGGAGGAGCTGGACATGATTTTTACAAATAAATGCAGTTGGAATTTTTTTATTATTATTAAAGAGAGGAGTCCAGCTAGAAGCAAATGTTTGTTGAGTGCCTGCCAGGTGCCCACCTGTGCTTAAGGCAGCCACTCCCACCATAAACCCATGCCATCCAGTCAGTGGGTCTGCTTTCCAAAGGAGGACTCCAAGACCTCCAGCAGTGAGTCACTGCCCGGGTCAGAGTTCTCAAGTCCAAACCCTCTTCCCACCCACTCTGGAATTCCAGAGCAGAGAGGCCTGACCTCATCCTCAGGCAGATGGTCCAGAGAGGCCAAGGTTGTCCCTGGAGTCACACAGATAATGGGCAGAAGCTCCCAAGGAATGCAAGCATTCCTTCAGAAAGCGAGGAGCTGCCTGGCCCTGCCCTGGGGGCTGGACACGCCTTCCCCCATTCCAGCATTCTGAGCACCGGCCAGCCCAGCCCAGCGCCCCTGCGGCACTCCCCTTGTTTCTACCATGGGGTCTTAGACGGTCCTGAGCAGTCCGGCTGTGAGCCCTACGTTCTCGTGGATAGAGTCTCTTCCCCCTGAGTGCTCCCCACTCACTGAGGATGAATGAAAGGAGACAAAGCTTTTAAAGGGTTGGGTTTTTTTTCTCTTTAAATGTTTATTCTTTTGAAAATCATGTTAGTTTCTCCTGAAATTAATTTTTTTTTCCTTTAACAAGGGTTGCACAAGATTTTAAGATGAGGCATGCATGAGCCTGTTAACTGCTGCTAATCCAAAGTTATTTTTAAACCCTGTGTAATGAGAACATTTCTGTGCAGATCTTACCGTAGAGATGGTACCTAAATCCTAGTTGCCAGGCTCTTCTAAGGATCCAGGAAGCAAGAAACCAACCACTTCCTGTTCTCAGCTCAGTGTCTGCTCACATAGGGCCCAGTGCTGCCATCAGCCCAGATATCACTCTGCCCGCCATCGTGGATCCTCTCCCAACAGCTCCTGGAGGCCAGGGTTTGACATTCAGATGACAAGACCCAGGCCCAGAGATGTTAATGCTGCTTGCTCAAGGTCACACAGCCCCCAGTTCATGGATCAGGATCAGAATCCAAACTGTCCAGCTCCTGCCCATGAGCTCACAGAACTGAAAAAGGTCTCAGATGATAGTGCCCTGGGTGCCAGGCAACAAGTAGCTGAGTGAAGGGAGGCAGGACCATGTTGACTGCTGGGCAGTACTTGGCCAGCGGGTGTTGGAGGCCTGACCAGCTGGCCTGTCCAGCAGAAACAGTTGATGATGCCAGCCCATGGCAATCCCTGCACAGCAGTGCAGGTTCAACAAGTCAGATCTTCCCATTTTTTAAGAGGTGTTAGAAATCTTGTTTTTTTTATATGGTGCTCAGTCGCTTAGTCATATCCGACTCTTTTGCGACCCCCTGAACTATAGCCCCCCCAGGCTCCTCTGTCCATGGAATTTTCCAAGCAGGAATACTGGAGTGGGTTACCATTTCCTCCTGCAGGGGGTCTTCCCAACCCAGGGATCAAACCCGTGTCTCCTGCATTGGCAGGCAGATTCTTTACCCCTGAGCCACCTGGGAAGCCCCATTTTTTATATGGAATGTTTCAGTTTTTTTAATATTGGCAACTAATTAAAACATACAGGCCAAATTGCAGCTCAGTCTGTAAGCTACAGAAAACCCTGGGAGCCAGGTACAGCCATGCCCAGTGGTACATGGTCTATGTAGCCTCCAGCTCCAGGGGACAGCTTCCAGCAAAGCGCCTTCCCATGCCCAGAATAAAGTGAGTGCCAGGCAAACTGAGATTCTCCTGCTCTGAGACTCACGTGTGATTGACTGCAGAACCAACGTACAGGTCCCTTTGGTCTCCTTGTGGTTAGTGAGCCATTCTGCAGGGTGTTACCAGTCACTGAATAGGGTTGAGTGAGCCCTGAGGATACCAGCTTATCCTGGCATTATGTATTTTTGAGTGGAGACCGTTCCAGGCCTCCCCTGAAGGATTCTTGGACTCAGAAGCAGCATTTGGGGTCTTTCTCTGAAGGCAGACTGATTCAGCCATGGGTCTGCCAGCCCAGCCATGCTGTGAGGACATACAAACATACTCTGAACTCAGGACCTTAGAGTCACCTTGCCTGCATGCTCTCAAGACCAGGAGCATCATCATCTGGCTTCCCCACAGAAACTTTATGTTTCTCAGTAAACCCAGGGCAAGGAGAGCAGTTTCAGGCACCCCAGCACTGCACTGAGTGAAGGACAGAAGGAGCAGCCACTTGTGGTTGGATTTGTGATAAGAAAGAAAAGGTGAAACTCTCAGGGCAGGTGACCTCCGAGAATAGTCAGGGAACAGGGCAAACACACCTGGAGCGTTATATTCTCTTTTCCCTATCTGTGATCCTCGTACCTGCATGCAAACCAGAGTCTGAGACTCTGTCCTCAAAGGTGGACGTCAGGCTCCTAGTGTATCATAGTGAGATGCAGACCCAGCTCAGAGACGGACAAACCTGACCCGTGGGGACGGAGGCCAGCATGAGCCTGAAGAGGGGCCGTCCTCCACACCAGACTCCTATGATGATGGGAACACAGCCATCAGAACGGCTCTGCCCGTGCTCTCAGCAGCCACTGTCACAGTAACCTTGTGGAGCGGATGGTGATGGGAGCTGCCCAAGGGAGCACCACCAGACGCCCACTGAGCAGTGTGACCAGGGCTCTTCCAGCATCTGCTGGGGAGCGAAGGGATCGAAAGGGCCCTGCCGTGTTTGCCAGCATCACGTTTGTCCTTTTGGCTCTGCACATTGCTGCTCTTAGGATGGGACTGAAGGAGAGAGCCAGGTTCACCAGTGTGCACCACCCTTTAGCATCTTCTATAATCACAGCCAGAGAAATCTAAGAACCAGGGCTCTGGTCCAAGAAGGGGACCGTGCAGTATCTTGAATTAGGTGAGCAACTCCAGCTTCCTGCCTTTACTGCTTATTATAGCCCGAGACTTTTTAGGACATAGAGTATCCTCTAAACTTTTTGAGAAATATATGGTCAAATAGGAGCTTCCCAGGTGGCACCATGATAAAGAATCTGCCTGCCAAAGCAGGAGATGCAAGAGATGCAGGTTTTGATCCTTGGTCTGGGAAGATCCCCTAGAGGAGAAAATGGCGACCCACTCCAGCATCCCTGCCTGGGAAATCCCATGGATAGAGGAGCCTGGCAGGCTACAGTCCAGTGGGTCACAAAGAGTCGGACACAATTGAGTGTGCGCGCACACGCTCACACACACACATACACCCAGTCAAATAGATCTTTGTTAGCTCTTTTTTGAAGTTGTTATGATGAAACAGCTTTTCCTGCCACTTAGGAAAAAAACTTGTGTTGAAATAACTTTTAAAACAAAGTAAATACTTTGATGTAGCCAAGGTGGCGTCTACTTCAGTGCTGTTTTTTCTGGGGCCACAGCATGACCGGCACTCGCTCCTACACCTGGCCAGACCAAGGACTATAGATTAACATCCACCCCTACATAGGCAAATTATATGAAACAACTGTTTTCAGATGTTGGAAAATAGGCAGCAGAGGACTGTGATTCTTAAAAGAAGGAAGACAGATGAGGCATCTCTCAGGTCCCCGTGGCTTTCTGCCCTAAGACATTTTCTGGGCTGCAGTCACACGGAGGGGAGCACCAGGCAGGGGTCAGTGCCTTCTCTGGTGGAGGAAACAGGAGCTGGTGTCTGGGAAGGCAGAGGGGCTGGAAGTTGCAGGAAAGATTCCGGGGGAGGGGGTGGGGGTGGGGGGAGGGGTATGCAGAAGAGAGCTCCTGAAATCCTGGTAGGAATTGTCTTGGGTCTTTACTGTGTCCTAGCTCATTGATGTGCAGAATAATACTCCACAAATTCAGGCAAAGGGAAGATAAGCAGCTTGTAAGTGTAAGCATTTCCAGACCTCTTAGACGGTGGGGAGGTAGTCAATCTCCAGCCTTCATTCATTGGAGACCCAGAGAAGTCACACCTTGGTCATGGAACTAAGTGTCTCTGAAGTGCAGACTCATCTAGACTTACCCTAGAAAGCTCAAAACAGTCTTTGAAATGACGAAATGAGAACCTAACTGCCTGTAAAAACAAAGCTCAACATTCTTAAAAAGACAAAATTCCAACACAATACCTAATGTGTGCAATAGCCAGTTAAAAATTACAAGACTTGTGAAGAAGCAGGAAAATGTGATCCAAAGCCAAGAGGAAAACCATTCAGTGGAAAGAGGTTCAGAAATGACAGAAACGAGGAAACAAGCAAAGCCGTTGAAGTGACTGTTACGACTGCTTTCAGGTATTTAAAGGAGAACAATGAGAAGAACTGAAGCTCTGAAAAAGAATCAGGCAACACTTCCGGAGATGAAAAATACAGTATTTGATAAGGAAGACACATTGGATGGGATTAACAGTAGAATAGAGATGGCAGAAGAAAAAACAAGGAACTTGAAGACATGGCAATAGAATCAACCCAAAATGGCACAGAGGAGAGAACATAGGGCATAGAAAACAGCTTTGGCAACCTGAAAGAGAGCATCCATCAGTCTTAACAGAGGGGAGAAAGAAGGGCAGAAAAAGTGTTTGAAGAGATGATGCCCCCCCCCCCCCCCGCCGGCTTAAATTTGACGAAAACTCCTAACTCACTGATTCAAAAAATTTGTCAACCCCAAGCACCAGGATAAACACACAGGCACAAATTCAATCCAGGGAATATCATAATCAAGTTTCTGAAAATCAGCAATAAAGTAAAATCTTAAAAGCCGTCAAAGAAAAGACACATTACTTGAAGATGAATGAAGATAAAATTTATGACAGACTTCTCTTCAGAAACTATAGCTACCAGATGACAACGGATCATCAATTGTCTCTAAGCTGAAAGAAAAAGGAGCGCACAAAGTAGAATTCTGTATCTAGCAAAAAGATCCTTTAAAAATGGAGGCTAAATAAAGACGTTCACAGACAAACCAGATAGAGTCCATCACCAGCAGACCTTCACTACAAGAAATAGTAAAGGACACTCTTCAGGCAAAGGAAATGATGGCAAATGAAAATTGGGGTCATCAGAGAAAAATACAGAGGCAGCAGGTGAGTTTGTGGGTAAATGATGGAAATAGGCTTACATTTTTCTTTGGAAGATCACTGGCTGTTTAAAGCACAGATGATAACAGTGTATGATGGGGTTTGTGATACACATACAAGTGAAATGTATGACAAGATGGCATAAATGATGGGAAAGAGAAAAGAAGGTACGCTCCTGTTGGGCTTATATGTGAACTTGTATAATACTACTTCAAGGTAAAAAAAAAAAAAATACTACTTCAAGGTAGAATGTGATAAATTAAAAATGTATATACCATAGAGCAACATTCAAAAACAACAAAGCAAACAAAAAGCACAAAGATGTATAGCTAATAGGGCTGTAATAGAGAGAAAATGGGATTAAAAAAACACAAATTCAAGAGTAGGCAGGAAGAGATTTCCCTGGTGGTCTGGGGGCTAAGACTCTGCGCTCCCAATGCAGGGGGCCCAGATTTGATCCCTGATCAGGGAGCTAGATCCCACACGCTGCAACTAAAGATCCTACATGCTGAAACTACAAAAAGATCCTGAATGCCACAATAAATATCCAAAATCTGCATGCCACAACTAAGACCCAGCATCACTAAATAGCTAAATAAATGTTAAAAAAAAAAAAAAACTATAAAACATCTAGAAGAAATCATAGGAGATCTTTGTGACTTCGGGATAGGCAAAAATTTTTTAGGATAGAAAAAAGTCTAAACATTAAATGAAAAAAATTTGATGGATTGGGCTTCATCAAAATGTTAGAGTTCTGCTTCTGCAATGACACTCTCAAGAAGGTGAAAAGGTAAGCTGGGAGAAAATATTGGAACACATATCAAGGACCTGATCCAGAATATACAAAGAACTTTACAACTCAGTGGTAAATAAATAAGCCCAGTTTTTAAAATAGCCAAAATACTACAGAAGACACTTCAAAACAGAAGAGATACAAATGGCCAGCAAGCCATGAAAGATACTCAGTGTTAGTCATCAGGGAAATACAAATTTAAACCACAGTGAGTTGCCACTACTCACAGTCACTCAGACAACCAAAACCATACAATAATATGGCAATATCAAGTGGTAGCAAACACGTGGAGCTGCTGGAAGTCACGCTGCCTGAGAGAACGCAGTATGGTCAACTGCTTTGGAAAACAGTTTGGCAGTTTCTTAAAAAAAAAAAAAAACTTGTGGTTGCTCTCACCTCCTCAGATGGTCCACACTGTGTCTGTGGAGTGTGTTTCTCTCTAAATAAATCCATTTCTTAACCTATCAAAAAGAAAAAAACTTGCTACACAACTCAGCCATTCAGTTCCATGGTAACCAACATCCACGCCCCAAAGGCCTTAACACGAATGTCAGATTGGAAACAACGCAAATGTGCATCAACAGATAAATGGAAAAGCAAATTACTGTGTAGCAGCGTGATGTGCTGCTTTTCCATTTATCTGTTGATGGTCAGCGGTAAAGAGTCTGCATGCCAACGCAGGAGATGTGGTTTCAATCCCTGGGTCTGGAAGATCCCCTGACGAAGGGAATGACAACCCACTCCAGTATTCTTGCCTGGAAAAATCCCATGGACAAGAGGAACTTGGCAGGCTACTGTCCATGGGGTTGCAAGAGTCGGACACAATTGAGCAACAAAACAAGTGTGCTCTACTACTTGACAAGTAAAAGAACTGTCAGTACATATGACAGCAGGAATGAACCTCAGAAACATTGCTTTGATCTCTGGAAGAACCAGACATCAAGCAGTCCCTAGTGTCCATTTTTTTTTTTTTTTTATGTTTTTATTGTTGGCTGCGCTGGGTCTTTGTTGCTGTATGGGCTTTTGTCTAGGTGCGACCAGTGGGAGCCACTCTCCAGTTGCAGTGCACGAACTTACTGCGGTGGCGTCTCTTGTGGAGTACAGACCAGAGTGCAAAGGCTTCAGTAGTTGCCGCCTGTGGGCTCAGTAGCTACAGCTCTGAGGCTCTTGAGCTCTGGCTCAATAGTTGTGGGGCACAGGCCTAGATGATCCTAGATGAGGGATCGAACCTGTGTCTCCTACATTGGCAGGTAGATTCTTCATATCTGAGCCACCAGGGAAGCCCCCTAGGGTACTCTTTTTATGTGAACTTCTAGAAATTACTCACATAGTCAGCAATGACAAAAAGCAGATCGGTGGTTACTTCAGGCTGGGAGTAGGGATGTTTGGGGTTGACGGAAATGTTCCATAGACATAGATGTATAGATTTTATACAACCCATTGAAATGTACCCTTACAATGGGTGCATTTTATAGTATATAAATTATAGCTCAATAGAAGTTATTAAAAAAAAAAAACAGCAAAAGATCTCCTGTGTTCAGCATCACCCAGACAGCAGTTGGAAGCAGCGTATTCTGGAGAACTCTGGCCTTCTGCTCTTGATGTTCTGTCTCTCTCCTGCTCCATGGTCCCTCCTGATCTTGGTTTCTAGTCTGGGTTATCTGCGTCTATTCCAGGCAAAATCAAGAAGAGCCAAAGTAGGACAGACACCCAGTGTCAACTTGCCTCACGCCACTGCAGATCCTTGCAGAATTCTTGTAATTCATATCAATTTACTCAGGCCCTCTTAATTATCCTCCACTGGGCACTCAGGACTCCTCGGGGAGGTCATTACTGTCAACAGTGCCCTCCCACTGGGGCCCCAGAGCCTCTCGGAAGGGCCTCAAGAGCCTGAAGGCGGGAGGAGTGGAAGAGCCTTTGGCATCCTACGCTCATCCCAGCCCGGGCTGTCCTTTCCCGCAAGCCTGCACTCGAGATTTTGTTTGAAGAAATAGTAACTCAAAAAAAAAAAAAAAAATTTATAGAATCAGTGTATAGAACAAACCCATCCACTTCTGTTTTTGTTTTGTTTTCATCCATAAGGGGTTATTTGGTCTCTGGAGAACACTGCACATTTCACACTTTGTGAGGAGAGGGAAGGCCCCCCCACCCCGGTGCTGGTAGCAGAAGCAGCAGCGGGAACAGCAGCCACCTCTGACCACAGACAGCCACGACGGGGCACGTCGGGCTGTGTTCCAATGAGACTATGTTTTCAAAATAGGGCAGGCTGACTTAGAGTTTTCTTGCCTTTTCCAATACTTGATCCTATTTGCTGGAAGGTCACAGTTCTGCAGAGAAGTGCTCTGTAGTGCGCAATGGGCTCATCTGTCCACCCTCCTTGCTGAACTTCCTTGGTGGTGGTGGTTTAGTCACTAAGTCGTGTCTGACTCTTTCGACCCCATGGACTGCAGCCCGCCAGGCTCCTTTGTCCATGGGATTCTCCAGGCAAGAATACTGGAGTGGGTTGCCATTTCTTCCTCCAGGAGATTGAACCCAGATCGATCGAACCCAATCTCCTGTGTTAGAGGCAGATTCTTTACCAACTGAGCTATGAGGGAAGCACTAACAGTTTGTCTTGCAGTGCTTTTTTCCCTAAGTGGATGATCCTAGTATCTTCAGACAGTGACTGTTTCTTCCCTTCAGTGCTTATAGCCCTATTTCATTTAATTTCCTTACAGAGCTGGTTGGGGCCCTGAAACTGTGTTAACAGGAGTGTCATCAGGGGCATCTTGTCTCATTCTCTGACTTGGAGAGATTGAGGCTCATTTTGTACTAAATAAAGTGATTGCTGTGAATTTTTAAATAACCTCTATCAAGTTAAAATTTTTCCCTTACATTCTTGATTTACCAAGAGTTTTCACCATGAATAAGTGTTAAACCTCATCAGATGTTTTCCTGCATTGATTAAGATAATCATATATATATATTTTGCTTATTGTGGTGAAATATGGTGGTAGATTTTCTGATATGGAACCCACCTTGCATTACTGGGATAAACTATACTTGATCTATTTTTAATACCAATTTGGCTTGCTAATGTTTATATATATAGTTTTATAGCTACATTTATGAGTTAAATATTACTGTGATTTTTTTCTCTTGGGTTGTCTTTATCTGGTTTGGAAATGTAGATTACCTCATACAATGAGCTCTTTTTCTACTTTTCTGAGTAATTGGAATCAGATAGAAATTGACTATTCCTTGAAATTTGGGTCTCTGAAAATTCACTAGAACCTCCTATAAAGCTGTCTGAGCCACAAGTCTTTGGGGAGGGAAGTTTTTGATCATCATTTCAATTTTCTTAATAATTATTGGACATTTCAAATGCTTTTTTTGTGTGTGTGCTGGTTTTGGAACTTTCCATTTCATCTAGATTTTATTAACTTACTAGTGAACAGGTGTTTATAACATTCATTTTTACCCAGTTATTCCCCTGCCATGTGCATTTTTTTCTCTCTTTTTTTTGGATCCATTTTGACAGAAGTTAATCTTATTAATCTCTGCAGACAACAGTTTGAGTTCTGTTGATACTCTGTGCTGCTTGTTTTCTTGGAGTTTCCATTCCACTGAATCTTGCCTTTAATGCTATGACTTCCTTTTTCTTGTTCCCAAGTTCATTTTGTTCCTTTCTCTCCAGTTTCTCCCCCTGAAGGCTAGCTCATCTCCTGGTAGTCTTAACTGTTAGTATTTCCAGGTAAGTGTATTCAGAGATGCTTGAGCTATGTCCTACAAATTCTGAGTTTGATTCTAAATATTTTTTGAATTCACCATATGGTTTCCTACATAACTCAAGAACTATTCAGTAATAAGTTAGTGTCCAAGCAGAAGGGATTTGGGGAGATTTTGATGTTGGTTTCTAATTTTATTGTATTAATATCCTCTTTGGAATGAATTGAGACTTGTCCTATGACCTGAGGGGCTTTCCAGGTGGCACTAGTGGTAAAGAACCTGCCTGCCAGTGCAGGAGACTTAAGAGAAGCAGGTTCGATTCCTGGGTCGGGAAGATCCCCTGGAGAGGAAAGTGGCAACCCACTCCAGTACTCCTACCTGGAGAATCCCATGGACAGAAGAACCTGGTGGGCTACAGTCCATGGGGCCGCAAAGAGTATGTGTGGTCTGATTCTGTGTATGGTCCGTGTTTGGCAAAAAAAGAAAGTGTACTATCTGCCTACTAGTTTAGACATCTCTGTATCTAATGACTAAAGCTAATTAATTCCGTTGACTAAGTCTTTGCCATCTTTGTATGGGTTTATGATCAATCAGTTCAGTTCAGTCGCTCAGTCGTGTCCGACTCTTTGCAACCCCATGAATCACAGCACGCCAGGCCTCCCTGTCCGTCACCAACTCCCAGACTTTACTCACACTCATGCCCATCGAGTCGGTGATGCCATCCAGCCATCTCATCCTCTGTCATCCCCTTCTCCTCCTGCCCCCAATCCCTCCCAGCATCAGGGTCTTTTCCAATGAGTCAACTCTTCGCATGAGGTGGCCAAAGTATTGGAGTTTCAGCTTCAGCATCAGTCCTTTCAATGAACACCCAGGACTGATCTCCTTTCAGATGGACTGGTTGGATCTCCTTTCAGTCCAAGGGACTCTCAAGAGTCTTCTCCAACACCACAGCTCAAAAGCATCAGTTTTTCGGTGCTCAGCTTTCTTCACAGTCCAACTCTCACATCCATACATGACCACTGGAAAAACCATAGCCTTGACCAGACGAACCTTTGTTGACAAAGTAATGTCTCTGCTTTTTAATATGCTGTCTAGGTTGGTCATAACTTTCCTTCTAAGGAGTAAGTGTCTTTTAATTTCATGGTTGCAGTCACCATCTGCAGTGATTTGGAGCCCCCAAAAAATAAAGTCTGACACTGTTTCCACTGTCTCCCCATCTATTTCCCATGAAGTAATGGGACTAGATGCCATGATCTTAGTTTTCTGAATGTTGAGCTTTAAGCCAACTTTTTCACTCTCCTCTTTCACTTTCATCAAGAGGCTTTTTAGTTCCTCTTCACTTTCTGCCATAAGGGTGGTGTCATTTGCATATCTGAGGTTATTGATATTTCTCCCGGCAATCTTGATTCCAGCTTGTGCTTCCTCCAGCCCAGCATTTCTCATGATGTACTCTGCATATAAGTTAAATAAGCAGGGTGACAATATACAGCCTTGACGTACTCCTTTTCCTATTTGGAACCAGTCTGTTGTTCCATGTCCAGTTCTAACCATTGCTTCCTGACCTGCACATAGGTTTCCCAAGAGGCAGGTCAGGTGGGTGGTATTCCCATCTCTTGAAGAATTTTCCACATAGGTATGATTAAAACCTCCACCTACCTGGTTTTGGATTATCTACTTTGCCTTGCAGCTCTGTCAGATGTTATTTGGTATGTTTTGAAGTTGTCCCTTCACCAGGACTCAGAGTTCTTCTTTATACCTTAGAAGAGTTTGTGCCTAATTTTATTTTATTTTTTTGTTTGTTTTCAATTTTTATGTGTCTTTTTTTTGTTTTTGACCACACCACCACAAGTCATGTGAGATCTTATTCCCTGACCAGGCCCCCTGCAGTGGAAACACGGAGTCCTAACCACTAGACCACCAGGGAATTCCGTCTTTTGTTTTAGATGGGTTTAAAACATCTTTACACAACATCTTGTTGAATCTTGTTTGTTTGTTTTGAATAAGCCCAATTTGAGAATTTTTCTTCATTGGTGAATTTAACTCATTTATCTATTGGGCTTATTTCTCCTTGTTATTTATTTCTCATCTGTTTACTTTATTTCTGTTTATTTTTTCTACATCCCTACCTTTCATAGGAGAAATCAAGTTTCTTTCTGCTGCATTATAAGTTACACATTCTGCTTTTGCCCAAAGATAATCTCACTCACTCACAGGTGTTCACGCAGCCCTACTGATTTCTCACACTTGTTACCACTTCTGTGTTTCCCCTCCATAGGCATGTTCTTTACGCGCTCCCTTTCTCCCCACCTCTGGCCATCCCACCCCCATCACGGCCACAATGTCTGGAATTCTCATTTTGGGTTGTTGTGGGTTTGCACAGGTTTGATTTCCCTATTTCTCAAGTGTCCGGCAGCTTCTTCTTCAATATATGCTTTTCTCCTTATGTAAGCACTTTTTCCAAGAGTATTCTCAATGTGGCTCCTTAGACGGGACCAGAAATTTTATCCCACTTGTTTGAGAAGCCCTCCTGCCCGCATCCCTGTAGGGATTTTAAAGTTTGTGTTTTAACAGCGTTCAGTACAAAGATGTAGAAGTTTATGTGTAAGTTTAGCATATCCAAGTTATGTCCTCCATTAACATCCTATAAGAATGCCATTCATTCTTCAAGTAAGCACAGTAACAATGAAACATGTTGGGAAATGAGGGATTGGTTTTATTTATTCTTGTTTTTGGCTGCGCTGGGTCTTCGTTGTTGCACATGGGCTTTCTCTAGTGACAGTGACCAGGCGCTACTCTCTAGTTGTTCTGTGTGGGCTTCTCATTGCAGTTGCTTATCTTGTGGAGCACAGGCTCTAAGGTGCACGGACGGCAGTTGTGGTGGTGTATCAGTTTAGATGCCCCGAGAGGTGTGGGATCTCCCCTGACCAGGGATCGAACTGGTGTTCCTTTCATTACAAGGCAGGCTCTTAACCACTGGACCACCAGGGAAGCCTGGCATTTGCTTTTTAACTTGGGAAAGATGGTGAAAGGTTTTCTGGGCTTTGTATATGTGCCTCTCATGGCCCAGTTTCTTGTGTTTCAAAGGTTCGACCATGAGTGCTTTTGGTACATCACACACACTACTCCGTTTATATCTGAGTTTAAAATAGAAAGCCAGTTACAATCCTGAACTACAGATGTCACAAACGAGTGAGCAGGAGATCTAGTAGCATAAAATTCTGTTCAACTTTCCACGGACTCTGCTGCCAACATGCAGGTTTCAGGATTCACTCTGCGACCAGGGCTGAGCCTTCTTTGGTCCACGTGGGGAATGAGGGAACCCTATAGGTGGGCAGAAAAGCCCAGCCATCCACAGAAGGGGGGGCGCAATTCAAGGCTTGGGACGTAGGTCGGGCGTTCAGAGCTCCACGGGAGCCCTGCTCTTGGCAGTGCCTGAGTAAGGCCTGACAGAGGGACATGAGCTGCGTTCTCACCTCCAGCCCAGAGGCTGCAGGTTGACCGTCCTGGCCTTTTGCTCTCAGCCCAGCTGCACCACCTCTGTGTCAGGCCAGGGCCCCTGTTTAGGGCCCGAGCATGAGGTGGATGTGTGTCCAGGAAGCTTTGCTAAGAGCCGTGCCTGGCACCAAGGCGGCACTTGGCACATGCCATGCTTGTGTTCACATGGCTAGTTGTTCTGGGGCCCAAGCCCCTGGAGAGGCTTCCTGGCCTCCTTGCCAGCATCAGGCCTCCCACTTGAGCTGAAATCAGACAGGGGGCAGCAGAGAAGCTGTGGACAACTACTGGGCACACAGTAGGTCTGCACAAACCTCACTCCCAGCCCTGAGTGCTGTGTGCCTGCCCTGCAGGGCATGTCTGTCCTGGACAAGGAGTGAGGGCATTGGGAGGGGGTTCCAAAGTAGCCCTCAGGGTCATCGCCTGAGGCCTGGAACAAGACCTGCAGCTACTGTGCTAGGGGCCAATTGGCAGCCCTCCAGAGGGGGCACATTTCTATGGAAAGGAAGAGCGTTGCTTCACTCACAGCGTCCCCCCTGCCAAGAGGAGCAGAGGGCAGCCCCTCGAGGCGTGTGTGTTGCCAGTCTACACCCTGGCTAGGTGCAGAGCTGGGTTGCCCCTCCATGGGAGGACCCTAGGATTCTTGGGTTCCTGGTCTGACCTACTGTGGGGCAGAGCCTCCACAAGTCCCTGTGAAAGTGTTCCTTTTATGAATGTCACCTTGTTCATCTGGTTTTCACTGTTTGATCTCTATGGAAAGAAGTGTGTTAGTCGCTCAGTCACGTCTGACTCTTTGCAACCCTCCCAGGCTCCTCTGTCCATGGGATTCTCCAGGCAAGAATATTGGAGTGGGTTGCCATTCCCTTCTCCACCGGATCTTCCTGATCCAGGAATTGAACCCAGGTCTCCTGCATTGCAGGGGGATATCTGAGCCACCAGGAAAACCCCTCTATGAAAAGAAGGCAGATCAACATCCAACCGCCACCCCATATTCGCATCTGTGCCCTCCCTGCTGTCCCCACACTAGCTTAGAGAGGACATAAGTTGTCGGTACAGCCTGGGCACTCAGCTCCCCCAGTCCAGGCAGCCCGCTGCCCTCTGCCATCCAAGTGGGGGAACCAACCAGGTTTGGAGGCTCAAACACTACTTTCCACCGCCTCCCTGACCCCAGCCGCCACTGTCCTGACCTCTGTCCTGGCGCTGTTTCTCCCTCCCCCACTTCGCCCCTGCACTCATGAACCTGCCCCCTCTGCCCAGCCACCCGACATGGCCTTTCCCAGCCCCTCTCCTCTGAGGAGCTGGGCCTCAGACAGGGCCCGAGAGGAGACAGTGCCGGCTTTCCTCTGCCAAGAGCATTTCCCCTCTAAGTCCCCTGCCCACGGTACTTCCCGAAACCCAGGATGGGAGCCAGGTGGGGCCACACTGAGGGGCGCTAGCAGACAGTCCTGGGTGAGCCCAGAGCCAGGGAGGAGGTACCCCCAAACATGATGGTGAGAAGGAGCAGTTAGGGGTTGGCGTCAGGCATTAACTTCAGGAAGTGGGGGGGGGGGGCAGAGTGGTGATGCTGGTGTGTTAGCCAGGGCTGTCTGGTCAGTGCCCCCAGCCCACGGCTGGGAGTGGCCACAGGGCCCTGAGGATCTGGCAGTACCTGCCTGCCCCTCCTCCACCCTGCTGAAGGGAGTCAAGCCTGGAAGTATCAGCCCAGAGCCTCTGCACCAGGGGCCTGCAGCAGCTCCCAGGCAGACAGGGCTCCTCAGGACAGGCTCGGGGGTCCACGTCACCCACCATCCACACCCCTGATACACTGAAGGCTTGGGGCTCTAACCCACAGGATTTGGGGCAGGGAGTGTAACAGAATCTAACTTTTAACCACTGATTCACAAGGACGCCCAGGGTGAGGGTAAAGAGCCCTAGGGGGTATAATTCCCCCAACTTGAGAAATGTGGAATTTGGGGACTCAAGGGGCTCCCAGGGAAGCAGGAGAGAGGTCTTAGCAGAAGCGAGGGGCCATCAGCACCCAGAGGGGATCACCCCAAAGAGGAGAGGGAAGGCCTGGCCGGACCAGCAGAGGCTGAAGTGAGCCTGAGGTGGTCCTGCCCCTTGTGGCCAAGGCTACAACTAGGACTTGAATCTCAAGCAGCATCCAGCTCCACAGAAGGTTCTGGAGAACCAGGACACACATGGCTCCATATGCCCTTTTTCAGGAGCTCGGGGAGTGCCTTTCCAACTGCCCTTAGAGGCCTGATGTGCCTGTGCTCAGAGCCACCCTGACGGGCAGGCAGATGGGAAGACAACTGAGGGGGGAGCTGGGCAGCAGCTCTGAGGCACCAGAGAGCTGGGACCCTTACAGGCCCCTGTGCGCAGAGAACCCCAGGAGGCCCCGAGACAGGAGACTAACCCTCCTCCCCCCACCCCACCCCCCGGGGCACTGGTCCATGAGACATGCCAGGCTTCAGATCAGTAAGGGGCCAGGAAGGTCATGGGGAAGACCACCCACCTAAAGGGCAGGCCCACAAGCCCCTTGACTCAGTCAACCCCTGCCGGGCCCCCATCCTGCCCCCAGGTTCATACTGGGAGGTCTTGGGCATTTCACTGAACCTTCCCGAAGGCTGGGGCTGTACCAGCAGCCTGTAGGAGGCAAGTGCTAAATGTCCCTGAAGCCTCATCAGAGCCCAGAGCAGAAAGAGAGCAGAACAGGTCAGGCACAGAGGAGAAGGCAGAGAGCACGATGGGGGCCTCGCTTCCACACCCCAGCCCCTGGTCTGAGTGAAGGCACAGATCACTCAAGCGGAGACTGCTGCTCGGGCACAGGAAGTGTCCTAAGGTGAGCAGGCCTGACATGTTCAGCTTCATGCCTGAGCCAGGACTGCCATGCCCTGGACGCCTGTCCTGGAGGAGCCAGTCACCCCTCAGGGCGACTTTGCAGGGAGACAGACAGAAACCAGTGCCCTGCAAGGCTGGCTGTGCCGTCCTCTCAGCTCAGAGGCCCTGCCCCTAGGCAGACAGGTGGGTCTGCCCAGCCTGTGTTTCGAGCAGAAACATTGGAACCACCTGCCTGGCATCTGGCTGAACTAGCAATCAGCTCCTAACCACTGGCCACAGGGAGCTCGACCTCCCAAGCAAAGGTCTCAGGCCCTAGGCTGGCCCTTCTCCCTACACCTCGCCCCCCAGGCAGACAATGGGATGGACTCAGGTCATGCCCACCAACCCTTGAAGGGGCTGGTCCCTCAAGTTGCAGGGAGGGACCCCCAGCATCGCAGTGGTCAGGCTCCTGACCCTGACCCTCCCCAATGACAGTGGCCTTCCAGAAGGAAACCAAGTTAGCAGGACAGGGGTGACCAGAGATTCCTTTATAAGCACTTATAAAGGCATCTAGGATGAGAAGGTCTCTGTGTAGAGAGGAAGAATTCACCCGGGGTGAAGAACTCACACGAAGCGCCCGGGTGCTCTCTCAATGAGGGAGAAGCAGCCACGACCACAGGAAGTAAAGGGAAACCTGGGACATCCACGGACCCACATCCTCACCCCCCTCCAGGACCTGGCTCAGCTTTGGGTCTGAGGGCACAGGGGGAGGCCACTGGGTGTGACCCCTGAACCCCCCAGGAAAGGAGAAGCAGCTCCACACATCTCTAGAGGCCAGAGGAACAGGAAGAGCACAAGATGAGAGAGGGGAGCAGGGCCTGGGTGCCCGGCCATCGCCCAGCTCATGGTGCTGGAGTCCCTGGAAGAAGCCTGGCCCACAGCCCTGTGTGTGCTGTCCAAGTCCCGGCCTTTCCCGTCACCCGGCTCCATGCCAACCCTGCTCTTTCCCTCCAGAGGCTGTGCAGCTGCTCTGCTGGCCTTTCCCCAGACTAGAGTCTGGGCCAGGTTGGTCCCTGTCGTCCACCTGTGCAGCACGTGACTGTGGGCTGGGCGGACCCCTCCAGAGCACCCAGCGTCATACCACCAGACCCAGGGTGGTGGGCTTGGCGACTGTGGGCAGACAGTGTGCGTCCCTGAAGTGTGTCTCACATGTGTGAGATGCCAGTACCAGGCAGCCAGGCCCCACCTATCCTGTCTTGACACCCTGTGTCAGCGTTCTTTTATTTTTTACATTTTATTTTTTTTGGCTGAGCCACATGGCATGCGGGATCGCAACCCCGACCAGGGATCGAACTCATGCCCCTTGCATTGGAAACAGTGTCTTAACCACCGCGTTCCCTTTTAGCGCAGACCATCCTGGAGCTCCAGACCCTGGCCCTGCATGCTGGGCCAGCCCAGGAAGGAGAGCTGCCGCTGAGCTTGCATCATCTCACCACTGCTTTTTTTTTTTCTTTTCATTTTTTATTTATTTGTATACAGTTTTTAAAGGTTATGCTCATTTACAGCTATTACAAAATACTGTCCATATTCCACATGTTGTACCATACAGCCTTGTAGCCTCACAATTGCTTTTTAATAACGTCTTCCTGGTACATTTTTTTAAAAACAGAAATACATTTTTAGTTTTAAAAACTAGGAAAACAGTGCGAAGCTCAAGGGACTTTTCAAGCATCACCTAGAGTGCCCTCGTGCAAAGACAGTTGTTGCCAGTATTTTGGGAGGGCTGCCCTGGAGCAGTGGCCCACACTTAAAGCATGTGCTGTAGCTCCAGGGTCCTTGTCCGGGGCCTGGCCACGCGCATCAGAGCTGCTGTGCTGCTGGAGATGCTTGGCAAGCATGGCCAGAGGGCACAGGTTAGATGACAGCCTGGGAAGTGCCGTGAGTCAACCATTAACCTCAGAACTTCCGTGGGACCCGTTATGAAATGATCACGACAGATGTTTTCACAGCCAGATATCCTGTGTGCCCAGTGGAAGGGCAGGTCCAGGCCCTGCAGAACACCTGGAGAGCACATGTCCACACAGACCCTCTGTGTGGGACACCAGGGCCAGGACCTCCAGATACAGCTGTTGCCCCAGAGGACCCTGCCCTGCATGGGCTCCCACAAGAAAGCTGGCATGGGGTCTCTGCTTCCTGCTGGTGAGAAGCTCGGCCAGCACTCAGTGAACCCAGCTCTCTGTGAGCCCTGCATCCTCCTGCCCCATGATGACTCACCCTCCTTTCTGTTTTCTCTTCGCCTGCTAGAGCACTCAGCACCGACAGCCTGTAGCCTCCAGCACCCGGAGGGAAGCCCCATTGCGACGTGGGCAGCCTTTGGCGTTGAAGGGATGAAGATGGAAGCCCAGACAAGGGGCAAGCCTGCTAAACATCCCAGGGCTCATCCTCCAAAACATAAAGGCTGCCAGCGGCCCCCCAAGATTCGGAACTACAACTCCAAGGACTGACCTCCTCACTGCCCCACCCCATGCCTCCCCCTCCCCCTTCTGATCCCCTCCTTCCTCCTCCGCCCCTCCCCTTCCCTCTCTTCCCCTTTCCCCTCCTGCTCCCTTCCAGTCCATCTGTCAGTCTTCTTCCGCTCCTCCTCCTTGGTGCTTTTGTCTCCCTGTCAGGGCTGCGCACGCACGTGTGTGTGTGTGTGTGTGTGTGTCTGTGTCTGTGTGTCTGTGTACAGTGGGGGTGGTGAACTGCTAAGGCACCTCACAGACTGACCACTGAATCCCAAATTCTTCTTTGAACTTGGGAAGGACAGTAAATGATTTCCAGGGCTTTGCATATGTGGCTCTCAAGGCCCGGTTTCTTGTGTTTCAAAGGTTTGACCATGAGTGCTTTTGGTACCATCACACACACCACTCCATGTATATCTGAGTTTAAAATAGAAAGCCAGTTACAATCCTGAACTACGATATCACACACAAGTGAGCAGGAGATCTCAGAGCTTAAAATTCTGTTCAACTTTCCACGGACTCTGCTGCCAACACATGGGTTTCAGGATTCACTCTGCGACCAGGGCTGAGCCGCCTTTGGTCCATGTGGGGACTGAGGGAACCCTGTAGGTGGGCAGAAAAGCCCAGCCATCCACAGAAGGGGGGCAGAATTCAAGGTTTGGGATGTAGGTCGGGTGTTCAGAGCTCCACCGGCGCCCTCGTCAGAGCTGCGTTCTCACCTCCAGCCCAGAGGCTGCAGGTTGACCGTCCTGGCCTTTTGCTCTCAGCCCAGCTGCACCACCTCTGTGTCAGGCCAGGGCCCCTGTTTAGGGCCCGAGCATGAGGTGGATGTGTGTCCAGGAAGCTTTGCTAAGAGCCGTGCCTGGCAAGGCGGCACTTGGCGCATGCCATGCTTGTGTTCACATGACTAGTTGTTCTGGGGCCCAGGCCCCTGGAGAGGCTTCCTGGCCTCCTTGCCAGCATCAGGCCTCCCACTTGAGCTGAAATCAGACAGGGGGCAGCAGAGAAGCTGTGGACAACTACTGGGCACACAGTAGGTCTGCACAAACCTCACTCCCGGCCCTGAGTGCTGTGTGCCTGCCCTGCAGGGCATGTCTGTCCTGGACAAGGAGTGAGGGCATTGGGAGGGGGTTCCAAAGTAGCCCTCAGGGTCATTGCCTGAGGCCTGGAACAAGACCTGCAGCTACTGTGCTAGGGGCCAATTGGCAGCCCTCCCAAGGGTCACATTTCGGTGGAAAAGAAGAGCGTCGCCTCACTCACAGTGTCCCCCCTGCTAAGAGGAGCTGAGGGCAGCCCCTCATGGCATGTGTACTGCCAGTCTACACCCTGGCTACACTTGATCTTAGCCAAAAGGCCAAGAAGCGATACATACTGGCTAGGTGCAGAGGTGGGCAGCCCCTCCACAGGAGGACGGGGTGTGGGGGTGGGAGTGCTTAGCCTGTCCTACAGAGAGGCCAAGCCCCCCCCCCCCAAGCCCATTTGAAAGCATACATTTTATTAATGTCATTTATCTAGGTTTCAGGCTTTGATTTCTGTGAAAAGAAGGAAGATAAAAATCTACACAGGCACATTGACGTCCTAACCACCCATGCACTGCTTATCCTGGGCACACAGTGTTTGGGGAGCTGCGGAGAAAATGGCAGGTCTCTTCCAGTGTGCCAGGAAGGAGCATGCCAGGAGCAGCTTTGCTGCCAGGTGGTGGGGTCTCTGTCCTTTGCTTTGTCTGGCACATGGCCATGTAAGTGGGATGTGGCCATGGGACTTCCTTTAGCTGAAAAAGTGAGCCCTGTCCGCTTTGCTAGAAATAGTTAGATCCCGTGAGTCCCCAGCCCTCTGTGGTGCAAACAAGGGTCTCAAACTCAGCCGCCCAGCCTGCGGTCATCTCGTCGCCTGGGCCCCTGGTAAACTTTAGTGAGCAGAGCCCTACTGACCAGCAGGGAGTGAGCCTGGGATAGTTTAAAACACCAAGAGTTGAGGGTGTTTGTGCAGCACAGCCTACCCACTCCTGACCCAGGATACCAGGTGTCTGAAAAGCTCTTAAATAGGAAGGAAAAGAAAATCCCACAAAGTTATTTGGGACAGCAACTGAACTGTGGGATCTCCCTGCCCTCTCTCCTTTTCTCCTGTCTTGCCCTTTCACAGTGTGCAAACCAGAAGTCCCCAGTGATGATGCCAAGAGGAAGACTAGAGCAGGAGGGATGAGCTGCCATTGGGACTACCTGGGGGTGTAGGGAGCACTGTAGGGTTTGAGGGAGGGGCACCTGAGGCCAAGTTAGCTGGTTTGACGTGGCAGTCCCGTTCTGTCCTGCCCAGAACATCTGTGGCCAGTGCCATGCTCCACAGTCTAAAGTTTCTGAGAACAAGACAAAAGCAGTTGCGAGAAGGCAGGCGAGGAGAGCAGCAGCGTTTGATTACAAGAGTCGGCCAAGCACCTCTGCCAGGGCTTTTCTGACCTCACAAGGGTCTATCAGTGGTCCCAGGAGATAGTAAGGGCTGTGCAGGGCGTGGCCACCGGCCGTCCTTCCTGGACTCACGTGATTCCAAAGACGTGTTGTTTTCAGTCTGGAAAGTCAAGGATTTTTGTGTGTGTGTATAAATTGGATAAACATTTGAGCAGGGGAATTACAGGAGGAGGATGTGCGGGCGAGGAGGGACGCACTTCCGTCGGTTCGTGTGCGTGCCCGTGGGTGAGAGTGGCCACGTGCGCGCTCGAGTGCCTCTGCCCAGGGAGACTCCTTTGTTCAAACCACACCAAGAGGTGTCCGTGCATAGCCCGCTCGCCAGATGGCCGCGCCCCGTCCCCATGGCCGTCTGCGGGAGGCCCCTGCCAGGCCTCGGAGCGTCCCCCGGGTTCCCGCACTCGCCCCGCGAATTTCGGCGTCGAGGCAGGGAGGACCCGGGGCTCTGCGCTGCGGTGACCGACAGTAACCCCGCGCGGGGCACCCTCGGCCGGGTCAATGACCGCGCTCGCCCTGCCGCGGCCCGCGCAGCGCCCGGGGCCGCCCGGCCCATCACCCTATCACCTAGCAACGCCCACTCGAGGGGCGCCATTGGGCCAGCGCGCACGCCCCCGGACCCCGATTGGCTGCGGCTGCAGAGAAAGCCACGCCTCCGGCCCGTCTCCGCGCAGCCCGGACGCGGGCCGGTCAATTCTTACGCCTAGGGGTCCGTCTAGCCCCCAGTGTGGCCCCAGTATGACCCCCAGAGTGACCCAAGTAAGCCCCGTTCGGTTTCCACCGCGCGCCGTGCACTCGTGGCCCCCGCGGTCCCGGGGGTGGGGGCGGCCCTGGGAGGCGTGGAGCACGAAACGGAAGTTGGGGGGCGGGGGTGACGCCGCGCCCCGCCCCGAAGCCCCCCGAGTCCGGGGGCCCCCAACCCGGCGCCCCCCGGGCGCGCCCCCGAGCAGGGTCCCGGCTCCCGGCGGCAGCGCGCCGCATCACCCCACTGGCGGCGGCGCGCCTGGTCCCGGGGCGCAGCCCCGACGCTCATTGGCCTGGGCGGCGCAGCCAAGCTGTCAGCCCATGTGGCGTGTCCGCACGGGGATGGCCGCGGTTAAATAGAGCCGGCGCGGGCCTAGAGGGAGCCAGAGAGACAGTAGCGGCCTCCCCTCCACCGCGCGCTCCATCCTCGCTCTCCCCCAGCCGTTTGCACAACCGCCAGAGCCCAGACCAGGTACAAGCGGCCAGGCCGGGCCGGGGTCGGAAGTTGCGAGCCAGGAACCGGGTCCTGGGGCCAGATTGGATCGGGGGCTGGGGCTGGAGCAAGGCTGCCGGGCTCGAGGGGGCGCCGCCGGCCCGCATCCTCCGGCCTTGGGTGCGCATGGTTCGGCTCGCTGATGGTGAGGGCTCATCTCGCAGAGCCTGCTCTGGTCTCGGGGTCCGAGCCTCCGGTCTGGATGTTCGAGCCCCACGAGGCGCCCGAGGCTAGGCGGCGAAGGGCCCTAGCGCCGTGCCTAGGCCCGGCGGGGCAGGTGGGCGGATGGCGAGGGGCGGACGCCCGGGAACGCCGCGAACAGCCATTTTGGTCTTGGGCTGGGCCGGGCGGCTGCGGACCCTCGAGGCCCTGTTGGAGCCCCCAGCCGCCAGGTGGGCGCCGGCTCCCGGCGCCCTCGAGGGCCTCCTTTTCCGGCTTGGCCGCCGAGACCCTCCACCCGCGGCATCCTCCCGCCTCCGGGTGCAGGATAGCCGTCTCGGCCGACCGGAGGGCCTGAGAAGAGGGGAGGGAGGTGGATGCAGGAGGCGCAGGACCGTATGAGGACGGCTTCTCCAGCACGTGGGCTCCGTTTGGAGCCCCCAAAGTTCTGCTGGGAGAGCCACTCCTGTCGGGTGCAACCTCGCGGCAACGCGCGCGGTTTCGCCTGCGCCGCAGGGGTCTCCACCCTTTTGCCTCGTCCCGCCGGACTCCGTGTGAATAGCAAGTAGGGGCAGAACAGAGCAGGCGCTTTCTGGAGAAGCAGCCGCCCCGGGAGCTGGTGCTTCTGGGCCGGCAAAGGGCTCTTTATTCAGCGCTGGGGGAGGGGGCTCCCTCTGCCAGGACGCCAGGGCCATCAGGCCACCCAAGGAAGACGCTCTCTCCACTCCTACTTTCCCATGTTCAGAGAAACCCTAAAGGGTCGGTAGTTGGCGAGTTCACCAGTCATCGGCGCCATGAGGCCCTGGAGGCTTTGTGGAAGTTTGCAGGACCAACCTTGGCCTTGCCCCCTTCCTCAGGGACTGCACAGCAGCCCCCATCGTGGGCCCACGGGCTCAGTAGTCTAGGCTCCCTCGTTGGTGCTGGGAGACATGGGTCTGGGTAGACAGGCAGGCTGCACGGAAGTAGGCAAGCACAGTCCTGAGGCCTCGAACTGTGCAAATGTGTGGATCTGGGTAGCGCTTGCCTGGCAGCCAACCGGGAGTGGTTCTCCAGGTTGGAGCCTGCCGAAGGGGCCGTACAGGCTGGGGCTGCCGACTGTGGGACAGGGACCAATTTTTCCCCAGAGCCCCACCAGGCCTTGGCAGTGTCGAGAAGCCCAAGCTCTGGTTCCGGCCTGGAGGGCAGCTTGGGATGCTGAGTGCAGAGCCAGCTAGTGTGGGCGCTTTTTGCCACCCCCACATTTGCCCTTTCTCCTTCGCCTACTAAATTCTCTGGGCCACCTCTTAACAGGCTGACGGCCAGGCAGTCCCTTCCTCAGAAGGGTTTGGGCCCTGCCTGCCTCCCACTGTAGGGCCCCCTCCTGAGTCTCCTGCAGCAGGGCTGTGGTGGGGTCACCTCAGGCCAAGGCCAATGCCCAGAGAGCCCAGTGCGAGGTGTTAGCAGGCTGGACCAGAGTGGACTTCCTCTTCCCAACCACTGTACATACACTTCACACACTTGCACACACAGCGTTCCAGCGGGTGCACAGCCCCAGAGCTGGCCATGTGGATCTTGTTGCAGGGCTTTCTGAGCTGCTGTTCTCAGACCCTTGGGTGGACCAAATGGAGGAGGGGCACCAGGAAACCAGGGTTGGGGAGCAGCTGGGTCTCCAGCAAGGCTGTGGACTGGCAGTGTTGGGGCCCAGGCTGACCAGTGTCTGGGCCCTCGCGCCACCCTCCTTGCAGAGAGCGCAGCCATGGAGGAGGTGGTGATCGCTGGCATGTCCGGGAAGCTGCCCGAGTCGGAGAACCTGGAGGAGTTCTGGGCCAATCTCATCGGCGGCGTGGACATGGTGACAGATGATGACAGGCGGTGGAAGGCGGGTAAGCCAGCCTGGGGCTCCCCGCCTACTTGGGATGTTCTTTTCTCTTTTCTCACCGCTACTGTGGACACAGTCTCCCAGGTTACCAGGGCAGGCCTGTTCTGGCCTGCACTCCGGTCCCATTGGCAGAGCCAACGGTCACCTAAGGTGAGGCCATGTTGCAGCCTCTTTCTGGAGATGGTATCAGAAGGCTCCGGGCTAGGGGAACCTGGGACCTCTGGCCAGTGGGCTAGGGACTGAACTCCAGCCTGTGGGAGTCTGGAGTTCCCTGGTTGTGGCCTTTGCTCCTTTCACAGACCAGCGGCGTTGCTTGGGGGTGGAGCCAGGGCAAGGCCAGGTGGGTGAACACCTCCGGCCAGCCACTGCCCGCCCACTGGCCCACCCACCTGCTGTCCCAGGCTGTCAGATAAGACATCAGGCTCCCCTGGGAAGCTGGTTTGACTCCCTCACGCCCAGTAGGTTCTCCCACAGAGCGGCTTCACCTGATCTACAGGATGTGAGTCAGTGTGGCAGAGCCTGGCTGGCCTTAGCCGCCAGGCCAGGATGGGGCCAGGCAGAAGGTCTCCAACCAGGTCAGGACCGTGGGAGGTGGAAGGAGGTAGCTCTGCCCCCTCCAGTGTTCTGCTCTGCCCTGGGGTCATCACCCATGAGGTTCCCCCTCCAGAGCCCCCCCTCAGAAGTGAGCCCACCCATCCCAGGGAGCTTTAGCTCCCTGTTGCAGCAGGGACCCCCCCCCCCAAATCAATCACTCAGGGCCATGATGTTCTGTGACTGATTTCTCCACCTGTGTGTGTTCCCTAGGACTATATGGCCTCCCTCGGCGGTCAGGCAAGCTGAAGGACCTGTCCCGGTTTGATGCCTCCTTCTTCGGGATCCACCCCAAGCAGGCACACAATATGGACCCCCAGCTCCGCTTGCTGCTGGAGGTCACCTACGAGGCCATTGTGGATGCAGGTGGGCCATCTGGGGGACTGCAGAGGGCCTGTCCCCGAGTTTCCTGCTGCCCTTCTTGAAAACCTCCCTTTTTGCTTCTAAAAGCATCATGTGTTCATAACAAAACATCCAAAACAGAAGATAGTGAGGAGGAAGTGGAGTCCCAGGCTGGGGCCAACAGGGTGGGGAGGTGTGGGCCTCAGGCAACTCAGGTTTCACAACTGCACACCAGAGGTATCCCGGGCATGTCCCATCGCCCCAGTTTCCTCACTCCCCATTGCGTGGCTGAACTTGGGGGTGAGGGCAGGACACCAGGTGCCAGGCAGAGCAGGAGGCAGGATCTGACCCCAGGACTTTTGCCCTCCACTCCCCTCTGCTGGGTTGTGTCTAGCCTTGGAAAAGTGCTTTGAGGGCACAGACTTGTCCCGGGGATACCAGGGACATGGAAGTCCTGCTGGGGGGAGCGGGAAGAGTGGCCATGGGGGTGAGGCCCCTCAGTAGGTGGGCGGCGGGGGAACCCGGGACCTGCTTACTGCCACCTGTGGTTTGCAGGGTGGGTATCCTGGCCTTGCAGGTCTCTTGTCCTACAGCAGATGCTAACTAGTCCCTGGGGTTGTCACTTGAGTGTGACAGGGTCCTGGACAGGCACTGCCTGGGGGGAGGGGCGGGGAGGTGGAGGCCTTCCTGCTGCCCAGGCCCCACCCGGAGACCTTGGATGCCGCTCTCCTGGGGCTGGCCAGTGTCCCTCTCCCTCCTTCCCAAGCCTGGACACTCGGCCTTTGTCTCTCTCTGTCTTCTTATCTTGGCCCGCCCAGGGCAGGCCGCCCTCAGGGCTCATCAGACCCTGCCAGCAGTACCAGTGCCCAGGGGAGTAGCCTGGGGACAATGCTGTCCTCTGTCCCCACCTCTGGCTGTCTCTGGCTGCTACCTGACGCAGAGACTGGAGCCCCACCTGGCACCCCGCTTGCCCCCCAGACCCCAGTTTCCTGTGACCTGGTTATCTGTTGTCAACCCTCCCTGGCCAGCCACCCCACTCAGGCTCCACTGTTTCTTCCCTGGCCCCCAGCCACTCCAGAGTCAGGCGAGGTGGAGCCTCCTCTCACCCAAGCCCTAGTGGCTCATATGATAAAGAATCCCCCTACAACGTAGAATTGGAACCACAATCGATCCCACAGAGATGGAAACGGCAACCCACTCCAGTATTCTTGCCTGGAGAAATCCCATGGACAGAAGAGCCTGGGGGGCTACAGTCCATAGGGTTGCAGAGAGTCGGATATAACTGAAGTGACTTAGCATGCACGCAGTCACCCAAGCCAGAGAGGCCAAGGGGGGGACGCCTCACCTCCCAGAGCTCGACAGCGGGCTAAGCACAGCACCGCTGCAGGTCTGACTTCTGCCTCCCACAGGCATCAACCCAGCTTCCATTCGGGGGACAAACACCGGTGTCTGGGTGGGTGTGAGTGGCTCTGAGGCTTCAGAGGCTCTAAGCCGAGATCCTGAGACCCTCGTGGGCTACAGCATGGTGGGCTGCCAGCGTGCCATGATGGCCAACCGCCTCTCCTTCTTCTTTGACTTCAAAGGTGGGTGCCCACACAGTCCCTTTGGGTCTGACTTGGGAGCGGGGGGCAGGGGCTGGATGACAACTGAGACCCTTCCAGACTCTGACCGCACCTCCCCCAGGAAGGACAGCAGGAACAAGGTCCTGGTGTCGTGGGCTCCACGTGGAGAGCACTCAATAGAGCAGTCAGAGCCCCGAGGTGGTAGGGTGGGGAGGCGGTCCCACAGCTGCATTGTGTCCTTGCCTGCAGGGCCCAGCATTGCCCTGGACACGGCCTGCTCCTCCAGCCTGCTGGCCCTGCAGAGGGCCTACCAGGCCATCCAGAGAGGGGAGTGCGCCATGGCCATTGTGGGCGGCATGAACATCCTGCTGAAGCCCAACACCTCGCTGCAGTTCATGAAGCTGGGCATGCTCAGCCCCGAGGGCACCTGCAAGTCCTTCGATGCATCAGGTGAGGGCAGCGGGCATGGGGCCCCGGGCAGTGCCCCCAACCCCGCTTCTATCCAGCACCAGCCCCTGAGCCCTTCCTTGAGCTTGTGAGCCTGAAGTGCCCTCCACCCCCAGGGAATGGCTACTGCCGTTCAGAGGCTGTGATGGCCGTCTTTCTGACCAAGAAGTCCCTGGCCCGACGGGTGTATGCCACCATCCTCAATGCTGGCACCAACACAGATGGCTGCAAAGAGCAAGGTGGGAGCTGGCCTGGGGTGGGTGAGGGTGGGGCTTCGGGCAGTCAGGTGGCGCTGGGTGTGCTGAGGCCCGGCCCTATCCCCAGGAGTCACCTACCCCTCCGGAAAGGCACAGGAGCAGCTCATCAGCTCCCTGTACAAGCCGGCCGGGCTGGACCCAGAGTCCCTGGAGTATATCGAAGCCCATGGCACCGGTACCAAGGTGAGACCCCTGCCTGGCCCTGCTCATACGCCACATCCCATGCCAGAGAGGCACCAGGGCGGTGTCCTGACCTCCCTGAGTTCCCCACAGGTGGGCGACCCCCAGGAGTTGAACAGCATTGTGCAAGCCTTGTGTGGCACCCGCAAGGGCCCCCTGCTGATTGGGTCCACCAAGTCGAACATGGGACACCCAGAGCCTGCCTCGGGGCTCGTGGCACTGGCCAAGGTAGGCAGGCGAGTCTAGGGCCATCTTGTCCCTGTCCCATTAGCTTCTTACAGCCTGCTGGGGGGGGGGGGGGGTGGTTCCCTCCAGGCTGTGCTGTGGGGTGTGGGCCAACTGAGGTCCGGAGAGCAGGCCGCTAGCATGTGGCCAGTCCCTGCCGGCTTCACGGGGCCATACATTTCACCCAGTACTTGATCCACAAGGGGCCAGCCAGAGGGAGCAGAAGCAACAGGGCAGCCCGCCTCTCCAGGCTCGCCCTCCCTGTGGCCTCCTGACCAGCTGATAGCTTGGAGGACCCAGGTTGCCACTGGTTGAGCTTCTGGGTGTGGTGGGAACTTCAGGTGGTCTCGGCTCCCTGGGCGAGCATAGCCACCTGTCTGCAGCTCTTAGCTTGGGAGATGGAGTGGGGAATGGCTAAGGAGCCTTTGTCTAAACCCACAGCCAATCAGGCCAGGAGGTGGCAGGGCCCCGGGTGAGGCCTAAGGCTGAGAGGGGACCCAGCATGTGACTTGGTCACCAGATCTCTGCACTGGGGCAGGGCGAGCTTGGTGGGGAAGGAAGTTGCTTGCAGCGGGCGGGGCCTCTGGGGTGGCCCCGAGGGCCCTCAGGAGAGGACGTACCTGAAGCTCATCCCGACCAGCAGGGGCAGGGAGCCCAGGGCCAGCCGCCCTGCTGACCGCTAGGCACCCACAGGTGCTGCTGTCCCTGGAACACGGGCTCTGGGCCCCCAACCTGCACTTCCACAACCCAAACCCCAAGATCCCAGCACTGCAGGACGGGCGGCTGCAGGTGGTGGACCGGCCCCTGCCCGTCCTCGGGGGCAACGTGGGCATCAACTCCTTTGGCTTCGGTGGCTCCAACGTGCACGTCGTCCTCCAGCCCAACTCCCAGCCACCGCCACCGCCTGCCCCGCATGCTGCCCTGCCCCGTCTGCTGCGGGCCAGTGGGCGCACCCTGGAGGGTGTGCAGGGTCTGCTGGAGCTAGGCCTCCAGCACAACCAGAACCTGGCCTTCGTGAGCATGCTCAATGACATCGCGGCCCCCTCCCCAGCAGCCATGCCCTTCCACGGCTATGCCGTGCTGGGCAGCCAGGGGGGCAGCCAGGAGGTGCAGCAAGTGCCGTCCGGCAAGCGCCCGCTCTGGTTCATCTGCTCCGGTGAGCCCCCACCCCACCCCGCCCCACCCCACCCCAGGTCGTCCCCGAGGGCCACACGGGCTGGGACTGCACGGCACTGCCCTGACATCTCCCTCCGGGACAGGAATGGGCACACAGTGGCGTGGGATGGGGCTGAGCCTCATGCGTCTGAGCAGTTTCCGTGACTCCATCTTGCGCTCGGATGAGGCTGTGAAGCCTTTGGGACTGCAGGTGTCACAGCTGTTGCTGAGCACAGACGAGACCATCTTTGACGACACCGTCATCTCCTTTGTGAGCCTCACTGCCATCCAGGTACGCCCCTGGGGTCCGGGGCGAGTGGGCTTGGCAGGGCGGTGAGCCTGGACTGGCATGACTGGCATGACCCATCCTGTTCCCCGCCCCCCCCAGATCGCCCTCATAGACCTGCTGACTTCTATGGGCCTACAGCCCGACGGCATCATCGGGCACTCCCTGGGTGAGGTGGCCTGTGGATATGCCGATGGCTGCATCTCCCAGAAGGAGGCCATCCTTGCTGCCTACTGGAGGGGCCAGTGCATCAAGGAGGCCAACATCCCACCCGGGGCCATGGCAGCTGTAGGTAGGTGCTGCCCGCTGCTCCCCCATCCCGCTTCACCCCTGGGCCTAAGGGTCTCCATGGGAGGTGGGTATCTTACTGGCACCGTTCTGTGTTGGCGCTGGGCAGAGGCCAGGGCCTGGGGGCAGCTCGCCAGCCACTGTCCTCACTGCAGGGTGAGAACGACCCTGACAGCCTGCCCCGCTGTGCCCCGGATGACCTTGGAGTCCGGCATACTTGCCCACGGGGGTGTCAGTAGAGGCCAGCGTGATTTTCACATGAACCCCTTGGGGCAGGCTGCAGGCAGAGGAGTGGGCCTGCTCACACTTGGGACAGGCAGGGTTGGGGATGGGAGGAGACCAGAGAGAGCCAGAGGGGCTGTCAGGAGAGTAAGGCCAAGGCCCTCTCTGGTGGGCCAGGCGTGGGACCCGAAACTGGATCCCGCCCGTAGAATGGCATTAATGACACCTCCGCCTGAGACCAGACAACCACAAGGGTGAAACTGCCTCGTAAAGATGCCGCTCGGCAGCTGTTATTAGGGCCACCTGGGCAGTGTCCCCCTCCCCGGGGAGGGGCGTGTGGGGGTGCCTGCTCCCCATGCACCCTCTGAGGCTGTCTTCTGCTCCCAGGCTTGACCTGGGAAGAGTGTAAGCAGCGCTGCCCCCCTGGCATCGTGCCTGCCTGCCACAACTCCACTGACACCGTCACCATCTCAGGACCTCAGGTGGGCCCTGGGAGGCGAGGCCTCGTCCCCAAGTCCCCTCCCACCCCCCCCAGGACGCGCTCTGTGTGGGGAGCCAGGCGCTGGCCCAGGCCCGGACTGCCGTCAGCGCCCTCATCCCTCCCCATCTGCGCCCTATCCCCCAGGCTGCCGTGTTGGAGTTTGTGCAGCAGCTGAAGCAGGAGGGTGTGTTCGCCAAGGAGGTGCGGACGGGCGGCATGGCATTCCACTCCTACTTCATGGACGCCATCGCCCCCACGCTGCTTCAGCAGCTCAAGAAGGTGGGCGACTATCCACGCACTGCGTGGCGGGGTCCTCCCTGAGGACGGGTGGGGAAGGCGGGCCCTGGGTCCCTCAGGCTGACTGACCCTGCCCGGCCCTGCGCGCAGGTGATCCCGGACCCCCAGCCACGTTCCTCACGCTGGCTCAGCACTTCCATCCCCAAGACCCAGTGGCAGGAGAGCCTGGCCCGCACCTTCTCGGCAGAGTACAACGTGAACAACCTGGTGAGCCCCGTGCTGTTCCAGGAGGCGCTGTGGCACGTGCCTGAGAATGCTGTGGTGCTGGAGATCGCGCCCCACGCCCTGCTGCAGGTACGCGTGGTCCCGGAGGGATGGTGGGCTGGCCGGGCTCTGTGGGACCGAGCAGGGGGAGACCCAGCCTGTCTCTGCCTCTGCAGGCCGTCCTGAAGAGAGGCCTCAAGACCAGCTGCACCATCATCCCACTGATGAAGAAGGACCACAAGGACAACCTGGAGTTCTTCCTCAGCAACATGGGCCAGCTCTACCTGACCGGGTGCGTCCCTACCCAACCCTGGGAGGCTCCTCACCTGCCAGGCCACAGGCCGGCCTCGAGATTGTCCCCAGGAGGCGGACCTCTGGGTGCTGGGGCCACCTCCGCACCCTTGCCATGCCCCCCACCTCACCCTGTCTCAGCTGTCTCCAGGGTCTTATGGGAGGCGGGTTGACTATGGGTGTGACAGGGCAGTCACAGCTCCCCGCTTCCACCCTCCAGCATCGACGTCAACCCCAACGGACTATTCCCACCTGCGGAGTTCCCGGCTCCCCGGGGCACCCCCCTCATCTCCCCCCACATCAAGTGGGACCACAGCCAGACCTGGGATGTGCCCTCTGCCGAGGACTTCCCCAACGGCTCCAGCAGCTCCTCTGCCACCGTCTATAAGATCGGTGAGTCCTTGCGATGCAGGCGGGCCGGGGGGGCGGGGTGGCTTCCCCCCTCCGCAGCGGTGGCACTAAGGCCCCGGCCCCACAGACATCAACCCCGAGTCCCCTGATCACTACCTGGTGGATCACTGCATCGACGGTCGCATCATCTTCCCGGCCACCGGCTACCTGTGCCTGATCTGGAAGACACTGGCCCGAGCCTTGAACCAAAACATGGAGGACACACCTATAGTATTTGAGAACGTGACGCTGCATCAGGCCACCATCCTGCCGAAGACAGGTAAGGCGGGCAGCTCGGACTACGGGACAAGAGGGCCAGCTGCTGACCCCTGCAGCTGACCTCTTTTCCTGCTGCCCACAGGGACTGCGCTCCTGGAAGTGCGGCTTCTGGAAGCCTCCTGCACCTTCGAGGTGTCTGAGAATGGCAACCTGATCGTAAGCGGTGAGCAGGGGCACCGGACCAGGCTACAGGGTCCCTGCTGGGGGTCTCTGGGTGGACCTCGGCTGCCGGCTCAGCCCTGCCCTCACTCAGGCCCTTCTGCCACCCCCACCCACAGGGAAGGTATACCAGTGGGAAGATCCCGACCCCAAGCTTTTTGACAACCGGTATGGCATGGACCCTGCGACCCCCACGGACCCCACGAACCCCACGACTGCCATCCACCTGAGCCGTGGTGACGTGTATAAGGAGCTACAGCTGCGGGGCTACAACTATGGCCCCTACTTCCAGGGTGTCCTCGAGACCAGCTCTGAAGGTAGGTGCAAGGGAGGTCCCACTTTGTGCTTTGGGGCCAGTTCCTGCTGCCTGGTGTGAGGGGGCCACAAGGGGCCCCCCAGGTTGGGGCACACAGGGGAGAGGGCCCACGGCGGGAAAAGACCCAGGCTGGCTGAACCAACAGCCCCTTCTCCCCAGGCAACACGGGCCAGCTGCTCTGGAAGGACAACTGGGTGACCTTCATGGACACCATGCTGCAGATGTCCATCCTGGGCCTGGGCCAGCGCAACCTGCACCTGCCCACACGCGTCACCGCAATCTACATCCACCCAGCCACCCACCAGCAGAAACTGTACACGCTGCAGGATGGGACACAAGGTCAGCCCTGCCCTGGCCCCACACGCATGGTTCCCCGTGCCAGGCCCCACCCACCCTCACCCAGCATGTCCCCACAGTGGCCGACGTGGTAGTGAACAGGTGTCTGGACACCACGGTGGCCGGCGGTGTCTACATCTCGAGGGTCCACACCTCGGTGGCCCCCCGGCGTCAGCAGGAGCAGCCGATGCCCATCCTGGAGAAGTTCTGCTTCACACCGTACATGGAGAGCGGGTGCCTGGCCGGGGACCTGGCCCTGCAGGAGGAGCTGCAGCTGTGTACGGGTGAGTCTTTTGCACCCACCACCTTCATCCCAGGGTCCAGCTCCCAGTGCCTGGGCCCTGTTACCCCATCACAGCCTCTCCTACTGTGGGGTCTACATCTGCCTTCCCCTGGGAGCACCCCTGGCTTCCCCCCACCCTGAGCTGATGTCTTCAGAGGGGGCCTCACCACAAAGGTGACAGATTTTGCCCCTCCTGTCTGCCTCCAGCCAGCTGCACAGGCGTGAGACCACCCTCTACCCAGAGCTCATGCCCAAGCTGAGGGGTGCGGGATGGTAGCGGGAGCTAGGCAGGGGCAGCCAGGACCGGCAAAGCACGGAACCCACCCTCTGGGGAATCCAAACCCTGTGGGGCTCACACCTGCATGGGGCGCAGGGCCGCCCTTTGCCCACTTAGTGGTACCGACGGTCAATGCCAGTTTCCAGCCCTGGAACACTGGACGGTCCACTCTATCCCTCTATTTTCTGTCAGCGGGCAGAGCCAGGTAGTGGGTTCTGCTCCAAGCAGTCACCAGTTCCCGGTGGCGGGGAGCTCCAGGAACCCCAGCCCAGCTGAGGCTCTTGCCTGACACGCGACTCTCCCCTCCCCAGGGCTGACACAGGCACTTCAGACCAAGGTGGCCCAGCAGGGGATAAAGATGGTGATTCCCGGGCTCGACGGTGCCCAGGCTCCCCAGGAGGCCCCACAGCAGGGCCTGCCTCGGCTGCTGGCCACCGCCTGCCAGCTGCAACTCAACGGGAACCTGCAGCTGGAGATGGGCCAGATCCTAGCCCAGGAGAGAGCCCTGCTGTGTGATGACCCCCTGCTCACTGGGCTCCTCAACTCCCCAGCACTCAAGGCGTGCGTGGACACCACCCTGGAGAACATGACCAGCCTCAGGATGAAAGTGGTGGAGGTGGGTGCCCCGCGCAGCCGCAGGCCCAGTGCACAAGGACTCAGATACAGGTAGTTCCGACCCTAAGGAGGGCCCAGGGCCTCTCAGATGTGAAGCTGCCCGACTTGAGATGGTGCTGAAGCTTCCCAGACACCAAAGGGGAAGGGGGCACTGGGAAGGGACTGGAGCTGGGCTCCAGGAGTGTGGTGGGCAGGGCAGCACTGGCCACTGACCCCTGCGGAGTCGGTGGGTGGGCCTTTCTGGGAGACACCCACCTGAGGTTGGGGGACTCCTGCCCAGTGGCAGCTGATCCAAGAAACTATTCCACGCCAGGTGCTAGCTGGTGACGGCCAACTGTATTCCCGCATCCCTACGCTGCTCAACCTCCAGCCCTTGTGGCAGCTGGACTACACAGCCACTGACCGCCACCCCCAGGCCCTGGAGGCTGCCCAGGCCAAGTTGCAGCAGCTCAATGTAACCCAGGGCCAATGGGACCCCTCAGATCCGGCCCCCAGCAACCTGGATGGGGCCAACCTCGTGGTGTGCAACTGCGCCCTGGCCAGCCTCGGTGACCCGGCCACGGCTGTCGGCAACATGGTGGCTGCCCTCAAGGAGGGAGGCTTCCTGTTGCTGCACACGCTGCTCAGAGGACACCCCTTGGGAGAGGCTGTCACCTTCCTCACCTGCCCTGAGCCACAGCAAGGCCAACAGCACCTCCTGAGCCAGGTGCGGGCGGGGCCGGGATTGGGTGGGCAGGGCCTGGGTGGGGGCGGGGCCAGGAGGCTGCTGAGCCCTGACCCCCTCAATTCGCAGGATGAGTGGGAGAGCCTGTTTGCTGGGGCGTCCCTGCACCTGGTGGCCCTGAAGAAGTCCTTCTACGGCTCGGTGCTCTTCCTGTGCCGCCGGCTGGCCCCGCATGACAGCCCAATCTTCCTGCCCGTGGAGGACACCAGCTTCCAGTGGGTTGACTCCCTGAAGGTCAGTCCTTCCCAGCCCCCACCAGGCCAGGCTGACCCGGCTCCAGTGCCAGGTCCTGGGGAACCCGCACCCCCCCGCCAGTCAACTCTTCCCTCGTCCTTTTACAGAACATCCTGGCCGATTCCTCCTCCCGGCCCGTGTGGCTTATGGCTGTTGGCTGCACCACCTCAGGGGTCGTGGGCTTGGTGAACTGTCTCCGGAAAGAGCCTGACGGGCACCGGATTCGGTGAGATGCCCACTGTGCTATGTTGCCCCTTGCCCCCCAGGACCCCACCACAGCCTCCCCTCACCTGTCTGGCTGCCCACAGGTGCGTCCTGGTGTCCAACCACAACAGCACGTCCCCCATCCCTGAGACAGACCCGAAGTCCTTGGAGCTGCAGAAGGTGCTCCAGAGTGACCTGGTGATGAACGTCTACCGTGATGGGGCCTGGGGAGCATTCCGCCACTTCCCACTGGAACAAGGTAAGCCCCCCGGGACTGCCCTGCTCCTCCAGGTTCCTCGCCTACCAACTGGGTGGATGAGGAGAGGGCAAGAGGACTCTGACTGGAAGCCCTGCTCCAGGCCAGGGCCACATGTGATCCTAAGGACTCCACTTCCTGTCGCCCCCTAGACAAGCCCGAGGAGCAGACAGAGCACGCCTTCATAAATGTCCTCACCCGAGGGGACCTGTCTTCCATCCGCTGGGTCTGCTCCCCTCTGCGCCACACCCAGTCCACGGGCCCTGGCGTCCAGCTCTGCACCATCTATTATGCCTCCCTCAACTTCCGCGACATCATGCTGGCCACGGGCAAGCTGTCCCCCGACGCTATTCCAGGTACAGGCAACCCACAGGGGGACCAGAACAAAGACCCCCGAGGCCAGGGCCTGGGATGAGAGGGGTCCTCACCCCACAGTGCTCAGGAACCTGGGAGGCTCCTCCTAGTGAGGTCAGGGCCCGCTCACCCGCCATCTGCCCCCAGGAAATTGGGCCTCTCGGGACTGCATGCTAGGCATGGAGTTCTCTGGCCGAGATGCCAGTGGAAAGCGTGTGATGGGGCTGGTACCCGCCGAAGGCCTGGCCACCTCCACTCTGGTGCCTCAGAGCTTCTTGTGGGACGTGCCTTCCAACTGGTGAGTCACCAGGGCTGGGACCCGGGGCCCGACATGGATGTGGCCAGGCATCGGGCCAGAGCTGACCCCTGCACTGTGCCTTCAGGACCCTGGAGGAGGCCGCCTCGGTGCCCGTTGTCTACAGCACAGCCTACTACGCGCTGGTAGTCCGCGGACGCATGCAGCCAGGGGAGACGGTGCTGATTCACTCGGGCTCCGGCGGCGTAGGCCAGGCAGCCATTGCCATTGCCCTCAGCCTGGGCTGCCGCGTCTTCACCACTGTGGGTAAGCCTCTGATCCTTCCCAGAGCCCAGGACTGTCCGCCTGGAGGCGCTGCCAAAGCCCAGACTCACCAGGTGTGCCTCTCTCTGCCAGGGTCAGCCGAAAAGCGGGCATACCTCCAGTCCAGGTTCCCCCAGCTCAACGAAACCAGCTTTGCCAACTCCCGGGACACATCCTTCGAGCAGCATGTCCTGTGGCACACAGCCGGGAAGGGTGAGTGGTCCCCATCACTCACCACCCACCATCCACCTGTATCCTCAGCCCCCTCTTCCTTCCATCCCCCACTCACCAGCCACGCTAGAGGAGACGCTGCCCCAGGCCGGGACAGGGTCTAGCCTTCAGACTTGTGCCAGGTTGGCCGGGCTGTGATCTTCACTATGGGGACCCTGCTTGCCCCCCTATCCCAAGGTGTTGACCTGGTCCTCAACTCTCTGGCGGAAGAGAAGCTGCAGGCCAGCGTGCGGTGCCTGGCCCAGCACGGTCGATTCCTGGAAATTGGCAAATTTGACCTTTCCAACAACCACCCCCTGGGTGAGATGGGGCGGCAGGCCTGGTGGGCGGCTGGGCGGGCAGGGGGCTGTGGGGCAGAGTGGGGGTCTGCAGGGTGGTGGGCTGTGGGCTGTGTGGTGAGGCTCCCCGCCTGCCCACCTGCCCAGGCATGGCCGTCTTCCTGAAGAATGTGACTTTCCACGGGATCCTGCTGGACGCACTCTTTGAAGAAAACAGCACCATGTGGCAGGAAGTGTCGATGCTGCTGAAGGCGGGCATCCGGGAGGGGGTAGTACAGCCCCTCAAGCGCACAGTGTTCCCCAGGACCCAGGTGGAGGACGCCTTCCGCTACATGGCCCAGGGCAAACACATCGGCAAAGTGGTCATTCAGGTGAGTGGGGGGCCCTGGGGCACTCCGGCCCCAGCCCTGGTCCCTGCCCCTGCCTGCAGTGTGTGAACAAGGGTGCTGCTTGGGCTGCAGGTACGTGAGGAAGAGCAGAAGGCAGTGCTGCACGGGACCAAACCCACCCAGATGATGGCCTTGTGCAAGACCTTCTGCCCAGCCCACAAGAGCTACATCATCATTGGGGGCCTGGGTGGCTTTGGCCTAGAGCTGGGCCACTGGCTCGTGCAGCGAGGGGCCCAGAAGCTGGTGCTGACCTCCCGCTCTGGGATCCGCACAGGTAAGTGGCCCCAGGGCGGGCACGAGGGTGGGGCAGTGGGAAGGGCCTCCTTCAGACCCCCTTATGGTGCTCTCAGGGCACCTAGGCTTGGGGCCCGACCATCATTTGCCCTTCCCCTCCCACCGTCTGTGTCCCGCAGGCTACCAAGCCAGGCAGGTCCGTGAGTGGAGACACCAGGGGGTGCAGGTCCTGGTGTCCACCAGCGATGTCAGCTCACTGGATGGGACCCGGAGCCTTATCACTGAGGCCGCCCAGCTTGGGCCCATAGGAGGCATCTTCAACCTGGCCGTGGTGAGGACAGCTTTAGAGGGGCTGGAGCCAGCTGCCCAGGGAAGGGCCCCTCCTAAGAAGCCCTCCAAAGGCCTGGGGCCGAGGTAGGTGCTAAGATCCCCTCACCCCAGGTCCTGAGAGATGCCATGCTGGATAACCAGACCCCCGAGTTCTTCCAGGACGTCAACAAGCCCAAGTACAGTGGCACCCTGAACTTGGACAGGTGGGCTCCTCCCTCCTCCCCTCCCTCCTCCCCCCTGCCCTCCCCTGCACGGCCTTTGCACTGGTGTCCAGAGGCCTGGCCACGGGCCTCTGCTGGTGTCTGACCGCAGGTCCAGGGAAGGGGAGGAGGTTTGGCAGGCAAGCAGGAGTCCTGGGCATGACAGCCAGTGGGCTGGGGAAGCCGGCTGGGGGTGACTTAAGAACCCACAGGGTGACCCGGGAGGCATGCCCAGAGCTGGACTACTTCGTCGTCTTCTCCTCGGTGAGCTGTGGGCATGGCAACGCCGGCCAGACCAACTACGGGTTCGCCAACTCCACCATGGAGCGCATATGTGAGAAGCGTCGGCACGACGGCCTCCCAGGTGGGCCCACCTGCCACTCCCCGACTCCCGCGGAGCCACCCTCACACCTAGCCTGACTCACCCCAGCGCCACTGCCCACCCACAGGCCTGGCCGTGCAGTGGGGCGCAATTGCTGATGTGGGCCTCCTCATGGAGTTGAAGGGCACTAGCGAGATGGTCATCTGCGGGACACTGCCCCAGCGCATCACCTCCTGCCTGGAGGTGCTAGAACTCTTCCTGAACCAGCCCCACCCCGTCCTGACCAGCTTTGTGTTGGCGGAGAAGGCCGCATCCTGTGGCGACGGCGGCAGCCAGCAGGACCTGGTGAAGGCCGTGACTCACATCCTGGGTGAGGCAGCGCCCTGCCCCCTCCCCACCTGCAGACACTCGTCTCCCGAGTCTGGTCTCCCAGGCTGCCAAAGGGGGGCGTGCTGGGCTTGCTCATGGAGGGAGAGGCACAGGTGGTCTGTGCAGAGCTGGGTGGGGGCTGTGGGTCCCATGACCACAGTGATAATGGTTTGGGACGATCCGGTCACCAGGGTAAAATACCCACCCAGGGCCCCTCCCGCGTTGCCAACTGAGCCACCTCCCCACCCAGGCATCCGTGACTTGGCCACCGTCAACCCGGACAGCTCGCTTTCAGACCTTGGCCTCGACTCACTCATGAGTGTGGAGGTGCGCCAGATGCTGGAGCGTGAGCACAACCTGGTGCTGTCCACGCGGGAAATCCGGCAGCTCACAATCCGCAAGCTGCAGGAGATTGCCGCGCAGGCTGGCACAGCTGATGGTAGGTATGGAGGGGGTGTCCCCGCAGCAGCACTGTCCCCTCAGGGCTCTTGGCCTTCGAGCAGGTCAGAGCTTGTCCATCTGGCCCGTTCCTAAGAGCCCTCCTTGGGCGCCCAGCAGCCCCCACCCACCTGCCCTGGCCACCCGCAGCCAACATGCGTGCGTGTGTGTGTGTTTGTGGTAGGGGACCCTATGGTATCGTCCCTGGTATCTGCTCCTCTTCACAGAGCTGACGAACTCCACAGCCAAAATGGGGAGCCCTGCCCAGCCGCAGACCCAGCTGAACCTGAGCACCCTGCTGGTGAACCCCGAGGGCCCAACCTTGACACGGCTCAACTCAGTGCAGAGCTCCGAGCGGCCCCTGTTCCTGGTGCACCCCATCGAGGGCTCCACCACCGTGTTCCACAGCCTGGCCGCCAAGCTCAGCATCCCCACCTACGGCCTACAGTGTACAGGAGGTATGTCAGGGGCCTAGGGGGCTGCCCCCCAGGGAGTTGGGGATGGCACAGCACCTGCAGACAAGAGCTAATAAGCCTCATGCTTTGCCCACAGCGGCACCCCTGGACAGCATCCAGAGCCTGGCCACCTACTACATCGAGTGCATCAGGCAGGTGCAGCCAGAGGGGCCCTACCGCATCGCTGGCTACTCCTACGGGGCCTGCGTGGCTTTCGAGATGTGCTCACAGCTGCAGGCCCAGCAGAGCAGTGGCCCCACGAACAACAGCCTCTTCCTGTTTGACGGCTCCCACACCTTCGTGTTGGCCTACACTCAGGTGAGGGCGGCAGCCAACGGGAGTCCCCGGGTCCTTAGGCCCAACCGCTTGTACCTGCCGCTGCAGCAGCTCCTCCTTTCTTTGCAGAGCTACCGGGCCAAGATGAGCCCTGGCTGCGAGGCGGAGGCGGAGGCCGAGGCCCTGTGCTTCTTCCTGCGGCAGTTCACGGAGGCAGAGCACAGCAGGGTGAGTCGACCGGGCTTGGGGCCGGCCTCCCGATGTCCCCGCCCCTGCCCAGGTGCCGCTCACTCCCTGTCCTGTGCTCCAGGTGGTGGAGGCCCTTCTGCCCCTCGGGGATCTGGAGGCGCGTGTGGCGGCCACCGTCGAGCTGATCGCGCAGAGCCACGCGAGCCTGGACCGGCACGCGCTCAGCTTTGCTGCGCGCTCCTTCTACCACAAGCTGCGCGCCGCCGAGCAGTACACGCCACGGGCCACCTACCACGGCAACGTGACGCTGCTACGCGCCAAGATGAGCGGCGCCTATGGCAACGGCCTGGGCGCCGACTACAATCTGTCCCAGGTGTGCGACGGCAAGGTGTCGGTGCACGTCATCGAGGGCGACCACCGCACGCTGCTGGAAGGCAGCGGCCTGGAGTCCATCCTTAGCATTATTCACAGCTCCCTGTCCGAGCCGCGCGTCAGCGTGCGGGAGGGCTAGGCCACCGGCCCGCCTCCCGCCTCCCACCTGCCGACCCTGGCACCGCACCCCGCGCGCAGGCGCCCATAGGACCAGCACCCCCACGCGCACACACACACACACCCCACCCCGCGGCTGCCCTGGGCGCAGGGCCGGGACTGGCGCCGCCGACTCGGAGACCTGCCTGGTCTGTGAAGAGTTGGCTGAGTCGCTAGCCAGTCCGAGCTTCCAGAACCGCACGGGTTCTGCCGCACAGGTGTGGTCGTCGTTTTTCTGTTTGGATTCTCCTATTTATTGCGTCGCCGTGGGGGGCAGGGGGGGCGGGGAGTGGAGACGCCGGTCGGTCCACCTGTGAGGCTGGCGCTCGCGGCAGCCGGGCCCGGGGCCCCATGATGCCGAAGGTCGCGCGGAGCAGCCCTGGGCGCTGGGCACCCACCCTATTTGTCTGTGTTCGTTTTTCAAGAAATAAGGTTCAAATTGCTGCGTGGGTTTTGAAATTTACTGTAATTGTCTGTGTAAAGAACCATGTCTGTACTGTTTCATTTTTACACCAATCTGGTAAAGATGTTGTCTCCCATGATTAAATCGCACGTTCGCTCTGGCGTCTGGGCATCCTTTCATCCTGCCTGCTGATCAGCTGTGTGAGCCTCCACTGTCCTGGCACCCCAGAGAGTACCACCTTCTGCTCCCCGCAGGAGGGGGGGGGCGGTGATACCTGGCTCCAGAAAACAGGCTGGACACCTCCAGGGAAGGGGCCCTCAATCAAGGAAATTTGACCAGGAGGAGACAGGTAGGCAGTCTGATAATCAGCTGGCATAATTGTGGAGGACCCCGCCTAGGGAAGCCTTGCCAGAATTCCTTCTCCCTCAGGGAAACCTTGGGTTTTCTCTCCTTGGCCTCAACTGAGTGGAGGATGCCCACGCACATTATTGAGAGTAATTTTTACTTGAAGTCACCTGGTTGTAGACCTGTACCAAATGGACCAAATCCCTTCACAGCAACACTTAGATGAGTGTTTACTTAACTGGCCGAGTCCACCGGAAGCCTGACCGCCACTGACTCACACAGCTTTAGGAGGAATGAAGGCTGGATGGGAGGGAGTAAGAGAGGCAGGGGAGGCCCCAGGGAAGGCTGAGCCCCTCCAACCCAAGGGAGGAGTTGGACCCGCTGGGCTGGAGGCTTCTGGGCCAACAGAGGTGAGCTGGAACAGGGAGAGAGATGGGCCCTGCAGTGAGCCAGGACTAAATTGGGCAAGGGGAGTAGGCCCCCTGCTAGACTTTTATCAGAAATGACTGAGGTGACTTAACTAAGATTATACATATATTAAAGGCTAAGGACTTTGCAGTGGTCCAGAGGTTAAGCATCTGTGCTACAGCAGGGGGTGTGGATTCAGACTGGTCTGGGAACTAACACCCTGTGTGCTGCACGGTATGGCCAAAAACAGGCTAATGGAATATTACAAATGACTTACTTCAAACAATTGGACAACTTAAAAATGAACAAATTCCATGCAAAACAAAGTCAAGAAGAAATAGACAACCTGAATAATCCTCCATCTATTGAGGAAAATAAATTTGTTTTTAGAAATCTTTCCACAAAGAAAATTCCAGGCCTGAATAGCAAATCCTACCACTGTTTAACAGGAGTGAGTGACAGGGATTTAACAGGAAAATGTTACCAGTTCTATTCAGACTTGCAGAATTTTGGAAAGGAAACCAGCCTCAATAATTTCAAAAGAATTCAACTTACCTAAAACATTTTGGGGTGTCCTAGTCTTCTCAGGGGCCATAACAAAATACCATAGATTGAGTGGCTCACACAACGGGAATTTGTTTTCTCACAGTTCTATATGCTGGAAAGTCCAAAATTAAGGTTCCTGCCAATTTGGTTCCTGGTGAGCACTGCCTTTTTGCCTTGCTATGTCCTTTGGCAGAGTAAGCACAAGCCCTAGTGTCTTTCCCTCTTGTAAGGACATCCATCCTATTGTATCAGGACCCCACCCTTATGACTTCATTTAACCTTTTTATTTCCAGCTAGGCCCCACCTCCAAATACAGTCACATACAACTGGAATGGGAGAGAGGAGGACCCAATTCAGTCCACATCAAGGGGAAAATTTACAACTCTTCTGTAAGGCCAGCATTACTTTTGATACTGACAAAATATTATAAGAAAACTACCAATCTCTACCATGATCATATATGCAAAAATTCTAAAAATAATTTTAGCAAGTAGAATTATAGTATAATGTTAAGACAAAATGGTGTTTTCCTAAGAATGCAAGGCTGGTTTAACATTCAGATTCAATATAACTCATCATATTAATTTTAAAAAATGATTATCTCAGTGGATGTAGAAAAGATCTATTAAATGCAGATGTATAGAATACAAAATCATTTATGAGAAAAACTCACAGCTAGCTAGGAATAGAAGGAAGCTTCCTCAACCTGATAAAAGATTTCTATGAAAAGCATACAGCTAACATCATACTTAATGGTGAAAGATGATATATTGTCCAAGATTAGGAACAAAACAGATTTCCAGTCTCACCGCTTCTACTCAACACTGTATTGGAAGTTCTGCCCAGTTCAGTAAACCCAAGAAAGGAAATAAGGCATATGGATTAGAAAGGAAGAAATAAAATTTTCCCTATTTGCAGATGACATCATTGTTTTTGTAGAAAAGCTGATGACATCTACAAATCTGCTAGAACTCATGAGTGCATTTAGGAAAATTGCAATATACAAAACCCAGGTGTAGAGCTTCCTTGATGGCTCAGTGGTAAAGAATCTGCCTGCCAGTGCAGGAGACACAGTTTCAGTTCCTGGTCTGAGAGGATCTCTCATGGCATGGAGCAGCTAAGCCCATGCACCACATCTGAGCCTGTGCTCTAGAGCCCAGAAACCACAACTACTGATGCCTGTGCACTCTAGAGCCCATGCTCTGAAACTAGAGTAGCCACTACAACTAGAGTAGCCCCGACACCCCACAACTAGAGAAAACCCACACTCATCAACGAAGACCCAGTGCAACCAAAAATAAATAAAAATTTTAGAAAGCTTATTTCCTTGTCACCTTATATGGTTTTAAACTATTAATTCTACCTCAATAAAGCTGTTAAAAAATTATATATATGCATGCATGAGAGTGCACATGCTCACGTCCGACTCTTTGCAACGCTATGGACTGTACCCCACCAGGCTCCTCTTTCCACGGGATTCTCCAGGCAAGAATACTGGAGTGGGTTGCCATGGCCTCCTCCAGGTCATCTTCCAAACCCAGGCATCGAACCCATGTCTCCTGCATATTATGCATTGTAGGTGGATTCTTTACCCACTGAGCCACCTGGGAAGCCCATCTATATACATAGATATCAGATAAAAGTCACTTAGAAGCCTAACATATAATAAGACACTTAACTTATTTTATTCTAAGAAAAATGCAAAATATAACCACTCTGAACTATTTCATTCCTTACCCATCAGACATACAAAAATTCAGAACACCACCTACATCCTCGGCTGGTGAGGCCGAGAGAAGATAGCAACTCATGCACGCCTGGTGGCAATGCAGAATAGCACAAACCCTCTGGAAGGAATTTGGCAATCTACAGAAAGATTATCCATACAATCCCATGTCTTGTAATTTATCCTAAATGTACACCTACAGCACTTTTTATAGAAAACAGCACCACATGTTAACAAGCAGATTCATTACAGCACTATTTGAAATTACAAAATATCAGAGATCACATGTCCATGACAGTTGTGGCTCAGATCATGAACTCCTTATTGCCAAATTCAGACTGAAATTGAAGAAAGTGGAGAAAACCACTAGACTGTTCAGGTATGACTTAAGTCAAATCCCTTATGACTATACAGTGGAAGTGAGAAATAGATTTAAGGGACTAGTTCTGATAGACAGAGTGTCTGATGACCTATGGATGGAGGTTCGTGACATTGTACAGGAGACAGGAATCAAGACCATCTCCAAGAAAAAAAAAATGCAAAAAAGCAAAATGTCTGTCTGAGGAGGCCTTACAAATAGCTGTGAAAAGACGGGAAGCAAAAACCAGGGAGAAAAGGAAAGATATACCCATTTGAATGCAGAGTTCCAAAGAATAGCAAGGAGAGCTAAGAAAGCCTTCCTCAGTGATCAATGCAAAGAAATAGAGGAAAACAATAGAATGGGAAAGACTATCGATCTCTTCAAGAAAATTAGAGATACCAAGGGAAAATTTTATGCAAAGATGGGGTCAATAAAGGACAGAAATGGTAGGGACCTAACAGAAGCAGAAGATATTAAGAAGAGGTGGCAAGAATACACAGAACTGTACCAAAAAGATCTTCACGACCCAGATAATCACCATGGTGTGATCACTCACCTAGAGCCAGACATCCTGGAATGTGAAGTCAGGTGGGCCTTACGAAGCATCACAACAAACAAAGCTGGTGAATGTGATGGAATTCCAGTTGAGCTACTTCAAATCCTGAAAGATGACACTGTGAAAGTGCTGCACTCAGTATGACAGCAAATTTGGAAAACTCAGCACTGGGCACAGGACTGGAAAAGATCAGTTTTCATTCCAATCCTGAAGAAAGGCAATGCCAAAGAATACTCAAACTATCATACAATTGCACTCATCTCACACACTAGCGAAGTGATGCTCAAAATTCTCCAAGCCAGGCTTCAGCAATACGTGAACCGTGAACTTCCAGATGTTCAAGCTGGTTTTAGAAAAGGCAGAGGAACCAGAGATCAAATTGCCAACATTCGCTAGATCATCGAAAAAGCAAGAGAGTTCCAGAAAAATATCTATTTCTGCTTTATTGACGATGCCAAAGCATCCAATATTTGACTGTGGATGTCAGTCACCAGTGCCACCAGAAACTGTGGCAAATTCTTAAAGAGATGGGAATACCAGACCACCTGACCTGTCTCTTGAGAAACCTGTATGCAGGTCAAAAAGCAACACTTAGAACTGGACATGGAACAACAGACTGGTTCCAAATCTGGAAAGGAGTACATCAAGGCTGTATGTTGTCTCCCTGCTTATTTAACTTATATTCAGAGTACATTATGAGAAACGCTGGGCTGGATGAAGCACAAGCTGGAATCAAGATTGCCGGGAGAAGTATCAATAACCTCAGATATGCAGATGACACCACCTTTATGGCAGAAAGTGAAGAACAAAAGAGCCTCTTGATGAAAGTGAAAGAGGAGAGTGAAAAAGTTGGCTTAAAGCTCAACATTCAGAAGACTAAGATCATGGCATCCGGTCCCATCACTCCATGGCAAATAGATAGGGAAACAGTGGAAACAGTGGCTGACTTTAATTTGGGGGGCTCCAAAATCACTGCAGGTGGTGATTGCAGCCATGAAATTAAAAGATGCTTACTCCTTGGAAGGAAAGTTATGACTAACCTAGACAGCATATTAAAAAGCAGAATCATTACTTTGTCAACAAAGGTCCATCTAGTCAAGGCTAAGGTTTTTCCGGTAGTCATGTATGGATGTGAGAGTTGGACTATAGAGAAAGCTGAGCTCTGAAGAATTGATGCTTTTGAGCTATGGTGTTGGAGAAGACTCTTGAGAGTCCCTTGGACTGCAACGAGATCCAGCCAGTCCATCCTAAAGGAGAGCAGTCCTGGGTGTTCATTGGAAGGACTGATGTTGAAGCTGAAACTCCAATACTTTGGCCACCTGATGCGAAGAGCTGACTCATTTGAAAAGACCCTGATGCTGGGAAAGATTGAGAGCAGGAGGAGAAGGGGACGACAGAGGATGAGATGGTTGGATGGCATCATCGACTGCATGGACTTGGGTTTGGGTAAACTCTGGGAGTTGGTGATGGACAGGGAGGCCTGGCGTGCTGCGGTTCATGGGATCGCAGGGTTGGACATGTCTGAGCGCCTGAACTGAACTGAATAACTAAAGATATTGAGCCTATATTCATATGTTTATTGGGATGAGTGTGTATCTTATTTTGTAAAGTCATTAAAAACTTTGAACTATTTGTCTCATTGTGCTGTACTATGTATGTACTGTGCTCAGTTATGTCTGACTCTTTGCAACCCCGCGGACTGTAGCCCACCAGGCTCCTCTGTCCATGGGATTTTCCAGGCAAGGATACTGGAGTGGGTGGCCATTTCCTACTCGCCAGGGGATCTTCCCGACCCAGGGATTGAAACTGTGTCTCTTGCATTTCCTGCACTGGCAGGTGGATTCTTAATCACTGTGTCACTTGGGAAGCCCCATTTGTCTCATTACTGCATCCTAATGGTTCTTTATATAATTTTGGATATAAATCTTTTGTTAGCTATAGGAATCCTAAATAGTTCCTCCTAGTGTGATGGTTGGTTCTAGTTTTGTTTTCCAAACAGGATCTTTTGAGGAGCAGATGAATTTGATGATAACCAGTTAAGCATATATTTAGGCCTTTTTATGGCCTAAAAAATCTTTGCCTCCGCAGAGATCTTGAAGATTTCCTATTATATTTTCTTACAGAAATGTTGTAGTTTTAGATTTCATTTACAGGTTATAATCCATTTTGAATTAGTTTTTGTACAGGTAGTGCTTGCGGTTGTGTTTCCTCCCTTCCCCCCCCCCCCCACATGTACCTCTAGTTGTTCCAGCACTGGTTAAAGGACTCTTTACCCCATAAATTATCAGTATGGTGGGTACCTTTTTAAAAAGCAACTGTATATGTGAGGGTGTTTTTGTGGAGTCTCTCTTCTGTTTCATTGATCCATATGTCTAGCTTTACTCCCATACCACACCGTTTTAGTTAATATAACTTTATCATAAATCTTAAAATCAAAGGTGGAATTCCTCCAGCTTTGTACTTTCCAAAATTTATTTCGTCCATGTCAGGTTCTTTGCATTTACACTTAAATTTTAGCACCAGTTTTTCAATTTTCACGTTAAAACAAACAAACAAACAAAAAAAACACCTGTGGGACTTTTATTCGGATTGCACTGGATTTATAGATCAAGTTGGGGAGAGCAGAAATAGGAACAATACTGACTCTATGAATACATTAATTAGGCACATTTCCCCCTTTATTTAGATTTTCTTTAATTGCCCTCAGCAAGGTTTTGTAACTTTCTTTCAAGTCATTGCAGATATTCTTGAATAATTGTTCCACCATGTGGTTTGTGCCCTCAGGGACTTAAAAAATTTGCTTATTTATGACTGTGCTGGGTCTTCATTGCTTCACAGGGCTTTCTCCAGTTGTGGTGAGTGACTGTTACTCTCTAGTTGTGATGAATGGACTTCTCACTGTGCTGGCTTCTCTTGTTGCAGAACACAGGCTCTGGATGCACGAGCTTCAGTAGTTGCAGCATGTGGGTTCAGTAGTAGTGGTTCGTGGGCTTGGTTGCTCTGTGGCACGTGGGGTCGTCCTGGATCAGGGATTGAACGAACGCATGTCTCCTGAACTGGCAGGTGAATTCTTTACCACTGAGCCAGCAGGGGAGCCTTAATTTTACTCTTTTTCTTTTTTTTAATTTTACTCTTGAATATATAAAATATTAATGTAATTCCCCAAATTAAAGCCATATGGAAAGACTTGCTCAGAAAAATGTCCTACCAACCCCTTCTCAACTGCCCCTGGGTTTCTTCATCCTTCTTGCTCCTTTCTGAAAAAATAAGCACAGGTGCACATACATATTCCTATTTCTCCTTCTCAGATATACAGAGATATCATTCTTTAATACTTTTTCACTTAATACATGTGTCTAGAATATCATAATGGTCTTTCTCATTCTTACTGGGAACAGGCTGCTGCTTATTATGTCAATCAACCGTTCAGTTCGGTTCAGTTTGGTCGCACAGTCGAGTCTGACTCTTTGCGACTCCATGAACCGCAGCACGCCAGGCCTCCCTGTCCATCACCAACTCCCAGAGTTTACCCAAACCCAAGTCCATGCAGTCGATGATGCCATCCAACCATCTCATCCTCTGTCGTCCCCTTCTCCTCCTGCTCTCAATCTTTCCCAGCATCAGGGTCTTTTCAAATGAGTCAGCTCTTCGCATCAGGTGGCCAAAGTATTGGAGTTTCAGCTTCAACATCAGTCCTTCCAATGAACACCCAGGACTGCTCTCCTTTAGGATGGACTGGCTGGATCTCGTTGCAGTCCAAGGGACTCTCAAGAGTCTTCTCCAACACCATAGCTCAAAAGCATCAATTCTTCAGAGCTCAGCTTTCTCTATAGTCCAACTCTCACATCCATACATGACTACCGGAAAAACCTTAGCCTTGACTAGATGGACCTTTGTTGACAAAGTAATGATTCTGCTTTTTAATATGCTGTCTAGGTTAGTCATAACTTTCCTTCCAAGGAGTAAGCATCTTTTAATTTCATGGCTGCAATCACCACCTGCAGTGATTTTGGAGCCCCCCAAATTAAAGTCAGCCACTGTTTCCACTGTTTCCCTATCTATTTGCCATGGAGTGATGGGACCGGATGCCATGATCTTAGTCTTCTGAATGTTGAGCTTTAAGCCAACTTTTTCACTCTCCTCTTTCACTTTCATCAAGAGGCTCTTTTGTTCTTCACTTTCTGCCATAAAGGTGGTGTCATCTGCATATCTGAGGTTATTGATACTTCTCCCGGCAATCTTGATTCCAGCTTGTGCTTCATCCAGCCCAGCGTTTCTCATAATGTACTCTGAATATAAGTTAAATAAGCAGGGAGACAACATACAGCCTTGATGTACTCCTTTCCAGATTTGGAACCAGTCTGTTGTTCCATGTCCAGTTCTAAGTGTTGCTTTTTGACCTGCATACAGGTTTCTCAAGAGACAGGTCAGGTGGTCTGGTATTCCCATCTCTTTAAGAATTTGCCACAGTTTCTGGTGGCACTGGTGACTGACATCCACAGTCAAATATTGGATGCTTTGGCATCGTCAATAAAGCAGAAATAGATATTTTTCTGGAACTCTCTTGCTTTTTCGATGATCTAGCGAATGTTGGCAATTTGATCTCTGGTTCCTCTGCCTTTTCTAAAACCAGCTTGAACATCTGGAAGTTCACGGTTCACGTATTGCTGAAGCCTGGCTTGGAGAATTTTGAGCATCACTTCGCTAGTGTGTGAGATGAGTGCAATTGTATGATAGTTTGAGTATTCTTTGGCATTGCCTTTCTTCAGGATTGGAATGAAAACTGATCTTTTCCAGTCCTGTGCCCAGTGCTGAGTTTTCCAAATTTGCTGTCATACTGAGTGCAGCACTTTCACAGTGTCATCTTTCAGGATTTGAAGTAGCTCAACTGGAATTCCATCACATTCACCAGCTTTGTTTGTTGTGATGCTTCGTAAGGCCCACCTGACTTCACATTCCAGGATGTCTGGCTCTAGGTGAGTGATCACACCATGGTGATTATCTGGGTCGTGAAGATCTTTTTGGTACAGTTCTGTGTATTCTTGCCACCTCTTCTTAATATCTTCTGCTTCTGTTAGGTCCCTACCATTTCTGTCCTTTATTGACCCCATCTTTGCATAAAATTTTCCCTTGGTATCTCTAATTTTCTTGAAGAGATCGATAGTCTTTCCCATTCTATTGTTTTCCTCTATTTCTTTGCATTGATCACTGAGGAAGGCTTTCTTAGCTCTCCTTGCTATTCTTTGGAACTCTGCATTCAAATGGGTATATCTTTCCTTTTCTCCCTGGTTTTTGCTTCCCGTCTTTTCACAGCTATTTGTAAGGCCTCCTCAGACAGACATTTTGCTTTTTTGCATTTTTTTTTTCTTGGAGATGGTCTTGATTCCTGTCTCCTGTACAATGTCACGAACCTCCATCCATAGGTCATCAGACACTCTGTCTATCAGAACTAGTCCCTTAAATCTATTTCTCACTTCCACTGTATAGTCATAAGGGATTTGACTTAGGTCATACCTGAACAGTCTAGTGGTTTTCTCCACTTTCTTCAATTTCAGTCTGAATTTGGCAATAAGGAGTTCATGATCTGAGCCTCAGTCAGCTCCCGGACTGTATAGAGCTTCTCCATCTTTGGCTGCAAAGAATATAATCAATCTGATTTCAGTGTTGACCGTCTGGTGATGTCCATGTGTAGAGTCTTCTCTTGTGTTGTTGGAAGAGGGTGTTTGCTATGACCAGTGCGTTCTCTTGGTAGAACTCTATTAGCCTTTGCCCTGCTTCATTCCGTACTCCAAGGCCAAATTTGCCTGTTACTCCAGGTGTTTCTTGACTTTCTACTTTTGCATTCCAGTCCCCTGTAATGAAAAGGACATCTTTTTGGGGTATTAGTTCTAGAAGGTCTTATAGGTCTTCATAGAACTGTTCAACTTCAGCTCCTTCAGCGTTACTGGTCGGGGCATAGACTTGAATTACCGTGATATTCAATGGTTTGCCTTGAAAACGAACAGAGATCATTCTGTCATTTTTGAGATTGCATCCAAGTACTGCATTTTGGACTCTTTTGTCGACTATGATGGCTACTCCCATTTCTTCTAAGGGATTCCTGTCCACAGTAGTAGACATAATGGTCATCTGAGTTAAATTCACCCATTCCAGTCCATCTTAGTTCACTGATTCCTAGAATGTCGATGTTCACTCTTGCCATCTGTTTGACCACTTCCAATTTGCCTTGATTCATGGACCTAACATTCCAGGCTCCTATACAATATTGCTCTTTACAGCATCGAATCTTGCTTCTATCACCAATCCCATTCACAACTGGGTGTTGTTTTTGCTTTGGCACCATCCCTTCATTCTTTCTGGAGTTATTTCTCCACTGATCTTCAGTATCACATTGGGCACCTACTGACCTGGGGAGTTCATCTTTCAGTGTCCTATATTTTTGCCTTTTCATACTGTTCATGGGGTTCTCAAGGCAAGAATGCTGAAGTGGTTTGCCATTCCCTTCTCCAGTGGACCACATTCTGTCAGACCTTTCCACCATGACCCATCCATCTTGGGTGGCCCCATACAGCATAGCTTAGTTTCATTGAGTTAGACAAGGCTGTGGTCCGTGTGATCAGATTGGCTTTAGTCATTAGGGAAATAAAAATTGAAACCACGATGCTTTTTTTAAATATTTATTTTATTTTTGGCTGTGATGGGGCTTGGTTGCTGCGTGGGCTTTTCTCCAGTTGAGGAGAGCTGGGGCTGCTCTCTAGTTGTGGTGCAAAGGCTCCCCTTATTGAGGTCCTGGAGCTCTAGAGCAGAGGTTCAGTAGTTGTGGTACACAGGCTTAGCTGCACCGTGACATGCGGGGTCTTCTGGGATCAGACCCATGTCTCCTGCATTGGCAGGGGGATTCTTTACCAGTGAGCTACCAGGGAAGCCATCACAAGGCCTTTTATTTCTTTTTCTTCTCCTATTGCACTGGTTAGAACTCCTAGTACTATTTTGGATAAGAGTGGTAAGTGTTGGCATTCTTAGCTTTTCCTGATCTTAAGAGAAAAGCTCAGGCTGTCACCACTGAATATGATGTTAGTTGTAAGTTTTTTGTAGATACTTGTCATCAAATTGAAATTTTCCCTCAATTCCTAGTTTATCAAGGTTTTTGTTGTTGTTGTTTTTTAATCATGATTAGCTGTTGGATTTTGTTCTCTGCATTTATTAAGATGATCATGTGATTTTTTGCTTATTTAACTTATATGCAGAGTACATCACGCAAAATGCCAGGCTGGATGAATCACAAGCTGATGAGTTGCTTTCTCCTACTGCTTTCAAGAGTTTGTGTTTGTCTTTTAGCAGTTTGACTGTCATGTGTCTAGGTATGAATATCTTTCTATATATCCTATTAAGATTCTTGGATTGGTAAATTAATGTTTTTCTCATAAAATCTGGAAAGTTTGAGGCCATTACTTTTTCAAAAAACTTTTTCCTGTTCCTTTTCGTGTTTCCTTTCTCCCAGATGTGTATGTATTATATGTGTATTCTTGATGGTATCTCATGGGTCTCTGAGGTGCTGTTAATTTTTCTTTATGCTTCTTTCCTTTCTGTTCTTCAGATTGGATAATGTTTACTGATCTATCTCTTCAAATTCACTGATTCTTCCTTTGGCCAGTTCGTATCTGCTGTTGAGGCCCTCTAGTGACATTTTCATTTTAGTTATTGTGTTTCCAACTCATAATTTCCATTGGTTTTTTAAGAATCATTTAAAGATATTGATAATCTTAACTTGTTGAGTCGTCATCACATTAAAAAAAATCTTTAAACATGGTTTCTTTTTGTCCTTTGGACATATTTACAGTAGCTGCTTTAATTCTTTGCCTGCTAACTCCATCATCTGATCCCCCTCAGGGACAGTTTCTAGGCACCTTTCTTTTTTTCCTGTGTATGTCCTAAATTTTTTGTTTCTTTGTCTGTCTTATAAAATTTTGTTAAAAACTGGGCATTCATAATATGTTGTAGTAAGTAACTCTGGACTCTGACCCCCTCCTTGCCTTACTGTATGTGTTTATTGATGTTGGCATTTGTTTGCTCAGTACCCAACCTGGATGAATTCTATACGGTCTGTTTTCCCTACAGTGTGTTGCCACTGGTATCTCTACTGGATTTTTTTAGTTTTATTGGCCACACTGAGGCATGTGGGATCTTAGTTCCCTGACCAGAAATGGAACCTGTGCCCCTTGCATTGGAAGCACAGAGTCTTAACCACTGGACTGCCAAGTAAGTCCCCTACTAGATTTTTAAAAAATCTTTTTTTTTTTTAGGGAATTCCTTGGTGGCTCAGTGGTTAGGACTCTGCACTCTCATGGCAGAGGGCTGAGGTACAATCCCTGGTTGGGGAACTTAGATCCCACAAGCCATGTGGCAAGACCAAAAATAAAACCTTTTTTAATATGCAAGCCTGGTTTCCTAAGACTTATCCCTGGGCCATTATAGTTTAATGGCCAACCAGTTATTGGTTAGCAATTATGCTTAAGTCTACTGAACCAGTAAGGCCTCCACCCTTTGCAGTTAGCTCAAGCAGTTTATTGTTTGGGCCTGGCTTTTTCCTTGCACAAAGCCTCTTCTTCAGTCAGACAGGAGTATATAGCTGTGGCCAACTCTGATCTTTTCTTGCTATATGCACAGCCTAGCAAATTACTATCTTATCAAGGCCCACATGGCTAGCTCATTTACTGAATTTCTTTGTTAAATTTATGGCTGGACTATTGCTTTCTGCAACCAACTATATCAGGCAGCCAAGATATAGGTTTCTACCCAGTTGTTTGGGGCTTCCCTGGTGGCTCAGGCAGTAAAGAATCTGTCTGCAATGTGGAAGACCCAGGTTCAGTTCAACCCTTGGGTCAGTAAAATCTCCTGGAGAAGAGAAAGGTTACCCAATCCAGTATTCTTGCTTGGAGAATTCCATGGACAGAGGAGCCTGGCAGGCTATAGTGCATGTGGTAGAAAAGAGTCAAACTTGACTGAGCGACTAACACTTTCACCCAGTTGTTTGCTACTGTGATTACAATTGTTTTCTGGGGCTTTCCCTATTTCCCAGTCTAGTCAGCTCTCTCCAGAGTCTGTAGGAACTAGAGGCCCTCAAGGCCTACCAGGCTCTGGTGGAATTACCAGTGGGAGGAAGGAAATAAAAGTACAATACTGAAATCACAGACTCCCACTGGTCTTCTCATAGATGTGCAGTTCTTTTTTTTTTTTTTTTTTAATAAGTGCTTTTCAAATATGGTATGAAATTTGATCAACTTCCAGAGTCCTGAAATGGTTGCTTTTAACAATTCTGTCCAGTTTTATCTTTGCTCTTTTGGGAAGAAATTTGGTGAGCTCCTCAATCTGCTGTGCCACAAATCCCACCCACATATGTAAGTTTAAAATTTCCAGTAGCCACATTTCGAGATAGTTAAAAAGATAAAATTAATTGCAATAATATATTTAACCTGAAAAGAGAAAAAAAGAAAAAGTGTTAGCCTTAGTCTTTCAGTCCTGTCTGACTTTTTACAACCCCATGGACTGTACAGCCCACCAGGCTCCTCTGTCCGTGGAATTCTCCAGGCGAGAATGCTGGATCGGGCAGCTTTCCCCTTCTCCAGGGAATCCACCCAGGGATCTAACTGGTGTCTCCTGCATTGCAGGCAGATTCTTTACCATCTGAGCCACCAGGGAATTTGCCGTATTAGGCACTTATATGCAACCTAATATAATATAAAAAATATTATTTCAACATATCATCAATATTTTTAAAATTATGAATTAACTTTTACTTCTTTTCCCCTAAGTCTTTGAAACCTGGTGTGTCTTTTTCCTGTTATAGCACGTTTTAATTCAGACCACACTTCAGCAATCAAGATGTGACAACTGGCTGCCATACTGGACACACAAGGATGGATATTTGATCTTAGGAAATAGGGATTTTTCAGGTGTGTTAATGATATTGCTCTAAAAATATCCCCCTGTCTTTGGGGGATACTGAGATACTTAAGGATGAAATGGTAAAATGAAACTTGGTTCTGCTAGAGGAGAAACTTTCCCTCTTCCCTTTTGGGACTGTGTTTTAGGGGTCCTGCAAATAAAATTGACAAAAGATAGGTGAACAGGAAGACAGTATATTCACACCCTCTAGTGATACAGAGGACCGACACTCAGTAATCAGAGGTAGAGGTTTCTGTAACCGAAGATAACAGGAGAAAGGGAGGGAGAAGGGGAAAACGAGGATCAATCGGTTTCTTTAGGAAAGGGAAGAGAGTATTTAGGAGAACGAGCAGGAGGTAAGGTTGTTACATTCGCTAAGCCGGTGACTCTCGCATGTCTTAAGTTTACAATGAAGAACCCTGTGGGTCTGGGAGGTCGAGTGCGGCGTTTTGGGGCCCGCGGGCCAGGAATTCCACGCGGTGTTTGCTTTTCGAAATAAAACAGATTTTTGGTCCTTCGAAGACTTTTATGAGATTCCGCGTGGGGGCGGAGGCGAGGACTTTAGCCCCGAGCCTCTGCTGGGGAGGGCGGGAGTTCGGGTACGGTGGCACCCGGGCGATAACCAGCCCCCTCAAGCAAGGGGAGAGCCCCAGCGGCCCCTGTCCGGCCCTACCGCTGCGAAGCTGCCCCACCGCGCCGGGCGGAGTCGACTTCTAGCCTACGACCCCCACTCCGCACACGGCCCCTCCGCCGCGCTGCGGGCCCTTCAGCAGCCGGGCGCGGTTTCCCGGGAATGCGTTTCTCGCAGCACCGCAGGCCGCCCGGAACGGCCTGACGGAGCACCTCCCAGCGGCCCCAGCGCGGAGCCCTGGGCCCGGCGGTGGCCCGGTGGCGGCCCCAGCGTGGCGGTCTTAAGCCGTGGCGCGAGCCCAGGAGCCCCACTCCGAGGTACCCTAGCCGCATCCCCGGAGCTCCCGGTGGGGACCCTGGCGGGACCCTGGCTATCCCCCCCCGGCCCCGAAGGGCCCAGCTGCGCAGAGAGGAGCTTCGACCCGGCTCGGGCGCCCAGGTGGCTCGGCTCCGCCCAGGTAGGTAGGTTCCCTTCAGGTTTGACCCGCGGTTCTCTGGGGCCCCGGGGCTCTTCCTTTGGGTGGAGGTGGAGGGCCCTGCGCTCGGCGCCTCGTGTCCAGGCCTCTATGGGCATCATATTGATTTTTACATGTCGCTTCACAGTTCCCGAAAATAAACCCACAGCTGGGCGCTTAGGCAGTTGTTAAGCCGATGACCCTGCTTAATAATTCCCAAAGTAGTACAGGAGGTGGATGTTCTCTGACAGTCCCTCGCTCGTTACGATCTGATCCTTTGAGGTTTCAGTTGTAATTCCCAGGCTACCTACCACCTGTTAAGTAACTGTAGGGATCGATGGCTCTGATAAGGTTGGCCAGGCGTGGGTAAGAGAAGCCAGAGGGAACGTACTCTTAGTGCTTTTATACATTTGACACCCAGAGGAGGGCACAGTGTCTGAGTGACTGCCATGGGCTGCTTGGTGGGCCCGGAGGGCAGCGTCACCACAGGGTGGTCCTGCCTTGGTGGGGATCTCCAGGTCTTGTGGGTTGTAGCTGCCTTTTGTGATGGCCTCCCCTGACAGGCAAAGCACTATCAATCACTGTTCCATTTACTCTTCATGCCAGTCCTGCCAGGCAGACATCTTAATCCTGCTAAGAAGTGAGAGGTTAAAGCTCAGAAAGTTTGAGTAACCTGCCCATGGTCTCCACTGGAAGGCGACAGCAATGAGGCGTCAGCTCCTGGCCTGCATCAGCCGACACCCTTAGCACCCGCGTTTGTGACCGTCAGGCAGCGCTAGAACAGCCTTGAGGGGGGTCACCTCCTGCATCTGTGCTCCACTGGCTGCGGCTGAGCCCATGGTCTTGCCCTTCAGTGTGGAGGCAATGCCAAAGCTGGAAGGCTTTGAGTTCTGGAGCCGTACCCTGGGGGGGGCCCGCCACGTGGTGGCCCCCATGGTGGACCAGAGCGAGCTGGCCTGGAGGCTGCTGAGTCGCCGACACGGGGCCCAGCTGTGCTACACACCCATGCTGCATGCCCAGGTTTTTGTCCGTGATGCCAACTACCGCAAGGAGAACCTGTACTGCGATGTGTGCCCCGAGGACCGGCCTCTCATTGTACAGGTTAGCAGCCCAGCCTTCAACGCTGGCCAAGAACCTTTTCCTGGGCCTTTCCAGAAAAGGCTTCCCGGCTTTCCGAGATCAGAGGGGCAAGGGCAGGCCAGTTCTTACAGAGGTTGATCTCTTCCCAGTAGCTGCCTCAGACTTTTGGCAAATGGATGGCTTGGGTGCTGTGGAAGATTTGCAGCCCCTCCCTCCCTGCCCTTGACATCACCCTAGGTGCCCCCTCTTTATCAGACAGACAGAACAGCTCTGCTCTTGGCAAAATCAGTGATACTGGCTTTCTGCTACATCTGGGAGGATTGTGTGAATCTGTAACTTGCTCTGCTGATGGCATGGGGGTGCATCCTAGCTTGGTCATGTTGCTTTTTTTTTTGGCCACACTGTGTGGCATGTGGGATCTTAGTTCCCCAACCAGAGATTTGAACTCGTGTCCCACGCAGTGAAAGCATGGCGTCTTAACCACTGGACCACCAGGGACGTCTCTAGCTTGGTCATATTGTAAACATCTAAGATAGGATACCATCCTGCAGTCATCCGGGGTGTACCCCCACTGGGTCACCTATGAACCCCTGGGCAGCCCCAGTGCCAGGGCCTGGCTGGGGCTTGTGGCAACTGTCATGTCTCTTCCAGTTTTGTGCCAATGACCCAGAGGTGTTTGTCCAGGCGGCTCTTTTGGCTCAGGACTACTGTGATGCCATCGACCTGAATTTGGGCTGCCCACAGATGATTGCCAAACGAGGTAAGAGTTCCTGTTCTGGGGTTCTGCGTTGAGTACTGGCTTTTGGCTAGGGCAAGGCTTGGAGTGCAGAGATGCCAGATGTGTGGGTGAGCTGGCTGAGGGCCTTCCTCTGGCAGCTTTCTGATGTGGGCCCTTTCTTTGTTCCTCCCTCTGCAGGGCGGCCCTTCTTGGTCACTGGGGATAGGGGACAAGGTTCACCTGGCCGTCAGGGGCTTGTTACTTCCTCCATGCTCAGGAAGTTGTGGGGCTCCCTCTGGATAAATGCCTTTTGCTGAAGAGTCCCTCCTCCACCCTTGTGCTGCCTCGGGCACCAGTGGCCACTGCCCTGGCATCTCAGCCTTTCTCCCTCACTGGCCTGAGGAGTTCCTGGTTGGTCAGAGATCACGTGGGGTGCGCACTCAGCTCAGCACCCTTGAGTTCAGGCCACTGAACTAAAAGAACGTGGCCAGGCAGGTCGAGGCCAGTGTGGATGCAGGGGGAGGGTGCAGAGGCTGTGCTTGTTCTTTGCAGGTCACTATGGCGCCTTCCTGCAGGAGGAGTGGGACCTGCTCCAGAGAATGAGTGAGTTGGCTGTGTGCTGCCCTTGGGGACTTGGGGCCACATTGTGGTTGGGTGGCAAGCCCGAGACAGCCTAGCAGGACTCAGGAGAGGACAGTAGCTGGCAGAGTCCTCCTGGCCTTGGTGTGCCCTCCCCCTTCCTGCTGTGGAGGGCAGCTATGAAGTCGCCTGTCCCATACCTGTTGCCCTCCTTCGAACCAAATAGACGGTACTGGAGGGAGGCATCCTTGCCTGGACCACCTCTTCCAGTGTGGTTGGAGGCACAACTCACAGCTCCCTGTTACCAATGCGGGACGTCTCTGGAGCCTGTGTTCCTTTGGGGGGCTTAGCCATGGGTCCCCACAGCCTACTTGAAGCTGGCAGCACAGTTCTCTCAGGAGCCGACTCTGCCCTTCCCCAGTTCTGCTAGCCCACGAAAAGCTTTCTGTTCCTGTCACATGCAAGATCCGCGTCTTCCCAGAGATTGACAAGACCGTGAGATATGCCCAGATGCTGGAAAAGGCTGGCTGCCAGGTGAGGACCATGGGCTTCCAGGGCTCCATACTGCTTCCGCACTTCCAGAAACGCTCCTTGAGGGCTTGCCCCTGGGATGGGCAGGAATCGGCGACCTTTAGGTGAGGCCTGATGCAGGCAGGGAAGTCCCATGCTTGCGTCCAGGAGGCCAGTATTGCCTAGGGGTGGTGCTGAGCCTGAATCACCTTCTCCCCACCCACCCCTACCAGTCCTGGAGTCAGGCTGGTGCTTGCTCCTCCCTCACACCTTTGGCCTTGGCAGCACTCCTGCTGCCACTGCAAAGAGGACTGGCCCTTGAAAGCATTTGGGCTCTCACTTCCACATCCTGGGTGGCATAGAGGAACAGCTCTGACATGGGAGTCCTAGGCAGCACTCCCAGGGTGTCAGCTGGCTCAGGTGTGGCCCAGAGGAGTGAGGGAAGCTGACGCCCAAGAAGCCAAGGGCAGAGGGTCCCCTGGAGTGTTGGGGGCTGCAGCTGAAAGCGGAGCTGCAGCAGGTGCTCCTGTGTCCTAGTTGCTGACTGTCCACGGGCGCACCAAGGAGCAGAAGGGGCCCCTGTCAGGCACCGCGTCCTGGGAGCACATCAAGGCCGTGCGGTGAGTGGACACGGTGAACCCAGAGCGGGAGACGGCCCAGCCCCAGGGCAAGACCCTCAGCCCTTTGGGCACGAGATGAGGGTGCAGGGCCTGAGGGTGAGCAGCTCAGTGGGAAGATGGGAGTTTGGGGGCCTGGTACTGCCCCCAGGGTTGGGGGAAACAGCATCCTTCTGAGCGTGTGCTCATCCTGTTCCCTGACAGGAAGGCGGTGGCCATACCTGTGTTCGCCAACGGGAACATCCAGTGCCTGCGGGACGTGGAGCGCTGCATCCAGGACACGGGGGTGCAAGGGGTCATGAGTGCAGGTGAGGCTGTGCCCTCGCCTGCAACTAGGCCACCACTGTCAGGTGCTGGAGGGGTCCGTCCACATCGTGGCACCACTGGCCCAGCTGAAGAGCCTCAGGCTTCACGCAGTCATCACCGAAGGCCCCATCTGCCCGACTGGCCAGCACTCTCAGGCCAGTGGCCAGCCTTGCCCTGGGGATGGCCAGGCACAGGGGCCCTGAGCCTTGCATCACCTTCCCCTGCAGAGGGAAACCTGCACAACCCTGCCCTGTTCGAGGGCCGCAGCCCTGCCGTGTGGGAGCTGGCCGAGGAGTACCTGGACATTGTGCGGCAGCACCCCTGCCCCCTCTCCTACGTCCGGGCCCATCTCTTTAAGCTGTGGCACCACACGTGAGTCAACCCCCGTGGCAGATGCTGTCTGATCTGAGCCTTGCCTGGGGCCTTTGGGGTTTTTAAGATAAGCTCTCCACAGACATTCACAAAATCACCACCTGCCACCAAGTCAGGTCTGGGAGGACCGCAGTGATGTGGTGAGGTGGGGGAGGAGGAGGGATTGTGCCCCTCTGTGCCCAAGGCTCAGGGTCAGCAGTTGGGAGGTGGGGGCTGAGCCGGCTCTCTGATAGAGCATCTGTATTAGGCTGCAGGTGCATCAGCAGCTTCGAGAGGAGCTCGCCAAGGTGAAGACCCTGGAGGGCATTGCTGCAGTGAGCCAGGAGCTAAAACTGCGGTGTCAGGTAGATGCTGGGCCACCATGTGGTGGGAGAGACTTGGTCTTGGGCCTCTTACTGAGGGCCCTTTGGGCTTTTCCAGGAGGATATATCCAGGCAGAAGGAGGGAGAGAAGCCTTCAGGAGGCTTGCCTTTCTTCCACTGGATCTGCCAGCCCTACTTCCGGCCAGGGTGAGCCTCCTGCACATGGGCTGACCTGGGTGGGAGGTGTTACACAGAGGAGGGCTTTTCTGCCTGCTGCCCAGCCTTGGTGGACGTGCTGGACGCTCAGCTCCATCCCTTGGTGACTAGGGGCCTCCTTCCTTATCAGCCTGTGCTGTTTTATTTAAATTGCTTTTTCCATATGATGCTTCTCTAAGGTCCTCTGACCATGAGAGGATTTGTCCTGGGATCAGCTAGACCCTCTCTAGCTTCCTCTGGACTTTCTCAAGTGAGGCTGGGCTGTCATCTGTAGCCACAGCCCTACCCAGGGTTCAGACACTGGTGTCCCAGTCTCCGTGCCGGCTGCTGCGGTCTCAGCAGAGTTGCACATACGTCCTCATCTAGGGACTGTGGCTGGTGGGCTGCCTCTCATGGGTGTCCCTCAGCTCTGCCCACCATCCCCGCTTTCAGGCCCAAGGAGGAGAGCAAGGAGAATGGGGGTGCCCGCAGCAAGCGGGCCCTGGAGGAGGAGGAGGGCACCACAGATGTCTTATCCAAGAACAAGCAGAAGAAGAAGCTGAGGAACCCCCACAAGACCTTTGACCCTTTGCTGAAGCGTAAGTGGCTCCCACCACTGGAGTTTGGGGAAAAGGCCAGCCCCTAACGGGTCCCCCAGGGTCACGTGGCTCTGCTGCTTCCTAAGCTGTGGGCAGTCCAGCAGGAAGGGCCCTGCTGCCCTTCCACATGCCCAAGGAGACTGGCGGGTTCCCTGAGGCCACAGCCAGCCAGCCATCCTGCCTTCCACTGTCCCTCAGCTGTTGCCCTAGGGCAGCTAGAGAGGCAGGAGTAGGGCTAGGGGCTGCCGTGCCCAGGAAGGACCTTCGAGTGGGAGGCGTACAACATGGGCCATGGAACCCATGGGTCTTGGGTGAGTGGGATGAGGTTTCCCAGTAGGACCATGTATGCTGTGTCCTCTACCCACCCCAAGAGAGCAGGGACACCTACCAAAGGCTCCATGAAAAGGTGGCAGTGGTGGGTGGCCTCGCCTAGTTCCAACAGCACCTCCTTTTGCTCTTTTCTCAGCAAAATACGCAAAGTGTGATCAGTGTGGAAACCCAAAGGTGAGTCCATCCGTCCTGGCTGTTAACACCTAGGGCAGAGCTCAGCCCCAGAAGTGGTGGGGACCTGCACGGGCAGTCCTTTTTCTATCTGTGCTGGTGGCAGCCGGGTCACCGCCCATGGTAGGGGGGCTTCTTTCCTGTAAAGTAGCTCCGCCTGGCCTCAGGACAGCTCTTCCATGCTCCTGGACACTCACTCAGGCTACAGGGTGACTGAGGAAGGGGTATTAGCCCCTGGCTCACAAGCTTTTCTGTGTCCAGGGCAATAGGTGTGTGTTTAACCTATGCCGGGGCTGCTGCAAGAAGCGAGCTTTCAAGGAGACTGCCGACTGCCCAGGTGAGGAGCGCCTGCCGCCATCAGCACCACCCCGTTCCCCAGTGGGCAGTGGAGCCTCAGCCTCCTGAGCCCCATTTCCCTCCTCCTGCCCCTCTACCAGGTCACGGACTGCTTTTTAAAACCAAATTGGAGAGGTCTCTGGCCTGGAAGGGTGCCCAGCCTCAGCTGCAGGAACCACAGCAGGCCGGGCCTGGAGAACCAGGTGGCTTCCCTGAGGTTGTGGGCGGTGCCCTGGCCTAAAATGGGCAGCTACTGCCCCATGTGCTACCCCCCAGGCCTGCTGCTGAAGCCTCAACTGATGTCCCACTTAAGAAAATGCCTTTACTCAGGGAACCTCCTGCTACTTCACACGGAAGGACAAGCTGGTCTTCCCTTCGGCCCATGTTGGGGGCCCGGAGATGCTGTACTGAGGAGCAGGCTCCCAGGCTGGACCTGCCTTCCTCACAGCCCGCGTGTGTTCAAAATGAACAATAAACCATTTCAAAGATGGGATGTTCCCAGGCTTTTTGATAACCTGAGTGTTACTGGGGCCAATGGGGGCTGACCTTAGAACAGGGGAAGTGGGCAAGGCACCTCCTGCCTTCATCTTAGCCATGGAGACCTGCCTAAGGGAGGGCCACGTGCTGGCCTCCACCCCGCAAAGCCAAGTGGAGTGTGAGGAAGGGGGCCCCGTGGAGACAGGAAGGAGTGGTACCAGGGGCTGTTCTCAGGCTGCCCTTTAATGGACTAAGATTCAACAACGCTGCAACCTCAAACGATGCATCAGCATGGAGGCTGGGAGGCAGTGCTCCCAGTGGGGGCCCCAGGTGACATGTGGGTGAGCCCTGTGGGCTTCTCCTTCAAGGAAAGCCCGCCTCCTCCCCAGGCCCCCCACACAAGGTGCAGCGAGAGGGAGGGGGCACAAGAATCTGGGCACGTGGCAGCCCAGGCGGGGGCACCAAGGACTAGCGTCAGTCAGCAGCCAGACCCCTGCAGGTGGGCCACAGGCAACACCTCGGGGGGTGCCGCGGGAGCAGATGAGAGGCCCAGGAGTCCGAGGGTGGGGGGTGGGCAGGGTGGGGGTACGCAGACCATCCTGGAGGTGGAGGTTGCTCTTACATGTTGGTGCTCATCCGGGACTGGCTGTTGGCCGGTGTCAGCTCCCCTTGGCTCCCTTCCCGGGGAGGGGACTGCAGTGGAACCAAGGCTCAGACCAGGAAGGTGTGTGTACCCGTCCCATCCCTCCAGTCCCAGGGCTGTCCCTGCCCACACCTTGACGTGGATCTGGTTGCGCAGAACGGCCGCCCTCAGGATCATGGCTTTGGCACGGCGCTGGAACTCCTTGCCCATCAGCAGAGACTTCTCAAAGGTGGTGCTGCGTTGATCTACGTCCCGGGCATACAGGATCTGTGGAGGTGCAAGCTTCAGTGGGGCCCAAGGTCCCTCTCCCGCACCCCACGGCCCTGAGTCCGGCCACCTTGCTGTGGGAATCGATGCGGGCGTTGATGAGCCCCTCCAGGATGAGCTGCGTCAGCTCATCCTCCAGCGCCGCCACTGTGGTATTGAAGGCTGTGGCCATCTTGCGCATGTCAGCTGACACGTAGGGGCTGAAATACTGCAGAGCAGAGGGAACTGAGTTACTCAGACGCCTTCATAGCGCCCTGCCTCAGCCTCAGCCTCCACCAGAATGCTTACCTGAATGAGGGCCCGGTTGCGAATCTGTGTGTACAGGGTCCTGACGTGGGGAGCCAGGTACATGTCTAGCAGCAAGTTGTCCTGGCGAGGACAGCCAGTCAGGGACAGCTTGCCCCAGGCCTTCTGAACTTGCCCACCCTTCCAGCCAGGCCAGGCCCCTCACCTTCATCTCATCCAGCATTTTCAGGCATGAGGCATACTTGGACTCGTAGAATTTGAAGATGATGTCCCGAACCTGTGGCTCCAGCTCCAAGAACAACTTGAACGAGCTGCAGATGCCAGATTCCTCAGAGCTGGCCCTGCCTACCCACCTGCCCTGGAGGAGGCCAGGGGCACAGGAGCAGAGCTGCAGGGCCCAGCACCCGACCCTCCACCCACCTGCTAGAGATGACATTGCGCTGCAGCTCCTGCCGGTCAAAGGTGGCCAAGGCGCACAGGCCGCCGTACACGGCCACGTTGCTGGGGGAGAGCAGCTGAGAAGCAAGGGAGGTGATCAGAGACCAGGGGTCAACGGCAGGCAGCACAGAAGTCTGGGCCAGGCCCACCCTATCTCACCCATCGCCCCCTCAGAATGCCTAGGACCTCATGAGGATGAGCCCCCAACAAAGAGCCCAACTCTTGAGCCCTCAGCCTACTTCCCAAGGCCCAGTGAGGTCTCCTCCCCAGAGACCTCACGTCCCTCACCTCAGGGAAGTCGCAGTGGTCGAAGGAAGCCAGCAGAAAGCACTTGGCTGCCTGCTTGTACTTGCGTGCTGCCAACTCAGCCAGGCCTGGGGGCGGCAGGGGGGAGGATGAAGCCCAGAGGAAGCTGCCTGTCAACAGGCGCATCTGGGACAGAAATGCTGGCAAGGGAGAGGTAACCTCATCGGCCAGCATCAGCAGCTTTCTGGGAAAGCCAGGCACCCAAGGAGGCCGAGCAGCTGCTGTTACTACTGCAAAGGGCACCTGAGCTGTTCAGCTGACAGGGTGGGAATGGAGTGAAGGTGGGGATGGGGATGGAAGTGGGGGTAACCAGCCAGGACGGCAGCTATCAGAAGGCAATGCCTCTACCCCCAACCACGGGTTCCTACCTCCTGACCTCCCTGAGAGGGACATGAGTCAGGCAAGTGTCTGGTGCATGCAGCACAGGTTTGGGGCTTGTGCGTTTCCTGGGCTGGGGTCAGTTGGGGTGCCCTCCTGCCCCCATGCCCCCGGGTCCTCACCTGCCGCACATTTGAGCTTGGTGAGGATAGCCTGAGTCTGGGTGTCACGCTCCCCACGCTGCTGCAGGAGAAGGTGGCACAAGTGAGCGACGCATGCCCTCCATACCCTCAACTCCCAGGCACCCGGCTCCAGCCTGAGAGGAGCAGTCGCAGACTCCAGGAAGACAGGGCCCACCAGGGTCAGTAGTGGTCAGGGCTCCTGGATCAGGGTTTGAGGGGCGGAGAGCTATCTTTTTACCTCAGCGATTTCCGGGGTAGACTCTGCCTTGCTGACGTAGCTCAGCACATGAGACCAATTCTGCAAGTAGACGCTGACCTGGCAGGCAGGTGGGATGCACTCAGCCTGGGCGCCCCCTCCTGGTCCACTGGCATTGCTGCCCCGTGGCCACCCACCCTGGGCCCACCTTGATGACGTTGAGGCACATGTTAATGACGTGCTTGGCGCTGGTGCAATAGTCCCGGGCCCGGGAGTAACACTTGAGGGCGTTGCTGAGATCCCCACAGTCCAGATAGTGGTCACCCAGGTCATCATGTCCACGCCTGTGGGTCCGGGCACAAGTGGTCACTGGTTGGGCCATAGGACTGGCTGTCCAACCCTCGACTCCAAGGGCACACCTGAAGCTCTCTTGATGAAGCCCACCCCTCAGCCCCCTGGGCATACCTGATGCTCTCCTTGATAGAATTGCCCTTGTAGTTCTTCAGATCTGTGTCCAACTTCTCCAGCTTCAGCAAGGCCTTCTTTCTCGTGGCCTCCACCCAAGCTGTGTCCAAGGGTGGGGGCTCCACGCCACTCTCAGGGATGGCATCAGGCGCATTCTGCAGCTCCCTGAGGGAGGACCTGGCCATCAGGGGCCCACGTGCAGGGGGGGCGGGTGCCTCCCAGCGGCCCTCACCCCCATCGGGAGAGCGCCCAGGTGGCACAGGGGCAGCTGTGACAGCAGGAGCCCGCAGCCTGGCGGGAAAGCCCAGCAAGAAATAAGTCACACAGCTATGCCGAGAAGCCAGAAGTTGCCATCTCCACAGGCTCTGCCCAGTGTCAGAACTGCACACGCACACACACACGCATGCAGGTGTGGAAAGAGCCTGAATGCTCAGCAGGGAGAGTGAGAATCTCGCCCACTGAGCCATTCCCCACCCCCTCCTGGCTTTTCAACAAGAAAGCCAGATTACTGTGTTCTGGAGCCAAATGCTGCAGGAGCACAAGAAAGGCCTCTGCCTGGGCTGGCCACACACTACACCCTGTCCCTGCCCCACCTTGCTGAGCCCTGGCCTCACCTGGCAGCCTCTGAGAGCTTGCGGTGGATCTCCTCGTACATGTCCACATTGAAAGTCCTCTGCACAAAGGACAGGGCCATCTTCAGGGCCTCCACTCGCAGCGGGGGGCAGTGGTCAGCAATGAACTGCAGTCGCTCGATACGCATCAGGCCGCTATAGCTGGCCGCATACTGCTCAAGATCCTGGGGGCGGAGGTAGATTGTGCAAGCTGGGACCCTGGACCCCAAGCCCCCACCAGTGGGTCAGGAGCCGGGACACGTGGGCACCAAATCAACCACTGTCTGGGGTCTGAGGAAAGACCACTCAGGATGGGCCAGTGCAGGAGCCCGGAGTAAAGCTCTGCCCTGGGGGTGAATGGTCAGAGCCATGTGGGCAGCCAGTCACCAGGCTGAGCAATGAGGCAGGGCTTCCCAAGGTGGGCCGCAAGGAAGACCTGTCCAGGCAGTGAGACTTGACCTTCAGGGGGCCAGGCACAAGGTGCTTCTCCATGTCAGGGAAAAGCAGTTGCAGGGTCTGGAGGAGGCCAGCAACCCATTAAAAATGGGCAACTAGATATTGTAGTCCATTTGGTGGCAGAGTCAGACATGACTGAGCAACCGAACAACAACAAAGAAAGTCTAAACGTTTCTGAGTTAGAAAAAGATGTGGTCAGGGAGCCTAGCCTAGCCTGGACTTCCTAGCAGGACTGACACTCCAACCAGCCCCTTGACCCACCCCGGAGGAGAGCCTGTCAGACTCCATACCAGGGTCGGGTTCTCCACCACGTAGTTGACATCAGGGGCATTCTGCGGGTCCTCCTGGGGGTCCACGTCAATCTGCATGGGCTCCACGGCCCCCTGCAACACGGGCAGTCATCTTGGCACCTTGAGGAGGAGAAGCCCAGAGAGGGCGAGAGGCCCTCACTGTGCCCAGCTCAGCTCTGTCCGCCATCTCCCAGGCGGGCGGGATCCTGTCCCAAGACCCTACCCACTGCCCACCAAGTCCAGCGCCGCCACACCAGGGATGGGGCTTCTGGCCAGACTGTTGGCTCAAGAGCTGAACGCTCGACCGGACCATGATGGCCCATCTCTGGGGCGGGAACCAGACGCCGGAGGACCACTACCCAGGGACCCCAAGGGTCGCTACGCGCTCCCAGCCACCATTCTGACAGCAGCCTCCTCCAAGCCACGGGGAAGACACGGGCGGCCTCCACCCCGGCGCGGCCGAACAGCCGAAGCCGCAGCGCCGGGCGAGTCCCGCGGCTGAACCCAGCCGCAGTCGCGGCCGGGAGACGGGAGTGGGGCACCTGGGCGCCCTGCGCGGCCCGGCGGGCGGGCGGGCGGGCTGGTCCCGGCCCCTGTCCTGGAAGGTACCTCATAAAGCAGCGTACAGGCCGACAGGCTGGCGCTCAGGCTGAAGTCCCCGGCCGTGCCTGGCAGGAAGAGCTCTGACCTACCGCTGGGAGGGGTGCAGTGCACATCTGCCACTGACGACGCGGCCTCACGGGGGGCCGGGCCACCCCGCATTCTGTCCTGACTCTCTGCACCCCCCGACCCTGACACAGAGCTGGCTGGCTGCTGAAGGAGAGAGAGCGTTAGCGCGCCGGGCCTGCCGGGGCCGACGGGCGGGACGCTGCGGCCGGAGCCCGGGCGCGAGAAGGACGCCGCGCGAGGGGCGCGCACGGCCGGCCCCGCTCCGGCCCGGCGGCGGGGGCGCGGAGGGGCCGCCGGCCGCGGCTCGTTACCTGCAAGTTAAACACCTGAACCGGCAGCGGCATCTTCGCCCACCCCGCCGCGGCGCACCGTCCACTTCCGGGGCAGCGCGGCCGTGACTTCCGGGTCGCAGCGTGGGCGGGGCGGCCCTTAAAGGGGCCGCGGCGCGCCTGGCCGGGCGGTGCCCGCGGGTCCCGCGGCCGCATGAGCCGCGCGCGGGGGGCGCTTTGCCGGGCCTGCCTCGCGCTGGCCGCGGCCCTGGGTGCGCTGCTGCTTTTGCCGTTGCCGCTGCCCCGCGCGCCTGCGCCCGCGCCAGCCCCGACCCGGACCTTGGCCCCCGGCTCCGGCCCGCGCGCGCCCCCTGCCCGGCCCGCCACCGCCCCCCGCCTGCGGCCGGACGACGTCTTCATCGCGGTCAAGACCACCCGAAAAAACCACGGGCCGCGCCTGGGGCTACTGCTACGCACTTGGATCTCCCGGGCCCGACAGCTGGTGGGTCCGTCCGGGGACCCCGCCGACTCCGGAACCCCTGCTGACTCGGGACACCACCACCCCCACCCCAGCCTCCGCCTCTGGCAAACTCGCACGCCCTGAGATCCCCGCTCCTTCATCCTCAAACTTGCATCCTGCCCTGGACCCCACCCAGGATCCACCCCAAGACCCCCTACCCACAGATGTGTCCCCAGCATGGCTGTCAGGCCCCAGGCCTGAGAATGCAGGGACCCAGGACCCCCAGTGCCCACCCTCTCCTGCCCCTTCTCAGGCTCTAGTCTTGAGTGGGTTCTCCCAGCTTCTGGGCTGAGACCCCAGGAACGCCTCCAGCGAGCGCAAGCCTGGCCCTAGCAGGCCTGGGGATGCTGCGGGTAGAGGAGGCTGTCCCTGGTTCAGCACCCTCCCTTCTGGATCCCCAAGCCCAGGCTCGCCTGTCCAGCTTCATTCCCCCTTGCTCACCAGGCCAAGGCCCTGCCAGGCCCAGAGTCCCTGGGGTGGGGGGCTGCCCCTTGAAACCTCACAGGCCATCTCTCTGCAGACGTTTATCTTTACCGACGGGGACGACCCTGAACTACAGCTCCAGGGAGGTGAGTGCCCTCCCCAGCCCAACCTGGCTGCCGTGTCTGAGGGGTCTCGGTCTAGTGCCATGCAGCCCCCTGCTGTGTACACAGGTCCAGGAGTTAAGGCACCTGCTTAGGGTCATAACAGCTGGTAGAGAACAGAGCCTGGCATCCAGGGTCCACCCTTCCAGCCATGCTCTGGTCACTGGCTGACTTCCCAGGGCCTCTGGCTGGAGCCACGTCCCCTGAAGAAGGGCCAGCAGGGAACCATGCCTTCCAGGCCTGCCCAGATGGGGATGGTCCAGGCTCTCAGTCCTGTTTCCCAGTGGGTTTGCTTTCATGGGATTCCAAGTAGTTGTCATCTGCCTGGACCTCGGATGGCGGCAACAGGGTCAACTGAGTGAGGCCAAGACAGGACTACCATTGGGTCCGACTTCACGGTCTTGAACAGGATAGGCCTTGTGCCGGCCAGCCAGCAGCATTTAGCCCAACTTTAGTGGGGTGGGCTGGCAGCAGTTCTCACCCCGGCTCTCATGCTTCCATTTCTCCAATGGGCAGGTGGCCACGTCATCAACACCAACTGCTCCGCCGTGCATACCCGCCAGGCTCTGTGCTGCAAGATGTCAGTGGAATATGACAAGTTTATCGAGTCTGGACGCAAGTATGCGGTGGCCCAGGGCCAAGGGAGGCTGGTCCCCAACTTGGGTCAGGGGCTCCCCTGCTCCCACCCTCTGTGCCCAGCCTGGCTCCAGATTTCTACACATTCCCAGGTGGTTCTGCCACGTGGATGATGACAATTATGTGAACCCCAAAGGCCTGCTGCAGCTGCTGTCCACCTTCTCACCTAGCCAGGACATCTATTTGGGGCGGCCCAGCCTGGACCACCCCATCGAGGCTACTGAGAGGATCCAGGGAGGTGGAACCGTGAGTGCTGGGGCAAAACGGGCAGGGGCAGCTGAGAGTATGGAGACCCCAGCAAGGAAGGGCTGGGGCTGATGCCCAGTCCACCCAGAGGCGGTGTTTTGGTAACTGGGACAAGTCAGGAGGGGCTGGAGCCACAGGCAACTGAGTTTTAGAAGCCCTTGTCCTCTTGTCCCTTTGGAAGCTTCTGCCCCTGGGCCTGGGAGCAGTTAAGGGACAGTTTAAGGATGACCCTCAGAGTGTCCAAATGAAGAGTTAGGGTGACTAACCCTGACTAGTGGCTCCCTCCTTTTCAGGTGACCACGGTCAAGTTCTGGTTCGCTACCGGTGGGGCCGGGTTCTGCCTGAGCAGAGGCCTTGCTCTCAAGATGAGCCCATGGGCCAGGTGACGGAGGCGTGGCGGGAGGGAAGCAGGTGCTGGCTGCTGTGGGTGGGGGGTTGGGGTTCCCCAAGGCTGGAGAGGCACTGACCTGTCCCCCCTTCCGCTCCTCAGCCTGGGCGGCTTCATGAGCACAGCCGAGCGGGTACGGCTGCCAGACGACTGCACGGTGGGCTACATCGTGGAGGGGCTGCTGGGCGCCCGCCTGCTGCACAGCTCACTGTTCCACTCCCACCTGGAGAACCTGCAGAAGCTGCCACGCGACACCCTGCTCCAGCAGGTAGGCCGTCTGGGCCCCTGCCGCGTCCATGGCCGTCCCTGCATGGGGGCCTGCCCCGTGGCCCCCCCAGCTGAGCAAGGGCTCAGGGAGGGATTCTGGCGAGACAACCATGGGTCCCAGCATGGCAGCAAAGTTAAATGGACCCCGAATCCAGGCTGCTGGGACCCAGAGTCCCAGCCGTGGGGGATCCCCAGGCTCACATGAGGGCCTGTTGTAAAGAACAGCTACTGTACCTTCCCAGGGGGCGGCCCTGGGCAGCAGGGCTAGGGACAGTGGTCTGGGCGTGACCAGTGTTATAGACCTGGCCCAGGCAGGGAGTCCAGGCCCTCTCGCCCCTACACTTGTGCCAGCGGCCTCCCCCACGTGTCTGCTGTGCTCGCCGTGCCTCTCAGCCCCCGTCAGGCCCCATCACCTTTCTGTGGTGTTCCTGAGCTTGCCCTAAGAATGCTGACTCCTGGCGGGGCAGTGGGGACACTGGAATCCCGGAGGCTAAGCAGCGTTTCTGCTGGAGAACAAGGTAGGAGGCGCCGGCCCTGAGAGTGACTCTGCTTCCTCTCCTCTCCCAGGTCACTTTGAGCTACGGGGGACCCGAGAACCCTCATAATGTGGTGAATGTGGCTGGGGGCTTCAACCTGCAGCAGGATCCCACGCGGTGAGCGGGCGGTGGGGAGGAGTGCTGGGGCCAGCCCACCCCTCCAGCAGCCTGACCCCCGCTTTCCTCCCAGGTTTAAGTCCATCCACTGCCTTCTCTACCCGGACACGGACTGGTGTCCTGTGCAGAAGCAGAGCGACCTCGCTCCTCGGTGATCCTGACCCAAAAGCCTGGCTCTGCCCCAGGTGCAAGTGGGCGAACAGTGCTGCCCCCTCCTGGGCTCAATTAGCTACTCCAGGCGGCGACAGCCGGGCCCTCATCCAGGGAGAGACGGGCGCCCAACAGGCGCTCCAGCTAAACGGCAGGCCTCCCCACAGCCCCGGGCGGGCCCGGGTAAGCTGGCGCTGTGGGAGAGGAGGACAGTGCTGGGGGCCTGGGAGGGGGCTGGCATCTGCCTCCCAGGGCTCCATCCTGTTCCTCACCTGCTGGAGAGAGGATTCTCTGCCAGGGTCGGGTGTGAGATGCTGCCCCCTAGAGGTGACTGTCGGACGCCTTACTTGCTGTTCTCTTGGGATGCCACCATTCCCACACCAGGTCTGGAGCCCAGCCAGGGCCTCTGCCTCCACGGGGAACTGCACACAAGGGTGCAGACCCTCTGGACAGCTGTGCTCTTGGGTGCAGCTTACTCCTGGCCAGGTTGTCTCCATTCAGAGGCCACCTTCTTGGGGTCTCTTGGCCGAGAGGTCCTTCCTGAGGGACCTCGAAGACACTTTTCCTCCACTCTGACTCTTTGCTCAGTACTTTCCATCCTTCCCCCCTCCTGGGGGCTGAAAGTCCATGAAACAGCAGGAGCCTCTTGTTTGGGGCCCCCTCTGCAGTGAGACGTCCCCATCCCACCAATCGACCCACATTGACCTTGACAGTGCCTTTCCACAGGAGGAGGAAACAGAACAAGGGGAGCCAGCACCTGCCTTCTGGTCTCTCGCGCTGCTATTGCAACAAGTGAATAAAGGCTTGATTGTTACTCTCTGTTGGTCATTGTGTTAATTAACCAGTGACACCTGGCAGCTCAGCTTCAGGAAGGGCCACACAGCATCCAGCTCCTTCCCATGAAGGCACTGTCCCGAGACTAGCCCCCTCCCAGGCAGATCTGTGTTCCGTACAGCCTTGCTGGCCCAGCTGAGCCTAAAGCTGCCCACTGGACTCTTCAGTGTGAGCTGAAGAGTATATGGGTTGTGGAGGTGGTGTTCCTGCAGGGAATGATGCAGTCAAGGCAGACCTTGCTCCAGAAGGCAGACTGCCTGTTAAGACTTGCATACTGTGGAACTAGAGTGTGTATGTGCGCCAGCATGCACAGAACCATACGTTGAGTTCATGTGCCTCTGTCTGTGGGTGTCCACACATGTGCTTCCATATATCTGTGAATTGCTGTGTAAATGTGTGTATGTGGGTATGAATGCACATAGCTGTGTACATATGGGCAGGTGTGTGTGTATGTGCATAGGGCAGGCCAGCGACGCCCGGTAAGCAGGTTGGAGTCAGCATGCACTGATGGTCAGGCTGAGCGAGGTTCCTTGAAGAGGGGTATACGGCAGATCACCAGGAAGTGTCCATGTGCAGCAGCCACCCCCCGCCCCATTGTGTTCCCAGATGTGGAATATGTAACAGCCCTCAAGACCTAGACACGCACTGAGACCCCCAGACCACTGGGCACCCACAGAGCACAGAACCAGGATAGCATCAGTTGGACCAAAATATCCCTCCTCTGGCTGGAGCCACCTCAGGCCTAGATCTCTGGGCCAGAGCCACCTCAAAGGTACAGACTCCTCTCTTACCGGGTCCAGAGGAACAGTCACCCCCAAGCCGCCGAACCACCTCCAAGGGGTGGTGGGACTGGCGGGCACCCCCAGGCTGCAGCATGGTCTGCCAGAATGGGTGGACCATGTATTGTTCAGAGAGAAAAAAGCCTCGAAAACACACAAAAATGTTTACATGTGATTGCTCCTGAAAAAAACTGCAAAATTGGTAAAAATGTTTTTTTCCTCTTCCTTTGTTGTTCAGTTGCTCAGTCGTGTCCAACTCTTTGTGACCCCATGGACTGCAGCATGCCAGGTTCCCCTGTCCTTCACTATCTCCCAAAGTGTGCTCAGATTCACACCCATCAAGTTGGTGATGCATCTGTTTCATCCTCTGCCACCTGCTTCTCCTTTTGCCTTCAATCTTTCCCAGCATCAGCGTCTTTTCCAATGAGTCAGCTGTTCGCATCAGGTGGCCAAAGTATTAGAACTTCAGCTTCAGCATCAGTTCTTCCAATGAATATTCAGGGTTGATTTCCTTAAGGGTTGACTTGTTTTCTGTTCCTACTTTTTGATATTTTACAAATACCAAAATATGTTGTATGATAGACATATATTATGTATAATCAAAAAGAGTTAAAATTTTTGTAATTAAGGTTCAGAATTAAATTGTGTGTATTGACCCTCCATCTGACATTTTTGGACAACTGTTTACTAAGCATCAGTCCATTCCACATCACTGCATGCCAGAGGAATGATGATCTGCAAAATAAACCTGCTCTTGAGGCTGGAGAGAGCCGGCGTGTATGGGATGTAACCGCTGATGAGTATGAGCTTTCTTTGAAGTGAAGTGAAGTGAACTGAGTCGCTCAGTCATGTCCAACTCTTTGTGACCCCATGGACTATACGGTCCATGAATTCTCCAGGCCAGAATACTGGAGTGGGTAGCTGTTCCCTCCTCCCGGGGATTTTCCCAACCCCGGGATCGAACCCAGGTCTACCTATATTGCAGGTGGATTCTTTTTTTTTTTTTTTTTTTTGCAGGTGGATTCTTTACCAGCTGAGCCACAAGGGAAGCCCTGAGCTTCCATTGAAAAGAGTCAATCCTCATTATACTCCATGTTTCAAATTCACCCACATGATAAAACTTATTTGTAACCCTCAAATCAATACTTACTTTCCTGGTCATTCTCAGACAAACAGTGGTGAAAATTTTGAGTCATCAGATGTGTGCGTCCCCTGCTGAGGTTGAACAAGGTGAGACTCCACCCCAGAGATACCCAGAGGATGAAGACAGCTGAGGGCAGTGCAGAGTAAAGCAAGAAACTCAATGGGAACTAACTTCATTCTAGAATTAGATTTTGGTGATAGTTACATAATTTTGTGAATGTAATAACAACAACAAAAAAACTCTAGTGAATTATATACTTCAAAACTGTACACTTTTTGATATGAGTGATGTCTCAATAAAAATGTTATTTAAAATGTAAGCCAAGATGAAATTAAAAATTGAAATAGTCCTATATTTATTACATAATTTGAATTTAACAAAAATATTCCCATAAAAAAATCTCCAGGATCAGATGGTTTCATTGGTGAATTCTATCAAACATTTGGGGGAGGAATATCATCAATCTTAGGATCTTCCAGAAAATAAATGAGAACAGTTCCCAGATCATTTCATGAGGCCAGCATTACTCTGGTACCAAAATCAGACAAACACATTACCAAAAAAATTGACCAGTTGAATCTAAATTTTACATAAGGGACTTCCCCTAGTGGTCCAGTGGCTAAGACTCTGCACTCCTAAGGCAGGGAGCCTGGGGTTCCATCCCTGATCAGGGAAATAGATCCTGCATGCTGCAAAGAAGATCAAAGACCCTACGAGCCACAACTAAGACCAAGCTCAGCCAAATAAATAATTTTTTTTTCAAAAGCAAATTTGAAAAAGAACAAAGTTGAAGGATTTACACAGCCTGATGTCAAGACCTACTATGAGATGTTGATGAAAAATTAATCCGTTGATCTATGAAAGAAATGAAAATTTTTATTTGAGTCAAATTGGAGGATTATAAGCCAGGAAAAGCATCTCAGAAAGCTCTGAGAACCATCTGTTAGATGTCAAGGCACAGTTCTATAAGTTTTTTGAGACAGAGGGCCATACATCAAATGACATATTTTTAAAATACTTACTAACTAGCCAATTTATTTGGCTGCGTTGGGCCTTAGTTGTGGAATGCGGAATCTTCCTTGTGGCACAGAGGCTTTCTAGTCCTGCCTCTTGGGCACAGTAGTTTCAGTGCTCTGACTTAGTTTCTCCACTGCATGTGGGATCTTAGTTCCCTGACCAGGGAGCAAACCCGTGGCACTTCCATTGCAGGGTGGATTCTTAACCACTGCAGCACCAGTTTTCAGTCACTAAATCGTGTCTGACTCTTGCGACCCCATAGACTCCGTAGCCCACCAGACTCCTCTGCCGTGGCATTTTCTAGGCAAGAATACTGGAGTGGGTTGCCATTTCCTTCTCCAAAGGATCTTCCCAACCCAGGAATCAAACCCAGGTCTCCTGCACTGCAGGCAGATTCTTTACCGACTGAACCGCACCACCAGGGAAGACCCCAAATGACGGAAGATTGACAGTTTACATGATCCAGATCTAAGTGTCATGCTAGTAAGTCACGTGACCCCATACAAGATGAAGAAGAATGCTGTCTCTTCAGGAGTTGTCTAGTTGATGCTGGGAGAATGTTGCTCTTTATAGTTGAACTGGTATTCCTGCTGATGGGGGAGGTTTGGTTGATGCATAAATCAGACACACAATGCACAGTGAGGGGAGAATGTAGGCCAAAAGGGCAGAGAAGATTTTTTGTTTAAATATCTCATCTTGCCATAAAAATATGACTTCTATTTCACAAAGCTACAGTATGGAGACTGTGGTGCTGGCACTGGGACCAACAGATGGATTCATGGGACATGCAGCAGAACCCAGTCACAGATACACGCTTCTACCATCATAAGTGTTCCCAATAGAGTCATCAGAGCAATTTAAGGGGAAAAGTCTTTTCAGCAAATGGTGCCAGAATTAGTTTACTAATTAATTTTTTATAATTAAAAAAAAAAAAAGCCAACTTGGAGAAAGTACTAGTCAGGACGAGCTAGGCTGTGCTGCAGAAACCACTAAGCCCTGTAAGTAAATTTGTCCGTATAACACCGTGATATGCACGGGTGGCTCTCTTCTAATTGGTGAGTCAGGAACTCAGGCTGCTTCTGTCTTCAGGCCCCAGCATCTTGTAGTTTAAGTCCCCCTTAGATCGTCAGGTGAAATGGAGGAGAAAGTGGAATGAAGGCACACCAGATCCACACCACCTGAGCCCAAAAGTGACATTAATTTCCCACATTTCACTGGCTGAAAGAAATCACAGGGCCACCATAACAGCCAGAGAAACTGGAACATAGAAAGAGACCCATGGGTCTGCTGAACTCTGTGGCATTGATGTTACAGAGATGTATGACCAACCTAGACAGCATATTAAGAAGCAGAGACATTATTTTGCCAATATTGGTCCGTCTCGTCAAAGCTATGGTTTTTCTAGTAGTCATGTATGGATGTGATGGTTAGACTATAAAGAAAGCTGAGTGCTGAAGAATTGATGCATTTGAACTTTGGTGTTGAAGACTCTTGAGAGTCCTTTGGACTGCAAGGAGATCCAACTAGTCCATCCTAAAGGAAATCAGTCTTGAATATTCATTGGAAGGACAGATGCTGAAGCTGAAACTCCAATACTTTGGCCACCTGATGTGAAGAACTGACTCCTTGGAAAAGACCCTGATGCTGGGAAAGATTGAGGGCAGAGGGAGAAGGGGACAACAGAGGATGAGATGGTTGGATGGCATCACCGACTCAATGGGTGTGAGTTTGAACAAGTTCCGGGAGTTGGTGATGGACAGGGAAACCTGGTGTGCTGCAGTCCATAGGGTCACAAAGAGTCAGACACGACTGGGCGACTGAACTGAACCTAGTGCAAGTTTATGTGCCTGATGCACAGTGAAACCAAACATACTGAAATGCTTGAGTCTGGAGCAAAGAAAGATTGATGGCAGGGCCGAGCAAGGAAAAAGGGTGGCTCATGCTCAGAAAAACCCTGAACTCCCTGATGGTTTTCCAAGAGAAGTTTTTAATAGGTAAAATTTGGGGCAAAGACTGCAGGGATGTGACTTTCTTCTAATTGGTTGGTGGTGAGGTAGCAGGGCGGTGCTCCAGGAATCTTGGCTCAGCCTGAAGTTACCATCCTCGACCTGGGTGGGGGTCTTAGTTTCTGCAGAAGAGCCCAAAATATTGTTATGTGTATTCCTAGAGGAGAAACCAGGACCCTGCCCCACGACTACACTATTGTTTCTTGACTGCTCCTCTGCCGGCATCCCCTCCCTGGCTTAACAACTGTTTGAATCAGCATTTTGGGACTCAGGGATACCAGGCCAAGGAGGCTGAATGAAGTCTATTTCCTACAAACAAGAAATGGGGAACAGGGAAAGGATTTGTACCTGGGAGGGCCGCACAGGGTCCTACTCTGTTTGACCAAGTGAACTGAGGGAAAGATACTGGGTCTCTGATGTTGCTTGTTGCTTGTGCCACATTCTCACTGTGCACTTGTTATTATGAGAGAAATATTTCAGCCAGTGTCAATTACCTTGTTTGCAGCTAGAACCACTATAACTCATATGGAATGTGAAACACTGTCCATAAATGTAAATTGTTTTTGAAAGGAGTACTAAGGGGAGGCACAGCTTTCCAGGGGGCCCTAGTGGTAAAGAACCCACCTGCCAATGCAGGAGACATAAGAGACATGGGTTCAGTTCCGGGGTGTGGATGATCCCCTGGAGGAGGGCCTGGCAACCCACTCCAGTATTCTTGCCTGGAGAATCCCATGGACAGAGGAGTATAGTGGGCTACGGTCCATAGGGTCGCACAGAGTCGGACACGACTGAAGCAACTTAGCACACACACTAAGGGGAAGAAGAAAAATTAAATAAAACAGATGTTGGGCTGTATCCCAAAGGTGTAAGGGCTGTGCTTGCCCAGCTTCAAGACAGAAGAGCCCAGAGTCAACAACAGAGCCATCAGTGGTTTAACGGATTGGGGAATTTCCAGGTCTGGAGTAACACCCTACCATGTGCAGCTGACAGAGAGCAGGAAATGATGGCAGTCTTCTCTCCTGGGGGCTGGGGGGGGGTGGGGGGGACAGGGAAGATTGCCAGTTATAGGGGAATTGACAACAGATGGGCTCTTTAGTTACCAGGGGAACCAGTAAAGGGGCATGCCCCTCACCAATCCTTTAGTAGGAACAATCACTAGCTGAGGCCTGGGGCAAGTATGTAGGAAGGTCAGTCTGGTGTTAGGTTATACATGAAGCAGGCACTGGTAGGAAAGGGGATGTACAGAAAGCGAGAGAACAGTCATCTTGAGTGGCCTGACCATACAGGAGGAATATAAAAAATAGAGAAGATATGGAAGGTAAGCCCCTCAGCTTGAGAGGGTGGCTCTGAGTCCAAGCTTGAACTGCTCGCTGCACAACAGGCCAGTAAATTGAGAGTAAGAATCAGTAACTTTTTTCAGAAAGCCAACAGACTGAGAAGATAGTGGGCTACCGTCCCAAAGAATCATCTTCCCAGAGTTAGAATTCAAGCTTCTTAAACTAAAAGGGGGGGGGGGGAAGTTCTGGTTCTGGCCAGACTCTGGAGGGCATGTGTTTTTTCTTCCTGCCTACAACCATTCACAGTTGGGCCTAGTTGGGATATTTCCCGAGAGTTACACAAAAGTATTTTAGCTTCATGCTTTTTACCTGGGAGACAGGGTTCCCAGAGATAGGCCATTACATGTAACTTAGTTAATAGACAATATCCCTTAGGTAATTAACTTTTCAAAGGATACAGGCTCTTCCCTATTATAGCTCCTGGGTACTGCACACAGTTATAGGGGAAAGTCATTATTTTAATGTCTTTTAAGAGAAGGAGGGAGAAGCACTTTCACTTTGAAAAATCGGCAAGGGCAAAAGATCCTTTGGAAGTGTTACCAAGTTTAAGCTCACTCTGCTCACCGCACAACAGGTCAACGAATCTACAGATGAGGTGTTGAGACAAGGAATATGACTTTATTCAGAAAGCCAGCAGGCTGAGAAGACAGCAGACTAATGTCTCAAAACAACCATCTTGTCAGGACCTGGATGCCAGGTTCTTTTACAGAATAGAGAGGAGGAGGAAGTGAGGAAGTAAAGTAAAAAGGCCATTAATCTAGCAAATGTCTCCTGGAATGGCCAACTTCGGGGAGGGCATCTATTAATTTCTTCTTTCTGCAGCCATTCAGAGATAGGCAAGGTTAGATTGTCTCTGTGAGCTGAACAAAGTCAGGCAGAGTGGCAGGGTTCCCTGAGGAATGCCATTATGTATGATTATGATAACAAAAGCAATGAAAAGCTAAGGTTAAAGTCTAAGTCAGCTACAAATAGCTGAGGAAATAAGAGAAAGGGAAAGAAGAAAGGGAAAGATAAACCCAACAGAATGAAGAGTTCCAGAGAATAAGGAGAGATAAGAAAGCCTACTTAAATGAACAAGGCAAAGAAACAGAGGAAAACAACAAAATGGGAAAGACTAGAGACATCTTCAAGAAAATTGGAGAAAACAAGAACATTTCAGATAAGGGACAGAAATTATAAGGACCTAACAGAAGCAGAGGAGATTAAAAAGAGGTGGCAGGATACACGGAAGAACTGTACAAAAAAAGGTATAACCACGGTAGTCTGGTCACTCCCCTGGAGCCAGACATCCTGGAGTGAGGTCAAATAGGCCTTAGAAAGCATTACTAAGAACAAAGATAGTGGAGGTGATAATTCAGAATTAGCTCAGAATTCCAGCTGAGCTATTTAAAATCCTAAAAGATAATGCTGTTAAAGGGCTGCACTCAATATGTCAGCAAATTTGGAAAACTTAGCAGTGGCTACAGGGCTGGAAAAGGTCAGTTTTTATTCCAATCCCCAAAAAAAGCAATATCAAAAAATGTTCAAACTGTTAGGAGAAGCACACTGACTGAAGCCTCCTGCCGGGGTCCAGCCTCGGCGGGATCCAGGGGGTACCCTCAGGATGAACGGCGTCGGCGAGAGAGAGAGAGACGTGAGACTAGCCTTGATAGGGCCAAGTCTGCAAGGGAGAGAGAGAGAGAGAGAGAGAGAGAGAGAGAATGACCAGACGGGGGTGCAGAGTCTGGCAGAGTCTGGCAATGCTTTATTTTTTACCATAGCTTTTATACCCTAAGTTAGTACATTTCTAAGGGGAAGATAGTTTAACATTACGTCAGCTTGTCCTTCACGAAACCAGGGTGTTTTCTGCATACTTCTTTGTTTATGAGGGTCTTGTACATTATCTTCTGGCCTTGGGGCCTATTAGCATTTTTTCAGGTCAGGTGATTGTAAACCTATTTTCTGTTTCTATGGTGACCTTAACTGAAAGGTAGCAGTCTCATAGGGCAATAGTACAGAGTAGAAGCATATTCTTGTTAATACAAAAATTAATCCTTCTGAAAAAGTTGTCAGTTGCATTTATCTAAGAAGTTTACCCCATACTGACTCTGCGACTTTGGTGAGGCAGCTTCTGTCTAGCACTCCTGGCTGACAATTAACAACCATCTCATTGTTACCACACTAGGACTAAGTTCTTATTTCTCTAGATCTTTAACTATATTAACAATGGTTTTTATAACACAACCTTAGCACATTAAAGGCAAAAATACAGCAAGCAAAAACACAGCAAGCAAATCACAACCCAATAACCACCTATAGAATAATTTTTCTTATGTTTTCTAATAGGACTCCTTTACCCCTTAAAAGGGCTCTATATCTATTAGGGCTTTTATATAATCAGGTTCTTTATGCTATTTTATGATTAGGATATTTTAAGCAATCATGCATATTAGTACCAAGCGCATAAATGCGCTTGGCTAACAAACTACCAGCAAAGGAGTTTGAATTAAAACACTCCTTTCACCCTGAATAATCTCATAAAATACCACCACCTGGGAAACTTATTGATTAAAGTTCTAAATTGATTCTTATTTGGGAAGAGATCGGGGAAGGCCTTCCTGCCTGTGTCAGAAAAATTAAGGAGTAGTCCATTGAGGCAGGCATCAGAAAGACAGATATCATCTTTAAGGTGAGAGCCGGGGGCAGCTTTTTGAAATCCCTGAAAACCTGATTCGCCTTGCCCGTCAGGTTTTCTCCCCTATGGCCTTTTTAGGGATAGGGTCTCGTGTGTTGGCTCCCGGCATCTCTCCCTTTTTTTACTTTTTAAGACAGCCAGATGGATCTCAGTCGCAAACTTCTGAGTGCTCTGCCGGAGAGTTCTGACAATGCAAGGAAGGATTATAATGAAAAGTAAAACTTGTGCTGCTACAGCAGCATAACTGAAAATAGTTGCTAGGATATTTTTTTAGTAATAAAGTCAGAAAAGGTATGAAATAAATCATTAGCAGTTCCTGCAGTAGTAAAGTCCAAGCGGGAATGTTCTAAGGTTTTTATCTGACCATGAAGCTTTCTAAGATCTAAACTAATGCTGGAGCTATTCCATACACTTGAAATATGATTTTTAATCTTTTCCCAATTGTAATCCATATCATTTACTTTTAGGGGCGTTACACAGATCCACCGATAGTCGGCGTGACATGATAACGCTAACTTAACCCTTAAAGCCTGCAACTCAGTTCTAATATGCATGACTGCTTCTTCTAGGGCATCTATTTTTACTTCTAATTTCCTATCTATAATCTCTTGCATAGCTAGAGTTAAAGAAACATTTTTTGACATATCATTGACATATTGAGCAGTATGTACTTGTTGAGTCAAGGATATCGCTGCCACAGTGACAGAGGTAATTGCTGTTATCAAAGCTGAAATCCCTAGAATAAGTAGTCCTACAAACCGTCCGGAACACATTAAATCTTGTAGTTGTTGCAGAACAGCTAAACCGTAATTGTCATACCAATAGGCGTTCACTCTGACAGGCACCATAAGATAGGGCAGACGCTGAAGCACCACAAAAGAACAAATATTATATTGAGGGGTTAAACAGGATGAGAACTTGCATTGTTTACAGTAGACTATATTTGGTCCACCTGAATAATTCATTTGTATATGAAGTCTTTTTGAATCATTAATAAACAAAAAAACGTAAGGGGAGGGTAAACAAGCCAGCATAGAATAGGTGGAATCATTCTCTGGCCGAGATAGAGTAACAAGGGAGGTGGCAGCAAGGGCTCTCCAAATTTTTGGTTGCCAAAAGGTTTTACCCTTAGTTGTATAGGACAACATGGGGGGAACAAATTGATTATAATACCATCTGCTGGGCATCAATGGCCAAGGGAGGGAATCATTTCTCCAATTGCTAAACCTAATGACACCGTCAAAAACAGATCCTAGATTTTGACTTGGATTTGGATTGCTCTAGTCTTGTACCAAATAGTTTCTGCCTCCCAGTATTCTATAATCTATTTTTGAATTATAAGTACAAGATTTCCATACTGGATATCCAAGGCGGTTATCTATAGTTTTCCATATGACATCTGACAGGGCAACATCAATATAATTTGGATATTTTGGTGGAGCATTAAAGAACAAGGATTTATAGGGGTCAAGGACCCTGGGCATACGGGCCTGTAATATCCAAACCAGCCGATCTCCTGTTTTGTCTGAAAATTTTGATGCTGAGGAATCTGTCAGAGTTGCTTTTTTGGAGGCTCCAACACATCCCTCCTTAGAGGGAGTGATGAGATCACTTGTATGACTATGGGGGAAGTTAAAGGGAAAGATCATCCGTTAATCCCCTAAAAGTATAGTTAAAATTGATGGGATAATGATCTTTATCATAAGAAGTATAGGATCCTCCCAAGAGATGAAGTCGGTCTGTGTTGACCCGTATAGGGTTGCTGTTCCAAGTAACTACTTGGAAGGTCAGGGGATCAGGGAAATACGCCCAGTATTTTTCTGAAGTAGAGGAGGTAGCGCGTGCCTGACAAGACAGTAAAGCAAGCATAGCAATAAAAACCCTTTCGTGAGAGGCTGAAGATCCCTGCAGGGAAGCTATTCTCTGTGCTTGATGACAGAGTGACTTAATTTGTCCCCATCTGGGTATGGAGACTTGTTGAGTTCCCCGCGCAGGACGTCCTGGTGGTTTCCATTTGTTCTTCTGGGATCTCCATTACCGGTCTTTTCAGAGTCTGTTGGACCTTCTAGGTGGGCGGCGGAGGCAGGGGCAGGAGTGTCCTTCTTTTTTTGTGGTCGAAGCAATGGGGAACCGGATGTCTGGGGGACTGCGACATGGCAAATCAGTCTGTCCGGGATCTAAATCGGATACTTAGCACCCTGGGGGAAAATACAAGCACACCTTTGCCCACTGGTTAGCAAGGGATCAGGTCCCTTCCATAGTCTGGAAAGGAGGTCTTTCTACTTTACTAAAGGTTTCATATCTTTTTGTTCTGGGTTCCAGGCATGGAACATAGCTGTTAAACCGGCTTGATCAGCACTAAGGTTATTGAGCACAAAGAGGGCATGCTGCAAAACGTGGTGTGGAGAACTGTATTTGAACTGCCCTTCCTGTAATTTAGAAATCTGTGTTTTAAGTGTCTGATGTGCCCTTTCTACAGTTGTTTGTCCCTGGGAATTGTAAGGAATTCCTGTAGAATGGGATATACCGAACTGGGCACAGACATTTTTAAAGGACTTAGATGTATAAGCTGGAGCATTATCTGTCTTAATTGATTTTGACATTCCTAAATAGGAAAAACAGGCAAAAAGATGTTGAACTACATTTTTATAGGCTTCTCCTGTTCTGGCAGTAGCCACAATGACATGGGAGAAGGTATCTACAGTAACATGCACAAAGGATAGTTTTCCAAAAGAAGGAGTAAGCCATGGGGATTTACCCCAAAAGGCAAAGTGGGAACCGAAGTAGGGCAAAGTTGACATGTCCTAACAATTTTTCATACAGATTCCCTAGGAATATGGAATTGATATCGAAGGGCAGTTGCATCTTATGATGCATAACATGTGAGGCTTTAGCATCTTCAAAAGCCCTGGCCACTATGGTTCGGGTTAGCAAATCTGCCTCTTGGTTAAACGTATGGAGGGGTCCAGGTAAATTAGAATGAGCTCTTATATGTCCAACATAGAATTGCTTTGACCTTTTCCAAATTTGTTGTTGAAGGTTAGGTAACAATATAAAAATTGTGGTTTTGTTTTCTGGTAAAACAGCTGTTTCAATTTCAGGAAACAACCTTACTACATACTGCGAGTCAGAAAATAAATTAAAAGCCTGGTCTGAAAACTCTTTGAACGCCTCTATCACAGCTGTTAATTCTGCTTTCTGGGCTGATGTTTCCCCAGTATTTAAGCTTGAAAAGATTTAGAAGTGTAAGCAGGGGCGTTGTCAGTTTTAAGACATTAAGATAATGTCTTAATGTCTTAAACCGGTCTCAAGCCGGTTTAAGATAGCACAAGTCTAACAGTGAGGGGTTATTTTTGGTAGTAGAAGAATGAGCTTTTATATTTACCATAATCTTAAATAACACTTATTTACTTTACGAAAGTATCAAAAGATTTTAAAAACAAATATAAATCACTTAAAGGCAAAGAAATTCATAATTTGTTATTGAAAGATTCATTCTAAGAAAACTTTGTTTTCTTAACATAGAGAGTAGACTAAATTCCAGTCTGTTACCAATTTACCGGATAGCAAACAAACAAAATTTTTCAGTTAATCTTAGAAAAGTTTTTTTTTTTTTTTAATAAATCTTGAAGAACTAGCAGTATTTTTTTAAAGGCATGAGAGTGAAACCATACAAGGCATGTTTAAAATCTAATTAAATTGTAATTGACAAAGTAGCCTGGTCATTGCTGTGACTTGTAACACTTTAATGTGATAACTATCTATGGCTGATTCATATCAATGTATGACAAAACCCACTGGGAAAAAAAAAAAAAAAAAGAGGCTTGAAAAAAAAAAGAGAGGAAGTGGAAAAAGAAAAAAAAAAATAACGTGATAACTAAAATTATAACTGACATTTTACCAAGACACATCAGATTTTCATGAATTTCACATAATTTTTAGGATATCTATATAAGTAACATCAACCATACAATATAACCTGAGAAGATTTATCACTCCTCCAACAATAATTCTCATGCAATTTAACATGTCAAATGAACTCAGGTAGTTTAATAGCTCTTTGGGATGTCTCAGGGGCCCTCTGAAGCATCCCAAAGTCAGCTAGAAGTCAAGCTATTTAGGCAGTTTTGTCAATAAATATCAAAAGGGTTTATAGTACTCTGTCAGGTAGATCATATAGATCACTGTTAAATAATATATTTACTTAGCCAAAGTAAGAAAGATTTCAAAGGTAAACATAGATCACTTCAGAGGTAAAGAAACTTAAAATCCATTATCAAAGGCAGTCCAACGTCTCAAGAAAACTTGTATTTATGCACAACACTCTCCCCTTGGAGTGTACTTTCCATCAAATCTTTTTAACACTTTCTGTGCCCATTACTTTGTTCTCCCATCCTGAAACAGCCACCTGTAAGTCAGACCTACTTCCTTTTCCCTTCATAAAATGTAACTTCATTCCTCATACCTTTTTTACTGAACACACACATCCTACTTTCTTTAAGCAACCAAGAATTTACCTTTATATTAGCATTCTATAGATTGGTGAACATAAATACCAGTGATAATTTCTAAAAAAATTCTAGCGAACATCTCAGGATGGCATCAAACATTATTTATTAATAGTCTAAAATCTTTAGTTTCTCTGTAAGTTAGTATTCAGTAATGAATGTTTCAGAATCTTATTTTATTTGGAAATGACCTAGCTACTTAATAAACTTCTGTTATTAGTTTAGCACAACTTTAGAAATTTAGGTTACTAAAATCTAGAGAAACTGTTTTAGACAGACATTTTTAATCTTAATAAAGTTCAAAAGCTCATATCTCATTTACCCCTTTTTTTTTGAAGTTTCTTTACTTGAGGTACTTTCTTTGCTGACAAACTTGTAACAGATATAACAATATAACAATATTTAACTTATAATGAACCTAAGCATAATGAAATATTTTGCTAGATGTTAATTACTCTAAGACATGTCTATATTAGACAGGTCAACAAATAAACATTAATATCAGGTATTTAATACTGAATATTTTTTAGTTTACCTGAACCTGGAATTTATTGTTTAATTTAGAATTATTTGATTTGTAAGTGCTTACCTTTTTTTTTAAAGCCAATTAAATAGAACTCTTTTACAAATTAACCTAAAAAATACTACCCAAAGACAAAGACATACCAAGACATATTTAGACAGACACAGTGCGAGATCTAGCTTCATATTCTAAGTTTTGTGATGAATTAGATATTACAATATAAAATTTACTAGTTTATAAAAAAGTTGAAATAAATAAAAATATTTAAAGGCTTTTCCCCTTTTTCTTTCAGTCTCAGGAGTTAGAGATGGTCTCGATAAGTGTTCCTGAGAGCCCTGGTCTCAAGGCACAGGGAAAGAAAATCAAGTTCTAACAAAAAGCAAAATGGCCATCAAAAATCACAACACAGAACACAGAGTTAAAACACACACATATAAACCTGGCAGTCCTCAGACACTCCCTTAAATACAAGAATACAGTCTCTCAGAAAACCTTCTATAGAGACACAGAAATTCAGATGTCTTCAAAGATTTTAAGGAGGAAAGGAAAAGAAGGAGGAGGAGGCAGGAAAGGGGGGGCAAAAAGGGTGGCCTTACAGATGTCTCCTGCCACCTGCAGATACCCAGGCATCCAGAGGAGGGAGGACTGGAACTCGGCCCTAATTCGAGTTCTCTGCCAAGAGGAGGTGATCAGTCTCCAATCCTCAACTCAAGCTGAGGCCCTTCGACCAAATTCCTGCATCCAGGACCAGGGGGTTAGAAAAACAGGAAGGATAGGAAGGGCTAAGGAGAGGACAGAGAGAGGGAAGGGGAGAGAGGTCAATAAAATCTCTTGTTCCTTACTAGTCGGGGCACTCTGGCCAGTTGTCTGCGGCAGGAGGAGACCAGGGACAAAAGCGTCCCAGTTGCGGCCGCTGGGTCTGGTCCATTGGCAGGAAAGCTGGCCTCTGAGCACCCTGAGTGGTCAGGATGTCAGTCTCAGTGAAGAAGAGTCCCTACCAGTTGCAGGAAGGGGGACCCCTTCTAGGGCCCATAACTGAGCTCTTATAAATGAATTGTTGGAGGAGACACATGTGCTAAAAAAGCAAGAGATCTCATTGGAAAGAGCACTGGGGTGGAGGGCAGGAGGGTAAGGGAACCCAGGAGAACTGCTCTCTTCTGGAAAACAAGGACATTGCTCTTGAACAAATGTAGAAAAGGACTGAACACTGGTCTTTTAAACTTTAATTCCTCTGTAGTTAAGAAGTTGCATTATGATTCCAATAAAAAGCTGTCTTTTTTAACTCACTGTACCCATTTTTGTTACTAATTAGAAGAAGAAAAAAAGAGAAAAAAGAGGCTTAATTTAGAGAAGAAGGAAACTGAAACGTACCCACTTTTTTTACCCTACCTTTCTTATGCAGGGGGGCCTGTAGCACCCTAGTGGGATTTTATTTTTTTTATTTTTTATTTTTTCCTAGTGGGGTTTTAAAGAAGAAACCTAAAGCCTACCCACTTTCCTCACCCTACCTATCTTATGCAGGGGGGCCTGCAGCGCCCTAGTGGGGTCCTAGCCGTCCTGAAGACTGAACAATGGGGGGGGGGTACCTTCGTGCCCCACGTTGGGCGCCACTTGCCGGGGTCCAGCCTCGGCAGGATCCAGGGGGTACCCTCAGGATGAACGGCGTCGGCGAGAGAGAGAGAGAGACGTGAGACTAGCCTTGATAGGGCCAAGTCTGCAAGGGAGAGAGAGAGAGAGAGAGAGAGAGAGAGAGAATGACCAGACGGGGGTGCAGAGAGTCTGGCAGAGTCTGGCAATGCTTTATTTTTTACCATAGCTTTTATACCCTAAGTTAGTACATTTCTAAGGGGAAGATAGTTTAACATTACGTCAGCTTGTCCTTCACGAAACCAGGGTGTTTTCTGCATACTTCTTTGTTTATGAGGGTCTTGTACATTATCTTCTGGCCTTGGGGCCTATTAGCATTTTTTCAGGTCAGGTGAATGTAAACCTATTTTCTGTTTCTATGGTGACCTTAACTGAAAGGTAGCAGTCTCATAGGGCAATAGTACAGAGTAGAAGCATATTCTTGTTAATACAAAAATTAATCCTTCTGAAAAAGTTGTCAGTTGCATTTATCTAAGAAGTTTACCCCATACTGACTCTGCGACTTTGGTGAGGCAGCTTCTGCCTAGCACTCCTGGCTGACAATTAACAACCATCTCATTGTTACCACACTAGGGCTAAGTTCTTATTTCTCTAGATCTTTAACTATATTAACAATGGTTTTTATAACACAACCTTAGCACATTAAAGGCAAAAATACAGCAAGCAAAAACACAGCAAGCAAATCACAACCTAATAACCACCTATAGAATAATTTTTCTTATGTTTTCTAATAGGACTCCTTTACCCCTTAAAAGGGCTCTATATCTAGGGCTTTTATATAATCAGGTTCTTTATGCTATTTTATGATTAGGATATTATAAGCAATCAGGCATATTAGTACCAAGGGCATAAATGCGTTTGGCTAACAAACTACCAGCAAAGGAGTTTGAATTAAAACACTCCTTTCACCCTGAATAATCTCATAAAATACCACCACCTGGGAAACTTATTGATTAAAATTCTAAATTGATTCTTATTTGGGAAGAGATCGGGAAAGGCCTTCCTGCCTGTGTCAGACAAATTAGGGAGTAGTCCATTGAGGCAGGCATCAGAAAGTCAGATATCATCTTTAAGGTGAGAGCCGGGGGCAGCTTTTCGAAATCCCTGAAAACCTGATTTGCCTTGCCCGTCAGGTTTTCTCCCTTACGGCCTTGTTAGGGGTAGGGTCTCATGAGCTGACTTTTTCGAAACCCCTGAAAACCTGATCCGCCTCGCCCGTCAGGTTTTCTCCCCTATGGCCTTTTTAGGGGTAGGGTCTCGTGTGTTGGCTCCCGGCAACCTCCCACCATGGCCAGGCACCGTAGTAACCATTTGCATGAGTTGTTTTATGACAGGAGGTCCTGGTAAGAAACATGGAACTAACAAGCCACCACCAACAGGAAGAGTTCGGGAAAGGTCAAAAGGAGATATCACATGTCCGACCATCTCCCAGAATCCTCCTCTCTGGCATCCATCTTGGCTGAACAAGGTGTTCACCACCAGGAAGGACTCTGAGTCAGATTGATTGGCTGAAGACAACCCGGAAACGAATCCCATCACCATAAAACCCAAGACTGCTAGCCATGTAGCAGAGTTATTCTCCTGGGTTCCCTTACCCTACTGCTCTCCACCCAGGTGCCCTTTCCCAATAAAATCGTGCTTTGTCAGCACATGTGTCTCCTCAGACAATTCATTTCCGAGTGTTAGACAAGAACCCAGTTTCGGGTCCTGGAAGGGGTCCCCCTTCCTGCAACAAAACTACTGCACAAATGCACTCATTTCACATACCAGCAAGGTTATGCTCAAAATCCTTCAAGCTAGGCTTCAGCAGTGTGATCTGAGAACTTCCAGATATACAAACTGGGTTTTGAAGAGGCAGAGGAACCAGAGATCAAATTGTCAACATTCGTTGGATCATGGAGAAAGCAAGGAAATTACAGAAAAACATCTACTTTTGTTTCATTGACTACACTAAAACTTTGTCTGCATGGATCACAACAAACTGGGAAATTCTTAAAGAGATGGGAATACCAGACCACCTTACCTGTCTCCTGAGAAACCTGTATGTGGGTCAAAATGCAACTGTTAGAACAAGACATGAAATGACGGATTGGTTCAAAATTGGGAAAAGAGTGTGATAAGGCTGTATATGATCACCCTGCTTATTTAAACTCTATCCAGAATACATCATATGAAATGCTGGGCTGGATGAATCATAAGCTGGAATGAAGATTCCCGGGAGAAATGTCAGCAACCTCAGATACACAGATGATACCACTCTAATGGCAGAAAGTGATGAGGAACTAAAGAGCCTCTTGATGAGAGTGAAAGAAATCAGTGAAAAAGCTTGCTAGAAACTCAACATTCAAAAAACTAAGATTCTGGCATCCAGTCCCATCACTTCATGGCAAATAGGAGGGGGAAAGTGGAAGCAGTGACAGATTTTCTTTTTCTGCGCTCCAAAATCACTGTGGAAGTTGACTGCAGCTGTGAAATTAAAAGATTGCTTGCTCCTTGGAAGGAAAGCTATGATTAACCTAGACAGGATATTAAAAAGCAGAGACATCACTTTGCCCACCAACTTTCATCTAGTCAAAGCCATGGTTTTTCTGGTAGTCATATATGGATGTGAGAATTGGACCATAAAGAAGGCTGAGTGCCAAAGAATTGATGCTTTTGAATTAAGGTGCTGGAGAAGACTCTCAAGAGTTTCTTGGACTCTTCTTGGACAAGGAGATCAAACCAGTCAATCCTAAAACAAATCAACCCTGAAAATTTATTGCAAGGGCTGATACTGAAGCTCTAATACTTTGACCACCTGATGCAAAGAGCCAACTCATTGGAAAAGACCCTGATGCTGGGAAAGATTGAAGGCAAAAGGTGAAGGGCTGGCAGAGGATGACACAGTTAGACAGTCTCACTGACCCCATGGACAAGAATTTGAACCAACTCCGGGAGATAGTGGAGGACAGAGGAGCCTGGCATGCTGCCATCCATGGGGTCACAAAGCTTTGGAGATGACTTAATGACTGAACAACCGCAATAACAAAGTCAAAGAAACAGTTTCAACACGTAGTCAAAATTGACTCTAACAGAAGTTGGACAAACTGGAAGGTGTTGAGTCAGGGTGACCCTGTTCTCCATGTGGGCTGGGTTCCAAAATTCATCCCAAGCTATCACTTCCATCTAATTTCACAGATCTATGGTGGGCACCAGGTTCACCCCACTACACACTCCATATCTAATCTCTGCACCAAAGGCTGGCTGCTAAACCTGCACCAGAGTCAAGCAGCACACCTTCTTCCCTCGCACTTGAGCTAGCATTCTGGTTCCACCTACCCCCGAGGTCATTTTCCCTTTCATTCATTGAATATATTTATAATAGCTACTTTAAAGTCTTGCTTGGTAAAGCCAGATCCGTTTTTAATTGGCTGCTTTCCCTCCCCCTCCCCCCGACTTTGAATAACATTTTCCTATTTATTTTCCTGGCTAGACAATTTTCACTGTATATGGGACATTGTGGATGACATGCCAGAGAGAGTCTGGATTTTGTTATTTTCCACTGAAGTGTTCATGTTTGTTCTGGTAGATAGTTTAATTACTGACCAATCACTATGTACTTGTCTGGGCTTGGTTCTGTGCTTCATTGGGATAATCTGTGGAAATTCTCTGGTGTTCCCAAGGGCCTCTAACTTCATGGGATTCAGCCTCCAAATCCTTGTCTCCTCTGTACATTTTATCAAGGTCTCATGCCGGGAGCCAACACATGAAACCCTACCCCTAAAAAGGCCATAGGGGAGAAAACCTGACCGGCAAGGCAAATCAGGTTTTCAGGGGTTTCGAAAGTCAGCTCATGAAACCCTACCCCTAACAAGGCCATAGGGGAGAAAACCTGACTGGCAAGGCGAACCAGGTTTTCAGGGGTTTCGAAAAAGTCAGCTCATGAGACCCTACCCCTAACAAGGCCATAAGGGAGAAAACCTGACTGGCAAGGCGAATCAGGTTTTCAGGGGTTTCGAAAAAGTCAGCTCATGAGACCCTATCCCTAACAAGGCCATAAGGGAGAAAACCTGACTGGCAAGGCGAATCAGGTTTTCAGGGGTTTTGAAAAAGTCAGCTCATGAAACCCTATCCCTAACAAGACCATAAGGGAGAAAACCTGACTGGCAAGGCGAATCAGGTTTTCAGGGGTTTTCAAAAAGGCCAGCTCATGAAATCCTACCCATGACAAGGTCATGAGGAGAAAGCCTGACAGGCAAGGCAGATCAGGTTTTCAGGGATTTCGAAAAGCTGCCCCCGGCTCTCACCTTAAAGATGATATCTGTCTTTCTGATGCCTGCCTCAATGGACTTCTCCCTAGTTTCTCTGACACAGGCAGGAAGGCCTTCCCCGATCTCTTCCTAAATAAGAATCAATTTAGAACTTTAATCAATAAGTTTCCCAGGTGGTGGTATTTTATGAGATTATTCAGGGTGAAAGGAGTGTTTTAATTCAAACTCCTTTGCTGGTAGTTTGTTAGCCAAGCGCATTTATGCGCTTGGTACTAATATGCATGATTGCTTAAAATATCCTAATCATAAAATAGCATAAAGAACCTGATTATATAAAAGCCCTAATAGATATAGAGCCCTTTTAAGGGGTAAAGGAGTCCTATTAGAAAACATAAGAAAAATTATTCTATAGGTGGTTATTGGGTTGAGTTTTGCTTGCTGTGTTTTTGCTTGCTGTATTTTTGCCTTTAATGTGCTAAGGTTGTGTTATAAAAACCATTGTTAATATAGTTAAAGATCTAGAGAAATAAGAACTTAGCCCTAGTGTGGTAACAATGAGATGGTTGTTAATTGTCAGCCAGGAGTGCTAGGCAGAAGTTGCCTCACTGAAGCCACAGAGTCAGTATGGGATAAACTTCTTAGATAAATGCAACTGACAACTTTTTCAGAAGGATTAATTCTTGTATTAACAAGAATATGCTTCTACTCTGTACTATTGCCCTATGAGACTGCTACCTTTCAGTTAAGGTCACCATAGAAACAGAAAATAGGTTTACAATCACCTGACCTGCATGAAATGTTAATAGCCTCAAGGCCAGAAGATCATGTGCTAAAAATTACTATAGAATTAGAAAGCAAAAAAATCCTGCTTTTCCTAAAAAATCAAAATGATGTAATGCTAATCCTGTGTAATCATGAGTAAGCATCTTGTACCTTGAAAACGTTCTGTGAAAGGGTATAAAACCGGTTGTCAAAAAGTAAAACACAGACTTGGCCCTATCAAGGCTGGTCTCACGTGTCTTCTCTCTCTCTCGCTGACGCCGTTCATCCATCCTGAGGGTACCCCCTGGATCCTGTCGAGGCTGGACCCCGGCAGTCTCGGGGATTAGGACTGGAGCAAGTTTACCTCAACTAGTCCTGAATCATAAGGATCAGACTTTGCAGGCCTCAGCTGGATTGCAGAGAGTGGACTAGTTGTTAATGAGCTGTGTTCACTCTGGTGGGGCCACAACTCCTGGGCCTCTGGCCCTGTATCACCCCTAGTAGCTTCACTCTACCCTAAATCTCTCTTGGGTCATCTCTCCCTGCATACACACAGCTCAGTCCTCAGCTATCTACTCAAGGAACTGGCACAGACCTCTGAGCACAGGCTTCTCTCTACTGCTGTGCCTTAAAGATTTCAGCTCCTCGAGTCCTGATCTGCTTCCTCTGTTCGGCAGGACCATGCATTCTGTTTGGACTCCAGTTTCCCATCCCTCAGGGGAAGTGTCGTCTGAGCTAGAGAATCTGAGGGTCTCATCTCAGGGGTTCCACCTTCCAGAGCTGGAGGCCTTGTGCTGCTTGTTATCTGTTTCCTGGGAATAACTCCTGGGCCTCTGATGTCAAGATTCCTGGTTATTTACAGCAGGAAGGCTAGTCTGGGTGCCAGTTACAGCATCCCCACTGGAAGCAGATGTGTGTGCACGTATTTTTAGTTTATAGTGAGAAGAGTGTGTTGTATACCTCAGTCTGTTTTTTGACTTGTTCCTTAGCTCCCAGGGAGCAAGTTATAGCAGTTCCTAGGGAGCCAATTCCACAAGGAGGCACTAGCTGGTGGGAGGGTCTGGTGGAGCCTGGGGAGGCAGAAATGCAGCTAATCTGGGCTGCTTCCCAGGGACATCATCACCTTGAGGAAGGGGTCACCCTTTCCCCATGTCTGTGAGAGGCCAGGGTGTGGAGGGAGCAGACAGAACTGCTTAGGACGGAGTGATCTGAACTGCCATCGGAGAAAACCCTGGACTGGAGAGCAGGGTCTTCAGCTCCGGGCTCACAGTACTTGGGACCCTGTGCCTCCAGGCTGGGGTCAACTCCCCCGTGAGCCGCTGACTCCAGGAGAGTGTGGGGCCTCTGTTCCCTACGGTGGGTAAAGGGCCCACGGGAAAACTGTTTGCCCACAGGAAACTTGACAATCCCTCCCTAGCTCTGCGGCTCTTGCCACTCAGGCCTAATCACCCTGGGAAAAGCCACCCTGGCTGTTCCCAGAGGATCACCTTACTTCTGAAGCTCTCCTCCCCCAGAAGTATTTCCCTACCCAGAAGAACTTAGGACAGCTCTTAGCAAGGTGAAGAGAGCAGGGCCTCTCCCAGTCTACACCCAGGCTACAATGCCATGATGTCATGGGCAGAAACCGCAGGCAGGCTCTTTCCCATCAGAGAAGCTTCTGTGGGTCCTAGGAATTCAGGAGCCTCTGGGGAGTGGAATTTTTGCACAGTAACTCCAGCACTTAAGCCTCCCTCTCATTTCTTCAAAACCCTGGTACTGAGCTGGGAACAAGTCAGCTTCCTGGAGGGCAAAGCCCCCAGAGAGGGGTTGGGGCTTGCAGGAGATGGCTGATGTGGGGTAGAATAGGGGCACATCCTGAGAAAGACAGACTCAGCAACCAGTGAGTCTTCCCCCATCCTGCCAGGGTTGGGCACGGCCCCACCACCCCTCCCTCACATTCCCGTACCCTCTGGCTGTCCCCTCCGCCCCAACAACACAGGAAGGACTCATCCTCGGGGCTGAAGAGAAGAGTCACCAGGCTGACATGGGAAGGACCAGAAAGATCACGGTCCAACAGTGACATTCCACTTGATTGGAGGAGGCCATAGGCACTGGCCTGAGGTCCACAAAGGAGGCCTTCAGGAAGCCCTTTCTGCATGGTGTCTGTGGGCTTGAATGCCCCCTGCCCCCAAGAGGGTGCTTACGGTAGGAAAGGCTTGGCCCTCAGCGCACAGACACTCCTAGAGGCAAGAGGCCCCTAGCTGGGCTCCTGGGGTGGCCTGAGCCCTGCATTCCACTCCTGGTGGCGAACACAGAGGCCTGCGCCTGGGATCTGACCTGGAGTGCTATGCCCCCTGCCTGATCAGCTTGGCACCTTGGCCCTTGCCAGCTGCTGGCCAGGCAAGGGCTATCCGGAGAGCCAGAAGGACCAGTACAGTGTACAGGAAAGTGGAGGGTCAGAAGCTCTTATTAGGTCCTTCCAATCCCCTCATAGTCCAGAAGAAAACAAAATATACCAATGAGATGGCCTCTTGTTTCTCTCCAGGAGGGTGAATATTTTCCAGCCCCCACCTATGGTGACCACAGGACCGGATCTAACTCTCAGAATCTGGTGTGAATCTGGCCCAGCAGGATCCCCAGGACTCCTCACCACAGCCAGTGTGCTTTAGTCATCCTTGCCCAAGATCCAGCCAGTGTGATGCGTTCCAGCGAGTGCCAAGATTCTGTCCCCTCCTTAGTATGGCAGCCCGGTAGGAGGACCCTAAACACAATGACAAAGACACAGCCCAGCCTGGCTATTGGTTCAGCCCAGCACCAAGAATGAACCTGCTGGGACTTCCCTGGTGGTCTGGTGGCTAAGACCCTGCCCTCCCAGTGCAGGGGGCCTAGGTTCGAACCCTGATCAGGGAACTAAATTCTACATGCCACAAATAAAGATTCTGCAGGCTGCAACAACCCCCACCCAAAAAACAATATCCCGCGTGCCGAAACTAAGACCTGGCTCGAGCAAAATAAGTAATTTTTTTTCCCTGAATGAAGAAGAACGAACTTGCTGACATTCAGGTCCTCTTCATCACACCGGTGGGACGAATGTGTGCTTGTGTGTGTGTCCATGTGACTACACATGTGACTCCCTGTGTGTGTGCCCATGTGCATGCCCGAGTGCATGTGCTCACACTTGCATGTGCCATGGGAATCGTGAGAGGAACGATGACCTTCAGCCAATGACCCGAACAGGTTTTCTCTCCCTCCCTTATGGTCACTCTTATGCACCCTTATGGTGCAGCTCTCAGCTGCACCAGCTTCTTGCTTCATCCAAGAAGGTTCCCTGTGCAGCCTCTTAACCTCCACTTAAGGGTTCATGCCCTGAGTCTTGGAGGCCACATTGTCAACAGTGCTCTCTTGAAAACAGTCCTATTGACAATAATAAAGCCACTTTCACCCGTCTTGGATGTGGGCCTAGCAGTGGAAGATTTCATCACTATTATTGGAACTCGTTTCCCTGCTCCTGTGTCTCCCCACCCACTCAACCTCAAGTTCCCTGTGCAGGTATAGGTCATGGCCCACGTTCTGTGTGGCTACCAGTTGGCTTCACCAGTTGTTTTAGAATATGTCTTTCATTCATTTGTTCACTCTGTAGACATGGGTTGAAAGAACACTCTCTTCCAAGTATTGGGGAAATGGTGATGGAGAAAGCACCCCTGACTTCTGGGGGTTCAGGTGACTACAAGTGACAGAGCACAAGGAAGGGGGAGAGCCATCCCGGGAGTGCGGGAGCCCAGAGGGCTGACCCGTGAGGGAGCTGACACATGGGGACGCCCAGAAACCAGAAAGTGAAGACAGGCCAGCAGGGAGACTTGCAAGGTTAAGCAGGGCAGGCACTGGGCAATGAGCAGAGCTGACCTGGCCTTTAGGAGAGAGATAGGGACGCAGGCAGTCAAAAGGCTCCTCATGGTAGAACCAGTGAGCCTGGTGCACCCCAGGTGAGGAGTGGAGGAGGAGGGGAAGGTCTGGAGCAAGTGAGGGCTTTGGGTCGAGAAGTGGGCAGTTCCGGGGCCACAGTTGTGGCTCTGGGTGGGGTCAGGTGGCATAGAGGAGACACTGCAGCTCAGTGAGGGGAGACGGCTCAGTCTAAACAGCAAGAAGGTGCATTACCTGGATGGGGCATGGGAGAGTCCCACTCACCCATGACCCTGGCTACACCCAGGCACTATTTGGGAGAAAGTTTTGATTTCCACGTCCAGAGGGTACAGTCCATCTCCCAGATGTGTAATTTTCTACGTGGCATCAAGTCCTGTCCAGCCTGGGCTGCAGGGTGGGGCCTGGCCTGCGGGAACTCCTTCCCTGGCACCCTCGTCATGTGCCTTCTGCCCCTATTCTGTTGGGTGCCCAGCTCTCCCTGAGCCCCCTGTGGCCATTCTGCCTTTCTCAGTGAGCACCCAAAGGCTGACCCTTTGGACCCTGGCCTTTCGCAGTGGGCACCCAAAGGCTGACCCTTTGAGAGGGCCCATTCCCCTCAGAGGTCGCCTGTCCTGGACCCTGCCCAGCCCGGACTTCAGCCCCACCCCCCTTCCCTGATCAAATATGCTGTATTTATCGTTCCAGTTTTTTGTTTTTGTTTTGAATAATGTATTTATTTTTATTTCTGGTTATGCTGGGTCTTCGTTGCTGCATAAGCTTTTTCTAGTTGTGACGAGCGGGGGCTACTCTCTAGTTGCCGTGGCTTCTCTCACTGCAAAGCACAGAGCTCTGTGGGGCTCTTCTCTGTAGCTCAGAGCTTATGGCGGCAAAAACAGCCATCAAGTTGGGAGTGATGGCAATCCCAGGGTGGCAAGGGTCAAGGGGTAGCACTTAATAACAGAATAGCCAGTTTCACCAGCAGAAACAGGTTTATTCCAGAATAGCCAGAGGAACCGTGACTCAAGAAACCACAAACTATGGGGAACCAGAGGCAAACCTAGAGAACAAGGCAGGGGAACTTGCTTTTACAGCGGAAGGAAGAGGTGAGAGGAAGGAGGTAATAATAACCAGAGTCTCAGTTGGAGGAACCGGGAGACCACAGTATGCAGGCTTCCCATTGGTTGGGCGGCAACAGTCTCTGATTGGTTGGGCTGTCTGGGCGGAAAGACTTCTTCCTCCTGCTGGACAGTAAATAGAGGCAACTGTCCTTGCTGCTTGGGGCCATGGACACGTGTGGCAGGCAGGAGAGCTCCCCTACAGGCCTCCCCAGACTCCAGATGTGGCTGAGGTTCCCTTGGTTTTGTTACCGAAAGTGTGGATTGGCTGCTCTCCACTCTAAAGCCAATAAAGAGGCAATGTTGGTGGAAAAGAAAGTTTGCTTTCTTTAGGAGGCTGGCAGTCCTTGGGGTGAAGACAGACTCCTATCCACAGGCTGACTCCTCTGCACTGACAATCAGTTGGCAAGAGTTTTTATAGGCGAAAGGAGGAGCTACATGCAGAAACAGCACAATCAGCTCTGACAGTCGTCTTGAAATTTGTTGTCTTCATTAAGTACACTTAATCTTCAGTTCCAGGGTATGTTTGTTCCCATTTCTCTGAGGCCTACGCTTGCAACTGTGGCAGCTTATGTCATGGCTACAACCTGGTCGTCATGTAGTTAACTTCTTTCTCCAGGTGGACATTTTAGTATCTATAAAACAGCTCAAAGGATAATGCTCAGAATAACATCTTAGCTCTTGAAGAGAAACTGAAGAAACTAAACTATGCTTAATGAGTAAACTATTACCATCTAGTCTCACTGGATTCTTTTCCTTTGTTTCTGCATTTTCTTACTTCTCTGATTAAACTTACTATTTGGTTAAAGTTTTTCCACAGACAAAAGAGGCTGAGGATATGGGGATGGGGCAAAGACCATAGGGTCCCGCTCCACTTCAATTCCAAAGACTTAATCCTCAAAGACAACTTGGTCACACTTGCCACAATGGTGTGTGTGTGTATTAGTTGTTCAGTCGTATCTGACTCTTTGTGACACCATGGACTGTAGCCCGCCAGACTCCTCTGTCCATGGAATTCTCCAGGCAGAAATACTGGAATGGGTAGTCATTTCCTTCCCCAGGGGATCTTCCTGACCCAGGGATCAAACCCAGGTCTCCTGCATTGCAGGCAGATTTTTTACTCTTTGAGCCACCAGGGAAGCCATGCCACAATGGTAAGCAAACCCGAAGCAGTGATCAAAATGTTGTACCTTCAGAGATCTGACTCCACCTGGCAGTGGAGAACAAAAGAATATGGGGCAGGAGGACTCCCTGGTGGTCCAGTGGTTAACAATCCACCGAGCTATGCAGGGGATTTGGGTTCAATCCCTGGTTGGGGAACAAAAATCTCAAGTGCCTTGGGGCAACTAGGACCACTCGCTGCAACTACTGAGTCCATGTGCCCCAACAAGAGCTCCCACATGATGCAAGGAAGATCTCAGGTGCTGCAACTAAGACTCAATGCAGTCAAATAAAATAATTAATTTTTTAAAAAAAGAATATGGAGCAGTGTAGAGATAAGCAGTAGTTATGGTCATGTGACCAGTTGCAGAAAGTTCAGTCACTCAGTCAAGTCCAACTCTTTGCTACCCCATGGACTGCAGTGCACCAGGCTTCCCTGTCTATCATCAACTCCTAGAACTTGCTCAAACTCATGTCCATCGAGTCAGTGGTGTCATTCAACCATCTCATCCTCTGTCGTACCCTTCTCCTCCTGCCTTCAATATTTCCCAGCATCAGGATCTTTTCCAATGAGTCAGTTCTTCGCATCAGGTGATCAAAGTGTTGGAGCTTCAGCATCAGTCCTGCCAATGAATATTCAGGACTAATTTCCTTTAGGATTGACTGGTTTGATCTCCTTGCAGTCCAAATTGCAGAAAAGAGAACTATAATAATTTCATCCTCCTTCTGACACAAATATATTTGTTGTTGCTATTCAGTTGCTCAGTCGTGTCCGACTCTTTGCGACCCCATGGACTGCAGAATGCCAGGCTTCCCTGTCCTTCACAAATATATTTGTGCACATATTAACCAATTTTTTTTTCTCTTCTCCCTCTCCCTCACTATCTACCATAATATGTGTTAATAGTGGTTATCCTTCTAGGTCAACATTGAAGTTACAGAATATATAAGAGGGTGTGGCTCCATTGGAAGAGGAATGGATATCACCCAGAGATGGATAAAGGGACTTTGTCAACCTCTGGTCAGAGGGTAACATGTATTTGGTTGTGTGTAGGTGGTTGCATTATGTCAGGCAGTCTTTGCTATTAACTTTACTTGGAATTGAAGTTAGATGGACTGGGGTGGATTTGTAGTGATCAGTGTATATTGTGCAAGGTTGAACCTAGGGTCCCATAGTCCTTTCTCTGCACAGTTCCGAGCTGGTGTGAAACACGAGGGACATTCTACCTGGGATTTGGGGGAAACAGAAGTGAAGCTGCAGCAATCATGTTCTTTTTGCACCTGGAAGGGAGACACAGTGATTAAAGTGATGTCCTAGTGATGTTCGCTTCCAACCTGTGATCAGAGTTAACATCCTCAGTGATGGGACCAATCAAAATGGTGCCAACTGGTGGGATGCTATAAGGTTGGTTTGTCACCATGGTGCGCATGACAGAGATACACAGCCTGCATGATTACAGAGAAAAACTGGGCAAAGCCAAATTGAGGGACTTTCTATAATAACTGATCTATGTTCTTCAAGAGTATCAAGGTCATAAAGATCAAGGAAAGACTCAGGAGTGTTCCAGAGTGAGGGAGACTAGAGACAAGACCTCCAAAGACAATATGTGACCCTGGACTGGACACTTTGGCCATAAAGAACTGGAGTGGGGAGTCTCAGCTATGCCAGACAAGCAGGTTGTAGAGACCTGTAGCTCACAGTTAATACTAACCAATGGGACTCTGTGTGACGGGGGTGTCCTCACCACAAACACAAAACCAGCGTGCAGGGACTTCCTTGGTGGTCCAGTGGCTAAGACTTCGTCTTCCGACACAGGGGGGTGTGAGTTCAATCCCTGGTCGGGGAGCTATAATCCCACATGCCTTGGAAGCACCCCCAAAACCCCAAAACATAGAGCAGGAGCAATATTGTAGTTAATTCAATGAAGACTTTAAAAAATGGTCTCCATCAAAAAATAATCTTGAAAAAACAACAATGGGCACGAGGAAACTTGGGGGTGATGGATACGTTTATGACCTTGGGTCGAACCGAGATCTCCCGCACTGTAGGTGGAAAGCTTTACAGCCTGAACTACCAGGGAAGTCTCTGTGACCTTGATTGTGATGATGGTTTTCAGGTGTTTTGTCCAAACTCATTAAACTGTATACATTAAATTCTATACTCTTGTATATATCAGTTAAACCTTTATAAAGCTTTATGTTCTCTAGAAACATAAAGAACATCATTGGGACAACTTATGAAAGCTGAATGAGGGCTGAGGACACGTGGTAGGGACACATGGTGTTATTCTCCTGACTCTGATGGTTATGTTGTATATATGTTGTGTTGGTGTGTGTTATGTTGGGGTTTTGTTGTATTTATTGTGTGTTTTTGTGGTTGTATAGGACAATGTCTTTGTTCAAAGGAAACAGACGCTAAGTTATCTGGGGGTGATGGAATGCTAGTTTTGCAAATTTCTCTCAAATGGTTTAGGGAGAAAAGTTCCTGCTATCCTTGCAACTGAATTGTTTCAAAATAAATATTATCTTTAGCATTTGAAAATGTGTCTGGAGAAAAAAAAGAAAATGTGTCTGAAGTGTAGTGATGGCCTTGGTTGAGTGGGGCAAGTGCTGCTGGGGTTTTGTTTGGGGTGGGGATTGATGGAGGTAGGGAGACTTTTTAAGCTATGGGCATTAAAGAGAACACTCCCCAGAAGGACCTCTGTGAGTAGATCAGGCAGTGTGTGTGTGTGGGGGTGGGGGGGTAGGGCTGGAGTATGCCACAACCAATGGATGTTTCTTTTCATCAGGCCACTTGGAGGTTAGCTCCCAGGGCTCAGGAATGGACTGGGAGCAGGTGTGCTCTATCCTGTGGTCTGGTCCCATGAAGAAACCTGGTCACACTGTATATGAGGACTCAGCTCTCTGTTGCTCAGGGCATCCCCTGTTGTGTATTCTGGGCAAGCTCACTCATGCACAGAATTGATCGTCAGTTTTCTACTTCCACAGTCTGCATCCTAAGTCTCTTTTAAGAATGTTTCTCTAGCTTTGCACAGTAGCAGTACCATAGCCAATGAGGTTTATCCAATGCATGATTATTGCTAATTTGAAAAAGAAAAAAAAAAAAAGAATGACCTGGGAATTTCCTGGTGGTCCAGGGGTTAGGACTTTCACTGCCAGGGCCCAGATTCAGTGCCTGGTCTGGGAATGAAGATTCTGCAAGCAAGGCAAAAAAAAAAAAAAAGAATGAGTTTCTGACAAGTGTGAGGGAAGAAAGCCAGGTTGGATGTGTTACCCGAGTCCCTGGCAGGGCAGGGACTGCCTTCCTTTTAGTCACTGATAAATTCACAGGATCAAAAGAGCAAGCCCATCTGGGTCTCCAGGAGTCAGGGAGATCTCAGAGAGGTGGGATGGGTTTTCTGGCAGGAGCCCTGAATGAGAGTGAGGTGTAGGTGGCTGGGGCCCACAGGCATGTCTGAGACGTGAGAGTCCGAGACTGGCAAGGGGCAGGTGAAGAAGATTCCCGAGGCCAAAGTGGCCACCAGACTGGGGCATGGTGTGATCCAGGTTGGCAGGTGCAGGGGGCCAGCCTGAAGCATAGTGTTTCTTGGCCGTCACCCCAGTGCACCAGACTCAGCGCTCGCAGGGACCAGTTCCAGGCCATTTGCTTCCAGCCAGCCAGGAAGGGAAATGTTCTGCACCCTAGGGTTTATTTCTTTTTTTGTTTTGTTTTGTTTTTTTGCTAGATATTTTATTTTATTTTATTTTTTTCAGTGGGTTTTGTCATACATTGATATGAATCAGCCATAGAGTTACACGTATTCCCCATCCCAAGGGTTTATTTCTAATTTGTTTTCCAAACCCAGGTTGGAGCTTCTGGCTGGGCCCTTTGAATTGTGGGTAAGGAGGGTGAACCCTTCCAGGGAGGCAGGTTTCTGTAAACAGGAAACAGAAGCTGTGCTGATACCTGGCCCTGCCCGGTATCCCTAGCATCCCCTTCTCCAGTCAGCCCCACCCCAAACTGCCCAGCCTGCCCCAGCTCCGGCCTATAAAATCCCCACACCCTCATTTCCAGTTGAACAGTGGCTCGGAAAGGCACCATGCAGCTGAATTTCAGTGGCCTTCGGGCCCTGGTGACAGGAGCAGGAAAAGGTAGGTGTGAGCCGGGCAGGTGGGGGTGTGAGAGGAACTGAGGTTAGAGAGCAAAGTGCGCAGACCCAGAGCCTTGTGTTGGGGCTTGCACGTTCCCTTTGTGCCTGTCACAGCCTGCCCTGCCAGCAAGTGCCCCCCACTCCAGCCACTGAACCAGCCAAAGTGGGCCTGCACTGCTCCCTACCATCTAGCAGGCCCCACTGGGACAGGACACTAGCCTCTCCTTGGTCAATGCAAGAGCCTGAGAGGACGGCCCTCAGACTCAAGTCTGGGCAGATGGGGGCGCATCTAGCCAAGGCCTCTTCCTTGGGCCCAGTAGGAAGGGGCTGCCCTCTGGGCCTCCCTTGGCTGGATTCTAGTTGTCCAGATACCTGCCTCCCGCCACCTCCTGGGCCAACACCCCTCTAGCCAGCACCCTCTCATCACTCTTTCCTGAGCAGCATATCTGCAGCCCCCACTCGCAGTCTGGGTCCAGATTTGTTGGGCCATCTTCCTGCCTGGTGAACCCCTTTAGGGATCGGACGGGACACGGTGAAGGCCCTTCATGCCTCAGGAGCCAGAGTGGTGGCTGTGAGCCGCACCAACGCTGACCTGGTCAGCCTCTCCAAGGAGGTAAGGTGTGCAGGCCTAGCGTGACCCGGGGCTGTGACCCTTGGGGATGCCTCATAAGCCTGCCAGGACCACCCCTTTGGTCACCGGCCAATGCCTCCCCACAGTGCCCCGGGATAGAGCCTATGTGCGTGGACCTGGGTGACTGGGAGGCCACGGAGAAGACTCTGGGCGGTGTGGGCCCTGTGGACTTGCTGGTGAACAATGCTGCCGTGGCACTGATGAAGCCTTTCTTGGAGACCACCAAGGAGGACTTTGACAGGTGAGGAGGAGGAAAGGAAGCTGACGGGAGAGGGCTGCCCAGGACAGGGTTCGGGTGTGACCTTGGTCTAACTGTTTGCTGTCTCCCCAGGTCATTCAATGTGAACCTGCGCGCTGTGTTCCAGGTGTCCCAGGTGAGGCGGTGGGAGGCTGTGGCTCAGCCTGACATGGCCCAGGCGGGGGTGCGGTGGGCTCAGGCTGTCCCCTGTCTTGGCTTCCAGATCGTGGCCCGGGGCATGATCAGCCGTGGAGTGCCTGGCTCCATTGTCAATGTCTCCAGCATGGTGGCCCACGTCACCTTCCCCAACCTAGCTGTCTACAGTGAGTCCCTCTGCCCAGTCTTGAGCCCCTATTCCGGGCAGGAGCAGTTGGGCTCCCGGGCTGGGCCTCATGCAAAGCCTGCTGAAACCTTAAGGATCCTCAGTGCTGCCTTCTCCTCACAGGCTCCACCAAGGGTGCAATGACCATACTGACCAAATTCATGGCCATGGAGCTGGGACCATACAAGGTAGGCATGGGGGCCCTGGGGGTGCCAGGGACCCAGGCCTGAGAAGGCACGCAGGGTAGGGGTCAGGTGGGTGGTGGTGGGCAAGGCTGGGGCCTGGGGATCAGAACGGGTGTAGGGGGCTTCAAGGGGTGAGTGAGCAAGCTCAGTGGGGGCCGTGAGGGCGGGGTTCGGACGCCATCTGAGGCCGCCCCTCTGGCCCCTCCGGCCCCAGATCCGGGTGAACTCCGTGAATCCAACGGTGGTGCTGACAGCCATGGGCCAAAAAGTCTCGGCTGACCCTGAGTTCTCCCAGAAGCTGAAGGAGCGCCACCCGCTGAGGAAGTTTGCAGGTCAGGGGGGCTTCGCGGAGTGGTGGGCCCAGCGGCAGCTGCTGGGCAGAGCCAGCCCGGCCGAGCCGCGCTGACCCCGCCCCCTCCCCGCTGCAGAGGTGGAAGACGTGGTGAACAGCATCCTCTTCCTGCTCAGCGACCGCAGCGCCTCCACCAGCGGGTCGGGTATCCTGGTGGACGCCGGGTACCTGGCCTCCTAGAGCGCCACGCCTCCACGCCCCGCCACCCCGCAGGCCTTCAGGGCCACCAGGCAACACTTCTCCACGCCCTAGACCACGCCCCCAACGCCATCCACGCCCACGCCCAGACAACGACCTGCACGCCCCGGCCCGCGGTTTGGTCCCACCTCCTCGACACTACTCGGCAGCGCCCCACCAGCCTGCAGCCCCATACCTGCACCACCCCGCCCACCCCCCCGAACCAGACCACATTCCTTCACACTCAATATGTGGGTGCCAGGAGACCCAGTCCCTCCCGCTCCCACCCACTGAGTTGTCCACTGTGCTAGGGTGGATTTGCCTAAATAAATAGAAACCAGTCTCCTGAAACTCGTAGCTTCGCCAGGGCTCTAGATAAGCTTGCCCCAAGGGCAGGGAGGGGAGGATCAGGGACTGAGCCGCACAGGTTAATCTTACAAAAGGTCGAGAAGGGGCAGATCCAAAGCCAAAGGAATTCCACAGTTGAGCCCTGATTTTGACCTGAAGGGCTGTTTTTCCTTGTTTTTGTTGTCCATGCCCCTGACACACCCAGCCTTCTCTGTGCAGAGGGCAGCTTGCACCCAACTTTCCTTCCCTGTGGTTCTGGATCTGACCTTCAGGCCAGCACCCCCTGCTCTGACTACCTTCGGTTGGAGAAGGAAGAGGGTCTGAGGAGCTGTGGGGGAGATGCTCTGGGCCATCCCTAGGGAAGATGGGCCTGAGCTCTCAGTGCTGGAGTGAAGGAGGTAGGAGGGTGGTGCTGGACCGTTATAGTTTACCTAAGCCTGAGAAACCCAGTTTCACCTTGGGGCACACCTTCCCCCACAAGACCACCCAGGAAGAGGGCAGCCCCAGCTAGGGAAGTGTCCAGAGCTGCAGCCGTGCCTACTGTTCCTGGCCTGACCCCAGACACAAGAGCTCTGCAGCTGGGGCAGCTAGAGGGTCTCCCGGGCCCTGCTGGGATTCAATTATGCTTGCCCTGGTCAGCTTCCTACCCATGCCATCTGAGTGTGTGATGAGGGCCTGAGGTGATCAGTCAGCTGGCCTGGTGCAGGGTACAACCCTGGGAAAGGGGGCAAGAGACAAGGGGCTGGGGTGGGGCCATCCAGGCAATGGTAGCACTGGGTTGAGAGAGTAAAGGGCAGTTCTGCTCAGCTTCAGGGCTTCCAGAGCAAGGTCTGTGCCAAAACGGATCTGGATCAGTGCAACTGACCCACTCTGGGAGTTGCTGATGGACAGGAAAGCCTGGCGTGCTGCGGTCCATGGGATCACAAAGAGTCGGACACAACTGAGCAACTGAATTGAACTGGCCCACAGAGGATCACGGGACAAAGAAAGGATTTGGACACCATTCTGGGGGGACAGGAAAAGCCAGTGACGGGATCTAAGCTGATGTGCCTCTCAGGAAGGACAGGCTGGGTGCCGGACCAGCCGGGAGATTTCAGCGAGCAACACGACGCGTTCATTTAGGCTAAGAAATAAAAGACACAGGACAGATGGGGTCGAGAGGATCGCCGCAGTCAACGATGCTCCTTTATTTCTCTAAGCTTCATTTATACTTAAACCAAGAAGGAGGCATCCCAAAGAAAATTCTTCCCCATGTACATCATCTTTAAGATAACAATCACTAGAACTCTCACTAGGTGCCAGAGCACAGGAATGGCATCCTGATTTATATTAGGGGTAATCGTAAAAAGGCTATCTGTCTGCGTCTTGTGTGCGTTCAAGGCTTACTAGTGTTCTGTTTAACTTTGGATAGTAAATTCCAGAGGGGTGGCGGGACAGAGAGCTATGTCTTTGAATAGACCCTTGATAATCAATCAAGGCAGCTCCCAGAGTCAGCTCTTTCAAGCCGCTCCCCGCAGCTGGGGACTGTCCCCCCTCCCCTCCACTCCTTGCCCCTTGGCTTCTGGTAGGCAGATGGCAGGGTCCAAGGTTAGGAGCAGAAGGCAGGGTTAGGTGGGAGCCCAGAGGGGATGGGCAGTGGCACATGACCAGGTCTGGTAGGGAGAACTCACTTGGTGATCCTCCAGGGGCTTCTCAAATCTGTGCCTCCTGCTGCCCCCAGGCCACCTTCTCGCCAGACAATCCACCCCTCTGGGCCCAAAGCCCTGCAGAGGCCCTACAGTCACCAATTCCTTACATAATCCTGGCCAAAAAAGGCCCTCATGGCAGTTTTGAGACTTTCCCACCATGATCCATAGAACAAAGTAGATTTAAGAGATGGAACCAGTGCACACATGCATGGACACACGTGCACACAAACATCTCTAACTGACCCAAAGCTCCAGGAAGCAATGCTTGCCCTTGGGGTTTACTGGTACCCTGATGACACCAAGCCTAGCCCATCCCAACCTATCCTAGGTTTTGAACTACTAGTGACCTTCTGTGGGTGGGTTGGACAAGTTAGTGTTTCAACACCCTTGCAGCTAAAGTGCACTTTTGAGGCCAAGGGGCCTCTACTTCAGGCTTATCAATTTAGTTCAGTCACACAGTCTTTTCCGACTTTTTGTGACCCCATGGACTATAGCACCCAAGGATTCCCTGTCCAGAACCAAATCCCAGAGCTTGCTCAAGCTCATGTCCATCATAGGTGATGCCATCCAACCATTTCATCCTCTGTCGTCCCCTTCTCCTCCGGCCTTCAATCTTTCCCAGCATCAGGGTCTTTTCCCAGGAGTCAGTTCTTCGCATCAGTTCTTCTTTGGGATTATAGGCTTATCCAAACCCTTTTACTCTAAGCACTACAAGTGAGCTGCTCCCAGGTTTGGGGGAGGGGAGCATGTGATCCTTTTAGCCAAACTTTTATTCTCAGAAACAAAAAAGGGGTTAGCACTGCGTTCTCTATCACCTTCTTTCCGGTAAAAATTACCATATCTGGTTTTATTTATTTATTTTTTTGTAATAACCTACTTGGAAGGGAAAAATGTTGGCGGGGCCCGCTAACCTTATTTCTCGCCGGGTTGAAGGGCCACAGAGAAGGCAGTTTGATAAACTTTGCCCCAGGGTCTGGCGAGGACCCTGTGTGCCTCCCCTCGGCCGCGCCCACTCCTTTCGGCTAATTGCCCCCCCGGGGAGACCACTATTTGAATATCCCCGCCTGCGACGGGACACCACCCTGCGATTGGCCCGCCGCGCCCCGCCCCACGCCGTCCTCAAGCCAGGAGCGCAGCTCAAAGGCCCGCAGTGTGGCCACAGCAGTGTGCCAGAGTGGTCTGAACGTCGTGGATCTGAGGCTTCCGGGGCGCTGGGCTCTCGTCACGGGGGCGGGTAAAGGTGGGCCTGGGGAGGTGGCCGGGGGCGGGCAAAGGTGGCCGGGGATGGGCACGCTCACTGAGCCGCGCTCCTCGCAGGCATCGGGCACGGCATTGTCAAGGCGCTATACGCGGCGGGCCCGCGAGTGGTGGCCGTGAGCCGAACCCAGGCCGACCTGGACAGCCTGGTCCGCGAGATAGGAGCCGCTCTGTCCCAGCCCTGGGGGCAGCAGCGGGGAGCTGAGGGCGGCCAAGGATGGACACACGGGAGCTGGGCGCTGGCGCTTACCAAGGACTCTTAGCAACCCCGCCCCTCGCCGGACGCGCGGAAGAACGACGATTCCCCCTGGGTTTAGGAGGAGGCAGAAATGGCTGCTTTGCTGGGCCAGAGGCGCTTGGGCGCTGGGAGGAAATAGACTGGCTGGAGGCGGGGCTAGATCCCTGATCCTGAAACCCTGAGCTGAGTTGCCCAAAGGCCAAGTTAACCCTCCCCGACAGCATCTTGGGAGTCCCAAGAAGGTGACTGGCTCCCCGAGACTCCTAACCCGCTACCCCTGTGAGACTGAAAGGTCATGAAAACACAGTCCCTCTCACTTGAATGAGAGGCCCAGCTGTACCCTTTCCAGGGCATGGAGCCTCTGGGAGATGTGCCCCTTACCACATAATATACACAGTGTCCAGGGGTGGAGACCGTGTGCGTGGACCTGGCTGACTGGGAGGCCACGGAGCAGGCGCTGGGAGGTGTTGGCCCTGTGGACCTGCTGGTGAACAATGCAGCTGTGGCGTTTTTGCAGCCCTTCCTGGAGGTCACCAAGGAGGCATATGACATGTAAGTCAGGGTGGGGTGGAGGAACACCGTTGGGGAAGGGCTGTCTCCTGCTGCAGCAGCCTCAGTCCCTGACCAGGGTCTGTCCATCTGCCTCCAGGTCTTTCAATGTGAACCTTCGGGCGGTCATCCAGGTGTCCCAGGTGCGCTGGCTTCAGGGCAGGACTGGGAACTGCTGGGTGATGCCAGTCCTGCCTCATCCTTCTCCTGCGATTTCAGATTGTGGCCCGAGGCCTGATAGCCCGGGGAGCCCCAGGGGTCATCGTGAATGTTTCTAGCCAGCCTCCCAACGGGGACTGACTAACCACAGTGTCTACTGTGAGTGAGGCCCGGCTGTGCCCTGCCCCGACTCCCCCCACCCCCCCACCCCCCATCTGAGCAGGCAGCTCAGGCTCCACACATGCTGTCCATCCTCACAGGCTCCACCAAGGGTGCCTTGGACATACTGACCAAAGTGATGGCGGTGGAGCACGGGCCACACAAGGTGAGCCCCAGTGGGATGCCTCCCATCTCCCAGTCCATGTGCTCAGAGAGCCTCAGCCCATCAAGTTGACCCCCTCCCACCTGTGCCAGTACAGATCCGTGTGAATGCAGTCAACCCCACGGTGGTGATGACACCCATGGGCCAGGCTGCCTGGAGTGACCCTCAGAAGGCCAAGGCCGTGCTGGACCGCATCCCCCTTGGCAGGTTTGCTGGTGAGTTGGGCAGGAGCCCGGCTGGGAGTCATGCCAGTGGCCTGCTCAGGTGAGGGGTGGGAGGGAAGGACAAAGGGCAGCTCCTTTCATGCACATCCTGAAACCAACCTCGCCCACAGAGGTGGAGAACGTGGTGGACACCATCCTCTTCCTGCTCAGTGACCGCAGCAGCATGATCACAGGCTCCACTGTGCCGGTGGATGGGGCTTCCTGGCTACCTAAGCTCCCCCCTCTATCCCCCCCCTCCACACACCCCTGTTCCAAGTTGAACCCACCTTTACCCCCATCCCCCTTCCCCATCTCTTCAGTAAACATGATTCTTCTGTCCAGCCTGCACACTCACACCTAGGCTGCAGTCATGTGGCCGGAAGATGCAAAGCTCAGAACTGAGCATGGGGACAAGTCCCAGGTAGAGACACGTTCAGCTCACCCTGGGCCAGTGGCAGCCTGGCTCTCCTGCCAGAGATTGTTGGGCCTGGCTAAGTCCCTGGCAGGTATATAGGACTTTCCAGAAGGCCAGCTCCTAAGGAGGGTAGTGAATTTGACCAAGGATGATCTTTGGCCCTGTGAGCCTCTCGGGTGGAAGTGGTGGTGTTTTCACGTGAATGATCACTGGTATTCCTTAAGTCAGCGCGGAAGACAAAAGTGAACTGAGCAGGCTGTGTGCTGGAACTTCACTACTTTGTTCACGGTTGAACGACTTTGCCGAATCAGATGGTGGTTTTCAATTACTGAGAGAATATTCCCGCAGTGTTCTGAGTCCTTCACCATGTACTAGGCACAGTCCAGGACAAGATCCAGCTGTAGAATTTGCCAACTTCCATGGTGACATATTCCCTTCTGTTTGATGTCCTTGAGGTGGAGCTGGCACAGAGATGTCTGTCCTCCACTTTTCCATGCTGTCCTCACCACACAGATACAAAAGGCTTACACCCCAAAGCACAGATAATAGTATATGTGTACGAAAATATTTAGGAAGTGATGGGTTTTGAGTATTTGTTAATTTCATTTTTAAATACAACTGATTTCAAGTTTATGTAATTCTTAACAGTGGTTACTTAAAAACTGGCTAGCAGAATTCCTGAAATCCAGCAGTCCACTCTGTGCACGCCACTGCGGGGGAGCTGAGTGTCACTTAGCTTCATGTCACGTATCTGCCCAGACTGGTGCCTTGCAGGCCCCAGGGGTGATGTCCTGGTGACAGGCCGGGCCCACCCCTCACCTCCTGCCGTGTCTGCCCAGCAAAGCCAAACTGTTGACCCATCTGCCACCCTTCCTGTCCTGTCCGCACCTCCGGGGTTGGGGGACACCCTTGTTCTTTAGAGTGTGTCTTCATGAACACTCAGTTAAGTGGCCCCTGGCCTTGGCCTGGGCTCCACAGGGCCCCCTAGGGCCTGACTGCAGACTGTCCTGCGCCACCCTGGGAGCTGCTGAGGGGTGCTGTGCCCTCCCGGAGGCCTGAGGTCAGCACAGGAGGGGCTTGCTTTATGCAGAAGGGGCCAAGCACACTGGCTCCCACCCACTCCCACACTCACACTCCATAGGGTCCCTCCTACGGAGGCAGAGGACTCAACTGGCCTTGTGCTGGGGGCCGGGGAGTGTCAAGCTGACTGCTCTGTACCCTTGGCTGGCAGGGGTTGGGGGCCTAGAACCCCCAGGGTGGAGGAGTCGGCAGGGAGAGACCCGGGCAGGGCAGGGAGTGAGATGAGAACAGGAGATGATGAAGAAGGTTTATTGTATAAAATAAGAAGGGGCTGCCCCATCCTGGGGCACAAGGACAGAACCCACCCCCCCAAACTCCCCCATCAGGGAAGCCCATCCTGGGGCTGCCCCGGACCCGCCCCTACAGCCTGAGGGAGACCCTGCTCCCTTCCGGCCTCCCGTGGGGGCCAGGGGAGGCTGGAGCTGCGCCTCTATGAAGACGAGGCAGGGCAGACAGGACCCCCATGGCCCCCGCATTGCCCCGGGAGCAGCAGCCTCATCCCCATGCTTCTTCCCCCTCCCCACCCCCACCACTCCCCCACAGCGGACTCAAGGACACATCTCAACACAACAGATACAGGCAGGGAGGGGGCTGCTCTTCCGGAACTGGGGGCTCTAGAAGACCGTGCACTTCTTCCCTGGCTTTTTCACAGGGGGCGGGCAGAGCACAGCCCGAATGGCCTCGTCAAACACTGTCTTCAGGCCCCGCTGGGTCAGGGCTGAGCACTCCAGGTACTTGACAGAGCCTGGGGGCGCCAGGAAAGAGGAGAGGGCAGGTCCACACCTTGGCTTCCCCTGACCGGCCTGCACTCCCGTACCTGCTCCACCAGCCCATCCCCTAACTGGACCACCTTCCTCCATATCCGCACCCAATGTGTGGGTGCCAGGAGAACCGTTCCTGTCTGTCCATCACCAACTCCCAGAGTTTACTCAAACTCCTATCCACTGAGTCGGTGATGCCATCCAGCCATCTCATCCTCTGTTGTCCCTTTCTCCTGCCTTCAGTCTTCCCCAGCATCAGGGTCTTTTCAAATGAGTCAGTTTTTCCAATCAGGTGGCCAAAGCACTGCAGTTTCAGCTTCAGCATCAATCCTTCCAATGAATATTCAAGACTGATTTCCTTTAGGATCAACTGGTTGCATCTCCTTGCAGTCCAAGGGACTCTCAAGAGTCTTCTCCAACACCACAGTTCAAAAGCATCAATTCTTTGGCATTCAGCTTTCTTTATAGTCCAACTCTTACATCTATATATGACTACTGGAAAAACCATAACTGACTAAATGGACCTTTGTCAGCAAAGTAATGTCTCTGCTTTTTAACAATGCTGTCTAGTTTGGTCATAACTTTTCTTCCAAGGTGCAAACGTCTTTTAATTTCATGGCTGCAGTCACCATCTGCAGTGATTTTGGAGCCCAAAACAATAAAGTCTGTCAAGGTTTCCATTGTTTCCCCATCTATCTGCCATGAAAGGCTGGGACCAGATGCCATGATCTTAGTTTTCTGAATGTTGAGTTTTAAGCCAACTTTTTCATTCTCCTCTTTCACTTTCATCAAGAGGCTCTTTAGTTCTTCTTCCCTTTCTGCCATAAGGGTGGTGTCATCTGCATATCTGACGTTATTGATATTTCTCCCAGCCATCTTGATTCCAGCTTGTGCTTCCTCCAGTCCAGTGTTTCTCATGATGTACTCTGCATATAAGTTAAATAAGCAGAGAGACAATATACAGCCTTGATGTACTCCTTTCCCTATTTGGAACCAGTCTGTTGTTCCATGTTCAGTTCTTTTTTTTTTTTTTTTCCATGTTCAGTTCTAACTGTTGCTTCCTGACCTGCATACAGATTTCTCAAGAGGCAGGTCAGGTGGTCTGGTATTCCCATCTCTTGAAGAATTTGCCACAGTTTCTGGTGATCCACCCAGTCAAAGGCTTTGGCATAGTCAATAAAGCAGAAATAGATGTTTTTCTGGAACTCTCTTGCTTTTTTGATGATCCAGTGTATATTGGCAATTTGATCTCTGGTTCCTCTGCATTTTCTAAATCCAGCTTGAACATCCAGAAGTTCACAGTTGTCAACTATTTAAACCTGGCTTGGAGAATTCTGATCATTACTTTACCAGCGTGTGAGATGAATGGAATTGTACCTAGTTTGAGCATTCTTTGGCATTGCCTTTCTTTGGGATTGGAATGAAAACTGACCTTTTCCAGTCCTGTGCCCACTACTGTTTTTCAAATTTGCTGGCATATTGAGTGCAGCACTTTCACAGCATCGTCTTTTATGATTTGAAATAGCTCAACTGGAATTCCATCACCTCCACTAGCTTTGTTCGTTGTGATGCTTCCTAAGGCCCACTTGGCTTCCCATTTGAGGATCTGGCTCTAGGTGAGTGATCATGTTGTAGCCATGCATTCCTGGAAACAAACTCCCTCAGAAGGACAATGCAGGTAGTGGGTGCAGGTTATTACACCTGCGGGCCCAAGGCAGAGTCTCCTCTTAGCCAAGGACCCCGACCAGTTTTTGTGAAAACCTTATATACCCTAAGTGTACTTGCCCAAACCCACCTCCCCAAATTTCCTGAAACTAGTCTGAACAAAGGAAAAGAAAGATACAGTCAAAGAACCTGTGATTCATATGCCTTAGGCCAAGGTAGTTAACAGTGGACAATTATCAATAGGTTTGTGGTCATACCCGAATAAGCATAATAGAATTTATGATTTTATTCAGTTACACAGATAATTAGGGTATTCTTTTAAGCAAGGGAGAGTCTAGGTAGAGTCTCTGTACGAGCTCTGGGGCTCTTCCCAGGGCCCTGGTTTTCCAGTTAATATGTCGTTTCCATAGATACTGGGCATATAGCTCAAAGTTCACAGTCCGGCGCAAAATGGAGTTCTGCTTTCAAGATGGGGCCTGTTCTGTCTGTTTCCTCCTTCATTCCCCCCCTTGATGCTCTTAATTCATCGTATGAGCATCATTCATAGGGATATATTGGACCCTGGCTCTCCAACTGCCATTTTGGTAGAACGACACCAATCTTTGGGTTACGAAGTTCATAATATATTGTAAAATGAAGTGTCCACAAAGCAGAACTATCAAAGCAACTATAACAATGGTAAATATAGTTTTCCACCAATCCCCCTTCACCTAAGATAGGACCAAAGTCCAGAAAAGAATGTTTTCATTTGACATTGCTTTTACCTGGTTTTCCATGTCATCTAAAGCAGCTGATACATTGCCAGATAAATCAGGAATATATACACAACATTCAACTTTAATTATAGCACAGGTCCCTCTTTGTGCTGAAATTATGGTTAGTCCCAAGATGGTACCAGCAAGTCCTTGTAGCAGCAGTTGATTGTAGAGCTTCATCTCTTCTTCTTTAAGATGACCTGGGTTTCACGGGGATCAGTGGGGTCCTTTTGTGTGGTCCACTTGGCGTCCTCTGGGTCTGTGTGGTCTGATCTCTTCACCCTTGTGTGGTGGATCCAGGGAGTGACACCTGCAACTTTAACTGTTGTAAGGGTGGTTAGAACAACAGTGTATGGACCCTTCCAATGTGGGGCCAAGGAGTTGTGTTTCCATTCCTTGACCCACACCTGATCACAGGGCACAAATTCGTGAATCTGTTCCCCAAAGGGGAATGGCACCCTTTCTTGTACAACCTTAGTTACCTGATTTATTACCTTACCCAGTTGTTCCATCTGCTGTGAAATCTCATCTCCCCTAACCTGAGGCAGATTTATTGACACCTGCTTTATTATGGGAGGGGGCCTCCCATATACAATTTTGTATATGGGACCACCCAGGAGCAGTCAGTCTCTATGACCCATTTTGGAGAGTGTCTCTTTAAGTGTCCCGTTGGTTCATTCCACCATCCCAGAACTCTGGGGCCTATATGCAGTGTGTAGTTACCATTTGACGTTTAAAATTTTGCTTACTTGTATTAAATCAGCTACGAAAGCCAGGCCATTGTCCAATCAAATGCTGGTAGGAAATCCAAATCTGGGAACTATCTCCCTAAGAAGGCACTGGGCTACTTCTGGTGCTCTTTCACTCCGGGTAGGAAAAGCTTCTACCCATCCCGAGAATGTACACACCATGACCAGCAGGTAGTGTCGGTGAGGTTTCATTTCAGTGAAGTCCACTTACAGGTGTTCAAAGGGCAGCGTGCCTTTTAGCTGAATCCCAAGAAGTTTCCATCTGTGCCAAGGGGCAGCACTGACATGTGAGCAGGCAGTGCAGTTCTGAGATTCTGTTCTGCATAGGGAAGAGAGGTGGGGAACCAAGAAATATTTTTGAATTAGCTCTTCCAGTTTATCATGGCCTAGGTGGGTCACTTGGTGTGTTTGGCTTACCAGAGTGGGTGCCAATTCCTCCAGTACCAATAATTTGCCACTTGGCAATTCCCACCATCCCTTTTCAGTCTAGATGGCCCCTTCTGCTTTGGCTAGTTGGTTTTGGACTTCAGTGTATTTTGGAGAGTCCAGCGTTAGGTCAGGCAGCTCCGCTAATACGAGAGTTTTAATAGGGGCTTCATTTGTCACCCCCAAGCCCTCAGCTGCTTGTTTAGTGGTCTTATCTGTCAGTCTGTTTCTCCGAGCCTGGGGGGTATCCTCTTTTTTATATCCTTGGCAGTGTATGACGGCACCCCCCTTTCTGGTTCCCAGGCAGCATCTAATAGGGTCAGAATTTCTTCCTTATTTTTAACATCTTTTTCACTAGCTGTCAAAAGGCCTCTCTCCTTATACAGAGCTCTGTGTACATGTAGTGTGGCAAAAGCATACCTGGAGTCTGTGTAAATGTTTGTCTTCTTACCTTTTGACAGTTGCAGGGCCCAGATTAGAGAATATAGTTCAGCCCATTGAGCAGACCAGTGTGATGGCAGAGAGCTAGCCTCAACGATGGTTTCTTCCATGACTACTGCATATCCCAGCAGCCATTGTCCTTGTTTCATCAGGCTGGTGCCATGTACAGGATCAAATCTGGGTCTGGGATTGGCCGGTCACTCAAGACAGGTCTGCTGGCATAAACTTCTAGTATTTCCTTGTAATCATGTGAGGGCCCACCTTCTCCCACAGGAAGGAGAGTGGCCGGATTCAGGGCCTGACAAGGCTCAGTAGTAACATGGGGGCTCTCACACAACAGTCCCTTGTATTGAGTAATCCAGGATGTCAACAGCTATTTATGGGGGCCCCCTCACAGGAGAGTGTTGACCTCATGCGGGACTTTTACAATCAAATCTTGGCCCAAAGTCAGCTTGGCTGCCTCCTGGACAAGTAAGACAACCGCAGCAACTGTCCGTAAGCATCCCAGCCACCCAGTGGCAACACTGTCCAGCCGTTTCGAGAGATAAGCCACAGGTCTGTCCCGTGTCCCCATAGTCTGGGACAAGACTCCTATAGCCACCTTGTCCTTTTCAGTCATGTGAAGAGTAAACGGCTTAGCAAGGTCTGGCAGGCCCAAGGCGAGTGAGTGCTAATGTAATTGCTTCAGGTTTGAGTTCTGTTACCACTGGGACTTGTTGTTTTGCAAGTCTGGGGCAAAGGGGTTGTCTTCTGCCCAGACCTCAGGGAATTGTTGAGTTAACTCTCTCTCTCTCTCTCTCAACTGTTTAGCCCGTCCAGTTTCCCTCCTGGGAGGTTGAGCAACCTCCATTCATCCTGAGGGGTTACCGAGGGGGAGAGCAAATAGGTGGTTGAGCCCACTCAAAGAGTGGGTCTTTCGTGGGGGGGAAGGTCACTTGTGCCCCTAATTTAGACAGCAAGTCTCTTCCCAACAAAGGTACTGGGCATTCGGGGATGTATAAAAATTCATGAGTCACTTGGTGTCCCCTCATCTGACATTTTCGGGATAGGCTTGAGACACAAAGGCTGCATTTATCACCATCTGAGATCCAGTGGCCTCTGGATCTATTATCGTATAAACTCTATAGACCTCGCACAGCCTTTCATAGAACTCAGAAGGTGATTCGGTTTCCCTTTGAATCACTTTGGAGGGTTCTGCCATAGTCATAGCTTTTCCAGCCCCCCTCACGAGGCCTTGTAAAATATTCGCCTGCTATCTCTCCAGGAGGGCCCTCCCTTCCTCTGTGTTACAGACCCAGTCGGGCCTCTTATCGGGGGTGGCTAGTTCTTCCCACCGCTGCGGGTTTGCAGTACCCTCAGGCACCATTTCTCTTAACCATTTTTTGGCCTCAGTTATGATCCCGTGTCTTCCCTCAGCGCTGAAAAAGGAGACTAGTAGTTGAATTATGTCATCCCCATGTAGGGCGGTGGGTTCAGAAAGTAGTCTCCATTAGCCTAATCATGACTTGTGGCCCCTCCGAGTATGGTGAAGCGTGTCTCTGCCAGTTTAATACATCCGTAGAGGAAAACGGTTGGTAATAATAGGCTACAGGGGGCTGATGGTAGTGCCCACATGCGTCCTGAACCGGAGGCTATTGTAGCTCTCTGAGGGACATCTGTAGTGGGGTTCTTTCCCCCTGCTCTTTGGCAGAGTGCAGCCTCTGTCTAATTGCTGTGTTTTCTTCCCCCTTCCCATCAGTACTCACCGGGGGAGGTGGATAAAATCTAGGAGGTCCAGCTGAGGTGGAATCCTGGGGGCACTGACCAGAGTTCTCCATTGCTGGGATCAGAGCCTGCTGAAAGGGTGGCTCTACAATCTCCGGGAGAGCTGGCAGAGGAGCAGCAGCTGCTGCAGGAAATTCACCTGGCCCTGGATCGGCATTAAGGTGGCCTCTGGTCCTGTTGGAGCACTGGGCTTCGGGTGCGTCATTATCCAGTACGAGGGAGGGGGCAGGTCATCCCCGTCCAAATCCTGTAGAACTTCTTTTTTTTATCATCAGTCAATTTTTGTGCCATTAATATTTTCCCCTTTCCCTTCTGGATACAGAAACTTGTCCAGGTAGGAGGGTCTTGAGCTAATCCTAGCCATGAGTCAATATATAGATATTGATCCAGGTGTCCCGGCACCCCTATTGTATAGACTGCTTCCACTATTTTTAAGTTCATGGTGTCCTCTGGTGGCCATCCTACTCCCATACGGGGCCATTCGACCTCACAGAGTATGTGGAGGCGGTTAGGCATCATCTTCACCCCAGTCTCCTCTAAATCCCTTCTTTAAATTTTTAATCCTGCACTCCAATACAGTTGCCTTAGATTCATTTCTTCCCATGTTGCTTACCTTCTCAGACCATCTTCTACTTTTCCTTTTTGTTCTGTCTACGAAGTTCTTGGTACCATCTGTACTTCTGATATTTCCACTCAAGGAATCACTTAAATTGCCATTGGGCTCTCCTAATTGGGGCGAGAGGAGCCTTATCTGCCAGATCTCAGAGGGAGAAGGGGGATCAGCGTGTCTTCACCTGCCGATCAGCACTGCCGAACCAGAACACCATGTGGTTCAAAACTGTCTCTCCCCTAATTTTTAAAGTCCATTCTGCCTTGGTGGGATTGATCAGGTGCAGATGAAAACACAGATGGGTTAAATATCCCACATTCCAGGCTGTCTCCAGAAAAGACAATTCATACTCACTTATGTGTCCCCCTCCTTCTAGCCTGACAACTCTGAGGGGTTCAAGAATTTCACAGCAGATGGGACACCTCCTTGAGGAGGGCAGAATATGAACACACAAAGACCAAATTTCTTCTCCTAACAATCTCCTGGTGATTTCTTGGTAATAATTTTCCCCAGGACGGCATGGACACTCCCTCCTAAATGACATTCACAAATTTCCTTCCTAAGCCCTAACACGCTCATCAACCTGCATAACAAGCAATCGCTGCCACCTGCCTATTCCAGGCTCCTGTGAGTCTGTGCCCCTTCTAGTCCCTCCCAGGGGGTGACCAGGCTCCCTCTTCCACCCTGCTGGATGGGTTCCTCCTCACCTGAGTGCTCAGTTCCCCTGCTGCTGTCCACTACCTGCTAAAATGAAAGGTCCAGGCGTTGAGGAGCAGAATCCTTCCAGAAGGGCGAGGCGCCTTCCCCTCTCTAGAAGATTCAAGCCACAAGGCCTTGGAGTAGTCCCAAATGGGACTTGTCTCCTCAAAGTGAGGGGTTTCCCAGTCAATGCACCACATGTTGTAGCCATGCATTCAGGGAAACAAACTCCCTCAGAAGGGCAATGCAGATAGTGGAGTGCAGGTTATTACACCTGCGGGCCCAAGACAGAGTCTCCTCTTAGCCAAGGACCCCAACCAGTTTTTACAGTCAAAGTTAACCCATGGGTAGTTAACAGTGGACAATTATCAATAGGCCTGTGGTCATACCCCAATAAGCATAACAGAATGTATGATTCTATTCAGTTACACAGATAATTAGGGTATTCTTTTAGGCAACGGAGAGTCTAGGTAGAGTCTAGATACGAACCCTGGGGCTCTTCCTTCTGGGGCCCTGGTTTTCCAGTTGATATGTTGTTTCCATAGATACTGGGCATATAGCTCAAAGTCCACTGTTGAGTCCAAGATGGAATCCTGCTTTCAAGATGGGGCCTGTTCTGCCTGTTTCCTCCTTCAATCACACCATCATGATTATCTGGGTCATGAAGATCTTTTTTGTATAGTTCTTCTGTGTATTCTTGCCAGCTTTTCTTAATATCTTCTACTTCTGTTAGGTCCATACCACTTCTGTCCTTTATTGTGCCCATCTTTGCATGAAATATTCCCTTGGTAGAGCTCTGGATATATCTAGTGGTTTTACCAAGTTTCTTCAATTTAAGTCTCAATTTGGACCCAGAATGGTGTACAAATCCTTTCTTTGTCCCGTGATCCTCTGGGAGCCAGCTCAGTTTAATTGCTCAGTTGTGTCGGACTTTTTGCGACCCCATGGACTACAGCACACCAGGCTTCCCGGTCCAGCACCAAATCCCAGAGCTTGCTCAAGCTCACGTCCATCGAATGCCATCCAACCATTTCATCCTCTGTCGTCCCCTTCTCCTCCTGCCTTCAGTCTTTCCCTGCATCAGGATCTTTTCCCAGGAGTCAGTTCTTCTCATCAGTTCTTCTTCAGGTTTATGAAAGTGAAGGTGAATGTGAAGTCGTGTCCAACTCTTTGGGACCCCGTGGATTGTAGCCTACCAGGCTCCTCTGTCCATGGGATTCTCCAGGCAAGAATACTGGAGTGGGTTGCCATTTCCTTCTCCAGGGAATCTTCCCGACCCAGAGATCGAACCCGGGTCTCCCGCATTGGAGGCAGATGCTTTAACCTCTGAGCCACCAGTGAAGCCCTTCAGGTTTGTAGGCTTGTCCAAACCCGTTCACTCTAAGCACTACAAGTGAGCTTCCATGAGCTGCTCCCAGGTCTGGGGGAGGGGAGCATGTGATCCTTTTAGCCAAACTTTTCTTCTCAGAAACAAAAAAAGGATTAGCATTGCATTCTCTTTCACCTTCTTTCCGGTAAAAATTACCATATCTGGTTTTATTTATTTATTTATTTTGTAAAAACCTACTTGGCAGGGGAAAAGTGCTGGCGGGGCCGCTAACCTTATTTCCCACCGGGTTGAAGGACCTGAAGGATCGCAGAGAAGGCAATTTGACAAACTCTGCCCAGGGTCTGGCGAGGACCCTGTGTGCCTCCCCTCGGCCGCGCCCACTCCTTTCGGCCAATTGCCCCCGCGGAGAGACCACTATTTGAATATCCCCGCCCGCGGCGGAACACCACCCTGCGATTGGCCCGCCGCGCCCCGCCCCGCGCCCTTCTGAACCCTGGAGCGCCGCTCCAGATTCGCAGTACGGCAGCCGGAACAACATGGATCTGAGACTCGCGGGGCGCAGGGCGCTCGTCACTGGGGCGGGCAAAGGTGGGCCTGGGGAGGTGGCGCGGGGGGCGGGAAAAAGTGGCCGGGGATGGGTACCCTCACTCCTCCGTGCTCCTCGCAGGCATCGGTTGCAGTATTGTCAAGGCGCTACACGCGGCGGGCGCGCGAGTGGTGGCCGTGAGCCGAACCCAGGCCGACCTGGACAGCCTGGTCCGCGAGGTAGGCGCTGCCCTGTCCCAGCCCAGGGGGCAGCAGGGGGGAGCTGAGGGCGGCCAAGGAGGGACACACGGGAGCTTGGCGCTGGCGCTTACCAAGGACTCTTAGCAACCCCGCCCCTCGCCGGACGCGCGGAAGAACGACGATTCTTCCTAGACAGGAGGAGGCAGAAATGGCTGCTTTGCTGGGCCAGAGGCGCTTGGGCGCTGGGAGGAAGTAGACTGGCTGGAGGCGGGGCTAGATCCCTGATCCTGAAGCCCTGAGCTGAGTTGCCCAAAGGCCAAGTTAACCCTCCCCCGACAGCATTTTGGGAGACCCAAAAGGCGACTGGTTCCCCAGGGACCCCTAACCGCCTATCCCTGTGAGACTGAAAGGTCATGAAAACACAGTCCCTCTCACTTGAATGGGAGAGGCCCAGCTGTACCCTTTCCAGGGCATGGAGCCTCTGGGAGATGTGCCCCTTACCACATAATATACACAGTGTCCAGGGGTGGAGACCGTGTGCGTGGACCTGGCTGACTGGGAGGCCACGGAGCAGGCGCTGGGAGGTGTTGGCCCTGTGGACCTGCTGGTGAACAATGCAGCTGTGGCGTTTTTGCAGCCCTTCCTGGAGGTCACCAAGGAGGCATATGACATGTAAGTCAGGGTGGGGTGGAGGAACACCGTTGGGGAAGGGCTGTCTCCTGCTGCAGCAGCCTCAGTCCCTGACCAGGGTCTGTCCATCTGCCTCCAGGTCTTTCAATGTGAACCTTCGGGCGGTCATCCAGGTGTCCCAGGTGCGCTGGCTTCAGGGCAGGACTGGGAACTGCTGGGTGATGCCAGTCCTGCCTCATCCTTCTCCTGCGATTTCAGATTGTGGCCCGAGGCCTGATAGCCCGGGGAGCCCCAGGGGTCATCGTGAATGTTTCTAGCCAGGCCTCCCAACGGGGACTGACTAACCACAGTGTCTACTGTGAGTGAGGCCCGGCTGTGCCCTGCCCCGACTCCCCCCAACCCCCCACCCCCCATCTGAGCAGGCAGCTCAGGCTCCACACATGCTGTCCATCCTCACAGGCTCCACCAAGGGTGCCTTGGACATACTGACCAAAGTGATGGCGGTGGAGCTCGGGCCACACAAGGTGAGCCCCAGTGGGATGCCTCCCATCCCCCAGTCCATGTGCTCAGAGAGCCTCAGCCCATCAAGTTGACCCCCTCCCACCTGTGCCAGTGCAGATCCGTGTGAATGCAGTCAACCCCACGGTGGTGATGACACCCATGGGCCAGGCTGCCTGGAGTGACCCTCAGAAGGCCAAGGCCATGCTGGACCGCATCCCCCTTGGCAGGTTTGCTGGTGAGTTGGGCAGGAGCCCGGCTGGGAGTCATGCCAGTGGCCTGCTCAGGTGAGGGGTGGGAGGGAAGGACAAAGGGCAGCTCCTTTCATGCACATCCTGAAACCAACCTCTCCCACAGAGGTGGAGAACGTGGTGGACACCATCCTCTTCCTGCTCAGTGACCGCAGCAGCATGATCACAGGCTCCACTGTGCCGGTGGATGGGGGCTTCCTGGCTACCTAAGCTCCCCCCTCTATCCCCCCCCTCCACACACCCCTGTTCCAAGTTGAACCCACCTTTACCCCCATCCCCCTTCCCCATCTCTTCAGTAAACATGATTCTTCTGTCCAGCCTGCACACTCACACCTAGGCTGCAGTCATGTGGCCGAAAGATGCAAAGCTCAGAACTGAGCATGGGGACAAGTCCCAGGTAGAGACACCCGTTCAGCTCACCCTGGGCCAGTGGCAGCCTGGCTCTCCTGCCAGAGATTGTTGGGCCTGGCTAAGTCCCTGGCAGGTATATAGGACTTTCCAGAAGGCCAGCTCCTAAGGAGGGTAGTGAATTTGACCGAGGATGATCTTCGACCCTGTCCAGAAGCCTCTCGGGTGGAAGTGGTGGTGTTTTCACGTGAATGATCATTAGTATTCCTTAAGTCAGCGGGGAAGACAAAAGTGAACTGAGCAGGCTGTGTGCTGGAACTTCACTACTTTGTTCACGGTTGAACGACTTCTTTGCTGAATCAGGTGGTGGTTTTCAATTACTGAGAGAATATTCCCGCAGCGTTCTGAATCCTTATGTACTAGGCACAGTCCAGGACAAGATCCAGCTGTAGAATTTGCCAACTTCCATGGTGACATATTCCCTTCTGTTTGATGTCCTTGAGGTGGAGCTGACACAGAAATGTCTGTCCTCCACTTTTCCATGCTGTCCTCACCACATAGATACAAAAGGCTTACACCCCAAAGCACAGATAATAGTCTATGTGTACGAAAATATTTAGGAAGTGATGGGTTTTGAGTGTTAATTTCATTTTTAAATACAACTGATTTCAAGTTTATGTAATTCTTAACAGTGGTTACTTAAAAACTGGCTAGCAGAATTCCTGAAATCCAGCAGTCCACTCTGTGCACGCCACTGCGGGGGAGCTGAGTGTCACTTAGCTTCATGTCACATATCTGCCCAGACTGGTGCCTTGCAGGCCCCAGGGGTGATGTCCTGGTGACAGGCCGGGCCCACCCCTCACCTCCTGCCGTGTCTGCCCAGCAAAGCCAAACTGTTGACCCATCTGCCACCCTTCCTGTCCTGTCCGCACCTCCGGGGTTGGGGGACACCCTTGTTCTTTAGAGTGTGTCTTCGTGAACACTCAGTTAAGTGGCCCCTGGCCTTGGCCTGGGCTCCACAGGGCCCCCTAGGGCCTGACTGCAGACTGTCCTGCGCCACCCTGGGAGCTGCTGAGGGGTGCTGTGCCCTCCCGGAGGCCTGAGGTCAGCACAGGAGGGGCTTGCTTTATGCAGAAGGGGCCAAGCACACTGGCTCCCACCCACTCCCACACTCACACTCCATAGGGTCCCTCCTACAGAGGCAGAGGACTCAACTGGCCTTGTGCTGGGGGCCGGGGAGTGTCAAGCTGACTGCTCTGTACCCTTGGCTGGCAGGGGTTGGGGGCCTAGCACCCCCAGGGTGGAGGAGTCGGCAGGGAGAGACCCGGGCAGGGCAGGGAGTGAGATGAGAACAGGAGATGATGAAGAAGGTTTATTGTATAAAATAAGAAGGGGCTGCCCCATCCTGGGGCACAAGGACAGAACCCACCCCCCCAAACTCCCCCATCAGGGAAGCCCATCCTGGGGCTGCCCCGGACCCGCCCCTACAGCCTGAGGGAGACCCTGCTCCCTTCCGGCCTCCCGTGGGGGCCAGGGGAGGCTGGAGCTGCGCCTCTATGAAGATGAGGCAGAGCAGACAGGAACCCCATGGCCCCCGCATTGCCCCGGGAGCAGCAGCCTCATCCCCATGCTTCTTCCCCCTCCCCACCCCCACCACTCCCCCACAGCGGACTCAAGGACACATCTCAACACAACAGATACAGGCAGGGAGGGGGCTGCTCTTCCGGAACTGGGGGCTCTAGAAGACCGTGCACTTCTTCCCTGGCTTTTTCACAGGGGGCGGGCAGAGCACAGCCCGAATGGCCTCGTCAAACACTGTCTTCAGGCCCCGCTGGGTCAGGGCTGAGCACTCCAGGTACTTGACAGAGCCTGGGATCGTCCAAGAAAGGGGGCCGTGAGGAGAGGTATCGACGGCTGGGGGAGCACAGGCTAGCGCTGTGGCTCGCAGAGCATACTCCTCTCCTCCCTGCACCAGTAGGCCTGGACGGGCCCACTCACCGATCTCTCGGGCCATGGCCAGGCCCTGGGGGTAGGTGATGGGTGCTAGCTTCTTATCCCGCAGTCGCTCGATGGTGTCCTTATCGTCACGAAGGTCCAGCTTGGTGCCCACCAGGAGAATGGGCGTGTGCGGGCAATGGTGCCGAACCTCTGGGTACCACTGTGGGAATGGAGGCTCTGATCCCTCCCTACCCCTTGAAGGCGTTGCCCTCAGCCTGGCCCAGAGCAGGCCACAGCTCTCAATGGCCACTTCCTTGTGCCTAGACCCACACTTAGCCCTTCTTGCTTCACAGGGCAACCATTAGGTCTGGTAAAGCAATGACCAAGAACAAAAATATGCTGCCAAGAAGCTTCCAAGCTCATCAGGGCCTCGCAATCAGGGCCCTCCTTTCTCTAAGAGCCGCACTCACCACCCCTACCCCAAGTGGAATAGGCATCTCTTCTGCCTCCAAAGAACAATTTGCCTCTGTCAGGCCTTCAAGCAAGAGACCCTGCCTTGTAAGGACAAGTTCTCTGGGCAGTCTCCGCCCCTCCCAGGAAGACCAACCCGGCTTCCTGCCCTGCCCTACCTTGGCTCGAACATTCTCAAAGGAGGCTGGGCTCACCAGGGAGAAGCAGATCAGGAAGACGTCCTTGGGAGGAAGGGAAGGAAGGAGAGGACAATGTGGGAAGTGTCAAAAGGCTCTGAATGGCCTCAGACCTCAACATACACACGCACCAGGCCCTTGGGGCCTCTACCCAAGCCACCCAGCCCCTGCAGGCACCGCTGTGGTCCCCTACAGTTTGGGGGTAGGAGAGTGGCCGCAGGCGGTCGTAGTCCTCCTGCCCGGCGGTGTCCCACAGCCCCAGGTTGACGGGCTTCCCATCCACCATCACATTCGCAGAATAGTTGTCGAAACTGCAGAAACAGAGAGATCCGCCAGTGTTTGGGTTCTCAGTCCTGCACAGACCTGCAGCTCTGTCCGCACCTTGCTCCACCCCAGGAACCCAGACCAGGGCCACTTGGGTCCCACCTCGAAGCCCAGGAGAGCTTCGCGCACAGGCGCCCACACCCTCTGCTCCCCACTGCTGGACCTGCCCGCCTGCTCACACTGTGGGGATGTACTCTCCGGGGAAGGCGTTGGTTGTGTAGCTGATCAGCAAGCAGGTCTTCCCCACGGCGCTGTGGAGAGAAGGTGAGCCCACGTTGCCCCCAGGCCCATCTCTGCCCTCCGCTCAGCAAGGGCAGCCCACTCCCACGGTCCCAGGGTGGGGACAGGGGTGCTTGACCAGCAGATCCACAGTGAACGAGGGACAGAGGAGGGGGACCAGGGCAGGTGGGCTTCGGAGACAGAGTGGAGGGTGCGGGCTGCGGCAAGCCGCCTCAGCGCACCAGGCAGGTGCCAGGAGGGTGGCACCCGCTGAGGGTTCAGCCCAGGTGAGAGCCCTGGCCCCACCCACCCAGAGGCCGGGCGGGGCTGCGGGCAGCTGGCAGCATCAGGTGGGCCTGGGCTGGAGGCCTGCGCCCGGCGAATAGCCGGGACCCCGCCCCACCACGTCCTCCTGCCCCTGCCCGGTCCCCGGACGCCCACAGGCCGGTCGGGGGCGCATCCGGGCCGCAGCGCCTGGACCCCGAGCCAGGATCCCTGGTCTGTGCGCGCGCCGCCCCCTCCGCCCCGGCCGCGCCCCGGAGCCGCGCGCCCTGCCCAGGAAGATCCCCGGGGCCAACCCCGCCGGGCAAACCCGGCCGAGAGGCCTCCGCGCCGCACACTCACCCGTCGCCGACCACCACACACTTGATGGCCTGCATGGGCGCGGGCCGGGCGGGCGCGGCCGCGAGCCGAGCTGCGGAGAAATGCCCGGCGCCGCAGCGGCCGCGGACCCGAGCCGAGCGCCGAGCCGAGCGGCCGGAGACAGCCGAGCGCTGACGAGCGCCGGGCGCGGAGACAGCCGAGCGCGGCCGGCAGGGCGGGCGGGGGGCGCGGACCAGCCCCGAACCCGGGCCGACGCGCTTTCCAGAGAAATCTGGTGAGGGGCGGGACACAACGAACCCCTTAGCGAGTCTGAACCCGCGCAGGCCCTCCCCGGTTCCCTGTGACCCACTTCATGGGGCGAGGGCAGTGCAGGCAGGCGGCTCCCACCCACCTGGACAGGTTGTGGTCGGTAGGCACAGGGTTTCTGCGAGGCAGAGCACCCCCGGGGCCCACCCACCCTCCAACCAAAAGGCAACTGGTGAAAACTCGGGTGTTTGCTGTCAATCACCAGAGACCCTCAAGGCCGGCAGCCCTCTGCCCCCCCCCCCCCCCCCCCCCGCCAATCCCCTCCTATCCGCTGCAGTAGCCAGACCATCCCCACCTGATAGCAGTTAGAAGGGGTGACCCAGCCACACCTGGAGGGCCGGCCTTTCCTGCAGGGCCCGGGTTTGGGAGCACAGACTGATGTGGGAGAAAGGCACTGGAACCAAAATGTATCACAAAGTGCAAAATTCTGTATTTCAAAATACCCTGGGGGTGAGCAAGCTGCAGAGCTCCTGGTTGTAAAAGGTGACTGCACCACGGTGGGTGGGGCCGGGAGAGCTCACGCACTGCTCCTACCTTCTTGGGTCTGTGTTCTCAGGCATGTCACTCCCTGCGATGGGGATGACGGAGTGGGGAGGCCCTCTTGGCCAGCCAGGTTCTGGACCGCCCCCACCACCCAGACAGGGACCCTGATTGTAAGCTGCAGCTGTCTTGCTCTCAGATCCTGCCCAGCACTGATTTTCCACGTTACTGGCTGTAGACTGCGCAAAGAGCCCAGACCTGCCAGTGGCCTGTTTCTGGTGAAGAATGGAAGGGCAGGCATCAGACACACGTCCGACAGATGCCACCTTCCTGCCGCTCTCAGACTTTCCCTGCCCCCTCACTTTTGGGGGCTCAAGGTCCTCAGGGGGGACCCCTGCACATAAGCCAGGACAGCATTTTGCAGGAAGCTGGCCCTTTGGGCCTCCTCATCCCGAATCCGGGCGATCTCAGCCTCTTTAAGGCGAAGCTTCTCTCGGAGAGAGGCATTCTCGCTCTCTCTGTCCAGCAGCGCCTCCCGGTGGTCACTCGCGATCACTGCAGGAGGGGAAGTTCAGTGAGGAAGGGGGCCCGCTCCCGCCAGTGAGGAGGTCCACAGAGGGCTGGCGGGGTGGGGCTTGCTCAGGGTCCCCTGGGCGTACACACACCCAGCCTCCCCTACCAGCACCTCCCGGAGCGAAGACCTGGGCCAAGCTCAGCTCTCCCGGCCCGCCTCCTCCTTCTGTGGGATGGCCTAGTAAGGAAGGCCCTGCAGAAATGCACCGGGGTGGAGGGGCCTGGGGCTCAGCTCGCCTTTCAGCTGGCGTTCCAGGGCCGCGACCTTCTCCTTCAATGCTTCCTGGGCCGTCAGCTCGGCCTGCAGGCGGCCATTCTGCTCTTGCAGCTCCAGCCGCACCCTCGTCACCTCAGCTACTTTTTCTTGGTCCTTGTTGCTCAGCTCCTGCCAGGCAAGGAGGGGTGTGTGAGGTGGTGGCTGTGGCGGGCCCGGGGCGGAGGGGAGGGGGGTGCTCCAGGGGACCACCGGGAGCCCTCAGTGTCCCAGCTACCTGCTGCAGCTCCTCCAGGCGCCGCCTCAGGCTCTCCACCTGCAGGCCCAGCTGGCTGGCCCGCGCCTGGGCATCGGCTACTGTCTGCTTCTGCTGCACGCAGGCACTCTGAGCCTCGTCCCGTGCCTGTGCCAGCAGCCGCAGCTTCTCCTCCAGGTGAGCCAGATGCTGCTGCTGTGGGCCCAGGAGAAGGACGGGTGAGCTGCTCTCTGGCCTGTGGCTCTGAGCTCCTGTGACGAGTGACCCCTGCCCCTTCAGGCTGAAGGAAGCTTATATTTGCAAAGTGGAAACTACTTTGTCACTACAGTTAACATATGCCTTGTTCTGAATGGGTTCAAACTCGAATGAGGAGACTCCCCCGTGTGCCAAGCTGACACCATCCTGCCGCCTGGGCCCCCCACCCCCGACTTCCACCAGGTGGTCACAGGCTGCACATTTGGGACAAACCCCTTCCCCACCGTGGGGAGGGAGGACGCTGGCTTTTTGCAGGGGGGGCTGGAGGTGGTACTGATGGGGTGAGTGTCCTCATCTGGCTCTTCTGCACCCCTGGAGCTCCTGTTCCCTTGTCCCTCCCTATAGCTCGAAGGGCTGTGCAAGCCCAGCAGCTCATGCCAGCCCCTCAGTGCTCTCCCTGGTGGGTGCTGTAAGCAGTGGGCCGTGACCCTAAGCTCACCTCCTCCAGGCGGACTTGGTTCTTGGCCTTGATGAGCTCCTCCTCGGCTTGGCTTCGCTCACTGAGTGCTGCGGCCTTCACCCGGCTCAGCTCCTACACCACAGACAGTAACCGTCCTCAGCCCTTGCCGGGGGACCCCTTCTAGCCACACTCAGCCTCCCGAGCCTGGCACCCAGCTCACCTCCTCGAGTGACAGCCGTGCAGCCTCCAGCCTCTGCACCCTCTCTTGCATGGCTCTTTCGCTGTCCTCCAGGTGGCGAGTCATGTGCTCCACCTGCCCAGGTTCGAGGCGGGGATAGGGCTGGCAGTCTGGCCCCCTAGGTTTCCCCTCATGGGATCCCCACCCTGAAGGGGGCAGATGAATCCTGGGGACCCTGTTTCTTCTGACTGGAGGCTGCCCCAAGTGACTTCGGAGGAAGCTAGGATGGAGGGCAGGTCCCAGTGCTGCACCCCAGACGGCAGCCTGCACTGTGGCCCGGGCACAGTCAGGGTCCCTTCTAGAAACCGGTAGGAAGGGTTTGGGTCTGACATCTGCCGGGACTGTCATCGGCAGCCCAAGGTTGTTGAGGGAAGCCTAGCCAGGAGTCTACCTTAGGGACACCGTGCCCCACTGGGGGAACAGGGAGGGCAAAGCCCAGATGACACAACTGATAAGGCACCTCCTTGAAGCGCAGGTGTTCTGCGTCCTCCAAGCTCTGCCGGGACCTCTTCTTCTCCAGTTCCAGGCGTTCTGGAAGCACAGGGGAGACAAGTGGGTGGGACTCCTCATGGGGCTCCTGGTTCTCAGGCCCCAGCAGCAGGCCTGGGTGTGCTGACCTTCAGCCTGGACGGCCCGCATCTTCAGCTCAGCCGTCGTGTTGGTCAGCTCCGTTTTGGTCAGGAACAACTGTTCCTGCTGAGATTTCACCTTCCGCTCCAGTTCATCCACCTGCAAAGTCGGCAAGGAGGGAGGAAGCTTTGTTCAGCTTTCCCGAAGCCCCGCCCCAGGCTCCCCAGGGGCTGGCCCCACCCCCACCGCCATACCTGGTTTCGCAAAAGTAGGTTCTTTTCGTTGGCAGCAGACAAGTCTCTGAGGAGCTTAGACTCCCGCTCTGCAGCTTCCTAGGGGTAACACAGCAAAAGGGCATCAGTGCCCATCTGCCACCACGCACCCCCGGCCTGCCCACCCCACGCCCACCCACCTGCTGCTCCAGCCTGTGCTCCTTGGCCTGCCTCTGCGCCAGGCTCCGCTGTTCCTGCTCTGTGGTGGCCAGGAGCTCCCCCAGGTCCTGGGCCTTCTGCTCTGACAGAGCCAGGGCAGCCTCTGTCATCTGAAGTCTGCAAGGAGGGAAGGGCCAGCCCCGCCCCGGGCGACCTGTAGCCTTTGCTAAGGTCATTTTTGCCAGGCCAGTACTCCCGCTAGTGCCCCTTGAGCTAGTCTAGGCTCCTCAGAGACTTGTCTGCTGCCAGTGAAAAGAACTTGCTTTTTTGCAAAACCAGGTAAGGGGATGGTGGGGGTGGAGGGGGGGCAGTGGAACCAGGCTTCTAGGGAGCCTGGGGTGGGACTTAGGGAAAGCAGACAAAGCTTGACCTTCCCTCCCTCAGTGCCTGGTGCCCAGCTTTGCAAGCAGATGAGTTGGAGCTCTTCCCAGAAAGCCTTCTCAGTAACTACCCTAGCGGTTTCCCTGACTTCCTTTGTGCACTGGAACTTGAGTCCCTATTAGGATGGTCCTCCTCTGCCCTGTGGGCAGGCCTCTAAAGTGTTCTGAAACCTCCTCATACCCCGATCCTGCCCTCTGCCCCTCCTTACTTGGCCTTGAGGGCATTGATGATGGAGTGCCTCTCGTTCAGGGCTTCGTGAAGCTGCCCCACACGTGCAGCTGATGCCCTGTGGACAGAGAGGAGGGTTCGAGGGGCCCAAACCCGAGTCGTCTGAGCCCCTCCCTGAAGCGACTGCTGCCCCTTATGCTCACACAATGTCCAGGTATGGGCTAAGGCAGTGCTCAGTGGCGCCTTGAACCCTCCAGCCAACTCCCTCAGGAAATACAGCCCACATCCTTGTCTGTGGGGAGATGACCAGGCTCACACATTAGGTCACCCCAAGGCCAGAGCCAGGGCCCGGACCCCCAGGTTTCCCCACTGCACTGCCGCCCTGCCCTGGACCCGGGGCCAAGCTCACTTGCTGCTCCTGGCCATCTCTTCTCTCTGTCTGTCGATCGTCTCCATCAAGTCCATAAACTGGGGACAGAGCCAGGGAGAGCCCGTCAGGGCCCAGAGCCTGCTCACTCCCCATGGTTGGCAAGAAAGGAGGCCGACATCTACTGAGGCAGCAGGACACCAAGGAGCTGAGCCTCATCCAAGGAGAGGGAGGCCCAGGGGGAAGTCCACCCACCCAGCTGAAAGGCATCAGAACAAGAGACTGCCTCTCGGGCCTAGGTACTGGCTTCTTGGAGAGGCTCCAGAGCTCAGAGGGAGGGAAGGCAGCCATGGCATGAGGGCTGAGGGGGGCTCTTTGTCCACACAGCCGGGACTGGGCGAGGCCCTACGGTCAGAGGCAGCATCGCCCTTACCTGCTTAGACTTCTCTTCCCGGAGGTGCCGCACCTCCTTGCTGAGCACTTGGGCACGGGCCTGACTCTCCCGGAAGACGGTCTGCCGGTCCTGGTTGTGGTCCATGGCTTGCTCTGTTGGAAAGAGCGAAGTCGTCTCCTGGGGGACTGAGCCCCAGGAATGCCCAACGGCCAGCCCACCCCCATGTCTTAACCACACAGATCGGACCCCTCAGTGCACTAGCAGGTGAGAGGCTCTGAGACGGCGGGGACAGGGGATGGGGCAACAGTGAAGCGAGGAGCCTGGGAGGCACCTGGTAGGGGGGGCAGGCTCATGGGAACAGGGTGCTCAACTGTCACAAAAGGTGGGTATTTGGACTCTGCCCCAAAGGTTAAAAGTCAACATGTGACTTTTAAGAGGTGAATGTCGTGCTCAGCTCCCACGTGCTGGAAAGATCCAGGCAGCATTTGGAGTGGAGCCGGCCAGAAGCGGCCACACTGTCAACTGGGGTGACTCAGAGGCAGGTGCAAGAACCAAGAAACAGGAGAGGACATGAGTTGGGGAGACTCAGGAGATGGTAACCTCACACTAGATTCCGGCCAAAGCTTGGGCCCTCAAGGGGCTGGTGCTGCTGGTGGAACAAGATGCCATGGGGAGTGGCAGAGCACTCAGCAGGCCTGGGATGGAGGAGTTGAGGGTCATGACAGAAGGGACCGTGGTGTGAGGAGGGGACCGTGGTGAGCCTGGGCCGTTGGCACTCTGCAGGCTCCCACCTCTGCCCTTTTCTTCCTTGGTGCCGGCTCCCCGCTCCCTCTGTTTCTAATACTCTACCATTGTGATGCCTTATGGTTCCAGCCCAAGTGGTCCCTCCCTCGGTGGGTTCTGCCCCAAAGGTTAAAGGCCAAAATATGACTTTTAAGAGGTGAATCAGCTGATCCTGTCAACAGGGAATCAGCTCTATGCCCTGCTTCAAACAGTGCAATTTGCCAGCAGCCCCATGTGCCCATACCCACGGCTCTGAGGATGTCGCCCGGGATGTTATTCCCAGCCAGCTCCAGCTTCCACAGGGTTCTGTTGCTGGGGAGACAGTTCACCAGGGCGCGGCCCCCGAGGAGGCCAATGTGATTCCAGCGCAGGTCTGGAAGGAAATGTGGTGTTGCCAGGGGTGGGAGGGCTGGCCCCGCCCAAGACACTGGTACTTCCTGTGATCGGCCACAGATCAGGAGCCCAGCTCAGCGTGCCCCTCCTCGTCACCCCCTCTCTTCTGGGAGAGGACAGAGGAAGCATTGGGAGGGCTGGGATGCAAGACCTCCCTGCCTGCTCTGAGGATGGGGAGGGCCGGTGCTGGCAGCCTCACCCAGTTGCTGGAGGCTGGCATTGCTCTTCAGGGCCAGGGCCAGCTCCTCGGCGCCTTTGTGGTTGATCTGGTTGTTGCGGAGGTCCAGTTGCCGCAAGGCGCCATTGGCCGCCAGGGCCCCGCAGAAGGTGGCAAAGGCTTCATCCCATGTGCCCAGGTTGTTCCACTCCAGGGTGAGGCTGCAGGAAGGGTGGACATGAGGTGCATAGCCCGAAGGGCATCCTCCTCCCATGGGATCCAGTGGGCTCGAGGAGGAGCGCGGGCTGGGGGGGGTCTCTGGCAGAAATTGAGTAACTTATACCCACCTACCCCCAACCAGAGAAGGCTGGCATGAGGTGTGAACTCTCATGTTGCAGAAGAGTGTCCCCTGGAGCCAACCCAGAACCACAGAGAGAGCAGAGGCTTCGGGGAGAGCTGGGGGCTGGGACTGCCACCCTACCTCTGAATGGACTTGTTCTGTCGGAGGAGTTTTGCCAGTGCCTCGGCCCCTGCTGCTCGAAGGTTATTGCCCTAGGACAGGAAGAGGCCATCCAGTCACTCTCTGGCGTCCTGGGCTGGGCTCTGAATACCCTGGTCAGGCAGTGGGTGAGGCCACGGCGCTCTCTGAACAGACATGTGGCTCCTTTCAGATTCTGCCTTCCCTGACCAGAGTGGCCTTCTGATGTGGGCTCTTTCAGTGTGCTTGTGAGAATGCTCTGGAACTCACATTTCCGCCCTCAGAACACCAGCACACATTCATGAGACCATGAGAAAACGGTGCGGAGCCTGTGTGCCCAGAGCGCTTACAGACATGGTCTCTGGCCACCATGCAGACTCCTGGTTGCCAGGACACCCGCAACTTCTCTACTCCTGCTCTCAGGTGGCATGCCCGAGTGCAGATCCACCCACCTTGAGATCCAGAAACCGCAAGACAGTGTTGACACACAGCCCCTGCAGCAGCAGCGTGGCCCCTGTAAGAAAGCAGGGCAGTCACTCTCCACCCCTGGCGACTCCATCTTGGGGCAGCTCCCCAGACACAGGGGAGGGACAGCTGTCCACGTGGCCCCCACCAGCCAGGGTTCATGCCAAGTCACCCCACTTCTGTGTCAGGTTTGAAACAGCTTCCAAGTGCCGAGTCAGGCTGCTGACCCCCTTGTGCTCATCAGCACGGCAGGACTCTCCTAAGCTGGGGGATGCTAAGGGCTTTCCCATTAAAAAGAGAAATCGCCTTCTGCGCCCAGGTTTCCAAAGGGGTTGCTTTAATGACAGTGAAATGGAGAAACTTCAGCAAAAATAAAAAAAGAGATCAGGTGGGACAGAGAGTTCTTTGCTAGAGGTGCCAAGCACCAAGGACTGGGGTATATGTAACTAATGAGCAGCAGTGCAAAAGCAGCCAGAGGAGGTGGCCCTGAAGCAAAGGGCCTGAACCCAGCCCCAACTCTGAAGTTGCAAGGACTGCCCTGGGCGCTGCCGGCCCTTGGTGCCCACCTTCCTCACTCAGCATGCAGTCACTCAGGATGAGCTCCGTCAGCAGTGACTCCTTCTGCAGCAGCTTGCCCAGAGCTCTGCAGGTGTCCACTGTCAGGCTCTGCGTGGCCAGGTCCAGCCGGCCCTGCGGCAGCTGGTGCAGTTGCTGCAGGACAGTCTCCTGGGGTTCGGTCCCACTCTCCTTGCACAGCCGACTGTAGGCGCGCCGGAACTCCTCCATGTCCCTGGAGTGCAGGAAGGGCTTCTCCCCAAACTCCTAGACAGGACTCACCAGAAGCCAGCTGGAGCCAGGAAGCCAGGGAAAGGCAGTAGGACAGGGCCTCTCCCATGGGGGCCTACAGAGGCCCCGGCAGCTCAGTGCGGGGCACAAAGTCCCTAAGTCCTCAGCAGGCGAGGAACAAGGAACAAACTGAGTTGGTCCAACAGGCAGGAGGCCCCAGGAGAGAGGGGTCAGGTGATGCTCAGGAGACCGCAAGAGCAGGGGACCGAGGAGGTGGGCGTCCTTGGGGGCGGAGCCTCCAGCGGCAGAGCCTGTCAGGGCGTCGGACGTACCTCTGGGCCCCAGGCCGGAGGCCCTAGCCCTCGGGCCGCTGACCCCGGCTCGTTCGCCGCAGGTGTACGCGGCTTCCGCGCGCCTCAGTATCCAGGAAGAGCAGGGCGCGCCGGGAAGACCTGGTAGATACTACGACTCCCAGGAGGCCTTGCGGAGGAGGGCGTTCACCACGGGCCAATGAAGGCGAAGGAGCGGGCGCGCGCGGCGAGCCCATTGGTTGGCGTTGTGAGGGCGGGGCTCCGAGAGGCGCGCTCTGGGTCGATTGGCTGACAGCTCGGGGGCGGGGCTCCGGAGGGCGCGCTCAGGGTTCATTGGCTGGGTAGGCGGGGGCGGGGCTCCAGAGGGCGCGCGCTTTTGTGGCGGTCATGGAGGAAACCGGAGCCGTCTTCCGGAAAGTGAGAAAGGGCGTGCTGGCTGGGTGGGCTCGGGGCGCCGGGCGAGGTTTCTGCGGCTGGGGGACGCGCACGGGGCCGGTGGGGACGCTGCGGCCCCTGTTCCCTGCCTGACTCACGTGCGGGTCCTGAGCCGGCCCCCGCGCTGCCATCTAGGGTGAGCCAGTTTCCAGAATCCGGCAATGACCCCCATTCCGAGCGCCCATTCGTCCTCCGTGGTCCGTGCCCCGGTAGCAGAAGGTTGAATAGGCGCCCTAGTCTGTGGCCAGACGGAAAGGGTCTGCAGAAATCGGGCAGGGGTAGGTGCTGGCACAAATGCAGGGAGACTCAGAGAGGAGCCCGGGCCGCCGACCCCTGCCCCTCGCCCCGCGGCTACGGGATCGGCAGTACTCTCCTCCCTCAAGGCTTTAGCGTAGAGCACAGTGCGGCCCAGCTCGCTGGTAGTGTAGACACAGCTCGGCTGTGTATTCTAAAGCTTCTTTTTGGCCATTTTCCTGTTACGCCAGCCTTGTGCTTTGCGTCTCAATTTAGCCGGGCTGGCTCCATTGTCTGGTGTGTTTGTGGCTCTACGAGTGCTCTTCTTAGCAACACACTCAGCAGTCAGGCACTGGGTATGCACCAGGCATGAATTAGCCCGTGTAATAATGCTCAGCATCCTAGGACATGGGTCCTAGTACTGTCCCTACTTGCCAGTGGGAGAAATCAGCAGAACTAGGGTCAAACCCAGGCCATCCACTTCCAGAGTAAGCCCCTTTGCCCTGCACCTGGCAAGTGCTGCTCTGGGTGGATGGATAGGGAGGCCCGTCACCTCCCACACTCCGCTGGCTATGAGTGGTCTGGGTCTCATTTTGTTACTCTGCCTTAAAGTTTGGAGACACTGAGCCCTTGATGTCAGGCCTTTGTGAACCTGGGGTGGGAAGGTGCGTCCCAGCCCCTTGTGAGCACTGCCTTGTCCAGCCTGTGCTAGTGGGGATTTTCGCTCTTTATCACCCAGAACTGGGGTTGTGGCCATTACCCATGACCAAGGTTGTCGCATCAGGGGTTGTGTTGCCTCCACACAGATGGACAAAGGCTGACCACATCCCAGGTCCCATCCTCCCCTCTGCAAATTAAGGGAATCTCCGCTCCCAGCTGGTGTTGATCCGTTTCTCACGACCACCCCAGCAGCAATCTGACTGATTTAGCTCTTTGCCTGGGTCTAGGAGCTGGTGGAGCAGTAGAGCCTACTGGGCCCTTCCTGGTATCTTCCAGGTACGCGGGCTTCCCCAGTGGCTCAGTTGGTAAAGAATCTGCCTGCAATGCAAAAGACCCATGTTCAATCCCTGGGTCAGGAAGGTCCCCTGGAGAAGGAAATGGCAACCCACGCCAGTATTCTTGCCTGGAGAATTCCATGGACAGAGGAGCTGGCAGGCTACAGTCCATGGGGTCGCAAAGAGTCGGACACCACTGAGTGACTAACACTCCAGGTACACAGCGTGTAGGACCAGCAGGTGGCGCCAGGCTCCCGTGGTCACAGCTGGAAGGGTGAAGCTGCTTCAGCGCTGCTGGTGAACAGTGGCAAGCTCTTCGCCTCCAGAACTGGGTCTCCAGCGGGGTCTACTCTCTCCACTCTGCTCTCCAGCTTTGCTGAGCTGCACTGGGCAAGGCAGTGCCATCTCCATGGCCAAGGCTGGAGGCCTGGTGGGTCCTCGGCTCACCTCTGCATGACACCCGGCTTCTGGGCTCCTGGGCACCCACTGCTGCTGTCCCACGTCCCCAGGCGCTCTGTGGGCTCCTCATTCACAGCTTCTTCCAGCTGGTCCCTACCCTCAGCAACCTCCCTGGGTCCCCTACCTTGACTGCCCATTGACAAGGAGCCTGGCTCCTGCTAAGCTCTGGGGTTCTCACAGTACCCTTCCCCATTACAGGAAGATCCCCTTCTCCGTGCCATGCTGTAGGCCTCAAGGAGGGACCTGGGATGCAGCTGGCGCCGTGCTCAGAGCAGGGTCTGACAAAGCCAGGCAGTGTTAGTGACATGGGCAGGCCTGTGAAGGGGCCCACTGTGGGGAAAGCAACTTGTCTCTGGGAGCAGGAGCACAAGACCATTCTGGATACCATGAGGACTGGATCCCAGAGCAGTGGGCAGGCACCTTGGCTGCTCCCTCGTGTCTGCCACACGCGTCTCATTTCTGGCTCTCCTGGAGGCATTTGCAGGGAGGTATCCCCCCATGCCTAGTCCTCCACCCTGGGGAGACCCAGCCCCACAGACAGCATTTCCAGCTGGAAATTACAACCCCATCCCATCCACAATGAAATGACTAAAGGGTCAGCAGGAGGGGTGGGGGAAGTGGCTCACTGATGTGCCCTCCATTCCCCAGGAGCTGGTGAGCAAACTGCTGCACTTGCACTTTAAAGACAAGAAGACCAAAGGTGTGTGAACCTGAGGCAGGGGTGGGGTGCTGGGACCCTGCGCTGCAGCTCTGCAGGAGCCAGGGCCTCAGGGAGGGCCGGGTGGGCCAGACAGAGGGTGGAGGTCACCAGCCTGAGCATGAGCCACACCAAAAGCGGTGAGGGCGGAGTGGGGCGGCAGGGAAAACGCGTACTTGTAACCTGCTCCCTTCACCTTGCAGTCAGTGGGGATGCGCTGCAGCTCACGGCCGAGCTGCTGAAGATCTTCGTTGTAGGTGAGCAGAGGGGCCCGATAGCGACCTCTGGGGTCCCACCCAGGCTTGTCTGGACCATTCGTGACCCCTTTACATTTTTCAGTGAGGCTATCAAGACACCTTTTTCCCCTTTTCCCACAAGCACCTTGTCCCTGAAAATTTCTGTATTTCAGAAGTCTCAACCTTGTCTTCTGAGCTGTCAGCTGGCAACAGGGGTGGGGGAACAGCCAGGGCTGTGGCCCAGGGGGGTTGGGGTTCAAGCCCCCCCCCCAGCTTTCTCTACCTTACTCCTCCCCCCGCATCACGGCAGAAGCAGCCATCCGCAGTGTCCGGCAGGCTCAGGCAGAGGACCTGGACCATGTGCATGTGGAGCAGCTGGAGAAGGTGCTGCCTCAGCTGGTAGGTGGGCCTCCAGAACAGGGCCTGGGTGGGAAGTGGGTGGGTGGCCCACACCCATAAGGCTCTGAGCACGCCTCTCCCCCACAGCTTCTGGACTTCTAGGGTTTCCACCCTCACTGTGACTGCCTGCTGGGAGTCGTAGCCTCTGGCTGCAGACATGACAGAAGCTGCTGACCCACAACATTCTCCTCCAGCTCCCAGCAAACCACCCCTCTTCCCCAGGTCATCCCTTCTGCCTGCTGCTGACGGCCAGGACACAGCATGCGGAGGGGAGAGGTCGCTGACAGGATGAGGGGCCAGGTGCCTGGGTGGGTGTCCTACCCACCCCGCCCCCGGGGGCAGCCAGGTGCCCACCGGTGTGAGAGAAGCACTCAGTCACTGGGAAGCGGGTGGCGGGAGACCCGCCCACCTAAACAGGTAGCCCACATGTCCTCCGCGCACACACAGAATGGTGCGGTTCTGCCACTGGTACCAAAGCTAGTGTGTCACCTTCCAGCCACGCGATACTCCCCTCAAAAGATGCTTCCCTGAGCTATGTACTTGTTTTCAACAAAGCAACATCAATAAATCAGAGCCACCTCCCCAGGCACAGCCTCCTGTTGCCATTAATCACCCAAAGTCAAGTTGCTTCCAAGCTGGAAGAGGACAGAGTAACAAAGACCATGTGTGAGGACCCTGCCGAGGGCCGGGCTTGAGGGGCTGTGACATCGGAGCCCTCGCACGTGTGGCTGCTCGCCTGGGATGGTGCCTCTGCCACGGGGATGCCGTGGGCGTGGAGTGCCAGCGACCGGCAGGGATGCCCAGGGATGTGTGGGCAGGGCTCTTTGGGGGGAGAGGGGTCATGCCAGTGGAAAGGACCACTGCCCCCAGGGCCCAGGCGAGGCAGGTCAGGGCTGTTCAGGACCTGTCAGGAGCCCAGTCAGGAGGCTTGGCTGCCCTCGGGGGCCCAGCAACCACCCCCCCACCCTCCAGCACCTACCTCCCATTAATTCTGAAGGCTGCCTGGACTTGTCAGCCTGGGATTGAATCACCCCGAGGGCTCTGGGCCCAGTGACCTCGGAGTCAGGACTCTCATGGAGCAGCAGGACCTGGCCTGCTGGGGAGGGACATCTGCCCGACTGCCATGTGCACCCAGGAGCCCTGCCCCCACCCCCAAGGGTGGCATAGGTAGGGGGCCAGCCCACCCTCCCTAGTTTAGCCCCGCTGGCTCCTTCCTGCACCCGTTCCCCGCCTCTGCCCCCCATCTTCCTCTCCACCCCTCCCACAGGGAGTCTCAGGGCTTCAAAGCTCTGGGCGCATGTGGAAGTAATTAGACCTGAGGGGAGAGGCTGGCGACAAGTGCCAGGGCCCGTGCCCCCCCCACAGCCCACTTTGAAGTGCACTCAGACGGTGGGGTGGGCGGGGCCCCGGGAAACCCCAGGCAGGCCCTGCCCACCCCGCCCTCCAGGGGTGGAGGCAACATCCTCTCTCCTGTCAGGGACTGAGGGCCCGGCCTGAGCTGCAGCCAAGCAGGCGACGCCCAGAGGCCTTTCTCCCCAAACTTGTGTCCTCCACAGAGGGGGAGTTAATGTCAGTGAGGTTCAAAACCAAAGGGCAGGCAGTTCAAGGAAGACACCTGTGTCCTTAACAAGAACAAGCCCCGGCAAGCAGCCTCTGGGCTCACGTATCACCATCCAGCTAGGCCTCTGGCTGGGAGCTTGGCACGGAGCGGAGGACGGAGGGACCCTCCCCTGGAAAAGATGACAGGAGGGTCTCAGGAGAGGCTCGCGTCTTTATTTCCGCTCAAGGAGGGCAGGGGTCCTGTGGCTGGCAGAGTGGGCACCTCCGGCAGCTCTCACCTCTTCCCGGCTGCAAGGCAAACACACGGGGTGACCTCGGGGCCCTGGGCTCCTGCCCACAGCCCCTCCCCGCCCAGCCACGCCCCCAGGGTACCTGGCAGCTTCAACCACTTGGGCACTTTGCCCAGATCCCTCCTCACAGGCTGGGCTGTCCCCCGGCTGGGCTCAGGGGGCCCCACTGCCCCTTCCTCAGCAGCTGGCTCCAACTCAAGGGGTGCAGGGTCAGGGGCTGGCGGTGGGGGTGGGGTTCCTGCAGCCCTGGACATGCACCTGGAAACAGAGGCACAAAGGCCGAGGTGCCGGGTGGCGGGCGCTGTGCCATTGCGCTCCGCCACCCTCTGCGAACACTCACCTGGCCGCAAGCACGTCAGCTGCAGATGGGGAGACGGTGTGTTCCAGCAGCCTGGGCTCCAGGTAGATGCCTGCAGGAGGCCCAGTGTACCCTCAGGCCACAGACAAGGGGACCCCACTGCCTACTGCTGCTTTGCTCTGGGAGGGAGTGTGGCCCAGCGCTGGGGAGTAGTAGGGTAAGGGGGTATCCCACAGGTCTCCCTCCCAGACCTAAAGTCCTCTGCTCTGGGGCATCTCAGGAGCTGGAATGTGGGGCCCAGGGCTGGCCAGAGCTGGTGGGCAGAGGGGGACGCTACCCACCTGTCGGCTCCTCAGGTCCAAAGTGCACAAGGGCAGCAGGGAAGAGGTTCGCCTGCAGGGAGGGCGGAGGGGAGTTCAGGGAACAAGTGGGCCCCGTGGGGCACAGGACGGCAGAGGAGCAGGGAGGGCTGCAGCCTGCTTCTGTGCTGGCCTCATGGGCACCACATCTGTTAGGCCCAGGGTTCCACTGAGGAGGCTACAGCCCCACCAGGCCCCCCCCCCCCCATCAAGCCGCCCACTGCCCAGCTTCACCTGTTCCTCCTCTGGCACCAACCCCAGTGCGAGCCAGGCCAGGGCATCAAACAACAGGGTCCTTCCAGGGCCCAGCCTCAAGCACCAGCTGAACAGGAAGCTCTTGTGGTGTGCGTGCTCTGGCATTTTTAACTACCTCCCCTTCCTGCCCAGGTCCCAGGGTCAACGCTTAATATTCTGAAGGTTGTGGCCGCCCCACCCTCAGCAGAGACTACAGGACATTAAGGGATCAGAGATGCAGATGAACACAGAAGTGCATGGATGGGGATGGGGGCATGGGGTGTGAGGTGGCCGCCAACAGAGGCCATAACCCGCTGTGCCCCAGGCTCCCCCGACCTCTGCTGCCCAAAGAATGGAGGGGGGACTCTGCAAGGGCTGACAGGTGAGCCCAGTTCCCCTGGGAGCAGCTGGGTGGGTGATGGGAGTGCCATGTGCAGGGCTCGCCAGTGGTACCCAGACATAGGGAAGTGAGCGGGGGGCCTCTTGGAGCCAAGTTGCTTTGGGAGCCTGGGTTCAGAGGTGCCCCCAGGCCTATTGCCTTGACCTGAAAGCCCACATAAGGGTTCCCTGACTCAGCACTGGGTCACCTTATGAGGAAGAGTCAGTGCTAGCCAGCGTGAAGCCCCTCCTGCAGGGTAGGGGGGTCCCCACATTCTTCCTGGCGTCCTGTCTGTGGGGGTGGTGGCACAAGATTTCTGCCCAAGGACTGGCTCCACCTGCATAAGACGCATCATGTGGCCCATGAAACATTCCTGGAGGCCTCCCAGGCAGGAGGCCAGACTATGGTACAGAAATCAGGGTTGTAGGATAGGATCCCAGAGCCCCCCAGCATCATCACCTGCCTCCACTCCCGCCTCTGCATCCGAGGGCGACTGTGGCTGCAACCCCCGGAGCTGGCCTGAGGAGCAGCGAGGCCACCACCCACAGCCCTGTGTCCTCAGCCCTCGGCAGAAAGGCAGCAGCTGCCAGCTGAGTGTATCCTCTCAGCTCTGAGCTCTTGGAATTGGGTGGGGAGTATTAACAGAAAGAAGCTTCAAAAACCAGGAACGCTGGGATTGCAGGCAAAGCAGAGGGACAGAGAAGGGCCACGAATGCTCTGAAACCCCACTCTGAGGCCTGGGATCACAGCCTGCTGCAGGGGAATGGCCTGGAGGGTGTTCGGGGGCTGCCCCCTGGCCCGGGAGGCACCGGAATCTGGAGGGGCTGGAAACAGGTAGGAGAGTGCCTTAACCTTTCTCAGGTGGCCCAGTGAGGCCAGACCCTGAGCTGGCCAACCCCCTAGGCACTGGTAGGATTATCCCTGTGGGGCCGTCTAGGGGCTGCAGAGCTTAAAGCCTTGAAGGACCCCCCTGGGCCCCTCGAGGCAGCTCTTCTGGAACCTGGCCTCCCTGCCTCCCCTCTGCACCTGCTGGAAGTCCTCTACCTGCCAGCTTGTGTCCCAGGGGACGACCCCACTGGAAAAACTGGTGAGTAGAAAGCACAGAAGACCACTATGACTCCAGGAGGGAGGTGCACCCCTCTGCTCAGGCTGACAGTTCACAGATCGTGGTGGTCTTCAGGGCCCTATAAGGGCATCACCAAGGGGTGGGGCTTGATGTTGGGGCTCTGGGTAAGGCAGTGCAGGGGGGCTGAGACAGGAGCGAAGGGAGGTCCCTGAGACTTGGGGCTGTACCAGCATGAAGGGGCTCGGGCCCAGGAAGTAGGTATGACGTGGGCTGTTGGGGACCTCTGTGTTCAAGGATGGCATCCTTGGCAACCACCAATCCTCAACCTCACCCATCTCGCCCAACAGTCACTCTCCTGGCCCCGTGGCCAAAACAGGCAGTTAGGCTTCCAGCCCCCACACCCACCCTGAGCTGTCACTTCCTGGGGTGCAGGACTGGCCCCCGGGCAGCCTCCAGGGCAGCCGGCAGCCAGCAGCCAGCACGCGGCCCTGCCAGGGACATGAAAGCCGGCAGCTTCCGCGCCCGCTCACCCGCGGGAGGGAGGAAGGCTTCCTTCCCCGAGCCCTGCCAGCTCTCTGATCGCAGGCGGGCAGGGACGCCACCCCAAGCGGAGGCCCCACGGCTCCAGGGCGAGCTGACGGATGAAAGGAGACGGCTGCTAGTAGCAGGGGGCAGAGTGTCACCAGGAATCAGGCCGCGTGGGCGGGACAGGCAGCACCCCAGGGTTCCTAATTGGAGGGGGGTGCCTGGACGCTGGCCTCTCTCCATCCCAAAGCATCTTCCAAATTCAATGTTTATCAACAGGCTGGCCAAAGATGGAGAGTGGGGAGGGAGGGAGACAGGGCGGGTGGGGATAGAGGGAGGCCCGGTGCCTCTGGGGCTCCCAGGGGGCTGCAGAAAGGGGCTGAGAAGGGGGAGTGGGGATGCGGGGAAGCACCCTGCTCCCACCAACCTCGACTCCTTTCCTTGGTGGGCTTCTAGCCTCTCTGCTGGTCTGGCCCCATCCCCCCAAGATGGTGGCAGCCCCAGGCAGCAAGCAGATCCCCCTGCCCCAACTCAGACCTCTGCAGGGCCTGCTGGCCATTTAACAAAGGCCAGCCTCTGTTACTAATTAAAATATCTGAAGAGACTTTAAGAGGAAACCATTAGGCCAGAGGGCTGGGGAGGCCCCGGGCTGCTCTCCTGGGGTGAAGGGACAGGACATTCCTTCTGGCTCTGGACTGCAGCCCAGCAGGGCACCGGATCAACACTCCTCACCCTGGGAGCTCTGGGGGCCCCCAGTGCCCAGGGAGGGCCCGCCGTGGCATTCCCAGCGGAGGCCATGGGATCCAGGGGACAGGCAGGGGCAGGGCAGCAGGCCTGGCAGCAGCCCCTCCAGTCTGCAGCCAAACTTGCCCGGCAGCTGGCATCCCAGGGGCCTCCTGGGCGGCTGGCCACCTGAACTGAGGCCTCTGACCCTTGGTCCTTCGGGGGCTCCCCGAGCAGCCCCACGTGCCAGCCCCTTCTCACCCAGATCCAGGGGCAGTCCTGGCTCAAGCCAGCATCAGCCAGCTGGGCAGGCCCATCCCCACTGAAGCAGGAGGCACGAGAGACTGAAAAGCCCCTAAACTGCCTTCAGAGGCGCTCTGATACAAGTTCACCCCTCTACAAGGCCTTATCGTACTTCTGACTGTGGCCTCACCCACCCTCCCTGGCAACTGTCCCTCCCAGGCCAGCCCCAGACAGTACCTGAAAGAGGGTCAGCGTGTGGTCGTCCAGGATGGTTTTCGGAGGAGCGATGACTGCGGAGAAGTGGTTGTCTGCACCAGGAAGTGCCCTGCCCCTCCCCCCATCACCACCCCCACCTTTGGCCCATGCTTGCCCCTACACCCCTGCTCCCAGAACAGCTTGAGAGTGAGCCGGAGGATTTCTGAAGCAGCCCCCTCAGCTCACATCTCCCTCTCTCTCTCTCTGCTATTGCAAAAACCCAGCCAGAAGCTGGGGAGAGGGCCAGGGGCAGACTCACCCACAGGGGAACACCTGACCCCTCAACCCCCAGATGTTCTCCAAAGGCGGCCAGCAGCTCTTCCTGACACCCCCACCCCCAGCCCCCACATCCCCCAGGGCAGGCGGGCAGCAGAGGGCACAGAGGTACTGAGCAGGGTCACCCTCCCTCCCCAACTCCCCCACCTCATGCTCAGACCCCAGCGCAAGACCCGCCAACCCAGTGCTGCTGCTTCTGTGGGAAGAGCTGCTTCAAGCCCCAACTGGGAGGGGCCGGGGTGGCTGACGGGACGTCCTGAGGAAGCACTCACACAGGTAGAACGGCAGCTCGGGGTTGCCCAGGTGGCGCCTCACAAAGTCCCGCAAATCCCCCACTGCAGGAGAAAGGGTGGGTAAGCAGGCACCCCACTCCAGGGCCACACGCCCTCTGCAGTGGGACGAGCCTGGTCCAACCTCTGTGCAGACCACCCCCCAGGTCACCGAGGACCCCCCTCAGAACTGGTGTCATGGCTGGCTTTCTTCAGGTGAGCTGCAGTCCCAGGCCAGAGGCCCCAGTACTGGGTATAGGGGAGCCCACCTTCTCTGGGTGCCCCTCTGTCCCACCAGAGCCCAGAACAGTGGGTGCATGGAGGGCACCCAGCCCCAGAGGCACTGCTCAGCTGCTCTGCCAGGCCTCTGACGAGAGCTGGTCCCCAGCCCTGTGCCCACTGCCTGCCCCAGAGCCCAGACGGAAGGAGCCTGGAGGGGCTCGTGGGGCCTCCCGCCCTCCTGGCCTCCCAGACGGGGCTGCTCACCGGTCTCGCTGGGGCGGAAGAAGCCTTGCAGGATGTAGCGGTCAGGAAACAGGACCCTCAAGACCACCTAGGCCAGGACAAGCCCGTTTGTCAGCAGGACAGCTGGAGCCCAACCCAGGCAGCCGCACCCCTGGGCCCACAATGGCCAGGCCTCCCCTACACTGGGCCAGCAGCCCCTCACCTTGGCTGCCCCCTGAAACTCCTGGCCATGGGCTGGAAGCAAGGACCAGACAAGTACCCACATGCACTTGTGAAAACACAGTGACATTCTTCATCTTAAAACGGGGCTGACTGGCTCATTAACAAACCGCAGCCCTGCAGGCCTGAGCTGAACTACAGGAGACCATGACCAGTGACCTCTGGGCCGCGGGAAACGCAGGAGGCCCCAGCACAGAGCCGTGTGGAGACCGCACCCCCCCATCCTGGGTACCTTAGGGTAGCGCTGCAGCTTCTCCTTCATCTGAGCCTCCCTGAAGGCTTTGGTCACCAAAGGCGCTTCTTCTAGGCGCTTCCTGGGGAGGGGGTTGGCAGTGGTGAAGGTCCCAGGTCTCCCCAGCCAGAGCGGAGGCCCACACCGGCTGGACTCTGGGCTTCTCCCTCAGGCTCCGTGAGATGCCCCCCACACAGGGCCAGACAGGACTAAGCGCCCCCTGCCTGGGCCCCCGCACCCTCTGAGGTGCTGCTGAGCACATGGATGTCTCAGAAGGGGCCAGGGCACACCCACCGCTCACTCTTGAGTTGGGCCAAGCGTCTTCTGACGTCGTCCACCGTCACCTCGAAGAACTCGTCAGGCAGCTCCGCAGGCCAGGCCTGGAGCAGCACCTCCAGGTCAGGGTGGCACACCACAGGGTCTCGGTCCACCGGCTGGGCAGGCAGAGAGCTCAGCTGACGCAGGTCCCAAGAGAGGCCCGGGCTCCCACCCTGAGGGGCTGGGGTAGCCACGCAGACCCCAGCTGAGCCATGTGCTGCCGGCCCCACCTGTCAGCCCGTGGCCAGGACTCCAGGGTGGGGCATGGGGCACCCAAGCCTGTCCAGGACCAGGGACCCTCCCCCGAGGCTCGCCCGCTCAGCAATACAGATGCTGAGACCCTCACCAACAGGGCCCCAGGGTCTCAGCGCAGCCAGGCCAGAGGGCACCCTAACTACTGGGGGGACCTGGACAGTGAATGAATGGCAGCATCTCTGTTCGCGTCCTGTCTTTATGGGGGCTCCCCATGAGCCCCAGGAAGCCACCTGCTATCACGGTCTCCCGAGGTGGGGAACAAAACTGGGGAGCAGTACGCTGGTCAGGGCCACGTCAGAGATTCCACAGGAGGGGCAGGACAAGCAACAGCCCCTAAATCAGAGGCTTGGCAAAAACCTGCCAGCCGCTGGCCCGTGGCTACACAGACCCCACCTCCCTTCCTGGGACAGCAGTCAGCCCCGCCCTCTGCCCACCGTGGGGACACAGGAAGGGACAGGCTCTTTCCTAATTGGCAGCCAGCAGCCACAGAAATTACAAGGCAGGGCTCGCTGTTTGCAGTGCCTCCGGGTGGGTAATTGCAGCGAGTGTAGCCCAGCTGACGACGGGGGAAGACACCTTCGCGGTGCTGAGGCTGCCTACGGAGCCCAGCCTGGCGGAGGTGTCCCGCGGGGCCCACGCCAGGTCCTGCCCTCCCTTGCATGGACTGTCCACAAACGTCTGGGGTGAGGCCTCTCGCCTCCTGCTCCTGCCTGCCCTCTCCTCCATGCCCCAGCCTTGCACAGGAATCCACACTCTGCCTCCAACACCCAGCGCCGGGCTCGGCAGGCTTCTCTCAGTGTCCCTTCCTGCACCCTGGCCGCACCCCAGCCCCGCCGGCTCTAAAGGTCAGACTCACCGTCCTGGGGCTGGCCAGTGCACCTGCCAGGTGGCCCACGGTTGCTCCCCCAGCCACCCCCGAGGCCCTGACTGCCCAGGCTGGCAGGTCTCTGCCATTCCTGAGCACACAGCTGCGTCACGCCTTGTAGCAAAGGGCGGTGGGCTCTTGCCAGGAAGCCCCTCTGATCTCAGGGCACTGGTGGCAGGATAGCTAGGAAAGACTGGCTGAGGCCCGGGCAGTGGGGTCGGTAGGTGGCTGACTGTGGCCCCTGGGGGTTGCCCCCTCAAAGCCACAGCCCTCCTGCAGCCCACAGGCAGTCCACGCCAAGCTTTTTATAACAAGATGCCAGGCGCCAGGCTGCCCCCCACAGCCACGGCGCCTGCATTCCAAAAGGGCCGAGCACTCGCCTGGGCTCCTGGGGGAGGGGGAGGGCAGACATGGATGTGCCTGAGCAGGGCACCGCAGCGTCCACGAGTGCCAGGCCCCTGGGCACTCGAGCACAGAGCCCAGGTGCCAACGAGCAGGCTCTGGGGCCACCCTGCCCCAGCCCCACCCTCAGAGGGCCCCGTGTGGGTACACGGGTGAGTCGCCCTGAGAATCCAGCCATGGGGTGACTTGTGGCCTGTGGCCTGGAGCTGAGCCTGACCATTCAGAAGTGCCCCTGTTCTCCGGGGGACAAGTTGGTGAAGCCCGACCCTGAAAGCGTGGGGCCATTCTGGCCTCCTTGTCCTGGGTACTTCCAGTGCACAGCCCAGGGATGACCTGGAGGACCGCAGGCCACCAGCACTTTCCACAGCCCTCCCACAACTTCCAGAACAAGACGCAGGCGACATCAGCCTTTAGCTTCATGCTGCTCAGGGGCCACTGACCTTTAGTCAGACAGTAAACTGACACAAGTCTCTCTCAGTGTTGGATCTACCCTCAGTTCATGCCACTCCTCCCACGCAAGCCTCAGCTTTGCTCCAGAAGCCCGTCTGTCTGTCCAACAGCAGCCTGGAGCCAGGGTCCCACATGGGAGCCAGAGGGCCGGGAGAGAGTCACCTCGAGATGACTCTCTCTGACTCGCCTGCATCATCTGCGCCTTGGGGAAACTCCCTGCTCCTGGGCAGAGTAGCCAGGGGTCTGATGCCACCCATCAGAGCCCAGACCACCCAAGTCCCAGAGCGGCCGCCCTGACCTGGCCCCAGGAGGGCCCTGTCCCACGAGAAGAGTGGATTTCCATGGCTGGTTGGTAGGACACATCACCCTGTCCTACCAAATGACCAAGGGAGAAGCCAGGGGGCCTCAAACACCTCCGCACAGCCTGCCCAGTGGAGCTATTTCCACTGCAAAGAGGAGAGAGACCAGGAAAGGAGAAGAGGGCCTGACAGCTCCACGTGGGAGGAAGTGCGGTAGACATGGCACCGGGGAGAGGTCAAGTCTTGACCCCGCTCACTTCAGATGCTCTGCTGGCAATCTGGCCCTCATTTGCTGTTCCTTCACTCACCATTCCTTGGTCATGCGCAGTTGTTATGCACACAGCTCCCATCCTAGATGGATTTATGGAGATGTTTTTGGATAGAGACTAGAGATCTAGGATGAGACACCATTAGGTAAGGAAAAAGAAAGGCACCCAACGGCCGCTGTCAGAGGGCCTTGGTGCCCTTACCACGGAGACTGGGTTCCTGTGTGCTGGTCGAGGGCCAGAGCTTCCAGTTCTGGGATGGGGCTCCCAAATTAAACACCCCCTGTGGAGAGGCAGGCCTGGAACCTTCTCAGCACACCTGGCAGCTTGTCTTCACAGCCCAGAACTCCAGGTCAACTCTTCAAGAGCCTGCGGGAGCTGCTCAGAGGATGCGCCTCCACTAAGAACCCAATGTCACCAGGCCTGGGTCATCCTGGCAAAACTGCAAGTTTTCCATCATCAGCTCAGAGTCCAGTTCCTGAAAGCTGTCAGTATTCAGGGCACAGACTGGCTCTGACTCCCCCACCCCCTTAACCCCTGGAATGCCAGAGGAGCTGGTCTCTCTCCTGATGGCCTCAACGCTGTGGGCATCTGTCAGCGAGATGAGTAGACTGATGAGGTAGCAGCCAGGGCCTGGGGCCTGAGTCCAAGGAGTTGCGAGGTGGGGGGTCTATACGACTGCCCATGACAGATGAGCAAACAGGCACCATCCTGAGGGGAGGCACAGCGGCTGTCTGCAGGCTCCGAGGGTAGGGCCTTAATGGACCCAACCCTGCTGGTGAAACACCCCATGGGGGTCCCTCATTTCCTGCAAACACATGACCCTGGCAAAGATTCCCTTGTCCCAGCTTCCACCGAAGTTATTACAGACAAGACAACACTCAGAAAACCTGAGAGGAGGAAGGTGGATGGAAACAGCGGATGAGTCAGGGGGTCTGCAAACTGGATGAAACTAGCAAGGGGAACAGATGGCACCAGGGGAGGAACGAGACCCTCTGGAGGTGGGGAGATAGGAACACCCTCTGTGGGTGACGTTCAGAGGAGGCCCCGAGCGACGGCCTGAGGTTGGAGAGATGTTGGACTGACACCTGGGCCACTCGGTCATGGGGACTTGGGAACCAGCCACCAGCTGTGGATGGCCACCAGCGCCTTTAGAAAGAGCCGCTGCCACAGTGGGACAGACCCTTCGAGGGAGACCCGAGGGGAGGAAGGTGAGGGCACTGCCCACCGTCAGCACCACTCTAGATCAGCAAGGTCACAGGCACAGCCAGGGGCTGAACATGGAGGGGACAGGGCACCGGGCCAAGATCTGGGCCCACGGCTTCCCCTGACAGCTGGTGGACATGCTCCAGTGGCTGCCACTCGAATGGCTGAGGACCCACTTGGGCACACTAGGGTCCCTTCGTGTCAGAAGCAGCCTCACTGCCCACTGAGGTTTCATTTTCTTGACAGTAATTTTCCAGGACATGATGACACAGGGAGAAAAAATGCAAAAACTATTTGGAGGTGACCTCAACCCCAGATTTTCCAGCTTCCCTGTGAGGGCTCTTGTGTCCCTCCCGCCCTCCCGCCTCCCTCTTGCCCAGACTGTCCTCTGACAATGGTTTTTGGTAACAGGGAATGTGAAGCGTTTCCCCTTGAGGCTTGGAGCTGAAATGAATCACTACGCAGGAGGGATGTGGGCCAAGCCTCCGTCACTCTCAGAGCCGGCCGCCCTCCGGAGCATGTGCCGTGCCAAAGTGAGGCCAGGCCTGACCAGCGAGGCCACACTGAATCTGAGCCCCTCACCCGCTGGGCCGGTCATGACACAGGCAGAAGCCAGGCCTGCCCCAGCCTGGGGCTGAGGTCCACACCTGACTCTGCCCATCTTCTGAGCAGGAAAAACCAGAGCAGATCTTTAAAAGAGAAACGCTGGGCTGCAACAGCAACACGGGCAGTTTGAAGCCAGCATCTCTCCGTGCACACAGTGCACAGACCCCCAAAGGACTGAAATAAGCAGACACAGGGCGTGGGGTGGCTCTCCTCATCCGCAGGGGAAGATGTGTGTTCCAGACCAGCAAGCCCAGGGGGGGAGGCACAGCGGATCTGGGCCAGGAGCAATCCCACACAGAGAGGCCCCGGGGCCCAATCAGGACGGGAGCCCGCCAACCAGGCCTCCTGGTCCTGTGGGCAGCTCTGGGTACCAAAAGATGCTCAGGTGGCCGGGGTGACCTGCCTGCCTGTTCTCCATCATGGCTCTGCAAGTTGGGCGTCTGCCTCTCCCCTGAGGCCAGTCACGGCCAACACAGCACAGAGACAGCTGCAGGGCACCCGCCGGTCACCAGGCTTCAGAAACCGCCTCGAGACTCAGCCGGGGCCTTCAAAGCGGCTGACCCATCTGCCGAAAACCCTCAGAGGACATCCCAATTAAGCCTAAGGCTGGCGCCCGCGGGTATCCAGTCACCAGCAGGTCAGGGACAGCTCATACCCCACCCTGGGTTCACACACAGGGGAGAGTGAGCTGTGCTCTTGGGGGGCTGTCATGGACAGACACCCCAGACCAAGAGAAGGAGGGCAGCAGGGCAGCAAGGGGCACTGCTCCCAGTCTACCCCAGCCCTGTGTGTTCTAAGCCTCCCAGTAACCAGGGACAGCCGGAGGTGAAGCTGATGCCTGCCCCAAGGTGTGGGTGCAAGGTGCGGAGCAAGTCATCGGGGCCACGTCTCCAGGGGAAAAAACCACCCCCCGGGGGGGGGGGGAGGCAGGGGAGACCGCGGTCAGCCAGCCCTGCTAGGGGGTTGGGGCTTTTGATCACGAACCCCTGTGCCAGCTGCGTGGGGGGACGCCTGCTGGGAGCACGGCCCAGCGGCACAAAGAGCTGCGGGGCAGCCTCCAGGGCCAGCGGAAGGACTTCAAAGGACAGGCCAGGGGCCGCCGGGCAGCCCCAACCTCTCCCCGCACCCGGTTCTGACGGCCAGTAAAACTACCTTCTAATAATTAATGTTCTGACATCAAAGGCAGGAGCCGCCCGGGTCTGTAAACCATCCTGGGCCTCAGCCGAGGACCTGCCTGTATTTCATCCTGTCTCTTCTGACTCTTCATTCAAATCCAAAACCACACACAGGCAAAACATTAATGGGAAACTTGGAAACTCTTCTTGATTACTAAAATGTACCTTTGAAGTTCCCCCAAAAGTTCTGTTTTGTTCCCTCCTCCCCTCCCCCAGGACTCGAGGGGACACAAAGCAGACACCATGTGGCCAGCCGGGCCTCCGGGTGCGCGGCTGTCAGTGTGACAGGAGGCGCGAGGCAGGCGGGCGGGCGGGGGACGCACCACAATCAACCAGCTGCTGGGGCTCCCAGATCAAAGACATGCACTGCTGGCGGCCAGGCGGACCCTCCCCGGGACCCCTCCTTCCTGGGGCCCCTGGGGTCAGCACTGGGAACCTGCGCCTGACAGCAACCACTACCAGGCCAGGGCCAGCCCAGGCCACTCCCCACACAGCCATGGGTGTCAGCGGGTTCCCGAGAGATGCAGAGAGCCACAGGCTTTAGGTTGAGAGGAGGAGACAGCCAGCCCCAGTTCTAGCTTTCTGGCCCCCAAACTCAGGGACCCCTCCCCCAAAGGGCAGGCCTGAAGGGAGTCAGGCCCCGGGTCCCGGTTCACCCCAACCACAAGGCTCTCCATTCAACCACTGATTCTGGGCCCAGGTGATGAGACTGGGGGCTTCACACTACTATCTAATGCAGCCCTAACATCAGTGTAGAAGCCAGTGGGGGTTCCGAAAGGCCAGGGTGCCACCACTAACTCCCTAGCATGGACATTCATGAGGCTTGGGACTGGCTCAGTTCCCACCCCACCCCAACACCTCCCTCCCTACCGTCCATTTCAGCAAGAACACACCAAGGGTGATCTGGGGAGCAGGAGGAGGTCTCTGATGCCTGTTCCTCTGCAAGGACTCAGGCTCTGTTTCACGGCTGAGCTGCCCACCTCCCCCCAACACACAGGCACAGATGCCCCTACTTTTCCACCATACTCCAGTGTGTGACCTGGAGCAAGAGTGAGGAGGGGGCTCTAGAAGAGACAGGGTGCAGGCAGGCTCCAGCAACTGCAACTAACAGAGTAGCTAAACACATCACTGAAACTCAACTGACCCCTGGAATCCAAGGATAGCTTGATGGGAGAACTCTACCCAAAACCACATCATGCAAATGAACTGAAGGAGACATAAGGCGTGGAGTTACCTCAATGTGGGAAAAGCAGTTCATAAAACAACCACACTTACAATAAAGAAAAATTCTCAGAGAATTAGAAATAGAACCACTTGATTTGATGAACTTTTCACAGCTCTCAGCATCCTTCCCAGATAAACTAAGATCACTCCCTGTAAGATCAAGGTCAAGACAAGGATGCTCACTAAATTTGCTATTCAACAGACACCAGAAACCCAGTCACTGATATACAACAAGCAAAAAAATGAGAGAAGAACATCAAGGAAAAAGATAAAAACTGATGTTATTTGCAGATTCCAACTGACGCTGAGAAACTGCTGGAACCACTAAAGCAGGTGAGCATCCTACCGCCCAGGTGGAGCCTCACCACCCTCACTCCAGAAGCTCTCAGTCCACGCAGGGAATCCTGCAGTGGCTCTCCATCACCTGGAAAGGTGATTTGTAAAGAGCAGTTTCTTTTGGCAGCGGCATCTTTCTCATCACATAAAACCTCAAGTGGACCCTGAGTGTGGACACATGGAGTCACTCTGGCTGGAAGGAAGGGGAGAAGAAGGTGGAGAACCTGAAGGCCCCACTCCAAAGGAGCAGCACTGTCTCAGACAATGCCCACATGCACCTGTGCAGCCTCAAGGGCTTCAGAGGTGAGAACCTGCCACCCAGGCTGCCAACCCAGGCTGGCGCCACCGTAAGGTCTCCATTAGGAAAGACTCTCTCCAGCCACAAGCCAGAGGCCTAAGCTGGACTCTGGATGATCGCACAGAGCCTCCTTAGAGGCCAAGCCCAGGAGGCAGGGTGCCCAGGACAGTCCCAGGGCAAGATATTCTTTGGTGCCCAGGAACCCAAGACACTGAGAAATCTACAACCTGCCACTCCTGAAAACAGGGTCTGTGAGCACTGCCGAGGGAACAGTCACACAGAGGGACACAAGCCCATGGGAGCTTTGCCCCACGACTCATGAAAGCCCTACTGGACAAAGTCCCAGAGGCACCCTGAGGGGAAAGTCCTGCATCGGCACCCAGCTCAAGCACCTGACCCAACAGAACTCATGCCTGTCCTCCCTCTTAGGAGCTCCGCCAAGGCTGCAACTGACTAGGGCAGGGCTGGCCTGACCTACAGAAGACCAGAGATGGCCTTGGGAGCTGGCACCATCAGACGGCGGGGAGGCAGACGCTGGCCACATGCCTGTCTTCTGCAGAGGTGTTGGCCACCTAGGGGTCCCCTTGCTTAGCATGACCCAAGATGCAGGGTCCCGGCCACTGTGCATGTCTGTGTGTGGTCAGAGCAAGAGGTGGGAGCGGGCCTCACTGCAGAGGAGGGTGTGAGACTCACGACAGCTCAAAGGTGCCCACAGACAGACTCAACATCTACAAAAGCCCCACACTGCCCTGATGGCAGGTGTCTATGCAGTAAGCTGTACTGGGTTGGCCAAAAAGTTTGTTCTGGTTTTTCCATAATATCTTAATAGAAAAACCTGAATGTGCTTTTGGGCCAACCCAATACCTCAACAGGGTTGATCAGAGCCTGGGCTCTTCCATCCGAGCTCAGAGAAGGCCATGCACCCTCCTCCCAGTCGCGGCTCAGGCGGCCACCAGGAACTTCCCAGAAGTGTCCAGCAGAGATGCCCAGGGCCCAATCACAAGGCCGCAACGTTTGTGAAGAGTGAGCAAACTCACCCTCTTCTGGCCATCGATTGGACACAATGGGTGAGCTGGGGAATGCCTGGCTCAGGAGTAAGGGTGGCATGGCACAATCAAGGCCAAACCACCTTCACACCAACGCCGGTCAAACCCACCAGCCCAGCAGAAGGCGAGGTACCAGCTCTAGGAAGGATGGCTCTGTCAACTGTGACGTGGCCACAGGGACACACAGGTTTGTCAAAACCCATCAACAGTACATCTAAAATAGTGCCTAGAAAGTTAATTTCAAGCAAAACAATGCCAAAACATCACTTCCCTGAGAAGATGAAAACGTATGCAAGTGACCCTGCTGTACCCTAGGCTGACCAGCCACGAGGTCAGGTGCTGTCAGAAAAAAAGACCCCAGTGCCCAGCCCAGCTCACCCCTTACCGGCTCCGGCTCTGGCTGAGGCTCTTGGCCAGGCCTCGACTTCTTCGGCTTGGAGGGGCCTGCAGGGCTGGAGAAGGACTTTGGCAGTTTGGCTGAAGATGACATCAGAGGCCTTGCAGACCCGGAGGGGCCCCCCAGTCGCTGTCCCCCACCAGAGAAAGGAACAAAAGGGGCCTGTGGGGGCTCCTTCAAGATCTGCTTCGCCTGAGCATCCACTGGTTTCGGGCCTAGGCCATCCACGCGGCTGGCACCCGGGCTCACTGCCTCATCCTGACGGCTCACATCGCCCTGGCTGAGCCCTGCTGAATTCAGCGGGAGCAGAGGGCTGCTGGCTGCCTGGTCAGCCGACATGGAGGGGGTCGGGCTTCCTGGGCTTTTGCTCCAGGAGGCCCCAGGCTCCTGCTTGCTAGCAGAGTCACATCGCTTCATGGAAAACCTGAGTGGAGAGGCCCAGAAAGCAAGTGAAACTCCACACGTGGAGCCCTGGGTCTCACGGTGCCACCCCCTGGCCCTGATGACTACCAAACTGAACCCAGTGAACTGAAAGCACCCCACAGCCCTTCCCGACCCACCTCACCTCCCAGGGGAAAGAATGTGCACAGGATCACCATGCCAACCCTGCCAAGGGCAGATCCCCCACCTGACGCTGCACCCTAGGGTGCCCAGCCCCCCAGGCTGTGGGCGGGAGAAGACACCGGCGAGGGTCTGGGCTTCCCCATGTTTCCTGTTGCCTTTCCTGTGAGACCCCGTTTTCTAAACCAGACTCAAAGACATGCCCCACCTGATGATCGCACTGCCCCCAGTAAGGCCCAGCGACTGCAGCGTTGTGCTCTGCAAGGCGGCTCTGCCGGTCACCTGTGGGGGGGGTACGGGACATCCTGCTGACCCCGTGCTGATGAAGCTCCCCACCCGCTGAGCCCGTCGCATGCTGCCTCCCCCAGCCTGGGCACTATGTCACCAGCACTGTGGGGTCGCCCTGCCGACCCCAGCACCCAAAAGGCCTGGGTCCAGCCCCTGCACCCCAACCTACACCTGAGCATTTGTCTGCTCATTCATGTCTGTCTCCCCAACCCCACCCCATCCGAGGTCTGGGTGGGCAGGGCGCGGGCCTGGGTTAGCCACATCTGGCCAGCTGATGAGCACCCTGAGGGCCGGGACTGACCATCATGGCCTCAATCCAGGCCCAGGTACCCAAGACCCAGCGGTCTCTCTCCTTCCGGGGAAGATGTCTCCCTCAGGCCCCTCCCACTCACAGCCCGGAACCCTCACCCAGCTGAGCCCTGGGTCAGGAACCTCAAGATGGGATAAACAGGTGGGTGTGGCCCACCCCTACCAGGGGCCCCTCGGGGACAGTGGCCACCCCAGACCAGGAAGGGCACTTGGCCAGGCTTGAAACAAAAGCCCCTGTGAGCCAGGGCGCCGAGCGCCAGGAGGGTCCCCCGTCACGGGCGGGCGGGCGGGGACAGGCAGGGCCTCGGTGCCAGGCCAAGCCCGCACCACGCCACACTCGGTTTTGAAAAAGATCAAAACATGGAGCAAAGCAAATATTTATTAAAATGAAACCACTTTTGTGACTCTTGGGCTTTGAGAGAAGCTGAGAAAACAAACAGGGCTCTGAGGGAGGTTTGGGAGCAGCCCGGGCGGCCCGCGGTCGGTTCCAGCGGAGCCGGCGTCCTGCCTTTTTTCCATGAAACACATCATGCTTTCAGGGCCCAAGTCTGCCCGTCGCTGCTTTGAAAGCAGGTCTGAAGGAGTGAATTTTCCAGATTGGAAAGTGGGGCTGGGCCTGTGTGGCAGCTAGGAGTGGGCGGCGGGGTGCGGGCCAGGTGGGCGGGTCCGCAGCTCACCTACCTCATCCCTCATGTACACGCAGACCGGGCTGGCCTCACACGGCCGCTCCAGACACTCCCTGTGAGGAGAGTGAAGAAAGCATCAAAGGCGGCCACTGCCCGGGGACACTGCTGCCCTCAGGACGGCACCCTGGCCAGCGCCATGGGGACCCGCCCACCCTGGCCGCCCCACGGCTGGCCATCAGCCTGGCGGAGTCTCCCACCCGCCCCTGGCCTCTGGGCTCAGAGCAGAGAGGACACGGAACAGGGGGCGGGCAGCACCTCCCGGATGTGCCTCACGGCTCTGGCAACTGTCCCTGCGGTCGGTGATGACAAGTCCTGGGGGACCGTGATCCGAGTTTTTATCTGAACCTGTCCCCTGAGCGCGTTGCTGCCACGAGAAACACCAGGATCACTTGGCACGGATCACACGAACTCCAAGGAGAGAGTGGGGCAACCCTGGGACTAACAGGGAAGTGGGCAACAGGCCCGGCCACCTGTGCCCCTCCCCTCTAAAGCAGACCCCGAGATGGAAGGGAAGGTCCCTAGGGAAGCGTAGCTGGGCACGCTGGAGGGTGGAGGGCATGTAGGTGCACAATCGGGCACACAGTCAGGACAGTCCACACCACTTGCACCAGCCTGTACCTCGATGGCCATCGAGGTTATAAGCACACGGTGGCCAAGTCCTGGCTCTGGATGGCTAAATTGCTGGTGGCAGGCCTGTGACAACCAACTCAAGTTCATTTCTTCATCTCTGCATCTCCTGACACATAACCGTAGAACCAGCCCCAAATAAAGGCCCATCCCAGACCCCGCAGCAGTGCCCCAGGCCTGTCCCTCTCCTCCAAGGAAGGGTGATGTGCAGGAAAGGCAGGAGACCTGAAGCCTCCTTAGGTCATGCAGCGCAGCCCATGCAGCTCAGCCCAGCCGGGCCCCAGGGCTCAAACACAGAAGTGGCTGGGATGGGATTACACAGGTGCTGAGCTGGTAAATGTATGGACACTGGAACACTGCCTGGGCCCACCCCAGACCCATGACAGAGGACCCATGTCCTCTGGATGGGTTCAGCATGTTTTCTCCCATCTCTCGTTTGCTTTCACATTTTACAGGGCCAGGCCTCAGGAAAACACAAGACCCCAAAGTGCCAGAGAGTTAGCCCTTGCCAGGCCCACACGTTCTTCATCCTGACGCCAAAACAGAAGACGAGCGAGGGAAGCTACTCCAGCAAACAAGATCCCAGGCCCAGAGAGGAAGAAGGAGGGGGAGACACGGGGGTCCTGCTCCTTTCAATGGCAACAGAGACGGCAGCTGCCTGGGCTCAGAAAACTGGCTGACTGCCCATCTCAAGACCAGCAGAGCCCTCTCTGCTCCTGGAGGCTCTGGTCACGCATCCTCCCTCCAAAATCCTCGCCCACGGCACCTGAGGGCAGTCCAGGAACCGCAATCACAAACAGGGACGAGAGCATGGCAGCACCCGGGAAGGTCTGCCTGCCTGCCTGCTGTCCTCAGAGGCCTCTGGACATCAAACAGCAGCCCGACTTTGATGTCGGCTCCTCCAGAGGGATCAGGTTCCCGCGTGTGGGATCTGAGAGGAGGCCCATAAACACGCTGAGGGGAGTGGCAGCCACGATCGCTTCCAGACTTTCCTGGCCAATTAGCAGCGTTCTCGTGTCCAGCCAAGGACAGCGGACCAGGAGGTTCCAGTTCATTGGTGAGTCGAAGCTGCCACTCCCTGCCACAGGCCTTGCTGAAGATCCTCATTCTCAGAAGGAACTTTAACAGGGCCCTCCCGGGGACCCCTGTGCCCCTGGAACTGCCCTCAGCTCCCCCAGCCCAGGCAGGGCCACTGGCCCAATGGGGTGGTGCTCCCCAGCTCCCCAGGATCTTGGTTCATCCGAGGCCAGCATACCTGCTCCGGGGGCTGGGCCAAGGGCCAGGGGGTCGGCCAAGCAAGGCCAAGGCCCTGCTGTCCTTCACCCACCACAGAGAGTGCTACTCTACAGACGTGGGCTCCCGGCAGGGCTCCCAAAACGGGGGGCAAGGCAGTTTATCTGGAGCCCCTTCTGTTTCTGTCACCTGTTTGGGCCTGACCAAGTGGGGCTGGTACAAACTCAGCTGCCTCTGACACAAGGCTGGCACCACAACACTCCCATGCAAGAATAACCAAAACTGACAGAAACCAACCCAAACTAACAGAGCCGTGCCAGCAGGCTCAGAGGGGCCCCTGAGGCCACTAGAAGGCCCAAGGGTGGGCGAGGCTACGTCCTGAGGGGCCAGGTGACTCACACCCACCACACTCAGCAACCTAGCCCGTAAAGAGATGAGGTTAGTGCCAGATGGACCAAGAAGGATGAGGACTGGCCAAATCACAGGGATTCCTTCCCCTGAGCAGACAGAACGGGAAGTTTTGAGAGCAAAGTGGCCTCTGGCCTTTCCAAACAAGGCTGGGAGTGGGGAGGGAGGCCCGCCTGAGACCACTGAATGAATAGCCTAGCATCTATGCCTCATGCTAACCGCCCACAAGGCCCTGGGTCTGGGCTCTGCGTGACCACGGCTGGTCCCTAACCTCACAGGCAGCCCTTCCCTGCAGCCCGCAGTGCTGTGGGGGCAGCACAACCCCAAGAGAACAGGCAGATGGCCTGTCTTTCCCAAGGACCCCTGAGTCCCTGCTCTTACTATCCACAGGGTGAACATGGCTGAGATGGACCAGCAGGCTCAGCCATGAAATCAGGCCCGGTGCCGAGGGGCAATGGGCTTAAGGGGAGAATCGAGCCTGCACGGCACGCCTGGAGCCTCCCTGCAGCAGACGCCTGGGAAGCAGAGAAAAGGACGGGCCAGCCCACATGGAGCCAGTACCGTCCTCGTGGCTCCCAGTTCACACGGGTGCTAGCACTCACAGGGCAGCCGGCCCAGAGGGAGGCCAGCTTCAAGTGTGAGACACGCTGAATTTCAAAGACCTCCTACCAATGAAGAATGTAAAATATCTCCTTTTTCCTGTTGATTACATGTTCAGAGGATAATATTTTGGATATACTGAGTCAAGTTAATTATATTCCTAAAATTAATTGCCCCTGTTTTTACTTTTCTTTGATGTGGCTACCAGAAAATTCTGAATTACCTCCTTGTCCCGCACGTGTGGCCCACATGGCACATCCAGTGGACAGTCTGTTGCTCCAGATGCTGGCGTCAGGGCCGGGCCACTGTCCACTGTGATCCCCAAGCAGAGGACCCACCACCCGACCCACAGTGGGCCCAGGATGCCAAGTTCACACCCGCACGGCGCCAGTCGCTCAGGGACGCTTACCACTTCGTGAAAGCGTCAAGTGAGAAAAACCAACTTCCTGCTTGTCCCACTCCTGGGCACACAGAGACTCAGAATTCCCAGAGCCGCCCACCCCCCAGCCAGTGAGCGAGTTGCTATGAGCCAGCTGGAGCTCCCTCACCGCATTGGACCTGTCAGGCGGCCGCCCCCGACTCCGTCAGCAGGGCCCTCTTGTGGCCCCAGCGTGACCTCACCAGTTCACTGGGCATTTGGCCATGGCTTTGGGGCCGAAGCCACCACCCACCCTCCCACATCTGAACCCTGCTTCAGTTAGTGAATGCCAGCTTCCAAGCAAAGGCCCAGATCTGCACTTTTGGAGACGAAGCCTTGGCAAGTCCCACCTACAGGTCCAGCAATTCTGCCTCCAGAGTAGATCCTCAGGGCGGGGCAGTCAGCAGTTTGCTCAGAGAGGGCATGTAGTACATGGGCGACCCTGTGTGTCTAAAAATGGCCCTGTTTCATCCTCATCCCCTGAACCATCTAGCAAAACAGAGAATTCTAGAACAAATGCATTTCCTACAGTGTTCTGAAGGCACTGTGAGGCCACCATCCTGGTGCTACCAAGAGGAGCCCGAGCCTGCCAGCCCCCTGAGGGTGCGGAACCATCCCCGCATCCCCAGCTCCTGACGAGTCACAGCGATGCCACCAGATGGGGCCCTACTGGCCCAGGCACAGCCAGCCTGTCACTCGGAAACGCACGCCCTTTGGTTCCAGGACCACTTCCCACCAGCTTCCTCCTGGGTTTCTGTTTTCTTTCTAGAGTTGAGGCAGCAGGAGCTGGCAGGCTGGCCTGTCCGGACTCCCCATCCTCTGGCCTCTGCGCTCGTGCCTGGCGGCTTGGCTCTGTGGCTCCTCCCAGGTGGAGGCAGGGCAGGGATTCTGCACCCCAGGTCCAAGGTCTGCTCCCACACCTCCGTGGCCCCATGTGCCCTCAGGCGTCTGCTACCATGAGAAGAATGTGCTCCGGCAGGCCACAGATCAGCCAGACCAGCTAACCCTCAGGGGCCTCAGCAGAACGGCAGGCCCCCAGTCACACGCAGCACACTAGCACGTGTGCCGGGGATCTTGCCATCTGATCCACAGCTGTGGCTGACCCCAGCACCTTCTACTGCAGCTTGCTGATCTGCTTCCGAGAGTTCTTGTTTCTGAGCCCTCCTTTTTGATGGCATCCAGCGACCCAGTTCCAACAGCCTCTCCATCCTCCGAGAAAAGGAACAAATGCTCTTGCCTGTCCTGACAGCTGCTGTCCCTTCCTGTTTGCACTGAACTCTCATGTCAAGCTCGCTCAAATGTCTGGGCACCTTGGCTGTGAGCTCCCAATTACACTGGGGCTCTGGCCACAGTGCAACTGGCTGTCAGTAACCAGGTGGTGATCTGAGGAGCCACCCATGCCCCCAACACTAGGAGCCTCCAGAATTCTCACGCTCACCTATCCCCATTCTCGGGACAGTGCGGGCAGAGCCCCACCCTACCCAGGGAACCACCTCCGGCATCAGCAGTGTGGAGTCTGCGGGAATCTAGGACCTCACCTCCTCCTCCAGTGCCTGCCATGGCCCCCCCATGTCCCCTTGTCACCCTCCCCACCCTGTCACATGAGGACTCCACCCAGAGTCCCCTCTTCCACAGAGACAAACCTAGTTCTTGGCACTTTGAGAAACATCAACTCATCTCATCATCATTATCACCCCTGGGAGGCCCCGAGAGGGCAAACAACTTGCCCAAGGCCACACAACAACCACTGTATCCTTCCACGGTCCCTTCCATTCTGTGGCTGGAGACCTTTAAAAGTGGACAAAGACTTCCACCCCACAAAGAAAAATCAGAACTTAAAAGACTACCATTTTGACACTTTCAGAAACAAAGTTTAAACAAAGTTAGATAGAAACTGACCCATGGCAACTGTCATTATAGTGTTTTCTCTAAACACAGCCCATTCTCACCACAAGGGAGTTTTATAGCTGCAGCATTTGTCAGCTGAGAAGCCCAGCACCCTACTTCCCTATTCAATGCTCACCACACCGGAGGGGGTCTCTTGGGTCCCCCACAAGCTCTTCCAGGAGGGCGAGGCCTGGCCATCACACCACAACACCCAGTAAAGAGAGATGAGCTACTGGTATAGACTGAAGGCGGTACCAGCAGCGGCTGGTGGAGGCCGAAGCACAGCTCATGCTTGTGGCTCTGGATCAACCCCAGTGACCACGGCAACATCCCCACGGCAGAGGACGGCACGGCCCAGAACCTGCTCATCAGCACTTACCTGATCTGGGCAAAGTGGCAGAGAAGCTCCCAGAGCGACTGGCCTGAGCAGAAAGTGTCTTGCAACCTAGAGCCATCGTCTAACTGCAGAGCGATGCGCACCTAAGGGGTGAGACGTCGGAGCCAGATCAGGAAGAGGAGCACTGCCCTGGCTGGACCCCGCCTAGGTCTGGTCCTCAGGGCACAGGCGGAGGGCACTGTGTTTGCTGAATTTTTTTAAAATAAGTGAGCATACCATTTTATGAGATGCTTTTAACAATTATCTCCCAAAATAGGGACACAAGTCTATAACCCACAAGGGGGATAAATTCTCTGGTCCCTCTGTCAAGTGACAGACACACTAAAGCGCAAAGTCCCCAGGTGAGGACCTTGCTCAGCCCATTGCCACAGTACTGTGACTCTCTAGGTCACTGCTACTCTTGCCCTTCTGGCCAAGGGGCTCCTCCAGGGCACGTTTATCTACATTGTACGTGTCAATCGCTCAGTTGGGTCCAATCTGTGACCCCATGGACTGTACCCCACCAGGCTCCTCTGTCCAAGGGATTCTCCAGGCAAGAGTACTGGAGTGGGTTGCCATTATTTACATTAAATCCCAGTAAAAGACAAAGGAGAAACCACTCTGTGGGAAAGCGTGAGGGGGTCTCCAGCCACGCCCAAGGAACCCCCTGGGAAAGTCAGGGTTCCGTCCACATCAAAGGCTGAGAACCACAATTGTAATGGAAAAAGAGGTCTATCAGGCTCAGTGGGCTCTAGACAGAGAACTAACACCCCTGAGGCTACGCCTAGCCTCATCTCTCAACCAGGATGAAAACTGCTTCCCTGCAGTGTTGGGAGTATTTGCACTTTCGTTCGTAAAGGACCTGCCCTGGGCACAAGAGGGCAGCTATCACCATGATTCTTGTCTCTGTAGTAATCCTACTACCATCTGCTAAATCCCTAGGAAGCAAAAGTTGCAGATTTGGTAGAAAGCAGGGAGCTGCGGTCGGAAGACTCAGGCTGTGCTCTGGCTGCGCCCGGTCAGAGGAAGCCTGCGGCTCACCCTGTGTGTCCTCATCCCAGAACTGAGGCTGTACTGGATGCCGCACAGAGAGTCCTGCCGACTCTAAGATTCTTGGCGATATTCTATGGTGAATGCTGCCAGCATGCCAACATGGACACAGCACAATTAACCGCCCCCACCCCAAAACACATTCAGCACAAAGAATGAAAAGTCTCATTTCCAATCATCAGTTTTTGGAATAGAAAAGTGGCTGTCGCCTGACTGAGAGAAGCCAGTCTCAACCGAGGATGGGGACGAGTGCCTCGTGTGCACAGCCCACGCTCCCCACCCCATCTGTTTGGCTCAAGTGGTCTGAACAGAAGAGCTGGGAGGTGCACTGCCGCCCCGAGAGCCACCTACCATGTTCTCAGGCCCCTCGCGGCTCCGGGAGATGGGCACCATCTCCAGCTTGGCATTGTTGGGCAGGTTGGCGAATCGCCACTGGAGAGAGAGGTCAAGCACATTCCTCTGAAACCTGCAAAACAGATCAAAGCCTCAAGATGCCCCCTGACCCGAACACAGCCCAGCACTGCCAGGAGCAGGGTACGAGCAGACGCCCATGTCTGGCCAGTACTTCCACAATCCCTGGCGGCAAAGCTGCAAGAACTGAGGGATGGCCTGAGAGCCTGCAAAGACACGGTGGGTCCCTGACTCCAGTAGTGGGTCTTCTGAAGGAAAGAGAGTGAGCTCTGCAGGTCTTCTGAAGGAAAGAGAGTGAGCACTGATACAATTAGAGCAAGAACAGTGAGAACACAGACAGGTCACCCCTGGGGCAAAGCAAGCGCCTGCTCCCTCAGACCATGAAGCAGTGATCAGTCCAACTACAAACTCAGAAGATGAAAGCACACGTGGGCACGACTGAAGGGCATGCACCTTGCTCTGCACAGAAAAGTTCCTACAGAGCAAAGCCCTGTTGCTACTGCCCGGAGCACTCCGGCCACTGCAGCCACTGCCCTGCACTGCAGGCCACGGCCAAAATGACCTGCTCCCGTCCCCCCTGCTTCCTGCCATCCTTGGAAGCAGGACCACAACCCCAAAGACCAGCGACAGAGGCAAAGGTTTTAGAGAATCACAAATGGAATGACCTGACCTAAAGTCCCCATGGAGAGCCAGGCCCTCACAGTAGCTGGAATATGGGGATAAAGGGCTGAGACCACCATTCCTGGCTCACAAAGCCAGGTCCTCCAACCTTGGAGCAGCCCATCGTCTCTCTGTCCATGTCCTGCATGTTTTAGAGCTGGGGACCTGGCAACTTAGAGCCTCCAACAGAAGAGGAAGAGGCCTGCGTGGGCCCACAGCCTCCTCTGACTCTCATGCACAGAGCTCCTGGATGCAAGGAAGGATGGTTCCTGGAAGGAACTGGTGGGAGCAAAGTGAACTGGTGAGTCAGGAGGGAAATACCCACAGCCAAGAGGACAGGTAGAGAATCCAGCGACCTCCAAGACACCTGCTGGTCTCCACTGGCAGCCAGCCCTCCTGGGAAGCATGGCCAAGGTTGTGATCAGCCTGCTTCACAAACAGGAAACCCAGATGTGAAGTACCTACAGGTAGCCCAGGCCACCCAAAGGCAGTGCTAGGACCACACTGTACAGCTCCTGATATCCAGCTCAGATCTCATCTCGTCTGGGGACTGAAAGAGAGTCAGATACCCACACCTGACAAGAGGAGGGATAGAAAGGGGCTTGGGACTTGGAGGCCTAGACACTGTCTCACCTGGGTGAGGGCAGGAGTGTGGCAGTCAGGTGGCCCTGGAGCCTGCATGACCCTGGGCCCTCTCATCCTGACCCTCTCTGCTCCCACGAATGCTATGGAAAGGAGAACCACCACTGTTAACTCTACAGATCACTTGGGAGTGAGGAAAGCTCTTGCCCGTAACAGGAAACAGTACTGTCATGTGGCCGTGATTTTATAAGACACAGACAGCGGTCAGAATGAATCACCAGAAGAATGAGTAAGAGAACTTATTTATGCCTCTCAGAAGTCAAACCATGAGCTCCATTTTTAATGAAAGTTTAGGGGGAGAGGGGGAACTACAGCACTGGCAAGAGAATATGAGATTTGAACACACAAGAAAGTGGTCACCCGGCAGCATGAAAATCAAGATGCCTTTGGAAACAATAGTTTTCTGAACATGCAAAGGGTGTCTGGAAGACCTAGGAAAGAAAAAACTTTGATACCAATCTTCAACACTTTAGAAATTGCCACACAACAACTTCAACATTAAGTGCAAGACAGGACAGCAGAGCTAAGGAAAACTCGACTGAAGGGAGGCATTCGGAGCCCTGGAGATGAGGGGAAGGGGCCTCATGAAGTACACACATGCACGTGGGCAAGAGGCTGCCTTCCTTGGCAGGAGCAGCAGTTTATAAACAAATTACACAGCCAGTAGATACAAAGAAAACAAGAGAAAAATCAATACATGTTGTAAGAATCCAACCAGGCACCACATGGAAATCGCAGGCAGGTTCAGGGAGAGCAAAGAAAGAGTACATAGCTCTGTGACAGGATGCCAGGGGAAGGCCCAGTACAGGCCCTGGGATTCTCCGTGGCTGGGCAGGAGGCAGGGATCTGGGATGACACGAAGGCATGCGTGCTTAGACCTTCTCTACAGAGCGCCATGTGAGAGGCAGCGCAAGCCAGGTCTAGCAGAGCAGTATCCCACACCTCGGGCTCCTGTCTATCCCTGATGGGAGGACAGCCATACTGTGAAGGATATGCTGCTAAGGTAGGAAGCTCCCCATATGTGACAGAAATCCACACCCACTCGTGTGGGGTTTTGACTCTTTCACTGCCCTAGATCCCAGAATCTGATGAAAGCCCTCTCTTTGGAAAAATGCCTGCACACAAAGACTGGTGCACAGCTCCAGGGCCTGAGGCCACCAGAAGCCACCTGCACTTTGCAGGTTTCTTCCCATTTCTCCATGATCACCTCTTCTTGCCCTCAGAGCCCCACCAGGAACTTACACAACCTAAGGCCCATTCCATGGTTGGAATGATGGCCCCTAAAAAGATATATCCATAGCCAAATCCCCAGAACTCATGAATGTAACCTTATTTGCAGACAGGACCTTTGCAGATGTAATTAAAATCTCAAGATGAGGTCATCCTGGGTTATCTGCTAGACCCTAAATTCAGAGACAAGTGCCCTGATAAGAGACACACACAAGGATCAGGGAGGCAGAGGCGAGAGGGAGGCAACCACAAGCCCAGGACACCTGGAGTCCCCCAAAGCTGAAAGAGGTAAGACAGCGGACTCGCCCAGATCTCTGGAGGGGACGCAGCCCCACCAACCCCGTCATCAGGGGCTTCTGGCTTCCGGGGGATGAGCGAATAAACCCATGTGGGCTGAAGCCCCAGCAGGGCCCTGGGTGAAGGGTGGATTATGGATTTGGAGCCCGTGGCCTGGCCAGGGCAAACTCACTTCAGGTCGTACTCGTTGGGGTTGAAGTCCTGCCGACGGCACGTGTCCTCCAAGACCTAAGGGTGAGATGAGGGTGTGAGCCACTGTGTCAGGCCTGGTCGCCCCAGGCGGGGGCAGGCAAGTGCCACTGAGGCAGCTGAGGGCACAGAGTCCACCTCTTGCAGAGCCTGTAATACAAGTGGTGGAGCATCCACTCAGCAGCTCCACACACCTCACCTGCAAATCCTGCTTACTCTCTCCTCACTGGGCCTGCTGTGTCAACTCAGCCCTGCTGGACCCGGCCCTCAACAACTGGCCACCACAGGTATCTTCCTACACACTCAGGGACGCCCCTCCACCCCAGAGAATAATGTTCAGACTCCAAAGAGAGCCAGCTCAAGGAGGTCCTGGGTTCCCCACTCGACGGAAGCCCCTCTTTCATCATGCTCTGCACACACTGAGTTGCCATTCATCGGCTCAGCCCCCTTCCCCACCGTGTCTTCGCGCCGGCTCCTACATAACAGAGCCCAACAAGCATTTCCAACATAACGGGTTCGACACAGGCCAGCTGCCAGGTTAAGGGCAGCAAGTGACTCAGCACACGCCGCCACGGCGCACCGAGCCGGAGGGTGACCCCAGAGTGGAGACATGGGGCCGGGACCTTCGGAGTTGGGCTCGGAGCGCCGCGTGCTCAGATGGGGGAGTGGGGGCCGCGACCCCAGGCATCCCCTCAAGGAGGCTAGCCAGCCCCCATCCCCGAGCGCCCGGAGCCCGACGCGGAAGAAGGCGGGCCCGCAGCGCCTTGAGGCCGTTCATTGGCCGCAACAGGCCCCGCCCCAAGGTTCCCTCCCGCCCCCGCCCCCGCGGCCCTCGCAGCAACCGCAGGAGCGGCCAGTGCCACGTCCCGCCGCCGCCGTCTCCGCCTTCCTCTCGCCCGCCGCCCGCCCGCGGCCGCACCTGCAGCAGCACGGTGCTCGGCGTCACCTTCACCGTGTGGCGCCGCCCGTTCGGGGCCAGCACCGACACCGCGGAGCCCCCGCCGCCTGCCGGGGCCGCCATCTTCCGCTCACGTGACCCGCCGCCCGCCTGCCCGGCGTCAAACAACTTTATCCGCAACAGCCGGACGCACTGCCTCGCGGCTTCGGGGGCGGGGCCTGGGATGGGGCGGGGCCAGCGCTCCTCCGGGTCCGCCCCTGCATGGTCACGCCCCCGACGCTTTCGCTGGCCCCACCCCCACCCCCGAGCGCGCGCCCGACACCTGAGCGCGGTCACAGCAGTCGGGCCACGTGGCCCTAGGTCCCGGCTGGGGGTGCCCTGGGCTCCTTATCCCCTCCGGCCCGTCTAGGGTCCCATTACCCCCTTTCCTGCCCCCTTTCCTGGTCCTCAGGGGTGAAGTCAGGCTCCCGCACCTCTGTGGAGTGAATGCCGCCGGCCATGGGGTGGTGTGAAAGTCTGGGAGCAGCTTTGGGGAAGGGCCCGCCGGAAACTCCAAATCAGAGAGCAGATTCGGTGAAAGTCTGCGACGAGCATTCTGACTCTCCGTGCTCTCACTGTCCTGTGACAGAACTTGTCCTCCGATTCCAGCTGCCCAAGTCAGTGGAAGATACGGGGAGGAGAGGCATGTGGATCCTGCCCCCTCTCAAGAGCGGGTGCTGCAACGCGCCTTCGTGTAGCTGACACATTCGTCTCACCAGCAGCCTCATACTGACAGCATGTGTATGCGAGAAAACGGGAAAGCTTCAGGGTAGCCACAGCTCCAGGGCCACCCTTAACAGTTTGCTTTACAGTCCCATTGGACTGACTGTGCAACCTCAGTGCCTCACTCTGCCCACACATCGGTGACTATCAGCCAGTCCCCTCTGGGGAGAGGAGCCGCACGGGATACAGGGCAGAGAAGTTTTCTGGCTCAGAGTCAGCCTCTGTTGACCTGCTCCTCCCCTTCCCACCTGCTCACAGGGGTCTCACCCTCCATGTGTAGCTGAGTACACAAGACCTTGGAACAGACTCCTGGGGGGCACTTCTGATCACTGCCTGCAAGCTCTCTAACCCACCCTTCAGCCTGCCAGGGCCCCACATGCAGTTCTGTGGCAGCCAGGTCCCTAGTTGCCCCCAACCTGGCCTCTTCAGCACTGCAGGGTTTCCTCAGAGCCCCATCTGCTGGGACAGGCCTTTCGTGCCTGCTCACTTGTTTACTGGCTGTCTCCACCCAGGGCAGCCCTGTCTGCCTGGCTATCCAGTGGCAGGCACGCAGAGCAGAGTCTCACATGGGGCGGGAGTTCTGCAAACATCTGTGAGAGGAATGACTATTGATGGGGAGACAAATGTATGCCCAGTCCCCCAACATGTGCTTTCTCCGGCTGCTGCCGCCCGCCAGACAGATCAGGGTGCCCCATGCTCCATTGGGTCTGTGTCCTGATGCTGGCATTAGGAGATGGGAGAGACAGAGCAGACCTGCCTCCCTTAGTAGCCTGGCTGGGCGTGACCTTTTGAAGACCAAATAAGACAGACCAGCGTCTGTGAGGCATCCATGAAGCAAGCCCTGGAGCCCACCCCTTGATGCTGAACACAGCTTGAGAAGCCTCCAGAGGCAGGAAACGCCCAGCAGAGGCTCCCCTGGGACAAGGGATAATTTCAGGCCAGGGGCAAAAATTCAGGTTGACATACCAGTTCCACACCACAGCAGGAAGGACCCTCACCTGTTTTGTGGCAAGTTTGCCACAGATTAGAACTCACAAGCCTGAGTTAGAACTCCTCCATTTGCTCCATGGGAAGGCTGCCTCCTTGGGCTTGCCTTCCTGAGCTCCTTACGGCAACTTGGCACCTTCCCTCATGACCTCAAGACCTCCTACAGGGGGTCTGGTTACAGCCTTGTGAGTGTAATCACAACAGAGGTCACAGAGATGACTGTAGGGTCAAAGATTATCTTTGGGAAGCATGCAAGGTCCTAAAGGGGAGTCCTTTCTTGGTGCTCATAGTTCAGCCTCTTTTTGCAGCTCTTATTTTTTCTTTGCAAATTTGCCATTTTAAAAAATGACATATCTGTACATTAACATTCACAGCAGCTTTATCTAATAGTCAAAAGCTGGAATGAACTTAAATGTACTTCAATAATGTGGCACATCCACATGCAGAGCTCTGCTCAGCAATCAAGGGAATGAATACTGACTCTGCAACCTGGGTGAGTCACGCTGAGTGAAAAGAGCTTGTCCTGAAATTTCTTGGTGGTCCAGTGGTTAAGACTCCACACTTCCACTGCACAGGGTGCGGATTCTATCCCTGGTTGGGGAATTTCTGCATGCTGCATCATGTGGCTAAAAAAAAAAGAGAGCTGGTCCCCAAAAGCTGCACATTGTATGATAGCATCATGAAAATGACAGTGTTTGCCTTTTTCTCTCTGTATTAATATGTGCATACGTATTTATATTTTAAGGTAAGTTGATGAGGGACTTCTCCGGTGGGCCAGTGGTTAAAGAATTCACCGGTTAAAGAATCCACCTTGAAATGCAGGGGGATGCAGGTTCACTCCCTGGTCAGCAAACTTAAGATCCCACATGCTCCTGAGCACTGCAGTCACTGAGCTCTGGAGCCCATGTGCCACAACGAAAGATCCTACATGATGCAATTAAGACCCGACACAGCCGAGTAAATAAGTGAATACTTTAAAAAGGAAAGTAAGTTGATGATATCTAGGCCCTTTCTCCCCAAATACTGCAGTAGCTCCTCCTAAGAACTAGGACCTTCTCCTGTTTAATCATAACCCATCACCACATGCAACAACCATGGATATAATGATATTATCTAATGATATATCTACACAGTCCACGTTAGAATTTCCCTTGTCCCAAAATGGTCCTTTATAGCTGGTTGTCACATTGCATTTGGTTGTTGGGCCTGTTTACACTCCTTTAATCTACCACAGTCCTGGGAATTCCCTGGTGGTCCAGTGGTTAAGACTCTGCACTTTCACTGCTGAGGGCATGGGTTTGATCCCTGGTTAGGGAATTAAGATCCCACAAGCTATGTGGCACAGCCAAAAATAATAATAATAACCACAGTGCCTCTGTTTTTTGTTTTATTTCTATTTTTCATGACATTCACATATTTTAGAGCCCACAGGCTGGATCTGCATGATCTTTTCCTGGAGTTAAACATTCAGGGCGGTGAGGCAGTGTAGATGACAGCCTCTCAGGAGCTCCAGGATTTCAGTTTGTCCCATTAGTAAGGATGCAAAGACTGAACCTCCCTGTTCCAGGTCCCTTGGAAACTGAATAAGCTGTGTGTGGGGGGTAATTCTTTGAGAGCACAAATATGACATTTTTCTAAGAACCACTGATCCAGTGGTTTTAGCACCAATTGATGGTCCTTGCCTGAATCCATCATTACATTTATGGTGCAAAATCACACTCTTCCAACCTTATCATTTCCTTTATATTTAACAGGCATTTTCTGATTAAGAATTTTTTAAAATTCCTAAATGTTAATATGAATGCCTGGATTCTTTTTCTTCTTTCAGTTATTCTTTTGATGCTAAAATTTGATCCAAATTTGACCAGTTAGACACTCTGTTCAAGCTGGCTCCTGTGCTTGTTTGGGGAGGGGAGGACAGTGACTTTTTATTTTCATATTTCAAACTTACAAGTTGCAAGAACAGTACAGAAACTAACTCCTGCTTGCATTTGTTTACATGTTGCACCATTTGTTTACATGTTGCCCTAGACACACCATTTGTTTACATGTTGCCCCTTTGCTTCATCATTATCATTTCTATGTATATTTTTTTTCTCTGTTTGTCACTATGTGTACATATATCTTTTTTTATTTTCTGAAACCATGTGAGAGTAAGTGGGGACATTGTACACCTTTGCCACTAAATAGCTCAGTATGTATTTCTGAAGAAGAAGGGCCACAGTTACTTCACCACCCAACTATGATACAACATTGGGAGATCTGTAATTGATACAAGAATCCGAGCTACTCTGCAGTCACCTGTAGCACTCACACCTTTCCTGAATCTTTTTGATGTTTCTGTTGTTCTCTGAGCACTTCCTCACTTCAGCCACAAGAAGGTGTCTTAAGCTTACCCAAGATGTCCCTGCCCCAGCCCTGAATGCCTTTTCCCAAGGAAACCCTAGTCCCTGTTAGAGTGGAGTGGGTTTTAGCAACCAAGGTCTGGAGTTGAGCGTGTTCATTGCTACTGGGATGCTTTGTAGGCCCCTTAGGAGACAGAGCTAGCATCCTGAATTCACCACCCCTCAGTCTTCCTCTTCTTCCCTCCTTCCATATTTATACTTGGTTGAACTGTATGACAGACTGGTTCCAAATAGGAAAAGGAGTACGTCAAGGCTATATATTGTCACCCTGCTTATTTAACTTATATGCAGAGTACATCATGAGAAACACTGGACTGGAGGAAGCACAAGCTGGAATCAAGATTGCCGGGAGAAATATCAATAACCTCAGATATGCAGGTGACACCACCCTAATGGCAGAAAGTGAAGAGGAACTAAAAAGCCTCTTGATGAAAGTGAAAGAGGAGAGTGAAAAAGTTGGCTTAAAGCTCAACATTCAGAAAACTTAAGATCATGGCATCTGGTCCCATCACCTCATGGCAAATAGATGGGAAACAATGGAAACAGTAGCTGACTTTATTTTTGGGGGCTCCAAAATCACTGCAGATGGTGACTGCAGCCACAAAATTAAAAGATGCTTGCTCCTTGAAGGGAAAGTTATGACCAACCTAGACAGCATATTAAAAAGCAGAGACATTACTTTACCAACAAAGGTCCGTCTAGTCAAGGCTATGTTTTTTCAATAGTCACGTATGGATGTGAGAGTTGGACTATAAAGAAAGCTGAGCGCCGAAGAATTGATGCTTTTGAACTGGGGTGTTGGAGAAGACTCTTGAGAGTCCCTTGGACTGCAAGGAGATCCAACCAGTCCATCCTAAAGGAGATCAGTCCTGGGTGTTCATTGGAAGGACTGATGTTGAAGCTGAAACTCCAATACTTTGGCCACCTGATGCGAAGAGCTGACTCATTTGAAAAGACCCTGATGCTGGGAAAGATTGAAGGCAGGAGGAGAAGGGGATGACAGAGGATGAGATGGTTAGATGGCATCACTGACTCAGTGGACATGAGTTTGGGTAAACTCCAGGAGTTGGTGATGGACAGGGAGGCCTGGCGTGCTTCGGTCCATGGGGTCACAAAGAGTTGGACACGACTAAGCGACTGAACCAAACTGTATGAATTTGCCAATATTCAACCATTTTCAATCTACAAAAAAAAAAAAAGGCACAACCAAATAAACCCTTATCCACAGTAAGAACCCTTTTTCAGCAGCATCAACATATTTATTAATTTACTCTGTTCCAAAATGCCCTCCAAACAGCTTTGGAATTACTATAACAATCCTGCTACTAACCAAACCTACTAAGGAAATCTCAAGATCTCTTTGTAATTATTTTTATCCTCAGAATATATCACACTGAAATTCAGAATATGGTGTTCAAGGCTATTTGAATTCTCTTTTTTCTGTGTGGTTATGTTGATTTGATATTCAATAAATGAATCAATAAATCATTTATTACTGAATTTTAGGGTCTTTTTCATTCTTTTCCTATTTAATATTATGTTTTGATTATGGAAAATATGTATTTGATTTAAATATTATTTGATTCAAAAGTTATAAATATAAAATGACACATAGCCAGAAAAGGGTCACTCCCTCTTCATCACTCCAACTGTCACCCACATAGGAAATAATCTTCCAGTTCTGCGGTAGCCCTCCTGTTTTTCCGCAAAGATGAGCATATGCATGTATCAGAAGCTAAGTGGACACAGATGCAGATTCTCTCCTTCCTTCTTACACAGAAGGTGACACAGAACATACCCTCATTTGTTGTCTTCTCTGCAGCCTGTATGACTCACTCTGGAACCATGTCTAACTCTGCTTCTCTCCACAGTACGGTACATCCAGAACACAAAGTCCTGGATGTTATATAGGTTAGACAGTGGTGGGGGCTTGGGGTCCAGGCTCCCCTACCTGCACCAAGCAAAGCTTTGACATCTCCTGGTTGTCTGGGCCTCTATTCTTCATCTGTAAAGCTAGACCCAGGAAGGTGGAGGCTCAGTGCAGGTAAGCCAGACAAGTATCACAGGCAGCGATTCCACTCAGTGTCTGTGGGTAATCTTGAGCCAGGTCAGAAGGTGAGGCCGGGGTCCTCACCCCAGGCTGCCCAGACTCCCTTCAACATTGGCCCAGGACCCACCTGAATGCTGGGGTGAGGGGGCAGTAATAGGGGTTATTTTTCCCAGTGCCCCTGATGGGACCGAGGCTGTATTTTCCAAAGAAACGATGTCCCAAACTAGTTCTCTTAGAACTTCAGGTTGTAGGTTAAGGTTTAAAAGCCCCTGGTCGGGCTGACCTGCAGACTGAAGCTCCTTGCACCTGTCTCTTTGGGAAAGTTGTGGCTCATTCTCAGAGCAGGCTTCTGAGGCTCCTCTGCGCTGGACCCGGGGAGGCTCAGCCCTGCCTTATGCTGTGCTTGCACTCCAGGTGAATGCATTTAAAATATACATAAAGATATATATATATATATATATATAGAGAGAGAGAGATAATTGTAGTAAAATTGCAATTTACATTTAATAAGTTTAAAATCTACTTTCCAACATAGATTCTCTGGGAGATTATCTGTATTATCATTAAGGCTTTCCACTGCCAAAGGAAAAAAAAAATGTGAGTTCCTGATGGCGGCCAACTGTCCACCCTCAGCACTCTCCCTCCATGGCCTCCCATTCAGCCCATTCTCCAGGCCTTTCCTCAGCTCCCTCCCATCAGAAGGGTGATGCCCACAGGTCACCTGCTGGGGAGCTTCCCTAACAGTTTCCCACCTGCTGCCCTCTGCCTGGTTTTCTGTCCACTCCTGACCTCCCATTGTGGAGCCCCTTGAGCAGCTGTTTCCATTATCTGCTTCCTTACCCCCAGCAGACAAGCCTGGGACAGGGCTCCGGTGAGTGCACGTGAGATCGTCAGGGACCCCCATGCCCCCACCACCAGGCATGGAGTTGCCCCACGTCTGGTCTCAGTTGGGGGCTTCTAGGCCAGGCAGACACCTGGACAGGTAAGAATCTCGGCTCCTATTCACACCTGCAAAGGAGATCACACTGTTAATTTCATAAAACGAGTTCCGTTTCTAAGCTGCCACCTTACCGGCTGGCAGAAGAATCAACACCCTTGACTCAGGAGCTTGCTGGGCCCTCAGTGTCCTCCTCTGAGAAGTGGATCCTGACTCCTGGGTAGAGGGTGGTGGTGCTTCTGCAAGATGGGTGTGAGGAAGGTGCTCAGCATAGTCCCCACTGCCCCACCCTCTAGCCAGTTCTGTAAGCAAACACAGTGGGATCTGGAGAGGACAGGGAAGCCACCTTCCTGCTCCTCCTCAACTCCTCGTCCCTCCCAGGCAGCGGCTTGACAGCTGTTCCCAGCGTCTGCTTTGAATTAAAAAGTGGCGTAGCTCTTTAAGAAAAGCATCCGCCGCCCCCGCCGCCCTGCTGCCCCCTTTGAAGTCGCTGGCGCTGAAAGGTTCCCAGTGGCAGATCTGAGGGTTTGTTTCTGCCTCCCCAGAGGCCACGTGCGGATCACAGGGTGAGAGGGAGGGAGGGCCGAAGGTCACATGGCCTGCAGCCGCTATTGCAGCCAGCACTGAGGACCAGCAGGCTGCTCGGATGGGGACCAGCCGGCTGGAGCTCATTAGGGCTCAGCAGAGCCAGCAGCTGGGAAAGCTAAGGAGGAGCTGTCTCTGGCCCTCTCCATGGGACTGGGGCAGCATAACCTCCCCCACGCCCTCTCACCTATATAGTGAGGAGCATGCCCTGGCACTTTGCAGACACTCTGGTGACACCCCCAAGAAGCCCCATCTCCACAGATGTGTAGGAAGCCCCTCCCATCCCCATCACCTTCCTTCCCCCAGCTTTGGAATGTGGCTAGTCCCAGGGGGACCCCGGTGAACCCTGACACTCCACAGTTAGCCCAGGTCAGCTGTGGGTTGGCGTCCGGGAGAGTCCTTCAGCCAGGATTGCCCACCAGCCAGGTGGGGCTGTGTGGAGAGGGTGGGGTGGGGTCAAGCCTGGGGCCAGAAAACTGTACCAGTCCTCAGTTCACAGGCATGGGAGGGCGGGGCTTGCGGCAGAGTGACAGGCACATCTGGTATTCAGCTTCCTCCTTAAGCCCTAGGGGCTCTCACCCCTAAGTGAAGGGGGCTCTGATTCCCACATGCTCCCAGTCCTAGGGTGAGGGGCGTATGGGTCCTTTCTGCAGGTGACCCCAAGGCTGCTCAGGCCAGGCCTGCAAATGGCCACCTGCAAACAGGAGAGGATAACTTCTGACATCATGCCTCGGAGCTGTCTGTGAAGGCCTGGAGCTGACCAGGTAGCCCCAGCCCCATCTTCCCCAGGCCCTGTATCAGACGGCTCCAGGTGATGGGCTTTTCTCATCAAGGCCCCAGGATGTGAAGCGAGGGGGGTTCCTGCTGATGGAGAGGGGGCTCGGGAAAACCAGGCGGAATCAAGCTCTGTGATTGCATGACCTCGACTTGAGGCCCCTCCCCCAGCTCAAAGCTAGCTGTGGGCTCTTGGCTGGCTGCGGAGTAGGGCCTGCATTCAGGACAAGCCACTGGTGGTGGTTGTGGTGGTCTGCCCCACTTTCCTGCCCTCTTGGGCCTCAAAGGCCAGCAGCTGGGACGCAGAGCCGCCCAGGTGGTTGTGCAAGGCGGGGCGGCTGAGGCCAGCAGGGAACAGCTGGGCCCCAGACGGCAGGCAGCAGCTGCAGCCCAGAGCAGCCTTGTGCTGTTGGAGCCCTGGGCTCAGGACCCTCAGGGATCCCCAGGAGGGAGCCGTCTGTGTGATATGGGGCCCACCCAAGTCCAGGTAAGGACACTGGGTCTGGAGCCGCTGGACATCCTGAGACCCTGAAGGCCCAGTCCAACAGGTGGGATCCCCTGCACCACTGACTGCCCCCCACCATACATTCCTCCCCAGGGCCTGCTGGCCAGCGGGGACCCCAAGCCTGCCCCAACTTGGGCTCTAGCTCTTCTTCCCCAAAATGTTCCATCTCTGATGCCCCCTTCCCAGAAACTGGACACATGTGGACGCATATGGACAGGGCTTCCTGGGTGGCTCAGTGGTAAAGAATTTACCTGAGATGCAGAAGATGCAGGAGATGTCACAGGTTCGATACCTGGGTCGGGAAGATCCCCTGGAGGAGGGCTTGGCAACCCACTTCAGTATTCTTGCCTTGGAAAATCCCACAGAAAGAGGAGCCTGGCACACTACAGTCCATAGGGTCGCACAGGGTCAGACACAAGTGAAGTGACTGAGCATGCACACATGCCACATATGGACCACAAGTCGCATCAGTTCCTTCTGTGCTCCCTCCCCTATAAATTCCTCCCCAAAGGGCCAGCCCCTGAACCCCCATCCTATACCTAAAGATGGCACTTCAGAAGAGGCAGAGGCTCCCCTTTGGGCTCTCATTTTCCTAGGCCTCCTTGCACCTGGGCATGTGTAGGATCTAAGCTTGGCTAGAAGCACCTATCGCCCACCTGGACAAGAACCAGGAAGCTAAGAGACAGGAATGATGCAGAAACTACCTCGACATGGCAATGGTTTGGGGTGGGGTAGGCAGAAGGGTAAGTCCTATGTCCAGCATATCTGGTGTCCATGGACCATTGTTCCTGCTTTTCTTCCTCAAGCTTGAGTGTTAGCCCTCCAGACATCACACAAGCCCCCTGTGCCCAGGACCACAGTCTGTCTTGGTTCCTGAAGAATGGTTGACATCCACTGGGGAGCAATAACTATCATTGATCATGTGCTCACTGGCCTATACAAGTCCTGCCCCATTTCATGCTCCTATGACCCTGGAAGGCAGGTAGTATTCTCATCCCCATCCTACAGATAATAAGCCTGAGGTTCAGAGAACCAGCTGCAAGCCCAGCATGGGCAGATGTAGGCTCTCAGCCCCATGGCTACATCTGTCATTGTGTGGGTCCTATAGACATTTGTCTAATGAGTGAATAGGGGCATGCACATCCCATGTCCCAACAGAATCTCCAGGGTGGGACCAGCCCACCATATTAATTCACCTACCCTCCTCCCCTGCCAGTTGCCTGGCACCTCAGGCCCAGCCTGCTGACCACCACTGGTCAGACCTTTAGGTGTTTGGGTTTGTTTGGGTTTTTTTAGGTAAAATTCATAAAATAGAATCACTTTAGAGATTTTTCTGGTGGTCCATGGTTAAGAATCTGCCTTCCAAAGCAGGGGACATGGATTCGATCCCTGGTCGGGGAACTCAGATCCCACATGCCGCAGGGCAACTAAGCCCAAGCACCACAACTAGAGAAGAACCCGTGGGCCACACCTGGAGAAATCTCGAGTGCTGAAATCAAGAGACCATGTGCTACACTGAACATCCAGTACAACCAAAACAAAAGCAAACAAAAGAAAACCTTAAGGTGCACAATCCCATGGCATTTAGTACATTCACAGTGTTGTGCAACCATCACCACAGTCAATTTTAGAACATTTTCATCATCCCAAAAAGAAGCCTTGTGCCCTTTAGCAGTCACTCCCTGCTCCTCTCTGTGCCCTGGAAATGAACAGTCTGCTTTTCTATCCCTATGGGATTCCCTGGTGGCTCAGAAGGTAAAGAATCTGCCTGCAATGCAAGAGATCAGAGTTCAATCACTGGGTCGTGAAGATCCCCTGGAGAGGGAATGGCTACCCACTCTAGTATTCTTGCCTGGATAATTCCATGGACAAAGGAGCCTGGCAGGGCTACAGTCCATGAGGTCACAAGAGTCATACAGGTCTGAGCAAGAAAGGCCTTTCTATCTCTATTGATTTGGTTACTCTGGATATTTCATGTAAATGGAATCATAAGATATGTGACCTTTCATTTCTGGCTTATTTCACTTATCTTACTGTTTTTAAGGTTTATCTATGTTGAAGCACGTGTCAGTACTTTGTCCCTTTTCATGGCTGAATAATAGTCCATTGTGTGGATGGACCACATTTTCTTCATCCATTTTTATTCACTATGGACTTTGGGCTGTTTCCCCCTTTTGGCTACAGTGAGTACTGCTGCTGTGAACAGTGATGGTCAGGCTTTTGTTTGAACACCTGTTTTCATCTCTCTTGGGATTATACCTAGGCGTGGAATTGCTGAGCCATGTGATAATTTTGTATGTAACTTATTGCACAGCCACCAAACTGTTTCTATAGCAGCTATATTGTTTTATATTCCTGCCAGCAATTCATGGGCTCTAGTGTCTCCATTCCCATACCAATGCTTGTTGTTATCGATGTTTTCCTTTGCTTTTGTTTTGGCTGCACCACATGGCTTGCTGGATCTTAGTTCCCTGACCAGGAATTGATCCCAATCCTTGGCAGTGAAAGCACTGAGAACCACTGTACTCCCAGGGAATTCCCTGTTTTCCATATTTTTGATCACAGCCATCCTAGTGGGTGTGAAGTATTATCTAAACTTCTACTGTTCAATCCAGGGTCCCTTTCCTCCCATGTGTCAGGGCCACGGTGGCCTCGGGGCTGAGTGCAGGCAGCCTGGAAACTGAGGCCAACCTGCTGTCCTGGGAATCTCACTCCCAGATTTAGGGAGCTGAAGACTGAGTTGGAGGAGTCCGAGGTGCAGAAGGTAAAGCTGGCCCTTGAGGGAACAGAGCCAATTTGTGAGAGACGAGAGGAGAAGGAGGTATGAACAGCTCCAGAAGGCTCTCAGGAGCTCTTGCCCCCAGGAGTTGGGGTCTGGGGTCTAAAGCTTTAAAAAAGAGGATGTGGGAAAGGCAGAGACACGGAAGGACAGGAAAGTTCTGGGGGAGGCTCTTCACTACTGCTAGTAGTGTTGAATAAAGCAAACAGGAACTCATTTTGGTCAAAGTGCAGGCTAAATCTCATTACAGCAACGCTAGCGAATGCAGCATGCAAGCTCCCCCCTCACACTGGAATTCCATTGGCAGTCGTAACTGCCTTTCCCGCAGTGCTGAGCACTTTCACGCATGGGCTCCCGTAATCCCACAACAGCCCTCTGATGGAGGTATGGTCGTTGCCCCGCTTTAAAGAAGAGGAAACGGAGGCACACAGAGAGGTCATGGAGCTTGCCCAGGATCTCCTGCCAGGAAATGGCTCAGAGCCAGGTCCGTGTGAAGCAGAACCCTACGCAATCTTGCCATCCGGCTGGAAGCAGCATTTCCCTGCCTGGGACTTAGAATAACAGACTCTTAGATGGAGAAGGTTCCTGGGGCACATTCTCCCCAATGCCTAGGAACACCTTCAAATGGGGGAACCTGTCTTTGAAGTGCCTGCCTCTGGCCGGTCCTATGGAGGGCCTGTATACTGACCTGACAAGCGCAGTGTGGCAGGCGTGGGTTTTTGAATGAACAGCGCTCACACTCAGCTCTTCCTCTAGCACTTCTGAGTCTCAGGTCCTCTCAGCAGGAAAATAGGTGCCCAACTTCCCAATGGCTGCTTGTGGGGAGGCCCTCTGTCACAGTTTGCCCTCTTCTCCATTGAGTGACTCCAGCCAAGGCTGACCTCTGGGCCACCTCAGCCTTATACGAGTCTTCGAGGTTGAAGTTACTTCAACCTCACAGAGAAGCTCTCAAGGGCCCACAGCTCTCACTGTGTCTTCTGAGAGACCGCTGGAGCAGCCTGCTGTGTGTGTGCGGGGTGGGTGTGGTAACTGTTTACCCCGCAGCCCATTATCCAATCTAGGGACTGGTGAGGAGGACAGTGCTTGGGGCCAACACAGCTGGAGGGGAAGGCAGGGCCAGGGGTCCCTGGTGTGGCCAGAGGCTCTGGCAACCTCTCTTCTCCTGCCTCAGAGGGGCTGCAGGTGCCTGCCTCCCTGGGGACACAGCTTCCCCACTGCCCCGAGTCAGGAGGGAGCTCAGGAAGCTGTGCCCCAGCTCTAGACCCCTGTCCCGAAAGGCAAGGTCTATTTCTTATCTTCGAAATGGCTTAATGACATCCGGGGAGCTGTGACTGGGAGGGGAAGCAGAGGTCTATCTACCAAAGCTGTCTATGGTGCTTTGTGTGTGTTGTGTGTAGGGCAAATAAATGCCCCCTTTTTTTCTTTTGTCTGTCCACCCAGCCCGGAACAAGCCCCTAAGTAAGCAGCTTCCCCCACCCCATTTTTGGTTTCTGAAAAGGGTTCTCCTTCTGTCCCCGGTGAGGTGCGCTGGGAAGGTGAGATGCAGGGGCAGATACACTTTATTACCCGGAGGTCACTGAACAGAGACCAAGCCGGCAGCTCTTCCATCCTGGCCCACGCCCCAGTGTCGGCTGGGGCGGGGAGAGGTTCTTGGGGGTCCCTGCACGGGATGCAAAGCCAGAGCACACGCGGGGAGGAAGCAGGACGCCACCCCGAGGCCCACCGACCTCGGTAAGTGGCGGCGCCCCCTCTGCCCCCACTGCCTCCGAGGGCCGCCCAGAATCTGTCCACCCAGGCGCGGGACAGGGCGACTCCCCCGTGGCGCCGTGCTGCGGCGCCCAGTCCCTCCCGCAGGTCGCCGAGGGCGCCGGGGCCTCGCGCCACACCTGTCCGCTCCTCCGGGAGGCCCCGGCGCCTCTGCTGCCGGCCCCTCGGCGCGGAGCCCTGTGTCCGCCGTCGCTTTGATCCCGGGGGCCCCGCTGGATAAAAGTCCCGGGCGGCTCCGCGCCAGCGCCAGAGGGGAGGCAGCCGAGCTGGGCGTACAGCGGGCTGGCGCTGGGCGAGCGACGCCAAGGAGCCGGGGCCGCGGGGCCGCCCGCGCGGGCCGCGGTGAGCGCGGGGCTCCGGGCCGGTTCGGGGTGGGGGGTGCCGGCCGGGGTGCCTGTCGCCTGCAGCTGCTCTGGGCCTGGGCGGCGGGAGCGAAGGGCTCCCGGCGGCTCAGGTGAGCGCTCCTCTTGCACCCCCAGCCCGTCGGGCCGACCCGCCGCGTGGCCAACCGAGCTCCCCCCCGCGCGGAAAAACCCCGCTCCTTCCCCGCTGGCCCCCGCCCGCCGCCCCTTCCAGCCGCCCGGGGGCGGGGGCGGCGGCGCCGGGCTGGCCGCGGTGAATGAGCCGCCGGGGCCGCCGGGCCGCGCTGCCCCCCACGGAGCCGGGCCGGGAGCGCCTCCGGCGGCCGCGGCGGGGTAGTCCAGGCCCCTCCGTCAGGCTTGCGGTTTGGGAAGAAAAGGCGATGCCTCCGCCAAGAAAAGAGCGAGCGCGGCCCCCTCCCCCTCCGCCGAGCCCGGGCGGCGGCGGCGGCGGCACATCTAACGCGCGGGCACCCGGGCCGCCGCGGCCCCCGCAAACTACGCCCAGGCTCGGCCCCCGCCGCTCATTGGCGCGGGCCGGAGCCAGCGCACCCAGACCCTGCGCTGCCCTCGGCCGGCAGCGCGCGGAGTCCCAGCTGCCCAGGCCGACGGCGCCCGGCCCCGAGAGCCTCGACGCCGAGCCGCCCGCGCCTCCTCGGCCGGGCCCAACGCGGGGAGCGGGGCGATCGAGCAGGCGCGGCTGGCGCGCCGCGGCCCGGGCGCCCCGGCCTGGCGCCCTCGCCGCCGCGCCGCCTCAACGCCGCCTGCTCTCCGCAGGTGGCCGCGGGCCCGAGCGGTGCGGCCATGGGCCGAGGGGTGCGCGTGCTTCTGCTGCTGGGCCTTCTGCACTGGGCCGGGGGCGGCGAGGGCAGGAAGACCTGGCGGCGCCGCGGCCAGCAGCCACCCCCGCCGCCGCCCCCGCCGCGGGCCGAGGCGGCCCCGGCAGCCGGGCAACCGGTGGAGAGCTTCCCTCTGGACTTCACGGCCGTGGAGGGCAACATGGACAGCTTCATGGCACAGGTCAAGAGCCTGGCTCAGTCCCTGTACCCCTGCTCGGCGCAGCAGCTCAACGAAGACCTGCGCCTGCACCTCCTGGTCAACACGTCGGTGACCTGCAACGACGGCAGCCCGGCCGGGTAAGGCCTGCACCCGCCCGCTGCGACCGGAGCGCCCCCGTCGGTGGCCCCGGGACTGCCTGGTCGCCAGCGGGTGCGCACCATCCGCCTCCCTGTCCCCGCTCAGACGCACGGAGCCTGCATTGGACCGTCCCTACTGGCCGCAGCGGTGGTCGCCCACAGGGGAAAGGGCTCCCGTCGGGCCTCGGAGGCGCTGGCTCCGGGTAGGGCCCTGCTAGGCGACTAGCCGCGCGGGGGTTGGGGCAGCGCTGGTCCTGGGCCAGCTCCGGGCACTGACCCCTCGGCCACCGGTACCCAGTCCCTGTGCTCGCGTTCTTCGCTCCCTGGGCGGGGAGATGGCAGTCCGCGAGTGGCCCTGACTCCAGCAAGAGGAGGTGACACGGGGGGCGGGGAGACTCCTGCCGTCCGCACCCACCCCCATCCCAGCTCAACTCGCCCCGTCTGCTCCGTGCTGCTGCTGGGACTGCCAGAGATCCAGCCAGCCAGAGGGATAGGCAGGGGGTGCAGGTGGGACAGAAGGACCTAGGGTGCGGCATTCACCCCCTCTCCAGCCCCTAGCAGATAAAGGAAGGATGAGAGGCTGAGTGTTGGAGAGGGGTTTAGGGGTTCCCATGCCCTCAGTGACTCCACAACCTGAGGAATACGACGTTAGGTCCGGCCTTGGTAGGAAGGATGCGACCCCACTTCGATGGCGCCCGCTCCCCTCCACTCCCGCCTGTGCGACCCTGATGCCCCTGCCCCACGCACACTCGAGAGTGCTTTTCACTCTCCAAACCCCACTGCGCATCCCAGGAGGATCTCAAGCCCTGACAAAGACCCCACCCCCCACCCCGCCTGGCCGCCGGCGCCGAGGTTACAGCGGGTCCCGCGCGGGGCGGGCCGTGGGGATTTTCCACGGACCACACAGCCCCTCGCCGCTCTTCCCCGCCTCGCGAGCGCCACCTCCCGGGACTGACCGCCGCTGGCCCTGCCCGGCGCGCTCTGCAGGGGCCTGTCCGCTGGCGCCCCCGTGCGGCCAGCGCGTGCCCGGCGACAGGTGGAATGACCCCTACCTCCCTGGAGCTGGACCCTGCAGCCCCTGCCCGCCCCTCCATCCTGATGACCACGCACTCCGCCCACTTCCCTTGCAGCTACTACCTGAAGGAATCCAAGGGCAGTCGGCGATGGCTACTCTTTCTGGAAGGTGAGTCTCAGGTGCGGATGCGGTGGGGCAGGAGGAGGGTCCCCTCGGCACTGGACCCTGAGGTTGTGATCTGTGCCCACAGGAGGCTGGTACTGCTTCAACCGGGAGAACTGCGACTCCCGATATGACACCATGCGGCGCCTCATGAGCTCCAAGGACTGGCCCCGCACTCGCACAGGTCAGCGTGCCAGGGATTGCCCAGGAGTCCTCAGGGGGTGGGGGGAAGGGGAAGGAGCTCATAATTGAAAGTACTGGAAGAAGCCTCTTCTCCTTCATTATGTAGAGCCCCCAGAGAGGCCCCACCCTATCTATCCCCCAACCACCAAGATCAAGGAACATTCACTCTAACATTTCATTCTTATTCCACAGGTAACTTCCCAGGGCTCATCTTGGCTACACAGTACAGAGCTGATCCCTGATCAAAGTAGCTGGTGGAAGTGGGGAGGTTGAAGGTCATGTCCAAAAGTCACAGCCCAGCTGGGCATCCTGATCATGGAGACTCCTTGGAGTAACTAAACCCATCCATTCCCTACTTCCCTGGCAACCTTGGTTCAGGCGGGTGTCACCACCCACCCCCTTGCTGAATGAAGCTTGGTAGGATCCCTCCACATCCACTCACCTTCCTGTAGTTCTCACCCCTGCCTGCATGCCCTGCTCCCACCAGAAAGACCCACTGCCTCTGTCCTCCCCTGCCACAGGCACGGGGATCCTGTCCTCCCAGCCAGAGGAGAACCCCCACTGGTGGAACGCCAACATGGTGTAAGAGGGAGCCAGAAGGTCCTTCCTGGGGGGGTCCTGTCCTTGGGGGTCCTTTCTGGAGGCTGCTTCCTAAGAGGTTCTTAGGGGAAGTCCATCCTGGGGGATCCTGTCCTTAAGGGGGTCTGGTCCTGGGAGCGGTCCTTTCTAGGGAGGTCCTGTCCTCAGGAGTCCTTCCCAAGGAGGGTGATCCTTCCTGGGGTCCTCGGGCAACAGAGGAGCATGGCAGGCTCACACCATCCATGTGTCACAGCTTCATCCCCTACTGCTCCAGCGATGTGTGGAGTGGGGCTTCATCCAAGTCTGAGAAGAGTGAGTCCCATGCCTGCCCTCCCCCCCCCACCCCCTTCACCTCCCCCCCGGCCCCCCCCCCCCCCAGAGGCAGGGCAGGGAGGACAGAACTTCTGGGCAAATACAGACATTCAGCCTTGTGACTCCTTCTAACCCTTCGATAGTATATCCCAGGGTGCCGGCCCCCAGCACCCACTTCCTGGCTTGTCCATGGCTGGCCTGGCCCTGGGGGAGTGGGTTCCTCACTCCTAGGTGTTCCCCGAGGGAGGGCCCCCAGCACAGCCTGACTCATCTTCCTCCAGTCTACCCCTGCCCCTGTTCCCATCCCCTGGAAGACCCTCCAGACACCCAGCTATACCTGACCTCCTTCCAATCTGGGGATGGGAAGACTGGCTGGCTGTCCAGGCCACCACTTGAAGCCAGCCCTCCTTCTCTGTGCAGACGAGTACGCCTTCATGGGCACCCTCATCATCCGGGAGGTTGTGCGAGAGCTCCTGGGCAAAGGGCTGAGTGGGGCCAAGGTGCTGCTGCTGGCAGGGAGCAGGTGGGCTGGGCAGGGGCTGGGGTGGGAGTGTGGATGGAAGGGAGAAGATGGGGCTGAGCCAGGGCAGACGCGTGGCCAGGAGGCTCAGCAACATGGGGCATCTCTGAGGTTTGGCTCCCGTATGCCATGTGGCTGGAAGCTGTCCCGCAGACACTTCTGGCTCCGTGGTTGTTGGGTGTGAGGGAGGCTTTGGATCACAGTGACCTAGGCAGTTGACTAGGGGCTAGCTGTGGACCGATGCACCGCCAAGGGCTGGGGTCCCTGTAGGCAAATCACATCTGCTGGTTATTGTATCCCAGCAGGCATGTAGGGGACTCAGGGGTCATCTAAGGAATGGACAGAGGGGCCTGGACCACAGAATTCACCTTCATTTTCAGATAAGGGAACCAAGTCAGAGAGTGAGAAGGGGGAGAGGGAAGGAGGGACCGGAGGAAGAGAGATGACCTGACACTTAGCTCTGCATCAGTGCCTGGAGCTCTGCCAGCCCTTCTCTGCCTCCAAGACCTGGAAGGGCCCAGGGGCCTTACACACGGAACACAGAACGTGGTGGCAACTCAGAATGCTCTTGGCTCCCTGTGCCCTGGGGAATGGGCTTGGGGCTGGGCAGACCTGGTGGGTGAGTGTCCTTCCTCAGTCTGCGTGGCTTGACCTCCTACCTTCCCTGCAGTGCGGGGGGCACAGGGGTGCTGCTGAACGTGGACCGTGTGGCCGAGCAGCTGGAGGAGCTGGGCTATCCAGCCATCCAGGTGCGGGGCCTGGCTGACTCCGGCTGGTTCCTGGATAACAAGCAGTACCGCCGCACAGACTGCATCGACACCATCACCTGCGCACCCACGGAAGCCATCCGCCGGGGCATCAGGTGCCCTGGGAGGGAGGGCCCGTTCTGTGCAGAGGGCCTGGGATTGGGTGGCATCAGGGGATGGAGGAGCTCATGGGGGCTGGGTGGAAGGTGGGCGAGCAGCCTAACCTGCAGTGTGTGGCCTAGGTACTGGAATGGGGTGGTCCCGGAGCGCTGTCGGCGCCAGTTCAAGGAGGGCGAGGAATGGAACTGCTTCTTTGGCTACAAAGTCTACCCAACTCTGCGCTGTGAGTGGGCACACAGGGTGGCGGGGAGGTGGCCAGCCTTTCTGTGTCTGCTGGAAACCCAGCCTGAAGTCCAGTCCTCAGAGGCTAGACCCAGAGACCACTGCCACACCCAAAAAGGGTTGACAGAGTCATCTGAGCCTGGCTGGGATTTTCTCAGTTTTAGCACTAAAAGTCCACTCGGTTCAAGGCAAACTCTAGGATGGTTGGTCACGCTGACCACACCCACAGTGAGAAACCTGCCTTGGAGTTGAATCCCAGTGCTGTCCCTGTGTGGGGCCTTGGCTGTCCCTCGCCAGCACCACACTCGAAGTGACATAATCGCTATGTTTTGGTCAAAGCGGAGTCCTGGGGGCCAGGCCAAGGTGGGAGGAGGGGACGAGGCACCTCTTCAAGGCAGGGTGCCCGGGGGACTAGTCGCCAGCACTCTGCAGGCAGAGCCTGGCTGGCCCGTTAGCCTGCTGTGGAGCTGGCTGTGGCCTCAGGCCCTGGAGGCTGGGGTGGGGGGGCGGAGCTCCAAGGTGAGGCCCAGCTGAGCCGTCCCCCCAGGCCCGGTGTTCGTGGTACAGTGGCTGTTTGACGAGGCCCAGCTGACTGTGGACAATGTGCACCTCACGGGGCAGCCGGTGCAGGAGGGCCAATGGCTGTACATCCAGAACCTGGGCCGTGAGCTGCGGAACACACTCAAGGACGTGCCGTGAGTGTGCGGGGACCCCACTCGGCCCCCCAGATACATAGTAAACCACTTGACTTGAAAAAAAGAGGCTGCAAAGATGGAAAACAGGAAGCAGCCCAGGGGTCCTTGAGGTGATAAACTGTAGCCAATGTAGACAAAGGGGTATTACCCAGTGCTAGAGAGGAGTGAGCAAATGAGCCGTGAAAAGAGGAGGAGCTGTAAATGCATGTTACCAAGTGAAAGAAACCAATCTGAAATGGCTGCATGTGGTGTGATTCCAACTCTTACGACATCGAACCCAAGTCTTTTGCATCTCCTGCATTGGCAGGCGAATTCTTTACCACTGTGCCACCTGGGAATCCCCTATGACATCCTGGAAAAGGCATAACTATGGGCACAGTAAAAAGATCAGCCGTGGCCAGGGGCTGGGAGAGAGAGGTATAAATGGGTGGAGAACAGTAGATGTTTAGGGCTGAGGAACTGCTCTGTATGGTACCACAATGGTAGACACACGTCATTACAGCAGTGGTAGTGTTAGTCGCTCAGTCATGTCCGATTCTGCGACATGTAGCCTGCCAGGCTCCTCTGTCCATGGAATTCTCCAGGCAAGAATAGTGGAGTAGGTAGCTATTCCCTTCTCCAGGGGACTTCACAACCCAGGGACTGAATCCCGGTCTCCTGCATATAGGCAGATTCTTTATCATGTAAGCCACCAGGGAAGCCCCCGTGTCATTAAACATTTGTCCAGATTCATAGACAGTACAACTCCAAGGATGAACCCTGTTGTAAACTACAGACTGGGTGGTGATAATGTGTCAGCTAGGTTCATTGATTGTAACAAACATACCAGCTGGTGGGGGATATTCATGATGGGGGAGGCTGTGAATGTATAAGAGCAGGGGATGAAAAAGAATCTATATCTTCCATTCAATTTCAATGTGAACCTAAAACTTCTATGAAAAACTAAAGTCTATGAAAAACAAATATTCACCTGTCCAGCAGAGCCCCCACTCTGAGCAGGATTTGGAGGCAGAAAGAGACAGGGGTTAATAGGGCACCTGGGAGCTGGTGGGGATAAGGCCTGGGGGAGCCACTGGCCAGTACAGCTAGCGGCAGGAGGGAAATAGGAGCCAGTAGGGGACAGCCTCCCAGGAGAGGAGCTGTGACCTGTGCGCTTTGGGGTGGGGAAGGCGCTGAGGTGGGATGTGGTTGCTCACAAGTTGCCTTCTCCCCAACAGGGCCAGCTTTGCCCCCGCCTGCCTCTCCCACGAGATCATCATCCGAAGGTCAGTGCCCCCTGGCCCCAGGACAGCTCATATCCATGGCTCTCGATCCAGACATCTGCAACGCCCCCATCCCCAGCAGGCCTGCCCACCAGCCTCCCCAGCTCTGGCTTCTTCTGAGGGTTTTCAAAGCCACTTGCACAACCAGCTGTGTGGCAAGATCTCAGTGGTGGCAATGCCGTCCCCTGCTTTGGCCACACCCGAGTGATCCCGACCTGGGTTTCTGTCTGCAGCCACTGGACAGACATCCAGGTGAAGGGAACCTCGCTGCCCCGGGCGCTGCACTGCTGGGACCGAAGCCTCCACGACAGCCACAAGGCCAGCAAAGCCCCCCTGAAGGGCTGCCCCATCCACCTGGTGGACAGCTGCCCCTGGCCCCACTGCAACCCCTCGTGCCCCACCATCCGGGACCAGTTCACGGGGCAGGAGATGAATGTGGCCCAGTTCCTGATGCACATGGGCTTCGACGTGCAGACGGTGGCACAGCAGCAGGGCCTGGAGCCCAGTAAACTGCTGGGGATGCTGAGCAGCGGGAGCTAGGGCCCCCCGCCCCAGCCATCTCCCCTCCAGGCCCTCCTGCCCTCCTAGGACCGCAGGGCCCTGGCCGTCCCCACCCTGGGTCTGGACGCCCTCCCCGGCAACCTTCACTGTCTCTCTCCTACTGCCTCTGAGGGGCCCCGGCCAGAGACGGTGGACCTGCCATCAGCCTGGCTGTGGTCCTTGGCCCCCTCCCACGCCTCCCTCCTGACACCCCGCCAACCCCCATCCCCTCATTCCTACCCCCCCACTCCCTCCACCTCCAACCCACGGTAGGGAGCCAGAAGCACTGGATTCCTCAGCCTCCAGCCCAGAAGGCACCCTCCCCCAGCCCAGTCCCCCATCCTCTCCTGCCCTTTTGTATTATTTTATAAAGTAACTTTTTTATTAATTTTTTAAAAAAAGAAAAATAAGCAAGAAATATATAGTGAATGATATTGTTTTGTAACATATTTTTTTTAAATAATGAAGAAAAGATAACAAAAGAGCCTCACCCTGTAGACGTGTTTATTTGAGGGGGCACTTTGCCTGCTTCACATCCCAACTCGACCCGGACCCCCTACAAACCCAGGGCAGCAGGGAGAAGCTGAGAGGAGCTCTGGGGCCTCCTGACCTCCAAACCTTGCTCCTTCTGTTCATCCTTTCCACAAACAGCAGTAACGGGCCTGTCTCAGACAAGCCCCCAGCATGGTTTTAAGCTCCCTTTCCGCTTTATTTTGATCTTGGGGTGGCATTCACACCACACCTCCGCCATTTCTAAGGGCATGACTTGGCATTTGTACATCTACAATGTTGTGTCTCCAACAGCAACCTCCACTTTCAAAACTTTATCACAAAACACTCCCTACCCAGCTAGCACGTTCTTTGAAGTTTGTATTGTATTTATTTTCACAACATCACACATGCACATGGTCCAGAATTTGAAAGAGGCAGTATTTTGGAGGGTGAAAATTCTCCCTCTAGGCCAGCCCTTGGCTCTGCTTCTGTGGTTAGTCCCAGAGGACACAGCCTCCCTATAAACACACACACACACACACACACAATCTTGTCCTTCCACGTGTGACTGCACACCACACACTCGTTGCCTGGTTTCTACCTCCCGCCGCAACTCGGGGCTGAAGAGAACATTCCCAGTCTTCAGTGAGCCCTGTGCTTCATGCCCTCTTCAGGTACAAAGGGCGCCGTGTGACTAGTCTGTGCCAGCGCCTCTGCACACAGGCTCACAGGCCGGCATCTCCGTGGAGGCGCCCCGAGGTGGCATGGGAAGATAGTGAGCCCCTGTGGGTTTTGTGACATACGATAAGCACCCCCTCCGAAGGTGGCCAGGTCATGACTCTCCAACAGATCTGGCTTCCTCAGCGCTCCCTGCACTACGTGCCCCACACACGACACCCTGATTCCCCCGGGTGCCTGGCAAGTAGGTCTTATTACAGGCCCCAATTTGCAGATTGGGATACTGAGGCCCTCGGACTCCCCTGGTGACCAGTGGTTAAGAATCTGCCTCCCAATGCAGGGGACACGGGTTCAATCCCTGGTTGAGGAGTTAAGATTTCCCACATGCCTTGAGGCCACTAAGCCCCCCCCCCCCCCCAGCCACAACAAACGATCCAACATGCTGGAACTAAGACTTGCAGCCAAATATCTTAATAAATATTAAAAAAAAGAAAGAAAGAAACTGAGGCCCAAAGAGGCTATGCAAAGGGATAGAGGAAAGACTTGACGCAGCCAAATATCTTAATAAAAATTTTAAAAAAGAAACAGGCCTGAAAAGGCTATGTGAAGGGACAAAAGAAGGATTCATGCCTGGACTCTGCTTCTAGCCTTCGACTACCCATCCTCTCTCAGGCAGCCTGCAGCTTCAATCCCAGAGTGGGGAGAATCACACAGACCCCGTCCTCTCAACGTCCCCCCAAGACTGGGAGTATGTCCTGAGGTCTGACCAGCTCTGGACCCACCAAAGTTGGCTTCTCCAAGGGGAGCTTAAATGACCCATTCGTGGTTTCCTCTGTGGACAGCTCCCATGGGAGGTCACAGAGTCTCACTGACCCAGGGAGACAGTGAGGTCAGGGAGGGGTGTGGCCAAAGGCTGGAGATGAAAGAAGGGGGACCCTGGGGCAGCTGCTGGTTTGGGGAGCAGCCTCCTTGGAAGGGCATGAACAGGGTTCCCAGTGTGACAGTGGGCTTCCAGCGGGAGAGGGGGCTGGGAGGACCCAAAGGGGGCCTGGCTTTCACCTACCAGGGGAGACTTGCATGGAGGGAGGGGTCAATGCTGCGGTCAAAGCTGGGCCTCTGGGGGAGGGACCCCAGAGGCATTGGCTGGAGGCCAGTTCTTTGTGTGAAGGGCGGCAGGTGGTGACATCAGCACAGACAGATGCTTTACTCTGTATGAGGTGGGCTGAAAAGAGTAACAGGGTGGCTTTGTGTATCTCGGGCGTGCCAGGCCCACTGAACATTATACTTGTGGGTTAGGCCCGATGGGATTTCACGAAATGAATAAATCCTTTCTTCCCATGTTCCTGATAAAGAAGGAAGGAAGCTTAGCTTACCTCCAGCGTCTGTACCTTACTGTGAGTATTGTTCAGTCGCTCAGTCATGTCTGACTCTTTGTGACCCCATGGACTATAGCGCACCAGGCTTCCCTGTCCTTCACCATCTCCCAAAGCTTGCTCAAACTCGTGTCCATTGAGTCAGTGATGCCATCCAACCATCTCATTCTCTGTTGTCCCCTTCTCCTCTTGCCTTCAATCTCTCCCAGCATCAGGGTTTTTTTCAATGATTTGGCTCTTCACATCACATGGCCAAAGTATTGTGGTTACCACTGGCAAAATGAGCCTGGGACCCATAAGGAGAGTGAGTGATGCCAAACCTGTCGTGTTCAGTGCATGATCAATGTGATAGGTGGAACTGTCCACCCTGACGTCCCAACTTCTTTTATTTTTCTTTTGTTTTTTTTTTTGGCTGAACCACATTGCAGGTAGGACCTCAGTTCCCCAACCAGGGATTGAACCCATGCCCTCTGGAGTGGAAGCGGCCAATTCTTTTTTTTTTTTTTTTTAATTTCATTTCTTTGGCTACTCTGAGTCTTCATTGCTTTGCTCGAGCTTCCTCTGGTGACAGAGCAGGGGCTACTCTTCATTGCGACGCTCAGACTTCTCACTGCAGCGGCTTCTCTTGTTGCAGAGCATGGGTTCTAGGGCCCAAAGACTTCAGCAGTTACTGCTCTCAGTCTCCAGAGTGCATGCTCAGTAGTTGTGGCACATGGGCTTAGTTGCCCCGAGGCATGTGGAATCTTTCTAGACCAGAGAACGAGCCTTTGTCCCCCACACTGGCAGGCAGATTCTTAACCACTGGACCACCAGAAAAGTCCAGATCTTGGTCTCTTACACCGTCTCCAGTAACAGGAACCACGACTTCTTGGAAAACACCTGATTCTAAGGTTGGTGAGAAATGCGCAGGATGAACCTAGGGCATCTTGCAGTGCCTGCAGTGAGGAGGTGCTGAAAAACAACCCCAATCCCCACTGATGGGATCTGTCAGGGGACACTTGGAAGGCTTTGAGCAGCAGAATAAAAAATGTAGTTTTGGATTATAACCCAAAGTATAAAATGAATGTCCTCAAGTCGATCCTGATAGAAGTAAATAATTGAAGAAAGTAAGTGGGGGAGAAAAGACCAACCTGTTTGCAGCATTCCAAATAATTTATGTTGATACTGTCCCCTCAAGGCGGGGGAGAATACACTCCCCTTAAGTGTGGGCCACAAGGGTGGGTCCCCTCCCCAGAGAGAACAGGATGGGGAAGGGGAGAAAGGAAGAGGAGCTCCTCAGAGGTGACACCTGACAGACACACCTCAGCAAAGTGATCAAGGGCAAAAGGTGAGGAGTCATGCTGAGAGCACAGCCCTGCGGGACGTGATGAGAAGGGCACTTGCCCTCTGCGGCCTTCCTCCCCAGACCCACAAGCCCAGACTAATAACGAGAAAAACATCAGACAGGCCAGCAGAGGGACAGTCTGTCATCCCTGCTCCAAACCGTCGGGGTCGTTCAGACCAGGAAAGTCTGAGAGACCCTCCCGGCCAAGAGCAGTGAAGGAGACGTGACGACTACTCGTCGAATGAGGTCAGAACAGGTCCTGGAGCAGCCGGAGGGCGTGAGGTTAAACCTGAGGAAACTTGAATAAATGCCAATAATAATGTATTGATATGATATGCCAATGTTGTCTCATGAATTGTAAAAATGTTCTGAAAGATGTTTCCAATAGAACACACTGGATGTGAGGAATATAGGAGCTCTTTCAATTTCTTCTGTGTGTCTACTGTTGTTCTAAAAATAAAGTCTATTTCAAACTTTTGTAAAAGCAAGTTTTTTGTTTTTTGGGTTTTTTTGCCACACTGTGTGGCACATGGGGTCTTAGTTCCCCGACCAGGGCTTGAACCCATACCCCCTGCAGTGGAAGTGCAGTCTTAACCACTGGACCTCCAGGGAAGTCCTTTATTTTTATTTATTTATTTAAAAAAATTTTAAAGCAGCTTTTTAAAATTTATACAAGAATATAAACCTAACCATGTGTAGAACTGTAGCAAAATCTACTTCATTTATTTTTTAAAATTATTCTCAAAAAAAAATTATTCTCTTTTCCTGGTTTAGGAAGTAATAGCTATTTAGTTTAAAACTGGGAAAATACTGAAAATTCAAAGAGCGGAAGCACCTGCTGCCCCACACCTTGGAGGTGATGGCAGGGCATTCTCAGGAGTTTCCCCAGCCTTTCTATCTTCGGACGCATATGTGCCCACGGGTCCTTTAATCTTCCACACTGCCCCTATGATCTCCTGCCTTGTCACCCTGCTCTTCTACAAGGTGACCTCAAAGCAACCTACGTGTCCCTCACACAGATATTGCTTAGTCTACTCACCAGTCCCTACTGTTGAACTTTAGGTGATTTCCAACCAAACTCACTTAAAATTTTGTTGGCATTTCTGTAGTATGAGAAGCTGTCAATCTAGAATCACTGTGCTTCTGTAATTGTGACATATTAGCAAAAACTCAAAAGCAAAAGACATTGTCTCCAAGCAGCCCGGTGGCCAACCACTTGGGAGTCGGTGTCTAGAACCAGAAGCATGGCCCAGAGGTCCAGAGATCCTCACCACGGGTCCACTCATGAAGCACCTGCCTAGACCACAGTGGGGACCCAGAGCTCCCCCAGGACCTCGTGGGTGGGCAGAACCCAACTGGCAAAGCAAAGAAAGATGACTTTACTGTGATTTGTTCTCAGATTCTCAAGCCCTCTTTCAGAAAAGAGGGCTTTTTTTTTTTTATTGAAATATAGTTGATTTATAATGTTGTGTTAGTTTCTGGTGTATAGTAAAGTGATTCAGTTATACATATGTGTATATATTCCTTTTTTTATTTTCTTTTAATTTGAGGATAATTGCTTAAAATACTCTATTGGTTTCTACTATATACCAACATGAATCAGCCATAGGTATATGTATGTCCCCTCCCTTCTGAACCTCCCTCCCACCTCACACCCCATCCCACCCTCTAGGTTGTCACAGAGCACCAGATTTGAGCTCCCTGCATCATACAGCAAATTTCCACTGGCTATCTAATTTTATATATGGCTATGTATATATTTGAAAGCTACTTTTTAAATTTGTTCCACCTTCTCCTTCCCCCTGTGTTCGTAATTCTGTTCTCTATGTCTGTGTCTCCATTGCTGCTCTACAGAAGGGTTCATCAATACCACCTTTCTAGATTCCATATATATGCATTAATATACATTATCTGTCTTTCTCTTCCTGACGTACTTCACTCTGTATAATAGGCTCTAGGTTCATCCCCCTTATCAGAACTGAGTCAAATGCATTCCTTTTTATGGCTGAGTGATATTGCACTGTGTGTATGTACCACCGTTTTTTTATCCACTTATCTTTCAATGGATATCTAGGTTGCTTCCATGTCATAGCTGTGATGAACACTGGGGTACATGTCTTTTTCAATTATCGTTTCCTGAAGGTATAGGCCCAGTAGCAGGATTGTTGAGTCATATGGTAGCTTTATTCCTAGTATTTTTAAGGACTCTCTATACTATTCTCCGTGGTGGCTATATCAATTTGCATTTCCACCAACAGTGCAAGAGGGTTCCCTTTTCTCCACACTCTCTCTAGCATTTATTGTTTTTAGATTTTTTGATGATGGCTATTCTGACTGGTATGGAAGTGATACCTCATCGTAGTTTTTATATGCATTTCTCTAATAATGATGCTGGGAGAGATTGGGGGCAGGAGAAGGGGATGACAGAGGATGAGAAGGCTGGATGGCATCACCGACTCGATGGGCATGAGTTTGAGTAAACTCTGGGAGTTGGTGATAGACAGGGAGGCCTGGTGTGCTGCAATTTATGGGGTCACAAAGAGTCGGACATGACTGAGTGACTGAACTGAACTGAATAATGAGCGAGGTTGAGCATCTTTTCATGTGTTTACTAGCCATCTATATGTCTTCTTAAGACAAATGTCTGTTTAGGTCTTTTGCCACTTAAAAAAAAATTTATTTGTTTATTTTTGGCTGTGCGGAGTCTTCGTTTCTGCACGGGCTTCTCTTTAGTTGTGGCAAGTGGGGGCTACTCTCTAATTGCACTGCACGGGCTTCTCATTGCTGTGGTTTCTCTTGTTGTAGAGTATGGGCTCTAGGGCATGTGGGCTCTAGAGCACAGGTTCAATAGTTGTGGTGCACAACCTTAATTGCTCTGCGGCATGTGGAATCCTCCCAGATCAGGGATCGAATCTGTCTCTTGCATTGGCAGGCAGATTCTTTACCACTGAGCCACCAGGGAAGCCCCTTCTGCTCACTTTTTGATTGGGTTGTTTGTTTTTCTGGTATGGAGCTGCATGAGCTGCTTGTATATTTTGGAGATCAATGCTTTCTCAGTTGTTTCATGTGATATTATTTCCTCCCATTCTAGGGGTTGTCTTTTCACCTTGTTTATAGTTTCCTTTGCTGTGCAAAACTTTCAACTTTAATTAGGTCCCATTTGCTTATTTTTGTTTTTATTTCCATTGCTCTAGGAGGTGAGTGATAGAGGATCTTGCTGTGATTTATGTCATACAGTGTTCTGCCTATGTTTTCTTCTTAGAGTTTTATAGTTTCTGGTCTTACATTTAGGTCTTTAATCCATTTTGAATTTATTTTGTTTATGGTGATAGGAAGCGTTCTAATTTCATTCTTTTACGCCTAACTGTCCAGTTTTCCCAGCACCACTTATTGAAGAGACTGTCCCCTTTCCATTGTATATTCTTGCCTTCTTTGTCAAAGATAAGGTGCCTATAGGTACGTGGGCTTTACCTCTGGGCTTTCTATCTTGTTCCATTGGTCTATATTTCTGTTTTCGTGCCAGTACCATACTGTCTTAGTGACTGTAAGTATGTATTCTTTTTCATATTCTTTTTGCATTACGACTTATTACAGGACATTGAGTATAGTCCCCTCTGCTATACAGTAGGACCTTGCTGTTTATCTTTACATAGAAAGAGCTGCTAATAACTGAGAAAGTGGGAAATGGGAAGGACACAGGCACCAGGGCAGACCCCCCTCCACACTGTCTCTTCTGTCTCTTCAGCACTTGATTTCATGAGAAAATTGAGGGCCTGGCCCGACCCACAGGGACCTGGACAAGCTTTACCCAGGGGCTTCTGTGCGTGGACGTGCTCAGACCCTTCAGTTGAGTCCACCTCTTTGTGACCTTATGGACTGTGGCCCGCCAGGCTCCTCTGTCCATGGAATTTTCCAGGCAAGAATACTGGAGTGGGTTGCCATGCCCTCCTCTAGGGGATCTTCCTGACCCAGGGATTGAACCCACACCTCCTGCATTGAAGGCAGTTTCTTTAACCCCTGAGTCACCTGGGAAGCCCACACGTGGGCACAGCAGTCACTTAAGTGGGTCAGGAAAAGCTGGGCCCAGGAGAGGACTCAAGTCTGGACATAGCTCCCTGGCAGGCCCAAGCCAGGTGGCTGATTGCAGTTCCAGGCATACCCATGCAAGGACAGGGTGGCTGCTGAAGCTGGGCAGCTCAGGCCAAGCAGCTTCAGTTTCCTCACAAGGAAAAGGAAAGCAAGGATGCCAAAGGTGGGTATGTCGCTTCCCAGAGAGTTCCAGCAGATGGTACTGACTTCGACTTGACTGGCATCTCAGATTCCCCCACTGAGGTCTCCCCCTCCACAACCACACGCTAACCTGCATCCCCAGCACAGCACCCACTGCCATGTTCAAGCCTGCAAGCCAGCCACAGCAGCCAGAGCTCTTGCCTGGTCAGGCCCGGGTGAAAGACTCCAGGCTCCAAAGGGCTAATTGAACTTTGAGTGGGGCCAGGTTGAGGGCTAGCTGGCATTCCTGGGCACTGCCAGTCACGGACACGGGTCCCAGGATGCTGCTTCATCTGGACTCCATACCCTCACTCAGAACCCAGTGGCCCCAACCACTTTCAAGGGAGCTTCTTAGCTGGGCTTCCCAAGATGGTCATGTTGTCATGCCTCGTCTCTGCCTAGCATCTGTTGATCCATTTTTCAATTTGATTTCCAGGCTTCGCTGTGCCGGAAGATGGAGGCACAGTGCGGTGCCTGATTTTGAGGAAAGGGACTGACTTCCGGTGGAGAAGGCTGCTGTCAGTTGCCTGTCCCCCTAATCACACCGGCCAGAGAGCGCCTGAGAGGCTGCCTCCTACCTGCACAGGTGTGCTGGTATCCCTGAGCACCTGGGGACACCCCGAAGCGCCCAAGGCTTCAGGTTCTACAAGCTGAATCCCTTTGGTTGAGGGTGTGAAGGGAATGGAAGCAGGGGCCGAGAGCACTGCGAGGCTGATGCCCCAGGACTGTTTGTGTGGTCGAGAAATGTGGGCATGTTCACTGTTAGGATTCGCTGAGCTACGAACTTGGACTGAAGTTGGCACACGTCTGCTTCTGAGATAAACTAAACCGTCCGCTCTGTGCAAGACTTCCTTCCAGGTTTCTCTGATCATGGGGCAGAAGGGTCTGGAACCAGCTTGTCTGTACCCCTGAAGCCTAAGGCCCCATGCTCCCCTCATTCCCTTGTCCAGGGTCAGGAGCACGTGCTGCAGATGCCTGGAGAGAGAAGGCAGGTTATCTTTCCTAAGGGGCTCCATAAAAAGTTTGGCTGGTGAGACCTTACTGCCCACTCCACTCCACTGCAGTGTCCAATCACTGTCTTGGAGGGCCTGCCAACCCTCCGAACAGCAAAAGGAATCCTGTGTTTACAGTCCTGTTAACTGCTCTGGAAACACTGCCAACAAACATGTTGTCAGATGACCACCACAATTCTACTTTTAAAGGGGGAGTGTGTTCATGGAGATCGCCGCCCATAAGAAGCATAAAGGGATGTCAGGATGCCTTGGGAGAATCACAGGGGCACGAAACATGGACACCACCCCAAAAGATGGTCAAACTTCTTACTCTGGATGTATAGCCATCACAATTCTCCTGACAGGTGACATCTCCCGCATGGTTTTCCTGCCAAGGGCATTTAACTGGGATCTAAACATGAGCAAACGGACAGAACACACTGAAAGACCACCAATAAAGCTGCCAGCTGGGACATTTTTTAAAAATCAGTGTTATGAAATATAAAAAAAAAATAGAGACTATTCTAGAATAAAGGAAAGTTAGAGACATGACGGCCAAATGCAATGTATAATTGCACTTAAATCCTGGCACAAAAACTTTAAATGCTATAAGGTGTATTTTCAGGACAGGTGGGGAAAACTGAAAGACTGTGTATTATGTGTTTAATCGCTCAGCCGTGTCCAACTCTTCACAACCCCATGGACAGTAGCCCATCAGGCTCCTCTGTCCATGGGGATTCTCCAGGCAAGAATACTGGAGTGGGTTGCCATTTCCTCCTTCAGGGGATCTTCCCAACCCAGGGATCAAACCCAGGTCTCCCGTATTGCAGCCGGATTCTTTACCGACGGAGTCACCAGGGAAGCCCATGACTGTGTATATTAGGTGATCATTCTTCAAGTTCCCAAGTGTGGCCACTGAGTTCAGGTTCTGTAGGAGAACGGCCTCGCTCTTAGGTGTCCATGGAAGTATCTAGCGGAGAATTGTCACATTGCCAGAATTAATGTTATTATTATTAATGGAGGAGGAGAAACAGCATGAACAGGGCAAAATATTAATAATTCTTGAATCTGGGTGAAAGACATGTGTTAATTGTGCTATTTTGAAACTTGTCTGTAAATCTGAAAATTTTCTAAATGAAAAGTTGGGGGAAATACACATAAGACTGTACTCAGAATTGTCTCTCTGTGTCAGAAGGGATAGGTTCTAGGACCACCCCCCCCGTCACTCCCACCACCAGGATACCAAAATCCACTGATACCCATGTCCCTTGTATAAAACGGCATAATATTATGCACATCCTCTCATACACTTTATTCTTATTTATTTATTTATTGGCCACACCTGATGGCTTTCAGGATTTAATTCCCCAACCAGGGACTGAACCCAGGATATGAGAGTGAAAGTGCCAAGTTCTAATCAATTGACCACCAGGTAAGTCCCCTCCTCAATATTTTGCATCATCTCTAGATAACTTATAATACCTAATAGAAAGCCAATATTTAGGCACTGAACACAGGTGATAGAATACTAGGCAAATTAATTACACTTTTCATGTGTTGATTGGGCCTGAACAAAAACTACTTTCACAGTCAAAAAAGGTTTTTTTCCTTTTCAAAAACATTTCATATATTTTTAATATTTTATTTTATTGTAATATTTATTTGGCTGCGCTGCCCTAGGTCTGGTTGCAGCAAGCAAGATCTTTAGTTGTGGCACGCGAACTCTTGGCTGTGGTGTGTGGGAGCTAGTTCCCTGACCAGGGATCAAACCCGGGCCCCTACATTGAGGAGGCCACAGAGTCTTAGCCACTGGACCACCAAGGAAGTCCCTACTGTTAATATGTTAGGCTAAAAATGGGAGAGTTGAGTTTTTCCTAGGTGTTTACATGACTAGGAGGATCAAGTAAAAAGTTCCATTATAATCCCCACAAATAAAAGCTAAAACTCAGCCCCCAGGTCAGGGTGACGAGAATGAGGGTGGGCACCTTTGGGAGGAGGGCAAAGGGTCTCAGGGTTTCCATTCCCCTTCCCCACCGCCTCCCAGGAATCAGAGCTGAGCGTGGGCTGAGGGATGACGACAATGGGGTCCTGAAACCATCCCAGCGCTGAACCAAGTGCCGCGGGCCTCCCAGACAGATCGCTGCCTCCAGAGTGGCTGCTGCCCTCTTCTCTCTGTGCCCCGCCCCCAGCAGAGCCGCAGAGGCTGCTCGAGCTGGGGCACCCGGTCCCTGCTGCTCTTTTCCCTTCCCCCCTCCCCTGGGCAGCGGAACTGACTGACCGACAGAAGCAGGTGCTTTGGAGGTGGAGGCGGTGCCAGCAGCCAAGGGGTTAATGGTACTGGCCGGGGCTTGGCGGGACGCAAGGGTCAGATGTCCCTCCAGGATGGGGACAGGCACTCAGGCTGCTATTCCGAGGCTCTGATCCCGGTCACCTATTTATAGCGCTGGGGGGGCCTCGGCCCCCCCTACACACACAGGCGGCAGAGAGGCTGCTCTGCTGCAATGTCACTGGCGGCGTCACCGCCACTGCAGGCTGCCAGCACCTGCCACTGCCGCAGGAGACGGAGCCGAGAGAGACCCCAGGGTTTCCGGGCACTGTGTGAGGCAAGGACGCAGCCGGCCACATGGGCAGCACCATGGAGCCCCCCGGGGGCGGCTACCTGCACCTGGGTGCCGTGACGTCTCCCGTGGGCACGGCCCGCGTGCTGCAGCTGGTCTTCGGCTGCACCACCTTCAGCCTGGTGGCCCACCGGGGCGGCTTCTCGGGCGTCCAGGGCACCTTCTGCGTGTCAGCCTGGGGCTTCTGCTTCGCGCTCTCCGCCTTGGTGGTGGCCTGCGAGTTCACCCGGCTACACGGCTGTCTGCGCCTGTCCTGGGGAAACTTCACGGCGGCCTTCGCCATGCTCGCCACGCTGCTGTCCGCTACGGCGGCGGTCATCTACCCACTGTACTTCAGCCGGCTGGAGTGTCCGCCCGAGCCTGAGGGCTGCACAGCCAGGAACTTCCGCCTGGCAGCCAGCGTCTTCGCCGGGCTCCTCTTCCTGGCCTACGCTACGGAGGTGGCCCTGACCCGGGCGCGGCCAGGCCAGGTGGCCAGCTACATGGCCACAGTGTCAGGCCTCCTCAAGATCGTCCAGGCCTTCGTGGCCTGCATCATATTCGGGGCGCTGGTCCATGATAGCCACTATGGGCGCTACGTGGCCACCCAGTGGTGTGTGGCCGTCTACAGCCTTTGCTTCCTGGCCACGGTGGTGGTGGTGGTCCTGAGTGTGCTGGGCCACACGGGGGGCCTGGGCTGCCCTTTCGACCGTGTGGTGGTGGTGTACACCTTCCTGGCCGTGCTCCTCTACCTCAGCGCTGCAGTGATCTGGCCTGTCTTCTGCTTCGACCCCAAGTACGGTGAGCCTGGGCGGCCCCCCAACTGCCCAAAGGGCAGCTGCCCCTGGGACAGCCAGCTGGTGGTGGCCACCTTCACTTACATCAACCTGCTCCTCTACGTCGCTGACCTGGCCTACTCCCAGAGGATCCGCTTCGTGCCCACCTTCTAGCATAACAGGTGGCAGCAGCCCACCCACCTCTGCTCTCCAGGGGCTCAGGCTCAGGCACCATGAGAAAACCCAGGTGAATGCAGACCCCTGAGGACGAACTGGAGGGAGGCGGCCAAGAGAGCCATGGCAGGGCTTCTGGCAGTGCTCGGCAGTGCAGCTCAGGGAGGCACAGAGAGGGGACAGAGGGGCAGGGAGGGCAGGAGACCGTGAACAGGTCATGGGGGAGGAGTCTCACCAGGCAACTCCCACTCTATCTCTCTGTCTCTCTCTCTCTTTCCATCTCTCTCCATTTCCTGGCACGCCCTCCCTCAGTGCTGGCCCCTGTAACACATGAGAAGCCTTTGAAACAGGCACTCCTGTGACCCACCATGCAGATGGGGACCTTTAGACCAGGATTACAAAGTTGGCCCAAAAGCCCATCAGTGTCTGGAGACCACGTCTGGGTTGAGTCACCTAAGTAGAGTTGAAAAGTGACAATTCCCAGAGGTGTGGGAAGGGGTCAGAAGGGAACCCAGGAGAGGGCCAGAGCCAGGTCAGCGGACGGGTGTGGGAAGCCAGCACTTCCTCTAGCCTTAAGGGGGCAATTTTTGGAACCCTGGAAAGATCCAGGCAGATGCCCTCCTGCTGGGGTATCTGTGCCCATACGTGGAGAAGGAGCCGGGAACTAGGACCCCGCCTTGCCCACCTCTGAGTGGCCACAGCCTCAGAAGCCGAGCAAGGACTCTAGCGTGGTCGCATAGGGCAGCCTTAGCAAGTTAGAGGCAACGTAGGCTTGGAGGGACCCATAGGGGCCAGCAACACTGCTAAGGGCACAGCATGCTAGGAAGACAATAGGTTCTCACCCACCAGGGAGCCACCACCGAGCCCCCAGCGTCTACCCCGATGTAGCAGCTCCTGCCGTACCTGCCAAGGACCCGGGGGGCCTGGCCTGGGGCAGCCCTGATCCAGAGGAGGACCAGCTTGGGGCAGCCACTGAGACACGAACCTGGGTACCAGGCGCTGGTACTCTGGAGCTCACAGACCAACGACCTCCGCTCAAGAGTTCCTTTGCCTGGTCGCTGTCTACCAGGGCCTGCTGGGGTCACTGCCCTCCACGCTCCAGCCAGCTTCTCCCACTCAAGGGCCCAGACTGGGCCAGCTTGGAGCAGACTACTAGCTGCCCAAGCACAGTAGCCGCTCAGCCCATAGCCTGGCCCATGGCCTTGAGCAGGAAATAAACACCAACGCTGATTTGCACGGAGTAGTTTCTACTAAGCGGGTGATAGCCAGAGGGGGTGGTGGCCACCTGCATCTCCTGGGCCATCTGCCAGAATGTTCCCAGAGAAGAGCCTAGACCAGACCTGGTTGAGGAAGGAGGCAGCTGCGGGGGAGGGGGGGCACTGAGATACTGGGTGGTGGGAGGGCAGTCTCCTCAGGAAGTAGTGGGCGACAACAAGGGGAAGATGGGGGTGGGGAGTTCTCAGCACTCGCCACCACCACGGGGGTTTCCAGGGGTCCTGGGCATGGCAGTGGGCAGAGGGGCCACTACACTCATGGTAGCAGAGCCCAAGTAGCTTTTAGGCACAGCGTCCGAGGGCTACCTGTGCTGGCACCATGCATAGTGAGAGAGACACGGCCTGTCTGCCCACTGGGGAGGGCACACGCACAGGGGTCCTTCACCTGCAGAGGCCCGAGTTCAGCAGCAGATCCAGGAGCGGGCAGGAGCCCCTGTGATCCAAGGTGTGCTGGCGGCCCTGCTGACTGAGGAGGGTGGGGGTTGGGAGCGTGTTACCAGGTGACAAAGGCGCCTATGGGCCACACCCTTCCCAGCCCACAGGGAGGCCTGAACAGTTTTCCTTCCTTTTCTAACCCAGTTTCTGAAATGAGTTATCTGTCACACGTCCCCAATTTGTTCACTGCCCTGTGGTCTTCTGCCCCCAAAGCTACATCCACTCTACATTTCAAAGGTCTTGAGCCGGTAGATGGAGGAGGAGAGGGGTTCCAGGGCTCAAGATAAGCGTACCAGATGTCCTCTGTCCCCAAGAGGCTGCACTGGGGGAATGTCCTCATGATATTCACTTCTTGGATCAGAGGACTCTTTTTGGAGGAAGGAGTTATTTGTTGTTGTCACACGAAAAACAATACTTTGTAAAGGACGGACTCTCTTCTCTGATGATATGTGCATGTGTGGGTGCTAAGTCGTTTCAGTCACGTCTGACTCTTTGCAACCCCATGGACTGTAGCCCACCAGACTCCTCTAGCCATAGAATTCTCCAGGCAAGAATACTGGAAGGGGTTGCCATGCCTTCCTCCAGGCGATCTTCCATACCCAGGAACCTGGGTTGCTTGCATTGCAGGCACATTCTTTACCCACTGAGCCACCTGGGAGGCCCCTCTCTAATAACATAGTCAAAACATGGTAGGATCCCCAGCTTTGCATCTATGCGTTTGAGTCTGGGCCACTCCCTGAGCAATCCATTTTGGACCGGAACTTACAACAGCTCCTCCCTTAGAGGGTGAGGACTGAACGCCACAATAAACATAAGGAGGCCTGAACATCTGCCGTGTACACAAGCTCACCGCACAGTGGTCTGGTGGTGTCGGTGTTGGTCATTATTATGTCAAGAACTCACAGCCCTGCTTTCTGGGGCACAAACATCCAAATACACTGAAATTACATTTCAGAACAACTTGTCATCATTTAAGATACAGAACCAAAAAAAAAAAAAGCAGCTCACCCCCTCCCCTGGTAGGGAGGGGATGGGTTGTCAATGAGGATCGCTTCTTACTTTTGCTCTTAACTTTGTTGCTGACTGGGACTCCAGACTATTCTGAGCCCCAAAAGCAAGCTCAGTTCAAATGAGCCCCAAGCATGTCCTTTACAAAGATAACTAGAGATCTTTTGAGAATCCAGGGCCAAAAGATTTCACGGACCCTGCAGACAAGATGTCAAGAGACATGGGGTGCTCTGTGGGAACTTGGGCCACTAGGAGGTCATCTTCCTCTATCGACTGGTTGACCACTACCCACCCTGAGAGCCTGTTTGGGGAGGGTCACGGTGGTAAAAGGCCAGTGACCCCCAGGGCCATGTAGTTTTAAAAGGGCACCTGAGCCTAAGACTAACAGAGGGGAAACTGTAGTGGGGAAGGAAGGGGTACAGATCTCAGGGGGAGGGACCTGGACTTCCCAGGTGTCTCCCAGTTTTGAGATTCTGAGAAAGCCCAGGCTGTCTCTCCAGTTTCCACACCTCCGGATACAATTTAAAAAAAAAATTAAGTGACAAAATACAGTATCAAAATATTGCTATACCTTAAATGTTCTTATTTGATAAATTGTTTTCAATCCCCCCTTCCAGAAAATAAAGGAAGAAGCCTAGAAAGTAATTAAAAAAAAAAAAAAAAAGCATTACAAGAAAGGAAAAAAACTCCTATCTAGTTGTACTCCTCCATACTTGACGATCAAGTTAATAACATGTCTGGATTCACAGCGAGCGAGAGCCGCGTCCGTCTTCAAGCTACAGGCTCTTTGAGAACCCGGCTCCTGCCGCCCCTCCCCCGCCGCGCTCGGTCCCCAAGAGCGGTCCGGGTTCGGGTGGGTAAGGGTCCAGAGCCCGGGCTGAGGGTAGCTGGGTGCGGGTTCTGAAGCGCGGGGGCGACTGGGCCTGGGGGCGGGGGCGGGGGGGCCGGGGCGAGCGGATGATGCAACGGCCCCGGCGCCTCCCGCGCCCCTGGATTGGCCGGCTCCAGGGCGGCCGCGCCGCGGATTGGCTGGGGCGGCGGGGGTGGGGCCCGCGGGAGTGGGTGCCGCGTGGCGGGCGCGGCGCTGCAGACTGGGGGCGACACGTACAGGGTAACTGGGTTATCGGGGGCCAGGCTGAAGTCGGGCTTGAGCGGGCGGTGCTGCCGCGGGAAGGAAATGTGGCTCCGCGCCCTCGCCTTCGGCGTGGAGGGGGTTCGGACCTGGGGAGGTGTGGGCGTGGGGAGGGGATTCGGGCGTGGGGGTGTCGGGGCGCAGATGATTCGTCTCCCCTCTTCCGGAGCTGCCGACCTCTTCCGGAGGCGGGCGCGCCTGTCCCAGCTCCCTGTGTCTGGGACCCTCGGGAACCGATCGGGAAGCCGCGGTGGGCGGGGCACCGGAGTAGGGGAGAGTTAGACCCGCTGAGATAGGGCGGGGGCGGGGGTACTCCGGTTGGCGGTGGAGTGGCCAGAGCTGACACTGTCTGCCTAACTTCTTGGGCTGGATTCTGCCCCATCGTCCCGCGTTGTTCTTGCAGAGCCGGTGCCAGCTGAGAGGGCGGTGGGCGCAGACCTCCAGACACCATGAGCGTGGGCTTCATTGGGGCTGGCCAGTTGGCCTTTGCCCTGGCCAAGGGATTCACAGCAGCAGGTAGGCTCTATGGCCAGTAAAGGACAAGCGTAAGAGGGTGGGCCGGTTACCCTTCCTCAGGCTGCGAAGAGAAGAGGAGTCGGGATAACAAGCCTCATTTGAGCCGTGGGGAATCGGTAGCCTTGGGAAGTTTTGGAGTAAGGCTGTGGTTGCTGTTTTACCCTGGGGTGGGGGGATTTCTGTTCTTCCTGGGAATGTGGGGGAGGGATGCCAGGCCTGGCCTTGAGGGAGGGACTGTTGTCTCCTGCAGGTGTTGTGGCTGCCCACAAGATAATGGCCAGTTCCCCAGACATGGACCTGGCCACTGTTTCTGCTCTCAGGGTAGGTGCAGGGTTGGAGGGTGACTGGGCGGCTGTCCCTCTGGAGTTTGGTCAGTATTTCTGGAAGCCAGTATGTGACAGCCATGACCCTGGAAGACTAGGAGTAGGGGCCCCAGTGGGCGGCACTGTGCCGCAGTTCCCCACACCAGTGAGAAGAGGGTCCCTGGGGAAGAGTATCTTAAAGACTCTGCCTCTGGGACTGCAGATGGCTTCCCTCCCTCGGCTCTTGGGACCTGCCTGATGAGCACATGTGCAGCTGGTGGGAAAAGGTTGCTGGTCAAGAATGCGGTTCCCTGAGTGGAGCCCCCACAAGGGGTCACAGTGTGGGGGCCAGGACAGACATCCAAGGGCTGAACGCAGCTTCAGTTTGCCATAGCTGAGTGAGGGCTCCAAGGGTGCTGGCAGACTCCCAGCTTAAGACCACTACCTATAGCACTACTCATACCTGGAGGGCACGGGGCAGGGGTCTAGGGGCTGCAGACCCAGGTGGGGTGGGCCTGGACTGTGGGCACTTTTCCTTTTCCACCCACAAAAGAATTACCTTTCAGAGCAGAATGCTTCCTCCACTTTGGGGTGGGAGTGGCAGTTAGAGGATGCCAGTGCCCCATGCCCTGAGCCGCTAGCCCTGCCATGCTGACATTCCCAGAATCCTCTATGATGAGGGGCTACATGAGGGGCTTTTGGCCTGTGGGGGGACACTGCGGGGACCAGCCAGCCACGAATCACAGGCTGAGCCTGCCTGGGTGCTCCCTGCAGAAGATGGGGGTGAACCTCACGCCCCACAACAAGGAGACCGTGCAGCACAGCGACGTACTCTTCCTGGCCGTGAAGCCACACATCATCCCCTTCATCCTGGATGAGATTTCTGCTGACATTGAGGCTCGGCACATCGTGGTGTCCTGCGCAGCTGGCGTCACCATCAGCTCCATCGAGAAGGTGAGACCTGCAGCTTGAACCTGGCCCGAGGGTCTGGAGATGGGGCAGACGCGTGCACTGCAGAGGGCTCAGGAGTCCTGGCCTGCTTCACACCTGGGGTCCCCCACCTGTGAAGTGGGTGTGTTGTGTTGGTGCAGCCTGTAGAACTCAGGAAGTGTTCGGGTGGGTGAGTTGGGTGAGCACGTTCACACCCACATCTGGCACAGCCCACAGGGCAAGGGGCCGGGATGGACACACAGCTGGTTTCTCCTCCAGAAGCTGACGGCATTCCAGCCAGCTCCCAAAGTCATCCGCTGCATGACCAACACGCCAGTCGTGGTGCGGGAAGGGGCCACGGTGTATGCAACAGGCACCCACGCTCAGGTGGAGGATGGCAGGCTCCTGGAGCAGCTCATGAGCAGTGTGGGCTTCTGCACGGAGGTGGAGGAGGACCTGATTGATGCTGTCACGGGGCTCAGCGGCAGTGGCCCAGCCTATGTGAGAACTGGGGAGGGGCAGGGGCAAGTAGGCAGTTCCCAGGACCTCAGGGCATGTCTCCCCATCTTCCACCCTCCTCCTTGCTCTGGGCTTCTGCGGGCAGAGCTACTGCAGACCCACTGCGCACAGTGGTTCTCAACCACTGCCCACCAACTCGGTCATTCGCACAGCAGATGTTTATAGAGCTCTGGCCGGGCAGTGGGTAGGGCACGGGGAGCCATGAGGTTCCCTGGGGTTGCTGTCCTAAGCACTGCCCGGAGGAAAATGAGAATGGGCCTGGGACAGCAGCTTAAGTGCTTTCTCCCTGTAGGCATTCACAGCCCTGGACGCATTGGCTGATGGAGGCGTGAAGATGGGACTTCCAAGACGCCTGGCAGTCCGCCTTGGGGCCCAGGCTCTGCTGGTTAGTGTTTTTTCTGACCCTCTGGTGGGGGCCACTCCTTGCCAGGACCAAGACTGGTGCATTGGGGTGGATGGGTGGAGAGTCAGTGGGTGTGGCTGGGATGGGGGGGCAGTACCCTCACAACCTTCAGCCCCTCTCTCTGGCTTTAGGGGGCTGCCAAGATGCTACTGGACTCTGAACAGCACCCAGGCCAACTCAAGGACAACGTCTGCTCACCAGGCGGGGCCACCATCCATGCCTTGCATGTGCTGGAGAGCGGGGGCTTTCGCTCTCTGCTCATCAATGCTGTGGAGGCCTCCTGCACCCGCACACGGTGGGCCTCAGCCACTGCCCACCCACTCTGTCACTGACTCAGCAGATGGTTACTGAGTTTTGGCCTGGCAGTGGGCAGGGCGCAGGGAGCCCTGGGGTTGCAGTGTACAGCATCCCTCACCATCCCCCATCATCCTGTGAGGAGGCGCTGCCTCCTGGGCCCAGGCTCTGCTCATGTTATTTCATCACTTGTGGCCTTTTGACTGGGGTGGTCATCCAAGCCAGGGAGGCAGGCCAGGAGGAAATCTCTGTGGGGCTGACAATACCACCTTCCTCTTGGCCTTGCGGGGAGAGAGAGAGATGTGCAGGAAGTACTAGCACAACGACAGCAGTGAAAGCTGAAAGAGCAGGGGACGGACACGGTGTGGCATCTTGGCTCAGAGTCCCTGTTGCAAGTTCAGGTCTGCAGGATGGACAGGGTTGTTTCTCAGCACCCCACCTGCTGTCCAGTCCAAGTGCCTGGGCTTCTCTACCACTGTCTGATAGTGAGGCTAGAACACAGCACTGCTCTCTGGATGCCAGCCTGCAAGGGAGGCAGATGATGCCTGTGTCCCATGCTCAGGGACAAGAGGGCTCTGTGTCTCAGGTGCTGCTGGTAGATCTGGTGACCCTGAGCTGACCTGAATGCGGTGAGCGGCAGCTGGATGGCAGTGTAGGGGCGGGATCGCTGGTAGAGGGCATTGCAGGGACAAAGGCCCTGAGGTAGGAGTGACAGCTTAGCAGCTTCCTACTGGAAGCTATGGGCTTCCTCCCACTTCCCTCTTGGGCCCCTGAGCTTGGAAGGAGGCGGGGCCCTGGACACAGCCCTCCTCACTGTCTCCCCAGAGAGCTGCAGTCCATGGCCGACCAGGAGAAGGTCTCACCAGCTGCCATCAAGAAAACCATCCTGGACAAGGTGAAACTGGACTCCCCTCCCGGCGCCTCGCTGGCCCCTTCTGGCCACTCCAAGCTGCTGCCCCGCAGCATGGCCCCAGCAGGCAAGAAGGATTAAGGGGTCCAGCCTGCCTGCGGACCACTCTCCGCGTTCTCCTCCTGGGCTCGCAGCTCTTGCGCTGGGAGTATCTAGCCCCAGGTTGCACAGGGTGTCCTCATGTTGATCCACACTGCCCGTGACTTGGTCCACTCGGATCAGCGAGTCATAGTCAGGGATGGGGCACATCACCTCCCAGTGGGAACCTCCATGGTCCCCCAAGTGTGTCCTGGTCCAAAACAAGGATTCTCTGACCTCAGCCTCCCGATTCCTCCATCCCCAAACCATGTCAGGACCACCTTCCTCCAAAGCTCAGGAGGCTTGAGGGGGCTTTACCGCCCCCCTCAGCATTAACTGGCTTCGCCTTGAGTACAAAGGTCAAGGCCCCACCCCACCTCCCACCCCTACCATGAAGGCCCACCCAAGGAGAACATCTGCCCTTTTCCCACTCATAACTGTTTCCTCAGTGTGGGAAGAACCAGAGGGTCCCCGACATCCCACAGGAGGGCCCATGGTTTTTGGCCAGCACGACATTTGAGAAAAAGGCTCCTCAGGTGGTTGGACTCCTGAGGCCCCAACACTCATGCCATCATCTCCCTTTCCTGGCCTGACCCACAGATGCTGTCAGCTCTGTCTCTTAACTTTTTAGATTAAATAAATTGGTTTCCATCCCCAATGCCTGGACTTGTAACTTTGTCCCCACACGGGGAGGGAGGCTCCCACCTGTGCTGGAGGGTCATCGCTGTCTGGTATAACATTGAAGGCTGGCCACCCACATGCGCAGAACCCTACATTCCAAGTCAGCCAGCCTGGCTGGTGGGGCTGAGTCTCCCAGTGAGCAGAGTGTGAGAGGGCTTCTGGGGAAAGTCACTAGAGGCATGACAGGAAACTGGCACCATAGCTGATCTTGGCAGACCCTGCTGTGGGGGTGAGGGGTACCAGCCTCAGTACTCTGCACCTCTTGGTTTGGTGGGGATACATGTCTCCCCAGCTCACCCAGGCAAGGCCAAGGGCAGGTAAGGAAGAAGCCCCCTAGGAAGATGTGTTAGAGTTCTTCAGAGGAATAACCAGTAGGCAATGGCTTATATATATATTTATACACATATACACATATATATATAAACAGGATTTATCATGTTTTATATATGTTGCAAAGCTCATATCATGATTTATCATGAGAAATTGGCTCATAATTATGGAGTCAAGCAGGCAGGCTGGAGACCCACAGAGAACCAGTATTTTGATTTGAAGGCCATCAGGTAGGAAGAACTGATGTAGGCAGGTGAGGTCTGAAGTAGGCTGATGGATAATTCTGTCTTACTCTGCAGAGTCAGTCTTCTATTCAGGGCTTCAACTGCTTCAGTGATGCTCACCCACATTAGGAGGACAATCTGTTTAATTGATTAAAATATTAATTTGAAGAAAAAAAAAAGAAATGTTAATTTGGTCTACTGCTCTACATGTTACTTTCATAGAAAAACACCCTGGCAGAAATAGTATCTGGTCACCCCATGGCCCAGTCAGGTTGACTTAAAATTATCCATCATCAGAGGCCCACAAGATCAGAGGAGCTGCTGAGGGTCAGAACCTTTTCTGGGGCCAAGAGGGCTCACATTTGTTTGATGAACAAATTACTGAGCATGAAGACAAGGCCCCTTGCCTCCAGAGGTTCACACTCACACACACCTAAGTGAGTATGTCAGAGGACCAAGACTGGGCATCTGTAGGGTGTTGGTGGAGGGGGCATCCAGGTGAAGCGATGGGAGGGGACCAGGAGAGCCCCTGGGCAGAGGTTTTCCAGGAACTGCATTACAAGGTCTCAACTCTGGTTCATTTCCTTCCTCTGGGCCCACTTAGAACCAAAGCCCTGTGCAAATGTGATGGGTGAAGGGAACACTCTGGGGACAAGGACATGGCCTTCCAAATCTACGGGAGACAGAAAAAACAGCAGTTAAGGGGCAAGACTACAGCAGTTAAGGCTTCCCCAGTGACTCAGTTGTAAAGAATTCACCTGCCAATGATGGGGACACAGGAGACTCAGGTTCGATCCCTGGGTTGGGAAGATCCCCTGGAGGAAGAAATGGCAACCCACTCCGGCATTCTTGCTTGGAAAATGCCACAGACAGAGGAGCCTGGTGGGCTACAGACCATGGGGTCACAAAGAGTCAGACACAACTGAGCATGCACACACACAAGGGCAAGACCACATTCCCTTGTCCCTGTCAGGGTGGCCTCCAGAGTCGCAGTCACTCACTACGTACCAAGTGCCCAAGGCCCTCATGAGGCCTGGAGTTCCTGCAGGGCCCCCCTAGGGCATGAGCCCCTGGAACCCCATGCTGGTGGGTAGAAGCATGAGTGAGCTATGGGCCTTGCCTGGCAGAGTACTTGGCAGTGCAAGGAGACCCTGGCACCATCACTCTGGGGAAAACATGTCCTGGAAGAGATGGTCGCACAAGCCACACATCTGCCCAGGACCAAAACCTCTCCTTGACTGTGCCCTTCAAGTCAAGGTCAGTCTCACTGTTAGAGCGCCTCCTGTGTGTCAGGTGTCTACCAATAAGATGAGGGGGTCTTGCTGCTCCCACACGTGCCCTGGTCTGGGATTTGGAGAAAGCCAGAAGGTGGTTCCAAAGTAAGGAATCACCTGTCACAGTCTCGGAGGAAGCACAGGGATCCAGATGAGCTTTGCAACAAGCTTTGTGCTACCCTGTGAAGAACACACTGGGTTTCAGCCAGCAGGTCTGTGAACCTTGATTCCAACCACAAAGGCCAGAGGTGGGGAATTGTGGCAGAGCCACATAGGCCCGAGAAGGGGTGTGATGTGGGGAGAACGCTATGAGGTGTTTGGTATCCTGCAGGAAGTGACACCTGGAGAAATCCCTGCAAGTATGAGCAGACGTAAGTAGAGCAGGACAGAAGAAGAGCTTGCAGCTGGTGGTGAGGATGTGAGAGGTCCAAGAAGACCTCTTTCTTGGCCTCAGGAGCAAGTCTTTGTGGTCTAGTACATTAAGAGTCGAGAGTGGGATTTCCCTGGTGGTCCAGTGGTTTAAGAATCCGCCTGCCAAAGCAGGGGACGTGGGTTTAGTCCCTGGTCCGGGAAGATTCCACATACTGTGGGCAACTTAGCCTGTGTGCCACAACTACCGAGGCTGTACTTTAGAGCCCAAGAGTCACAACTACAGAGCCCACACATCTAGAGCCTGTGCTGTGCAATGAGAAGCCACTGCAATAAGAAGCCCTCACTTGCCGCAACTAGAGAAAAACCCACGTAGCAATGAAGGCCCAGCACAATCAAAAATAAAGAAAAATTTTAAAAAGAAGAAAAAATAAAAAAAGAAGAGTTGAGGGCTTTAGAAGTCTCTCCCTGAGTATATTAAGGCCCTATAATCTGTGAGACTCAGGCTAGACCCGGTGCAGGGGGACACGCCTTGCCCCTAAAGAACACAGACAGGATGATAAGACAACCACATGCAACCCTGCAAAGTAGGTGACAAGGTCCTCTGGGATTCTGAGGGAATTAGAGTCTGGGAGAGAGAGCTGCTGACACCTTGATGTCTCCTGGCTTTGGGGGCCTCCTGGGTTGGCCTCCATCATTCATTCAGTAGCACTGAATCCCCCTGAGGACAGGCAACCCCTCTGTCACTCATCCTTCTTTCAGCTCACCTGATCCCTCTGACCTGCCTGGCAGGGTAGGTCCCCCTTCCTGGCTTTACACTTGAGAAGGTAAATACAGAATTTCAAAGTAGAAATTGGATCCCTTCAATTTCCTGTCTGCCTTTTGTCACCTTTTTCTCTGGGAATTTTTTTTTTTAATTAATTAATTTATTTTTTATTTTTTTATTTTTTTATTTTTCAGTGGGTTTTGTCATACATTGATATGAATCAGCTTCTCTGGGAATTTTTAAGAGTCGTGAGAACTTACAGAAAGTTCAGGAGCAGACATGGACCGGTGACCTGAGTTCCAGGCAGATGCCGATGAAACAGGAAAGGAAAGCTACAATTTCTACATCAACTGTTAATTCAACAGATGTTTACCCCTCACCCACTCTGAGCTAGACGCATTCCAGGGACCGCCTGAGTCCTTGTAGGGTCTCGGGATGTTGGGTGAAGACAGATTACACTACAGGAAGGATGTTGGAAGTGACAGAACTAAGTTTTGAATCCTGGACAAGCCCTTCACCTCCCGGAGTATATGGGTTTTCTGTGAGCCAGGCCAATGTTCCTGGCAGGGCTGAGGCCCGCTTCAGTTATGGAGGCAATGCATGCAGAGTCTGACAGGCGGCATCAGAACTACCGTGAGAATCTTCTCCGTTATGCGTGGGACCTCTGATCCGCACCTGCGCCCTGGACACGTGGCCTTTGAAATGTCCTGCACACAAGGCACAGAAGAGTATTTGAGCAGGATCGCCAGGCCCCGCCTCGAAGGGGGCGTGGCTGGCCGGGAGCGCGCTCCTGGGCTAGTCCCGCGAGACCTCACCCGCCGGGCGCGGCGCGCGTTGCCCAGGCGACCGTGCCAGGGCGCGCAGGCGCAGTGCAGGCGTGCCCCGCCCCCGCCGCCGCCGCCGCCGCCGCGTCTTCCCCTTTAAGCCCCAGCCGGTCGCGTCGCCGCTTCATGAATGGAGCCCACGTGACCAAACATCATGTGACGTCTGTGGAGCGGCGGCGGCGGTGGCTGTGGCGGCGGTGGCGGCGGCGGCGGCGGAGAATCCCGAGCCCCGAGCCTGGTCCAGCCCGGCCTTCCCAGCGCGCTCGGCGCGGCCCGCGCAAGCGGCGAGCCCCCACTCTGGGCCCGGAGTACTCGCTCGGCCAGCCCAGCGCGGCCTCGGAGTGCCCGCCCCGCCCCGCCCCGGCCTCGGCCCGCCGGGCCCGCAGTGTGGTGGGTGAGTGCGGCGGCGGCCGGGCTAGGGCCGGACGGAGGGTGGCCGGGGATTCCAGGCCGGGGACGGGTGCTCGCGGGGCTGCGGCTCCTCCCGGCGGCGCGGGCCGGGTAGTTCGGTCTTTGGGTCTGCCTGTGCCTTGCTGGCGGCCCGTGCCTCGATTTCCCCACCGGTCAGGAGCGGTTCCTGGCCCCTGAGCCGGGGGTGCTGGGGTGGGCGCAGGGGCAGGCGGGGCGTGTTCTGGGCTGGTTAGGTAAAGCCGGGGCGTCCTGGAGGGAGGGGCGGCCGGGGTGGCGGGAGGAAAGGGTGGGGTCGAGTAGGGCGCCCAGGGCTCCGCGGAAGAGCTCGGCGGCCCTGGCCTGAGCTGCTGATTCATCAGGTGCTGTGTCAAGGCTTCCCTGGCGCGGGGTCTTTGGCAGGCTGGGGGGAGGAGGCGGCACGTGGGGGGGGCTGGGAAGACCCTGCCCGCGCCGGCTTCGCTCCGTCACACGCGTGCCAGAGCCCAGAGGGAGACTTGCTGAGTCATCAGCATGAGGTCACTAGATGCTCGTCCTAATGCCTGGGGGGATTTGAGCTAGGGGCCTGAGAGGCCGGGAAACGAGCGGTGAGAGGGAAACCTTGGGAAGTGAGAAGGGGCCAGGCCCCAGGCTGGGGCGCCAGCTTAAGTTTAGACTGATACGTGAGTTTACGATAGAAGGGTGAGGAGTAAACGGAGCGGTCACGGTGCGGGTTATCCCAGGGTAGAGGGTGAAGCCCCTGGTCTGTCCATCCCCTGCCAGGCAGGCTTTTCTCAGGCTGCTGGTCCCTGACCCGCCTCTGGGACAGTTCCCCAAACTGGGAAATAGTTCTGAGAAGAGGGGAGGAGCTTAGGGGGGGCCGTCCTAGCGGGCTGGGAAGTAGGCTTTCCCTATGGCTGGTGTGGTTGGCCAGGCCGGGCTGCCTCAGGTGGGAAGACATGAGGCAGTGGGAGAAGGAGGGGTGCCTGTACTTGAGTCCTCCGTGACAGTGGACAGTTCAAGGGGCAAGTCGGTGCAGCTCTACCAGGAAATTGCAAAGGAGAGGAAGCAGAAGGACTTAGACTTCAGGGGAGTGAGGTGTCTGGTGAGCAGGCTTTGGCTTTCTTCACAGCCTTGCCTTGGGGTCTGAGTGGTGGAACTTTGAGGGTGCCTAGCCTTCAGGGCATAACAAGTGGACTGGTGTGGATGGCAGGAGTTGACGAATCCCAGTCACCCCAGAGTGCTTCCACTTGAGGTTGGGGCTCAGTACTGTGCAGGTTAGCGAGGAACGTGGCCCTGCTGGGTGTCAGGCCAGTGGTAGGGAGGGACTTCTGGGGAGTGACAGCCTGAGGGTGGTGTGGCCTGAGCTACTTTTCCTGGGTGTATAAGTGGTTCCTGGTCTCAGGGTTAGGGGGGCACTCCGTCTAGACCAGAGCTGACTGCTCTTGCCCAGGGGTTCATGGCTAGCCAAGGCTGACCTTGTGGTTTATCCTCCTCCTTCTCCATCCCTGGGCTTATAGATGCCAGGTGTTTTAACACTTCAGGTGATCTTTTGGCTGGAATTTTATGCCCCAGGAACATGTAGATTCTTCTTAGCTACTTATGCTCTGGTCGAAATTAAGTTTTAGACTTTTTACAAAGGGCTTCTGGAGAAGGTTGGTCTAAAGGGCAGGGTGGGAGTGCAGTGGACTAGGTGAGGGTGCCAGAGTGACCAAGGCCTTACCTGCCAGGGCAGTTTGGCCACTGGTGTTTGCAATCAAGAGAAGGAGCAGGGGTAGACTGGCCTCCTGTCTGCTGTCCACACCCGGGAAAGAGGATGGAGCTCTCTCTCCCCTTTCTGGCTGGCTCAGCTTGAATGAGTGGCCCTGGGTACCTTGGTGGATTCCTGCCTTTGGGACCACCCATGCCTTCTCCACAAGGTGTGCTCAGCCTTAGCGGAAGCAGAGACGAGAAACAGGGTAAAGGTTCTCGTTGATCTGGCCTCTGAAATCCCCTCCCTCTGGTTTCTTGTGGTGCCCTGAGCCATCAGTCTCATCCCTTGCCCAAAAGCTGTCTCCGTCCCAGCAGTGTGAGTTTGCAGATAGCGGAGACCAGGCCAGGAGGTTGGAAGCCCCTGCTTTGCTAAGACCAGCCCCTCCCCCTCACGAGCTGCGCACAGGCACACCTTTGATTAGGAGGCGATTGGCTACACTTGTGCTGAGTTCAGGGCTTCTGTGGAGGGTGAAATCTGCCGAGGAGGCACTTTTCAGCTCCCAGCCGCCATGCTCGGCACTTTTCTGTGTGATCTCTTCAGGAAGTCACCGTATGCTCAGCATTTGGGGGTGGGGGGAGGATGGCGCGTGAGAAAAGCTGGTGCCAGGGCTTTTCCTTCACGCTGACAGTGGCAGGACCAATTCAGTGACTCTGGACCCGGACTCAGAGCTGGGAGAGCCCTTTTGGCTCCACCTGGAGGACCTGGCTCCTGTGGTAGGCATGGGGCCCTGAAGACCTCGTGACCTCCAGCTCCTCTGCTCTGGAAGAGCAGTGACGCCATAACCTCTCCAGGAGGGCACCACAGTCCTGGTTAGGCCTCCATTTACTTCCCTGCATCTACCCTGGAAGGTCACGGAGGGATCAAGGGGACAGAGGTGGTCCAGTGAGCCAGGAATCCCAGGACTCAAATGAGGAGAAATATGCTTGGGAGGGCTGCAGAAAGTGAGGGCAAGATGCAGAAAAGATGACCAAGTGGGTGGGTGAGGGGGCCCTCTGGGTTTTGTTCCCTGCCCTGTGGGTGGGGACCCCAACCAGGGAGCCAGAGAATAGTCACTGGCCAGAAAGGGTTGAGCAGGCCCCTGGGGGGTCAGTTGTGGGCACTCTTGTGAAATACCCTGGATGGGGTGGGGCAGGGGCACAAAAAGCTGCAACCAAAGCCACAGGATGGTTACTCCATCAGCAGCAGAGGTGGACAAAGAGGGCGGAGGGACGTGGGGCTTGGCTCCCCTGGCAGGAGTGTCTGCTGCCAGGAGGGTGGGGAGCTCCCACCAGTGCTAAAGACAAAATCAGAGCGGCTTGGACAACTCCGCTTGCTACTCTTCAAAGTGAACAGTCTAGGAGAATTGGCAGTCTTCTGCATCCTCCCCTCTGCTCCAGTCCCTAGTGGGGACAGCCCACTGAGCCTTCACCGGAGCAGGGCTTTGTCCCAGGCGGCTTAGGGGAGGTAGAACCCTGGCCCCAACCCTCACCTGCTGTTGGCCAGGCTGGCCTTCACCGCCCCAGCAGCTTACTGCTGCCAGTCCCCTGGGGCTGTGTTGGCTGGCGGCCTCGGGGAGTGCCAGGCCGGTGAGAGCAGAGCGGGAGCGATGTGCTGAGTCAGCATGACTCGCCAGGAACAGCCATGCTCTGGGGCACACTGGGGTTATTTTTAAAGCTCCCGGCTTCCTTCTAGGCTGGCCCCTCCCGCATCCTTCTAATCTCTACCCCTCCACTCCCGGCCCCTTTACTTGCCTCTGCCTCCCTAATAGCCCTTCAGTTCCCCTTCCCCCATCTGACCCTCCTAGCCTCCCACCTAGTTCCCTAGGGGCAGGGTGGACTGGGAGCAACCCAACTCTGAGGCCAGGTATCAAAGGGAAGGGGCAGGCAAGGGGTGAGGCTAGGGGGGGGGGGGCGGGGCTGGGTGTGTTCCCCTGGGTAGACAGAGGGTATCAGGGGGGCTCAAGACTGTGTGGATTGGGGAGGGAAAGGGTGTGGTCTCCAGGGTCCTGACCTTCGCTCCCTGTCTCGCAGAGTGCCTGCTTGCTGTGCCCCCCGGGTTATGACGACCCCCAATAAAGGAAACAAGGCCTTGAAGGTGAGCAGATAGGGTGGGCAGTGTCTCAGGGCTGGGGTGGCACAGGGGTGGATGGCCTCCACTTGGCCCACGACCTCGTGCGCTGTGCCCTCCCCAGGTGAAGCGGGAGCCGGGAGAGAATGGCACCAGCCTGACGGACGAGGAGCTGGTGACCATGTCGGTGCGGGAGCTGAACCAGCACCTGCGGGGCCTGTCGAAGGAGGAGATCATCCAGCTGAAGCAGCGCCGGCGCACGCTCAAGAACCGCGGCTATGCTGCCAGCTGCCGTGTGAAGCGGGTGACCCAGAAGGAGGAGCTGGAAAAGCAGAAGGCGGAGCTGCAGCAGGAGGTGGAGAAGCTGGCCTCTGAGAACGCCAGCATGAAGCTGGAGCTCGATGCCCTCCGCTCCAAGTACGAGGCCCTGCAGAACTTCGCCAGGACCGTGGCCCGAAGCCCTGTGGCGCCAGCTCGGGGTCCCCTTGCTGCTGGCTTGGGGCCCCTTGTCCCCGGCAAGGTGGCTGCCACCAGTGTCATCACAATAGTAAAGTCCAAGACGGACGCCCGGTCGTAGGGACACACTTGGCCAGGCGGGTCTGCAAGGGGCCAGTAGGCGCATGGCAAATTCGGCAGCCCTGTCCCCTTCTTCCTCCCTCCTCTTCCTCTTCTCTCCTTTTCCTCCTCTCCTACCTCCTCCCTTCCCTGCAAAGCACAACCTGCACCCCAGGGGCGCTGGGCTGAGCCCCTTTGATCTCGTCTTTGTCATCGTGTGTTTTGTACGTTGGGATTGGTCAGTTTGGCGGTGACGTGGGGTCGCCCCCGCCCCCTGTGTACCACGGGCAGGTGGGCTTGGAGTCGAGTCAGCCTGTGGGAGTGGACAGAGGAAAATCAAGCGGGTTCTCTGGGGCATGTTCCCTCGAGCACAGAGGGCTGCAGGGCAGGAGAGGCTGTTCTCACTATGGAGTGACCCACAGGCTCTGAAGGCCACCAGGTTAGCAGGAGGCCAGGAGGTTCACTCTCAGTCCAGCCCGCAGGCCTAGACGGGATTGGCTGTCCCCGAGGGCCCTGGACAGGCGGGCCACCAGTCTGGCGCTAGGGGGAATGGGACGTCGTGTGGCTGTGGGCCAGGGGCCTTGGCACTCACGCCTGACGTGTTGCACTGAACAAGACCAAATCACTGGTTGTGAGCGTGAAGGGTGTGTCCAGTGTCCTTCGATGGGTCCCGTGTCACTGTTTACATGACCTGTTTGTGTGGTTACATAGCCCTTTATTTAAAAGAGAGAAGTTCCTTTTACGAAGTTATTAAATTATATGTTTAAAAGCTAGAGAAAAAAAAAGCTGCAGAGTATTTATAAAACTGTCTTTTTAAAAAAAAAAAAAAAGCAAGAACATTTGACCATATACATGGAAAAGGGAAGAAAGTATAATAGAAACTTTGCTAGTTTAAAAAAAAGAAAAAAAAAATCCTTTCTTGTAAACTTACAGACAAGTCTTTGTGGCTGTTGGAGTTTAGTTTTTATATACACAGAGTTATCAGACGTTATTTATAAAACTTAGTTTAAAAAAAAAGACAAAAAAAAAAAGCCAAGCCGCGAGCGACCAGAAGGCGCGTCCTGACGTCCTCTTTGCTATCTCTTTTGCAATTGTACCGAAAGTGACTTACTCCCTTGCCCCTTCCTGCTTCCGTCTCTTGCCGGTGCCGTGGTGTCGTCCGTGCCTGGTGAGGTCTTGTGCAGCGTCACGTGCTGGTGCTTCTGGTGACCTTTGACCTGTGGGTGTCACTTCTTGTGTCTGTTCTCCCGTGTTTGTTTTTTTGGATTTGGTTGTGGTTTTGCTTCTGCTGACTTGTCAGGCCCAGGCTGTCGTGCCGGGCTGCACCTGCTCCAGTGGAGCTTGGGGGTCTGCGCCGCCAGCCCTGTCTCTTCTGCTTTGGCACTCACCTTGAGCCCCGGGCGGGGGGGTCAGTTGCAGGGTTCTGCCATACCCCAGGCTGACCCTTGGCTTCGCATGTGTGTCTCAGGCTTGGGCTGATCCAGCGGCAGTGTAGGTGAAAAGGGGGGCTATCCTGGGCACCCCACCCCACTGCTCCCCGCACTACTTCCTTATCCTCGGCCTCTGACCCTGGGTGGGGGCTCGCAGGGATCAAGGAGTCACTGTGGGTGCCCATCAGGCCAGGGCCAAGCTGCCCCTGGCTGTCTTCCTTCTGGCCTTCAGTCACCGTGTTTGGGCTCCAGCCACCAATCGGAGATTTGTTCCTGTGGGTTTCAGGTGGGCCTCAGCAGGGGAAGTCCAGGGACCCACTGCCCACTCATCCCAGAGCTGTTTCCATGCTGCGGGACGGTGCTTCCCAGGCAGAGCCAGGTGGTTTCGGGGCCCACCTGGAGCAGTCCCTTCTCTTTGCCTGAAGGCCTGGGGGTCCCCACCAGTGCCAGACAAGGGCTATGGTCTCCAGGGCCAAGTCCTGTCCCTCTTCTCCCCCCAAACATGCTGGCAGCTCTTGGCTTTGGGCCTTCTTTCACCGCCCTTTGGGGTCTGTGTCTTCCAGGGATCCACTGCTCGGCTTGTGGAGGTGCTTCCCCAGGGCTGAGCCCACCTTCCCGTCATGGCAACTCAGTGAGGCAGCTAGTCTCAGACTTGGCTTGGGCAGCTGCTTGTAGGCACATGATGGGGGCTGTCTGTGGTGCCTGCCCCACCCCCCAAGAGGCTGCTCCCCTGACTCTGGCCATGTGGGGTTTGGCTACTACTTGGGGTTGCTGGCTGGCTTCTCTGGGGGCCCTGAACCCCTGGAAAAAGCACAGAAGTGGGCTGGTGACAAGAAAAACAATGTGGCCTGGCAGGGTTTAACCTTGTAGACGGTAGAATCTTCATCCCAGAGTTTGATGCAGCATGCCTAAACTCTGGGGAATTTGGGCTGTCTACTTCTGTTGTCTTGTTGGGCTTGATCTTGACCCTAGAAACTCAGAGACATTCCTGGCTATACCCAGGTTGGCTTGCAATGGAGATTTTGACCATTGACTCTGAACACTTAGTGGCTTCCTTTGGCTCCCTGCAGTCTGGCTTTGTCTACCTAAGGTCCAGAAGAGAGTGGTTGATGTTGCTTGTAGCAGCAAGTTGGAATCACATCATAAGAATCCCTAAAGAGAGATCATGCCCTGTCCTGGACAAGGGGAGGGACAGGCTCTCCGTGTCCAAGTACAGTCCCCACTTTTGTTCTGGAGGTGGAGCCTCTATTTCTGTGCACTCCTGTCATGCTGTAGACCTGGAGAGAGGAAGGTTTGTGGGTGGGCATGTGCTGAACAGAATTACAGGTCCTTGGTTTGGTTTACAGACACATCTGGATTTGAGAGGCTATGCTTCCTTTTGAGGTTTTTGGATTTGGAGCAACTCTTCCTTGGATCTGGGGAGCATCTTGCTCCCCTTAAGCCAGCTTCTTGGGGCTTCTCTGCCCCTCCCCCACTTCATTTTGGTTCTTGACAGTAGATCCTGTGTCCACATGTGGCTGTTTGGTGTCTTTTTGATTCTCGTTAATTCATTTTTCCTACTGTGAGTGTGTCGTGTTCTCTTTCTCCTCAACTTTTTGACACAGCGAATTGAGGACTTTGGCTCAGGCCAAGTCTCCCAAACTTGTCCGCTAAGTAAACCATAATGTGCACCTTCCTACACTTTGCCCTTGCCCAGTCTTCCCTTGTCCCAACATGGACACTCAGATTTCAGAGGCGAACCCTTTGGGAACAGGTCAGCTTCTGCCCAGAGTTATGGCTCCAGGGAGCCCTCCGTGGGGCTCTTGGCCACTGCTCCAGGTTACACTCACTGCATTGGAGAAGCCATGGCTGCTGGGTGGTGTGCTGGTTTCTGCCAGGTGCCAGGTCTCCCTGGAGGCTTTTCTATTCTTGGTCCAGGCTTCCAGGTCTGGGCACAACCCTGACCATCAGCAGCAGCCTCAGTGGTCAGTGCCTGGGCCTGCAGCTCTGATCCACTGCAGCCTGCTTTGGGACAGATGGTCAAGTCCCATCATGTCACTGCTGCTTCCCTCTCTGGGGTGGCTGGTTGGCCAAAGCTTCCGTCCACAGCTGGGAAGCCACAGCCTGCAGCACTGTTTCCGCTCTAGGATCTTGTAAGTTACTTTTTTAGGCTGTGGTTTGGTGAAAGGAACCAACACATTAACGATTTTTTCCCCCAGAAGCCACCGAATAATTCTTCCTAGCAGGTTTTTGCCTTCCTGTTAGCTCTCTGGTTTTGAAGCCGATGGGAAGAGGCAAGGGTGTGCCCTGGAGACTGGTAGCTTGTCTTGCTCTGGTCTGTGTCCTGAGCATGTGCTATACTTGTTGGACCAGTCGCACATATTTCCACCCCAACCTGGAGCAGCAGCCTTGGTATGTGGGTGTCCCTCCAGTTTGAGCTGGAGTGTTAGGAGAGCCGTCCCTAGTGACCTGTGAAGGGGAACCCCTCTAACAACCTTGTGTCCCAGCCCCACCCTCTCCACATCCCTTCAAACTGCTAGTCCCTGAAGCCTTTAACCAAACGGGAGTGGGTACAGAAAACCTTCTCCTGGCATCTTAGGGCAGCAGGATAAGGGCTGTCCAGTGTGTCCAGCTCTGCTGCTCTCCTGGCACTGAGAAGGTGGGCCGAGCAGAGTTGATCAGATCCTACCTGCCCTAACTGCCTAAGGCTAAAGACAGGAAGTGGGGGGGCCGGGGGTACGCTGGGATCTGCCGGGGCGGGCGGGGGTTGTTGAAGATCCAGGTGGGGAAGGGCCTCACTGGGGCACCCTGGCTGACCTGGGCGGCTGCGGCCTCGTGCTCTCCCTGCCCTGTGCAGTATTTATTGCTAAATTATTGTCCAGGAGGGGCGGCACTGGGCCAGGCCCCGGGTATTTATTGCTGTACATAGTGTATGTTTGTGATATATAAGGTTTTCTTTATTTTGTATATGATCAATAAACACCTTTTAAAGAGACTGGCAGGTGTTTCCTTGGGGCAATGCGCGGGCGGGGCGGGTCTCGCGCGCATGCGTTGGTGCGTGGCCTGCCGGGAGGCGGAAGCGGAAGCGCGAGTCTCCTCGGGAGCGATGGCTGCCGGGGGTCTGAGCCGGTCCGAGCGCAAGGCAGCGGAGAGGGTACGGAGGTTGCGAGAGGAGCAACAGAGAGAGCGCCTCCGCCAGGTACGCCGCCGCCCGCCCCGCGCCGCGTCCCTAGCCCGCGCCGCCCTCACCGCCCGCCCCGCGCCTGCAGGTGTCGCGCATCCTGAGGAAGGCGGCCACCGAGCGCAGCGCCGAGGAGGGCAGGCTTCTGGCCGAGAGCGAGGACCTGGTGACCGAGCTGCAGGGCCGGAGCAGGCGGCGCGAGGGCCTGAAGCGGCGGCAGGAGGAGGCAAGTTCCGGGCACGGGCGGACTGGGCGGGCGCGCGGGCGGGCCGGGGCCGGCTCACGACCGGCCTCGGTGTCTTGGCAGGTGTGCGACGACCCGGAGGAGCTGCAGAGGAAAGTCCGGGAGCTGGCCAGCGCCGTCCGCAATGCCAAATACCTGGTCGTCTACACGGGCGCGGGGATCAGCACGGTAGGGACCCGAGGCGGGGACGACTGCGCCCTGGATCGGCTCCCAGGTCCTGGGAAACACGGATTGCTGGAGCTTGGGCAGGCGGGGGGCGCCCCCTTCTGGGTGTCTGACTCCAGCACTGAGCACAGTATTCTGTTAAGCAATGGTACCGATTTGCAAAAACTTAATGTAAAAGCGCCTGCTGAGCGTCTTTACTTTTTTAGAGAAACTCGAAATGACTTCATTTGGATCTTCGTTAAGTAGATAGACGTTTTAAAATATTTGAAGTTTGCATTATACTCAGTTAGAGACAGGAAAGGAAGAGTGATAAAAACAGGACTTGATCGTTTGGTGCTTGTCCGAAGGCTGTGTGGGCAGAGCTAAGCCCTGAACTACCTTCATTCTGAAGGTTAAAGTAAGGTAAATAGAACACAAGGCAATACACATTCGAGTGCACTAGATAAGGAAGGGAAATGCTATGGGTTTTGGTAAGTTTTATAGAGAAGCTACCTGGGCAGTTGAATGTGACTAGCTTGGATAGTGTGGATAGCACGTGCTTTAATTGCTGGGTGCAAGTTGAGTGTGACCTGCATGTAGGCCCAGCAGAGGTGAATAAGCAAAGATTTCCATAAAGAGTCCATAGGTGGTGATACTAAGCCGTATAAGCAAATGACTAATGTGAGGCTGGCTGTGCTAGGCCCCTAGAATGAAAATCCAAATACACCCTCTGGTTTCAGCTGGAAAACCCATCTGATTGTTTTTCTCTGGGAGGTGGCATGGCATTGAGTCTGGGCCTTGAAGGGTGGGTAAGATTTTACAGGCACTTGTGAAGTAAGACACTCCATGCAGGGATGACTGAAGAGGCCCAATAGCGAAAATGTGTAAGGTATGTTAATTGCTTTAACTTACCAACACCTGGAACCCTGGCACATGTGACCTCCTATCATGTGATTATGTGAAAGCAATGACATCACTTTTTAAAGACTTGTAAGCAGCTTCTAAAACCACATGCTGTTCATTAATTTGCTCTGAGTGTTACTGTTTGAGGTTCCCATTTTCCATGTGCATATGAATTTCTGGTCAGGATGGGCATTTTTCTGAGCTTAAGCACCCGAGAAGAGACAGGGCTCCCCACAAGGGAGGTCACTCACAGCCTGGGGAAGCACAGGCTACCTTGATCCTGGCACACTGTTTTCTTCTCTTGGGGTAGCTCTGTTTCAGTGGATTGGAAACTTGGGAAATTCAGTAACGTTTATCTTGTCTGAAGAGGTTGGCCTTTGTGAAGGTAGGCCAAGAACCATTTACAGCATCAGGATGTGAGAACTTGGAGGGTGGAGTGTTCCACTTATGTGTTCACTGTTTGCTAACCCTTGAGTACTGGCTAGACCCTGGGGACATACTGATGAGCCTGATCAGTCTTCCCCCTCAGTATGAGGACAGACCTGTCCACAGAGCCCAGGCTGGACTACATGGTAAAGAGGCTATCAGCATGAACAAGGCTCCTTGGAGCTTAGAAGGATGAGCTGGAACAGGTCGGGGCAGGGGTCCTAGTGGAGCGGAGAAGCCACTAGGGGTGCACTCCATCTGGGTGGATGTTAGACTAGGAAATGCTCAGCTTATGGAACGAATTGACCAGTTTGTGGGCCAGCCTGGGAAGTACTGAGAGAAATTCTTGGGAATTCTGTCAGTGCCTCCAGTGATCTTTTCACTGGGCTTATCTCCTTTCTGAACCTGCAGGCAGCCTCTATCCCAGATTACCGGGGCCCTAATGGTGTGTGGACGCTGCTTCAGAAAGGAAGAAGTGTTAGGTGAGCAACCTAGCACAGCATTTCTACCTGGTTGAACAGGGCACATGCACCTGTCCTTGCAACTCCCCTCATCTTTGCTTCCCTTCCACCTAGCAGTGCTGCTGACCTGAGTGAGGCTGAGCCAACCCTCACCCACATGAGCATCACCCGCTTACATGAGCAGAAGCTGGTAAGAGCCCAGAGTGGCTAGTGTCCAGCCATCCTTCAGTATCCCCCTTAGATAATAAAGGCTGCAGATGCTCAAGTCCCTTGTATAAAAAGGACAGAGTGTTTGTGTGTAATTTGTGCATCCTCTCCTATACTGTAAATCATGTATGAGTTACTTATAAAACCTAATATAATGTCAGTGCTATTTAAACTGGTATAAATACAATGTAAATGCTATGCAGATTCTTGCCAGTATGTGGCCAATTCAAGTTTTGTTTCTTGGAGCTTTCTGGATTTCTTTCCCCTGAATATTCCCACCCACCCACCCCCCCCCCCCCCCCAGATATTTTTGATCTTCGGTTGGTTGAATCTGCGGATGTAGAACCCTCGGATATAGAAGACTGATTGTACTTGCTGGGTCCATGAGTAGGATCCAGAGGGCCACCTTGGTGCCCAGGTGACAGTTGCATACTACCTCTGTCAGCTAGTGGTACCCCTGATGAGCGCCCACCAAGCAGTTTAGATTCTGGTTTGAGCTGCCATCTATTTCTCCTGTGTTTCCACTCCAAGGGTAGCCTCTTTGCTGAATCATCACACAGAGAGTCCACCTAGGCCAAGAGCTTGTGAGGGTAGCCCCTTCCCCTCGTGTTTCTCTTGCATTTTTCCACAGATCTCAGGAACCACGTAGATAACAGGGCAAACTAGTAAGAAGCCTCTGGAGATCCTCCGCTAAGCACCTGTTGCTGAGTGGGAGAGGGGTCAAACCTCTAGGGCTTCAAGGACCAAAAGCATCAGTCTGGGTCCTGAGCCCCTTTTCAGCCAAGAGAAGGTGGTGCAAACATTGCCTTCCTGGGGGTTCCTAGTGCTTCTGAGTGGTTGGGGGTGGGCCTGGTGCCCTCCTCATCAGAGCCTCCTGAGTCCTGCTGGGACCAGTCTGCTGCTCTGGGTTTGCCTTCAGTGCTTTGTGCAAGGTCGGAGTTTCTGCTGGCCTGGGGGCTCTGGGACCAGCAGGGTTTGGTATGCTTTCACACCTGAGTGCCGCCCCTCACTTCCTGCTGCTGACTGCCGCTATTGCCCCTCCAGGTGCAGCATGTGGTATCTCAGAACTGCGACGGGCTCCACCTGCGAAGCGGGCTGCCTCGCTCAGCTATGTCAGAGCTCCACGGGAACATGTACATTGAAGTGAGCGATCCCTCGGGGACTCGGGCCTGGGCAGGCCAGTGGCTCCCATTCACAGACCCTACCCTCCTCAGGTCTGCACAGCCTGCACTCCCAATAGGGAGTATGTTCGAGTGTTTGATGTGACGGAGCGCACTGCCCTGCACCGGCACCAGACCGGCCGCACCTGCCACAAGTGTGGAGGCCAACTCAGGGACACCATCGTGCACTTTGGGGAGAGGGGGACGCTGGGGCAGCCTCTGAATTGGGAGGCAGCCACCGAGGCTGCCAGCAAAGCAGACACAATCCTGTGTTTAGGCTCCAGCTTAAAGGTATGCAAATAGCACCGTGGATGGGAACAGGGGTGAACCTGCCTGCAGCTGGTCAGCTCAACCTTAGACCCCATCTTCCTGTATCCTCCTTCTCTGGGATGTGTGTGGTCTGTCCATCTGTCCATTCCCACAGGTTCTAAAGAAGTATCCGCACCTCTGGTGTATGACCAAGCCCCCCAGCCGGCGGCCCAAGCTCTACATTGTGAACTTGCAGGTAACTCAGGTGCTCAGAGCCGCCTCCTCAGACCTGGGCCTTAGAACAGGAGAGCCAGCCATCCCTGGGACATCTGTGTCCCACAGTCATGCACCTTGGAGGTCTGACTGAACAGGGTCCAAGGCCAGCAGGCTGTTGGGAAGGAGTGAGGTGCTGTCCTCACTCACCTTCTCCTGTCCCCAGTGGACCCCGAAGGATGACTGGGCTGCCCTGAAGCTGCACGGCAAGTGTGATGACGTCATGCAGCTCCTCATGGACGAGCTGGGCCTGGAGATCCCCCGCTACAGCAGGTGAGGGGTACAGGCACGTCCCCCACTTCCCTGCCCCTGTGTGGATGGGCTGTGTCTGTCGTCTTCTGTGAGCTGAGCATAGAGAAAGCTCTGAGGTGTGGCAGCTGGCATCTGAGGCGTGACTGCGGCGTGGTGGCCTCTGCAGGGCCCAGCCCCAGCATTGGCTGAGATGTCCTGGCTGGTGTGATTCCTGCGGGGAGAGGGAATCTGCCAGGGTATGCCTGGATGTCCCCCCTTCCCCTCAGGCAGCCTGGACGGGAAGGTGCCTTGAAGGGATGTGCTCTCAGCAACTCTGCTCTTCAGGATCTGGGTGCACTTGGCTTGGGGAACTGGAATACTTTGGGGAAGCTTAAACAAATTGTGTCTTAATACAGAATTTGTGATAATTTAGACGTGGTGTGTGTATTGAGTAAAAAGTTTACACTTTCTCTCTCTGTGAATTTCCAGGGTCTTATAGGGGAAATCAATAACTTCTTTTAATCAAAGGGTTCAAGAATTAAGGATCCCTTCACCTTCTGGGCCTGGCAATTCTTGTATGTTATGTTTGTGGTGTTCTGTAATGTGGGCCTATTGTGTACTGTACTTTTTTTTTCACATTAACTTAGCTCATTTTCTTTATCAGTGCTTATCTGTATCTTAAGTTTATAATATGTGGTTCTACATCTCAGACACATGATCTCGTCACGGTGTAGTGTTGAGGCCGCACCTCCCTAGTCAGCTTTCCTCCTGTCAAGTCCTGCTGTCTGGGAAGGGGAAGAGGGTCTGGTCTGCCTGTCCCTGGCCGTATGAGTGAAAAGGTGGGGCCCAGGGTTGGCTAGTGACTCGTCCTTCCTGGGGCTAGTGCCTCCCCACCCCCTGTGTGCACAGCCCCCTCAAGCACCAAGGAGGAGTGAGTTCTGCAGAGGCCGGGCTAGTCTGGGTCCTGGCCTTTGAGTTATTCGGGGAACTTACCCCTCTCACAGATGTTCTGGAGCTACCACTGAGCACAGCTCACCCACAGTTAAGACACGGGAGGGATGCAGGGTGACCTCAGTCAGCTTTCTCGTCCTGGGGCGGGTTGTGATTGCGAGGGGCTCCCTGGCACACCTGACCCAGCTTTCCCTTTTACGTAGGTGGCAGGACCCCATCTTCTCCCTGGCGACTCCCCTGCGTGCTGGTGAAGAAGGCAGCCACAGTCGCAAGTCACTGTGCAGAAGCCGAGAGGAACCTGGGCCTGGGGACCGGGGTGCACCACTTAGCTCAGCCCCCATCCTGGGTGGCTGGTTTGGCAGGGGCTGCACCAAACGCACAAAAAGGAAGAAAGTAACGTAACCTGGTGCTTGACCAAGAACAATGATGGCACTTTGAAAATGGCCGGGACTCTTGTTCAGGGGCAGCTGGCACCGTTAATGCCAGGACTGCCCCTGAGAATTCTCTGGGGGTGATGTTTTCACCCTGACATGTTTAGCCATTTGTCCTCGTGGGAAGCCCCCTTGCACTGCTGTGGTTGCCCCCTGCATGGGCCTAATGATGGAAGAGGCCTCGCTCAAGCGGCCTCTTCCTAAAGAGGTGGCAGTCACACCCTCTGTGAGAACAGAACTCCGGTTATTTCACACCTGGCCTGCAAAGAGGAAGCACAAAGCTGCCTTACCTCATTCACCAGGCCAGTCTCAGGGGCCTCAACCCAATTTCTACTACTTCTTACTGAAAACGTTAAGTTTATAGAAGCCTTTTTCTGTATTGAGTATGCTGCAAAGGGGTGATTTTTGAGCCTTGGCTCTCAACAAGCCTTTTTATTGTTATTAAACATCTCTGCACTGTCCTTCCCTTGTCAGCTACTACCTTCCTGAAGCGGTGGGTGGGAGGAGACGCCTAAAGGGGCGGGTGCGCCCCACGTGGTCCTGCCCCGCCCCTCTGCCAGGTGGGCGCTAAGGGATGCTGGGCACAGGTCATTGGTCGGGAGCGGAGGGGCGGAATCCGGCTTGAGTGAGGTTCGCCATTGGCCGCGTGTGTGGTGAGAGGGAGGGGTTCCGCGGGGGGCGGGGCGACGTTCGCCATTGGCCGCACGAAGCGGGTGAGACCCGCGTGACGGCGCGTGCGTGCGCGGGCTGCGGCGGCTCGGAGTCGGGAGCCGGCGGGGCAGTGTCTCGCTGCCGCCACCGGGCCATGATCCGGAACGGGCACGGGGAGGCGGGCGGCGCCAAGCGGCTGGGCCCGAGGGCCAGGCGCGCTGTGCGGGTGTGGTGCGACGGCTGGTGAGCGCGGCGGGGGACGGCGGGGCGGGGGCGGGGCCGCGGCCGCGGCAGTGGTGACCGCGGCAGTGGTGACCGCTGTGGCCGCTTTCGCCGGAATCGGGCGGCCGGCGAGCTCGGGGCGGCGGGCAAAAGGAGTCACAGGCTGCGGAAGAAACCCTGGACCCGAGTTGCCGCGGGCAGCACGGCTGAGGGTCGCTGGAGGCTTTCTGCGGATCCCTACATGAGCACCTTTCCTGGGTGCTCCTTTGCCCACGTTTGCCTTTAAGCCGGACACCCAGCCAGGCGGTCCCACCTGCCTGATTTGAGCACAATAGTGGCCAGAGTTGCGGGTCTAACCTTGGTGGCTTTAATCATTTCAGTGCCTTAGGAACTCTTCCTCCGAGGGAGCCGTACACCCAAAATGTCTTCCCAGAGTTCTCCCTGTCCAGTCCCCACCTTGCCCAGGACAAAACCTGGAAGATTCTCCTGGGTGTCTGGGCAAGTGTCAGTGCAGGCATTGGCCAATCCGTGTAAGACCCTAGTGAAGTCCTCAGGCTCCTGGATCCATCTGAGGAGAGTTACAGTGCCCAACTGTTCTCTCTTTTTGGCAAGCCAGACAGTTGGATTGGTGGTGTTAAGATAGGTTTGAGGCTGCTGAGGGCTAAGAGGAAAGTGAACGTCTAGTGGTAACTTGCCACCTTGACTACTTCCTCAGACCTTTATTTGATGAAAGCAGAGAAAGCAAGCCCCCCCCCCCCAAAAAAAAAAAGAAAGCAAGTCCAGGGCTTCAGCAGCCAGCGTACGGGGCTGCCATACTTCTGTGCCTGCACCTGAGTCACCTTGGGGAGGGGATGTGGCTTCGTGTCTGTGGACTCTGACCTTGGCCCTGGCCAGGCCTGGCCCCACCCCCAGCAGGCCACAGTGACTGGGGTATGGCCTGGACCCAGGACCACCCTGGATTCTGTGCTATGCACCCCTCCTTCTGCCCAGCCTGTCTGGTGGGCACAAGGGCCAGCCAGGCTCCTGAATTTAGACTCCCTTCTTCCCTTAGCCCAGGACCAGAGTACTGTGCCCCACAGGCTCGTCTGCTGGGGCTTGGTGGTGGTAGCACGTGGTGTTGGGTAGAATGGTTCTGTACACCCGGTGGCCTTGGCCACCTGGAGAAGCAGGGACAGCTCCACCTACTCAGAAGGCAGTACAAGGCTGGGAGGAAGCCGAGCAAGCGTGAGGGTCCACCCCTGACCCCACAGAGATGTGGGGGTCTCCCCACACACATGACAACTCAAGTGGGGCTGTGATGCCATGTGTGGCCTTCAGCTAAGAGTTCTCTCTTAACCAGACCTGAATTTGAGGATGAAAGCTCTAGAACCCCAGGTGACAGGGAGGTGGTTTTCTTCTCGTCTTACTAGTCTATTCCCGTCTCTTCACAGAAAGGTCAATTTCACTGATTGGAAGTCAGAGTTGGTTACAGGGAGCAGAGCCTTACTGAGTTTCCAGAGGCCATGAGGAGCAGGCAGGACTTCTAAAGCCAGCAGTCGCCCTATGTCATTGGTTAGACTTCGTTATGTGTTGGCTCCAGGGACTGTGTGGCTGTCTCAGGGTAGTACAGAGTCCAGTGTACCCTTGAATTATCACCAGTTTATACTGCACCTTAAAGGGACAGCCCATGGGAGCCGAGGGCAGAGCACTGTTCCAGGTGTGGGGAGCAGGGACTGTTTTGTGTCCTCACCAGTCCTCAGGGTCCCCAGACCTGTCCCTGGGCACAGTCATGCTTGGTCAATCTGACCCTGGGCCCAGGGACTGGTGATAAGGAGAACTGAGCACCCCTCTCTCTGAAAGCCCAACCGGGACCCTGGGGGCAGTTCCGATGGTGGCTTCTTGGCGGGCTTCCTGTTGACACTCAGAGGAACAAGGCTGCACCCCCAACACGGGGATGACAGCCCCGTGCTCTCCACAGCTACGATATGGTACATTATGGCCACTCCAACCAGCTGCGCCAGGCCCGGGCCATGGGTGACCACCTCATCGTGGGTGTGCACACTGATGGTAAGCCGGGCTGCTGTGCCCACCACCCGACCCCCAACCCCGTGCCTGTGACAAACTCCACAGGTGCCCGTGGAGGGTAGGGCCAGGCCTAGGCCATCCTCCCTATTAGCACAGCTCTGCAAGCTCACCCTAACCCCAACCCAGGTCAGGCCGCCCATGGCTTTCCTGTCTTGTATCCTGTCATGAGCTTGGGTGTAGGGGGTGCCCAGTGGATCCATCTGGGTATGCCACTCACTTCCTACCCACTTTCTGGGTCCCACGGCCTTTGAGTAGAGTACCCAGCTATCAAAGGGAACCCAGACTGTACCTGGAACTCTAGTCCACTGAGGTGGGGGGTGGCGTGCGATTCCCAGCAGGAACATCCCCAGCGCCTCTACCAGCTCACAGAGGACAGCAGGGCTGCTTGGTACTTCATGGGCTGAGGACCCGGTCAGAGACAGCCTCCCTCCATAAGCCCTTGTGTGACTGCAGACCCTGCTCAGTGCTGGGAGGGGACTTCTGAGGAGGGGCCGGCAAGCCTGTGGCCAGCCCTCCAAGAGTCACCCACCTTGTCCTTTGTCCTCCTCTCTCTCCCTAGAGGAGATCGCCAAGCACAAGGGGCCCCCGGTGTTCACTCAGGAGGAGAGGTACAAGATGGTGCAGGCCATCAAGTGGGTGGACGAGGTGGTGCCAGCAGCCCCCTACGTCACCACTCTGGAGACTCTGGACAAGTACAACTGTGACTTCTGCGTCCACGGCAGTGAGTGGGCGGGACTTAATCCCAGGGGCTGGGGACTCGGGCAGCTCGGGACCTGACCATCAGAGGGGTGTCCGGAGGTGCTGGCCTCCTCACACTTGGGGGAGCATGGAGCCCTTTGAGGGTCTGAGGAAGCTCTGGGTCCTTCCCCAGAAAGGAGTGTACGCACACTGGGGCAGGCCTGGAGTGAAGGTATGGGCCTGGAGGTCTTCGTGGCTTTGGGTTAAATGCCGTGTTCTCCTGTGCACCTCACCCCTTAGATGACATCACGCTGACTGTAGACGGCCGGGACACCTACGAGGAAGTGAAGCAGGCCGGAAGGTACAGGTAAGCTCTAGCTGCTGGTTGACCCACCTTTTTAAAGAGGAGTGAGTTTCCTGGGGCCCCTCGAGCACCTTCTGCTCATGAGGGCAGTGTTCGGGCTGCAGCCTGTGCTTCCTGTGACTTGTGCTGGTGTGGTGCGATGGCTGGGGGCGCCATGCACCTGGGTCACCCAGTACGGGAGCCACTGGCCTCAGGTGGCTGCAGAATAGTAGAGAGCTGGGGTTCGACGGGGAGCTGGCTTTTATCTGAGTAACTCTTGAAAAGGCCACATGGCCAGCTTCTCGAATTCAGCAGTAAGGCCGGGGATTCCCTTGGCAGAGTGTGTGATGAGGCAGGACCTGGGCGTCAGCAGACTGGACAGGATCAGAGCCACCCCCTTGGATGGTCTGCGAACTTGAGGCTTGATAATCCTGTTCTCCTGTCCAGTCATGTCCTTTGGTTGATAAAATGACCGTGGTCCCTCCACCCCCTGGGTCTTGGTTTTCTGTCCTAGCCAAGAATAGCGAGGAAGTGCGTGGTCTGTGCACAGCAAGGCCGCCAGGGACTGGACCATGGTAGATTCAGCCACAAGCAGAGTTGCCCTTACCCTTGGGTGGGGCAGCTTAGGAGGCAGCCTTGTACGTGTGTCGCCGGATGAGAGTTCCAACCCCACCTCTGTCCCTAGAGAATGCAAACGCACCCAGGGGGTGTCCACCACAGACCTCGTTGGCCGCATGCTGCTGGTGACCAAGGCCCATCACAGCAGCCAGGTGAGTGTGGAACTGGGAGGGAGGGATTATCTACCCTACCCTTGCCCCTCAGAGGGCACTGAACAGCAAGCTTTGGGGTCCTGGGGTTGGCTGCGTCTGGAGGGCCAGGCCTCTCACCCCCGTACCCTTCTGTGCAGGAGATGTCCTCCGAGTACCGGGAGTATGCAGACAGCTTTGGCAAGGTAAGTGTCGCCTGTACTGTCTGGGCCGCTGCCTGACCCCCAGGCCACCTCTGGGGAAAGGGGGTCTCGCTGTCTACCCTGCTCCCTGCTTTCTGGGTACTGACCACCAATCTTGCTGGCTGGCTGGTCCCAGGGGCCACGTGTGAATGAGGGTTCTCTAACCAGGCGGCCTGGTCCTCTCTCCTTCTGTAGCCCCCTCACCCGATACCCGCCGGGGAGACACTTTGCTCAGAAGGCTCCTCCCAGGTGACCAGATGGTGGCCTCAGGGTGCCAGGTCCCCACGAGGGCTGTGTCCACTGGCCTCTTCCTGGCGGGCCAGTTGCCGAACCAAGGTGCTATTGGTGGCAGTGCCTGCTGTGGCCGCCGGGCAGGACCCCAGTCCCGCCACCCACAGGCACCCCACCCACGCGGGTCTCGGTGTGGACCAGGCAATGCCAGCCGGCCCTCAGCATCCCTGCCTGAAATGCCTGCCTGGGAGCAACACCAGAGCAATCAAGCGAGTGGCCGGCAGCGGCTAGGGGTTCGGAGTCCCGGCTTGTCACCTCCATACCTGCTTCCTCCACCCTACACCTATGCCTCCCAGAGCAGACGGACAGGCGGGTGTGGGCAGGCCCAGGGGTGGTCACAGGCAAGGAACGTGCCTGCAAGGCTTCCATCACTGACCAGACTGTTTTCGGCTTGCAGTGCCCTGGGGGGCGGAACCCCTGGACAGGGGTGTCTCAGTTTCTTCAGACATCCCAGAAGATCATCCAGTTTGCTTCAGGGAAGGAGCCCCAGCCCGGGGAGACGGTCATCTATGTGGCTGGCGCCTTTGACCTGTTCCGTATCCTCTGGGATTGGGTGGGGTTTGTCCCTGCCCCAGGCCTTCTATCTGCCCCTCCACATCCTCCCCAGTGGGCCCCAGGGCCTCAAGGGGCCTCCCTGACTCTCGAGGACCCTGAACTGCGGTGGGCTGCAGGGACACAGCCGTTAGCAGGGAGAGGCGTGAGCAGGCGGGTGGGAGGGGACCTCACTGAGTCCCTGCTCCTGTGGACGGCTGCTCTGTATTGATTCCTTGCTCCTTAACCTGGGCGCAGACATTGGGCATGTGGATTTTCTAGAGAAGGTATATGGCCTGGCGGAGAGGCCCTACGTCATCGCTGGCTTGCATTTTGACCAGGTCTCACCCCGGGGCATCTGATAGTGTGGGGACTCTGGAAGGGCTCCTAGGGATGGGGTTGGGTACAAGTGAGGAAGAGGTGGCAAGCTTGGGCCTCTGCCCAGGGAGAAACCCAGGGTGGGCCTCCCATCATGGCCTCCATACCAGCAGATGTCCCTGAGGGATTGTTGGGAGGGAGGACAGCTTCACACACACACACACACACACACACACCAGCAATGAAATTGCCAGCTGACTCAACCTTGCTCTGGCTCTAGGAGGTCAACCACTACAAGGGGAAGAACTACCCCATCATGAACCTGCATGAGCGGACCCTGAGTGTGCTGGCCTGCCGGGTGAGTGCCGGTGGGCAGACCAACAGCCTGTCCTTCCCAGGCTGGAGCTGCTCCTCCCCATCACCCCACCCCCCAGAACCCTCCTAGGGGTGTGAATCTGGGGCTCCACCATGCTCCCTCTCAGCTGCTACCCTGCTGCCTGGCAAGTCCTAGTTAACCAGCTGTGCTTCCTGTCCACCCAGTACGTGTCTGAAGTGGTGATTGGGGCCCCGTACTCGGTCACAGCAGAGCTCCTGGACCACTTCAAGGTGAGGGGGGGGGCTCCTGGTGGGCAGGGAGGATCTAGGCCGAGTGGGGCCAGGCCAGTGCTCTGAGCCCTGCCAGCCTCCCTGGGGAGGACACTCGGGGAACAGGGGACCATGTAGGGTGATGCTGGGAGGATTCCCTGACCCCTACCTCCTCCCAGGTGGACCTGGTGTGTCACGGGAAGACGGAGATCGTGCCGGACAAGGATGGCTCTGACCCATACGAGGTGGGTCCTACAGGGCCCTCAGTGGACACGAGGTGGCCACTGTCTGGTGCTTCCCAGCCACCTGATGCCCCTGTGCCTCACCATGGTTGTCTGGGAAATGGGCACGGTGACAGCTGCCTTGCTGGTGGCCTCAGGGTTTGAGGAGGCAGGAGCTGAGTGCGAGTGACCACGTCCACCATGGCGGGGGTGGGGGGAAGTCGGAGCCAGGGCAGCAGTGCAGGCTCCACAAGGTCCGGGAAGAGCTCTCACCTCCTTCCCCTCTCTCTGGCCTCTAGGAGCCCAAAAGGAGGGGCATTTTCTGCCAGGTTGACAGTGGGAACGACCTCACCACAGACCTCATCGTCCAGCGGATTATCAAGAACAGGTGAGTCCTGGCTGGGGTGCTGGGGGCACAGGGTGGCACTGAGGCCCTGGCTCTGGGTGCACACCTCACCCTATCTGGCCCCCAGGCTGGAGTATGAGGCCCGGAACCAGAAGAAGGAAGCCAAGGAGCTGGCCTTTCAGGAGGCCATGAGGCGGCAGGAAGTGCAGCCCGAAAGGGAGAGCGACTGTGACTTCTGACGACAGGTGGGAGGATGCCAGGGGCCCTCAAAGGGGCCGGCCCTCTCCCAACCCTGCCTTGAGAGCTTGGCTCAGTTTTTAACAAAGCTGCAGTACCCTCTTCTCCAACCACCCAGTCACGGAGGGGCTGGTGTGGAGGACACAGCCTGTCACCCTGCTCGCAAGGTAGCTGTCTTGCAGTAGGCCATCCTGCCCTTCCTGCCGAGTTGCAGAGAGGCATCCAGCACAGTGGAGCAGCCCAGCCGGCAGGATGGGCAGGGGGCACCTTCGACCAGAGGAGTGCCACCCTGCGTGCCATGGAAGGCCCAGCTTCCATCCTCCCAGCCCTGCTGCTGCTCACCATCTGCCCCCGGGAAGCTCCTATACGCCCTCCACCACCCAGCTCGAGGCGGCCTTCCCACCTGCCTTGCCTCAGTTCAAACAGGCTTCAGGGAGCAGTGACCCAGGGGGCTATCCCCTTTCCTCCTCCGGGTGCAGACCAGGCCACCTCCCACATGGGCGGCCTCTGCCCCGGGGCCTAGTGCCCAGACGCTGCACCTGGTTTCCTGAACCAGCCTCCCCAGAGACTCTTCTTGGTTTTGTACCTGACTGGCTGGTGTGCAACCAAATAAACCTGCTGGGAGGGGCTCTGCATCAAGCTCTCTATCTCTCAGGGCAGGACCAGAAAACCTTGGCCCTGCTCCCCGCCACCTGACAAGGAGGCGGATGGCCGCAGCAAGGAACTCCTTAGATCCAGGCTCCCCTGCCGCTTCCCACAGTGGCCGGAAACAAAAGAGGGAGAGAGGCGTGGGCCAACAGTGTCTTTGGCCCCCGGGTCTGTCATGAGGAAAATGAGAGTCTGACACCCTGCAGTCCCCATAGAGCTCCCTGATCCAAGAAGGAATTGGGGGCTGCTCCCTGGCCAGGTCCACAGAATCTTGGGGTCTCCTGCACCCAAGTCAGGGCCCACTTGGAGCGGTGTAGTGGCTGCAGGGTGCTGACCCCAGTCACCTCTTTTTAGGGGAGGAGGGGGACAGTGGCCGTGGTTTATGGCTCTGTGGTGTTCAAGAGTGAGGACTGGGATGTTCTTTCAGTCCTCTTCCAGTTCTCTCCAGAATGGCCTCTGCCCTGCAGCTGCTGGGCCAGATGGGGCCAGAGCACCCTGTGGCTTGGCTCCATGGGAGTCCTAGACCAGCATTCACTCCTGGAAGGTGGGCCTATCCTTTCTGTCGGTTCTTAAGGTCCAGTCTAGAACCTGTGCGGGCGGCAGCAGTGAGGGGGCTGGGGGGACTGTCAGTGCACATAGCCTCTCAGGGCAGCCCCTGCCCCACTTCCTTTCCTCCCTGCCCCAGCTGCAGGAACCCAGTGGTATTAGACCTTCTCACTCCAATCCCCGGGAGGCAGGGATCAGCCAGTTCCTATAGATTGACTGGGGGGGGGGGGGGGGGGCGCGGGGCGGGAGATAGAGGAGCAGCCAGTGGATTCCTCTTGAGACCAGAGTCAGCCCTAGGCCTGCTCAGAACCCCCTGCTGGGTGGCACCCCAAGGTGAGGACTGGGGGACAGCCTGCAGCAGCAACCAGGAAGCACCCCCCCCCCCCAGCTGGACCGTGGTTGGAGGAGACTTGGAGCCTGGGTGTCCAGGAGATGGGTGCCTCCGAAGACTTGTCCACCCAGATGCAACAGGATTGTGGGTCCCACCTATAGCCTCAGCAAAGGGCTAGCTGGTGGGTCCAGCTCCCTTGGGTCCCCTGAGGCCCAGCTGGTGGCAAGGCATTTCATGGGGTGGGGGACGTCATTGAGACAAGCTCCAGATCTCTGGGGCCAGAGCTCAGGCTAAGGGACTCAGGTCAGCCTCATTGGGGGCCAGGGTGTAAATCAACCTACTGAGATTCCAACAAGTGAATTAGGGAATTAGCCTGAGTGGGGCAGGGGTGCTGGGCTGCCACAAGGCAGTTGTATTCAGGAGCCATGGTCCTGCATAGCCCCTCCCTTCTCCAGGTATGGTAGCACCCGTGGCTTTGGGGATACCGCTTTCCTGTGGGTCTAGGTTGGGACGAACAAAGAGCTCCCAGGCCTGGGAGGGGCCAGCTGCCTGACTCAGGACTCAGCTGGGGCTGTGCCCAGCTCCCAGCTCTGTCATCCCCCTGCTGCGGCCCCTCCCAGCCCCGGAGCCCCACATCTAGCTGCCTTCCCCCTCTTGCTGGGCCCAGCCTATTCATTCATTCATTTGGCACAAGTATTGTCCCATGCCATATACTCTGAGGTGTTTTGGGGGTGCTCCAAGAAAGGAGTCACTCCAAGAGCTGCCCCTCTAGTAAGGGAGGCCTCAAAAAATGTAGCATTTGAGACAGGAGGGCGTCCTGGTGTGGGGTGTTTAGGGGAGGCTTATTACAGGGTAGGACTTTTGAGCTGGCATGGTAGACTTAATGGCTAGTAGAGGACACAGGCAGCACTTCCTAGGAGGATCCAGGAGCTGCCTGAACAAAAGCAGGGAGGGGGCAGGGTATGGAGCGGAGCCTTGCAGAGCCAGCTGCGGGGCTCTAGAAGATGTCTGGGTTTGATATGGCCTGAGGCCCACAGAAAGTTCCCAGCAGCATTTTACCAGCAGTGGTTCTTAGGAACTTCTGTACAGGTGTCTCCGTGAAACCGGGTGACCTGGCTGCATCTGCACACCTAGGTGAGCAGAGTACAGGTGTGGAGATTCCGGAGACGCCCACTCCACCCGCTGAGCCCACTTTCCAGAGGCTGCAAGTCATTTATTCATTAAGCCATTTACTATGGGGATGGATAGGCGTGCTGGGTGCCATCTAGCGCCAGGGCGGGGGCGGGCCCGCGGGTGCCCTGGGCATTTAGGCTGGGTTCAGGTGCCGGGGTCGGGGCTCACTTGCTGCGACAGTCCGAGGCGCTGAGCGACAGGAAGACATCCGCCTTGCACTGGAAAGTGGCGCGGCCGTCAGGGAGCGGCTCGCAGCTCTGCAAGTTGGGGGTGACCTCCTCGACGCACACGGCCTAGGGGCGAGATGGGATGGAAGGATAAGGGGACGCCTGCACCCTCCAGCGCTCCGCACCCAACAGCGCCCATTACTCACGAGACTCCGCAGGTTGGGGCGCATCTCCCGGAAGGTGCCGGCCCCTCCCAGGGATCGCGTGCCCCCGCGGGGCTCGGAGCGCCTTGCGTACGGCGACCTGTGGAAGCCGGACAGCAGCCCTGCAGCGCGGCCCACGGAGTAGTACCCCGGCCCCGCCGTCGGCTTGTACCACGCGAGGCCGGGGGACGCCAGCAGTAAGCAGAGTGCCAGAGCGGCAGCCACCAGCATCGCGGGCCCGGCCATGGGTACTCGGTGGCAGCGAGCGGCGGGGCGCGGAACGCTAGCATCCGCGCCTTATATCTGCGGCGGGGCGGGGCGGGGCGCGGCGGGGCGGGGCGGGGCGGGGCGGGGCTCGAGGGCGGGCGCCGGTGGCACGGGCCTCCGTATCCTGGAGGAAGAAGCCCGCGCGGGGTTCAGAGGCTCTTGGGCACAGGGGCACGCTGGAGAAAGATGGTCCAGGGCTTGGGGGGGGGGGGATGCGACGCCCCCTTCCTCCCCACCACCGCCCACCTCCCCGTTTCTGGCCCACTCAACTCTTGCTGGGAGGCAGACCCCAGGCCCCTCCCACAGAACTTAGTCCCGACCCAGTGGGAGGAAGGGCGGCGGTGCTGCAGAGCCCTCACCGAGTCCGACGGCGACCCAGCCCCGAGTCACCCCCCGGGGACTGTACCCCGGAGACAAGGAGCAGTTGTCTCCCAGTACCCCGGGGACAAGGAGCAGTTCCCACCCTAAAGGGAGCTGACCAGAGAAGGCCAGACTTCTGGAGGAGGCACTGAAATCTAAGGGGGCCCAGGGTGGGGAGGGCAGAGGTGGATTTCACACCTATTAGAGTTTTATACCGCTGACCTGGTCTTCAAATAGAGCTGGCAGGACAGGCAGGATGGCTCCCAGGACAGACGAGGAGGGGAGGCCAGAGGTGAGGCTGTGCAGAGGTGCGTGCTGTGGCCCTGTGCCACTGTGGCAGAGGAAGAGATGAGATGATTATGGGCCCTGAAAGGACCCGGCAGAGCCCTTGAGCTTCCTGCGACGGAGCCAATGGCTGGGCTCTGGGTGTGTGCTGGGCCTGGCAGGTAGCTCTGTGTCCCGCTTGAGGGGACCACGCAGGCCCTGGGAGGACCAGGCTGGAACCCAGTAAAGAATGGAGAGGAGCCCACTTGGCAGCGAAGTGGGAGTGGCCTGCCTGGAGGACTGTCTGACCTGTGGCAAGCTCGAGACCCCTGGGGTGAGGGCACCTGTCCTGGTGTGCCAGGGCTAAAAGCCTGGAGGCTCGGCTCACGGTCTGGCACCCTAGGCATGTGGGTACTTCCTGTCACAGGGAGAATTCCCCAGGGAAGGCAGAACTCCAGGGAGGGGAGGTGAGCAGGGGCAGGCCAGACGGAGGCCAGGCCACCCTGTGGGATCCTCTGCAGCCGCCACAGCCCACTTCCCAGTGAGGGCTCGTCTTCCTACTGGTCTGTGAACTCAGTGACCATGGATCCAGACATGCTGTACATAGGCACTTAGAATTCAGAGTTACTGCCTAAAGCCCAAGAGCTAAATGGGAGCACACAGGAGGCTGAGTCCAAGGGCCCAAGATGGAGGGCACACAGAAGGTGACATAAGGCTTACTCAGCTGCCCCTCCTCCTGCTCACACTTTCCAAACACCCTGGCCACGTGCCTTCCCAGGACAGACCAGTACAAGGGCCCTGGCAGCTGGGTTTCTGGGCAAGGAGTATATGACCTCCAGGTTCTGTGAGGGTTCCTTCCCTCTGGGCACAATGGTCCAGACCATGTACCACCCCACCTTCTCCCCTGGGGACTGGTGCTCAGAAACCAGCTACCCACTGGGCAGAAGGCGTTACAGGGACACGGGGCAGTGACCCGAGGTGGGGGGAGGTCATCGAGAATAGACTGGAAGGTGCCCATGCTCACAAGACATGCAGCTTACAGCGGCTGCCATTGAGAAGCTGCTCAAAACCCTAGGGCTGGTTCCTTGCCCCCGCCCCACACCAGGCCACCAGCCAACGGGAGCTGAGGTGGAACAGAGGTGCCCAAAGGATGTCCCAAGGGCTGTCCTTCCCTAGATGGGGAGACCCTCAGACACCTGCGGACACACATCCTGATGTCAAGGACATTGGCCCTGACAAGGCGCTGGGAGAAAGGGACTGAGACCATGGATCACAGCTGCCTTGGCAAAGCCCTCTTAGCACAGCCAGCACCTACTCAGGGACAGCTTTCCAGAGGAAGGAAGCATGGCAGTGCCTGCCAGCTGTGTCCAGCCAGGGTCCCAGCCACCAGCCTGAAGAGCAGGCCCCCGGCCTCTCTACCCCACCAGGCTCTTCCAGCCAAAGCCCACTCTTCCCACCCTGGCTCCTCCGGCTGATCCCCGGTTCCTTCTCCAGGGGTGTGACTCAGGGCCTCTTGGCATCGCATTGGGATGTTTATTCATGAGTTTTCATACTGGTGCACACCGAGGCTGCCTCAGCACCAAGAAAACAAGCCACTGGAGCCTCCGGCCAGGCTTAGGTGGTTTAATGAGTTTTATTTATTGGATAAAAGTGTCAACCTTGTGATGGGAGAAAACAAACGCAGCTCCAGTCCTCATTTCAACCCTGTCAGAGCCCAGAGGAGACTGTCCCCGTGGAGGAGACAGCCACCCAGAGCCACTGTGGGGGCGAGGCCATCTCAGGGTGAGGGCAGGGGCATCGGGCAGCGCGGACGGCCTCACTCCTTGAACTTCCACTCCTGGCGGCACATGGGGCAGTGCTGCTGCACCTGCTGCGCGTTCAGCCACTTGAGGATACAGTGCATGTGGAAGCAATGTGAGCACTGGCCCCACACCAGCGGGCAGTCGTCACCCGGCACCTTGCCTGTGGGAGGGATGAGAGGGCCTGTGAGTCACCCAGAGCACAGAACAAGTCCGATGGGGGAAGCGTGCCTAGGGTGGCCTCAGGGCTCAGAGAGGACAGGAATCCAGAAAGAAACCACGGATTCGGCCGAGCAGCCGCCTCTACATGAACCTCTGCAAAGACCACCCGGGCTGCTTCCACCTCCATGTGGGAGCAGCGCTCGGGGAGCTCAGCAGCAGGAAGAGCTTTGGCTGGGGCCGAACCCCCAACCACTGGCCTCCCAGGGCCTGGGCCCATCTGCAGACACACTGCAGCTCTGCCATTTGGCACCCGTGATGCCAAAAAGGTTACATCACTGTGTCAAGGCGCCTGCACAGGTGACCTGCCTCTGAGCGGCAAACCATTCCTCTTGATCAAGGTGAGGTGAGCTGGGGCCTTAGAAACTAGAGGTCGCCATCTCCAGGCAGCAGGGACCCAATTCAGTACCAGGGAGCAGGTCGGGGACTCAGGTGCTTATGGCCCAGCCTGTTGGCAGCTGGGAGTGACATGGCACTACCTCCTATTTCCTTCCCATTTCTATCCTACCTCCAAGGTCCAAAGGACCTGGTGCTGGCCTTCCAGCCCACACACCTGCAAATGCTACTGCTGTGAAGAATGCCTAGCATCAAGAAAAACAAGCCTCTGATTTTTCAGGATCTAGAAAACCCTATCACACAGCTGGTGCCGGCAGAGCACAATGTCCTCCCCCAGCCACAAGCAGGTAGGTCCCCATGAGCAGGGGGGAGCTGCAGCTTGCTGCCTCCACCCTCTCTCGGGGAGCCATTCCCCCAAACCATTGCCATGGGGGCCCTTCATGCCTATCAAGCATGAGCCAAATCCAGAAGTCACTAGGGCACACAATGCACCAGCCAGATAAGCTGGGGTGAACAGGAGACATCTTGCCCACGAAGTAGTTCCTAAGTGCTGGCCTGGTCACCTGTGGTCCTGGTCGTCTCTCTTGACACCAGACACAGGGACAGTTGACTTAAAGAGGTAACACCACGGCTAAGCCACATGACACTGCTCGCAAGACCTAATGGAGCACCTGCTCTGAGCTGCACCAGGAGCTGGAAACCTGACCGGAGCGCTTGTCCAAACCTCACGGTGCTCCGCAGTCTCCATCAGCCCACCGACATCTCACCGACAGACAGGAGGCCGGAGCCACATGACTCACGAGGGCAGCTGCCAGTGCCTGAAGGGAGCACGCTGACCAGGAGGCTGGTGTGGGTGCCAGGTCTCAAATATCCTTCAATGGCTGCTGAAAACCTGCACCTCCTTCCCAGTTTGGGAGCAGCCCTTGCCCCACAGTGGTACATTCACCCTATGGAGTCAGATAGATGGGCACTGTTTTCTTCTTACTCTCTTGTTTGGGGCAGTGTTTCTCAATCTTTTTTTTTAACTTTTTATTTTGCATTGGGATGTAGCAAATTAACAACATTGTGATAATTTCAGGTGAACAGTGAAGGGACGCAGCTGTACATATACATGGATCCTTTCTCCATGGATCCTTCCCCCCGGCCAAAACCCGCAATCTTTTAAAAGTAATCCTCTCTAAAACAAAACATCACTCCTTTTCTGAATCTTTTATGACAAAACAACCAAAAAACAATTTACCTGGCAAATACAAAACTATCGGCTGATTCATGTCAATGTATGACAAAACCCACTGAAATGTTGTAAAGTGATTGGCCTCCAACTAATAAAATAATATTTAAAAAAAAAAAAAAAAAATACAAAACTATCTAGCTCACTCTGCTTCCCAGGCTGGGGTGGGAGGGCAAGATAGACGGCCCTGTGCCAGGAGCCCACGGGGTGTGACACCTGATTTCTGTTGGTTCCCACCCCCACCTCACCCCCACCCAGGGTCTTTCCAACCTCAGCAGAACTATGCTTGGAATCACCCCTAACACATTAGAGACCTTACAAATAGAGGATGCAAGAGGATACACAGGGCCCAGCTAGCCTACTGGCAGGAGTACCCTGGCCATTGTGTCCATTCGTGGGGAATCTGACACCACCTTCCATGCTGACAGTGACTCATGCTAAGTGTCGGTGGGATCCTCTCCATAAGACTTTCACTCACAAAGCCCTGAGACAAGTAGTGGGTTTATCACAGTCTGAGTCACTCTGGATTCTTCGTAGGAATTCCATCTCAGCAGAGAAATCCAGCATCACTTGATCTGTAGAGAAGGCACCCTGGGTTGACCAAACACTTTGATCATTACAGCTGGTTCACAACCAGCAAATCCAAAGTGCAGCCTCTAAACCCCTCTCTTCCCAGCAGTCAGCACACCTCAGCCAGCCCCACACACTGGGTTCCACAGGCTGCATGCAACCCCTAGTGCCATCTTTGACACACAGGCTCACTCACCCACACTGAGTCAAGGGCATGACCACATAAATGCTACCCTAGAACTTTTCTTTTCAGAAGCCACATCTGCTGCTGAGAAAGTTGCAAGTACCTACCCATAACCTGTGTTGTACCTTTGAGAAAGGGTGGTTTTAGGATTTCCCTGGTGGTACAGTGGATAGGAATCCACCTGCCAATGCAGGGGACATGGGTTCAATCCCTGGGCCTGGAAGATTCCACATGCTGCAGAGCAACTAAACCCGAGCAATGCAACTGCTGAAGCCTGTGCGCCTAGAGCCTGTGCTCCGCAAGAAGAGAAGCCACCGCAAATAGAGGAGTGCTCCCTCAACTAGAAAAAGCCTGCTGGTAGTAACAAGACCCAACTGAACCCTCCCCCCTGCATGTAGTAACAAGACCCAACTGAACCCTCCACCCTCCAAAAAAAGGGTGGTTTTGCATGGATTAAACCAAGCCAGACCTTGTGTTCTATTCTCTCACCCTGTTACATAAAACCTCATCAAGTAGAACCAATCACTGATTTCCTAAGATTATATCCCAGCCTGATTAAATCAGGATGGATTAGCCCATAGGTGATGAGATTTCCTCTCATCAGATGTAAAGATTTAAGACTAGGATAAAATGATATTTGCACTAAAATTCAATTTATTTGAATTTCACTGTAAGAAGCAAAGATCTAGTACTTTTCTGATGTTCATGGCCCCACAGCACAGGCCCGTTCATTGACTTTTCAGTGGTCCCCAAGTCTCACCTTTCCCTTGGGAACACCTTCGTTCCCTAGGCAAAGTCTTAGACCCTTCCTGCTGCTTCTGGTTCACTTGGGTCTGACTAAAAACTACATTCACTGGTGCAAAAATCTCCTTTGACCCAAATACTTTCACTTCACAGAACACACTGGAGACAAAGGAACAATGCCAGACACCGCAAAGATGAAATCTGATAAAACCTGAGGTCAGGCATTCTGCAAGACAACACGTTCTGAAAGAATCAGATGTCTACGGGGAATTCCCTGGTGGTCCAGTGGTTAAGAATCTGCCTTCCAATGCAGGGGATGTGGATCCTTGGCCTAGGAACTAAGATCCCACATGATACAAGACAACTGAACCCATGGAACACAACTAGAGAGAAGCCTGCCCAATGCAATGAAGGTCCCTATGCAGCCAAAAATAAATAAATAAAAATAAAAACAAATAATTAGATGTCTCAAAGGCGATAGAGAAGTTGAAGCAAAACTATTCTAGATTAAGTAGTGAAGGGAAAAAGTGATCACACTTTGGGTCTTGGCTTACACCACCCAACAATAAAAAGACATTTGAGGACAACTAAAGATATCTGAACAAGGACTAGGGATGAGGAGCAACGGTAAGTAAATATGTTGTCTGAAGTGACAACAGTGCTGGGTAAAAGTCAGCACTGAAGTGGGGCATCACATTTAGCATTTACTATGCCTTCCCTGGTGCCTCAGTGGTAAAGAACCGGCCTGACAAGGCAGGAGACATTTAGCATTTACTTTAAAACAGCTGGGCAAAAACAACCAGATATGAAAACGTGTTCTTCATCATTTATGTGCTGGATTGAGGGGGAAACCTTGTAACATTACATTTTTTTGTTGACTTGACTTTTTCAAATAAAATGTCTTAACACATCTTTGTGTTCCACGTGTCTCATAGTGACTTTTATCAGGATAGGAAACTGTGCTCTTTTCCTTACAAAACTTTTGACGGGATCTTTGTACAAATATGGGTCCAAACAGCCTGGCTTTTCTCTATCAACTTTTCTTGGGAAGAGGAAACCAAACCCCAGGAACGCTGTGCAAGTACTTCTGGTGACACGCCAAGGCCAGAGGATAGGCACAGCTCGAGAGACAGTGGGCAGGGGGCACTCACAGTCCGGGCAGCAGCCATTGAAGGCCATCCGGCAGATGCCGCAGTTCTCGTCGTTGGCTACCCAGAGCCAAGTGGCCACGCCGTTCCAGCATTTGATCTTCACCTTCATGGCGCGAGGAGCCTGCGGGGAGGGAAGAGACCACCGGGCTGTGCTGAGTCTGCAGAGCTACGGCACCTGGAAACCAAAGAAGGGGTGTCGCCCCGAGGGTCCAGCGCAGGCAACAGTGGCCGCCGAAGGGCAATAAGAGCTGTCTGCAAGGGGGCTGGGGCGGGGGCCGGGTCCTCGGGAAGATCGGGAGGACCGGTGTTGGTCCTTCGCCAACACCGCACTTCTGCCCCGGCGTCCGCAGAAGGGGTCGTCAGCTTTCTTTAACAACCGCAGAAACGCGCCGTGCGCTACTTCCGAAAGCGACACGACTGACGGGGCTGAGAGATGGAGACCCAAGCCCGCTGCCTACGAGGTCACCCCGGAAACAACCCCGGCGCGGGCTGCACGGGCCGCACTCACTCGGGCCGCGGGACTAGGGTGCGGGTTCCTGGTGCGGTGGGGGAGGGGCAAGGGGGGGGCGCCAAGATCGGCCACGCCCCCAACGGCCGCGCCCCCGCCGATCTAACTGCGCGCGGCCCCACCCGCCTTCAGTTGGCAGCGCCGGCCCCGCGCGGGAAGGTATATAAACGCCTGTGGCCGCGGCTCGGCACTTCTCAGAGACGCCCGCCGAGCTCCTTGGTTCAGCGCGCACGCGCGGCCTCGCCCCCTGAGACGCCGAAGGCCAGCAGCCAATCCGCGGTCGCTCTGAGGACGCGGCACCGGAAAACCCCCGAGCGGCGCTGGAAGTGACGCGCCGACGTGCTGACGCGCGGGCTCGAGCCGAGGCCGATTCCGCGCCCGCCATGGCCGACAAAATGGATATGTCTCTGGACGACATCATTAAGCTGAACCGGAGCCAGCGAGGCGGCCGCGGCGGGGGCAGGGGCCGCGGCCGAGCCGGCTCCCAGGGTGGCCGCGGCGGCGGGGCCCAGGCCGCCGCGCGAGTGAACCGAGGCGGCGGACCCATTCGGAATCGGCCGGCTATCGCCCGCGGCGCGGCGGGCGGCGGCGGCAGGAACCGGCCGGCGCCCTACAGCAGGGTGAGTGTGGAGACCGGGTGGCGGGCCGCGGCGAGGGAGCGAACCGGCAGGGCGGCGCACGGGCGACCGGCCGGCCGGCCAGCCGGCCGACCGACGGGGCCGGGGGGCGCGGGCGCCGGCCGGCTCGGCGGGCGGGAAGGTCGCACGCCTGCCGGGCCCCAAGGCGGAGACCCTGGCGGCCTTTGTCTTAACAGGGCGCCCGGCCTCACGGCGCTGGGGGCTGAGGGGCCGTTGGCGCGGCCGCCCCGGTGGCGGGAAGTTGGTTGGAGGGAATCGAGAAGTTGCGGGACGTGTGGCCTTGGCGGCAGGGTACGGCCTGACGCGGGCGAGAGGCGGGGGCTGCGGGTCTCTCTCAGCGCCTGCCTCCCCACCGCGATGGGGGGAGGGTCTTGCTGTGGCCGTGGGGGCGAGGGCGAGCCCTGGAGTGAGACTCACAGATCTTTTTCTGTTCTTGTGTTTTCTTTTCCCTCAGCCGAAACAACTTCCTGACAAATGGCAGCATGACCTTTTCGATAGCGGTTTTGGGGGTGGTGCCGGCGTGGAGACCGGTGGGAAACTGCTGGTGTCAAATCTGGATTTTGGAGTGTCCGACGCTGATATTCAGGTAAGGGACTGGAGTTTCTTGGTGGGCGGGTCACTCCGCACGGAATTGGTTGTGGTATTTGGGACTTGGCCCTGAATCCCCCCCACATACCTTGGGACGACAAGCTTTCCCAGGCACCCAAGGGCCAGCCACTGTCCCCTGTGAGGGGCTCCAGGAATGCAGAGCAGAGGTCGAGCTAGAGTTGAAAGCCTGACCAGTGTGTCAGTTTGTGCTGGAAGACAGGCCCCAGCTTAGTCTGAGGCGCTCCTGTTCTTCCTTGCTAAGACGTGTTCTGTAGATGAAGGCACTCTGCCCAAGCTCTTCTGACAAAAGCTTGGTTGAATGCTCCATTTCTGTTCCTGGAAGAGCTAGGCTACTTGCTTTCTTTACTTTTTGCTTGTTTTAATGGTTTGTTGGGTTCCTTTGTAGACCTCATATAGCGCAGAAGCAGGATGGTGCCAGCGTCACTCTGGCTCCATTTGCCTTAAGCACTATGTCTTACTTGGAATTTCATCCCCTGTCTTCTCACTTATCCTCACCCCCTGGGTTTTGTTAGTGGCATGATTCTCAAACATCTTTGGTTGAAGCCTGTTTTTTTTTTTCTTCTCTTTCTTTCCTCCCCTTTTTCTTTTTTTCCTTTTCTTTTCTTTTTTTGGTTGAACCCCAAAGGCCTTTAAACTTGCTGCCTAAAATGGTTAAGTAATGACATCTTGGGGGTCAGTCCAGGAGATGGCTGGGCAGGGTACTGGGCCTTCCTGGGTTCAATTTCCCAGAGCCCAGCCATTTACTTTGCCTTGGGAGGACAGAGCAAGGCCAGTGAGCACTCACAGTGTCTCAACACTTTTTTTAAGGTGGTTTCTGGCATCCACTGGAAACCGCTTTTGGTGAACTCCACTTCCCGCTGTGTGCCTGCGGCCGGAGTAGCCCCACACTCTGGGTTCCCTCTCCAACTCCCAGCCTGCCTGAGGTCAGGGCAGTTTCCATGGCAGCGCTTGACTTCAGGCTTTGCGGCAGGCTTGAGTAGGAGGAGAGGGAAAGGTGAGCCAGAATCTGCCCTGGGGGAGGGGCTGGGTCAGGGCTCCCACTCAGAGGGCCCTTGGAGCTGGTCCACAAGTGGATAGAGCCCCTTGCTCTGTGATCTTGGCCTTGGCTGCTTCTTGGCACAGTCCTTGGGTGTGTTGTAAATATTCCTTTGTTGAAGAAGATAGCAACTTAATCTTTGCCCTTCATTGGTGGGCTTTGTGATCCTTCACCTGCATCATGGTACAGATGTCAGGTTCCCAAGTGGGCAGGAGCCCTCGGGCCCAGCTGCTCTGGGAAATTGCTGTCCCACCTGTCCCATCCCATACCCCAGGTCCCACCGCCACTGCCCAGCCCAACCACGTGTATGTCTTCCTCCCAGGGAAATACCCCCAAAGTAGTTTACACTTCCAGGGAGTGTCCCTGGGCCACCAGAAGAAAAATTACTTTGCTAACAACTGCTCTTTCTGACTCTCAGGAGCTCTTTGCTGAATTTGGAACTCTGAAGAAGGCGGCTGTGCACTACGACCGATCTGGCCGCAGTTTAGGAACAGCTGACGTGCACTTTGAGCGGAAGGCAGATGCACTAAAAGCTATGAAACAGTACAACGGCGTCCCTTTGGATGGTGCGTTTGGGATTGGACCCAGAAAGGCTGCAGCGCTGTAGCTAGTTTGCAGAGCCAGAGGCTGGCCCCATCCCTGCAAGAGTAGGGTCCCCTCTGCCTGAGGACACTTTGCATTCGCCCCTTTGTCTCTGTTCCACACTGCCACCTCTCATGCTGCCCCACACATCTGGACCAACCTCTTGTGAATCCCCATCCAGCAAGCTACATCCCTCCCCTCCTTCAGCTCCTTGCGGAAGATTCACTTCTGTGAAGCCTTCTCAGAACCACCATAGTACAACTCTTGAGTGCGGGGCTGTAGTCGTAAAGACAAAGGTACCTTTCTGCTCCTGGGCACCCCGGACACCCGGCAGACACCCAGCTGCACTGGATGAGAAGGAGTGAGGAGGCGCTGGTGGGGCTGTTCTCCCACCAGCATTTCCAGGCTGTCCTCTCGTCGGGAGCGTCGAGATGCAGTGTCCCTTTCCAGTGCTTACATGGAGGCCAGGGTGCTGCCCCCTAGCAGGCTTCAGAGTTCTCTAACAGGAGCTGGCCCTCTTGTGTTCTCTGCCACAGGCCGCCCCATGAACATTCAGCTCGTCACCTCACAGATTGACACGCAGCGGAGACCTGCACAGAGGTGAGTTCCGGGGCCTCTCTAGTCAGGGCTGGCCTGTGGGGTGTCTCCTCACGCTGCTGGTCTTCCCAGGCATGTGAGCAAAGTTTCCTTTTCTTGCTAGTGTAAACAGAGGTGGGATGACTAGAAACCGTGGTTCAGGAGGTTTCGGTGGCGGCGGCGGCACCCGGAGAGGCACCCGTGGAGGCAGCCGGGGCAGAGGCAGAGGCACCGGCAGGAGTTCAAAGCAGCAGCTTTCCGCAGAAGAATTAGATGCCCAGCTGGATGCTTATAATGCAAGAGTAAGTCACAGAGGAGGGCTGGGTGAGGGTCAGTCCTGGACCAACTGGAGGAGGGCCTCATTTTGAGTGAGCACCTCTCTTCCTCTGTTTCAGATGGACACCAGTTAAACAGACCGGCAAATCCGTGCATGGACCAGGACCCAGAAGTCTCGTCCGTGCTCCCTGGCGGGAGGGGGTGACAGACTGGGGCTGTGTGGCCAATGATGGATTTGTTTCTTTTATGTTTTAAAATAGGATTTAAAATTCATGTAAAGGTTTCTTTTTCCCTTTTTTTTTTTTTAAATTCTGAAACAGACCTGTTTTGTACTGAGTTATTTTTGGGATAAATTTTACTGGTTGTTGTTGTGGAGAAGGTGGCGTTTTCACCTTTGCCATAATAAAATAGAAATGTGTGTAGAACTGGAACTGTTTAATTCATCCCATTCTCAGGGTCCTCACCCGAGCCAGCATGCTGGTGTGATCTGGTTGGCGGGAGGGATGTGGGATCTGAGGAGGAAATGAGGCAGGCCTGCCGGGCACATGGCACCTGGCCTGTGGGTTAGAGTTCTGCAGGAGGGTGCTGGCTGCCACACTGTTCCCGCAGATCCAAACCCCTTTTTCTCACCCCCTCATCCCCCCTGGGTGGGAGGATGTGGAGCAGTGGTCCTCCACACGCAGCCACCTGTTCATTGCCTGTACTGCCAGGTGAGGGGCGGGGCAAGGTGGGGGTGCCCTGTGTTTCTGGCTGATTTCAGGTGACTGCTGGGTTGAGCTGTTCCTTTCCTTCTGGTGCTCTGGTTCTCAGAAATCTGGGTTTAGTAGTTGTGACTTTGCAACATAATCCCCGTGTGTTTTTCATCTTTTGTGTCACAAAGGAAAGATCACTGTGTCAGTGTTTTCTTAATTATGTACTTGGTGATGTAGCTAGTGGGAGCTGTGGTAGAATCTCATTTGACCCACAGGGAACTGGGGGAGGCGGGCAGACACTGGTACCCATCTGGACCTCTCCTGGGACAGACTAGAGCAGGATGGTCATGTTACTTGCCCGAATGCTAGTGTGACCTGCCATGCAGTTCCTATGGTTCAAGAGGGGCCAAGATCCCTGTGGGGTGCAGGGCATGGACATCTCTTTGGGCCTCCCCTCCTGAGGACATGCCTTTGAGCCACTCAGTTATGCCTACAACCCAGCAAGAGGGAAACTGGAAAATTCTTAAAGAGATGGCAATACCAGACCACCCTTACCTGTCTCCTGAGAAACCTGTATACAGGCCAAGAAGCAACAGAACAAGACATGGAAAAACAGACTAGTTCAAAATTGGGAAAGGAGTACTATCAAGGCTGTATGCTGTCACTCTGCCACTCTGCGTATTTAACTTACATGCAGAGTACATCACGCAAAATGCTGGGTTGGATAAACTGGAATCAAGATTGCTGGGAGAAATATCAACAACCTCAGATATGCAAATATACCACTCTAATGTCTTAAGTGAAGAGGAACTAAAAAACCTTGAGGGTGAAAGAGTGAAAAAAGTTAAAACTCAACATTCAAAAAAGAAAGGTCATGGCATCTGGTTCTATCACTTAATGGCAAACAAAAGAGGAAAAAGTGGAAACAGTAACATTTTATTTTCTTGGGCTCCATAATCACTGTAGACAGTGACTGCAGCTCTGATGTTAAAAGACACTCCTTGGAAGAAAAGCTATGATAGACCTGGACAGCTTATTGAAAAGCAGAGAGAGACATCACTTTGCTGATAAAGATCCATATAGTCAAAGCTATGGTTTTTCCAGTAATCGGGTACAGATATGAGTTGGACCATAAAGCTGAGCCCCGAAGAACTGATGTTTTCAAATTGTGCTGGAGACTTGAGAGTCCGTTGGACAGCAAGATCAAAGCAGTCAATCCTAACGGAAATCAACCCTGAATATTCACTGGAAGGACTGATGCTGAAGCTGAAGCTCCAGTACTATGCCCACCTGATGCAAAGAGCCAACTCATTGGGAAAGACCCTGATGCTGGGAAAGACAGGCGGCAGGAGGAGAGGGGGATGGTGATAGCCTTTTGAGAATAGGGACTAGGGGGAGGGGTAAGTAGGGGCCAGGAGAGTCACCCCAGCCTTAATAGCAGCCGGTGCCTTGGCTCTTCCGGAAGCAGCTGCCATGGTCCGCAGCTCAGATGGCTTCCATGTTTGGGATAAGGCTGGAGTGAGTCACAAGGAAGGAGTGTGATTAAGGGGTGGCCCTTTAACAGTCAGTTAATGTGCCGTCACTGCAGAGCCAGCAGCTGCCATTTCAACCATCTGAGCCATGCCAGGCACTGATAGAAAGATGGTTGAGGTGACTCATCCCTACCTCTCGCCCAGTCTTAATGGGAAGGGGTCAGCCAGGGCTCAGCTTTAGCTGCAGTGTGGTGAGGGGTGGCTGGTAGAGGTCAGACCATCTGGACAGAGCCAGGCAGCCTTCTCTGATGAGGTGGCCTTGGGTTAAGCAGGCACATGCCAGGCAGGGAGACTGCTTTCTGGATGTTGGCTCTGGTGTTTGGAGGGAGTGATGACTGGGAATCGGGGGCTTGTGGGGCATGGTAAGGGGTGGCCAAGGTGTCACATGGGCGGAGGGTGTCATTAGTGAAGGGAAAGTCCCAGGAAGAAAACAGGCAAAGGACGGGCTGTGCTCAGTGTTGGGTCTAAGAGAGAGAAACACCGGATGTGGATAGGCATCCAGATGTGGACCCATACAAGGGTTGCTATCAGCTGGATGTCTGCGAGCTGGAACTTGACGTGTGGACACTGCAGGTAAAGGTAGGGATATGGGGCTGGAGGTGACAGGAGTGGGGAGGGGTGACATCATATTTGCTGGAAGCCTGTGGTGGGAAGGTGACCGAGTCAGAAAACCTTGCAATTTGGCAGGGAGCTGAGAGAAACCTCCCCATCACTTTATTTTTAAATAATTTTTGGCTGCACTGGGTCTTGTTGCTGGGCATGGGCTTTTCTCTAGTTGCAGCGAGTGGGGGCTACTTTGTAGTTGCAGAGCACGGGCTCTAGAGCACAGGCTCAGTAGTTGTGGCGCATGGGCTTAGTTGCCCCACAGCATGTAGAATTGTCCCTGACCAGGGATTGAACCCCTGTCCCCTACATTGGCAGGCAGATTCTTAACCACTGGACCACGGGGAAGTCCCTCCCCACCACTTTAATCCTCAATCTCCTTAACTGTGAAAAGGGAAACCATGCATTATATCAAGGTGGGCCATGCGCTCTGCTGTTCTTGTGGGGGTGCGCTTGGGAGGAAGTGCTCTTGGGTGGTAAGTGTGTAGGGGCAGCTTCTGTGCTCCAAGGCAAACCAGGCTCTGGTTACCTGAGGGCAGTGCTGGGTATCCCTGCAATGGCCAGCACTTCATCCCTGAAAGTACAGAACGAGTGAGTGAAAGGATGAGATGGACTTGGTGCTTTTGCTTGGTTTCTCCTTCATGTTCTTTTCTCAAATGCTGGATTGCAGTCTCGCAGACCAGGTGGATGGGGCTGTCCCACTTGCAGGGCACTGGAACGTACCCCAGCTCACCTCCCACCTTGTGGTCTGAGTGGAAAGTTCAATGATCTGTCCAGGAGTGGGCACATGCCTCATCCAGTCAATCAGTCTTTAGGAATCTCAAAGATGTTGAGGAAGCCAGCGCCAGGGAAGAGGGTGGCATGTCCACAGGGCCTGGGGTTCCTGGACTCTGACAGGATGGTTATGTGAAGAGGAGCCTCTCAGCTCCAGGTGTGTTCTGGTTTGCTTGGCTGAGCACAGATACACGTGGTTTACAGAGCAACTTGGATAAGCAGGAAAGCCCTATCCCTTGGCAGATTGTGTGAAATCCAGCAGGAGTCAAAGTGCCAGAGTCGTTGAACGGTTGTCACACTCCGTTGTGGTCTGAAAGACCAGAAGAGGAATGTTGCTTTCTCTAAACAACAAGGGTTTTGTGTTCTTGCTTGCAGGGAGCTAAGGCTCTAATACAGGAAACAACAATAAGAAATGACGATAATAGTGTAACAACTGCAATAGAAATAAGTGAAGCAGGACATAGAGCATTTTCTGTTCTGCAATATACATTCCAGTGGGGGAAAGATGGGAAAAGTGAAATACAAGATGTCAGGTGGTAACAGGCTGTGGAGGAAAACAGAGCAGTGGATGCTAAGGAGTAGGGAAAGGCCTTGCTGGTGAGCTGGAGTTTGTGAGCACATGGATATTTGGAGGGGAGCCTTGCTGGCAGAGAGAAGAGCAAGTGTAAAGGTCCTAGGGTGAGAACACTGGACAAGCCAGAGCCCCACTGTGGATGGTGGAGAGGGCAGAGGTCATGGGGCCTCTGTGCTGGGCTTCGAAGGAAGGGCATCAACCAGAGGTGCAGCCTGACCTGGGGAGGGACTGCCAGGACTGAGCATTTAGGGACTGGCATGGGGGACATCCATAAACAATAACTGAAAAGACAGAGCCATGGAGTGGGCTTCTGTGTTTCTGTTTCAATGAATGTGGAATGTGAAATACTCTTAAGAACACTGGCTTTTTATCTGAAAAAATAACAGTCAGTACAAAATTTGAGATAACCATGTATACAGAATAACCTTCCCAGCACCATCCAAATGAGACCCTTGTTACTGCAGGTTGTTTTTCTTAATAAGAGCTTTATTAACATATAGTTGACATACCATGGAGTTAACCCATTTACAGTAATTTTACTCTATTCACCAAGTCACAAATGCACCTCCACATTCAAATTCCAGGATATTCTCATCACCCCAAAAAGAAACCCACTTAGCCATCATGCCACTGTTCCCGTTCCTCAGCCTTCACTTGTCCACCTTCTGTGGATTTGCCTGTTCTGGACACTTCATATAAATGGATTTATACAATCTGTGACTTCAGTGTCTGGCTTCTTTACTCAGCACAGTCTTTGAGGTTCTCTTGTTATAGCCTGTGTCAGTATCCAGTCCAAATGAAACCCTTGTTCCTGCAAATGTGGATAGTTCACGTTTTGTTTTGTCCATTCATCAGTTGATGGACATTTGGGTTATATCTGCTTTTTGGCTATTGAAATAATGCCGCTGTGAGCATTGAGGTACACATTTTTTTTTTTTTTTTTGGAGGTACACATTTTTGTGTGGAGATAGTTTTCAGTGGTTTTGGAGTAGAATTGCTGGATCATAAAGCAACTAAGTTTGCTTCCCTGATAGCTCAGTTGGTAAAGAATCAGCCTGCAATGCAGGAGACCCCAGTTTGATCTTCCCTAATCATTTCTATTAACATCAGCCTACTTCTCCATTTAACTGGGAATGTTCTCAAGTGTCAGTTTGTAATTTTGATAGTTCAGTCGCTCAGTGTCCAATTCTTTGCAACCCTATGGACTGCAGCACGCCAGGCCTCCATGTCCATCACCAACTCCCGGAGTTTACTCAAACTCATGCCTATTGAGTTGGTGATGCCATCTAACCATCTCACCCTCTGTCGCCCTCTTCTCTTCCCACCTTCAATCTTTCCCAGCATCAGAGTCTTTTCAAATAAGTCAGTTCTTCACATCAGGTGGTCAAAGTATTGGAGTTTCAGCTTCAGCATCAGTCCTTCCAATGAATATTCAGGACTGATTTCCTTTAGGATGGGCTGGTTGGATCTCCTTGCCGTCCAAGGGACTCTCAAGAGTCTTCTCCAACACCACAGTTCAAAAACCAATTCTTTGGCGCTCAGCTTTCTTTATAGTCCAACTCTCACATCCATACATGACCACTGGAAAAACCATAGCTTTGACAAGATGGACCTTTGTTGGCAAAGTAATGTCTCTGTTTTTTAATATGCTGTCTAGGTTGGTCATAACTTTCCTTCCAAGAAGCAAGCGTCTTTTAATTTCATGGTTGCACTCACCATCTGCAGTGATTCTGGAGCCCAAAAAAATAAAGTCTGTCACTGTTTCCCTATCTATTTGCCATGAAGTGATGGAACCAGATGCTATTACCTTAGTTTTCTGAATGTTGAGTTTTAAGCCAACTTTTTCACTCTCCTCTTTTACTTTCATCCAAGAGGTTCTTTAGTTCTTCACTTTCTGCCATAAGGGTGATGTTATCTGCATATCTGAGGTTATTGATATTTCTCCCAGCAATCTTGATTCCAGCTTGTGCTTCATCCAGTTCATTTCTCATGATGTACTCTGCATATAAGTTAAATAAGCAGGGTGACAATATAGTCAGATGTATAGAAAAGAAGTGATAATCAAAGAATTCCTGGATTGTCACCCAGACCACCAGATGGAACCCCACTCCTTTTCATTCTCTGTTTCTTCTAAACTGATAGAGAGTAAGTTGCAGCGGGTGCCACTTTACCCCTAAATCCTTTCACATGAATGTCTTTAAAAACAAATGCATCATCTTACATAATCAGATGTGAACACTGATAACAATACCATTATCTGAACCATATCCTTATTCACTATTCACGTTTAGCCAGCTGTCCTAATAGTCTATGTTGTAAAGGCTTTTCCCCGTCTACATGGGAAAGGAATGTCTGGACCACTGCCTTGAGCTAAAGATGTCTAGTCATCTTCAACTGGTAGTGCTTTTAGCCTTTTCATGTCTTTCATGACCTTGGCACTTTTTGAAGATCAGTCCCATTGGGGATTGTCTTGCTTTGTTATGATTAGACCAAGGTTACATACTCCAAGCAAAATTATCATTGGAAGGGTTTCCCATGGGGTCCAGCATGGTGGTCTGTCTCTCTCATTACCCATCTTATAACCTCGCTTGCATGATTCAGTGGGAGCTGCCAGGTTTCTCCATAAAGAAGGAAGAGTTATTCTCTCCTTTGTAATCTATAAATTTTTTGGAGAAGAACTTTGAGACTAAGTGAATACTTGTTTCTCACCATTTTGCCTGCTAATTTTAGCCTCCTATGGTGCAATAAGGGGTTCCCTGATACCTCAGTTGGTAAATAGTTTACCTGCAATGCAGGAGACCCCGGTATCAATTCTCTGCTGGAGAAGGGATAGGCTACCCACTCCAGTATTCTTGGGCTTCCCTTGTGGCTCAGCTGGTAAAGAATCTCCCTGCAATGTGGGAGACCTGGGTTCGATCCCTGGGTTGGAAAGATCCCCTGGAAAAGGAAAAGGCTACTCACTCCAGTATTCTGGCCTGGAATTCTGTGGACTATACAGTCCATGTATAGTGTCAGACACAACTGAGGGATTTTCACTTTCACTTTTTTTTCACTTTCATGGTGTGATAATTATTATTGTAGTGTTTAATGTTGCATTTTTTGTATTTCCCCTATTCTCTCAACATTAATTGGAATTCTAAGAACAGTCCCTTCACCATTTATTCAGTTATTTATTTCAGTCAGTATGGACTTGTACCTATTTGAATCTATGAGTCATAATCTGATAACTGATTATAATTTATGTGATTCTATGAGTCACAATCTGATAAACTCTGTTGCTCAGACATTAGGGTTCCTCCTATGCCTTTTTTTTTCTTCACATTTTTCAAAATAATTTATTAAGAAATAGGAAAAAAGGATATAGAGCACATAATTAAAGGAATCAAAGAGTTTACAACATAGATTCTTCAGTCTGGTGGCAACTAAGAAATATTTGCTGGGCCAATACCAAGGGTACCGAGGCCCCAATTCCATTTTCAATCCCATTTCTCTTGACTGCTAACCCAACCAGCTCAAACTTCCTCCAAAGAGAAGTCAGATTGCCTTCCAAAACCTCCCGAAACTACTTTCCAATTGCCTTCACAGCCCTTCTCTGCCTGGTCCTAGATTCCTCACCTAGCCTTCAGGTGAGGTCAGCCAGACCCTGTTGAGCCTTCTCCACTGCTCCAATCTCTCTGTGGTCCCTAAGTCTATTTTTGTTCCCATCTGGATTCATTTAATTAAATTACATTTGTGAACCAGTTGGGTTGGCTTGTTCTGCTGCCTTTGGTCAAATTACCTATTTTCCTAACCCTACATCTGAACTCGATCTTTCTCCTGTTGGGAACAACTTCTTGAGCTGTCTCTCTGGCAGCTCCCTGCCCCAGTTAGTTCAAGGCTACTTTCTCCCCCAGACAGAACTCTGCACCCCCCTCCAACCTCCCACTTAACTTCCAGGTGACTCTAGTTCTCAGCTCACCCACCTGGGTGGTGGTTTAGTCGCTAGGTTGTGTTCAACTCTCAAGACCCCATGGACTTGTAGCCAGCCTGGCTCCTCTGTCCATGGGATTCTGCAGACAAGAATATTGGAGTGTGTTGCCATTGCCTTCTCCACACTTATGCCTTTTTGACATGCCATGTCCTTTTTTATGTTTTTTTTTTCCTTTAAAAAAAAGTTTTTTTTAAAAATGTTTTGGCTGCACTGTGTATATCATGTAGGATCTTAGTTCAACCAGGGATTGAACCAGTGCCCCTTGCAGTTGAAGCAGAGTCAAATTTAATCGCTGGACTGCCAGGGGAGCTTGTTTTTTAAAGGACTTCCTGACTTGCTGGCCCCAGAAGAGGTTCCAGGCTCACCTTCTACTCCCTGGCTCCTTTCGAGGAGACTGGTATTTAACAACCAAGATCTGGGTGTTGGGTATGCTCATTGCTACTGGACTGTCGTTGCTTCTGGGCACTCTCAGGACAAAGCTAGGAAATATATATACTAATTTATGCATATACATCAATATTCACCTCTGTTTTTAGCTGAATATATGCATTTAAAAAAAAAACATGAGTTTTTACTGTTCTCTGATTCCAACCCAATTCCATAGGATTCATTCTCATCTCCCCTTATTTGTAAATTCTTTCCCTGGCAATAAGAAACCTGGGTCTCACTATCAACATGATTTGCTTAAATGATGTCAGTCCTTTAAGTATCCACCTAGCCTGATTTTAGAACTGCTAACATACACCCCTGTGAGAAGCATTTACTAACTTGGGTACAGTATTGGGTTTATCCATGTTGTTGAGCCATAGAGTACTGATTTTCAGTGAAAGTACCAGTTTCTGAAGTTGCTTAGGCAAGGCCTTCTCTTCTACCCCTTTCAGAGTAATTTGTACTACAATTAGTTTCTTTTGCTACACTATGTATTCTATTGTGCCTTTCCCACATATCCTGTTTTTTTTTTGTAATTTACATTTATTACTTGTCATGGAATTACATAGGACTGTATAATTTTCATAGAAATTTATATGGTTTACATTAATTACCTGTCATTATTAATGAGTCGTTCTGGAATCAACTGACCATTTAGGGGAAAGTGGCAATAAAGGTAAAGAACCCACCTGCCAATGCAAGAGACATAAGAGACATAGGTTCCATCCCTGTGTCGGGAAGATACCATGGAGGAAATGGCAACTCATTCCAGTATTCTTGTCTGAAGAATCCCATGGACAGAAGAGCCTGGTGGGTTACAATCCATGTGGTTGCACTGAGTCAGACACGACTGAAATTATTTAGCATGCATGTAGCAATAAACAATATAAATCAATAAAAATTTAATGTGAAAATAAGCCATTAATGAGATAATCTCATTAGTTTAAAATATATCATCTTGTCTAAATTATGCCAGAGTTAATTTTTATGTTCTCTGTGCAGGTTGTAGAAACAAATTATACAATGTTTTAGCATGTTAACTAATTGTAAATTAGTATCTATATAAAAGTCAGTGTGAGCATTCCAGTTTTTTAAATATACAAATCCATCATAAACAAGCCATTCAGATTACCATTAGTGGTTTAATAGAATTAATATTTCTTTTTTTTTGGTCAAATAAATAAACATCCAAGAGTTCATAATGATACTTAAAAAAATCTACTGTTCACCTCTGGAGGTTACTTGAGCACTAATTCATTCTAAAAATTGGCCAATAAAAGGAAAGAAACAAATATTTTTTCTATACAAACTGTAGTTTGAAGGGATTAAGTAGCTGATGACTGGAGGTTTTTTAAAAAGAAATCCAGCTAAGGGACTTCCCTGGTGGTCCAGTGGCTAACACTCTGAGCTCCCACAGCAGGGGGCCTGCCTGGGTTCCATCTCTGGTCAGGGACATAGATCCCATGTGCTGAAACTAAAGATCCTGCAGGACACAATGAAGATTGAAGGTCCTATGTGTTGCAGCTAACGGGCACCGTCAAATAAATAAAAGAAACACAAAAGTGTTAGAAAAAAAATTACCATTTTGTGATGCTTAATAAAATGATGCATGTTGGGATGAGTCCTCAGCAGCTGATGTGATGATAGACAGTAGTGGTCCAGGCAGTCCCTAGAGCCTACCATACCTCACTGCAGGTAGGACCAGCAGAGTGTCCCCTGAGATGAAGCACTGGGAAGCCTACAGCACTTCCTCAGACTGACCTGGGACTCATCCCCCCTGAGATGTAAGGGGAACAGAAGACATACCACACTACCCACACTACGTCACACTAGAGGATTCACCTGGCAAATCCACAAGTGCCCATGGGAACTTCTCACCTAAGTGCCACAAGCATAGAAAACGAATCAAAAGTGAATGTGAAAAAAAAAGTGAATGTGGTATAATAACTATATAAATTGATCTTTGTTCTTTGTTCCCGGAACAGAGCTCCTAAATCCCTTGAGATTTCCTGAGTGATAGGATCCTCTTTTGTTATTCATAATAACGCCTTTTCAATTTATGTTAATGAATGACTCTTGGTGGGCCCCTAAATAGTTTTAGGGTGGGTGCTGGTCACCAGAAAGACATATGGTTGGAACTCTCAGCCCCACCCCCTACCCCCTGACCTCTGCAGAGAGGAGAGGGGTTGGAGATTGAGTCAATCACCAGTGGCCAATGATTTAATCAGTCATGCCTTGTACTGAAAAACCTCTAAACCATGGGGTTTAAAGAGCTTCCGGGTCGGCAAACATCATAATGCTTGGAGGATGGTGCAACTGGAGACGGCACAGAAACATCAGGAACATCCCCCACCCTATACCTTGTCCTAAACATCTCCTCCCTTTGGCTGTTCCTCAGTTGTATCACTTATAATAAATGGATATTTGGAAGTAAATCATTTTCCTGAGTTCTGAGTTGTTTGTTGAACCTGAGGAAGCAGTGAAGGGAGCCTCTGAATTTGTAATCTGTTGGCAAAAAATGTGGGTAGCTCATGACTGGGGCCTGAAGCAGGGATAGTCTTTGGAGTGAACTCTCAACCTGCAGGGTCACTCCAGTTAGCAGTCAGAATTTCACTGATGTGTGGTTTCAGACAGCTGGTATGAGAAGAAACCTCTCAGTGGCACACCATCCAAGTGTGTAGTGTGGACTCCATCTGGATCCTGATGTGAATAAACCAACTGAAATGAGAGGGTTGTTCTGTTTTTCCTTTTTAAGGTATTTTATTAAATACAGTTGTTTTACAATGTTGTGTTAATTTCTGCTATACAGCAAAATGATTCTGTTTTATACATGTATTGTTGTTGTGCCACAGGGCTTATAGAGTCTTAGTTTCTTGGTTCCCTGATCAAGGACTGAACCTGGGGCCTCAGCAGTGAAACTGCAGTCTTGGGGGGCACAGTGGTAAAGAATCTGCCTTCTGATGCAGGAGACAGACACAAAAGATGTGGGTTCGATCCCTGGGTTGGGAAGATTCCCTGGAGTAGGAAATGCCAACCCACTCCAGTATTCTTGCCTGGAAAAATTCCATGAATAGAGGAGTCTGGCAGGCTACAGTCCATGGGGTTGCAAAGAGTTGGACATGACTGAGCAACTGAACATGCACAACCACTGGACTGCCAGGGATTTTCCTATATATTCTTTTTCATATTCTTTTCCATTATGATTTATTATAGAATACCAACTATACTTCCTTGTGCTGTACAGTATACAGAATGCTATTTACCCATTCTATCTATAATAGTTTGCATCTGTGAATCCCAAACTCCCAATCCATCCCTCAACTCCCCTGAGATAAGAGCTTTGAGATAGAAAAATTGAACATGAACTATTAGATAATATTAGAAAGCATTGTTAATTTTGGTAAGTGCGTTAATGATATTGTTATGTTAAAAATAACTTAAAAATTTCCCAGTGGTCCAGTGGTTAGGATTCCATGCTTCTAATGCAGGGGTGTGGGTTCCATCCCTGGTAGGGGAACTAAGATACCACATGCCCCACACAAGGCAGTCAAAAAAAAAAAAAAAAGCCTTAGGAACAAATTTAACAATAAAAGTACAAGACCTGCACACAGGCGCACTGAAAACTATGAAATTCTACACAAAGAAACTAAAGATTAAATAGATGCCTGGGGTGGGATCGGGGAGGGATAGACTGGGAGTTTGGAGTTAGTAGATGCAAACTATTACACATAGAATGGATAAACAACAAGGTCCTACTATATAGCATAGGCAACTATATTCAATATCCTGGGAATTAACCGTAGTGGAAAAGAATATTAAAAAGAATGTGTATATGGGTACAACTCAGTCACTTTGCTATATAGCAAAAATAAACACAACACTGTTAATCAACTATACTTCAGTTAAAAAATTAATTAATGGACTTCCCTGGTAGTACAGTGGTTAAGAGTCCCTGCTTCCACTACCTGGAGCACAGGTTCAATCCTTGGTCAAGGAACTAAGATCCAGTGTGCCATGTGGCTTGGTCCAAAAAATTTTTTTTCTTTAAATAAATAAATAAATACATGCATAGAAACCTCATGTTTTGGGTTGAAACATTTAATATTGTTAAAATGGCAACTCTCCCCAAATTGCTCTATAGATTCAGTGTAATGGAGCGTCCCAGGTGGCTCAGTGGTAAAGAATCCACCTGCCAACGCAAGAGACACAGGCTGACCCCTGCACTGGGAAGACCCTTGAAGGAAATGACAACCCACTTCAGTATTCTTGCCCGGTAAATAGCATGGAGAGAGGGGTCTGCTGGGGCTACAGTCCATGGAATCAGCAACTAAACAACAATCCCTATGAGTAAGTGCTTTTGTAGAAACTGAAAACAGATTTTAAGATTTATATGAAAATTCAAAGGACCTCGAATAGCCAAAACAATTTTGAGAAGAAGAATAAAGTTGAGAACCTATACTGCCAGGTTTCAAAACTTACTACAAAGCTATGGTTATCAAGAGGTTGTGACATATAGGTTACAAAACAGAATTGAGTCGACAAATAAAGCCTTAAGTTTATGATGAATAAAATTTCAACAAAGGTGCCAAGACAGTTCAATGGGTGAAAACTATTAATCTTTTCAACTCTTAACTCGGTTATACACAAACATTAATTCAAGATAGAGTGTAGACTTAAATGGAAGCTGAAATTATACATATAATAAAAGAAACTATAGGAGAAAACCTTTACAGTTTTGGCTTTGGCAAAGAGTTCTGAGACACAGCGTCAAAAGCATGAGCCATGAAAAAAAAACTGATGTTAGAATTCACTAAAAGGTTGCCCTTCAAATGATGTCATTAAGAAAAACAATGTTGGGCTTCCCTGGTGGTCCAGTGGTTAAGAATACACTCTGGAATGCAAGGAACAACAGTTCTATACCTGGGCCAAGAAGATTCCACATGTCACAGAGCAACTAAGTCAGTCTGCCACAACTACTGAGCTCACGTGCTGCAACTACTGAAGCCCTTGCGCCTAGAGCCCATGCCCCCCAACAAGAGAAGCCATTGCAATGAGAAGCCTATGCACCACAACTAGAGAGTAACTCACACTTGCCACAAGTAGAGAAAGCCCAAGTGCAGCAACCAAGACCCACCACAGACAAAAATAATAATAATGATAAAATAAATAAATATATCTTAAAAACAAAACACAAAGAAAAACAACGTCAAGTAACAGAGATACATCTGACAAAGGACTCCTATCCAGGACCCATTAGTAGTCTTGTGCAACTGAATAGCACAACCCAATTTTAAAGTGGACAAAAAACTTCAATAGATGTTGTACCAAAAAAGACTCATCAAGGAAATGCAAATCAAAGCCACAAATATCATGTCCCACCCACTAGGACAGCTTTAATCAAAAATACAGACAATGACAAGTGTTGGCAAGGGTGTGCCCAACTGGAACTTTTCCACATTGCTGTCAGGACTGTAAAATGGTACCTTCCTACCTTGGAAAAAAGGTTTTCCAATTGGCGCTAGAGGTAAAGAACCCACTTGCCAATGCAGGAGATATAAGAGGCACAAGTTCAATCCCTGGGTTGGGAAGATGCCCTGGAGGAGGGTCTGGCAACCCACTCCAGTATTACTGACTGGAGAATCCCATGGACAGAGGAGCCTGGTGGGCTATATAATCCATAGGATCACAAAGAATTGGACACAACTGAAGCCACTTAGCACGCATGCACACACCTTGGAAAACACAGGGAAATCCACTCTTAGCAATCTACCCAAGATAACGAGCAAACCAAACATTCATGCAAAAACAAATGTAAATGTTCATAACACACAAAAAGGAAACCAAAAGTGCATCAACTGACAGGTGAATACAAAACAAAATATGCCATACTTATACAATAAACAAGACAAAGTATACATTCTACACTATAGATGGACTGCAAAACCTTAGGTGAAATCACAAGACACCAGAAGGTTATATATTGTGTGATTCCACTAACATTAACTGTCCAGGAAAGACAAATGTACAGATGCAGAAAGCAGGACAGTGGTTGCCAGAGTCTGGGGGAAAAGAGGGCTTAGAGTAGGCACAACTACAAACAGTGCAAGGGAAACTTTCTTGGCCTGAGGATTATGCCCTTCTACAAATTTACTAAAAAATAATTGAATTGTCAACTTTGAACTGATGGATTTTTTTAAATTCTGCCTCAGTAAAGCTGACTTTCTATGTCTTAAATATTTTTATTTGAATAATGTAAAAATTTTAGTTCATCACAGGGTTTTTAAATTAATATGTTTATTTATTAAGTGTAGATGCTCTGGGGTTGCACAGAGTCGGACACGACTGAGGTGACTTAGCAGCAGCAGCAGCAGATGCTCTGGGTCTGCTCAGTGATCTCCTCTGCTTTTCAGATCCTTGTTATGAAAACATTTGATACTGTGAAAATGCTGAAATAAATGTCCTTATGTTTGGGACTTCCCTGGTGGTCCATTGGCTAAGACTCCTTGCTCCCAATGCAAGGGGTCTGGGTTCAATTCTTGGTCAGGGAACTAGATCCCACAAGCCACATCTAAAAGAACCTGCACACTGCAAGGAAGATCGAAGCTCCTGCAGGTCACAACTAAGACCCATCGCAGCCAAATAAATATACATATTTTTAAAGTCCTTGTAAGTACATCTTTGCACACAGCCACAGTTCTTTCCTCAGAATACTGTTAAGGTTCAAGGTATACTGTCACAGCCCTCCCCAGCCACACTGGGTGCCTGGGGTGTGGCCACGCCATGTCATGTCACATCTCTTAAGATTCTTTGCTAATCTGACAAAACGTTCAAAACAGTGTCATCCCTCCCTCCCCCAGAAATGTGTCACATTCCAAAAGGGTCCAGCTCCTCCCAGTCCAACCTGCACCTTCAGAAAGGATGGAGGGCAGGGACACAATGTCAGTTCTGGATGTTGTGTTGCCATCCAGAGAGGGTTGTGGGAGACTCGAAGGACCAGTGACCCTGGTCCTTCAACAGGACACTGCAAGGAGCAGAGACGATGATCCTATTATGAATATACTAGTACAACTAATGCCATGTACAAAGCTCTAACCAAAAGTAAAACCACTCAGTACAATCAAGGAAAATAATGTTTAGATCTTTAGAGATAAATTTGTTGGATTTCCCTGGTGGTACAGTGGATAGGAATCCCCCTGCCAATGTAGGGGACATGGGATCAATCCCTGGTGCAGGAAGATCCCACATGCTGGGGAGAAACTAAAGCCTGCGTGATTCAAGTACTGAAGCCTGTGTGCCTACAGCCTGAGCTCCCGAACAAGAGAAGCTGCCGCAGTGAGCCCATGCATCACAGCGAAGAGTAGCCCCTGCCTGCCACTAGAGAAAGCCCACAGGCAGCAATGAAGACCCCATGCAATCAAAACTTAATACAGATAATTTTTAAAAAAGAATTTTAAAATTTTCTTGGTTGATATTCCAGGTACTTACTGCTCTATAAATTACTACAAAATTTGGCGTGAAACACACATTTTATTATGGTCACAATTCTGATGGTCAGGGAGTGAGATGATATAGGTTTGCCTCGTGCCATAAAGCAGGTCTTCTGGGTCTTCAGCCCCCATTTTCAGATTAAGAGAAGCCACACCCCCAGATTCATCCTCACCTGAGTCCTGACCAGAAACCATGATGGGATGAGACTTTGGGGGGTCCTGAGAGGTAGTGTGTGGTAGAAGGCCACACATCATCCTGTGCTTCTCTTCCCATTGAGAGGTGGAATCTAATCTGTTATGAAGTGATTTCTGTTATGATTACTATTCACCTTGTGTGAAACTCATGGGATTTAAGCTATCTGAAGATATGTGAAGTAGTTAAAAATAAGAGTCACACTGGCCAATGTGAACTTCCATGTTAGTTGTTTTGAAATGTCTGCTGTAGCACTGTATCTTAAGTGATAAACTAAGAGTATTACTTTAGATAAGAAGCTTGAAGGATGATGTATGTCACTCAAAGGAAAAAAAACAACTGTTAAGAGTCAAGACCCCTACCCCTAGGGTTAACTGCTGCTTCTTAAGAAGAGACCACTACACCCGTTACTTTGAAGATTCTTTCTGTGGAGGAACCTACTCCATACTGCTGAGAGCTGTTCCAGCTATTTCGGACACTGCCAGAGGTCCTGCTGGAGCAGAAGGCAACTTCCCATTCATGTTTGTCTTGAGACCTATGGCTCTGGGCCTAAAGACGCAGATCATCCTTAGAGGGCTCCGTCTCAAGCTTCTCCCTGGAGTGGTTCACTACCCCCTAGTCCCTGTTTTGTAATTGTGTGTAATAAACTGAGTGATCTGTGAACTCAATGTTGGCTATTGTTTCATATATCTCTATTTCTGATTCTCACCTGCTCTTACTGCTGGGCCCTGTCCTTCCTTCAGGCACAGAAAACAGGTTTCTTGGAACATTTGTTTTTGAAGTCCCAGTGGCCAAAATACCGCAGGAGCCACGTGGGAAGTCCAACAGCCCAGGCTGAGCGCTATGCAACATAGTCATCTTTTTGTTATTGTTTTCATTTTATCACTTCAAGCAGCATATGGGATCTTAGTTCCCCGACCAGGAATTGAACCCGTTCCCCCTGCATTGGCAGCTCAGAATCTTAACCACTGGACCACCAGGGAAGTTCTGGAGTGGTTTGTTACATAGCAGGTGGGATGATGGTACCGCTGTTATTAACTCCCAAAGGACCTTTTTACTTAGAATATTGTGTGTAGAAATATATGCGAAAATATATATGGTAAAAGTGACATTTGAGGTTTGCTTCAAACTCACTCATGTGGTAAGGAGATGAGGGCAAACCCGTGACACAGGGTTGGAGAAAAGCTGGAGGGCACCTACAGAAGCTGACGGTATATACTCTGGGCTTCCCATTCTTTCTACCTTCATCCATGTGGTGGGCCACCTCCAAGATGGCTGAATGACCCGGCACGTCTCCTTGTCCTCATGTCCCTGTGGTCCCCTCCAGCACTGTACTGGGAAAGCTCCACGTGACCAGCAGGAGAGTAGAAGCAATGGCACCTCTGATACTAGGTTGTAAAGGGCACTGTGGCTTTGTCTTGGACACTTGCTGTTTCCCTGGCTTGAATTCTCTGAGGCCTCACTGGGGAAAGCCAGCTGCCTTACAGAGAAGCCAGAAGCTGTGGGCAGCAGGGAACTAAATCCTCCAACCAACAGCCTGTGAGGATCAGAGCCTCCTGCCCACAGCACGTGCATAAGCTTGGAATTCCTGCAGATCCTGAAACCAGGGCCCTGGCTCACAGTTTAACCACAACCTCACTAGACTGGAGCCAGAAACACCCAGCAGAGCGCTCCCTGATCCTTGGTGAAGACAGTGTATATTGGTCGTTCTAAGCTGCTAAACTCCAAGATTATGTTTTTACACAGCAATAGGTGACTAATATAACAGAGTTTGATAGTTTTCAAAAAGCACTTAGGTTATCGAAAAACAAACTTTGCTCAGTCAGCAATTCTGCAGTGTAGCACGGAGGATGAGGGCGGCCGGGTCTAGCGGCGCGCTTTTCAGGTGCGCCAACAGGAAGCCTCAAAAGCGTGTATGGAATAAATACAAGATAGGAATGCTCTGCCTTTGGCCAATTCAATTTTCTACATGTTAAGCTGACCATGTGGCTCTTACTTACAGAAAACTCGCAAATATTCCCCCCAAATTAAGACATTTCCAAAAGCTACCAAGGTCAATATTTCACATTAGGTTCTGTGACCTAAAAGGCCCCCCACCACGCGCAATCCAGGGGTGTGTGTTTGTGATGACTCGGGTGTGAAGCATTTGAGGTCCTGCACTCCGAGAGGAGGCGAAGAAGAGATGCGTGCTAGACCGGCGTCGGGAGCGCAGGCTCCGCCAGGCTGGCTACAAATCATAGGCCCTGCTTCGGGCTCTAAAATGCTCGCTGGTTGAACGCGTGGGGATGTGTCCGACAGTCGCCACGCCGGGTGGCGTCTGGGCCAGGAGCTCCCTAAAGGGCGACCGCATGCTGACTTAGTCTGGAAGGGGAAAGGCCTGGAGAGAGCTATTTGAACACCCGTGGATGAACGTCCAACGATAACTTCCGGCGGACAGCGGCGAGTGGGCGCGAAGGTAGCCTAAGGCTGGACGGCTGCCACTCGCGGACCCCGGTTCCTTGAGGGGACCGGCTGTGCCGGCTCGTCCCCGCGGCGTGATGGCTGCGTGCCCTCGGGGGGAGAGATGCCCGCTGATGGAGACGCGCCCCTGACACACGCCGCGTCCCAGCACCTCGCAGAAATTCCATGCCGCGCCCAGGTTTCCCGTCGGGCTCGGCGAGACCGTCTCACTTCCCGACCCCTTCAGCTTGCCGGCTGACTCCTGGGGATACCCGGGACTAAGAAACGCCTGTGGCAAAAGGCACAGAAGTCCCAACTGCATCAGTCTCCTCTGCTGTGCTGCCCAAACGGACGCACCCACAAGGCCGGTCCGCAAGATGGCGGCGGCGCGCGGCCGGCAGCTCCTCGCACATGCGCTATCCGCGGCCCGCCCGGCGCGAGCGGAAGTCGCGTGACCCCGGAAGTGGCCGGCAGGGCGCGCGCGGGCGGGGCGGCGACGTTCGTCATTCTGTGCGGGAGGGAGCGCGAGAGCGGCGCGGACGATCCTCCGGTGAGTGCGGGCGGCGGGGCCAGCGAACGCGGTGGGCACGGCGGGCGAGGCGGCCGCGGAAAAGGAGGCCGCGGCCTCGCCTTTGTTCTCGCTTCCCGCCCCGCCCGCCAGTCCCGCTGGGGGAATCTGCGCAGGGCGGGGGCGGCATTGACAGCGGGCGGCGCCCCGGGCGCAGGGCGGGCCCACGTGCGATCGGGGGCGCGGAGATCTGGAGGCGGGGGGCGCGGGTGCCGGGGGTGGGAGCCGGGGTCTGTGCAGACCTCTTTTGTGGTCGCTGCTCGTACCCGGCAGCCCCCTCCTCGCTGGTGCGCGCGGACCGGGGCCAAGAGGGACGCCTCCTCTCCTGGGAGGTGAGGTCCCTGCGCCCCACCCTGCTTGCCGGGCCTCGCCTGGCCCAGATTGCAGGCCCTGCGGAAGTGCGGGCCCCGCCATCGCACTTAAATGATTTTGTCGCCTGCGGCCGCGCTTGGGTGACGTTAGGGCGTGAGCCTTCTAGAGGAATTCCAGAGGAAGCTGCAAGGAAGCTTGGAAAAACGAGCCGGCCCCACCCTGCTTGTGGCGGCCGGGCGGTTCCGGGTCCTCAGCGGCCCTTTGTAAGATCTGGTCCTCATGCACGTCCCGGCATTGGCTGTCTTTACTGGCAACCGGTGGCCCTGACCCACCTCCCACACCGCCGGGTCTAGTCTGAGTCGGTCTTAGATACTCCTCAGGGATTCTATGGGGTGCGACGGTCATCCTGAGCTAAGGCAGTCCTGTGGCTGCCCCATCACTTCTCGCTTTGACAGCACTGCTCTGGGCTCTTCTGGGGCCGGGGCGGAAGGAGGATCTTGAGACTACCCATCACATGGCTGCAGCAGTTTCCAAATTTTAGGTCACAGACCCTCACAGTTAAGAGATTGGTTTGTCAGACAGGTAGTGTCTTTCAGGCCATTTTAGGACTTACCTGTGGGACTTAGGCTAGCCCCGTCATCTGAGCCCTAGGAGAGCCCTGTGTTTGGGTTGGAGTGAGACATGACTGACCCATGTCCTGCACAAAGGCCTTGGTTTGTAGCTGAGGCGTTTTCGAAGGAACAGGCTGGTCAGAGAGAACCCAGCAAGAGGGGTTCTTCAAGCGGAGGTCCTGAGCAGCTCAGAGCAGGAAGCAGCACTTGGTTCTGATGCTTCGTGGTTGGACCCAGGTGCTGCTGCTTCCTGGGCAGCAGGGGAGCTAGGTTCCCTCTGAGAGCAGGCTACAGCTTTCATTTAGCTCTGGATGCTGGGGTGAGGGTCCTGTGAGGTGGGCAGGGCGAGGAGGTGGCCCCTTTGGGCTTCAGGAGCCTGTGTCTGGGCCCTTTTCGAAGTTCTGGCTGTCAACTGCCTTCCTGTTACAGAACATGCACCTCCCCTTGGGCCCAGGTTGGGGGCTTGGCCACCTGCAGAGAGCCAGTGCAGATCACTTGCAGGTCCTGCAGAAGGGCAGATGGGGACACACTGTGGGTCCCTCCAGGCTGCCACAGCCCCTGCTACCCTGCTCACAGGTGTCTCACATCCAGCTAGAGGTGAGTATGGCTGAGCAGGAGCCCACAGCTGAGCAGCTGGCACAGATTGCTGCGGAGAACGAGGAGGACGAGCACTCAGTCAACTACAAGCCCCCAGCCCAGAAGAGCATCCAGGAGATCCAGGAGCTGGACAAGGACGACGAGAGTCTGCGCAAGTACAAGGAGGCCCTCTTGGGCCGTGTGGCTGTGTCTGCTGGTGAGTGGGCTCTGGTGGGGTGTGTGGACACCTGTCGCTTTTCTGGGTGTCCGCCACTACTTCCCCCGCTGGAGGAGCTCTAACTTGCTGTCACTCTGCAGACCCCAATGTCCCCAATGTTGTGGTGACCCGACTGACCCTGGTGTGTAGCACTGCCCCGGGCCCCCTGGAGCTGGACCTGACAGGTGAGTGGCATCTCCAGGTCCCTGGCTGGGGCTGCCTGGCACCCTGCGGCTTCCGCTAAAAATAATTTGTTGAGGTGCTGGTGCCCTCTTGTGGGGAGCATAGGAAGTGCAACCAAGTGGTCTTAAGGCTCTGGCTTTGGTGTGGCCTGGGATTAGGGGTGGGGTGGGTCTGGGTGTGTCTGGCCTGGGGTGCCAAGGTGTGTGTGTGTGTGTTTGGTGTGGCCTGGGATGCCAGGGGGTGGGGGTGTGAGAGGGGTAGACGGGGCACCCCACCGGAGTGGCTTCCCCTACCTGAACCTCCTAGTATGGCGTTCTTCTCAAACGCAGGTGATCTGGAGAGCTTCAAGAAGCAGTCCTTTGTGCTGAAGGAAGGTGTGGAATATCGGATAAAAATCTCCTTCCGGGTAAGGAGGAGGCTCATGGGGGCGCTGGGGGCTCGGACTGGAGAGTCTGGCTGAGCCCGCTTGGGTGCCTCCTTGCAGGTGAACCGAGAGATCGTGTCCGGCATGAAGTACATCCAGCACACGTACAGGAAAGGCGTGAAGAGTGAGTGGGGGGGCACCAGGAGGGAGGCGGCCACCCAGGGGCTCACGGGGCATGGGAGGGAGCGGGGGAAGGCCGGGCTCTGCTCCCTGACGGACGCCCTCCCTGCACCCCGCAGTTGACAAGACCGACTACATGGTGGGGAGCTATGGGCCCCGGGCGGAGGAGTATGAGTTCCTGACCCCCATGGAGGAGGCGCCCAAGGGCATGCTGGCTCGAGGCAGCTACAACATCAAGTCCCGCTTCACAGACGATGACAGGACTGACCACCTGTCCTGGGAGTGGAATCTCACCATCAAGAAGGAATGGAAGGACTGAGCCACGCCGGGAGGCGGGCAGGGCGGGCGGACGGAAGGACGGACGTGCCCCACCCCACCACCCCACCCTTCCCGACCCCAGACCAAAGTGCTGACAGGGCCCGCCCACGCTGCCACCACTGCCCCCGGTCTGCCTCCTGACTGGCCTGTCCCTCCTCCACCCTTCCAGCCCGCTGGCCCCAGCCTCCTCGGTGGTCTAGTGTTGTTGCTGCTTCCGCCTGTGCTGTGGGGAGGGAGGCCTCTACCTCCCCTTCTGTATCCCTCGAGATTCCCTCACTGTCCTGACCCGACTTGAGTCCTTGGCATGGGAGTCAGGCATCGCAGTGGGGCTCAGGGTGCTCAGGTCCCCTGGGCCTTTCCTGTTATGTTACCTGGACTCCTGTCGCCCCCTTCCTGGTGGGGGTGGGGTGTACCGCGTGGGGCCTCGTGGGGCCGGTTTTCCTCCAGCTTTCACCTCTCCCCGGTCAGTCCATCCATCACTGTCAGTAACGGTCTAACCATGATGCCTTAACATGTGGAACGTGTGCTGTGGGGGCGTCACTAACCTCTAACCCTGTGTCTGCATGAGCATGTGGTGTCTCCCCCCCACCCCCCACCATCCCTACCCCGTCTGTGATCCCCGTGGCCTGGGAAGGCTTCTGGGATGTGCTGGTCCCTAATCTGCCCTGGCGTGGCCAGGCCCACGGGGACAGCTCCAGGGGCTTGGGAAAAGCCAAATTGCCAAAACTCAAAAGTGGCCTCCAGTCCCATCTGGGAGGCTGGGTGTCCTCACACCTCTGCCTTCTTTGTCTCAGTGGGCAGTGCCTAGAGCCCACGGCCCCAAGAGAGAGCCCTCGGCAGACAAAGCCAGTGGCCGAGCCTTACTTGTCCCTCCTGGCCTGCAGGCCTGGAGTCGTGTGCCTGGCCCGTCAGTATTTATTGCCTCCATATGTGCCGTCCTCTGGGCCCACTGGCCTGCCGCCTCTGCCCCAAGGCTCGGTGCCACCATCCCCAGCAGGCCCTCCCTGGACCCAGCCAGGACAACCGTGGGACCAAGCTTGCACCGCTGGAGCCGTCCCCTCTGCCCCCACCCCACCCGACCCCACCCTCCCCGGTCAGGCCCGGGCCTAGAATGCACAGGAGCCTGTCCCTGCTTCTCCTTTTCTGACCGGGAAATAAACTTCCCCCTAAGGAGCCAGGGTGTCTGCTGCTGTCTCCTGGTGAGGAAGGGGAAATGGGGGCCCCATTGCTCTGCTTCCCCGGGGCACCCATGGGAGGGCCGGGGGCCAGGCGCAGTCGCCGCTGTCTGGCTGGTGGAGGAGGAGGGGTTTAGAGCCCTGACTCAGATGCATCAGCCCATGAGGCCAGTGCTGTCCTGGCTGGGTGGGTTCTGCCGGGGAAAGGCGGGGGACAGCTGGGTCCTGGGTCCAGTGGGGCATCCGGTGTCCGGAGTGACTCCTGCATGCCACTTGTGGGCCCTCCCTGAACCTCTGGGAGGGAATGGTTCCAACCTCAGAAAAGCGGAACCATGCTGAAGACTTGGGAACAAGTAGAATGACTGAGTCCCAAGGGACCCAGGACAGGGACTCAGAGCTGGATGGAAGGGTGGAGAAGTTGGCAGCAGGGCCAGTGGAGAGGGTGGCATGGAAGGCCAGAGGTCCAAAGGTGGGGTGGATGGGATGAGATGGGGACCCTCGCTGCAAGGAGGCACAGGAGAGTACCTGGGGAGCCCTGAAGGAGTGACTGCCAGTCCCGCTATCCGGCAGGGTCTCTTCAGGACCTTGGGGTGGCAGGGACGGTGCTACCTCAGCATCACCCCCAGGGGTGCCTGGGAACTAAGACACCCCTTACCGACTGAAGGAGAGGGCAAATAGGAATCCCCAGTTCCACCCAGACGGAAGGTTGAGTTCAGAAATCCCATTTTATGGCTCAGTGGCAAAACTTGGGTGAAATCTGCCTTTGTGCTCAGCTGGTGAGAAAAGTGTGTGCCACACCCAGGTTGCTGCTGTCTGTGTTCCCGCCCTGACTATGCCTCCTAGAGGCTGCCACTTTTCCCAGTTCTTAGCAGCGGGCTGAGCCCTTGAAGTTTATTGCCAGCTGGGGCAGCCCAGGAAGTGCCCTTTCACTCCCACCCCCGCCAGTGACCACATGCCATGCCAGGGTGGCTGCCACAGGACTGGTTACTGCCTGGCTTTCCTTACCCAAGGCCCCTGTGGGCTTCTGGAGGTGGGGCCCTGTGCTGGGTACCAGGACAAACTGCCACTTTCTGCAGCAGCTGGCCCAGACAAATCCAAGAGTCACAGCCACAGGGGACAGAGACCCTAACCAACCTCTCCCGGGACCACCAGCCTCAGGCAGGGGAAGACAGACTGCACAGCCCTGGGTTCCCAGGCCCAAGGCCTTTCTGACAAAACTCAGATGCCCCAACCTCTGAAACTGCCCTACCTTTGGAGGCGAAAGGCTTCCAGGCAGCAACTATAGTCTCAGCCAGCCAGAGGAGCCCCTCCAACTCTCCCAATCCACTTCCTAAATTGTCCAGTGAAAATCTTCAAATCTAGCGTTAACCTGTGCTGTCAGCAATTTTATTGGGCAAGGGCTTTTGGAGGCTCTGGCAGGCCAGAAGGGCTAGTAATACTGTCTTGACTCTTGGATTTTCCAAGCTTGATTTTGATTCGTGAACTCAGACCCCAAGTGCCAGGTTGGACAGGCACCCTGCCAACAGCCAGGACTTTGTTCTGGTTCCTCCTCTGATGAAGGTTAACATGAGGTGGCACCTGTAGGACCTGCATGACGTGTCTCGGGTCCCAAGTCTAACCTGATCCTCCTGGTCCCACCCCAAACCCGTTTGTACAGCTCAGAGCTCCTGAGCCTGGCCTCCCCGCCCGTAAGAGCCAGCACCTGTGACCCTCTCCACTCCCTCTGTCTATGGCCCTCAGTCATCCCCCACAGGGACCCTTCTTCCACTGAGGAGTGTGGCGATGGGCACCAGGTCAGCACCTTTCATGTGACTACTCACCAGTTACTTATATGCAGTTACATATGCAGCTTTACTAGAATCTTCACACCCATATGCAGCTTTACTAGAATCTTCACACCCAGCACTGTCATGCTTTATAATCCAAGTCCACTTCAGTCTACCACGGCCTCGCTCACCACTGACCTGGTTCCTGTGTCCCACCTGTGTCCCAGCTCACCTGTGTGCAAGCCTTTGTGGCCCATAGCACAGCCCTTGGCCCCCTGCTGCTGTTCCACAGTAGAAATCTCCAAGTAAAGAGGATTCCTGGGTGTTCATGAGCTTGCTGCTAACTCTCAAAGCCTCCAGTTGGGGTGAAAAGGAGTAGTTTTATTCTGAGAATGCCTTTTTTTTTTTTCTTTTTCCACACCATGTGGAATGCAGGATCTTAGTTCCCTGACCAGAAATCGAATCTGTGTCCCCTGCAGTGGAACCCTGGTCTTAGCCACTGGATCACCAGGAAGTCCAGAGAACTCATTTTTGGAGGGGGAGATGCATTTATTTTTAATTAAAAAAATTTCCCCCCCAAAATTGAGGGCTATGACTTATTCTGTCAGTTCTCACACATGTGCAGCTGCCTGGACCTGGGGAGGAGGACTCACAACCTTCTCAGGATATGTTTCCTGTCCTCCTGCCACACGGGACATCAGCCTCCAAACCAAGGTCAGCCTGAGGTGTTTGTTTCTTTGAACTTCAAGGGCCAAAGCCGAGAGAGCTCCTCCTAACTAGAGGAGGACCTTCAAATCCTTGAGAGGGTGTCTGAGTTGCTGCATGGCCCTCCTGGACAGCAGGGGTGGCCACTCCAGGGTCACCACACCTGGCACGTCTGGATCACCTTCTTCAGAGCCTTCACCACCACCATGCTCTTATCCTTCATGTCCAGGGTGAGAACTGCTCTGTTTCCAGCTTCTTGAGACACAAATGCCACCAGGTTCTTTGCGAAGACATGGATGAGAGGCTCACCCTTCCTGAGGAGGACTTTAGTGGTAAGCACAGGCTTGCCAATGTCACTGGTCACACTGCTGGGTTCCAGGGTACCCATCTTCCCCAACTGGGTCACCACCACCAGGATGTGACTGCTAAACCCCACCTGGGTGGGGACTCCACACACCACTGCAGTCTTCTGTTTAGGTATCACCAATGGTTTACCTTCCGTAGCTGAGTCTGCTCAATGGCACCTAGCCACCCGCCACGCCACCCGCACTTACCGCGCCCGGAGAACTCTGACAGTAGTCTTTATCAAAACATTTGCTCACTCAGTTGTTTAACCAGTGAGCACCTTTTCTGGGTGTGAGAGACCCCTAGAGGTTATCCTGAGCTGACTGCGCTGGGTTCAGAGATACCAGAGCCACAGCTGCCAGGTGGGTAGGCTCTGCCCTCCAAAGACACACTCAGTTCAGGGCACTAGCCTGAATGACCATGGCTTCATCACTTCTTCCTAGAGTTGCCCTTGAAAGGCCTGTTTGTGGCCTTAGGAAAAAGACACTGGCCCTCCCCTCAGAGCCAAGGCCTGGCCTATGTTCTGGGGGACAGTATGCACACCTGCACCTCACCCAGCTATTTACCAACCCCAGAAACTGGAGACCTGGGGCCTCTCTCCCACTTTTTGGGAACCCTGCTCCTGCACAGGTTGATTCATGGTGGGTGACTGTGCTTTGAGAAGGTACATCAATGCAGACAAACCATGAAGTATCATGCCCCCACCAACACCAGAGCCCTGGTGAGGCCCTGGTCCTCACAGAAGGATGACTTGCTGTGTCCATCTAGGCTGCAGAATAGTGGCCCTGTCATCACCTGCATCAAGGTGTGTCCCAATTGCCTTTGGTTTTGACTGGGGAGTTCAAGTTGAACCACAGTGAGGCTCAACCATCGCCAGCAGCTCAGATCCTTGCTGATCTGCATCTGGTCTGTTCTTCCCTTGGTCCCAGCAGTCTCAACTATTTACCATATGTTGTGAGGCCAAGCTCCCTCCACACTGTCACCAAGTATATCTTCATTCTGTTAGCTGAAAAAACTATAAAGTCCCCAAATTTAGGTATCTAAACTCGGATTTCATGAGTGCCTCTGAAATAGGGATGTGGTACAAAGATCCCTTGTCTCAGGCCCCAAGTTGTGGTCTGTAAAACAGTCATGGCAATCACAAAAATGTGGGTAGACTGGGCAGGAGACATGAGGCAGTTCCCACCGGTTCCCAGAGAGCAGAGCAGGCCTGTGATGCTTATTATGAAGCCCTGCCTGCTGCTCTGTGGGAGAGCACCCAAGCCAGAACACGGAAGTGGGGTGGAGGCTGCAGACACCTATTCATAGCCTTTTCTTTCGGGAGGCCCAGCTCCTGTAGACTACCCCCCAGGAGGTACAACCACTTCCTCCTGACTTGCTCTACTGGCACTGGGGGAGGGGCACAGAGCACCTGGTCTTGACCTTCAGAAATTCATATTCTAGAAGGAATACTGCATAGGATATGAGAACACATGCCCTCAAGAGCAAGGTGTCAACAAATGCAAACTCTCTAAAGTACAAAAGCATACTTTTTCCGTTTTACCATTTTTAAAACCAAGATGTTACTATAGCCAACGTGTACATTTAATGTAACACTGTCTTCCTCCTGCCAAGTTATTAAATCGATGATGAGTTTTAGTGGGGGTGGCATTTCACAACCGAGGAAGTGAACACAAATGAAGAGTGTCGACGGGGTTGGGGGTTGGGCTTTGAGCCTTTGAGGGCAATGCGCTGCTCCGTCCGAACAGAAGCACCGCCGGACAGAAGCTAACATTCCGGCCACGCATATTATTTTAAATGCTCTGAAGTCACGTTAAAGAAAAAGAAATCTGAAATTTTAATATTTTCACTTAACCCAACAAAATATTACAACGTATCCATACAAAAAGTCATCAAGGGAATATCGTACACTCCTCTTCCATCCTCAATCTGTGTGTTCACTGTGTTACACTCACTCCGGGTCACACTGCCCGGTCGCATTGTAGAGCTCGGTGATAGTGGCCGCTAGCCAACCCCGAGGCGGACGGCGCAGGTTTACCCGGTCGCCTGAAAGCTTCCCGAAGCCCGCTTCATGGGAGGCAGCCGGTAGGAAGGAAGGGAAGTGCCCACAGTGGACGGTGCCGAACCGGAGCCTCTCACCAGGCGAGCGGCCCCATTCCGGGCACAGCTCCGGTGGGCCTTGCTGGGTCCTCCATCGCATTCCGCCTGGGGCCGTCCCCGGCCTCCCGCGCGCTGCCCTTGCGCCTCGCTCCGCCGCCACCGAGTAGCGCCATGGCCACTCACGGAGGCTACCCGGGCAACGCCCGCACGGGAGACCAGTCGCCACGGCAGGTTCCGCACGGGCATCACGCGCGCCGGAAGCGTGTCAGCCTAGCTTCCGGTCTGTAGAGCCGGGGGGGGGGGGGGGCGGTGTCAGGTGGGGATACGCGGTCCAGTCAGAAAGCAACACGAGGGGTTTCGGAGGCGCAAGCGTGGCTCCGCCCCTCCGCTGAGGACTCCTCCCCACTGCCACGTTCGACAAAGGATCGCGCGGGGAGCGCGCATGTCTTGGCCAATCAGGAGCCGCACAATCCGGGTCCCTGAAGGTAGCAGCCATTCCAGGCCCGGGGAAGGTGTATGAGAAAACCACCAGTCACAAGTCGAGAGAGAGAAAGTTCTCCTCCAGGTGCCAATGAGAGGCCGGGAGAGAGTGCGAGCGCGAGCTCGTCGACCAATCCCGAGCGAGGGCGAGGGAGGTGCCTGTAGCAATTCCGAATCCGGGGCCGTGACTTGTGTGGGCCCCCAATGCGAGCTCAGCGGAGGCGGGCCCCGGGCCCCCCAGGCCAATTGGAGGTGGGCAGGGCGGGCGCGCGCGCGGCGGCCGGAGTTATAAGAGCGGGACGGGCGGCGCGCGCTCTCGTGGCCTGCTGTCCTGGCGGCGCCAACTGAAGCGCCGCGCCCGTGCCGACATGCTGCGCCGAGCTCTGCTCTGCCTGGCTCTGACCACGCTATTCCGCGCGGATGCCGGCGCCCCCGATGAGGAGGACCACGTTCTGGTGCTCCATAAGGGCAACTTCGACGAGGCGCTGGCGGCCCACAAGTACCTGCTGGTGGAGTTCTGTGAGTGCCTCCAGCTCGTCCATCCGGGCCTGGCCTCGCGGCCATTCGCGGGATGGAAACGAAGCAGGGACAGAGGAGGGGGCAGGGGCACCGGGGTGGTCTGGGGGGCGGGGGGGGGCTGGAGGATGGGGGACCTGGGCGCCCTTCCCACGCTTCCTTCTCCGGCCCCGCCAGAGATGGGTTGGAGTCTAAAGGAGTGTCAGCGGGCCACCCCTAGACGCGCTGACTTCTATCTCCTGGAGAGGCCCATCTGTAAGCGGAAACAGTTCACAGACTTGCTGTCAGCGTCCCTACGCTGCCCGCGTCCTGGGGGCATACCTCCTGCCCAGCTGGACCTTGATGATGACCGAGGGCAGACATCCTGAATGTGCCTTTGTGCCTGACGTCCACATGTCAGGATCCCTCTGTTAGCCTAAGAAAAGTAGGATCGACTTTATGAACTGCCACAAATAAGGAAGGACTATGCAGGAGGTAGCCTCCGAATTGCTCACCTGGACTAGTTCCCGGAGAGCACTGCCCCAGCCCACAGCACCGTTCACCAGGGACAGCTGTTTTCTGATGAACAGTGTTGCTTACCAGAATTCAAAACCTTTGTGTTCGTAAGTGTATGAGCCCTGACTATCTCAGATGGAAATCTTAGACCCAGCACAGCCACTAACCTGAGTTGAGAGAATCTAAAGAACTTGTGTTAGATGTGAGTCTCTGGCTGGTGTGCACGGATGTGTGTCTCACAGTTACGACTCATCAGTAAATATACAGCAGCCACGGCTTTAGCTTTAACTTCTTAATTTCTCTGGTTCCGAAAGGGAAATTCTAGGACCCGACTGAGTTAACTGCCTGCAAGTAGTAGGAAGTTATTAATCATTGAAGATGAGGAAGAGTAGGAACCAGTGGTTTGTCTTTTGTGCCACTTATCCGATATTGCTCAAGAGCATCCACAGCCCCTGCATTCAGAGGCTTTATCCTGGTGCAGAAATAAAGATCTCATGGAGGGAGGTACCAAAGGAAACGGGAAGGGAGGCCGTGGAGTGGATCGGTGCTGCTTTCTAGGTCTTGCTTTCTCTCCCAGACGCCCCATGGTGTGGCCACTGCAAGGCTCTGGCCCCAGAGTATGCCAAAGCAGCTGGGAAGCTGAAGGCAGAAGGTTCCGAGATCAGACTGGCCAAGGTGGATGCCACTGAAGAGTCTGACCTGGCCCAACAGTTTGGTGTCCGAGGCTACCCTACCATCAAGTTCTTCAAGAATGGAGACACAGCTTCCCCCAAAGAGTACACAGGTGAGAGCGTGGCGCTATCCTTTCCTTGCCAGTAGACAGTGTCTTGGAAGATAACAGGCATGGAGGAGAAGTTGTTCTCCGACTGGGTTCTGGGGTCTAGTTCAGCCTTTCAGGGTTGTGTGAGGAACGTTCTCTCAAGTAGAGAGGGTCATCCCACAAGGTGGCTAGCCAGCTGAAGCTTGTCCTCAGGTTGACCAATGTGGGGGTGGGGGGAGGCTAAGCAAGCGGAGGCTAAAAAGCGGCTAGCCTTTGCTCACTCTGGTGAGCCTGCCACCAGGGCAGGTGTGAGGGCCTTTCACAGAGGAGGGGCAGGCCGAGATTAGCGGGTACCAAGCTGGGGCTTGTGGCGGTCGTGGTAGAGCTCAAATCCAAGCCCAGCTGCACCGGCCCCTCCCTCAGTTGCTGCTCAGCCGCCTCCCCTATGTAGCCCAGTCGTTGCTGGTGACCAAAGGGGAATCTTTGTCTATGAAACCGGTTCCGTGGCTTATCCACCCGAATCCTTGAGAGCAGCCCGTCTTGTTCATTCTGACATCAGCTCTGATCTCAGTAGGCTGCTGTTCTGGTGCTCCCACTTTTACTTGTGTTCGCTTTTGGAATGGGAGTGCCATCTGCAGAGTTAACACAATCCTGTCACTAACACTGAGGTTTTGTAGATGAGAAAACCCTTTCTGACTCCCCCTGTAACTGATAGCACAGCTTTTATTAACTCTAGGCAGAGTCCTTTTAAACGTGAGATTTGGCAACCCCGTTCCAGGTCAGTCACACGAGGGGATAAAGGGCAACTGGTCTCAGTCTTGGGAGGAGCAGTTTTTTCTTCCCTTCTCGTTTCACCTGCCATGGTGGTGTGCGTGGGCTGATCTCTTCGTCCTGCCAGTCCAGGAGGTGTGTAGGTTGAGGACATCTGACCAGTCTGGGTGCACGAGGCAGTAGTGCCCAACCTGCTTTTTCAGGGGAAAGCTGGTCTTGAGGCTGTCTTGCTAAGCAGCCCTTTTTTCCAACCCTACCACATTGCTAATTAAGACGAAACCTAGTGTGAGATTACTGGGGGGAAAGTATGTGTGTGTTTAGTGAATTTAAATATCAAGGAAAATTTACAAGATGCAAAAGTGTTAGAGGAAAAAAAAAGTAATTTATGATCTGTTATCCAGAGGTCACTCCTGCCTTTCCCTTCTTTAAGCATATCCACAGTCTCCCACATACACATATAAGCCTTTTTAACCTTGGAATTTGGGTAGGTATGTAGACAAGATGCCTTTCCTGTGGCAAGGTGATATTTTGCTCTGGTTTTGGCAGAGAGCTCAGATAAGGAGAGGTGGGGAGGGTGGGTGCATCCCTGATAACAAGTGGACCCTGCTTGTGTTTGGGCGTAGCCGGCCGAGAAGCCGATGATATCGTGAACTGGCTGAAGAAGCGCACTGGCCCCGCCGCCAGCACGCTGTCCGACGCGGCTGCTGCAGAGGCCTTGGTGGAGTCCAGTGAGGTGGCTGTCATCGGCTTCTTCAAGGTAGAGGCTCTTTAACTTCACCCTGGGTCTTCCTCCCACCGGCCGTGGCCTGGGCACTGTGGTCTCCCCCACTGCTGACCAGGGCAGGAGTCCTCAGTGTTGGGACAGTGGCCACCTCTGCTGCTTCTCTCCAGGACGTGGAGTCGGACTCTGCAAAGCAGTTCTTGCTGGCAGCAGAGGCCATTGATGACATCCCCTTCGGGATCACATCTAACAGTGACGTGTTCTCCAAATACCAGCTGGACAAGGATGGGGTTGTCCTCTTTAAGAAGGTGAGTGCGCCCCCCCCCCCCCCCCCCCCCCCCGGGGAGTTGAAGTTCCGGGCTGGTGTCGCCTTTGAGGACCTTGCCCAGGTGGCGCTGACTGCTGGACTGCGGCCCGCCTGTTATCAGGGCCCGTTTTGCAACGTCAGATGGTAGGAGCCTCTTAGACCGTGGCCTTCAGCCCTTCAGCTGTGGGCCCTGTGTCCAGCTTCTGTGTTGGCCCCATTGCGGTGTTTTATGCAAGCCAAGTAGCTTTAGAGAATTAGCTTTTTAAAGGAAAGCTATGATGAGACATACGTGATAAAGTTTAACATCTTAACCACTTTTAAGTTTTCAGTGGCATTAATTACAGCTGTGGTATCGTGCAGCTCTCGCGTCTGTTTGTTTCCACGGTGGGGTATTAGTGGCAGGTGTTCCACTCTGTTGGCAGAGCTGGGCCTCGGGGCTCCTTTGGGCTCCTGCAGGCTCCCCAGGCCCTATGTCTGTTATGCTTAGTCATGAAGGGGCCGTGTGTCTCTTGACTTCTCCGCACTCTTGCTAGGACACAGCTGGGGTTGGTGTGTGTGCACAGCAGTTGGTGGGTGATCGGGGTCTCTTTTTTATCTTAGCCACCAGATAGTGGGCCTGGGGCTGGCCAAGCACACATGCTCTTGGGACACAGCTGTCCGTGGATTGGGTACAGAGTGGAGGAGGAGGGAAGGCTATGACGGAGGGGAGCTGGAGCTGGAGGTACATCGTCAGGGAGAGGGGCTAAGCCTTGGACTCCTGTCCTGTTTTGTTCCCAGGGTTAGAAGGTAGTTGTAGCATTACAGCAAAGTTGTAAACTGAGTAATCAGAAAGGACACAGTGTTTGGGGAGCCCAGTCCCCCCACTGTGTGCACTCCTGGGTGGGGCACTGCTGAGCCTCTAGCACCTGGGGGTGGGGAGGGCAGCCCTCCCAGGTGCACTGGGTTCTGGAGTAGCTTGCTTTCAGCTATTTCTGAAGTCCTTTTGTCTTTCTCAAAACAAGAGGTATTATATACATTTTCTTGACTCAGAGGCCATCCTTACCATGTCCCTTAAAGGGAATAGAATTGCTAAATTAGTCAATTATCTTCCCAAAGGTACCCAGGAAACTTATTAACAGCTGATTAGGACTTCCCTGCCTGGTGGCTCAGACGGTAAAGCGTCTGTCTACAATGTGGGAGACTCGGGTTCAATCCCTGAGTCAGGAAGATCCCCTGGAGAAGGAAATGGCAGCCCACTCCAGTACTCTTGCCTGGAAAATCCCATGAACGGAGGAGCCTGGTGGGCTACAGTCCATGGGGTCGCAGAGAGTCAGACACAACTGAGTGACTCCACTACCAGGAGAAGACCCAGCCAAATTGGATGGAGTTGAGTGGAATGAAGGTCTTGGGGGCCTTGAATAGAAAGTCTTGGGTGTGTCCCTGCAGTTCTGGGTGAAGGACAGAGGAGATTCAGGCCTGTGGCGCTTACAAACCCCTTTTCATCAGCTTGATCCACAGTCCTTTTCCATTACCCTTGAGATCTGGAGTGGCACTTGTCACACTGAATTGATGATGGTTCTGGTAATCACATTTTCTTGAAGGTTAGAAGGATGGTTCTTTGTTCTACAAAGACTGTAGTCATGGTTGCTCATCTCTTCTCAGCCTTATGTTTCTGGTATCTATGCAGGGAGAAGGGGGACAGTGAGGGGGCGTCCCTCTTGCACTTGCTGTCTTCCGGCAACCATGCTGGAATGCCATGCTACCTTGGACAGTTGTGAGCAGGAGCCTGGCAGAGCCCATGGGCTTTGTGCTGAGGAGTCAGTTGGGGTCACAACTGCAGTCAGGCAGAGAGCTCTAGGGATAAGAGGAAGAAGGTGCAGATTCCCCGCTGGCCCATTGTCCCCTTCTCCACCTTTACTTGTTCTGCTTCCTTCAGGCTGTTTGCCTGGTTCCTCAGTGTGAGCAGGGTCTTCTGTGTGGGCAGCCTTGAGAGATGGACTCCCAAGAATGGCCAGCTGCCACTTGCACGTCTGAGTCCCAGCTTGGGTCTGCTTGGACCACTGGTTTGAGAGCTGATCATCCTGTGTCTTTGTTTGGTGTTTATTTCGTTTTTCTCTTTCATCTTTGAAGCCAGGGGCTTAAGAGAGGGGGTAGGGCCTTATTTTTGTGACATTCTCATTTCAGACTGGTGGGGTGGCTTCTGCCCAGGGCCACAAGACCTCCTGCGGCTGTCCCCAGATAAACAAGGGCTGTTTGTTTCTCACCAAAGCAGGCACTGAACACAGTGTAACGTGGCACCGTTACCTCGACCAAGGTTGTGTCCCAGTAGAGACACGGCGGTTTTGGAGGAGTGGGGATGCCGTCTGTTTATCTCTTAACGGGAGATCTGCTTTATGCCTGATGGAGCCTGGCCGTGGCCAGCCTCTTGCCTCCATGTCCTTTTTGTCTCTCTCCACCTTCCCATCACGTGTGTGGGGAAGGCAGAGCCAGCTTTAGCTCTATATAAGTGGGGTAGGAATGGGAAGCGGCTAGTTGTTTTGGGAAAATGCAGAGGGAAATGACCGGGCAGGGAAGGTGAGTGGTTTCTCTCTCTAAGTCCCATCTGAGTTCACACAGGTGATGGGAGGCTCACTGACCAGCCGCACAGGCTGAAGCATCGCTCGGCCTCCTCGCAGGGAGCTGTGTCTGCCCCACCCGTCCGGAGCTGGGGCCACACCTCTCAGCTCTGTGACCGCAGCCTTTGCTTTTCATGGCTCCAGGACTTTGAAACTCTTTTCTAATAGATTACTGGAACTCCCAAAGACCTTTTTTTGTGTGTGGAATACCTACCCATTTTTATTGTTAGACTTGTTAGAATTGAGAAATTAAAAAAAAACACTGTTCGTTGTAAAATAACAATAATAAATGTTACACATTCTCAAAAAAGACATTTTGGGGGGATTCCCTGATGGTCCCATGGTTAGGAATCCATCTGGGATTCAATCCCTGGTTGGGGAACTAATCCCACAAGCTGCGTGGTGTGGCCAAAAAAAAAAAAAAAACCTAAACATTTTTGTGAAAATTAATTTTTTCCCAAACAACGTTTTCATGGTCAGAGTGGTGTTTTAGATTTCTGCCGGTCTCTAATGTCTGTCCGAACAGAAGACAGCTGGGTTCTCCTGTTTGCCTTCAGTCTGACGCAATGTCACACGCCGTGCTGCATACTCTGGGGGAGAATGCATGACAGGGCACCTGCCGTCTGAGCATGGTTGTGAAAATCAGTCTGACCTTGCGGCCGCCCTGGAAGGGCCTTGGGTCCAACAGTGGTGAGGCTCATATTTGGAGGGCTGCAGTTTTAGGGACTTGGCAATGAGGAGTCCCCTGGCACCCCACCCAGGACGTGGGGCTCTCGTGGCTTGTCAAGAACGTGCTGGGGCAGGGTCTGGGCCAGCTGCTGCGGTCTCAGCCTGCTGGAGGCTGCCTGTTGGTGTTCATGGGGAGCCTTTGTGCACTCCTGGTGACCTCACTGTCGCCTAGTGCCTAGAGGATGTGTCCTGGCAGCCATCACCTGGTTTTGCTTTGGATGGAGACATGCGGGTCCTGCCCGCCCCCCGCCACTGCTGTCACAACCCAGATAAGAAAAGCTATCGGCTCCCTTCTTGGCCATGGTCAGCCGGCCAGGGCCACAGGGGGCTTTGTGGAGAGTCTGGGCACCCACGCCTTTCTCTGTTCACAGTTTGACGAAGGCCGGAACACCTTTGAGGGGGAGGTCACCAAGGAGAAGCTTCTGGACTTCATCAAGCACAACCAGCTGCCCCTGGTCATCGAGTTCACCGAGCAGGTGTGTCTCTGTTGCTGATCTTGCCCCAGTTGTGGGGGGGCGGGGTGACATTTGGTCCTGGGGACCCTGACTTACAGAGGCCAGGTGTATGGTGGCCTTGGGACCAAGGAGAGAATAGCCCATGTCAATAGCTTGGTTTGTGTCTCAGACCAAGTAACCTGTGTTTCCAATGTAGACAGCCCCGAAGATCTTCGGAGGGGAAATCAAGACTCACATCCTGCTGTTCCTGCCGAAAAGCGTGTCTGATTATGAGGGCAAGCTGAGCAACTTCAAAAAAGCGGCTGAGAGCTTCAAGGGCAAGGTGTGTGCTCCCCATGGCCTGTGAGCAGCTTGGCACCCCCAGGTCAAAGGCTGATCGGAGGGTTCCTCCTGCTTCAGGACAGCCTGTTTTTGTGTGGGGTCCCAGTCGTTGGGGAGTGGGCAGCAGGGAAGTCTAGGGAGCCCTCATTGTGCAGTGCCGTCAACGTGCCTTTTCTCTCCCAAGATCCTGTTTATCTTCATCGACAGCGACCACACTGACAACCAGCGCATCCTGGAATTCTTCGGCCTGAAGAAAGAGGAGTGCCCAGCGGTGCGCCTCATCACGCTGGAGGAGGAGATGACCAAATACAAGCCAGAGTCAGATGAGCTGACAGCAGAGAAGATCACTGAGTTCTGCCACCGCTTCCTGGAGGGCAAGATTAAGGTGCGGACCTTGTCCGGGCTCGGGGTGCTGAGGATCCTTGGGGCGCGCAGAGCAACTAGGTGGCAGAGGGGTCCCCAGGCAACTGCACGTGCCTGACTCTACTCGCCCTCCAGCCCCACCTGATGAGCCAGGAGCTGCCTGACGACTGGGACAAGCAGCCTGTCAAAGTGCTGGTCGGAAAGAACTTTGAAGAGGTTGCTTTTGATGAGAAGAAGAACGTCTTTGTAGAGTTCTGTAAGCGAGGCCCTCCACTCCTCTGGGCTCGCTGGGGTGGGGCACTTCCCGGCACAGCGAGACGCAGAACGGCTTTCTTTCAGATGCCCCGTGGTGCGGTCACTGCAAGCAGCTGGCCCCCATCTGGGATAAGCTGGGAGAGACCTACAAGGACCACGAGAACATAGTCATTGCCAAGATGGACTCCACGGCCAACGAGGTGGAGGCAGTGAAAGTGCACAGCTTCCCCACGCTCAAGTTCTTCCCCGCCAGCGCTGACAGGACGGTGCGCCCACCACCGAGGGGTGTGCGGAGGGGTTGGGGGGCTGTCGAGGGGACTGCGTCTCACATCTCATCCCCCCTCCCTGCAGGTCATCGACTACAATGGGGAGCGGACACTGGACGGTTTTAAGAAGTTCCTGGAGAGCGGTGGCCAGGATGGGGCCGGAGATGACGATGTAAGTGGTCGTTGGACCTGGTGGGTTGTGGGGCATGCTGCCACGCAGTACAGCACAGGGTGGGGTGGGAGGTTGGAAGGGTCTTAAGGTGCCACTGTTTGCTCAGGAATCCTTGCAGGCACATCCAGCATGTTCTCTAGAGAGTTGGCTGAGGTGCTCTGCCCGGTGTGAGCTCAGCCCTTTCCACATCAGCTGTGGGGAGTGGAGGGGATAGCAGAAGTGTGCACCCGGGCCAAGAGGGTGAGGTGGTGGAGGGACTGGCCAGTTCAGGCCACAGGGTCTGCCCAGAAGTGCAGGGATGTGGGACGAGGGGCAGACCCGGCTGCAGGGTGCAGTGAGGACTGCCAGGGCCGCGTGTGCTGCTGTGACTGGTGGGCTGTCACTGGCCCCGCCAATTCCAGGACTTGAGGGGTGGCCGCTGCACACCAGTGGCTCCCTGCTCAGCCTTCACACTTGTGCCATGGATGGAGTAGGTCCAAGCACTCACTCACTCGACAGCATGGGGTGAGCTCCCAGAGCACCAGTTCTGCTTCCACCCTGTATTGTGGGCAGGAGCCCCCGTGCCTCGCTGTTGTCCGGAAGCCCACCCCACATATCCACGCATCTGCTCATAGAGACCAAAGTTGGCTGCTTGTGTCTGAGCACCAGACTGGTCTCTAGTGTCCTCGGCATGGGTGTGGAGGCCTCAGCAAGCTGGCCCAGCCTGGACGTCTCACATCCTTTCCTTTTCTTCCTGTGTCCCAGGATCTAGAAGATCTTGAAGAAGCAGAAGAACCTGATCTGGAGGAAGATGATGATCAAAAAGCTGTGAAAGATGAACTGTAACGCAGAGAGCCAGACCTGGGCACCAAACCCGGCACCTCCCAGTGGGCTGCACACCCAGCAGCACAGCCTCCGGACGCCCGCAGACCCTCCCGGCGAGGGAGCGTCGATCGGAAATGCAGGGAACTTTTCTGAAGCCACACTTCACTCTAACACACGTGCAAATCTAAACCCGTCTTCCTTTGCTTTTCAACTTTTGGAAAGGGGTTTATTTCCAGGCCAGCCCAGCCCCGCCCATCTTGGTGGGCCTTTTTTTTTTTAATTGTGATGTACTTTTTTGTACATGGTTTTGTCCAGAGTGCTCGCTAAAATGTTTTGGAATCTCACGCTGGCAATGTCTCTCATTCCTGTTAGGTTTATACTATCACTTTAAAAAAATTCCGTCTGTGGGATTTTTAGACATTTTTGGACATCAGGGTGTGTGCTCCACCTTGGCCAGGCCTCCCTGGGACCCCTGCCCTCTGTGGGGCAGAACCAGGCAAGGCTGGACGGGTCCCTCACCTCATGCGGTATTGCCATGGTGGAGCGTGGCTCCTGCATCATTTGATTAAATGGAGACTTCCGGTCTCTGTCACAGGGGCCCCCCCGCCATGAACAGAGGGTGCAGCTGGGCCCAGGACAAGCCCAGCAGCCCCCTCCTTCCCCAAACCAGGGTCCTTATTCTGTGATGTCCAGGGTGGCCTGAAGCCTGTGCCAGGCAGAACCGGGACCCTTCCTTTCCAGGCTGGGAGACAGCCAAGGATGCTTGAGCTGAATCACATGTTGACAGTTCTTCAGGCATTTCTACCACAATATTGGAATTGGACACATTGGCCAAATAAAGTTGAAATTTTCTGCCTTTTGTCGCCTCTGCCTTACAACTTCTAGGCGTGGGGATAGGGGTTGGAATTTTGACATTCTACGGAGAGGAGGTGAGCTTGGTGCTGCTCTTGTTGAGCCATCTCTCTTTTTTGGAGCATGGCAGACACCCAGAAGCATGTACACATCCCGTGGGCACCATGCGTGGAGCTGTCAGCATGTGTGGAGCTGACACCACGTGTCAGTGCATGTGGCCGGGGGAGAGAGAGGGCTGCCTCCTGGCCCTGTGCCTATGCTGTCCCCCTGGCTCACCTGTGATAGGGTCTGCAGCTTTACCTGTTATGGACACCCAATGGTCACAGCATGGATTCTGCCAACGTGCCATGTCAGGACACGACAGCCAGGGGAGCGCCCCCCGCAGCCTAGAACCACTGCAGCTTTGGATGAGAAATCAGGGGTGTTCAGACTTCAAGAATGCTGTGCTCAGAGACTTCCCTGGTGGTCTAGTGGCTAAGAATCCAAGCTCCCAATCCAGGGGGCCTGGGTTTGATCCCTGGAGAGGGAACTAGATTCCACAAGCCACAACTAAGAGATCCTGCATGCTCCAACTAGGATCCAGCACAGCTGGAGTAAATTTTAAAAAATTTTTTTAAAAAGCGCTGTTCGCAAAAAAAAAATAAAAAAACAAAACGCTGTTCGCATCACTAGACCTTTGTGTAAAAAACAATCTGATGTTAAGATAGCAAATCTCTTATGTTTTTAAAATGTAATTTGACTCCTTAGAGCCTCTGCTTACGCATAGCTCGCATAAGGAAGAGTAGTTCAGTTGACCTTTCCTTCCCCCTGCCCCCGCAGACTGAAAAACCAAAACTCAAAAACCATGACAAAGCTGTCATCCTGGCTGCAGTGGCTGATGGCACCTGAATCTGGACTGGGGACACCTCTTGGGTCTTGGGGTTCCACGAGGGCTCTGAGTGGGACACCCACAGGAGCCAGCAGGGCTTGGGTGGGCATCAGTCCCCAGCCAGGGCACCCCTACCCAGGGCAGAGTTTCCTGTCTGTTCTGTGCGTGTCTGTACTCATAGTGGGACATTGATGTCATTCTTGGAGGAAACAGGGGTGGAGATCCAGCCCACTTTGGGAGGTCAAGGAACAGCAAATGTGGCTAGGTCTCCAAGGAGCCCAGGCTGACTCCACATGCTCCATCAGCCCCTCCAACGTGCTGCCGGAGTAGGAAGTGTGTGCGCCTTACCCGATCTGCGGCCCCCAGCTCTGACGCTGCTGGGGCCCTGGAGATGGCTGGGGCATGTCTGGCAGACATGACGGTGAGACTTGCTATGAATGTGGTTCCCTTGGTGGTCTCAGTCTGCGGGGAGGTGTGTGTGTGTTATTTCCCCCATGACCACAGCTACATTCCAGCCAGAGGCCTGTGTGTCTACTCCATGCCCTCAAACCCCAGGGCTCCTCCCTTTTCCCACCTGGGCATGTGGTATACAGCTGGTATTCAGCAACAACCTAGCATTAGCACCGTGGGCAGCAGCAACTAAACCCTGGCTTGTCCACACACTCTGTCATCCGAGTACTGCTCCCCAGCTCAGCCAACAGCGGGGCTCCCGTCCCTGGTTCTCAGGTGGCCTGTGCTGGGGCTGTTCCAGGGTCTGTGTGTGTTGTGCCTTGGTCCTGCTGATACGGTGAGACATGTATTCGCAAAGTAGTGAGCTCGGGCACTTGGAGGTTCTGTGGGAGATTTCCGGGGAGACGATAGCCCTGCCCTCCAAAATGGGAGAGGGTTCCCAGAGGTATACGTGTGGATTCCAGAGAAGCGGATCCAGGATGGGCTGACGGCAGGGCTGTCCAGAGTCCCAGCTGCGAGGGGTGGGCTTTGCCCAGTGATGGACGCTGGTGACCCCGCTGACCAACTCCGCAGAGCCTGGCCCTCCGTGCAGAAAGTTTGGGAGCAGGCATTGCTGCCCAGAGCACGTCGTCATGTCATGTGCTCCTAGGAGGGGGAGTGAGTCACCGATACCTTTCCCCTTTTGCCCAGGCAGCTGATTAGCACATTCCTGGGCCTGGGATTGCTGGGAGGTGGCGGTTGGAGTCCCAGACCAGGCAGGGCTGGTGGATTAGCAAGGTAACTTTGCGGGCTCTGGGGTAGGCAGTCAGGGCTTAACAGCCTAGGGCGTCCCAATCTCTCTCTTCCTCTTTCCAGGTGGTAGGAAGCGATTGGCCTGGAACCTAAAAAGCAGCTGCTGGGGCTGTGTACTGGACCCTCAAGATCTGGCTTCGGCATCTGCTGGGAGGCGGCCGAGTGGGCCTGTGCAGACTCCCCTCCAGGCCCCTGGCTTGTTTTCTACTGGAGGCAGACCTCTGGTAGTTGAGTCTCCTTGGACTTTTCAAAGTGAGCGTTCTCCATTAACTGTTTCGGATTGCTTCATTTCTCCAGAAAGCAGAATGTTCAAGTTGTGCAAACCAGGTCACTTGACAAGTTCACATGGGCAGAGGCTCAGGGACAAAGCTGTGTAAATACAGGTTTGGTGCTGGTGTGGCTGTGGGATTAGCAGGTTAGACTGCTCACGGCTGACTTCTGCCAAAAGTTGCTACAGGCTGTGTCCATGGCTTTGAGGACGTGTTTCCCAAGTTGTCACCAGAATACCTTTCAGGCATCTGTCCCTTCTCTGATCCAAATATTCAAACAGAAACCCCAGAGCCCAGATCCTGAGCTTTCTCAGCTTGCCTCTAGCAGGATGGAGTGGGAGGGTCCTTCTTGGGGTCACTAGTAGGCCCACCCTGATGGTTTGCCCTATCTGACCAGGCTTTTGGTGGCAGCTTCTTCATCCAGAGTTCTTTCATTTGATCCTCTGAGCAGGGCAGGCAGACTGAACTTTCCACAACAGCAGAAAAGGCAATCTTCACATCAAAGGAAAGTTCTGTCTCTGTGTACAGCATGGTACTCTGTCTCTGGGCTTCATGTAAACATGCTGATAGAAACTGTACCTGCTCGTAAGTGACACAAGTGATCAAGAGCTGGGATCAGCCAGCACTACACTCTATGCCGGAAATGCAGGAGCCCTGGGAACCACCCCTCCCTTGGGGCCCCGCAGGGCGTGGGCCGGGTGGAGTTTCCCAGGGAACGTCAGCAGCAGAGGCAGGAAAAGAAACCCCATCAGGGCAGTGCAGTTTTCTGCAGCATTTGGCCCAGGTCTTTGCACCTGGAGTGTTGATGAATTTGTTGATTTTGCTGGAAAGAGATCAACATGGTGGTGCAAGGGCTTCTCATAACCAAGGTCCTGCCCACCACGAGACTGCTGGCCCATCTCCAGCATCCAGGTCTTTAATGACTGCCTGGAGGATCTTGCCAGCATTAGGGGCCAAACTGCGCCCCTCAATATTTATATGCTGAAGTGTTAACTCCCAGTACTCCAGCATGTGACCTTATTTGGAAATGGAGTCGCTGCAGATGTAACTGGTTAAGATGAGGTCAAACTGGAGTAGGGTGGGCCCTACTTCCTGGACACCAGTAGGCTGGTGTCCTTATTAAAAGGAGAAATTTGGACTTCCCTGGTGGTCCAGTGGTTAAGAAGCTGCCTCCCAATACAGGAGACACAGGTTCAACCCCTGCTCTGGGAAGAGTTCATACACAGAGGGGAAAATAAGCCCTGTGAGTCACAACTACCGAGCCTATGCGCTCTAGAGCCCATGGTCTGCAACGAGAAGCCTCTGCAATGACAAGCCTGAACACCACAATGAACAGTAGTCGTTGCTCACCGCAACTAGAGAAAGCCAGCGAGCAGCAGAGACCCAGTGAAGCCACAAATACATAAATAAAACTTAAAAATACAGGGAAACTTTAAAAAAAATAATATCTGGCTGCACCGGGTCTTCATTGTGGCACGTGATATCTTCTCTTTCCTTGCAGCATGAAGGATCTTTCCTCTCGGCATGTGGGATCTAATTCCCTGACCAGGGATGAACCCAGTCACCTGCATTGGGAGAGGGGAGTCTTAGCCACGGGACCACCGGGGAAGTTGTGCATTTTGACTCTTAATCTCGGAGGTTTCCAAGCAGAAGGGCAGTGCCACTGAAGCCCACGTTTTGGGAAAACTGCCCTGAGAGTGATACAATCCATGATAGAAAGTGACAAATGAGGTGCCTCATTAGCACAGTAGGTAGCGCGTCAGTCTCATAGAAAGTGACAAATGACACGGAGATGGGTTGGGCTGGGCCTTCTTCTGTACAGCCTCTCCTGGGCTTCCTCAGGTGTGGGCCATCCCCTCGCCTTCCCAGTGGGCAGAGGTAGCTGTACTTATCATGTATCATCCCCTTCTCCCCAAGTTCTCAGGACGGAGGGAGACCCTGGTCCTCATGACCTTGATTATCTGTCCGCCTTGCTTATGGGCCTTGCCCTTCTAGTGCCTCTCCTGCCCTCTGTCAAGCACCTTCGAGGTCCAGTTGTGGGGCAGGGAGCAGTGGCCAGGAAGGATCTGACCCCTTTGGCCAGGCACAGCGACAGGTGGGCTGAAAGATGAACCACTAAACATGATCCTGAGGGCAGGGCTGGAGCGGCTCAGTTTCAGCCCCTCGGGTGCGAGCATGACTGCGCAGCTTTATATAGCTCTGCCGGCCCTATATAAGAAGGTGCCCTGGCCAACGGGAGCAGGGAGAGCACTGTGGTGGCGGTGCTGGAGGTCACCGTCAGTCAGAAGAGCCTGCACACGGTTCAGGTCCGTGCACCTTCCTTCCCCGAGCAGGAGGGTCCCCACAGGGGTGGCCCAAACCATAGCTGCCAGGATGCCCAGCAGAACAGCCCGCTATGCCCGCTACAGCCCAAGGCAGCGGCGCCGGAGGCTCCTGGCTGATCGCAGCGTGCGCTTCCCTAATGACGTCCTGTTCTTGGACCATATCCGCCAGGGCGACCTGGAGCAGGTGGGGCGCTTCATCCGGACTCGGAAAGTCTCTCTGGACACCATCTACCCCTCGGGTGAGTGCTATTAGGGCCGGTGAGGCTCTGTGGGGTGGCAGGGGAAGGCCTGAGCCTTGACCCCTCCTGTCCTATCCAGGCCTGGCGGCCCTTCATGAAGCAGTGCTTTCTGGAAACCTCGAGTGTGTGAAGCTGCTAGTCAAATATGGGGCAGACATTCATCAGCGAGACGAGACAGGCTGGACACCCCTGCACATCGCCTGCAGCGACGGATACCCTGATATAGCCAGGTGAGAGGGTGGCCTCCAGGACGTAGTTCCCCAAAAGGTGGCCCTGCTAGTATAGCTAAAAACCCTAAGGGCTTCTGGAATCTCCTTTCTGCCCTGTTGCCTCCCAAGAGCAAACTGCAAAAGTTAGCGAAGCTTCCAAAGGGTCGGCTTCTTTCTCCTCACCTCACCTGGAAAGAGAAAAAACAGGTAGATCTCAGAACTGCACGCTGCTACCCTCAGGCAGGGGTGAGCATTCTCCAGGCCACATTCCCTCCTCAACCAGGGCTGCCCTTTGCACCCCAGGTACCTCATTTCCCTGGGGGCAGACAGAGAAGCGGCGAACGACGATGGAGATCTGCCTTCAGACCTCATTGACCCGGAATTCAAAGACTTGGTGGAGCTATTCAAAGGGACTAAGATGGACTGAGCCCAGCCCTGCCCTCCCAAGGCGCTAGCTCTGCCTGGAGAAGTCAGGTGCCCATCTCCCCCTGATGCCAGGAGTGCCCCACCAGCGGGGCTATGGGCCGGCCAGACTGGCCAGGATCCCACACCTGGGCAAAACCCCTCCCCTCTCCCAACCGCGGCCTGGCTTTTTCTTGGGGTGAACTTTTTTTTTTTTATTGCTATACTTTTTACTTTTTCAATAAACGTTATTCCCAAGCCCGTGGTGATGGCCTGATTACTGGGGACCGTCCTGTCCCAGTCTTTCGGCTCCGGTTGCTCCGGTGGTCAGCGGACAACCGCCGTCCACTCTGGTCTGGGGATCGGGCAGTGTCGGAGCAAGGAGCTAGTCTCGTGGCTCCCGACCGCCGGTCCATGCCGTCCATCGATCCCGCTACTCCCAGGCCCTGTCTGTCCCAGAACCCCGACCCCGCTGACCCAGGAGACTGTCCTCGGCATCCCTCGTCCCCGGCTGGCACGAACTCCAAGAACACCTCAGACCCCAGCCTCTCAGACCCAGGCCTCAGTCTCCGCCCCTCCCCGCGCCGGCGGTCACGTGACCTGCGTCAGTGCGCGTGCGCGGCGGCGACGCGTCACTTCCGGCCGGGCCCCTGGCAGCGGCGGCGGCGGCCGAGAGGGCGAGGTGAGGCGGTAGCGGCGGGGGCGGGGCGGGGCGGGCGCGGCCCGGACCCGCCCTGGCGCGGCGGCCGCGAGGGGAGGGCCCCGGGCTGGGTCGCGGGGTTCCCGGCCCGCCGCGGCGGAGGCTAGGGAAGGGCGCCGCGAGGCGGGGCGGGGCAAGGGGCTCAGAGGGAGTAGCGGGCCGCCGTTCTCCGTCGCTGAAGCTGCCGCCTCCTCGTCGTCCGGGGAGCAGCCCTGACGATGCTTCCTGACCGCGAAGCGCGGCCGGCCGGGCTCCCGCGGTTCGCCCTCCATCGCCGTCCCGCGTGTCCTACGCTCCTGGTGTCCGAGCTGGGCGAATCAGTGTCAGGGGAGGGAAGGGGGTAAGAGGCTGCCAGTCCTCGGGGAGCTCACCGGAACCCCGGGGGATGCCGGGGTGGGCGGGGATCGCCATGGGGAGGCCGCGAACGGAGCGACCCAGGTTTGTGAGAAACTTCGGGTAACGCGGAGGCGCACAAGTCGTGTCCCCCACCTACCTCCTAGGAAGACTTCCCAGAGAAGATGGTCATGAGCCAGGCCCCCAGGGCCAGGGCAATGATTTTGGGCAGATAGGACATTTTGAGCAAAAGCCTTTGAGGTGTCAGGAGGAGTGTCCAGAGCTTTTAGAGAGCCGTGCGGGGAGGGAGGGGGGAGGCGCCAAGTCTTGAAGGAAGAGGCTTGATTTGGGGTGAGTGGAAGGGCTGGCGAGATTTCCAAGTGAGGAAGGAGGGGAATGCATACATTGGGGTTTGTTGCTTGGGAGGGAAGCTGCTGCTGTCACCAAGAATAGAGGGAGAGGGGTAGTGCAGTGCTTAGAGGCTTCGCCTGGGGGTCTTCAAGGGTTGCCAAGCCCATTTGGCATCTAAAACAGCAGTGTCCTGCTGGTACTTGCTTGAGTGGTAGATTGCTTTCTAAAAGTCTCATTGGTAGAAACTGGGCTGTTGAGATCCCCAGAGACACAGAATATGAAGGGGAAATGGAGTCTTGAGAAAATTTGAGTACCTACCAAAAATTTTAAAGGAACACAGAGTGGCTGCAATTGCATCATTGATTCTTAACTCCGGAATATCCATTGTCACTTTTCCAGACAACAGAATATCAGCTCACCGCCTGTCTTTAGACATATGGCTGTGTGGGGGGATAGAGTTCGAGACTGGCAGTCTGGAGACTGGGCTTTGGGCTCCCTTCCCGGCATTCCTCCTCCCTGGAGGTCTCTGAAACCCTTTTTTCCCCCATGAAAGAACAAGGCGCTACATAGATCCATCCAGGAAGAGTCCTTCCCTGTCTCTAAGCATAACCACATTGGTGCCAGAGGTCTGGAACCTGCCAGGGGCACAAGCGAAGGCAGAGGCAGTCTCTGGGGTGCTCAGGGCAGCTCAGTCCTAGCCTAGCCCTGATTTCTGTGGCCTGGGAGGCCGAGAGGTTGGGATGTCTTGGGGCGCAGACCCCACTCTGCTGAATGGCAGGTTGCTTCATCCGCTAAACCTCCAGAATGGGGTTTATCGGTGTTCTCGCTGGCTCAGTGCGATGGCTCCTGCACAGTTGGCCCCCGGCTGCTGCCCCTCCACAGTGTCATGTTTGTGTGTCTCCACCATGCCTGAGGAAACTCTCTGCATTCAGTTTGCCCAAGGCTGTCCTGGCTCACACATCGTAGTCAAGAGCAGCCCTTTTACTCTCAGAAATGCCCAGTTGGATGATGCATTCCTTCTATGATTTCCCTGTCCACTGTCTTGTTGGATAAGCAGCCACAGAGATCTTGTTTGAGGTTGTGACTTCATGTGGCTGTATTTGGGTCCCTTTGAGCAGGAAGGCCTAGTGAACATTCTTGGGGGTTGTTTTGGCTCAGATGGAGATTCCACGGCCCATAGAGGGAAGAGACCTGCCCAGGGGTGACAGAGCAGCGATGGATGACCCCCAGTCACAGAGTGGTCCTGGACCCTGCTGGGTGCTGAGCATGCAGCCCACTGGCTGCTATGGGCTAGGCTGTTGTGGACAACAGTCAAGGCCTGTGGAGCATACCGGGGGACTTTGTATGGTTCTCTGTGACTGGCACCAGCAGAGGTGGCTCTGTGGCTCGGACTGTGTTTGGGATGGGCTGGGGGCCCAGTAGCTGGTGACACCCACACCTGGTGAATTAGATTGTGGCCAGACTAAGGGCGTGATGGCAGTAGAAGGCCCTGGTAGTGTCTGGGTGGGGAGTGACTTGGGTGGGGAGAGGTTTTGGGAAGATCATGCTGGCATCATGTGAACCAAGGATGGAGGAGGGTAGTGCAGGGTGCTGTCCCGTCATGGGTTGGAGAGTGAGCAGTGGGTGTCGGACCAGGGGTGGGTGGGAATGGGAAGAAGTAACTGAAGAGTACATACACGTAGGGGGAGGCTTGGGATCTGTGGGCTGAGGGGAAGCTCAGCATCATTAGATCTGAGACCTCAGTAGTGTAAGCTGGGCCTCACAAGCTCCACCGAGTATGAAAAAAATGGTGCTAACCTTTGTGCTGGCGATTGCCAGATACAACCCGATTTCAAAGCTATTAAAAGGATAAAAAAGTTTCTCAGAGTTGATGGGATGTAGTATATGTAGTGAGGTTTTGAGCTCCAGTCTTCAGGAAATAATTGTCCCTGATAATCATGGTAAACAAAAGTCGGAAAGCAAACAAGAGGAGGGAGATGTTTGCAGAAGTGGATGCTTCCTCCCCACTGGCCAGATGGACTGGAAACTCCAACCTCAGGGGACTCTCGTGGCCTACTGGGCCTTTTTAGGTGTCCCTGGCGCTTTTCCAGGCGTGCCATTCTCCCCAGTCTGCTGGTCGCCTGGCTCCTCTGCAGTCGCCTCTGTAGAGGCCCTGCTCAGCACTTTCCCCAGACAGTAAATGTGCTCGAGTTTCCCTTTGCTTCACCACACACACCACTGTCAGCCCAGGCCTTGTGCCTCTTTTCACAACTGATTGTCAGGGACAGGCAGTCTTAGCTGATGGTCCCACTTCCTCCCCTCACTCCACTGAGCCCCGTCATGGTAGGTCGTTGATTTTGTCATGGCGGCTCAGTGGTCAGCTCTCCGCCCTGCCTTCCTTGAGTCCAACTGCCCTTTTAGACACCTTCTCCCTGACCTTGTTTTGTCTCTTGTCCACGCCTTGCAGCTCGGCCCTCTCCGCTGGACAGCCGTGTGTCCCCAGGCTTCTGTTTTTAGCATCAGTGGTATGATTCTCCCGCCGTTGCCATGGCTCATACTTGTAGCTGTCACCTTCCAAGGCGGAAACAGGCCCAGTGTACATGGGCCCCTTTCAGTGACTCTCCCTCGGCACAGACAAGTGCTGTTTCTCTGGTTGCTCCTGTGCACCTCTCGGTAGCCACCAGGCCCTTTCCTTTGGGTACATCCTGGAACTGGAATGGCTGTCACGGGGCATGCGTATTTGTTAGATTTTTCCCGGAAATTTCCTTTGGGGTCAGCATGGGGGGCCCACCTTCTTGGAGGAGCTGCAGGAGGTGATGAAGGTGAGCGAGTGCAGCTCACTGTCCCTCTGTCGTCAGGGTAGCAGCAGGTCCTGGCCCCGCAGGAAGCTGCTGGTACACTCAGGTGAAGCCTTGGTGTCCCTGCATCCCACAGGAGGCAGGGTATCCACGGGGGCGGGGCAGGGCCAGCCCGAGGTCCTAAGGAGAAAGGCCCCTGGAGGGAGGCCGAGCTGCTGGGAGAAGACGGAGGACGTGGGGGTTCCTCACAAGTAGGAACCAGCTGGTAGGACACAGGCCATTAAAGACGGACCTGGTTGGGTGTGACCTCCCCCATTGAGAGGAGGCAGACAGTCTGACTCCTTTTTAAAAAGTCCTTTTATTCATTCTTTAAGTCCTGAGGACATGAGAGCCTGCGGGTGTCTTGCCCCTGGCCAGGGTACTTCCTGGCTGCTCTGTCCAGAGCACCAGAAACCTTATTAGCTCAAGTAGCATATCCGTGTGGACAGGTGCCCAGTGACAGGTACACAGCTCCACGGCTCATGGGGGATTCTAGCCTGTGGTCAGGAAGCGTGGCCGGTGGGGGCAACAAGGGGTGGGTTCCCACTGTGGAGACCAAATGCTCCAGGGGCCTGGGGTCCAGGCCTTGGGAATGCAGACTAAGGGGAGCAGGTGACGTGCTCAGAGAACCCCAGAGCCATGGATGCATGTGCGTGTGTGCAGTTGGGGCAACGGGAGCTGGAAGGGGTTGGCCTCTGAGTTAGGCCTGAGACTGAATGGGGCCCTGGACCTAAGTCAGGCACCCACAAAGGCCAGGCAGCTCTCAGGCTGTGACCAGAGGAGGCCAAACCCAGGCTGCCCTGGAAAGAAGAGGCCCTGGAGATGGACAAAGCTGGGAAGGCAGGTACCCTGAAGACGTGGCCACCGAGGTCTGAGAGGACAGACTGCAGGAGGGCTGAAGGGGCCTGGGCAGGGGATGGCTGATCTCCAGGCGCCTCCCTCCTGTTGCTTAATTGAAGCCTCTTACCTCATTGTGCTGCCAATAGCCCCTTGAGATGTGAGTGTTCTTGAGCCCCTTCAGTTTCCCCAGGGCACCCTCAGGCCAGAGAGGGCATTCCCTCTTTGCTCTGGTGTCTGTGGGACTGGCACCTGGACAGGAGAATCATAGGCAGTGAGATCCCTTGAGTCCAGAGAAAGGAGAAGTCACTTTGTGAGGAGCAGGGCCTCTCTCCTGGTAGGGCATAGGCTTCGATGTGCCCTTCGGAAGCTGGCTTTATGCTTTGTTGTTGCTACCTCAGTTTGTAGGCTGTTTCACCTGTGCAGATTTTTTTCCCCTAGCTGTGATGTGCAGCATGTGTGATCTCAGTTCCCCTACCAGGGATCAAACGTACGGCCTTTGCAATGGGAGCACAGTGTCTTAACCCCTGGACCACTAGGGAAGTCCCCCTGTGCAGGTGTTTAAATGCCAAAGGAGCCAGAGAGGAAGTATCCACTGGGTCTCATCTTCCAGGCTCTTCAGGAGGGGCTGTGGCTACACGCTCTGAGCATTCTGGGGCCCCCAGGCTCCAGGGGCTGGGGAGGGGAGGCGCTTGTGCTCACAGGCCGTTCCCAGGCGTCCCCCTTTCCCCAGCACCTGGGGTTGGTGTACTCTGGGGCAAGGCCAGGCCTGGGACTAGCCCTGTGCAACTAGCTTCCTCACCCTGCGGTGTGTGTCCTCAGCCAGAGAGGGGACTTTGTCCAATTGGGCAGTTTGAGAGTGAGTCTAAAAATAGACCCCCATCCAGGGCTGTCTGGTTCCTGGGCTGAGAGAGCCTGTAAACAGGACACACCCCAGAGTCTCGGTCACCAGGATTGACCTGATGGCTTCCTCCAGGTTCACAGTCCTCCCCCAGCCCTCCTGTAAGCCAGGCAGGCACTTTTCCCACTGGGAAGCATATCCCCATTTTACAGATAGGAAACAGAGGCTCAGTGGAAACAAGATACTAGGCCCTGCAGGCCATGAGGGCACTGGACGACTACAGGCCTTTCCTGCGGCTCTGCACGCTGTCAGGAGTGGTGTTCTGAGACTTGAACTGGGAATATCAACGGGGCTTCCTGACCCTGGGGTAGGTGCCCCCTGGGCCACAGTGGTTCAAATGTGGGGTCCACTTGGAGCTCAAGCTGCTCCGACTCATGCCTGTTGGCGACCCCTGGCTGCATTTGGCTAATGGTACTGTACCCTTAGCCAGCTGGATTGTGGCTCGACCCTGTCTCCTGGAAGGCAGGGAGATCACAGCTAAAGGGAAGAGGCAAATGCCCCCCGCCTTTCCCACCCCTGGACACCTTCTGGAGAGGGTGGCAAGGTGGCCTTCATCCCACCCCTATGTCGTGGGCCTTCCCTTCCAGAGGCCGAGGGGATCCGGCAGTGGAGTGGGAGGACCAGACACCCCAGCGATGACCAGGTGGGTCTTAGGTAGTAGAATGACCTCCAGGTGTGGGGGGGCCCTGCCCTGTAGCCCCTCCTCACGGGCCGGGCTCCCCCCAGTTCCCCCGTCTCCAGAGTCGTCTACAACGGCAAGAGGAACAGTAGCCCCCGCTCTCCCCCCAACAGCAGCGAGATCTTCACGCCGGCCCACGAGGAGAATGTGCGCTTCATTTATGAAGGTACGTGGGGTGTCCCCAGTCAGCCACCCTGAACCTCTTCTGCCCTGCACTCCTTTGGGGTGTGGAGACCTGTTCTGGTCACAGGTGTGCCTGGTCAGCACTGTGGTGTTCCTGACAGGCAGCACCCCAGAAGAGGCAATGTTTGGAGTCAGTGGTGTTTGCTTGGGAAGAGGGGGGCCGTGGAAGATGGCGCACCCTGGGGAACCTGGGGTGTCTTGGGAGTGGTGTGGTGGAGGTGTGAGCACGTGTGCACAGCATTTGTGCTGGGGTGGGGGACAGGACGTGGGAAAGATGGGGCGCCCACCTGGAGGAAGTGTTGTACTCTAGTGGGTCTCATATGCCTCTGTGACTGCAGCTCTGGTCATGGTACCATGAGGCCGAAAGGGGCATGGCTTGGGCAGGGCTCCTCGAGGGAGGAGGGTGTGTTGAGGACAAGTTCAGGTTAAGAGCAGGCTGGACTCAGGAGCCAGAAACTGTTGAAGTGGGAGTTTGGGCACGGGGGGCCTGTGGGGCCACTTGGAGGGGAGGGACGGCAGGAGCTGGTGCCATCTGCTTGGACACTGTTGGGGCCAGATTGCAGGCCCGAGGGTCGGGGCCCTGACCACCCCTGCTTCCTGCAGCCTGGCAGGGTGTGGAGCGGGACCTGCGCAGCCAGATGTCGGGCAGCGAGCGGGGCCTGGTGGAGGAGTACGTGGAGAAGGTCCCTAACCCCAGCCTGAAGAGTAAGTGGGGCTGCCCTGGGCGTGAGGGGCCGGCTAGGGGGCAGGAAGGCCCACCTGCCTGCTGCTTCCAAGACAGCGTGGTTGGGTGGCCTGGATCCCAGGGCTTTCAGAGGCAAGGGCAGGACAAGGGACAGACCCTGCCTCTCCGCCCGTACCCACCACTGACCATTCTGCCCCTTGGCAGCCTTCAAGCCCATCGACCTGAGTGACCTGAAGCGCCGGAACACGCAGGACGCCAAGAAGTCCTAAAGTGCGCCAGTGCCCCTCCCCTGGCCTCCGGGAGATCTGGGTGCAGCCTGCCACTGGCCGCCGCCTCTCCTGTGGGCTCAGCTCCTGGGAGGGGGAGGGGGCCTTGCTCCCAGTGGGCCGAAAATCCCAGGACCAGGACAGGCATGATTGATGGCCAAGGCCTGCCCCTCCTCCCCGAGCCTTTCCTTTCCTCTTGGGGGATCTCAGGTTACCCCCGTCCCTAGGAGGGCCTCGGCCCTGCCAGCCCGTGCCCCCCAGGCCTGGCTGGACCTTTGGAGCTGCTGGTCCTGCCTGCCCCCCAGGGCCCTGACCCTGATTCTTACCACCTTCTCCTGCCCCCACCTCCCAACCCCTGGCTACTTCCAGGATCAGGAGGGAGATGAGGGGCCCTTTGTTGTCTCCTGTGCTGTGGGACTGGGCTGGTTTTGTCCTGAAGTGGCCAGGAGCCAAGACAGGGTGGTCCCACCCACACCCAGCATGGGTCCCTCACCGACCCCTGCTGCATCTGTGGCCTGGGCACCGGGAGCGTCTGACCCCTCCACCTCACTGTCCAGCCTGACCCCTTCCTTCCCTGTCAGCTTCAGGATGATACCAGCTCTCCGGGCCTGGCACACTGCTGGGTGCCCCCTCCACTGGTTCTAGGCAGCCAGGTCTGGCCCACCTTTGGGAGGGGGCGTGGGGCTGGCCTGAGCTGGCGAGGCTACCCAGTGGGTCCTGCTCTGTGTGGTGAGTTGGGAGGGTCTTCAGGGCCATGTTTTTCTTCCTGTGCCCTCCAGATCCAAGTGTCTGACTGGAACCTGAGCACCAGTAAATAAAGGTGGGGTGGCATTGGCTTGGCAACTTGGTCTGTGAGGCCCCTGTTTTTCTCGGCTGCCCACACGGGGCTGGAAGTCTAAGGCCCAGAAGTTCCTCTGATCCCTGGGCTCCACCAGGGGACTTGGGCTTCTGGAGGGCAGTGGGAGGTGGAGGTGGGGGCCCTGAAGGTAACACATCTCTTGGCAGCACTGGGCCCTTGGGGGGTGGCTGCTGGACTTGGAGAGCCCCAGTGCACTTGACCTTCAGGCCTGGACGTAGCCCTGGCGGAGAAGCCAAACTGGAATTTATTTCGGGAGCAGCCTTTCCTGTTAGAGTATTCTGGGGCCCCAGCGGCCCCACAGGTGGCTCTGGGAGACGTCTTCTCCTGGAGGGGGTTCCCCGGGGATGAGGGTACAGGAAGGATGGTTCATGCAATAAGCAGCAGTCAGTGGGCGTTGGCTGGTGCCAGGCCCTGAGCCAAGTTCCTGTAACCACACAGGCCTGTTTGGTCCCCAGGGACCTATGGGGCATCCTGCCAAGGGTTTGACTGCCTGCTGGGCTGGGTCACCCACACAGCCCCCCTGTCTGTGGCTGGAAGGAGGTGGGCGTGGCCTGGCTGGGCTTCCGGGCCCTGTGGTCAGAGGCTCAGTGGGCACACGGGCACACGTACCCTCCACCCAACATGTCAGAGACCACTGAGGATGGGGTGATGGTTGGCCAGCAGAGATCCCTTGTTGGGGAAGGGGAGGGGTGGGCCTGAACCCAGCTAAGCCACTGCTGCACGTGTGGCATTGAGCAAGGTGCTGGGTCTCGCAGCCTCAGTTTCCTGAAGTGGAGGTTAGCACCTTCCTCTGGGTACGCTGCCAAGTTTTAGGGCCTGCCGCCGCTACAGTCACCTCATGGATGCTCGACAGGACACTCGACCCATAAGACTTCAGGAGCCTGGATGTCTGCCTTCTCGCAGCCACGGTCCTGGCCTTGCTGTGAACTCTGGGGCATGTAACACTGCTGTCCTGCCTCAGTTTCCCATTTAAAGTGAGAGTTTGGGCTGTGGTGCCTGGAAGGCCTCCCCCTGAAGGGGTGTTCAGGCCCCCTGGCAGCACACTGGAAAAATCTAATAAGTTGGTTGGTTAAAAATTGACTTGAAGCTTTGCGCAGTGGCAGTATCGTAGCCAATGAAGTTTATCCGAGGCGCGATTATTGCTAATTGGAAAAAAAAAAAAAAAAAATTGATTTTGCTCCCAGCCCTCTCTGGGTCATTCCTCCCTCCTGTGTGGTTGGAAAGTGGGAATGGTGGCACACCGGGCCCCCAGCATCTGGGTCTCCTCTGTCTACGACCACCCTGGCCACACCTGCTAGCACTGATACTTGCCCCTGTGTGTGTGGGGGCCCATGGGACAACTCTCAAGGCCTTTTCATTCTTGCTGTCCCTGCCAACTTAAGATTTTCTGAGGTAGAGGCCCTAGGCCTGGAGTCTTCAGAGGTGGGAATGTGGTTAACAGGCTGTGCTGGGGTTGCAGGGGAGTGGTGATAGAATCCTCACCAGCATGGTAGGCTGGCTGGTTGACCCTGAGTGGCTGGAGACACCTTCCCTAGCCTCAGACAGTGAGGGCAGAGATGAGGGAGTGTCCTGGTGGACGGGGTACCCCACACCTCCATCACATTCTACCCTTGGCAGTGCCGTACACGTCTCTGTTTGCTTTTATTCTGTGCTGGCAACTTGGTGGGGGATGGGGTTATTACCATGACACCTCAGGGAGGGGGCGATTTTATTGCCCACATCTTCCATATGAGGGAATGGTGACCTGCTGTAGGAAACTGGCCATATCTGATTTTTAAGCTTGTTTCTAAAAATCTGAATTTAGCACGTACTTGCTGAGCATGTACTCTGAGCATGTTCATGTGTATTGAGCATAAGCAACAATTCCCCAGTGTCATACCCATATTGTAATACCCAGTCCATAGTCCCCTACTGTCGACAATAATGTATTCCTCACGGGTTATACGCTGAAAGGCCAAGTGCATCAGCTGCATCAGCTTGGTGTGTCCCTAGTACTGCCTCCTACATTTTCCCTCCATTTATGATTGAAGACTCCCTGGATACCTGATGTTGGAGTTTCCCAAATTCTGGTTTTGGCTGGTTGCATCATTGTAGTGTTTTTTTTGTTTTTTGTTTTTTTTTTTTTAATTTTTTATTTTTCAATGGGTTTTGTCATACATTGATATGAATCAGCCATAGAGTTACACGTATTCCCCATCCCGGTCCCCCATCCCACCTCCCTCTCCACCCGATTCCTCTGGGTAATATACATGTTGTTCTTTCGAAACATCCCACCCTCACCTTCTCCCACAGAGTTCAGAAGTCTGTTCTGTACTTCTGCGTCTCTTCTGCCCTGCATATAGGGCCATCGTTACCATCTTTCTAAATTCCGTATATATGTGTTAGTATACTGTAATGTTCTTTATCTTTCTGGCTTACTTCACTCTGTATAATGGGCTCCAGTTTCATCCCGCACCCTACCACCCTGCATCATTGTAGTGTTAACAGGCTCCTCTGTTCCCTGCACTTTTGTAAACTGAGGTGAGATATGATGAGTGATGGAATTCATTGGAGCAGACTTTGGGTGTAAAGGGATCGCTCTGGCTGCTGTGTTGAAAACAGGCCATAAGACTCAGGGTAGAAGTGACAAGACATGTTAGGAGGGCTACCTCTGGTGAATCGTGGAAGGAAGAAGCTGGTGAGGGGGTAACATGCCCATGCTTAATGTGGGCAGTGGAATTCGAGATGCCATTGGATGTCTTAAGTAGAGGTGCCAAGTGGAAGGTGAGTCTAGTGTAGATCTGGAGGGGCCATAGGGGTTGGAGATAAAGGTTGGGAGTAATTTTAATGTTGATGAAGAAGGGAGGAGGGTGGGTCCATGCATTCAGGGGAAAGAGGAGGAAGCAGGACAGGGGCCTGGGAGTAGTGGAGAGCAAGGTAAGAGAAAGGGCAGGCAGGGGAGGACCCGGGACTGAAGGCTGCCACGGTGTCCAGGAGGAGGCCCAGGCTGTCAGAGAGTTTGGCCAGGTGCAGCCCTCAGACTTCTCTGACTCTCACTTAGAGGCAACCACTTTCAACTTTTCTGCTGATTCTTTTGTGTTTCTGTTTTTAAATAGCATACATGAACGGTTACTTCTTACTCTTCTTACCCCCAGCCCAGCTTACTTGCATGTGTGCTCAGTCATGTCCAACTCTGCAACCCATGGACTGTAGCCCCGTCCTCTGTCCATGGGATCCTCCAGGCAGGAATACTGGAGTGGGTTGCCATTTCCTTATCCACGGGATCTTCCCGACCCAGGGATCTTCCTGACTCCAGGGATCAAACCCACTTCTCTTACTTTTCTTGCATTAGCAGGAGGATTGTTTACCACTGGCACCACACACACGTGTTTTTACCATCCACTGTACTCCCTAGTTTTTTTTCTCTCATAACTTTGGTTACATCAGTGTTGAGTATTTAAATTATGATGTCTGTGTGTGCAGAGCTGAGCCATGTGGTAAATTGTGATTTTTTTCTTTTCTGCTCAACTTTCTGTTCTTGAAGTTATTATTGCCTTCTTTTTTCATTTGCTTAGTTTTCTGTGTTCTAACACTGAAGACCTGAATTCTCCACCAGGTTATCTAAATCTTTTTTCAGTGTGTTCCGTCACTTTGATCCCCCTGAGGGTGTCTCTCCTGTAAACTTGCCCTGCTTAAGGCTGCCTCCCCTAGTGACCCACTCTGCCTGGCACACTAGTGCCATCCTGGGGATGCCCATCACTCTCCTAGGTGTGATCCTTGTTTATTATAGTCCCTCTGAGTGCTGCACACACACAAACACACATACACAGACACACACTCTGGGTAGTTCTCATGTTTTTGGGGGAAGGGCATAAGATGAAGGGCTGGGGTGGAGGTGGGAAGGGAATCAGAGATGGCGAAGGGGCAGAGAGCCTGTTCATCTTCCTGAATGCAGGGTGATGCTGTGTGAGTGCTGGGCCCTGCTTTGGAACGTGGGATCCCCCCCCTGTAGCCCCTCCACCCCACCTGCAGGACAGCCTGGTCAGAGTCTATGTTTATTGGCTGGATGAGTCCAGCCCCTGCCCGGCCTCCACCTCCACCCTTGACTTCACCAGCCTGTTCCAGTTCCCTTAGGGACAGGGACAAGGTGGAGGAGGACAAGGGCAGAGGGAGTCAGGATGGGGAGGGCTGTCAGGAGGCCCCTGGGTGAGTGGCACACCCCGAGGGCAGTCACCAACCCTGAGCTCAGCTGCCGTGAAGGGGAACTTGTGCCCTCCCTGTGCTAGCTCGTGCCCACAAGGCTTCTGGGCACGGAGGACGGGGAGGGGTGCCCCTGTGGACGGGCTCATTAGAGGCATGCTCGGGCCTGGGGAGCCTGGGACAAGAAGTGGTTGAAGCCTCAAGGTCAGGGGTCTCGGGTCCTCAGAGGTGCAGTCGACCACGCAGCCTTGCTACCCTGCAGCCCCCACCAATCACAGTAACATCTCATCCCATCTGGGCCACAGGAGAGCCCAGTCTACTGCTACTCACTTTCTGCCCTTCCCTCCCTGCAGTATCCGGTGGCAGGAGGTCAGGGTCCCCCTCAGGAGGGCCCCAGTGCCTGGGAGGTGAGTAATTCTATTTACCTTTCCTGAGAGGCCTCCTGTCCTTTCATTTGCCCCAATTAACCCAGCTTTGCCTGAGCAGCTCCAGCCCACGTGGCTGGGCGGGGACTGTGAACACCCCCTCCCCCAGGTTCCAGCAGTCACTTCCCACCAGCTCCTAGAAGCAGGGCCACCTGACTGGCCCATTTGGCTTCTGCTCTTGCCTCCCGCGGCCACTTCCTCTTTTGACAGCACCCCTGCTCCTCCCTTCTCCACACCTCCCTGCACCAGGCATCATGGCACCAGCCACAGGGGCTGCTCGTGAGGCATGACCATAGTCCTGATGCTCCTACACTTGCCTCTACCCGCTCCATCAGATGCGCTGTGCCCCAGGGGTCCACAGCTTGGACTCGGCGTGCCCACTTGACTCTGCATGAACATCAGCCCTCACTGACTACCAAGCAGGGTGCCCACCCACCACACAATGGACAACACCCTCGTGCACAGCTGTCGTGCTGGAGTAGCAAGGACTGCAGGGACTTAACTGTGAACTGACTCTGTTGGGTTGTGCCACGGTCTTAGGAAAACTGCTGTGCCTGCACTTGGGTGGTCTCGATTTCGGGCATCTCCCCACTTCAGTTGGCAAGGTGGGACTGTGATGCTGGGGTGGAGGCAGAGACCAGTAGAGGACATCCAGTTCTGGCCCCCCTCCAGTGGTGCCCTCACTGGGCCTGAGTCCAGCCCTGGCTGCGGCTTCAGCAGGGAACCAGATGGATTCATGGGTTGGTAGGACTGTGATGTCAGTGGCTCCCCCCTAGGCCATCAATGCCCTTCATTCCCTCTGCAGGCGAATAGTGACCCTCCAGGGGTGGGGGGCCAAGACTGAATGGGCACTGTCCACTCTGGCTGGGGGTGGGGGTAAACCCACCTAAACTGGGCTGGGGGCAGTACACGCTGGTGGGGCACTGCCAGCCACCACTCACTCATCCTCAAGGGTTCCAGCTCCAATTCACTGGTATGACAGGGTAGCAAGGAGAAATCTGGAGGGTGTGAGCCCACATGGGCTGTCCATGGCCACTCCCTTCTCATGGGGAAGCCCTGGGCTCAGCTGGCCCTTCTCCTCCAGCCCAGCTCTCCACCCAGGGTGTACACAGAGCTCTTTATTGTTGGAGGACACGTTTCCTTGAAAGTGGACACGCTGACCCAGGATGACAAAGGGGCACACGTTCACAGAACAGCTTTCCCACCACACTCTGTCCCCCACCCCTGGGCACAGAGCAGGTGCCCTCAGACCACCACACTGGGGAATGTGTGGACAGTGGGGTGCTGTCTTGCTTTCACACTCTAGCCTTTGTTGGACATCAGTTCCAGATTTCTGGTGATGGCCTCTCTGGGCCTCTGGAGTTCTGGGGGCTTCACTGGGGGTTTTCAGCCGATCCAGGAAGGCCACCAGCCAAGCGGGTCTCAGCAGAGGGGTCCTGGCTGGTCCCATTGCTGCCACTGCCCCCTGAAAGCAGCAGCTTCTCACTGGGGGGGCCCCTGAGGGGCCTGGTCATGTGGCTGCCGGCGTGGCGCTCCTCCTGCAGTGCTTTGCCCTCACGCCAGCGATGCCAGCGCCGCAGCAGCTCTGACTGCACCTGGGGTGGGCAGGTGGGTCGGGCCATACCCAGGGCCTAGCCCCTGCCACCCTCCCAGGATCCCCAAGCTGCCAGCTTTGAAGGGCAGTGTGGTGCCCTGGGTATGGAGCCAGGCAGGCTCTGTCACCACAGAAAGCTGGGGACATCTGGGAAGCCCCACTTTCTAGGTGCAGGGCTGAGGCTGACCCAACTTGGCAGGCCTGACACCCAGCATCCGGCAACTGAGCCCAGTAAGTGCAGGTGGACACAAGGGGCTTGCACCCCTGAGGGATAGGGTGAGGGTGTCTACACTCCCCCTGACACACACCCCATCACCTACCTCCTTGTTGAGGAAACAGTAGAGAACAGCCACCAGCAGACCCTGGAGAGAGTGGGGGGGTGGTCAGGGCTGCTCAGGGCCTGGGTTTTGGGCGGTTATGGGGTGGGAAGGCACCTGGAAGGAGCTGAGGAAGAGGTCGAAGAAGAGCTTGGCGGAGCGCAGGGTGCCCTGGGCATGCTCATCGGTCACAAAGGCGAATACCACCTCGTGGACTCCCAGCAGGGGGATGAGGGTCAGTGTGGACTTGGCCAGCCTGCAGGGGCAGAGCCTGAGCCACCTGGCCCAGGCCCTCACCAGGGCTCTGGTGCCCCACACCCACCTATACCCCCTCTGGCCCCCAGGGGTGTCCGGGTCTGTAAGCCTCCTACCCCCCCACAACCCCACACCCACCGGAATTTGTAGTCAGTATAACGCATCTGGTGGGCTCGGAGCTTGGCCACCAGGAGGTGAAGGATACGGATGAAGATGAAGAAGTTGATCTGTGTATGTGGAGGACACAGCTCAGGGCAGCCCTTGCCCCCCCCCCCCCATCCCTCCTGGAGGTGGGCCAGGCAGCCAGCCAGGCCCTGGCTTCCGGGGCCCTAGGGCTGTGGGCACCCACTCAAGGATGAGAAGCCTGGCCCGAGGCAGGGCACTGGCCTGGCAGAGTGCCAGGCCTCCCTCCCTGTCCACCCAGGCAGGATGCTGTCTGTCTCCTTGGGCTGCTGCAGGCCAATGAAGGAAGGGAGGGGCGGGGGGCAACTCCAGCAGCCTCTCAGCCCTCCCTGTGGTGCCAGCAGGTGCCCTGTTTCCTCACCAGGATGGCCAGGAAGACAGGGAAGCGCAGAATCCACCAGAAGGCCATGTTGTCATTGCTAGTCCAGCACCTACAGGGCAGGGACTGCTTGTGTCGTGGCAGCCTCCCAGCATTGCCCCGCCCCGCACCACCACCCGCCACCCCATAGATTCTATGGGATCTAATTAGTGCCTCAGGAAAAGAAGGGAGATAATTACCAATGACCTCCACCCTGAGGTACCAGGTTTGCTTACCACCCCCCACTGATGCTGGCTAGAGACCCCGAGCCACTTTCACATTCTGAAGCCACATGGCCATTCCGCACGGGGCTGGGCTCACCTCCCAGCCAGGAGAGGGGAGCCCCTCTCCAGCCCGCCCTCCAGTCAGCCAATACTCACTGGATGTTCTCAAACAGACACTTGACCACGGCCCAGGGGATGACGAACAGCATGGGGGCACCTATGGAGGGGAGAAAACAGCTCTGGTCCTAGGGCCCTGGACTGCCTGCCCTCACCCCTGACCCCCGCACACCAGTCCACTCACCCCAGCCGATGCCCAGGTAGAGGGGGAAGCAGCTCCTCTCGGGGACCGCGGCGAGGCTCAGCAGGCTGTGCAGGTACACGCCCTCCACCAGCAGCCAGCAGTAGTTGGCCACGATGCCGTACTGCATGAACACCGCGGCCACCCGGCAGCCAGCCACTGCCTGGCCACGGGGGCAGCGTGAGCACAGGTCTCCCAGCCGCCTGCCACCCCGGGGCCCGGAGGCCAAGAAACCGGGTCCAGGCACTCACCCCATCACTCAGCCAGACGCTCACGCTGATGTCGTCCCCGATCCTCTGGCTGTAGCGCGTCTTGAGCAGCGTGTCGATGACCAGCACGGAGCTGGCCTTGAGCATGAAGGACACGAACAGGTTCATGTGGATGTAGTTGCGGGTGCAGTGCAGCTTACTGTGGGCACGGCGAGTTAGTCCCTGCCCCCCTGCCCACTGTGGCCCCGCCACCCCCACCCCCGTGCAGGTCAGTGGGTGTACCTGAGGCCCAACAGGGTGGCGAGGGCCAGGAGCAGGGCCCCCAGGGACAGGGAGTAGCCCACCGTGTACATCACCTGGAAGCTGCTGTACATCTTGGCCACCTCCTTCTGCAAACGGCAGTGGCCAGTCGGGGCTGGAGGGGGCCGCCTTGCCCGACCCCACCCTAACCCCAACCCCACCCTGTAGCACCCACCGCGGGCTGACCTGCACTTCAAGCTCCTCGTTGTCCATCTGGCACTGGGAGGCGTTTCGCCACGGCTGCCCCTGAGGCCCACGCACCCACTGCCCATCGGGCCCACACCTCTTGAAGACGAGGCGGTGCTGCACTGGGAGGGGCCGGCTCTGGTCAGCGCCCCGCCCCCATGCTTGACCCCCTCGGCCAACCCCCACATCCCTCCTGCGGTTACCTTTGTGGTACCAGGGCAGGTACCAGGGGCAGGAGATGTTGGCCGTGGTGTTGGGAGGGGTGTCCGGCCAGCAGGAATATTTGTCAAAGGTTCTGTTACAGACCAGCTCTGCAGAGGCGGGGTCAGGGTTGCTCCTCAGCAGGGCCCGGCCCCCACAACCCCTGCTGCATGCTCTCTGCTCCCTGCAGTGCGTGCTGACCATCCTGCCTGCCCCGGACGCCTCTGTCCAGCCCGGTCCTGAGCTCCAGCTCTGCCTGGCCACCTCCCCTCAGATACCCTGGCGCTCACCCCAGGGGTCTCCTGTCCCCGGAGGCTGAACCCCAATTCTGTTGCCATCCTTCTGGTCCCAACACCAGCCCCCTTCCTTGCCCAGACAATGGCTTGGCTTCCCAGGCAGCTCCTCCTGCCCTAGTCTCTTTCTCTCTCTCTGCACCTGAGTGATCTTCAGAACTTGTCCAGAACACTGGGGCCCAGTCTGCCTGAGCACTCCAAATAATGGCCCATCTCCCTGCCCGTCGCCAGGCCCTATGCCCTCTGCTTGCCCCTCCCGGTTCACTTCCCCCACACATTGCCTGCTGGGCCTTGAGCTCCATGGGAGTGAAGACTGTGTCCAGGCCTCAGGTGTGGAGGGCTGGTGCCCAGCAGTAGAGGAAGGTGGTAAAGCACCCCAGTTTTGGGGCAGTTCTACCATTTCTTAGACACCCTGATCTGCAGCCCTGGGCTAGTCACTAGCTCCTCTGTGGCTCAGTTTCCTCACTTGTAAATGGGTAGGTGGGGGTTGGGGGCACAGGGCTTTCCCATGATGGGAGCACTGGACTCGGGCCGAAGGTGGGGCTCACCAGTCGGAGGGGGCAGCAGGCTCAGGTTGTGGAGACATTGGTCACCATAGAGCTTCCACTTCTCAAACAGGAAATCCATCACCTGAGAAGAGGGGGTCTGTAGCTGGCGAGGGAACAGACAGATAGACAGAGGGGACAGAGGCATCAGCACGAGGAGCAGGCAGCCTGGTGGGAGTCAGGGGCTGGGTGGGGGGCTGGCAGCACTCACCTGGCAGGCCAGTAGCAGCAGCAGGAAGAGGTGGGGGTAGCGTGGCTGGATGGGGGGCATGCCTCTGGGAAGCTGCCCCCCACATCTGGCTGGGGTTGCACAGCTGGGGCAAAGAGGTCCTCGTGGCTGCACGCTCCTCTGGGGTTACGAGTATCAGAGCAGCAGGGTCTGTGCGGTCGGGGGCAGGTTCTGGTGTGAAGAGGCGCAGCTGGTTTCTTTCATAATCAGCAGGGTGTCCTGCTCCCCTAAAACCACCCCTCCCTCGGAGTCTCCGAACACTACTGATGGAGTGGGAGCTGGGAGTGAAGTTATGCAAGAAGTGGTCACTCTGCCACTTGGGGGTTGGGGTCTGGCCCCGTGCCTGGGGGTTTGGCGCCATCACCCAAGGGGAGCTGCTTTCTCATGGCCCGTGGCTGGCTGTCTGGAGGCTGGGCCAGCCCCAGAGCCCCTCCCCTCCATGCTAGCTAAGTGATCGCTGTCCTGCCTGGTACCAAAGATGTCTGGGGGGGAAGCAGCCTCCCTAACTGCCCACCTCCTCCTTCGGCCCTCACTATCCTTCCCACTATTCTTAGTCCCTGGGAAAGTCAGCTTGGCAGGCCGGGGTAGGGTGCTGGGACCATCCATCATCACTTAGTCCCCAGGGATGCGGTTATTGAGGTGGCCCTGGGCCAGCTTCCAGCCTTGCCAGGAGCCAGGAGTGCCAGGCATATACTTAAGGTGGTCCCTGGCACAGGCATGCTCCCATGCCCAGGACTGGGGTGTCTAGGGGCTTCCTTGGGCCCCGCCTAAGACTCAAGCTGGGCTTCCTGGGTTCCCTGGGCCATAGCATGCAGGCAGCTGCAGTGTGTTCCTTTGAGATGAGCACTGCCGGGCCGCCAGGGGCTCAGACGCAGGACCGCTGCCCTCATGGTTCCTGCAGTGGGGGGGCGCGAGCTGCCTGGTCCTGGCCAGAGCCGTGCTTCAGGCATCAGCAGCCCCATCAGGCATTGTGTCGCTGCTTCCAGAGTCCGTCTTCTGCTCTACTGAATTCCACGAGGGCAAAGGGAGGGGCTGCCTCACATGAGCACCTCTAGGGCTGTGGATGGGCCCCTCCCATCAGGTACCCTGCCACAAAGTGAGCACGTGATGGACTGATGGATGGACAGATGGACAACTGACTGGCTGGAAGGCAGTGCCTGGGAGAAGCCAGGGAGGAGGTGGGGAGGAGGGGCGCAGCCTACGACTGAAGGTGGAGGGTTCCCGGACAACCCTGGATCTCAGTCTCCTCCCATCGGAGTCCAGATGGGCCCTCAGGGGGCCAGCTCACGTGGACTCTCCTGTGATTCACTCCTCACCCTTCATGGGACGCCATGGGGTGAGTCTACATGGCCTGCAGTGGGGCTCCTCACCCTGGCCCTTGGGCCAGGGTGTGGGTCAGGCCTGGTGAGGCAGGGCCCAGGAGTCACTGGTCTGTGGGCCCTGGTCTAGCTGAGGAGCCAAGGTTTAGGGCTCTCTGGAGGAGCTGGACCGGAGGGCTCTCTGAGGGAGTAGCCCCCCAGGCGGGTGGAGGACGAGGGGCGGTTCAGGTGTCCCTAGACCAAGGGGCCTTATCTCCTGATTCTTATCAAACAGCCTGCTGCCCTGCCCTTGGCCACCCAGGCCACAGAGCCTGCTGTGTGAGGAGCACCGTGCCCGGCTGCTGGAGAAGGGGAGACGGGTGGGTCGGCTCAAGGAGGCAGAGGCAGTCTGGATACCTAGAGGCTGGAGGGACGGGGGAAGCAGAGAGTGACAAAGGATGGCTGGGGCGGAGCGGACGGTGCACAGCAATCAGGGGACCTGGAGAGAAAAGATACTGCCCGATAAGCTGTCCCCGCCCAAAGGCCCTGCAGCCGGTGGTGAGGGGAGAGCGAAGTGGCGGGGCTCCTCCAGTGAAGAGCTCCAAAGCAAAATGTTGGCCCCCTCAGAGCCCAGCTAGGGGTGGGGGGAGGGCGTGGCCCAGCTGTGCCTTGACCTTCCCACCTGAAAAGTGGGAGTTCACCTTGCTGACTTCCTAGGGCTGTTAGGAGAACTCAGGGTGGGCAGGGCAACAGCTGGGCCAGTCTGCCTTCCAGGTAGGAGTCACTCAGTCTGGGAACCACAGAGAGAAGCAGAGCCCCAGGGTAGAGGGGGAGGAAGGATGGGCTGCCCTGGGGCCCCAGCCAGGGCAGGGGAGGGGGGCGATCCTCCATACCCTTTACTCTGGTCTGGCACATGGGGCTGAGAATCCTTGAAGATTCACGCCACACAGTTCAGTACCTACAGATTCCAGGCTGGGTAACCGGTTCAAGGCACCCAGGGCCCCAGGGCCCTAGGGGTCAGAGCATCAGCACCCCGCCACCAATTTAAGAGGAGATGACTGCTCTCACTAAGACTCTGATAGAAACACAAGAAGCAGCAGAAATGGATGGGGCCCCCCATGCCTTTCAGGGGAGTATGGGCAAGATTTCTAGACACCTCTCTGCATGAGGGCTGAGTACGGGATGACTTTCAGCTGTGTGCAAGGCGGAGGTCCTGCGGTCCCTGCCCTGAGCACTCAGGTGTGAGGCTGACCCCACAGGAGAGGGGGACATTGCGGGGCCCAGTTCTGGTCCTAGGACCAAGGACAAATATTAATAATTTAACTTCTCAGAGCCTCGGTTTCCTACTTGCAAAATCCTTGGCTCCTCATCACCAAAGAGTAAATGAGCTTTGCCACTTAAAGAGGAGAACAGAGTATCACGTCCAGGCCCCCTCCCTACCGTGGGGGACACTGCAACCCCAGAGGCAGACTGCCAGCCCCAGGGATAAATATTTGTTGAATGAATGAGGACTGAGACCTGGATGCGAAGGTGCCCCTCCACGCCTCCCATTGGCTGTGGCATCAGGCAGGGCTGCTGTTTTCCACCTTATTACTCTCCTGGAACAGCCCGGGAGCCGGTGGGGGATGGGGGACTAACAGCAAGGGACCAAGCCTTCTCCGTTCACCGACCTGGAGGCTCGGCTCCCTCTCTGGCCCTGGACTGCACCTGCCCAGCACAGGTAGCTCAGGATTAGACACTGATGGGGTGGGACGGAGGGCCAGCTTTCTCCCAGCCCCAGCTCACCCCCTCCTCTGTTTTCCAGCCTCCTCCACTCCACGGGCGGGGGCCGGGGGGCATGTGTTCTGTCCCCTGCCTGGCAGAACGCACCACTCCTAGGGGCTCAAAGCTCAGCCATTTCCCCAGTTTCTCTTGGGGATGTCCCAGACTCCCAGACCGGGAACTGGGGAAAAGACCCCCCCAGGATGGTTGGATCTCCACGAGGTGGGTGCTGGTCACCCCAGCTTCTGAATGGGGCCTGCCAGCTTCTGATGAGAATGGGCTTGGTGGGTGTTTGTGAAACCAGAGCAAGTGGCAGAAGGTCATGGCCCCAGGGCGAGATCAGATCACCGGCCACAGGTTGTTGACAAAGCCTGATTCCTGCCTCCTCTCCCACTCGGTGGGGGCAGGGCGGGTCTGGAAGAGGGCCAGGGTGCTATTGCCCCACCAACCCTCATCCCCCAGCACAGAAGGGTGGACAACATCCCGAGGGGTCCTCAGAGAATGCAGGTGCCCAGACATCAGGAGTCAGTAGGTTCCTGGAAGGGGCAGAAACCCTGCGGCCCCTACCTGTGAGTGGGGGCTGCCCGGTGAGGAAAGAGCAGACTGGACAATGCCCTGCCCTCTCTGAGGATCAGAGTGACAAATGTAGGCTCCCCAGATGAACGTATCAGGCTGGGCGCTATCGCCCCTCGGCCCCTCCGGGGAAACCCGGGTAACCAAGACATTGCTGGGCAGCTTTGGGGGGCAGCCGCGGCTGGAGTAAAGCAGGGCTGCCCAGCGCAGGTCCCCACGCTTCTGGGGGTGTCTCCGCGGTTCTGTGTATGCGGGGAGGGGAGAAGAGGGGGTGCTGGAGGAGGAATCGGGAGTGGAGGGGGCGGCAGGACAGAGCGCCCGGCGGCCACAGACACCCCACTTTTTTCCCCCTGGGACGCGCTCCCCCAGGAGGAGAGGACGGAGGAAGCGAGGAAGCGCCGACACACCGAGCTGCCCTCCGGGTAGTTCGGGACCAGGTTGACCCTTCCGAACTGGAAGGGCGCATCCTGGGGTTGGGAAGGGGGTGTCCGACGGATGAGGAGGGCGATACCCGGGGCCGAGTCCGCCCACCTACGAGAGGGGTGCGCGCCAGCCAGTCCCGCGCACCAGCCTTCGGCCCCTGTCCGGGAACGTGCCCTCGGGCAGGTACCAGGTGCTCACCGCGCGCTTCTCGGGTCTCTCCCTGCTCTCCGCCGTCCTCCGCGCGCTCGGGTCGGGGGCCCGCACCGCTCGCCCCCGCAGCGCTGCCTGATCAGGGTCGGCGCCGGCTCCGCGCCCGCGCCCCGCGCCAGCCACACGCGAACTTTCCGCCGGCGGCGGCGGCGGCGGCGACGCTGGGCGGCGGCGGAGGGGGAGGGAGGGGGCGGGGGCAGGAGCGGCCCGCAGGTGGAGCGGCGGCCGAGGGTCCCCGCCTGCCGCTCCGAGCCCCTGCCCGCGCCTCCGCCCTCCCGCCGCGGCCGCGGGGAGCGACTCGCCGCCCGGGAGCCCCTGCCCGACAGACCCCTCCCTGCGCGCCGGTGCGCGGACTCCTGTCCTGCGGAACTCTCCCCGAGGACGCCGCTCCGCAGACCTTCTCACTCAGAGCTCACTGGGCAGACCCCCGCCTGGGGAACCCCGGCCGGCCGATTGCAGCTCCCAGCCGGGAAAGGAGAGGTGGACGGACAGGTGGGATGCGTGGTAGACGCGCGACCAGAGATGGGGGCTGTGGCCCCCTGCCCTTTCCTCTCACTTTCTCCGCGTTCTGGGCCCTCGCCACTTTTTTCCCGGGTGCTAATTGCGGGAAGGACTGACGCTCCACTTACCCTGCAACGTGGCTTCTAGGTGACCTTTACAGCGCCCAGAGCAAGCTGGATTGGAGTGGGGGCCAAGGCCCTTCATGGGCGGAACCCACGCCAGGCAGGGAAGGGTGGCCCCTGGGATGCCTCTTTAAGCCTGGGTGTCCCAAGTCTTCTCCCTTAAGTCCCCTCCAGAGCCGTTCATCCAACAGCCCCCCACCCCACCCTCTACACCAAACCGGCTGCCCAGAGTACCTGGCCACTGCTTCTCCTGCTTCGAGAGGAGAACGCTATGCTCCTTCCCACACCTCCTCCTTCCCACATCTCTTCCTTCCTAATGCCAGATCCCAGATTCACCCTCCTGACTATGTCCTCTTCTCCCCGCCCTCCCTCGGGTCTAAAGCCAGCCAGCATCTCAGCTGCTGCTTTAGGACCCTTTTCACTTTCTCACCTGCACCCCTACACACACCCCAGTGGTCAGTCCCCAGTGAACTCAGGGGCACCAAACCACATGGACACTTTGGAGCCTCATCTTTCCTGGCATTCCAGGATCTGGGGACCCTGATGGTCATGCCCTCCTGTGGAACGTTCTCCTATGGCTATGGTTTCCAGGCTGGCATTCCCATCTCCTCTCTGCACTCTCCTCCACTTTCCTTTGGACAGTTCCCCATGTGCCACCGGGTCTCCTGGTGTTCACACTGCTAGATGCCCAGGACCACACCAGGACCCCCCTCCACTGGCCTGCTGCCATTTCCTGGATGCACTTCCTCAGCCCACCCATCAACTGGACACCCTGCAGGGATCCTGAGATTTCCAGTCATCACCAAATCCTAATTATCCCTCTCATGTTTCCCTGGAATCCACTGTCAACCACTGTCCTGGGTGCCTTCCCTGACCCACTGGGTCAGCTCTTTTTTTGATCTTTGGGGCCCTTCTCTAAATTCTACTTCTGTCTGGAGGCGGGAGGACTTTGGAACACATGGTTCTCCTCTACCCATGGCTCCCCCACCCTCCAGCCCCCAGAGCAGAGCTGCAGCTGGTCCCAGCACCGTGACATGCGCACGGGTAGTCGGTGCTTGGTAACCTGATCTCTATACACCTGCTCTGCCACTGTCTGAAGGCTCAGGATGGGGGAGTATTACTGAGGGTGCCCTCCAGACCCCCCATTCTTACCAGCCCACCTGGAAGCCTGCCCTCAGAGCAGCCTGTTTTGGTTCAGGCAGTGGCCAGAAGGCAAAGGTCAGAGGCAAAGTCTAGCTCTGCTTGTATAGGGCTGACTGTGAGTGCTGGGTGCAGGTGCTGGGGGAGGGGAGCTTTCTGAGATGGGTCCCCAAAGACCGCCATCCTCCACACTCTTCTCCCCTCCCCTGGCGCCTCTCTTCCAGTTCTCCTCCCACCTCTCTGGCAGTGGGGCACGCATACAGACCACACTGATCTGAGTAGGTGGAATCTTGCTTGTGACCTTGGTGGGCTCCTGCCTCACTGTGAGCCGGGTAACTGGCACCACTCTGGGTGTCTGTGAGGCTCAGGGCAGAAACTAGAGGTTCTTCCTAGAGGTGGGATTAACCTGAGGACCTGGGAAGGTCATTCCTGCTGTGTGATCTTCAGAGAGGCCCTCTGGACCTTATTTTCCTGAAGATGTTTCGGTTGGGTGGAGGCCCGGCAGTGTGGGGGTAGGTTCTGGGTGGCCCCAGTTGGATTCTAGCAGGAAGAGATGAGAAAGAATAAATGTAGAGTGTATGATATGGGGGTGGGGGCATACCTGAAATGTGTGGACACAGTGGGGAGCAGAAGGCAGAGGGAGGGGGAACAGATGGGGGTGAGGGCCCCCCCCCCCGGGCTGGGCCACCTTTATTTACATAACTGAATTCATAAGACATAAATAGACCAGAAACTGGGAACGAAGGGGGCTGGGCCTTCCCACGGAGTGTTGGAGGTCTGGAGACTGAGGAAGGGGCCTGTCTACCCCTGAGTCCCTGAGGGTCCTGTTGGCGCCTTGGAGATGTGCTGGTTCCCATGTGCCAGGGCAGGCGGGGGGCTGGGGGCTGCCTTCTGCAGCCTCAGAAGTGCTGTTCCGTCTGCCTGTGCTGTGGGCTCTGGAGGGCACATCAACAGAGCTCAGTTTAGGCATTTGGCTGAGTGGTATGAGCTGGTACTGCTGACAAAGCCGGCAGGGAGAATCTGACACCCCAGCCTCAAGTTCTGGGGGGGAAGATGATGATAAGTGCTCAAGAAAGAGGTGGCCTTACAAGGTGGTTTGTGGCCAGATGAGGTGGTTTGTGGCCAAATGGGATGGTTCATGGCCAGACTGGGTGGTTCTCGGTAGAAACCCAGGACAGAGGGACCCTGGATTTGGGAGCTGCAGAAAATGGGGCAGAGGGAAAAGAGATGGTGCCCCCAGAGAGACAGCTGTTAACGTCACAGGGTGGTTCCTTTCAGATCTCTTTACTGTGCCTTAATACATTGCTTTTGATAGTTTTATGTCTAGGTATTCCAGCACAGTTGGTAACACAAGCATTTCCCCATCTTCATAAGAAGTCCTCTCAACACCATGGTACATGGGCACTTAGTATTCCATTGTGTGGGTCTGTCAGACTTTACTCAACCATTCACAGGATATAGGAATCAAAAAAGGGAACAGTCCAAAGCTGTTTCAGGTATGCCCCACCCCGCCCCAGGGAATGAGCCCCAAACTGCATCCTGGTGCCTCACTCAGACATGCTTGAGAGACCGAGAACCAACAGAAGAGAGGACACTGGAGGAAACAAGAGCTAATGCAGGGACCAGAAGAAAACTTCAGACGATCTTCCTCAGATAGGGAAAGACAAGGCACCCATGCGACTAGGAGAGGGCACGTCAGAAAACAGGAGGAAAACAAAAAAGAGTCCTTGTAAGGTACAAAATAATATCTGAAAACTTAAAAATGTGGTAGAAGGATTGAAAGAAGGAGTTGAAGAAATCTCACAGAAGAAAGAACAAAAATCAGCGAGACAGAAACTGAGGGATGGTGGAGGATCCATATGGGAGGTCAGAGGGACAGAGTTTCCAAAGACCAGTGGAGGAGGAAGACCACTTTTCACTTTGTGAAAAGTAATACAAAGTTCTTCCTAGAACTTCCCTAGTGGGAAAGTCTGCCAAGTACCCAGCACAATAAAAACAGCAAACCAGCTAATGGATTAAAAAATTCAACCATGTTGCATCCTCATGAAGTTTCAAACTCATCAGAATAAAGAGAAGATATGGAAAGTTTCTAGAGTGTGAACAGAGGTCTCCTGGAGATGGGCACTGAGGGAGCCACGTTCCCAGTGACAGGATTTCTCACCTTATATCCTCTTACCAGGGCCACCATCTTCCAGGTTATGCCACAGGTTGCGAGGGCAGAATAAGGACATTTCCAGACACCAGAGGACTCTTAACTTCCCATGCAGTTCTTCTTAAGAAGCTCCAAGCTTGAGCCACCCAGCATGAAGTGGGGTGCCATCCAGTTAAGAAGACACTGGATTTTGAAAGCTTAGTATAAAAATAGAACATAAAGTGTCATGAATCGTGTGTGCTGGTACATGTTGAAGGAATCCTCTTCCCGACAAATTGGGTCAAATAAAAGGTTTTGTTGTTCAGTCACTAAATCGTGTCCAACTCTTCTGTGACCCCATGGACTGTAGCCCGCCAAGCTCCTCTGTCTATGGGTTTTCCCAGGCAAGAGTACTGGAGTGAGTTACCATTTCCTACTCCAAAGGATCTTCCCAACCCAGAGATTGAACCCATGTCTCCTGCATTGGCAGGGAGTTTCTTTACCACTGGGCCACCAGGGAAGCCTTCATTTCACCAGTTCCTTTTCCTTTTTAAATGTGGTTACAGAATGTTTGAAATGACACGTTGGTTCACCGTTGTGATGCAAAATATTTCTGTTGACCGGCACTGTCTAGAAACACCAAGAAATTCTATCAAGAAGGAAATGTAATCATAGCCCCAGGTCACCCACCGACCATTCCACCAGCAAAATTTCCACAATTAGGGTACGAATGCAGAAGGTCATGATGCCTCTGGATTGAGGGGGACAAAGGGGTCATGAGGTCCCTGGTGGGGGTCCTGGGAAGTTGGAAGGCAGCTATGCTCACCACTATACCACCAACGCATCCTGGGAAGTTGGGATAATGCTGTACAAAGCAAATCAAGACTGATCCAAACTATCGATTGAGCACCTACTATGTCCTGGATGCTGGGAGACCGAGGGAAACTGACATCTTAGGAGAGGGAGGCGGACAATACACAACCCAGCAGATCTGCATGTTCCTGCTGTGACGTCAGGTTCTGATAAAATACGGCAGATGAGGAGATAGAGTGAAGAATGTGGTTACTGTAGATATTTTCTTCTTAAAGTCCTGGATGTTCCCAGACCTTGCCTACTCCTCCCCCTAAAATTTCCACTGCTCCAAACTGGGTGTTTCTCCCTTAGTTTTCCATACTGCTGTTGCACAAATATGGAAATGATGCATGATATCTGTGGCAGGTTGTTTTTTTTCTTGTTGTTGTTGTCGAAGTATTGTTGATTTACAGCTCCATGGCTTCTTCTTAAAACACCAGCTCTGATATATCTGTTTTCCTGCTCAGAAGTATGCTTTTGGGCTGCATTTGTGCTGACCCGGGTTGGGGAGTGAGTATTTAGTTATTATTTGAGGGGATCACAATGGAGCTCTTTACTTGAACCCCCTGGACATGTAAACACCTAGGGAAAAAAACTCAACTCTCCCATTTTTGGTCTGAAATATTAAAAATAAGGACTTCCCTGATGGTCCAGTGGCTAAGACTCCATCCTCCAATGCAGGGAGTCCATGTTTGATCCCTGATCAGGGAGTTAGATCCCACATGCTGCAACTAAGCATTTGTATGCCACAACTAAAGATCTCACGTGCTGCAATGAAGATCAAAGATCCCAAGTGCTGCAGTTAAGACCCAACGTGGCCAAAAATAAATAAACAAATTTTAAAAACATTGTGGGGGGGCTACAAAAGTGTACTATAAAAATACGTATAGGACTTTTTTGTTGCCCCCAAATTCCTTCATGACACCCTGTAGTCCATCCTCCCCCTCCAGGCCCCTAGCCATCACTGACCTGATTTCTGGGCCTACGGATCTGCCTTTCCAAGAATACATATAAATAGAATATGTAGTCTTTTGTATCTGGCTTCTCATATATGGCCAAGTTTTTGAGATCCACCAGTGATACAGCCTGTAATAGTGGTTCCTTCTGTTTGTTGCTGAGTCCTGTTCCACCGGATGGGTGACCTGAGATTTTGGTTATCCATCCAGTTGGTGAACATGGATATTTGGGTTGTTCCCAGTTTGTGTGTGTGTGTGTGTGTGTGTGTGTGTTGGTTGAACTACATGGCATGAAGGGTCTCAGCTTCCTGGGACCGAACCCCCACCCCTTGGACTGGAAGCGCAGAGCCTTAATCATTGAATCATCATGGAATCTCAAGTTGTTCTCAGATTTTGGCGTTGTGAATTCGTCTCCTCTAAACGGTTGTGTGCAGATATTTATGTGGACACATGTTTTCATTGCTCCAGAGGAAGTACCTCGGGGTGGGATTGTGGTTCCCACGCCCATGTCTGACTTTATAAGAAACCTCCAAGCTCTTGTCCTGAGTGGCTTCACTATCCTGCATCTCCAATGGCCTTGAGGGAGAGCTGTCATCGCCCCGCATCCTTCTAGGCCCTCAAGTTCTTCAGGGTTTTTGAATTGTTGACTGATTTTTTTAGCCATTCCACTTCCAATGTGTTCCAATGCAAGTCCTTCACCAGATGCATGTTTTGTAAATATTCTCTCCTATTCAATGACTTGCTCTCCTACTTTCTTATTTGTTCCTCAGAGAGCAGACATTTTTTAATTTTGATGAAATCCAAGTGTCATATTTTTGTTTCAGGACTTGTGCTTTTTGTGCCCCATCTGAGACATCTTTGCTTGATCCAAGGTGGCTAAGACTTTCTCCCGTGTTGTTGTTAGGAAGAGTATTTCATGATTTTTGATGCTATAGTGAAGGATAGTTTTGTAAAATTTCTGTTTCCAGTTGCTCATTGCTACTGTATAGAAATGCAACTGATGTTGCATAGAAAAACTGATGTGTTTTCTTCTGTTAATTTTGTATCCTATGACCTTGCCAAACTCATTTATTAGTTCTACTTGTGTGTGTGGATTCCTTTCTTCCATGTTTTCTCTTTAAGATTTGTCATTTCAGCTCTTACACATTGATCTATGATTTATGGTAAGCTATCCTGGCATGTGGTGCAATGTGTTGTTTGTTTGGCAAATGCACCCAGTTGCTCCAGCTCCATTTACTGAAAAGACTGTCTTTCTTCACTGAGTTACCTCAGCACCTTTGTAAAAAACTCTCTTGACCATTACTGTGGGTCTGTTTCTGAACTCTCTTCTATTTCATTGTTCTGTATGTCCATGTGTATGTCAATACTACACTCTCTTGGTTACAGTAGCTTTGTAGCATGTCTTGAAATTGGGTACTGTGACTTCTTCAACTCTTTTAAAGATGTTTTTGTACTATATGTTCATTGCATTTTCATTTGAATATTAAAATCAGGTTGTCAACTGCTACCAAAAAAGTCTGCTAAGATTTTGATTGAGATTCAGTTGGGGAGAAAAGACATCTTAACGTTGAATCTTCCTAGCCACAAATAAGATGTATCTCTTCTTTTATTTGGGTCTTCTTTAATTTCTCTCAGCAATGTTTGATCATTTCCAGTACAGAGGTCATACAGATATTTTTTTGTTGTTGTTAGGAAGAGTATTTCATGATTTTTGATGCTATAGTGAAGGATAATTTTGTAAAATTTCTGTCTCCAGTAGCCTATTGCTACTGTATAGAAATGCAACTGATGTGTTTTCATTGGTTAATTTTGTATCCTATGACCTTGCTAAATTCATTTATTAGTTCTACTTGTGTTGTGTGTGTGGATTCCTTGGGTTTTTCTATGGAGGTGACCGTGCACTCTGTAAGAAAGGATGTTTTCTTCCTTTACAGTCTGTGTGCCTGGTTGTTTATTTTTTGGTAACTTATTGTACAGACTGTGACCTGTAGTACAATGTTGAGCAAAAGTGATCAGAGCTCATATCCCTGCTTTATCCCCAATCGCTGGGAGAAAAGCATTCAATTTTCCACCAGTAAGTATGATGTTATTTATAGGTTTTACAGAGTTGCCCTTTATCAATTTGAGAATGTTTCCATTCATTCCTAGTTTGCTGAGAGATTTTTTTCTTTTTAAATCATGAATGGATGTTGACTTTTATCAGATGTCTTTGGTTTTTTGTGAGATTTGTCTTTCTCTATTTCTGTACAGAATAATACTGATTTTCAAATATTTACCAACCTTGCATTCCTGGGATACATTTCATTTGGTCATGAAATATTCTCCTTTTTATGTACTTCTGGGTTAGATCTGCTGACATTTTATGAAGAGCTTTTGCATCTGTGTTCATTAAGGATTTTAGTGTGTAATTTTATTTTCTTATAATAAGAAAATTGTCTGGCTTTGGTATCGAGATGATGTTGGCCTCATAAAATGAGCTGGTAGGTACGCCTCCCTCTTCTGTTTTCTGGAAGTCTATATAGAATTGGTATTATTACTTCCTTAGACATTGATAGAATTCATTTCTGAAGCATCTGGGTCTAGACTGTCTTTTTTGTAGAAAGGTTTTTAACTACACATTCACTTTTTAAAATAGACATAGTGCTATTTCCCTAGATATTGCCCCATTGCTATTTGAAATTATTGTGCCGATTTTTTAGTATCTCTAGCAGGATTTAGGGTTTCCCTGGTGGATTTAAGACTTTCTTTTGTTGGAATTCCCCAGCAGTCCAGCGCTCAGGACTCTTCATTTTCAGGATGTCAGTTCCCTGACCATGGATTGAACCGCAGCCACAGCAGTGAAAGTCTAGAATCTTAACTATGAGGCCACCAGGGAACTCCTGATATTTTCTTACAATAAAGGAAAAAGGTGTTGGGTCATTGTTGGTGGAAACATGTCTGGAATGGAGTGGAGCCTTCCTCCTGGGACGGGTCTGAGTTGAGGCCCCTCCTCCCTGAGCCTCCTCCCAGGTATTCATCCTCCTTCCTTTCTGACCTGCCAGCTCCTCCTCCCCTAACCTTGACTTCAATTACAAGAGAAACTCCTACAAGTGGACTTTGCCAGCCCTGCCACTCTCTGGCCTCAGCAGTCTTCCTAGGTCCCACTGCTATGGTAGCAGGTGGTCGCTGGCCTGAGCCCCCCTCCAAGCCTGTCCATTCATACAACCATGAATCCGGTGGAGGCTGCCTCTTCTTGCCCTCCACGCAGGCCTCCTCTGCCTGTTGGACACCATGGCTGCCCTCCTGCTGCCAGGGACCACCCCACTCCAAACTCACCTCCAGTCTCCATCTGTGACCTCCAGATAAACTGAGGCTGGGGTGGCCACTGTGCACATGGGCCATGCCCAGACCCCACCTCCAGAGGGCAGGGGGTGTGCTCAAAGATGTGGGGGAGCCTGGAACAGGGAGAAACCAGGCTCACCATAACCAGCCACAGTCACCCCCAGGTCTAGATAGCCTCTAGGGCACCCAGGACATGTCCCCACTCACCGCCCATCTTCTAGGAGGGTCAGCTTACCCCTAGTGTTCACCCAGGTCCTCTGCAGGTTGGGCCCTGGGCAAATCCCCACCCACACACCCTCTTTAAAAAAAAAATTTTTTTTTAGGGTATTCTTTTATTGCTATTATTTTTTTTTATAATCTTTTTTTTTTTCTTTTTTTACCCCATGGACTGCAGCCTACCAGGCTCCTCCTTGCATGGGATTTTCCAGGCAAGAGTACTGGAGTGGGTTGTCATTGCCTTCTCAAAAAAAAAATTTTTTTTTAATTGGAATATTGTTGATTTACAATGTGGTGCTAGTTTCTGCTGTACAGAAAAATGAATCAGTTATACCTACATATATGTGCACTTTTTTAAAAGATTCTATTCCCATATAGATCTTTACAGGGCTTCTCAGGTGGTGCTAGTGGTCAAGAATCTGCCTGCCAATGCAGAAGATGCAGGAGATGCAAGTTGGGAAGATCTCCTGGAGAAGGAAATGGCAACCTGCTCCAGTATCTTGCCTGAAAAATTCCATGGACAGAGGAGCCTGGTGGGCTATAACACATGGGGTCACAAAGAAGTTGACACAACTGAGTGACTGCACACACACAGGTCTTTACAGAGTACTGAATAGAGTTCTCGGTGCAAGTTGTAGGTTCTATGTGTTCTATATATAGTAGTGTGTATATGGTCAATCCAAGTAAGTAAGTAAGTGTTAGTTGCTCAGTCATGTCCAGCTCTGTGACCCCATGGACTGTAGCCTGCCAGGCTCCTCTGTCCCTGGAATTCTCCAGGCAAGAATGCTGGGGTGGGTTGTCGTTCCCTTCTCCACGGGATCTTCCTGAGCTAGGGATTGGATCCGGGTCCCTGCACTGCAGGCAGATTCTGAGCCACCTGGGAAGCCCATCTCCCAGTTTATCCTTCCCTCCTTCCTTTCCCCCTGGTAAGGACAAGTTTGTTTTCTCCATCTCCCCCACGGCCTCTCTGAATTCTCCCTGGAGGGAGGTGGTGGGGATCTGGCCTCTTTAAGAAAAGCTAACTGAAGAAGTTGAGCCTGCCTGAGGCCGCTCAGCCAAGGTGGGGGCAGTGGAAGCCCAGAAGCCTCTGTCTTGACCAAATGGGACACTGGACCTAGAGAACAATCTCTTCAGAGGGCTGGGGTCCCTGCTCCCATTTTACAGATGAGGAGCTTGAGGCCCTGGAAGCCAAGTGGCCAGTCCAGAGTGTTCAACCTGGGCTGACTGAGGGGTGCAGTGTCCTCCCTCCCTGGCCGTCGTTCTCTCCCCAAGTGACCCCTACTCTCTAGGTCCTGGCCTATATCTTGCTGGCTGACCCTTGCCCTGAGCCACCATCAAGGTCGTCAGGCTGAGCAAAGTCACATCAGGTGCCATCCGGCGTGGCTCAATCAAATCAAACCACTTAGAGCGATGGGAGCAACAGGAAGGGGCCCCAGGGCTGCGGCCCCTGACCCAGGTGCCCAGGGTGAGGGGGGCAGACAAGCCCAGGCTCCCATCTGGGCCCTCAGGGCGGGATGCAGAGCACAGGTGAGGTGGGAATGGAGGAGGCAGGACCCAGGGGCTCCTGCAGAATGAGCCCAGGCCAAGTGGAATGGAGAAGGGGGTGACAAGGAGGCTGGAAAAGTTGAGGAGGGGTCCTGCAGGGCTGGGGGCCAGAGTGTAGGGAATGAAGCCTGAAATTTTGCTTGAGTCAGACTTGCCCCAAAGCATAAGCACTTTCAGATTGTCCTCACTTCTTCCCACCACACCATATTCTTATAACCTCGGATGGTTCCCCTTTGCCTCCAGGGCTGTGTCTCCTCCCAGTGGTGCAGGATGGTCCACCGGCTGGCCCAGCTGGTCTTCCTTAGCTAGCTTCCCCAGTCTTCTGTCACCCATTCTCCCAGCTGGCCCCAGAGCTCACCTGCAGTGACTCCTCTATGCCACGGACTTCCTACAGAAAAAATCTGATGGCTTCTCTGAGTGATGGCCTCAACCTCTGAGAGTTGGGAATTGATGGAACCCTGGAGCAAAAATGCTGGGGTTTATCCACCATTCCCATTCCTCGAGGCAGCTGGTGATGGGGTCGTGACAGCTGCTCACCTAGAGTGGACTGGCCTGAGCCACGGGTGGGCAGGGACACACTGGTTGAGCCTTGTCTCCAGCATCGGAGAGATGAGGGGGAGGAAAGAGAAGTCTTAAGGGTTGGACATCGACTGGCCTGAAGCCTCGAAGAAATCTCTGGTCAGCCAGATCCAGAGCCCTCTGTTTCCAGATGAGTTGTATCCCCCCAAATTGTGTATAATGGCAAAAAGCGAAGAGGAACTAAAGAGTCTCTTGATGAGGGTGAAGGAGGAGAGTGAAAGGGCTGACTTAAAACTAAATACTAAAAAAACTAAGATCATGTCATCCAGCCCCATTACTGCATGACAAATAGAAGCTGAAAAGGTGAAAATAGTGACAGGTTTCCTCTTCTTGGGCTTCAGAATCACTGCGGATGGTGAGTGCAGCCATGAAATCAGAAGATGATTGGTTCTTGGCAGGAAAGCAATGACAAACCTAGACAGTGTGTTGAAAAGCAGAGACATTACTCTGCTGACAAATGTCCATATAATCAAGGCTATGGTCTTCCCAGTGGTCACGTACAGTTGTGAGAGCTGGATTGGAAAGAAGGCAGAACACCAAAGAATTAATGCCTTTGAACTGTAATGCTGGAGAAGACTCCTAAAAGTCCTTTGGACAGCAAGGAGATCAAACTAGTCAATTTTAAGGGAAATCAACCCTGATTATTCACTGGAAGGACAGAACTGGACAGACTGTTGCTGAAGCTCCAGTAGTCTGGTCATCTGATGAGAACAGATGACCCATTGGAAAAGTCCCTGATGCTGGGAAAGATTGAGGGCAGAAGAAGATGGCGTCAGAGGATGAGATGGTTGGACGGCATCACTGATACAATGAACATGGAACTTGGGCAAACTCTGGGAGATAGTGAAGGACAGAGAAGCCTGGCATGCTGCAGTCCATGGGGTCAAAGAGAGTCCGACACAACAACAACAAAATATATATATTTGGCTGCACTGGGTCTTAATTGCAGCATGTGTGATCTTCAGTGTGGTGCTCAAACTCTTAGTTGTGACATGGGGGACCAGGGATTGAACCTGGGCCCTCTGCACTGGGAGTTCGGAGTCTTAGCCACTGGACCACAAGAAAGGTCTTGCAGACTGTAAGTTGATAAAACTGTTGTTTAAGCCACCCAGTTTGTCCAACCATTGTGGCAGCCCCAAGACACTCATAGAGCCATCATGCAGTACGTAGAGTCACAGCCCCTAAAGCCAGAGGGCAGGTTTGCAGGTAGTCGGGCCAAAGACTTGATTCTGGGGAGGTGTGGGGCCGCAAAGGAAAGGACATTTGTGCTTCACCATCTCCTGGGCCTATGCCAGGACCCATAGCAGAGTGTGGACCCTGCAACCCAGATCGGGTGTCAGGGTGGAAACCCTCAGCCCCGGAACTCAGACCTCCCGAAACTGCTGGCAGCAGAAGTGGCCACAAGCCTGGCTGGAGGAGACCAGCCTCCCGCTGCCCAGGCCACACAGGCGTCACCAGGTAGGTGTCTTTCCCCAGGTCCGCCTGCCTCCCCTCCAAACCCCTGACCGTCACGAGGGGCAAGTCTCGTGTGGCCTGATGATGGGCAGAGATGGATCATTTTCCAGGGAGCTGTGGCCAGGCAGGCATGTGTCAGCAGGATCCGGGAGGAGGGGAAGTGGATATTGAGGATCTAGAGGAGGTGGTGGAACTGGGCTGGGGAAGGGGAAGGTATTGATAAGGGCATTTTCCAAATCTTGGCAAGGACACCTGGACTTGGTCCTAAGATGCCGTCGGAATGGCTCCTGGGAGACTGAGGGTGACAGAGTCTGGGGAAACGAGGCGAGCTGGGGGATGTATTTGCAAGAGGATCTGCGGCTGATGGAGAACAATGAGGAAAGCCCTGGAAGGGAGCTCCCAGGCCCCCATGGCATGGCTGTCACGCCCTTAGGTCTTTGCTGGGTGCTGGCTGGACACAGTTGGCTCCTTCCTTGGGGCCAGAGCAAGATGGCAGCCAGTCTTTAATGTCCAGTCTCACAAGGGACATCCTGTCACTTTGTTACCTTCTATTAGAGGCAAGTCAAGTCTGCACTTAGTAGAGAGGACTTCATGAGGGCGTGGATGACAGGGTAGGGTCCTGGGGCAGTTAGAGGAGCCCCCTCAGGGAGTGGGGGTGGGAAGCCCATGAGGGCATCGCTTCACTTTTATCCCTTAGAAAGGTCAAGGGTGGGTGACCCTTCCCTGACACTCCAGACCCGAGCCTCGACCCAGGACAGAGGAGACCACCCAGATGTCTCCAGAGCTGCAGATGAGGGTGTTGACCCTGAGACCAAGACACGAAGGAACCATGAGGCCTCCCTGTTGGGTGGGGGCGTCCAGAGTCTTAAAGACCTAAGACACAGAGTCCTTAAAAAGTTAGACATGGAATCACCATGTGATCCAGCAAGTCCACTCCTGGGTGTATTCTCAAAAGAACTGAATATGGGGCTTGAACAGATATGTGTACATTCATGTTCATAGCATCACTATTTTTTTAAAAAAATATTTATTATTTATTTTAGCTTTTGGCTCTGCTGGGTCTTGGTTGCTGCAAGTGGGCTTTCTCTTTGTATTTTATTGTATTTTACCAGAATGAAAAAATTTTTAAGTCTTAAGATTCAGGGAGGCTCGTACACATCATACCACCCTTTTTTTTTTTTTTTTGACTCTTTTTAAAAAATTTTATTTTTTATTTATTTTTTTATTGAAGGATAATTGGTTTACAGAATATTGTTATTTTCTGTCAAACTTCAACATGAATCAGCCATAGGTATACATATATCTCCTCCCTTTTGAACCTCCCTCCCATCTCCCTTCTCATCCTGCTGCTCTAGGTTGATACAGAGCCCCTGTTTGAGTTTCCTGAGCCATACAGCAAATTCATACCCTTGTTTAATTCCGGGGCATGACTGCCGCCAGCACCAGCTGAATCACGGACAACCGTGAATTCCACCAAGCAACAAATGGGGGGGCGGGCCTAAGCACAGCAGCCCAGCAGATCAGCTCCTCCCTCAGCCTCCACTGCGTCCTGCAGGCACCCACCCAGGGAGCGTGCTTCCTGCGTCCTCATCAGAGGGGAAGTGGCGGCATGTTCCCCTGCCCTGGGGCCGTGTCTCCGCGGCTGCTGTCGCCAACTCTAATATTGGGAAACAGGAAAGATGTTTCTGGTTGTGAGTTGTTGGAAACTCAACTAGCTGGCTGGAAGGATAAATGGATGGAAAAACAAAATTCTTTAGGGTCCGGCCTGACCCTGACCCTCACCAGGGCCTGGTGGACCCTCTGGAGGGGCTGGCCTAGAGAGCCCACAGTGACCAGATCTCAAGGGATGATGGGGTCCAGGGCTGAGCCTGGACACTGGGAGCTGTTGTGGGAGGTGGGTCCCTTCCCCACCAGGGTGCAGAGATAGCTAACCACTGCTGCCACAGAGATAGCTAACCACAGAGATAGCTATCCACTGCTGCCAGGTGTGGCCCCTGCAGTGGCCCTGCGTGGCAGTGTAGGCAAGGGTGGTTAGTCCTCCAGTTCCCCCTCACTGGGGGCTCTGTGTTGGCTGCTGGGAGAGAGGGAGCCTCACCAGGGTCCTGGGCTTCCTGGTCACCCTCCTAGGGTCTGGAAAATAAAACTGTGCCCAGTTGGCTTATGTGAGGAAGGAGCTGGTCGCCACAGGGCAGAAGAGGGAGGTTGAAGGGTGAAGGGAGGATGCAAAGACCCCGGAGACCACACTGGGAACTTGACCAGGCTCCTCTCAGCACCCCTTCACTATACCCCGTGTTCAGTGCCCCCAGGGCCTACGGTAATGGCTTTCCTCTGAAGCCCTCTCTCCTCCCAACCCTCCCTTGTTCCACTGGAACCCCACCATCACAACCCCAAAATTATTCACCAAAGGCAGCCAGAGCCTTCTTTCCACACTCTGCCCCCAAGCCAGCTCGGATCAAGCCCTGCTGCAGAACCCCCACTGTCCCCAGCAACATTCAGAACAGACAGACACTCTCCACGCGACAGACTGGCCACAGTCTGGGGTCTGGTCTTGCCCCCTTCCCTCATCTTTCCCAGCCAACTCTCAGACCACACGAAATGGCTCTGTACTCTCCACCCAGTCACCTGCTGGCCCTTCCAGGCTTGATCATGGCACCATGTAAGCCGTTGTGGGTTGCCCCCCTCCCCCAATCCTGCCTGCCCCCTCCTCCATGAGTAAGGCTCTGATGTCTGAATCCTCTCTCCCATCAGCCCAATAGCCCACACTGGGCACTGGCGATGCTGGTGGATGGTCCGGCCATGGACCTGGGTCATATCCCCTCTCCCTAAGGTTGGCTGAGCTCCAGGAAGGCTGAGGGTCTGGAGGAGACCCTGTCCTGAAACCTCAGTTCTCCTCCCACCTGGGCCAGGCCGCTGCCCTCTCTCTAAAGGCGCTGGGTTTTACCCTGGGTGGATGGCTTTGATGGGATCTAGACCCTGGCATTTTGGAGTTTTGCATTAACACTTTTCTAGACCACTGCTGTTCCTGGCAAACGTTCCAGCCAGCTTCTCCTTTGGTCACCCTCCTTTCACCTTGGAAGGCAGCCTGGCAAAGGGAAGCCCCCTTAGCCCCTCCTAGGCAGCAGTCCCCCCATCATTGGGCCTCCCTACACCTCCAGCTCCGAGCCCTCTGGCCATAGTGTCACCAGGCTGCCACCCAGCGGCCACTCGGGGAGTGGACAGCTTTCCATTTGGCAACTGGCCTGCTGGGTGGACCCACCCAGGCCCAGCTGCTTCTCCCATCTATTTTCTCCCTACCTCACTCACTCATCTGTTCACTCATTCATTCACTTAGCAAACCACAGGGAGCCCAGCTGAGCCAGGTCCCGATGGACCTCATGGCTGGAAGGACACAGCCAAAGAAAATGCTCAGCCCTCCTCTCGTGGAGTTGACTTTCTAGCTGGGACACAGACGGGGTCAAACAACTGGGACTGGTGGGATGAATTGGGAGATTGGGATCGATATACATATACTGAAAGTGAAAAAGTGTGTTAGTTGCTTAGTCATCTCCAATCTTTACGACCCCATTGACTGTAGCCCGCCAGGCTCCTCTGTCCATGGAATTCTCCGGGCAAGAATACTGGAGTGGGTAGCCTTTCTCTTCTCCAGGGGATCTTCCCGACCCAGGGTTCGAAGCTGGGTCTGCTGCATTGCAGGCGATTCTTTACCATCTGAGCTACCAGGGAAGCCACAAATATACACCACCATGTGTAAAACAGTAGTGGGAACCTTCTGTATAGCCCAGGGAACTCAGCTCGGTACTCTGTGATGACCTAGAGATGTGGGATGGGGGGCGGTGGAAGGGAGGTCCAAGATGGAGGGGATATGTGTTTACATATAGCTGATTCAATCCATTGTAGAGCAGAAACTAACAACATGTAAAGCAATTATACTCCAATTAAAAAAAAAAGAGGCACTCTTTTTTGGTTTTCACGGCTCAAGGAACCATGAGCAGCAGTCTCCTGAGACACTCTCTATAAGGCAGTGCAGGAAGTCCTGTCTGGGAATAGCACAAGCACCAGAAGTGTTTGGAGACGGTGGAGCTTCAGGGCAGCATGAAGAACTATGCCCCTCAGAAGGACAAACGCTTCCCAGGCACTGTCAGGCTTAATGTCCCACTTGTGGTGTCCACTCCCCGCCCCAAATACGTGTCCTGGGGGACCAGCAGCACTGTGATAAGGCCAAGGCTTGGAAATCCCCCACGGATAGCAAGGCGCTGAAGAAACTCAAGAAGAGTAAGAAGAAACAAGAGTAAGAAACTGGTCAAGAAGCTGGCCAAGAAGTATGATCCTTTTCTGGCTTCAGGGTCTCTCTCTGATTAAGCAGATCCCACGAATCCTGACCCCAAACCTGAACAAGGCTGGTAAGTTCCCATCCTTGCTGACCCACAGTGGGAACATGGTGGCCAAAGTTGATGAAGTGAAGTCCACGATCAAGTTCCAGATGAAGAAGCTACTGTGTCTGGCAGTGGCTGTTGGCCATATGAAGATGACAGATGAGGAGCTGTGTACAACATCCACTTGGCTGTCAACTTCCTGGTGTCATTGCTCAAGAAAAGTTGGCAGCACATCAGGGCCTTGTCCATTAAAAGCACCGTGGGCAAGCCCCAGCAACCTGTAATAAGGCACAGCTTAATAAACCATACTCCACACACACAAAAAAGAGGCAAGATTGAAACTTCCATTGAATTTATGTCAGAAAATACTTGACATTGGTTGAATTACCTCACAATAAAAATCAAACCCATCACACTGAAAAAGCAAAAACAACTGGGTAGACGGCAGGTGGAATGGGGAAGGGGAAGCTCCTTCTGTCCCAGCCTCACAGATTCTACCTGTCATTCTGCCCGGGGCCACATTGTGGGCGAGAAGATGCTACTTCTGTGAGAGCAGTGGACTCCCCCCCACCCCCCTGAATGTGGCCCGAGTCAGCAGTGGACCGCATCTGTTTCCCGGGGGTCCCCCACTCCACCCAGCTTCTGCATTCCTAACTCACCTGCAAGCGCTGTCTTTTTTTTTTTTTTTTAATAAATCATTCTTTAATTTGGCTGCACTGGGTCTTCGTTGCTGCTCGTAGGCTCTCTCTAGTTGTGGCAAGTGGGGGCTACTCTTCATTGTGGTGTGTGGGTTTTAGGGCTCATGGATTTAGTTGCTCCGTGGCCTGTGGGATCTTCCTGGACCAAGATTGGAACCCATGTGCCCTGCATTGGAAGGCAGAGGACCTTAACCACTGGACCATCAGGGAAGTCCCTGTTTTGTTTTAACTGCTTTGTTGAGACGTAACTCACATACCTTGACGTATTTCTTTTCCTATTTGGAACCAGTCTGTTGTTGCATGTCCAGTTCTAACTGTTGCTTCCTGACCTGCAACGCATATAGGTTTCTCAAGAGGCAGGTCAGGTGATCTGGTATTCCCATCTCTTTCAGGATTTTCCACAGTTTATTGTGATCCACACAGTCAAAGGCTTTGGCAAAGTCAATAAAGCAGAAATAGATGTTTTTCTGGAACTCTCTTGCTTTTTTGATGATCCAGCGAATGTTGGCAATTTGATTTCTGGTTCCTCTGCCTTTTCTAAAACCAGCTTGAACATCTGGAAGTTCACGGTTCACGTATTGCTGAAGCTTCGCTTGGAGAATTTTGAGCATTACTTTACTAGCGTGTGAGATGAGTGCAATTGTGTGGCAGTTTGAGCATTCTTTGGGATTGCCTTTCTTTGGGATTGGAATGAAAACTGATTTTTTCCAGTCCTGTGGCCACTGGAAGAAACCTATATGCAGGTCAGGAAGCAACAGTTAGAACTGGACATGGAACAACAGACTGGTTCCAAATAGGAAAAGGAGTACGTCCAGGCTGTATATTGTCACTCTGCTTATTTAACTTATATGCAGAGTACATCATGAGAAATGCTGGGCTGGAAGAAGCACAAGCTGGAATCAAGTTTACTGGGAGAACTATCAATAAACTCAGATATGCAGATGACACCACCCTTATGGCAGAAAGTGAAGAGGAACTAAAAGGCCTCTTGATGAAAGTGAAAGAGGAGAGTGAAAAAGTTGGCTTAAAGCTCCACATTCAAAAAACTAAGATCACGGCATCTGGTCCCATCACTTCACGGGAAATAGATGGGGAAACAGTGGAGACAGTGTCAGACTTTATTTTATTGGGCTCCAGAATCACTGCAGATGGTGACTGCAGCCATGAAATTAAAAGACGCTTACTCCTTGGAAGGAAAGTTATGACCAACCTAGATAGCATATTAAAAAGCAGAGACATTACTTTGTCAACAAAGGTCAGTCTAGTCAAGGCTATGGTTTTTCCAGTGGTCATGTATGGATGTGAGAGTTGGAAAGAGTGAAGAAAGCTGAGTGCTGAAGAATTGATGCTTTTGAACTGTGGTGTTGGAGAAGACTCTTGAGAGTCCCTTGGACTGCAAGGAGATCCAACCAGTCCATCCTAAAGGAGATCAGTCCTGGGTGTTCATTGGAAGGACTGATGCTGAAGCTGAAACTCCAATACTTTGGCCACCTCATGTGAAGAGTTGACTCATTGGAAACGACCCTGATGCTGGGAGGGGTTGGAGGCAGGAGGAGAAGGGGATGACAGAGGATGAGATGGTTGGATGGCATCACCGACTTGATGGACATGAGTCTGAGTAAACTCTGGGAGTTGGTGATGGACAGGGAGGCGTGATGTGCTGGGATTCATTGGGTCGCAAAGAGTCGGACACGACTGAGCGACTAAACTGAACTGAACTGAATTCACATACCATATAATTCACTCATCTGAAGCGTACAGTTCAGTGGTTTTTAGTGTGTTCACAGCCATGCAGCTGTCACCACAGTTAATTTTTAGAACTTTTCATCACTTCAAAAGGAAACCTCCTGCCTTCTAGCCCCAATCCCTCAGCCCTCCTTCCCTCCCAGCCCTAGGCAAGTGCTAATAAACTCTCTGTCTCTATGAGTTTGTCTGACTCTTTTCACTGAGCTTAATGTCTTCAGGGTGTAGCTGTGTTTTAGCAGGTGTGAGGGTTTCATTCCCTTTAAAAGCTGGGTAGGTCCACCCATTGAATGGATGGACCACGATTTGTTTATCCCTTCATACACAGACGAACTTTTGGCAACTGTGATAAGGCGGCTGTGATCATCCGTTTAACAGCCTTTCACGTGGACACGTGTTTTCATTTCTCTTGGGAATAAACCCAGAGGAGGAATTGCTAGGTAACATGATAACTCTTAGGGCTTCCTTGGTGGCTCAGCTGGTAAAGAATCTGCCTGCAATGTGGGAGAATTGGGTTCAATCCCTGGGTCAGGAAGATGGGAATGGCTACCCACTCCAGTACTTTTGCCTGGAGAAATCCCTGGACAGAGGAGCCTGGCGGGCTACAGTCCTTGGGGTCTCAGAGAGTTGGACACGACTGAGTGACTTGCCACTTTCATAGCAACTCTTAGTGACTAAACAATGACAACAATGGTAACTCTATATTTAATTGATGAACTGCCAGCCCCGAGAGTCCTTTAATATCCACGCCTGACCCAGTCACAGCCCTGAGCAAGGCCCTCTAACAGTGTCTGACCTCATAGCCCAGGCCCTGTTGGCCCATCTTCTGCCCTCCACCCTCCACCCACTGGCTTCCATCCTGGGACTCAGCTCCCAGGCTCCCGCCCACTGCAGGGGTTTGGCAAGCGCTAGGTTCTCCACATGGAGCTCTCCTGCCTCCCTCCTGCTTTTCTTCAGGCCTCTCAGAATTCCTCCCAGAAACCCAGGCAGGCTCCCAGAAGTCCCTTCCTATTTTGCTTCCATGGCGTTTATGCAATTAGTTAATTAGAATCCACGTCTGGAGGCACCAGAAGGGCAAGTACTCTGTATTTTAAAGTACATAATAGATTGTGGTACTGATGACAAAACCTAATACAATTTTTTTTGTGTGGAAAAAAAAAAAGGCACACAATAGATGTTTCAAATCATTCGGTAGAATAAGAAATTCTTTTGAGCACAAGGCCATCCAGACCTATTTTAATTTCTAAATAGGATTGGGATGGACTGAGCTCCCTTTTGCCCGCATAACATACTGCAGTCCTTGGCTCTTTTCTGGTAAGAGTATTTTGGTTTCCCTTTGGGGTCTCTCTCCCCACTCTTAGTCTAGGGGAGGTTAGAAACCCAGATTTGGCCAGCCAGCCTGTCCTTGGCAGCTGAAGTTGATTCACGGAGGCAAATGGCTCAGGTGGGGGCAATGAGAAGTCACCCAGGCCTGCTCTCACTTGTCCGTGGAGACGCTGAGCTGGCACAGTGTAGCCAGGATTTGAGGAGAAACTGCCTAGGAATGAAGCCATGTGGAGGAAAGTCAGACTGAAACAGGAAGAGAGATGGATGACACACCTGGATTAAGTCATGCCTTATGTCCAGGTGAGTCAATACATTCCCCCGTGCATAAATCAGTTTGAACTGGGTTTCTGTACTACGTAATCAAAATATTCCTGATTAACGCAGGGTCTGCATGTGTGTGTGCTCAGTCACTTCAGTCGTGTCCAACTCTTTGTGACCTTATGGAGCCCACCATAAGGCAAGTACTGAAGTGGGCTGCTGTGCCTTCCTCCAGGGGCTCTTCCCAACCCAGGGATCGAACCCGAGTCTCCTGCATCGTAAGCAATTCTTTACCGCTGAGCCACCAGGGAAGCCCAGTGCAGAGTCTATAGCTCAGAAAAGTTTTGCAATCTTAGCCCATTTTCCTATCAGGTGGGTTTTTTTCTCAGTGATTTGTAAGAGCAATTAGTATATTAGGAACTTTTTTCCATATACTTTGCAAATGTTTTCTCCGGTCTATGGTGTGCATGTTTGTATTTCTTTATAGAATGTTTTGCCATGCATAATTCCAAAAATTGTTGTATGACCAAATGTCTGTCTTTCCTCCCATAATTTATGGGTTTTAATTTTACTGTATCTTTTTAAGGCAATACCCTTTATCAGATCAACAAGTTGTTCTTCTACTCCTAGGTTGCTAGACAATTTTTTAAAAATCACAAATGAGTGTTCACTTGTCTCAAGTCCTCCTTCTGCAGCTGTTTAGATGATTGTGGATTTTGTTTTCCTTTAACCTGTGATGAGAAGTACATTCATCAGTCTCCTGACATTGAAATCCCACTGTAAGCTCAATATGGTCAGAGGTCTAACATTTTTTTGTTATATAGCTGACTTCAATTTATTAACAGTTTCTTTGGGTTTTCTGCATTCACCATCAGGAATTAGATTGGTCTTTTAACTTTCATTTTGGAGTTGAGATCATGCTAGCCTTCCATGATTTTTTTTTAAACTTTTTTTTTTTTTTTGGCTGTGCCACATAGTATGAGGGGTCCTCCTTGATCTGAGGTCAAACCCATTCCCCTTTGTCATTCCCCCTGATCTGAGGTCAAACCCATTCCCCCTCAAAGTTGAGAGTCTTAACCATTGGACCGCCAGGAAGTCTTTGAAATTTTTAAGACAGGGAGTTTTCTGTTCCATGATCACAGTAAAAATTCACCTGTGAAACCAGCCAGCTCTGGTGTGCTTGTGTGTGAGTTTGGGCCAAACACTGTGGCAGTAACCAAAGACCATGTAAATGAGAACAAGCGGGGCTACGTGCTCACCTTGCTCTGATAGGGAGGTAGCCCCCTCACTTGCATGCTGGAGAGATTCAAGGCAGACAAAGGAGGGGGCAGGTGCACCCCGAGAGGGGGCTATGGGCTTGGGGAAGCGGTGGGCAGCTGACTGGAGGTGCTGCAACCCATCTGGTTGGTTACGGCAGCATACTTGACTTTCTCTGGTTGGTCCTGAGCCGGAAGTGGAGGCAGAAATTAGGGAAGCTGGCAGGTATTGGCCAAGTCTTGGCCGTTTGGGGCTAGCTGAGTTCTGTTGGCATATCTAGTAGCTGTGTGTGTGTGTGTGTGTGTGTGTGTGTGTGTGTGTGTGTGTGTGTGCGCGCACGTGTGCATTCTCAGTTGTGTCAGACTCCTTGTGACCCCCTAGACTGTGGCCTTCCAGGCTCTTCTGTCCATGGAATTCCCCAGGCAAGAATATCAGAGTGGGTTGCCATTTTTTCCTCCATGGGATCTTCCCCACCCAGGGATCGAACCTGCATCTCTTGCATCTTTTTCATTGGCAGGCAGATTCTTTACCACTGCACCACCTGGGAAGCCTGCTAGTAGTCATGGTCCCAGTTTATTCAGTCTCTCTGTGTTTTTCTAGAATGTTACGCATTTCTTTTTTCCTTTCAAATGTACTGGTATCAAGTTGTTTGTAGGATTCACTAATAATTTCAATATATAATATTTCTTTTATATGTTTTTCTCTTTCATTACAGATTCATGTCTTTTCTCATTGTCCTGTTGGACATGTTAGTGGTGTGATGACATGACACGTCTTTTTAAAGTACCAGTTTTTAAAGTTAATTAGTTTATTCATTTACTTTTGGCCATGTTGCATGACCTGTGGGATCTTTGTTCCCCAACCAAGGATTGAACGTGCACCCCCTGAATTGGGAGCACAAAGTCTTAACCACTGGGCCACCAAGGAAGTCCCCTAAGGTACCAGTTCTGAGTTTTTGTTAGTAAATTTCCATTTCTTTCCTTTCTGTTCTTACTTTTGGTACTTCCTTCTGCTGTCTGGGATTTACTCTGCTCTTTTTGTAATTGCTTAAATTGAATACTTAGATTATTTTTTTTAACCTTTTCAGTTTTGTGATAAATGCTATAATGCTTTAAGGCTATAAGCTTCCCTTCAGTGTTGCAACTTTCAACGTGTCATATTTTCATTGTTGGGCAATTCAAAAATTTTCAGTTTCCATTGTGATTATCTCTTTAGCAGCTGTTATTTAGGAGAGTACACATTTTAGTTTCTAGGAATATGGCATTCTTTAAAAAATCCCAACTATCTTTTTACATAAAAAGAAAATTTAGTTCTAGGAGGTTTTTTTTTTGTTTGTTTTTTGGTAGTGTTCTTGGGATTTTGTACATTGAGAGTCATATCATCTGAAATAGGGGCAGTTTTATTTCTTCCTTTTCATATATGAATGCCTTATATTTTTTTGCCTTCGTTCACTGGCTAGAAACTGCATCCAATCCTACACTGCATAAGGATGGTGAGAGTGGACAGACAGCCTTGCCTCATTCTAATTTACAGGGAAAGTATTCAGTCTTTCACTATTAAGTATATAATGTTAGCTATAGGCTTTTGCATCTATATCATAAAAGAAGTTTGTCTTCCGTTTTCTTATTTTTTGTTGTCTTTATTTGGTTATGGATACTGGACTATACTAACTTCACAAAATAAATTGAGAAGTATCTCCTCCTCTTGTTTTCTGGATGAGATTGCATAAAATTTTTCTTTAAATGTTTGGTAGAATTCTCCATGAAACCACCTGGGCTGGTTGTGTCTTCCTTTGGGAGACCCAAACCTTTGGGAGATTATGGATTCACTGTCCATAACAGTTATGGGGCTATTCCCATGATCCATTCTAAACTGGATAAGTTGTGGTGGTTTGTAATTTTTCTAGAACTTGTTCCAGTTCATCTAAATCGTCACATTATGTTTTACAGTTGTTTGTAATATTCCCTTACCTCCCTTTTGGTGTCTGCAAGGTCTGTAGTGATGTCCCCATTTATCAATCTTGCTATGAATTTGTCATTTTGATTAATCTTTTCAAAGAAATGCATTCTGTTTCATTGACTTTCTCTATTTTTTGTCTATTTACAACTTAGTTGGTTTCTGCCTTTAGAATTTCCTTCTGTTTACTTTTGATTTATTTTTGCTCTTTTTTTTCTAGTTCATAAGGTAGAAGCTTACATTTTTTTTATTTGAAAGATGCATCCTTATATAGTCTTTTCTCATATAAGCATTTAATGCTATGAGTTCCCCTCTAAACCCCGTGTTTGTTGCTGCCCAGACATTTTTCACATTTTTATATGTTGTATTTTCATTTTTATTCAGTTCAACTTATTTCGTAGTTTCCCTTGAGATGTCCTCTTTTGACCTGCTGATGATTTTGACATATGTTGTTTCCAAGTGTTTGGATTTTCTTTTTATCTTTCTGTTGAAGGCTTCTAGTTTGATTTCACTGTGGTCAGAGACACAACTTCTATGATTTTAATACTTTAAATCTCTTGGTGCTTGTTTTCTGGCTACCATGGAATATGTTCCCTGGGCATTTAAGCAGAAGGTACATTCGGGTGATTCCTGGTGGCTTGCTGTGACCATGATCATATGGCAATTAGAACTGTGTTGTGAAAAGAAGTTGTGTCTTGCTGTTGTGGGTGGAATGTCCGATAAATGCCAGTTAGATTCTGTTGGTTGATAATATTGAAGTCTTTAACATCCCAACTGATTTTCTAGATTTCTAGAAAATCAGAAATCTAGATTTCTATCAGCTACTGAGAGAGGGGTGGTGATGTCTCCAGCTAAAATTATGGATTTGTCTTATTTTAAAAATAAGAGTCTTCAGATGACTAACTTTTGAGTAAAAGAGCAGATGAAAAATTTTATATAATAAATATGAGAGAACACCATTGGTGAAAAGCTTGTGGAATAGAGCCCAATTCAATCTCAAAGGAAAAACTTTATAGCTTTAAATGCATAACTTAGAAAACATGAATGATTAGTAATCAATCTAGTGATTAAAAGAATATTAAGGAAATATAATGAAAAATGCTATGCCAATACCTTTGACAAATGCCTTGAGAAACAAATTGCCAAACTCATCAAATAAGAAGATAACCTGAATAGCCCTATATCTCTTTTAAAAATGGAACTGTTAGTTTAAAATCTTCCCTTGGCAATTCCTTATCAGTCCAGTGGTTAGGATTCTGTGCTTTCACTTCTGAGGTGAGAGGGTATGATCCCTGGTCAGAGAACTAATATTCTCCATTCCAAGAGGCTAAAAAAAAAGGGGAGGGGGCAGTGGAAACTTAAATAAAATAAAATAAAAATCTTCCCACAAAGAAAACTGAATTGCTTGGTGAGGTTATGTTTTTAAAAACTCAATAATAAGAAAGCAATTTAGTTGTAAAAAAAAAAATGGTCAAAGTGGTTGAAAAGACACCTTACGAAAGAAGATACATAGATGACAAATAAGTAAGCCCATGAAAGATGCTCCACATATTTAGTCATTAGGAAAATGCAAGCTAGAACTACAATGAGATTCCCCTGCACAATATGAAAATGGCTTAAAAAAAAAAAAAATCTGACTCTACCAAGCGCTGGAGGGAGTTGAAATTCCTTTACTACCGGTGGGTAACAATGGTAAAACCACTATGGAAAACAGTTTGTCACTTTCTTAGTGATTTTTACCGAGAGGAATGAAAGTACATATATGTCCATACAAACACTGCAAAAATGTTCATAGCTACTTTATTTGTAATATCCCCAAACTGGAGACAGCCCTACTGTCCATCATTGGGTGATGGACAAGCACACTGAGGTCTCTTCATCCATGCAGTGGCATGGTCCCTGGTGTGAAATGTCCTGAACAACTTATATGAATCTCGGAGTACTTATGCTGAGCGAGGAAATCTGACAAAAAGAAAGCATGTTACGTGTTTTCATTATATGAGTATAGAGTATTGAAGTCCATAAGAAATCCATGAAATGAATCTCCACACATCTACAACCTGTCAGTGATTGTTTGAGGATGGGGAGGGCAAAGAGGGGCCGGAGGAAAATTTGGGGGCAATGTTTGCAATCTGGCCTGGGGTGACAGTTTCAGGGTGTGTTGTCTGCACAAGTTTCTAAAATTGTGTGCTGCGATTGTGCACAGTTCATCACGTTAGGATGAATCACACGACAGTGAAACAGTTAAGACCTCTCACGTGGCCTTCTGGAACATTGGCTCTTGGGAAGGTCCTTCTGGAACCCAGTAGCTGTGCTGTGAGAGGCCCAAACCACAGTGAGGCCACCGGGAGGCCCCGTGGTCCGTGACTGACCTCCCTTGGCTCCTTCATAGGAGCCATGTCTCGGCCGTGTCACTGCGGGCCCAGGGCTAGCAGCTGGAACACCTTGCCTCACGGAAGGCAGGAAGGCCTTTGCTCAGCAGTCGGTGTCTGGTCACAGGCCCTGAGTCTCCATGGCCACAGCCCTGCCTCACGAGGCTGCCCAGGAGCTCCCCACCCTGGGCGCCAGCCTGGGGCTGGGCAGCCAGGTAGCTCTGCCCTTGGCTCCACGGTCTTGGGGCAGGTCCCCTGGGAGGCCCTGGGCCAGGATGGAGGGAGGTCAGCCACCCAGGAGCCCAGGGACTAAACTGTATCAGAGCAGGGGGGCCAGAAATAAGGCAGGGTCCAGACAAGGGGCAGATTGACTTTCAAACAGGGTGCCAGAAACAGAAGAAAGAAAGGTGGGGGTGGGGGCGGTGCAGAAAAAGAAAGGAAAGAAAGTCTGCAGCCTGTGTGGGACACACCAAACACCCAATCTGGGGAGAGTTAACCCAGTAGGGCAAAAGGCATCAGAGAGAATTGGAGGAATCACTCCAATTAACCATCTGCTTTCAGAGAGGAGGGGACACACCCATGGGAGAGGTGGGGTGGCTGAGAGAACAAAGGGCTGGAGGGCATGGGGTGTGACAGCAAGTCACAGACTAGAAGCACCAGGACAGAGACTCAGGAAGGTGGAGGGCAGAGAAGAGGTCAGAGGTGACCCTATAGCTGAGGCAGAATGTTCTTAAAGGCACAGCAGAAGCCAAGCAGGGATGTGGAGGAACTGATATATACAGACCAAGGGCATGCCTGGCTCCGGGAACTTTACCAAGCTGACCCTGAGACAGATAGATCTTGGTTGTTACTGATGTTCAGGGCCAAAGAACTATTTAGGCTTCGACTCAGAACGAGGCTGTCACCCAGAGAGGGTGGGGAATCAGGTCAGCGTTTACAGGGAAGGTGGCATCTGGAAGCTTACGGGAGTTAAGCTGCAGTTCAGGCCCCAGAGTGATGAGCAGACCCTAGACCTCTAACCCCACCCAGCCTTTCTGGGAAAGACCACCCACCAAAGAAACCCTAGCAGTCCAGGCAAGCAAGAAGATGGCTAGTGAGGCCAGGAAGGTGGCAGGGCTTTCAGCAGCCTCCTCTAGGAGGCCAGGACAGCCCCTCTTGGTCCTGCACACTGGATGGCCCTTCAGGCCCCCCGGGGAGGGTGAGGGGACCCGGGTGTCCTTGAGCAGAATCAAGACCAGAGCTCAGCTTTTACAAACAGAATGGAGGCAAGACCTCTGTACGAAAACGATATACAAGACACAGCCTTGCGTGTTTAGACTTCGATGATGTAAAACTATCGTGTTGCTACCAAGTCGAAGCTCGTACTACCAGCCTCCTGACAGGCCAGTAATCAAGAGGCAAATTGTTGGGGCAAGGAATATGACTTTATTTGGAAAGCCAGCAAATCGCCAAGATGGTAGGCTCATTCACCCCTCCCCACAAAGACCCATCTTGCCTGAGTTAGAATTCAGGTTTCTTTTATATTAAACGCGAAGGTAGTTAAAGTCATTTCCTGGTTCCCATCAGACTCTGGAGGGGGTGTGTTCATTTCTTTCTCCCTGCAGTCATTTGCAGGTGGGCCTGGTCAGGATGTTTCTTGTGAGCCAAACAAAGGTATTTTAGCTTAATGCTCATTACTTGGGAGGTAGGGTTCCCAGAGATGGGCCATTGCATATAATTTGAGCTTATAGGCAACATTCCGTTAGCGATTAACTTGTAATAGAATACAAGGTTCTTCTTCCCAGTTACAGTGTGGCTGTGAGGATGGGACACAACAGGAGAGGTGGCCTCGAGGATCACAGGTGTGGGTAAAGAGAGGGAAGGTCCCCTTCCCATCAGCTGAGAAGGGTTCCTGCTGGCCACAGAGCATGGGTCTGAGCTCTCAGGACAGACTCCAGCTTGTAGCACCAGTAGGACAGCAAAGTGGCCACGAGGACAAGCTGTACGCACACCGCCCCCCTCCACCTCCCGGGTTGGGTGGTCCGGGTAGGCTGCTGCCCGGCCCCTGGAGATGGGAGGGCAGCTGTGGGAGCCAAGCTCAGAGTGGCCTCCCAGAGGTGGTGCTGGGCCCCTGGGTGCTGTGTTGGGTGCCTTTCACTGCCTTCTGGTCCTTCCAGCTTGTCAGCAATTAGGAGATGGGGGAGCGGGTGGTGTCAGAAGGAGAGGAGTAGGAGGGGAACAAAACTGCGTGACTCGACTTTCCGGGTGTTTCCATCCTCTTTGGGGAACTAGTATCTCTGGTGGAAAATAAATACTTTCTGAAGATTGGCATTTCCTCCACCTCACTTCTGTTTTTCTTTTTTTCCTGTTAAATTCAAGCAAAATGGGGAAAATACCCAAGACCTAGTGGCCGTGGTTGTTCTTCTGGGAAGGGGTCAGGGCCCGGGGTTGGCGGGAAGGAAGTAATCCATCCCCTGAAAACCCTGCTGGGTGTGCAAATTTATATTGTGGTGCATGGGTTACTTGAAACAACTATTTATAAACACGCAGACTGACCAGTTTCAGTAACAAGGGAGTGAAGTAGGGTAGACGTGGACAGCTCGGCCTTGTCCCCGGGTCAGCTGGTGGGGGTCAGCTACCTTCCCAGGCCACCACTCCTCCCTTCCCTGTCCGGCCCTCTGCGCTCCTTTGGGCTGATTGCAAGATTTGAACCTCATCTCCAGCTGCCCCAAATGCCAGCAGCCTCATTCCAGGATCCAGAATTCCACCAAGGGCTGGATCAACAGGGCTGGAGCAGGACAGGTACTTAGGAGTGTGTACATCACAAAGATGCCCTCCTGTCCCCAGAGTCCCCAGCCTCCATCACATCAGTGTGGCTCTCTGACTGCTGCTGCCTCTGTAGGCACCACACGGCATTCCTCACTTAATGTGTCCTTGCGTGCGTGCATGCTAAGTCACTTCAGTTGTGTCTGACTTTTTGCGACCCCATGGACTGTAGCCCACCAGGCTCTTCTGTTCATGGGATTCTTCAGGCAAGAATACTGGAAGACTGGCATTTCCATGTATGCCCTCCTCCAGGGAATCTTCCTGACCCAGGGATGGAGCCTGCTGGACGGAGCACCAGACAGCCTCACTGAGACACAGTCCAATGTGTCAACAGACAGACCACAGAGATCAACACAGCCAGACGCTGAAGTGCAAAGGACAGGTTCTAATCAGCACTATACTCCCAGTGGGGACAATTCCAGCGTGAACTGAACTCCATTTCAACTTGTGCGGAGGTAACTGGTGTTTTAAAGTGAAAATATGGGAATCGGGAGGGCTGAGAGCTCAGGCAATGGAGTCAGGCAGCTATAAAGCAGGCAGGAGGCTGGGAGACCCCATCTGGCTCCTTAACACACTTGTCCGAAGTGAGCCTCTGTGTTCTCACAGAGGCCCGAGATGTCCAGCCTCAGGTGGGTGCTTTAAGCGGGGCTGGGGTTGCCCCAAGTATGCAGTTTGAGCTGTCGGAAACTGAGTCTTTCCAGGCCTGATGCAGAAGCAGGCTTTGAGACAAGCCTGGCTAGAGTTTGGTCAAGGAGAGAAAATTTTAGTCACCACATACCATACAATCCCTCCATTAAAAGTGTACAATTCAGGGGACTTCCTTGGTGGTCCAGTGGCTAAGACTCCGTGCTCCCAATGCAGGGGTGGGCAGGTTCGATCTCTGTTCAGGGAACTAGATCCCACGTGCCAAAATTAAGACCCAGTGTGGCTAAATAAATATTTTAAAAAACAAAGTGTACAAGTCAATGATTTTTAGTATTATTCATAAAATTGTGCAACCATCCTATGCTACTACATTTGAAACATTTCCATAACTCCAAAAAGAAATCTGTCTCCGTCTGTAGTCACTCCCAATTTCCCCACCCCACTATACCCCACCCCACCCCACCCCATCCTAACTTCTGGCAACCACTCATCTATTGGGTTGGCCAGAAAGTTCATCCTGGTTTTCCCATAAGATCATGCAGGAAAACCTGAATGAACTTTTTTGCCAACCCAATACTTCCTGTCTCTGGATTGGCCTGTTCTAAACCCTTCATACAAATGAAAAAGTGAAAGTGATAGTTGCTCAGTCACATCTGACTCTGTGACCCCATGGACTGTAGCCGGAACCACATAATACATTGTCTTTAGTGACTGACTGCTTCCACTCAGCATGTTTTCAGGTTTCATCTATGTTGTAGCATGGCAGTGTTTCACTCCCTTGTATGGCCAAATAGTATTGCATTATACAAATATACCACATTTGACTTATCTGCTCATCAGGTGATGGCCATTTGGGTCGTTTCCACCTTTTTGTTCTAAGAGTAAAATGCTGCTCTGAAGGTTCCTGTGCAAGTTTCTTCGTGGCCAAGTGTTTCTAAGCCCCTGTAGCAATAGGCCCAAACTTGGCCAATAATTGCCAGCTTCCCTAATTTCTGCCTCCGCTTCCAACTCAGGACCAACCAGAGAAAGCCAAGTATGCTCCCCTAACGAACCACAGGGGTTGCAGCACCTCCAGTTGGTCCCCCACAGCTTCCTCAAGCCCACAGCTCCCACTTGGGGTGCACCTGAGCCCCCCTCTCATGATGAAGCCACCCCCTCCTCTGCCTTCTTTAAGGCTCTGCCAACATGCAAGTGAGGGGGCTGCCTTCCTGCTAGAGCAAGCCAAGCACACAGCCTGGCTTGTTCTCATTTGCATAGTCTTCACTCATTTCTACACATTTTACAGTTTCAACTCTGTGGTCCATTTTGAGGGACGTATGCCTGTGTGTGGGAGGGCCCACGCTCACTCTGCGTGTGGCTGTCCAGTTGTTGAAAAGGCGTCCCTACTCCTTGTCCTGGCACCCTTGCTCAAACTTCTTGACAGTGGACTCCTGCTGTGTAACTTTTTGTGAACTATTGTCTTTAAGGAAGAAAAGTGGAGATTGAATCATGAAATGCTGAGCTTGCTTCCCTGCCAGCGTGAAATCCATCACTTCCTTACCTGAATCAGGTGACCTGCAGGTGAGGCTGCTCCTCTATTTTGCTCGCCTTCTCAGGCTGGTTCTGAGCCAACACAGGTGGAGAACTCCCTGGGGAAGGGCCTCATTCCCTAACTTGCCCCAATTTTCCTGCTTTCCCCGGCCTGCCTCGTTTTCCCCCTGTGCCCCCATCCAGGAAGCTGGGCCCCTGCAGGGCTGGTGCCTGAAAGCCCTCCCCCAGGGCCCACCAGTAAACACTGCATCCCTTCACTACCCTTTGCACCCCGCTCTGCAGTACCCTCCCCAAACCACATGGGGCCCTTCATCCCCTGACACTGGTCCAGGAAGCGCCACGTAAGCTGGCTGGGCTGGGAGGAGGCTGGTGAAATGCCATCTTCCCAGGCTGCTTGGGCACTCTTGCAGGCAAGTAAAGAGGATCCCAATGCTTCAAATCAAAGCAGCTTTAAGGGCAGAGAATGTGGCCCTGTGTGGCCAACGTTTCTGAGATTTGCTGTTTTCAACTTGCCAGGGGTCTGAGAGAAGCGTCAGCCTGCCCCACGACCAGTCATGTGCTCCCGCCCTTCCCGCTTTCCTTCCTGGGCTCTGGGTTCCAACCACCCAGTGAGACTCCAGCCTGGGTGCTGGGGCACCAGACTGGACATTCTGTGAGGCTCTGGGTGCTCCATGCCCGCCTGCCTGCCTGCCCAGGGCTCAGGAAGCCTGGCCCCCAGTCATGTGTGCTTCCAGACCCATGGCTGCTTCATGCCCAAACACTGCAGTGGAAACCGCACTCCACACCCAGCACCATCACCCAAAAATGTGACTCTAATCCAGGTCTCTCTGCCACTTTTAGGAAATTCACAGAGGACGGGGCCAAATCGGACGGGACAAGCAACTGGATCCAAGACCCGGCTTATCTCGCAGAGAGAGGATGAGGAGGGGACATGCGCCACAGAGACGTGAGTAGATCTCAGCTGGACTTGATTCAAACAAAACCAACTACTTAATGACATGCACATGGTAACCCAGGAAATTTGATGATGGTGACACGTGCCATTTTACGTACAGTGAATTATTACTGCAGTTATGTTAGAATTTTTTAAAGACCGTTTTCGGAGACTTGTTAAGTATTTATCTACACATGACAGGACATCTGGAATTTGCTTCCAAATAATCCAGTGGTGGGAAAGGATCTGTAGGGCTTGGAGAACACAGGTCCAGTGAAAACTCACTGCTGAGGCTTGGGTGGGCATGTGGGTGGTATGTTGTTTAAGTAACAACTTTGTTGAAATACAGTGATTTTCAGGTTACAGAGCTAAGCAACCATAACCACGACTTAAAAATTCTTTTTATCTGCTTGAAATGCTCCACCAGTCTCCTTGCTTCATGGCAAGGGTGTCAGAGGCCCTGATGTCTGAACTGCCTGGGGCGTATCTGTTCTTTCCCGACTAGGGCAGCAGGAGCCCCAGGGTAGCTTTCACCTGTCCCGGGACAGCAAAAGGTCAGGTGGTGGTCACACCAGCTCCTGCCCCAGCCTGAGGGTCTGTAGCCCATAGAACCTAGGTTGGCCAGTCCCATCTGGGTTTGCTAGATAGGCCAGCATCTAAAAGGCCAGGGCTCTGACTCAAGGGGCACCTCCAGGGAGATCAGGCAGCAGCACCGCCCCCTGCCCCCACCACAGGAATTGTCTCAGGGGGGCTTGTAGCAGCAGGTGCCTGCTGGGAAGGGGCAGTCCTGGGTGGGGGATCCACGGTGACCCGGATCCAGGACTGCAGCACTGACTAGTCCCTCAACCAGCCTCATGCCCTGCTCTTCCCCCAGCCCTCTGCCCACCCCAGTGTATCCAGTCAGAGCTGTGACTTCTCCCCTGCTTTGGGCCCTGCCCGTCCATAAACCCTACAGCCCTCTTTGGAAGGTGCAAAGGAGGCTCTCATAGGCCCTGGCCACGAGGCAGACTAGTTAGGGGCCTGGATGCAGAACCAGACTCAGCACTTCACCGTCCTTTATTAACATCCCTGCAGGGCAATGTGGGACTGCTGGTCACTTGCTGGGGGCAGGGGGTAGTGGCACAGTGCCCACCTGACTGGGGGAGGCTGACAGATGCAGCCCCCAGCCTCAATTGCAGGCTGCTTTGGGCATTTTGGCTGACCAGCTACTGGAGACCTTGCAGGTGACCACTGTGCAGTTAGCCCCCGTGGACGTGCCACTCCTGCTCAGGGAGCCAGGAGAGGTCACTGCATACTCCCCGAAGGTAGCAGTCACCTTCTGGCGCTGAAAGCTTTTGGTGAAACTAATTGTTAAAGCTGGGCTTCCCTGGTGGCTCAGCTGGTAAAGAATCCGCCTGCAATGTGGGAGACCTGGGTTCGATCCCTGGGTTGGGAAGATCCCCTGGCGAAGGGAACGGGTTACCCACTCCAGTATTCTGGCCTGGAGAATTCCATGGACTGGAGAGTCCACGGGGTCCCAAATAGTCAGACATGACTGAGCAACTTTCACTTTCAATTGTTGGCTTTAACAGTGGGAGGTGGGCTGGACCAGGAAGGGTGGGTAGGGTGCCTAGGGATCACACGCAGGCCCTTCCTCCTGGGTACTCATTCTGCCCTGACCTGGCAGCTGTGGGGCGCAGCTACCTTAAAAAACATCACGAAAGCTATGGTCCCTCTCCTGGGATGAAAGTGCAGGTGCACACGTCATTCGATGAGTGGTGCTAGGGGTTCACACCCCTACTCCGCTGCCCGGCTCCTCAGTGGGAGCTGCTGGGATCCTGGGCTTCGTGAAAGGAAGAGACTTCAGGGGCTGGACACCCAACCCCTCCCAGCTCCAAGATTAACTGCCTACCTGGGGAGAGAATACCCAACCTGGGGCCTAGACCCTCCAAGGGAGTCACTATTGTGCACAGGGCGCCGCTGGACACCAGGCAGGGAGAGTCAGCGGCGGCAGCGGGAGGTGGAGGTGAAGCCAGCAGCTCGGGAGGGGACGATGGTCACTGGGCTGGCCAGGCAGGCCGGGGTGGGGGTCCTGGGCCAGAGCGGGGGGGCCGGAGCATGGTGGGCAGGTGCTGGACTCAGGGCAGTGCTCAGCTGCCAACCCTCCGGGACTCTGGAATAAACTGGTGCAGGGGGCTGGGTGTGACCCAGCTGCTCCCACCGCCACATCAGGATGGCACTTTGATGCCAAAGTGCTTGCGAAGCTGTTCCAGAAATACAAACGTGAGCACAGTGTGGGGCATGAGGCGGATACCAGCAGGCACGAGGCCCTGCGGGAGAAAGGAGGGGAGCATGAAGACAGCCCTAGAGGGACACACCCCCCCGCCCTACATCCCCCCTGCCCTGCCCACCCCGACCCCAAACCTTGTAAAAGGCCAGTGGCCCCAGCTTCGCTGTCTCCATGGCGCAGTGCAGAACACCCTGCAAACAAATGCCAAATAATGAAATAAAATAGCTGCTTCTCGAAAAGCAGGAATCCCCACAACCTCACGCCCCCTCCCCCGCCACCAGTGCCAGTAGCTGGTCACACTGATGTGGGTGTAAGTGTGCAGAGCAGCAGGCCTGAAAGCTCAAAGGTAAACACGGGGGGTAGGGCTGGTGGGCACAAAGGTCAAGGACTGCCCTGGCCTGTTAGCCAGGCAGAACTAGAATTTAAAAGCACACCAGGGCCAAGCTGACCTGCCAGGCACCCGTGGTTTTTGGGCGGCTGCCACAGACACAGAAGATACCTCGCGTAATGGAGGGAGCCCCGGACAGGTGCTTGGCCCCAGGCGCTGGACCTGCCACCCTGCTGCGACCAGGCTACCTCTGTTACCATGTCAAAGAACCTGACTTAAAAATACACTTGGGGCCCAGGCGGCTGCAGGCCTGATGGCAAGCGGGAGGGACCTGGCCCAGGGACACAGGCTCACCTGGCAACAGCAGGGCGGGGACCCCACTCACCTGATACTCGCCCTTGGCATTCATCAGCCGGGTCTTCAGCACATCCAGGGGCTGGCACAGGAATGTGGCACATCCACCCTGGAGGGCAAGCTGTCACCAATGGGTCTGCCAGGAGGGCACCCCTTACCTCCCCTCCGTAGGCCCGTCTGGACCCCCAGGAGGTGTCCCCAGGGCCATGGGGACAACATGAACACTCCCAACCTGGGCTCTGGGGATCCGTGGGCTCCTCCCACTAATGCAGAGCCCGAGAAGAGCAACCACCATCCTCGCCAAAGCCTCCCACCATTCTGAGCCCTTGCTCCGCCCAGGTGCCCCCAGCTGCCAAGGCTGGTCAGGGACCCCACACTACTCACCGCAATGAAGCTGGCGATAAAGTGAGTGAAGATGCTGTCGGACAAGTAGCCCGTGCTGAGGACCAGCTGCTTGGCTTGGTCATAGCAGGACAGCTGTTAGGAAATGGAGATGGTCAGGACACGAGGGACAGCTCAGGGGAAAGCAGATGGGGTACGCAACGACACCAGCTGGACTGACCAAGTACCTGCCCTGTGGGTCATATACGGGCGCCGCACCGGGGCGGACAGACGAGGCCCAGACCTGCCTGAGACCAGCTCTGCAGCCACACCTGTTAGTGCCCGCTGCCTTCCAGGCCCCCAACCCCCAGGTGCTGCCTGAGAGCGCCACCCCAAGCCAAAGTCCTACCTGGCCCACGGTGACCAACATCCCTCGACTGGACGCCATGGTTGCGCCTGAGAACAGCTTCTTCAGACCCTCTGTCAGGGGAAGAGGAGAGGTTGGGTACCCAGTCCGAAGCAACCCCCACCTCAGCAGCCTCCCCGCCACGGCCCACTACCGGGTCCTACCTGGAGGCTGCCCCAGGCCCCCACCTCCTGTCTTACCTTCTCGGGCCACACGGTACAGGCCGTCCAGGGCGTGGGCATAGCTGCCGGGGGACAGAGAGTGATGCTCTCCCTGACCACAGGCTCCCACGGGAAGGTCCTCCCCACAAACAGCCATACCCCCATCACAGGCCAGGAGGAACCCAAAGCATCACAGGGCCAGAGGACATCAGCCTTTTCTGAGAGCTCAGAGAGGTCTCACTGCTCAGGGGACCTCAGGGCCTAAAGATCCCCCAGGTTCCAAAGGAAAACCCCCTCGCTGGGGGGCTGCCAGCTCCGAGGCTGGTCAAGCCTGCAGGCTGTTACCACAGGCAGGAGGATGGGACACCCTGCAGGGTCCCCTTCCCAACCTATTCAGGCTGCCCTCCCCATGGCCTATGTTCTGGCCAGAGTGGACAATGGGATCACCTGAGGCCACACTCCTCCCTGAACTGGCTGATGTTGACGCCCAGGGTTTAACTACAGCGTCTGTCCATAAACAGGGTCTCAGAACCCACGGTGTCTCAGATCTCACACAATATGATGTTTTTATCACATAAAGAACCACCCAGCTCCCAAACCCTTTTGAAGACCACTTAAGCTTCTAACTTACCCTCCATGAAGCATGTATAGGTGCAAGAGGGAGCAGAGTGACCAGCTCCTGCCCACCGCCCAGTCCGGCCCCCAACCCTGGGTCCTCCCACAGGGGTAGGACCCAGAGATGCTGGAAGCCCCCTTGGGATTCCAGAACAGACGCTCACAATGTATGTTTCCAACATCCATCAGCCACCCCATTGCTCCACGTGACCCCACAGATGTGGTGGCCCGTGGGAGTCCCCACTGGGTCCTGCAGAGCTGCTCAGGGGTCTTCTCAGCCCTGGCCCCCAAACCTCTGGGCACACCATGCGACTCACTTTCGGCGCTGATTCTGGGGCAGCTTCATGTCATTCTGCATCCTGAAAACAATCAGAGAGTTCAGGGGAGCAGGGCCAGACACTCCACAGACCCCAGCGGGAGTGAGCAGCTGGCTCCGCCCGGGGCTGCCCCACCACAGGCTCAGCACCACCCTCCAGCGCCCCAGACCCCAAGATCTGAGCAACATGTTCCAGGCTGAACACACCGAGACCCTAGTGAGCCAACCTGGCTCTCCTGGGGGACAGCAAGACCCTGGCCTCAGGGCCGCACTGACCTGACGTTGACCATGTCCGCAGGGGTCCCCACAAAGCCGCCGATGCAACCTGGCACAACAGCCAACACGTGACCGCTGGCAATGCCTCCTGCCTCACCTGCACCACCCCCTCCCTCCCGGCTGCTCACCGCTGATGGAGCCCAGCAAGACCTTCTTGTAGAAGGGCAAGGGGCCCTCACTGCCCTTGGTCACCTGGTCCCGCACGGTCTCGTAGATGGCAAACCGAGTCAGGGAGTAGGTCATCTGGGGAGAAGGGGCCCAACTCAGAATGTGCAGGAGGAACGATGGCGCTGGGCACCCCCCATATCCTTGGCCCTCCAGTGCACAAACATCACCATGTGGGCCACAGGGACACCCAGGAACCTTCCAGAGGCCACACAGCCAGCAAGCAGCTGAGCTAATTAAAAAACCTGGGGCTGGCTGAGTCCAGGCCCCACCCCTCCTCATCCCCTACCACGTCCTGCAAGCCTCAGTTTCCCCATCTGTAGGTGGAGGTCTCGGGCCAGCTGTGCCAGCTGGGCTGACTCTGTGCAAGGCAGAAGCCATGCCCTGCGCCCTCCCTGGGGGCTGCTGGTCTCCTAGGCCTTGTAGTTCTGTCCTTGTAAGGAGTCTTGAGAATGCAAGACTAACTTCCAGGCCCAAAGGGCACCTACCGTGGACAGGAGGGAAGCGAGCAACCCCTCTGCCTCCGTGGGCTGAGAGTGGGCTCTGGGATCAAGACCTAAGGAGGGATCGCTGGCCATGAGCCCCCACCCACCTATTACCCTGGGAGATGGGGCCCCCCCAGAGGTACCTGTCTGCAGAGGGAGGCGCTCAGTCCGTTGTAGAGCGCCAGGATGCCGTCAGAGCGCACCACCTGCAGCGCCATGCCCGTCATGCGCAGCTTCACCTCCTGCTGCGTCTGCAGGTGCACCTGTGGGGGAGGGGTCCTACCGGCTCAGAGCCGCACCCCACCTGGACCCCGCCCCCGGCCAGCTCTGCTCTGAAGCCCTTTGCTACAAGTGCTACCAGCACCCGTATTGAGACAGGAAACTGAGGTCTCCTAAGGCACCAGCTGGGGCATTTGGCACCAAGCTCTGTTCCACGCCATCACCTCACAGAAGACAACGCCAGCCAATATGGGAGTGCAATTCCAGCTGCCCTGGGGCGGAGTCATCAGCCCCGTCCTTTAGATGAGGACACTGGGAGACTCCAGAGCCCCACTTGGTAGCCTCCCGAGAGGGACAGAATTAGGGGACTGAGAGATGTCCTCAGGAAACAGGGAGACTCAGGAAAGGTGGGTGGGGCTCCGTGGGGCACCCAGGGGGAGGGGCACTTCGGAGTGCATTCTTGCAACACACTCTCAGGTCCTACGTGTCCTGACTGGACACAATGGGGCAAGTTACTGACTCTGCTGAATTAGTCTCTCTCGGCGGTGAGCCGGGAGCCTGGGGCCTGAGGCCTGGGGACAGGGTGGCCAACCAGTAGCACCCTGTGCAAGCAAGAAGCCACTGTGAGGGTGCAGCCAAGATGTGGGGCAAAGGCAGAGGTCAGGAGCTTTAAGATACTTTTTTTCCCAAAGACAATGCCGAGAGATTAAAAACTCTGGCCAGGGCCTCCTCTGCTGGAGGCCTCTATGGCTGCCCACACTGCCTGCTGCAGCCCAGCCCAAGGCCATGTGCTCCTTGAGCCAGAGGGCGGCCACATTCCTGTGGCCAACCACCTCCCAGACTCCCACCCCCACGCTAAGTGTGCTGCAGCAAAATAACACCTGGGCTAGGGCAAGGGGCAGTGAAGCCCAAAGGAGCTTTGGACAAGGGGAAAGGCTGGCCTGGGGCCAGGGAAGGCTCCAAGAGTCCTTGAAAGCTGTTTCTACCTCCAGGCAGACATTCAGTCTGACCCTCCAGGGCCTGTGATGGGGGAGGGGGGAGGAGGGCACAGGGACCTGCGTGGGCACCCAGAAAGTACAACAAAGCAGGCATGAGAAAGCTTTCCTCTTCCTACAGACCAAAAGCACCTTAATACCTGGCCCTGCTCGGCCAGGCCACGTCACAGGCCCTGGGGGCTACCAGGAGCCACAAAGGACTCTCCCAGATCTCTGAAATGCTGGAGGGGCTGCCAGTTTCAGCCCCACCCCCAACGTCTACTAATCCTGCCTTTCCTGGTGGCTAGACTGAAGCTTGAGGGATAGTTGGATCAGCCCACGACACAGGTGCCAATCCTTCCAAGGGGGGCGGCGTGGGTTTCAGGCTGCTCTGGGTGGGAATAAGGAAGGGGATGGCCAGGTGACAGCTCTTGCCAACAGACTCCGCAAGACCACGGCCCAGGTACCGGGGCCCAGGGCCCAGTTGCCAAAATATGCTTTGAGTTTCTAGCCTTTCTTTGTTGTTTGTGGTGACAAATGAGCAAAAAACTGGTCTGCTTCAGAGACAAGGGAAACTCTGTCTTTTTCTGCCCCATAGGCATTTTATTAAAAGAAAAAAATGTAGAAAGAATGTGATTGCTTCTCGATGGAAGAAACAATTACCCTCATTGGGCAGAACCTGCACGCAGGCTGGGATCATGGCTTCCAGATGCTCACCCACCTCCCAGGAGGAAGTAGCCCAAAGCAGGGGTGCCGGCCACATCCCTCCTACGTCTACCGGTGTGTTTGGTAGGCACCCACTAGGCAGAGGGAGCGCGTGGTCCTGCCGGGGTGCCGACAGTTGCGCTCACAGAGAACCACCCTCAGGAGAGCTGGGAGGGAGACCAGCCCAAGGTCACACAGGTAGCAGAGAGGGGGGCCAAGGGGCACCTCTGCCGCCCGTTCCACGCAGAGCCTCCGGGCGGGGGCGACAGCCCGGCCCGAGGCCCTCCCCACGCCATGCTCACCTTGAGCAGGTCCAGCGGGTGCGTGCAGCAGGCGGCCCCGCATGACGCCAGCCCACCGAAGTACCAGCGCGACACGCGCGCCTCGTCCGCCATGGCCCGGGCGCCGCCGCCGCCGCCGCTGCCAAGGAGCGCAGGTACCGGCCCCGACCCGGACTGTGAAACCCAGACGCCGGCCCGGCCCCGCTCCAGCACCCCCACGGCCCGGCCCGGCCCGGCCCGGCCCGACCTAGCCCGGTCCTCGCAGCCGCCCGCCGCGCGTTCAAAGGTTCGCCGGCCGCCCTAGCAGCCGACAACCAATGCACCCGCGCGGCCCGGGGGCGGAGCTAAGGGGCGGGGTCTCGCAGACCCCGCCCCCAAGTCCGAGGGTGGGTCCCGAGCCTTAAAGCGGCAGCGGCTCTGTATGCTAGAGTGGTGGGCTCCACCGAGCCGCCTCAGTGGAGGCGGCTCAGTGGGGCCCCCTTAGTGGGACCCCCAACTGGCCGGACCGCAGGAAGCCTGCTAGGTGGACCTTCTTCGCTCCTCTCTGGGACCTGCGGCCTCCCCTATCCTGCGCCGGCCAGCCCACGGGGCGGCCCCGGCGCCTAAGTCACGTCTGCAAAGGTCACGGCCCGAGTAGTCTGGGCGCTCGGCCAGCCCCCACCCCTCCTAGAGGCCTGCCTCCCATAAGCGCCCTGCCGCTGCCGCGGTCCCGGTTTCCCACCCCCGCGGCGCAGGCCCCGGATACGTACTGCTGCTAGGGGCAGCGGAAAACCTCCGCGGGGCCAACCTGCGGATTACAGGCAATTTGGAGACTAGCCGCCCCGCCCACCCATCCCTCCCGAACGCCCATCCTTAGGCCAGCTCTGACCAGACAGCCCCCAGACAGCTACCCTGAGGCGGCACAGGATGGGGATTCTGGGCGTGAGGGCTCAGGCTCCTGGGAGGCGGTAGTCAACAAACTCCCGGCCTAGCCGGAACAGGAGACGCGCACCTCCCATCAACTGGAAGCGCCGGTGTGCTGCTAGCCAGAAGGCGCGCCAGCGGGGCAGAGGAATCTGGGTCCCCACGGCCGCTTTTGGACGGGGCCCCATGGATCTCAGGGGAGGCAGAGTGAGAGACCTCTGCACTAGTAAAGGCCCCATGTCCTGCCGTCCCAGCTTAGCCACTGCTGCCCCCACCCCAAGGGAGAAGGGTGAGGGGCACCAGAGAAGCAGGCACCAGGCACCAGGAATAACAAGTCCAGCCCAGCATAAGCAAACAGGGATTCTCTGTCCGAGGCAAGATGCCAGAGCAAACCCTGCCATTTGCCTAAAGAGGCCTGGAAACTAAGGAAACTGCCTTCTAGAACCGTAGGACGCCTCTGCCCTCTGTCATCAATCGGGAGGGTGAACAGCTGGCTGAAGCGATTTCCGGCCCAGAATTGCCAAGGAGCCTGGGATGGGGCCAGGGGTAGAGATGTGCTGAAAAGGCAGTTGGAAGTATGGGAGAAATCCTGGGAAAAACAGGAATGCCCCAAGAGTGGGGCACTCTTTTAGAAAAACGTGGATTTTGCAAACTATAGGTCTAGGAACTAAAAAAAATCCCAAATTTTCAAAAGGATCCCAAACACTTGTGCATAAATCTGAAGGGATGGGGACTTTGGACAACGGCTTGGCTTGGCTACTAGGCCAGGCCTGTTTTGGGATCTGGTGTCTGTGCTGCAGCATTTACACACTTTCTCTTGGTTTCCGGGCAGGGAGGATACAGCCATGTGGGTGGCCTGGCATATATCAGGGTCCCCGGAATTGGCAGGGAGGAGGAGGTGGGGGGTGTCTATGGGGTGAGAAGCACATAGCCAGCTCTGGTTCTCCCACTGCTGTGTCCTCTGTGATCATCTCATGAGCCTGCACGAAGGCCAACTCCTACCAGGCTCTGAAGGGATCTTCTAAGTTCTTCCGTGGGTGCCAGCAGGGCAACTCAGGATGCCCAGCAGGCCCACCTCCCAACACCAGGCCTAAGGGCTGAGTGGGCTCTAGGGACCCAGGGTGATCCCCAGTGGCACACCCAACCTAACTCCACGTCTGCGACACCTTAGGGCCACCACAGGCTGGAGCAGGTTGGGGGAGCTGGAAGGGTCAGAGGTCCGGGCCAGGGAGCGGCCTGGGACGGGAGGCCGAGGGTCTTCAGCACTTTCAGACAGGACTTTGGGGTCAGGTGGGAGCACCATGGCAGCATCCTGTCTGTTGTAAGCAATGTGGGAGGAGTTGGGCTTAATGGTCCCGCAGGTTCAGACGCCTTTAGCAATGGACAGAGTGGCCCATCCTTGGCGGGTGGGGTGAAGGGAGCCCATGTCATCACCCTAGCTGCCCTGGAAAAAGATGAAGGAGCTCAGAGGATAAGTGGCCTTTAAAGGTCACCCATAGGGTGGGAGGTGGGGTGTGACCACACAGGCCTGGGCTGAGGGCTATCCCTGAGCCTGGACCACTCCCTGCCCCTAGGAAAAGGCAGCAGATCAGCAGCCCACACTTAGCCCCAGGTAGCCAGCTATCCCCCCACACCCAGAGATCTGATGCCGGCCAATCGTTAACTTCATGGGCCCCAGGCTTGGCTAGTGAGGCTCTCGTCAGGGGGCCACTTCCCCTCTCCTGGGACTCTTTCTGCAATGATGGCCAGCTGGAAGCGCGTTCTTGTGGAGGACCTAGGTGGTGTGGGGGTTGCTGGGCACATCCATCTGGGAGCCTGGCAGCTCCTGGGCCTATCCTGAACCATCTCACCCAGAGGGTAGCACTCCCAGACCGAGTGTCCCCTTCTGGTCCCACAAACCAAGGGAGGCGGCTCCAGGTGGGACCTGAAGACCCAGGCCAGAGGGGGTGGGTCCCCACAAGTCACAGGAACTATGGGCCTCTTCAGAGTGGATACTCAAAAAGTCCTAACCCTAGCTGCCTGCCCTCAGCCCCAGGGGCCTCCTGGCATGGGCCAGTGATGGCACTTCCCCAGAAGGAAGCCAAGGGTCCTTGGAAAAAGAGGGCACTAGGCAAGAGCCCGCAAGCTTGGGTGGTCACTGCCACCTGTAAACGTCACTCTGACACCAGGTCACCTCTTCTTACCAAACCCCTGGCTCTATAACAAAGCTCTCTGAGCCCCTGTAAGGGAGCAGTTGACACCCCCAACTGCTGTAGGCTTGCAAAGCACACCCTCCTGCCTTCTGTGCCCCACCTATGGTACACACCTCACTCTCACCTGCCCAGGTCTGTATTTGCTGTTAAAGACCACTGATACTTAAAGACAAGGAGTTCCAAAGGCGCCCCCACCAGCTCCCAGGTGAAGATTTAGTGCCAGCCACGCAGGAGCTGCCACCCCCACTAGCAGGACACGTCTGCGTTGGGATCTCAGAGGAGAGCTTGCTGCACGTGGTGCCCAACCGACACACACGACTCCACACACAGGGCCTGGACAATGCATTTTTCCCAGCAGCCACGGGGGGTGTGTACACTCCTGGTAGGTTCTAGAGTCCTTCTCCCTGGTGCTGCACAGTCAGCGGCTGCCCCTCCCTCCCCATCTCGGCAGGTCCATCCGTCTGTCTCAGAACGGAGTTGGCCTCGTGGTGTGGATACCCAGTTCTGCTCCAAGGTTGCTCCATCCACTGAGACTGGGTGCTGGGCGCAAAGCAGGCAGAGCCCCACTCAGGGCCCGGGAACCCTGTCCACAGTCTCCTGGGCGGCTACTCCAGAACCACGGTGCCGCCCACTGCCTCCAGGGCCGCCTTGATCTTCTCGGCCTCGGCCTTGGCCACGTTGGCTTTGATTTCCTGAGGCAGGGATTCCACCAGCTTCTTTGCCTGCCAGAGAGTAAAGTCAGAACCCGACCTGGGCCTGGGCCAGTCTGAGAGCTGTCAGTGATGACGGGAGAGGGCTGTGTGGTACACGGAACCTCACCTGGACAAGGTTGATGCCCTGGACATAGTTCTTGATCTCCTTGATCAGCTTCACCTTGTCCACGGGCTTTGCCTCTGTCAGGCGGACAGTGAAATGTGTCCGTTCTTTTTGTTTGGGGACGTCTTCTTCTGCTGCCTGGGGGAGGGAGGTAGGAAGTGGATGGCAAGGTGAGAAAGGACGGGGTGAAGCAAGCAGATTCATTCCCAGGCCACCCTGTCCTGTAACCCAAAGGCAAAACCCAGGCAGGCTGCCTGACAAAGCCTGCGATTTTGCCAGGAGGCCACAGTGAGATGGGCAGGCTCAGGCTGCCAAACTGGGTGCCCTCCTTGCCTGATCCATCTCTCCAGATGCTGCTCTAAAACTACCTTCTGCCCCCACCACCCAGCACTCTACTTTCCTTGTCCTTTAAAAACTGTAACTTTTGAGACAAGGAAAAATGACACCATAAGTGCTTTGCAGCTAAAATAACACTACAGAAAAGCAGTGCTGATGTAGTCGTCAGCCAAGCCCAGGGTTACATACTGATGACAAATTTATAACCAGCTTCAGCTCCACCAGGTGACCAACAATGGGACAAATAGGCATGACAGAGCTCCAGCGGTGAAGACTACAGCACCCCTAGGGCAGGGACTGCATGGGCCAACAGCCTGGGGCAGTTCTACTTTGGGTCTGTTGCCTAATTATTAACAGCACCCCCTTTATCCTTAAAAGCACTCCAGTTCAGACAAGTGACACAGTAATTCTCCCTCTCCTTGCCCCAGTTGTTTAGCCTGTATAGTCACATTCCAGGTCATGGTGTGGGGAGGAAGTGTGGACGAGGCTGGTAGCACTATCAGACACATGTGGGATGTGGGGCGCTCCACAGGACCCTTGACCTGGTTTCCTCAGTAGGTGATGGCTGGGGGAAGGGGGTTGAGGGCAGCCACCCAGATTTAAGAGACTTGAGAAACCCAACAGTCAAATGCAACACACAGACCTCATTTGGATTTGAGTAAACCGACTGCTTTAAAGAAAGTCTGGGACGTTCCTGATTCTACAGCGGATAAAAATCTGCCTGCCAATGCAGGGGACATGGGTTCAATCCCTGGTCAGGGAAGATTCCACATGTTCTGGAATAACTATGCCCATGTGCCACAACTACTGAGCCTGCACTCTAAAGCCTGTACTCCAAGAGAAGTGACAGCAATGAGAAGCCAGTGCACCACAAGTAGAGAGTAGCCCTCGCTCTCCACAACTAGAAAAAGCCTGCAAGCAGCAACGAAGACCCCATGCAACCAAAAACAAAATATGAAAAAAAAAAAAAAAAAGGGTCTGGAAATGGAACTTCCCTGGTGGTCCAGCAGTTAAAGAATATGCTTTCCAATGCAGAGGACAAGGGTTTGATTCCTGGTCAGGGGACTAAGATCCTGCACGGCTTGGGGCAACAAAGCCCTCCTGCCTCAACAACAGAAAAGATCCTGCATGCCTCAATTAAGACTTATACGTAAAAAACTATTTAAAAAACAAATCTGGAACCATTAGCAAAACTTGAAAAGCCTAGGGTAGGAAACCCTGCTAGTTGCATTTGTTGTGCAAACAGCTCCTGGTAACGTGAGGAAATAGTGGTGCTTTCAGAGGTGGATGGTGGAACACACCAGGCAGAAGAGACCAGAAATCTGTCTCAAGCTTCAAAGAACAGGTGAAGCAAATGTGGCAAAACTTTTATGATTTCTGAGGCTGGGAGATGCATGTATCAATAATTGTGTTATTTCTCCTTGTGGATAAGTCTGAGATTTCCATGGCCCTGCCATCCCTCTGCCTCACTCTCATCCTTAGCTCCTCAAGTCTTTCCTCAGAGTCACCTTCCCTGCAGCCTTTCTTGAAACTGTAACCCTCTCCCTCCCTTAAGAGCTTCTTCCTTACTCTTTTCCCTTTCTGTTTGATGCAATTTCTTTTTTTCTTGTTTCCTCGCCTTTGGCTGTTACCCTCCACCACAAACATGGTCTTCACATGGGCAGGAACCTGCACAGTCTTGGCAGGGAGGAGGTGCCAGCGAGGCTGCAGGGGTGCCCACAGCTAGAAAGTGCACAGACCTGCAGGCTGTGCCTGGTTGATGAAGGACCAAGATAAGGGATGAGGAGAGAAATCTGGCCATGTGAGGTGGACAGGATATCAGCTGGACACCAGAGAAACACTGCTTTATGCCCCGGCCCAGCCTCACCTCCGGGGCTGCTGGGGCAGGGGCAGCCCCAGGCACCATGCCACCCATCGGCATCAACCCAACATCTTGGATCTTCAGTGTTTTCTGCAGAGACAAAGAAGGGTAGTTTCAGGAGCTGGTTGTCACACACAGACATGCTCAAGAACACGCCTGGCAAGGTCCTTGCATTTATAGAGCACACTCTGGATAATTTACCAAACTCCCAAATATCCCAGCAAGGGGCCCCAGAGCTCCCTGCCCAGCCTGAGCACTGATACCTTCAGGAGCTCGTTGAGGTCGGAGATCTCCAGCAGCGTGAGGCTGGCAATGTCCTGGACCAGCTGCTGGATCTTGGGGGGGTACTCCTTGGGGGCGTTATCCAGAGGGGCACCAGTGAGGGCCTCCCCCCTTCGATGGCTGCTGCATCTCATAAGCCGCACAGCGCAGACATGAGGTACCTGTTGCCTGAACCCCATTAAAACAGTCGTCAGCCTAGCACAGCCGGGTGACATGAGCCAGGCAGGTAGGTGCCATGAGCTCAGAAGATCTAGCTCCTTGGTCCCAACCCAGGTTCTCAGACTCCAGGGACCGCGTGGATAACAAAAGAGATTTCCCAGCCACTTTATATATTCTTCAAACGGCCTTGGAAACCCACATAACTGTCTGCAGACACGCTACCCACGACGTTTCCGGATTGGATGAACTCTACCAGCCCATGGACGTAAAGCAATTACCTGAATGCATTTTGCCGCGCAAACTTTCAGAACCTAGGGTCCCTGGTGGTAGAACGCCAGATCAATTCATGGGAGTCCTACCACGTCACTGTACTGCCAGGGAAACTGAGGCCCGGAGAAAAGCATGGACCGGTCCAAGGTCATACGGGGCCACCCCAGAACTGTCGGCGGCCCGTGAGGTTAGGGGATCGTTAAGTGGGGGCCCCATGCCTACCACCCACGTAGGAACTCACCGAGTCGGGGGAAGCCCCCCGCCCGCGGACGCCGCCCCAACGTGCACCCTCAGTGCCGGGCCAAGGGCCCCGTCCTACCAGCCTGACCAGCCCTCAGCGGCCAGCCGTACCTGGCGAGGCGAAGCGCAGCAGCTCGAAGCCCGAGACACGGCCCCCGTAGAAGGCTTGTGGCCGACGGCAGCATCGCTCTACAGGAGAAAAGGTCACACGCGGATCCTAGTAGGCGGGACGCTCTAGCCGCCAGGGCCACCGGACATAAGAGCTGGGGAGGACACTCTAGCCGCCAGGACTACCGAGCATAGAGCTGGGTAGTACGCTCTAGCCTCCAGGACAGCCGCGCATACAAACTGGAGGACCCTCTAGCCTCAACTCGACTTGCCTCCTCTCGCTCCGCGAGATTATGCAAAAGACAACGGGCGGCGCAGGCGCAGAGCTTCATTGAGAGGGCGGTGGCCCGACGGCGGCTGATGTGGGTCCTTCCCGCCGAGGGGCGAATGAAGCCGAGAGAAAGCCGAGGGAGACTCGGCGCCAGGGTTCGTTCGAGTCGGGGAAGCGAATTGGGACCTCGGTACACTAGGGACGACGGGCAGGGACCTGACCCTGTTGAACGGCATAGTGACACCTGCAGCAGAGTCCGGGCGTATGACATTTGCGCTACCGCAGGGCACGCCAGGGCATCCCCAGTGCCCTTCATCCTAAGGTCCGTTCTGGGGCCCCGGCCGCCGGTGGGCTGTGGTCACCTGGCGGGAGGAGCTCCCCGGCCCTGTGGGCCGCCTTCTCCTCGGTCTCCTTCTGTATCTAAACGGATGCCTTACAGGCCAGCTCGGGAGCAGATTTGGTCCTTCCGTTCTGGCCGCCGCAGTAGCGAAGCCGTCACCCTCCACCTGAACCAGACCCATGGCGAGCTAGAAACTCTGCTTGCAGCGTCTGCTAAGGGTTGTGATTGAGCCCGGAAGGGGTCGAGGATGGGCTCCTTGGGAGAATTTGTAAGCCTGGACTCTTGTCTTCAGCTGCCCGAATCCTCTGCACTCTTGCCTCTTAGTTCAGCTCCCAAATATCTGGCACATTGGGTGTTCCCAGCCCTTTGGGTCCTAGGGCCTTTGCTCCTTAAATGCAGCAGGGGACACACCCTTCTCCTTCTGTCCTAGATACCACAGGTGATTTTCTGAGAACCCAGGGGTAACAGTCCTGACTTTAGGTCGAAGAAAGCTGTGCTTCCCTTTGCCCAGCACCTCTGTGATTCTGGCCCTGCTTTTGACCTGAGCTCTGAGCCCATTAAACTACTGCATTCCTTCATAGAAGAGCTAACAAGGGGAATCACCCAAGAGGTTTGCACACTTGGTTTATGAAATGTACTGAACCCTGGATGTGAGAGGCTCTGAGTCTATGTTGTCATAGGCTCAATTTCTTCTAGGCTACAATTCTGACAGTGTAGACTCAGACTAGAGCCCAGGCCCCGCACGTCTCTCCCAGGAGTCAGGGCAGTTGGGTGGAGAGGGCACAGGTCCGCAGTGCTCAGTCTCAGGAATACAATCGCTCTCAAGGCTGAGTAGCCTGCACCAGTTGAGACTCCTATGGAACTAGGCCTGGGGCAAGGGGCAGCTGGCCTGTGAGAAGGCACCCACACACCCACCCAGAACTGAACCAGCTGCCCAGCACTTTCCCTCTGAGCAGACACCCTGATACTTGTTGAAAGACATTTTTATTATCACTGTTCCATTCCGTCTACTCAGGGCACTGGATAAGATGGCAGCTCAGAAGCAGAGAAGCTGGAGACAGGCCCCACCCTTCCTGTGAGGGCCAGGAGCATCCCTGCTGACAGCCTGGGGGGCCATGCTGGAGAACTCTGGGGAGCACTCACGCTAGTCACAGACCATGGCCCCAAGGTCTCCCGGGTGCAGATGGGAGGGCATGAGCTGTGTGGGGCGGAAACCCCACTCTGGCCAGCCCTCACAGAACCCGACATACTGGGCTGGGGGCTTCCTCTCAGGGAAGGTCCTTCCCTTCCACCCTCCTCCCCGAGGCCCAGCCCTGGGGAAAGGAGTCAGACGCCAACCCAAGGAGACAGGGAGGAGGATGGGGCCGAGGGGGACCAGGAGCTGGCAGGCAAGGATGGAGACAGAAGTGGCCAGAGGGAAGGGCCACCCCGCCCACGCAGAGGGGGGAGAGCAAGGCGGGAGGACGCGCTAGTTAGAGATGGAGGCGGCGGTTATGGAGAACCGTAGTGTTACTCTAGATGGGGCGCTCCCAGCCGGGGTCAGTCAAAGGAGATGAGCTGGGCTTCACTGCTCTGTGCTGGCGGGCCCTGTGCTGGGGGCTGCTGGGCCACTGGGGGCTGCTGCTGAGGAGGGCCGCTGGAGGGCGCCATCTGCGGGGGGACACACGGGCCGGTGGTCTGTCCTCCCTCTCCGGGCCCCAGCTTCCCCATCCTCTACCAGCTCCTCTCCAGGACACTCTACAAACCAGCCTGTCCCGGTACTTAGGCCCCTCAAGCCCACGCTCCTGACTCCTTCCCTCCCTCCACTCGTCATGGACTCCCTGTCCCCAGCAGAGACAGGCTTCCACTCCCCAGGCATTCCGGATTCATGTCTCTGGAGCTGAGTAGATGGGACCTTGGGCTTTTAAGTAAACATATGGCTTTGACACCCAACAGTTATTGCTACGTGTCTGTCCTGGTGCTGCCTGAAGAGCAGCAGCCCTGGCCCACGCCGGCCACACTTCGCAGGGCAGCCCCACTGTAGGGAGGGGTCCACAGTGAAGCCTGTCCCCTGTCATGACCCACCATGACGGGGGACCACCCGTCGTGGTCCCAGGAGAGGCTCACCTGCTGGTACACAGGCTGCTGCCCTGAGATGTAGGGTTGCTGTGGGGGCGGCAGAGGCGCATCTTGGCCGGGGAGGGTCGGCATGAGATTCTGTGGACAATGAAACAGCCCCATGCTAAGAAAGCAGCTCTGTAACTAGGTAAATGCCAACCAGCAGGGAAAGGCAGTGGAGGGGATGTGGGGCAGTGAGCAGAGCGTGGCGCCTGCCCAGCATGCTCCCACCCCCAAGGGCCCTCCTCCTCCCACCTGAGGCCCCCCCGACAGCCTCTCACCTGCATGCTGTAAGGCTGGTAGCCCATGGACACTGACTGGCTCCCCATGTAGCCCATTGTACCAGACTGCGGGGGCTGGGAGATGGCTGGGAGGCTCTGTGGGGCCTGGGAGGCCACGTTCTGTGGAGGAGAGAGGGCGATGGGAGACAGTTGGGCCCATGGGCCTTGTAGGGAAGGGGCGGCCTCCCGACCTACCTGATAGCCCTGTGTGGGAGTAGGCTGGTATGATGAGTAGGCTGGGCTGGTGGTGGGCCCTGCAGGGCCCTGTGGAGCTGCCTGTGCACCAGCCGCCCCTGCTGGGTACATGTATGCGCTCACCATGCTGGGATCTGCAGGCAAAGAGGAGAGAGCTCAGACCTCTGAGGATAGATGGGGCAGGAGACGGGGTTTGAGTTTCCCTTTTCCTTGTGACTAACAGAAGTAAGTTTGTGTTTCATATTCTCACCAAAGAATAGTAAGTAAAATCAACAGAGACTAGAAAGGACCCACAGAACATCTCTCTCTCAAAAGACCAGTCACAGCCCAAGTGAGAGGTGGTCTGCAAGATGACGGGCCAGTGGTCTTTGGGAAGTCAGTGTCACCCCATGGAAGACCAAGGAACGTTCTAAGAGGGAGGACAACTAAACAGGTGACAGGTTTCTTGTTGGCACAAATGAGGCCCTGGGATCATGTGAGCGTTAAGCGGGCCGTGGATGTGGTCACACCAGGGCCTCAGGGCTCTTTGTCTGGCACCTGTGCCCAGACCCTGGGCAGCATCCTGGTTTAGCAAATGCACTGAAGCCTCTAGTAGTAAAGGGTGTCACACCCGCCACTCCCCCTAAGTTGGGTCAGAAGAGACGGTGAGTGGGGGGAGAGAGAGTGAATCTGAAAAATGCTGTGTACTGCTCTGCCGACTGTAAGTTTGAGATCACACCAAAATAATAATAAAAAAAGGAAAGGGTAGTGATTTGGGGTTCGTCTTGGCTGTTGGGGCCCCACCCTCCCGCCCCACCCCGCTCCCCCGCCCCACCCCACTCCGTTACCTGCCGCGGCTGCTGGGATGCTGGGGTAGGGGCCACTGGCGGCCGGGGCCGGCTGACTCATGTACATGGTGTGCATGGGCGAGCCCTCCACCGAGCCGGCCGGGCTGAAGGTGCCCGCGAAGCTCGCCGGGCCGGAGGGCTGGTACAGCACACCCCCCGCCGCAGGCACAGCCTGGAGCTGGAGACAAAGAGATAGCTTTCAGGGCACTTCTCTGTCACCAGGGTACCCCGAGGAACTGGGGTGTGTGGTGGGCACGTGCCTGGGCGTAGGGCAGGGAGAAAGCTGGCATCTGGGCCCGCATCTGGATGGTCTGCTTCTGCTGCTCCAGGCGCATCTGCCGCTCCTTCTCCTGCTCCTGCAGGCGCTGGATGGCCAGCTGCCGCTGTACCTCCAGGTACTCCTGTGGATCATGAGGCAGGTGTCAGGGCTGCCTCTGGCCCCAGCACCCCACAGCCGGGCCAGGCCGCCACCATCGCACCTGCTTCTTCTGCCGCATGATCTCTAGCTTCTGGGCCAGCTGGATCTGGCGCTGGCGCTCGGCCTCCTCGGCTGCACGGCGAAGCTTCTCCCGGTGCTCCTCCCGCAGGGCGCTGAGCGCTCCCCGGGCGTCACGGATCTGCGCCAGCTTGTCCTGCAGTCCCTCGTAGTACACTGTGGGGAGGGGGCAGAGCTGGGGGGTCTTGGCATTGGCTGGAACAGGAGCTGCCCAGCCCGGCTTGGGAAATGGCAGGGCCCAGCTGAGCGCCTATCTACAGGGTGCAGCTGGCATCGGGGCTCCAGGGCGGGTGGACACGCATGCACATGTGTGGGCACACGTCCACACACATATATACTCCCTCCAGCTCACTGTCATCAGTGGGACACCTGCTGCTGAGACTCTCTCATGCAGAGCCCAAGGTCCCTCGGGGCAGCCCTGCCCACACCACCCCAGGTGCAATGATTCCTGGCCCAGAAGGCACCCACTGCCCCTAGTGGGTGTGGCAGGCTCCTGATGGGAGCCCCCAAGGCCCTGGAGGGACACCTGGGAGGGTGCGCATGGCACGTACGCCTGCGCTCATCCAGCTGGTTGAGCAGCTCCAGCAGCTGGGGGTGCATGGTGTTGATGGACTGGAAGAGGGACAGCACGGCCGAGTCATTGGTGATGCTGCGGCCCCGCACATGGTTGCTCTTCATGCGGTTGACGAAGGTGGTGACGGCGTTCTGCAGGGCCTTCAGGAACTGCGCGTGGCTCTCCTCTGACTCCCCATTCTGGTACTGCTGCCGGGGCACAGGGAATCTGCCTGAGCACCTCCCACACCCCCAGCCCGAGTGGGGGCAGGGTCCCTCTGTCCGGCTGAGCCAGATGCTGAGCTCTGAGCTTGCTGCAGGACTGACTGGGTCCTCCTGGGGGGTCTGCAAGAGGCACCCTCAGCATCTGGTTCACGAGAGAGGAAATGGAAGCCCAGGGAGGCTTGACTTTTGCCCATAGGCACAGTGTGGCCAAGACAAAGCTGTCCTAGCCCTGGCCTCTTACTCCGCTGGACAGCAAAGTGCAGAGCCCCAGAATATTCCAACCTGTTCGGGGTAGACAGGAAGGAGTTGAGCAGGGCACACAGCCAACCCAGAGACAGTCAATGGAGAGCTGTAAGCAGCAACGACCCACCTCTGGGAGCTCACCGTGAGCCTGGCACTCTGCACTCTGGGAGGCCGAGTCTGCCCCCAGCCCAAGGAGGGAGTCACGACTTACCTCACTAAAGGCGGCTCCGGCTGCAGTTACGGCCTGAGGGTCTGTCTCTGGGAGGGAAGTCTGGAAGGGACCAGACAGTGAGATTCCATCTCTGCCTATCCTCGTGTCCCTCTCCCAAGGGACCACAGTCCGAAGCCTGAGAGTGGCCCCTTACCTCCACATTGGCAGGGATGGTGTGTCCCTCCCCAGGCTGGGCCGTGGGCTCTGTCAGAGGCACTGGCGCGGACGGTGTGGGGCTCTTCCGAGCCTCCTCCTGCTTCTTCTCCCAGTAGTTCCGGTTCAGGTACCGCGCAAGCTGCACAGGCAAGAGGGGGTCACTCCCAAGGGCCAGGAGGCAGCGAGGGGAAAGCGCCACACTTGGGGTATCCTCACCTCGGGGTCGATGTCCTCAGCCAGAGGCGCCGACGAGTTCTGGGGAGACATGGTGGATGTGAGAGGCCACAGGCCAGAGAGGCCTGGATGATGTAGCCGTGAGCGCGGACCCTGCAGGCTGGCCAAAGCCTGTCCGAGCGCCAAGGGGCTCCATAACCGTAGATGGAATGCAGGGTGCTGCCCCACCAGCCCGCCCACGACCACAGGGATGGGTGGGCAACTGGCAGGGCTTCTCTCAGCTCCACCCACAGTGCCCTGCAGGGTTTGCAAATGTCTTTCTAAACCTCTGCCCCACCTGCCACCTTCCTCCTTTGTACAGAGAGAATTCAGTCCTCCTCCAGCAAACAGACCTGTGATGGCCTCAAGGGAGGCTAGAAAAACGAGCACCTTTGACCCAAAATGTCCCCACCTCCTCCCACTCTGGGGGGGGTGGGTATGGAAGACACCAAGGTCTCGACAGTGAGGCCTCCAGCCCTTCCAGTGTCCTCTGCTCCACTGGGGTCCCGACCAGGGAGCTGAGACCTGTGGGCACCAGGCTGCCTCTGTCCCTGCGCAGGAGACTCGAACATCTTTGCTGAGGCACAGTTGCCTGCCCCCCGCCCCACAGGAAGGTGGTCCAAGCCACTGGGGCTGGGCTCACCACAGGCGAAGAGTACAGGCTGCTGGCGGGGGGCGCTGAGGAAGCCACGGGTGTGGGTTCTGCCTTAGGGTATGCGGTATAGGCCGACTTCTGCCTCTGCGGGAGAACCAGGAGGAGGGTGTCCGAGGTGCACTCCACACTTTCCTGGGCACCCCTGGACTCTGCAAGGCTGCCCCCTGCTCACCATCCGCTCCTTCTCCTCAGCCTCTGACTGAGACAGGGCCAAGGCCAGCTGCAGCTCCTCCTCTTCCTGAAGGGCCGTCTCGTCCCTTTTGGGGGGCAGCTGAGGATGACAGGACAGGGTTAGCAGGGCCAAGGGTCAAGGCGCCCCCAGAGGCCCGGGCCGTACCTGCGACTGCTGAGACAGCGGGCTGGTCAGGTACTCCGGGGGCAGCTCCGTCGTCGAGGCTGCTTTTCCCTCCGCTTTTCTGGAAGAGACAGGATGCTGTGTGTCACCGGGTGTTGTATCCTACCCCCATATGTTCTTGGACACAGCCTGGTGCTTCCCTCTGATACCCCCAGGGAAGGAAAACGGGGCTTCCACAGACCACACTCCAGAGAAAAGCTGGACCCTCAAACCCGTTGTCACCTCTGGGCTGCAGGGCCCTGGGCAAGTCACTGGCCTAAACGACAGCCCCCTTCCTGGAAATTGGGCTCAAACACCTCCACACTGCAGTCTTCCACAAAAAAGGACCTCCCAGTGGAGCGGCCTACAGATGCTCCTTCCCCAGATCATCAGATCCCATCACTGAGGCTGGGAAGATGGACAACACAGGCTCCTGGGCCAGCCACACAGGGCCTGACTATCACAAGGAGACCTTAGACCCAAACCCAGAGATGTGCCTCAAACAGCCTACACCCCTCAGCAATGTCCTTGTCACAAAAGACAGAGAGGCTGAAACTCACCAGGTTAGAAAGCTGAGGAGGCGGGCGGGTCCTGACAGGACAGAACCACCATGGGCCATTACTGGAACTTGGGAAGCCTGAACAGGGACTAACCACACTGATGCCAAATGCCCCAGCGTGATGGCTAGCAGCGGTCTCATGGGAAGAGTTCCCCTTGGGAAGCACACACGGGAGTTGAAGGGAGAGGGACAGGGTGCCTGCGACCCACTCTTGACAGTTCAGGACACAAGGTGGGTACGGGCACACAGGCCTGGGGGGGGTGTGTGTGTACGTGTGATGGAGTCAATGGGGCTGCAGAAAGGCAATTCACTGTCATAGGGTGGGGGGTCTCCAGGCAACTCCTGCATCTCTTCTCCCAAAACTTTATAAACAAACCCAAGCAACTGGCCAGCAGGACTCAGACCTAGGAGCCCTGCCTGGCACTGCCCTAGCTCCAGTGCCCCAGGGGACTCACTTGTTGAGCTGCTCGTAGCAGGGCTCACACACCCGCACCTCCTTCTCGATGCCGAACTTGGGGATGGTGGAATACTTGGAGGAGCACTTGCCACAGAAGATCTGGCCACACGCCCGGCAGTGGTGCTGTGATATGGGGTGGGTCAGGGAGGCCTGGTCAGCCACTCTTCACACACACGTCCTGCCCAGCACTGCCCGCTGCAGGATGTGCCAGGCTGGGCCTCCCAGGCTGGGGTGGGAGGCCACAAAGGCCCTGGGGGAACGCTAGAGAGCTCTCAATTGTAGCCTCCACTTTGAGGAAAAGAAGTCAAATTAAGAAAAAAAATTCACAAAAGAATGCATAAGCTGTCCTAATAAATAAGTGTTACTGGACAATGAGTCTGGGGAGTCTGCTCAGATGTCCCAGGCCCCAGCCTTGGCCACGGCTTCAGTGAGCAGAGGGAGGGTCCAAGCCGGACAAGCCGAGTCAGCTGAGACTCAGCCAAGGAGCTACTGGCCGAGGCAATGCAGACCCAAACCCCCGGGCGTGGGGTGTTTCCATTCCCCGGGAGTGCAGCCTTGCCAGAACCTTGCCTGAGGGCACTGACCACTGGACACAGACCCCGGGTGACCTCACTCCCCACACCACCAGGTCCCGGTCCAGAAAGGGCCTGGTATGGGCGCAGTGGCCTTGTGATGACAGTGGGAGGCTTGGGGTCTGTCCCGGCCAGGTGGGGAGCTGGGGCCCTCCCTGAGGCAGGTGCACTCACCTTGCGGGTCATGACCCCAAACTGCACCCGGCACCGGTGGCACTCCTCAGCATCCACCCAGTCGGGGGCCTGGGGACGGGCAGAGTCAGGTCACATGCCCCTGCCCTTCCTGACCACCCCCGCTCTCCAAAGATGTGCACACAGGACTGCGGCCAGCCAACCCACTGCAGACATGACTCGAGGAAGGATCTCCTTCCAAATCGGTCTTCTTTTCTTTCTAAAGTCCTGACTGCAAGACTTCCCACAGCTTCGGGGACAAGGAAGTATTTAACTGGGAACCATAGCCCTAAGGCATCTTCAAGCAGGTTCCTTTCTCTACCGGCAGACAAAGCTGCATATTCTACTTCAAGGGCATTCTCATGCTGAGGTCAACGAGCAGTTCACCTGCTCCCAACAAGCCCAGATCCCAGGGTCTCCCTTCTGCCTCCTGCAAGCAGCCTAACTCCTGGACCCAGTACCCCGTGAACTCACTCTCTCCGCAGCAAACATGGCATCGCTCTCCTTGAACTCTGGGAAGACATGACCTGGAGAAAGGAGGCCCCTGTTACCGCTGAACGCTGCCCAGGTGTGTGAGGCCTTCAGCCTCACCTGTTCTTATCCATCAGCCCCGAGGCCTCCAGTGGTCACATCCCAGCTCTTGGCGTCTGCCTCTCCGAGCAGACAGAAGAGGCCCAGAGCCCCAGGCAGCAGGCACAGTGACCTCACACTGCACAAGGGTGTCTCGGGGCGCAGCTCAGCCGGCCTGCTCCACAGTTGGGGTGGCTCCACACAGCTGCTCAGTCCTGGGGACCACACACAGAGCCTAGCCTTGCTCCCACCACATCAAGGCCTCACGGGTCTTCCCTGGGCCTCTCGTCTGGCTCTTGGCCTGCATTCCAGCCAACCACACTTCCCAGAGCTTTTAAATCGGAGTTCCCGAGCTTTTTTTTTTTTTGAGACATGGATCCGTTGGAATCCCAAAAGTCTTTCTTCATTGTTGTTTTTTTTCTTTCGGCCATGCTACGTGTCTTGTGGGATTTAGTTCCCCAACCAGAGATCAAATCTGGGTCCCCGACAGTGAAAGTCCAGAATCTTAACCAGTGGACTGCCCGGAAATTTCCTCCATAAACTCTGGATGTCCTCTCATGTCTGTAGTCCAGGAATTGAGAGTCTGAGGCCAGCTTATTGACCTGAATGGGTCCTTCATCACACAGTGTCTGCACAGTCCTGCCCACCCTGCAGCCAACAGGCAGTGCCCTTACTCCCGCTCCATGGCTCATGTTGGGATCAGAAGACCCAGCCCCGCCGTGCGGCACAGGTGGAGAGGACCCAGCTTGCCCTCTCACCCACACCTGGTGGGAACACCAGGAAATCTTCCAAATGTGGCCTGAATCCACCGCTCTCCTTGCCAGAACCCCAACATCTCCCCACAGGCACCAGAACAACAGGGAGGAACACACACTGGGCCTGAAGAAGCCTGTCTCAGCTGCCACAGCCCCGCTTAAGACTCTCCAAGTCCACTGTGCTCAGAGCACAGTGCCGCGCCCAGCACAGCCTCCCTTGGGCCCACCTGGTGCAGGGCAGCCCCTCAACTCCTGATGGTGTGTCCCAAGCCCGGAACTGGACCCTCTCGCCCCCACCCCCATGACTCACCTTCCACCTTCATGATCTGGTATGTGTCCTGGACCACCTTGTACTTGGGCTCGTTCCGGAAGGCGTGTGCCCAGGCCTGAATCAGATACAGGATCTTGTTCCGGACGTTTACTTCCACCTGCCTCTGTAGGCAAGAGAAGAAGGAAGATGAGAAAATGGAGATGCCAAAGAGATATCTCAGAACAAGGAAGCAGCTGGCAAGACCCCAACAGGAGCCCAAGTAGGGCACCGGGGCCATGTAGGGACCCACTCCCCAGATCCAGGCCTCCTCAAGGAACCCCGTTCCCCAAAGACAAATCCATTCACGCTACCTGTTGATTCAGGGCCTGCACTGGTCTCTAATCGCCTGGGAGAACCTGGGGAATCCCTCAAGTGAAGGCTCTCCCACCCCTACTGTCCCATCACCACCTGTCTCTCCCCATCTCATCCCGTGCCCAACAGGACCCTGACCACCTAGGGAGCCCCTCAGCCTGTGACCCACTCTAGGGCTGGCTAAGGCCAGCCTCCAACAGGCATAGCCAACCAAGCTTGGGCTGAGGGTGCAGATGCACAGTCAGCCAGCTTCCTCCTTCCAGTCAGGTGGGACGAATGGCTCCAGAAAGTTCCCCACATACAAGGCCACCACCTCCAGCAGATTAAAGCACAACCAATCCCATTTCTAGAGCTCTTTCGACGATGTACACACACAATGCTCAGGACGGTGGGTTGAGAAAGTTGCTTCGAGGAGACACCCACCACAGCTCCCATGCCAGAGCTCCTGCTCTTTTTTGTAACCTAGGTCCAGTCAGTGGACCCCACTCCAGGAGCCCCGGCCCTCCAAGGACTCAGATCCCGAGCCGTGTGAACAGGACACGATCATGCCCACACAAGGAGGGCAGGTTCTAATCCTTCCTCTGTCACCCAGGACTGAGGAGCGGCTGGCCAAGCCTCTAGTCAGGGCTTTGGAAAAGTCCCGCTGTCAGCTCAGCCTCAGATGGGCTCTGGGCTGCGAAGCCCACAGGCGCCCAACAGGCCTAGGCCACAGTGGCGGTGGAGTTGGTGCCGGAGATGTGTTCCTAGGTTGCCACCTAGGGTGGCCTCAGCTCTGTGGGATGCCCTTCACTTCCAAGAATAGCTACACCACCCCGCTCTACATCAGACAACCTCCTGGTGTCACTGACCACATCACAATCCCTACAGGTGGGCAGCGAACCTGCCCTGCTCAGATGACCCCTTGAGGCCCTGGGGGACTTTCCCTCCTCTGCCTTGGTGGGGGGCGGGTTGCCCACTGCTCTGGCATCCCTTCTCTGTTCCTGTTCCCCAGCTCTGCCTCCACAAACACAACAAACTCAGGCGCCTCCCTGCTCTATGCAAGTCTTCAGGGGACCCCAGGTCTCCACTCACATGCGCTGCCATGGCCACACGCACACTGTTCCTCCCCACCTTCTCTGCTGCTCAGTGAGCATCCCCTGCCCTTCAAGACTCAGCTCCTGCCCCCCAGGAAGGTTTCCTCACCTTGCAGGAGGAGTGGGGTCTCCTCCGCACTCCCAGAGGCAGCCCTGGCTAGCTTCTGCGAAGGCCTGACCTCTCGAGGCAGGGATCACAAACACCTGCCCTCCAGCCCTTGGCACTGTTTCTGACCCAGGTGCCAGCAAAGTCCCAGGAAGCCCTCAGGGTGGTGCACCCCCGCACGGGCCTCTCTGCTTCCTACACAGCACCCACCTTCAGCAGCTCCTTCAGTTCCTCCATGGTTTGCTTGTTCGCCACCTCGTCATGGACTGTCTGGCCACAATTCTTCACCACAGACTCCATGACCTGCAGACCCCAGGGAGGGGAAGACTTAAGCTGCTGGTCAGGGCAAGAATTCTCCCTCCTGGACAGGTCCACCTTCCTCACAAGAAGGTGGGCCTCAACAGGGCCCTCAGACCACCCAGCTAGGCGGGAAAGCCAACAGAGCAGTCTCCAGGGCAAGCAGCAGCCAGGGCTACACCACTCCTTTTAACTCCGTGTTTTATCACCAAGGACAGACACTGCAGTCAACCTCAGGGCCTACACGTGTCAGCCTCAGGCGGAAGATTGGAAGCGCTGCTCCCAGCCCAGCCCAGGCCTCTGTCCCTGGTGCCTCCACTGTTGGCAGTGCGCCCATCGCTGCCACCCTGACCAGGACCGACTGGAGTACAGGGTCTGATTACCTCTAGGGCGTACAAGGCCACGTGGGGATTCTTGTCGTTAACTTTCTTCTTGATGGAACTCACTGCATATTTTGCCCTGACAGAAAAAAAGGCATTGGTAAAAGCAAACAGAGGGAAAAAAAAAAAAAAGAAAACAGCTTCTAAGACTGAGGAAAAGCCCATTGGCCATTTGGTCCTTGAGACCCCCTAGGCAAACTTCCAGGTAACCATATACTCCCAAACTGTACAGATAAAGTCCTTTAACTGTCCCGAGATCTCAAAAGCCCTAGTACACAGACCACACAGTCCTCTGTCGCAGTCTAACGGGCTCAGCTTTCATCCGGACAGGATCCTGGAGTGGAAAGCAACCCTAGTCCACGGTGCGGCCACCCCACTGCTTCCGAGGGAGCACTTACTGTGTGTCCCCCTGGCGGATCAGGTCACAGATCTGGAGGATGGACTCCCAGTCAGTCTCCAGAAGAAGCTGGCTGGTCGCTTTGTCTAAGGCAGAAATGCACCATTACAAGGGCTCATCCTGCTGGGTGATCCCCTAGCTGGCCCCCCCAGCTCAGCAACAAGCAGGAGCAACTGCTCCCTTCCCATTTTAGACATCTGGACCAAACGGAAAACTATGTGACCATCCTCCTGACACCTGACAATAATCGCGGAAAGCACTGTCCTTCCTGAAAGACACTGTGGGCTTTTTACACATAAGTGCTGTTCCAAACACTTTACACAAGCTCGCTCAACTCTCACACAACCTTAAGAACTAGGGAATATTCCCACCCTCTCTGCGGACAAGCAAACTAGGTGAGAAGTGAAGAGAGGTAAAGTCACTGGGCCTGAAATCACATAGCTTGCTGGGGTGGAGCCAGAATTCAACACTAAGCTCTGCTGCCTCACCCCTCAGAGTCCCTGGTTTTCAGAAGCTTAGCCTGTTTTTTAGCTCTCAGCTGTGGCACTGCTGGAGAGACATACAGCAGAGACCCTGGTCCTCTGCCTCAAGTGCTTTGTGGAGTGCAGACAGGGCTGACCTGCCAAGGAGGACTCTCCAACGACCACCTCTAGTCTACGTCACTGTGGCCTCAGACACAGATGAGCGGCTCAGGGGCTGCTCTCCCAGTTCAGTCAGGACCGTGGTCTCTGGAGTCGTACAGAAGATCAAAAAGGATCTGACAGTGACTCCTGATTTGATCGCTGAAGGGCTGAACCATCTCCTGAGCTGAGTCCCTCAGCCCAGATAATTCAATGAGCAAGGAAGAGGCCTCATCTGAGGTCCCTCGGAGATCACGTTTGAGGAAAAAGGAGGCCAGTTTCAGGCTGACCGTTCCACTACCCAGGGCGCCTGTCCCAAACACAGAACAGTTTCCTGAAGGAGAGTGAGCTTGTCCATAAACATTGATTTTCCTTCCTAAAACCTGTGACCTCCAGGAGGTTCAGAAAGATCAGCTATCCACCCCAACAGAGGAAACGCCTTCTTAGCCCCGGCGCTTCTTCCCGGAGCCCAGTGGGGACATACGGCGCGAGTCTGGATCCCTGGGAAAGCAGCGCTCCAAAGAGCTGGCAGGTCCCAGGGAGGACACTGCTGGCTCCACCCTTTGGGGCCCACCTATGGGTCAGAATTCCCAAATCCCAAGTAACCACGGTTTTTGGCGGGGAGAGAGGGTCTACTGAGACTTTACTATTTCACTGAGTCATCCATTCTCGTGACTCAGGACGTGAGGCCCGCTTGGCCAAACGCTGGTAGTTACTTCCCCAAGCTCCTGGCCGGTCTCCTGCGCGGACCCTCACTCAATCGGTCGGCTCCAGGCCCTGCGCCCAGGACCGCCGGGCCTTACGTCGCCTTCGCGCCCGCCCGCCCAGGACCGGAGTCGCGCGGCGATCGCCCGGGAGCACTAGGGGCGTGGGTCTTTCCCACCGGGGAGCGGGGGCCGCGTTACCTAGGAGACGCTCGAAGGTGCCACTGCCGCGCCCCATGGCGACCCGGTACCCCAACCTGACGCCGCGGCGATCCCCACTGCTGGCCGGCGCGCCCCCGACTTCCGCTTCCGCCTGCCTCTCAGACGCGCGCACGCGCACGTCGCCGGCCAGCCCGCGAGCCGTGGGGAGGAGGGTCTTTCCGCTCGCCCCGGACGCTGGGCGCCGATTAGACCGCGCTTACTGAGACGGTTAGAGTAGGGAGCCAATGAGCTGCCCGGCGGCAGAGTCTATCCAATGAGAGCGGAGCTGAGGGTGGGCCTTGCGTGTCTCACGGAGCTAAGGGTGTCGAGTGGAGCGGGAAGCGGGATGTGTCTCCTACTGGGGGCCACGGGGGTGGGGAAGACGCTGTTGGTGAAACGCCTGCAGACTATCCTTCCGCACTGGGCGGGGGGGAAAGGTGTCCGAAGGGGGCGTGGGGATCCGAGGGGTGCTGATGGCGAGCGGGGCGGGGTGCGTCGGGGCCTTTCGGGCGGGGGGCGGGGCCCGGCCGGCGCGCCCTCCTTGGCCCCACTCAAGAGTCCTTGACTGCCTCGCACAGCTGAGCTCCCGGGATGGGAAGGGCGACCTGGGCGATCCGCCCCTGACGCGGCCCACGGTAGGCGTCCTGCAGGTTTAGGAGAAGCGGATCCCCTTGCGATTAGCAGAGCTTTGGGTTCCTTTAAAGGGAAACTGGGGTCTGACTGGTGGGTGTGTTCAAGACACTTTTCGGGAGGTGGTGGATGTCATCGCGGTGAGCCTGGCTCCGCCGGGACAGAGTCACAGGGCATCCGGAACCGCCTGCCCCTCACCACTGGTCAGAGTTTGCTGCTCCCCGCACAGGGCGAATCCCTCTGGTAGGTGTTGGTCCCCCCGGCCACAGCCAGCCCTGTGGGTCCTGCACCCCGGGGAGCATCTTTAGACCTCCTCCCTTGTGGCTTCTACCTTAGAGCCTAAACACTTGAGAAGACTTATGTTGGTGGTTAGGTCGCAGTGTAAGGGGCTGGGCACATTGCTCTCCAGGAGCTGCCCGTGGGAAAGCGCTTGTGGTGGTCTCTACATCCCGTTTTTTTCCACAGGTGGGTACCAACTTAACGGACATTGTGGCTCAAAAAAAGATCACCATCCGGGAGCTGGGGGGCTGCATGGGCCCCATCTGGTCCAGTTACTATGGAAACTGTCATTCTCTCCTGGTAGGTCCTAGTCTTTTGCCCATCCTTTGGGGAAGAAAGTCCCCATTGCAGGGTTGTCTAGTCGCCAGTTTCACTTTGTGTGGGATAGAATTTGGGGTCGCAGGCAGCTATGCTAGTCAAGGAAACATGGCCCAGGCCAGAATTACTTCCTTCTGGGACTCCAGCTGCTCCCTAACGCTGCTGCTCCCAGGCAAACGTGAAACCTCACCGAAGGGTTGCTGAAGACAGTATTTCTTCTGTGCAGATAACTGTGTCATCCACTCACTGTCTTATTGTTCTGGGTATGTTTGTATGTTTTATGTTTTAGTTATGTATGCCTTGGTTCATCCCATCCTGGCAAGATCTATGCCCCAAATTCTGGGGCACTTCCTTGTAAAAGTAATGGCTGCGCAAGTAGAGCGACTTCCGTGTGGGTGGAAACAAATAGCACTGGTGATTCTTGCATAGCTCACTCCCCTCTGCTTTTCCTGAAGCCTTCCTTGCTCTTCCTGAGCTAGGCTTGTGATGTGAATAGAGATTTGGCAAGGATGGTATTTCATCCCAGGGGGGCCCTAATCTCCATTCACTTCTTTCCAGTTCATGGTGGATGCCTCTAACCCCACCCAGCTCTCGGCATCGTGTGTGCAGCTCCTGGGTCTCCTATCGGCAGAAGAACTTGCAGAAGCATCAGTTCTGATTCTCTTCAATAAAATGTACGTGTCTGAGAGGTGAGCAGGAGTGCAGGTGTGCCCCAGGGTGGAGCTCCTATAGAGGATAGCCAAGAGGGTGGCTCATTGCGGGGTGGGAGGGGTACAGTGATGGCTAGGATGGGCTTCTGGCAGCCTGCTGTGATACATGCTGCTTTCACTCCAGTGACCTGCCCTGTTACATGACCATAGAAGAGATGAAGTCGTTAATCAGGCTCCCGGACCTCATTGCTTGCGCCAAGCAGAACATCACCACCGTAGAAATCAGTGCCCGGAAAGGCACTGGCTTGTCAGACGTGCTGCGCTGGCTCCAGGACACCCACAGAACCAATGGTTGACTGCAGGGTGGAGAAGCATGGCCGGCCTGCTCTGCGGCGAGAAGGCAGAGGTGGCACTGCTTGGCCACTGGTCGTCTGTTGCTTTTTATAAAAGCAGGCTAAGCCCTGGAAGACGGGGTTCTGTGCTGAGTTGCAGTGATGGATAAACGAGTCACCCAGGTTACAAAAACTCTTGATACCTGCTCTCTGGCTCCAGGGTTGGGAGAGGAGGAGAGGCCTGCCAGGTGGCTTGTGTCCTGTACCATTCTGGGATGGTTTTAGGGGAATTGTTCCCCTCTCCCCAGGAGATCTGCTTTCCCAACTGTGATATAAGCTCTAACCTGTAAAGTTTCTGGTACCCTAATGGTGGGATACCTCACAGACAACGTCGGGTACATGAGTCAGTGTGGTAGGAAAAACCAGGCTTTGGGTTAGAAACAGTAAACATTTACTACCCAGAGGTGCCTCAGTGGTCAGGGGCCCACAGGTAGGCCAGGGTAGAGAGGGGCTCTGATGGGGTATGGGAGGTGCTGGTGAGCTCTTGGCCAGACCCTCCGGCCACAGTTCCCCCATGGGTCGCTGTGTTCTCTCAGCTAAGAGAGCTTGTAGGAAACACCTACATCTATTGCTTGGTGCATCTGTATCCTAGGGCCCCTGTAATGAATCACCATAAACAGTGGCTTGCAGCAACATAAACCTAACAGTCATAGGACTGGAAGCCAGAAGTCTGAAATTGAGGTATCAGCAGGGGTGAGCGTTTTGGAGGCTCCAAGGGAGAATCCATTCCTTGTTATGGTTGCTGCATGGTGTCCTTGGCTTGTGGCTTGCAGGACTTGGATCCCTGACTCCGTCTTTTTTTGTTTTTTATTATTTTTTTTGGTTGCACTGGGTCTTCGTTGCTGCGTGAGGGCTTTCTCTAGTTGCAGAGAGCTGGGGCTACTCTGCCTTGCAGCGCATGAGCTTCTTGTTGCGGTGGCTTCTCTTGTTGCAGCAGCTTCTCTTGTTGTGGGCTTCCCTGGTGGCTCAGACGGTCAAGAATCTCCCTGTAATACAGGAGACCTGGGTTCAATCCCTGAGTTGGGAAAATCCCCTGGAGAAAAGAATGGCAACCCACTCCAGTATTCTTGCCTGGAGAATTCCATGGATAGAGGAGCCTGGGGGCTACAGTCCATCAGGTCCCAAAGAGTTGGACATGACTGAGTGACCAATACTTTGACTTTTCTCTTGTCGCAGAGCACGGGGTCTAGGGTGCAGGCTTCTAGGGTGTAGTTGTTGAACTCGGCCTTAGTTGCTCCATGGCATGTGGCATCTTCCCAGACCAGGGATTGAATCCATGTTCCCCACATAGACAGGCAGAGTCTTACCCACTGTACCACCAGGGACATTCTCTGCCTCTGTCTTCACATGATCTTTTCTTCTTATGAGGATGTAACCGTGGTAAAGAATCAGACTGCCTGTGCAGGAATTGCAAGAGACACAGGTTTGATCCCTGGGTCAGGACAATCCTCTGGAGTAAGAAATGGCAGCCCACTCCAGTATTGTTGCCTGGAAAAGTCTATGGAGAGAGGAGCCTAGCAGGCTACAGCCCATGGAGTTGCAAAGAGTCGACACAACTGAGCAGCTGAGCCCAAACAAGGGCCCACCTTAATCCAGATTGAACTCATCTCAAAATCCACAGTCATGTGTACAAAGATTGTTTTTCCAAATCAGGTCCTCTTTGTAGGTTCTGGGGGTTACAACTTGGGCATACCTTTGGGGCCGCTATTAAACCTGCTGCAGTCTGGTAAGAAATCCTCTGCTTCTGAGTGTGGTTGTGAGTTTCCTACAATACCTTCCTCTGTCTTAGCTGGTGGTCTAGCTCATTGGGCTCCAGGGACCTTTGGAAGGCCTGCATGGCCCCCTTTAGCCTTGTGGGGACCCAAGGCCCCAACACCCTGGGGTTTCTCTAGGGCAAGAACAGTTCACACTGGCCTGCCTTGGCCTCACCCACTCTGATCCCAGGGCCAGATGTCCAGGCTCAGAGGGGACAGGCAGGGGGCTCGGTACAACACTCCAGGAGAGTGGGCTGAGGGGTCTGGGCTCCAAGTTGACCTACATCCTCAGCCTGCTTCTGTTTCCCCAGTTGCTCTGAGAAGCAGCTCTCAGATGGAGTAAATACGCTCAGTGAAGAGGCCCTGGGGTTGGACAAGCCATCCTGAAGAATCTTAAAGACAGCTTTCCCGAGACCTGGAGGAGAGAATAGCTGGGTTTTGGAGGGAGCCGCTGGCTGACCGAGTCAGTCTGAGGCCGTAGAAGAGTGCTTTGCGGTGTTCGTAACACCTGAACATGGGCGCGGTGGAGGTTTGGAGCCCCACTGGGGACCATTCTGTGACTGTGACCCAGGAAGGCATGCTGGCCTCTCAGAACCCATCTTCCTTTCTGGGATGGAGCAAGGTTCTGAGCTGTTCTGCTGTCTAGAACCTGAGAATCTGGTGAGGGGCTGGTCATTCTCCCTGGAGAATGTGCCTCCTGTGCACATTCCCCACTCACCCAGATTGCAGGGTGAGCTTCTGAATGCTGGGGTCCCACTAGGCCCCAACACCTCCCCCCAAGATTGGCCATCGGAGGAGCCCATCCATTCTCAGTGTTCTCCCCACTCTGCTTTCTCAGAATCACCTACAGAGCTCATCGATGCAATGGACCCTGGACCCTCAGAGTCCATGTGGATGCCACAGGGCTCCCTGAAGTCAGTACTGAGTTCTCAAAAGTGCTGATCCTGCCATCTGGGGACTGGCTCATTCCCAGACTGGCTCATTCCCAGACTGGCTGGGGGGTGGGTGGGCAAGTGGGCAAGAGTCCCCCAGGTATCAGCCAAGGACCATAGCAAAGACTGCCTCCTCCTGGCTGCCACGCTAAGAGCAGGCCTGGAACACTAGTGCCATCACTAATATATTTTTTGTATACATTATACTTGATGACATTTATTTTAAAGAACTAGCTCATGTCATTGTGGAGGCCGGCAAGTCCACAATTGGCAGGATGGGCAGCAGGCTGGTGAAGCGGGTTGATGATATGTTTATAGTCTGAAGGCCATCTGCTGGCAGAGCCTTCTTTGCGCGGGTGAGGTCAGTCTTCTATTATTAAGGTCTTAACTGAAGTCCACCTGTATTATGGAAGGTAATCTGCTTTACACATAAAGTCTACTGATGTAAATGTTAATCGCATCTAAAAAACACCTTCACAGAAACATCTAGAATAATATCTGTCCATCGGTGGACATTACAGTGAGTTCCTTGGTCTAAAGAAGTGATGGTCAGCTGCCCAAACTAGTGCAAAATCTTCTGTCATGATTTCATAGTATTCTGAGCATTTGCATCTACCACCAGGGCGGCAAAGCACAGTCCAGAGTTGGCATCTCTTCATGTCAGAACCCCTTGTAGCCCTGGGCTTCTGGCATCAGTCTGACCTGCCCCCTTTGCTCAGGGCCTGCCCACCAGTGCACCTGGCACATGAACTTCCATGGTCTCAATGTCTCACGTTGGCAAACAGAACAATTGTTATCAGCATTTTGGACCTCAGAGGGCGCGGATGCTGTGTATTCCAATTCTAGACCACCACAATAAAGCAAGTATCATAATAAAATCAGCCACACAAATATTTTAGTTCCCCAGTGTGTAAGTTTGAAATATTGTGAAAATTGCCAAAATGTGACAGACATAAAGAGCAAATGGTTTTGGAAAAATGACACCTATAGACAGACTTGCTTAATACAGTTATCACACACCTTCAATTTGTTTAAAAAAAAGTTATCTGTGAAGCATAATAAAATGAGGCCTGCCTATTTGTCTGCATTCAGCCCATCTCAGTGTTACTACAGCGCCCATGTCCACAGATTTCATGGACCCAGGTAGTCATCTCACAGGAGCACATGGGGATATCTTTGTTCCAGTCACCTTCCAAACCTGGAAAGGGGTTCTTCTGATAGGCACCAACATGTCCAATTCTTAACACACCCCTCAAATGGTCACCATTGATTTCCATGGGACTGTGCCCCAAATGGACATCCTTAAATAGGCCACTGCCCTCCTGCCTGACCATATGGCCAGGCCATTGGCCACTACCCCAGTCAGTAAAAACTCAAACCTGGGGGCTTCGACAGCTCAGTTCTTCATCAGCGCTAGGAAAAATGCATGTAATTTAGCCCAAACAAGCTGGTCCTTTTTAACCTTTTTCAATCAGTCTCCATTTGCTGGTCTTTACACAGAAGCTTTCCAAACAAAATGCTGTCCATTCAACTTGGAACTGCCATTCACAAAGTGAACAGCTCTTTGTTGGTCAGTTGAGAGCAGTTTGTAGGGCACTGTCCAAGTGACTCCCAAGTAGACTCCAGCACCTCCTCATGTGGTTCCAGGGCCCTCCCCGGGTGAAAAGAGGCGTCCTGCATCTCCTTGCGTTCTGCAGGCAGCTTGGTCTGGTGTAAACCATTTCCACTTCCATGTTAATATGGAACCCTTCTGGGCACTGCCACCTGCATTAGAGTGTGTCTCTGACATCGGCCTAGACATCACAGCTATTGGAGCTTAAGATCACTTTATATCCTTTAGTCACTGGGGCAGCTTCAGTTACTGTCAGGTGGCAAGGTGGTAAACCCCCAAGTGGAAGTTCTCCCATCCAAAGTTCCAGCAGCTGCCGCTAGGTGGGTGCTCACAGGCTCTTGCCCTCCACACAGGGCCACCATGGCACCCCAGCTTCTACCCCACACTGGGTTCAGCCACCCTTCAGTTCAGTTCAGTTGCTCAGTCATGTCCAACTCTTTGCGACCCCATGGACTGCAGCACACCAGGCCTCCCTGTCCATCACCAACTCCCAGAGTTTACTCAAACTCATATCCATTGAGTCAGTGATGCCATCCAACCATCTCATCCTCTGTCGTCCCCTTCCGCCTTCAATCTTTCCTAGCATCAGTCTTTCCAGCCACCCTTACTGGTTCCCATTTACCATATCCCGAAGGGCAGTTATATGCTTTCTGTTTTTATAAGATGAGGTGCAAGACTGCACAACTGCCCTCAGAAGCCAATTGCAAACTCAGGTTGTTACCTCTGCTCTTGACCGACAGCTAGGCTCTAAATCAGGTTCCCAGGACCGCCCTCCTCAGGTTCAACGAATATGCTAGAGTGGCTCACAGAACTCAGAGGCACAGTTTACTTACCCGATCACTGGTTATAAAAGAAAATGACTCAGCCAGATGGAAGAGAGACCCAGAACAAGGTATGGGGAAAGGGCAGAGTTCCCATGCCCCCTCCAGCAAACACTCCCTACGTTGCCATGTTTATCGACCTGAAAGTTCTCTAAACTCTGCCCTTTGGGTTTTATAATTGATTGAATCATTAATTCAACTTCCAGGCCCTCTCCCCTCCCTGGAGTTTGGGCAGTTTGAGGTAATGGGCACTCTAATCACGCTGGTTCTCTTGGCAGCCAGCCCCGATGTTTAGGTGGGGTCCAAAACCCAACTCATTCACCTAACAAGAGACATCTTTGTTGCTTTAATCAGAAAATTCCAAGGGTTTTAGGAGTTCTGTGCCAGAAATGAGGATGAAGACCAAATGTATATTATACATAAATCACACGATCACAAGTAGATTCCAAATTGTTTTTCAGGAGAATGCTGGTCTCCCTATGGATAACAAATTCATTAGGGTGGCCTTCAACTCTGTTCATTAACAGGTCAAACCAGGACATTCTTGGTTAAGAGAACTAGGACAGAATGGGAAACTGTCCTCTGAAAATGTAGTTAACTTGGCAAACCAATTAGCCTGCACCCTAGGTGATTCTACTAAGAAAAAAAACCAAACATTAAAATCCTTAATATTTCAGTTCAGTCCAATGATTAAACTTTTTCACTGCTGTTCACATCATGATTTGTTGTGATTAATGTATGTGAAACTCTGTGGGAGAAGGTGAGGGTGGGATGTTTCAAAAGAAGAGCATGTATATTATCTATGGTGAAACAGATCACCAGCTCAGGCGGGATGCATGAGACAAGTGCTCGGGCCTGGTGCACTGGGAAGTCCCAGAGGAATCAGGTGGAGAGGGAGGTGGGAGGGGGGATCGGGATGGGGAATACGTGTAACTCCATGGCTGATTCATGTCAATGTATGACAAAACCCACCGAAATGTTGTGAAGTAATTAGCCTCCAACTAAAAAAAAAAAAAAAAAAAAATCCTTAATATTTCAGTTCAACAGATAAGGCCCCTAAGCAAAGTCCTCCCAGCCTTCATCATTATTATAAGAAGCCAGGACACTGAAAGAAAGGCTTTGAGAAACCAAAGCGCTCTGGGCATCTTCAGTCACCCAATCCATCTTTCTAGGGTCCTCCCACTTCTCAGTGATGGGACTCCAGGAAATCAGCTTTTCCAAGTCTCCCTCTTAATTGCTTCAGAGAAACAACTCTCCAGACTGGGAATGAATTTCTATACTGGAGCTACATTCTCAATGCTCAACCCCAGTACTATTGAACAATCCCTGCCTTAGAGCTCGATTCCCAATTGTGGAGGTCTTCAATAAACCTCAGCAAATCAAGAAAAAAAGATATTGAACCCACAACACTCAGTGCTCTTCCAACAGGAGTGAACAGGTCATGCCCTTACACCAGACTGGTGGTGATAAAGTGAGGGGGCAGATGGACACACTGTTTAAAGCGCTGGATATTGTGAATCTGAACACCAGCGTGCAGGCTTATGTTGCTTTCCCAAGTAATGAATTCTCAGCAGATGACATCAGGCAAATATCACGCAGCATTATGTGGGAAGATACTGGATCCAGGGTTGGTGTCATTCCAAAAACGCAATCCAGAAAACTGTCCACATGGCTCCCTCCCAGACGCTCCAAGTTGCCTGACAGACCATTCGAGGTTTGGTAAGTGGGTTTCACAGAGCTGCCCACCATCTCATGGGCGAAATTCTTGGTAACGATTGGCAGGGCTTCTCCGGTGACTCAGTGGTGAAGGACCCTGCCTATGCTGGAGATGCAGGTTCCATCCCTTGGTTGGGAAGATCCTCTGGAGAAGGAAATGGCAACTCACTCCAGTATTCTTGCCCAGGAAATCTCATGGACAGAGGAGCCTAGGGGGCTGCAGTCCATGAGACTGCAGAGAGTCAGACACGACTGAACGACCAAACAGCAATGATGATTTGCATGTTTCTTCATTGGACCAAAGCTTTTCCACACAGCCAGGCCACTGCCTCCTCTGTGGCTTGGATACCATTGGAAAGGAACACTTTTTGAACTTCATAGAGATTGAGGAACCCACTTGATTGGTCAAGTGCTATACAAGTCTGTGCCATTTGGCCAGTTCTCATCAAAACCTCCTTAGGTCAGAGCAAGTGTCAATGAGCACATAATCACAAATTGTGCAGCCCAACAACTATCACTTGACTCATCACCTGAAGTAATTTCAGACAGCTACATAGACTTTGATTTCATACTTAATGAATAAGGAAGCATTTGTCCGATAGCAAATACTACTACTAACTACTACTTGGATAAACACCTTTGGAGAAGGAGAAACTCAATTACACAAGATGAGGGAACAAGCACAAATTTCACCTGACTCTCCCTGGCCCTTTGATTTATTCAGCTACCTTCAGGTCCTGGGTCATGGTTTAGAACCATCATACAAGCTAGCTGTCCTATTATTACCTTTACATTCTGCTTTGCATAGTTGTGGTTTTTTGGGTTTTTTGTTTGTTTGTTTTTCCCATGCTGCATAGCTTGCATGATCTTAGTTCCCCAACCAGGGACTGAACTTGGGCTCTTGGCAGGGAAAGTGCAGAGTCCTAACCACTGAACCACCAGGAATTCCCTATTTTAAAACTTTGTACATGTTGCTTGTCAACACCTTGCAGAAATGCACACTAAATAGAATGACATTGACTCAGTGCCTTGAGATGCTGCTGATGCTCGTATCTTCTTCACAAGATACGATTTTAAGAGGGAAAATGTCTGAGTTTCTCCTACTTTCCTTACTACTCAAACGTGGCCTCACTCAGTTTCTATCACTATGCACTTTCCCTCTGACGTGGCACACGATATCCACGCAAGGTCCCGGGATTGAGGGACAAAACACAATTCCACTAAAACTGATCAGTAATGGTCTCAAGGAAAGACCCGGATCAAAAGGGAGGGGGGAATGTGGAAATGAGCAAAGGAAAGCTCAATCAGAATGGGGTCGGGAAGCTCTGAAGGGAAGGCTCTCACGCATGCATCCCTCAGCACCACAGCTCACAGACCCAGCGGGAAGGAAGATTTTCTCTGACTCAGAAATAAGCTACTCATTGCAGTCAATGGAAAACCAGAGCCCCCCTAATTTCACCCTCAGTTCAGTTCAGTTCAGTTGCTCAGTCATGTCCGACTCTTTGCGACCCCATGGACTGCAGCATACCAGGCTTCCCTGCCCATCACCAACTTTAGGAGCTTCCTCAAAGTCATGTCCATTGAGTTGGTGAGGCCATCCAACCATCTCACCCTCTGTTATCCCCTTCTCTTCCTGCCTTCAATCTTCCCCAGAATCAGGGTCTTTTCTAAATGAGTCAGTTCTTCACATCAGGTAGCCAAAGTACTGGAACTTCAGCTTCAGCATCAGTCCTTCTAATGAATATTCAGGACTGATTTCCTTTAGGATTGAGTGGTTTGATCTCCTTGAAGTTCAAGGGACTCTCAAGAGGCTTCTCCAACACCACAGTTCAAAAGCATTAATTCCACCTAAAACCTAGTAAAAGCTGACTCCTCCAACTTGCCACACAATTTGCTTGTTCTGAATTGAAATTCTGATTCCAATAAACTCATTTTGGCCAAAGATCTTATTTCATGCTCATAGTCAACACCCTTAACCCAGGCTGGATGTCCTGATGGCTGATCCTACCTGGGTTCTATCTCTAGAGGTGACCCGAATCTGGGCTCTGTTCCTGAGGGGTGATGCCCAGCTTGGGGGCCTATCTGAGGGATGACCCCAGCCTGGTCACCATTGCTGTTGGGTTAGGTTGGGCCTGGTGATATCTCAGATGGTAAAGCCAGCTAAGCCAACTTGACCAGTTTTAGAGGCACGCTGACAAGGGTCTAGGGAAATATAATTTCCACATTTCTTGTGACCAAGGGCAAACGTCCTTCACCACGACCTGTTTCCTTGTTCCCACGTTCATACCGTACTTGCAGTGCGTCCAGGAAACACCAGTGTTTCTCAGCAGCCCCACCTCACCCTCGCTCTCATGGCCCTGCCTGTCTCAGAAGCTGATTGTAAGAAGGATGCCAGCACTGGGTGAGAGATGTGCTGCCCGCCCCGACTGCCATGTGACGGGGGGTGAGTCCTGGCTACTGCCTCCAGCCAGCACCTGGCCACCCTGTGCAAGGGCTGAGGTCACCCACCATGCAGAAACACACCCCAGAGAGTGACAGCCCTGATTCCAGGTACAGCTTCCAGAACTTCAATCTTTTAATTCAAAAATAAAATTCACTGCATAAAATACAAACTTGGGGAAGAGCAAAACAGATCCCATACCATTCCACACTCATTCTCTAGGGCCGCCCTGGCCAGTGCTGAGGCCTAGCACTGACTGAGCTGCTCAGGCCATCTTTGCTGGCTAGAGGAGCCTGAGCTGTAGAGAGCAAGGCAGCCCAGTGGCTGTCAACCTCCAATAGGGCTATGAGCAGCCTGACCCTGTCCCTCCATGTTCAACTGCTAGCAGCCTGTAAGCCACATCCCCATGCTCTCACTTATATCCCACACCTGAGCAGGAGGATAAACCCAGGTGCTCCGTCCTTTGGCGCCCGTGTGAGGTTCAAACCCTGCCAGGCCCTGCCCTTAGCAGGAACTTACATGGCCCCTCTGATCGCAAGAGAGCCCTGGGCTGGGCTCCTGTCCTTGCTGTCTAGCCACTCTGGACCTGCTGGAGAGCCCCGCCATGTCTTCCCCAGAGGCCTTGATGACATTAAGGACTCAGCCTCCCCAACCTCAGTGTGGGTGGCTCAGTCTTCACACCCCAACATAAGCTTGGAAGTGGCTCCACCTATCCTGCGGGGACCGTGGTGACAGTGGTCTAGGTGGCCTAGATGCTGACCCCCCGCCCCTGTTCCACACCAGCCTGCTGTCTGGCTTTGGCTCCAGCCGTGTGGCTCTGTCGAATCCAGTAGAGCCTTGTTTATTGAGTCAGCAGTGTCTACAATTCACTGGCGTTTAGGGACAGGATTATGGGATTGGCCCTCCCTAAAGTGGCCCTGGGTTGTGTCTCAGCCTGGACCTGTGTGTTCAGAACAAAGCTGCATGTGATGCTAGGCTCAAGGAAACGACACTGACTGCATCTCACCCAGGTGGTGGCTCCATCTACGGGGGCTCAGGAGACAGACAATGCTCTATGCGAGATATGGGTCCAGCGGATGGTCGCTCCTGAAAGAGCAGTCTCTAGGGAGAAAAAACAGGAGCCCGCTCCCCAACCTGAGTCCCAGAATATGTCCTGGGAAAGGACTCTCAACTGTAGGCCATCTGCTTGTCCAGCTCCAGCCCAGGTGCAGCAGCTCTGGTCCCTCGTCATCACAGCTGCATCTCTGGCTTCTTTCCGGGAGCGAGGTGGGGTGGCTGTGGCGACTGAGTCCCCTGCCGCCGCTGCTGCAGTCTCTTTAGCGCTCTGTAGGCGTTCACGGCCCGCTCCCTCTCCTCCGCCACGATCCTCTGTCTGGCCAGTGAGGTGGTCAGAGGCTGGGACACACCACCGGGGCTTAAAAGCTTCTTCAGCATCAGTGATTTCTTGCCAGGCTGAAGAACAGAGAGAGGGAGGCTGAGCCACAGGTTTGGGAAGGAGGGGAGGTTAAGGAAGGGTCTAGGTCAGTCCAAAAGTCAGTCCGTGAGAACATGGCACTCTCCTGTGTGCCCTGGACCTGGCAGCATCAAGGGGCGAAACTGGCAACTCCCTGAACCCCTGCTTACCTGGTCCCTACTCACGCTCATCCTGGGCTTGGCGGTCAGCTCTGGGGGCTGCAGCACAACCTCACCAAACTTTACCGTGTCTGGAGGGGCAGAGGAGCACAGCTGAGGCCTGCTGCCCACACAAACCCTGCAGGCCTGGCACCCAGAGCCACTGTTAGCCCACCCACCGACCCCGACACAACTGCTTCTGGAAAAGCTACCTTGGAGCAGCTCCTGCTCTAGCCTCTCTGCTGCCTTCTCCTCCCTCCTCTGCCGGGCCTTGTCCAGTCGCCGCTTCTGGAACCTGGAAAGAGAGCACAGTGCTGTTCTTACTCGTAAACCCTCGGTTCACTGGACTCAGGAACAGTGAGAGGTCACCCCTGCCCACGAGGGATGCTCTATGGCAGACCCCAGGGGGCTTCCTCCAAACCCCACGACCCATAGAGAGCACTCCTGAACCCAGCAGACCCTCCCAAAGTTCTAAGTCAAGGGTCCTCAGCATCAGTACCCCTGGAGCCATGTGACAATCTCTAGAGATGTCCTGGGCTGTTACAATGTGTTTGTGGGGTGCTCCTGGCACCTCATGGGTGGAGGCCAGGCATGCTGCTCACTGTCCTACAGGGCACGAGCAGCGAGCACCCCTGCCAACCAGAGAATCACCTGCCCCAAGTGTCAACCATGCTGCTGTCTCAAGGGTCCTGCACAGTAGCATGTGTGACATGTCTCCTTACTGTTACCGATCAAACTTTTTATAGCTTTAGGGAAATTTCTTTTTTTCTTTCTTTTTAAATTAAGGCCACGCCACATGGCATGCAGGATCTCAGGTCCCCCAAGCAGTGATGGAACTCATGCCCCTTGCAGTGGTAGCACTTGGCTGCTACCTGCTTCCTGCTACCAGGAAGTCCCTGCTTTCAGAGAAATTTCTGATGAAAGCCTGGCTTGGTTCATGACGAAAGTTTCAGTACAGGCAGAAACACATCTCAAAAAGCATTTGTTTGCTGGAACCTCTGCCCCAGCCCCCACCCACAGGCTCAAGAAGGTAGCACATAGTTTGTGTCGTAGATTTCTCCAGGGCTGAGAGTAGGGATGGGCAGCTGGTGGTGGGCTTCCTCCTGGTGCCAGTATCTCCACCAGGAAGCTGAGTCTGAGAGGTCACAGAACTTGTCCAAATGACACAGCCTCAGGCTCTCAAATTTTCTGGGGGCTGGAAAGGTCAATCCTGGAAACTGACTTCTGTGGGGCAGGCACAGTTCCCCTGGTGGTATGCAAGCACTCCTGGGAAGGAGCCTCACCTTTTTTTCTACTTCTCTACAACGACTGGCCTGGAGGGCACAGCTAACCCTCGCTTGGCTCCTGGATCCCTTGATGCTTTCCACAGAGAGGTACAGACAAAGCCAGGCCTTCAGAGTTCTATGAGGTCAGAGCCTCCCAGGTCAAGAGGCTGAGGTGCAGAGAACAACACCCACTGACACCAGGTCCTGCTTGCCCTGACTCACGGGGTGGCGAGGGTGCGCCTTGGCAACAAGATGCTGTCAATGCAGAAGACATTCGAGGAACCCCACAGCCTTGCCTCCCAGCCCCTCCAGCCCCCACTCACGCTTTCCTCCGCTCCGACTTCTCCTTCTTGGGAGCCGCCTGCACCTCGGGCTGCCGGTTGGCCTGGTTCTTGCTGAGGAACAGCACATGCTGGGCCTCCTGTTCCATGCGCCGGACATAGGCCCTGTCGGACTCCCACTTCCTCTGCTTGAATTTGGGTACGGCAATGTCCGGTTCCCCTCCCTTTGCTTCCTTCTCCAATGTCTTACTGAAGGCTGCCTGGGCTGAAGACAAAAGGGAGACCTCAGAGAGCACAGTGGTGAAGGCGGGGAGGACTGGGTGGTGCTGGGCTGGTCGCCCATGTTCATCTCCCCTCCCCAGGCCACAGAAAGGGAAGAGCAGACTCACATGGGAACTAAACAATCTCTAAGATGCCAGCTGGGGGCACCCTGGGGTGGCATCCCCACAGTTCACTGGCACACACCAAAGACGTCCTCTGCAGCTCAGCTGAAAAAAGTGACGTGACCTTAAGTGTCCATCACTAGGTGACTGGCTGAATGAATCCCCTTATGTTCATCCAGAGGTGTCACTGCACAAATGTTGAGGAGAGCTTCATGGAGTTATGGCGAAGGGCGTCAAAAGATCTACAAAATCCACTGGAAGGGAAAACCCAGGACACCAAACAATATACACAATGAAAGTATAGCTTTTACTAATATGTGAAAAGTGAAATATGCATAAGACTAACATGTAAATAACTAAAATAGGCATAACATTTCCCCTGGGAAGGTAAAAAAGAAGATGAACAGTGGTTTCTTTTAGGGGCAGGGAACAGGATTCAAAGACGCCTCATCTCATACCTTTCAGAACTGATTTCACCAAGTACGTAAGTTTATATTTTTTTAAATAATTTAAACCCCCAAAAGCGCTGACTCTACAGGGCATGGTTCAGAATGTGCCATCATCCATCTGGGTCAGTGACCTCCTCTACCCCTCTGCTTCCTCAATTCTTTACTTCACTATTGATTTGGCAGCCATCTAACCCCCAATAAAAAGACTAAGGTTTACAAAGAAATGACAAAATAGCATTGCTGCAAAACCAGTGTCATGTTTAGGAACACATACACCTATACGTGTACATGAAACACAAACACTCCGGACCCAATTCCCCCAGCATCCAGGGAGAGGCTGAAAGGTGGGCACCCAACCTGGGGTTGGGGAAAGGGGTGGGGGTGGGGGTGGTGGGGAAATGAGCTTCCCAGGGGGTCTGATCAACTCCCTCCATAACCTCTGGAAACCATCCACTTCTCTCCACCATGACTTCTGCACTCTGGTCCAAGGAACATCATCATAGTATCACTGGCCTGCAGTGTTCTCTCACCCCTCAATCCTTACATAGAGACCTTTTTCTTCAAGTAAATCTGAACTGACTGTCCCCTCTGATGTATCTCCACTACTCTTGGGGGGCGATGGTGAAATCAACACTTCCATCTTAGCCCATGAGATCCCAGGGGCTCCTTTTGGAGCCTCACCTGAAACCACCTTGTCACCTGCTGCCACCTGCCACTCTGGCCCTGGTGACACCAGTCTTCAGTCAGCCTTCCACACGCTCCTGCACCGTCTGAACTGCCGGGGCCTCGCAGATTTCTTCTGCCTGAAACGCCACTGAATACTTGTGCAATTAAGTGGATTCAAACACATAAGGCTTTATGGCCACCCAGCATAAACCTGCAATTACCCTCTTTCTTCCTCTTCTTGTTACTGATAGGATTTTTCATCTCTTGCCGGCTCCTCATAATCTCTCGCAGCCTGAAAGGAATTTCCTGTTCATCCTGGTTCTTGGGCTTGCAATTCACTTTCTTCTTTTCTTTGCTGTGAAGGAGAACACGGGGGTGAGACAGGTCTCAAGTGGTGCATAAACACAATCAGAGAAACCGAAGCTCAGCCTAGAGGAAGAAACTTCGCAGGCTAACCTGGCCGCTGTCGTGCGTGCCGGTCAAGAAAGCACGACCTCGTCCTAGTCCGCCCGGAGAGTCCCTGGACCGGTCTCCCACAGTACCCTGAGTGGAAGGACCTGACTTCGTCCAGGATGACAAGACGGCGCCCGGAAGGTGACATGTGCCACACCGGAGACTCCGTCACGCCTCTGCCCACCCAGCTGACCCTCCCGGACGCCCACCGCCCGAACCCGGCGGCGAGTTCTGCCCGGCATGCGGAGGGGCGCCGAGGTGTCTTCAGGGCGGTGAGATCCGCACCCACCTGCGCGGTCCCGGCCATGGTGCCGAGCGCTGCTTCCCCAACTCTTGCTGCCTCCGGCCCTGCGGTCGCCCTGGTCTCCCAAACCCCGCCGTTCCCGCCGACTCCGCCGCCGCCACTCCGCGCCGGAGTCCAGCCATCTGCACGCACGGGGTTCACAGGAGAAGTCACTTCCGCACTCCCGCGCGGTCCCGCCCTACTCTCGCCACTTCCGCTTCCTGCGCCCATCAACTCCCCGACGATATACAGCTCCTTGACGGGTCGGGATTGGCCAGAGCGGCCGCCTTTCACGGCCGCCTGCAGCGCGTGCGCAGTGAGCCAGGCCGCGGGCAATGCTGCTGAGGAGGGTAGCTGGGGGAGGCCGCGCGGTGGCTGCCGCTACCCTCGGCGGGGCAAGTACAAGCGGGGACGGGAACGGGGACGGGATGTGTTCGGGAGGCCGGGCCCCATAGGGGCCGAGGAGCCCCGCTCTTCCCGCCGCTGACCAGAGCTCGGGGTAGTGCCGGCGGGGTCTGCGCTCGTTCCCCGCTCCCCGTCCAATATCTGTTGAACAGCTACTGTGTGCAAGGCCTTTGGCGAAACCTCAGTGACTAGGAGCTGATGCTCCTCGCTGGAGAAGTTAGAGAAATAAAATGTGGGCCCGTGTTCAGTGCCCTGGAGACAGAGCAAGGGGCTAGGGTGGGGGTTCCAGGTGGGGAGAAGGCTGCCCCCTGGACCTTGGGAATGACTTGGGCTTCTCCTGTGACAGAAGGAAGAGGGATGAAGGGCTGATGCGATTAGTAAGGATGGTCCCGGGAGGGAAATGTGGCAGTACCGGTTGGAGAGGGCGAGGTGGCTGTTTGGGCTGGAGCTCACATGCCTCCACCTCCGCCACAGTCCTGACCACCAGGCAAAGGCACCTTAGCTGGAGATACAGTCTCACCACTCAGCATCTGCCTGGTGCCTGCCTGCTGCCAGGCCTCGAACCCAGCCTCTCTCACGAACTTATGGGTCATCCTCATCCCAAGCGTCAGGTCCCTCTTACAAATGGGAAACTGAGTCTGAAGACAAAGTAACTTGTCTAAGGTCATGCAGGAATTAAGGAAGCTGAGAAAGACATGGAGTCCCCTGCCAGTGACAGGAAGCCAAAGTTTGCCCAGAGCAGAAGGCAGGCAGGGCCTTACCAGCTTCCTAGAGACTCATGCACTTATCTGCATCCTTAGGGGCCACTGTCCAGCTGGGACTGGTGCCAAAAGCTTCCTGGAGGCAGCAGCCTTCTTCGCAGGATCCAAGTCCGTGGAGCCCACAGAGAGTTTGGGAAGAACCATGTGGAAGTGGGGTCCCAGGCAGGTGCAGCGGGCACCGGGCAGCCCAAGTCCTCCCTGCCGGGCGGGGGCCCCTCAGGACCTCTGTACCCGCCACCTCCTGAGCTCCAGCCACCCACCAACTGCTGCATGAGCGGCTGCCCCAACTGCGTGTGGGTAGAGTATGCAGATGCGCTGCTGCAGCACTACCAGGACGGCGGGGAGCGGGCTCTGGCCGCCCTGGAGGAGCACGTGACTGATGAGAACCTCAAGGCCTTCCTCCGGATGGAGATCCAGCTCCGCATTAGGAGTGGAGGCTGAGCCACCTGGCCAGACACCCTCACCCCGACACTCTCCTCCTCGGGACAGCCGCCTTTATCCATGGCCCCTTCGTGCGGCTGGTGCCGGCAGGAGTAGGAAGAGTTGTTTATTGACTTTGCCTGAGAATAAATACATTCTCTGTGGTGGTTAGATAGCAGGCTTTTGTGTCATCATCTGTAGGTTTATGTCATAAGTCATCATATGTCCACAGGGCACCTAGAGCCTTCACCAACCCGTGAAGGTGAAAGTAAACCCGTTTCCTTGACTATTTAAGTGGCAGTGAGCCCAGGCGCCCCCTTCCATATCCCAGCGTCCCAGAAGTTTGACCCACAGGTCAGCTCTGGTTAATCTCAGTGGTACAGCAGAAGGAGGACCATCTGACCCCTGAGGTGGCCATTAGCAAAGCTCTGGTAGGCACAAATACCCACAGATGACCTGGGGAGCATCCCACCCATCCAACTACAGACTTCCAAGCTCTGATACCAGTGGCCTGGATGGACAGGGTTAAACGAATTTCTGCCTGTTTTATCTCCTCATTTAAGAGAAAAGCTAGGGTTGTGATCCAGCTTCACTAAGGAGTTGAGCTGATAAAACAGGCCTTCCCAGGTAGAGGCCTTCAAAGTAAAGCCAGCATTTCCCATGAAGGCAGATCTGTGGACCAAAGAATGAAACCACACAGCCACAAGACATGCTGCCGTACTAATGCCTGAGGATACACCCAGTAGTGCCAGCTATCTTGGCCAGCTAATCATGTCATCCAGAATCAGTTCTGGTTTTTTCAGAGAAACATGATAGTAGCAATACATGTTTGTTACACTTTATGTCAGAGAGCATCTACTTCAGTCATGTCCTACAGATTTGGAAATGGCCCAGGAAGAGATTTCCCTGGAGACAAAAGCACAGCAGACCTTAGTGGGCCTGAGGCCCCTGAAAGGGTCTACAACATGGAGGTAGTTAATCTCAGAGATATAGGAAGAAGTTTACTATTTTTTCCTCAATAAAACATATTTGTGGAAAAAAAAATGAAAGATTTTCTATGTGTATATGAACCTGGGGTTGATCTTTGTGAAATCCCAGGAGGACGAAGCTAGGGGAAGGGGAGAGATGTAGAAAATGCACCACATGGTGGGAACAGCAAGTACAAAGACCCTAGGGGTGGAAGAAGTTCCTTAGAGCACAGAGCAAAAGGGAGGGATGAGAGGTGAGGCCAAAGAAGTGGATCAGGACCAGGCTACATGGCTTTGGGGGGCAGAAAGGGGTTCCTCAGCTGTCAGGACTGAAAGCGGAGAGAGGTCTGAGATGACAGAGCGGAGAGAGGTCTGAGATGACAGCCAGTGCCATGTCATCTTTGCTTCAAAATGAGCAGCTTCAAGGACTTCTCTGGTGGTCCAGGGGTTAAGACTGCATACTTCTAAGGCAGGTCCCTGGGTTCAACCCCTGACCTGGGAACTAGATCCGACATGCCACAGCCAAAAGTTTCCATGATGCAGCTACAGATCTCACATGCCACAACTAAGATCCAGCACAGCAAACAAATATTTTTTTTAAAACAAGCAGCTTCAGGAGAGGCTGGTTGTTCATGATCATATATCCCTTGCCTGCCCTGACCCTGTCCCCAGCTTGTCCTTCCCTTGATCGCATCTAAGCCTCTTCCCCCATCTCGGGGAATCCTCGGTAGTGCTACCCAACCCCACAATCTCATTAGTGTGGTGTCAGGCACAGTCCTAATCAGCTTACCCAGCTGCAGGATAAATGCCCAGCTGGCACCCTGCTGAGGGAGGCCTGCCACTGACACCCATGGTCCCCTGAGACTTGCCCCAGAACTTGGTGAGTAGCGACCTTCCCAGGTTGCCTTTCCTGGTGGCCACTTACCCAAGGGTGTTAGCAGGTATCTGCTCAGAGGATGGGGAGCTGGTGGGCTTTTTACTACCGTTCTGAGGTCTGGGTCTATGGGAGGCCACCCACTGCCCTGTTCAGAGAGGATGCCCAGCCTATCACATCCTCTGCTCCCCGTGTCAGATGGTGGTGCAGTCTGTCCCCCAGGCTAGCAATGGTCTTGTAGCCTCAGGCTACACACATTCAGCCAACCTAAGTGGGCACAAGCCACAGGCCAGGCTGGGGCCAGGGCAGCTTGGGCAGCGGTTTCCATGGAGATAGCATCTGATAGTTGGAGCTCCATCAGGTCTCAGAACTGCCCACACCAGGCCCATGGCCTGGGACTGGGGAAGGGACTGGCTGGGCCTACAGTGCCTGAGCTGTGAGGAGTGGGTGTAATGGGGTTTGAGCTGCCAGGGCCACCAGACCTGCTGCTGTCCACCTTGGACCCAGTGTAGATCCGGCCCCTGATCCCTGGTTCCTCTCAGGCTGATGCTGGTCCCAGCTCAGAGGCCGAAACTTAGGGAGGGCAGGTCCACAGCGGGGCCTATCCAACTAGGTGCCCTGGTACTCAAGGCCAGGCCTTCCTCACTGGTCTTGATAGAACAACCTGTCCTTACCTCCCAGCTGGTCTCAGCCCTTAAACTCTAGCAGGCAGTGGGCAGTGGCCCCAGACGGAAGTCAGGCATTGCAGCCCACAAATGGACAAGAAAAGGGGCCCCAAGAGGGTACCTGGGGCATCCAGTGCCAGGGTAGTGGCTCCTGGCTGTGTCATGTACTTAGCCCCAGAACCTTCTGGGCTCACAGTGTTTCCTGAGAGATTAGAGTCTCCCTCTGGTGCTAATAGGCTTAAAGGAAGGTGAGCTTCCCCTGGCCAAGGTCACCAGGGCTTAGAGCATCCAGGGGGAGGCTATGGGGGAGAGGAGGAAGGGAGGCCACCCCGTGCAGTGGGTTCAAGGACACCAGCAGGTGATGCTGGTGCCTCGTGAGTGGTGGCGGGTGGAGGGGTTGTGTTTACCAGCAGAGGGAAGACACTGCTGGAGCCAAGGCTACACAGCCCAGTTGGGGGTTTCCTTGTGACACAACCCCTCCCCTGCCCTCCCATTTCTCGGGCTACTTTGAGGCACCATTGGGTACCCAACATGCCACCATAAATGAGGCTGAGTGTTCCACCCCAGAGACTGGGATGGGGAATGCAGAAGGGGGAAGCCATAAGGAGGGTGCACCTGGGGACCACCCAGCACTCTCACCCCCTGCCTGGTCCTCATTTGGGCCCCAGGTGCAGTTGGCAGAGGCTCCCCGGGTCAGGGGACTGCCATCCAAGTCCTACTGGGGACCGGTGGGTCTCATATTGCAGGGTTTCCTCTGTTCCAGGGAGTTGAGACCTGCGAGGAAGGTCGGAAGCAGGAGGGCCCAGAACGTGAGGGAGTCCAGAAGCTGAGGGTCACTGCGGGATCTCTGTCAACCTGGCCATGAACCTGGAGCCACCCAAGGCCGAGATCCGCTCGGCCACCAGGGTGATGGGGGGACCCGTCACTCCCAGGAAAGGGCCCCCGAAATTTAAGCAGCGGCAAACCAGGCAGTTCAAGAGCAAGCCCCCCAAGAAAGGTGTTCAAGGGTAAGCAGATCTGTGGGAGGGGTGGCTCTGAGAGGGGGGTGGAGGGCCCACCAGCTGTCCAAGAGGGAGGGGCGCTGCACTGCGGGTGGGGGGCCGGGTGGGGCCTCAGCCACCCTTTTCTCGTGGGAGGTGATCCCATCCTCCTAAGTGGGTGAGGCGGTCCTCAGGGGCCTGAGCCGGCCTGTCTCAGGGTCCCCATTCCCTGGGAATAGGAAGGGGGGGTCCCTGTCACCCTTTTTAGCTGTTATTGCTGAAAGGTCTGGAAAGCACACCCACCCATACCACCACCCAGACACTCAACCAGCACCCCACTAACTGATGTGCATCTCCACACACGCAGCCCTATCTGTACACACCCAGGACACATTCAGACACACCATGTTCCCAGGAACCTGCACTCAAGTGTATGCACGCCCCCCCCTCCTCTCTTCCTGGTCACTGCCCTGACTGCTCTGTCCTTGCAGGTTTGGTGATGACATCCCCGGAATGGAAGGTCTGGGAACAGGTATGACAACCACAAGTGTCCACCTAGGTCCCCCCACTCACCCACCCCCCCAGAGTGCCTGGGGCCCAGCCCCCCACCCCAGGCAGAGGGCACTTTCCCCTAGCTGTGCTTCATTCCCTTTCTCGACTGCAAGCTTCAGACACCACCCGACTAGGGTCCTTCCTTAGGTGCTTGGAGAGGCTGGAAGGAACAAAGCTCTTGCTGTCCCAGTCCCAGACCCCCCTCACCAGCAGCAAGGCCCACCTTGCTCTGCCCCGCCTCCAGGCCTGCTGCACCCACTCTCTTCCTGGGCAGGGCACCCATTCAATACCCCCCAAAGGTGGTGTGTCCTGAGAGGAGGGCTCTACGCCCAAAGGACCTTGTACTCTCATCACTGGGGTGTGGACAACAGGGCCCGGAGGGCATGGCGGCACTGGGGGCCTTGGGACCCTCAACCTACTGCCCCCTTGTCCTGCAGACATCACCGTCATCTGCCCATGGGAGGCCTTCAACCACCTGGAGCTGCACGAGCTGGCCCAGTACGGCATCATCTAGCCCTGGACCCCCACCCTCAGCCCCTCCACTCCGCTGCCTGCTCTGACCCCCTGCTTAAGATTCCGTTGAGGAGGGCTGCCCCCCTGGGAGGTCCAGAGTGTCTGAATTGTGTCTGGAGACCCTCACAGGGCGGTAGCCTCGAGCCTCCTGGACACTAGTTACCAGGAGCCCACCACCTTCAGGACACCCTCTCGGGGCAGCCGGACCCTGCTTAACTTCCGGAAACACTGGTCCACAGATCCTCTCCTCCCCAGGCTGGAAAGCTAGGGCAGGCCTCCCAGTGGTGTCTGCCACATCCCACCTCCTGCCACCTCCCACCACCACCCCCGCCCATCTGGGGGTGAGGACGGGCTCCCCTCACTAGCCTTTCCCAGTTGAGGCCGTTGGGCCGGCAGGTGGATGGCAGGAGTCCTGCAGGCGTCAGAGAATGAGAACCCTCTGGACCAGTCACACCAGTAGGAAGCTTCTCCTTTCCAACGTGGCCCATGCTTGCTGTCCTGTTTCAAATAAAGTTACTGTGCTCCCCACCTCTTGTCTGGGGTGTATTGTCAGTGGGGACAGGGCCTAAGGGTAGGGTCTGTTCAGTAGGAGTGGATGGCGCAGGCGCAAGTGGCAGGGATGGCGGGGCCTCGGCCAGGCTGAGGGGAGGAAACACATCAGGTGCTGAGAAGACTCCTGAAGGCCAGATCGGGGCAAGGTGGGCAGCCTCACATACTGCAGGGACAGGAGCTCGGGTCAGGGGGCGAGAAAGCCTGTTTGCTCCCCACAGGTGAGGAGACAGGTGCAGGGAAACTGGGCCCCCCTGCCCCCTTAGTGTCCACTAAAGCCAGACAGATGCCCACCAGCAACTCTGCAATTCCACTCCTGACCCCACAGTGAGGCACGCTGTCATACATACACACAGACCTGCACAAAACTGTCCCTACTAGCAGTCATCTTCTGGAAACTGCCCAAGTGCATGTCCACACGGACGTGGGGCTCTGTTCACACAGCACTGGAGAGTGACTCTCGAGAAGGGGGCCCCATGATTTCGTCTATGTGAAGGCCAGAAAAAGCCACGTGAACTGAAGGTAACAAAGTTCCACCAGGGGTGACCTCGGGGAGGGGACAAAGAACCCTGCTGGGGCTGGAGCTAGACTTGGTAGTGGTAGTGGGTCCACAGGTGTGCAGGTAAGTAAGAAGCCTCATGCTGCCCACTTAAGGTTGGTGCAATTTACTGTATGAGTGATACATCGCAATAAAACTTACACTCTGCCAAAAAAAAAAGGACTCTGGAGAGAGAGGCCTGGGCCTCAACCTTAACCACCACAATGGACAGGAAAGGGGGAGGTGGCCTCAGAGGAAGGCAGGTGCCAGGCTATGGTGAAGACATGGAGCTTCGTAGGCTGGGCTTCGAGGTGGGACTTGGAGGTGGTTGGAAGTGGAAGTCAGAGGTGAATGTTGGAAGTGAGGGTCAAGGTGAAATTCAGAGCTGGGGGCTTGGCAAGCAGGATTTCATCCAGTTCTTGCTCCCCGCTCCTCCTGCCGGCCAGGTGGCTTTGCCTGGCATCCTCTGTGGGAGGCAGATGCTGGCCAGGCGGTCGTCGAGGTCAGCTTACACTTGGAACAGCAGTGTTTGCAAGCAAGTGGGCAGTGTGAGGGAAAGGGAACCTTGGGAAGCTGGAAGTCAGTAGGTGGAGGTTGCCTGGGGATCCAAGGCGTGTGTCCCTAAGCACCCAGGCAGGTTACTCTGACATCTGCCCTGGGAGGGGAGGGGCGGCCTGCAGTCCCAGACCCCAGCGGGGTCTTTCCTCCCCGCTGTTGGTCGGCCCACGACCAATTTGGCAGAGCGCGGGACACTGGGTCGGGTTCCTATGGACAAGCCCCCACTCCCTGCTGCCCCCTTGTGGACAGTCAGGGCCCTCACCAGCTGGATGGCCAGCAGGAGCTCCACCCCCTGGACCAGCACGACCCCGATGGCGTAGCAGCCCAAAGTCCGGATGTTACTGTGCAGCCACCGGAGGAGTGGTGGGCCGCAGCCCTCCAGATGCACCACCCTCTGGGCCGCATCCTCGTTCAGGCCCAGGGCCCTGAAGCCGCACTGGTCATTGACAGAGGCTCCGCCTTCCCAGGGGTCGATGCAGCAGGAGGCAGGAAGGCTGCAGGCCTGGACCCCAGGAGAGCTGCAGTTAAAATACCTGCAAGGGCGCACAGTGTCAGTCTGGAGGGCAGGTCCCCTGGTCTGGGACCCCAGTGTGAACTCTTTGTTTGTGGTTGCTTGGTTGCTAAAGTCGTGTTCAGCTCTTTTGCAATCCCATGGACTGTAGCCTGCCAGGTTCCTCTATCCATGGGATTCTCCAGGCAAGAGTACTGGATGGGTAGCCATTTCCTTCTCCAGGGGATCTTCCCTACCCAGGGACTGAACTCGTGTCTCCTGCATTGGCAGGCAGATTCTTTACCACTGAGCTTCCCAGAATGTCTCCTACCCACCTCCAAACTTCCATGGCCACATACGTGCATAGGCACGCAGGCATGCACATGTGCATGCATACAAGCATGTGTGCATGCATGCAAGCACAGAGGCATGAATGCACACACATATACATACAGTATGAATCCACACTGGCATGCATGTATAGAGGCACATACATGCACACTTGTGCACAAACACACACACACACAATACCCAGTTCTCTATAATTCATCCCGTACCAGGTAGGCCTCTGCACACGCTTCTTGGCTAGAAGGCATATACTGCACAAGGCAGTTGGAGGGAGGCCAGCATTTGATGGGGGCTGGAAGGAAGACACCCTTGCTCCACAGACGCTGCTGAGTTGGTCTGAGCATCAGGGTTGGAGCCGGAGAAGGGGGGTTGAGGACTGGCAGAGGTTTCTGTAGGGGTCAGTGGGTTGTAGGGGGGACGTGAGGGGTCACACTGGACAGTGACAAGGGACAGGAGGCTTGGGAGGAGCTCACAGGGCCTGGAGGGAGTGTTGCTCTTATCACCTGCTTCAGGCAGCCCTCAGGTGCCCCTGGCTTTGACTAGGCATCTAGTCAAAGCATCCAGGGCCCTGTGAGCTGCAGGCTCATCCCTCACCACCCCCCGCCCCATACAGGCACAGTCTCATCTCCTCGAAGAGTGGGCTTCACTAAGGCCGGGGCTTGGAGACCGGTAGGCTGGGTGAACATAACAACATCAGAAAGGGTTGCCACCAACCCAAAGTCACACATGGCCACCCAGTGAAAACAAGCCTTGTAGAGTGCTTCTAGGGTGCCTGGTACTCGGAAGGAAGGGCTCAGCACGTCTCAGGGACTCATGGGTACAAGTGGCTGGTTTTCAAGAGTCTCCATGTGACTCTAAACACACACACATATACACATACATACACACATAGCAGAGGGAGAAGTGTGGAGTCATAGTCTGGAGGGATGTCCTGGATTAAACTAAAGTGAAAGTGAAAATCGCTCAGTCGTGTCCAAGTCTTTGTGACCCCATGGACTACACAGTCCATGGAATTCTCCAGGTCAGAGTACTGAAGTGGATAGCCTTTCTCTTCTCCAGGGGATCTTCCCAGCCCAGGGATTGAACCCAGGTCTCCTGCATTGCAGGCGGATTCTTTACCAGTTGAGCCACAAGGTAAGCTGGTGGTGGTTTAGTCACTAAGTCATGTTCAACTCTTGCGACCCTGTGGACTGTAGCCTGCCAGGCTCCTCTATCCATGGGATTCTCCAGGCAAGAATACTGGCGTGGGTTGCCATTTCCTTCTCCAAGGGAAGCTAGATTAACCTAAAAGTTATTTTCAATTGACACTGAGATATATTGTATGATGTCCTTACTGGGGGAAGAAAAACAATAAAACAACAATCTCCAAAAATGATTTTCTATGTCTGCTATCCGAGTTTCTCCATTATCATCCCTGTGTGACCATGTGGCCCTGGCTGGGCCCAAGCATGTACATGTGCAAATGTGCCCGCGTGAGCGTGTGCACATGTGTGAGTATGTATAGGTGAGAAGCCTGTACAGGTGAGTGTGTGTACAAGTGAGTATGGGCGTGAGTGTGGCCCACCTCCTCTCCAGCCCCAGAGACCCTGCCAGTCACTGTGGGGCTACCCTCTTCCCTCGTGGGCTCCGGGACTCACAGGTTCCGCTGCCAGTCCTGGTAGGAGTCCGCCCCGCAGCACTGCAGCCCCAGCTGGACTTGGTCGATGAGGAAGCACAGGTCTGGGTCGTCTTGGTAGTGGGTGATGGCCAGGCGCAGGACGTGCTCCAGGCCATCCTGTAACCGGCCCCAGAGGGCCACCACCAGGGCCCCCACCACGGCCTCCAGCACCAGGAAGGCAAGGACGCCCCCGGAGAAGCAGCGCAGCAGAAAGGCGTTCTCGCAGAGGGCACCCAGGCAGCCCGCCAGGCTCACTGCGCTGACCGCCAGCCCACCCAGCACCAGCCCCAGCATGGGGTCTGCGGGCAGGGGGGACCCCCAACTACTTCCCAGAGACCCCTTGACAGCCAGGCCCCAGAGCCCGATGGCCAGGGCCAGCAGGCTGAGTAGGGAGAAGAGGAAGTTGGACAGGAAGAGTAGGCACTTGAGGCAGCTGCTTTCTGAGGGGAGCAAGCAGGCCAGGAGCCCCCCAAGGCCTGCCCTCCAGGCTGGGTCCTCCCAGGGAGCTGGTCCTGGGCGACTAGAAGTGAGGGGGCTGCTCCTGGCGAGGGGTGGTTCCTGACCTCCAGCCTCCTGCAGAGGAAGGAGGAACAGGGAGGTCTCACCGGTGTGATCCCCTTCTCTCAGACCCTGTGACGCTCAGCTGGGAGCAGGGTCAGAGCCTGCAGGGGGAGGAAGCTAGACAGCATAGGTGGAAGGGGGCGCTCAGAGACCCTAGAAGCCCAGGGACATGGGTGCGGCCATGAGACCAGGGCTCTGTGAGGTGCAGGGCCTCCCAAAGACCCCAGCTTGCCTTCCAGGAGGACCCTCAGCCAAGTTTGGGGGCCCTGGCCTTACCCAGGAAAAGAATAACGGGGTGCCTAGGGTTGGGGGGGCCCGCTCTCCTCTCAGTTCCCCAACAGAGGCCTGAATCACTGATCATGAAGTTGGGAGAAGTTGCCAGTTTCATCGATGGAACTTTGTCCCTTGATGGACAGTCTCCACCTCAGTTCTGCCTGCTCCCCAACCCCTCCACTGGCAGGCAGGGGTGGGAGGGCTTCTGCCCCCTCTCTGCAGGGGAAGGGGCAGCAGGCCCTTAAAGTCTGGCTGTGGGAAGAATGAGGAAGCTAAGACCCCAGGCCTGGGCAGAGTTCCCAGTTTCCCAGGAAGAAACAAGCCCTTTACTCCCCACCTGTCTGACCGCATCAGAGCAGAGGAACTAAGCATTATTGATCAGCATCCCCCAGACCTCGACAAGTCAGTAAGAGCAAAAGGACAAGCTGCCGACGACATTGGCCTTCAGCCCCTTCTGCACCAAGCCAGAGCCCACCCTCCCGTCACCCAGATCCACAGGGAGACCGGCCAGATCTCTTGTCTAGGGGCCATACAGGGCTGAGTGGATGGCAGCCTTAGGCAGAGGGCAACAGGGAGATGAGAAGGCCGATGGGGGCTGGGTCACAGGTGGGGGGGCGGGGAAAATGTGGGGGTGATGGGTGATGGTCCCTGGGTGTGTGCTACCCTTGGGGTGTGGATGCATCCCACGCCATGTTAAACACAGGGTAAGGCTGGGTCACCTTTCAGGGTTGGAACAGGGTGCTGGGGGTGGTTAAGTCACCTGATTAATAAAGCCCTACCCCAATCTTAGCAGTGGGGCATCCACCTCCCCAGTACACAGCAGGGCTCTGGGTGGGGTAGCGGGGAGAGAACACCTCCAGCCCTGCCAGTCGCCACAGCATTGCTTACCTGGGACAGCAGCGGGCTCCTTTCCCCCTCCTCCATCCTCCACCAGGACAGGTGTGCTGGACCCTGCTGGTTTCTCCAGCTGGGACACCAGACCTGGTGTTGCCTGTGGCCTTGGCTGCTCTGTGAGCTGTGAGCCCTACTGGGATGATGTGGTCACAACCGGATCATGTGAGGAGTCATATTTTAGGGCTTAACACAGCCTCTGCTTGTCGAGATGCAGAGAATTCTTCTTCCTGAGCCCAGATTCTTGGCCTTGCTCTCTGCAGGCATGACGTGGGAGCTGTCAGGGGGCTGCCCTCGTGGTCATCGCCAGAGGGTCCCAGTGTGGACAGCCTGGCTGATTCAGTGCTACCCCTCAGCTCAGCTGGAGGATCAGATCCTGGGCCTCAGTAATAGCCTGGGAGACCAGCCCACAACTAAATGCCAGTTTATCCTCTGACTTATTCACTGAAAGAAAGAAATTATATATATATATATAAATATAAATAGATATAAAATGAATATGAGTTTGAGAAAACTCTAGGAGATAGTGAAGGGCAGGGAAGCCTGGTGTGTTGCAATTCATGGGGTTGCAAAGGGTCGGACACAACTTAGCGACTGACCATCATTATTATATACATACACATATAAATATATACATATAATTATGTGTGTGTGTGTGCGCCTAGTAGCTTCAGTTGTATCCGATTCTTTGTGACCCCATGGACTGTAGCCTGGCAGGCTCCTTTGTTCATTGGAGTCTCCAGACAAGAATACTGGAGTGCAGAGCCTTTCCCTTCTCCAGGGGATCTTCCCGATCCAGGGATTAAAGTCTAGTCTCCTGCATTGCAGGCAGATTTTTTACCATCTGAGTCACCAGGGAAGCCCATAACTATGTACAAATGTATGTATGTATATTTGAAGTGCCTTTGTTATTTTTTCCACATGTCACTGGGTAAATTACATCCTTCTTGGCTTTGAGGTATCCGGGATCCCTCACCCTCTGAGTTTCTCAGCAGCAGGACATTGTCAAGGTCACTATTGGGCCCTAGAGCTTGGAAGGACCCTGGCCATGCAGCACAGAACAGACAGAGGTGTGCTCCAGGCTCCCTGAGCCTGCATCGTCTTCCTTCTCGCCCCGCCTGCCTAGCTTGGATGCAGTGGGAAGACAGGCTCAGAGAGGGACCCTACCCCCCACCAACTCTGCAAGACCTTGGGCATGAACCTCCACACCTCCTGAGTCCAACTTATGGAGTGCATGAGACTATGATGTGTGTGGATGTTGCTGTTGGCTGCCGGGGCCCTGAGACCGTGGAAAACAGAGGCTGCCAGGGGCCCCTCTGCAAACACGATTGCATGGCAGGAGAAAGGGTGGTCTCTGGGGGGTTCGTGTGCCCTGTCCTGTCTCCATTGTACTCCCCACTCCCTTTCTCAGCTTCCTCTGTTTGATGTTTTAGCCCATCTCTTTTCCTTCCTCACTCACCATTTACAATCCAGCCACATGGGCTGCTTGCTGGGCCCTGATCAGCCTGGCACTCATGTGCCCTGACCTATGCCATCCCCTAAAATCTCCTTCTGGGGTCCCATTCCAGACTAGCACGGCCCAAGCAGCACTTTTCATTTTCATTTGCTTTGTTTATCTGTGTTCTTTTAAAAAAATATATATGTTTTATTTATGCTTGGCTTCTCTGGGTCTTTGTTGCTGTGTGGGCTTTTTTCCAGTTGCAGCAAGCAAGGGCTACTCTCTAGTTGTGGTGTGCAGGCTTCTCATTGCAGTGGCTTCTCTTGTCACACGGGTTTCCCTGATAGCTCAGTTGGTAAAGAATCTGCCTGCAATGCAGGAGACCCCAGTTCCATTCCTGGGTCAGAAAGAAGGGATAGGTTACCCACTCCACTATTCTTGGGCTTCCCTGATGGCTCAGCTGGTAAAGAATTTGCCTGCCATGCGGGAGAACTGAGTTCGATCCCTGAGTTGGGAAGATTTCCTGGAAAGGCTACTCACTCTAGTATTCTGGCCTGGAGAATTCCACGGACCATATAGTCCAGGGGGTCTCAAAGAGTCAGACACGACTGAGCAACTTTCACTTTCACTTTCTCTTGTTGCACAGGAACACAGGGTCTAGGACATGCGGGCTTCAGAAGCTGTGGCTCCCAGGCTCTAGAGCACAGGCTCAATAGTTGCGGCACACGGGCTTAGCTGCTCCTCAGCATATGGGATCTTCCCAGACCAGGGATCAAACCCATGTCTTCTGCATTGGCAGGTGGATTCTTTACCACTGAGCCACCAGAGAAGCTCCTATCTGTGTTTTTGCTTCGGGTTCCTCACTAGCTGCTCCCATAAGGACCACTCCTTGGAGCCCAGCCAAAACTCCAGCAGAGGGCCAGTTGAATGTTAAGCCATTGAATTTTGGGAGGGTTCGTTACACAGCAGCATCGTGAGTACAGATGACTGACACGGGGTTTATTCTCTGCCAGGGACTGGTCTGCAGTACAGAGCCCTGCAGTACAGTAGTGACGAAAGCTGACGATCCCCCACCATTGGGCGCTTACATTCAAGCACAGGGAAAGTCACAGAGTATGTGGAGAAACAAGTAACTATGTGCTGCTTTGTATGGTCATGAGTGTCATGAAGCAAGGAAAGAAAATAGTGGTGATGCTGTCTTATATAACGTGATCAGGGAGGCCTCACTGTAAGTAAGATGTCTGGTTCCTAGGTTTACACCCAAAAGCATTGAAAACAGGGACTGAAACAAATACATAGATATACAGGACCATAGCAGCCAAAAAAGGAAACAATGCAGGTGTCCATCAAAGAAGAATGGACAAACTAAATGTGCTCCACCCATGCTATGAGTATGTGTGCATGTGTGTTGGGTTGCCTCAGTCATGTCTGACTCTTTGTGACCCTATGAACTGTAGCCCACCAGGCTCCTCTGTCCATCGGATTCTCCAGGCAAGAATACTGGAGTGGGTTGCCATGCCCTCCTCCAGGGCATCTTCCTGACCCAGGGATCGAATCTGCATCTCCTGCAGCCCCTGCATTGCAGGCAGATTCTTTACTACTGAGCCACCAGGAAGCCCACCATACTCAGCCATAAAATAGAAAGAAGCTCTGACACAGGCTACGATATTGATGAACCTTGAAAACATGATGCTCAGTGAAAGAAGTCAGACACAAAAGTCCACATATTATACGATTCCACTTGTAGAATAGGTAAAGCCATAGGGACAGAAGGTAGACTAGTGGTTGCCAGTGGTTGGGAAAGGGGGAAATGGCAGCCACGGCTGAATGAGTGTGAGGTTTCCTTCTCAGGGGTGAAGAAAACTTTAGGACTAGATAGAGAAGGTGATTGTTCAACATTGGGACCGCACTAAAAGACAGTGAGTTTTCCCCTTTAGAATGGTTAACTGTACGTTCTGTGAATGTCATCTCAATTTAAAAAAAGAAAAGAGGGACTTCCCTGGAGGTCAAGAGGCTAAGACTCTGCTCCCAATGCAGGGAGCCCAGGTCTGATCTCTGGTCAGGGAGCTAGATTTCACATGTCACAAGTAAAGAGTTTACATGCTGCAACTAAAGATCCTGGTATAGCAGGATCTAATATCCCTGGTGCGGTAACTAAGACACAGTGCAGCCAAATAAATAAATACATATTTTAAAATTTTAAAAAAAGGAAAAGAAAAGAACAAGAGGACTGAGAAGAAGTTGAAGGAAGAGAGAGAATGAGCCTCATGGATTTTCCTGGGGCAAGGCCCCTGTGAGGATGAGTTCAGGAGGGTCCCCTGGGAGTGTCTCAGGATCCAGACCCGCGATGGAAGCAGCATGGCACAGGCGGAGGGAGAAAATGAGCAGTCAGACAGTCCCAATAAAGGCCTCACGGATCCTTGCAGCTGGGATGGCCTGCAGAGTTGTCCCAGACTGAGACATGGGGCTGGGCCTTGCTAACCATCGACTGTTATTGGGCATGAGCTGCGTGGCGGAAGGGACTGTGATCGGGAGTAAGCCAAGTCCCCAAAGGGGAGCTCAGCCAGCGCCACCAGCAGCTTTGGTCCTGAGTGGGGGTCCGGGCCGTGCCCTCGGCACATGCCAGACTAACGTGCAGGAAGAGCATTTCAGGCGTGTGTAGTGCCTTAGATGGGAGCAAGCCTGGAAAGTCTGAAGAAGGGTGGCTGTCTTCAAATTCTCTGAGTAAGATGAGGAGATGACAGGTGTTGAGTAACATGCATCCAATCTGACAAAAGACCACTCAGGCTGCTGTGCTACGGGCAGTAGGTCAGGGATAGGACAGGAGCTGGAGGTCATGCCCAGTGCAACCAGACTGTGGCTCGTCTCTCCCTCAAAACCCCTGGCGTCATCAGTTACTGCATCAGGCTTCAAAGCGGGCTCTCAGGAAGATGGTTGTCACCTCTGGCTCCATCTCAGCCCTGTTCTGATATTGGGTAGCCTTTGTATGAAAGTGTAGTTACCACCACTGTTATGGGCTGAACTGTGTCCCCCCTGCCACCCCGGCCAAATTTCTATGCTGATGTCCCAACCTCAGTGCCTTAGAATGAAACTTTGAAGGTAGGCCTTTAAAGAGGTAGTTAGCTTAAAATCAGGCCATTAAGGCGGGCCCTCCTCTAACGTCTTTATAAGAAAAGGAAACTGGGACACAGAGAGACACCAGGGATGAACTTGTATAGAGGGAAGACACAGGACAAAGACGGCCATCTGCAAGCCAAGGAGAGAGGCCTCAGAAGAAACCAAGCTTGATCTCTGACTTCCAGCCTCCAGAACTGTGAGAAAATAAATTTAAACCACTCAGTCTGTGGTATTTTGTCATGGCAGCCCCAGAGATAGAACTACTAAAATAACTTTAAAACATTAATGTAATACCTTCACAGTCACACAACGGAGATTAAAAGGTAAGTGGTGTAGAGTAGAATAGCGCATCTCTCAATGCTTGGGCGTGACCACACTAGGAGACGTCACCACCAGGATGCAGTCTTGTCCTTCTGTGTAAGGGATACAGTCAGTATATGAGAAGCAAAAAGAGGCCGTTCTGTACAAGGGCAGGACAGGGTGAGAAAGCAAGATGCGTGTCAGCGGGATAAAAACCACACACCTTGCCCCTTGATAGGAGCAACCCTATCAACTCTTCCGCCAATGTTTGTCCTGCGTCCAGCCTCCTCATGGCCACCGTGTTCTGCCCTCTGAACTAAAGCCTCAGGCTCCCAAGGGTCTCCCCGACTCTCCTCCTGCACTATTCTCCATTCAGCTTCTAGAAGAATCCTACAATGTTACACAGAGCATGCTCCCTCCATTCTCACCGCTCCAAATACCCCCCTAACACACTTAGAACAGAATTTCCGTTTGACCAGCAGGGCGCCGGGAATGCCCAATTCGAGCCCACGGATCTCTGTCCGTGGATGAGATGCGCTCCGATGACGCTTCCCTCTGGGCTGCACCGCAGCGTCTCTCCACCGCGTGGCCAGCGGGGGGCGCCCCTCCCGCGGAGCCCGGCGCGGGGCCGCCCTGCGCAGGCGCGGGCCGTTGGTGGGGCCGGAACCTGATTGCGGGGCCGGAACCTGGTTGCGCGGCCGCGCGGCCGGGGGAGCGCGTCGGGTGAAGCACAGGACGTCGCGGCGGTGGCGGCCGGGCGGCGAAGCTGGAGCGGCGGTGGCGGCGGCGGCGGGAGGCCGGGGCCGGGGCTGAGGCCGGGGTCGGGGCTGCGAGGCCCGTGGGGCGGCAGGCGGCGGCAGCCCGGGGCTCGAGCCCGGACACGGGAGCGGCCACCATGGCCGAGAGCATCGTGAGTGGGGCGGCCGGGCGGGAGGGCGCCGGGATGAGGCAGCATATTTGCCGGCGCGGCCTGCGGAGAGGCTCAGCGGCCCGCCCTCCTCCTCCTCCTGGGCCGGCCAGCCGGCTGGGTTCCCGACCTCCTCTCCTCACTCCTCCCGTCCCTGGCTGGAGTGGGAGACCGGGCGGTTTGAGGGTGTGGGCTGTGCTGGCTTCTCTATTCCTGGTCGCGGGGTCTCGCCGGGCGCGCCTAGAAGAGGGGGCTCCGGGTTGCCAGGGACTTCGACCCCTTCTCGCCTCCTATCCGTCTTTCCTGCCTCTTTGCCGTCGCCCCAGTGAGTGCCTTGTTACAGGTCACTAAAAGAGCATTTTCTATAAATGGGGACCCCCATCCCCGCTAGAGGAAGCTGCGAAGAAGGGAGACGGTGGACTGGCAGATGGCAGGGAGACCTTGACAGCTACCTGTCTGTAAAGGGATGTTAAAAGATCTCATTTTGTACCCGAAATTAGAGATTAACACACGTCCCCTTAAAGTTTTTGTGTGTGTGTGTGTGTTTAAGTGAAAATCAGGAAAAAACTAGCCGTCCCTTAACTTGACAAAAGTTCCTCTAAGAAGTCAGTGTGGCCGGAAAAAAACCAACAGACCAGCTGGACAGAAGAATTTTTTGGTTAACTTTAAGGGCCACTTGGAATTTCCTGGGGGAAGCAAAAGCAGTATGGGGTGGCAAGTCATGTTCAGAACTTGGCCTTGGGAGGGCCTCGAACAGTTTTGCCAGGTGTTGGGAATAGCACTCATTCTCTCTGGATGGTCAGGTCTGCAGGAACCTCTGGCTCTGGGACTTTCAGACTTTTCCTCTAGTGAGTCCTAACTCTGCTCTCTATTCAGGGGCCCTGGCTCCTTCTCTGTTTCGCAGCCTCGAGATGAGCAGAGGTAATAAATGACCCAAGAGAAAGGAGTAACTAACTCGTTTTAAAATAAGACTTACCACCAATTGTTGGTAACTCAGCCTAGAAATAGCTTAAGAGTTAGCACCCAGATATGCTTCCAAACTTTTTCTTTACTGTAGTATTTTTAACTGAATTGAAATACCTGTAGATAAGTGAGTTGTTTCAGAGAAAGCCACTTTTGTTTCTGTGTATAAGGCAAAGCTCTAGTTGATAGCATGGATCTCTTGCTGAATTTCTCACATTGTGAGGAATTGAAACAGATCATTCTTCTGAAATTTATTTCAAAAGTTTACTTATTTAAAAGAAGTCTTCTAAAAGTTTCTGTGGAATAACTTGATTTTTATCTCACAAATTCTTTGACTCCCTCAAGAAGTATTCTGGGCTCACTTTCTTATAAATAGGGAGACCTAGGTTACCGAGAAGTTAATGTGTGTCTGTTGCCTGGTTTGTCTTTTCTTGTGTATTTTACTTTATAGCCTGTGTCAAAAGCCAGGCCATAACTTCCCTCAGTATAAGTTATGTTTGTCTTTCGGAGTTAAATACTGAGCTTAGCTTGGAAACCTCGACTGCTGTGTCTTGTTGTAAACGAACAAGTAGAATAACTTCTTAAGTTTTGGAACTCTCCAGAAACATGTAATCCTGACCTTTAACTCCTCAAGGAGTAGAGTGTCATGCTCTTGGTCCTAAGTGAACAGTGAAAGCCACAGTCACGACACCCCTCAAAGAGAAGCAGGGCTCTTTACTTCTTAACCTGCCTCAGTATTGGAGACAGATTGCAGAAACAAGTAAGTGGGAGGTTACCTTATGTCCAGGCTGTATATTAAGAAAACATTTTTCTAGATGTTGAATCTACAGTATACTAGAAGTCAAAAATCGAAAGACTTTTTGTTTGTGGTACACACAGATGAGTGAGAAAGTTAAACAGATGTTTTGAGAAGCAAAAATAAAGAAAATACACTCTTAACAATTGGGATTTCATAAGGACTATTCAAAACAAAATCTTAAAATTGAATACAATATAGGGGCAAAACCTTTTCAGTTAAGCAAAAGTTATTCAATCCCTGGGTCAGTAAGATCCCCTGGAGTAGGAAATGGCAACCCGCTCCGGTATTCTTGCCTGAAAAATTCCATGAAGAGAGGAGCCTGGCGGGTTACAGTTCATGGGGTTGCAGAGTCAGACACGAGTTTTTTACACACACACACACACACACACACACACACACACTCTCTCTCTCTCCCTCTCTCTCTCTCTCTCTCTCTCTCTCTCTCTCTCTCTCTCTCTCTCTCTCTCTCTCTCTCTCTCTCTCTCTCTCTCTCTCTCTATACTAGAAAATGAGAAAGGGCTTACCTCGTAGTCCAGTGGTTGGGACAGGACTCCTTGCTTCCCCTGCAGGGGGTAGGGCTTTGATTCTTGCCTGAAAAATTCCATGAAGAGAGGAGCCTGGCGGGTTACAGTTCATGGGGTTGCAGAGTCAGACACGAGTTTTTTACACACACACACACACACACACACACTACTAGAAAATGAGAAAGGGCTTACCTCGTAGTCCAGTGGTTAGGGTTAGGGACAGGACTCCTTGCTTCCCCTGCAGGGGGTAGAGCTTTGATGCCTGGTTGGGAAAGTTCTGCATGCTGAGAGGTATGGCCAAAAAAACCAAAACAGACACAGACAGAGGCAAGTGATTTTTTAGGAAATTTAGGAATAGTTTAGGAAAATCTAAGTTATTATTATTTAAAGTATATTTGTTTATTTGGCTACATAGAATCTTAGTTGTGGCGTGTGGGATATAGTCCCCTGACCAGGGATCAAACACAAGCCCACTACATTGGGACCCAGAGTCTTGGCCATTGAACCACCAGGGAAGTCCCTACATTAGTCTTAATATGTTTGATAAAATCGACCAGATCGAAAGCCATTGTGGCATTTTGTCCTGTATCAATGAAAGCCTTTCAAAATCAATTGCTTATGACATTTCTCATCTGTATAGTGTTGTTTTGAATACAATATACAGTGCAATATTGCTGAGAGGAACAACATGAGTACTTTCTGGCACAGTCTGTTTGTGGCTCCTCCCATCCCTCAGGTGGTTGGAACATCCTCTGTCTTGCTGGTGGCAGGGCATGCCATTTCATGCTCCCCATTGAGGCAAGACCTCGGATGGTTGGCCTGGACACAACAGCTCACCTTCACTGGGATTCTATCAGGGTGAAAATCAAGTCTAGAAAGTGCTGCTCTGTCCAGCTATCTTCCAGACCTGACAACCATTTTATGGCTAGCCATGAAAATACATATATTTAAAACCCTGACAAGTTTTACCATAGTATTAAACATCTTTTTTTCTTTTATTCTTTTTATTGAAAGTAAATAACAAATTAGAAGATTCCCTGCAATCCTTTTATGTTTTTAGTTTTTTTTCTATTTTGGCCTTGTGGCTTGCGGGGATCTTAGTTTCCAGCCAGGGATCGAACCCGTGCCCTTGGCTTTTGCTGCGGGTCCTAATCCTTGCTAGTCTGTTAGGGAGTTCCACATTGAATTCCGTGATCTTTTAAAAGTAATCTGTATGGATCTGGGAACAAAGATTTTTTTTTTTTTAACAACTCAGTTGCTCATGATTCTTGGGTTTTTTCCCTGCTGATAAAAAAAAAATATTTGTGTAAACCTGAAGAGAAAAATGTTGGTCTTTCAGATATATTCTTTGTAAGTAATGGTTAAAAGTTGAGGTTGTGGGAATTCCCTGGTGGCCCAGAGGTTGGGACTTTGCACTTTCACTGCTGAGGGTGTGGGTTCAAGCCTGGTTGGGGAACTAAAATTCCACAAGCCATGTGGCATGGCCAAATCAATTTATATATATATATATATTTTTTTTTTTTTTTCAAATCAATTAAAAAAAAATTCAAGCTGTATTTTTCTGAGTGAGATGATACGAGTTGACTATTAGGGCAGCCCTGTTAGGATGTCCTCCCCTGTGCTGATGACGCTCAGACCTCTGCTTCATCTTCTAGAAACATTGGGTTACAATACGCAAGGGGAAAGGTGAAGTTTGACTCTTAAGTTTCGGTGGCTCATATGCTGAGAGACTGCAGATGTTAGTTTCCGTAATAGGTCGGGACCTTCCAAGTCTGCACAGTAACCACCTTGTTTCATTTACCACAGATAATACGTGTCCAGTCCCCAGATGGGGTGAAGCGAATCACGGCAACAAAGAGGGAAACGGCTGCAACATTTTTGAAAAAGGTACCTGTGGTTTGGGTATTGACCTTTCTTCATCCTTCACTGTTGTTCCCTTCCTAGTCTGTACCTTTTCTCTTTCCCTCATTTTCTTGATTGCTCCCCACTCCCAAGTTTAGTCTCTTGCATTGGTTTTCTCTGTCCTGATTGGTGGGACTGATATAGGATCAGATGTGTCACAGCTGACCACTGCTTACTGTTGCAGGACCAAGGGCCCAAAGGTCAGTGTAAAAGGATTTCACAGGAGGAATATTTGTGAGTGAAAAATCAGAGACTGAAGAACTTGAATCGTCCGGCAAAGGGGAATTATTAACATGTATAGAATGATCCCACTTTCTTCTTAAAAAATTAAGTAAAGCTCCATATACAAATCTGTTATATGAGAATGTGGCTTAAAGAGCATAAGCCAGACCTAAAAGGGGTAGCTCTAGAAGAGAAAGCCAAAGGAAGAAGAGTGGCTTTTGCTTGATGCTTTCATTCTAAAGGTCGGCAAAGCATGGCTCATGGCTGTCTGCCTATTTTCATTGGAACACAGCTGGACTCATTGGCTTATGTACTGCTTTTGAGCTCCAGGGGCAGAGCTGAGTAGTTGTGACAGATTGTATGGCCTGAAAGCTGAAAATATTTACTGCCTGGCTCTTTACAGAGAAAATTTGCCAACCTCTACTTTATACATTTCTTTATTATTTGAGTTTGTTGTAGATAGCTTTTAACTTTTATAATGATAAAAAAATATCATTTTTCATAAGCAAAAAAAAAGGTCACAGATCGTTAAAGCCGGAGGGAATTTTCAGTGTCAGGTAGTCTGATCTTTTTGTTTTCACAAAGATGGAAATTGAAGTCTAGGGAATAAGATTTGCTGAGGATTACACCATCATCTGTTAAGGAAGTTATAGCACTTAACCTGAGAAGTTTGGTTTCTGAAAAGTAGTTTCTATTCTGATTCCAACAGTGCTGCTTAAGTGACCGTATTTACAAGAATAAAAGAAAAAAGACCAGGTGCAATAGACAGCACACAGAAAAGAGAATCTCTGTGTCTTTAAGGACTTTTTAATATCCTGTGCGTGTGGTTAGTCGCTCAGTCGTGTCCAGCTGTTTGTGACCCCATGGACTGTAGCCTGCCATGGAACTTTCCAGGCAAGGATAATGGAGTGGGTTGCCATTTCCTACTCCATTTTAATATTTTACTCTTTGCTTTTTTAGTAGTAGCTGACCCTTGTCAGCTCACTCCTGGTGATGGTGCTGGGATACCCTAAAAGCTTGAGTTCTTGAGAGATTGTCTGAGACAAACATTAAGCATTACGTAGCTATTGCTTGGACAGTTGTGGGGATAAATGTGAGATTAAGAGGACTGCCTACAGTTGTTCTTTACTTTTCCGGGTCTTTGTGATATGAAAATTTCTTATATCTGTAGTAACCATGTAGAGATATGATTTTGTTTTTAACTTGAGAGTTTTGTGACTTTTGTGCTTGGCATAAAATACAGAGTTGTTGGACAGGTTAAATTCAAATGATTTCAGAGAAACCTAAAAATACAGGATTATTCTGACTTTTATTTGCCTCAGAAGTATCCTGAAATCCTAGTGCTCCTTCTGGGTATTTACTTGTTGTCTTGCATAGGGAATATAGATGCAATAGCTGTCACTGGATGTGGGTGGAGTCAGGGAGGTACAGTTTAGTGTTGACCTAATTTCTGAAGCCATTATCACCACAGTAGTCATTGCTTAGGAGAAATTTGCTTGGGAATACTCAAAAACAAACACATTTATTACGCTGAGATGTTTCCCCTCAAGTGAAAATCCTTTCCTCTGATTATACAAATAATATGGGTTAATTATAAAAGCCTCAAACAATAGGGGGAAGTATGAAGAAGCAATAAAAATAACTCAAAATTTTACTAGCCAGAAATACCTGTTACTGTAGCGCATCTTTATGTGCACACACGTGCAGGCATATGTGCACATGCACTCCTGCGTATGCAGGTACACGTACGTGCACCACAATAGGATTGTACTGTACTACTGCTGTTTCAAACCTGAGGTTAAGGAGAAACATTTATGGGTCACTAAAGAAAAAAATGGAGAAGGAATTGGCAGCCGACTCTGGTACTCTTGCCTAGAGAATCTCCTGGACAGAGGAACCTGGTGGGATGCAATCGGTAGGATCGCAGAGTCGGACATGACAGAAGCAACTTAGCACAAAAAAGAAAAAAAACCGGCATGCCTGCATTTTACTTCATATGTAAAGTGCTTTTTTAAGGCTGATTTGGAAATAATGTATTTTAATCATGTATTATGCGTTTGTAAAGAGGAAAATCCAACTGAAATTAATTGGATAGGCTCTCCCTGTGACCTCACATTCAGAGTCCAACCTTCCTCAACCAGTTTTTGATTCAGGTGACGATGTTATGTCTTATTGAAGGAGTCACTGACTGCCCCGTCAGGAAGATCAGCAAGTCAGCCCCCAACACCTGTGTTTTAGGTGCTGGTGCTAGGGTGCTCTCCACCTCACCAACAAGGCTCAACAACTGAGATCCCTGTTTCTTCCCTTATTGATCTTTGAATGGATTGTTTGATGGCAGTGTTGAGGGGTGATGGTTGTTTAGGTATCTGGGTGACAAGTTACACGAGTCCAGGCAGTGACCCATATGTCAACCCTACTGCCCTGCAGACAGAAGTAAGATGCACCCATTCTAGAGAAATTCACTTCTCACCTTGTGATCATTTGTAACCTGCTTTTTTCACTTCACAGTAGGTTATGGACATGGCTCTATGTCAACAAATGTAGATTTGTATCTTTTTTTTTTTTTTTTTACTGTGATAAGAAAAGTAACATAAAATTTGCCGTGCAAACCATGTTTAAGTGTATAGTTCAGTAGTGTTAAGTACATTCATAGTATTGTGCAGCCATCACCACCATTCATCTCCAGAATTTCTTCATCTTCACACACTGAAACTCTGTTCCCATTAAACACAAATTTCCTCTCCCTGCCTCCCTTTCAGCTCTGGTAACCACCCTACATTCTGTCTCTAAATCTTGACTCCTCCAGGTGTGTCATATAAGTGGACTCATACTATTGTTGATAATTAATAATTTGGCTGTGCATTTGTGCCCTGTAAGTGGGCTTTGAAATGGCCTTCCTATTGCCTCACAGACTTGCCTGAAAACTACATTAACCACTGAACTTTGTTGGCTCCAACTTCCCATCCCAACACTCGATACCCTTGATCCTGATTTAATATGAGGCATTATGCTCTCTAAGGAAATTGGTTTTGCAAGTGTAATGAGACGTCTTGCAATGAAAATCTGTCATAGAATCTTGAGTTACTGGATCCTTTGAGACCATCTAATGCTTCTCACTGAAGAATTCCTTCTCTGTGAATCATTAGACCATAAACCCCTCCAGGACAGGTTCTTCTGGCTGTCTTGTTTGGCGTCATCTTTCCTCATCTCCAGGATCCAAGGGTTTGCTTCTGCTGCTGTCACTTCCCTGAAAGGGCCCTTACTGAGTCACCCCATATCCTACCTCTATCATTTTTTTTTGGCTGCACCTTGTGGCTTGTGGGATCTTAGTTCCCCAACCAGGGATCAAATGTGCACCCTCACCCATGAAAATGCAGAGTCCTAACTGCTGGGTTGTCAGGAAATTTCCCTCAGTCCTTTCTTAACCGACATCTTAGCAGCAAATGACTCTGTCCTTTCTCTTTATCATATTACACATTTTTTTTAACCTGTGAATTAAAGTACCTGCTGAGAGATGCTTGAAAAATATGAACAGTCAAAAAGACTGATGATGAAGCAAACACCCAAGTCTGGGTTGGGGCATTTGCCAGCCTCCAGGAACCATTGGTCAGCCTTCCCACGTCCTCACCCTGTCGTTCCTCTCCTGGCTTGATGGGAGCTGCTTCCCCACTTTTCTGTGTTTTACCACCTCTGTGCGTTCCTAAACCCTAAATTTTAGTTTTGGCTGTTTTTGAACTTAAGTGAAATCATGCCATGTATTCTTTTTTGTTACCTTCCATTATAAACATTTGTATTCATCTCACACAGTACCATGTTTCTGGTTTTATTACAGTAGTCACAAATCAAGATTATCTCAGGTGTGAAATGAAGTTTTTAAGTTTTTTTCCCTGGATGCACTGCATGGCATGTGGGATCTTAGTTCTTCTACTGGGGACTTGTGCCCTCTGCGTTGGAAGGCAGAGTCTTAACCACTGGACTGACAGCAAAGTCCCAGTTTTTAAGATTTTAACTGTGCTCTTGTAAGACTCTGCTAAGATTTTTTTATTTAAATGCTGATGCCTTGTGTTCGATTTTTGTATCTTTAGATAAATAATTCAGAGTTCAAAGAAGCAGTTATTTTCACAGGAGCACCATATAGAACCTAGTATGTATATTTCTGCATCTCCCCAAAGTGGGATTCAGCATGTGTGAAGTAATGTTGCTGGCTATTGTATTTGAAAATACTGCTGCTCTTGGTGCTGATAGAAAGCACAGATCTCAGTCATGTGGTCATAGGGATTTCCCTCTGCCCACAGGGCCGCCCACACAATACCCTGCACCACTTCAGAGATTGCCTTACATCCCAGGGGTGCTATCCTAACTCACACAGCCAATGTTCCTGGTGCAAGAGTTCTTTCTTATTCTTGGCAATAACTTGCAGTGCTCTGTCTATAGAAAAACAGTATGGTTTTGCAGAACAGATAAAATGCCCACAATTTGTTAATTTCAGTTTATTGCTGTTTCAGAAAAACGTCAAAGTCTTTAGTCTTGCCTGTTTCTTTGTCTTTGGCCACACTGCGCAGCATGTGGGATCGTAGGCCCCGACCAGGGATTTAATCCATGCCCTCTGCGTTGGGAGCATGGAATCTTAACCCCTGGACTGCCAAGAAAGTACCTGGTCCTGTTTCTGACCAGCATTGTTGCTCTCTCAGGATTCTCATGGAGATTCTGTGATGATTTCCTGTTGTGTGATTTGGAGTTCTTATCTTCATGTGTGCTCTGCTCTGAGTTTCTGTCTGGTGTTCAGCCTGAAGAACATCCTCTGGCATTTATTGTGGTGGAGGCTGTGGGCAACAGTGCCCTTGGGTCTTGTCAACTTGAGAATGTTTTCATTTTGCCCTTGTATTTGAAAGGTATTTTCTTCAGATGGAGAATTCTGAGTTGACAGATTTTTATTCCTGCCTCAGCACTTTAAAGATGTTGTTCCTTTGTCTTTTGGTCTCCATTGATCTTTGGTTTTTAGCGATGTGATGACAGTGTGCCCAGGCATAGTTTTCTCTTTATTTATCCTATTTTGGTTTTGCTGAACTTCCTGGATTTGTTACTCGTATGTTTTTCATCAAATTTGAGGGTTTTGGCCATTCTTTCTTCAAATATTTTTCAGTCCTAGCCTTACTCTCTTCTGAGGATTATTTGCTATTGCTCTGGAGGTTCCCTAAGGCTCTGTACATTCTTTCAAATCTCTTATCTGTAGATTGTATAGTTTCTAATAACCCATCTTTAATTGACTTTTTTTTTTTTTTTTGGTCATTTCCCTTCTGATGATAAGCCCATCCAGTGAATTTTCTATTTCAGTTGTAGACTTTCCATTTTGTTCTATTTTATCATTTCTGTTTCTCTGCCAAAATTCCCTGTCTCAGATGACCCTAAGAGTTGAGCTCCATGTCTTGGCCCCAGACTCGAGTTTCCTTGTAAGAGAGCAAAATAACAAGAGGAATTTGTTTAATGAGGAGCAATTTCTAAACTCACTAGGAGTGTCTGATGTATATATGTGGTCAGGGTAGTGATACTTAAATATTTTGGTATGTTATTTGCTGTGCTGTGTGACTTGTGGGGTTTTAGTTCCCCAACCAGGTATTGGACCCAGGTGCTTAACAGTGAAAGCTCAGAGTCCTAGCCACTGGACCATCAGGGAATTCCCTTAAGTATTTTATTAAATCTCTGTTGTTTGGGGCTTGTTTTAGGTCGCAAAGGAGTTTGGCTTCCAAAATAATGGCTTCTCAGTTTACATCAATAGAAACAAGACTGGAGAAATAACAGCGTCATCTAACAAATCCCTCAACCTGCTGAAGATCAAGTGAGTGCCTGAGGGGAGAAGGTGGGGAGTGGGGAGGGCATGCTGGCACTAGTTACCCGCCTGAAGTCACTAATTTCTGCCCTGTTTCCTTCTGCTACTGTGATTACGGTCTTGAACGCAAACCAAAGTGCAGGTGACCGTGCTGCTTGCCAGGTGTTTGGCAGCCATGCCAAATATACAGTTACTGTCGAGCAGATCTGTTTGACTTGCAGAATTCAGGGATATACGTCACAGAGGAGGAGTTATAGTGTGTGTGCAACTGCACACTCAGCTGCCTTACTGCAGAGAAGGACCTTGAATGTAGCTCTGTGTGTAGTTATGCCTTGAGACCTTCTTGGTAGGTCTGTGTTGTATTTCTTGCTGGCAAGACCCCTGGAATGCCTTAGAATTGATAGGTAATGTCAGAAGGAGTTTCTTGGGTGCAGAGACCTCTCCTGTTTTTTTAGTTTTATGTGAGCACAGCCACATCCATTCGTTTATATGTTTTCATGCTGCAAGGGTAGGACTGAGTGATTGTGACAGAGGCTGTCTGGTCTGCAAAGCCAAAAATATTTCTCTGTCTGGCCCTTTATAGAAAAGGTTTGCTGACCCCTGTCTGAGCTGTGTGGGCACACCTGCTCACATATCAGTGAGCAGAACCCTTCAGGTCTTTGCTGTCCTTAGGTAGCGGGCAGGGAATTCTCTTATTTGGGCTATAGGTAGCCTGGCTGCTGTGACCACTAGTAAGGGTTGGGCTGGGCTTTGTTGGTACTTGGCTGTGTGCCTTTTACCAGTCAGAATAATAGGCTGTCTTGGCAATCTGTTTGGTCCATTTTAGATTCGCAATTAGTATGTCTTGGTAGGGGAAATGCAATTTTAACATGAATTTATTTGTTCTTCAACGGATACTTGTTCGGCACCTGCTCATTGCCTGCCGCTGTGATGATGTAAAGCCTTGTCTTGTGTATATTTGTTTCCAGTGGATGAGGGCTGTCTTTCCTTCCAGCTTGCCAAGGGTTTCTGCATCTTGAGAATCACTTCTCATGGGTGTTCCTCGAGTTTGGACTCATACCCACTACTCCTGGCTGTGTGCCTGAATAGTCACCCAATCTCACTGGGCCCCTGCACCCTTGTCTGTTGGGGGGTGGGGGGCTTGCGCCTCCTCCACATGGTTGTCGGGTCCCTACACGGGACGAGCAATATGGAAGTGGCAGCTATGTGTCTCAGGGCTATTCTCACGGCTGGATGGCAGAAAAGGGGGGCTGCAGAGTGAAACACCCTCGAGGCAAAGCTGTCCACCTGAGGTGCAGTCACACTTGGAGGGCGTGTCTTTCTGGGTGATCCTGGAGCGTGTCTTTTCAGTGATGGTTGTGATGCTTACTGAGTTCCATGAGCCCAAACTTGAGAACCATGTCCTGTCACTGATCGAGACTTAGCTGACCATGTCTATAAGAGTCGGTCACCCAGGACTCCTTGTGGGTCTCACTCCACTGCCTTTGTTGCCATTTTCACAGTTCAACTGGCTGTTCTAATTCTCTTATTCATTTGTAGGTTCTTTTTTTCACCCTCTGGCTGCTTTAAAGATCTTCATTGGTCTTGGAGTCCTGTGGTTTCTGTTTGACCTCTCCAGGTGTGGACTCAGTGGCCTGTTAGTTGCTTTGTGTAATTCTACCTGATGTAAAATGTATTTTCTGTATCTGCAGCTGAGGTCTAGAGAATTCTTCCCCATTATCTCTTTAAATATTACCTCTCCTTCAGTCTCTCTATTATTTCGGTGATGACATTTTTAACTTTATTTGATTTCTTTCAGTCCTGGCTGTTAACTCATGTGCTCACAGGGGCTTCTTCCCGGCTCCTGCTCTGCCCTCACGCTGACCCCCAGGGTTCCAGTGAAGACTGCTGGGTTCCTTGGGGTTCTACCTTGGTCTGTCACACACCTGGTGCTTCCCTCTCAGGTCCTGAGGTGTCTGGAGTCTGTCTCTCCTGAGTGTATTTAGGGTTTGCAAGGATCCTGTTGCACTATAGCTGGTGTTGTCTAGCCTGTTCTAAGCAGGGGATTTGGGAAGAGCTGCTAAGTCTGCGGCCCCTCTGCCCACTCTCGGAGCCCTTGGTCATTGCAGATGGCCTCTTGTTGCTCACAATTCTTCATTCCATTTCCAGCTGACACTTCATACATAAGTATATATTCTTTGTCTTGAATTCCACACCTGAAGTCTTTGGATATCTAAATCTGTTGATTGTTTCCTGCCCTCTCTTGGTCCTGGTAGTTTGTTTCTCTTGTACATTTGGTGACCTTTTCTTGAGAGCTTGTATTTGGCCAAACTTGGTCTTAGGGGGGCCCTGAAGGATCTGGGGTTGTTGGCTTTCCTACTGAAGGAAATGGCAACCTACTCCAGTATCCTAGCCTGGAAAATCTCGTGGACAGAGGAGCCTGGTGGGATGCAGTCCACAGGGTCGCAGAGTCTGGCACAACTGAGCGACTAACACTTACTTACTGTAAGCACAAGGGGGCGTTGTGGGCTTAGCACTCAAGTTAATTTCTGTCTGGTTTCTTGAACCAAGTCGCATCCCTAATTGTACCCTGGATGCTCGCAAGAGCAGGCCTTCGGTTTCAGACCCTCAGACAGTTTTGCCTACAGCATGGTGGATGGAGGCAGATGGGATTTCTCCTTGGTCTATTTTGTCAGCTGGTAGGTTTTTTCCCAGCTGTTGAGACATGTTCAGACATCTGGCTGTGTGTGGCATTTTGGGCTCAGCAACTCTGTTTGGGCAGGCAGGCTCAAGGCCTCATCTCTGTCACCCAGAGAATGACTGTAAGCCAACTTCAGGGTTCCCATCATGAGCTGGCCATAGGCTCCTTCACTATTCTTGTTTGAGCTGCTCTGGGTTTTTGGACCCTTGGGAGTTCCTTTCTTTAAGCTCCACAATGCATTTTAGAGTGTGTTTGTTAAAACTGATGGAGCAGTTGAGCCAAGTATCCTGAACCTGGAGGATGTTTAGGAATATCTCATTTGCTGTTAGACATAGACATCTTCAATTACAAATTGGAGGTCTTATCACCCTAAATTGTGAAAGAAAAAAGAGGGCCGAGCAGACCCGTTGAACAGCTGCAGCCCAGCCTCCCCATCCTGGCTGAGGCACCTGTTCCGGTTCTCTCTGTTTGTTGTTTGGAGGCTGCAGGCTGTGCTTCCAGTCTTACTTCCTGCACGTGCCTCTTGTTGAGAGCAAGGAAATACTTACCCAGTGATAGTGCTACAGCTTTTCCTCCCAGACTGGGAGGTGCTACAGCTTTTCCTCCAAGACTGGGGTTGGCTGATTGTCTCAGGACCTGCAGTGCTCCCAGGTGGGACTGTTCACTGGCCTCAGGCATGGTGGTAGGTGGGCAGTCAGGCTCTGCCGAAGTCTGCAGTGGGTCTAATGGGGAAAGGACGCTGTTCATATTGAAAATGATTGAAAACCAAATATTGCCCTTTACAGTGTGAATCATGGCAGCCTTTGTAGAAAGCAGTATGTCAGCAGCTTTAAGAACAAATAAAATTCCTAAAGTTTAATGTACCCTCTCTGGGAAATCTGCCCTATGGCTGGGAGACTGTGCCATCTCGTTGACTAGAGGTAGAACATCTTTGGAGCGATTGTGTGAGAACAGCAAATGGAGAAAGTGTATGTCTCATCATCTCAGGTTTGTACATCAGTGATATGCATGTTACGGACACGTGTGTGAGTGTAAAGAAAGAAGTGGAAGGATGTGCCCCAGGGAGGTAGATGAGAGAGCTAAAGAGAGGGCCCCGGAAGGAATGAGGGGAAGTGGGCACCAAGCAGAAGAGGAGGAGGAGGGTAGAGGCTGTGCTGCTCCAGTGTCTGGAGAGGTGGTGTGTCTTCTGTGTAGAACTAGGTGTGTCTGTGCCTGCGCAGCATAGATCCTGCAGTGTGGTTGTGGGGAAGTTATATTTCAGTCCAGAGAGCCTGCTGCTGACCTTGGTAAGGTGAAGAGGCATGAGAAGACAGGAAAAGAGCACTCACTCTCTTAAAATTGGAAGCCTAGCTGTCTGTGCCGTTGGGCTGGTTGGTGTTGGCTGTTTGTAGGCGTCAGAGGTTTTCACAGGAGTTGATCTTCTGTGCAGCTCAGGTTGTGAAGAAAGGAAGACAGCCTCAACTTACATTTGTTGTTCGAACAGGCATGGAGATCTGCTGTTCCTGTTTCCCTCGAACCTTGCGGGACCGTCATCTGAGATGGAGACGTCGGCCCCGCAGGGGTTGAAGGCCTGTGGTGCTCCCAACGTGGTGGAAGATGAGATCGACCAGTACCTCAGCAGGCAGGACGGGAAGATCTACAGGAGCCGCGACCCACAGCTGTAAGTGCCCTCGGGGCCACAGGGTCAGTCAGTCAAGTGAAATGTCTGTAATGTGTTCTGAGGAAGAAATGTGAGTTTTGAGTTTGACCATCTGTTTTCAACTTACATCTCACTTAAGTTATTCTGTGAGCTTTTTCTCATTGTTTGAATCTCAAACTGTGCTCCACATGTATTTTAAAAATTTTAAAGTGGTGAGAACTAAGAGATTTGAAAGAAGGAAGGAGCCTTAAACCAAGTCCTGTCTGTGGTGTGCCCCTGAAATACCTGGATGCACATGCAGAGTGGGCTTTAGCCAGTGTGACAGGGTAGAGGGGGTGGTACCCTGGCACCTGCTGGCACAGGTCCTCATTCACATCGTCTTGTTTAATTCTCGTGGGCGAAGCTCAACCTTCCATACTCAGTGCGCTCTTTCCGTTCTTCTAGGGAATGTTTCATTTGCTTAAGGTGCTGCTCCCTTCGGAATGTTCACTTTTCAATGAGGATTGTGTAAAGTGCTTATGCTTGTGTACATTTGTTTATTTTAGATTTTTTGCTGTTCTTTTTAACGAGACTAGTTAGAAACATCTGAGTTCACACTCCGATGTAAAACTGAGTGAAGGTTGTCTCTGCAGTGGAGTGTGTAACTGCATCACTCTGCAAGCATGACACTGAGATACTAGAATTCAACATGCTGCATTAGGAACTTGTATATCTCCGATCAGAGGGCCTCAAAGAGTGCTGAGATGCAGTTGGCATGGAACCACTCTGTGGCTGTGGCCATCAGTCAGCTCTCTGCCCCCATTTGCTTTCCTCCCAGGGACCCAGGGTGGCTCCCACCCTGATCAGTGTTTGTGAGGCCTCACTAGAAATCTTTTTCAGAGTTCATGTGCCTCCATGTGTATCACCTGGACGAGCCTGCCTGTTGGGAGATCCAGGCCCTTCTTGCTCTGAGATACAGAACTAGGTGCACCTGAGAGTTCTCACCCCACGTGGACAGTGCTGTGATTGCACCTGTCAGCACGCTCACCACTCTAGTGCATCCCCACTGTCCTACCCTGTGCAGATGGAAACCCACAGAACCAAGTGATCTTTTCATCCTTTTTTCCAAAATATGCACACAGAGTGGGTGTTTTCCACACAAGTTATTATTTTTTTTTCATTTATTTTTGTTAGTTGGAGGCTAATTACTTTACAATATTGTAGTGATTTTTGTCATACATTGACATGAATCAGCCATGGATTTACATGTATTCCCCATCCCGATCCCCCCTCCCACCTCCCTCTCTACCCGATTCCTCTGGTTCTTCCCAGTGCACCAGGCCCGAGCACTTGTCTCATGCATCCAACTTGGGCTGGTGATCTGTTTCACCCTAGATAATATACATGTTTCGATGCTGTTCTCTCAAAACATCACACCCTTGCCTTCTCCCACAGAGTCCAAAAGTCTGTTCTGTACATCTGTGTCTCTTTTTCTGTTTTGCATATAAGGTTATCATTACCATCTTTCTAAATTCCATATATATGTGTTAGTATACTGTAATGGTCTTTATCTTTCTGGCTTACTTCACTCTGTATAATGGGCTCCAGTTTCATCCATCTCCTTAGAACCGGTTCAAATGAATTCTTTTTAATGGCTGAGTAATATTCCATGGTGTATATGTACCACAACTTCCTTATCCATTCTTCTGCTGATGGGCATCTAAGTTGCTTCCATGTTCTGGCTATTATAAACAGTGCTGCGATGAACAATGGGGTGCGTGTGTCTCTTTCAGATCTGGTTTCCTCGGTGTGTATGTCCAGAAGTGGGATTGCTGGGTCATATATCAGTTCTATTTCCAGTTTTTTAAGAAATCTCCACACTGTTCTCCATAGCGGCTGTACTAGTTTGCATTCCCACCAACAGTGTAAGAGGGTTCCCTTTTCTCCACACCCTCTCCAGCATTTATTGCTTGTAGACTTTTGGATAGCAGCCATCCTGACTGGCGTGTAATGGTACCTCATTGTGGTTTTGATTTGCAATTCTCTGATAATGAGTGATGTTGAGCATCTTTTCATGTGTTTGTTATCCATCTGTATGTCTTCTTTGGAGAAATGTCTGTTTAGTTCTTTGGCCCATTTTTTGATTGGGTCCTTTATTTTTCTGGAATTGAGCTGCAGGAGTTGCTTGTATATTTTTGAGATTAATCCTTTGTCTGTTGCTTCGTTTGCTATTATTTTCTCCCAATCTGAGGGCTGTCTTTTCACCTTGCTTATAGTTTCCTTTGTTGTGCAAAAGCTTTTAAGTTTCATTAGGTCCCATTTGTTTATTTTTGCTTTTATTTCCAATATTCTTGGAGGTGGGTCATAGAGGATCCTGCTATGATTTATGTCAGAGAGTGTTTTGCCTGTGTTCTCCTCTAGGTGTTTTATAGTTTCTGGTCTTACATTTAGATCTTTAATCCATTTTGAGTTTATTTTTGTGTATGGTGTTAGAAAGTGTTCTAGTTTCATTCTTTTACAAGTGGTTGACCAGTTTTCCCAGCACCACTTGTTAAAGAGGTTGTCTTTTTTTCCATTGTATATCCTTGCCTCCTTTGTCAAAGATAAGGTGTCCATAGGTTCGTGGATTTATCTCTGGGCTTTCTATTCTGTTCCATTGATCTATATTTCTGTCTTTGTGCCAGTACCATACTGTCTTGATGACTGTGACTTTGTAGTAGAGTCTGAAGTCAGGCAGGTTGATTCCTCCAGTTCCATTCTTCTTTCTCAAGATTACTTTGGCTATTCGAGGTTTTTTGTATTTCCATACAAATTGTGAAATTATTTGTTCTAGTTCTGTGAAAAATACCGTTGGTAGCTTGATAGGGATTGCATTGAATCTATAGATTGCTTTGGGTAGTATAGCCATTTTGACAATATTGATTCTTCCAATCCATGAACACGGTATATTTCTCCATCTGTTTGTGTCTTCTTTGATTTCTTTCATCACTGTTTTATAGTTTTCTATGTATAGGTCTTTGGTTTCTTTAGGTAGAATATACTCCTAAGTGTTTTATTCTTTTTGTTGCAGTGGTGAATGGTATTGTTTCCTTAATTTCTCTTTCTGTTTTCTCATTGTTAGTGTATAGGAATGCAAGGGATTTCTGTGTCACACAAGCTATTTTTGTACCATTCTCAAGAGTTTTTGCCACATCCACATACCAACTTTCTTAGTCTTTACCGAACATTTTTATTTAAATTGACTTGAAATTCATTTACTTTTGCTTTTAGTTTGTGTCATTTTAAGCGGTTAATATCCATGGAATCACAGGTTTGATGCACAGGTCAATAGTTTTAATACACACCAAAATATTAAACTGTTACAAGCTCTTCACCACGTACCATTTCAGATAATTTCACGTGGCTGGGGCAGCATTTCATTAAGTATTACATGCATTGTGAGTATCAGCCTGCAAGGAGGCAGAAGAACACGTGCTGACACTGTGCGTTTCTCTTTCCTGTGCTCTAGGTGCCGGCATGGGCCTCTGGGGAAGTGCGTGCACTGCGTTCCTCTTGAGGTGAGTCCACGCAGCGAGTTCCCAGAGCCGTCTCCACACTTCTCTAAGTCCCTGGGCTGAGTTGGAGTGGTTCAAGGAACTTATCTATTTATTGCCCTGGGCCTCGGATTCCCCCTAGTGCAGGCTGCACTGAGAGGATGAGCCTTTATTTATGGGAGTGACCTTCTGGGTAGATTATGAACAGCTGGGACAGGGTATTGCTGTGATAAAGGGGCAGCATTTACACTGGGTTCCCTGGACAATCCTTTTAAAACCTGACACAAAGCTGGACCTGGCGGTTTTTGTGTTCATCATCGTTTTGATTTACTTTGCCCTGAATCTCATGTCTCTACTGATTTGTCCTGGTGAGATTGAGAGTTACCATAATAATGCTGACTTGTGACTGGTTAACCCTGAATTTACGGCAGGAAGGCCAATCTGATTTTCTTCATGAGTCTCCTCTTGCTTCGTCTTGTGGCTTTTTTTTTTTTTTTTTTTGCAAAATTTACTTGATACTTACTTGACTTGCATCATTTTATGTTTAATAGAAATGAACAGATTAATAGAGATTTAATTAATTAATAGAGATTAATAGAGTTATCTTTTGAAGATAACTGGTACACAGAGAACCTGGTTCTGACCTAGAACAATAGAACCTAACACCATTTCTCCCTTTCTGCCCACCTGCCTCAGGGTTTGGCAGGTGGAGGCTGTGGCATGACCCCAGTTGCAGGTGTGTGACTCTGTTTACTGTGTGTTTTGGCAGCCGTTTGATGAGGACTACCTAAACCACCTAGAGCCTCCCGTGAAGCACATGTCCTTCCACGCCTACATCCGGAAGCTGACCGGAGGGGCTGACAAGTAAGCAGCTTGAATGCGGGGGTGGCACCCATGTGGCTTTGGGTCGCAGAAATTCATTTTCTGTCTCTTGCACACGTTGCTTAAAGCCCCTTGGCATTTGAATGAGAAAAGTAAAGATCAAAGTCTGGGCATGCATTGTTTGAATTTGTGAATCTTATTCTGATTCTAGAAGAGGAAACAGGTGGGTGGAGACTCTGGTACCTGCTGTAGTCTGCAGTGCCAGTGCATGGGCAGAGGCCAGGCTGGTGGTGGCCTCTGTGGAGGCCCGGGGGTACCTTGGCAACCTTCTCTTGGGTATGCGGTGTCCTGGCAGCTAGCTGTTTGTGAAGATGAATGAGATGAGGCATGTCAGTGGCCAGTCCTGTGTCTATGGAGTCTCAGCCCACCTTCCCTTTGCTTTTTGGAAAACCTGAACCACCTCCCCCCAATTCTCTTGGCTCTCCTGTTTCACAGCCCCCGTCAGCCCTTTGCCCTGGAACCTGCCTCGTTAGCAGCTCAGCTTCACAGCCATAGTAAGGCCAAGTTTGGGTGTCATCCCTGGCTTGGCCTTTGGTGCCTCAGCATTGCTGTCTGCAGTCTCGGCCAGGCGGGCAACGGGGGATGCAGGTGGGCAGTGGGGACGGCTGGCTCTTAGAGAGCAGCTTTGACAGTGGCAAGCTGAGAGCACTTTGATTTCTTCTGAATTACATCTAGTCCTTGCCATGCAGCCCTATCCTGCTGATGTGTTCACCTCACCAAAAAGGAACAAATTTCTTACTGGGATTTTATGATTCTTGTCTGTGCAACGAGAGGAGATGGTGGCTGAGCACAAGTCAGCAACATTTCATGAAGAATGTCATGTTCGCTTGCTTGTAGTTTTTCTCTGACAGCCTGCTGACATCCTGAAATGACTTTTAAAAAAACTTAGACCAGGAAAAAAAAAATCCCACCCGAAGCCTATTCTTGCTTTGTCCGTGGGGTAAGCTCTGAAACTGTCTGGACCAGAGCACGAGTGTGCTAAGGTTTGCTGGCCTTTTGTCAGTCTAGGTCAAGGGCTTGCTTGTCACTGTTGTTAACACGCAGCCTTGGTTGTAACCCTTGCTTCCCAAGTGCCATCATTTTCATGATGCTGCTGGCCTGTGGGGACAGTGCTGATCACTGGGCTGTTTGTGAACAGGAAAGCGACGGAGGTTGCAGGCACTTGTGCAGGCTCACCTGCAAGTCCACAGTGGGGCCCAGGACATCCTCACTGACCAAAAGCAGAGTGGTGATATCTTTGTTATGTATCCTAATCACATTTTTTCTATGGATAAGAATTCTGTCCAGAAATCTTAAGTGTTAGACTCATTACATAAATATTTGTTAAGTTGATGAAATTTAAAAAGAGTTTCATTTTCTCTCAGAGGTATAGGTTAAATCCAGATATTCAGCAGTACTCTTGAAAATCTTCATAGATGTTAGTGAAAACAAACTGTTTTTGTCAGAAATCATTCTGAATCCTGTACAGTCTTAAGTGTACGGGACAGAAGCTAGAACTCCATTAGAATAAATTTTAGCACATTTTCCCTGCTGTTGCTACCACATGCTTAGCTCTTGAGAACTCTGTTCAGGAAGTGTAAGGTATCTTACATTTTATTTCCAGCCTCCTGCTAAACTTTTAACCATTGTAATGCTTAATTAAGTTGCATTTTCTTGTTCAGGGGGAAATTTGTTGCCCTGGAGAACATCAGTTGCAAGATTAAATCAGGGTGTGAGGGACACCTTCCATGGCCTAACGGCATCTGTACTAAGTGCCAGCCAAGTGCCATCACGCTGAACAGACAGGTGAGATGTTGGCTGTGTCCACCTGGGTTCAGAAAGCAGTATATTTGTGTTCACAGCTGAGGAAAGATCTCTAGCTCCTTCAAGCATAGAGGGGAGCCTTCAGTTTTCTGTGTTGTTGGCTTGTGTAGAGGCAAAATTTTCCTGGTGACTGTTTAAAATGCTCAGTGGTTGTGACTTTGCCTTTTAAGAAACTGTGGCTCTGGAAGTTGGCTATGGCTCAACTATGAATAGAACTGTCCTGGGACCAGCTCAGGACATCTTTCCAAGCCAGGTTAAGAAGGGAACTGGGCTCAGGAAGGAGATTAGGCTCAAGAAGGAGCTCAGGGAAAATTTTGTGTAGTTATTCTGGCTTTTTCCACTCTTACCGTCCAGCCCTCCAAAAATAGCTTACCTCGTCTTTCCCCTGCCACTGCCAGCCCGTGTTTAGCTGCTTAGAATTCCATGGCCTTCTTGACTGTCTGAGAACCTTTCTACTTTTCTTTTTCTCCTTCCTTCCTTCCATCCATCCCTCTAGTTCTCTTTTCTTTCTGTCTGTCTTAATTTCTTTTTGAAAACTTTTTTTTGACTTAGAATATGTGAAAACCTGCATTTTAGGTAGAATCCAGTAAGGTGTGTTTTTTTTTTTTTGGCCATGCCATGTGGGATCGAACACTCCCCCCTGCAGTGGAAGTGCAGAGTCTTAACCACTGGACCACTAGGGATGTCCCCTTGTGAGGTTAATTTGAATTAATTTATTGAGGAGTCCCACCCTTACCCCTTCTACCCACTAAAATCTGAAGTAGTCTTAAGGGCAGAGCACATTCTTAGAGTCTTGTGCTAAAAGAATCAATTATTTTTTATCGAGTATTTGAATTTAACCTAATGTTGTTAACTCTACAGAAATACAGACATGTGGACAACATCATGTTTGAGAATCATACAGTTGCTGACCGCTTCCTTGACTTCTGGAGGAAGACAGGGAACCAGCACTTCGGGTACTTGTATGGACGGTACACGGAGCACAAGGACATTCCTCTTGGTATCAGGGCTGAAGTAGCTGCAATTTATGAGCCTCCTCAGGTAGACATGAGCAGGACTTACAGTCTGTGGGTCTCTGTTGCTTTGTTTTGATGGCTCTATGGGATGCCTTTTTCAGATTGTTTGTTGCTTTTCCTACTGCATCATTTGCCACAGTCTGTAGACTCTTAGACACACTCAAAAAGAACATTTGCAGAGTAAGACCATAGCCCCTAAATATTTCAGTGTATGTTTCCAAAGAATAAGGGCACGTTCTTATATAACAAGTGCATTGAGAAATTGAAGTAAGTTGAACTTTGATACAGATCTAATCTGCCATCTTATTCCACTTTTTGTCAGTTCCCCCAAAAGTGTCATAAAGTTGCTCTCTTCTGATTCTCTATCTCCTCTGCCCATGCCTACAATCACCTATCCTAGGAATTATGAAATTAGAGTCACAGAATTACTCTAGTTCTTTACCTTATGCCACACATTTAACTTAATAACAGTATCAAGATTACCACCAGTGTAGAACTGAAAACAGTTTAGAATTGTTTAGGTGGAAGGGTAGGGTCCCTAGGGTATATCCCACTAGGGACCAGCAGTTGGTTTCTGTGTGTAAAGTTGCCTGGAATATCTTCTCTGTATAATTATGTCACCAACAGCTTATAACCAACATTTAGGTTCGTTTGATTTTCAGTATTTAGGGGTTGGTTTTATATATATGTATTTAAATTTGTTGTACAATTATGTAAAACTTTTATATGGTTGTGTGTTATATATATGTAATATATTTATATTGTTTTATTTTATATAATAACTTTACTACGAAAGTGAGGACTGGAACTGTATTGCATCCTGGTTTATGATATGTTGAGATAGTTAGAGGGTCTTGTTCCTGCAGGTTACTGTGATGCAAAAACACAAAAAGTGCAATGCACTGAGGCCTGAGCAGAGAAACAAATGGAACATAGTAAATGTTAGAGGCTAAATTAGGTGGTGGGTATATAGATGTTCACTACTGATTCTTTAAACTTTGTTGTATGCCTGAAATTTTTTATTTTAAAAAATGTTGGGAAAGGAAAAAATTCGCACATTTGCAAAGTGAGTTCTACAAACAGCGTCTTCCCCTTCATCTGATTTCCTCCCTCCCCTACAGGTAGCCCTCACTTTAAACAGTTTTTCGCTTAGATCTGTAAAGTTTGATTTTTTTTTTTTTTTAGTGTAAGTGGATCCATAGATACTCCTGTCTTCTCCTTTATCTCTGGGGGGCATCGTGCCATGCGCATGTGTGTCCCCTTGTGCTGTGTTCCGGAGATCTTGCCATAACTGGTCTACTTTTTTTTTTTTTAATGAACCAAGGTCTGAACTGTAGGCCTTGTGGCCTTTGCAGGTGTGTGGCTCCTGTAGAGATTCCATTTCTTCCCTGGGTGTATTTATACAGATTGTGTGTTGTCTACCCCCTTGACATTCTTGTTATGTATTGAGAACCACAGAGGATGTGTTGGACCAGGCCTTCTGTGATGGTTCATTTGCAAGGAGATGGAAGATGGCAGTGGATGCTCACCCAGAGACCCTGCTTGTCCAGCCCTTCAGGTGCTGAATGTGCCCTGTGAGCGGGATCTGCTTTTGGAAGCACATGATGTTCCAGTTCAGCTTTGAGGAGGGTCCTTTATGATGTTCCAGTTCAGTTTTGAGGAGGTTCCTTTCATGAAGTATTTTAACAGTTTCATTAAGAGTATGATTGAACAAAAAATGGGAACAGAAGCCTTTGGCATCGAAACTACTAACAGCATCATCAGAGCTCCCAAATTGGGGATCCTGGAGGTTGAAACATTTGACCTCTAATAACCTCCAGCTCATTAGAAGTTGAAGCTCATGATGCCACATGTCATGAAACAAAAATCCTTAGGTTTGTTCTGAGTTTGTGCTTTGACCTGTGCTCTGGAGGTATTAATCATCTCCATATGGGTCATACCCAGCAACATAAAGTTCTTTTGTTATTTTGCCAGGATTTAACTAATTTACAAGGATATACCCAATTAGCATAACTCAATTTGGAATTACCTTCACTTTCCTATTTGATAGCCGTGTCTTCTGCTCAGTATGATGCTTAACCTATGAGCTGCATTTTGGTGCAGATTAAAGATTTCAGCAAGCTTTGTCTACTGCAAGAAGTGGGGTCCTATGGCCAGTGTAGGTTGCATGTGAGCCAGCCCAAGCACTGCCCCCACTACCCCGAGCTGAGCACTCTCCTCACCAGTCAGCAGGATACCCATTTCAGGTGCCCATTTGTTGGCTTTGAGTGTGTTTATCTTCTGTGCTCTTTCACTCTGCCTTGCCTGTGAAGCTAAGCACTGTCCTTGTATAAGTTGTGTGGAGATTTTCCAAGGCTGTTTTCTGGGAATGAATGTTACTTTGCAACTCTAACCTTGCCTAATCTAGCCAAGCTTACTTGAAGTTAAACTATTTATCCAAGGGAGTTTTGAAACTAACTTCTATTCCAAACAAAGGAACCTTAAGGAGTAAAGAACCTTCTCTAGTCCTGAACAACCACACGTTTCATGTGGAGCCGCTAACGTGAACCAGCCTGAATATTGCCTCTTCATGTTTTCTGAATCTTGATTAAAAGCAAAGCCAAGCCCTGGAAGGAAAGAGCCTGGAGGACTTGGCTTGTGTATCTGGTTGAGCTTTTTTACTGCCGAAAATCTCCTTTTTGACAAGGGAGATTGGTGCTCCTTTGTGACAGCTGACCAGAAATGGAGCAGAGCTGCTTGCTGCTTTTCTGAACCCCTCCTCTAAATCCATCTTTTTTTAATACCCTCACAGATTGGTACACAGAATAGCTTGGAGCTTCTTGAGGACCCAAAGGCTGAGGTGGTTGATGAAATTGCTGCCAAACTTGGCCTGAGGAAGGTACTGAGACTTTTTTTGTCCTTGAGGGAGGACCTGGGCTCTGTGTTGGGGACATCTAGGTGGTTGGCGTGGCCAGGCCTGGTTCGGGACTGCTCAAGGTCAGATGCAGGCCCTGCACGTTTTGAAGCCTCGCTTGTGTTTATTGGGCGCCTAAAAAAGGATGCCAGTGTAGGGACTGTTATATGTAAATCCACCAGACATACTTCTTGCGGATTGCCTCAAAGTGGGCCAGGAAAGAAGCAACAGGAGCAAGACCCCTGCTCCTGCTGCAGGGGACCTGACACTAGGCTCTGTGTCCCACCTGCCTGCTAAGGCAGATCCTTCTGTGTGTGAGCTCTCCCTTCACGTGTCTGTCTGCACTGATCATTTTCTGTCCCCGACACTTGGAGATTCTAGTGGTTCCTCTTCAGCCCTCATCGAACCTCCTGTTTGTAATTGACTCATCTGAGCATATAAGCCTTGCTAGTTTTCTGGGCAGTTAGAAGACAGAGGGTTTTCTTTTTGAATCTGTTTATCTAGTTTATCTCACATCTTTGGTAGAGTTCCTAGGAACTATACGGGTGACTTTTTATAGATACTGTTGAAATGTGAACTTGAACACATCTTAGAAATTCACTATTGATAGCTACATAAGTTTTATCCTTTGTTTCCTAATCAGTTTAGACAGGGAGAAACAGACTCCGTACAGATAAATGGGGGAAGACTGGAAATGTGCCTTATGACCCAGGAATGCTATAGAGCAAAGTTACTGCATCATTTTAAGAAAAAAACTCCCGTTGTTTCTAACAAGGAGTCAGTATAATGATTTAGGGGCATATTTTGATTTAAATTCTTAAAGTTTCTCATGTTGAAAAGAGGAATCAGTGTGTTTTTTTTTAACCCATTTTTGTTATAAATGTTTGGTTCACGGTAGAGTAGATCTTGAAATAACTTAAATGCCTTTCTCCAAACACTAGTTCCTTAGCCGTTAACTCAGCTTGATTCTGATTCTGTTTTGTTTAATGTTAAGTTACATTTATCCCTTAAGTCTCATTTTCTCCATTGCCATCCTCCTTGGGGGTTTTGTTCATTTGGGCATTTTTAAAGAAAGTGAAAGTCTCTTGATTTGCCTGGTCATGTCTGCAGGAGGTGGAGTTGAAGAGTTTCAGGGTTGTACTGGAGAGGGTCACAGGCACCAGATCACTTCTTTGAAGGACAGAAATGGTTGTGTGTCTGGATTCCATTGCCACTCTTCAGCCTCCCAGCCAGGTTCTGGTTCAGGAATGGTAACCAGCTGTGAGGCTCATGGGCACAGGAGGGCCAGGATTCACAGAGCACGTGGACAGGCACTGTTGCTGTAGCAGGACGTGCCAGGGAGGCTGACCGTGCCGAGGTCTCAGATCCCTGTACCCTCAGATGCTTCCTTCAGCCCTGCACTGGTGCTCAGAGGAGCAGCTGGGTGAAGTCTCTGTTGTTTTTTCTTTTATTTTAAATGCATTTTCTAGGGAGTATGTTCTCCTGTCTTACGGAGAAAACCCTAGTGTCTGAAGTGGCACTGTCTTTATTTGCTCGCTCATTGTTTCTCCTTCTCTCCAGAGAAGGAGAATTCCCTTTCACTAATATTCTGTTAGTTTTGTCCACCCCAAGGTCCCCTGCACCTAGCACAGTGCTGGGTCCAGAGGTGGTACTGAGTCTTAGTATTTCTAACACATAAATGAGCTTTGCTCCTTTGCCCTCATCTCCAACCGGCAGCATCAGGGGGAGGACAGCCAGTGTCAGCTGAGTACTGTTTGAAAGCCCAGGTATGGACGATGCCTTAGCTGAGGAGCTGACTCACCTAGAAAGAAAGGACCGACTCCCGGAGTCTCCTCTCTGGGCAGAAGCTAGAAGGCATTCGTCACCTGTTTCAGGGAGAAACTCAGAAGGTATTTTTCTCTCTTATGCAGGTTGGCTGGATATTTACAGACCTTGTCTCAGAAGATACTCGGAAGGGTACAGTTCGATATAGTCGAAATAAGGTGAGGTGGGCAGGGATGTTTGCTTGCCTGGACTTTGTTACAGACCATCTCTGGGCTGCACTCTTGGGAATCTCTGCACAGCTTACGTTTTTAGACTACATTATTTTAAACACATTGTTCTTGATAAACTAAGGCTGAGTCTATTCATTCTGTCTCAGAAATCAAAACCCTCCTTACCTTTCTGAAGTCCTGCCTCTCAGAGGTCAGCCCATGAGGTGAATTGCCTTGTGGTTCTGGCCTTACTGGTTACAAGTGGTTTTCTGTGAGGGGTTGGTAGTAGGAAGTGTAGGTACTTGTTTCACCGTAGTTTGTGACACGTCATAGTTTAGTTCTTAATATTTTCTGAATAAGAAATGGCAAGCATATTTTGACATGATGCTGTAGAACTTGATATGCTGGTTCTCTTTTCTTAGGACACCTATTTCCTGAGTTCAGAAGAATGTATCACTGCAGGAGACTTCCAAAATAAGCATCCCAACATATGTCGACTATCTCCAGATGGACATTTTGGATCCAAGTTTGTTACTGCAGTGGCTACAGGTATAAATGGAGGCAGAGTTATATTATAACCATTACTACCCTGTCAATAGGTTTTGTTCCTCTTTGCATTCTTTTTTAGGCACTTTTTTCTTTCCTTTTTTTTTTTTTTTTGGCCTCATCCTGGTACCAGGCCTGAATGGATACAGGAAAGAAAGGATTAAATCATGTCAAGTCTCTGTTTAGCCTGCTCTGCTACCCACTTGTTGTTTTAGTCACCAAGTCATGTCTGACTCTTTGCAACCCTGTGGCCTGTAACCCCACCAGGCTCCTCTGCCATGGGATTTTCTCAGGCAAGAGTACTGGAGTGCGTTGCCATTTCCTTCTCCAGGAGATCTTCCTGACCCGGGATCAAACTCGGGTCTCCTGCATTGAAAGGTAGATTCTTTACTAGTGAGCAACCAGAAAAGCCGTGCATTCTTAACATAGTTACAATAGATTTTCTTAATGGGCCTGTGAGCCATGAAATTCTTCTTTCTGGTTTGTGGCAGAAATCCTGAACTCAGCATCACCCAAAACTATTAATCCTAGAATCGTGGCTTCAGTGTAGCCCTCTTCTACTCCACTCTCTTAGCCTTAGTCCAGGTTCACTTGGTTCTGGATCTGAGTTCTAGGCTGCCTTTGCCCCTTTCCAGTAACCAAGGATGGCTCTGGTTAAGTAAGAGAAAAGGAATTTACTGTTTCTGTTACTTATTTATTTATGAGTGGAAGTGTCATTTTAAGAAACCTTTTCCATAAATCTTCTATTGGGAGTGATGAGTGTGTTTGTGATATTGTGTCTATTGTATTACATGTTACACATATAGGTCATGAATGTCAAAGTCGCTCAGTCGTGTGCAACTCTAGTCCATGGAGTTCTCTAGGCCAGAATACTGGAGTGGGTAGCCTTTTCTTGTCTAGGGGATCTTCCCAACCCAGGGATCGAATCCAGGTCTCCTGCATTGCAGGCAGATTCTTTACCAGCTGAGCCACAAGGGAAGCCCATAGGTCATGAATACATAGTGATAAGATTATGGCCTATAAAAAGTGCCACCGAATCCTCTATAATCTACTTGAGATGCTGTCCTAGGGAAACGCCAAGTGTAAGACCATATGGTTCAAAAGCAGTAGGAGTTTGAAACTTGGAGAACCAACTCATAAAAACAGTCTCTCTGGTCAGTTTATTAAACACTAACCTTGATCCTGTGAAGCCTTGAGTTCTTCCATCACAGAGGTGACAATCCGGTTCGCTCATGCTACCACACTTCTTCTAGTTCAAAAACCCAGTTTACAAATATCCTAAAGCGTGTAAGTAAATATGTGCTCAGTAATGTCCAACTCTTTATGACCCCATGGACTGTAGCCTGCCAGGCTCCTCTATCCATGGAATTTTCCAGGCAAGAATACTTGTATTGAGTGGGTTGCCATTTCCTTTTCCATAAGTAACTATATCCCCTATTAATCCCAGTTGAGCCTGTTACCACTGCCATGGGAACCATGAAGGAAAACATCTTTCATGCTGTCTGGATTTTCAAGATCCATTTGATGTGAGATCCATTTAGAGTGACAGGCACCTTCTCTTTGAAATGAATGTATTTTGGGGCACAAGAAGCTATGGTAGCATTGTTCACATGTTAACGTGAATTAATGGGGTCAAGTGCTTAAGATGGGAGTTTGGACAGGGATTAGTGAAAGCACTAAGTCTATAGCACAGAGTCCTTCTACCAGGGCCTCATGGGGCAGGGAACCTATTGTGATGAGAACACTCAGGGCAGCAGGAGCCAAGCGGGGAACAGAGAAGAGACAGGTTGTACATGATCAGAATTTTGCCAAGCCAGTTTTCTGTTTGACACAGGGGAGGAAAGTGCTCTCTTTCTACTCCCTACATCACATAAACCCCCACTCACTTCATTTAGGCTGAGATTCTGGGTCTAGGCATTTAGGCTGGTGGTTCTCAAACCTATCAGACCTGATACCTGCTCTTTAGTACATTTATGACACGTCTTTACTATCCAGAAAGTAAAGTTCATAGATAATATACCAGCCTACACACCTGATTCTATAAAGAAAGCAGAGTCGTACGATGACTGTAACATTAAGGAAAAATAACAGTGAAGGAACATGTAATAACACAATACACTCCATGAGCCAACAAGTGCTTGGGGACTGATACTTGCTGAGGACAGCACTGTGGAGGGCTGCCAGCCTTGTGGGCAGGCCCTGTGCAGGCATCAGTGACATAGTTCCTAGACATTCAGCCAGCAACCCTCCATAGAACTCTGAGCCAGGCAGGGCCCTTCCTCAACTTATATGGTATCCTATTCATAGATGATACGCTGTTAAATCTATGAGCATTTATTTCTGTGGTTGTGTATAAAATGCAATTGATTCTAATCCCAGGTCCCCACAAATACAGGTTTTGCCTACAGGAGTGTGCACAGGACATTTCAAGGCCAGGTGTGATGTAGAGCGGTTCTTTGTCGTGAGGGACTCCCCTGAACACAGCAGGACGTCCGGCACCTTTGACTTTAGCCTGCTAAAACTGGCAGCTCCCGCCCCACCCTGCCCCACTTCGTTAAGAAAAACAAAAATCACCTCCACAGATTTTCAGAACTGCTCCTCATGAGCACTGTTGTTTTAGGCTTCCATAGGCTCCCATGGTAACCTAACCCCTTTAATTACTGTTTCTATGGGGAATTATTTGATGAGCCCAAAGAACTGGTACATGTTTAGAATTATAAATAGTTTGCAACTCAGGAGCTGCCTGTACTTTCAGTTATTGAGTCATACCTGTTGTTGAGAATTTGGAAATTACAGATTGTCCGTGGAATTTTTGCTTCTGAAATAGGCACTTGACTGACAGGTTTTAAAACTGTAAGGTAATAAATCACTTATAATAAAATCTTCAGTTAGAGTCCTTTCAGATCTGGGCTGAGTTGTCCTTGGTAGTGCTGTGAGATGCTCAGATGCATAATTTCTCTCCCTTTCCTGGGTGGTGGCGATGGACAGTGGTTATCCAAAGTGTCAGAGTTCACTCATGGGGCTGTGACATTCATTCCCTGGATTGCACTGGAGGGTCATGTGCCTTGTGTTTGTTGCCTTGACGTTAGTTAGCTGTCATTGCCCAGGCCTGCCCCCCCCGCCCCAACTGTGAGAGTCAAGGGTCAGAGAGGAGATGTTAGACTTGGATGTCCACCGGCCTTTGGAGCCCATTGTGATGCAGCATTTGGAAACCAGCTGCTGTTGGCCTCTGGTGTGCAGTCAAGTCGAAACAAGTCCCTGCTTGTCCCTTGGAGGCTGGCTGTGCCCCATCCTTTACGTATTTGATTGCTTGGCCATCATGTCTGCCTTCTGGTAAATGTTTGTAAGCCAGACACATAAAACACCTGTTCCTTGATCGGTACCTTACTCTGCTTTTATAAAGGAAACTAAGTTAGAGATGTTAAGAGCTTTTTTTTAAAAATTCTCCAAAACTATCGCAGTTGCCACAAAGTGTGACCCTGATTCTGGAGGGGAGGAAGATGGCAGAATGGTTGGTCCTACCTGACCTCCGTGGGTTTTACCCTCATCTCAAACTGTAACCCTGCTGCAGGTTTCTATGGAGTAGGACCTGAGAAAGGTTGGAGTGCAGGGCAGGGCTCGGTGCAGGGAGCGTGGCCTCCTAAGTGCTGTGGCAGGATCCCCGGCTGCCTCCCAGATAGGCCGGCTGTCCAGGTGTCTGAGGTCAGGGCTCCCCTCTGCACTGTGCAGGTAACTAGCATTGTGTTGTCTTCTCCCGTTCACTCCCATCCATCTCTCTGCATTCACTCAAGAATGAAATTTGCTGAAACATGGGACTCTGTTATTCACATCCCTGTGTTACTAAAATCCAGGAGCCCAAGCGTGCTTTTGGATGGGTGTTAGAAAAGGTTTAACAGTTTTGCCTCCAGTTCTGAGAGAGCATGTCGCTGGTGGGCCTGTTTGAGGAGATGCAGTGGCATTTCCACAGCCTGTGTCCAAGGCTTTGTGCCCACAGCTCTCGTGAAGCTGCAGTTGAACGTTTTTGATTCTAGCGAAGACACATACACGGGAGTTGGCTCTGCAGATCTGAGATGAAGAATGACACTTGTTTTGAACATCCTCCCGTGGCTTCTCACTGAAGGTCTTTCTCTTGCAGGTGGCCCCGACAACCAGGTCCACTTTGAAGGGTACCAGGTGTCCAATCAGTGCATGGCGCTGGTCCGCGATGAGTGCCTGCTGCCTTGCAAGGATGCCCCCGAGCTCGGCTACGCCAAGGAGTCCAGCAGCGAGCAGTATGTGCCCGATGTGTTTTATAAGGTAAAAACGCGATGGTGCCAGAAGAGAGAGGTGGATGGAGAGCAGTGCAGACGCTGACCTGTCCTGGATGTTACTAAGTTTGGTGCATTCTGGCCATGGGTCCACCATGGTCATCTAGAGGCCAGCTTGTGGATAAGGGATCTGTAGCATTTCCAGGGCTTTTGTTAACTATGCAGGCTTGTGTGGTGTTAGGGCTTATAAGCAAAAGTGGGGATGATGCGCACTGGGGTTGGGGTGCATAGCAAGTGAGACCATTGCAGTACAGACTATTTCAGTTTCTGAAAAGGGGAATTGGTGCCTGTGGGCCTCAGCAGGAGTGAAGGTTGGAGCTGCCTGCAGAAGTGAGGCTCTCCTGAGGAGACCCAGTCATCCATTTCTAAATCTATTTCCTGTGAAAGCTATAAAAATGACTTTTATTGAAAACTGTGGAGACTTCCCTGGCGGTCCAGTAATTAAGACTCTGGTCTCCACTACAGGGGACACGGGTTCCATCCTGGTCCGGGAACTGAGGTCCTGTGTGCTATATGGCGTGCCACACCCCTCCCCCCTCCCAGAAAAGAAAGCAAGCTGTGATCTGGTTTGGAGAGTCAGCGTTGGGTGCTTCCCTGGGGGCTAGTGACCTGGTTCCCATCCTCCTCGTGGGAGCTGTTCCTGGTCACAGTCTGGCACCCTGCCTGTTCCCCGTCCTGGGCAGACTCCGGTTTCCATCTGCCGTTGCTCTTCCTGGAGGAGCCTTTATTTCTTGTGGTGCAGGCTGCTTTCGTATGTCTGAGAAGTACTTCATCTCCGTTGCTGAAGGATGTTTTCACTGTGTGACGAAATCTAGATTCACAGTTCTGCTTATGGTCTCACTGTACTTAGGCCACAAAGACTTGCTGGCAGAGGGACCTGGAACCAAAAAAAGGCAAGCAATGAAAGCCCATAAAGAGTGATGATCCAGTTTCTTTAAACTGATTTGATTCTTTCAGCTTTCTTTTTTGTATCTGTGTGCAATGACTAGACACTAAACAGTGTCTAGTCATTGTTTTGTTGTTCTTATTGTTCAACAAGGCTGTATTTTTAAATAGCTTTATTGAGATACAGTTTGCACATCACACACTTCACTGATTTGAAGTGCCCATCTCAGGGGCTCTTAGGATATTTGCAGGGTTGCATAGCCATCACCACTATCTAATTTTAGAATAGTTTTGTCCCCAAAAAAGAAGCCCTGCATCGTTTAGCAATTACACACCAGTCCTCCCAACTCCTGACAACCATTGATTTGCTTTCTCTGGTTTTCTTGATGGAATCCTACAGTGTGTGGTCTTTTGTGACTTGACTTTTCACCACTTACAGTATCTCATGGTTCATCCATGCCTGCAGTCTGCAGTGCTTCATTCTTTTCATTGCTGAATAGCATTCGTGTTAAGGACACACCCTACTACCTGTGGGACATGTCAGACACCCAGGAAAGCGCCCAGAGCTGAGGGGCTCCAGGGCCTCATCCTGGTGGTAACTTGAAGGCTAGACACTACGTGATTGTGACAAAGACTTCACCTCCTCAGGGATTGGAAGCGGGGCTGAGACTGTCTGAAACTGGATCTTTCCTGCTGTGGGCATCTGTGGCAGTGGGTGATGTGCAAAGGAAAAGTGCGAGGGCCTGAGGGTCTTGTCCCTGCTGCTGGTCTCCTCCTCAGCTCTTTGGAATGAAGGTCTGTCTTCTACTTCTGAATCTGAGCTTCTGCATGGTCTGAGGGTAGTGGGGGCAGGGACCATCACTGTGCCAGAAAGGCCGGGTCAGTATGGTAGCAAGCAACCTGTCTTTGCTCTGTAGCAGCCTGTCAAGAAACACTCACGGAGCAGGAAGGCCTCAATGCTGTATCTGCTCTTTTCGCCTGGTGGCAGTGGAGAGACACAGTGAAGCTGGCTTGTGATATAGCTCGCTCAGGCATCCTGTCAGATTTGTGGGACAGTAAGGAGCTCTGGGAAAGGGTTCTCCGTATCATTCTTGAAAGGAAACATTTCCAAGAGTCTTAAGAGTTCTGTTGTCTCTTCTCTCCTGTGGTGTTCAGTAACAATTTCTGGCTTGATAACCCAGATTTTGCCCGTACACAAATTCTGTGTGCATCAGGTACTCTGAATAAATACCTTTAAACCATTATTAAATATTCACACATCAAAATCACACCATGCTGGGAACCACTGTGAAAGTTTGATCTTCTCCCCAAAAGTTCCTGTCTTATAAGATATGTGTCTGTATGGCGCGTTTCGGAATGCAGAATGACTCACTTTTAGACCCTAAGACCTGGTGGTCCTACTAGTTGCAGTCCTAATAAGCCTTTTGGGGACAGCTTGCCGGTCTGGGGGCAGTGATGGGGTCTGGTGTCCTCATGGAAAGCTGTTCCCTATTAGCTGCAAAGACCTGTGAAGCCCGGCGCGCTCAGTGTGTGTGGACACATTGCTCCAAGGTCATCAGGCTACCATCTTTTTTTTTTTTCCCTAGAATTTTAGAAATTAAATACTGAGTAGATATGAAAGATTATTTATAAAACATGTTTAGGGAATAAAAAAAAGCAGAAATACCAATCCCCAGAATTAAGAACCAGAACATTCCTATGGCCTCTGAAGTTGCTGGGTCTTCCTTTCTGCTTCCAGAAGGAGTGCAGTATGACTTCCTTGCTTTTCTTCTAGTTTTACCTCCTATGTATGTTTTCCTAAACCAGGTATTTTGAGTTTTACATGTTGCTGCACACAGTAGACCCAAAACTGTGTTCTTGTGTCCTCCGAGCTAGGCCTTGTTCCCTTACTCTGGAGCATCCTGAGACTTACCTGTGTGTGGCCATTGTGTTGCCTTGGCACGAGTCCACTGTGAGCAGAATGCCACGCGAAGCACCGTTCTCAGCTTCGGGCCCAAGTCCTGCTCACCATTCAGACATCCATGGGGCGTTTTCTTGAGCTGTAAATGTGCCATCCTGATCATAAGTGAGGCCAGGCTCCTTTTTCTTCATTTGTTGGCTCCCTCTTGTCTCCTGTGATGTGCTGGTTGTATCTGTTTCCTGTTCCTCGCTGGGTGGTTCATTCTTTTTCTCCCTGCCTCTGACCATGTCAGGAGTGTGACATCTCCACCTCTTCTCTCCCGTGGTGTCATTGAAGCAGAAAGCTTACATTTCTGTGTGGTCAGCTTTCTATGGTTTGGCATTTTGAATCATAAATAAAATCTGTTATCTTGTCTTCTCTAAGGCTGGTGGTTTTGAGTTTTAAGTCCACCAAGATTGCTTCAAATGTGTGTTCCAAGGTAGGGGCCCAGTTTTCTTCTTAAATTATTGTAGCCATATTCTGTCTGAACACCATTTATTGGGAAAACTGTCTTTCCCTGCTGATCTGTAGTGCTTCTCCATTACCAGTCGTCCCGGTGATTGTGGCCTCACCTCTGTCCTCCCTTCTGTCCCCTGACTGGTGTTGCTCAGCCAGCACCAGTACTGTGCTGTCCAAGTCACTGTAACGTCACTCTTCCCCGATCTGTTGCGGCCCTACTCTGCTTATCTCCCTGAGCCTGGACTGTTCCCAACCCTCCCCTTCTTTAGAATTCAGGACCAGCCTGCAGGTCTCACCCAGATGTGATTCTCTCTCTCTCTCTCTCTCTCTCTCTGACACACACACAGACACACACACAGACACACACACACACAGACACACACGAACGATACCTTTGACATCTCTCAGAAAGTTTGGATTTTTTTCCTTGTAGGTTCTGTCCATTGTTCGTTAGATTGTTCCTAGGTACTTTATAGTTTCTGCATACTGCAGTAAGCACTGGCTTGGCAGTTCAGCTCTCTGTTACTTGTTCCTCTAATTTGTACATGTGTTCTGGATTCTCTACATTATGCAGGAGTGATGATTCTTCCCTTCGTTTTGGCTCCTCGTGCTGGCTAGGGCTTCTGGAAGTGTTGAGTAACCAGTGCTTTTGTCTGGTTTTTAATCGTAAAAGATGTGTTTTCAGGATTTCATCATTAACTGTGAGTTTGCTGTGGGGCTTTTTTGTGTTTTGTTTCTTTGGACCCTTTATCATGGTGGAGATTTGCTTTTTATTTCCATGTCTTGTTGTAAGTTTTCCTCCCCTTAAGAAGAGAGCTCCCTTTTGTCACGGAACATATTATTTCCTTAATCATGCTGCTGTTTTCTTAGATTGCTTACTTGCCCGTTAGTGAGAGCAGGCTAGAAGGGTTTCTCAGAATTGTTTATAGCCCTGTAGGAGTTGAGACACTCATTTCTCATACATTTCAGGAAAATATCAGTTTGAGCAAAGAGGCCTATGAAAGCAAACATTTAAGTAATCCTTTTAGTCCTCCTGTGGGCTTTGGGGTTGATTTAAAATATACCTTGTAAACAGGACACATACCCGTGTTTGTCTAAGGCTGTTCATCATAGTGTTATCTGTGGTAACAAAAACTTAAAGCAATCTAAAAGTTTAGTAATGGGAACATTAAATTATAATACATCTATATGGTGGGATATTCTCTGGTCACTAAAAATGTGTGTTTGAAAATTATGTGAAGATATATGATAAAAAAAAGATATGCGATAAAACTCATGATGTAAAATTTAAAATGTATCTGTATGGGACTTCTCTGGTGGTCCAGCAGCTAAGACTCTGTGCTCTCAATGCAGTGGGCCTGGGTTCGATCCCTGGTCAGGGAACTAGATCCCACATGCCACAACTAAGACCTGGTACGGCTCAGTAAATAAATATATTTAAAAAATAAGATGTATCTGTATGTATAGTAAAAATCCCGATTCCTGTAGATGTTGGTGCATGTATGTACACACGTTTGTATGTGCTTTCACACAGAGGACAGGGCTGGAAAGCTTGAGGGTCCACCTTTGTCTGCAGCTCTGATCTGTTTGTCCTGGAAAGCTCTGTGGCACCAGTGAAGAATGGCCGGGGTGCACCCCCTGTCAGGGTGGGGAGAGATGCACATAGAGGAGCTCAGCAGCTGGCGAGGGGATGCTCAGGGGTGGGCAGCAGGATGTTGAGGTGGAGGTTGTGTGTGCCTCAGGGGTGCAAGCCTTCTAAATGTTCTCTCACAGAGCATGTTATTAACGTGAACTCAAACATGTGTTTGTTAAGAAAATTAGACTTTACAGGTTAATAAGAAACTCGACACCCCAGCACCTGCGTTCACTCTCCTTCCAGCACCCCCAGGCTCATGCGGATGTGTGGACGTTGACAAGGCCTCGCCCATGGAACTGTAGCCTCTGCATTTCAGTCCAGTCATGGCTAGCGTGCCGGGTGCCTCGCTAGGTCCTGGGGCTGTAGTGGTGAGCAGGTCACACTCGTCCTTTCTTCCTGGGCGGTGTGTTGATGGCTGTTGAGGTGTCTGGTGTGGCAAGGAAGTTAGCCAGGTGGGGAGGAAACCCATTTGGGGGCCACGCGTCCATAGGGCATGGTGCATCCAGGGGACCCAGGTTCAGTCTAGCTGGGGTGTGCATATGATGGGTGGTGGGCAGTGAGAAGCCACAGAAAGAAAAATGGAAGGTGGTTCTGGAACATTCTTGCTGGGTGTGGCAAGAAGAGGGATCTGGAGGCAGGAGGCCACTGTAGCAACCTGAGTGTCAGATGCTGATCAGTGGCTGATCCAGGAGGGGCAGCTGGAGAGAGACGTGAGGCGGGCCTGCAGTGTGAGGTGTGGCAGGAAGAGCTGAAGGCCAGGCTGTGGGGAGGGAGCACCTGGTGTGGGGGATTCATTCTGGGTTCAGAGTCCGGGGCCCAGGGGGGAGAATGCTGGTGCTGCAGTCCAGGTGACTTGACCTTTGGGGATGGCAAGGGTGTTCTGGAGATGAGAGCCCTGTGGGCCTTGCACAGGGAGGCCAGGAAGGAAGTGGGTCTCTGGTTTGGGTGAGTGGTAGGTGCTGGAGCTGTAAACCTTGATGAGTAGTGCTGAGAGGAGGCTGTGGGAGGGGGTGCCAGTGCCTGTGTTTGGAAGTTGGATGCAGTGGGACAGGAAGGAAGGCAAGAGGTGCCAACCAAGAGTGCCTCTTCAGGGTTATCTGCTGAGACACCCCAGATTAAAGCCCTGGAAGTAGAAGAGAGAAGGTGGACTGTTCACTGGACAAGGAGGGTCTTAGAGACCCCAGGGAATGCTGCTCTTAGGTGGCTGCCCAGGCAGGAGGGTGGCAAGGTGGGTTCTCCCGGCATGAGGGAGCTGTGGCCTCAGTGATGACGATCTGCAAGAGCTGACAGGTGGCTGCGGTGGGGAGAAGCGAGCACACAGGTGGATGGGGTGTAGTGGCTGTGGAGGGGACCGGCGCCCTCTGGGGGCCTGTGGAGTCCTCTCTGTCCCACCCATCATTTACCCACCTGTCCTCAGCCCAACATGGGTTTGTCCTAGCATCTGGCAGTGACTAGCCATGCTTTGTGACTCATCCCAGAGCTCACTCCATGTGTGTGCTGAGTTACTTGGGACATTCCGAGCAAACCACCAGCGTTGTTTTGTCAAAGGTTAACCTATATTTCAGGGGTTTCATGTGGTCTCCCAAAGTTGCCTTGAGAAGGCTGCAGCAGGCTGTGCTGCGGACCAGCCCTGTGCTCGTCCGCTCGCCTGCCTGGGCCCTGCTTTTGGGACTCCATGCCCTGCACTCACTCTGTCCCAGGTCTCTTGTGTGCATTGCTGTTTTCTGTGTGAATTGCTTCTCTGTGCCCTGAGATATTTCTAAGGCGATTCATCATTTTTGCATTTGTTTATGAGGGGTCTTTATACGTAAACCCTTTGTCATATATATCATTTCTTTAACTTTACATACAAAGGAAGTTCTAACATTTTCTGATTCAGAGATACCTTAATCTTTATTCATTGTAATTCCTGCTTTTATCATCATACTTAGAAAATAATTCTTTACTTAAAGCTATCTATTTACTTATATTTTCTTTTAGTGCTCTTTGATTTAATTTTGCATTCAGATTTGTAATGTTCATCCATTATCTATTTATTTTAGTTTCATAATGCAGTTTTATATTTGTTAGGGTAAGACTCTGCACTATTCAACTTTTTTAAGCAAATGTTTTATTTTTTGCCTATTTACTTTTAATTTTTTTTTTAATTTAAATTTTTAAATTATTTTTAAATTTAAAAATTTTTGCTGTGCCACTTGGCTTGCAGGATCTTAGTTCCCCAACTAGGGATTGAATCTGAGTCCTGGCAGTGAAAGCACCAAGTCCTAACAACTGGACTACCAGGAAATTCTAAACGAATGTTTTCATCACAGGAGATTGTTTGCCTCCAGCATTAATCAGGAAAATGTATCAAGGAACCAAGAAGTTGCCAGCAAGAGAAGAAACTGAACAGCAACAAAGAGTATAACATCCCAGTCTAGGGAGAGGATTTTGTGGTCTCTTGAGACCTCTGAGCTTGGCTTTCATTCTTTCCGTTGAGCTAGAGATGACAAGTCTGTGGTCAGATCCCCACGAGGGTGGAAATGGAGCTGGACATGCACACCCTTGGTGGCAAGGCTGCGGAGGAGCAGAACCCGTGAGTCCTGGTCCTGAGATCTGGAGTCTGAAGTGGACACAGCTGCTGTCCCAGCTGCCCTCTGCCCCTCCTGGCTATTAGCTCTCGGGCAAAGCAGCTCGTCCTCATACCCCTTTGTGCCCTCCGCGTGCTCTGAGGCCCACTGGGTGCATGCACACACTGTCAAGCCTGGACCAGGCTCTGCTGGTCTTCTGCTTCTAACAAGTGCTCTTTAGGTGCTTATCAACTGGACTGTTTCCTAAATGTTGATTCTTTAAGAGACTTTGTCTTGAGAATGTTGTTTTTTCTTACATTATCCTGTGAAGTCTCAGATCAAGCTGCTAGTTTCACTTATTGTCTTCTTGCCAGTTCTTTAAGGAGAAAAGCAATACATTAAGCATTTCATTCACCTTTTCCAAAGCAAGCTGGTGCCACCCAGTCAGTGAACTTTGCTGTTGTCCTGGCACAAAGCCTGCTTGCCTCTGAGCTAACAAAGACAGAGATCCCTGGATTTCTCGTTGACGTTTCTAGACATGACCGATGGCAGGTAGCGAGGCGTCAGGGACCTCGATTTCTGACTCTCCCAGTGTCTTGCTCCAGGTGGAGATAAAACTGCTGACACTTTGGTGGCTGCCAAACTTAGAATTAAGATGTCTTTCTCCTAGTGTATTCTGCCTGACATTTGCTAACGCCCATAAAAAGTAATTGCCTTTTAAAATGGTGTGTGGGGCTAGGGCTTGGCTGGCAAAAACATTTGAGTGAAAGCATGGGGGAGAGATAGAAGGTACCTGCTTTTCCTCCAGGGAAGAGATGGGGATGTAGCACCTTTATTTTCTTGGGGAGCAGAAGGGTACAGTGGGGTAGTTAAATTTGAAAGAGAATAGCATGACACAAAAAAAGGGGGGGGGAGCATTTAACAAGAAACATCCCTAGAGGGGAAGATTAAAGCGAACAGGTGCTGTGAAAATGTCTCTGCATATTAGAGCTTAATTAGATTTGAAGATGAATTCCAGACGGGCTAATTATGTGTGAGTTGTTGGAGGTTGTTTCTTGTAGGGGCAAGCATGTATTTTTGGAAATGGTGATGTAGTTTGATTGAGTTTGATTCCCGCCTCCTACCATGTTTCCTCCATTGAAAAACTACCACTTTTGGGGCCCAGGACCCATTCAGCAAGCCTCATATCTTGGGCTGCCAGTGTCAAAGCTGGTAGAGCCACAGAAAGCCAGGCCCACTCTATATGCTGCAGCAATGAGCATGCGGAATGACCAAGGACTCTTGCCCAGGTGGAAGGGACAGGATTCCAGCCTCCAAGGAGGGCAGACAGACAGAATGGGCATTGTTTCCAGGAACCTGTCCTCTGCTGGTGCTCTTACTCCCTGTGTGGCTGGCTAGTTGTATTTGCTTAGATGTATTTGAACCATTTTCTGGAAGGGCAGAGGGGCACATGCTTGCTAGCAGCTCTCTGGGTTGCGAACCGAGAAAAGGTAGGGAAGGTGTGGGTAATCTGAGATGTGCTGTGGACCAAAGAGTTTAATATCTGGGAAAAAAAAAAACGGAGCAGGGCCGCTTGGAGCCTCTAGACTTCTCGTTAGGATAACAGACTTGGTTTAACGCCTGTGAACGTTGTCTCAAAAGACGGCATGGGCCTCTGACATCCCCAAAAGGTGTGATGTGCCGGGGTGGCACTGCATCACCTGCGTGCCCCAGGGAGGTCTGCTTGGCATCCATTAAGGTCTGAGAGCCTTAATAAACATAAACTTTTATATAAGGTTCCATAATTGGAAATTATGGATGTATAATTTATATATGACTCAATGAATGATTTATATAATGTTAAGTGATGAGTTAGATAGAAAATATGATCCTCTCGCAGAATGTTTAATGAAAAGCGTTAGTTCTTATGAAATTTATTTCGAGAGCTCTGTTTGAACTCAGCATGTTTGACATAAATCAGATCTAATTGTCATTTTATGATTAATGAACATATGCTGGCCATTTTTCCCCATAATTAAACTTTATGTTCCGTGCATCTGACAAAGCAAAACAAGTTTAGACTTTGACAGATTGGTGGTGGGGTTTTCATGTTTGCATAGTAGTATGTGTACTTTGTGTGTGTGTGTGTGTGTGTGTGTGTGTTTATTTTGTTAATGTGTAAGGAGTAAGTTTCCATGAAGTTGGGTTTTCAAAGGTATGAGGAAGGTTGTTAAGAGTTTGCATTCAGGTGTGAGACTGGGAGAGCTTATAGAGAAGGAGGGGGCACAGATGCGGCCTGAGGGGGATTGTTTCCAGGAACCTGTCCTCAAGGGAGCTGGGGTCTGTCTCCCAGAGCTTCAGCAGCAGGCTGGGGGGCGGAGACCCCTGTGGCCAAGAGCAAGTCTACTTTCTTGGGTCGTGGCCTCCAAGAAATGGTGGAAGGTGGAGTCATTGCAAAAATGTGCACATTTTCCTCTCTGCTTTTCACACACTTCAACAGGAATTGTAGTAATTTAAGGAGTGAGACAAGCATGTGGACGGAGAACCCATCACAGGTTAGCACTCACACCCTGGACCTTTGTCTCCTGTTTCAGGACATAGACAAGTTTGGCAATGAGATCACCCAGCTGGCCCGCCCCCTGCCTGTGGAGTATCTGATCATAGACGTAAGTGTGTGTCATCTCCCCACGGAGGTCAGGACGGCTGGGGGAGGCCTTGAGAGGGCGCCGCTTGAACACCTGCCCCTCTGCCTGCACAGGATAGCCACCCAGAGATGTTTGAGTCACTGAGCCCCTGGCATCCCTGAAAAGCTAGAAACCTTAAGGGCTTTTCATTTTTTATTTCCTTTAAAACAACTTAAGGGGTTAATTTCTCCCAACCTACAGTGCAGCAGAGGACCACTGACGAGGCCAAGCAGCCCCAGAGGTCAGTGAGCCTCTCCCTGGCTCTGTGTGCAGGTTCTGCCCTGGCCACAGTGGCTGCCACAGCAAGGCTCATGGTGGGCTGCTGCAAGTCAGTCCTTAAGGCATACAGCCATGACTCTGCCCTTGAGTGAAGGGACAGCATGGTCTCTGGGAGGGCACTCGAGGAGCCAAGAAGGCACCTGCTACTGGCACACCTTCCCCAAGCCTCGGCTCCTTTCCGGAGGCATGCTCCGCTCACGGAGATGTGGTCGTATGCCGAGGGCAGCGCGTGCTGCAGGACCAGAGCCTGATGCATTTGCTGCAGTCAGCGCTCTGTCCACAGGGTACGGGAGGTGGCTCGTTTCCTAACTGCTGCCTGCCAGGATGAATTCAGGCCACATTTGGACTAGGACAGGCATGTGATTCAGGCTGTAAAGTATCATTGCATTTGGAGCAGCGGGTCCCTGTGAGCCGAGCCCGCCAACGCTCCATTCCAACTGACAGCTCCCGAGAACATATTTATTACCTAGGCCATAAAGGCATCTGCTTTTTAGACTACCTAGGGTGTAATTAAGATGAAAACAGATTGATGGAGCATACACTTAGGAGGAGTCTACGTGATTTAAAGCCAGCTTCCTGAGGTCTTCTTTCCCAGTGGCCTCCCCACCCGTTTCCTTTCACGAAGGAGCTAAGCTCTTGCCTTAGTGCTGTTGCAGTAGCATTTGGTTGATGAGGAAGCATTCCACCCTGTTATACTCAAGTGCTCTCTTCTGTGGAGGGAGGTTGGAGCAGGTGCCCAGACAGGTGTGCTCACTCCCCATCCAGGCCCAGACCCCCACCTGATCAGCACATTCAACGACTTTAAATAAGCCTCGTGACCAGGTGGCCGTTCGGGCCTTCTGTGGAGGTGCTCTGCATGTGGGGGTGTGAGCCAGGCAGGCTGGGTGGGGAGAGGGTTTGAGCACAAAATTAAGTGCTTGACACCCTGCATCCTCTCCTCTGGGCTTCTGGGATAGTCAAACTGCTGTGTGAACTTGGCTCTGAAGTTCTCCAAGGGGCAGTTACAGGTCTAGCAAATACTTCCCTTAATTCCACATTTACTTACTAGTGGGTCTTCTGTTGTTGCCAGTCCACTCCTTTATCTGCCTTCCAAAGGGAGGGGTGTGAGCCCGCCACAGGCCTTGTCTCTGCAGTGAGGTGGCCCCTCCGCCATCTCTAGAATCATGACAGCAGCTGAGACTGAGCCCCATGTGTGCTGCCTGTTCTGTGGGCTCCACATGTCTGGGCACACTTGATCCTCATGTAGCCTTAGGAGGCATAGGCTCTCCGGTCTCCATATCTCTCAGATGAACCGAGCGAGGCCTCACAGGAGGACTTGGCACTGTGCTGTGTTCACACCCTATGCCCTGAGGCCACGTGGTGTCATCCATAAAAGGCCAGCAGGGCTTGAGTGAAGGAGCTGCTGACGGCTCAGCTCACTGTCACAGCGCTGGCACAGGCACAGCGGGTTCTGAGCCAGCCAGCCTGGCACAGCTCGCTGCCTTCACTGATGCAGAAAACAGGCCAGAGCCACATTTTCATTCTTTAGAAATAGTCCCAAAGGAACCAGAATAGCTGTGCTAAATCTGGACGAGGTGTAATCTGCTGCTGCCAGTGTCATACTGCAGAGGAAGAGCTGCGTCAACCAAAAGATGGCTGATGGTGGTGCACACGTGGGTGCGTTTGTGGGGAGGGTCACCCGCCAGGAGGAATGAGAAACTGTATTTGTATTGATTTTTGCACGTTTGCCACTGTCCCTGTAGCTACTATTGATTTTGAATTTTAAATGCCCTCTGTCGCTTCTGAAGCACATTTGAGGCACTGCAGGGCTTCGGCTCCTCCTTGGACACGAGCTCCTGACTCCAGCCATCTTCAGGGGAGAGCCATGCCCTGCATCTCCCCGGCCTTGCTTCTCTTCCTGCCTGGTCATGCCCTGGCTCCATGGAGTGGTGCCTGGGAATTGGAAGGGGCCTCAGCCAGCTCGCTGGAGGGCACGGTGGCTTTCAAAACCGTCAGGAACTGATTCTGCACTTGCCCTCCAGACATGGTGGTGGGAACAGAATTGGCTCCTGAGATGGCACTCACGCCTCTGCTCTCTGCCGTGGCCCACCCTCTAACCCCCTCAGCAGTGGGAGAGCAGCTGAGGGGCCATCCCAGTGGAGATGGAGTTAGGAAACTGCCCACAGGTACCACAGTCTCACCAGCTATGAAAAATGATTCTTTGCCTCTGAGAGTCACAGTTTCAGAATTTTCATTTAGGGGCTGTCCTAAGAGCTAAGCGTTCCCTTCAGGGTAGAACAGTTAGGACTTTGCTGCTGTGAGCAGCTCAGGACTCCAAGGATTGGTGTGCTCAGGGCCCACATCCCTGTTTATGACACAATTAATTTATCATGGGTTTGTGTTTTTGTTCATTAGATCACAACAACTTTCCCCAAGGATCCAGTTTACACTTTTTCTATTTCACAAAATCCATTTCCTATTGAAAACCGGGATGTATTGGGTGAGACCCAGGTAAGCTCCTTGTCTTTAGAAACATAATTTAAAGTCACTGCTGCTTGTTTATCTAGCGTCACTTGTTTTTCCAGAAATTACCAAGGTTTCTGACTCTCATTTGTTCTTGTGACAAAGCCTGGTTAGGCTTTTTTCTAAGATACTGCTGATTGCATGAGCCCTCTCTAGGGCAAGGGCAGTGGATGAGCATAGAGGCAAATCCCTCTAAGTCCTCAGGCCTATGGATTTGCCAGAAGGACCATTCTCAGGGGGCCTGTTTTATCGGTCACTTCATGTCCTCTCCCAGCAAGGTTATTGATTGTTGGTAAGCGCCGTCTTTTGTGGCGGTGTCTTGCTTTGCTGTGTGCTCTGCCCCCTACCTCGTCACCCTGCCATGTTTCTCTGGCCCCATCCGAGCCATGGGGCCTCATGTGGCCTGGGCACCTTGGCTCTCACCTGCACATCAGACCCATCAGAACTGCTCTGACTGCCTTATCCTCACGTCAGTGGCCTGTGAACACCCATCCCAAGTTGATCACAGTCACTGCAGAAAGGGGCCTGGTTAAAGAATGTCTGCATTGAGAGTTTCTTCTGAAGCAGTGACTATAGTGTCCAGGGCTTCTCTGATACTTTGGTTTCCTCACTGCCCACCTGACCTGCTGGTGGAGGAACAGAGCCACTGACTGGGGTAGCACCCTTGAATCTCCTGCTTCAGTCCTGTTGAAAGTGTTAGTGTCATATAATCCCCCCATCCCTCTGCCCCAATTCCTGCTCCTCACTACTCTGCTGCCCGGTCAACAATGCACCCGGACAGACGGGGCTTCTCGCAGCCCCACGGTGGCCCTTCCCACTTCCACTCCTCCCCAGAGGTGAGTTTGAATGTGTCTCGCAGCTGGGTCAGTTTCACAGACATGTTGCTAAAACCTTCCCGTAAGTCAGATGTACTAAGAGCATTTTCCTGGAAGTTTTCCTCTGCAGCTGCGTGTTCCTCTATCCCTGGCTCCCAGTAAATGGTTCTAGAAGGAGAGGGGGTGGGCCATCCCTCAGCGCTCAATGTGCTCAGTCCCATTTTTGTAGGACAGTGGCTCTCCTCCTACTCTGACCTGGGACCAATGGATGCTTGTGTCTGTCTCCACCCCTCCATACCTGGCCCTCTAGGATTTCCACAGCCTGGCCACTTACCTGTCCCAGAACACCTCATCTGTGTTCCTGGACACTATCTCGGATTTCCACCTCCTGCTGTTCCTGGTCACCAACGACGTCATGCCTCTGCAGGTACGAGCCAGGTGGGCTTCCTGTCCTCAGACTGGAGCACTCTGGGCAGCACGGGAGCAGCTGAGGCCCCCTTAACCTGTCCTGTGGGCAGCAGCCTTGCATGAGGGCCTCGATAGGTGACTTTCTCAGTTTTAGAGTTTGCGTTAGACTAGCTTGTTTGAAAGTGTCTGTCCTCCATGACGGAGGACAAATCATATGGGATGCAGAGGCCACTTAACTCTGTGTCCTTCTAGGGGGAGCATTAGAGATCAACAATTTAAAAATTCCTGTTGGAACAGTTTGAGAATCCCAGCCTCTGCTTCTTCCTGATCTCCCCTTCTCCCGAATCAGCTCTGGTTTATCGCCTTGGCCCAGAAGGTTGGCCAGCATCCAGGCCCCGGGCACACAGCTGCACAGTTGGCATTTTTAAGACATGCTTTGTGGGGAGATGAGGGTGAAGTGTTACAGATGGCAGCTTCTTTCTGAGCATCACAGGAGCAGCGGGTCCAGTCAGGAAGCCTCTTGCATGGGTTATATCGTGGCTGTCCTTTTACTTTGGCCCTTTTTCTGCCTGAGACCCAAGGAAACATTTCTACAAGGAGACGTAGTAGAAGGGCGAAGCCCCTTCCTTCCGCTGTTTTTCTGTAGCTATTTTGTGTCCTGCTGGGTTGATCTTGTGTTTGTTTTTGTCCAAACTACTCACTTGGATACTTGACACTGGGCATCCTGAGGCTTCACACTAGGTTTGCCTTCTCTGTTTAGCCCAGAGAGTTGTAGCTCCAGTCCCAGGGTCAGCTGCTGCCTGTCTGGTTGGGAAGATGGTGAAAGCTTAGGGCCTTCTCACTGGAAACTGTGTATTGTTGTTGCAGTCACCTGTTAGGAAGCATTTTCTGAAGGTACTGCCTGAGAGGCCCTGGAAGACTTTGTAAGTTTCTAATTATAAAAGCTATTTAGTTCTCTGCACTTTTACCCTGGAGTTCTAGGTTGCAAAGCACACTGAGATATAGACGTGATGAGGACAGAGGACTGAGGGAGGCGAGAGGAATGAGGGTGGGCCTCATGGCCACGGGGCTCCTGCCCGTCTGCCTAGGCCCTCAGGAGAAGGGCTGTGAGCTGTGACTACCTAGGGGGTGGAGCGGTCAGTTCAGGAGAGAGAGCAGCACAGTGGTCACCTTGGGGCTCTCTGGGAAGAATTTACGTTTTAGCTCAATTTAGCATTTCTCTTTATAGATTAAGTGTGTGATGTTTTGCATTTCATAGTGACAGCCTGGGAGATTTTCGAAATTCCTCCTTCAGTGTGTTGATATTGGGGAGGAAAAACTTGTGAGCAAGTCTGTCCACTGTCAGCGAAGCGAGTTGGAACCTTCCTTTCTGGCTTCTTGCAGGACAGCATCAGCTTGTTGCTGGAGGCTGTGAGGACCAGAAATGAGGAGCTTGCCCAGACCTGGAAGAAGTCTGAGCAGTGGGCCACCATCGAGCAGCTCTGCAGTAAGTGTCCTCCCCTCCTGCAGCCCCCATGACCAGGGCTCGGGCTCCTGCCCTTCAGGCCTCAGTACTTCTTCCTGGGCCCTGGCAACCTGACCCCAGATGTATCCTGATGGCATCATGGGCAGTGGAACAAGCACAGACAGAACTTTGCTGGGGTCCACAGCTGTTTTTAATCACTGTAACATATGTGTAAAGGCCATACATCTTGGGTACATAGTTCCATGGATTTTTGTACATGATTCTTTAAGCATCTTAGGAGTAGTTTGAAAGTCATTGTTTTAGGTGAACAGGAATTTCACACTCACCTACGTGCTGAGTACAGAGAGCTTTTGGGCTCCTTGGGGTTTTCTTTTCCCCTTACCCCATCAATCCTCAGAGTATTCTTGGTGGAGAAGGAGGAAAAGAAAGAATAGAATTAGGGGATCTTGTGTCTCCAGAGTGAGAGCCTCCATTCATCAGCCTTGGGAGCTGCCCCCCATACTCCCAGCACCCTCGCCAAGAGCTTGAGAGGGTGGTGACCCTGGCGGCCCTTTTCCCTGTGGCTTTGAGAAAAACTGCAGTGCCCCCTGAAAACACACATGAAAGTACATATAAAAAAGTGTTTAAACAGTTTCTCGATCTGGAGGGCAGATGCTTGAACCTGAATTAGGAAACCCTCAGTGGAACCCAAGCCACAGGGAGCCCAGTGGGGTTCTTACTTTCTCTACACTGAGTACCTGGAAGTTCAGGGGCTGAGGAGCCTTGGTATTTATTCATCGTGTTGCTCTTCTGTTTAAGTTTTCTTTTTATATGATCCTGACAGCCAAACCGTAAAAGGGCTGGACATGCCATTTACCTCTTGTCCTCATGTTCTGAAACAGGGGACCCATTGTTTCACCAAATTCCTATAGCGAAGCCCATGGCTTCATGTCCTTGGGTGGACAGTATGAGGTGCTGGCCAGGGTCTCAGCTCCTGGTCCAGCTCTTCTACGTACTAGGCTCTCCCAGCCCCTGGTGTTATTCTTCAGATGCCTCACACAGAAACATTGACTCCAGCAGCTTTAGTGGTTTGGAGCTCTCTCTCTAAAAAGAGAGCTCTAGAAAGAGCACATGGGAAAGCTGGGAAAGGAGGGTGTCTTGACCAGGAGGTTTTTTTCCCTAGATAAGCACTGGCCCAGCTGGGAGAAAAGAAAACTAGATCAGGAAAGGATTCAGTCTGAGCATGTGGTACGCCTTGCCATTCTCACTAGAAACTAATGAAAAGCTAGTGACCCCATAGGAGCTGGGTCCCATTGGCTCCACACCTCATACTTAGGGTGGGAAGAAACCCAAGCCTATGCCAAGCGTCAGTCTCACACCAGCAGGGTGACACGGTCTGGACCCACTGCCTGGAGCCTCCGCTGGGAACGCACCTGCACTTTGCTGAGATGTGCAGTGTGGTTGTCACATGCTGTCAACAGATACGCTACTCAGAGAACTCTGCTCGCTGCACAGGGGTTGGTAACATAAGTTAGCAGTGGAGTACCCTTTGCAGATGCAGAGTCACAGAACATGAGAGATCTCGTGACGCAGTGCACCGATACCATGTAAGAGTATCGGTGCCAGAAGAAGAGCCAGATAGATGGTAAAGAAATACCATTGCTCTGGACTGGAAGGCAAGATATTTCTAAGATGTCATTTTTCCCAAAATTAATTGGTATAATCTCAATCATCATTCCCCATAGACATATTTATTTTGCAAGGGAAGGGAGGGGGGGAAAGTTCTAAAATTTATCTGGGGTTGCAGAGGGCCTAGAAAACAATCATGAAAAAAGAAGAATGAAGACTTCTTCGTGGTCCAGTGGCTAAGACTCTGCATTCCCAGGGCAGAGGGTCCAAGTTCAATCTGTGGTCAGAGAACTGGAACTCACGTGCTGCAGCTAAGAGTTAGCATGCTGCAACTAAAGAGTCTGTATGCTGCAGTGAAAATCAAAGGCCCATGTGCCACAACTAAGACCTGCTGCAGTCAAATAATATTAAAAACAAAAAATGAAGCTGGAGGACATGGACTGCCTGTTTTCAATAGTAAGGCTGCCATGATTAAAACAGGGTGCTCTTGGCATGAAAATAAATAGGCTGATGGGCCAGATGGAGAGTTGAGAATTGGGTGATAACAAGGCACCTGAACGATTACCTGAGGAGATATACCCTTTTTAGGAAAACAGGTCGAAGCAAATGGGTATCTGTGTGGGTAAAATGAACTTGGGACTTCCACAGTACACCCCGTATATAAAAATCAGCACAGGACTTCCCTGGTGGTACAGTGGCTAAGAATCTGCCTGCCAGTGCAGGGGACACAGGGTTCAATCCCTGGTGTAGGAAGATTGCACATGCTGTGGAGCAACAGCCTGTGTGCCACAAATACTGAAGCCCATGAGCTCCAGATCTGGCGAGTCACAGGTCACAGCCACAGTCACAGATCTGGCGAGTCTACTGAGCCTGTGTACGCAACAGGAGAAGCTAAAGATTAAGAAGAAAGGAAAAGAAAAAGTCAACACAGGCTGGGACATTAGGTCTATCACAGGCTGATAGACCTAATGGTAAGATCTACAACTATAAAGATATATGTTAAAAGAAAAAGTTGAATATGTTCAGGACCTTGAAGGTAGGACAGAGAAAAACACTGACTGAAAGATTGGTCAGGTGGACTTTATCAGAATGAAACACTTGGGCTCATCAAGAAATGTTGTCAAAAACTTGAAAAGGCAAGGCACAGACTAGGAGAAGATAAACTATAGAAGATGTTCCACATAAAGAGCTTCAGTAAGGTCACCATCAGTCATCAGAAAAGTGGAAATTAAATAAGCTACCATTAGAATAAATAAATAAGCTACCATCACATGCTGTGAGAGTGACTGAGATGCAGACACTGGCTGCATGGCATGCTCACACACTCCCAGAGCAGCTGGAACTCTCCCACGCCCTGGTGAGGGTGACCCAGCCAGCCCACTACTACCCAAGAGACAGGCAAACACAGATCCGCACTAAGGTCTGTGTTAAGAATATTCGTAGCAGCTTTGTTCACAATAGCTTAAAACTGGCAATGACCCAAGTGTGCATCAGGAGGGAGACAGATAACCAGAGATGCTCTTCATATGACGTACTGCTGCTCAGCAGTGAAAAGGAAGGAGCCACTGACATAGCAGCTGGGCGGGGGCAGTGGGCAGGTGCGTGAGTGGCCACCGCCGGCAGCTTTCTGCTCAGCAGACAGCAGCTTTCCCTAGCAGGGTTCTGTGTGTGAGAACAGGGGACCCAGGGTGAGTGCTCTCAAGCCACATTCGTCCACACCCATGGAAGTTGCTTTTTGAGTCCACTCCTGTCCTGATAAGCAGCTGTGCAGAACTCTCAGACGGGGTGGGACAGCTTTCCTGTGCAGAATGGATGAATACTGCTTCTCTTCCTACCCCATAGGCACAGTTGGTGTGCAGCTTCCGGGCCTCCAAGAGTACGGAGCCGTCGGGGGCTCCACACACGCCGCCTCGTCCGCCATGTGGGCCTGTCAGCACTGCACCTTCATGAACCAGCCAGGCACCGGCCACTGCGAAATGTGCAGCCTCCCCAGGACCTAGGGCTCCTGGGCCCTGCTGGCGGAATGGGCCCACCCCAGCCCTCTCGGAAGCCGAGATTCTTGTGACCGTGCCCCACCTCAGCAGCCCTGAAGGCAAGGCGGGGGCAGCTGCCCTGGGGTCTCTGACCCAGGAAGTTTCTCAGCACCAGGCTTCCCTGGAGAGAGGGAGCCAGACTGGTGCTCTACTGGCTAAAACCAGTCTCCTGGTGGAGGCACGGTGTGGCCTCACCCGGCCGCCCCGCAGCAGCCCCCACTGTGGTAGAAGGACTAGGTGCCTCTGAATCATCACCTGGAATCGAGGGGGTGGGAGGGCTCGCTGCCACCATCCAGCTTTCTTTTTTCCTTCCTTGGATGCTTTTTGTTCCTGCTCCTCCCATGTTTTTGGTCGGGAGCTCTTGGTGACCTCTGTACCCTGATGCTCTGGGGTAGACCCTGCCTGTGAGGGCCACCTCTTCCCCTTCTGGTAGCCATCATGCAGTGGGAATGCGTGGCCACGGGCTCATGGCCTCCCGTCCGCCTGGTCTGCAGGTGAATCTGCTGCCCGCCCTTTCCTGCTCCCAGCCAGTGTCCATGGGGGGTTTTAAAGTCTGCTTTGGTTGTAATAACAGTTAATCAGTAATTCCTGCCCAGAAGACTTATTTATTTTTTTTTTTAAGATAAAAACTGCATAAAAGGGGAGTGAGAGAGACTAGTTTCCACCTTCATCCCTCCTTTAATGAGTCCCTGGAGGTGTGTGCAGCCTGGGTGAGTGGACAGGGGACCCACGGTCGGGTCTCCTCACAAATGAACCTCAGTGCCTGAGACTTTCCTGCCAGGCCACACGGCTGGCACAGCTGCAGACCCAGGACCGAGCAGGAGCCTGGTGGTGTCCCCCACTGAGCAGGCAACCCCCCGGGCAGCCAACACTTGACCAGGCCTGCGTGGGGTGAGCTGGGTGACCCCAGGCAGGGCCGGAAGCTCTGGTCCCTTTTGTCCCCACACCATTCCTTCCTGTTGTCCTGCCTAGACCCTGGCCTCTGACATGGCCACATTACAAGCCAGGTCAGGGAGTAGGGAACCTGGTTGTAGAGGGCTGTGGAGCTGCTGCTGGGTCGTGGGAAAGTAGGTACTGTGCTGAGGTGTGGGTCCAGGCCATCCCAGGACAAAGGTTTTGGTCAGACCTTGCACGTGCTCTAGGGTCCTGCATTTCTTTTACGGCTGGGTTCCAGTCTGGCCCTTCCCCAGGAGCTGTGACATCCTGATGCCTCTTTGCCTTAAAAAAAAACCCATATCTCTTGAGCTGCACTGCACCCATCCCCAGGAGAGGTGGACCCAGACACAGGCTGCTTGAGGACTTCATGTCTCTGTCCTAGGGCAGGACGCAAATCTATGTGACCCTCCCTCGCCCTTGGCCTGTGAACAGAGCACACTCGGGTGTTGTGTTCACTTGTGGCAGGGGTGTGCCTGGCACCTCCAGGTTGACCTGGCATAGGACACTCAAGTGGCCAGTGGGTTGGGCCTATTCTAGGGGGCACGAGGCTCAGAGCCCCGTTTCCCCAGCTCATCTGTGGCCGCCTGCCAGAAAGCTGGGCGTGCGTTCTGGCCTAAGTCGCCTGCTCCTTTGATCAGACGTGAGTCTGCAGGGGGAGCAGAAGTGCACTGACCTCAGACCTCGCGGCCCCCGCCGTTCCTCCTCCACTTGTTCTGGTCTTTACCTTCTCTTCAACCAATATCCTGCTCACCCTGAAGTTCTGGCATCTGCATAGTTCATTTCCTTCTGTCTTTTAGCTAAAGAAAAAGTATTGTGATTTCTCTGCATCTGGTTTTGAGTCACTCTGTTCAGTAATGCACTTTATTGTCCAAAGACAGTCAGCGGTCAACATAAAGGAGCGGGGGCACCCTGCCAGCAGACTCAGGCCCAGGCAGCTTAGCCATCCTCCTTTTACACAGGGAGGGGGCCCCCAGCCCCACCTGCATCCTACCTGCCCTCATGTGGACACACCCTCTCATGCCACCAGGCACCATAACTCAGCGAAGGGTGACTAGGTGCCCAACCTCCACTGACCAGTCTGCTCCCCGTGCTCCCACTTGGGGTTTGCAGTAGCGTTGCCTGGATTCCAGCCCTGCAAGTGAACCAATAAAAGCACCTGAAGTGACTGCCAGCGCCCCATTTGTCCTTCCTGGGCCCTGAGGCCTCTCCCTGCCCTGATCCTTGACCTGCCTACCTTGTCGGGTGACTTGATAACTGTTCCTCTCCACACGTCACTGTCCTCTGCTGATGTGTTTAGAGTATGAAGGATAGAGACCCCCTCCTGCCCAGGCTCCTCTGCCCTGTGCTCCCAGCGTGATGTCCATGGGAAGAACAGAGCCTTGCCTCCTCTGTGCCTTTCCTGCACCCTTCCCACTATCAGCCATGTGGCTGCTCCTGGCCTTTGGTGGGTCAGGTGCAGGCAGCCAGGCAGCAGGTGAAGGACAAAGCCCAGAAGCCCGCAAAGTTGCAGAGACACGGGGGGAGCAAGACCTGGAGGGGACACGCTGCTTGGCCTGAATTACTTGTCAAATGACAGCCTTCACACACACCTCACAGCCAACTCTGTCCTTTGGCCACTGACTCACTGCTCCTTGAACATGTATATAAGAATCCCTACCACTGATGTCCAGGGGGCCCTAGGGTAAGACAGGCCCAGCTTAGCTTCTGGACTGGGATGAGTGGCCTCAGCTTGCAGCTCCAATCCTGTCCCTGAGTTTGCCTGCTTTTATTAGCAGTGTCCTCCCCTCTGCATAGCTCAGGCTGCTGACCTTGTTGGTTCTATGAAGTGATGAGGTTCTGGAATATCCCCTCCATCAAGCAAATGGAGGGTACTGCTTGGAAATAGAACTCAGGGTCCTGCCACCCCCTTTCTAGGCACGTTCAACATGTTGGCATTCTATGTTGCTATGAGAAGTGATTGGTACTGCCTGTACATGCTGTCCCTCCCCACCCCCAGTGCTGTTAGTAGTTTGTCCTTGGAAGACATACAGCCTCCACTTGTGGCATAGAGACCACTGACTGTCCACAGCATGCTTTGCTGTCTCACCTCCTGCCACAGGCCTTCTGGGGACACCCACATGAAGGGCCTCTGCCTCTGCATCACCCCTGAGCTGGTTAAGCGCCTTGTTCATGTCTGTATCCTCCAGGGCGATCAGCATTCAGGGGCCCCTCACTGTTCAGGATAGCCTGACCGTCATAAATCCTTGTATCACAGAGTGTGGGGTTTGCCTGGGTTTGGGCCAGGAGCCTGCTAGCCCCCCAGAGCCAAAGGGAGTGGGGCAGAGCAGTGACCAACTTCACAGTGCCTGGCCAGTCGGGGCCGAAACAGGGTGGTGAGGCCTGGCTGGCTTAGCCCATCTTGCAGTCCACTTGCCCATATGGTCATTTTCTATGGGACAATCTCAGTGTAGTTCCCTTGGTGTTGGAAGTCTGGGAGGACCAGAGTAGAAATTGGTATGGGCATGTCACCCACAAGGATTGGAGGTCATAACACAAGCCAAGAACACGTTGCACTCGGGGGTGGGGGTGGGGGGGGTGGGTAGAGGAGGAATTCAGAGTGGTGTGTCTTGAGAGGACCATGTCCTCACTTCGAATTCCAAAAGTCAAGCAGGAGCTGGTCTTGGGGCAAAGGACAGACTGCAGATGGTGCACTCATGCTGGGTCCAACCCAGAAGCACAGTGACTGTCCACTGCCCTGAGGGTTGAGCACCACCCTCAACAAGGGGGATTAGAACTTGTGCCACCGGTTTCTTGTTTTGGTAGGTACACCAGCCTTGGTGAGGTCAACTTAACTCAGGCCCAGAAAACACTTGGCTGCTGGGCCCCTTCAACTTGGCCTGTCTGGGCACACCTCCGCAGATGCCTCTTTGACTCATAGATGTGTGACCTTGAGAGGAGTGTAACTGACCTATCTGCAGGCATCTTTCAGTGTCACTCTGATCTCAGTCTCTATTCAGAGAACTCTTGGGCCATCTGATTAGATCTTTCCTCAAAGCCGTGGAGGATAGGGTTAGGGAGAAGAGGTATCTTGCCCTGTCTTCACCCTGACCACCAGGATGGACTGCTGGTGAGCTGTACCCGCGCCCCTTACCAAGGCCTAACCAGTGATTTTCTTTATGGTCTTCTGCCCTCAACCCAGAATTCCTCTGACTTACCCCTTTTCCCCACTGTCCAGTCAAACTAACACACCCACAGACAGTTCAAGCATTAAAGGAAGAGACCCTTCTGTCCATGTTAAGTTTAGAGGCGGCAGTGTCCTGGTGACGGCTTAGGCGTGGATGTGGCTCAGTAGCTCAGAGGGAAGAGACCCCGGCTGAAAGTGTCAAGACCTGGCGCTGCCCGCCCCCTTCTGGACTTAACAGACCAAACCCCAAAACGCTAGACAGTCGCTTTAGGAGCGGACTGTCCGCTCGGAGGAGACGTGCTCTGAGGGGTCGCCGCCCTGGGGGAGCCGGTGTACTAGCCCGGGTTCAGGAGCCTGCCCAGCCCTTCGACTTCGGGCGGGTCCAGTGGAGCCCCCGAGTGGAGAGGAGTGGAGAGGTCAGGCCCTTGTGCCTCCCGCGTTTGGCTTTAAAGACGTTGGCCCTTTGCCATACAGCTCTGTCTGCGCCAGCTTTATCCCAGCGGCGTTAGGGCCAGGTTCCCGCTGAGACTCCCCTGAGACTCGGCGCGCAGCGGCCCCGCCCCCGGCCCCGCCGTAAGGCGGAGGCCGCGCTACGACCTGGGCGGCCGTAAAGCGCAGGGCCCCGCCCCCCCGGCTCCCGCGCCGCGAGGCCGAGCCCCCGCCGGTGGCCGGGCTCCAGGGAGATCCCACGATGGCCGGCCCCAGGCCGCGGGTCGAATACCTGGCGGGCTTCTGCTGCCCGCTCGGGGGCCTGGCGGCGGGTAAGCCTCGCGTGCTGTGCCACGGGGCGGAGATCTTCCTGTCCACTGGGAGCGAGCTGGTCTATGTCTACGACCGGGAGGGGCGGCTGCTGATCGTGAGCACTGGGCACACCGGGGAGGGGCCGGGACTGGGGGCCTAGGGAACGGGGGTGCTGGGGCGGGAGGGGATCCGGGGCCCTGGAGGGGGCGGGGTCGGGCGTGGATGTTCGGAGCGGCCGGAGCATTTGAGGTGTGTGTCCTCTGCTTCACCTGAGCCCCCCCCCCACGCTCCTGACCCAGCACTGCCCTTCTTCCCGGTCGTCCAGGCCGTGTACAAGTTTCCCGGTCAGGTGTGGCACCTGGAGCTCCTGACCCTTCGCAGGGTGCTCTATGTCCTGTGCGCCCGGAGCGGCATCTATTGCTTGTCTTTGGACCAGACGACCAGGTGAGGCTTGGTCGCTGGCAGGCACTGCTTTGGGTTGGGCGCACACTGATCTCTCCCGGGTTGAGGCTGACATGTCCTCAGATGGGCTTGTCACTGTCTGTGAGTGGTAGTACTTCCCTGTCTCCTCAAACACTGCTCCTGTGACCTGTATGGTCTGGTCACCTCTGGACTGGGTTCAGAATGAGCACTCACCACAGGTGAGTACTCGGGGGCCTGACAGTTCTGCACTGATGAGAATTTTCTGTCCCAACCCCATTTCTGGAAGCCTTGATACATGCTGTTATGCATGTGTCCCTGGGTGACCGGGGTGGGGGAAGCAGAGCATTCCCTGGAGCAGGTGGGAGGCACTGTGGCATGCCAGCTGCTCCCTGGTGGCGGCCTCTGAGATTGCTGCCTGTGCAGACCCCACACCCATCATGTCGGTGGCAGGCTGTCCTGAAGGGAGCCTGTGAGCACTGTAACCAACAGTTGCCTGGGTTCTCCAAGGTCTGTGACCCAAGACGAGGACGGCGGGGACGACCAGGACAGTGAGGATGGGCAGGTCAGTGAGCCCCCCGTCCCTGTGATCCCTGTGGACCCAGATTCCTGTGTGCTCCCGGACACCTCGCTGCATGCCTTCACCGTCCTTGATGACGCGCTCGTCACCTTGGCGCTGGGCCCCACCCAGTGGAAGATGCAGCTGTTTGAGCGTCCCTCTCCAGGGGAGGACCCCAGGCCGGGAGGCCAGATTGGTGAGGTGGAGTTGTCCACCTGCACCCCCCCAGCTGAGAGCCAGGGGGAGTCCGTAGCCCCCCGCTTCCTCCCAGTGCTGTGCTGTGCATCACCACCAGGCTCCAGGACCCCACTCGGCCACTCCTGGAGCTCTGGGGGTGTGACGCTGGAGGGGGCCCTCTTTGGGCTCCTCTTTGGCGCTGACGCCGCCCTCCTGGAGTCACCCGTGGTCCTCTGTGGGCTGCCCGACGGCCAGCTCTGCTGTGTGATCGTCAAGACCTTGGTCACCTCCACGTCAGCCCCGGGTGACCCGAAGGCCCTTGTCAAGATCCTCCATCACCTGGAGGAGCCTGTCGTCTTCATTGGCGCCTTGAGGACAGAGCCACTGGCCGAGGATGTGGAAGACGTACACTGCGACTGCCTGGTGGCCCTTGGGCACCACGGCCGGACGCTGGCCATCAAGGCCAGCTGGGACGAGGCAGGGCACCTGGTGCCTGAGCTGCGGGAGTACAGCATCCCAGGGCCCGTGCTCTGTGCGGCCTGCGACAGGAGCAGCCGCGTGTACCACAGCACCTCCGCGGGCCTCCGTGTAGTCGACCTGGCTCAAGAGGGTTCCCCCTTGGACCCCACGGAGCATGACGGGGCCCCAGGAAGCCTGCCCGCTCTACTGTATCCGGACAGCTTGGGTGTCTGCAGCCTCGCCACCCTCTGTGTGTCATCCGGCGAGCCTGAAGGTATGAGCCACGGCCGACAGCTAAGGACCAAAGCCATGGGGTGGGTGGAGCCTCCGCCCTGGCATCTCCTCCCTGTGAACTGGCCGTCTTCCTCTCCCTGCCTCATTCCTGCTCTCCTTAAAACTTCCCCGGGCAGCTCGACCCTCCGCCGGCACGGCCTTGTGGTTGATGCTGGTCTTGGGGTCCTGTGTGAGTTTTGGGGCAGGGTTTGTGTCCCTCTGCCTGGGTAGGGTCTGCACCTCAGCGCCCCCTGGTAAGAGCATTTTCCCGTGACAGGTCTCAGGTGGCAGGTGGTCCAGGGAAAACTCAACCTGGTTCAGGTCAAGCCTTTACATTTTTCCTGAAGGCTGGAAAACATTTGTTCCACTTACCGAGTGGCCTCCAAGGAGCCCACCCTGCCCTGAAGGCAAGGGGCAGGGAGGGGGCATCCCTGAGTTCTGCTGTGTGTGTTCCCTCCGGACAGAGCCAGACAGTGTTTCAGCCGTGTCTGCCCAGTGCTGCGGGGAGGGGTACAGCTGCCCTCCCCCCACCGTATAGTCCCCTTAAGATGGCCCATGAGTGCACCGTAAGGCCTGCCGTGGACCATACTCGACAGGAAAGAAATGCTTTCGAAGGGAAGAAACTGCTGTCTCCCAGAGGGAAAGAGGGCTGCCTGCAGCAGGGAATGGAAGAGCCACACCTCTGGGCAGGGCTTAGGGCCTCAGTGGTACTGGACCTGCAGAACCAGTGGGTCGCAGGAGATGGAACCTGTCTCCTAGGGAGCTCCTGGTGCCCAGGAGTGGGAACGGAGGCAGAACGCTGCGGGGCAGGCAGCAGGCTTCCAGAAAGGCCCCAGCAAGTGCAGACTGGTCAGTGGAGGAGGCCTGGGCCTGCGTAGCACTCACTTCTCTTAGGAAATCTCAGAGCAGCTCTATTCAGGACAGAGGCTGTTGAAGGGGGCATACACCCTGCTAACTTGACGACCCTCATCTGTTCCCTTTTAGTCCATGTACAAGGTGATGCCTCTGCTGGCTGACCCCCTCCCAGAGAGGCCCCTCACAGTGTGAGCCCGGCCCAGGACGCACCCTGGACTCCTCGAGGATGTCCCGAGGACCTTCTTTTCCTCACGGGGGTATTGGTGTTCTGCCAACACATATCTGAGTCTGGAAACTGCTGTGTGTTCCCAGCCGTGTGCCCCTCCCTGCCTGCCACCCAGGCCCCGTGTGTCTTCTCCTGCAGGAGGTGCCGAGCTCCTGGCCCTGTCTGCCAAAGGCCGGCTGATGATCTGCCACCTGGACCCACACAATGAGGCACCTCAGCCCTCCAGAGTGACCTCAGCAAAGGCTGGCCAGAAAATTAAGCAGTTGTTGTCTGGAATTGGCACTGTGTCTGAGAGGTGAGCAGTGGGCTGTGACCCCAGGCAGAGGCCTGCATGGCACCCGGGAGGTGTCCAAGGCGTTGGCACTGGCACTGGTCCTGACAGGGCCTGTGACTTTGCCTCTGACCCCTGAGATCACCCCAGACGTCGCAGTGCCTGGCCAAAGGTGATAATAGAGGCCAGCGTGGATGCCAGGCCCCTGTGGTTTAGGACCATTTCCAGGGTGCACGCCACCCTCTGGGCTGTCAGTGGTGGCTCTGCAGAGGAGCACCTGGCTGACTTAGAACACATCAGAGAGCACAGCAGGGGTGGCCAGCCCCACCATGGGTGCCTCCTGGCCCAGTGACCCTGATGGGGGTACAGGCTCTGTGAGCCCAGGGGGTGGGGCCAGGCCACCAAGTCCAGGGTGCCCCAGCTCCATCTTCCGCCCTCTTGTCTCTTGTTGCTGGAGAGGAGGGTCGGGTTAGACAGTCGTGTGAGAAGGACAGGAGCTCCTGAGGTGAAGGCTTCTCACCTTATACTAACGAGGAGTGAGGTCTGGGTCTTCCCTCAGCAGCCATGTCTGTTTCCAGGGTGTCCTCTCTGAAGAAGGCAGTTGACCAGCGGGACAAGGCCCTGACCTGCCTCAACGAAGTCATGAACGTGAGCTGCGCCCTGCTGTCAAGCCGGGAGGGTCCGCGGCCCATCTCCTGCACCATCAGCACCGCCTGGAGCCGCCTGCAGCTGCAGGACGTGCTGATGGCCACCTGCCTGCTGGAGAACAGCAGCAGCTTCAGCCTGGACCGGGGCTGGGCCCTATGCGTCCAGGTGCTCCGCAGCTCCCGGGCCTTAGACCTGGACTCGGCCGGCTCAGCCATCACCTACACCATCCCCGTGGACCAGCTCGGCCCCGGCGGTCGGCGCGAGGTGACGCTGCCCCTGGGCCCCGGCGAGGACGGTGCCCTCGACCTGCCTGTGACCGTGTCCTGCGCGCTCTTCTACAGCCTCCGGGAGGTCGTGGGCAGGGCCCTCGCACCCCGGGACCCTTTCAAGGACCCCCCTTCGGCTGAGGGCACCCCCGTCGTCCTGCCCGAGCAGGACGGTGTGTGCCTGCCCCTGAGCGAGCACACAGTGGACATGCTGCAGGGCCTGCGCTTCCCCAGCCTGGGCGTGCCCCACACGGAGGCCCTGGGCCCTGCCAAGGACCCCATCCACACCTTCCTGGGAACTTGCCGCATGCCGGGCAGCCAGCCGGCGGGACCCGAATCCCTGCGGGCCAAGTACCTGCCCCCGTCAGTGGCCACCATCAAGGTGTCGGCAGAGCTGCTCAGGGCCGCCTTAGGGGACAGTCACGCAGGTTGGTGGCACTGACTGGCTTCGGGAAGCCTCGGGGCCCTTCCTCCCTCCCCTGGAATCCGGCCAGCCTCACCGGTGCACCTTTCTTCTCCAGGTATGTCCCTGGGCTGTGCCACCCTGCAGTGGCTCCTCACTGAGAACCCTGCCGCAGACATCGTGAAGGCCCAGGCGCTGTCCTCTGTCCAGGGAGTGGCCCCCGATGGCACTGATGTCCACCTCATCATCCGAGAGGTAAGCAGGGGTCAGCTCTCCCGCCCCAGGGGGCACGTTAGCCTCGACAGCAGCAGTCCTGAGTGGGGTCCCTGGGTTACTAGAGAGGAATCAGATTCTGGGGCCCACCTTCCAGAAGAGTCCGACGCACCCACGTCCAAGAGGCAAGCTATGATGGGCGGCCTTCGTAGGGCTAGAAGCTGCATTGGCCTCCCAGTCAAGTGTCCATGAGGACCACCCTGTCCAGCGCTCCCTATGCGTGGCCCTGGCCCTGCATCCAGCTAGAGTTCATAGTAGCCCGAGCAACTCACTCACGTGTACCCCCAGCAGCAGCACAAGCCCTCCAGCCCCTGAGCCACGCAGCCCCCAGAGCCCCAGGGTGCTGGGTCCTGTCTCAGATACCCCACCCAGGGGCCACTGAGACACTGAGGTGGGGCCCAGTCCTCTGGCCGCATCCCTTGCACACACCTTTCTTCTGGAGACCCTCCTGGCAGCCTTGGGATCATGTCCTGCTGGTCCTTGTGCTGCAGCGTTGGTGGCTGTGGCGGAGCATCCCGTGTGACCCAACACACCCCTCTGAGGGTGGTGGGTGGAGGCTGCCCTTTCAGGTCCACCCAGACTAGGCAGCATCAAGGTCGGGTGTCCCAGGGGCCTGGTGGTGGAGAGGGTGGGGTGCCCAGCCATCCCACAGTTCCAGAAGGAAGAGCTTCCAGGGACAGCATCCTTCCTAAAGTCCCTGGGGTCTTGCCTTGCGTCCTGGCTGTCACCCATCTTTGCCAGGCTTTATCTTTGGCTGTAGGGCACTGGGCAGAGATCTCCATTGCCCAGCCCCCTCCCTGTTTTTTTACAACCTGACCTTGCTGTTGGGTGACTTGGAATGCATAGGGTGGACCCTGGAGGGGTTGGGGCCTGGGCTTTCCTTGGTGGTGCAGCCACAGCCATCACTGCCTCTGGCATGAGTGCCACACATCTGGACGCAGAAGGAACAGGGCTCTTCCTGGACAGATGTTTCCAGATGAGCAGCTTTACTGTTGCTTGGCTAGCTGGTTCTTCAGGTGGAAACTCGTGTTCGGTGTGAAGATTGAGGCCTGGGGCCCCCCAAACTTTGCCCACAATGGGATGTGGAGGGGCCACCCAGGCCTCACGTGCCTCAGCCAGCTCAGATGCTCCCACAGGCCAAGCTGCCCTCAGGCCAGGTGAGGCTGTGGACAGCCAATGAGGGTCCTTGTGTGTTGCAGGTGACCGTCACTGACCTGTGCCCAGCGGGCCCCATCCAGGCCACGGAGATCCAGGTGGAGAGCTCCTCTCTAGCCAACATGTGCAGGGCACACCACGCCATTGTCAGGCGTTTGCAGGTCTGTCGGCCCTCATGGGCTTGCCTGGGCAGTCTCTGTGGGGTGGTGGGGACACAGGACTCTGGTGTTTTGGCTTCCTGCCTGGGGTTGCACATGAGCTGTGGCCAGTTGGGAGGTGGTGGGGGACTTGTCTCTCACCCTCCTGGCAGTAGCCCCCAGTGGCCTGTGAGGACATGTGGTTACAGGGAGACAGTCCACCTGTGATTTGTCAGCATGAAATTTCCTCTATACAGTAGTGTGGAGAGGTCCGGCTCAAGTCCTGGGATAAGGTTTCTGCTTGTTGGGGTTTCCATGTCTTTGCCAAGAAAGCAAGAGTTGGCAGCCAGTCCCTCACATACACACAGCCCTGGGGGCCACTCACTGCTGCTTCAATGCCTTGTGGGGTTACTGGGGCCACAACTCCAGGATCTGAGGAGGTCTTTGTGACCCCAGGGAAATCTGTGAGCTGGGGCCCTTAGCAGGGTGGTCCCAGGGCCGGGAGGCCCCTCTCCAGCCTGTTCTGAGTGTGTGCGTGGTCTCGGCTGCACAGAGCGGTCTGGGTTGGCAGCTATCAGCCAATTCCCACGCTTTTCCTTATGTGTGGGCTCTGCATCAGACTCACCTGGGAACTTAGCAGTGCCCATGCCCAGGCCCCACCCCAGACCCCGAGAGTCGGAGAGCTGCAGTCCGAGTTCCAGCAAGGGATCGGAGGCTGCTGTTCAATTAACAGACCCACCGGTGTGCCCAGGCAAGCCTGGGTGCCAAGCCCTGATCAAAGGTCCCCCTCAGCCATACTGTGACGGCCCTGCCATGGCATAGCCATAGCTTCACGCCCGGGCTCAGGATTCTGTTCTCCTGTCCCCAAAGCAGAGCGCCCACCCCTGCATCCCTGCACCCCAGAGGGCGCCATGTGGTTGCTTTTGCTGGGCCTGAAACATGCAGGGCTGTCTCCAGACCTGCCAAGTATGGCAGCTAAGAGGCGGACAGTTAGTGAGAAACTAGGAATGCAGGGAGCATGCTGACCAGACTTCCTGCAAGAAGGGGAGTTAGCATCCCAGGGCTGCTAGGACCAGGTGACCAAGTGCCGTGGACAGGACACAGTGGGTTCAGTTCGGAGACCGGGATCCAGGTGTCTGCAGGGTGATTCCTTCCAAGGCCTCTCTCCTGGGTGTGTGGACGGCCAGCTCTTCCCCAGGTCCTCACAGGGTCATCCCTTGGCATGTCTGTGTCCTAATCTCTTCCTAGAAGGACACCAGCCTTGTGGGATTAAAGCCCACCCACCTGACCTCATTTTAATTTGATTATCTGTGAAGACTCTCTCCAAACACTATCACCTGAGGTGCTGGGGACTGGTCCTTCCACGTGTGAATCTGGGAAGCACGAGTCAGCCCCTGACAGAGTGCTGCGGGCACTCCCCTAATGGGAATCTTCTCATGGGCTGCAGACCTCTGGCCTCCGTCAGCTACATCGTGCACCTACGACAGGATATTCTTCATTCACTTGGCCACTTGGAATTTGGGGGACTTTGTCAGATGTGTATTTTCTGCCTCTGGTGGCACCTCCTGCTACCTCTTGGGGTGTTGGGGTCTCTTCTCAGTTTTTTGCCCCGGAGACCAGTGGGGGCCTTGCTGCCTGGATCCATCTGGGAGCATCCTCTCTGGGAACCAGGAAGGTTACTTCCAAGTAAACGACCATCACGCTAGGGCTCGTGTGGAGTGGAGATTAACTAGGGGCGAGGCAGGGAGGCCTGATGGATGTCTCAGTGAGCAGGGAGGGCTGCCTGGCTCTGCGGGCCGGTGCCAGGAGCCCTGGGCTCTGTCTGGGGACACACGGGAGGGGTGCCCTCTCCAGCCACCTACGCCTTGTATCCCACCAGAGGCTGGTGGTGGAGCAGGCCGCCCGGGGCTCCAGCCCACCTGATCTCCGCCTGCAGTATCTCCACCAGATGCAGGCCAACCATGAGGTGAGGCCCTTCGGGGGTCCGTGCCCTGAGCCTTCCACCCCCCGGGGCTCCACTGGGGTCACACACACAAGCACCTGCGTGTCGCCCAGCTTGGTGGGGCCTCCCAGTCCACTCAGCCCATAGTCAGGTCTTGGCTCCTGTTGCAGGGGCAAGATGAGGGCAGAATGGGCACGGTCACGCTGTCCCACCTTGGCTAGGACATTCAGTCCCCTAGGGACGGGGTCTCCCCTCAGCCCAGCCATGCCTCCTGTCCCGAGGGGTCATCATGTTAAGGCCACAGAGGAGTGAGTTTCCTGGGCCACCTGCCACAGCCTGGGTGGGATCTGAGTGGTGGGTGTCCCCCCGCCTCGGAGGGGCCCACCGATGTGCCTGGTAGGAAGGTGGCCCCTAGCTTGTCGCCACCGTCCCTTCCTGTAGACGCTGCTGCGGGAGGTGCAGATGCTGCGGGACCGGCTGTGCACGGAGGACGAAGCCAGCTCCTGCGCCACTGCCCAGAGGCTGCTGCAGGTGTACCGGCGGCTCCGCAGCCCCAGCCTCCTCCTGCTGTGACTCCAGGTGGGCCCCGCCCTGCCTGGGACACCGGGAGCTCTCTCCCCAACGCCTGCCCTGCCCGGGTCCTTCCCAGCCTCTAAACACTTGACAGCTCACAGTACCTCCATGGTTTTATGCAGATAACCTGGCTCCTGACCCAGGAGGCACTCGGCCTGGTTACAGCTAGGGAAGGTCTGGGGTGAATGCAGCTGGCCCCCCAGATGGCCGCCTGGTGCCCCCGGTGGGGGTGTTCTCAGAGGAGGCAGGTCATGTAGTTGTCGTGTCAGGATAGCCAGGCGGTCCATGACCCTGCTGGGCCGGGGGCCCATTCATCCTCCCACATCACTCCTTCCTTTCCTTAAGCAGCTGCCACGGCCTCTGCACTCAACCTCCACGCCACTGGGCCGCCGCCCACCCAGAACGTCGGGGCTGGATCATCGACGTTGCTCCGCTCAGAAGTCGGGCCTGGCCGTGGGGTCTAGACTCCAGAGCAGGGTCACTGCTGCCCTCGCAGCATGCGGGGGCCCCAGAGATGGGGCTTCGGGGTTGAGACTCGGGCAGGTGCGTTTCAGCGGTTGTCTGGTTCCCACCACGGTGCCCAAAGCCCGGGGCTGCCCCTCTTAGCAGCACCACTCGCCTTCCCATAGACCTCTTGTCCAGACCTCTGTCCGCACCTGCACAGCTGTCCCGCTCTGGGGGCCTTGGTTCTGCTTCTCTGCAGTTACTGGGGTCACCAGGTGGGAGGGTGCTCCCTGTGACCAAAGCACAAAGACTCGGGGTGGGGGTGGGGGGGGTTTTCCTGCAGGTGCCCTGTGGCCAAAACACTCAACAACTAGCTGCCTCTGGCCGGGGCCACACCCAGCGCCCAGCACTGTGCGTTGTTTCCAAGGGTCCCTTGGGGCAGACAGCAGCCCCAAGGTGGCTCCGGTGCTTTGGGGGAGGGTGGCCCTCCCCCTGGACTTCCCACGGTGCTCTCCTGCTGTGCATGCAGGGCCTGCGAGACAGCCCGCCTCAAAAAATGACCCTTTCTGTTGCTCTGCCTTGTCCGGGCTGTTTTTTACGCCTCCCCCTGCTTTGGTCTGGTGCCAGCTTTGACCTGTATTCCTGGGCTCACCGCAGCTCCAAGCCCCCGCCAAGGCTGGTGGCCACTGCACTCCCCAGATGAGCCTTGAACTGGCCTCTCTGGGGTCCTCAGGCCAGTGGGAACCCTCAGACACTGGGGTGAAGTGGTCCCTGCAGGGCCATTCAGGTCATTGGGGGCCCCTTCCCGGGAGGACCACGGGCATCTCGTCGTCCTCCGTTGAGGGAGACGGGTGGTGATGTGCTCCAAGTTGCGGTCTGGGGTCATCACACAGACCCAGCACTGGAGTGTTCTGAGCAGGAGGGAGGACGGGGAGGGGGTCTGCCCACCCAGTACTGTCCTGTGACTTCTGTCCCTGTGTGTGCTGGGAGCAGTGTAATAGCTGCCTTCGAGGATGAGCAAGCAGTTGGCCTCTGGTCCCTGCTGGCTTGGGTGGTCCTTATGCAGCCTGGAGGGGAGCTGTGGCCCAACCAGGGAAGGGCCTATACCCCCTTAGTGGCTGTTTCTGAGGGTTGTCTTCCTGTCACCTCCCGGGGAAGGAGGAAGTGGGTAGGCCAGCCCACAGGGACCCCCAAGCCCTCTTCCGTGCCTCCCACCTCCAGCCACTGCCCTGGGCTGCACAGACTCCACTCAGCATGTCCGAAGCCAAGTAGCCTGTCCAGCCAAGGTCAGCAAACAGGAGACCCTCCTTGGTGCCCACTGGAGCACTTGAACAAAGGTGCCAAGAGTGCCCAGCAGGCAACCCTCCTGTGCCCCAGGCCACCAGGGGGCAGTGCAGACCGCACGCAGGGCAGTCCCCTCGTCCCCTCGGGGCCAGTGTCCGTCAGCCCACCCTGGCCTGTTGGCCCACATGGGACCCAACTCTTTTTCATCCCTAAGGTGAGAGGAAGTGGTGAGGCAGGGAGCCAGCCAAGGGAGGCCCTGGAGAGGGGTCCCAGCTGCCCCCCTTTCCCAAAGTGCATCACACTGGCCAGACTCACTGGAAGGGGCGCTTCAGGCCCCAGGTAAGAGTGAGGGCTGCCCAGGGTGGGAGAGGGTGTGGGCTGAGGCAAAGGATCGGTGAGGCCTGTGGTCTCCCCCTACTTTTGCTCAGACTGTCCCCCCAACCCCTCCATGACCCCAGTCCTCAAGGCCTAGGCCAATCCCAGGGGGCACGCCTCCCACCCCACTCCCACCTCCTGTGGTTCAGGTTACACAGCACCTCCAAGAGGCATTGGCCTGGGTGGGGGTCCTTGGTAACGGGTGTTTTGGGTGCCAGCTGGTTTGGGGAGACCTGTGGATGAACCGTGGGCCTTGTCCTGGTGGTCCGCCCTTCCTACGCTGGGTGGGGCTGGGTGGCAGCAGGACAGTGCCCAGGCTGAGAAGAGCCCTCCCCCCATGGTTGGCCGCACATAACCCTGTCTGGGAGGGGTGGAGGTCACTTCATCAGGTGCTTCCAGGATTCCCTAAGACGCTGCCCCTGGGGAAGGGAGCAGTGATGTGCTCTATGGAGACCCTGAAGACCCTCTAACCTACCTGACTTGCTGCGACCTGGGATGAGGCTCCTCCCAGCTGTCCCACTCCCATCCTGGTCCTACTCAGTAGAGTGGGGGTCCTCTCCCACCCACCCCCGCCTCCGAGCTTGGGGAGGAGATATGTGCCAAGGAGTGATGCAGGCAAAAGAAGGCCGGGGACTGGCCGTCCAGAAAGGGGTCTCCGGACGTTCAATTGGCTGGACAAGTGCCGACCTTGGATTTTTCTGGGCATGAGGGATGACGAAGTGTCGAGCGTCCAGCGAACCTTTGGCAGGCCGATGTGAACCCTTCCCCACACACCCCGAGAGGCACCACCGACCCGCGAGCTGCTGGTCACAGACACGGTTTAATGGGTGACAGACGGGCGGCACTCAGTATTCCCAGAGCGCGACCCCAGCCGGCGCGTCCGCGTCCGCGCGCAGAAGCCCCGAGGCACCGCCGCGCAAGTACTTGCCGCTCCGGGCCCGGATGGCCAGGCGGCCGCGCTCCCGGAACTCGAATAGGAAGTCCTCGGCGCGCTCGCCATCGCTGCACACGCTGCCGTGGCTGCCGGTGTGCCAGAACCCACCGCCGCGGCCTGGGGTGGAGCAGAGAGGGGTCGGCGGGCGGCTCGCGCCCCCTTCCGGGCTGGGCACAGCCCTCCCCACTCTCTCCGGGCCCCCGCCCCTCCAGCTGGCCCTAGCCCGCACCTCGGATCTGGTAGGCGCCATCGCTGAAGCTCAGGTGGAACACGTCGTAGACCGAGCGGTTGGTATCTAGCTGGTTGGAGCCACGTCGGTGGCAGACGAAGCCGTCGAGGCCGCGCAGGACCAGGATGGGCCGGTTGATGAGCTTGAGCGTGAACTCCTCGTCCTCCCCTGCTGGCAAGACAAGGGCTTGAGTGGCCTTCCCACGGCCCCGCGAGAGCACCAGGCCAGGACCCGCCCCGCTTGTGCGCCTGGATCTGCCCAAAGCTTATGTGAGCCCCTGGTTCCCCAGAAGTGCAGCAGTGATCGAGATGCTCTGGATCTGAGCCCCCATGTCAAGAACAATGGGCTGGACTAGGGAGTATGACTCTTGTCAGACAGCAGCTCCATGGGGAGGGAGAGGGCCCAGCCCTGGGTGAAGACAGGGGCTGAGCTGGCACTGTCCCCAGGCAGAGCGCCCAGTCCCAGGCTCCCCAGGGCAGAAAGGGTATGCTCACCCACAAAATCGCTGATGGCTGCCAGCTGCCCATTCTTCTTCATGCACACATAGCGCCCGTTACTGGCCTTGAGGGCCACCCGTCGGCCCCGCCACTCCATCTCAAACATGGTGTTCTCAGTACTGGAAGGGGCAGGTCAAGGTCCCCTCAGAGGAGCAGGACATGGGGACTCAGGGTCAGACCTCCCCCATCTCCTTCAAGTCCAGTACCACCCACTCAAGGCACTTGACTTCCACTGCTACGCCCACCACCATGAAGAGCTGCCCCGCACACTAGCAGCCTTCTTCCCTGGTTGGGTGGCTATGTGGTCCCCATGGTTGAAGTGGAGGTGGTGATGCAGGTGGTAGTGGAAATGGAGATGATCATGGTGGTGGTGATGATGGAGGAGGTGGTGGTGACGTCAGCGGAGGTGGTGCGTGTAGAGGAGGTGATGGTGATGGTGGAGGTGGTGATGCTGGTGTTGGTGGAGATGAAGGGGGGTCACAGAGGTGAGGATGGTGCACTCACACTTGTGTAGCTGTGGCCTGGATGCCCCCATGGGTGACCAGGGTCCAGTAGCCCCCAGTGCTGGAATAGAAGGTGCACTTCTTTGTCTCCTGGTCAATTTGCATCAGGAAGGTCTCGTGATCCAGTTCTTCATCTTGGTTGGCTGAGACATTGACCCCTGGAGGGAGGAGATGGGAAGCCCCTCACGCCTCACCCTGGGTGGGGTGGGGAGCAGAGGGATGGGGAGGCATGCTCTTGGGGCATCCTTGAAGTCAGTGGGGGTCTCATCTAGAACCCTTTGGACTTGAGAACATTTGGAGTTCTGCCCCAGCGCTGTGCAGGCGCACTGCTCCCTAGAGGCCGGGTTCCCAACACAGCCCCAGGAGCCAGGCCCTTCCGTGCCGCCAAATCCCCTGCCTCAGCTAATCGGCAGGTAATCTGCTTGCTCCTGCTCTCTGGACCCAGGACTTACAGCAGCCTCTATTTATATCTCCTCCCTAAGCTGCTGGGTGGACACAGCAGGGTTCCTGTCCTTCCCTAGCATGGCTCAGGACACAACGAGGGCTTGGGGTCTGCTCCTGGGCACTGAGCAGGGACTGGCCCCCTGTCACCTCCTCAGCCCGTCATGCACATGTGTGTGGTCTCCCAGGACCCCAGAGGGAGGGCAAAGCTACTTGGGACTCTGCCTGGGAGGGAGGTGAATGGGGCATCTGTGACCAGGGTGGGGAAGAGCAGTCAGGCAGTGGAGTTTCCCTGGTATCTTCCCATAAACCACGTCCTTGTTCCATCGCAACTGGCAGATCACAGAGTTCCCCTAAGGCTGAGCCCCAACACCTCCAGCGGGCCGAGCAGAAGGGAGTGGGGCATACCCCCATCAGGGCTGAAGGGTCAGGGCCACATCCTGTCCTGTCCCGCCCCCTGGGAAGGAAGTGGGACAGTAGGCAGGGCCCAGACTGGAGGGGGGGGGTCCATGGCTTTGTCCGTTTGTCCCCCAGACTGGAGTCTGTCTCCCTTCTTACACAGATCACTGCTCCTACCCCAAGAAAGTGACCCCTTCTCCTTGCCAACCCCACCATCCCATCAGCAGTACTGCACAAAGTAGGCTCCTGCTGCCCCCAGCCTGTGATCAGCAATAACAAAACGATGGCCCTTGTTCTCCAGATGCCGGCCCGTGGGGAGCGGTAGACAACAAAAATGGTATGTCCTGTGCCCATGACTGCTGGGGTTTTGGCCAGGCACGGCCTCCCTGAAGCAAGACCTGAGAAGGTGAGGGAGCCATCCGACAGGTACTAACGGGAGGAGTGAAGCCAGGGGTCTGAGGCTGTGGTTGCAGGTTTTCCACCCCCAACTCTGAGGTCAAGCCTCTTGGTGTCCCCAGCATCACCTTCCACACACCCCCCTCCAGACAGGATATAGCCCAGGGGCTCAGCCTCACACAGCCGGCTGCTCCTGGGACCCTGATCTTGCAGCAGCAGGGTCTCATGGAGTCCTGGTTGGTGCTGGCAAAGAGCATGGACCCTACTGTCCCAGGAGAAATTGATCAAGTGGTGAATGTGTGAGCAAGAAGGGGTGTCTGAGCATTTACAGGAGACCTATTCTTACTCCGGCAAAGCCACAAAAAGAGCCAGTGCCCCTCTTTCCTTTGGACTTTGTTCTGTTTGGAAATGAGGTCCGGAATAGCAGCAGACGTCTTGTGGCCACAGGGACACCAGTCTGAGGTCAGAGCTGTCCTGGGAGAGCAGTTCCTCAAAGAGGAAAGAGCGGAGGACTTTTGTGATGCCACTGAACTGGATGTGGTGCCTGTTTGGGACCCCACAACTCCTGTGCCTCCAGACCTCCACTTAGGCAAGATATTAGTGTCCTCGTGGCTTAAGCCAATAAGCAGCCATTGTTACTTGCAGCAGCAAACACTGCTTCTTGGGCAGCCCGGCAGCAATGCCACATCAGTGAGGGCTGGCAGTGGGCATAGCAAAAACAAGCAGACTCTGGTTGATGGAGGTTGGGAAAGAAAAAAAAATCAGCAGGAAAAGCCAATTTGCTCACAAACACCCTGGCCTGGGAGAAGGACACAAGTTTGGGGGCTACCTGGCCAGCAAAATGACAGGGACCAAGGGACCACCAGCCCACCCCACAGAAGCCACCACTCCAGCTGCCTCAAAACCTAGTGGCACTATCCCCCTGCTCCCTCAGCCTGAGATGCAACACTCTGCTTCCCTGAATCACTGGTTAGCAAAGTCAACATTGGAACATCTCAGGGCCAGGTCTGATGCCCTCAGGCTTACTGCAAGGAAAGCAGGACGGTGAATGTAGGTACCTCTGGCCTCACAGTGGTGGTGGGGGAGTGAATCTGTTCCTTTGTGGGGGAATTCCCCCATCAAAGGGATTGGGTCAGATGCAGGGTAATCCAGAGAATGAAAAATGGTTTATACGGCTACCATCCCCCCCTCACCACCACCACCATCATCATCACCATCACTATCATCATCTCCATCTCCACCAATACCATCACCATCACCAGCAGAACCACCAGCACCATCTCTGTCACCATGGCACCCTTACCATCACCACCACCACTTTTACCACCACCAGCATCACCACCATACCCACTATACTTGTCTCACTCACAAGCTGAACGTGGACAAATGCTTTGTATCCAGCATTTCCTCTGACTCACAGAGAAAGCTTTCCCCACTACTGCCTGCCTTTTACTGGCAAACCAAGCATATGGGCCTTGGTCAGGGGCAGAAAGCAGTGTGGCTAGACAGTAGAACCTGTGATGGGAAAGACTGGGGCTGCCTGTCCTCCCTTACACCCCAGGACCCAACCACATGCCACAAGGACTCAGGGGTGTTTGCTGAATGCCAGTCCCTACTCTGCACTGGCCTTGAAGATCCAAACGACAGGCAGGCACCCCTAGAGCCACAGCTGGGCCACCCCTCCATGTGCTCAGGGCTGGGACCAGGTGGTGGCAGTGAGCTGGGTCCGGGTACACCCACCCCTTCTGGGTGCACAGAGCCAGGAGTCCAAGTGGCATGGAGCCACTCTGGAACCTCATTTTCCTCGAGGGGAAGTAAGAGCTGCCCATGTTCACCCCACAGGCAGATGATCACGTGTAGAAGGAACCACGGGTCACATGAAGCAGGTGACCAATGATCGGGGACTTGGGGGGAGCCATGCGACACCTGCTGAGCAGAGAGAGTGTCTCCCCACCAAGGAGTCCACGCCCTGGAGGGACCGCTTGCATCTATCTCCCTGGACTGGAAGGGCCCCCAGGACCCCTCCCCACTCCATTCCTGCTGCCTGCTTTCCCTGCCCTTGGTCACAGCCCCAGTTTCCTTTAAAGTTCAGAAGTGGGGTGATGGAAGAAAAGGGGAAGGGTGGGCAGAGGGCAGCCCGGTGTGGATGGGGCAGGAGCAGTGAGCCTGAGCCTCAACCACCTCCAGCTGGGTGCTGCCCATCCTGCATTCAGCAGCTGTCCAGCGGGCCCGAGGCTCAGCAGGGACCCCATACATGGCCTACGGCCCACTCACTCACACCGTGTGCTACTACAAGCGTATTCTCACCCCTCAACCCGGAGCCACTCGCTACAGGACCCTACACACACACACCGTGACTGGCCCCGCACCCCAGTTACCTTGCCGCACGGACACATAGCGGTGGTTGGCGGCCACCAGCACCACCTGCGGGTGACTCTCCTCCAGGTCGAAGAGCTCATCCTTGCCAGGCCGTGTGTTGCGGCCCGCCCGGAGAGTGCCCGCAGGGCCCACAGGTGCCAGGTAGCGGCCATCGCAGTCCTTGAAGGCCAACTTGCCCGCCTTGAACTCGAGCGTGTAGCGGGTGTGAGCCTCGGGCTCCCAGACGAGGCGGCCGTCGCTGCGCAGGTAGCGGCTGTCACAGGACTTGAGGCAGTACTGCCGGTTCTGGAAGATGAGCGTGATGAGCGCATCCACACCCCACGGCGTGTTGCTGTCGGCCGTGATCTCGTCCTCCTGCGGGCACAGGTGCGCGTAGCGCCGCCGGCTCACGCTCAGCAGGTGGGCCTGCGGGTGGATGGCCAGGTGCACCGTCCACAGCTCAGCCGGGGTGATGGCCGTGGCGAAGCAGGACAGCTGGTCCTCGGTGCCACCGAAGAAACGGCCATGCGGCTCTGACTGCAGCACCCAGCGCCCGTCGGGCTGCGGCAGGACCAGGAAGCGGCAGTCGCGACCCGGCCGCTCCGCCTCGCAGGCCACACGCCCGTCCTCCTCGGCTGACAGGTAACGGCCCAGGTGGCTGCTGCGAAACAGCACGGCAGTGCCCTCCCCTGGGTCCGGCTCCAGCACCCACATCTGCTTCCGCTTGAGGCTGGGTGCCGAGGCGTTGACCTTGAAGCCAAAGCTCTCGGCCGTCAGGTAGCGGTCAGTGTCATTGATGAGGCCAAACTGGATTTTCAGCACCTGGTGCAGGCCATTGGTGGGCATCTTTGGGCCTGGCTGAGGTCCCCGAGAGGGGCCCAGGAAGCTCTCTCTGTGCTCACCACCCCTGGGGTCCCCTAGAGGCCCAGCTCGTCTGGGTTGGCCTACGGCCCCCAGGCCCGACTAGCGTCATGGACCCGCTGCCAGCTCAGATGCTGCCTCTGACCAGCAGTGGCGGGCCCAGGCAGCTCTTACATGGCCAGCGGGCAGCAGAGGGCGGGTGGGAGGGCGGATCAGAGCCGTGCCGGCTTAGGAACAGCAGCAGCCTTTCGTTACCCCAGCTTGGATTTCAGCCACTCCCGGACTACCCAGGGGCCAGAGCCCGGGGCCGGCGGGACTGGAGAGCGCCACTCGCCGCAGGGCTGACCACCTCCTTGTGCTCGCTGGCGGCTGCCTGGCCCTGGCTCTGGTGCTGTACCCCGCCCTCTGGACACCTACCCCCCAGTCTTGGCCTCTCTCCTTGCCCCCCACCCCCAGGCCCCCAGACCCACTGCACAGACTCGCCAGCCCAGGCCAGCTCTTTCCCAAGGTAGAGAAAGCTGCCTGGTGGAAAACTTGCGTGTGGCCGCAACCCGATCGCAGCCCTCCACCCTGGGCCGCCAGATCCAGTTACCGCTTCTCTGATTCCTTGCTGCTACCTGGGCGGCTGTGGCCGAGCCTTGCACTGTCCTCCTCAGCAGCCCCTGGGTCACAGCCTGCAGCCCTGAGTCTGGTGCTTCCCAAGGGTGGCCTGTAGCTGGGAAAGTGGCAGGCAGGGTTGTCGGTGCCAGTGAGCGGGCCAGGCAATGCCCCCATCCTGGTACTCATGGCACCTAGATCCAAACCAGGTGTGAAGAGGCAGCTGCTCAGCTGGATTCACACTGGCCAGGCAGCCTGGCTTTGCCGGGGGGAAGGGCCCTCGGTTTGGGCTGAGGTGGCAGCTGTGTGATGGAGACAGTCACACCTGCCTCACGGGCTGCACAGAGGGAGGGTGACCTGGGAGCATGCATGTGGAGCAGACGTTATCCCGGGCAGCACGAGGAGATGGCAGGCCGTTGGACTTGGGGTCACAGGGCCAGGCTCAGACCCAACCCCTGTACCCTGAGCAACTCTCAGGGCCCATGAGGTTGCTCTGTCTGCCATGGGCGGGCTCTGGTGAAGCCAGCCTTGATGGGTGGCCCTGGGGACCCCTGAACTGCCACTCATACTGCATAGAGCGACTGGCCTGACTGTGGGGTCCTTATGGGGTCCTTAATGGGCCGAGTCCCACGATCACATAGGGCAAAGCCTTCCCAGCAGAAGGATGAGGCCAGCAGGCTAGGAGAAGCCACAGGCGGCTACCTCTGACCCCAGTACCTCCCAGCTCAATCTCTGGGGTCCCACCCTGTTGTACCTCCCCAAACCCTGAGCCCGAGGAGGCTGTCTTTGGGAGCTGCGCTGGGCCTGCTCAGCTTCACCCTGCCTGTCTGTCTCTTGCACCTGCCTCAGGGGCCAGGAGCCAAGTAGTGAAACCAGAGCCACCTGCTCTGGGCCTGGGCCAGCCTTGGTGTCTTCTTCCTCATCACAGCGTGTGACCCTCAGGCCTCCCTGGAGACCAGGAGTGGGAGCTGCAGGGCCCTTCCAGCCCTGGCCTCCTGGGTCTTGCCCTTGATGCTCCAGGCATCACCCCTCCATCCCTTTCAAGGCCATGCGGGGGTCCAACAGGATGAAGGGGCCTCGGGTTGGGCATGCGGAGGACCCAGGAGGTGAGTGGGACGGATGGGCACACGGCTCGGGAGTCGTTCCTCCACTTTCCGGATCCCAGGCAGCGACCTCCCCAGGCACGTGCAGACACTGAGCAGACCGGGAGACCCGACCCCTTGCTTGAGGGGTTCACACTGGGATTCAGGGAGAGAGGTCTGCACACAAATCCCCATCACAGCATGGTGCATACCGAGTGAGGAACTGGTCTTGGCTAGTGTGGTCCACCTCTGTGGCCCAGAGGGGTTTATGGGACACTGACTGACTAGGCTGTGTGCCAGGCACCCCATGGGAAGGAGATGCAGTCTGGGCTTGCACCCCCTCCAGAGAGATGAGGCCTACACGAAATCCCCCCACGTTCCCAGGGGACTGCACTGCCCAGCGCTTGATGCCAGGGAAGTGTCCTGGTTTGGCGGTACCAGCCGTGAGGCTGTCCGCACTTCAGTTCCTGTGTGTATGGGCGGCCCAAGGGGCAGCTGTGCCCGTGGCCACCCCAGGCACGGGCAGTGTTCTCTCCTTGCACTCCCAACCCCCAGCCAGCCTTCTGAAGGGGCCCGCCGGGCCTGATTAGCATGACGGCCTCTTTAGCGCTGACTGGTGCTGGCAGGGCGCTCATGGGCATCACGTGCCCTGCGGGAGGAAGCCCAGCCGCCAGGCGCTAAGCAGGCCTGGATCCAGGCAGCCTCTCAGCAGCAGAGCCAGAAGTGCCTGTGGCCTCTCAGTTCTTGGGCCCCACAGCCCCAAGAGGGGGTGGGTGGGGCTCCCTGGCACTGATCCAGGGGCCCAGGGGGTAGGGGGGAGGGGGGTGGGGGAAGGTGGGCTCTGAGAGGCGGGCCTTCCGGCACAGGCTTCCTGGGAGGGAGGGGGCCTTGCACAGATGGTCCCTCCTCCCTCCCTCCCTCCTCCTCTCAGGATCTCAGGGCCTCACCCAGCTGCCTGCTAGGGTCATGGTTCCTTTCTGGATCCCCTGCAAGGCTCTGGCACATAGTAGGTACTTAATAAATGCCTGTGAATGCTTGATGTGGAGGTTCCTGTGTGATGGGCCCAGGATCTGCTGATAGATGGGGCAGGATGCCTGCAAGTCTGGACGTGTGTGTGTGTGTGTGTGTGTGTGTGTGTGTGTGAGTGTGAGTACACACAGGCAGGAATTGGGCAGAGTGAGCCACAGCCACCTACTGGGTCAGCCCCAGCCCGGAGATGCTACTCTAGATCCCAGTCTTAGAACCCCCTCGGTGCTGCCCAGCAGGGTGACCAGGCTATGCGTGGCCTAAGGGAGTTTTTTTTCAGGGGCGTCTCTCACACCGTGGCAGCATCCACAGGCAATGGGGAGCACCCTTCCCACAGAATCCCATGCCCCCTGCCAGAACTTTTCCACACAGCCACCCACTTGGGGCACACAAATGTGCCCACCACTGCCCTGTCCAGCCTGCGCTCTGGGACATTCAAGGTCCCTGCCACTCTGGGAGCCCCATTCACTTGCCCTGCTCACTTCTGAACCTGACCCTGTCCCTTCCCAGGGGTGGGGGCATGAACCCAGTGTGTGCCCACCACCCTGAACTGGCATCTGCAACCAGGACCAGGCCTGGGCACAGATGTCAGGCCGCCTAACGCACCAACTTTAATATGTTTGACTGGAGGGCGCCATTTCCTACAACGAGTCATGTCTTTGGCCCCTACTACCGGGAGTGGCCATCTGCGGATGGACACAGCCAGATAGGCCCTTTGGGCCACAGCTGGGCCCAGAAGGTAGGAGTGGCCTCAGCTGTCAGACACCCCCAGCAGACAAGGCTGGGGCCGATCCTTGGCCTCCTGCCCCCCTTAGTGTTCAGGTGGGGGGACCAGGGGCAGAGAGGGCCTTAAAGCCCCCCAGACCCCTAACATCCACCCTGCAGCTCTCAGAAAACTGTTCCTTTCCTGGAATGCTGGGGATTGGGCAGTCCTAGCCATTTGGAGGGACCCCCCCCCACTCCCCCCAGCCAGGCTCCTCCGGGGCTACCAGGGAAAGCACCCCCACCTCTGCACGTCTAGACAGCCAGCCCTCGATGCTAGAGCCCAGCCTGGGTTCCTGCCAGCACGCTGCCTGCTGTCATGGCAACCAGCGCGTGCACCAGGCTTGGTGCCCGGGCAACACTGATGCTGGTGGTGTGAGCTGGCACAGGTGCTGTGTATGTGCAGGCTGGGGGAGGGGGCCCTCTCTGCCTCAGCTGGCCTGGAGCCCTGGAAACTGGGAAATGGCCCAGGATGGGGGCCAGGGCAGCTCCACCGGCTGAGGGACCTCCACAGTCACACCTTTCCTAAATCAGATCTTGGCCCCCTGCACTGAGCAATGGCAGAAGGCCCCTGCACACAGGGCAGTGAGTCTCTGGGAATTACTCCTCACAGAAGAGATCGCTGATGCCTCACCCCAGAGCCTCAGCCCCAGGCCTTGACCACCTGATGCCCTGGTTGGTGATCTTGTCCCACCCCACCCCGGGTACACCATCCCTCCCATGGCCAGGCCTCTGCCTTCCCTCCTTAACCTTCTGCCCTGGACTCCTCGGCCCCACAGGGTGAGAGCTGCCCCGGTGGTCCAGGTGCCGCTGGGCACAGCCCAAGGCCCTGATTTCCTCACTCCTGGGCCCATCACCTGCTTTCAGGGTCCAGCTTGGCAGGCGCCCAAGGCCTGGCCTCCTGCATTGTTCCTGAAACAGGCCCACAGCTTGGTGTCCTCATGATTTTTTCATGGCAGAGCTCTCCGCTGCCCCGCAGTTCCACTTAGACGGGCGGGTGGGGGCCTAGGTTGGTTTACTGGAGGCCTGCTGGCGGTTTAGGGTGACAGCTCCCCTCAGCAGGGCAGAAGGGAGGGGGCGCCCACATCTCAGACTGCACCGTGTGGGCAAACACTGGGGGTGCCCGGCCTGTTCCACATGAAACAAACACTGGGGTTGCCTGGCCTGCTCCATCCACCACCATCTCTCAAGATCCCTCGCCTCCCCCACCGACCCCTCCTCCTAAGACCCTCATCTACACACACACACGCGCACACACACACACACACACTCATACACATGTACATGCACCCACACACACACCATCTTGGCAGTTCCACTTTAAGCAGAAACCTATAGGCTGGGCTGGGGAGACCCCCACTCGGGGCTGTCAGGGTACGAAGTTGGTGAATCTCCTGGCTTTTGTCTGTTGTAAAGCCTGTGTGTGGGGGGCTGCGGGGGAGAGAGGGAGACAAGGGCTATATCTGGCAGAAGAGAGGAGGGAGAGATCAGAGGCCTCCGGGCTCCAGCAAGGCCAAAAGTTTCCAAAGGGACCATAAGGACAGGATTGAGGGCAATGGCCACAGGGCGATCTTCCAGCACCCACATCTCAGGACTTTGCACATTCTTGGGATAAGAGGAGCACTCACATTGTCTGAGTGAGTCCCGGCTACATGGGACTGAGTGAGGAACAGGTCAGCTTCATCAAAATATGACTACTTACTGCCCACCTGGGCTTCCAGACACACCAGTGGCCAAGGTGTGTCAATACTTGGCACGGACAGTCAGGAGCTCACAACTCTACAGGTGACCATAGAAGCCTCTGCCCAGACTCTGCCTGAGTGCACCCTTACACAAAAACACACAGAGATGCCTGCACCCAGACACACACACAGACACTCAGTTCAGTTCAGTTCAGTTCAGTCACTCAGTCGTGTCCGAATCTTTGTGACCCCATGGACTGCAGCATGCCAGGCTTCCCTGTCCATCACCAACTCCCAGAGTTTGCTCAGACTCATGTCCATTGAGTCGGTGATGCCATCCAACCATCTCATCCTCTGTCATTCCCTTCTCCTCCCACCTTCAATCTTTCTGAGCATCAGGGTCTTTTCCAATGAGTCAGTTCTTCCCATCAGGTGGCCAAAGTATTGGAGTTTCACCTTCAGCATCAGTCCTTCCAATGAATATTCAGGACTGATATCCTTTAGGATGGACTGGTTGGATCTCCCTGCAGTCCAAGGGACTCTCAAGAGTCTTTTCCAACACCACAGTTCAAAAGCATCAATTCTTCGGCCAGCACTCAGCTTTCTTTATAGTCCAACTCTCACATCCATACATGACTACTGGAAAAACCATAGCTTTGACTAGATGGACCTTTGTTGGCAAAGTAATGTCTCTGCTTTTTAATATGCTGTCTAGGTTGGCTATAGCTTTTCTTCCAGAAGCAAGCGTCTTTTAATTTCACGGCTGCAGTCACCATCTGCAGTGATTTTGGAGCCCCCAAAATAAAGTCTCTCACTGTTTCCATTGTTTCCCCATCTATTTGCCATGAAGTGATGGGACTGGATGCCATGATCTTAGTTTTTTGAATGTTGAGTTTTAAGCCAGCTTTTCTACTCTCCTCTTTCACTTTCATCAAGAGGCTCTTTTTGTTTTTCTTCGCTTTCTGCCATAAGAATGGTGTCATCTGCGTATTTAAGGTTATTGATATTTCTCCTGGCAATCTTGTTTCCAGCTTGTGCTTCATCTAGCCCAGCATTTCTCATGATGTACTCTGCATATAAGTTAAATAAGCAGGGTGACAATATACAGCTTTGACATACTTCTTTCCTGATTTGGAACCAGTCTGTTGTTCCATGTTTTGTTCTAACTGTTGCTTCTTGACCTGAATACAGATTTCTCAGGAGGCAGGTCAGGTGGTCTGGTATTCCCATCTCTTGAAGAATTTCCCAGTTTGTTGTGATCCACAGTGTCAAAGGCTTTGGCAGAGTCAACAAAGCAGAAGTAGATGCTTTTCTGGAGCTCTCTTGCTTTTTTGATGATCCAAGGGATGTTGGCGATTTGATCTCTGGTTCCTCTGCCTTTTCTAAATCCAGCCTGAACATCTGGAAGTTCACGGTTCACATACAGTTGAAGCCTGGCTTGGAGAAATTTAAGCATTACTTTGCTAGTGTGTGAGATGAGTGCAGTTGTGTGGTAGTTTGAACATTCTTTGGCATTGCCTTTCTTTGGGATTGGAATGAAAATTGACCTTTTCCAGTCCTGTGGTCACTGCTGAGTTTTCCAAATTCATTAGCATATTGAGTGCAACACTTTCACAGCATCATCTTTTAGAATTTAAAATAGCTCAACTGGAATTCTATTACTTCCACAACCTTTGTTGGTAGTGATGCTTCCTAAAGCCCACTTGACTTCACATTCCAGGATGTCTGACTCTAGGTGACTGATCACACCACTGTGGTTATCTGGGTCATGAAGATCTTTTTTGTATAGTTCTTCTGTGAATTCTTGCCACATCTTTGTAATATCTTCTGCTTCTGTTTAGGTCCATACCATTTCTGTCCTTTATTTTGCCCATCTTTGCATGAAATGTTCCATTGGTATCTCTAATCTTCTTGAAGAGATCTCTAGACGTTTCCATTCTATTGTTTCCTTCTATTTCTTTGCATTGATCACTGAGGAAGGCTTTCTTATCTCTCCTTGCTATTCTTTGGAACTCTGCATTCAGATGGGTGTATCTTTCCTTTTCTCCTTTGCCTTTAGCTTCTCTTCTTTTCTCAGCCAAACACCCATGCCAAGGCCAAATCTATCTGCAGAAGCTCAGGCCATCATGAAAGAATCAGACACTTCATGTCCAACAATCACAGGCACTTATTAAGTACCTACTATGTGCCAGAAACCTTGCTGGGGATCCAAAAAGGACTAAACTACGTCTCTTACTTCTGGGCCAAAACAGAAATAGTTCACTGCCTTGTCCTACAGTCAAACAGGCTCTGCACATGGGTACCTTCGTCAAATGGCTCCCATGGGGACCATGCCACGCCACTCAGCTCGAGGCATTAGTGCTGGTCTGCTTCTGATAAAAATCTTCTCACCTATAGGTGATGCTATAAATGGTACAGAGAATAGGAGTGAGGCCCTGGGGACTAAGTGTGTCATAAGTTAGGATAACTAAATGCAACACAGATCCTGGATTAGGTCAGGAAAAAATTTTGTGTAGGACATTATTGGGACAACTGTCATCACTGAAATTTAGATTGCAGATTAGATGAACTGTCCTCTTGATGTGAAACTGCCTGATTTTGGCTACTGTACTGTGGTTATATAAGACAATGTCCCTGTTCTTAGGGAAAAAACACTGAAATATTAAGGAGTAAAGGTCAGAATGTCCGAGACCAACTCCCAAATGGTTTAGAAATTAAAAGAGAAAAACAAAAAGAAAATAAGACAAGTGTGACAAATGGTAAAAAAAAAAAAAAAAAAAAATTAACAAGTCTGAAAGGGTCTCAAAAAATTTTTTCTTAAACCATAATAACTAAATTTAAATCCACTGTAGGGACTTCCCTGGAGGTTCAGTGGTTAGCAAATTCACGCTTCCACTGCAGGGGGCATGGGTTCAATCCCTGGTCAGGGAATTAAGATCCGCATGCTGCACAGTGTAACTAAAATAAATAAAATTAAATTAAATTCCACTGCAGGGTCAGAAGCAGTCAAAAAATATTACAGAAAGTTAAAAAAAATAAAGAGATAGAAGAAAAATAGGACTATTAAAAGATTCAACCAGGAGGTATGGCCGGCCTATTAATAGAAAACCCCAAATGAAAGAACGGGAAAAAACAAAACAGAAAAAAAAAAAAAAAAACCCAGGAAAGAGGAAAAATATGAAAGAAATAACATGAGAAAATTCCCAAGAACTGAAGAACATTGAGGGTCTAGGGCTTAATAATGGCCAAGACAAGAATGAGAAGTCTTCAGTACCGGTACCCCAGAAATCTCAGATCAGCTAGAAAAAAAGGGGAAAGCCTAAACTCTTGTGCATGCATGCTAAGCTACTTGAGTCCTGTCCTACTCTTTGCTACCCACCAGACTCCCAGGCTCCTCTGTTCATGGGATTCTCCAAGCAAGAATACTGGAGTGGGTTGCCATGCCCTCCTCCAGGGGATCTTCCTGACCCAGGGATCGAACCCACGGTTTTTAGTCTCCTGATTGGCGGGGAGATTCTTTACCACTAGCGCCACCTGGGAAGCCCAACAAACTCTTGTGGAAAAACACAAAAAACCATGGACCCTGGGTTGGGACTCAAATGACAACCATATCCCAAGAGCAGTAGTGGGAAAAGCCAGGGGATCAAGCCTTCAAAGCCTGAGGGAACATAGCACTTCCCTGGCCGTCCAGTGGAAAAGAGTCCATCCTTTCACGCAGGGGGCGCAGACTTTATCCCTAGTCAGAGAACTAGGGCTTCCCAGGTGGTAAAGTGGTAAAGAACCCGCTTGCCAATACAGGAGATATAAGAGATGCGGGTTCCATCCCTGGTTCAGGAAGATCCCCTGGAGGAGATCATGGCAACCCACTGTAGTATTATAGGGCTTCCCTTGTGGCTCAGGTGGTAAAGAATCTGCCTGCAATACAGGAGACCTGGATTTGATCTCTTGATTGGGAAGATCCCCTGCAGAAGAGAATGGCAACCCACTCCAGTATTCTTGCCTGGAGAATTCCATGGGCAGAGGAGCCTGGCGGACTACAGTCTGTGGGGTTACAAAGAATCAGACACGACTGAGGAACTAACAGGGAAATAAGATCCTGCATGCTGAGCATTCATCCAAAAAATCTGAGGGAACATTTTCATCTTGAAACTCCCTCCCTTGTTTCCAGGTAGGTAAGACACAGGCACCTGCAGATATGCCAACTTGCTCCTACTTACAGGCCCCAGGCCTGCCCCTTCCCAGTCCCACACTCAGTCTGTGTCCGGGCAAAGTAGGGAAGAAAATGCTGTGGGCAGGAGCGGGTCTGTGAGCCTGCTCAGTACTGCTAACCTTGGCTGGCTCCTGTGGGTCAGGGCTGTTCTGGGGGGCTGGCTCCCTGAGACAATTCACTCACACAGGCCCTGGTGGACACACAGGTAGGGTGACTCACCTGTCACCCAGGGAGGCAGAGGTGCCGCTCTGGCCACCTGCCCATGGGCATCCTCTGTCCTTCCCCAGGAATGACCTGACCCCAACCTGGCTCTCTCTGCCTCCCACCTATCGATTTCCAGGGAGACCTCATGAGTCTCCCCTCAACTCCCTACCCACCCCAGGGCATTCTGAGTCTTGCTGTTGCCCTGGCGTGGCACTCCAGGTTCCCTAGAGGCTGCACCTCCACCAGCTCCCACTCCCACCTTCCTGGGGCTAACCCAACCTCAAATGACCTAGCCCCACCGCTGACAGCCCTTTCGTGGCTTCTGGAGAAGTGGTTTGAACACATGTCCCTTCGTACCCCAACCCTGGCCTGCCCATGCCAGCAGGATGTGTGGAGTTGGGGGAGGGGCTCAGAGTCCCACCCCTCCAATCATGCTGTGTGTCCTCAAACCAACCTCAGCCTCTCTGAGCCTCCTCCTCCTCTCTGAACTGGTTATCTATGGCCATCTGCCCAGGTGGCCTAGCTGCTGAAATAACCCAGCATGTCCAGTGAGCAGACAGTATGGCAGCTGTCATCTAAACCAGCTGTGTATTCAACAGACACACTCAGGCCCAGGGTCTGCCCTAGATTTGGGGTCCCTCTGTGGGTGCTGTCTGCTCCCTGAACAGAAGGTACCGGGACACAGGGGTGGGCTGGCTCTGCCTCCTGAGTGGTGGCCCTGGCCCTCCCTTCTTCTGTTGCCCTGGGTGCAGGCTGACCCCAATCCCACCTTGTCTCCCTGCGTCAGTACCGACTGAGGTCACCGGCCACTCCCAAGCCGCTCCCTGTCACCCTCGGGCGGCAGTGACTCAGCGGCCACTGACAGCGACCTCCCCAGCCCGGGTCAATGGCTGCCGGGGTTGTGCGGGAGGCCCGGGCCAGCCCGAAGCAGGGTTGGAGTGAGGCTGACAGGTGCGGCCCCCCAATCGCCGACTCCTCACCCGACCCGGGGCACTTCAGCCGCGATAGCGGGATCCACCTGGCGGCCCACCCGGGAATGACAGTGGCCCGCCTTAGAGCCGGACGCTCCGGGCCGCCGCGACCAGCCAGAGCGCCATCTCGTGGCCCAAGCCTCCGAACTCGCCGCTTACAGGGGCTGACCCGCACCCAGCCGGGGCCTGACGGAGAGAGGTGCGTGTTGCGTGCGGGCACTGCGCACACCTCCCCAGTCTGCAAGGCCCTGCGTGCAGTGCCCTGCCCGCAACCCGTTGTGGAGATGCGGGTTGAACGGTGAGAGGGAGGTCCCAGATCTGAAACCCGCTAACAAGAGGGGGCGCAGAATGGCCGTGGGTGGCAGGGCGCCCCAGGCTTCCTGTCCCAGTTGGCGCTGCTTCGGCGGCAGCCTCTTCCGCACTCTCTCCGCCGCCCGTCGGACCTAACTTCTCCCGGGACTCCGGCGCTGACCCCAAAGGGCCCAGGGAAAGCCGGTGCTGGGGCTGGGGTCAGGCTCCAGGAGGTGGAGGCCAGCGGGGGACGGGGAGGGGCACGCTAGGACTCGAGGCCTGGGACCCGCCCCGGGACCAAATTAGGACTAGCGGCCCTGGGCCCGGCCAGCGAGAGTCCGGAGTGGGCGGGACTGAACTCTATAGGCCCCGCCCCCGGAGCGCGACTTCCCTGGGAAGTCCGAACCCGGGAAGGAGGGTGCGGCGAAAGCCCGGGTGCCCCGTCCGGAACCGACTCGACCTCGGCCCTGACCTCGCCCCGCGCCACTCTGCGCACCCCAGCTGCAGCCTTTGGAGCAGTGGCGGGGAGCAGACAGCGCCACAGCAGCGGCCTCCTCCCTGTGTTTTGCCCTGATCCGCCTCCCCGTCTTCCGTGTGGAGCCAGGTGTCCCGGGGGTAGGGACACCTGTCGCGACAGTCCTGACCTAGTCCAGCTCAAGAGAACTCGGCTGGCTGGGCGAGCTCCCCGCAGCCTGGTGCCAGAGCGAGAAGTGCAGGAGGTGGGCCCCACCCTTGTTGCCTGCAGCCCCATGCGCCTACCAGCTGCGTTGCTGGTAGAGGGTCCCTGGGGCAGTCGGGCCTTGGGTGGGTCTCCTTTCCCTCTCAGCTCTAGAGCCGTATTCTGCACAGCCGCTCCCCTGTCCCCCTTCTGACTCTCAGGGACGGCCCTTCACTCCGGCAGGGCTGGCTGGAAACCCTCCCCCTCCACTCCTCCTTCCCTCCCACGTATAGGAACCAGGGGACACCGGCTGCTCCTTGCCTCAGGAGAACCACACTCTGGGGCCAAGGGCAGGGCCAAACTGAATAACAAGCATTCAGGTGGGAGGTGGGGACTTGTCCCAACACTAGGAATGACCTGGAAGCCTGCAGGGAGGCAGCAGCCAATGGGAAAATATTTCTGGGCAGATGCTGGTCCTGGGCTGGAGGGCTGTGAGTGAGAGGTGTGTGAGGTGAGGGGGTGGAGGGGTTAATCAGAGCTTGCCATGAGAGCCCCCAGCAACAGGATAAGGGGCTGAATCTATCTCAAGGCAGTCAGTGGCACGGGGGGCAGGGTGATGGGATTTGTAGCATTCATTGGACGGAAGCAGAAGGCTGGCAGCCGGACTGGACAGACGGGGACTGGGATGTGCAGAGTGCTGTGGTCTGGTGGGCACCCTGGTTTGTCTTTAGCCACATGCTGATCTAGGGCTATCATGAAGCAGCTGGAAGCTCAGAATTCTGGGTATAATCCTTGGCTTCTTTTTGCAATCTGTGGACACAGCTCACCAAGTGTAAAAACTGTGCCCTAACCACAGGGGGCAGGTTTCACACAGGTGGACAAAGTGTGCTCTTGGCGTGTGTGCAAGCAAAGGTGAAGAGCAGACTGTGAACACTTCTGGACCTCTGTGCCGGGCCAGCAAGCTGCTCAGTGGTGTAGAGAGCACTGTCATGGCCCTAGAGGCCCAGGGAAGTGAGGCCTGGGGGTGCATAGTTGGGCAGCAGAGTGCACAGGCCACTGCTCTGGGAAATCTCAGCTCTGACACATGGAAGTACTGAGTGAGTACATCTTACTCATCAAAGAAAACTGAATGCCTGGGGACATCGAGGCCAGAGGTCTGGAAAACCTCAGTGGTGAGGCTTGAGGAAAGTTCACTGGGCCAAACAGGGGCATCCTGTCCCCAGACCTATGCCCAGTGCAGGAGGGCCACTAGGCTCAGTGCCTCTGGTGGGTCACACATCGCTCACATCACTGGCCCATCTTCTTTACAGCAATTTAGACCCAGAACTCAGGTCCTGACTCCTAGTCCAGTACTCTTCCAAGGGCCTCCTCAGTTCCCATTGCATCATAGTGAGATGGGAACCTCCCAGAAACTCCGGCAGGGCCTGTCTGTAAGATACCTGGAGCTCTCCACTGTCAGAGCAGTGAAGCCCTGGCCTAGGTGTCTCTGTGTACCTGACCCCCCAACTTCATGGGAGGGGACACCCTGTGACCCTCAGTTTACCTGCCTCATGTAGCAACGACTGGATGACACATAAAGAGGCCTGGCCCAGTGCATCCTGGCACAGGACAAATGGCAGGGCTGAGCATACAGCACCTGACAACTCGCCAATGCCTGAGTGCTCAAGCATTTGGCCACCATGGAGGCTCCACAATGGAGGCTCCACAGGGCTTGGGGCTGGAGCCCCGGGCTCCTGGGGTGCCTGTCTGTAAACTGCTGGCAGGAAAACAAACCCCTCTAGACACCGAGACCAGAAACAGAAGTATCTGGCCTGACTCTGTTCATTGATCTGAAACTCAGAGGTAGGCGGGCCAAGCCAGCAGGAACCTGACTTTGCTTACCAGGGCAGTCTGGGGACTCTTGTTCCAAACAGACAGAACCACTCCAGGGGCTATGCCTGCTGCCATGGGAGCCAGCCCAGCACTCTGGAGAAGGCTTTATGTGATAGAACACTCATCTTACATTTGACCCACAAGCCTAGGAGAATAGGACAGTGAGCTGAGGGTAGGGAAACTTTGTGGTTTTCGTTGGATTTTTTTTTTTTTTTTTTTTTGCCACACTGTGACATGCAGAACTTCCCTACATGTCCTGTCCAGGGATTGAACTTGTGCCCCCTTCAGTGGAAGCACAGAGTCTTAACCACTGGACCACCAGAGAAGTCCTCCTTGGTATTTTAAAAATGAAGTTCTTATTATGATAATTTTAGACTACCACAAACGAAGGAAAGTCAGTATTAGCATTGCTGCAGACTTTCCACCTGGTTTCCCCTAACGTTAACATCTTACACAAGTCATGGTACAACTGTCATCCTGAGAGATTGACTGGTACTTTATTCATTAAACTTCAGACTTTGCTCAGATTTAATCAGTTCTTCCACTACTGTCTTTTTTTCCCCCTGTCCGAGGATCCAACTCAGAATCCCACGTTGCATTTGGGGGGAGGGGAAAGAAAGGCATTCCTGGCAGGTGGAGTGGCAGAAGCAAAGGCATAAAGGGGGACTCATTACCAAGTCCCTACACTGCCTGGCAAGTAACTGGCTAGTGGGAGATGGCGAGAGGCAGGAGGCAGGGGTGGGGTGATGGGCTGCAGGTCAGGCTACCAGGTGCAGAGGTGACCCTGATCCTGCGAAGGATCCCTGGAGGCTGGACCAGGGAGACTGACAGGCTGGCGTGGCTGTCAGAGGGAAGGGGAAGAAGGACCCTGAGCTGGGGTTGCCTGACAGTGCCCCAGGGCTGGGGAGGCCTGGGGCTAAGTCAGTCAGGCCACACTTCCTTGCAAGGTGATGCCACCTCCCTGCACCAGTGTCTTCTCAGTCGTTAAATGGCAGCAAGACGAAACGAGATGCAGCAAGCACACGATAAATCCACCAAACCCAGCACCGAATTAAAAAAAAAAAACAACACATCGTTTCTCTGACCCCCCTCCATCCTCATGATGGAAGGACACACCCGCTTCTGGGCAGAAGTGCAGCTGCTGTCTCTCGCTCCTCCCAGGGCCTCCCTGCTCACCCGAGCCAGGGGCTGCTACATTCGTGTGGTTCCCTCCCAAGGGATTCCTGGGTCTCTCCATCTTGAGGGAGGAGGGGGCGGCCTTGCGCTTCCATGAGCACAGCCCTGAGATGACCTTGGGCGAGGCCTCGCACTGCCAGTTGCAAAACAGAAAAATCACAGCACAGAATAAGGCGTTCCCCAAACCCCTGCGCAGGGCTTGGAGGTCTCTCTCTTTGGGGGGCTCGGTCCCTGCACCCGCAGCGTCCACTTACTGCTGGTTCTGGGGGGGTGCTCACAGGCGAGGGGTCGCCCCCTCCACACCCTCGCCAAACCTCCAGCTCCTTTTCCCCACCCCCTCATCCCCGCCCGTGCCACCTGACCTCTGGGGACACGCGCACCCCCACCCTTCGCTCTCGCGGCCGGGTGTGACGCGGGCGGCGGGGTCTCGCGGACCCGCGTACAGGGTGGGAGTGGGAGCGGCGGCGGCGGCGGCGGCGGCGGCGGCGGCGGGTCCCCCTCCCCGCCCCGTCCCCTCGAAGGCGCCGGGGCCGCCTCGCCCCCGCCCCGGCCGCTCGCCGCCGCCCCTTTGTCTCGCCGGCCAATCCGCGGTCTTCTTGACTAAATAAGGCGAGGAGCGCGCCCGGAGCCCCTAGTCCGTTACTTCCGCCCCCCGCCCGGCCGGTGACTCAGGGCCGGCGGCGGGCGGGGACGGGGCTGCCCGGGCTGCGGCTTCCCGGGCGGCGGGCGGGGCTCTGGCGGCGCCGAAATGGCCAAATATGGCCGCGCTGCGCGCCGCCGCCCCCCACCTGCGCACCTGCGGCCGCACCTTGACCCCCGCCTCCCGTGCCCCGCGCCGGGTGACACAGCCGCGGAAGTGGAAGCTGTTCCCCCACCCCATCCTACCCCACGCCAGGCCGGCTGAAAGCGCCCCTTCCCCTCCGCCGCCGGCCAGCCCTGCGGGTGGGGGGCTGACTGCCTAGGGTGGGAGCCCCCGGGAACCCAAGCCCGGTCCCACTTCCCCCCACGACCAAAGGCTTGTGCATCCAGCGCTCTTACAAAGTGGGGAAGATGGCAGCGGGGGGGAAGGGGACAGTTCCAGCGGCCTCCGCCCCCTCCCCATCTGTCTACGAAGCAGCAGCAGCCCAGGCGCACCAGACAAAGGAGTGCCGGAGGGAACTGGAGGCCGGGGAGGGGAGGCCCCCGCAGACGAGAGAGCCTGAGTGGAACGCGGGGTAGGCGGACACTGGGCGCGACGCCTTGGACGATACTGGAAACTTCCCACTTGCCATGTGTGACATCTTGGGATCCCCCCAAGTATTGCAGTCATCTTCACACACTTAATCCCCCACCTGGGGCTCGAAGACCCCGTGGTTGTGCCCAGGGGCGCCCATAAGGGTGGGTTTTTCTGGAGGGAGACTTAGCCCCAGGTTCTCCTTTGGGTGGAGCACACACCTGATGGACAGCAGCCTTGCCCTGCGCCCTTGCAGTCTCGGGAGTTGGGAACCCAGCTAGGCCTGGCAGCAAGGGTGGCCATAGACATGGCTTTGGCATCTAGGTGACTGCAGTCCACAGGTGAGCTGGGTGCCTGCTTTACCTGCCTAGCGCAAAGGTAGATGTGAACACCAGCTAGACACCAGACCTTGCCCAGCTCTTTGGGGCGCCCGGCCCCGCCCCCCATCAGACACCAGCCCAGAGCACCTGGACCTTGGACGAGTCCCCAGACTCACTCTGCCTGGCACCATTGCCATCCCTCTTGGCCAGTGCTCTTCCCCATGTCTCCTGTGATGTTTTCATTCATTACTGAACAATCCTGAAGCTTACAAGTCCAAGGAAACCATGGTACCTAGTTCCCTCTGGACATAACCCAAACACTAGCAGCAGAGGGGGTCATTAGGACCCTGCCAGAGGTGACAAGTCTTTAAGTGCCAGCTCCTGGGAGAAAGGGCACGCCCTGGACCTGGGAAAACCACAGCCCCAGGGCAGAGGGGTCCAGGAGTGGGACACGACTGAGCGACGGTACACACGCGCGCGCGCGCGCACACACACACACACAGAAGAGAGGGTGCCAACTTCAAGTTTAGCGGGGGAGTTAACCGTTTAGGCAGTCAAGACTTCTTCCCTGCCTCAGTTTCCCTACAACGCTCAAAGGTCATTAAAATGAAACAAAGCTCCATCCCCTCCCCAGAGGGAACAGGGTGACCCCAAACCCAGAGTGGAGCCCCTGCCTGGGGACAATCGGGCCTGCGATTTGAGGGGCAGGATGCGTTGGGTGTGGTAGAACCGGGCCAGTCTCTGTACTGTCAGGGACCACGGTGCCCCAACTCCGGCGCTGAGGCCTACGCGGTCGTGGCTGCGGTGGGGGACGATCGGCTCCTTCCCATCCAGACAGGGTCGAAGTCACGGCTCCCCAAGACTCCCCTGGAACACCGGGCCCATAGTGCCGCAAGGGAGGCCGGCCGGGACCACCACCCTCCCCTCCCCTCCCCCAGCCCGGTGCCGGGAACCCGCCTTGATGGCCTGCAGAGACCAAGAGGGGAAGATTAAAGGGGGCGCGGGGAGGAAAGCCCACCAGCGCGGCCAGGCCGCGGGTACACACCCTGCTCCGGGTGCCGCCCAGCCCCGGGCCAGGCAGTTTCGGGGTGCAGCCGGGCCCTCCCCCACGGCGCGCGACAGTCCCAGGGCGGGGCGCCCGGGTCAGCTCCCTGGCCTCCTCTGCGACCACTCCTGAAGTCCCCCCGGGGGCGCCCACCCATCCCGCCCGCGTGCCGGTCAGCACGGGGTCTCATTCTGGGGGTCTCCGGCGCCCGGGGGCAGCGCGGGCGGGGCGGTTGGGGGCGGTGCGGGCGGGGGGCGGGACCGGGCGCGGGGCCCCACGTGCCCCTCTCGGGCGGGCCAATGGGCGCCCGGCGTTCGGAAAGATCGCCATATATGGACATGTTCTGGGGCCGCGCGCGCCGCCGGCCCGCGCGCGCGCCCCGCTTCGCTTAAATACCGGCGGGGGAGCCCGCGGACGGTCTCACTCGCCGCAGCCGGCCAGCGTTCCGTGTCTTCCCGCGCCTCTTTGCTCGCTCTTCCGCACCCCGCGGCCCGTCTCCGTCGGTAAGCGACTAGGCCTAGGCGGCCTGCCCGGGTATCCGGGCCCCCGCACCCCCTTCGCAGTTCTTTTTTCTACTCCCGACCCCGGAGGCCCGACCACCCAGACCCCGGGAACAAAGGGTGGTCGGGTGGGGCGGGGTGGGGTAAGTGGGCTGCGCCCCAGCTGGTTCGAGGAGGGCGCAGCGGGTGTGCTGAGGGGGCAGGGCGAGCCCGGGCGGCAGTATTGAAAGCCCCCGGTCTCCTTTCCGCGGAACGACGGGGGAGGGGGCGTTACATAAAAGCCGGCCCCGGTTCCAGGCGGTTACTCTGCAACCAGGTCGGGGGGAGGTCGAGCGCCTCGCGGAGAGGGCCTTTGCCGGGGCCGTTCTCTGAGCGTCAGGGCGCGCCTGAGTGGGTCCCATCTTTGAATAGATCACCATGGAAGAAGAAATTGCCGCCCTCGTCATCGACAATGGTTCTGGCATGTGCAAAGCTGGCTTTGCTGGGGATGACGCCCCCCGGGCCGTGTTCCCGTCCATCGTTGGGCGTCCCCGACACCAGGGCGTCATGGTGGGCATGGGGCAGAAGGATAGCTACGTGGGCGACGAGGCCCAGAGCAAGCGTGGCATCCTGACCCTTAAGTACCCCATCGAGCACGGCATCGTCACCAACTGGGACGACATGGAGAAGATCTGGCACCACACCTTCTACAATGAGCTGCGTGTGGCCCCTGAGGAGCACCCCGTGCTGCTGACGGAGGCCCCTCTGAACCCCAAGGCCAACCGTGAGAAGATGACCCAGGTAAGCACAGTCGGGTGGTTTGAGACATTTCATGTATTTCACAAGTCATTTCATGTTTTGTTTTGTTTTCTGAAATTCAAGTATTTCTTTCAATATTTCCAGGGTTCTGTTCTTCTCCTGGCATTTCCTTCCTGAAGTCTCAAGGTTTCTTATTTGTGTTTCTGCTTGCTTCCTTTTCTTTTCTCCACACATCACATTTGTGGCATGCTGGCATGGTGTGAGAGCATGGGGTGACCCTGAGTCCCTTCCTTTGACTAATGGAGCCTTTTGTTTCCTGCAGATCATGTTTGAGACTTTCAACACTCCTGCCATGTATGTGGCCATCCAGGCAGTGCTGTCTCTGTACGCCTCTGGCCGCACCACTGGTATTGTCATGGACTCTGGGGACGGGGTCACCCACACGGTGCCCATCTACGAGGGGTACGCCCTCCCCCACGCCATCCTGCGTCTGGACCTGGCTGGCCGGGACCTGACAGACTACCTCATGAAGATCCTCACGGAACGTGGTTACAGCTTTACCACCACAGCTGAGCGGGAAATTGTGCGTGACATCAAGGAGAAGCTCTGCTACGTCGCCCTGGACTTCGAGCAGGAGATGGCTACTGCTGCATCCTCCTCCTCCTTGGAGAAGAGCTATGAGCTGCCTGATGGTCAGGTGATCACTATTGGCAACGAGCGGTTCCGGTGTCCCGAGGCGCTCTTCCAGCCCTCCTTCCTGGGTAGGTGTCCGGTGGGCAGCATGACTGACCTCACTTTGAGGCTGTCGAGGGTCAAGGTGCTTTTCACCTTGAACGTGCAATCTCTGAGGGTGAGCTTTGTCTCCTAGGTATGGAGTCCTGTGGCATCCACGAGACCACCTTCAACTCCATCATGAAGTGTGACGTGGACATCCGAAAGGACCTGTATGCCAACACGGTGCTGTCTGGTGGGACCACCATGTACCCTGGCATCGCCGACAGGATGCAGAAAGAGATCACTGCGCTGGCTCCGAGCACGATGAAGATCAAGGTGAGGCAGAGGCGACTGTGGCCTTGGGCCCAGGGGCCTTGCAGGTAAGATGGTGCCACCAACTAAAACCCCATTGTTGTCATTTCAGATCATTGCTCCTCCTGAGCGCAAGTACTCGGTGTGGATCGGAGGCTCTATCCTGGCCTCCCTGTCCACCTTCCAGCAGATGTGGATCAGCAAGCAGGAGTACGACGAGTCTGGCCCCTCCATTGTCCACCGCAAATGCTTCTAAACGGACTGCGAGCAGATGCGTAGCATTTGCTGCATGAGTTAATTCAGAAGTATAAATTTGCCCTGGCAAATGTATACACCTCATGCTAGCCTCATGAAACTGGAATAAGCCTTTGAAAAGAAATTTGTCCTTGAAGCTTGTATCTGATATCAGCACTGGATTGTAGAACTTGTTGCTGATTTTGACCTTGTATTCAAGTTAACTCTACCTTGGTATATGTTTAATACCCTGTGCATATCTTTGATTTTAACCCCTAGTTACATGCGGCTCTCTCACCTCTGTAGCTGAGGTGAGAATGTCTATGGAAGAGAAATCCAATGGCTTGATAAGAATCTGGGAGACTGCGAGTCTCTGTCTGTGCAGGGTATTAATGTGTCAGAGCTGCCTATTCCAGGATTTCTCTAGAGGCTGGCAAGAGTCCTGAAACAGTTGTCATTTCTGTCTTGGCCGGTCTTAAATGGGGTTGGGAGGGTCCAAGCCTTAGGACCTGCTTTCCTTTCTTACTGAAGATTTCCCACCAGAACACCGTGGGCTGTTAACTTGCCTTGAGTTGGAAACAGTTTGCATTCACACCTGTAAATTTATTCATCCTTTTAATTTATGTAAGGTTTTTGTACGCAATTCTCAATTCTTTTAAGAGATGACAACAGACTTTGATTTTCTACTGTCATGTGAGAACATTAGGCCCCAGCAACGCGTCATTGTGAGGAAATAAAAAGTGCTGCAGTAAACCGATCGGTGCCTTCTGTTTGATGAGTGGGAAGTGGTGGGTTGTGTGGGGTGTGACCACCTCAAGCTCAAATTGGGCAACAAAAACTGGCTTCTCCCAAACGAGAGGTGAACAGGGGTCCTAGTGAGCATCTAGAGTTTGGGGGGGACTATCCCCCAAGGGGGTTGGGAGGAGGGCATCTTGATGTCTTAGGTATGAAGTTGTGCTGCCATAGAAGCATGAAGGGCGTGGCTTTCTCAGCACACAGGTAGTGGTGGGGTGGTGGTGCACTCTGGTCAGTGAAGCAACCATGGGGTTGATTGGAGCATGATTGCTGAGCTGTGGAATCTTCAATCTGCTGATAAGGGTCAACTGGTGGGGTGAACTTGACTCAACAGGCTCTAGATTCCTTGACTTAATGCCCCAAAGCTTTCCCTAAGGGCAGGCAGAGTCTTCCGCGACTATTTCAGATTTTCAGGCTTGGTAGGTTGGGTCAAACCTAAACTCAGATTGAAGAGGCTTTAAGGGTTTGGAAGACCATGATTTACAGATCTAGAGATTTCATGCCTTGGCTGTTGGGAAGCAAGTTTCACCTGCGGGGGCTGGTAGTACTTTCTAGCTTAACCTAGTAGTTGGGGAGGGGCTTCCAGGTCCAGGGAAGGAGGGAGGGAGGCCTTGTTAGACTGGGTCAGGAGCAAGGGGCCCTAAGAACAAATGACTGAAGAAGATGGGGAGTCTCTTTGGGGAACAAAGTGGGGACCCTGCCAAACCCAGACCTCCAGTGCTTTGCTCCTGTCCGCTTGCTCACAGCAGCCCTGTTACCACTCGTGGAACAGTGATGGGTCAGAAATTACTTCTTTTGCCCTGGGCAGCATTCCACTGTCAGAACAAGAAAATCTGATTTGAAGCCTGATTGGATTCAGGGAACAGGATAGACCGGACTCAGGTGAGGGCAGAGGGGAGAGAACACCTTTAGGAACAGAGGAGAAAGGTGGCTGCTTTGGTGACCACAATCCTAGCTCCATAAACCCTTCCTTGCATTGGGCCCAGTGATCATGGCTCTCTACTCCGGGTCATTGTCCCCTCTGCAAACTGGAGAACAGTGCCTGCTCCACGTGGAGGCCAGCCACCATCCCCATACGTGGAAGGGGCACATGTCAGCCTTCTCTTCTGCTCTTGAGGGGTATAGCAAGATTTCTGCAGCACAGAAGACACTGGCCTTTCTTTGTGGCATTCTGGGGACAGTTACCGGATGTCAAACACAATCACTGTACCCACTGGAGAAAGGAGCATGGCAGGGAAGCCTGGCCTCTGGCGCTGTTGTCTGACCGAACCTGTTGGAGAGCTCAGCACGGTGCCATCTGTGAAGGGAGACTTCATGCCAGAGGGAGGCCCTCCTCCAGCCTCTGGAAAATCTCACCTTTGTCAGCTCTGCCTACAGAGTACAGCAAAATGCTACGCTTTGCATGGGAGAGGAAGCTGGAGGAAAAGATCGACTAGCCACTGACTTTTGACACAATTTGCTCAAACGAAAGCAAAGGTGGACAGCTCTGCTCACTTCTGTCTTTGTCTCTTTTTTTGGCTGCATGAGGTTTTAGTTGTGTCACATGGGCTTCTCTAGTTTGCGGTGCATGGTATTAGTTACCCCTTGGCATGTGGGATCTTAGTTCCCTGGCCAGGGATTGAACCGACGTCCCCGCACTGGGAGGCAGATTCTTAACCACTGGACTGCCAGGGAAGTCCCAGTTCTGCCCATTTCTACAGAAAAAAAAGGAGCTCTTCAAGGGAGGACATCATTAACAAAGCCAGCAGGCACTTAGGACGCAGCATCTTTGAAGTGGAAAACAGGATAAATCTGCAGACCACAGAGCTACAGGCCAATAGAGGGGATGTGGGTTTGATCCCTGGTCTGGGAACTAAGGTCCCACATGCCACGAAGCTACTGAACCTGGAAACCACAGCTGAGACCTGATGCAGCCAAATAAATATTTAAAAAGACATAAAGGCTAATTAAAAAAAAAATTATGTATATATATATCCACACCACGGAAGGACCACAGATGAGAGAAAAGCATTCAGATGGGCCACTTAGGGAAGGCAAGAAAACCTCAAAAACTGACGTCTTAATGCCAATTAGCTTAATGAATGGAAGTTTCTGGAAGGGCTGCCTCAGAGAAACACAGGTCCTGGGGAAATCTGTGAGCTGAACCTTTGAGAGGCTCTTCTTCCCCAGGACCCCTGGTGTCCTGATGCTGAGACAGGTGGAGGACACCGAGTGACTCAGGAGATTCGTGGGTGCCCAGCCGTCCTGCAGTGTGAGGAGCCCATCCACGTACCTGGTGGACGGTCAGTGATGACACCAACTCAAAATTAGCATACCCCAGCAAGAGGTGGATGTTGTGTTTGTTGGATGCAATCAAGTTCAAGGCCCTTTTATCATGAATGGTCAATATTTGAGTACAGAACAGAAAGTGTTTCAAGGAGGGAGTTGCAAGGATTCACACTGGAAAGACTAGTCTCTGATGACTTAGAGACTGTGGCTTCCCAGGACCCTTTTCTGGTTAGAGGCACCAAGCTTTAGCCCTGGAGAGCTCTCCATGGGGTGTTCCTCCCGAGAGGCATGTAAGCCACCCCGGCTGGGGCTGCCTGCTGCACACACAGCCCCCAGGGGCCACACAGCCCCTCACAGCTGTGCTGGTCTGCAGACTTCACCCTCATTGGCCAGTGGCCATTCATTTTTTTCATGATGGAAGTTCCCTTTCCTCTTTCAGCTTCTTGCTAAGGCCTTAGGGCGTGCCCTCCAGGGGGACCTGTCTTAGTGCAGGGTTCAGAGGCCGCCCCTCTCTGGGGGCTGTTCCACTTCCTACCCCATTGATAGTGAGTTTGACCCTGGACACATTTTTAGACAATGAAATACACAGAATCGCTGGTTATGCAGAATAATGAAGCCTCAGCTGTCTGATACAGCATCACTGTATATACGAGTGGCTACCCCTAGAGTTGTGCAGTGCACGACCTGTTCATCTGTACCATGATATCCCTGCACAGCCCTGCCCCACCCCTTATACACCCATCCTACCACTTCAGTGCCTATGTTATCTGTCTCCCTCACTGGTCTGTGAGGTGTTTTTGTTTTTTAAATGATGGTAAATATACACAGTATATAAAATTTATCCTTTTTTACAATAGCATTAAAAAGAATAAAATACTTAGGAATTGATTTCCCCAAGGAGATGAAAGATATATCCAATGAAAGCTACTAAACATTGCTTAAAGAAATGAAAGAAGACACAAATATATCCCATGTTCATGGATTGGAAGACAATATTGTTAAAATGTCAATATTACCCAAAGCAATCTACAGATTCAATCCAATTCCTACCAAATGTCCAATGATTTTTTTTTTTCAGAAATAGAAAAATCCATCCTAAAATCAACACAGAATCTCAAGTACCCTGCATAGCCAAAACAATCCTGAAAAAGCACAAAGCTGGAGGATGAACACTTCCTGGTTTCAAAACTTAACTACAAAGCGCAAGTAATCAAAACAGTGTGGTTGGTCCTGGCATAAAGACAGACATAAACTAATGGAAAGAGCCCAGAAATATATCCTCCCATATATGGCCAAATGATTTTTGACAGGGTTGCTAAGACCATTCAATAGAGATAATATATTCCTTTGAACAAATGGTGCTGTGAAAACAGAATCTTCACATGCAACAGAATGAAGTTGGACCCTTACCTCACACCATATACAAAGACTAACTCAAAATGGATTAAGGACCAACATGTAAAACCTAAAACTACACAACTCTTAGAAGAGAACAGGACACATATGTGAAACACATCACCAGCTCAGGTTCGATACAAGAGACAGGGTACTCAGGGCTGGTGCACTGGGATGACCCTGAAGGATGTGATGGGGAGCAAGGTGGGAGGGGGTTTCAAGATGGGGAATCCATGGCTGACTCATGTCCATGTATGGCAAAAACCACTCTACAATATTGTACAGTAATTAGCCTCCAATTAAAATAAATAATTACAAAAAAAGAACAGGACAAAAGCTTCATGACACTGGATTTGGTGTGCACACGTAATATATATAAAACCATCTGTATCTATATTAAGTTAAGCATGAGTTCCTACTGATGTCTCCAACTCTAATCGTTACCATTGGATCAGTCTGCTCTTCTGCCTTCATTTATCTGTAAACTCTCACTCTAACAATGAGAAACCTAGATCCCAGCATTCATCAGGTTGTGCTGTGCTGTGCCTGGTCCCTCAGTCGTGTCCAGCTCTGTGTGACCCCATGGACCGTAGCCCGCCAGGCTCCTCTGTCCAGGGGTTTCTCCAGACAAGAATACTGGAGTGGGTTGCCACGCCCTCCTCCAGGGGGTCTTCCCAACCCAGGGATCCAATCCAGGTCTCCCGAATTGCAGATGGATTCTTTACCAGCTGAGCTACCAGGGAAGCCCCAGCATCCCCCATACATTCATTTAACCATCAATTCCAGTGTATATGTACAGGCAGAAAGGAGATATTGCAGGTCCAGGCCACCAAATAAAGCGAATATTGCAATAAAGTCAGTCACATGAATTTTTTTCTTTCCTGGTGCATATAACAGTTGCAATGCAGGAGACCCGGGTTTGATTCCTGGGTTGGGAAGATCCCCTGGAGAAGGAAATGGCAGTCCACTCCAGTATTCTTGCTTGGAAAATCCCACGGACAGAGGAGTCTGGCAGGCTACAGTCCATGGGGTCAAAAGGGTGACTTAGTGACTAAACCACCACCATATAACAGTTATGTTTAGGACTTCCCTAGCAGTCCAGTAGTTAAGACTTGGCCTTCCGATGCAGGGGTACATGTTCAATCCCTTGTCAGAGAGCTAAGATCCCACATGCCTCATGGCCAAAAAACCAAAACATAAAACAGAAGCAGTATTGTAACAAATTCAATAAAGACTTGAACAATGGTCCACATCAAAAAAATCTTTAAAAACATGTTTACATTATACTGTAGTTATTAAGTGTGAGATATGTTGGTCACCTAGTCTTGTCCAACTCTGCCCACCAGACTCCTCTGTCCATGGAATTCTCCATGCAAGTATACTGGAGTGGGTAGTCATTCCCATCTCCAGGGGATCTTCCCAACCCAGAGATTGAACCCAGGTCTCCTGCACTGGAGGCAGATTCTTTACCATCTGAGCCACCAGGGAAGCCTCAAGTGTGCAATAGCACTGTCTAAAAAAAAGAAAAAAATGTATGTACCTTAATTAAAATACTTTGTTGCTAAAAAATGCTAACTATCATCTGAGCCTTTAGTGAGTTGTAGTAGATCACAAAATCACAGGTCACCGTAACACAAATGAAACATATGATCAAAGATCACAGGTCACTGTAACACGTATGATAATAACGAAAAACTTTGCAATATCGTTAGAATTACCAAAATGTGACACAGAGACGTGAAAGGAGCAAATGCTGTTGGGAAAGTGGAGCCGACAGACTTGCTCAAGGTAGAATTGCCACAAACCTTTGATTTCTAAAAAATGTGCAATAAACTGAAGCTCAAAAAAATAGGTCTTGCTGTACAGAGTTTCAGAATTAACCAGTACCAGCACGAAACGACTTTACCAACTACAGTATGGGGCTAAGTACTGTACTGTTCTTTTGTCTTTAGTCTTAGGGATCCTCCCATTCCCAAAGTTACTTAGGTCAGTAACCTTTCCTCCACCCGCTTTAGTGAGGCGGTTTCATTCATTTGTAGTAGTTACCTTCTTTTGCCACATTCTGCCTTCCTTCCTCGGGTCCCTTGATTTCCAAAATGTTTTTTGAAAATAATTTTATTAACTTGCTTATTTATATATTTATTTTTGGCTGTGTTGGGTCTTCACTGCTGTGCCAGCTTTTCTCTAATTGTGGCCAGTGGGGCCACTCTCTGTTGCGAAGAACAGGCTTCTCATTGCAGTGGCTTCTCTTGTTGCCGAGTTCGGGCTTGAGGGCTTGAGGGCTTCAGTAGTTGTGGCCCATGGGCTCAGTAGTTGCAGCTCCCAGACTCTAGAGCACAGTCTCAACAGCTGTGGCTCAGGGGCTTAGTTGCTCTGAGGCATGTGGGATCTGCCTGGATCAGGGATTGAACCCGTGTCTCCTGCATTGGCAGGCAGATTCTTTACCACTGAGCCACCAGGGAAGCCTTCCATTCCCCTATTGAAAGACATCTTGCTTGTTTCCAGATTTTGGTAATTATGAATAAAGCTGCTATAAACATTTTTTTGGAGATTTTTGTGTGGACATAAATTTTCAGATCCATTAGGCAAAAATCCTAGGAGTATAACTGCTGGATTATATGGTAAGATTGTGTTTATCTCTGTAAGAAATGAAGTGAAATGAAGTGAAAGTTGCTCAGTCATGTCCAACTCTTTGCGACTCCATGGGCTATACAGTCCATGGAATTCTCCAGGCCAGAATACTGAAGTGGGTAGCCTTTCCCTTCTTCAGGGGATCTTCCCAACCCAGGGATCGATCCCAGGTCTCCTGCACTGCAGGCAAATTCTTTACCAGCTGAATCACAAGGGAAGCCCAAGAATACTGGAGTGGGTAGCCTATCCCTTCTCTAGTGGATCTTCCTGATCCAGGAATCAAGCCAGGATCTCCTACACTGCAGGCGGATTCTTTACCAACTGAGCTATCAGGGAAGTCCCTGTAACAAATCGCCAACTTGTTTTCCAAAGTGGCTGTACCATTCTGAATTTTCTGCTGGCAATGAAGGAGAATTTCTGTTGCTCCACATGCTCACCAGCATTTGGTGTTGTCAATGTTTTCAAATTTTAATCATTTGTTAGATGTTAGTGGTCTCATAATGTGGTCTTAATTTGCATTTTCCTAATAAATAATAATGTTGAGCATCTCTTTATGTGTTTATTGGTCTATTCTATGTCTTCTTTTCTGAGGTATATAGTCTATTCTTTTGCCCATTTTTATTGAGTTGTTGGTGTTTTATTATTATTGAGTGGTAAAGGTGCTTTGTCTATTTGGTCACTAATAATTTATCAGATGCATATGTTGCAAGTACTTTATCTCATTCTATAACTTGCTGTTTCATTTTTTAACAGTGTACTTTGAAGAATAGAACATTCAAGTTTTGTTGACATCTTATTACCCATTTTTCCTTTTTCCTTTTTGGCTGCACTGTGTGACTTGCAGGATCTCAGTTCCCAACCAGGGATTGAACTCGGGCCATGGCAGTGAAATCCCGGACTTATAACCACTAGGCCACCAGGGAGCTTCTACCAATTTTCCTTTTATCATTAGTGTTTTTTACACCCTACTGTAAGGCCATCAAGATTTTTTCCTACTTTTTTTTTTCCCCCAGAAGTGCTATGGTTCTAACTTTTACATTGAGATGCATGATTCATTTAAAGTTGATTACCATGTGGGAATTCCCTGGCAGTCCATTAGTTGGGACTCAGTGGTTTCACTGCCATGGTCTGAGGTTCCATCCCTGGTTCAGGGAACTAAGCTCCTGCAAGGCATGCTGCGGGGCAAAAAAAAATGTTGATCACTGGTGAATGACGTAAGGTAAGAGTTCACTTTTTCCCTCAGAGATATCCAGTTGTTCCAGCACCATTTGTTGAAAGGATTTTCCTTTCTTTATTAAATTGTCTTGATATGTGGCAGAAATCAACTGACTGTGTGGGTCTACTTCTGACCTCTTTACCTTGTCCTGCTGACCTATGTATACATCCTCCTCAGAGCAAACTCTTTTGATTACTTCAGCTTTACATTGTCTTAAAATCAAGTGGCGTATGTCCTTGAACCTCGTTCTTTTTTCTTAAAATTGCTTTGGCTGCTCTAAGTTCTTTGCATTCCATATCCATTTTAGAATCAGGTTGTCATTTTCTATAAACAAGAGCCTCCTGGGATTTTGATTAGGGCTGCATTAAATCTATAGTTCAGTTTGAGAAGAATCAACAATTTCACAATACTGAGTCTTCCAAATAATGAATGTTTTCTTTCCCTTCATCTATTTAGGTCTTCTTTCATTTCTCTCAGTAAGATTTTATAGTTTTCAGTTGACAGTTGTTACATGGCTCTAATTTATTCTTAGGTATTTGATGTTCTGGGCTATACTTGTGAATGATCTGGTTCTTTTCACTTTCCAGTTGCTCACTGCTAGTGAGAGAAACAGTGACAAATGATTTTTGCATCTGGTCTGGCATCTTGAGATCTTGCTAATTCACTTGTCAATTCCAGAAGTAGGTGTCCTACACACATGACCAGATCCTGGTCATGAATAAGGAACGCTTTACTTAATTTTTTTCTTTCAGATATGTTTGCTTTTAATGATTATTTTTGTCTGATTGTACTGGCTAGCATCTCCAGTATGATAATTCAAGACTGAAGAGGAGTGATAAGAATAGTTCCTTATCTTAGAGAGAAAGCTCTCAGTCTTTCGTCATTCAGTGTGGTCAGCTGTGGGTTCTTCATAGATACTCTTTATCAGGTTCAGGAATTTCCCTTCTATTTTTATTTTGACATGAGGCTGGTTTTTTTTTTTTTTTTTTTTTTTTATGGCTGTACTGTGTGGGTTGTAGAGTCTTAGTTCCCCAACTAGGGATCAAACCATGCCCTCTATATTGAGAGCGTGAAATAGTAACCACTGGCTCACCAGGGAAGTCCCATGATTCTTTTTTTAAATCAGAAATGGGTGTTGAATTTTGTCAAATGATACTTCTGCCTCGTTGAGAAGATCTTCTGTTTTTCCCCTTTATTCTGTTATCATGGTGAATTACAGTGATTGATTATTGAGTGTTAAACCAATCTTGTATTCCTGGGCATAAATCCCACTTTGTTGTGATTTTTCTGTATATTGTTGATTTAGTTTGCTAGTATGTTAAGTGTTTCTGTATCTGTGTGTTTTTTTTTTTTTTAAGCATTCTTTTTATTTTTTAAGTTTTTTTTTTTACCGTGGACAATTTTTAAAGTCTTTATTGACTCTGTTACAATATTGCTTCTGCTTTATGTTTTGGTTTCTTGGCCTCAAGGCCAAGGCATGTGGGATCTTGCCTCCCTGACCAGGGATCAAACCCGCACCCCCTGAAATGGAAGGTGAAGACTTAACCACAGAACCACCAGAGAAGTCCCCTGTATCTGTGTTTTTAAGTGATATTCATGTGCATGCAGTAATCTTTTCTTGTAGTATCTTTGTCAACTTTTGGTGTCAGGGTTTGTGATTTTTCTCTTTTTTTTTTTTTTCTTGATCACTTTTATTAATTTGTTAGGACTGCCATAACATATTACCACAGACCAGGGGCTTAACCAACAAATATTTATATTTTCACAATTCTGGAGGCTAACAGAATGAGATCAGGGTGCTGGCAGGATTGTTTCTCCTGAGGCCACTCTCTTAGGTGAGTAGATGGTCCTTTCCCTCTCTGTGTCCTCAATGGATTGTCCTTTGTGGGTGTGTCTGCTTTTATCTCTTCTCATAAGGACACCAGTCACCTTGGATTAGGGCCCATCTACCTGACCTCATTTTAGTTTAATTACCTCTTTCAGTTCAGTTCAGTTCAGTTCAGTCGCTCAGTTGTGTCCAGTTCTTTGCGACCCCATGGACTGCAGCATGCCAGTCCTCCCTGTCCATCACCAACTCCCAGAGTTTATTCAAACTCACGTCCATTGAGTCGGTGATGCCATTCAACCATCTCATCCTCTGTCATCCCTTTCTCCTCCTGCCTTCAATCTTTCCCAGCATCAGGGTCTTTTCAAATGAGTCAACTCTTCACATCAGGTGGCCAAAGTATTGCAGTTTCAGCTTCAGAATCAGTCCTTCCAATGAGCACCCAGGACTGATCTCCTTTCGGATGGATTGGTTGGATCTCCTTGCAGTCCAAGGGGCTCTCAAGAGTCTTCTCCAACACCACAGTTCAAAAGCATCAATTCTTCTGCGCTCAGCTTTCTTTATACTCACATCCATACATGATTGCTAGAAACACCATACCCTTGACTAGACAGATCTTTGTTGGCAAAGTAATGTCTCTGCTTTTGAGTATGCTGTCTAGGTTGGTCAAAACTTTTCTTCCAAGGAGTAAGCGTCTTTTAATTTCATGGCTGCAGTCACCATCTGCAGTGATTTTGGAGCCTCCCAAAATAAAGTCTCTCACTGTTTCCTCTGTTTCTCCATCTATTTGCCATGAAGTGATGGGACCAGATGCCATGATCTTTGTTTTCTGAATGTTGGACTTTAAGCCAATTGTTTCACTCTCCACTTTCACTTTCATCAAGAGTCTCTTTAGTTGTTCCCTTTCATAAGGGTGGTGTCATCTGCATATCTGAAGTTATTGATATTTTTCCCAGCAATTTTGATTCCAGCTTGTACTTCATCCAGTCCAGCATTTCTCATGATGTACTCTGCATATAAGTTAAATGAACTCTTTAAAGCCCCCCATTTCCAAATACAATCACATGCTGAGGTCCTGGGGGTTAGGACTTCAATAGGTGAATTTGCTGGGGGACACAATTCAGCCCTAATAGTATAGCTAAAGTTTTATCAAAGTTATTAAAATTCTCAAAGAACTAGCTTTTTAAAAAGTTTTTTAAATTTTTATTTATTTATTTTTGTTGGCCCTGGGTCTTTGTTACTATCCGTGGTCTTTTTTTAGTTTCTGTAAGCAGGGGCTGCTCTTGGTTGGAGTGGGCTGGCTTCTCACTGCAATGGCTTCTCTTGCGGAGCACGGCATCTCGGGTGCACAGGCTCCAGTAGGTGTGGCACACAGGCTTAGTTTCCCTGCAGTTTGTGGGATCTTCCTGGACCGGGAATTGAACCTGTGTTCACTGCACTGGCAGGCAGATTCTTAACCACTGAACCACCAGGGAAGTCCCCTAAGAACTAGTTTTTGCTTTCAGTGATTTTTCTCTCATGCATATTCATTTTCTATGTCATTTTCATTGATTTTTCCTATTTCCTTTGTCCTTCCATTTCGGATTTAATTTTCTCTTTTCTACGTCTTAAGACAACAGCAGGGACTTCCCTGGTGGTCCAGTAGCTAAGACTTCATGCTTGCAATGCAGGGGGTCTGGGTTCAATTCCTGGTCAGGGAACTAGATCCCACGTGCTTCAGCTAAAGATCCTGTATGCCATAACGAAGACTGAAGATCCTGCATGCCACAACTAAGACCTAGCGCAGCCAAATAAATAAATAGGAATAAAATATTTTTTTTAGGAATAAAATATTTAAAAAAAAGACAACAGCAAAGATCATTGATTTGGGGACTTCTATTAAAAATATAAACATTTAAAACAAACAAACAAAATAAATAAAAATATAAACATTTAAATCTATATATATCCTCTAATCACGGTTTTAGCTGCATCCCCAAAATGTTGATATATTGTGTGTTTTCCTCTCTGTGATTTAGTTTGGATAGTTCCTATTGTATCCTCCAGGTCTCTGGTATTTTGTTTTGTTTATCTGCTGTTAAGTTCATGTGATTCATTCATTCTTCTTCTTCTTTTTTTATTTCATTTTGTTTATCTGGCTGCGCTGGGTCTTAGTTGTGGCATGTGGGATCTACTTCCCTGACTAGGGATTGAATCTGGGGAGCACTGAGTCTTAGACACTGGACGCCCAGGGAAGTCCCCATGGGATTCATTCTTAATTTTAAATATTATTGTATTTTTCAGCCTTAGAAGTTCCATTTGGTTTCTTTTAGGTCATCTCATTCTCTGTATTATGTTCATGTTTTGTTTTACATTTGTGAACGAATATGTAACATCTCTTTTAAAGTCCCTGTCTGCTAATTCCACCATCTCATATCTGGGCCTATTTCTGTTGACTGATTTTTCTCTAGTATGGGTCACATTTCCCTGCTTCTATATGTCTAGTGGTTTTTCATCCAATGTAGGACATTGTAAGTGTTACATTATTGAATCTCTGGATTTTATTGTCTGTTTTTTAGAGTGTTGAATTTTGTTCCCACAGAAAGTCAACTTACTTGCAGAGAAGTTTGATCTTTTGGAGGCAATTTTAAAGCTTTGTTAGGCTGAGTCTAGATTAGCCTTTGATTCTGGTTTAGCGCTACTCCTGGTGTGACTCTTACAGGATCTCCGTGAAGCGCCTTGGATGCTTAATGAGGTCTGTTGGGAACCCACATGTGTCTTGGTCTGGAGCTCTGGGAATGGTTCAGCTTCACAGCTCTTTGGGAGTTGTTCTTAGCTGAATCTCATGGGGTTTCCGGTCCACATGCACAGTTTAAAATTCATAATTAAGGAGACCCCTATGTAGATTTTCAGAGCTCATTTTCTTGCGCAGCCACCTCCTTAGACACTCTGCTCTGCAAATGCCAAACATTTCAGAAGCTCCAAACTCCAGTCTCTGCGTCTCAGCTCACATGACCTCTGTGTTCTATGCCTCAGTCCAGAAACTACCTCCAGACAGAAACCCAAGATAATTGCAGGGCTCACATCTGATGTTTCTCTTCCCTTAGGGATCACAGTCCTGGGATGCCTACTGTCCAATGTCTAAAAATAGTTGCCTCATGTTTTTTCTTTCCAGTTTTCTAGTCATTTATGGCAGGAGAGCAAATCCTATACCAATTATCCCATGATAGCCAAAAGTAGAAATCCATCCTATATTTTCTAATATATATATTGACATATTTTTATGCATAAAGGTTATATTCTTCCATGATCTGATTTTTCTTTTACCGACATGCTAGTGACATCTTTCCATGTCAATATGTTTGAATGTACCTTCTTCATGGCTATGTAGTATTCTGCTGTGAAAATTTATCATTAGTTAACTACCTCTCTTTGGCAGTGTTTGACACTGAATATTCAAACTACTGCACAATTGCACTCATCTCACACACTAGCAACGTAATGCTCAAAATTCTCCAAGCCAGGCTTCAACTGTATGTGAAGCGTGAACTTCCAGATGTTCAGGCTGGATTTAGAAAAGGCAGAGGAACCAGAGATCAAACTGCCAACATCTGCTGGATAATCAAAAAAGCAAGAGAGTTCCAGAAAAGTATCTATTTCTCCTTTATTGACTATGCCGAAGCCTTTGACTGTGTGGATCACAACAAACTGTGGAAAATTCTTCAAGAGATAAGAATACCAGAATACCTCACTTGCCTCCTGAGAAATCTGTATGCAAGTCAAAAAGCAACAGTTATAACTGGACATGGAACAACAGACTGGTTCCAAATCGGAAAAGGAATACATCAAGGCTGTACATTGTCACCCTACTTTTTTAATTTATATGCAGAGTACATCATGTGAAATGTTGGGCTGGATGAAGCACAAGCTGGAATCAAGATTGCCAGGAGAAATATCAATAACCTCAGATACACAGATGACACCCACCCTTATGGCAGAAAAGGAAGAAGAACAAAAAGAGCTTCTTGATGAAAATGAAAGAGGAGAGTGAAAAAGCTGACTTAAAACTCAACATTCAAAAAACTAAGATCATGGCATCCAGTCCCATCACTTCATGGCAAATAGATGGGGAATCAATGGAAACAGTGAGAGACCTTATTTTGGGGGGGCTCCAAAATCACTGCAGATGGTGACTGCAGCCATGAAATTAAAAGACTCCTTGGAAGAAAAGCTATGACCAACCTAGACAGCATACTCAAAAGCAGAGACATTACTTTGCCAACAAAGGTCTGTCTAGTCAAGGTTACAGTTTTTCCAGTAGTCTTGTATGGATGTGAGAATTGGACTATAAAGAAAGCTGAGTGCTGGCCGAAGAACTGATGCTTTTGAACTGTGGTGTTGGAGAAGACTCTTGAGAGCCCCTTGGACTGCAGGGAGATCCAACCAGTCCATCCTAAAGGATATCAGTCCTGAATATTCATTGGAAGGACTGATGCTGAAGCTGAAACTGCAATACTTTGGCCACCTGATGGGAAGAACTGACTCATTTGAAAAGACTTTGATGCTGGGAAAGATTAAATATGGGAGGAGAAGGGAACAACAGAGGATGAGATGGTTGGATGGCATCACCAACTCGATGGACATGAGTCTGAGCAAGCTCTGGGAGTTGGTGATGGACAGGGAAGCCTGGCGTGCTGCAGTCCTGGGGTCGCAAAGAGTTGGACACAACTGAGCGACTTAACTGAACTGAACTACTTCTCTACTGATGGCTACTGAGGTGGCTTTAAGATTCTTACTAATTCACATAACACAGTGATGGACTTTCTTATTTATGCATCTTTGTGGACTTGTCTGGAAATGCTCGCTTCCTCAAAGCTCTTGGCCAACCAACCTTGAGCTTTCTTCAAGGGTATTTGCATTTTAAGACTTTCCCTAATTTTCATGGGGAAATTTCTGTTTAAATCTGGAGACTAAATTGGCAGGGGAGGTCCAAGAGGGAGGGAGTACAAGTATACATATAGCTGATTTGCTTCATTGTTGTTCAGCCACTCAGTGGTGCGTGACTCTTTGCGACCCCATGGATTGCAACAGGCCAGGGCTCCCTGTCCTTCACCAACTCCTGGAGTTTTCTCAAACTCATGTCCATTGAGTCAGTGATGCCATCCAACCATCTCATTCTCTGCCATCCCCTTCTCCTCCTGCCTTGGGTCTTTCCCAATTGCTTCATTGTACTAACACAATATTGTAAAGCAACTACACCCGGATTTAAAAAAAGAATAATGACAAAGAAAAAATGTGGAGACTCTTCCAAATTTCCAAATCATTCTGCCAACTAAATTCAATCAGGCAAGTCTTGGGATTTCTCTGGCAGTCCAGTGGTTAAGATTCCGTGCTTCTAATGCAGCGGCCTTGGGTTCGATCACTTATCAGGGAATTAAGATCTCACATGCTTCGTTGCCAAAAAAAAAAAAAAAAAATGTGGGGGCAAATCAGGCAGGCCTGTGTAGCTGGTTTCTTGATTTCAGTAAATAATACTTTGTCAGACTTTGCCAAGACAACCACAGGCTCATCTGTTCTTTTCATTTACCATTTTAACCCAAGCATCTCCCTAGATTATTAAACATTCTTTGTCAGGATGACTGGGCCAGGATTCACATACTCTCCTCTTTGGAAAAGGTGGTTGATGCCACTGGTTGTGGTTATTATCCACCCCATCGTGATGACATGTGTGTTAGCGCTTTCCCATCACTCTGACTACCATCCTGTAGAGAGAGATTACCTAATGAGAAATCACTGGACCGAACCTGAACCCTAATGCATGGTGGCTGATGTGGGGGCCACGGACGTTGGACGGTGGGAGGCCACCCCAATAGTCAGGAAGCAGAGAAGGCAGGAGTTAGGAGGCATGGCTTCAGTGCCAGTCTGAGCACCTGAATCCCAGCTCCACGACAGCTGTGTGATCTTGGGTGAGTTCCTAGGCCTCTCTGAGCTTCAGTCTCCGTGGTAACATCGGAGTACCGACCTTGCAGTGCTGTGGGGAGTATTGTGCTAACCTGTTTAAGTGCTATTATCCCCTTCAACACCCTTTCCTTCTGATGTAAAACAGACTGAAAATTGAGGCTGCCTGCCCCGAGTCAGTAACATTTATTAAGCACCCACTGTATGCCTGGTGCAGTTCAAGCAGGTCCTTGAACTTCGGTATTGCCTGCTGCAGGGGGCTGCCTGACTCCATGTTGGGGAGGGAATGCCTGTGCAGGTATAACCTCCCTGAAAGGTGGACAGGGGCAGGGCCTTGCAGGGCACAGGAAGGCTGAGAACTTTCTGGGCGGAAGGAACTCCATGTGCAAGAATGCCAGGATGGAGAGCTGATCACAGAGCTGCCCAGTAGCCCCCTGGGAATGGGGACTTGCAGGGCTCCACCCAGGGCTCTGACCCCAGTTCCAGGCTCTACCCTCTGTCCTTTGTCAGGAAAGGAAACCTTGTAGCTACAGAGACCCTTCCCTCCTCTTCTGTTTTCATAACCAGCTTATCAAGGATGCCAGGCTCTGTCTGTACCGTCTGCTGCTTTTGGGGGCAGGTGGGTCCTCTCTCTTGGGTAACCAACTGTCCCAAAACTCGGTGTCTTAAAACAACCATATCTGAAGGTCAGGAAGCAGCCTCCTTGGGTGGTCCTAACTCAAGGTCTCCCACAAGGTTGTGGTCAAGCTGTGGGCTGGGACCATGGTTTCTGAAGACTCAACGGGGACTGCCAACAGCTCACATGGCTGTTGGTAGGAACCTGTGTTCCTTGCCTGGAGGAGGAGGTGATAGAGAGAGCCATGGTCTCACAACATGTTCTCAGAAGTGCCATTGCTCTGCCCTCCTCTGCTGGCCACCAGAGCTGCCCTGGTCCAGTCTGAGGGGGGCTGGGGGCTTGAGGACCTGGAGGTAAGGCCATGGGGCCACCTTGGAGGCAGTCACAGCTGCTGTCGCGTGTCTGCCCATCTATGAGTTTTGTTTTGTTGTGGTTTTTTTTTTGGCCACACCACATGGCTTGTGGGATCTTAGTTCCCCAATGGAAGAGTGGAGTCCTAACCACTGGACCACAGGGAATTCCCTATGTGTTTATGTAAAAAGCTAACTAGTCAGCTTTATTCTTAAGATGCATTAAGTCCACCTGAAACAGGTTGAGGCTTTTCTGCTGGCATTCTTCCGGAATCCTTTCTTGGGACATTCTACGGGCTCAGAAGGCCTCAGCCTGTCCAGCGTTGACAAAGAATTTCCTTGGATTCCTTCTCCAGATTTCTTTTTGCTGAAAATAATCATTGGCTGCAAATAAATCCCTTTTTGTGATGCTCATGGATCTAGTCTGTCTTGATGATTCACGCAAAGGAATAATCCAAAGTGTCCCCTCAGCCTTGTCAGGCCCAAGGAGGGGTCAGCACTCACCAGCCCTTCCCCAGCCCGGAGTTCCCATATCACTGGGAGGCGTGGACAGGAGGGGCCTGGGCCAGGACTGCCACCTGGCAGGGGTCTCCTGAACTTTATAGGAGCCCACAGCTATGGCAGAATGAGCCAGCTGCCAAGGACAGCACCGGCCCTGATGTCAAAGCACGGGGGGTGGCCCAGAGCCAAAGTGAGGAGCATGCAGGAGAAGGGGACTGGGCCTTCAGTGCCGGGGACCCATTGCATCAGACATCCAGGGTCAGGAGATAATTTGTCTGTTCTGTGCCCCACGAGGCCCCTGTGGAAATCAAACAAGCAGTCTGGCCCATTTTTAAAGATAAATTAAATGCATCAATATAAAAAATGTCAGACAGCAACATGGAAGGGAGAGGGTGGGGAGGTGGATGGAGCCGTGTGATTTATTGGCTCTTTAATAAGCATTTCTGGGGCCGTTCTGGCAGCCTCGCACCAACCACAGGGTGCCCGGGGGCCCCTTCACTGAGGTTGTGAGCACAGCCAACACTCAGTCTTGGCATCTACTGGCCAGGCCAAGAGGCGTGTGTCCTTCCAGCCGCTGTCTGGGAACATCAAATACAATGCCACTGGGGAAGAGATGAGAAGGAGTAAGTGGTGGGCGCCCTTCCGTCCTGGGGAAGGTCTCACTGGCTACCCTGGGGCCAGGCCAGACTCTCCTGTGTGATTACTCTTTGGGGCCTGAACACAGCTCCTTCCTCCTCCTTCCTACAGTGGGCTCCCCCTACCCCCCATCCTTCCCCCTACCCCCGCATCCCACCAACACCAGCTAGACCACCCTGAAATGTTGAAATGTTTGCCAGTCTGGTAGGTGAAAAATGACACCTCCTGGCTGAAAGTGCATGTCTAATTTTTGGAGGGTTGAAGCGTCTTTTCATTTGTTTGGGGCCTTCGTGGAATGTCTTTATCATAACTATTGCCTATTTTCTATTGAAGTACTGCTGTTTCTCCTTGATGGTTAATAAAGACTCTCTGCTGTGTCAAGAATGTTATCGCTAATGTTTCTTCAAGTATGTTAAACACAGTGGCCTGGCCTATTGCCACAGCTCTGGTGTGTAGCTGGGAGGAGGGTCAGCCTTGATCTGAAAGGTGGTCTGCAGATTTTTTGGATTTATATTCACTATTTTATTGTCAACAAATACTTAAGAGAGGGCCTCCTGGGGGCAGGCAGGATATAGCCGGAAACACAATGGCAGAAAGAACTCACATCCTAGTAGGGGGAAACATTCTTAAAACAAGGAAACTGCTTTGCACTGGAGGCAGACGCTAGCTATAGAGAAGCAAAGCTGGGACTGGGACGGAGGGCATAGGGACTGGGGCAGAGGTGAAAATTTTAAGTAGGGGGTTAGAGGAGAGCTCTCTGAGAAGACATTTGAACAAAGATTAAAAGGTGGAGATGGAGGGGCAAAGAGAGATGGACAGTGCGAAGGCCCTGGGGGTTGAGTGCAGGCCTGGGTGAATTCCAGGAACTCTAGGCAGAAACAATCTGGAGTCTGGGGTTATGAGATGCTGGTGGACTCAGCAGGGAGTTCAGATTATCAGGGCAGCGGGTTCTCTCAGGGCTGAGTGGACAGCTGGAAACAGTGGCTTACAGGGGTCTAAGGAGATTGAGGCAGATCCCACCCAGCGCTGGGTCCACAGGCCCTTGGGAGGACCTCCTGGTCTGCTCTGTTCTCCCTCCTCTCTGGGAGTTGGGGTTTCTGATCCACATCCAGGAAGCTCTAGGGGAGCAAAGGCCCAGGCCTGATGACAGGAAGGGTAGGGAGATGGCGGTGATGGGTTTTACCTAGTCACACGTCCCTGCAGCTGGGGGATGGGGGGCATTGTGCACAGGGGTGAGGTGCTGCCAGCCCTGCCACCCCTGTCTGTTCCTAGGAGGGAGTGGGGGACAGCACCTGCTCACCAGCCCTCTCATTCAGTCCATTCTCCTTTCTGGAGGTGCTGCGGGCCTGGCCTGCCTCCTGGGGGCTGCCCTGGGGCCTTAATCTCGGTCACCTAAGGGGCCGGTCACATGCGAGGGGCTGAGGCCTTCGATCCCTGCGGCCTTTGTGCAAAGCCCCGCCTCGGCCACCTGCGCTGGCCTGGGGCGGAAGCAGTAGCACCCTCCGTCCGTCCCGCTGAGCCATCCGGCCGGACGGGTAGGGAGAGGGCGGGGGTCCTCCAGGAGGCAGGTTCCCCAGGGAAGGGACAAGATTCTGTCCAGGAAGAGCCCTGATCCCCCGAAGGCCCTTCAGAACCCGTGATAAGTTATCTCCCCAGAAGAGAGGCGGGGTCGCGGCCGCCCTTGATTCTATTAGTTATTCCCCGAAGCAGAGATGACTTAATGAAAATTCTCCTGAAGCCTTTTCTTTTAACCTTGCCGCTCAGCTGCAGGGCAGGGGGAGGGGAGGGAGAAGGGCGGAGGGAAGGGAGGAAAGGGAGGAGGGGAGAAGGGGGAAAGGGCGGGAGGGGAGGGAGGGGCGGGAGGGGAAGCCTGATGCGGGGGTGGGGGAAGGCCCGCCTGAAGTCGGGTGTGCTGGGACGCGATCGGCCACCGAGAACCCTCGCCACTCCCAAGTGCGGCCTCCCCACGACCGCACGCTGGGCTGACAGGGACCCCCGCCACTGCGGCCTCGCGGGCCCAGGGCCTCCTTTGTCTACGGATAAAGGGGCCCCTCTCGCAGCCAGATGTCGCCCACGGGCTCTGAGGGGGCCATCTCATAAATCCTGCTTCTCCCTTTTGTACTGAAGCGTTTATTCTCTTACAATAACGACAGTTCTGGGTCGATAGGGGCTTTCACCTCCCGGTCCTAGTTGAAGGGACTGCGGGATGCGTGGGTTGCGGGGGCTCGAAAGGGGTGGGCGAGCACCGACCATCGGTCAGTGGTCCTGCACGACTGGGGAGGGACGGCGCATCTGCAGGATCCCCTGCTCGTGCTCCCCCGGACCAAAGCCGGGAGGGAGAACTGGTTCGCACGCGGCGAAAGAATCCCACCAGAACTCGGGGACTCACAGCGGCGAGCTCCCGAGAGGCGGGGGCGGGGCCGCGCGTACGGCCCAGCGCGCGTGCGCCCGCTGCAGCGCGCCTGCATTGGGCGCCGGGAATCCGCCTCTGTGATTGGCCCGGGAGACTGCACTCTTGGCCAATGGGCGCGCGGCTCCCGGAGCGCCCAGCGGGTCGATGGCAGTAGGGCCCAGGTGGCGGGTCTGATTGGGGCCAGCTGTATGGTTCCTGGGGTCTCTCTTTAACCTTTCTCTGCCGCCCTTCAGTAAGGGAAGTGAGGCTGCAAGCGAGCCTGCGATTCTTGTCGACCGCCCCCCCCCCCCCCAGCAAATAATGGACCTGTGCAAAGAACCGAAGTTGGCTCGACGTGAAATCCCCGCCCGACCCAGTGCTGGCCGGGGGTTGCCCTGGGCCTTTGAAAGTTTAGTAGACAAGACATTTCCAAAAACCAACAGTGTCACCACAGATTACCCGTGGTCTTTTCTAGGTGGTGGAGTTGGAGATGAATACAAACTTTTTCTTTTCTGTAGCTTATAAATTGTTTAATCTGCCAGGCTCCCGTCTATGAGATTTCCCAGGCAAGAATATTAGAGTGGATTGACATTTTCTTCTCCAGGGGAATCTTCCTGACCCAGGGATTGAACTGGCATCGGCAGGGGGATTCTTTACCACTGAGCCACCTGAGAAGCCGGCTTATAAGTTAGTTTCAACAGATATGTTTTGTATTGAAAATTACTTTAGGACTTTTCTGGTGGCGCAGTGGATAATCCACCTGCCAATGCAGGGGACATGGGTTTGATCCCCGATCTGGGAAGATTCCACATGCTGAGGTGCAAGTAAGCCCATGCACCACAACTAGAAAGTAGTCTCCACTCTCCAGAACTAGGTAACGCCGGAGTGCAGCAATGAAGAGTCAGTGCAACCAAAGATAAATAATTTTAAAGAAGAAAATATTACTTAAAAAAATTCGTTTAATGATGATGAAAGTAACAAGTATTGGTGAGATTGTAGAGAAATTTGAGCCCTCATACAGTGCTGGTGCAGCCTTATGTAAAACAATTTGTCCACCCTCAAAGAGCCTATCCATATAAAGTAATACTATTCAGCCATGAGAAGGAATGAAGTTGTGACACACACTGGAACATGGATGGACATTGAAGACATTATGCTGAGTGACATACTGAATAGTGAAGTGAAAGTCACTCAGTCGTGTCTGACTCTTTGGGACCCCATGGACTGTGGCCCACTAGGCTCCCCTGTCCATGGAAATTCTCCAGGCAAAAATACTGGAGTGGGCAGCCATTCTCTTCTTCAGGGGATCTTCCAGAACAGGGATCGAACCTAGGTTTCCTGCATTGCAGGCAGATTCTTTACCATCTGAGCCATCAGGGAAAAGCACAAGTATTGTAGTATTGTATGACTTCATTTACATGAAACACCTAACCTTGGCAAATTCAGAGACAGACAGTAGATTAGAGGTTATGAGATAGGGAAGAATGAAGAGTTATTGCTTAGTTGCTACAGAGTTTCTCTCTGGGATAATGAGAAAGCTAAGGAAATGGATAGTGGTGGTGGTTACTGAACACTGAAAATGTACTAAATGCCGTTGACCTGTATACTTGATAATGGTTTTAAAATGACAGATCTTGTTATATATATCTACCACAATTTAAAAAATTAATGATGTAATATCCCCAAACTATGGAATTGTACACTTCAAAGGGGCAAATTGTATGGAGTATGTGAGTTATATTCGAAACAGTATCTGCCATCTCTTTGCTCTCAAAGTGCTCTGGGCCTGGGTGTGGCAGGATTTGAGTTTGGAGGTATTGATCACACCTGGGGAGGTGGGGGTGGCTAATACCCCTACGCTTTACCTGGTGTGCATGCTACTCTTCACTCCACCTGGTGAGCTTCGAGGAGCAGAGTGCCTCACGGGGCAGCTCCCTTTTTGGTTCCCAAGTTATCTGAGATCCAATCAAGAATACGGGGCGTCGATCCCCAGGCTGGATCCAGGCTGGATTCCCTACAACCGGTGGGCCCCACCCCCACCCCACACCGCCCGCTCTTCGGGTCCACAGGTCTGCCGTCGTCCCTGCCGCAGCCGCTGGAGGGCGCCCCAGCACCGCTCCTGCCGGCCGCTGGCTTCCCCCGCCCTCCACCACTGAGCCCTCGGCGGCGAAGGAGGTTGATCTCCTGGTTCACGTCAGGACGGTAGAACCAAGGGTGGGAGCGGGCGGGCGGCAAACGCAGGTCCTTCCTCCCAGGACCCCGTGCCTGCCTGTTAACTGCTCCTCTGCAAGCAAACCTGCACTAATCCCACATCCCACCTCCTGAGGGGGTGCCTGCCAGATGCTCTGAACACTCACTTCCCTGAAGACAAGGCACTAGATGGCCAAGACCTGGCATCCCTCTGGGGTCCCTGTGGCCCATACTCAACACCTCCACGCCTCAAAACTTGACCCATGAGGGAGGTGGGGGGTCTGAGTTTGGGGGTCCTCAGCAGGTGACATGCAAGCAAGAACCAAGACACAGACAGCCGCCCTCTCCCGGCCCTCCCTGCATCTCCTCCCCTGGCAGGACTTCTGGTTAGAGCAACCCCAGAGGATTCAGATTGGGTGCCAGTGGCCTTTCCAGGAAAGGACAGCATCCACAGTGAAATCATCACACTGGTGGCCCTGGCCCAGGGCTGTGAGAGTTGCAAGGGTCTCCTCTTCATCTCCCAGTGAAATGACCCTGGTCCCAGGCTAACTTCTGGAAGTGGGACCCTCAGCCAGTACCCAGGCCCAGACACTGGTCAGTGTCCTTTCTCAGCCTCTGCCCCATGGAGGTCTCCTGCTGACCGCTCTGTCCTCCGTGGAAGCTGCTGCTGAGACGCCGTCTGCCTCAGGTGGCCCAGTAACAGTCATTTGACATCAAGGGACAGACGTGGTCTGGCTGTCCAGGGTGACAGTGACATCATCACCACCATGGCATCTGAAGAGCACAGCAAAGATACTTTGGAGAGAGCCTGTGCCAGGGTGGCAGCTGGGTGGGGAGGGGAATCTTGGCCCAACTCACAGAAACCCTGTCACCACCCTGCAGCTGCAGCCTCAGGAGACACCACTGCCCCACGACTCAGGACTCGGGGAAAGGGCATTTGAGAAGGTGGCTCTGCTGCCCTCGCTAGAGTCGGGGAACTGGATGCAGGGCTGGTAGTGGGATGCTCCGGCAGCTGCTCGGCCTCCCAAGCAGTGGCCAGTCCTGGGTCAGTTGGGTCACAGAGCAGCCGGCCCCTAAATCATTCTGGGCCTGCCCAAGGGGAGGCTTCCGCTGCAGGTGGATGACTGGTCCTCGCTATCACCTCCAAAGTCTGTTTCCTTTTCCCTTCGCTGGCTCCTCCAACCTCCCTAGACATCCTCCTCTTTCTTGGGTGGAGCCTTCAGCTTCCGCAGGCCTCCATGTGAGTGCAACAAATTGCCACTGAAAGGAGCCTGTAGTGTTGAGGATGTGCCCCCAAGGATCTGTAGGGCAGATGGCTGAGAAGCCCAGAAAGTCTGCATACTGCAGAGAAATGGGTCACCCGTTGTAACTTGCTCCAGCACCCGTGGCTGGCTTTTGCCCCAAGACCCTCCTTCTCTGTGGCTGGCATAGAGGGTCCCTGCCCCAAACAGCCAGGAAGGGGGTACATTCCACCTGCCTCTTCACCCTGAACCCTTGCTGGTGAGATGCTCCCACAGACAGGCTGTGTTGCCCCCTTGGCTCTGCTCCCCCCTCCTTCCCATTCACTGGGCTCCCGGCCACCCTGATGGGGCCTGTTTAATTGATTCAATTTGTCCAACAGTAAAAACACTCCGCAGATGTCAGGCTCCCAGCACCCCACCCCCAGGGAGCCAGCAGACACCTGCCAAGGCCCTGAGACTGGAAGTCCTTCCAGGGCCACTACAGTCAGGCTGCATGGGAGGCCTCTGAACCCCATGATGCTTGCTGGGAGCTAGAGTGGTTGGCCCAACACACCAAAACCAAGGAGTCACACACGATGGCTGAGGGACTCCTCCACTGATGGCATGTGGAGGCATTCTGAACATGGATCACATTCCAGTCTATCTCAGGGAATTACATTTTTTACAGACTCCCAGGTCTGGGCAGGTGATCTCGGAGGTGACTCCCGTGTTTGTCAAGCTGCTGTCCCTAAGCCACCATTACGGCTCCATCAGCAGTGGTTTGGGGGCTTTTCCAGGTCAATGGGGGTTGGGGTGGGTGCTGAGGAGTCCTTGGGGCCTGACTTCCTCCCTTGCAGAGGCCCTGTACTTCCTGTTGTCTCAGTGGTCTTCTCGGTTGACACCTCATGGAAGGAAAGGAGCTGAGACTCTGGGTTCCCAGTGGGTGGGGGAGAAGGAGCACAGGGGAACTCTGAGTGGGAGGGGAATCTAGAGATTGGGAGCCCCGTGTCCATAGTCAGGCCAGTACTGCAGCCGACTGCCTCCTGAGATTTGTATGTAGCCACCATCTCACTGGGAAATGCCTCCAGGCAGTTTCTGGGGAAAGGTTGTGGGCTGGGATGGAAAGGGACCAGACCTGGACCCCTGACCCCCTAACCCAGCCCAGAGCTCTCTCTCCCTGCAAGGGCCTCTAGCTCCTGGGGCCACCACTTTCCACCCCAGAGGGAGGCCACTGTGAAGTGATGGAAGAGGGAGATGATTTAGGGAGAGTTTGCACAGCTGGCCAGGCTGAGGCAGCGACTTTTGCCCCATCCCCCACCCACCCTCTCTGATTAGAAGACTGTCATTCTGAAAACGGTCTCAGGTTAGCAACATCCGGACACTTGGCCTCCTCTCCTCAGCAAACTTCCCCTCAGGAAAAATCAAGAGACTTTCTATCACTCACTGGGTACATTTGAGAAAGAGCCTGAGCTCATTTTTTATGGGTTCTTCTTGCCCACAAGTCCTAGGAGACAGGGAGAAAGCAAGGGTAAGGAAACCAAGGGACAGAACTGAAAGGGCTTGTCCAAGGTCAGCCCCAGCGCAGGCCGCGTTTCAGGCTGCGGGTTCTTTCTCCTGTGTGTGAGCAAGTTGGGGGGAGGGTGGTTGGAAAGGGGACTGAAGGGGAGGCCGGCCCGGGAGCGGCCACTTAGTAGGGTCCTCGGCCGCAGCCTGCAGCTCCTCAGTGGCCCCAACCTGAGCTCTGGGGTGGGGGTACGCGCAACGGTGGAACGCGGGCGGTAGGGGACCCCCGAGGCGGGGCCCAGGAGGCGGGGCTCGCGGTGCCGCGGAGGAAAGAACAAAAGGAGGCCCCGCCCCTCCCTGGCCGGCTCCCCGCAGCCAATTGGCGAGGCCACTGTCAATGGCGCCCTCTGATTGGCTGCACGAAGACCAATCGGGCGCCGGGGCCGCGAGCCCGTGCGGCCCCACGTGGGGCGGCGTGCGCTGCTGTACTCCGGCCGCGGCGGACTGCGTACTTATAGTTGGGTGTACTGGGGAGACCGTACAGCGACTCGCGCCGTCTCAAGGACCCCCAACCCCGAGGACCCCCACCGCCCCGAGGGTCCCCGAGTGCCCCTTGCACGCAAAGCGCTGTACCATCTTCTGGGTCGTTTGCGGTGCAGGGTTAGGGTCGTGGTTGCTCCCGTTGCACACGTGGAGTGAAGTGACAGCTTCAAATCCACCTAGCCTGTTAGGGCGGAAGCCGCTGGAGACCCGGTTTTCTGACTCCGCTGCTCGGCCGCGGGTTCTCACCTTCCCTGGGGGTTTAAGCCACTCACTCACCGCTGTACGCTCCTGACCTCAGGGGAGGAAGAAGGAAGGAGTGTGCCATCTGGGCTTGGCCGTGGAGGCTGAAGCAGATCGGGTGGAAGGAAGGAAGAGGCAATCTGCTGTTGGGTGGTGGAGGGGCTAGGCGGGATCAGTTCATATATCGATTGAGTCAGTTATTGACACCTTCTACTATTCTGGGGACAAGAACAGAGGTGGCCCCAGGGGAGGCTTGGAGGCTAGCCTCCCCCTAGTTTCCATTAGTCTCCCCTCCAAGCTACTCCAAGTGGAACATACAAGAATGTTCTTTATGGGCAATTGACGTGGTCTTACATTTTTATGGCACCCTCAGACAGAGTATTTGAGGAGAGTTGAATAAATGGAAAATGAATGAATTAAAGGAGAGATGGTGCCGCCCAGGGCCAGCAACAAAGGGGAACTGTAGTCACAGGAGAGGCCCATCCTGTAGGAGCTCCGACCTTGGAGGGAGGGACACAGGGACTGGCCAGGAGGAACCAGGTGATATATATACTGACCTCACTTTACTCCTGCCTGCGCCTCTCATCTGCCGGCTCCTTTTTGGCTGAATTCCAATTAACATGGCGCCCACAGGTCAGCCTCAGGCCACAAGGCAGAGCAGCTGGGGCAGGGAAACTCGGAGGTGTCCAGCACCTGTTGGGAAGTGTGAATAAAAGCATCTCAGAAACATTGCTGTTTTGATGTAAGTGAAACCCTTGTGCACTCCTATGCTGAGGTTGTTGAGAAATGAGTGGGGCGGGGTTCGGCCTTCCTCTCTGGTGCAGAACCAGTCCAAGCTCCAGAAGTGGGAAGACAACATGCAAGCAGCGAGTCGAACACAGGGGCAGAGCAGTGGGTGCAGAGCATACTTGTCAGTGCACATGGGCCACACAGTTCAGGCGCCTCCATCAGGAGGCCCTCCCTCATGCTCTTTTTTCATTAAGCGGCTGTCACAGGGCACCTCTGGGACCATGAGTCCCAGGGTCAGGGACTGGTCTTGCTCACTGTTGTCTCTTCACGTGCCTGCCTCCATCCACAGTGCTCAGTACATACTAGAGGGTGGAAGGACCTTTGCATTTTGTCTTGGCATGATCTGACAGGCTTTGCTCTGAGACAAGGGGTGTTTACTCACTTAACACATCTTTTTAGGGGGCCTTTCTCTGCCTGGCCAGGTCTCAGCCCCAGGAGGCTCCAAGGAGGGAAGGATGTGTTCCAGGTGTGAAGTTTGTGGTCTAACAAGTTCAGAATGAGGTAGCCTGAGCCAAGGACTCCTGAAAAGTTTGGGGAGGGGAGATGAGGTAAGGAGGTGGCACTTTAGGTGGCTTGGAAGGACAGGTAGGCGTTGGAGCACTGGAGAAGGTGAAGAAAGGCAAAGGGCACAGAGGTGAAACCTCAAGATCTAAGGGTGTGGTTTTGGGAAGTCAGGCTGTGTATGCATCCCACTACACGGGAGTCAGGGGGCCTGGGCCAGGTACCCCACCTTAGTTCCCCACCTGTCAAATGGCGGTAATAGCAGGATTATTGGGCAGGTTGAAAGAGACTGTATGTGATGTGCTTAGCACAGTCTTGCAGGTGGTAATTATGGGCTCAATAAATACACGTGCGCTGTCATTAGAAGCATCGTTGTAGTCAGGGAGGTGGCGTTGGGTTTGGCGGGTTTGGGGGGCGGGTTTGGGGAGCCTCTCTGGGGGCCATGGGGGTTGTAGAGTGAAGGTGGCCCTCAGGGCAGCAAGGTGGCCTTGCATTCTTCCATCACATGTGGTAGGTGTCACTCATCCATCAGCCACTCTTTCCTGTGGAGCCCAAGGTGGCCTCAGAATCCTTCTCAGCACATTCTCTAGGCAACCCTCTAATCAATTGCAGCTGGCACATAAGATGACCAATTTGCCATCTCTGACTCAGCCAAGATCAGAAGTTGGGATGTGCCTGGAATCAGGAGTGCCAGTTTCAGACCTGGATCCTCCTTCCAGAGAGGGAGGAAGAAGGAAGCTGGGGCAGGTGGACAGAATGCTACTCAGGAGCAGGGAGGGCGTGTCCTTAAGAGCACCTTCTGGCTTGCAGGGTTGGGATGTGCAGGTGCCCTTAGCGCTGTCAGAACAATCCTGACTGAAGGCCAGGGAGGCCAGGATGGTGGTGCCTGTCAAGGTCAAAGAGAGAGAATGAATCAGAAGGAGTGTGAGAGCACATAGGCCCATGGCTGCAGGGAGTGTGGGGTTTGACCGGGGAATTGGCAGAGCCCAGCCAGCTGGAGGCCAGTGAGTCCTGAACAGAAATGGGGAGAGAGGAGGAGCAACAAGAGCTGGTCTGGGGTTTCAGTAACAAGACTTTCCTGTGAACCTATGTTCTGTGTCCCTGGACCACACCTCCTTGTTTTAAAAGTTCATCTATGGACTTCCCTGTTGAGCCAATGGTTAAGATTCCATGCTTCCACTGTAGGTGGCACAGGTTTGATCTCTGGTTGGGGAAGTTGTGCATGCTAAGTGATGCAGTCAAAAAAAGAAAATTCATCTAAAAATCCTGAGGCAGAGCACCGATCCCAGGTTTAAAGGTGGATGGAGTTTCCATTTGTGTTCACCATGCAGCCACCATCCCACCCAGATAACTGCCCCTGCAGTGTCTCCCCAGTGCCACCTCTCATCCCAGACCCCAGAAAGGTCTCCCTAGAGATTACTTTTGCCTGCTCTTTATATTCCTATTAATGGAGCCACACCACCTGTCCTGAGGCTGTCTGCTTTTCTTAACATAAGCTGTGTGATTCCTCCTTTGCTGTACATGTCTGAGTTGTGTTTTTTAGCATCACTTGATTGTATTTTGTTGTATGGGCATGCCAGTTTATTCATCCAGTGTCCTGTTAATGGACGTGCAAGTAATCTCCAAAATCTAGAGTGCCACTACAGACATTCCAGTGCATGTCTTCTGAGTTTGTGCCTGGCAGTGGGGCTGCTGAAGAGGCAGTGTTAGTTTTAGTATATACTGCTAGTTCTCCAAATGGCAATCCTGACTGCTTTTCTTATTGGCAGTGTGGGTGAGTTCTGATGGCCCCATGCCCGTGTCACCATTTGAGATTGTCTGTCTTTTACTGTTAGCCATTGGGGGTTGGAGGAACACGTCCTGCCTCCCAATCTTCCTAATGCCCCTGTGAATAGGATGTTTACCTGGGTGGGGGTGGTGTTATCCCCATTTATGGGACAAGAGTCGGGGGAGGGTCTGAGAAGTGAAGCCACATGGCCAGCAAGCCCTGGAACTGCTTCTGGAGTTCTAGAGCAATTCTTTCCTCACGTCTGAAACCAGAACTCAGAAACTGAAATGTGGTGGTGTGGATAGCTGGAAGGCTCTGGGCCTTGGAGGTCAGGACTGGTACAGAGCAAGGAGAGCTATGGAAGGGACTCTGAGCTTTGGAGGAGGGCAAGGAGGAGGGCGAGGAGCAGGAGGGACTGTGGAGCCAAGGAGGAGGATTGGGGAGCACGGTGGTGTCAGCATGGCCAGCACCCAACTGGTGCTCACCTGTGCCCAGGCCCGGAGCTGGTGCAGGGACATAATGGTAAACCCACACAGGCAGGGACCCTGCCCTCACATTAATGACAGTCCTGGGAAGCAGGCAATCAAGGAAATCCACAATAAATACATAATTATAGACTGTGATGAGCGCTTTGTGTTGTGAGAGGGCCTGACCTGGCAGTGACATCAGGACTGAGAATGAACCACATTAGATATCAGATTGCCCCAGGGACTCTTAAAAGAGGTGTCCCAGCAGAATCACAGGAGGTGGAAGTGGAAGTCCTCAATACCGACAGACAAGCAGCAGGAAAGGAGAGCCTGAGAGACTGGGGGTGGACTGAGCAAGATCCAACACTCAGTGAGGATTAATGTCCACAGAAACTCCAAAATAACAGTGACTTAAACAAGAAAAACATTTCACAAAAAGCCTCCAGAGCAGCTTTAGAGGCTCCACAGTCATCAGGAACCCAGACTCCTTCTCCTTCTGTCTTGTTGCCCTACTATTCTCAAATATGGAATCTTCCTCATGATCCAAGAGGGCGGCTCAAGCACCAGCCATCACGTACATTCTAACAAGCAGGTGAGAAGGGGCAGAGAAGAGCACAGCCCCTGTGTTAAGGACACTTCCCATTGCACATGATGTTGCTGTTCACACTCATTGGCCAGAACTTGGAATAGCTGCAAGGGAAGCTGGGAAATGTGATCTTAACTCTGGGTAGTCAGGTGCCTAGTTATAAGTTGTGGTTCTGTTACTGAGGAAAGGGGGAAGATGCATTGGGGCAACACAGTCTCTGCCCCTGCTGGTAACTAGAAATGAAGAGATGATGCTGAAGGTAACAAATGACCTTTTGTCTCTGTCCCTCTCTGCAGATAGTGTCATTGCTTAGGCCCAGCAGCTCAGAGGCCATGGGGGTACACAGAACATGCTGGAGTCTCTACCAATGAACTGTCCTCATATTTCATCTTATTTTCACAGACAGGGAACCTAGGTCTCAGGGAGGCAAGTGGCTTATCCAAGGACCTGTAGTTGGGAGATAGGCCAAGAAAAGCGGACCTTGCTAAGAACTTTTCAGATTTCCCCTATCTGGTGAAGGAGGCTCAAGACCATGAAGCCCCCATCACTCCCTTCCTTGAAATGCCCAAAGCTGTCTCAGGACAGCTTTGTTAAGCTGTCACAGGAGCAGGACACAGGAGCCAGCCATAACCACCCTCCCTCCAGATCCCATCTTCTCAGGGCATAGGAGGCAAGGCAGGACCGGAGGCAGGTGGCAAAGCTCTGGATGATCAGTGTACCCTTGGTGCTGGACAGGCAGAAAGCAGAGGACCTGAGAGCTGGCCCTCTTAGTCTCAGTACACCTCCAGCCCTGGCATCAGCCCCTCATTTGGCCTGGAGAGCAGTGTTTCCTGCCCCTCCCCCCACCCCAAGCCAGAACTGGGTTTTCAGCAGGAGCGGGCTCCAGAGGCTTCTGTGCCTTCAGGGTTTGCTCGGCCCCTTCAGTGTCCCCTTCCTGTCCCCTGATAAAAAGCTGCTGGATACACCTGTTTATGGCCAGGGGGGCTGGGGGGCACCCAGTTTGTGTTGGGAGCACCAGTTGGGTTTCAAGTTCAACCCATCGTCCCACAGTAGCAAATAAACATAGGATGTTGTGTTAAATTTATTCTTCTATTTTATTCCATATGGCATGTGGATCTTAGTTTGCTGACCAGAGATTGAACTCTCCCCCCTTGCAGAGAAAGCATGGAGTCTTAACCACTGGACTGCCAGGGAAGTCCCAGGATATTGGGTTAAATTTAAATCTCAGACCCTGAATAATTTTTAGTATATCCCTATTACCATGGACCATACTTATACTAAAAGTTACTTGTTGTTTATCCAAAAGTCAAACTGGGCATCCCGTATGTTATCTGGTGAACTGATCCAGTCAGAGGGTGGTCCCACTGGGGTCTAGTACCAGGCCAGGAGATACAGGCTTCACCTGCACCTGCATCTCATGGATCCCACCTGGCTTTTAAAGTAAGGCTATGCTCATATCTCCAGCTCTCCTGAGCCAGGAGCAGGCCCTAATTGGCTCAGCTTGGGTCACACACACACTCCAAAACCAATCACTGTGGGAGAGGCACTCTGATTGGCTAGGCTGAGGTTATATGACTAGAGTAAGGCCTGGCTGCCAGCATGGCTTCTTCCTGTTGTGAATCTCCCTGGTGGGGTCATCCTGGGCACAGACTACAGAGGAGGCTCTTTCTGCTGGGTCAGGGGCTTCTGGACCACTGAGACATTGGCCTTAGGCAGGCTTCAAGGGCGTTTTGGCCAAAGGAGAGAGGCCTTAGGATGGTGTCCCGCAGGGCTGGGGTGGTGTGGTTTCCCTGCTGATCCCACGGAAATTCTGATGGCCCGAGCAGAGGCTGCTCCGGTGCTGTCTTGTCCTTGGCATTGGGCTCGTGTCCCCTTCCTGCGGAGTTCCTCCGCAGCCGCATCCAGTGAACTCCAAGAAGGGAGCCACTGCAGGGACCTCAGGGAACCCCAGGCCTGGGGTGTTTTGCCCAGGATCAGAGGGGTCGGCTGAAGGCCCGGTAGAGAAAAATATAATTACCGTGTCAGTGCGAAGTCTCCTGACACTCCCCCTGCTCACCGCCGGCCCCTGAGTCTGTTTCTTATAAGTGAAAACAGATTTCCTGACAAGGGGCAAGATCTTAAAACTTGTTCAAAACCTCCCAAATAAAAAGGGTGGTTTTAACTTTCCCCTCTCAGCAAACCAAATTGTTGAGGAGGCCTCTGGACCATTCCATTACTGAGGGAAGGGTTGGGGAGCCTGAGGCTCCCGACTGCTGGGAACCTCAGGGCAGAAGGGCTGTGGGAGGCCTCGGGTTTAGCTCACCGCGCCGGCATCTGGAGCGGTTTTACTCAGTGGAGCCCCAGTCCCCACTCCCAGGCTCAGAAAGAGCAGACTTCCTGCTGGCCTCAGGGCCAGTCTGCCCCAGGGCTGAGAACTCAGGTCTCCAGTTGTTCTCCACATTGCTGTTTTTCAAGGTGAGGCCAGTGGAATTTGGTTCCTACCCAGCAAAGCCCTAGTTCAGCCTTCCTCTGAAAGCTTCTTCAGATTAAACCAGTTAAAGGAAGCAGCTGTGGATGCCCCTAGAAGTGCTTCTGCCAGGGGCTGGGTTTCCTGGGAGAGGAGCTCCCCTCCCTCCCGCCGGGCCCTTGACCTGAATTTCTCAGCCTGCAGCTGCTTCGTGCTCCCCGCCTGGCGCCCTGCGCACAGCTTCTGGGTTTGCTGGATGCCGTGGTTTCTGGGCCAGCCTTCTTCCCAGCCGGGCTCAAGCTCTCAGAGGGCGGGCACTTTGTGTCATCCCCTCCATGCTGCATCGTGATGCCTGGCACAGGGCCCAGCACACAGTAGGTCTTCAGCACATACTTGCTGAAATAATAGATGGATGGTTGGGTGAGCAGACAGATGGAAACAAGTTGTGTTCCTGCCAGGAGCCGATCACATCTGTGGGAGGTGAGAAAAGATGTAGGCCGTGTCCTTCTCTGATGCGCAGGATGGCGGATTCTAGGATGTTTGGGAAGGGTGGGAGGCATTGCCTCCTTCCCCGCCAGCCCTGGGTGTCACCAGGGGCCCCTGTCCTTCTCCGTTGAGGGAGACAGGACTGGTAAAGGTTTTCCCTGAACAATGGGCGTTGGCCTGGCAAGCCTAGGGTTCTGGGTCAGTTTTGCTTTTTCTCTGAAAACGGGTGCAGCTCAGGAGTCCTGCAGAGTCAGGCTGGAAACACTCATTCAAGTAAGCCCCGTTGATCCTGAGGTTGGGGTGGCTTACGATAGAGAGCGCCTCAAAGCTCAATCTAAGCAGTGGAAGGGGGTAAAGGACACTGTCAAGGGAGCTTGGCACCTAAGAAAATAAAAGCTTTTCCAAGCTTGAACCTAAGAAAAGCTTTTCCAAGCTCTGCAGTGGCATCAGGTGCCCACAGCTGTGTGGTGAGCTTATTTCAAGCCCTTCTCTGGGCTCTGAGCGGCTCACTCTCCGTCAGCAAAGTGACAGAACCATTCTTTGGCTGCTCTTTCTGCTTCTAGATGCTGGGGAGGCCCTTGTCCCCAGCCCTGGAGATTTGAGTAGGCTGAGTAGAAGTTGAAATGTGTCTGAACTTCAGAATTGATGGAAATGCCTGGAGAGCGCTGGCTCCAGGCTCTATCCCTTCAATATGGCACGGCACATAGAGGGGCAGTTTGGAGGCCAGCCTGTCCTCTTTATGCCCGAATTGGGCCCTCCCAGGTCCCTTGAGGGTGTGGAGTGGGGATGGGAGCCTCTGAGGATGTGCAGTCATGGAGCTGTGGCCTGCCCACCCCAGACGGTTCGGTTTACGGCCTTGATTCCTGTGTCTTGCAGTGGCCTCTTGCCGTGCTGACCAGGCTGGCTAGGTGTGACTGAATCTTCTGTTCCCACCAGAGCTGGTCTGGGCTCCTGGTGAGGAGGGTGAAGGGAGGGGCTCCAGCACTGTCCGTCAGGGCCCACGGCACCCCATCCAGGCCCATAGCTCCCATGGGCTGGACCCCAGCAGGCGTGGTGGAGACTCTCCCGGGGGCCTGGGCTGGTCTCAGGAGGACACAGAGCTTGACTAATGAGCCGCACTCCTGACTGGCTCAGTTCTGGGAGCTGGGGCTTGGGGAAGGGGCAGCCAATAGAGGGAAGAGGGGCGGAAGGGAAGGAGGAACATTGCCACCTCCACCCCAGGACGCTACTCAGAACACTCTCCTCTGCTCACCCCAATTCTCTTCCTCAGGTCCTCTTTGTCCTAGAGTGCTGGCCCCATCAGCTCCACACTCCTCCCATCCTCAGGGCTGGGCCAGGGGCTGCGTGGGGGCCCTAGGGCCTCAGGCTAGTGTGGAGGGAGGGAGGGAGGTGTGGCTTTGGAGACCCATCTGACATCCCCCCTGGGGCAGCAGGGGGATACATACTTGACACCTAGGTGGCCCCGTGAATATTTGTTGGGGAAGGGCAGGTAGCACCCCCAGTGTACCCAGAGGGAAGCCTCATCAATTCTCAGCCGAGCCACTGGGCAGGCCGGGGGCCCCTGAATGGAGATGCTGGGGCAGCTTCTTAGGTCCTGAGGCATCACCAGTCAGGGCAGGGCCAGGCCCCTGAGGCAGACAGGGGTGTGGAATCTGGCTCCACCGTGTCCAGCTCGGGCCTGTGCATGTCCCCACATTTGGAGCCCTTTCACTTCCAGTGGGGAGGGTGTAGAGGCGGCGGCATGCTGGGCAGTGTGAGGAGCTCAGCCTGGGGCTCTGTTGGTCAGTCCCTTCCTACCTGGGCAGTGGCGTGTGGCCCATGGAAAAGACCCTGGCCCATCTGTAGGTCCAGACATCCCTCACTACCTCCCACCAACCTCCCCCGATCTCCTCAGTGGCAAGAGTCGGGGACCCTGTTTCACAGAGGATTCTGCGGTCTCGGGCTGTGCTCCCACTGGCCACCCTCCTGGCCCACCTCTACTCATCCTTCTCTCCGGAGGCCTGAGCCACTCTGACCCTGGGGGCTTTGGGTGAGGGCTCGCCTTGATGATCCCCAGCCTGTCTGTCTGCCTGGAGCTTGTGTACCAGCAGTCCTGTTCCTGTCACCATCCTGGGTCTCAGCAGGTGGCCTGACTTTCAGAGCAGAAATGGCTTGGGGGGGTGCTGACTTGTCATGGGGAGTGCTGGGGAAGGGGAGGGGGTGGCGGCAGAGGGTGGGTGGCAGGAAGAATGGAGGTCAAGACCCCAGCTCCTCTCTGGGAGGCAAGGGAGCCCTTAGGGTCACCCTTCTTGGTGTCATCTTGGCCCACTTCCTCACCCAGGGGCCCCAGGGGTGAGTCCCTCCATGTCTGGCAGGGTTTCTTGAAGCTGCACAGACTTGGGAGGCCACTAGGAACATGACCAGCCACTGGCCTTTGGCCGGCTGAGTGCCTGGATGACCCCTGGATGGTTAGGCCGCAGAACCGAGCTCCCCTGTCCCCAGCCTGGGTCTGCTCCCCACCCAGCCCCCAGCCACCTCGCCCCAGCCGGGCAAGAACAATTAAAGCCCCTGTCCCCAATTGGTTTGTGGTATTAAAAACGAATTGCGATCAGCTGGGTTGTCATTTCTACCTGATAAAACATCACTTTTATTGATCTCACTCACCCAGTGCCATCACTTATCTTGCTTCAGCATTTCACATAATGGCTCGTTTGTCTTGATCCAAGTGCAGTCTTGCATGTTTAACCCTTGGGGCTCTGTGGCCTCTCATGTGCCTCCGCCCCCACCCTCCGTCCCTTGCCAGGCCCTGTTTTGGTGGGCAGGAGGTTCTAGAAGGCAAGAGCCGCATGGTGTTAAGGCAGGAAGAGGGAGGGGTTGGGGGAGGGGAGGAGAAAGTAGGGGTGCTGGGGACGGACCCTTGGGGGCTCACCTAGTGGTCCTCACCTGTGCTGCCGTAGTTCCCTGCCTCCCGGCTCACCCCCACCGGCCCCCGTTTCTGTGCCGATTGACAACCCTCCCAGGTTTCTGGTCTGCAGGACCCCCTCACCCTCTAGCCCAGACCTGAACTCCTGTCCCCACCCCAGTCTCTTAGAGTCTTTCTCTGGGTGCCGGTGTCTCCCCAAGGTGCTGGTTGTCTGACTGTGCGGTCGCAGAGGGAGGCGTCTCAGTCTGATTTTGGACTCCGCCTAGAGACTTCTGTGTGTCCCATCTCCAGCAGACAGTGCAGACCTGTCCTGCACTCGGGCTCTGGCCCTGGCCGCAGTCCAGCTATTGCTTCTGCCCCTCTGTACCTCCTGGTCACCAGCCAGCCATGTTCCTCACCTCCCTGTTCCCTGCCATGGTCCTGCCTGGACTCTGCCCCAGCATATAACCAATACACTTTCAAGCCCACAGGGGTCTCTGCCTGCTTCCCCCAGCCCCACCTTCCCCCACTACACTGGGCCTCTGAGCCAGAAACTGTGGTCAGCTAGCACTCCCCTGCTCAGACCCCTTCTGCTGCTCATCCTAGTCCCCAAGGCCTCCTCTGGACTCACCCTCTAGTCTCCCTCCTGCAGCCCTTGGAAGTGGGCTTCCCTCCTGAGCAGCTGGAAACCTGCGCCTGCACAGAGTGGGGGCTGCTGACTCATGAACTCGGTGAATCTAAGGGCCAGGTTGCCTGCCTTCAGGCATGGCTGAGCCCGGGGAGCTCGGGCTGATTGTCCCAACTTCTTGTGGCCCCAGGCCTCCTGCTCAGGAGCCCCGTTCTCATCGGATTCCTTGATGGGCTTGGACTGGCCCTAGGGAAGAACTTGTCAGGCCTCACCTGTCACACCTGGCTGGTCACACGGCCTTGGGCCTTCTGCACCCCAGGGAGGGGTCTGCTTTCTCTGAATGAATCATCCCGCGGAGGAAATGAGAAAGGGGAACAGGGCATGGTCAGGGCTGGCCTGGGGTAGCCCCAGAGTGGATGGGCTGGCAGCGTGTGTGTGCACCTGTGCGAATGGCCCACAGCTCCTGACACCCCTGGGGGTGGGGGTCACAGCGCCACTACCACCCTTCTATGCCCTGACCTGAGCTCCCCTCATCAGGGTCCCAATCTCAGCTGAAGGGGTCCTCAGCTTAGAAGGTCTTAGAGGTGGAGGGAAAACAGCGCCCCCTAGGTAGGGTTCCTGGGGGGCCCTCAGGGCTGCAGCCTCACTGAGCTGAGCTCTCTGGAGGGAGGGCGCACATTGAGATGTACCCTTGCCCAACATCCCCCAGGCCCTGATGGGGGCCAACCATCCATTGAACAATCAGGACTGCTGTTTGAGTGTAACTCATGCATAGCTGAAAGTATTTGTCAAATGAGTAAATTCATGTCTTCCGTGAGGAGAGTGCTGTCCGGTCTGCCCAGACCCCTCCCCTCCACTTTGGGGACCACCTTTTCCCCCATGCCTGTACCTTTCCCTCCTCCCTTCCAGAGGCACCCGGCCTGGCCACATGTTCAGGCTGGACATCTGACCCATCTTGGGAGAGATCTATCAAGAGAGGGACCCTTGTCCTGGGTGGGGGGGTCTCAAAGCCAAGGCCACTCCAAAGCCATCTTGGCTGCATGTGCCTCTCAAAGGCCCAGCCCCCGCAATTCTGGCTCTGCTAGGCTGCTGCAGGGTAGGCCTCGCCGTTGCCCCAGTCCCTTGTCTGATGAGACCCCAGCCTCTGGGGCCTCCAGGGAGTCCCCTTGGAACACACAAATTGGATGCTGGGATGCAGTTAGGATTCTGGACCACTGAAAACCTGTACAATAGTTTATATATTTATTCTTAAGCAAGTTATCAATAAAAAATTTAATACTAAAATGCCTTTACATAGAGTTTGCTGTTCATAAAACCTTTGCATTTTTTTGTTTGTTTGTTTTTAGTGTTTACATTGAAAAAAAAATCAACCATCCTCTTAGTTTACACATTTACATGAGTCGTGCTTTTGCCAGGTTTAACCACGGTGGGGGGCCGCGCTGTCCGCACACACACGGACAGAGGGGATGAGAAGAGAAAAGCAAAGGACAGAAGTTCACAGACGAGGGAGAATAACCAACAGGAGGGCAGGAGGGCCAAGAAAAGGCTGCCTGTTTTGTTCGTTCCTGCCTTGCAGACTGGGGTTGGAAGTAGCCTCAGGTTCTAGTGTCCATGGCTGGGCCTTCCCCACATGCGCCTTGGCAACTGGCCGTGTCCTCTCCACGGCATCTTTCCACTTCCCCAGCCGCCAGCAGGACCTTGGCCGCCGTCTCCAGGACGACCACCAGGAATGAAATATTGCACTCGAGCCGAGACAAAGGGGAGAGCTGGGGTGGGAGAGGAAAGCTGGGGTGCAGGGGAACCCCTCCCTGTCCCTGTACTTTCCTTGGAGCCGCCAGGAGCGGGGGAGGGGCCCTCCGGGTGGGCGGGGTGATTTCCTGGTTGGAAAGAAAAGCGGGCCCAGGCACCCGCCGACTCATTTCCCAGGTACCTGGTGTGGGTCTGTGGGTCACACAAGAGCCCATGCTAAGGAGCAGTGGCTGACGTGGGGGGCATTCCTGGGGCTCTCAGGGAGGCCAGGGGACCCTTAGTGTGACATGGGAGCATGGAGCCCTCAGTGCGGTTTTTAGGGGGGAGGGAAGGGCTGTTGGGTCACGGGCCTGGCTTGCCCTGCCTGTCCCCCTTGGCCTCAGAAAAAGTGAAGGGGTGACATATTCTCCGGGGTTACTAGGGTGGTGCTGAGGGTCTGGGACACGCATGCGGCACAACAGTAATTATGGTGCTGGGCAGAGCAGCGCTCCTTATACCCGAGGCTGGGGTGTGGGCAGGAGGAACCCTGCTCTGGGCCCCAAGCACTAGCCTGCCAGGTCATCGGCCCTGCCAAGCGGCTGCAGAAAAGGCCTGCAAAACTCCATGTGAGTTGGGGAGGGCCAGTTCCTTTCCTGCTGAGTGGAGGCTAGGCAAGATGGTCATTGAAACGGAAATCGGAAATAACTTGGAATATTCAGGAAATCAAATCAAAACATCATCCTTTCATATTGATAGTTTAAAACATTTGTTCATTTTTGCTTTGTTTTAAACAGAGGTAAGATACATATGGCTGCAGTCACACTCTTGGGCTGGGGAGCCTGCTTCTGGCATCCCTTCTACCCCCCAAGGGACCTTCATCATCGACCTCCCCCAATACTTTTTTATCCAGGAGATGAATTAAAAGGAAATAAACTCGAGTGTGACTTCCATCTTAGACAGTCCCCCCAAGAGGTCAGCAGGTATAATCTAGGGTTCTGTCTGATCCCTCCTGTGGCCTCTGGCCCCTCGGACCATGCCCCAGCTGCCTCTGTTGTCACAGACGCCCCAGTTGGAACTCAGCTAGGCTGAGGAAAACAGTGCATTTTCAAAGAAAACCCCCCAGAACAAAATCTCTACACACACACATACACAGACACACACACACTCACCCACACACACCCTTGTCACGCGTGTGGGGAAAAAAAAAAATCCTTTTCCACTTTTTTTCCATAAAACTTCCCCGCAAGGAATACAATATTTACATAGAGAAATAAATAGACAACACACCTGATTTCTGCTTTCCCTGGTGGGAGACAGTCGGAGGTACTAGGGAAAATATGGCTTGGATTCTAATCTCTCGTGAACTGCCGATGCGGGAAAACAGAGAGGGCTGGCGGATCCCAGTTGGGGGCACAGCTGACCCTCCGCAGCAGACGGATGGGACTGGGTTCCAACGCCTAAAACTCTCTCGCTTTCCAGGGAAAATAATAATAATAATAATAATAATAAAAAGCCTGGATCTTGCCTTGGTGGGTTTGCATATTTGCTCAGACTTGCCCCTCCGAGGTGTGGGCCAGCCTCCTACTCAGAGGCGTGGGGCTGCATCCTCACGTGCCTGTGGCTTGCACGCCGGGCACCGCTGGGCGGGTGGGTCACCTGCGGCCGTCCGCGCAGAGTCAGCACAGAATGGGCACGCCGTCGGCCGTCACCAGGCGCCCCGTGGTGGGGTCGTAGGTGCCCGCCAGGTAGTAGAGGTCCCGTCGGTCCTGGTACTTGCGGCTCCGCGTCATCTGCTCGTACTGCTCGCGCCCTACGACCTGGCACTTGTGGGAGATGGTCTGCACGTCGTTCTCGTCCTCGTGGCAGGACTGGTACAGCGCGTTCTGCCGGGGAGCGGGGTGAGGAGCGCCTGGGGTCAGGTCTGGCATGGGACAGCACACCCCACCCGACCCCGGGACCCTCAGCTCTGGATAAGATTTTAACCGTGTGGCGGGGGAGCCGGCACCTAGAGCCCCGGCGGGTGGGCAGAGTGCAAGAAACACTTGTTTCTGCACCATCTGCAAACACGGTTCTCAGGGAAGACAGGAGTGTGTGCTGGGGGTGTTTAGGGTCTCAGATCGATTTGGGCAGGCAGGGACCAGAGGGTCTGCTGTAGGGGGGCGCTGCTGAGGGCGGGACCTGCTTGGTGCTACATGCTGCCATGGGTCACTGCCCCCACGAGGTGAAACTGTCACCCACTCCACTAGGAGTCATAGAAGCGGTCACAGAGGGATCCAGGTGGCCTGGCTCAGGGCCTGAGCCCTCAGCCATGTTACTCCCTGTGGGGACCATGTGACCCTTAGGAAGAGGCACCTTGAGGTGTGGGTACAGGGAGGTGGCATGTTCATAGGTGATCATTCCCCTTCTTCCGACTGCTGGTGCTAGTTGCTAAGATACCTCTTCCCAGACCCCCACTCTGAGCCTGCCCAGACCCCCGGGACCCCTGCCCTCCACCAGGCGGCCCCACCTTCCCGTCGCTCTGCCGCTTCCCCAGTTTGGTCTCCTCCGGATGGTAGAACCACTTGACCTTCACCACCATGTTGCTGCCCCACGACTCCCACATGCTCTCGATGCGGCCGATGTAGGGCAGGTTGGGCCGCCCGGCTGACAGGAAGACCGCACAGTCCCCGATGCGAAGCGTCTCCTTGCCCCGGACGATGGCCTTGTAGAACAGCTTCCTGGCCTTCCCCTTCATGCCACGCCTCTGCAGGAGACAGCCAGGGGCACAGGGTGGGCAGGGGGCACAGGCCGGAATGACAGAGAGCGACAGTATGCAGGAGAGACAAATGGCAAGTCTTGAGGGCACTTGCGTGGGCCAGGCCCACCTACCTGCGTGGGGTTCCCCGACCACTTCCAGAGCTGCCGGGCGGGCAGGAAGGCTGAGATCTTTGGCCGGTTTTCCACGGAGGGCAGCCGCTGCCTCCGGGACAGCTCTTTGGCTTTGGAGAAGCTCAGGGCCTCCTTGCGCTTGAGCCGGGATCTGCTGCTGCTGGGGCCCGTGCCCGCGCCCCCAGCGGCCACGGCAGCCCTGGACAGGAAGCAGCGCTGGGCGTGCGGGTGTGGGCCGCCCCCCTTGGAGCGCAGGGCCTCAGGCTGGGCCAGGAGCGCGGGCACTGGGTGGGTGAGGCATGTCTGCAGCAGCAGGGCAGGGTCCTCCTCGTCCGAGCTGTAGGAAGAGCCCTCGTCGTCCGAGGAGCAGAGGCTGGAGGTGGACAGGGAGCCCGAGGAGGAGGAGGTGGATGAACCCGAGGACGAGGAGGACACGGACAGGCGGGCGAGGAAGCGGGAGGGCACGCCGGGTGCCAGGCCAGGCCCGTCCTCCTCCTCGTCTGAGTAGGAGCTGTGGCAGTCACTGTCGCAGGGCAGCGGGTACTCGGCCTGGCCGGCGAACTTGCGCAGCGCCAGCCCCATGGGCAGCGGGTGGACGGGCGCCCGTCCCTTCCTGTCCTTGCCCACGAGGGCTGGGTGCCCGTAGCTGGGGCTGGGCAGGGGCCTCCCTGGCCTGGGCCCCGAGTCCTTGTCGCCAGCGTGTAGCGCCTTGCAGTTCTTGCTCTTGGGGGAGGTCACGCCCTCGTGGTCCAGCTTGACCAGGAACTCACCACCTGTCCGCCGCCGCCCACCCTTCTCAACCTCGGCCTTCTTGGCCCGCAGCAGCTTGTGGGCCCCCCCGGGCAGGCCAGGCCCGGCCCCGCCGACAAAGGGCGCGTAGGAGCTGGCCAGGCTGCTGAAGGAGTCAGCGCGGAAGCCGTTGCCGAACACGGGTGGCGCCACGCTGTGCACGGGGAACAGGGCCTCGCGGGCCCGCAGCTTCTTGGCGCTGCCGTTGAGCTGGAAGAGGTTCTGCAGCACGCCTGGCCCCTTGCTGCCTGCCGCGGCCACCGCCTTCCGCTTGGTCTGCGCCACCGCCGACCAGCTCAGCAGCGGGCTGCCCCGGCGGCCCAAGAAGTGGTCTGAGGCCCCCGCGGGGGGCTTGGCACCAGAGGTCAGGAGCTCTGTTTTGCCTGGGGAGAGGCCAGGTAGAGTCAGAGAAACCACCCTCCCACCCTTCCTTCCCCCCGACTCCTGAGGGAGTTCCCCACCCGAGGTCCTGTGAGTACCAGCTTTGTCTTTGCCTGTGGATTTCTTCCCGGAGGTCTTTGAGGCTTCGGACCCGTCATGAGCCTTAGGAGACAGGCTGGGAGCGGTGGCCTCACTGGGCGGGGGCGCCTCACAGGAAGATTTCTTGGTCCTCCGGCAGCTGCTGGACACCAGCAGCGCTGGCGAAGGCTCGGTGCCTGCAGGGTGGACCAGTGGCCTCAGTGCTGTGCTGCCGGGGTGACCTCTTCCCCATGAGCCTCCTCTTGGGAGACCAGGGAGCTAATGTCTGGACCCAGGAGAAGCCCACCCGAACTCCAGCCATATGGGCTGATCCAGGAAGGAAGGACGCCACCCTGGAGGGCCCTGGGGCTCACACTGGATCTTGAAGTCTGGAGGCAGTAGCCTGATGTTGGAGACAGCAATGTGGCCAGTGTCCCCGTCGTCGAACTCCACCACCACGGAGTCCAGGTCCTCTTCCTCATCACTGGAGGTGCCTGGAGATAGGGCCCACCTGAGCACACCGCCCTCCGCGCCGGGCCCAAGAAGCTCTCCCCAGTGGCCGGGTGGCCAGGACAGGAGAATGATGGGCTGGGCTCTGGAGCGCCTGACAAATGATGCTGGGACATTCTGCTCCCTGATCACATTTGACCTTGGAGCTGCCGTGGCAGCTGGGAGCAACCCACCTCCCCTCCACCTCCTGAAGTGCCGCCAGAGAGGCAATATTACCGCCATCCATCACCAGCATCCCAGGGCACACACGTAGGGTGTGTGGACAGGCTCACAAATGCAGACACATGCCTGGCTGAGGCCTACCAGACAATTTGCCCACCCACCTGTCTGACCCCAGGATCCCCACATCTTGTGCCGGGGAGCGGGGAGCAGAAGAATTCACCCAGGAGAGCTGGTGCCCAAGTGACCAGTTCAGAACCCTCAGGTCCGGGGCTCTGGGGCCCCTCTCTGCTAGGCCTTCTGGTCAGCCAGTGGCTCTACCCGGCCCCACCCAGGCAGCCAGCCCCTCGACTTTTCCTGTTGACCAAGGAGCTGAGGTTATCGTCTGCCCTATCTGATCTGCTCTGACCTGGGAAGCAGGGCTGGTAGGAAGCCTTCCTTGAGAGACAGGGTCCCCTCCCTGGCACCCTAAGAGTCTTGGAGGGGCCTCCGGTCTGTAGCTTTGCCTGAGGGAAAGAGCTGATGGGCCTCGCTGGGGTCCCCGGGTGGCGCTCACCTCGTACCACGTTGCCTGGGTACAGGCAGCGGGACTTCTGGCTCCAGTAGGCACAGACCCTTGTGCCAGGTGGGAGGTACCGGCTGGACTGCGGTCGGACATCCAGAACCTGCGGGAACAGTAGTTCGGCAGCCGTGAGCGGGCAGGGCTGGCCGAGGGGTGCCCAGGAGGGGCTGGGTGCCATCAGGCCCACCTCCCTGGGGTGGTGAGCCGAGCAGAGGCTGTCCCCTCACCGCCTCCTGCAGCAGCTGCTCCAGCGAGTAGATCCTTTGCCGGTTGCCTCTTTCGCCCTCGATGACAATGCTGTAGCTGAGTGGGGAACGGGGCATGGCAACGGGAGCATGAGATAGGCCTCAGACCCCCCACCCCCACCCACAGCCCTCCCTGCATACACGCCGGGGCCTCACATGTCGGGGGGCTGCAGGGTCCTGACGCTGCCCGCGTACAGCAGACTGTCCTCCTTGGGGATGAGCACAGGCAGCCCGTCCTGCAGGTCCTCCTTGTGAATGGTGCATGAGCGTGCTGGGGAGACCAGGGCGTCAGTGCCCAGCCCCCTGCCTGCCCACCACTGCCCCTCCCCGATGCTCCAACCCCCTTCTTGGCCACTCACCCAGGGCGGCGCTCTGCTCTGCGCTCAGAGGGCCACTGGCATCCTCCTCCTCCTCCTCATCCTCCGAGAGGCAGCTGCTGTCCTCAAACTCAAAGTCGTCCTCTACCGCAAAGCTCTCCAGCAGCCGACTGACCGCCCGGCCCTTGCCCTGGGGGCCAGAGGGGTCAGCTCCCTTGGGACAGGTGGGGGCAGGTGGTCAGGGCCGGCCGGTTCCCTGGGGTTGGGGCAGGGATGCTACCTGTTTGCCAACGGCCTTGGTTTTCACCTTGCCCGCTTTCCGGCCCCTCCCCAGGATGGCCTTGGCGTTGCGGGGCGACAGGGCGATGGACAGGGCCCCATTCTTCCGCTGTCAGAGGAGAGGGGTGAGGTGAGGGTGGCACAAACCTCCTTGCCCCTGGTGTGCCCGTCAAGTGACTCAGACAGACCCTGAGTATGAATCCCAGGGTGTGACTTGGTGTAGCAAGTAGAGAAGAGTGGGGTAAGGGTCCCCAAAGGCTTTCCGCATCCAGTACCCCCCCTGCCGAGCCCAGGACCCCGGGGCGCCCGCCGGCCCTCACCCGCAGCCCCGGCTGGAGCACCGTGCTCTTGCGTGTGGCTCTCTTGAGGCGCTCGCTGGCCAGCCTGCTGCCCTCCTCGTGGCAGGCGAAGGCCCGGGCGGGGCCGCAGAGGGCGTCCCTGCTGGGTGCGGCCCCCGGCTCTGCCCGCAGACCGCCCTTGGCCTTGCCCTTGGCCTTCTTCTTGCCGGGCCCCCCTGGGGGCCTGCGCCCCGGGGCCCGCTCCAGCTTGCTGCCCACCTTGGTCTTCACCGTCCTCCGCTTGACCTTGACCTCACTCTCGGGGCTGGACAGGCGGCAGGCCCCTGGGGAGGGAGGGAGGGAGGGCGGGCGTCACAGGAGCCCAGCTGCCTCCCGGGGCCCCTCCTGGCCCGGCCTGCCCCAGCCCAGCCCCCTCTGGGTACCTAGCAAGCTCTGCCTCTCCTTCTTCTTCTTGGCCTTCTGGTTGGCCTCCATCTTGACCACGGAGGAGGGCGAGGGCCCCAGCACGGCCATGCGGGTCCCAGCATGTAGCACCAGCCCGGGCTCCTTGGGGGGTTCTTCTGTCTCCAGCAGACCGTCACAGTTTTCACTGTCTGAGCCGCTGTCTGTGGAGAGGTGGATGGTCCAGGTAACTTGGCATCAGAGCAGCGCCATTTTGGGGTGTGGCTAGGGGAGTGGATGGTTCATGTGTGCGGATGTGTCCGGGGCCGAGCAGAGCCCGTCACTGTCGTATGAGGGCTGCTCTGAGGGCAGACACCTGGGCCAGGTGTCCGGGTGAGGGTGTTTAGACCAGAAGGAGAAGGGGTGGCCTCTCTGACCTGCTTCTCTCTGTCTCAATCTCCCTTCCTTATGTGCTGGACAGTGGGGCCCCCACCTTGCAGGGCTGAGGGTCCCCATCCCCGGGGGCAGCCCTTTTCCCTCACTCATCCTCCTGCCAGATGCCCTCTGTCTTCCTGCTTCCTCTTCCTTCCCTTTGTTCTTTCCCAGGCGGGACCTGGAGGAGGGGGCAGGGGCTGGCAGAGAGGAAGAATCTATTTTTCCAGGCCCCTGTCTCTGGACATGTGTGTCTGCTGGGGGCCAGATAACCTCTCCAGGTCACTCGGCCGGACACAGCAGGAAGGCCGGCTGGAGCAGGCAGAAGGGTTATTTTTAACCCCTCTTTCCAGGATGCATCCAGCTGTCTGCTTCCTCCCTGTGGCCCCCTGTGTGGGGGTGGGACACGGAGAATCCATCCTAGGCCATCAAGAGGGCCTCCCTGGGTCCAGCACACTCCAAGAGCCCCTGACCACCCCCTCCCCCAGCCCCTAATGAGCGTGGAGGCCCTGGTTGTGATGCTCGGACCAACAACTTGCCTGCTTCACGTGTTGCGGCCACTGCCGGCTGGGCTGGGAACTTAGGTGCCTCCCTGCCACCGATGCTGCCATCGGGCTGTGGGTGCCGGGCCGCCCCAGACGCCTTGGCATTCTTGGCTCGTGACAGCTTCTTCCGGATACGACCCCCTGGGGTGGCCTCCTTTCGCCGGAAGGGGCTGAGGCCAGTGGGCAGCCCCTTGCTCTTGACCTTCGGCTTCAGCTGGGCCACCTTATGGGCCACAGCAGATGCCAGGTCGCCCTGACTGCTGCTCTTCTTGCACCGAACCTTCTCCTGTGAACAGGCAGGTGGAGGCTGCAGTTACTGGTGCACCAACCCTTAACCACGGCCCTGCAACCTCCGGCCTCCCTTCTACCACTGGTAGGTAGGCTTGGGAGGTGGCAGGTCACTGGCCTTGCCCTCCAAAATGACTGAGAGGGCTCTGGCCCCCCGGGCACAGGGCCTGCCCAGTGGAGCCTAAACTAGTGCCTGTCTGTCCCCACATTTCACAGCCTTCCCAGGCGCCCAACCCACTCAGGTTTGGGGAGGGAGGCCAAGGACCCAAACGTCTGTCCTGTCCTGGAGAGAGGGACCAGCTTCCTACTAGGGGAGGTACAGGCAAAGTGACAACAGACTCAGACCCACCTCTCGCCTGTCCCTCCCAGGACCCTAGAATAGGGGTGGGGCAGGATGTACCCACCGCATTGAGAAGGAATGGGGGGCCTGGCACCCGGGGGGAGCCTGTCCCAAGGGAGGAATAGCTGTCCTTGGCCCACCCACTACACCAGGTATGCACCAGGTATGAATCGTCCACTTGTGACCAGGGCAGTGCGTCCTGTGACCCACGACACCTATGTGCTCCTTTCCGCACGCTGCAGTGAGCAGAGGAGGGGGGTGTCATGGAGCACAACCAGCTACTCTCATACCTTCAGGGGCCCGCCTCTGTGTGAGGCATACGAAGCTCTCTGGGCCTCATCTGCTCATCTGAGCAAGGGGACCCCAGCTGGGTGGTGGTGCGGGGCAGGGCGGGGCGGCAGTGTTCAGCCTGGGGCTGGTCTTCCGCCTACTCCCTGTCCTGTCTGTCTGACATCTTGCACCCGGCCCAAGGGGAAGGCTGCAGCGGGGACTCACCGCAGATGCAGGCTGCAGGCCCACGTAGGCACCCTTCTCCAGGCGGCCTCGCTTCTTCGAAGGCTCATCATCGCCGCCCCGCAGCTCAGCACATAGCAGGCTCAGGCTAGACCGCACAGCCCTGGGAGCACGGGGGGGTGGAGGTCACACTGGGGCACCCAGGGCTTGTGCCCATGACAGGCCCTGCGGGGGCAGCCGGGGCGCCACGTGGGGGGGAGCGTGCAGTGCAGCTCTAAGTCTGTAGACCCACTTCTCCCTGTGAGGGCCCTGCCTCCTTCCTGGCCAAGGCTGTGTCCCTGGGCCAGGCTCCTCCAAGCACCCAGAACTGCTGGGGGGGGCATTGGCGAGCCAAGCCAGTGCTGAGGCCCTGGGGCACCTGCTACCCAGCCGACCCCCTCTGCCCACTGCTCAGGGGCCACGGCCCTGCAGCCGGCTGGGCCACTGTGTGACCTGGGCTGTGGCCTCCTGGGCTGTAGCCTCAGTCTTTCTACCTGGAAAGTGGGGGTGCTTTTCATTGTGTCTCTCTGTAAGGTGCGGGTGGGATCATGCCGGTCCCAGGCCTGGCCCTTATTGAGTCCAAAGGCCAGCAGCTACCGCAATTAGGAAAAAAGAGGGAGTGAGGAGAGTCTGCTGAGAATGGGGTCCACTTGAAGCATCTCTGCCACGGTCAGGAAAAGGATGGGGGGGCAGCGGCCAGAGAAACTCGTGCCCAGGCTCTGCCTCCTAGCCCCCTGGGACCCCCACTGCTGGGCTCAGACCCCTCAGAACTTCGTCCCCTGCCTTCAATTCCTGGTCTCAAAGGAGGGACTCTGAATTCCCTCTAGCCCAGCTCCCGGGCCCTGGGAGCTGCTGACTCTGAGCCTGGTTCCGTGTCCCACAGGTGTGAGACTATGGGCTCCGCTCTGTCCTTGGGCAAGCAGGGGCTGGGGGCTGGGCCTCTCACCTGCCCTCTCCCTCACCGACATAGCATTAATGAAAATGAGTCCCAGGTGGAGGCTGAGGGCCCTGACCCGGCCCTGGCCTTCTGTGGCCAGAAGTCAACTTTTACCTTCCTGCCCAGAGAGGCCAGCCAGGAAGCCGGCCCGCAGCCACGCGTGGCCCCGGGGCGTTGGCCCTCCCACTTCCTGCCTGAGCCCAACAGTTGCCAGCTACTGCAGGGTAGGGGCCCAGAAGAGGGATGGAAAGTGGAGAGAAGCCTGAGATGGGGAGAGGTGGGAGGGAACCCCAGTCCTTAGGAAGGGAGGGCCCTGGCTTTGGTTTCCTTCCCCTGCCAACCAGGGCCTGCTTTCTCAGGTCAGTGGGGAAAGTGGCCAGATGCAAGCACCAGGACCTGGCTTCCAGACTCAGACTGGCTCTTGGTGCCAGGTGGGTCTGAGACAAGTGTGGGGCAGCCTTGACAAGAGCATCCCTGACAAGGCCCCCTGCCAGGCCCTGGCCTTAGCCAGCAGCCTCCCAGTTCTGTCTAGTCCTCAAAGGGAGCCCCCTGGAGCCCCCTCGGGGTGACACCTGGGCAGGGTGGAGGGACAGCCCCGGGAGGCTCCCCCCAGCCATATGGTGCGTCCCCTCCCCCGCCCGCAGCCGAGGAGAATTCCCCTCCCTGTAACCTTCTCTGCATTTGCTAATGTTTTGTGACATAAAGCCCTGAGATTAATTTTTTGCCTCTGTCTTAATTGAAGGAACCATTTAGTGCCGATTTAACTATTATTACCAAATCATCAGGATTGATGCAGTGCGCACACGCCGCGCCAATCGTGTTTGGAGGAACTCGAGGATTTATGCAAATGGGCCTGCCGGGAGAGGCAATTTGTAGCCGAGAAGGACAATTATACCAGGCCCGGGAGTGCGCCAACGACTGCGCCGGGCGGGTAATGGATAATAACCGCGTGCCGGCAGCCGTGCGCAGCACCGCAGCGTGACCAACGACTCTATACGGTGCAGATAAAGAGGCTTTTACGCAACGCCGCCTCACACTCGTGGGACTGGGCGGGGGCTGGGGCCGGGCAGGGGGTATGCCACCGCCCTGGCCACAGCCAGGTGCGTGGGGCTGGAGTGGCCACGTGCCAGGCCCAGGGGGTGGGGCTTGTCTGCCCTGAGCTCAGGTCCAGGACACCGCCACGCTCACCACCACGTCTGGCCTGGGGTTCTGGGTCTTCAGGAGAAACTCTGAGGGGGGCTCTTGTGGCCCTGGGAGCCAAAGAGGAGCCCAGTCCCACTGGTCAGGCCTTAAGGGCACCTGGGCCAGCCCAGCCTCATCAAGTAACCTCAGCCCTAGGCATCCCACGGGACCCCTGCACCCAGGACTCACTTGACTTTCTTGCTGTCGCTGGGGCGCAGGGCAGGCAGCAAACTGGAGTATTTGCGCTTCCGTGGCCGGCCAGGCCCTCGCCTGGCAGGGCTCCTTGAGCTCTCGTCTCTCCTGGGGACCGCAGGAAGGGTGGTCAGAGATTGATGCCCTTCCTGGCTCCCTGGCAAGTGTCCAGCAGAGGTCACTGCCCTTGGGGGATATGGTGGGAGCCAGCTGTCCCAAGACTAGGCCTGGGGAGCCTGGCCACCCCGTGGAGGGCATGGCTGAGCCAGAGTCCCACCATCCCCACTTCCCAGCTCTAGCCGTCCTGTACACACCAGTCAGGTGAGCTGCTACCACTGCTATGACAAACTTGGGGTTCCCTCTGTGCCCCAGAGCCCAACCCTGCCCTGGCCCCCTCTCTGACAGCACTACCCTCACCCTTTGCCCCATCACCCAAGGACCAGCCTCTGTCCTGCACTAGCCTCTGTTGCGTACTTCTTCCACCCCACACCGTACCTCACCTTGGTTTCTCTGCTGGGTGACTGCCTCATGGTTCCACTGCCTCTGGGGAATCTTCCCTGGCCGCCTCCCCCTTCCAGTCCCCACTCACCCCAACACACATAGGTTGACCCCTGGCCGCAAGGCGATGGCCCTGGGCTGGGCCGTGCCCGCCTCTGCCCTGAACTGGGGGCGTCTGCACAAGCCACACTCCCGCCCTCCCCGCCCCACTGCCAGCCTGGGCCATACTCATGGTCGTGCCTGCGCTGCAGCCGGGCCAGCTCCCGCTGCTTCTCCTTGTAGCGCCTCTGCAGCTCCGCCAGCTGCACGCGCATCTCCACCTCCTGCGTGTCTAGCCGATCGATGGCAGCCTTCAGCGGGCACACCTAATGGGCAGGGGCACAGAGGCCTGTGAGCCCAGCTACATGACCGCGATGGGGTGGGCAGGTGGCCAGCCTCGGCACTCGAGGCCCCGCCCACTGTCATGGCAGTGGGCAATGGGGGCAACCAGGGCCCCCCCACCACTCACAGGCTTGGTCTTGGGGGTCCAGGTGTCCTTGCGCCGCAGGATCTGCATGCGGGGGGTGAGCGTGGGAGCCCTGCAGGGGTCAGCGGTAGGGGGCTGGGCCAAGGAGGCGGGGCTGTCCAGGTTAGCAGCTTCGACCAGGGACCAGGCTGAGGCCAGGGTGGCCAGGCGCTGCAGGTTGAAGGCCAGCACATCCTCCTCCTCTGCAAGGCACGAGAGGATCAGGGTGATGACAGCAGGCCACACACTGTCCCTCAGAGAGCCTCTTGACGTCAGCCTGCATCTCAGCCCAACCCAGACTACCCCCTTACCCCCACCCTGCAGCATGCTCCTGCCCTCCACCCTCACCCACAGGCTGCCCAGCTCCCTGAGACATTCAGACCAACGAGGGTGAGGAGGCTGGGAATGAGACAGGTCCTGGGTCAGACATCTAGCCCTCGCCTCAGCTCTGGGTGAGGGAGATGTCACCCTTGGCTACTGTGGGCCAGGCCAGCTGGAATGGCACAAGTCCACAGGACAGTGACCAGACGATTTCGTTAAGGCATGGGTCTCATTACACCTCTAACAGCAACTGCCTTGCATTTTTGCGCTCTTCCAGATTCATGAAAATGCGGAGTGTCACAGCCCTGGTGGGCGGGGAGGGACGGCCCGTTGCGGGGTCAGAGCCTGGCCAGTGGAGGGCAGTGTCCATTCATGAGACAGGCCTGGAGTGAAGACTTGGGATTGAATACAACCACGGGGAGGGGGTGGTGGCAGAGACAGGGAGTGGGGTGGGGGTGGGGGTAGGGCACACGCAGGTAGGCAGATCCTATGAGCTACAGCCGGGGAGGGACTGGCCAGGATGAGCCCTGTGGGGTCAGACAGTGTCCCTAGGGCTGGAGGTGTATAGTGGGTAGTCATGACGTCTAGAACACATAGCCAATTCTGCCCCCGAAGAAGACCTGAGAGCAACACCCCAGTGCTAATGAGCACACCTACACCCTGAACTTGGCTTCTAATATCCTCTGAGGAAAGGCATCAGCCTTCTTGGGGACATTGCCCCAAGAAAAATGGGGAAAGGTTTGGGGTAAGCTGAGAGGTTCAGGTGAGCTGGGAACACAGGAAGCTCAGAGGATGATCCAGCGGAAGGGGCCAAACCTGAGACAATTCAGTCACCAGATTAAATGGTGACAGTGACACATTATAACAGACTGAAGTAAATAAATATCCACAAGTTACACTGACATAAATAAATGAGTGAATCCAATGTTTGAAGAGGAACGAGATATCACATCATTTCAAAGACACTCCCCACTGAGTAACTACAATAGAGGAGGTGCCCGGTCACAGCCTTGATGGAGCCATCAGGGTGACCCACTCTCAGTAATGGGACAGAGCACCGGTGGACACCAGAAGTTCAACCCTCTGGATGCAGTGCTGGGTCAAGGCCAGAGGTGGGGTGCTGGGTCAAAGGTGCCCTGGGAAGACAGGGTAGGGGCTGCAGGGGCTTCCTTCTCCCACCTCAAGCTGGGGCACTGATATCTGCAAATTCCATTTCAGCTAAAAGTTCCACAGGGTCTCCCTGTCCCTTGAGGTCACTGTGACTGCAAGGTCACCTCCCTGTTCCTCACTTACTCCTCAGGCTAAGCCTGCTAAGATGGCAAAGTTTTGCAGGTGAGCTCTGGGGGAGGGGGGGCAGGAGTGGGGGGCTTAAGGAGATGGCAGGGGTTCTGGTGGTGCTGGGCTCTTCTCTGGGCTCCAAACGAGACCCTGCCGTGCTCTCTGGTTCAGGGAGCTGTAGGGGCAGACAACAACAGTCCTACCCCCTAAGCCTCCAGGTCTATACCCCCTGTCCCAGGAGGGATGTGGGGTGGGCTCTCCAGGCAGGTTGAGGCTCCACAGGTACAGAAGAGGCCCAAGACTTGGGTTTCCTCCCAACCAGCCAGGCCGGTAAAGGCTCTCGGGGCCAGGAGCAGGGGGGAGGAGGGAGTGTAGCAGATCAAAAGGGGGTCTGGGATCCAGACTCAGCTCATCATGTAAACTGGGTGGGTCACTCAGGAAAGAAGGGGCAACCATACTATGGGGCCTGGGCTTCACAAAATCCCAGGGTAGATGGGAAGTGTAGTGGACACCATGGCTCCTACTGGCCGCTCCAAGTGCAGAGTGGGGCATTCTGGGCGCCACGGGGATGGGCCCCTGCAGGCAGGCCTAAAAATCCACAGTCAGACAAGTGAATGGCCAGAGGTGTCCCAACTTCCTCCCAACCTCAAGGCTCTGTCTGGGGCCTGAGTCCCTGCCCCAGCTGGAATGGAGGTCTGTGGGCTGGGCAGCCTGCCCACTGAGCTCCCTGGACTTGAGCCCAGATGGGGGATAAGCCAGGGTCCTGGGCCAAGTCCTACCGGTGGGGGCAGTGAGGGCTCTGGACGCCCACGCCGGTGCGAGTGGAGCAAACAGCCTGGGGCCTGGTTACGGAGCTGGGGCCACGTCACCTTCCTCAACCTGGTTACCGCCTCTTTCCCACTTCTCAGGGATCCCCATCTGGCCTTTCAGCAGCTCTCCCCAGCCTGGGATGTACTTCAGGGGGAATGTACTCAAGGATGAGAGGGCGGGAGGCCCTGCTGACCCTCTGGGATCTTTTCCCTCCCTCTCCCCTCCACATCCCGGCCTGTTTCCGGGATGTTCTTCTCCCATCTTCTCCTTCTGTGAGTCCTGCCTTTGCTCCAAAAACAAGCTGATTTCCTAATTAATTTCAAGCAAAGCAGTCACTGAGCTTGTAAGGAATAGTTCCAGAGCTGAGAGGCTGCGTAGACCAGCCAATTAACTGGGACAGTGGGAAGGGGCGGGCCTGGGAGCGGCAGAAGGGGAGGGTGAAGACCTGAGGGCTCTAAGAAGGGAGAGTGGGGGGCTTGGAAGAAACAAGAGGGGAGAGTGGGGGCTTGCAGGTTCCAGAAGGGGAGGGTGGGGTGGAGACCCAGCAGTGGCAGCAGGGCCTGGCCTGGACTGGCAGCTGCAACGCCCACAATGGAACACACGTGGTCTACACGTGAGCATCCATTCAATGAATGGGCACGGGTCCAGCAGGCATTCACAGGCACCGACCGGGTGGCCACACACATGGTGCTTGGCATCGGCTCAGTGCACCCTCACGCCAGCCACACTCACAAGGTGACTTGGGCAGCAGAGCCCCCTGCCCAGGGTCACCCCACCTCACCCTTCCAGGGGTCGTGCCCGGCAAGGGCTCACTGGCTCACTCTCCTCACCAGGACAGTGGTGGCCCCTCTGGTCAGACAGCAAAGGAGTGACACAGAGGCCTTCGGAGAAATTAACAAGAACTTTCGCTTATCTCCACGCAGCACAAGGGGTGCTGGCGGCTGGCTGTGGGCTGTGAGAGGTTCATATAGTGAGAAGACGGGCAGGCCAGCTGAGAACGTTGTTGGGTTCTTTCTATAAATATCAACCAGGTACAGTGCCTGGTTGGGGGTGCTTCCCCTTTCTCCCCTAGGGTTCCAGCTGGGAGAGCCTGGGTGGAGTCCCTGGGGAGACCTAAGGACTAGAGAGGCCTAAGCGGAGGCCTGACCCTTGGGTGGGATGCAGGGAGCCGAGGGACAACTTGCCCAGCAGATCAGCTCCAGGGGCCTGGTGAGGCTTAGGGGGGGCCTCACCTCCCCAGGGCCCCTCCTCCCAGGGCCCGGGAGGCGAGGGTCACCGTGTCTTTAACTGGACCCAATGCAGGTATCAGGTTCAGGAGCTGCAGAACCCAAGGTGGTGATAGCTTGCAGAGAGAGTGCCATCTCTCCTCCCCTTTCCTGGCTGTGAGATCATCATTTAGTGACCTGGGCCCCCCACCCCCCACCTGTGGGCCTTGGCACCCTTGTGCATAAAATGGGGACAACCTTGATACACGCCCTGGCCCCCAGGGCATCGTGAGAATCCCTGAGGTCTTCCTGACACCACCATCAGAGGCACAGTCCTGGCCCTGAGGCCCTGTTCCCATGGCCCAACCTGCAGCTGGGGCTGGAGGTGATGCTGGAGGTGTGGGCGCACCTGCCTGGTTTCCTGACCCAGGGCCACACTGTGGGGACCACTGAGTGGGGCTGAAGGCTGACCCTGAGCCTGTGCCTGAGGGTCCAGCTCCCGGGGCTCTGGAGGGATGGGGCTCACCTTGCAGGGCTGGCTCAGTCCTCTGCTGCTGGATCTCCAGGTCGACCAGCTCGCTGAGCAGGGCAATTCCATGAATCCCTGAGCTATGGGGCAGGGGAGCTGTGCGGGGTGGCCCAGGGACAGCGGGGGGCAGAGGGTCCAGTGGGCCAACGCTGGGCAGGTCCCCCAGGTTGATGGTGGCTGCCACCAGAGCGTCCAGCCCGGGCAGCTCCCCGGGCAGCTGGCTGTTGTCAGGAGTCGAACCCCAGTCCTGCTCCTCTTCCTCCTCTTCTAGCTTGGCCTCCTCCAACTCGGCCACCTCCTCTGCCTCTGCTTCTGTAGGGCCTTGCTGTTTGCCCGGCTCGGCCTGATTCAGGGTGCCCAGGCTCCTCGCTGGCTGTTCCACGGCCTGGGGACCGGTCCCCAACGAGGGCCCCAGCTGTCCGTCCTCCCGCCCCTCCTCCGTGGTTCTTGCCTCTGGGGCCCCTCCTCCCTGAGTAGAATCAGCCAGGCCAGAGGCCTCAGGGCCCCCTCCCTCGAGGAGAGCCCCGCACCGCAGTTCTCGCAGCCCCTCCAGCGGGCTTGGGTCTGCTGCCTTCCCCGGGGGTCCCCGCTCGGCAGGGTGGGGGGTGGCGGCAAGGTCCTGGGTGGCCTCCCTGGTCCCTGAGGGCAGCCCAGGCTCCTCCAGTTTCTGGGGGCTGCGGAGGCAGAGCTCCCCGGGCGGGAACGTCCTGGCCAGCTCAGGCTGGGCCCCCAGGGGGGCAGTTTGCATAGTATCAGGGTCCGAGAGGTCAGATGAGTGCACGCTGCGGGGCAGGGAGAAGCCCGAGCTGGCCGCCGCAGGGCACGTGTATCCGGGAGGCAGGTCTGCAAGACAGGAGCGCAGTCAGGAGAGCATCTGGGGACGAGGGTGGCCTCCAACATCCCAGCTCCACCTGCGGGGAGGGTCCCCAGCCAACCCTCTGCCTGTGAAACGTGCCAGGCAGGAATGGGGACACGTTGTGTTGAAACGGACAGAAGAGCATGGGGGGGCAGGAGGGGCTATTTCCCAGGCCCCTCCTTGACCAGGACAGTTGTGAGCTCCCCAGTTCATGCCGCAGCCTTGCAGGGGGGGGTATCCCTGGGGGGGTCCCTGGAGGCTACCTCTGGCATATGTGGCATGGCTAACCAGAAAAGGGGGGATTTTAAAACAAGATACTTGAATCAGGGTTTTCCCTGAACCAGAACGAGCTGGCAGCCTGTCGGAGGCATTACGCCCCATTAACTACAATAAAAAAAAAAAGAAAGCAAAAAGTCTAAAATACACGCACACACACACACACACAACAACCTCGGCTGGCTCAGCCTCCTTATTGTGGAACTGGGACGGGTTTTATGTTTGCCACATGGGCTTCCACTGTAAACTCTTAGCCTAATTCAGAGAGAATCAAATAGCTGTGGGGAGTTGGCAGGCAGTGGGCGGGAGGGCGGTTGCAGCGGCCGGGCTGGGCCTGGACCCTTCACCGCAGGCTGCTGCTCCTTGCCTCGGGCCCAAGCTGTGGCATTTTGGGCCCCCACAGTGAGAATGAGCTCCGTGTTGCCCAGCGTCATGGCTGCTGACCCGTGGTCCTGCCACCATCACTGGCAGGCCAGGCCCTTTCTCATCTTCGAGGCTCCAGCGCCGGCTGGCTGGGCCTGGCCTTCACCCTGCCCCATTGGCCAGGGGCAGGGACCCTGAGTTGCTTTCCCTATGGGTCCCTCAGAAGGACACGAGAGGGAGGAAGGGAAAGAGCAGTGGGACAGGCCACCTTGTCCCAGGCCCCATCAGGGGGACTGGGAAGGTGAGGACAGCCCTGCATGGGGCCAAGCCAGGTGGCATGGTCTGCACTCAGCTCAGCCCACCAGGCAGGTGCCAGGCCTGACTGGAGGGGCGGGCAGGCCAGGGCCAGCCCAGTGCACCCACTCTCACCTGGTTCCAACGTGTTGAGGTCGGCTCTGGGCCGCTGGCCCTCCCCACTCTTGTCTTCGGCGCTGGGCAGCTTGGAGCCTGGCCCGGGGCTGCCGGTGGGGCAGACGGATAAAGTGCACGGGGCGCCAGGATGCGGTGGTGGTGTAGGGCAACTGGCGGGGGGGGGCTTCGGGGCAGGAGAGTGGCAGCAGGGTGACAGCTTCGCAGGGCCTGCGGTGGCAGGTGAGGGGGTGCCCTTGGCCGTGGGGGTTAAGGCAACTGGCTTGTGGGTGGACTTCAAGGCCTTCTCCTGGGCGGGCTCCTCCAGCTCCAGGTGGTGGTCCTCAGGCTTCTGCTGTTGGGGTGGGGCAGAAGCTCAGCCCAGCCGGGGCCCCCAGTGCTCAGGGCATTGTGGTGCATGGCAGGGACGGGGAGAGTGGGCAGTGGGGACTCCTGGACCCGGTCAGGTTGAAGCACAGAGGGACCCAGGGGTGTCCTGGGTCCCAGCTGGGCGTGCCAGGGGGTGGGTACCTGGAGTTGGCTGGCCCGCTGCAGCTCCAGGGCCTGAGTGGCCCGCTGCTGCTGCTGCTGCTGCTGCTGCTGCTGCTGCTGCTGCTGTTGCTGCTGCTGCTGCTGCAGGGCATAGAGCTCCTGTTGCCGCAGGAACTGGGACCGGGAGTAGACGGGGAGCTGGCCGGGATGCTGCATGTGGGAGGCGGGGCCCCGGCCCCCATACATGGGGGGCCACAGCGAAGCCTGGTCCATGACATCAGCTGTGGGCAGGGCCAGAAGAGCGGTCAGCTCCGGCAAAAACAGCACGATCGGGCCGCATCCCAGCCGAGCGGCCCTCCTCCGGCCCTCATCTCTCAATTATCTGCCTCACACCTGTCTCTCAGGTCCTGGCCGGGTCCCTGCCTTGCTGCCCGTTACCCAGCGCCCAAAGGGGCTGCTCCCTTCCTCAGACCCGCTTCTGATCCCCCCACAACATGCAAATAGCCTGGCCTGAGAGGCCCTTACCAAGTGCATGGGGGGCCGTGTGAGGTGTGGGCTCAGAGGGCAGGATGACTAGTTGTGTGGGGGCGTCCTGGGAGAGAGGGAAGACGGGGGGCATGGAGCCAGGCACGGATGCAGGGAAGCCGGGGGGCAGATTCTGGTGCAGGGCAGGGTGCCCAAGGCCTGTGGAGACAGGGCACTGGGGTCAGACAGAGCAGAGCAGGAAATAGGGCCCCGGGCCGGCACTGACCACCATGCCCCGCCAAGACTCTTGTCCTGCCCCGTGCCCCTACCTGCCCTCAGAGCACTGACCGTAGGAATGTCCTCCCATCCACAAGGAGGGGCTGCGGGTGCGGGGCAGCCAGGGAGGGTGGGCAGGGTGGGGATGGGGGGCCGGGTCCCCGGCCAGCTGGCCGCTCTGCAGGGAGGATCCCCCAGCGATCATGAGATGGGGGGCCAGGTCCCCGGGACAGCCGCCTGATGGGTGGATCCGGGCGAACTCCACGAGGTCCTTGTTGTCCCTGTCCGTCATGGGGGTGGGTGAGGGCTCTGCATGGCCTCCAGCCACCCCCAGCCCAGCTCTTCCACCCCATGTGGCCCCACTGGGCACCCCCAGGGGCATGGCCCAGTCCCCAGCAAAAGGTGCAGTCTGGTTCTTACTGCAGCAGCAGTTCACGGCCGGCGAGCCCCAGGCGGTCCTCACATAGGCGGGCCCTCTCCTCTTCGGCCTCCAGGTCTAGTGGGTGGGTGGAGCGGGGCCCACCGCCAGCTGCACGGTGGGGGGATGGCAGAGGGGCGAGGGCTGGGTTGGCTGGGGAGCCACAGCTAAAGCAAGCAGGAACCCCACTTCAAGCCAGGAGACTGATGAACTAAGGGGCTCTCCTGCCCCGTGAGTCTCACAGGAAAGGTGCAGGGCAGGTCAGCTCAGCCCCGGGAAAAACTGCAGACGTGGGGAGGTGATGGGTGCAAAAGCCCGGGGTCTAGCCCTGGGAACCGTGGGTGAGTGGACTAGGGCAGGTCAGTGACACCCCCCCCCCGCCCTGCTCCGTGGAGGGTCCGTACCTTTGAAGGCGGGGGCTGCCCGGCCCTGCCGCCCTGTGTTGGCACCGTAGGCTGACTCCGACCGGCTCACCGTGTCCTTCTGCCTGGCCAAGGCCACCGCAATGCCCACTGGCGGCTGCCGCACCTCCCCATCACTGTGGGTGGCATCATGCTCCCGGCTTCGGGCACAGTCAGGCCTTTCCACCTCGCCTGAGGCCTGGCCTGCACCCTTGGAGTTCGGGAACTTCCCGTCCTGCTGGGCACAGCTGGCCTTCAGAACCCCCAGGCCCACGAAGGGCGCCTTCTGGCCAACGACCAGCGCTTGGTTGCTGTACTTGAGCAGGTTCTTCATGGCCGAGACCTCGTCGGGCGGGGCAGGCAGGTCCTGCGGCAGGAGGGCGGCCTGCTGCAGGGCGCCGCCAAAGGGGTCCAGATAGGCGCCCGCCTTGCGCTCCTCACCAATGGCCATGGGGGCCCCCTGGCCTGACTGGACGTTCCATGGGGGTGGGGGCGGCCCGCCATAGCCCAGAGATGCCAGCTCCAGAGACTTGCGCTTGGCCTCAGCCCCGCTGCCCCCCGGTTCTACCTCAGGGGCCACCAGGTGCTGCTGATGCCGGATGCGAGCCACCTTCTGGGCCCCGGGGGCACCCACGGGAGTCTCCTTGCTGGCAGCCTTGTCTAAAGTGCAGCAGGCCTGGGTGACCTTCCCGCCCAGTGGGTCCTGGTGACTAGGCCGGGCGCAGTCTTGCGAGGGGGCGGGCAACTCAAAGTAGCCGCTTTTGTCCAGACCCGCTTTGGGGAGCCCAGGAAAGGGGGCCTCGGGACCGGCGCTGTCCAGGTACTCCAGGCCCTTCAGTCGGGGGTTGAGGGCCGCTTCGAAGCTCCCGGACCGCCGCTCGCCCTTGCCCTCGGCCTTCAGGTGGGCATAGGAGACCCCGTAAGGCGCAGCATGGTCAGGCGCGGCGACCGCCTCCAGGTGCCGGTCCTTGCCCTCACCCACCACGGCACAGGCCTCGGCCGCCTGGAAGGGGCGGCTCTTGTCGGCCAGGTGTCCCACGGAAGGCACAAAGGTGGGCCCGCTGGCCTTCAGGTCCCGGGGGACTTTGTCCTGCAAGGGGCAGAGCCCATCCGGGCCCCCATGCAGCTGCAGGCAGGGGAAGGGGCCGGCCGCGGCCGTGCTGAGGGGAGGGGGCGGCCCCGCGGGCAGGCCGGACGGCACTGTGTAGGACACAGCATGGTGCAGCATCTGCCTCCGCTCCAGGCACTCGCTGAAGGCTGGCCCAGGCTCTGTGGGGCCCGCCGCCTCCTTGGTGCAGCGTCCAGAGGCTGGCATGCCCACACCCGGCCGCCCTAGCACAGCCCCCGCACAGCTGGCCAGTGCGGACCGGCCCAGCTCGCCGTCGAGCACCTTGGTGTTGAGAAGGCAGGAGGCCAGGTGCTTGGGGCGGCCTTCGCAGGCTCCCCGGGCCACGCTGCCCTCCTTGCAGTGAGAGTCCCCTGGCACAGGCAGCACCAGCTTGTGCCGCCCCCGGCCGACGTCCTCTTCCGCCGCCGGCCGCTCCTTGCCCTCAGCCGCCTTGCCGGCTTTCTCTTTGCCCATGAGGAAGCGGTCGAACTCCTTGGTGCCCTTCTGCAGGTGGCTGCCCTCGCCCCTGTCACGGCTGCAGGAGCCGATAGGGTGGCTGGGGGCGGCCCGGGCCACACTGGGGAAGTTGTGGTTGGCGGGCAGGAGCGTGGGCTGGGGGGGCAGGTTGCGCAGGTAGAAGTTATCTGCGTGCCGAGAGAGCTGAGGTCAACAGGAAGCCCGAGGCAGGGGCCGGAGGGCTCAGTGCCCCCAAGACACTGCTCCAGGTGCCTCCCCACATCACTGGCTGACCCTGACCCATTGGTACTTTCCAGGGAAGGTTTATAACTGTAGAAAACATATTAACATAAACATCACCTCTTTAACCATTTTTAAGTGTGCCGTTCAGTGGCTACTATGTTCTAGGTATGCAACCTTCATCCCTGTCCATTTCTGGAATTTTTCATCGTCCCAATCTGAAGCTCTCTGTCCCCATTCAATACCGACTCCCCATGCCCCAGAGGTTCTGACTTATGTTCACCCCTAAGAGATGAGCGCTGAAAAGAGCACAGCTCCCATAACCCTGCAGATCAGTGGAGGGAGGGCGGGAGCGGGTGTCACTGTGTCCTCACCGGACGCAGGGGGTGAAGTCTGGGGCCGCAGGCATCTCCCCCAACCCCACACGAGCTGGAGGAGTGCAAACTGATCAGATCTTTACAAACAGCCATCAGAACCCTAAAGGCTAAGGAGGTTGTAGGCTTATAGTTGGATGCTTTGTCGCTCAGCTGTGTCCGACTCTTTGCGACCCCATGGACTGTAGCCCACCAGGCTCCTCTGTCCATGGGATTTTCCCAGACAAGAATACTGGAGTGGGTTGCCATTTCTTTCTCCAGGGGCTTATAGTTGGGGGATGGCTCAAAGTGGACAGCATGTGCTGTGATGTGGCCACTACACAGCTCAGGACGCCAAGCCACGTGGAGAGTTATCTGAGGCAGGCCCCTGAAAGCAGGATAGTGCACTGTCGACAGCAAAATGGATGGCCTTTAGTAGCCCCTGCAAGTGCCAAGACACCCCTGCCCAGGAGGAAGTGAGGCCCCGGGCAGACATGCGTCTGAGAATGGGCCAGGAGTGAAGGACCCAGCCCACCTATCTCCTGAAAGCTCTGAGAGGCTCCCAGCCCTTCTGCATCAGAGGCTAGGGTGATCCTTTAAGGAAGGAAGAAAGGAGAACGGTCCAGAAGCCCATCCTTCTCTAGTCCACACTGGGCTCTCAATGTCTCTGCAGCTCTGGCCCACCCTGCTTGAGTGGCTGGGGGGTGTACCCCCAGCTCCCTGATGGGGTCAGCCTGGGTCCCCCCTAACCTGGGGTGCCTTGCTCTCTACCTGGGTCGCTGGCCAGCCCTACAGACACCCACTGCTCCCTAGGCTGGGGCTGGGTTACTGGGGACCTGGAGGGGCCGCCCCCCTCTACACCCAGCTGGGGTGGCGGATGGGCAGCCTGGATGGCCTGGAGCCTAGAGAGGGAACAAAAGAAACATTTGGAACTTGTAAAACTGTCCTCAGTCCTGTAAATTCCTTGTCAATTTCCTGCTAATTAAAGCAAAGGGGAAGAGGGTAGCCTGGGCTAAACCTAATTAGCTCAATTTCCAAAACCAAAGTGTTCTTGGGTGGGGCTCCGCCACAACACTGTGAAAGTCGAGGAGGCTGCCAGCGCTCCTGGAAGCCAGCGGCCCACACCCTGGAGGGGGTCCCTAGCTCTGGGTCGGATTTCTGGGGCTGGGACCACCTGCCTGCTCTTGACAAGCGCTGTCAAAACAGCAGCACACGCGGGGGCTGATGTGGGAGGTGGAGGGACTCAGGCCACAGCCTACGCAGGGCTCTCCTCTGGGCAGCAGAGCACTCGGGCTCCAACCCCGAGGAGACTGGCTCCCTGGGCATCCAGTGTCTGTCCGAACCCTGCATGGGGCCGGGGAGCACTCCTGGCCCCTCTGCAGCCAGGGTCTCATCCGCCCCGACCCAAGCTTGACCAGCCCTGGACTGGGCCAAGTGAGAGTGAGGCCTTCCACAGCCTCGACATCCAGCCTGGACAAAGATGCCAGGTGGGCTCCAGGACACAGACACCCCGATGTCACAGAGTGGAAGGCTGTGAGGAAACGGGGGGACGGTGGTGGGAGGGCAAGAGGACTGGCCACAGGCCCACCCCCAACCCCCAACCTGCCTCCTGTGGTCACCACTCTGGGGTCCCCTTCCTCCCCTGAGATCCTTCAGGATTCTCTCCTCCTTAGCTGCTGCCACTTGAAGCCTGCCAGGTACTTTGTGGGTCCCTCCCCTGCCCCCACTCAAAGCCCCGATCTTGGGGCTTCCTGGAGCTGGATCTGTCCTTATTTATCCTTCTCACCTGGGTGGCCCCTCTCCTTGAGCTGGATCAACCTCTCAACCTGCCCTTCTGGCACTGACCCCCACCATGAGTGTGCAGTCACCCCCTGGAAGGTGGCCCCCACCCCCCAGCCCCCCAGCATGAAAGCTGAACTCATCCCTCCCCTCTGAACTGCTCCTCTGCAGGTACACCCCTTCCTGCAGCCTGGGCTATAAATAGGGGTCATCTGGGGCCCCCTGACCCTCGTGCTCCATCCAGGCCCCCCATGAGATCCCATGGTCCAGTCCAAATCCAGATCACTTTGTCATCTAAACACAGTAACTAACCCCAGCCTCCTGGGCACCACCCCTGGAAGATCTTTCTAAAACGCAGATGAAGTGTCACCCCACCCAAGAAAAATCCTGGACACGGGGCACCAAGTCTCAGGCCTCCCCCTACACCTGTCTCATCTCCAGGTGGCTACATCTCTCATGGGCTCCCTGAAGGCTGGGCCTTTACACACACATGTGTGCGTGTGCATGTGGTGTGAGCACACCCTTCTTAGAGAATGCCCTCCCGACTCCACCAGCCCTATGTTCCCATCAGCAAAGCTCCAACCTCAGCATACCCTCTCCAGCGACATCTCCTGACAATGGGGTAGGAGTCCCTCCTCTGCCTGCTGGGGGCACACAATTGCCCCTGTCCCCTGCTGCTGCCTCCACCCCCTAACCCCCACCCCTGACCCCTCTGACCTTAAGCCCTGGTGTGGGTTGGGGGCTGGGCCTTCTGCTGTCTAGCTCAATGAGACAAGAGGTACAGACTTCTAGGGGGCTCCCCTACCCCCACCAGGTGGTATTCTCCCCTGAGCTGCCCCTGGGACCCCTGAGCTGCTTGGGTGGGTCGGTGGGGGGGCGGTGCCACAGGGTAAGGCCAGGTGCTGAGGGAGCTGGGTGCCACTCCTTCAGGGCCGCATTTGTTTGAGATGCTTCCACCTGGGTGATGAGAGCTCACGGAGCATGGCTGTGTTTTCAGCATGCTTGCCTGACCCCGGCATAACAACCAGCTGCTTGGCCGTGGTCCTGGGCCCCACACTTTATAAATTTCCTGGGGGCCTGAGAAGCAGGCCCATCCTCCTCCGGCCCCTGTACGTATAGTGTGGCCTGGAGAGAACGGTTCATCCAGGCTGGCCACCTTCACCTGGCACCCCAGAAGCCCCCAGCCCTGCCCTCCACCCCTCCAGGATGCACTGTGTCCCAGGCCCCATGCAATCCCTCACAGACCCACGCCAGCACTTGCCTTTTTGGGTTCCATAGAAACGATGTTGCCCATAGAGAACATTGCTGTTTCCATGGTGATCCAAGTGGCTCATGGGTAGGAAGGTGGATGCCAGACTCCCCGAAAATCTGGGGTACCCTGGAGCTAGAGAAGCAAGGAGACTGCAATAGAGGAGCTTCTGGGCCACAGGCTTGCACCCGCCCTGACCCCAGGGAGGTGAGAAGCCGGCGGGTGGCCCAGGAGTGACGCCCCGCAGAGCCCGGCGTGCAGCCCGCCGGTGGGAAATCAACCCATCAATACATCATATTAACTCTGACTCGACTAATACCATCCCTCCGGTGTGGCACAAATTGAATTGCTGATGGGCTGGGGAGAGAGGGGAGGATGGAGGAGGGAGCCTTTGATTTCTCTCCCAGCAGCACTTAGCAGTGCGGGAGCTTCGAGGCAGGCCAACAAAAGGGGCTCTGGAGAGGTGTCTGGGGAGGAGGGAGATGTGGCGGTCACACGCAGTGGACATAGAGGCCCTCGCAGCTCAGGCCGAGAGGAGAGAGGCAAGGCCGGACACCACCTTGGCCTGTACCATCCGTAGCTGCCAGGTGAGCAAGCCACTCTGGGCTCAGTGGCCCACGCCCTGGGGCTGACTTGGTTGGGTGTGGCCAGCTTCTGCCTGGCTGGAGGCCACGGGCACCGGGCTGTCCACTGGCCGGCCTCCTCAGTGCTCTGAGATTGGCACAATGAGCTGGTCCCCAGCCACGGCGGCATCGCCCCCCAGAAGAGCTTCCTGCCATTGGTCCCCAGCCCGAGACCCTCCCTGGAGCCTCCGAGTCATGTCAAGCAGGCCCCTCTCTGTCCCTTTGAGGGGCCTGGACTGTCTTCTTGGCCTGGCCCTGCCCAGCAGAGGACCACCAACTACGCCCTGGACTTCGCTCTGGTCACCTGGGACACACACCCTGCCTCCCAGAAGTGATGAAGACAGAAAGAGCGAACATTTGGCCAAGGAGGCCCCTTAGGCACTGGCACCTTGAGACCAGGCACAGCCATGGGAGGCGTGTCTGTTGGATGCCCAGAACCACCTGCAATGTGGCTCCTCACAGCTGGTCCTTCTCTACCAGGCCCAGCGGTGAGGGGGTGGGGGCGGGTGGAGGCCTGCAGCTGGGATGGCTGAGCTGGCTGGGCTGGGGTGGACAGGATGCTGTCTTGCTCCAAAATTCCTGCTTTGAGTTAATGCTCTTAACATTTTCCCCATGGAAAATGAGTCCCAGAGGAGCTGCTCTTGGGGACCCCACGGCTGTCCCAACAGTGACGGGTTGCTGGGGGCAGCTTCCCACCTGACTTCTGAGGCGCCTGGGCTGTGACAAGGGAGCAGGAATGAATCCCAGGGTCTCCCCGGGGAGCAGGGGCCACAGGGAGGAGGAGGGGCTGGCGCAGGGTCCCGAGGCTGCAGGCTCCGCTGGAGGGTGATGGGTCCCAGGGTGTGTTCAAGTTGGGTCATAGCTGTGCCTTGATACAAGGGAGCCATGAGCCCCATGCCTGGGGAGCAGGGGTACCAACATCCCTCTTTGTGCATCACGACAAAGTTACAGGCAAGTCTGAAGCAGGGAGCTAGCTCCGTGTGACCTGCTCATTTACTGTTTTCTAAATTCCTCTTAGGACAGAAGCCCTTTGCTGTTTCACTGGAACTCGTGGCAACTCATGGCAGGAGGCTCCATGGAACACACACGAGACCAATACCTTTCTAGAAGGAGAGGCTCAGAGCTGCAGGACAGACCTCCAGGCCTCAGGTCCTCAGAGGCCCTGAGGCTGGCCTGCCTGGGTGCTGAGGCTGTTGAGATGGAGGGTAGAGGCCGGCTCAATCTCTGTGGGTGCATGGGGGTGAGCCCTGGAGCTTGCTGTGAGTATGAGGGGCCCAGAAGCAGCCCCTTGGCAGGCCTGAGGCTGGGGTGGTGAGCTGTGCCAGTGTGGGTGGGGCTGCGGAACCCAGCTAAGAGGTAGGGGTGGACGAGGAGCTGTGAGAGAATGGGAACCACACAGGCATCAAACACTCTGGGATCCCCCAGGGTCAAGGCCCCCAGCCCAAAGGATACACTCTGCACCCTAATCCTGGCGGCCCCCTCGACATATCCACCACCCTGCCCCTAATGATGCAGGAGGATGGTCTCTGGATCAGGAGGTCTGAGGTCAAGCTGTGGCACCCATCCTCAAGAGATGCTCCCTGCAGAACGTTCCCGTACCAGCCCCGTTCGGAGGCTCCCCTCAAGCACGCGTGTCGCAAAAGCTCTGAGAAGTCCCTTGGGCATCTCCCCACAGAGGGGCTCACATCCCCAGGCCCGTGGGAGGATACAGGGGAGGTGCCCGCTGCCCCCCAGCCCTATGCCTCTGCAGCCCCCTAATGCCGAGGGCACGGCTGAGTCTGGGGAGCCTGGCCGCCTCGCCTGGTTTGTGAGTTGAGACACATCTGGAGCAGATGTTTCTGAGATGAAATGCAGCTCCTGGAAGACCTGACAAAAGCTGGCCGAGCCCATCGGGGGTGGGGGCAGGCCAGGGCGGGGGGTGGGGTGGGCAGAGGCCTGTGTGTGTACTAGGGGGGAGCAGTTAAAGTGCCACAGCTGTCCCCCTTTAATTGGCTGCTGTTAAATGTTTTACGGGGCCTCGTTTTGGTAAACAGAAGTCTGTAAATTCCTCCTTCCCAGACGCCCGTTACCCAGGCACAGACCCCCCTGTGACCCCTCGGGAGGTCTGGGTCTCCCGCCCACCCGCCCTCGGGGGAGCCGGCCTTCAGCTGGCCGAGTGGTGGGCTCCTTCCTGCCGTACCCTTCGGGGGGCAGTGGGAGGGTGATGACCATGCCTGTCCCTTCACTTCTGACCCTGAACTGCTGGCCAGGGATCAGGGGACAGGAATCTACGGGGGCTCCTTCCCCCATCTCCAGTCTGCATAAAGTCCCACCCTCTGGGACCCCAGAAGGGGAGTTAGGACTGGGGGAGTAAGGATGGGGAGATGGAAGAAGAAACGGAGTGGGCAAGGGTTGGAGCTGAGTGGGGTGGCCAGGGAGGGGGAGTGTGAAGAGCGGGTGGGCATCTGGGGTGGGGGGCAGAGAGGGAGGAAGGAGAGAAGTCCTCCCAGTTCAGCCACAGAAAGGATCCTTTCTTCTTCCCAACAAGACCCTACTCTCTGAATTGAAGAAGAAAATAAAAAATGATTTTTTATGAATCAGAGCAGCTGTTCTGTGACCAGAAGCCAGGGCTGCTGTAGCTGGCCTGGGAAATGCCTCAGGTCCTCAAAGGGGCTTCTGCAGAGGAGACTGTGGTGGTGGTGGGCTCTGAAGAGATCTCGGGGAGCAGAGGATGGGGGTCGGATACCCTGGAACCCAGGGCCAGAGCCCCTCAACCCTGTACTCCTTCGGGGTGGTGTGGTCCAGAACCTCCTTGTTCCTAGGCTCTCACACCCCCCCAAGGTTGGCTACTGTGATCGCCCCAGTTGACAGGTGAGCCCACACTGTGTCCTTGGGCTCCCGCTGCCCTCAGAGCCCTGAAAACCCCTGCTGAGTTCTAGGGAGAAGCCCTGGGCCTCGGCGAACAGCCCACTGAGATCCCCCCCATCCTGGTCCCACGCTCTGAGCTGCCAGGAGACTTAACCCCACCCATAATGTGAGCATTAACAGGGGACAAAAAGGTGACACCATCAGCACCTAGTGGGGTTCAGTGATGTGGAGGCAGTCTAGAGCTGGGCAGGGGCAGCACAGACCAGGTCCTTGGTCTCCTAGGACACCCAGCCCCTGCCAGTATCCCCCGGGGCCCTTGCTGGCTGCATCCGGGAAGGTCAGGGGTGTTGGTGGGGAGTGGGCTAAGGAGGAGAGGAGCCAGCGGGCAGCCCGCCCCTGGTGGGGGCTGCCCAGAGGACAAGGTCTGAAGATGGAAGGGTGAGAGGAAGGGTGGGGACACTTTACAGGGGAAATAGGTGCCATGGGGTAGGAGGCGCCTCTTGTCACCCCACCAGAGAAGGTGCCTGGGAGGACCCCAGGCTTGCTGCAAGTCTCTCAGCTGGAGAGGAAAGAGGGGTGGCCCTGGCCCCCTACATGCGCCCTCCCTGCCTGACGGGGTCAGTCCCTACCCCACCTGATGGCACCTCACCTCTCCTGGGTTTTGCTGTAGAACTTTCCCAGCAGCCCGAGGTGCCCCACCTGCCCCAGGCCAGACCCAAAGGCTGGGGAGGTGACAACACCTCCCCGCGGCCCTTGCAGGGTCCACCTCCTAGGAGAAGACCGACTCTTGTGTCTCAGAAGGCTGACTGTCTCCTGGCCAGGTCTGGGCATGTGGTGGGGTGTGGCTTGTGACCAGCCAACCAGCAGACCAGAATCCCTTGTGGGGTGGGTCAGGGGACTCCCACCGCAGGGTCCCTTAGACCCCCACCCCCAGGCCCACAGAGCTCAGTGCAGACCCTGCAGGCTTAGCAAACTACCAGTGGCCTGACACACAGGGCTCTAATCACCATCATGACACCAGGGTCCTGCCCCGCCTCCCCCTGGCTCCCTGCACACCCATGCGGGCAAGGCCTTCCACAACAGATGCCCCCCGCCCTCCATGATGCCTTGACAAAAACATGGCCACCTCCCCGGAGGCTCGAGTTGCTAGAAAGTTCTCCCCACCACTGAGTCCTGAGCTGTGGCCAGGGGCTGCCAGCAGGGTCTGACATCAAGTTCCAAAGGCAGCTCCCCACAACGTGACTGGCTGAGCCCCCAATCTATGGGGCCGAGAATCATGCTTTTATACAGCTGGCCACACTGTGGGGGCGAGGCGGGCTGGTGCTCCAGAAAACCCGAGTTGAACCATCTCAACTGCCCATCTCGTGGGTCAAGCCCACCCTCCCAGGGCTCAGCAGAGGGGAAAAGACCCTCTGGATAGAGCCCCACCAGACCACTCCACCCTCAACCTGCCAACCCTGACAGGTCCCAACTTTACTCTACCCATGACAATCCCCACGGACACCTAGGCAAACAGCCCTTGTTCCTGGAGCCCCACACACATCTATCCCTCTGAATTCTGCCACACCGACACTAACTGGGTGCTGGCTCTCTTCCTGTGACATCCTTTTCACTCAGGGTGTCAGTGGATTTCCACTGTGGTACACAAGACTACGAAACAGTAGTGACCACATTGAAAGCTGGGTTAAGGATTCTGAGGCTGTGTCCACATGCAGCTTGGAAAGTGTTGCAATCGACTAGTAATGCCTGCCCTGGGCACGGGAAGGTCATTGGCAGCATATGGGGAGGACATCTGCCACCACCCTCGCTCCAGTATCTGAAGGAGGTAACTTTGCAACAGCCTCCTTCCCATGTCCTCCCTGTTCCTTGCCAAATACTCCAGCTTCTGTCCATAAGCCCCTTCAGGCTCACACTCAGCGGTCAGAACTCTTGGGAGTCCAGGCTGAGCATCACAGTGCAGCTCCCAAGATCGACCACCCAGGACATCGTTGGGAGCAGCTGAGTGAGACCCCTTAATGGGCTGAAGGCGGCTTTGGAAGCTGGGCCTCTCAGGGAGTGCCCAGATCTCAGCCTCTTGCAGCTGAGGGCTGGCACAAGATGATTTCTGTGGCCCGTTAAAGTTGGCCCAGGCACACACACTGACCCCCAGTCGCCCCAGGTTTGGGGCCTGGCTGCCTGGTCTGTTCCCAGGCTGAGAGGAGTGGCGCAGAGCCAGGGGAAGGTGCCAGGCTCCCACGGACACCTCTGGAATAAAAGCAGCAGGCAGCTAGCCCAGGAGCCAGGTGGTCATGGACAGTCCTGGGCTCCTAGCAAGTGCTGTGCAGGGAGGAGCTGGGTTCAGGCCGTACAGAGGTGAGATGCAGACCTTAGCAGCAGCCGCTCCGGGGGAGCAGGACCTGTGGGCCAGGGAGGGCTGGGGACTAGGTCTTGCTGCAGGACTAAAACTGGGGGAGAGACAGAGTCTCAGAGCTTGGAGCTGGGAACTGGCATGATCCCCCAAACACTCACAACATCCCACACACCACCTCTGTCTGTCAGGGAGCTCGGCTGGAGAGAGCACTACACTATCCCTGACCACACCTACTATACCCTGTCTTCCTGGGTGGATGCTCCAAGACCCTCCCACCCCATCCCGTGGTATCTAAGATACACATAGAGCATAGTGCTTGGGGGGATGCTGGGGTCTTGGGGCCACAGGAACAGTGCAAGCCAGCCCCACACCCAGATGTGACACTGGGCCTCTCCCAACCCTGTCAGACCCAGTATAGCTCACACACACGCCTGGTTGCAAACAGCAGCCCAGGAAGGTCCTCAGACCCCCAGCACAGCAGTGGACAGTTGCTACAGGGGACATGCAAGGACAGAGGGGTCCCTGGAGGTTGGGACCCTGATGGGGAGGTGGGCGGAGGCAAAGTGCAGTGAAGGGCCAAGGTCACAGGGAGCCGGGGGGTGTCCTGGCCACGCAAAACCCCGAGAAAGCTCTGGAGGAGGTCAGAGGTCCAGATGGGACAGGGCTCCCTCTGGCTACGATAAAGCTGGCGGGAGAGGACCTGTCTGGCAGGGCAGCCCTGATCCCCCACGTCTGGATCTGGGGAGTTTGGTCACTTCCCCTACACTGTCCCCAGATCACAGGGGGGTCAGCTGCCCCTACTGACCCAGCCCTGCCCTCTGGCAACAGCAGGAACAGGTGGGCAAGGTGAGGAATGCTGCCTACATGTGGGGGCATCTTTACTGCGCTGGGCGGGGAGGGGAGGTGAACATCGGTGTCCTGTGCAGGCAGATTCAGAGGCCATTTTGGCCACCGAGAAAGCTGAGGTCAAGAGAAGGGGCTGGAGAGGCCAGCGTTCAGGGAAGGACAAGGTTCGGGGCAGGGATCTGCCTCAGAGACAGGCAGGCAGAGGGCTCCTCTCAACAGCGTCACCACACCGAGACGGTGACACCGGCTGGGACCTTTGTCCCCCACACAGATGTGCTCCCAGAAGCCCTGGTGAACCCTGAAGTCTTAGAGGGGACAGAGGGGACAGAAGGACAGCTGAGGGGCTCAGGGAAGCCAGGAGGGTTGGGAAATTGCAGGGAATGCCTAGTGGCTCTTGGGTGAGACCCCTGCCCCACTGGAGGTGAGCCCAGCCCTGGCAGAAGAAAGAGCCTCCAGGGCGGGTGCAACTGACAAAGAGGCCGGCCAGGCTAACGGCCAGCGCTGGCGCATGTGCCCGCTGCCTCCGGAGGCTCCCCCTCCAGGTGGCACAAGAGACCAGGAGTGGCCCAGGCTGTGGGAACCCAGCAGCCCTGTTCCTCCCCAGCTTAGCCCCCAGGAACAGAATCCCCTTTCATGGCCCCGTGGGTGGTCCCACCAGGCAGCCGGGGGTGGAGGAGGGCGGGAGGGGGCTGGCCTGCTGACAATAGAGCCAGCTGTGCTGCACCCCACCCCCACGGGGACCCACCCAGGGCAGGCCGGCTGAACACTGGCTCACCCCTTTGCCTCAGGTCAGTTCCGCCGCCCACCCTGACCCTAGGCCCCGGAAGGGAAAGTCTCGTCTCTGGCGGGACCCTTCACTTGGTTGAGCCTGGGGTGGGGGGTCTGGGGGGTGGGGTAGGGTAAAAGGCCCTGGACAGACAAGCTCTGCCCCAGGCCAGATGTTCTGGGGCGGCTCCTCCGTTCTGGGGTACTTGCCCTGCACCCCAGCTGCTCCACCAGGAAAGCAGGAAGCCCTGGCCTCGGCTCTGGAGGCTGTCCCCCAGATGGTGGGTTGGGTCCACCCACGGAGAGCCGGGGGCCCTGCCTGGAGTGGAAGGGCCCATCCGCTCTCCTGGCCCCCACTGACATCCCTCCCCCACCCCCCCACCATCCTGGCATCCTTGCTCTTAAGCTAAGAACTCCTTTCGGGGCCCAGCCCTGACTATTTCCAGGCTGGAGAAGGGTAGCAAGCTGGCTTTGCCCGACACCTGTCTCTCTGCCCATCCTGGGGACAGCGAGAGGACGAGGGTGAGGCCACACTGTGGAGCAGCCCGCCCAGGCAGCCCACCCTGCCCGCCAGCCCCCACTCTCCGGCCATGTCGTGTGCCCCCCGCCCCACCTCGGCCCCCCTTCCCCCTGAACACACACGGCAGAGAAACAGGCCCCGGCACGCGGGCAGCCAGCTGGCACCCAGTCAAACTAGCAGCCAGGCACGCTGCCAGGGCAGCCAGCCAGCCAGCGCTGCCACTCGCCCCGGCCCCGCCCGCCTGCCGGCCTTTACGCTGGGAGCTCACAGTGAGGCGGCCGCACCACGTGGCCTGTCAGAGCGAGGCTGCAGAGAGAGGAGGGCAGGGGAACCCCGTAGGAAGGGGGTCCCAGGCCAGGCAGCGCAACTGCAGGCAGAGAAGGGGAGACTGGGGCTCAGGCCCGGGAGGTGGTAGCATCCCCAGGACAGACACACGAGTTACCCTCAGGAGGGACCTGGCAGGTTGGGGGTGCTCTCCCCAGGGGCCACTGTGCCCCTAAACTCATCTTTGGCCCCGGGTGGGCCCTGCTCTCCCCTCCACTCTGTGTTCTGGAGCCTGTGTTCCACGTGGGCGACTCAGAGGCCTCCTCGCTTCCCCTTGTCCTGCTCCCCGCTGCATTTGCCCGTGGAGCCCACCGCCTCAACATGCACACCCTCCCCCATGAGACCGTGGGTGCACCCAGCCCAAGGAGGCGCCAGGGCTGGTCAGGGCTGCTCCAACTGTCCTTGCCTTGGAGCAGCTGCCTTCCCGGCGTGCACGGTGGTTAAGGGGTGGGGTGGGTTGGGGGGCTGGCACCCTCCCACACACTGCTCCCCCACACTAGGTTGTGGGAACTGCAACTTGCCAGGTGGCTCTGGGGCTGCGGCTGCGGGTGGCAGGGTGCCCCGCAGGCCACGAGCAACTCCGTGGAGGCAGCCGTTGGCCAGGGGAAGTGAGTGTCTGGAGGCCGTTGAGGGCGCTATCTGCGGGCTGCCTCTCACCCGCCCACCCCCACCTCCCCGGTAGCCCCCAGAGGGGCAGGACAAGGCGCCTTCTCCCTGGGCCCCAGGGCAGGTGGCACTGCCCACAAACCGCCCTTCTTGCCAGCAAGGTCCTCAAGGGTGGGCCGGAGGGGCAGGGGGATATGTACCTTCTGATGCAGAGCTCTGCCATCCTGACCCTGACCAGGGATCACCGTGGCAGTCAGCCTGGCCACGCCCACGCCCCTGTGGCCAGGTCAGGGCAGGGCAGCGGCCGTGGGTTTAGTGGAAGCGGTCCTACACGGCTGCTGCGAGTAGGCCCTGCCCGCCCCATGGCACTCGGCCCTCTCCTTCCCCCCACAGACGTTTTGGGAGCCAGACACTCCCACCAGGTCCAGGAGTTTGCCCAGCAGATGCAGAAGAGCTGGGAGGAGCAGGGGAGCAAGGGGTGCCCAGCATGGCCGGCCCAGGAAGCCCCGATCCGGGGCCTGACACCATTGCACCAGGTGTGCCCTGGGGAGGCTGCGAAGAGGCAGGGGTGGGAAGCAGGCAGCAGAGGGGTCTGGGCCAGGTGTCTGCTCTGCCCACCTGGGTCCTCAGGGCCAGCCTGGCCGCCCTTCCACTGGGGAAGGGAGCTGCTCCTTATCGCCTACCCAACATGTGCGCTCCGCACAGCGCTTAAAGCCCAGATTATTTTAACAACTGTCCCTCACTCGTCACCTGTCCTGTTTGGAAAACAGCCCCTTTCTTGTTGCACAAAGAGAGGTTTCTCTCGCTCTCCAGCAGCGCTGGGCGCTAATCTCCCTGCCTGGAACGCGGGCGGCAGCGGGCGCGGTGTGTGGGTCCGCGTGCTCTGCAAACACAACGCCCGCCGCTCAGCAGTCATTGAGTTACGGCGGTGCTGGTGCCAGGAGCGCAGAGCCCTCTGTGCCCGCTGCCAACTGCAATTACCTCTCCGCGTGCCAGCCGCCGTCGGGTTTAACCCTTCCCACGCCATGGCGGCCGACTGGATACCAGCAACCTCGGGCTGGGGACACTGGGGCTAAGGGTCACTGCCCACATCACAGTGCCCAGGGGCTGAGCAGACAGTGCAGAGCTGGGTGGGGGTGGTGACCTTCCCTGAGAGTGCCAAGGGGAACCTCAATATCCTAATAGGGCCTGCAGGGGCCCTCCAGCCAGCCACGAGGCCTGAGAGTGACACGTATGAGGCACCTACTGTGTGTACAAGGCTGTAACCGAGGGGAAGGCAGGGGCCAGGGAGGGACTCTGTTCTGGGCCAGGCCCCCAGGGTGGCAGCCTGAGTCTGTTGACAGCTCTCTCCTCCCCTCCCCTCCCTCCCAGCTGACACATCTGGAGCCCATGCCTCTCCGAGTCTGGGAGGTGGGCGCAGGCCTGCCTGGCCAGCCCAGCTGTGTTCCACATTTCCTCAGGTCCCCCGAGCCTTCCCGGCCCCACCGCTTTTTCCCTCTCTGCCTGTCTCTGCTGCACATCTGGCCAGGACCACTGACTGGCGGGGCTGCCCCCCCCACTCTGTTTCCAACCAGTTACCACCTCCCCCATGAGGGCATCCTCGACAGGGAGGCAGCCCCTCGCCCTGGTGCTTGGCATGGTCTGCCAGCCACAGCAGGAGAGCCCTTTGCTTCACCACAGGCCCTGGGCACCACAATCAGTGGCTCTAGCTGCAGGGCACGCCTGGGCCCCGACTTACCTTCATGGGAGTGGGAGAACCAGATCTGGGAGGCGGCGGGGTGTGAGCCCCGGTAGGCCTGATCCGAGGGAGACGGGGTGGGGCCACTGGGGTGCGCAGAGGCTGCCGAGCCCAGGCTGCTGGTGAGGAAACTGCCCATGAAAGAGGAGGCCGGAGAGTTTCCCATCAGGCGGCTGCTGGCTGTGGACACAGTGGGCGAGAATGAGTCTGGGCAGGGACTAGCACTAAGGAGCCCTTCCCCAGGGCTGACTCTCAGGCCCCAAGGTTCCTGGGCTTTTGTCTTCAAATAGCGAAGAAGCCAAGATGGGAGAAGTTGCCCGCTCCAGCCCTGGGGGCCCTGACACCCTCCTGTTCTTCCAAAACCCTGAAGATTGGCACTTCTGCTGAGTTGTCCTCCTTCACCCCGCCCACCACCCCCGGCAACCAGGTGCCAGGTACTGTGGGAATAAACATTCAGGAACCCAGGGCTTGAGGGAAATGTCGACCATGGGCAGGTCTTCACTTCGGAGGCTGACTCCCCCAGGCCTCTTAGCTGCCGGCAGACCTGCCAGAGTGCACCTCCCGAAAAGGTCTAGGGTTGGCAGGTCTCAGCAGTCTCTGTCTGCCCCCCTGCCCAGGTGGCACTAGGGTTCTGGCCTTTCTCCCCCGGCGGGGTCTTCAAACTTCTCCCCAGGTCGTTAACCACCTCATCACACTGGTGTGCCCTCTACCAGGTGAGCAAGAGAAGAAACTGAGGCAGAGCAAGAGAGAACCACAGGAGGAGAATGGACACGCCAGGATCTGCTTTAATGTTCCCAGGGTTTCTCAGGGTCAGGCCCTCACCGGTAGCATTGAGACGCAGTCAGCCACTTATGTTTCAGGATACTTGGCATTTCGCCCAGCAGCTAGCCTCCATGGCCTGCCTACCTGCACCCTGACACTGTGTCCCCCTCTCTGCCCTGTCCAGTGGCCACGGCCAGGCTGATCGGGTCTCTCCAGGTTACCATGGCAACCAGTGGACTGCCTAGGAATGATGTCCACAGCACACTGTGCAGTGCAGCGCCCCATGCCAGGCGGGTGATCTGGGCTGCACAGTTCAGCCCCTACCCCAGCAGGATCCCCTGGCACCTTGTCACCTCCATTCCATGGGCAGTGAGCCTGGCTTGGGACCATCCCAGGGGATGCGGAACAAGGTTCTGGGGGCTCACCATCCCATTAGGCTGAATGCAGCAGCCTGGCAGGGTTTGCAAGGGTTCTGGGGGCTCCAGGAGGCTGCAGGCCCGGCCCAAGGTGAGTCAGGGCAGCTGTTTCCCTACCCGGGAGGCAGGGGGAATTTGCAAATTTGTGATGCCTCATCCAGCCTGGCTTGGCCCTGGGAGCTTCCCAGACACGAGGTGACTCAGCAGAGAGGCGGCAAGGCCCTGGAGCAGGGGAGAGGGAGGGGCTGCCCCACCGGGACCCTGGCAGCTCCCCTTCACTTCCCTTCACTCCCATTTGAGGATGAGACTCGTGGATGAGAAAGGCCTCTCCCAGGAACCGGCCTCAGCGGAAGGATCTGTGAGTGCTGGCCGGGTGCTAGGGTGTGAGCTGACCTCTGTGGTGGGTATCAGGCCAAAGGGAGACCCTGAAAGGACCAGAGGATCCAGGGGCAGGGGGCGAAGGTGTCCAAGAGCCAGGGACTTCCCAGACCGCAGGGCTGGGACTGCCATGGGCCCCGGCCAGACCACAGGCACGTCCAGCCAGAGGAGGAGACTCTGGGCTGGGAAGGGAAGTACTGGCCTCCCGGGCGGGCGGACAGAGCAGGCAGGAGATGGAGGGCGGTTCCTGCTGGGCTCCAGGGACCCTGGGGGGGGCCATGCTTGTGGGATGAGTGAGGCCTCTTCCTGCCTCGCCCAGGCCCACCCCATGTCCCCCAGGCCTTCCCACCCCCGCACCCTCCCAGGGAAGTCCCTCCGCCCTGCTCTTCCTGGGGACAGTGGGAAGCAACCGAGTCCAGAAGTTGGTCTGGATAAAGGATTTCTCTGGGAGCCTGGCCTGAGAACCTTGAGTTCTCCCACAGCCTGGCGGGCGGGGGCGGTGGGTGGGCCTGAGGCTGGGCGGGAGGAGTGGCCTGGCATCCCACAGGGCCCCTCCGGTCCAGATGCAGGGAAACTGAGGCTCAGAGGTGGCTCCCTTCACAGGGTCTCCTGCACCCCGGCATCCTGCACGGGCAGCAGGCCACCTCTGCAGACCCACTACCCACACCCCCAGGGACCACCCACCAGGGGCAGGTGGGGAGCATCCCTGAGGCCCAGAGGGGGATGTCTTCTAAGCTGGAACTGGGGTGGGGGTGAGGGAGACGTGGGACTTCCTGTCCCCTCCCCCAGAAGACTGGTCCTGGCCCTGGCTGGGCACTCTTAAGGGTGCCTGTTTTGACACCATCCCAGAAGTGGGTGTCCCACTACGTGGAAGCTTTGGAGGGGAGCGGCACTGCAGCTCAGCAGCCCCGGTCCCAGCTCCACAGGGCAGGGGACACACTGACAGGCTGAGCTTCCTGCTGTGTGCCCACCTTGAGCCAAGCCAGCCAGTCTCCCAACTTGGGGGACCCTCTTGGAGCCTTTCCTGAGTCTATAAGGAAGGAACCCCTGCTCCTGAGTGTGGGAAGTGAGTGGCTGGGACGGCACTCCAATCTTGCCCTTTGACTTCGGTCCGGGGCTCCCCAGGGCCCTCCTTTGCTCCAAGCCTTTTGGGGATGCCCCTGCTGCTCTATCTTCCCCAGCCTCGTGGGCAGTTTGCGGCCCCAGTGTCTGGTCTCAGGCTGGACCATTTATCTCGGGGGCAGGGGTGTCTTTTCCCGCCTTTTTCCTTTCACATTGAAAACAGAAGAGCTTTATCACAAGACTGTTATGTCTTTATATCTTCACTGTAAGACATTCAAATGACAGATGCAACAAGGAAGGAAACAGAGGTCACAGGGACCCTACTGCTCTGGGGCATAGCCACACGCATTCCAGGGACCACTTTCCGGGCACTCGCCCTGTGGGCCACCTGCGGATTCCCAGGTGTCCTCTCCTAAGGCCCCAGCCTACAGCAGCAGGTCCTGCCAGGGGCTCTCATACCCCCTGACCAGCAGGCCAGCCCTGGGGGATGGGCGCTGGGCAGCTGCAAAGCCAACTCCCCTGACGAGCCCCCCAGCCAGGACCCTGCTCAGTTGGTGGGTTCCATGAGCCTTGTTCCAAAACGGTCAGTCTCCTCCTGCCATCCTGGGCTAGAAGTCTGCAAGCTGCCGCAGGTCCTACAGGCTTTGCCAGGTGGGCACTGCCATGGTGGGTGTCGGGGAGGGGATGGCTGGCACCCAGAGCCTCCCCCATCCCATCTGACCCCTGACCCTCAGACAGAGCATCCATGCTCCCGTGTCACTTCCACCTCCAAGGACTTCAGCCATGGCCCTGTGCCCAGCTAGCAGAGGCATGGGCAGACCTGGCTGCCACCTCCCAGCCCCCGCCTGCCGACCAGTAGCCAGTCCCAGACAGAGCCTGAGCAGAGGCGGCCTGGGCCCCGGCCAGGGCTGGAGCTGCAAGGCCAAGTCTGGCCGGGAACTGGGCTGGAGACTTCTTTCCTCTTGGCAAGGTCCTTGCCCACGGAGTGTTGTGGTTAGCAACCCGGGAGGGGACAGTGGGAGCCCCGAGCAGCAGGAAGGGCCAGAGGGGCTTTTGGCTCAGAGCCACCCCCCCGGGGGCTGGGAGCCCTGAGCCTGGCACTGTCTGCCCTAGCCCTTCTCACAGCCTTGTATTAACTCAGGTCACCATGATCCCAGGTGGCGGGCCCACCATGGAACTGACGAAGGAACGGGCATCATCACTGCTGGCCCTGCAGCCTCTGGGGTTTGGATGTGGCCTGTCAAGGGAGCATGGTCACGGTGGCCAGTGCCGTGTCCTCGAGGGGCTCGCAGCAGAGCCATCTGGCCAAGCTGAACCTCTCTACAGGACAGAGACCTGAACAGGGCCACTGAGGCAGACGGTACTATAACCACACACCAGCCCCCAGCCCGCTGTCCCCACTGCCCAGCCAGCCCAGGCCAAGGTCTGCAGCCCCAGACACAGGGCTCCAGCCCCGACTCCAGCGCCGCCTCAGCTCTGCCTGGGACACCACGGAGGCCTGGCCCGGGTGCCGGGCTGGCTGAGAAAACCGCTCCGGAAGCCAGAATGCCCGGGAGGGCTGGTTGACACCCCCCACCCCCTGCCATGGCCCAGTTCCTCAGGCCCGGCCCTCACCCCCGGAGGCCTACTCGTTCCCACGCCCCGAGGCCCAGACAACCCAACCTGGACCGGGAGACAGGCCATACCTGGGCCCAGACCGTGTGGCGACTTCCAGCTGCTCCAGCTGGACAGGGCTGGGCTGGAATCCCCTGACCGCCTAGCCTGCGCTCACAGGGCCATTCTGTGCTGGCCGTGCTCGAGGCTGCCCCACGTGCCCCCAGGCGAAACCAGGGGGCGGGGGCTTTCCTCTGCCAACCTGTTTGCCAGGCCCACATGCTGCAGCCAAGACGTTCAACAGAAGTTGGGCAGACCAGAGGGGTGCTGAGGGGGCCCCTGCCGTGGAGTCCAGGGTTGCTCCAAGGAGCCTCCAGTCCAGGGAGTGTCTGACGGGCAGCAAAGTCACCAGAGCACAAAGGGCTGGCACTCCGGAGGCTGGCCCTGGGGCCCTAGACGACCTAGGGCCTGCCCACCTCCTCTGCCTCCAGCCTCTACCTCCCCGTCAGCCAGGCTGACAGAGGGACAGACAGAGAAGGGCTTGGGAGAGCCCGGGAGCAGGAGTGGGAGCACGGAGCACAGCAGCGGGAGCATTTGTTTTGACTTAAGCGAGCCACCTTTTCTGGAAACGGTGAAATGGGTTGTAAAAAAGCACATACACAAAAGACCTCCCTGTGATGGCTGGCAGCCACTCCTGAGAGTCAAGCCCTTCCCGGCTCCCCTGCCGCTGCTGGAGGCCCAGCTGATGGGCCGCTGGCACAAGGCTCCCCAGGGGTGCTGTGTCTGGCAGCTGCGCCCGCCCGCTGCCCAGAACCGCTCCCGCCCTGCTACTCACACCTGCTCAAGGCACCCCACCGCCCCCAGCCCCCGGCAGAGCCTGCCTGGGCGCTAGGGACATCCAGCTCCCCTGGGGCCATCCCTGGGTTCTCCCCCAGGACCTCAGGGGCAGCTGAGACACTGCCATGACAGGCGGCCTGCCTGGGAGGCCAAAGTGCCCCTCGGGTACTAGGCCAGGCCCCCCCTCCCCCGAGGGAGCCGACTGGAAAGGAGGCGGCAGGAAGGGTAACAGCCCACCACGTGGACTGTTCACATTCCTCTCATTCCAGGAGAGGGAAGGGGAGGGCGGATGTCCATCCCGGGTGTCTGCGTGGACAGAGGTGGAGAGACCTCAGTCCAGCCTGCCTGCAGGCGGGTGGGTGTCCATCTGTCTGGCCACCCAGGAGAAGAAAGCGGGGAGAGAGACAGGCCTGGGGATACCAGGCCCAGGTGGGAGGGGCTGCTCTGGACTGACCCACGGGAAACCCAAAGCGGGTAGAGCAGGGGCTGAGCCGTAGAGGATGCCCTGCACTGCCGGCCACCAGACCTGCTCTGGGTGCACACGCGTTTGCAGGCTCAATTCCTGATGCCACCAGGGACACTCCCTGCTGGGCTGGAATCCACCAGTGGCCCAAGCATGAAATAATATGTGCGTGTGTGTGTGTGTGTATGTGTGCACGTGGGCACTCAGGGGTGTGTCTGGGTGTGTGTGCATGGCTGAGAGTGCATACAGGCAATGGTCATGGACACAGGCTACAGATGTGCATGGAAGTTTGGGGACAGGGCTCTGAGTGTGCGCTCAGGATGCAGGTATAAATGCCTGGCTCTGAGTGTGTGCAAGGTGGTGACTTGTTCGCATGTGAGGGACTCACACACAGGCTGGGCCAGCCCTCAGGGACGCTGCTCCCCAGGGTCACACCTCCACCAAACCGGTCTCCTTACTGGCCCAGACTCTGAAAAAGGCTCCTGGCCCTGCTTTTGGCCATCCTCTGCTGCCCCAGCCCGAGTCCCTGAGGATGCCATCCAATAACCCCAGCTGCCGTCCACAGCCCTGAGATGATGCAGGGACCAGAGAAGGAGGCGAGACAGGCCTAGGGAGGAAGGGAGGAAGGACAGGAGAGAAGGAAGAGGCTGGAGGCAGGAAGAGAGACAGCTGCAGTGGTGGGAGAGGGGGTGCTGGTGGGAGGCGGCATGTGGGGGCCAGCAGTGGGGACAGAAGGCAAGCCTCCGCCAGCCCCGCCCTGAGATGTGGGGGCAGCCCCAGTGAGGGGTGTCTGCGCAGAACACGCAGGCGTCACATGGGAGGCCCCTCTCCGCTGGTCCAGGAGAACCTTCCAGAAGACCCGCTTGGCCCAAAGGCGGTGTCTCTCAGGCCATAATAGGAAAACTCTGTGGTTGCTGAGCCACCAGGCCCACAAGTGTAGAGGCAATGATGACAGGGGACAGGCCCAACCACCAACAGCCCAGAACTAATAAAAGAAAAGGAAAACCGGATATAAGTCTGGTTCTTATTAAAAGGGTAAATTTAGCTTTTTGGCTGGAGGGGGAGGGGGCGGCCAACACTCCCCCCTGGGGCCACCCTCGGACTCTGGCCGAGAGAGTGACTCAGAGGGTTGCTCCCCCTCCTCCTGTTCTTCGCACCTTCTGGGGTCTCCGCCTCCATTCCCTCTCACACCCTCCCTGGCAAGCAGCCAGCACTCCCCCTCCAGGACACCTCTGAAGGCCGGGGTGGGGGGTGTGCATGGGGAGGTGACCAGCACCACCCGCTCCAAACCCCGCCAGCCAGAGAAGGAGCCTCAGCCAAAGCATCACACCATGTTGAAATAAGCCAGCTGCAATGAGACGAATGCCCTAGGGGCTGTAGTCCAGTGTGGACATCGGGGTGCACACACACACACCCCCCCCCCAAGCCCCTGGACAGGGTCAGAGGGGCCCACCCTGTTCTCCTGCACTCCATCTGCTGGACCCAGGCACTCAGCACCTCGATCTGGTCTGGGACACCCCTCTGTCTCAGTTGTGAGCAGGCAGGGTAAGTGGGGAGCAGATGGCAGGGTTGGGGGCGGGGCTGTGCCTCTTCAGGCAGAGACCTCCAGGGAGCCCACATTCTCGAATTTCTGACGGGCCACCCTCTGCAGCCCATTCCTGTCCTCTGAGGCTCTCAGTAGACCTGGCCTCCCCACCCGACTCAAACATCCATGACCAGAAGCAAGGAAAGGGCTGGCACTGGCCTTTCCTCCTGGCAGGAGGAGCACTGGACGGGGGGCAGCTCGCTGGGGAGCGGGATCCCCCACAATGCGTTCCTGGGGGCAGCGCTGCCTGCCCCACATGAGAAGGGAGATGGGGCAGGGGGCAGGGTGCACCCAGGGCTCCATATCCTTGTAGCTTCTTCTAACAGTGCTGCTCTGACATACCACCCCACTCCCTTCAAAGTACAGAGAGAAAGTATTTTAATTTCCAAAGACGGTGAGTATAAGTAGAGAGAAAAACCTCAATTCTCTGATGTACAAACTACAGTATTTCTGGGAACTGTTGAAATGAGCAGGGCAAGGAGAGCTGTTTCTGGGGTGGAGAAGGGAACCCCACTGATCCGAGGGTCCCAAATAGGGATAGAGTGCCAGCCAGCCCTGGGGAGCCGGTAGGGTAAACAGGCTCAGGGCAGTCCCGCAGGAGCTCCCAACGGAGAGAAGACCCCTGGCACACGCAGCTAGCTCACAGCCTGTGCACCCAGCCCTACACTCCCCCAGCCCCACTGCAGGGCGTGCCTGGGCAGCAGGTGGGGGTGGGGGTGGGGGGTCAGGCAGAGAACCAGCCTTGGATCTCCAGCCCAGAAGCCTGTGCTCCCATCTCCCGGTGTGACCACAGGGCAAGCAAGTTGGCTTGCTGAGTCTCCACCACCTGGATCCCACCTGCTTCAGGGGCAGGGGGCAGCAGGGAACTCAGCCCTGAGCCTGAGGACTGACTCCCTTGCCTGATTCACACGCTGGGCTTGAAGCAAGTGTCATTGGCAAAGACTCTGCTGCCAGAACAGAGGAGGGGGCTCTGTTCTGGGCTGCCCGAGTGGGACAAGGTCTCCAAAGGGTACCCTTCACCCCAGTCTAGAGACCACAAGATGCACCTTGACACTCCCAGCCATGTAGTTCAGCAGTGGGTACCTGGGCCAGCTGCTCACTCACCAGGAGGGCCCAGGGCATGGTGGGGCTGCCCTGAATCTCCATTGGTTCCAGGTAGTCCAGGGCGAGTGCCCAGGGAAGCTAGGGCACCTGCTGACCTCACTAGGGCAGGCAGCTGATGTGGGAATGTGAGAAGAAAGTGCTGCCTAGACCAGACAGCATGAACGTCCTTGTCACCCAAGCCACAGACTGGGTCTGGAGTTCTGGCCAGAGAACGAAGTTCTAATCCAGCTCAATCGTTAGACAGTCACTGAGTGACCGCGGTGTGCAGAGTCACCCATCCTCACCCTGGCATCCAAGGAAGCCGCAGGCTTCCCGGGCACCTGGTCCTTCAACAATGGCCCTCGGGCCTCTCAGTGACCCACACTGGCCTCACATGGCTGCTTGGGACCATCTCACTGGCCTGTATCTTGGAGCAGACTTTTGACAGGTAGAAAGACGCTGCTGCTTGCGTGCACCTTCCAACTTTTCTTAATTTTACCTGTATTCACACTTGTTAAGGGCTTTTTAAGAGTTCGCCTAAAGATGCATTACAATTTAATTGAGCTTTAATTTTAATATTAATTTAAAACAAATTAAAAGCTTATTTTTAGGAGACCCAAAGGGATGCAAAATGTCTTGAAAAAGGGACTGGCTTCAGGCAAACTGCCCTCAAGTGACCCGCTGGCCAGGCATGTGGCAGGTCAGCTGGACAGGGCAGCTGCCCCATCGGGCAGACCGGCAAGTCTTGGGGGACCCCAGGTCCGGCTCCTTCACCTGCATCCTGTGCAGGCCGAGGAGGACTGTGCCCACGGGGCAGGGACAGAGGGATCTGGCGGCACCCTTCCACGTGGTGCTGCCGAGGCCAGGAGGTGCTGCGGGCAATAGCCCGGTCCTGTCCTCACTGCATCCGTGTCTGAGCCTGGGTCCTGAATCCTGCCTGCCGGCCACCAGGACCCTATATGGGGTGATGAGAGGAGGCGTCAGGGCCGGTACCCCACCGAGTGAGAGCTGCCTGGGGCAAGGAGAAGCCACCAGGATCTGGAGCAGTAGGGCCTGTGGGAAAGAGCCTCCAGGAGACGTGAAGGCAGCGGGTCCCACTAACTGCCACCAGCCCCAAGCAGCCACGCGCTCCTGCCAGGCTGGGCGCTGAGGCTGAGAACCTGGAGCAGCTCCGAGGCCTCCTGGTGCATAAATGCTGTGAGACAGAGTGGTGCAGCGTGGGGTCCACCTGGCGATACAACGCTCCGGTGCCCACAGCCCCTCGCTGCCACACCTGCCGGCCAGGGAAGCACGCGGAGCAGAGGGTGAGGGGCCACAGCCCTGCTCCCTCATGTCTCCTGAGCCCTTATTTTTCTTTTGTTGGTTGACCCCCCAGTTCTTGTCTACTCAGTCACCCAAACAGCCACCATAGAGGGGAGGGGAGGGGGCAGCTCTCCCCAGCATGTGTCCTTCCTGACCCCCCAGCCCTTAGGGCCCAGGTGAGGCCACTGGCTTCTACCCTCTGATCTATCGTAGATGCCCCATCACACACAGAACCTCCTGTGGATGGTGAGAGGCACCTGCAGAGGGTGCCGGGGGCCGGTCAAGAGACAGACAGGAAGTGGCCCTACCCCGTGCCCAGCTTTTGCTCCATCAGGTCCCTCCTTTGCTGCAGCGGGACGGGGCAGGGGAGGCTCTGCAGGGACGGCCCCTTCCTGAGCCTTGTTCCGTCCCCACCGGCCATTTCTCTCCACAGCCCAACCTCACATGTGCACCCAGGGGCCAGTCCGGGTGCCATACAGATGACGCTGGGCTGTACTGCCCAGTGGACCACTCCCTGCCACACTCTTGCCCCCTGCCACCGAGTATGGCGCTAAGGAGGGGACTGCCCTTTCTGCCAATCTGTTTGGCTCTGAGACCTTTTTAAGACACAGTCTGGGAGCTTCTGCAGATGACGCTTCTGGAAGGTGAGGAGACGCTGACCTGGTCCCTGCGAGGTGGCCACACAGGCTGGAGACACTGCCAGCGCGACTGTCTCCACGTGTGGTCAGGTATGGGGCGGCTTTCAGTGTAGAGACCAGGGCCAATCCAGACCCCTGTGTCTCCTGCCCGTCACTTCCAAACGAGGTTCTCCCAGAGCGTTATCTTCTCGATTTTCCAGTGTGGCGGCACAGTGGTAGGAGAAAACCAAACAGCACTTTCTCCATGTCTAAAGGCAGGTGCGTGCTTTGCCTGTGTGCACAGACACGCGTACCCCCTCTCGCCCCAGCCGCCCTGCAGGGAGGGAGGCCTGTGACGGCCAGGCCCAGCTCCGGGGAAACAGAGGGATGGAAGGCAGAGACACCCTGACTCGGGACCCTGCCGTCCCCCAGCGAAGGTGGCTCCGTGTGGAGGAGGACCAGGCTGCTGCGAGGCCTGGCGAGAGAGACTGCCAAGGGCGGTTAGGGCCAGAGGTCACGGGGATCTGCGCCTTGGTGATTGTGGGGGCTGCCCAGGTGGGAAGATTCCAAGAGGGGCAGGGGAACGGGGCAGAGAAGGTACTTGAGGCAGCAAAGAGGGGCGCACAGGTGGCCGGAGCCTGTTGGTGGCTGGGCATAGATGATGAGTACTGGGAATGCTTGGGGACAGTGGAATGCAAGAGTAGAGGGTGGGAGCTGACCTAAGGTGTGCGGGGGATACTTGGGGAAGGGAGACCTGGAAGGAAAGAGAAGCAGGGCTGAAGACTCAGATAGGCTTGGGACTGACTTGCAGGTCGGGGCGGGGCAGGGCAGGGAAGCTGACCAGTACCTCCTAGAGGAACTGGGCGTGGGCTCAACAGAGACAAGACTTTGTCAAAGCTATGGTTTTTCCAGGAGTCATGTATGGATGTGAGAGTTGGACTATAAAGAAGGCTGAGCGCCGAAGAACTGATGCTTTTGAACTGTGGTGTTGGAGAAGATTCTTGAGAGTCCCCTGAACTGCAAGGAGATCCAACCAGTCGATCCTAAAGGAAATCAGTCCTGAATATTCACTGGAAGGACTGATGAAGCTGAAACTGCAATACTTTGGCCACCTGATGCGAAGAACTGACTCACTGGAAAAGACTGACACTGGGAAAGATTGAAGACGGGAGAAGGAGATGATGGAAGATGAGATGGTGGGATGGCATCACTGATTCAACGGACATGAGTTTGAGCAAACTCTGGGAGTTGGTGATGGACAGGGAAGCCTGGTGTGCTGCAGTCCATGGGGTGGCAAAGAATCAGACACAACTGAGCGACTGAACTGAACTGAACAGCTTCACTGGAAGAAGCTTGGGGCAGGTGCTGGGAAAGGACCAGCTCCAGTTCAGTGGAAACCAGAAGATGGGTTCCATGGTGACAGAGGGAAGGAGGGGGCTGAAGCAGGGGCAGGCAGCTCACCAGCATCAAGCCCAGTCTGTCAGGCTCTGAGTCTGCCATCTAAGGTCACTGGGGACCTTTAGGCTCCACCTCCGGCAGCTGGCCAGGAGCTGCAGGATGGAGCAGGAGGTGGGAAGTGGAGACAGACCAGAACACACATTCTGATCTCTGGGCCCACTGGCTCTCCCCCAGGCCAACTGGGGTGTGATTCCTTGAAGGCCCATTGTGTCTGTGAGTGTGTGTGTGTGTGAGTGTGAGCACGTGTGAGTGTAAGGACATGCCTCAGGGTGACAGCACACGTGAGCAGGTGTGATGCGTGTCCATGCATGTGTGAGCTCAGCCAGTTAACGTGCTGGCGAGTCTGTGGGGACGACGACAGGGTCTGTGCCTCTGCTCCCAAAAGGGTACACAAGCAGGGCCAGACAGCAAGGCTGGTGCTAAGCTGGAGCCTGCCACATGGAGCTGCCCTGAGAAGCTGGTGGACAGCAGCCTGGCAGTGCAGCTCCTTCCCCACCCACATCAGCACAACCCCACCCTGGGTCCTGCCCCTAGGGTCTCATCCCGTTGTGCCCAACCTGCCTTCTCTTCACCCCCACCCAGCTGGGCTCCCAGCATGCCTGCCTTGAGGGTAGGGGGCCCTTCCTGGCCTGACTGTGTGATGTTGGCGCCATGGTGTCCTCCCCAGAACTGCCTTTGAGAACAAAGTCCCAAGGAAGAAAGGCCCTGGCTTCCCTGAAGGAGGAGCAAAGGGATAGAGCCAAGATTGCCTCTTCCCAAGGAGATGGCAGAAGGTGGTTTAGTCCATAAACCACCACTTATATGTGGCTGATGATTCTCTCTCACTTGGCGGAGTGCCCCAAAAAGACAGCCCCAGGCCACCCTGAGGGACCCCAGTCTGCCACGCAGGGGCCTCCCTCGGCAGCACAGGCATCCTCTGCCCCTCCCCTGAATTTCTGGTAATTTCTACTGGAAACCAAGTCCCTGCACTTGGATGGAACAGGACTGCTGTAACTTTCCTTTTGGTTCCAGGCACACAGTGGGTCCCCCTTCCCCAGCGTCAAATGTCTTTGTATCTAAAGACACTGGACTCTTTGTTGGGGGCCCTGGGGGGAGGGGCGAGGGGGCAGGGAACCCAACCCACCTGTTCATTCCCTCCTCCTCCTCTGCCCCGGCTCTAGGTCAGAATGAAAAAAAAAAAAAAGCTTCCTGGCTGATCCAATCTGGAACCTAATCGTCTGGACAGCTGCAGCAGCCCTCGGATGCCAGCCCGGCTGGCTCCCTGCTTGGGCACTGGATGCCTCCCCACCAGGCCCTCAGCCTGCTGCAAACCCACACCAAGCCCCTATGTGGGGCTGGGGCAACTCCCACCCTGTGCCCCCCGCTTCCAATCCCTCACCCAGTTCCCACCGACTGGTCCCCATCCTCTGGTGGCAGCTGCTGGCAGGGCCACAGGAGGCAGTAATATTATATATTACAACAAACAGGGGCGGCCCACTGACAAATAGGCCTGCGTGATCTAAACGGTATATTATCCCATAAAAACGTCAGCGGGCAGGGCGTCAAAGCCGAGACGGAGCAGCGGCCCCTGAGCACAGGCTGCAAGGCCCGAATCTTCCTTGGCACAGCCCGGAGCTGCAGGGATGTGTTCTAGACAGTGCATGCTGGCTGTGATCTTGTTGTTTGCTTTTAATCTTGAATCTTCGGTGGGAGAAAGAAGGCCCTAGAGGTTAATAGGGACCAAGGAACCCCGAGAGAGCCGTCCCCTGGCGGGTGAGGCAGGCGGAGTGCAGCAGTGCGAGTCACCTACTGCCAAACAGTGGGTGCTGCACCCTGAAGCTCTGGCATCAGCTCGAGAGCTCTGGCACAAGGCCCAGCAAAGACCTCCGAGGATGGCCTTTCCAAGGGGCACCCACCTTTCCAAAAGGCTGCTGGTAGTGGCCCGAGTGAGAACTTTCTCTGGATGGGTGATGACGGCCCCCCTTCCGAGGGGCTAAGGCAGCACCTCTGCCCTGGGGGGATGGTTTCTAGTCATCAGAAGTCATCCAAGGTGGATTCTGGTCAATATGGCATTGACAGGGCTACTGCCGCCTGGTGACGTGAGGCTGGGAAGAGAGGCGACGCTCCAAAGGCTGTGCAGGACTTTCTTGTTGAATTCTCTAGGCAGAGATCAGCCCTGAGGCCACCCAGGTGGAGTCCCCAAATCCCTTCCGTGCTGACCTCTGGCCAGTGTGTCCAGGGCCCCTCTGAGAAAGCCCTGAGCAAAGGGCTGAGATCAGGGCAACTGGTGGGAATCCCCCTGAGACTCTGGCCACGCCAATCAAGGCAGCTGCCTGCCCTGCTGCACAGGGTCCCTGGGGTAGAGGGGCAGCTCCCATCTTTGGGGGCTATATTCAGATATTTATGGTAGGGAAGAGGGCAGGCGGGGTGGGGGGCCCCCAGAGGCCTCTTTCAGAAGAAAGGGCAAGGGGGCCCTGGGGGTGGTGACCAAGGGCCCCTTCCACCCAGAAAGCACTCATTCCCAGTGGCACTGGCTGAACTCTATCTGAGCTTGGGAATTCCCAGCTTAGGGCCGGTCCCAGGCTCAGACCCTGGAGCTAGACCAGGGGCATTCTGGGAACTGTAGTCCTTTGGGAGTTGGGAGGGCCTGCTGGGATTTCAGGGGGTGGGGTGGGCATCCCATCAAGAGCATGCAAAGGAGGTTACCCTGACCCTAATCCCAAGGTGGAAGTCTGACATTCCTGGGAAATGCCTGAACTTAAGACATCTGCTCCCTGAAAAGACACCAGCCAATACTGGATTCCAGCCTCAGATCACACCCGCAGGGGCTTCCCTGAGCAAACTGTCTGGAGCTCTTATTTTGGTGAGGAGACCTGGGAACTCCCCAGAGAGGAAAGACCTGGCCTGAAGTTCCCCAAGGCCTTTCCTCCTCTGGCAGCTGCCTCCAGACCGCAGGAGAGACAGGGGTGCTACCTGCTGGGCTCCCGGAGAGGCTGCAGCGCATCCCGCACACTCTCGCACATTATTTATGCTCACAGCCCGCGCTGATGACATATGTAAGTTGACAGCGAACATCCTATCAACTTGCTGGAGTGTATCTTGATTGTTAAAACACACTCTTAAAGGTGTACGATCATTTATCAAATTAAAATAGCGGCGCCTTGCCTGTCCCTTTTCTGCCTTCCCTGACCACTCCCCTGTACTCTCCCTCCTTCTCTGGCCTCCTGGGCATCCTGCCCTTGTACCCAGGCCCTGCTTCTCGAGCGGGGTGGGGGGAGGGGAACCCTGTCCCTGCTTCCAGGGACCCAGACTCAGCACCCCCTCCCTATCCTACCCCAGGCCAGGGCAAGCCCACTAATCGCCAAGAAGTGACAAACGCCAGAAGCCCCACCAATTAAATCTAAATTCAAGCAAAGCTCAGTGGCCAGTAAATTATTATTTTTATTAGCTTGAACCAAGTTCCCGTAAGAGAGAAAGTCAACTTGCTCCCATGAATGGCTCTTGTATAATTTATTTAACTCTGTGCTCTTTGCCAAAGCCTGGAATATTTTTAGCTCGTTCTGTTGTTGGATTTGGCTTTTTTATGTGTGTTTCTGAGGGGTATTTTTAGCTCCCTCCATGTTATTCTAACAGCCTCCTGTGCGTTTTGTCCTGTATGTGCGGGCTGTTGAACCCAGTCTCACAGCAGACGAGGGAGATTTCTAAGAATAAACGGGAGCATTTGGGGGTGATGAGGGATCCGCACAAGGCCACTCCCTGCCTCGCTGGCTAATTTGCCTTACTGCTCACGTGACCTGGATATTCCTATAGGAATATCCCTGTAGGAATAATCAGACATGGGGGCAGTACAAGCCCCACTGAGAAAAAACCCACATTCCAAAAATGGCTTCGTTGGGGTGGGTGAGGCGGCCACAGCCTGGCCGGTCCACGCGGCCGCCGGATTCTGGGCTCCACAGGGCGGCCATGGCTTTGATGTTTGCTTCTGCCACTCACAGAGCAGGATGGGTAGAGTCTTCGGAAAGGAACTCTTTTCACACCTACTTAATGTTGGTAACGGTTGCCGAAACACTCCATCGTGTCATTGAGTTAATGAGGTATTTACGAAATTGTAATTTTTTTCTTATACGAAAAAATATCACATGAGAACGGAGGGGGATCCTTTGATGGGGTCTTTTTACATCAGGAAAATTATCCCCCCCCCACACACTGCATTTTTCTTTCTCTTTTTGAAATTAAGGATCAGAAGCACTTTTAGCAGGAGAGAAGTTTGTGATTCTCCCACCAGAAGGAACCTGCCGCCCTGTATACTCCCAACAACAACAACAGGCCCAGAGCACCTGGCTTCCAGGTCGGGCCATTTACACGCCAAAGAAGCCAACAGAAGGGGCGGAGAGGAGAACCCACCCGCAAGTCCGCCTTCCTTGGGTGGAGACCCAGTGATTCTCCTTTGGCCCCAAGGGCGACATACAGAAAAGGATGAAGGGCAGTAGCTGTAGCTGACCGGCTGCAAGAGGAGCCAGGGACCCGGCTTCTCCCAGGCAGGGCTGCCTCCTACTAGACGTGCTCCCTCCGAGGAGAGGCGCGATCCCCAATTGCTCCAGGCAGTAGCACTGATGAAAAATCTTGGGCTGGTGTGTTGTTGATTTTCATTTTGCCCCCCCTAGATTTCACAGCTTTGCCTCCGGACCATCTGTATTAGAGACAAAATCTAACACTGCTCTAAAAATAATGATTCCAAACATTCTAATTGCACCTTTTGGTGACAAGGTTACCAGAACAGCACTTTACCATAAAACCCTACAGCCCGATGATAAAGCTATCCGCACTTTCATTTTGAGAAAAACAATGGGAGAAGCCCTGGAGCCCAACATCCCATCGGGGTCCTTCAAATTGACATTATGAAAGCGCTGGGTGGGGGCAGCACTGGAGGAGCGCAGGGAGGGAGACCTTTGGCCCAGGCTGGGGGGCTGAGCCAAGACGAGGAATCCTCAGAAGCCTGGGACCCGATCTCCGGTAGCTGGATCCTACTCCCGTGTTAGAGCTGGACAAATAGGAAGAAGCTCGGTGCAATTTTCCTTTCAGCAGGGTAGTCAGTGGAGGGAGGGGTAGGCTGGGCTGCTGCAGCCTGGCTTGTGGACCTGAGGCCATCACGGAAATGGGAAGAAAGTCCGCCAAACTGGCCATTTTGAAATCCACACACGAGATGCAAAAAAAAAATTTTTAATTATACTTTTTCCCTTTTAAACTCGATCATATATAGATAGAGACCAAAGTAAAGTAGTCTGAGGTATAATTCTTTTTTTTTTTTTTAATTGATGTAGCTATATTTTAAAACCAATACAAGATCCTGGCTTTCAGCAATTTCAAAAGCCTTTCAGCGGCAGATGTTTCTAGCTGGACGCCCTCTAGGCCAGCCTTCCAGTCACAAATGGGTTGAACATCTCCAGGCAAAATAGGTCTCTCTGGTCCCCCGGGGAGGTGGAAGCAGCCCCAGGGGCAGTGGACGTGTGGGCCCCCAGTTGCCCCCTGAGGGTGCCCTGGGGACCTCCAATGCGCTCTAGAGCACCCTGCACATGGGGAAGGTGAGTAGGGTCTGGGTCAAGGACACAGACCAGGCCAGCGCCCACCTGATTTCTCCAGTCCCTCCATGGCCTATGATCCAAGAACCACGTGGTCAAACTTGGAATGAGCAAGACAATGGTTCGGGGCACCCAGACCATGTTCCCACCTGGCCTGGTGGTGCCTGCATCTTGATATGAGAGCAGAAAGCAGAAATGGCAGCTGACCAGGATCTGGCGAGGGCTGTGGGCTGTTGAATAGGGACTAGGGAGGCAGCAGTGACTTAAACTGATGGGGAATCCAGCCTGGCCATGCCCCCCCGCCCCCCACTGCCCCGAGGAGGGCATGGCCCCAGCCTGTCTGTGCACTACTGGGACAGCCTTGGTGTCAGGGGCTCTTCTGAACCCTCGTTTCTGTTACCCTCCAGGCTAGTGGGCATGGCATATGGCATGGGGGGGGGGTGATGCATCCAAAAAAGACTAGGGACGCTTTGGCACTGTCCCTACAGCTACAAGCCCCCAACCACAGCCCCTCAGTGTGAGCTGAGCTGGGCAGGCAGCATCTCCAATGCAGAAGCAGGAGAGACAAGCACAGGGACAGTAAGGACAGATATTTAAAATCACCGATTGCCCAGGCAAGTGCTTTTGCTCTTTTGAGTTATAAATCTATAAGAGGAAAAAAGCAAGGAAGAGGGAAGAGCGAGGCAGAGGAAAAAAGCACCCTTGCAGAAGGCTCGCACTGGAACAGGAAACACGGGCGAAGCGCTGATTCCAGGAGAGGGCTGAGTCCAGCCCCTCCACTCCCAGCTTGCTCTAACTTTTTGAATCTCATGTTGTAAATGCTAAAAGCCCATTAGTAATTAAGCAATTTCTCGTTATTTTTTTTCTTTTTAGGAAATTTATGTTTTTCTTTCTGACTGCCCTCCCTTCTGACATTTTCCCTTCTAGCCTGACTCTGCCATCCGTTTTAATCCACACACTAATTGTAATCCCATTAAAGCAGATATAATTTTATTAGTATTCACAGTTCATCAAGCTAGCAATAATAACTGTTACTGCCAAATTAACAACAACAACAAAAAAAAAAAGAGGCAAACAACATTTCTAATGTTTAGAACAAACTGTAAACAAAAGCAAGCCAACCTTCCAGGGTGACCAGCGGGTCCCCAAACGCGCAGCCACTCCGGCTTCCTGCAAGCTCAGCCGGCGCTGGCCAGTGACCTCCAGGGTCTCGGCGAGGTAGACGCCCCTTTGCCACCCTCTGCCTGGCCCTGCTTCTCCTCTGACCTGGCTCGACAGTAGTATCGAAGCCACCCCAGAGGGGGACCGTTCTGGAGATTTGGGTCAGCTCTGCCAAGGAACAGCTCTCTCCCGGGAGAGGACTAGAGTGCAGAGAGGCCCCAGCTCTCTTCTCTTGGAGCAAATCTGCGAACTCGCCTGCACCGAAATCCGCCGGCGGCCCCCGCGCCGCCCCCAGCCGAGCCGGCGCCGGCGCTGCCCTCCCCCAGAGCGCAGGCCGAGAGGCTGGGCCACGATCTGGCCACGCTTTGTCCGGCTTTAGCAGGATACCAGAGGCACTTGTTAAAGCAAATGCATCCCCTGCAAACCCATTCTCGCCCTGACACTTCAAGGCTTTATATAGAAACAGGATTTGCTCGTCTTACACCAGCAGTCCCTATTAACGCTCACCCCGCGCACACACCGCCCTAATCCGAGAGGCCGCGGCACTCCCCTCCCCAAGTCACAACAGCCGTTTTTGTTCCCGCAGAAAAGTGGCCTCGTTGTCCCAGCCCCGGAATGTCTTAAGGATGTGAATGCAAAATGCAGAAATGAGGTTTCCGCGGAATTTAGTTCTACGGCAGGAAGGGGTGGGGGAGGGTGCAGCAGGGGAAAGGCTTTATTTTTAGCCGGCTCCGGGGCTGCCCCTCCGAGACCCTGGGGGACCCCGGGGAAGGGCGCTCTAAACCGCGATGATCCGGCTCGGGGGGCCCCCGCAGGACGCGCGGGCCGCCACCGGTGCCGGAGCAGGGAAATGAAACCGAAGGCTTCTCCGCAAACGCTCCACGAGAGGAGGGGCAGGCTCCCATCCGACCCTCGACCGTGCCCACCTCGCAGCAGGGTCTCCTCTCCCGCGCCCGCCCGGCTGGCACTGACCTGTGTGCGAAGCCATGGGCAGCGGCGACGGGAAGTACTTTCCGGGCTGGAAGTGAGCGGGGGGCTGCGCGGCGGGCCCGGGCGGGGCGAGGCGCGCGGCGGCGGCGGCGCTGCGGTGGCCCAGGCTTCCGCGCTCCGACAGCAGATGAGGCGGCGGTGCGAAGTCGCGGCCATCCATGCCGGGCCCCGGCCCCGGCCAGCCGCCGCCTCCCGGGAGCAGCACGGCCGGGGCCCGGGGGCGGCTCGGCGCGCGGGCGGCGCGCAGGCGGCGCGGAGGAGGCGGTGTCTGGGGTCACCCGCGGCGGCGGCGGGGCCGGTCAGCACGCGGGCGGACTGGGCTCCTCGGCGGGCGGCCGCGTGCCGAGCCGGCGGCCGCCGTGCGGATCCATAGTCTGCGGAGACAAGCAGAGGAGACTAGGTGACTTGGGGGTTCGGCTCGCCCGGGGGTCCCCGCCCCCGCCCGTCCGCCTGCCACCCTTCCCACCCCTCCGGCCCGAGTCCCGCCAGGACGGGCGGCCGGGCCCCGAGCGCCCCGCGCGTCTCCCCGCTGCACGCGCGCGCGTGGGCCACCCGATCTCCCCCGCGCACACGCACCATCCCGGCCACGCTCGGTCCGGAGGAGCCTGAGGGAACCCGGCCGTACCGCTCGCCGCTTCCCCTTCGCGGGTCCCTGCGGCGAGGGCGCCGCGGCGAAAGGCTGCTGGCTCCGTTGGGTGATAAAAACCCAAATCTGCGAAGCCATCACGCATACACATACACACACACACACACACACACACACCCTCTCCCCTCCCCCGCTGTCCAAAGGTGTCTCTGAGGAAAGGCCTGGGGTCCACGCTAGCTTTTTTCCTCTCTCTCCATTCCGAGGTCCAGTTTTTACTGCATTCTGCTTAACCGAATAACCATGCTAATTAAGCGAGTAATTTTATTGATTGTAACTCGAGTTTTTTTTTTTTTATAACCTTCCTTTTTTCCCCTCTCCCATCCCCCCCATGCGTCTTTTGGTCCATTCTTTTGAACCCGCCGCTCCTCCCCCCCACCCCCGCCCTGCCACAGCCCTAACGGGACCAAGCCCCCACCCCGCAATGCCGAGCTCGGACCCTGGGCCAGCTCCCCGAGCCCCAGGGGTCTACGTCCGCCGGCGGCGTCACCTGAGCCGCCACGCCGCAGTGCCCGGCCGGCCGTTCGGGAGCTTCCTAGCGAGGTTCAAACAATTACCCCGCCCCCCGGTGAAATTCGCCCAGGATCTTCCTCTGCGAATTGGGGGTTTGATGGGGGCCTCTTTGAGTCAGAAATTGTTCTTCCTCAACGCCCCAAATCGGCCACGGAATTTCTCCCTTCGGCGCCTGCCCCAGGTCGCTCGCTGAGCCGAGGCCGTTCTCCGCACGGCCCGGGGACGTGGGGTTTGCGACGCCGGGCTCGGCCGCAGGGCCGCGGACAACTGGCCCGGCCCAGGGCAACCTTCGCCAATGCCCAGGTCCCAGCGGACCCCTGGCCTCCGCCGTCCACCTCCACCTCTCGGCTGAGTCACTTGTAATCTCCCCCACCTCCCTTCTCTTCCACCCCCACCCAACGCGGAGAGTCCACTCCGAGGCGAAATTGGAGACAATTTCAGACGCTGAGTGTTAAACGACGAAGCAAGCAACATAAACTGAACAGCTGTGCGCCCGCGTGGACCTCTTTCATTTTGCACATTTCTCATTTCCTCAATCTGCATTGTTTTAACGTTTGATATCACTTCGAACAAAAGGGAGATGGGCAGGCTCAATATTCTTAACTGTGAACTTTGCAGAAAGTCTTCGGATTTTTTTTTTTTTTAGTCGTCCCACCGTGACAACAAAGCGATTAAGATGTTTTCCATTTTGTGAATACTATTTAAAATTACTATATTTAATGCTACAGGTTCTACACGTCTTATTTGCAGACTGTTTTGTGTTTGATTTAATCTATAACCGAAAACATAATGTATTAAGCGAATACATATTTGCTCAGCTGATAAGCTTTTTAATATTTATTCGGAGAGCTTTTGCATTGTAAATAAACGGGACCTACACAAAGAGTTCTCTTTGTCTCTCAACTTCCTACAAAGGGGTTTTGGGCTTCCTCCCCTCTAGGGATCTTCAGCTCTCTACCCCGGTCTAACAAATCACTCAGCTCGCCGCCGCTCGGGCCTACAGAGCGAACGCCTGGCCTCAGGACCGGGAGAGCGCCGGGCGAGGGGGCTGCCCGCGCTGGGGTCAGGGGAGGGAGGGGCTGCCCGCGTGGGGCTTAGGGCCTCCGGGCAGCAGCGAGCTGCGAGCCGGGGGGCACGGGGCGGGACAAAGGGAAAGAAGGAGGGGAGGGAGGTCGAGAACCTGCGGCTTCAAAGGCGCCGAAGGCCCGCGGCTGCGCGCGCGGGGGGTGGGGGGCTTCCCAGCGGCCTCCGGGAAACCGCGTATACTATGCTTTTGTTTTGTGGGGTTTCTTTTTTCCAATAAGAAATTCCAAAATTGTCGAGAAAAGGAGTTGCTCTCGATTCTCGGGACGCGGGCTTGGCTACCAGCAACAGCTTTAATCTTCATCTTCTGTGGGCCAGATCGATCCTTCCCTACCAGCCCTCCAGACTTTGACTCGGAAAGGGATGGGTTGTTGTCGCCCCTCCGTGCCGCGGAGATTCTTACCAGGTCGGAGGGGCTTTCCTTTGTGTTCTTGGCTCCGGGGAAGAGGCCGCGCCGCGCCTCCCAGTCCGCCAGAGAGCGGCTCCCGGGGGCCTGCGGAGCACGAGCCCGGCAGGGAGCGGGGCGGCGACGCGCGGCCGCCGCAGCCTGGGCCCGAAGTCTCGGATCCCAGGCGCCGCCATCTGCGAATCCCTGGGCTCCGAGCCCCCTCCCCCCAGCGCCGAGAGACCGCAGCCCGCGTCGGGCCGGACTTGGAAAGGACACCGAGCGAAAGCGGTGGCATGCCAGGGGCCCCCGCGCCGGCTGGAAAATCGCTGACAAGGGTATTTTGGAAAGAGTCGAACCTCGAAACGCCGGGTCCTCCCCAGGACGCCGCGGCGCGATCCCAGGAGTCGCCAGTCTCTCTGCGCATGGCTCGAGCGCTCCACGATTGTGGGAGCGGCTCCTTCGGTTTTGCTTCGGTTTTAATTTCAACATGGAAAACCCTCCCTTTGCTTCTGCCGCCCGCATCCTCCGGCGCCGTCTCCCGGTGCGCTGGCGCGTGGGGCCTGCAGGCTGGGCTGGGCCCCGCGCACACCCGGTGCGTGCTGCTCGGGCGCCGCCGTAGAACCCGCTCCCTGCGAAACGGTCGCCCCCGACACCCACCCTACTCCCGCCAGGAGAGGACTAAGGCCCGTGGCCGCTCCGGGCCCCCGCACCCCAAAGCGCACCCGCCCGCAGATACCGCCTCGGGGGTGGTGGTCTGAGCCCTGCGCGCCGCCCGGAATGCGCTCGGTGAGAAAACCACTCTTGGCTGGCCTCGCTTGGCCCCCTCCGCCACCTTCAGCCGCCCCAGAAAATTTTTTTCTGAAATGTCCAGAAATGAATTAGGCTCTGGAAAGCGAACCCCCACAAACCTCGCCGTTACCCCTCTCCGCCCGGTCCCTCGCCCCGCACGCGGCTGGCGGCCGGCAAGCCCCTCTGGTAGGCGGCTCGGCCGCCTCGGCCAGCGCGAGCCAGCCGGTTCCCGGCGCCGCGGAGCGACCGGGCGGAGCTGACCCAAGGCTGCTCGGGAGAGGGGAGCAGCGTGGGGGGCGGGGGTGCAAACAATTGGGGTTCATTCGTGGTGCCGCCAGAGCCGGGAGCGCGCTGGCTGCGTCGGGAACCTCGCCGACTGTCTAGCCGGAGCTGCCCGCGCGGCTTTCGCCGGACGCAGCCTGGCGGTCCCTGTCCTGTCGCGATTATTTATTTTTAATGCTGGGTGTCGATCGAGACAACAAGCGCTCAGAGCAAAGCAAGGACGCATTACGGGGGGAATTTTAAACCGATCGATAAGATTTTTCAGAGGGGAAAAAAAATCGCTATTATATATAGTCCATTAAAAAAAAAAGCCTGTTCGACATTATAACGGATTTTTTAAAAGGGAAGATATATACTTAACATCGCAACCCTGAATTTCTCTTACTAAAAAAAAAAAAATTGTAAATCCCCAAAGCCAAAATAAAAATAAAATAATAATAAAAATACAAAAACAAAAAAAAAATGAAAGCAATTTCAGTTACTTACTGGAGGTTGTTTCCTGGATACAATTGAATGCAATACAATTAAACCAGTAAATGTGACTTTGTTTTGTATTCCTATTGGTATTTTCAATGTGCTGACTGTTGCACTGTAAATGCACCGCTTCCACAACAACGACTCTAGCGAGCCCATCCAGAGCGGCTCTCAAACCTGCAGCCCGGCGCGGCGAGCCACGGGCCCTGCATACTAATAAGCTCGTGCCACTCAGCCCGGAGCAGCCCGTGCGTTGATTGGCCGCGCGGCCCTCCGCGGCCGGGAGCTCGTGCCACTCATTCGGCGTAAACAGGCCTCCCAATAGGCTGGCGCCGGGCCAGGGAGCTGCCAATCAGGGAGCAGCAGGGCTACTACCAAGCCCGATGGCGCCTAATTCAAGCCCGGCGACTGCGCAGCTCCTTTGCGCAGATCGTTGCTGCTGAATGGGAATGTGTTGGCGCAGGGCGGGAGAGGGAGCAGGGGCGAGAGGGAGCGCTTATCCACGCCGAGGGGAAGGCTTTTGCTTTTTTTTTTTTTATTTAACCCAGCAGGTCTAACGTTTGGCGTCCGGTGCACAGAGGCCAGATGATACAGCATCACGCGTTGAAGCAGATGCTTTTTAAAATACCTGGGATGTCTGGCAGGTGGCTGAACCAGGCACAGGTAGACCCGAGATACAAGCGTAAAGGCCTCCTCGGGTTGCCTGGCCCTACCACCACTTCGAGGCCTCCACCTGCTCTGACCAAGCTCAGAAATGCCTGCACGCTCAAAGTTTGGGCACCACGGACTCTTGAGTCGCCAGCCTTGTCCTCTCCTCTTTCCCCAGGGATCAGAATCGGGGGAGAAGTTCTTGTGTCTCTGGCCACGTATGTGCGGACCCTCAGTTTTTATTCCCCTTGGCTATATTTTGCAACGGAGCACTGATGAAAATGAAAATCGGTGACTTATGGCCATGACAAAGATTGCCCTTTTTTCATTTGCAACTAGATTTTTAAAATATGTTCACCTTGATACCCACAGTGTGAAAACCATGCACAGTATTTTTTTCAATGTCGCTCTCCTGCATATCTGCTAAATTCTTGCCCTAAATAAAAAAGCCACTAAACAAATATCTTCATTTTAATCAGATGCAAACTACTTTTTAGGTTATTTTTCAAATATTTCTGTTAGAGTTTAGTTTCCCAACGATGCTATTTATGCTCGGGAGTCAAGTCTATGTCTTAGTGGCGACGGATACATTATTTTTACTCCTCTAGGTGCAGTTCTGCTTCCCCCTCCGAGGGGACAAAAATGGTATTTAAACTAGATGCCAACCAACTAGGTCACGTGCGGTAGAAATTATCCACCGGTTCATTCCGGTAGGGACCGCCGCGGCCGCTAAGTCGCTTCAGTCGTGTCTGACTCTGTGCGACCCCATAGACGGCAGCCCACCAGGCTCCTCTGTTCCTGGGATTCTCCAGGCAGGAATACTGGAGTGGGTTGCCATTTCCTTCTCTAATGCATGCATGCATGCTAAGTCGCTTCAGTCGTGTCCGACTCTGTGAGACCCTATGGACACAGCCCACCAGGCTCCTCCGTCCCCTGGATTCTGTAGGCAAGAATACTGAAATGGGTTGCTATTTCCTTCTCCACTGATAGGGACAGGAAGGGGTTAAGCCAGAGGCCTTCTGTTGTCACCTTCCTTTCCCCGCCCCCCCCGCCCGCTCCCTCGGGACCGCCAGGATTGGCTGGCACTCTGCCAGCAGGCTGTCAATCACCGAGTGTAAACAAGGCGCTGATTGGCTGTTGTCCAGTCCGCACAGGGCCTCCTGAAAAAAGCAATTACTGGCTCCGCGGTTTCAAGGCGGCCCCAGGCCGCTTGATGAAAGGAGATAAGCTAGGGACCGTTTCCAGGACCCCCGCGGGCCGACCCTGGCAGCCTTGGAGCCGAGGTGCGGCGAAGAGCCCACGGATCAAAGGAATCCAGAGAGAAAAGGGAAGCCGGGCGCACGGCTCCGGCCGGCCTTCCCCCGCGGGCATCTCTGACCTGGGTAGGGGCTTGAGCCGCGGGCGGGGCTCCGGAAGTGGGAGCCCGCTTTGGGCGGCGCGGCCGGGCAGCTCCGGAGAATACGGGGCTGGCAGGTAAGCGCCTGGCTCCGCGGGCCCGGGCCTAGGACGCAGGACTCGGCCGGCGCGGTCCTGAGTCCCGGCTCCAGCGACACCCCTGCCAGGTGACGAAGACCCCTGTCCCCCACGGCCTGGCCAGTCCCGAAGCCCGTGCCTTCGGAAGCCACCGGGGTGGCGCGCGTCGGCAGCGGGAGAGGAGGCGGCACGTATAAATCCATAAAGCGCTCAGAGATCCGATTAGCGCACTGCTATTCATTAGGCCGGGGGCGATTGAATTAGGTTCCGGGTGCGGGCCCGAGGAGGGGGGTGCCGGCGCGGGTTGGGCGCAGCGGCCAATGCGGGGCGGGGGGGTGGGGGCGATGGTTCTGGCGCAGACCTCCGGGCTTGGGCCGTGGCTTCCTGAGGAAGAAGTCAAAGCATCGGCTCCGGAGCGAGTTGAGGGGACGAGTTCCTCCAGGTCCTGCCCCATCCGGTGCGTGCGGGGGCGGCCGGCTTCCCATGCACACCGTGCAAAGCCAGCCTGAGCCCGGTCCGGCTGCGGAGAAATCGCGTCCTCGGAAGGGTGGCTGGGTGGGCGGGCGGGAGGGGCTGCCATGGCTCTCGGATCCAGCGCAAGGCCAGGAGCATCCGGAGCTAGGGCTGGGAGCGGCTAGCTGTGCAGTCCCGGTCCCGGTCCCGGAGCACACCGGCCTCGCACCGCCTCCTCCGAACCGGTGACCTGGCACGCCGAGACTGCCTGTTCCGCGCATCCAGGGGTCCCGCCAGCTTCCCGCAGTCCTCGGAGTCCTGACCCCCAGCAGTGTGCTCCTCGCCTCCGGACGTTTGGAATCTGAGTTCCGGATTACTGTTTCTGATGAGCTTGTTTTCTGGCGCAGAAACTTTTTCTTATAACTAAAGTTTTTAAGTTACACTTGAAATTTTTAAAAATGAGAAAAAAGTGTATGAGAGAAAAATCCTCCACCCAAGAGAAAGAATACCTTGCCTACCCTCAGTGTCTCTGTAGTTGCGCCTTGCTCCCTGAGCGCCCGCCTGCGCGGGCCCCCGCGGTGAGCTGGAGTCGAAAAGGGGCCCAGCCTTGGACCACCACGAGGGGGAAGGGCCTCCAAGCCCCCACTCTCCGTCCGAGTGTATGAGGAGGGGTTTCCAACTCCCCATCCCCCACGGGCAGAATATTGTCTGAGGGTCCTGGAGCCTGGCTGATGGGCCCCACCCTAGGCATAATCCAAGATATGCAGGCTGCCAGCGAGAAGGAAGGACAGAGGATGGCACAGCTCGGGTCCTCCTTGCCCTTGCGAAGGCTGGCTCAGATCCTTCCAGCTCGTCATCACCACATTCCTAATTCAGTGGGAGCGAACTGGCTTTCAGAACCCCCACTGCTGTCCCCTGCCCCTCCTGGCCCATCGGGAGAGAGAGGCTGTGCGCCTGGGGGAGGCGAAGCACAGCCCCCTGTCCTCTTGGCTTCTTCCCCTCTCCTCTCCCCAGCATCACTTGAAAACAAATCTAGTGGGTTTTTTTTTTTTTTTTTTCTCCCTTAATACAGTTTCAAAACAGTTGTTACAGCAAATAGCTGCAGACGGGCCTGCTGGATGCGGCAGGGGCTGGCAGCTGCCCAGCGCGGGCGCCTGGCCGCTCAGCAGCTCCCGCAGTACCAAAATAAGCTCCCCGTGTTCCCCTTGAGAAGACGCGGCCTACCGAGGCTCCTGCGGGCCGGGGCATGTTTGGCTGGGCGCACTATCAGCTCAGAGGAAACCTCCCCGGTTTCCTTTTTTATTCTGCCTGCTGTCCAGAGCTAACAAATGTTTTTAATTTTAGAGGAACATGGTGTAGGGATCTGCAGACCAGCTTTCCACTGGGGAGGGAGAGAGAACCAGGGAGTGGGTGGGGAAGGAGAAAGGAGAGGGGATAGAAATGTGAGATCAGGGTTGAGCTGGGGTGTCCAGGTCTCTGCAGTCGCCCACAGTTTCACAAATGAATGGGCTCCCAGTCAGGCGAGGCCCACACACCCTGCCCAGCCCACATGCCCTGCCCCAGCCTGGAACACTACCCAGGTGTGTCCTTGAACCCCCAGCTTGCTTCCTCCCTGGCAGGTATCCAAGCTTGCCCTATGGCCCCATGCAGCCAGTTGTGCCCTGACACCTGGGCATGCACCCTTGTACATCACCCATCCACACACATGCATGTGTGCACACACATATACAAACACATCACTGGCACATGCTTGAGCATTATATAGCACATCACACACCCACACACTGATACATTCACAGCACACACTGGCACCAGTGCTCTGGAAAGCCTGCCTTCCCTTATACAGCCTGAGGGTCACTGTCACCCCAGAACCTAGCCCAGCTGTGGGGCCCCTCCCAGCACTTGCCCTCACACACTGCTCCCCTGAAAGCAGCTGCAAATCCAGGGCTCCTTGCTCCCCAAAGACCGCCATCCAGCTCTGTCTGAAATCATGAAATAATCATTTTTTTTAAACGCAAGGGGGTGGAGGTGTTGGGCGAGTTACATAAAATTGTGAATTAGTCTCTGCTCCAAATAAACGCCTGCTTGGGCCAGAGAGCGGCAGAGCTGCGCGACGGGTAATTGTGTGTCGGGTGTCTCTCCATTGTTCCCTGTGCCATTAGTCAAAGGGCAAATTAGAAACAATTTCTTGACAAAAATTGACTCTTAATTTTTCCTACCAGAGGCACAGGGAGCCAGGTCCAGAGGCTGGGCTCGGGGACAGACAGGCCTGTCCGGAGGGGTGCTGGGGTCACTGATTTGCACTTGCCCAGCCTGCAGTAGGGGAAACTGGGGGCCCCCAGGTATGGTCCACAACAACCACCCCACCCGCCCTCAGCTGGAGGGCAGTGTTACCCCATCTCAGCCCAGAATCTGATGCAGTGGTCAGAGGTTTGCACTCTTCCTCTCAAGTAAGTGGGGTAGGGAAAAAAAAACACATTCCCAGAGATGCCTGGATTGGAGGAGCTCAGCCTCTGCACCCACCCCCCCACCCCCCCAGCCCCAGGAAGCAGGGTTAGGCCCCACCCCATCCTCTGAATGAGATCTGCCACAGATGTGCAAAGTGGTTCTTTTCACCAGGGCCTTTGGCTGGTGGACTGAACGGGGCAGATGTATGGGGGGAAGGTTCTAGGGCGCCAGCCCAGACCAGGATTCAGAAGCCCCGGGGCCCCACCCTGGCTCGCACTCACTAGGCAGCTATCAGAGCAGCCTGCACCCCTACCTGCCCAGGTGCCTTCAGCTTTGGCTGTGAGTGGAGTTGAGAAGTCCCTACCCCATCCCCGAGAGTCCTCCCCAAGGTGCTGTACGGGGAATTTGTACCTAGATTGGGAGTGGCCTTCTTTTTGGCCATCTTCTGCCTTTAGGGGCTTAAGCTTTGTTGGAGTTGGCCTATTTTCGAGGAGAAAGGAATACGAAGATCTCCCAGACCCCCCACTACCAAGGGGAGGGGGCTGCCCCCACCAAAACCAAAATCTCCAGTCACAGCCCCTTTGTTATCTTGAAGGGGCCCAGAGGGCCAGATGGCAGGGGAGAGGGCCACTCTGAGGCCCAGGGTCAAGGGGAAGCATCCGACAGAGGATGAAGAGTTGTCAGGAGCTAGGCCAGGAGGGAGAGTCCTCAGGCCATGCCTCCCGTGAGGCCTTCCTCCAGCATCTCCTGAGCCCTGTGTCTACCTTGAATTCCTTCCTAGAGGTCCCAGCTCCTTCCTGAGCAAAGGGCCTGCATGCTGAGGCCTGAGCCCTGCTCAGTTGGAGCCCCTGGAATGTCAGGGAGGCACAGCTGGTCTCTGCAGACCACAGACAGGCTCCAAGACAGACTTGGGGATGTGGCTGGAAGTTTTAAAAGGCAACAAGAGCAGCAGGGGAGCCAGACTTTGAAGTCAGATGAACAGCTTTCCCGGGGCCCCTCCCTTTTTTGGGGGGAGGGGGGATGTAATTCTGTTGCTGGTTTGTCCAACCAAGTCAGGAGGCTGCCCAGCCCCCTCCGCTCCGGAAAGGTGCTTGTTAAACACAGTCGTAATTTGTGGCTAAATATAAGCCAGTGTGTTCACACGGAGAGTATAATTCAGGGTGCTGGTTGTGTGAGGTTATCAACCAGGAGGCCCATCTGGGTTAAATTGAAGTGATTTTCATAAACGGGTAGGAGCATCCTATTGGCAGGCTCCTCCCTGACTTTTTATTAGTGACTGCATGATTGTTGTTAGTGTTAAAGGGAATAATAGGAGTGGGGGACTCCTGGGACCCCAAGGGCAGGGGGAGAGGGGAGCCTCCCCACTCTGCTCTGTCCTGCCCCTCCAGTCTCTCAACCACTTTCTCATCTAGGCTGAAGGAAGGCAGGGGACCCCCCAGGGAGTCATGAATCGGTAGTGCCAAGCCATTCTCCCCAAAGACAGCCCTGCTCTTGCCCCACAGGAAGTCTGGGAGTGACTGGGAGAGTGGGAAGCAGGTTCTCTGGGGAGAACTCTACTCCCCCTGTAAAGCTGAAATTAGGGGGGATGCACTGGGGTGTCTTCTTGCAGGAGGATGACCCAAACTGGGCCCTCTGTTTTCCTGCTTATCAGGAAGGACCCTACTGATGACCAGAGCCCAGGCTTGGCCTGCACAAATAGCTGTGGGAGACTTAGTGGCTGGAACTGCCCCTTTTGGGGACAAAAGTTCTACAGGGCCTAATGAAGGGTGGGTTACAGGTTACTTGGTGCTTCCAAGCACACCCCCCAGCCAGAGCCTGACTGCCGCCCTTCCTGGAAGGACACCTGCCTCCCTCCAGACGGGACCTCGCAGCCGCAGCCCAGCCACAGGAAGTGCCGAGTAAGCAGTTGCTGCCCCAGCCGTTCTGCTCCTTCGCATCAGTGTTTGGGTGTGTTTACACGTGTCGCTGTCAAGGTAGTCTGGACAGGGCCTCCAGGGCTGGACTTCCTGGGTCTGGTCTCACACTAGCGGGAGGGCCCTGGGAGAGGGGCGCAGGCTGGGTGTCAGGGTCTCTTCTGATGAAATCCAGCTGGCCCAGGCAGAGCCAGAGTGGTCCAGCCAGACCAGGAGGAGAACCGAAAGGACAGGGACTGGGACTAGCAACCCTGGATCCACGGGGCCACAGCTGTCAGCCCCACCCCCCACCCCCCACTCCTCCACCACACACATTCAGCAAATTCCTCTGGGCATCAATTTCAGAGCCCAAGCAGCAGGAACAGCACCTGCCCCTTCCCACCGTGCCCATGATGGGCAGGAACCTCGAAGCCAGCTTCCCCACTGGATTTCTTCCAATTCCTAGACCTAGAAAAGCCCCAGACCCTGCCAGACGCCCCCCTCCCGATTCTGCCCCAGCAGAGGGCTCCAGAGGGTAAGGGGCTACCCACTCAGACTTGTTTCTGATCACAAAACAAACAGAGGCCTGGGCAGTTCTGGTCTCTGCGGCCACACATCCCACTCTCCTATTCTCTTCCTGCTCTCAAGCTGGGCCTGCCAAACTCCCCACTCACACACCAGCCCAGCAATCTGGGCCCCCACCCCCACAAACTCCCTCCTGCCCTTGGGCAGGGCCACAGCCCCATCCTGTCCTCTGGACTTTTTCCTGTGTCTGATGGCCAAGGAGGGGGGGTGGCCCTCCCCAGGCTGCCTTGGGGAAAAACCCAGGGCTGGGCATGAGGCCTGGGAAAGCTACAGACACATCTTTTCCTTCTCTTTCTTATTTCTGGGGAAGGTGGGTGTTGAGTCCTTGGCCTGGTTACCTGCCGCATATACAGACCAAAAATAAATTATTCCCATCAAAATTCCCACAGAGCAGCTAAGGCCTGCAGCGAAGCGCTCTCCTCCCAGTCCTCAAAGGCAGGTAGCTGGGCTGACAGGCTCGGCTACACCACCACCCATCAGGCCTGGTCTAAGCACAGCCACCGCCTCTTTTGTTAGCAGGACAGTCACACCATTTAATTAAAAACCATCCAATAGGTCTGTTTTCTTCTGACCTGCACAAATACATATTCCACCTCAATTCATGACTCAACAATACCGGCTACAGGCGGTAACGGGAGGAAGCAGGAAAGTTTCCCAAAAGATGAGTACCCAGAAAACTCCCTGTTCCAACGATGCTAGCCCGGACAGTCAGAGGAGCCTGCCCTGGGGTCAGCGCCACGCCGGGCCCTGCGCCGCCTGCCCCCGCCAGCCACTTCCGCTGGAGCTTTTTCGAGCACATTCCACCAGGACTGGGTCTCTGGCAGGCTCTGGGCCGAGGTTCGTTTCAATAAGCAAACCTCGAGTCTGCCCGGCCGATTTCTACTCTGGCGGGTGGAAGCGCAGACGCAAAGAGAGGTTTTTCTTTCCACCGGAATTTGATTTTGTTTGGTTTGCATTTGTATTTTTTTACTAGCAGGAATTTTCGATGCAAAAACCCTCCTGGGGGGGCGGGGGGAGAATCAAAGTCCCTACATCCCTGCCAGAAACAAAAGCCCTTTGGAAACGGCGCCGCAGGGCAGGCAGAGCCGGGCGCCCGGGTCCCGCGTTGGGAGAAGCGGCGCTCAGCACCTACCGCTCGGCGGCTCCAAGGCGACTCCGGCTCCGGTCCGGGCGGCCGGTTTCCGACCTGATCGCCCGAGTCCGCCGGGTCCCTAAAACGCGGAGGCGGCCGGAGGCCCCATAATCGCAATTTATGGCCTGGGTGACGTGCTTCCCTCTCCCACAATGGGGCCGGGTGACATTAAACAGAAAATTGATGAGAGTGGAGCGAAATCTAATCTCTACCCCCACCCCCCAACCCCAGGCCGACTCTCCGCGCCTTCGGGGAGGGGCTGGGGGACAGGAGACTGAGTGGTCGTTAGTTGGTGCGCTCGTGAGCCCCGCGCCAATGCTTCCTCCCGAATTCGGGCTCCCAGCCGGCGCACTGGAGGAGGGAGCACGACCGTTGCCCGGATCCCCATCCCTTGCGGCCCGCCGCTTCTCCTCCGGGCTTCGGGCCGGAGCTGCTCTCCTTTCCATTCGCACCGGGCGGAGCGGGGAGCCAAGCATCTCTCCCTTTTGCTCGGAGGGCCCCCGGCCCGGATAGGGGTCTCCACGAGCCTCCGGCCCTCCGTCCGCTACCCAACCTTCAGCCCGTTCCACGAGCACCCCCCTCCGCTTCCAGAGCGGAGTTCCCCGCCCCCACCAAGACGAGCCGGCGCCAGGAGAGGAGGGGAGGACCCGGACCACCCAGCCCCCACCCCAAGCAAGTGGGGAAAAGAGGGCAAGTGACCACGCAGGGCGCGCCTGGGGCCTCTGGCCCGGAGCACCCGCGCTCCTCCGCCCGCGGCACGGCTCCCCTGGGGCGCGCCGGGCGCCTCCTGGCACCGACCCCGCGGTGCCGCGTCCTTAAAGGCGCCGGCGGCCCTGCCGGCCTTTGTCCCTTTGGCTGGGAAGGTCACGCCAGGGACTCTGGGCAGCCTCATGGGCCCCTCGAAGCGCTCGCCTCCCTACCCTTCCTCCATTCCGTCCTCCAAAATTTACTCTAGGGCGCTCCCTGCCCTGCCTGCTGGCCTGGAGGAGGTCTCCACTTAGCAACCACCTGGCCACGTGCTGCCTGTGACCTCCAGACTTGCACAAGATACATTGGTCTGCTGGAGCACACAGCTGGGCCAAGGATCCACTTTTTAACAGGAGGAGGTTGAGGGGAGTGCTTCTCGGAGATCTCTGAGAATGAATGAAGGAGCCCCAGTGGGGCCGCAGGGGGAAAGAAGTGCTAGTGCTGGCAAGAGAGAACACAACTCCACCGACCAAGGAGTCAGGCTGGCTGCCCTGAGCACTGCCTAGTAAGGGGCAGCCCCCGGGGGATGCACAGAGTCCTGGTTGGGGGTCCACTTTGGAATCCAGAGGGTAAGGCTTTGGATAGATGTACCCACAGAAGGCTGCCACCAGGGCCCCATTCTCCCTGGAAAGCCCCCTCTCCAGGCTCTGCCAGATAAACCTGTTTGAGTCACTGGGCTGAAGACTCTGTGAAGCGGGTTCCCAAGCCTTGGTCTACCCCTCTGGCCTAGATGAAAACTTGTGCACCTGGGTGCCAGATGGTGTCCTTAACACTCAATCTCTGGACAGACTGGGAAGCAGATGTCATGATGATCATGCCCATTTTCGAGATGGGCAAAGCCCCTGGGACAGTGAATAACTCTCCTATGTTCTCCCCCGAAGGCTAAGTACCTGGGCCCGAGGTTCTTCTGCAAAGCCAAGACATGGATCTGCTGGTCTTTGGTTCCCAACAGCCCCAGGACTCATGGGGGCAGACTTATGTCCTAACTTCCACGTGCCTCCTACCCTTGGAGATGTGCTGTGCAAAGTCGCTCAGTCATGTCTGACCCTTTGAGACCCCATGGACTTTAGCCCGCCAGGCTCCTCTGTCCATGGGGATTCTCCAGGCAAGAATACTGGAGTGGGTTGCCATTTTCTTCTCCAGGGGATCTTCCCAACCCAGGGATCAAACCCAGGTCTCCCACCTTGCAAGTGGATGAGCCACAAGGGACGCCCACCCTTGTAGATGGAGAACAGAAAAAGGTGGGCCTCGTGACCACAGTTGGGTGCTTTGGATCACAACACCCACAGAAGGATGCCACCAGGGCCACATTCTCCCTGGAAAGCCCCCTCTCCAGGCTCTGCCAGCCCGGCCTGTGGAGTCACTGGGCTGAAGGCACGGCGAAGCAGGTCCCCATTGCTGCAGCTGGGAAGAACTGCTGATATATGACAAGAATCTGGAAGCCAGATTCCAGAAGGTCACATTGGACTGAAACCAACAAGATTACATTTAACAGGCTGGATGTGAACCTCCACTTTTAGGTTCAAAAATCAGTTGTAAAAATGCAGGCAGTTCCCACTGAAGACGTGATGAGCGACCTGCAGCTGTCTGTACCATTCAGGCAGAACGGGCTCCCCAACGCAGGCCCCTTGTGAATTTCCCGGAGCCCCAGCAGCTGAGCCTGCGCCCTCCAGGGCCCTCCCGGGATGTCAGGCTCACTGGGGAGGGGATGCAGCTGGGGACAGCAGAGAATGGGGTCCTTGTGCTGCTATCATCAAACCCGGGGCTGGATGAACACAGCTTTGTCTGCACCCACACTCCCGTGGTGACCACGGGACTAGAGATCGCCTGGGGCTGGGGGCGCTTCAGAACTGGAGTGGCTGCTTTTTGGCCTCTGTTAACCCTTGAGTGGGTGTTGGATGCACGGTCTTTCCCCAGCTCTGTGCCTGGGGTTCAGGGGGGCAAGCAGAGCAAGGGTTAAAAATCTGTGTCAAGTCCCAAGGTTCAAAACAGCATGTTGTTAAACTCAAAGTTTTCCATATTTAAATAGCAGCGGCCTTTGGGGGAGACGCTTCCCTGGTGGCTCAGAAGGTAGAGAATCTGCCTGCAATGCAGGAGACCTGGGTTTGATCCCTGGGTTGGGAAGATCCCCTGGAGAAAGTAACAGCTACCCACTCCTATATTCTGACCATGGACAGAGGAACCTGGCAGGCTACAGTTCATGGGGTCTCAAATGTCAGACATGACTGAGAGACTTTGACTTTATTTTTCTTGGGGGAGATGAGAGGGTGGTCCTGGGTAAGGTAGGGGGAAGGCTGAGCAGCCTTCCCCACAGAATCCCCTCCCACACCAGGTCCAGCTGGGAACAGGGGCCACTCATGGCAGCACCCCAGTCCTGGCCTGGCTCTAGCATGTGCTTTGCTTCTGCTTGAGTTCTTGGTCATCCAGAGGCGGGTGCCCCATGCTAGGCATCCACTGAGCAGGCCTGGATCTCAGCCCCGGTGGGAAGAGCGAGGAGACCCAACTACAGGGGGACAATTGCTGGAGAGCCTCCTCCCCCTCCCCCGAGCTGGAAGATGGTGCAGTGACTCCAGAGCAAGTGAACGTGTGAGTCAGGAGGGGTTTCCAGGGGGCAGGATGGGCAGAGGTGGGGCACCCTGAGGGTTATTTGTGGGCCTAATGGCTTGAATTCACTGTAGTGGGTCTGGGCTAGGAAGTGAGTAAGCATTGTTCCCTCTCAGTGAGCAATGGGGGTGACAGTGGGGCCTAGAGCCACTCTGGTGGGGAGATCTGGGGTGGCTACTCCCTTGCTAGCTGTTCTGTAAGCCTGCCTGGCTCATTGATCATGGTTCTCCTGAGACCCCAGCTTTACCTCACAGACCCTATGAGGTGTCATAGGCCCTGGGGTGCCTCAGTTAGCTCTACCCCCTCCTCCAGGCCCTATGGAGGCCACCAGCTGGACTCAGAGTGGGTGCCATCTGCTCTGGCTCTTGTCCCTAAGTCCACAGCACCCAGGGGAAACCCAGACCAGCTCCCAGAAGTCTTTCCCACTCCCCCAAAGCTGGGGTGTGGCTGGTGACTGAACACGTGTATCCTGAACCCCCACAGAATGATGAACCCTTGGTGGCCAGGCCCCTGCCCACCAGAGGCCCACACTCTGAATGTGCCATGCTAAGACCAAGGGCTCTGGATACCCTGCAACAGCGGCTCTGTGGGGCCTGGTCTCCTAGGCTGAGGCCTGGCTCCCCCACAGGTTCAGGGACTGCTGGAAAGGCTCACCCAGGGGTCAGAGTCCACTGCTGAGAGACATGCAGGGTTCAGTGCCCCCCAGCCATCTGGTTGGGTTGGTTGCTTGCCCCCAGCCCCACCCAGATGGCTGGGGGGCGCTGCAGCCCCCACTCCCTCACTCCTCCTGGTCACACAGGCAGGAAGGAGGGGAGTCAGGACTCCCACCCAGGTCGTCAATGCCAGTCTAATCTAAGTCTGCCACATACCCAGGTCCTCGAACCTTGAGAAATGCAGGATTTGGGCTCTGGTGGACGAGGCTCAGAGGGAGCTGCTACTGGCCTCTGACTCAGGACAACCAGGGTAGACAGACATCCACATGGCCAAGAAGGACTCTGAGAAGTCTTGGGGGGCTGTCCCCCTTTTTCGCTGAGCCCAGCCCTCAGATGCAGAAAGGGTGGGTCAAGGAACCTCTCACTTTCCATCCACCTTGCCTCCAGGTGCCCACGGCCTTCCTCGCCTGGGAAGGTCTCTAGTGGGGAGGCCAAGGCTGAGTGATTGGGTCCCTGGGGAATGGGCTGAGCCAGAGGCAAGGACGCCTGGGAGAGAATAGGAGTGGGGTCCCGCCCTAGGGTAGGGGGCAGACAGCTGCCACACTTGGCAGGCCAGACCCAGCCCAGTTCCTACTTCTTTCTCCTATTGGGTGATTTGCATTACTAATGAACCCGAGGTCCTGCGTTCAAAGGTTTGAATGGCATATCAGTGGCCAAAAGGCCGATGGCTCCCCGACCTTGTCTGCTTCATCCTGCTTCATCCTTCATTGCTGCCCAAGGAGAGAGGCTGCCCCAGGCCCCAGTCAACCCTGCCCTCCTCTGCGGTCCAAGAGGGCCCGCGGAGACAGGACTGCAGGAGGCACCAGTCCTCCTGTCCACTCTGGGCAAAGCCCGGGCAGAGGGGAGCACACACTGTCAGGGAGTGACCACCAGCTGGTCAGGGAGGACAAGGGTCCCAGACTTGCTCCGAGGAGGAGAGGGACTCTGAGTTGTGGTGAGGCTTGGGTTGGGGGCAGTTCATATGGGATTCAGGCAGCAGTTGATTTTCTCCCTGGAGAAGGACTGTTCTTTCCTCTCATCACCTCCATGTCCTGTCCTCCTGCTACTCGTCTCCTCCCTGACACACCTTCTAGATCTGTGCCATCCGACAGAAATACTGTGTGACCCACACCTAGGGAATGGGAGCATTTCCAGAGGTCACAGGCCTCCGTCTTCCCCTCCCCAATGTTAATTTCCAATGAATATATTAATACATGTGCACATATGAACACACATGCTCACGCATGCATACTTATGCACCCATGCATGCACACCTGCAAATGCTGGTTTCAGCCTCCTGCCTTGGCCTGGCCCTGGATCCTCCTCAGGAGCAGATGGAATAAGAGACAAACACTCCGTACTCACACCTGTGGGAAATGCCACCTGTGAGGCAGGGCTCACATGCCCATTTCACTGATGGGGAGACTGAGAGGTAGAGGGAGGTATCTGAGGTTAAGCTTTGAACAGTGGAGTCACTGACCCTGCGCCTCCTCCCCCCGGGCGCTCGGAGTCCCGAGCTGAGCGCCGAGGCTGGTGCTCCCCCCAGTCCAGTTCTAGGGGCTATGATTGTCCTTACTCTGCATCTGGCTCCCGGTGGGGTCAACTCCCAGAAAATCCCTTGAAGCAGAGTTGCTTGGTAAGAGCACTCACATTTTAGGGACGACTATAGCTATGTGATTCTCTCAGAAGGCTGTCCCAATTCTCTGTCCAGCAAACACTGACAGCGACCCCCAATCCGGGCCACTTCACAGGAAGTTTTGGAGAAGCAGAGCTCTGGAGCATGCATGAGATGGGGCTCTCTGGGGTGTGGATGTGGCCTGGGAGCTCACGCAGCTGAGCTGCCAGGGGGGCTGGGCCCACGCCTGAGCTGGGGCCACATGGTAGGGAGGGGACTCCCCCGGGCCGCCGCCCCAGGCGGGTTGATGGACGTGCAATTAACCTGCCTGTGGTTATGTTGGCAACTGAGCTGGAACAGGAAGTTAGTGTTATAAACCAGGGCCTTTCAAGTTATGACAAATTCATCAAACAAATGAACCCATGAGCACAGAGGGCAGGCGCCTCCATGCGCTAGGGATGAGGAATGCTCCAGCCCTTTCCAGTCCCTCCCCCGAATCCAGGCCTCAGAAAGAACTGTGTAGGGGGCAGAACCCGGGGCTGGTCCCAGTGCCTAGAGTGGCAGTGGTCTCACTCTGAGCCCCAGCTCTCTGATGAGAGCTTCCCTGCCACCCACCCTCCCACCCCCAAGTGGCTTAGCATCTTCTGGCTTCCCTCTTGAATTCCAGATGCTGCTAACACCTGAAAACAATCCCAACCCACCCCCCATGTGAGAGAAAGTTCCAGAACCCCCATTCTCTCCAGGGGCTAGCCAGTGCTTAGCAGCACCTCTGGGGAACACCCCTGCTTCCTATCCAGACATATGGGCCGCTCTTCCCCAACAGGCCTGAGCAGCCGACATCTTTCTGCTCAGAGCACGTGCTCGCTGGGCTGGGACTGTCCTTTAAGCTTTAGGCTGAGGTGGGTTTCAAAATGACCCTGATGCCATGACAGAGCCTGAATGTCAGGGGAAGGGGGACATGTGGCCATCCACATTGGGAGCCTCAGCCACTCATCTTACTGGTAGGAATCAGCCAGGGAGGGTTCAGCTCTTGACCAAGGTCACTCAGCTGTCACACCTGGGAGCAGAGCTAGGACTGAGAGAACCTGTGCAGACACCCCTGGCCAGCTTGCTGCCCACCACTCCCTCCAGTCCGAAAGAACCTCTGGGGCCTGTCTTGGCCCACTCAGACCCCAGACCTTAGGCCTCTGCAACACCAAGGTTGAAAGAACCTCCTGGGGCTTGGGGCTCAAGGCTAGCTGCGGTACAGAGGGTCCCTGAGCCAGCAGTTCCTGGGCTCCAGGTAGAGTGATCCAACATTGTCCCAAACAGGGGTCCCATGCCCTGCCCACCCTGCCCACAGCCCACCCTGTCTCCAGGGCTCCAGGTGAGCGCTGCCTGTGGTTCTTCTGGCTCTTTCTACAGCCTTGCTTCAAGGCCACCCCTTCTGCCCTTTGGTTCCAGGGCCTCCTCCCACTGAACTCAGACACCGAGCTCAGGGGTCTTGAGAGAGCAGCAAGCCCCTGGACTTCTCATAAATGCAGGTTCCACTGTGCTGTGGGCCGAACTGCCAGAGACCTAACTGCTCACACCTATGAATGTGAACTTACTGGGAAACAGGGCCTTTGGAGACGTGATCCAGTCAAGATTAATTGACCTCCCTGTGGTTATGTTGGCAACTGAACTAGAAGAGGAAGTCAGCATTCTAAACCAGGGCCCTAATGCAATGACTGGTATCCTTGTAGGAAGAGGGACTTTTTCATACAGACACACAGAGGAGAGAAGCCACATGACGATGGAGGCAGAGACTGAAGTGACATAGCCATAAACCAAGGAACACCAAGGGTTGTCAGTAACCACCAGAGCTGGAAAAGGTGACAGATTCTCTCTCAAAGCCTCCAGAAGGAACAAACCCTGCTGACACCTTGATTCTGGACTTCTGGCCTCCAGACTGTGAGAGAGCAGATTCCTGTTGTCCTAAGCCACTGTTTGTGGTAATTTGTTACAGCAGCAGCAGAAAAGTAATACACTCCCCTCTACTTTGCTTTTTGGTTCTTTTTTCTTTTCTTTTCTTTTTTTAAATTTCGAGTCAAGGAACTGGCCTACTCAGGCATGTAGTTGGAGAGCTAGACACAGGGCAGGGCAATAGATAAGTGTCTGGAAGGTGAGCAGTCAGGCTTCTCACTTTTGAAGAAAGGGAGTTTCAAATGTGGGCAGTAAGAAGCCTAGAATTAATTCTATGGAGTTGGACAATTGTTGCATTGGTATGAACTCATGTTTTGTAATATAGAAACAGATGTGTGTGGGGGGTGTTTCTAAGCTCTATTTGCCAAAAGGGCCCAGAAACAATGAAATCACAGTAGCACCTAGTGCCCAGGTATTGGTTTCTTTTCTTTTCTTTTTTTGGCTGTGCTGGGTTTTCACTGCTTTGCACAGGCTTTCTCTAATTCCGGCGAGTGGGGGCTACGCTTCATTGCGGTGCCTGCGCTTCTCACTGCAGTGGCTTCTCTTGTTGCAGAGCACCGGCTCTAGGCACCTGGGCTTCAGTAGCTACAGTATGCTGGCTTGGTAGTTGCAGCTGGCAGGCCCTGGAACATAGGATCAGTAGTTGTGGAACACGGGCTTAGTTGCTCTGTGGCATGTGGGATCTTCCCAGACCAGGGATTGAACCCATGTCTCCTGCACTGGCAGATGGATTCGTATCCACCTTACCACCAGGGAAGTCCAGACCTTGGTTTCTAAATGCCATTTATCCACTAGACGGAACTAGGTTTTTGTTTTTTTTTTTTGTTTATTGTTTTTGAGAAATGACTGACCCTGATGCTGGGAAAGACTGAGGGCAAGAGGAGAAGGGGGCAACAGAGGATGAGATGGTTAGCTGGCATGAACATGGAAGCCTGGTGTGCTGCAGTTTAAAGAGTCAGACACGACTTAGCAACTGAACAACAACAAGAAGGGCTGGGACAAGGAATGCTCCAAATGGAATATCTTGTGGTGGCAGAAAGTAAGGAAGCAAGCATTCAAAGAATGATGGGAGTGTCAAAAGGTGGGAAGTAGCTTGAAGGGGCTCCCACTGTCCAAATCCAGAACAATGTGAGCAACCAAATACAAATCGTAATGGATTGTTATCTTCATGATGTAAATAATTCATGATATAAATGAGTGAATGAATATATAAATGGGAGAGAAAGCTGGCTCTTAAATGTAAAAGGAATAGTGGAATTAGAAAACTTCCATTTGGCGAAAAGCACAGTAATAATTAATTCAGGGAAGAATCAACGACAGAGGCTCAAACCTCTGGTGAAAGGCTAATGGGAAACAGGATATTTACATGGACTCTATGTATCTCCTCACTGAGTGTTTACTCATTATCCCTTGTTCACTAGTGAGTTCAAATTCTTATTAATTAGCTTGACAGTGGCGAAACCTGGCAGACACGACCTTACCTGAGTGATGAACGTTACTGCCACCAGCACTGGGACATCAGACGTCGCATGCCTCCAGATATAATGTGGCGAGGAGCACACGGCATCACTTCTGAGATAGTCTTGCCAAAAATGCAGAAGCAGAATCCAGGCACCAACCCAAACTAAGGGATATTTTACAGAGTCACTTCAAAAATATCACAGTCATGAAATGTCGTGGTCCTTGCGCTGGTTGGAAAAGGATTTCCAGACATGAGGCAAAATGAGAGGAGAATAAAGTTTATTAGAGTGGGAGACGCTGTTAGAACAGTGGGCCGGCTCAAAGGAGAGGTGAACACTTATGCAGGCTAGTAGCCAATTTTTATAGCCTCAAGACAGAGAAAATTCCTATTGGAATGGTGGCATTAGGTGATGGGTTAGGATGCTATAGGGTGGGTATTTTACTTAATACGGGGTCAGGGAACTGGGCTGATATAGATCTGGAGGCTCGTGGCAACAGTTGCTATGGGACTTGGTAGGTTCCAAAGTCTTATGACTTTGGTACCTGTGACCTTGGTATAGGACTCCACATGAAATATAAAGACCAATTCTAAAGATAGAGATTTTAAAAATCAGATGTTAAATTAGATTTTTCAAAAGTGATCCTCTAGCAACTTCCCTGGTGGTCCAGTGGCTAAGACTCCTCACTTCCAGTGCAGGGGGCCAAGGTTCGATCCCTGGTGGGGGAACTGGATCCTACATGATACTACTACAAGATACTGCACACGCCACAACTAAGACCCTGCACAGTCAAATAAATAAAATAAATATTTAAAAAGTGACCCTCTAGTCTTCTGAACTTCTGGGTTGCTTTATCAGCTGACAGCAATGCTCAGAGTCCTAACTTGGGATCTGTGTGGTCTTGAGAAGGGGCTAGTGACCTTGGAACCCCCTTGCGGGCCATTTTAACTGTGCCCCTCCACTTGTTCTCCACACACGTTCTGCCTCCCTCCCTGAATTTCAAGGTGCTGACCCCAACTGTCAGATCAAAGTGTGGAGCACAAGTTTTCTCAAGCCTAAGTGACAAAACCACAAAGAAAGACTTTGATTCCAAAATTAAGTAGACTAAGGAAACTTGAGCGCTTGTTTGGAGGTTCTAGCAGGGGAGCGCAGCCACTTGTATACCCTTGCCAGAAGACCAGTTCTCCTCTATTGGGGATGGTCATCCTCTTGACGTGCTGAGCACGCAGCTTTGGGAGGGACATGCATGGAGCACTGAGGGAGGTAGGGGATGCCCACCTAGCCAGCCATATCAGTCGAATCAACCCTGGCGATCAATGGGGTGACAGATGTCACAACCAGATCGCCCTCACAATCCAACGTGTGACCTTGGATTGGCTTCTGGGTAAGACATTTGGGGGCAATCTGTGAAACTCTGCTGGAGTCTGAGATAAAGGGTGTGTTCAGTCACTTCAGTCGTGTCCCCATGTGGCCCCGTGGACTGCAGCCTGCCAGAAGCCTCTGTCCATGGGATTCTCCAGGCAAGAAAACTGAAGTGGATTGCCATGTCCTCCTCCAGGGCATCTTCCTGACCCAGGGATTGAACCTGCGTCTCTTGGGTTTCCTGCATGGCAGACGCATTCTTGACCACTGAGCCACCTGGGAAGTCCGTGACAAAGGGCAGTGTCATATCAATATTAATGTCCTGATTTTGATCATTATATAGGTGCTTGTTTCAGGAAAAATGCAGATAAGCATTAAGGGATAGCAGGCTTCGTGGCTATAACTTGCTCTCAAATGGTTCCAAAAGTTAAAAACAAAATTTAGAATAAGAAAAAGTGGTAAAATGTTAATTCTTAGGGAATCTGGGTGAGCGGTATCTAGGGACTCTTTGTACTATTCTAGCAACTTCTGTAAGTTGGAAATTATTCAGAAGTAAAAAGTTTAAAAAAAGAAAACAAACCCCAAACCCACCCTGTTCAGAGGATGAAAAGACGAGTTCCAGACTGGGGAAGATCCCTGCAAACCGCAAATCCGACCAAAGCCTAGTATCTCAAATATGTAAAGAATTCTTAAAGCTCAGCAGCAAAAAAGCAAACAATTGAATTAGAAAATGGGTAAAAGACATGAGCAGACATTCCCTGAAGAGGCCACACAGATGGCAACAGCACAGGAGGGGATGGACCACATCATTGTAAGAGATGCAAATTAAAACCATTTTGAGACACTGGTACACACCTATCAGAATGGCGAAAATAAAAAATAGTCACAAAAGAAAATGGTGGTGAGGATGTCGAGAAATTGCATCACACACACACGTTACTGGTGGGAACGTGACATGTACAGCCTCCTTGGAAAATGGTCTGGCAGTTTCCTTAAAAACGAAACATACTTCCCTGGTGGTCCAGTGGTTAAGGATCTGCCTGCCAGTGCAGGGAATGTGGGTTTGATCCCTGGTCAGGGAACTAAGATCCCACATGCCACAGGGGAACTAAGACCCAACACAACCAAATAAATAAATATACTTTAAAAAACAAAAAACTAAATATACAACTACCTTAAATCCTGCACTTGCATTCCTGGATCTTTATCCCATGGAATAAAGACTTATGTTCACACAAAACCCTGAATTTGAGCAGTTTTATTTGTAAAGGCCAAACACGGGAAACAACCCAGATGACCTTCCAGGGGTGAATGGTTAAACAGACTGATCTGTCCGCACTGGGGACTGAATCCATCTCGGCAATAAAGAGGAAGAGCTGTCCACACACATAGCAACCCGGATGAATCTCTAGGGAATTGTGCTGAGTGAAAAAAGCCAGTCCCAAAGGTTACATTCTGTAGAGCCCACATACATAACATTCGTGAAAAGACAAAATTACAGAAATGGAGGAAAGAATGGTGAAGGGGGCTGAGGTAGGGGGGAGAAGGGAGTGGGCGTGGTTATAAAAAGGCAACTGGGGGATCCTTGTGGTGACGGGATGTTCTGTATCTTGACGGTATCAATGCCAAAATCCTGGTTGTGATATTATAGTATAATTTTGCAAGATGTTACCATGGGAGGAAACTGGGTGAAGGGTATGTTGGATCCCTCTGTGTGTTATTTCTGACAACTGCATATGAATCTATAATTATTTCAAAATAAAAAGCTTAACCCAAAAAAATCCTAACTGATTTTTTGTTTGTATATACACTGTTTACATATAATATCATATAAAATAATGTGATTTTAGATAATTGCTAAATATATATTGCTGTATTTATTGCATACATTTGCATACACTTAAACAAAACTTTAAGTGCTTAGAAACAAAGGCCAGTTCCCAGTCCTCCAGAGCCTCTGGACTAGAATTGCCAAAGATTTGGACTCTTGGGATTTCTTGGTCCAGTGGTTAAGACTCCCAGTTTCAAATGTAGAGGGCACAGGTTGATCCCTGGTTTAGGAACTAAGATTCCCACATACTGTGCAGCATGGCCAAAATTTTTTTTTAAGTAAAAAAACCCCAAAGAGCTGGGCTCTGTGCCAGCAAGTTCCAAAGTTGATTCTGGTTCCTGCTCAGAGAGAACCACAAGAGCTCAGGGTCTCCAGAGAAGAACACTGTCTTTTCAAGCCCTCAACCTCTGTTAGGCCACAAGGCACCATACCATTCCAGTGTACTCATGTTATTTGAGAATGTCCTGTGAGGAGGCACAGGGCTAGAGCTGGGGGTCCAGAGAACTTGCCCATAGCACAAGGCTAGGAGGGGACATAGGTGAGGTCAGTGTACGAAGACAACCAGGAAGCAAGGCCAGCAGCCAGTGACCAACGGGCCTCTGACCCACATCTCACACCTCTGCTGTGCGCTCACAGACCCTTGGCCTATAGACCGCTCATCAGTCCCCCTATCCAGCCAGGTCCTGGGAGCCACCTCTCAATCACTCATTTGCCCAGTACTGCATGAGGGTTGGTGTGGTGACCTGGATCACTCACGGATTAGAAGAAGAGGGAAAAAAAAAAAAAAAAAAGCTGTTTCTCAAAGTGAGGTTGCTCTGGGAACCTGCATCAGGCTCACTAAAGGAGCATATTATGTGAGCTTTTTGGACCCCACCCCAAATTCATAGTCCAAATTTTAAATAAATTTTAAATGAACTCTTCTGGGGATCCTTCTACACATAGACTGAATCTCAGCAGTTAGACTCTCCCTCCCTGGAGTTTTGACTCTTGTGCAATGATTGAAAATCAGACATTTCCCTCATGTGTTGGTTTGAAAACAAAAAACATGCTCATAAATTCTCGAATACTCCTTCCATGGATCTCTGTTCCCTCACCTCCTCAAATGAGGGCTGACTCAGCAGACAGTCTTTGCTCGTTCAGAAAAACCTTGTTATTTCTATCTGGTTCTCTTGGGGTACTAGCCTTTGGAGCCCTGAACTAGGATGTAGGACACACCTAGGCCATCATGCTGTGAGAAACCCCAGGCCATAAGGACAGGCCATAGCCTACATTGGGCCTCAACCACCAGCTGTGTGAAGGCATTTCCAGATGGTTTCAGTCCCCAGGCCCTTCAAGTCACACCTAGTTACTTCCTCAACCAAGGCCTCAGATAGCATGGAAGCCATCCCCACTGTGCCCAGTCCAAATTCCTAACTCATAGAACATGCGGGCATCATGAAATGGTGGTTTCAGCCACTGAGCTGAGGATTGTTTTTTACACAGCACTACTAGCCGGAACAGAGATGATATAACCTATGGTGAAGCCCAACCAGAAGACTCATGGATTCCTGCCACTTGGATTTCAAGAGCATCCCTGCTTTCTGTCCTGTTGGAATCCTGGGTGTACAGCTCTCCCCTCCTGTCTATCAGCCAACCTACATCCTTCCGAGTTAGCGCCAAAAATTCTGATGCAGCCACGCTGACCGTGAGGTGCTGTCAACATCCAAGTGGGGGTGACTAATGGACCAGGTGGTAATGAAAGTGGCTAGAGTACAAATTTGGGAGTTCTAAGTGCAGAGGTGTGGTCAAAAATGCAACCTGCAAAAAAAAAAAAGCAACCTGCAATGTGATGATCCAGAGAAAGTTTGCAGAGAGAAGAAATGTGTCCAGGGCACCACATTTCAAAGGGTGGGTGAAGGAAAAAAGACCCATGGGAGGACATCAAGATGGGAAGATTGGAGAGAATGGTTCATGAAGAAAGGGAGCCCCAGTGATCAGGGCGTTGCCTGGGGAGATAAGGGCTGAAAAGCCACAGGATGTGTTTGGAGACTTTTCCTGATCAAGGAGGGTGGAAGCAGAAGCCAGATGGTGGTGGATTCAAGAGAGTGTGGGTGGCCCTGGATGGGCTGCACCCTCCATGTGTGGCTGCAAATCAGGGCCCCATGTGAGCCACATCCATGTCGAGATAAGTACAGAAACCGAGAGGGAGTGTTTAGCAACTTTTATAGCACTCGGACACTAATTTATGTCTGTTGAATCCAATAATAAAAAATTAGGGCCTGCATTTGGGATGGCTTTGGGGTTTTAATTTCATTTTTCTAGTAATTCATTTTATTATATTTTACAGAAGTATTAGTCTGCACAGGATTGGGAAAACAAAACAAAACAGAAAAGAAAAAAAAAAAACAGAAGCAGTGGTGTAGACAACTCTTGCCAGATGTTTTGCCAGGAAGAGAGAGGAAAAAGCATCAGCTGAAGGGCATTCAGCATTAGAGGAGGGGGTTTTGGTTGCCTGGTTTGTTGTTGATGAAATTTACTTTTAGGATGAGAGAAATCTGAGCATGTTTACATGATGAAGATAAAAAGCCAGTTGAGAAAGAAAGAGATGACAGGATATAGCAGAGAAGATATAATTGATGGAGTGAGGTCACCTCTTGAGCTAGTGGGAAGAAAAATCAAGAGCACAGGTGCATATGTGCACACACAGGCACGCATGTGCACACACAGGCACAGAATAAGAAAAGTGAACAAAAATCCAAATGCAGAATTTATTTTGTTTTATTTTTATTACGATTATTATTTGCCACACCACACAGCTTGTAGAACCTTAGTTCCTTGCCCGAGGATTGAATCTGGGCCCTCAGCAGTGAAAGTGCGAATCCTAACTACTAGACCGCCAGGGGAGTCCAGAATTTTTTTTTTATTATGATAATCTTAAGTATACCTCTGCACCAACAAAATAAAAAGAAATCTAGATTAGACAATTTTCTAGGGGGTAAAAAAGCTAAAACTCACTCAAGAAGAAGTAGAAACAACCACCTTTCGTGGAAAGGTAGTTATGAATTAATCCATTAAAATGTGATAAGGCCCAGATAGTCATAAAGCAAGGTCTACCAAAATGCTCAAGGCACAGTAACTTCCTTGGTGGTCCAGTGGCTAAGACTCCAGGCTCTCAATGCAGGGTGCCCTCCCGGGTTCGATCCCTGTTCAGGGAACTAGATCCCTCATGCCCCAACTATGAGTTCACGTGCCACAACTAAACAACCTGCAAGCTGCAACAAAGATCAAAGATACCATGCGCTGCAACTAAGGCCCGGTGCAACCTAAATAAATAATTAATTAAATTTCAAAAATTCTCAAGAAACAGACAATCATCATACACGTAAACTCCTCCAAAGCACAGAAGACAGGATGTTTCTGACTCTTCTACAGATCCAAAGCAGAAACATGAAAAGAAACCTGTATTTCAACTTTATGAATGTAGACACAAAAATTCTAACTAAAATGCTGAAATTTATTCTTTTTTTTTTTTTTTTACAAACTTCATCAGTTGAAAGCTTTGTTTATTCCTCTTCAATCTTTCTTGTTTCCCAGTAAGTGTATTAAGGGGTGGATGTGTGTTAAGTTGCTACAGTTGTGTCTGACTCTTTGCAACCCTATGGACTGTAACCTGCCAGGCTCCTCTGTCCATGGGATTCTCCAGGCAAGAATACTGGAGTGGGTTGCCATGCCCTCCTCCAGGGGATCTTCCCCATCCAGAGATCGAACTCGAGTCTCTTGTGGCTCCTGCATTGCAGGCAGATTCTTTACCACTGAGCCATCAGGGAAGTCCTGTATTAAGGGGTATACATTTTCAATTCTCCCTTTGGGATATCTCACATGTTTTCAGATACAGTGTTCTCATTTCTTCTATTTCCCCTCCACAATTTCTGTTTTGATTTTCTTCTTTAGCCAAGAGTTACCTAGAAGCGTGTCCTTAAATGTGCGTATTTTTTATATTATCTCCTTCCTCTTAATTTCTAAATGATTTTATTGCAGTCAAAGAATGTGAATTGTATGATTTTTGCTCTTTAATCTATTAGATTTCCATGGCCCCCAAAATGATCCACTTTTTGTGACTGGTCCATATGTATGAAAATAATACAGTCTCTGTTCAGTGATCACAAAGTTCTATTATACAGATCTGTTGGATCAAGTTTGTTTACTGTGCTTTCAGAATCTGCTATATCTTATTTGTTTTTTGTTTACTTGGTCTCTCAGTTTCTGAGACTGAAGTGTTAAGGTCTTCTACTAAATGTGGATTTGTTAATATAGGCATGCTGTAATTTTTTTGCTCTATATGTTCTGAGGGTATATGTTGGTTGGTCCATAGCAGTTCACAAGTGGTGTGACAGGCTATAGAAAAATGTTCATCACCTACTCCAATCCCTTCTCTTTTGTCTGCTTCTCCTTTTATGAAAGGAAATGTCCAAGTGGTCCAGGGGTTAAGAATATGCCTGCCAATGCAGGAGACATGGGTTCGATAACTGATCCTGGAGGATTCCACATGCCACAGAGCAAATAAGCCTGTGCGCCACAACTACCGAGCCTGTGCGCTAGAACCCAGGCGCTGCAACTATTGAAGCCTGCGTGCTGCAACTACTGAAAGCCAAGTGCCTAGAGCCTGTGCTCCACAACAAGAGAAGCCACCATAATGTGAAGTCTGCACATCACAACTAGAGTGTGCCCCTCCCTCACCGCAACTTGAGAAAAGCCCGTGCACAGCAATGAGGACCCAGGGCAGCCAAAAGTAAAAATAAACTTTTTTTTTTTAAAGAAAGGAGATGCCCAGATCCCTGGTCTCCCTGGAAGACACAGGGTGACCATATGACCTAGTCCTGGCCAAGGAGATGCAGACGGAAATCTCTGAGGGCTTTTCTTTCTAAAAATGAAGGCAAGATTTGTGGAGATAAGGTTTAGGCTTTATCCCTTGGCCCTTCCCCCTTCTTCATTTTTTGGAAACAGTACATAACCAGAGATACAGCAGCCATCTTGCAACCATAGGACAAATCCAAATGTCACCAAAAACCAGTTGAAGTATCTCTGATGAGTTCCTCCAACAACTGTATTTTAATCATGGACTCCACCTCCTGCACTTCTTCCACCAACAAACTCTGCTTGGGCTGCTCATTGTATGTTGTCTGGTCTCTACAACTGAAACTACAGAAACAGCTACTGCAGACAGACACATTTCTGTGATGGGGCTAAAAATGGAAAACAGTGGGGTGTTTTTGGGGGAGTTGTCTTTTTAAATGTTTTTTGCTTTGTGTTCTTTTTGTCTCCTCTTGTTAACATTTGTCTGATATAGTATGCTTTTTGTAATCTTTTAAATTTTGTTTGCTTTTTTGGTTTGATTTTTTTTTTTACAACTTCTACCTGAATTCTATATGAATTCCTTCATATAAAAGAAGAATACATATATTCCTTCTATATACATGCATACAATTCCTTATATATATGTGTGTGTGTGTTGGTGTGTTAGTTGCTCAGTTATGTCCAACTGTTTGCGACCCCATGGACTGTAGCCCACCAGGCTTCTCTGTCTATGGGATTCTCCAGGCAAGACTACTGGAGTGGATTGCAGTTCCCTTCTCCAGAGGATCTTTCCACCCCAGGGATCGAACCCTGGTCTCCTGCATTGCAGGCAGATTCTTTACCGTTTGAGCTACAGGGAAGTTATATATATATATAAATATATATACACATACACATTTTATTTGGCTGCACCAGGTCTTAGTTGCAGCAAGTAGGATCTTTAGCTGTGGCATGAAGGATCTAATTCCCTGACCAAGGATCTAACCTAGACCCACTGCACTGGGAGAGTGGAGTCTTAGCCACTGGACCATCCCAGAAGTCCCTTTTATTTGCTTTTTGTTGTGGTAAAATAAACGTATGAAATTTATCATTGTAAACATTTTAAAGTATACAATGCAATGACATTCAGAATTGTCACACTGTTGCACTGATTGTGTTGAAGTACAGCATACACATAAGGAAAAATGCACCCATGTTAAATGTGCAGCCCTATGGAGTCTGGAATAATGAACACACTGGTGCAAACAACACCCAGGCAAAGAAACAGAAGCTTCCCCTGGTGTCACCTTTCCCCTTTTCTCTGTGGTGTTTTCTTTCACATTGGTGTGCAGGTAGCAGAAGCTCTGCCTCAAACTGGAATCGACAATAATGGAGTTGAATGTTTTTGCAAGAGGACAGATGTGGGCAGGTGTGACTCAGAATCCAACAGTGTCTCCCAGAACCAAGGCCTTGCCCCGGCTCAGGAAGGTTGGGAGGCATTGGTTCTGCTCTCAGTCTGGGTGAGGTGCCTGAAGTTGCAGGCTTCCTGCCCAGATAGACAGCGTCCAGGAGAGCCCTAGGGCATCTCCTCCTGCAGCGCGTGTAAAAACCAGGAACTTGTCCTGGAGTCCCAGCATACGTCCCCTTGCATGCGCTGTGCCCCCTGCCCACCCAACCGGGCTCTGGATCAGCAGCCTGGGCACCTCTTGAAGTCTGTGGACACCTCCTTAGAATAAGAATTTTCAAAAATATTTATTTATTTATTTATTTTGTCTGCACTGGGTCTTTGTTGCTCTGCATGGGCTTTTTCTAATTTTGGAGAACAGTGGTTATTCTCTAGTTGCAGTGTGTGGGCTTCTCATTGTGGTGAATTCGCCTGTGGCAGTGCACAGACTCTAGGGGCTCAGGCTTCAGTAGTTGCTGCATGTGGACGCAGTTCAGTTCAGTTGCTCAGTTGTCTCTGACTCTTTGCCACCCCATGGACTGCAGCACGCCTGGCTTCCCTGTCCAGCACCAGCTCCCGGAGCTTACTCAAACTCTTGTCCATCGAGTCAGTGAAGCCATCTAACCATCTCATCCTCTGTCGCCCCCTTCTCCTCCTGCCTTCAATCTTTCCCAGCATCAGGGTCTTTTCCAATGAGTCAGTTCTTCGCATCAGGTGGCCGAAGTATTGGAGTTTCAGCTTCAGCATCAGTCCTTCCAATGAATATTCAGGACTGATTTCCTTTAGGTTGGACTGGTTGGATCTCCTTGCAGTCCAAGGGACTCTCAAGAGTCTTCTCCCAACACCATAGTTCAAAAGCATCAATTCTTTGGCGCTCAGCTTTCTTTACGGTCCAACTCTCACATTCATATATGACTACTGGAAAAAAACCACAGCTTTGACTAGACAGACCTTTGTTGGCAAAGTAATGTCTCTGCTTTTTAATATGCTGTCTAGATTGGTCATAGCTTTTCTTCCAAGGAACAAGTGTCTTTTAATTTCATGACTGCAGTCACCATCTGCAGTGATTTTGAAGCCCTCCAAAATAAAGTCTGTCACTGTTTCCATTGTTTCCCCACTTTTTTGTCATGAAGTGATGGGATCAGATGCCATCATCTTGGTTTTCTGAATGTTGAGTTTTAAGCCAACTTTTTCACTCTCCTCTTTCATTTTCATCAAGAGGGTCTTTAGTTCTTCTTCCCTTTCTGTGATAGGGGTGGTGTCATCTGCATATCTGAGGTTATTGATATTTCTCCAGGCAATCTTGATTCTAGCTTGTGTTTCACCCAGCCCAACATTTTGCATGATGTACTCTGCATATAAGTTAAATAAGCAGGGTGACAATATAAAGCCTTGACATACTCCTTTCCTGATTTGGAACCAGTCTGTTGTTCCATGACCAGTTCTAACTGTTGCTTCTTGACCTGCACACAGATTTCTCAGGAGGCAGGTGAGATGGTCTGGTGTTCCCATCTCTTGAAGAATTTTCCAGTTTGTTGTGATCCACACAGTCAAAAGCTTTGGTGTAGTCAACAAAGCAGAAAGACGTTTTTCTGAAATTCTTTTGCTTTTTCAATGATCCAACGGATGTTGGCAATTTGATCTCTGGTTCCTCTGCCATTTCTAAATCCAGCTTGAACATCTGGAAGGTCATGGTTCACATAGTGTTGAAGCCTGGCTTGGAGGATTTTGAGCATCACTTTGCTAGCATGTGAGATGAGGGCAAATGTGCCGTGGCTTGAACATTCTTTGGCATTACCTTTCTTTGGAATTGGAATGAAAACTGATCTTTTCCAGTCCTGTGGCCACTACTGTTTTCCAAATTTGCTGGCATATTGAGTGCAGTACTTTAACAGCATCATCTTTTAGGATTTGAAATAGCTCAACTAGAATTCCATAACCTCCACTAGCTCTGTTCATAGTGATGCTTTCTAAGGCCCACTTGACTTTGCATCCCAGGACAACTGGCTCTAGGTGACTGATCACACCATCATGGTTATCTGGGTCATGAAGAGCTTTTTTGTGTATTTCTGTGTATTGTTGCCACCTCTTTAAATATCTTCTGCTTCTATTAGGTCCATACAATTTCTGTCCTTTATTGTGCCCATCTTCACATGAAATGTTCCCTTGGTAGCTCTAATTTTCTTGAAGAGCTCTCTAGTCTTTCCCATTCTATTGTTTTCCTCTACTTCTTTGCCTTGATCACCAAGGAAGGCTTTCTTATCTCTCCTTGCTATTCTTTGGGACTCTGCATTCAAATGGATGTATCTTTCCTTTTCTCCTTTGCCTTTAGTTTCTCTTCTTTTCTCAGCTATTTGTAACATACACAAGCAGTTGTACTGCATGGGCTTTATTGTCTCATGGCATGTGGGATCTTCCCGGACCAGAGATCTAACCTGCATTGGAAGGTGGATTCTTAACCACTGGACCACCATGGAAGCCCCCATAGAATAAGTTTTTTAAATACATAAAATGCATGGGGTTATAAAGGAAACCATGCGATAGGACAGTAATTAAAGTCAATTTGACATGTCTTGTACACATGTGTGCATGTATGTGTGCTCAGTTGTGTCCAACTCTTTGTGATTCTGTGGACTGTAGTCCACCTGGCTTCTCTGTCCATGGGATTTTTCAGACAAGAATACTGGAGTGGGTTGCTATTTCCTCCTCCAGGATATCTTCCAGAATCTCCTACATTGCAGATGGATTCTATACCCACTGAGGCATAGATAAACCATGTGATAAAATAATCATCAAAGTCTTTATATGACTTGTGTATGTCTTGTATATAATGTATTACTATATCACAAAAATTTGTGATATTTGTGCTTCCTCATTAACGGATTAAATAACTACACAAATTTTGATGTACTGATGATAGAAACAGTACTTCAAGATACCTGGAATCATTGCAGCATGATTTGAAAATAATTGTCATTTTGGTTGAGCTAGGCTTCATGAAAGAAACGTCAAACTGTAGTTGGAGGTCAAATAAAGGAAAGGTGTGATAATGTGGTTCCATCCAAGGCCATGGACCCCAGTTCCCCTCATCTACCATCCGTGAGTCAAGATTAGGCACCCCTGGCCCAGACCAGTCATTGTTGGGGGTCAGCTTCATTGATAGCACCCTCCAGATATCAAATTTGAATCTATCCCAAGTGTCTCTATCTTCAATGCAAGACTTTAACTTATTAGCATTTATTGTGATCATTGATATACTTAAACCTATTCCTGTGACCTGGTTTCAGGTTTTGCAAGTTTCCTGCTGTTCCTACCCATCCACCCCCATTTCCTACTCTTGTTAGGTAAGTCAAAATGTCTTCCTTCCAATTCTTTCTTCTTATGGTTTGGAAGTTTTATATTTCTATTTATCTAGTAGTTGAAATTTTTTAACATGCATATTTGAATTTAGCTCTCCCAACCCGTGTCTGTCCCCATGAACAAGATACACCACTTTTCAGTTTTATTTCACCCCATCCTCTCCCTTCCACTGCCCAGAATGAGATCATTTGGATTCTCCTCCCAGACTGCTGAGAGTATTTTCCAGGCTTCGTCCCCTGATAAAAATAGTTTCACTGGCTCCTGCAGCCCACGTCTTCCTCTCGGGTCCATTTTTCGTTTTGCTAGAGTATCTGAACTAGTAATTATTTTGGATATTTGTTGGAAATAAACTCTCCTAACACTTGGCACGACCCAAAAAAGTGTTTGTTTTTCTTCCTAACTGAATGGCTGTTAGGCCTGCTCGAGAATTATAGACTCAAATCACTCTCCCTCCAAAATGTGAAGGTGCCCCTCCATTGCTTGGAACTCGCAGCTGTCTCATGTCAGGCTTATCCTTTTTTTTTTTTTTTTGGAGGTAATGTGTTTTTTTTTCCCACTGGGAGCTTTTCTTTGATCCCTCTCTCTTCTGTGTTCTAAAGTGTTCTCCTGTGTCCCCTTCAGCCCAAGGCTGCTCCCGCGTATTCTTTCCCGAAGCATTCCTTTCCTTCTCTCTGTCCTTCGGAATTCCTTTACAATAACTGAATGCAGAAAACTGGGCTCATGTCCCATTTCTTAACGTTTCCTTCCTACATTATAACTTTTGGTCTCTGACTCTGTGTTCTGGAGAATTCCACAGTTTGACCTTCCAGCTCACTAGTTTATCACTTTGATGTGTGATGAACACACCTTCTCAGCCCACCTATTGAGTAGTTTTTATCTTGGCATCCAAATTTTTTATGTCCTAAGACATTGACTTGATTTTCGGAAATATCTTTAAAATACTTTTCTTCCATTTACATTTCCCCTGGTTGTTTCCTATCACCTCCCCAGTTTTCCCAAATGTTTAGCCCTGGCATAACAAGGCAAGCACGTTATTATTTCCAGCTCACCATATCCGTTTCCCTACCATCCACAAGCCAGCCACTAAGCTAACGCCGCATATTTTAGAGTTTTGTCACAACAGCTCCCTGGGAGCCCATTTCTGCACGTTAGACTGGGCGTATTAGTCAGCTGTTGCCACAACAACGCTGCATAACAAACCACTCCAAAGCTTCTGTGTCTTAGACAACAGTCACTGATGCTCACACTCACAGCTCTGAGAGTGGATGTGGGTGGGTTCAGGACTGCTCCAGGGCTCCCTCACCCTCCTTGGACCAGTGGTGTCCCATTAGCACATGGGAAGGAATTTGGGAGGAAGTGGAGGGGGGGGGGTTGTGGACAGCTGCAATCTCAGCCCCACCTCGTGCGAAATCCTTCATTTGTGGCTTGTTCTTCACATGCAAGGTTTCCTGTTCGCCCGTCAATAAGTGGTTACTGGCCTCGAAACTGTGTTTGTGGGTCTGACCAGCTTCTGGGGGCATGAGTGACCATTCCGGGGACATGTGGTTCCCTGCTCTTCTAGGTGTTGTTCGTTAATGTAATTTCCCCTTTGTCTACTGCCTGCTGCTTATCACAGCTGGGGTGGGGTTGGTCTCAGATAAAGCTGTGCATCACCCTGACAGTACCTCGGGGCCCTTCAGCTGCTGCCTCAAAGCCACCCATCAACTGCCAGCAGTTTCTTCCCTGGAGCCAGAGGAACCACCCACCACCCCTAGGATTTCTTGGGATATCTGGGCTTCGAGGGAACCCTTCCTGTTCTCCTGGTTATAGTGAGTTTTTTCATTTTTCTGTCATTTCTACGCATTGAGGGTAGACTACAGACTGTTAGGAAGCATCTGGACCATCAACTTGATTTTTGATCTCTTTGAGGCATCTAAACCAGTCCAATTCTCAAGCTTGGATGCTTAGGCCCTGGGAGCAGAATTTCCAAGGACCTGTAATGATGGGTCTGCCGGTTGCAATGTGGTCTGGACCAAGGCAGGCTGCTGGAAGGGGCTGCCTGCTTCCACCTGGCTGCTGCTGGCCCGAGGCCTAGTTCAGGATCCCCATGACCCCTGGAGGAAGGAACCCCAAGGTGGTGCCTTAGGGGTCACTGGGAGAACCCCAAGGTGGTGCCTTGATGCTCACTGACTAGTGGCTTTAGCAATAGGAAATTGGACCGTAACTTTGGTGGCAGCAGCCCAGTGATGTGGACACTGACAATTCTCAGGCTAAACCCAGCAGGTCCCAGGACATTTGTACAGGGCAGGTCCCTCTGCCATTGGCATCTTACCCACACACAAGGTTCAGCTCACTCCTGGACCAACGGGATCCTGAAAAGAAGTCCCTCCCCCACCTCTATGTCCAGTGTTTTCAAGCAGAATCAACCTCATATCTTTTGCTCCAGTTTCTACTCTTATTTGTCATCAAAATTTGAACAGAGGTTTGGAGACCAAGGGCTTCCCTTGTAGCTTGTAGTCGGTAAAAAATCTGCCTGCAGTGCAGGAGACCTGGGTTTGATCCCTGAGTTGGGAAGATCCCCTGGAGAAGGAAATGGCAAACCACTCCAGTATCCATGCCTGGAAAATCTCATGGAGAGAGGAGCCTGGTGGGCTGCAGTCCATGGGATCGCAAAGAGTTGGCACGACTAACACTTGCTTACTTACTTGGAAACCAAGAAAAGTTTAGAAGCCACCCTTCCTGAGGCCTGGGACCACCGGTTGTTTCCTTCTCCTGTCTTTCTGGTGCTTTCAAAGGTGCAGGACTGCACTGGGCTCAACTTCTCTAAAAGCAAGCCGACCTGCTTTTAATGAAAAGATGGGAACTAGTAATTTGGGATTAACTTCCTCCTTTCTGGGGCGGTAGCAGGGAAGTAATTAAAGGGTCAGAACTATGCTCATCACCATAGGGCTCAGGTGAGGGCACAGGCAGAGGCCCTGGCTGTGACCCCCTCCTCCACCCGTAAGCTGGGAAGAACCCCACCTCTGTGCAGCAGACCTGCAGCCCCAGCCGTGGAAGGTCCATATCTCAGAGTCCCGGGGCGGCGTCTTTCTTCCCTTCAGTATGACCCAGCCCGGGAAGACAGGGGCCACCGTTCATTTGCGGTGACCCTGAGACAGACGCCAGGCAAGGAGTGAGGCCAGGATTGGCTCCTGGGCCCCAACTCTATCCCAGGAGACAGTTTCGGGTGGCGAAGCCCCTGAGCAGCGCCCCATTCCGGGGCCCCGGGACGCTCTCAGAGCATCCTTTTCCCCTGCCGGAGTGTTGCATTTCTTTGCAAGTCCCGGGAGAGATATGCGCGGCGGACTCCAGGGAAGAAAGCGACGGGCGGTTCTTAAGCAAATCCCCTGGGCCCTTGGGAGCCCCTCCGGAGCCGCCACGCGGTGTCACCCCCACCCCCTCCGCACTCCAGGGCATTTTTCCGGAGAGCGAATTCAGAGGTAGAACGCGCGGGGATCTTGGGCGGCAAGTCAGCCGCTTTCGAAGCTCCTCTTGGGCCCGGGCGCAGGCCTGCCCGACGCCGTCCAGCAGCGTACGACTCCGGATCCGCGGCGCCTTCCTCCTCGACCCGTCCGGCCAGCCCATTGGCTCAGACTTGCGCCGCCCGCGTCTCTGCGAGATCCCATTGGCCGGCGGCCGCGGCTTAGACAAAGGGAGCGGCGGCGGCGGGCGGCGATTGGGCCGGGAACAGGATGGGGAAGGCGTGGAGGGGGCCAGAGGGGAGGGAAAAAAGAGAGCGGAGCCGGAGCGGGGGGAACACCCGCACAAGCGGGGGCGCGGGCGGGGGCGCGGACTGAGCCGGGGAGGGCGGGGCGGGAGGACAGAGAGTGGGGGAGGGGTGGAAGAGCGAGGATGGGGGGAAGCAGCAAGGGAGGGGCGGGGGCGCGGAGCCGCGCAGGGAGGGGAGGACAGGGGGGCTCGAGGTCGGGGGCGGGGGGGAGAGGGGTTTAAGGCGAGGAGGGGGGAAAGCGGGGGTGTTCGAGGGGGAGGACTCCAAGGCCGGGTGGAGGCGGGGGCGGGGCCCCTCCGCGGGGGCGGGGCCGAGAGCCCCTGGAGGGCGGCGGCCGCAGGGCGCGGGGCGGTGGGAACCCGCCCGCCCCTCCGCCCAGCACCCCTCCCGCCCCGGGGCTCCTGCGCGGGCCGCGGCCGCTGCTGCCTCCTCGTCTTCCCCGAGGGTTCCGCGTCCGTCTGCGCTAGCTCGGCCGCGAATGTGGGAAAGCGGGAACCTGGGTCGAGAAGGACGTGCCCGGACCCAGGTCTGGACGTGCAACCGGAGCCTCAGCGTAGCGGCGGAACGCGCCGCCCCTTGGCCTTGGAGCCCCTCTCCGGGACTGCTGGGCCTCGGGGTTCCTCTTCGCGTTCGCTCGCAGGGAGGAGATGCGGGCCCTGGCGCTGGAAGACGTGTCCGGCGCGCGGACAGGAAGCTCCTCGCGCTTCCTGGAGAGTTGGCTCGGCGGGGTGCGTCGCCTGGGAGGGAGGGATGGGCCGTGGGGCGACCGGCCGGGCGGGGAGTGGCTTCTGGGGGCCCCCTCGCCAGCGGCGGGCCCGCGAGGCCGCCCTCGGAGCGCCGCCAGGTACGTGCGTTTTCCTTTTTTCCCGCGCGCCCAGAGCGCACTCCGGGTAGGGAACGAATAAAAACCCGGCTGGTGTGGAAGAGCCTTTCGCTGCACACGTGTCTTTCTGCAGGGCTCGGGGAGGGCTGCTGAACTCGGGGTAGACACTGGCTTAGTCTGTACCTGTGGCCTCGGTCAGAGGACTGTCCCCTCCTCCACCTCGGGGTTCGAAGGAAATGTCTTTTTGCAAAAGCCTGTCCCTTTCCTCTAGGTTGCGTTTAGTTTGCCGAGGAGACCTCGCGCCCTTCCTCGGCCTCGGGGCTGGGTATATGGGGCTTTGTGCAGTCTCCCCCACCGCTAACCCCTGGAACCCCAGGGATTTTCAAGCGGGGCCGCTCAGTTCTGAGGGACGATCGCTGGCAGCTCGGGATGGGGAAACCCGACCTTGATCCCGCGCTAGGCGGACAGGTCCCCTTGTCCAGTAGTTAGCCACACGAGTCCCGGACTTGCCTGTTACGGGAGGCCCTGGGGCTTTGCTTTTTGGTGGTTTGAGGAGGCCCTTTAGCTGGCCTGGGGCGGGCTTCCTCCCCTCCCCCATGCCCACTTCAAACAAAAGAAGTCTTAGGAGAATCGTTTCCTGGGGAGAACTCTTCCGAATGTGAATCTCTAGTTTCCCCCGCCCCAGTTCTTAGGATGGGACAGCCTTTACAACAAAGGGGAAGGTTGGAGACAGTTGAAGAAAAGGGCGCGCTTTTATTTAGGGAGACTTTGAGAGAGAAAATGCACATTTCACTTTCTTCCCATTTTCTTACCTGATTAATGGAGTTTTAGGTGATGTTTGGATATGGGATATTTTCGTTTGGAGACTGTTTCAGAAAAAGAAGAGGGCTAGGTCGATGAGAAATTGGCAATTTGGTCTCCACCCGGTGGGGAAAAATACCCCATGGAGTGAAACGTACTGCTTACCCTTTAGGGGAAGACTGAAAAGTAGGGATTTGATGGTTAAAAGGGAGGGGTTAATTTTGTGTCATTTTCTACCGTGACCCCCCTCCCATCCCCGGCATAAGTCGGAACAAAGGGCCCAGGTGAAAGGGTTCAAATCGGGCCCGCTGTAAAAACCTCCCAGTTCCCGCGCACCAGCGAGTATTCCCATCGGAGTTTGGGTTGGAAAGAAAAAGAATCAACGCCCCAGAGTCCGCATGTGTACCAATACCCAGCTCGCGAGCCTCCACCGCTCTGGGGAAGCCTGGTTACCGGGCTGGGGAGCGAGGGACCCGGTGGGCGGGAAACGCCTCTCCTGGGGGTAAAGCGCACAGTTTCAGTTTCCACCTTCCCCGGAAGAACCGAGAGGTTCGCGGTGTCCCGGCGGCGCCCGTCCCCGCTCGCCCGGCGTGGCGCTCCCGACACAGACCCGCATCCACCAAAGCCCGGGACCTCACTTCTCTCGAAATACTTAAAACTCAACAAGCCATAAAAGGCTCCTGATTCCAGTGGAAAAGGCGTCGAAGATTTATGGCCCCCTGGATTCCCCACACTCTAATTATGCCTGTTTTTAGTTGACTTATGGGTGGTGACCACTAAAATCATTTTCCATTTGTATTTTTTTCTTTTAACATGAAAAATGCGAGCTTCACTTTTTCTTACCGGCTTGGGCAGGCATTTTTCCGTTCCGGAAGAAAAATCCCGCCTCCTTCTGCCTTCTCTGTGGCCTCTGGCTGGGTGTACTGGACCTGTGGAATCCCTCCATAGCCCCCTTAATTGCAATTTAGGGGAAAGTATTTTTTCTTTCTGCGATCGTTAACAGGTATTCTTTTGAAGCACTTCCCCATGGTGCACTAGTTTCCCTGCGGATTGCTTGGGGTTCAGAACCCTGCTCCCACTAACTCTGGGCCAACGACTGGGGGTGAGCCTTGCCAGAGAACAAGTCCCCCTATGGTCCCAGCTCCAGTGGTCACCCTCATCCGCCCTCCTGGGAGCCTGGGGCATTAAGGGATGTCCCCCCAGGGTCCTGAGGGATGAGAACCTACCCCACACCACTGTCTGGCGGCCCCATCCCCCATCTTTTCCCCTTTGTTTGCCACTCCGGACTCTGAGTTGAAAGTGGCAGGAAAAAAATAATTAGATGGAAATCAAAGATTAGACGGGCACGCTGGCTGGCGGCCTCAGTGAGGCCTGGCCGACACTCTGATGGAGCCTCATAAATCTTCACGGGCTTGACAAAAGCTGTGTCCTCTGGTTCTCTGGGAATTTGGGAACTTACCGATCTCCTCACAGAGTCCTCAGGGGCCTCAATTTCTGCCTGGCGCAGAGTTCTCAGAAATGAAGGTGTGGTAGGGGAAAGGGGTGGTCTGACCAGCGAGTGACCAGGGCCCAAGACCCCCATTCGAGGAAGGGCAGCAAATACCCTCACCCATTTTGCTAATAAATATTACAAGGGTGCTGTATTCCCCTACCTGAACTGCCTCAGGAGGCTGTGGTGGGGAGGACAAAAAAAGGGCATGTGTTGGGGGGGCCGTTAACCCCTCACTAGCGACTCCTTTGTCTGGCCAGTCCACTGCTGAGACAAGTGGCATCCTGGCCTGTGTACTAGGCACCAAAGTCAGGAGAGCCAGCCTGGCTTCCAAGGACCCCCTCCCTGGCTCAGGTGTGCCAGCTGTGGGGAGGGACCGCTGATGCAGGTTCAGCTGAGCCTAGAGGTCTCTGCACCCTTCTCCAGAGGTCCCAGCATCAGAGGTCTTCGGGCCCACGTGCGATCCACCCGGGAGCTGTGCCCCCAACCAGCCTGGGTGGGAGAGAACGTGAAAGAAGTCTCGGCCTGTTTAGATCGTTTTAAAAACTTGAATTAATTGGGAAAATAGTAACTGAGCTTTCCAATGAAGGGAAGAGGTTGGGGGGGGGGGTGTCTTTTTTTTTGTTGTTTTTTTTTTAACTATACCCCCTTGTTGTGGCAGTTGTTTTTGACCTTTTCATGGTGTTATAAGAAATGTTGCAACGTTTAATTTCTATTGCCATGAGATATGGAGAGGGTAGCCCAACATTTTGAAGTAATTTGATAAGGCTTCGAGTAGCAAATCCGAAAGGAGGGCTGGCGGCCCAGGTATAGTTTCTTTATAACCTGAATTTACAATGAAAGCATTCTCCTTTATGGATATAATAGATTAGATTTCACAACTTAATTCACCGGAATGGCTCCGTTTAAGGGAGCTCTGGCTGATTTTATTACGCCAAGCCAAATTGGATGTTTGTGGTCTTAAGGAAAAGCGATTGTGACATAAAATATATAATTTTTAAGGTAAAAAAACAACGGGTTCGACCCTGTCCCCTCTGTTCTCCATCCTTCTTCATCACCCTCGGTTCCCCAGTTTGGGAAATACCGAGAATTATTTGTTGATTTCTGCGAGTGAGACAGGAACTCACACTCCGGAGGGGGCGGTCAGGGAAAAGCCACTCGCGACCCGGCCGGGGGTTCCGCGAGGCAGCGGGCCTCATCGCCCCAGTGTTTGCAGGCCGGCCGGCAGGCCTCGCTAGCGGTGCGCACGCGGTGCCATTTACCCGGAAAGGATTGGGGCCCCGCTCCTCGGAGTCTGGAAAAGTCGAAATGCCGGCCCGGGCACCACAGTCTCGGGGCCCTCGGAGCTCCCGCGGAGGGCCGAAGCCTCCGCTTGCCCCCGGCACCGGACAGCCTCCCCCGACAGCGCTGGTGGGATGGAGAAAGCGCCCCTCGGAAAGCCCGGTGCGCGTTCCCCTGGCAGAGCCCGCGGCGGGACACCGGGAAGGGAACAGGCTCACGCTACTTGGTGCAAAACAACTGCACTCCCGCTGGGCCCGCTCCGCGCCCGCCTCGACCACAAGGGCTGCCCTAGGGCGACCGCAGGGGCCGACTCCAGGACCCGCCTTGTCCCGTGGGGAGTGGGCATCACGCGCAGGACTGTCTAGGGCCCGCCAACCCCCCGCCTCCGTGCAGATTCCGGAGGCCGCCCTCTCCGCGCCCAGCAGTTGACAGTGGCTCCCGGCGGTGGAGACCGGCGCGGCCCGCCCGGCTGGCGGAGGACCGTGGGGGGATGGGGGACTCGGTGGCCCTGCCCGGGCCTGGCCCGCCAGCGCCCGCGGCCCATTCTACTGTCACTTCTCATTACGATCGGGCTCTATTCTCCCGACCGCATTGTCCCCTTCGCCTCCTCTCTCCCCCCTCCCCCATTTACTGGGTGGTTTTAGCCCAGATTTAGCCCCCACCCTCTCTTCCTGAGTGCGGTCCACCCTTTCCCAGGTCGATCTCTGACCCGAGACCCAGCCACCGACGGGGGAGCCAGGCGCGAGCCCGTGTTCCCGGGACCTAAAGGGCCCCGGGGCGCTCCACGTGGCATCCGCGCGGCCGGGAACCCCGCATCCTGCGCTCAGAGGACGGCCAGGGTTCCGGTGCGTGGCTGGCGGGCTGTGGGTGCGCGCCTTAAATTAAATCTCCGCAGCGTCTGACCTTGTTTTTTCCTCGGCCTGAAAGCCGCAGCAGCTGGTTTTTTTTTTTTTTTCCAGAATTCCTGCTGCTGGGGGAGGGGCGTTATTATTATTATTTTTGGTTGTTGCAACCTCCTGGAAAAATTCCCTGGTCTCAGAAAGCGTAACAATAGACTAGCGGATTTCTGGAGGAAGTGCCCCCTCCCCTGTTTTCTCCAGGGACGCTTCTGCCCTCAGGATGCTAAGGAGACTTCTGTGGGGAGTGGGGACCAATTCCCCTACTCTGGCCCCAGCCCCCTCCTCGTCCTTCAGAACCTCTCAAATCTACTTCGAGTCTGACTCCCAAATCTACCCTGGGGTCCTGCCCTTGCCCCCATCACTCCTGGGAGAGGTCACAGCTTCCTGAATTGGGGAGTAGTCTCCTCCAGCATCCGTGGGGGTAAGGACAAGAGGTAGAGCTTTCCAGCACCCCGCCCCCTGCACTGGGGACCGGGGGGGGGGGGGGGGGGGGGGGAGGGGGAGGGGCGCGGTGTCCTGTCCCCTGGAATCCTATCCCTGTTTGCTTTGGGGGTCAGCTTTAGATCAGAGGCAGTTAAAGATTAATGGGCCTAGGCCCTGGGGGATGGTATGAGGGGGCTGGGGAGGGAATGTGTTCCCTCCCTGGGCCATCAGTCCCCTGCTGGCCTCTGCACTCTGTGCTGGGCATGAAGTCCTGTTCCCTGATGCTGCTCCTCCACCCTTGGGGCTGAATCTTGGCTTCAAGCGGGCAGCAGCAGTCTGGGGCCCACCTGTCTGACCCAGGAGGAGGTGGGGGGGGCACGTACTCTGGCTGCTCACTATACACATGACCCCAATTCCAGCTTCACCCCTAGGGAACCCCGCTACCTGGAGTGGAAAGCAGTGGGGAACTCTGACCCTCCTGGCCCCCCTTGTCCCCCACTGGGGCAAGAAGCCCAGGAAAATGGCCGAGGCCGGGCCCAGAGGGGCCAGGGAAAGCAAGTCCGGCCAGTGGGTGTTGCAGTGTGTGGCTGGTCTGGGCCTCCCTGTATCAGCCTCACTGGAGGTGTGGGGGTGAAGGTGTGGGGGCTGCTGGGGGCTTTTACACAGCCCAGCCTGGGCCTGCATCTCCCCCCCCCCCGCCCCGCCCTTGGATAGAGAGGGGAGGGTGTCCAGGGGAAGAGGCCTCTTCGCATCCAGTGGTCCCCAGGAAGACCTGACTCCTCTCACTCAGGAGGGGCCACACTGCAGAGCCCGCAAGACCTTCCTTGAAGCCCCTCATCCTGCCCGTAAATGTATTTACCCTGGTGTGACACCAGGTGCGTGGCTTCTGTGACGCAGGGTCCCCGGCCTGCGCGAAGACAGGAATTGAACTTTAGTCTCCAGGCAATTAAGGTGGCAGGGACTATAGTTCATTAATGGTTGTTATGCAATAAAAACGATAAAATGGCCCTGATTTTGCAATTTAAAAATGCAATTTATTTTAATTTATGTTTCTAAGTATTTATGGGGTTTCATGGGGGGGGGCAGCTCGGGTATCACTGAGGGGGTTGGGGCCATAGCCCATCCATTTGGAGGGACAGGGAGTGACTGAGATGAAATGCGACCTGGAGCAGCAGAAAATACAGAGGAGACTGAAGGAGTGGGCCCTGGCTTTAGGTTGGCGAGAGCTGGACATTCTGGGCTGCCATTTACAAAGCAGTGGAAACTGACTCCGAGGCCTCGCCCTTCTGTCCCTGGCTCCTGCAGAGTGGGCCGGGGAAGCACTCCTGAGCCAAACATCCGGAAGCATGCTGGGCAGGACTGTCTCCGGGGGCCCTGGGACCTTGGGCACAGAGGCTTCCCCGCCCCGCCCCACTTGCGGCTGGGCAGGTTCCTCAGGTCCCAAAGTAGCCTGCCTGTTGCCTTTGGAGGCTCCTTGTGTCAGGAGTCAGCTATGGCTCTGTCCGCCTTTTCCTGGCCTTATGAGTCAGATGTCCGTTTCTACAGCCTCTGGAGGGTCCAGCTGTCCTGTCCCCAGTGCTGTGTGCTTAACCTGGACACCATATGCACTGCCAAGGCCTGAGGGCCCAGACACTCTCTAGGTGTGTCTCCCCGGTTTCCTTCTGCACCCCTTCACCCCCCACCCACAGACAGACCTCAGGCACTTAGAGAACCCAGGATTATGACAGCAACCTTCCAAGCCCAGTCACAGACCGCAGCAGACACTTGAGAGGTGAGGACACCTGTGGGAAGGTTTGCAAGTTAGCCTCGAAGGTGGAGGGGCCTGGCTTCAGACAAAAAAAAAAAAAAAAAAACGGGAAAGGAAGTATGGGAAGGACCAGGGCTGGGGATTGTTGTGCAGAACATCAGAAAGCCTGGAATCCACTCCATCCGTGGTGATCACAGGGTCCTGGGCCATCAGCGTCTGCCTTTCAGACAGCCAGTGTTAGACGAGTGATTTTGTCGTGGACACCGTCAAAGCCAGGGCTCCTGGCCCAGGTTGACAAGCAACATGCACCCCCACAACATGCACCTGCGCGCACACATGCGCGCGCGCACACACACACACACACATCCCCTGATTTTAGCATCACACAGCCACAGCCAGGAAAACCAGAGACAGGCAGCCTAGGTCCCTCCTGCTGCTCACTCCCACAGTGGGTGCCTGGGGGCTGGAGAGCAGCCTCCTAATTCCTCCTCACCCTCCAGACTCCTAAGGCTTAGGGACTCCACCCCCGCCCCGCAAGGATTGTCCCAGGTCTCTGCCTCCCTCTCCCTTTATTCTGGGCACCTTGGCCTGCTGAGTTAATTGGCAAACTTTCCCAGAAGTAAACTTGATGGATGAAAATTAATAATTTTCCCAACGATGCAGTCATTGCTAATCATGCCGGCTGGGAGGAGGGGGCCTGGGTGAAGGCTGGTGGGGTGGGTGGGGGCACGGGCTGAAAACCACTAGCATGAATGATATCTGCTGGGGCTGGGGGGTCCCTTATGCAATTTAGGAGTTTTATAGCCCCAGTGCTGGTGCAGTGCTGGCAGCAGGGAGGGTGCTTGGGGAGAGTCTGAGCCACCTCTACACTCCCATGGTCTCTTGCCATGAAACCTGGGCCCCAAGAAGTCCACTGGGGTGCTTCCAGCTGGGTTCTCTTACACAGCAGAGGTGTGAGAAGGGGAACCCTGACTGTATACTTGGAGGCCTGTGGGGGGAAGGGGCCCTGAAAGGAGAGAGAGGAGAGGATGCCCATGAGGGCTGCATATGGCATCAGGGCCGCCTCCCCAACTTTGGAGCTCTTCTTTTGAAGATGACCGAGGTCTTGCTGGTCCACCTAAGGCAGAGGGTGCCTCGTGCTTGGGAACCTTTCTCCCAGGACTCCTGTAAAGAGGCACAGTCCCCATCACTATCATTGTAGAGCTCTGGGCCTCATCCTGTCGGGCCTGGGTGGAGAATCAGTGATTGGACAAAACAGGCCTCTGCTCAGGACTTTCCTTCCCTGAGAGCAGCGAGGAAACAGTGCCTGATAACTGGATCCTCAACAGCGCTTCACCACAGTGAGGGGTTCTTGGGGCCCTCAGTGAAAGTGCACGCTGGACAGTGGCCTGGGAAGTGTGGGCATGACCAGCACATACCCTAGATGGTTCTGACTCAGGCAGCCCAGCTACTGCCCAGGAGGCCTGGACAGGCTGCAGTCAGTGATAGGAGGCACAAAAAATGTTTTGTTGAGTGAATGAATGAATGCATGAGTGATGGATGGATGATAATGTTTCACCAGGCGCAAAAATGATTTTCTTGGCCTTTTCAGCATCCACGGCCTGTTGGTGGCAGAGCTGACTTCACTGGCTCCACCCAGAAATTTTCTTTGGAGAATCAGAGATCAGAGCAAACCCCTAGGGAGAAAGATGAGGTGGGGAGGGTTGAGAGGGCCACCTGGCATCTTCCTTGCAGTGACCAAGCTCACAAGGGACAGAAGAAAGACCCTCTCCTTGATGAGGGCAGGGGCACATGGGGGGCCTGGGATGCAGTCTACCCCCATTTATGACCACACCAGCCCAGCATCTCCAGGCTGGTGAAATGGGACCAAAATGAAGCTGGAGGAACTGGGATATGATTAAGGAGAGAAGGATAGTGTAGATAAAGGGAGCAATGAGAGGAGGAGAAGGGGGTAAGTCCCACTTGTCCTGGTGGAATTGGCTCAGGCTGACTGCCACAGCTGATCAGGGTCTTTCTACCCTCTGGCAGGTATAGACCTCTTCTTGGGCTTGGTGAGCTTGGGCCGGCTCACTCTGCCTGCCATGGGCACCCTGTGGGGACTGCCAGATGACTTTGTCTCAAGGCAGCAGGAACACAGGGGAGGAAAGAAAGGAGAAGGAAGAGAAAGAAACTGGCTCTGTCATCACTAGACAGCCTTAGCATATTAAAGATGAAGAGACCCAGAGAGGTTCACTATGTGCCTAAAGGCACACAGCAGGATGTGAACCAGGCCTGCCTGCCTGGGAAACCTGCCTGTGTCCACGACATGACATATTGCAGATTAATTAAAGTCGTCAGCCCAGCAGGGTACCTAATGGTGCCCCCCACCCCACCCCCACCTGAGACTGTGCCTGTGGCCCAGAGCCAGACAGCTGTCCCAGCGTCCTGGGCTAAGCTGCTTCTGAGGGCAAGGCGCTCATGCCTCACCACACAGCTCTGGGGCCTGGAGCCAGCCGGGGCCATGGGGGAGGAGTAAAGGGGTACGGGGTGGAGAGGGGGAGGCTCCACTTTGAGGACATCCCTAGAAAAGGGGGTACCTCCCCTCTGGGACCTTATCTCCCTCTTCACACTGACCAGCCCCCATCCAGCAGAGCCTTGCTGTGTACCTGGGTGACATCAGCCTGGGACTCACTGGTCTGATGCTTCTTTGCACCCTTATGGGAACGTAGCCCTTTGAAGCACAGATACGCTCCAGCTCTGGCATTCCGGCTCTGGTTGAAGTCACGTCAGACCTGTTGTTTGCTCTCTAAGTTTTGCTGCGACCCTTTGGCCATTCCCTGGTGGCTCAGATGGTGAATCTGCCTGCGGTGCAGGAGACCTGGGTTCGATCCCTGAGCTAGGAAGATCCCCTGGGAAAGGGAATGGCTACCCACTTCAGTATTTTTGCCTGGAGAATTCCATGGACGGAGGAGCCTGGTGGGCTACAGTCCCTGGGGTCACAAAAGAGTCATATGTGACTGAGCAACTGACGACCCTTTGGCCACTCGGCTCTGATATGAGTGCCCTCCTGTCCTCTCCCCCCCACTGCCAGCATGACTGGAGGCCTCAGTGCACCTGGCCTGGGGCCCTGTCCTGGTCGCTGCAGGTAACGGTGTCCTGGCCTCAGGAAAACTGAGAAGTTCCCATGGACTTAAGGATATGTTGCTGATGCAACTGTCCTGGTGTGGTCCCTGGTCCTGAGAACATCTCCGGGGTGCTGAGCAAAAGCGTGAAAGCAGAGGGGTGCTGGCTGTCTCGAGTTGTGGCGGCCCCACACACTTGGACCGCCTTAGAGACAGGGCCGTGAAGGCATCCCCCTAGGCCTCAGACCCCCTAGGCCAAGCTGACAGGGCTCCCTCTTTTCAGCCACACAGGTCACCTTTGGCATTCTGCCCTCATTAGAGAAGACCTTGGAATATTGGTGATACAATCCCTGCCCCCACCTCCCTTCTGGGCACTGCGGGCTACAGGGGAGGAAAACAGGGTGGTCCCAACTAGACGGCAGGCCCACCCTGTAGCCCAGAGGCCTCATCATGGGCCCTTTGCATCCTTCTTGAGTCTCTTAGGAAAAAGATGTGCTGATTCCAGTCTGGACTTTTCCTGGCTCTGTTCTGCCCACTGTCCTCCAAGATCTGGCTTGAGCCCCACACACCTCTTCATCTGAGGCACCCTAGGGACACCCTTGACAAGCTCTTTAGGGACCCCACCTTTTGCTGCCAGCCATCCTGGGTCCTCTCTGCTCCCTGCTGGCTCCTGGCCAACTCAGAGGTGAAGCAAAAGGCAGGTGGTGGACAGCACTGGCAAGAAGCCCCCAGTCCCCAAAAGAGAGAGATCCTTGAGCAGACAGCTACTGCTGCAAGGGGGAGTCTTGCCATCCAGGCCTGCAGGTGGTGGACAGCACCCATTGGAGCCCCCGCAGCAGCAGGTGAGGGGCCAGGCCTGGCAGTGATGATCCTGCCACTCCATCTCTGAGCCTCAGTTTCCTCCACGTGGTTCACGGTGTCACCTGTGAGATGCTTTTGTCCAGGACACTTAACCTGAGTTGAGTCACAAGGGAAGAATAAAGGAAACCCAAATTGAAAAACATTTGGCAGAACAACTGCTCTGGATGCTTCAAAATGGTCCATGTTAAAAAAAAAAAAAAAAAAAAAAAGGCTGGTGTGGGATTCACCTCTGAAGGATTTCAGAGAGAAGTGGGGAATTTTGCACACAGGCTGCATGGGATCTGAGAGATCATGCCAGCTACGTTTCCAGGGCATGACGAGGTTAGAAAGCCCTTCTTGGAATTGAGATGCTGAAGTATTTAGGGGTGAAGTGTCACAGTGTCTGCAACTGGCTTCCAAATAGTTCAGCAGTTTTGTATAAAGGGAGAGAGAGCGAGCAAATGCAACAGTATTGCTTTAAATAGAGCTGTTTAAAAAAAAAAAAAAGAGCTGTGAGTACAAAGTCAATATACACAAATACATTTTATTTATATAACTTAAAAAAAGATATCTTCTGAGGTTTGGAGAGGCCAGACCCCTGGTGCTTCCCCAAGACCCCATCTCACTGTTGCCTTGCCCTGGGGACCTTGGGAGGTGCCCAGAGAGGACAAGCAAGAGCCAAGCCCAGCCCAGTGCTGTGCTGGTGTTTACACTGTTTGTGTCCAGGCAGGGAGGGGATGGGGTCCATTTGCTCAAATGCTCCTGGAAGGAGCTCTTGAATCTCCCTGGGCTCCTGTCCTTGCACCCTGAGACACAGAGACGCCTGGGGCTCACGAGAAGGTGTTGGAAGAGGAAACCATCACAAAGTTCCATCTCAAACATTGACATATTGGGTCCCAGTGGCCACTGGGGGTTTGCTGTTATTAACCCGTTATTAAATAAGGAAACTGAGGCTAAGAGAGAGTAAAACTCGGGGGAAGGGAGACAGCGGTTGCCACTGATTTAACCTTCACTGTGTATAGACCTCTAGAACGTGGCCTCATCTGACCCTCACAATTAATGCTGTGAGAAAGGTATTGAAAATGATCCCATTTCTCAGATGAGAAAGTTGAGGTGTAAGGCATTTAAACACCAATACCAAAGCCCCAGCCAGGGAAAGGGGAGCTGGGTGTGGCCAGTCCAAGCCCCTGCTGCACAGACACAGACTTGGGGACATTCCCACAGTGAAGACTTGCAGACCCATGCAGGCACACACACACCTCCAGGAGGAGCTGGAGGGAGCCCTGCCCAGGGGGCCTTGCTCTGGGTCCTGTGCTGGGCCGTGTGTGTTACTGACTCTTGCACATGGCATCTCAAGATGGTAGAGTGCAAACCCCAGGAAAGGAAGCAGGCTTGTTAGGCTGCCTCGGATCCCCCAGAACCGCGGACATGCCCTGCGCTCCGCAGCTTCAGGCCTGTGCCACTGGGGACAAGGGTCCGTCCCTGAGGCAGGTACAGTGAGCCAGCTGTGGCTTGGGCAGCCCGGGCCTTCCGCACTGTCCTCAGGCCCATGGTGTGGCAGAGTCTCTTCGTCACCTTTGCTCGTTAGATCCTGGCCTTCCCTTCTTCTGCTCCTTGGGATCGTGATCAGCCTGCAGAATTCTGCTCAGCTTCCCCAGGGCTACTTGGAGGCTAGGGGCCTGCCTTTGACTTGGTTTCCTGTGTGTGAATGAGATCTCTGCCCCAGCAGGTAGCTGAGGGTCCTTGTGGGGAGGACCAGGGGGAGGACGAGGATAGGCCCGGGGCTCTTTGTCCAGCTCATTCACCTTCTGCAGCCCCTGATCAGCCTGAGGTTGAGCCTCTCAGAAAGCCTTCTCAGGGCAGGTGAGGGGGTGGGCCTTGGCCCCCAGAGTTCACAGCCTCTGCCCAGCTCCAGGCTGGTGGTTGCCCCAGGCCCTGATTCTGCTGGGCCCACCTGCGGATGTGGCTGTGACTGCCCACACATGCCTCCCCCTCCTCGGCCTTCTTCCTGGTCCAGACCAACGTCCTCCCGTCCCTCACTTGACATCCATTCCTGGGCACCCCAATTCCTCAGCCCTGCCACCAGAGCAGGTGTTCCCCCGCCCAGGACAGAGCTCCTGAGCTGCACTTGCCCGGAAAACGGCCTGGATCTTGGGTTCCAGGCCTGGGGAGTGGCAGCTGCTGTGTCAGTGCGGGGACGTTGCCAAACTGGGCTCAGACGCCCTGGCCCAAGGCCTGTGTGGGTGTGGGAGGGAGCCCGTCGCCCAGCCACACCTGTCCCGCCGCGGGCCCTGGGGTGGGGTTTCCCATCTGTGCTGGAACCTGGTCAGGTTTCTCACTTCACCCTGAGGCAGGGTGCAGGGCACATGGGCCCTGGCCAGCCGCGAGTCCCCGCCCAGACTGCCGGCCTGCCTGCCAGGGCTCCTGCCAGACGGGAAAAACCTGCAGGAAGGGGCCAGGCTGGGAGCATCATCACTGGGCCTGGGGCACTAGCGGGGTGGTAGTTGGCGGGGTGGGGGGGTGGGGGGGGGCCCTCCCGCCCAGCCTAGCATCTCCCTCCCTTCTCTAGCTGGGCCAAGAGCCGAGGGCTGCGCAGGCCTCTGCGGGGTGGAAAAGGTGGACGTCCCAAACCTGAGTCAGTCTGGGCCTGACCATCCCCAGGCCCCATCCCACTGCTTATTCAACCGAGTTCTGAAATTTCACGGCTCCTTTTTTACCTGATCTTGTCCCAGGCATCGTTAAGATCTGTGAAATCGCAGGCTTGATCTGTTGGTTTTGTTTCTTCTGACAGACGCTAAAAGAAATCGCGCGTTTCGAAAAGTTTGTTGGGACCATCTGTGGATCAAGTCAGGCACAACAGGCCTGGGGGGAGGCCGACCCTTCCTTTGGAAGCTGCAGAACCATAGGGGGTCCGACTGCAGCTGAGATGATCTGGGAAGGGGGTCTCCCCAGAGCATGGAGGCTGTGGCTTTGAGTCCAGTCCAGAGCCCCTCAACCCTGTCTTCAACAGGCCTGGACCCTAGAAGCAGCCTCTGCAGGCAGCCTGGGGTCCCCTCTCCATTGGGAACAGTGTGAAAGGCCAGGGACACCCCAAGCAGGCTCCCAGTCTGTCTCACACCTGCCCATACCTCCCTTGGGCTCATCTCTTTGGGCTGCATCTCCAAGCCCCTGCATTCCAGGGGCCTCCCCTGGGGCAGGCCTCAGCCCTTGAGAACCCCACAGCTACGAGAGCCCCATATGGCCAGGTCTTGTACTGGCCTTACCCCAGGGCCTGCCGCAAGCCACTGCCAGCTGTCCATCACTGGATGAGGAAAGGGTCACTGCAACCCCTCAGGAAAGCAAGGAAGAGGCTGAAATGCAGAGGACGCCCCCTACTGGAGAGAACCTGCATGGCATGCAGTTCCCCCTACCCCTGACCCCAGCCCTGATGCCATGCAGGCAGAGGAGGACAGAGGAGGTCCGGTCTGCTCTGCTCACGACATTGCCCCCAGGGTCCCTCCTCCAGCCTTCCTTCCAGGGGGCTGTGAGCTCAGTCCCTGCCCTGGGGCCCTCAGAAACAGCTTGGAGGGAGGAGATGAGCTGATGGGGTCCTTGGGATATGGGCCAGGTGCAGGATGGGCTAGGACAGCCCACCTTGGCCTATCTCCCCCAGAGTGAGGCTGTGGGCATTGAGGGCTGATATTCCTGAGTTCTTTCGACACACTAATGCTGGCCTCCACACTGTGCCTGCCTCCTAGCTCAGAGCCTCCTAAGAGGTAGGTGCTGTTCTATCCATCTTCTACAGACTATCCATCTTCGACAGTTCTATCCATTTTTGCCAGGAAAGCAAGGCACCCAGTGATGGAACCACCCACTCAGGCCCTGCAGCAGCCCCAGAGCTTCAGAGCTGAGACTCAGAGCTGCAACCTGCAGGGCCCAGGCGGCTGGGGTCCCTCTGTTGGTTTGGGTCCTGGCCATGCAGCCTTCCAGGCCCCCTCACCCACTGCAGCAGCTCCCCAGGCATTTCTCACCCTCACACATTCCCCTCTGGCTCCGGGGAGGGAATGGAGACAAAATCTTTTCCCGTGAAAGATTAAAATCTGAGTTGAAAAAGGAGGGGGTAGCTGTTGGTTCTCCAAACATAGAATCACCTGGTGGTCCAGTGGTCAGGGATCCGTGTTTCCACTGCAGGGGGCACAGCTTCGATCCTGGGTCAGGGAACTAAGATCCTGCAAACTGTGCAGTGTGATCAAAAGGAAAAGAATCACCACATGACCCAGTAGTGCCATTTGCATGCTGGCTTTCAGAGCAGCTGAAAGGTGGAAGCAATCCAAGTGTCCACTGACTGATGAAGGGTAAACAAAATGTGCTCTGTTCGTACAGAGGAATAGAAAGGAAAGGAGTTCTGATACATGCTACAACATGGGTAATTGAAGATATTACACTAAGTATTCAGACAAAAAGGACAAATATTGTTTGGCCCCACTTATATGGGTTTTTGGGCTTCCCAGGTGGCGTTAGTGGTATAGAACCCAGCAGCCAATGCAGGAGACATAAGATACAGGTTCGATCCCTGGTTTAGGATGATTCCCCCGGAGGAGAGCATGGCAACCCACTCCAGTATTCTTGCCTGGAGAAGCCCCATGGGCAGAGGAGCCTGGCGGGCCACAGTCCATCGGGTCGCAGAGTCGGACATGACTGAAGAGGCTTAGGATGCATGCATGCATATGAGGTTCTTAGAATGGGCCAGAAAGAATGGGCTACTTTCGCTACAGAAAGTAGATTAGAGGTTACCAGGGGCTGGGGGAGGGAGGAAAGGGGAGTTATTGCTTAATGAGTAGATTTTCTGTTTGGGATGATGAAAGTTTTAGAATTTGATAGTGGTGATGGCTGTACAGCGTGGTGAATATAGCTAAAGGCACTGAATTGCGCACTTTAAAAGAATACTTAAAATAGCTACTTTTATGTTATAGGTATTTTTCCACAATAAAAATATTTTATTAGGGGAGGGGCCGACAGAGAGAGACATGTAGGGGGCCCCCTGGGGCCTCCCCGTCCCCCTGAGGGTTAGAGTCCACCTCCTTGGCTGCTCCCCTGCCAGATGGGCCCAGCTTAACAGGAGATAAACAGCAATTCTGTCTACTTTGCTTCTTATCCAAGGACGGATGGGGGAGAAGTTGATACCATCGGCACATACGTAGTGTGGGGATCTTGTGTGGGGTTCTCACGTCCCGTACCCATGCAGGAGGAACTGCCGGGAGCCGGGGTTGATGCCGCCGTCCTCAAGGCCTGGTTTCGGGGGGCAGTATCCTCTCTACCAGCCCTCCCCTCCCCCCCCCTGCTGCTGGGAAAACCTGTCCTGGGGGGGATCCCCGGCTCCCTGCTGCTGGGCTCAGTGTGCACCTGAGTTAAGACCACTCCTGCAGCTGCTGGCTGTGTGGCGTTGGGAATACCTGCGACCTCTCTGGGCCGCTGATTCTACAGGGAGTCACCCACGAGACGTGCAGGCAACAGTCAGTCGTCTCCCCATGTGAGCAGAAGACACTGGCTCGTGGTGGTGCGTGGTGGTACTCCCGGTGGTGCTTCTCCTTGAGGGGCATTTCGGTGCGCGTTTGGCTGTCATGAGGCCTTATTGCCACTTTTCAGGCTTTATTCTATAAGACAGCACAATGTCCTGTAGGAAGAGCCCAGGTGTTGTTAGAATGGGCTCTACTGTTTCCAAGCTGTGCCACTTCCGGGAGGCTGCTTAACATCTCTGAGCCTCATTTTTCTTACCTATAAAGTAGGAAAATAACATCCGCATCCCAGAAGTGTTGTGAAAATGAATGTGGGTAAATGTTTATTTACATGGTAACTAATACAGACTGTGCTCTCAAGGGTAGATAGGGGTGAGGCTGTCACCGTGTCAGGGGTCAATTGGTAACAACCCCCGCCTCTGAGAAAAAAAGATACGCCTACCTGAAACCCATGACTGTGACCTTATTTGGAAAGAAAGTCTTTGCCAGCCTCCCCCGCAATACCCCACTGAGGGTGGGTTCCTGGAGCTCACTCTTGCGCCATCTTTGCTGCCCTTGGACACACTGTTCGCCCTCAAGGCTGGGCTCAAGGGCTGCCCTGGGGGCCGTCCAGGCTCCGGGAAGGGGTCCGAGCTGCCTGCTACTCCAGTGCTCAGATTTGTGCTTTGTCCTGTCCCTTGGTGTTCAGTGCCCAGGCCCTGCCCAGAGGGCTTGCATCCAGTCCAACTGCCCGGCAGCGTGCAAAGTGCCAGCTGGGAGCGAGGCTCTCAGGAAGAACCAAGCGAGGGTGCCGGTGCCCCAGCCCACCGGCAATGGGCCCTGGTACATCAGGGGTGCTCTGTGAGCTTGGCTTTCCTGGCCAGCTACATGGAGAATGTCCTTGGCTCCCATGGGTGCTGCAGAAATCTCTCAATCATATTTACCAAAAGGCCTCAGTGCCTTAGAAGGCAGTTGTGTCATTATTGCAATGGGCCTGCCAGTATTTCCCAGAGAGGCGAAGTCCCCAAGGCCCCAGTCTCGAGATGGGATGGTGAGGGAGGAGAGAGAAAGCTGGGGACTTGTTGGGCCCTCCGACCCTGGTACGACCTTGACTGACCTGGCTTTAGCCCCAGTGTAGCCTCAGCTCCTTGTTGACATTCTGGGACCTGAACGGGTGTGATGGGAGGGCCTGGGCCTTCCAGCTTCGCTCTCCAGAGTGCGGTGGGGGTCACAGAGAGAGGAGGAGCCCCTTGACGGTTCTCACCCGCCACAGGAAGCAGGCCCCGGCGGTGGTGGCCTTGGCCTGGGTGCCTGGGTTCGCGCGCCGGGCTGCCCGGCCCCACGGGTGTGGAACCGATTTATTCGGTAGCTTTGCCGCTGATTAGTTGCAGGTGAGTGGATGGCACGTGGTTTGTGTTGTAACAATATTTTGGGACAATTAGATTGAAACCACATTGTCTTGGCCCTGCTGGCGGCTCGCCCCAGCGCTGCACTCTCCATGCCCTTTGCGGCTCCCGGGCTGGCCGGGCCACCCCAGCCTTCCTGGGGCCTTGGGGCGCAAGGCAAGGGGGAAGGGGCCCTCCTGCTGGGGGCAGGGCCTCCCATTCTCAGCCCTACCAGGGCTCTCCCCACTGGCCTTCCGCTGACTGCAGCCTCTAGTTGTTCCAGAAAACAGTTGCTGGGAGACTCCCTGGTCTAGGTGGGGTGGGGGCCTGGGGGACCCGGAGTGGGACTTCTAGGTTGCAAGGTCACCCCCTTCCCCTCAACATTATCTCAGTGCATCCCTTTCCTCCCCCGCAAAGAACTGCACTGAGCACCCCCATGCCCCCCCAAACAGGTAGCACCCCCCAGACTGCATGATCCAAGAGCAGAATCCAAGGCCAGGTCTGCCCAGCTGCTGGGTGGGGGAATCTCTTGTCCTGACCACCCTTCTCGCCCCACACCATGGGCAGAGAGGCCTAGATGCCAGGTTATATCTCTCACGTTGTGGGGACCATGCTTCCTACCCACCCTCCTGGGAAATGCTGAGGGCTCAGGGCCCATCATTTAAGGGGTGAGGGGCTTCAAGGGGGCCCCTGGGGCCAGACTCAGGCTCAGGAAGGGGGTGGTTGGCAAGACCCAAGCACATGGGAGCAGAGTGGGACCCAAGAACCTACCCACCTCCCACAGAGCCAGCAGCACCCCGGGGCACGGGACTACCCTGGTGTCTCAGCATTAAAGAATCTGCCTGCAATGCAGGAGCCACAGGAGACACAGGTTCGATTCCTGGGTTGGGAAGATCCCCTGGAGGAGGGCAGGGCAACCCACTCCAGTATTCTTGCCTGGAGAATCACAAGGACAGAGGACCCTGGTGGGCTATATAGTCCCTGGGATCACAAAGAGTCGGACACGACTGGAGTGACTTAGCAAGCATGCACGCACCCCTGGGCAGTGCCGTGTAGCAGAGCTGGTGTCTGCAGATGTTTCTACTCAGGTGTTACCCCAAACCCGTGTGAGTTTGGGGACTTGTGCCAGTGGAGGTGTGATGTCTCCTGCTCTTCTGGGGAAGCTCAGGCAACACTTCAGGCAATAGCCCTGGCCCAAAGCATTTTGGGACAGCCTCTGGGGTTGGGGTGGAGCCAGGCTTGTGCAGTGCCGCCCCAGGTGGGTGGGCAAGTGTCTCTGGGTCTCCACTTCTCAGTCTCTCCAGCCCTCAGACAGCCTTCCCCTTCCTGCCTGCATCTTTGTCTGGCATCTGTTGAGATGGGACTGCGAGAGCCCCGACACCAGAGAACTGAGTTAAGGGGAGGACTTGCTTTCTGCAACAGGATCACAGTGTCTGTGGGGTTTCCAGTTTAATTCGAATAAAGATCACTAGCAGTTGCAATGAATCTAGTGCTTCCTAAATACTAGAGGGAAACGTTTGCGAATGGGATTTTCCTGGAGTTTGGCTCACTTTCCCACTTCAGCCTGGGCTGCTCCTTCCCCAGACCTGAGGCTCTCTGCACAACCTCTGCTCCAGCCTGGGGTGGCTTCATGCTTCCCAGTGACTCTTAACTTATGACACAAAACAGATGGGAATACAGGTCCAGGGGCTGAGACGTCAGGTGGGTCTGGCGTCTGTGAGGTGAACTGGCCAGGCCGGGAGCTGGTGAGTGGGCCCCAACCAGGGCACAGGGCATGGAAAGCCAGTTTTCTCCTCCCCCACACATCTGTTCCTTCACCACCACCCGCCTCCCCCCACACTGCAGCCTCCTCCATCCATCCCGGGAGGCCTGGCAGCGGACACTGGCACTGTGCTCTCCCAGCCTCCTGTCCCATGCGGACCAGAGCCCTCCCTGGAACAGGATTGCAGAGGGGGCATGCGGGCCAGGGAGTGGCCTCTGACCCTGTCCTGCTCAGCCCCTGTCCCCACTAGACAGGGGCCTCTCAGAGTCTTCCTGCCTGAGGGTCTCTGCTCAGTACAGTAAGGGCGAGGGCTGGTGGTCGTGTGTCTGTGTCCCGCGACCCTGGTCAAACCTTGTTGTTCTAGGTGAGGGCCTAAGGCAGGTGAAGACCAAATGGCTTGCTTGGTCTTGGGGAGACAGGGAGTTTGTGAACCTGGGTATAGGTTCCATTGCTTTGGAAACCCCTAAAAATAAGGAGGTTCACCCTGAGGGAACAATTTCTCGGAGCTGAAGCCATCATGCTTGGGGTATAAAAGGAAATTGACAAAACCCCAAAACCACAAACAGAGAAATGTATTACACAAAATGTTCGAAATTTCTCCACAATAAAAACATCGTTATTAACAAATGCCAAAAACAGCAGAACTGACCCAGGAAATAACAAGTTACAGCCACAAAGAGATGCCATTGCACACCTCCCCGTGGGACTGAACGCAACAAGCAGTTGGTGTCGAATGCTGGAGAGGATGTGGAAGGCCTCTTACTCTGCTTGGGGGGATGGAAAGCAGGGCAGCTTGGGGATAGGGGTGGGGAAATAGGAGACAGCTCAGGAAAGGTCTTGTCCACTTGCCATGTGACCCAGTTGTTCTGCACTCGGGTGTTTGCCCAGGAGTTGAAACACGTTCACATACTTGTACTTGAGTGTTCACAGCAGCCTGGCTCATTAATACCCTAAACTGGACTGGCCCAAGTGTCTAAGCCACAGGTGAACGGTGCAGATGCGACCCCCAGGCAGTGGACCCTACCTGGCAGTGAACAGGACACACGTGACAATGGTCTGGATGAATCTCAAAGTGGTTTGTTGAGCAAAGCAATGGGTGCATTTCACGTGGTTCCATTTATGTGAAATCCTACTGCTGCTGCTGCTGCTAAGTCGCTTCAGTCGTGTCTGACTCTGTGCGACCCCTTAGACGGCAGTTCACCAGGCTCTGCCGTCCCTGGGATTCTCCAGGCAAGAATACTGGAGTGGGCTGCCATTTCCTTCTCCAATGCATGAAAGTGAAAAATGAAAGTGAAGTTGCTCAGTCGTGTCCGACTCTTCTCGACCCCATGGACTGCAGCCCACCAGGCTCCTCTGCCCATGGGATTTTCCAGGCCAGAGTACTGGAGTGGGTTGCCATTGCCTTCTGTGATGTGAAATCCTAGAAAAGGCGAAACTATTCTACAGGGACAGAAAGAGCGGGTAGTGGTGGCCCGAGGCTGGACTGGGCGGGAGATGGGGATTGATCAGGGGCCTGAAGGAACTTTCCTGGGGCTGCTAGGGATGTTCTGCATCTTGACTTTGGGGATAGTTACACAGCTGTACCGATTTGTCAAAGCTCATCAAACTGGATGCTTAAAATTAGCGCTTTTTTTTGTTATCTAAGTCTTATAGCTGATTTCTAAAAAAATCCTACCAGACACTATTTGTCACCTATCAAATGACAGAGACCTAAACGATTGTCTCCAGCTTTATCAAGGACAGAGGGAAGCATGAGCTTTCCCACTTGCTGGGGGTGTCTATTGGCACACACTTGCCCAGTGGTTTGGCAATAGCAATCAAAATTTGAAATATGCATGCTTTTCACCTAGCAGTTTCTCTTCTCAGAATTTTATCTTCTAGACACATGTGCATAAGGACACAAAGATATGTGAACAGAGATGCCCTTTGTCAGGTTGAGAAACTAGCAGCGACTGAAATATCTAACAGTAGCCTCTGGCTGAATACACGGAAGCTGACCCATCCTAACCGTCCCAGTTTCCCTGGGTCCATTCTGGCATTACCGCTGACATTGCCACATCCTAAGATTCCCAAGCCCCCTCAGACTGGGACACACCACAGTATAGACAGGCAAGGGAGTACTAGGAAGTCAGGAAAAATGACCGGCGGGTTTACTAGGGCCAACAGGCAAGATGCCCAAGAGACTGAGTGAGATGAAACAAACATGTTGCAGGTGGCATGGGGTGGTCCACAGACATTGCCTCTGGAGATTGAGGCTCTGGAAGATACTACTTTCTGTTTGTAACCCTTTGTGCTTGGAACCCATTGGCTTCCTTTATTTTGTGTGTGTATGGGTTTTGTGCTGGAAAAGGAAATGGCAACCCACTCCAGTATTCTTGCCTGGAAAATTCCATGGACAGAGGAACCTGACAAGCTATAGTCCATGGGGTTGCAACGAGTCAGACACGACTGAGCAACTAACACTCATGGGTTTTGTAACTTATAAAACATATTCCAGAGGATATCCCTGGTGGTCCAGTGGTTAAGACTTTGCCTTCCAAGGCAGGGGTGCAAGTTTGATCCCTGATCTAGGAGCTAAGATCCCACATGCCTCGCAGCCAAGAAACCAAAACATAAAACAATATTGTAGCAAATTCAATAAAGACTTTAAATATATATATGGAGATATATATATATATATATATATATATATATATATATATGTATGTATATTCTAAAGGACAGGTGACCTTGGTTCAAAGTCAAAGGCAGGTGAGTGGGGCCTCTGAATTACAGCCACAGAAGGCAGGTGCAGGTCAAAGGAGGGGTCAGAGGCCGTGGGCAGCCGGGGAAGAAAACCAGAAGGGGAGAGAAGGAAAGGGGCACCTTTAGATCAGGGCTTAGGAGATCCCTTCAGTCCTCCAGGCCCCTCACCCAAGACCCACCTTCCGGAAACTGACTCAGCCCCTCTTGCTGCCTTTGAATCCCTTGCCATTAGCAAGCAGCCCCTGGGCCCCAACCAAAACACCGGCAGCTCAGGATTGTTACGCAAATTGACTGGTAGGGCCCTGAGCCTGGCTAATTCCTGTGTCTTAATGAGTGGGAAGATGAGGTTTTTATTCATCACTGGGGCTTTAAAAATTGCAGTAAAGTGGCCCACTTTATAAAGAAAAAAATCAATAGCTAAAAGAAAACAGGAGTATGTAAATGGACAGAGTGACAAAAAGCAGGCCAATTACCCCCCCAAAATGAGACACAGTTATGGCTCCATTAACTCAATTATATTTTCAAAAGGATTTCTTACGAGGCCCCCACCCCACCCCACCCTCACACGCCTGTAATTTTTACATCAACTTCAAGCCATTAAGTTGCATTAAATTATTTTGTGGGAGAGAGAGGTGTGTTCGGGAGAGTGGAACTGCGGTCCTTCCCGGCTAGCCTGGGGGCCTGGTCTCAGGTGTGAACAGGCAGAGGGGACCTGGGTGGTCAAGCAGAGTCCTGAGAGATAATGAAGAGGAACCACGGAGCTCGACACGTGCAGCAGGACCAGCTGGGGGTCCCCAGCCCCAAGGTCCCCAGTGCACGTCCCCCTCTTGAATTTTTATTCCCAAATGATTCATGGCTCTGTAAGCCCCACTTCGGACGTTGGGTGGTCCAGTGCGTGCCAATCCAGATGTGAGAACCTAACCTCTCCTTGTCTTCATGAATTTTCTCTTTATCTCATTAGAGTTAAGAAACTTAATTTTTTTCTTTTTTAAGAAACAATTTTTCGAACACATGGAAATATTAAGTGTGTTAAAAGAAACCATGCCAGCAAAATGGGGGCCTAAATAGGAATATATTTGATGCCTGCACTTTCTGCAGCCCTTTGCAGGCCCAGAGGCAACCCCCCCCCCCCCCCCCCCCCCGCATGCGAGGATCCTAAACGACATTGGCAATTGTTTGCTCAGCCACCGCCTTCCAGCTGCCCCCAAGATGCCGGGGAGGCCCTGGAGGCCTGACAGTGCCCACTCGCCTTTCCTGATGCTTCTTAAGAATGTGCGGGCCCTGAGGCTCGCTGGCTGTAACCTGCTTTTCTGAGTCTGTCACCCCCAGGGAGCCGGGGCCTGTCCTACATAAGCCTGTGTGCCTGGGCCGCCCGGGACCCAGCACTTAATATGGAGGATTTCAGGCGGGATGAGGAAGAGGAGGAGGAAGGGGTGGGACCCGAGGGGCAGTCAGGCAGGCTGCTACTGAGCAGGATGTCCAGGGTCACTGGGCCAGGTCGCTGGCCAGAAAATATAAAACCAGTCAGTGATGAACAGATAATCGGGTAGAGACGCAGGCTGAGCAAGGGATGGGGGGTGGTGAGGGCAATCCTAAGGTACAGCCAGGGCCCCCCACTTCCAGGGATGGCACAGTGAAGAGTTAAACCACAATACAGATTAAAAAAACAAACAAAGAGAATTAACCCCTCTCTGCTCTTTGGCAGACCAACCTGGGTCCTAGCGGATCCAGGACAGGCTGAAGACAGGGCCAACCTGGGCAGGCTGTACAAAGGGGTCCTCAGAGTTTCCTAAGGACTGTGGGAGGAGCAGAGATGAGGCAGGGGGTCCCTCCCAGCCTGGAGAGGGGCCATCGCAGGGTGACCTAAGGGGAAGATGGCACCATGGGGTGTGTGTATGAACTTTAGTTTCTTGTAACCTTCATCACCCCACCAGCTCCCCAAACTTGATGTGCCTGTTGCAGCTGGGAGACAAGCCCTCACTCCCTGGGGCCCTCATCCCCTTCAAGAGCCTGGGGCCAGAGACTGATAGGAGGGTGGGAAAGGGTCATGTGCGTGGATACCAGTGTGTGCACATGTGAGTATGTGTGTGCACGTACTATCCACGGACAGGATCTGTGCCAACTCCCACTGTCTGCCCCATGTCCTTGGGAGCCTGAGGCACGTGCTCCCAGACCGTGGAGTGTGTTGTGCAAGTGATTGGTGAGGTTGCTTGGAAATGGATCACCACCTCCATTCAGGATATGATCTTTTGTGTTCACTCTCTCAGTCGTGTCCGACTCTGAGACCCCATGTACCGCAGCCAGCCAGGCTCCTCTGTGCATGGGATTTTCCAGGCAAAGAATACTGGAGTGGGTTGCCATTTCCTCCTTCAGGAGATCTTCCTGACCCAGGGGTTGAACCCTCATCTCCTGCGTCTCCTGCATTGTCAGGCAGATTCTTTACCACTGAGCCACCTGGGAAGCCCCAAGGGTGTGATCTTGGGTCTTCAGCAACAGCAGGAAGGAATCCCAGGGTGGGAGAGTAGGTGCAATGGCTGGGGCCACAGCAGTCCTGGGCGATCCCAGGAGAGGGAGACACAAGGCTGGGAAGGTAGCTGGGAGTGCAGAGGCCAGCAAGAAGAGAGCTGGGCAGTGGCAGGGAGCCAGAGCCCCAGCCTGGGGAAGAGAGGAGAGGGCCAGTGGGTGAAGGGCTGCCTGGGTGCTGAGAAGGGTCTTGCAAAGAGGGCCCCACCCCCACCCACAACTCTGCCCTGCACCAGTGCTCCCCAGCTTGTGCCTTTTTACGACTACACCAGGCCCCTCAGACTTACCAACTCTCCTGACCTTCAGGGACCCCCTCCCAGCCCCCCAGATCTTGAGAATGGAATGCGACTCAGAGGGAGCAGCCAAGTCCCGCCCTCCTTAGCTGCCTTCCAGCCTCCAGGCATCCACCATCCCAGGGATCTCGGGGAGCAGGGGACCCCACCTTCCCTGGGACTGGCTGGTATCTTCTTATTCTCTCTCCTGCCTTATCAGTCATCCGCCTGCTCACCGACAGGCCAAAGGGCCAGCCCCTGGGACCCCAGCCAGGCCTGCCTCTGCCAGCCAGTGGCCTCTTGTCCACGCGCTAAAAGAGTCATTGTTCCAGAGGGGATGAAGGAGAAGGGCATGGGGACACAGGAGCCTTCAGCCCGTCGGTCAGAGTCAGACCCAAGGGCCTGGGCTGGGCCACACTCAGGATACTCCCCAGGGCCAGCTGTGCCTGGGGGGCCAGCGGGGACCCTGGGGCAATGCTTAGAGTGAGGCCTGAATTCAGGGGCCGCCTCCCCTGTTCTTTGTTGGAGGGAGAGTTGGCTGCTATGCAAGTCGAGAGCCCAAGTTCCGTGGAGCCTCTGGTCCAGACGAGACCCTGGGAAATGACATCAGATTATTGACTTCCTGGGCAGCCTGGGACCATGACGAGGCTGGGATGGCTTCTGCCCTGCTCTGCTGAGCGCACAGCCGTTGGCCTCTGCCCTCTGCCCTGCTCGTCCTCCTGGTTTCTCCTTCCTGTCTGTCTCTGGGTATCTCTCCATCTCTGTGCCCCCTTTCCACCCTGACCCCCAAAGCACATCCCCCAGGGCAGTCAGTCTGCTGGAGGGACAGAGGGAATGCACTGTCTAGAGGCCCGTGCCCTAGGTAACAGTCTCCCACGGGAGGCCTGGCCCTGATCCTATGCCTGTGCTGCCACCTTTCTCGGGCATGCCCATCCTTGGCACCCTGACCTGCTCCCTGGCCTTCAGGTCTCTGCGCCCAGCCCACCTCCCAACACCCTGGCACCTTCCAGAGATCCTTGAAGGCTGGTGCTCACCTGGACCCTTAGCTCTCAGGGGATAGGGATGTTTGTACCTTTTTCTGCCCTTCGCAGAAGGACATGTGTGGTTCTCCCGCTGTCTTCTCCCCAGTCCTGTGGGCCAGAGGAGTGACCCAGGACTGGTGAGAATGGGAGGCCCTAGGAGCCGTACAAGGACTGCCTGGCTACAGGCTAATGTGTGGAGGAGGCCAGAGTGCCCCCCGAGTGAGCAGACAGCAGACGGGCTCCTTGCCCTTCCCCTTGAGCTGGCAGCCGCAGAGGCCCACGTCCTGCATCAGCCCAGGGCTGCTGGAGTTGCAGGTGGCGGGGTGACCTTGGAGCTCGGCTTGCTCCCCCTACCCCCACCTGCTGGCTGGCTGGCCAAGCTCTGGCCAGCACAGAAAGCTCCTCAAGGTGAAGAGGGCGTCCTTGAGGGCTCCGGCAGCCCCATGCCAAGGTCCAGGCTCCAAGGTCACTGCCAGTCCGCGGCCGCAGGAAGGGAGAGGGGTGACCGGGAGGTTACGGGTGTGGAGGGAGGAGGGGGCCGGGGGAAGGGAAATAAAAAGAGATTACATTTTTTAAAAGGTACTCTAGCTGTCTGCTGACACCATCTCTGGTCTCCATCCGTTTTATAGCCTGCCGGTTCAGGCAGCTGGGCTTAGCTGTCAGGCCTTGCAGGGTGTGTGTGTGTGTGTGTGTGTGTGTGTGTGTATGTTGGGGCTGATGAGGAGCCAGATCCCCCCAGGGGAGCCTGATAGACGCACTTCCTCCCCCCCTCCCTCCCCAGCTGACTTTTGCTCCAGGGCTGCTCAGGCCATGGGCACCCAACCCTTGGCAGGGCCGGGTGGGGGGGGGATCCCAGCGCTGGTGGGATCCTGAGGGTGGAGGGGGATCTGGCCCCCGGCTGGCGGCCACTATCCCTGCCCATCTATCCCCCTGACAGGTCAATTTTCTCCCGTGTTTTACAGGACCTTTCAGAGCAGGAAATGTGATCCGGTGGCTGATTTATGTCTTTACCTGGTCTTTGTTCACAAGCCGGCTCAGTCCTGCCTGTCCAAGTGTCCAGGCCTCCCATGTTCCTCCCCGGGGGTCCCCAAAGTCGGCTCCTCCTGGGTACCCAGACTGATGGCGCCCAGCCTGAGCTCACCTCTGACTCTGGCCAGAGGGTCCCTAGCAGCGTTTCCTGGGAGGGGGATGGTCTTGGGGCACTTCAAATTGCCTGGCAGAAGGGCTGCCCCCCCATCAGCCTCCTACCACCTGCAGTATGGGGAGTGGCGTCCTGGGGGGAAGGATGGGGACCCACATCTGGACTTGGACAGGAGGACTGTATCCCCTATCAACACTTCTCAGTTTGGAATGGAGGGACGGCTGGGGTAACTGTGTTCTTTTTTTTTTAATTTAATATTTATTTTTATTATTTTATTTGGCTGTGCCAGGTCTTAGTTGCAGCATGCAGGATCTTTAGCTGGGGCATGTGGGATCTAGTTTCCTGACCAGGGATCGAACTTGGGCCCTTGTGTTGGGAGCTCAGAATCTTAGCCACTGAATCACCAGGGAAATCCCTAACTGTGTTCTTTATATGTTAAGTTGACTTCTGTTTCTCAAACTGAGCTCTTCCCTGGTGTCACAGCATGCATGGAGAAAAGGGGAGGTGGGGGCCTCTCCCCTGGTCTCCTCTGGGGGTGGCGGCAGTTGGAGAATTTTTTAGCAGCTGCCTTCTGAAATAACAAAAATCTTTTGTGTACCATCGATGAGTTCTCAGTCTTTTGTAAAATGGCACAGAGCCTGTTTAGAAGAATGTTAACGGACATTCCGAGTGAAAACAGCTCTCGGCTCCTGCCGCGCCCCCTCCTCTGCCAGGTGCTACTCCCCATCCCTCCCCAGGAGGAGTCTGGGAACCTGGGACTAAGGCATCTTCCTCCATACGGCCCTCAGATTCTTTGTGATTTTGTCACATGTTCCAGGTGATAACCAAGGTGACCATGGCTAACATACAGGCTGGACGCTGCCCTCCTGTTCCCACCGATGCCTGGGGCTCACCCCCAACACGCTGCCTGCTGGCTCTCAGGGGCCCACGACCACTTGACTGTGATCAAACAAGTAAGTGGGTCAAGAACCTTAAGCCTGGGTCTGTGTGGGCGTCTCGAAGAAGAGGGTGGGTCCTGCCTTGCCCACCAGGGGTCCCCAAAGTGGGGAGATGCAAACACGGCATACTGGGAGGCCAGCATGACCAGACCGCTTCCCAGTGGACCCCGCTCCTGAGCAGTGGGCTCTCCCTTGAGACTAGTAGGGGCCATGTGTGATTCTTGCTGAGGAAGGACCCCCACCCCATGTGGTCGCTGCCCCCACAGGAAGCCCAAACACTGGGCACCCCTTCCCTGGTAGCCAGGACCTGTATGTGGCCCAAATCTTGACCAGCAGGCTCTCTCTGGCTCTGGAGCTTGACCCCTGAACAAGTCGCCTGTCCGCCCAAAGGTGGGTAACAGTCTTCCTGCTTCTTGCCTCCCCAGGAGACCCAGTTTCCCGGCTCCACTTTCCAGCCACCTGTTTCAGCTGTGAGATTCCATTATCCTTCCAACCTTATCCTGTTTAATGGTGAGACCAGTGCTGGTTTTTGTCTCCAAAAACTGACTGAAAGCATTTGGCTGATTTAAGACCCACCAAGGTGAAACTAATAGGGTTGGGACTTGAGGTTCCTCTTGGAGAGGACTGTAGTCCAGATCATGCCCACTAACCTATCCTTTTATCTGTCCATCCATCATATGTATATTTACTCACCCATCTGTCACTCACTCACCAATCAACCAACTCCCCCCTTTCATCCACCCATCTACCCATCATCCACTTATTCATTTGGTTGTTCAGCCACCCACTTATCCAAGTGTCCATTCATCTGCTCATTCATCCTTTATCTAACTATTCCCCCTCCAGCAAACCACTTTCTTGTGAGGAGTACTCACAGTATTCCAGGCCTGGTACCAGGTACCGGGGCCACAATGGTACATGAGAGCTTGCAATAGTCCCCATCTGGTGGAAGAGACGGCATGTAAATCCAGGAGGATCTGGGGCACATGAGCCCACTTAGGAGAAGGAGAGGGCCTGGGAGGCTTCCAGGAGGAGCAGTCTGTGGAGTTTCAAGATGGGTAGTGAGGAAGGGCCTGCTGGACAGATGCCAGGAAAGGTGGGTGGCTCCAGGAGGCTGGAGAACGGGGTAGGGGGCTGGGAGCCTGGCAGGAAGTGAGCCACAGCTGCAGAGCTGAGGTGACGGGCCTCATTCCCAGGCAATTTGGGAAGGTGGGAGGCGTGACCACCGATCAAGGAACCCATCACGTCCTTCCTTCCTGGTGCTCCCTCTGGTATCAGCCCAACACTCCCACTGGAAATGATGATGTGGAAGGAAAGGGGGGACAAGGCCTCTCTTCCCACCTTTCCCCCATCAGCTTGCCAGGATGAGAACTCAGGCACAGCCGGAAGTGAAATAAAAACAGTGGAGTTAGTTTTGTGGTCTGTCTGTACTGTGTTTGTGACAATAGAAAAAGAGAGCAGGTACCAGCTATAAAATATGAGTTGCGTGATTTCAGCGATTTTGCCTATGTTTGTGTTTCAAATGGTCATCACCTCTTATAAACATGGATGTAAAATGCATGCTAACGATTTAAATTTTTCTTTACTGAGAGTGACATTAAGTAACAAATAAAAAAAGCACCAGGACATGTGGAGAGACCATGGAAGAAAGGGAAAAGGTTTATGCTTTCCTACCGTTCATGGAATTTCCCCCGACTTTTGAGCAGGGTCCACACTCTCTTTTAACCGGGCCTCACAGGTTATGTAGCAGGACCTGCAGATCATAGAGGGGGCTCACTCTCCCCTGGGGGTTGGGGGTACAGTGTTAGGAAGTTCTGGCCTGCTGGGGTAACTCTCCCCACCATAGCCTTGAACATGGGTGACTTCAGTTCCTGTCAGCTGGGAATTGAGGTGATCTTGTGGCCCAGCCCCCAGAGAAGAGCTCACCACACAAAGGGGTCCTTTCAAGATCCCTTCTGGGGCGGCGGGGACCCAAGAAAGGGTGGGGGCAGTATGCTACAGGTCTGTTCTGTGACTGCCTTCCCAGGGGGCTGGAGGATGGAGTGGGGCCAGGGGCTTCTTGCCTGCTTGGAGCTCACCCCTACTTGCCCCCTCCATTCCCCCCAGCTTGGCTGCCTCCACCCCCAGGGATGTGGAGCACAAGAGAATCGTCTGTACGGATCCTGGACGGATTGGGAGCTGGGGCGATGTGTGACAGAAGGCTGTGAACTCTGAACCCTCGGGGAGCTGTACTCGGCCAGTCCGACTGCCCGCCCTGCACTGAGGGAAGAGGTCACACCCCTCGGTAGCGTGGGGACAGCTGGAGGAGTCCGGCTGGACTCTGAGCCTGGTGGCCCTTGTCATCAGTGCCAGTCTCTGATGGGCCCTGGACGTGCCATGGGTGCCAGGCTTGGGGCTCGGCACCCTCTGGCCTGGATTTCATTAGCTCCTCTGCTATCTGAAAACCCTGCCTGTGTGTGGGCACCTAAGCAAGAGTAGCAACAGCAGCTGGCAGTGACGGTGTCCACGTCCCACGCTCACCTGCTGCTTCCCACTCCCAGGACCTGCTCCTCCTCAGCCACCTGACACAGTAGGTGTGCTGACTGCCCTCCCGTCCCTGGGGCCGAGGTCCTGTGAGCTGCCAAGTGTCCGCAAGCAGAGGCCGGCCTCTTACCTGCAGAGACAGCGGCAGGGCCTGCCGTGGCCACTTCCAGAGGAAGGGGTGGGCAGTGCTGGAGGAAGGGGACTCCTTAGTGATGGAGCTTCTGGGGTGGACCAGGCCCTTTGTGGACCTCCGTGAATTAACTGGGGCTTCCCTCAGAGGGTAAAGAATCTGCCTGCAATGCAGGAGATCTGGGGTCAATCCTTGGGTGAGGCAAATCCCCTAGAGAAGGGAATGGCAACCCACTCCAGTATTCTTGCCTGGACAGGAGACTGGTGGGCTACAGTCGATGGGGTCGCAAAGAGTTGGACACAACTGACCTCCTAACACATAATTAACTTCTATGACTGTGGAGGGGTGTGTGTGTGTGTGTGTGTGTGTGTGTGTGTAACAGTATATTTCAGGTGAGGAAACTGAGGCTGGATGAAGATGCCTAGCCCACTGTCTGGAAGGGGTTTGAACATTGCCTGGTGCCTACAGCCTTGTCAGCAGCCGCAACTCCTCTGAAGGAGAGATGAAGACTGAGTCCACTCTGGCCGAGGGCTAGGTGGGGGTCCCCCAGCTCCTGTGGGAGCAGAGACTGTGCCTTATTGTGCAGGGGGGCCTGAGGATTAACAAAGCCTGGGCGTGGATCCGGAGGGCCCAGCCAGATCCACTGCCCTCTGCCCTTCCCGCCACCGCCCAGGACCCCTACGTCTGTGAAGGCTGCACTACCCCCACCCCCTGCCCAGCTCTGACCCTCTGCCTGAGGAGTGGAGGGGCCTGGGTTCCCAGGCAGAGCCTATCCTAGAGCCCCCACCTGCCTTGTCTCCATCAGCCCTTGGCTGTCACTGGCTCTAATTACCCAGGCTCCATCTGCTGGGGCCTTCGCACAGCTGGGGAAGCTCTCAGAAGCCTAGCCCCACGCCCAGGCATGTCACATTCCTGCATCCCGCCCCACAGCCCACTGTCCTGCCGACTGGAGGGCAGCCACGGGTGCAGGGAGCCTGGGGGGCTGCAGCTGTTCGATGGGGGAGCTGGATACGGCCCAACGGTGCCCCGGGACTCTCAGCTGTGTCTCTCTCACCCCCTACCATTCCAGTCCTGTCCTCCAACCCAGCAAAGAGAAGTCAGAAATGTACCCCTCCGGGTGCGCTGGGGCCACCTGGAGGAGCTCAGTGTTCTAATGACGAGGGCAAGGGCAAGACTTCCCCCACTTGAAGGGGGCCACCTGATTTTCCCATGTCACCTCCCACTCTGTGGGTCACAGCCTTCCCTGGAGCCTGAGCGGGGACCCCGGACTCTGTGGTGCCTGGGCAAGCCCTGTTTGGGGGTACACCTTTCAGTGGAGGGAAGTGACATCTTTGATCCTAGGGCCGCTGTCCTGGAAGGGGTTTGATCCCTGGATCTCCCTGCTTTTATGGCCTGGGAGGCCAGATGCAGAGGGGGCTGAAAAGGAAGGCCAGCAGGTCTCACAGTTCCCTCCCGGCCCCTGAAGGGTGCATTTACCAGGCTTGGGCCACCACTACTGGCCTTCCCTTTCTGGAGCATGAAATGGCAGTTTCCTACTGGCTCACAAACCCGCTGAGGCCTCTCACCCTGGCAAGCCTGGAGCTCGTACACCTGCAGCCAGAACATCCTACCCTTTGTCCCCACTCCTGAGATGCAGCCTGGGGAGCAGGGGTGAGGCCTCGTGTGCCTCACTGGCCTGCCTCACAGAGGATCCATGGCGTAAGGAGGAGGGTGGGCTAAGTGCATGCGGGGGTCTCAGCCTGACTTTGCCCCCAGCCTGCCAGACTGAGGCTGAGTGAACAGTGGCCATAGGACAGCTTGGCATCCCCGCTTAGGGAGGATGGAGGACCAGGGCAGGCAGGGGAGCACATGGCTTGCTGGTTAAGGATCCGAAGCTACCAGGGTCAAGTGACAGCTATTAACCTGCTTGGTGCATCAGGAGAATGAACTCAGACATGGCCCTGTCTTTCCTGTACCCCCAGATCTACCTCCAGCCCCCAAAGAGGGGAAATCACTTGTAAAATTCCCAGGGACTGAGGTGGGGAGCCCACTTGCCCTGAAGGGGCTGTGGGGAGGGGGCCTGGGGCCTGTGCATGCGGCTCCTTGTGTCTGGACGTGTGATGCTGCACCTGTGGGCCCAGGCAGCTCTCGCCTCGTGTCTGGAATTTTTAGAAAAGGGTAAAAAAAAAGTAGATGAAAGCAGGTTTTCCATCTTGTCGAATTCTCAACCACCCCCTCTAATTACAAGATGATAATGAGATTCAGGGGGAGTTTTCTCCTGGTGGCCAAGATGATAATCTGCAGCTTTTGTCTGAGACCAGGGACATCACAAAGGTCATACTGTCCTTCCAGCTCACCCTGGCTGCACAGAAGGCTTTCCCTATGGGGACACACTTCCCCTTCCTGGTTGCTGGATAGGACCTGGTCAAGGGCTCCCCCGTCAGACCAGGGACAGGGGAAGCCTTGGTGGGAAACAGGTCTGCAGAGGCCACATGAGGCCCCAAACCTTGCGTGCAGGTGAGCTCAGGCGGCAGGTCTGGAGTGGTGCAATTGTGATCCTTGTGTCCTTTCTTCTCTAACATGGCCAAAAGCGTCCCTAGGAGCCAGCCCCACAGCACAGTGCTGGACTCGACCACCAGATAGAAGATGCTGCCTCCCTCAGCTCAGCTCAGTGGGCAGAGGCCAGTGGCCCTGAGTGCAAGGAGTTATGAAGTCACTATGACCTGGGTCCAGGCCATGTAACTTCGGAGTTACACGATCTTGATCAAATCACCTCACCTCTCTGAGCCTCAGTTTTCCCTTCTGTAAAATGGGGAGGGCAATAGTTAGGGATTGCCATTGACTGCCTATAGCAAGAAGTCCAGAATTTGCCCCGTGAGAAGGGTTGGAACAGATACAATCTGATGACCTGGGCCAGGGAGGATGTCCCATGGACCCTCTCTGCCTGCAGGAATTAGTCAGAAATTTCACCTGGGCACACACTTTAATGGCTTCAATTCCTATGGTTCTCCAGGGTGAGTGCTGCAAATTAGGTGGTGTGGTGAACTTGGTCCTAGGGGAGGTCATAGTGGCTCGTGCATCAAGGGGTGTCCAGATGCGAGGAAGAGACAGGGCCAAGGCTTGGGAGAAGTGGCGGCGAAGGGCACCAGTGGACCACTGGTCAAGGGCGGGGAAGATGAGCATGTCAGACGGAGCAGGTGAGGCTGTGGCAGGGGCTGTGGCGTGTGGACACTGAGGGTCCTGAAACCCGAGAGTGTCCGGAAAGTGCAGCATGGTGACGTTCATGTCCTGGGGCTGATGCAATAAAGTTCTGATAGACTTAACAGAAATTTATTCTCTCCCAATTCTGGGGCCAGAAGCCTGATGTCAGGGTGTCAGCATGGGCGGTTCTTTCTGAGACAGAATCTGCTTCATGTCCCTCTCATAGCTCCTGGTGCTGACAGTGGCTCCCGGCATTCCTTGGCTTGTAGATGAATCATGCCAATCTCTGTCAGTGTTCACAGGTGTTCGCTCCACGTGGGTGCTTGTGCCCAAATTCCCCGTTTTCATAAGGACACCAGTCTTAATGGATCAGGGCCCCCTACATGCTGAGGGACAGGGGTTAGGAATGCACATGTGAATGGGGGGTGGCCTCACATTCACCTTAAAGCTGCAAGGAGAGAAGGTGAGGGTGGCCATGGCAGCAGTGGCCCCGGGCTTGGGAAGTCGCAGGCCCTCACTGGTGGGTCTGGGGGGTTCTGGGTCATTGAGAGGCAGCTCTGCTGATGGCTATTTCTCAGTTCCTTGTAGAAAACACCTCTTGGGCCTCTCCCTCCCCACCAGGCATCTTGAGATGGGTCGGCATAGTGGGGTCCCCTGGGGAGGGCCAAGGGCGGGCACCCGGGCCAGGCTTCTGGCTGGGAGAAAAGGGGGTGCCTCTCCGCAGCACTCCATTCTGGCTTCCTGCCTTCCAGGAAAGGCTGGAGGGTGGGCCTCCCTTCGAACCATCCCCCTGGGTCCCAGAGCCACCTGGGGAGGGGAGGCCTGGTCCATCTTGGCCCAGCTGGCTTCTGGTCTCCCTCAGGGCTGGGTCAGCTGGCCTGGCCTCTGCTTGCCAGGCTTCTAGCTTTCCTAGTCTCTGGGAATTTGGGGCCTGGGTGGGGGGCCCCTGGAAGACTGGATGTTTAGTCTGTGGTTTTTCCAACAGAGGGTCTTATGGCTGCCCCTACTCACGAGAGAGGCCCCTGAGGCTGAGGGAAGTGGTGTTAAAAACCCTGGAAGACCCTGCCGGGCCCCCTTGGATCTCCCAGGCCCACCCAGTCTAGGTGCCCAACAGCAGGCTACTCTCCTGCCTTCTTCTCCTGGACACCTGGCCCCCAGCCCTTCTCCCAGGACCTGAGCCAACAGCCCAGGGCTCATCAGTGGCTTGAGCTGCAGGAAAAACCCTTGGTCCCTGGCTTTTGGGGCTGAGGCCAACAATGGACTCTCAGAGCTGGGCCCATTCGGCAGGGGACTAAGGGTGGCCCAGCCAGTTCCTCTTTGTCAGCCCCAGGAAAGCTCCCTTGCATCTGGGCGGCTCCCCAGGCATCTCCAACTTGGGAGGCCGCTGATAGAGGACAAGGGGACATGATCTTCCTCCAGGCCACAGTGGGGCCAGCCCCACCTCCCCCTCCTCATGTTCTCCCCTCCCCCATCACAAAGGGGACTTCAAAGTGGACAGAGTAAGTGCACTTTGGAAAACATCAGGGCTGACCCTCTCTCCCCTCACACCTCTTTAAGGCCTGAATGTCCGCACCCAGGAAACCAAGGTCAGGACGGTGTGTGTGTTTGGGGGGGGTGGTGGCGTGCAGCCCTGTCTCCCTGTGAAGCTGGTCCTTCCATGTGGTTTTCACAGTACGCCTTCCTCTGAGGAGGCACCAGGATTCTTCTGTAACACGTGATCCGATGGCGCCCGCCCAGCGGATACTAAATGAGATCCATTCCTGTCTGCTGGACCTGTTGTCAGTTTTATGGCTCTGGGGTTATATAAACAGCGGGAGGAGTGTGCAGGGAGTCAGGGCCACCAGGCCTGGGTTCCCTCTTTCTTCCCTTGGCCACCTCCCTGGGCTCAAGACAGCCCCCAGGCTCTGCTCCTACACAAGACAGCCTGAAAGAGGGCAGATCCAACCAGAGAGGGGTATGGAAACTTGGGCTTCTGGACAGTTCAGCCACTGGGTTAGAGTGAATATTTAAATCCTGCTTGCTGGGGTGATGAAGTCTCAGGCTCCTTACCAGCCAGGGTCCTTGATGCCCATCTCTCCCCAACTGCCCGGAGTCCCCCAGTATTCATTCCCGAGGGACCATCCTGGCCCCTGATCATGCCTCCAGTTTGGAAACTGGAGACAGATGAAAAAGCTGTGTGTGCTCAGTCGCTTCAGTCCCGTTTGACTCTTTGGACCCCATGGACTGTAGTCTGTCAGACTCCTCTGTCTATGGGAATATCCCAGCAAGAATACTGGAGTGGGTTGCCATTTCCTCCTCCAGGGGATCTTCCTGGCCCAGGGATCGATCGAACCCAGGTCTTCTGCATTGGCAGGTGGGTTCTTTACCACTAGCAACACCTAGGAAGCCCCTTGGAAGAGGGCATGGCAGCCCACTCCAGTATTCTTGCCTGGAGAATCCCATGGACAGAGGAGCCTGGTGGGCCACAGTCCATAGGGTCACAAAGAGTTAGACACGACTGAAGTGACTTAACACTCATACACCTGGGAAGCCCTGAAAAAGCAGAGGATTGCTAAAAAAAAACAACGATGCTCTCCAAGAGAAAAGGGATTGCACCTGTGACCTCACAGAGACTCACAGAGCAGTGTCATCAGCCCCATTTAACAACTGAAAACACTGAGGATTGATCCAGTGTTCTGGTAGCCAGGTCATGGCCAGCTCCACAGCTCTGGCTCTCCCACAGCTGCCTCCCCGGCCCAGGCCACCTTCTCCAGGAGCCTTTTTCTAAAGCAGCCACAACTGTCAGGTAAATTTAACCCAGGCTGGGTCCCTGCATGTCTTTGGTGAGGGTTGAGGTGGGGGAGAGGGAGGGAAGGGGAAGAGGGTGGTAGAGGGGATCCCCCTTGGTAAAGCAGACACCGATGCGGGAGAAGCAGGATCTGTCACCTTAGTACAAGTGTGCCAGGTGGGGTCAGCATCCCCCTCTGTCTGAAGTCTTGAGTCACCAGCATCCAGAGGTGGGACCCTAGTCCAGCCCCCTCCGCCTCCTTGCCCAGATGGTGCCCATGGCTGTCACCTCCAGCAACCAAATGGAAAGTTGCTGCCTCTTCAGTGATGGATGCCCCAATAATGGGCGCTCAGAGAGGTTCTTTAACATGCCCAGGGTGACACAGCCTTTATGCTTCAGAAGGCTCCCATGGAACAGCAGCGTCACATCAGCTCTGCTGATTGAACTCACATGTGTGTAGTGAGAATGGAAGGGGTGCATGTTCAGAAATGGCCACGACCCTGACTCTCTCTACTTTACACATCAGTCCTGAAACCTTTAGGTAGTGTAAGGTGAGGCGAGTGTCTGTGCCATTGGGAATTGTGGGTGGGAGGCCACTCAGAACCAGAGTGGGGAGGAGAGGGAGTCTGGGATGCGAGTGGGACAGCCCAGGGGAGGGTATGGGAGCCTAAGTGAGGTGGAGAGCATCAACTCAGGCATTACAAATATCGAAGGGAAGAATATCAGGATGAAGACTGTGGCCCTGGACCTCCAAGCAGTGTTTGGAGATACTGCTGTGAACATGTGACTTTCAATATGTAGATGGACCTAGGAAGAAATCAGGATGTGAGCGTGGTACACGCACGTGTCTTCTAGTTCTGCCCATTGAGGAACAGTGGCCAGGACCAGGGCCCAGATCTTGGTCTCTATGACTAGTCTCCACTGGAAGGACTCCTTGGAGTTCTTGGAGAAAGGATTGATTCTTGAAAAGTACGCGATGAGCTTGGAACACCTTATCATGCAAGAAAGCAAAGAAGTGCTCAGAGGATGACAGGGACCCAGCACAGGACAAAGGGGCCAGCTGAAGGGGCTCTCACTGTCCAAGTCTAGGAAATCAGCACATCAAAATAACTCGTGATAATAATGGATGAAAACCCACTGAATACAATTGGAAAACAGGAGTCCACAGTACTGTCGATATATTAACAGGTTTCAAGTTTGACAAGGACCAGGACATTTAGTTTCGAAGTACCTCCCCACAAACCACTCATTATTTACTAAGGAGAAAGACATAACTATCTAATCAAGCAATCAGAGAGAATATAGTCAGTAATGGGACAAATCAAAATCATAGGGCATCTGATAGGATTCAGTGGAAACACAGCAGCACATCCATGATATTTGTGCCAAAGAAAAGTAATTTGAATTTCACCATGAGTGTGGGTAGGCAGAATACTGGCTCCCCGCAAAGATGTGCACCCCCTTAATCCAGGGAAACTGTGAATATGTTACCTTACATGCCAACAGGGATTTTGCAGCTGTGATTAAGGTTACAGACCTTGAGATGGGGAGATTATCCCAGATTATCCGGATGGACTCAATCTAATCACATGAATACTTAAAATTGGAAAACTTTTCCCGGCTGGGTCAGAGATGTGAAGTGAGAGGGAGTTGACCCCTTCTCCACTGTTGCTAACTTTGAAGTTGGAGGAAGTAGGCCATGAGCCAGGGAAAGTGGCCTCTAGAAACTGAGGACAGGCCTCAGTTTTCAGTTTGCAAGAATATGGGGGCCTTGGTCCTACCACCCAAATGAATTGAATTCTGCCATCTACCCAATGAGCAGGAAATGGAGCCTCCCCAAGAACTTTCATAAAGGGGGTGACTGCTCACATCTTGATTTCAGTCCAGTGAGATGCATTCTTTTTTTTTTTTAATTTTAAATCAAAGGTTATTTTTCCCCTTTGTTTTTGTTTATTAAACTAAATGAAAAGTTGCATTGTCCTAAATTTTTCAACATGGAAACTTTCAAAACTACATTGTGAATTATGAGTGCTTCCATTCCAAGCATGAGAAAAAAGTATACTAGCTTTTTAGAAATATCTTTAGCCCATAAGCAATATATCTAAAGAACCATCAATTGAAGGAAAAAAGAACTTTTATAAACAAAAATGTTTCTTTACTATGTGTGTGCATGCTCAATCGTATCCAATCCCTTGCGACCCCATGGATTGTAGCCCACCAGGCTCCTCTGTTCACGGGATTTTCCAGGCAAGAATACTGGAGTGGGTTGCCATTTCCTCCTCCAGAGATGCATTCTTGACTTCTGACCTACAGAACCGTAAGAACAGGTTTGTGTTGGTTAAGTTGCTAAATTTGTGGTGATTTGTTACTCTAGCTATGAAAAACATGGAGGCATCAGAAAAACCCCAATTGAGGGACACAGGGTTAGTTGTCAAGCACATTGAAAGAATGCAAAATTCGTGAGATCAAATAGCTAATTAGAAAAATGGGCAAAAGTAAACAAGAATTTCAAGAAATATGAATGGACAATAAAAATAGGACTAGACGATTAACCTCATTTATAATTGGGGGAACAGTTAGGAATTTCCCTGGTGGTCCAGAGGCTAAGACTCTGCACTCCCAATGCAGGGGACCTGGGCTCTATCCCTGGTCAGGGAGCTAGATCTCACACGCCAAAACTAAGAGTTAGCATGCCACAACTGGAGATTCTGCCTCTAAGATCCCACGCAGCCAAATAAATAAATATTAAAGATAAAAATAAAAACCACAGTGCGATTCCATTTTATTCACCAGATTAGCCCAACTGATGATACCATATGTATGTGACAATATAGAGCCGTGGCGAGTTCCTTGTGCTCCAGGTCCTGAAAGAAAGGGCTCAGGATACCAGGTCCTCAGGAGAATTAGCTGGGTGCTGGAACAGGTGCTCGGCCACCGGGCCCCGCCCACAGGTCCCGCCCCATAGACCCAGCTCCACCTCTCATTGGTTTGCTTCCTACCAAGCCCCGCCCCACTAGGCTCGCCTCTCTCCGTAAGAGCCCTGCTTGAGCGCCGCCTATTTGCCGTCACTTCCGGGCAGAGGAGTCCGCGGAAGGAGGAAGTGTGTGTCAGTGGCTGCGGAGCCGGGCTGAGGTGTTCCTGGCTGGCACCCCGCAATTCTCCCGGGTATATGCGTGGGGACACGGAGGTGGCCAGCGAGAACCAGCGAGGGAGGAAGACATGAGGCGGCCGTGGGGCCTGGCGGGGTCTGGAGGTTGACTGCGCCTGCCGCCTTCCCAAGAGGCCGCCTCCTCCAGGCAGCCAGCCACCCGTCTCCCTCAGGGTCTCACGCCCCACCGTCGTCCCGGCGCCTTGAACTGGGGCTCCCTGGCCCCTAGACCCCGCGCTATGACTGCGGCCGCAGCCTCCAACTGGGGGCTGATCACGAACATAGTGAACAGCATAGTAGGGGTCAGTGTCCTCACCATGCCCTTCTGCTTCAAACAGGTGAGTCCAGCAGGCAGTGGTCACCCCCCCTTGCCGCCCGGGGCTTACTCCCTCACGGGAACTAGGACTTGGGGAGGCGGCCTCGCAGCTCGCCCGCCCCGTGGATGCAAGAGAAATGAGGGAATTCCCTAAACGAAAAGCTTCAGTTCAGTCGCTCAGCCGTGTCCGACTCTTTGCGACCCCATGGACTGCAGCACGCCAGGCTTCCCTGCCCATCACCAACTCCCGGCTTGCTCAAACTCATGTCCGTGGAGTCGGTAATGCCATCCAACCATCTTATCCCTCTTTTCTCAACGAAAAGCCCAAGAACAATTAATAATTTCATATCGAAGTGCAAATGTAGCAAAGTAATATGATCTTTCAAAAATGGAAAGTGATCACAGGATTCAGTGTTACTTTTCTTTATTATTATTTCTAAAAGCTCTTACCTGACTGCACTTGTATTCAGAAGCACACCTGTCAAATCCCCAGGCCTTGGAACTAGTTTGGGGTATTGGTTACAAGGTGATTACTACATTCTCCAGATTGTGTGCTTAAAATTTGTGCATTCCACCATATGCAAATGTTACCTTGATTGAAGAAATCCAAAATATTAAAAAATTGGTGTCATCCCAGCATTAAATACTGCATGAAAGAAACTCACCATTTTTGAGGTGTGGATTCATTTGACTTTTGTTTAATTCACAAATAAACAGGCATTTGGTATGGTAGAAAAGGGAGGTGATAGAATTGTCAAATTGGGTACCTTCTTTCCTAAAAGTGAACTTCTTAGCTTATTGTGTGCCATGCTGGAGATACTGTTACCTCTGCCTCTTGGGGCAGGAGCTGTCTGCTAGCTAGGTTGCTTGAGGGTGGAGGAGGAGAGGGACACCAGAGGACAAGTGGCCAATAAGGCCGCAAAGACCAGTCTTACATGATGAAACCAAATAGGTGGAAAAATGAAAATAAGATGGATATTTTGGAACTGAAAATCCGCATCAGTATTTAATTTTAGAGCAACACTTTGCATTTTTCACATTTAGCATCTTTTGGATAAAAATAGCAAAAAGAAAATGCATTTAGGGTTCCCGTGTGAGTGGTTGATAAGCATGTTGGTGGGAGGATGGAGACTGCAGGGCTATGTAGAAGGCCACGCTGGCAGCTTCAAAAGCAACATCTGTGTCTTGGCTTGTGAATCCCAGCGTGGGCTGGCCACCTCTGGGTGTTTCTGGAAGGACTACGTGTCCTAGCATGCGTTGTGACTTGCGTGGCACAGAAATGCATCCTGGGATGTGTAGTTGGCTGGTCCTGAGTCTGTAAATGCAGTGCTGCCTTCCTTGACTCCTCTCTGCCAAGTGCCACTGTGGCAGGGCTCTGGTGATTCAAATTTGAGTGTCTTACTGTGTGCTGGGCATGAGTCCCCTGCCAGAGCATATAAAAATGGGCCAGGCTGAGTTGCCTGGGGGGAGAGCTTATTGGTGGGTGCCCTCTTGCAAGCAAAGACCTGGAAGTGGTTTGCCCTGCCCCGAGGGCCTGGCCAAGTTAGGACATGCTGTCACTCATCACTCAGACTCAGCGTCTTCTTTGTGAGAAGCCTGTTGGCAAGAACACCATGTGAGGCCAACAGGCAACTTGGAGATGTGTGTTTTTATCTGGTAGCCAGGTCACTTAAAAGTTTTTGTTTGTGTTTTTTGTTTGGTTGGTTTTAATAATTTGGGTACTTCTCTGAAAAAATTAGCAATTTATTAAAGTGTAACACGCATACAGAAAAGTGAACACATTTTAGGTGTACTCTTGATGGATTTTCATAATATTAACAAACGCATGTAGCCAGCTCCCAGATTGAGGAACACAGCATTGCCAGCATCCCCCACCCCTGCCTCCTTACTGAGGGTTGCCCTCCCACCCCCAGACCCCACTGGTCAGTGTTGCCAGATTTTAACTGTATGTGAATACATCATGTCGTAGGTGTCAGGCCAGCATTGCTCAATTTATCTGTTTTTTAACCTTTGCTAGGCAGGCGTGGCATTTCCTGTTTGGAGCAGTGCACAGGCTTTGACCACATGGACCTGTCCTGTGGGGTGGTGACCTGCACGCGGGAGAGCTGGCTGGTGGGCTGTGTGTGTATTCCGCTCTGCTAGATGCTAGTAGGACAGTTGGTTGTTTCTTCAGTTTTTGGATTACAGATAAACCTGCTGTAAACATTGGCATGCAGGTTTGTGCATGAACACATGTTTTCATTTCTTTTGGGTAAATACCTAGGAGTGCAATTGCTGGTCAGATGGTGAGTGTCTGTTTAACTTATAAGAAAGGCGTAAATGTCATTTTTAATCTCTTCCTTCCAGAATGTGTTTATCACTCATAGCTGTTGATCCAAGTGGCTGGAAGGTTGTTCGCTGTAGGGTGTCTGCAGGGAACTGGGGAGACTGGCAACCTCTCACCATTCCTTGAAACTCTGGGAAGGAAATGGGGTCCCTGGTGCTCTTTCGGGGACATGTATACACTTTATGTCCCTGGACAGAACGTGTTGACCACTCCATCCAGGAACTGTTACCCATTGGCGTTGGGACAAAATAGAGCTGGGGCCTCAAGTCTAGGGAGCAGGGGCCCAGGGGAGGGCTTTTGGTCATCACTTGTGCTGTTCACCTGTGTTCGGCGTGTGAGATAAAGATGCTGGGTAGTGTTATTTTGTTCAGTTCAGTTCAGTCACTCAGTCGTGTCCGACTCTGTGACCCCATTTATTTTGTTAACGTCTCTTTTGTCCCAACACTCCAGTGTGGCATTGTCCTGGGGGCCCTGCTCTTGGTCTTCTGTTCTTGGATGACGCACCAGTCCTGCATGTTTTTGGTGAAAGCTGCCAGCCTGAGCAAGCGGAGGACTTACGCCGGCCTGGGTGAGTGCATTGCCTCCCTGAGAGGGGTGGGACCTTTCTCAGCACCCTCTTAAGGAGTGCAGCATCTGGATCTGGGGCTGTGGGCCTTAGTCTTTTAAGTACTTTTCTTTCACTTTAATCTTTTTTTTTTTTCGGTCATGCTGCACAGTATGAGGGATATTATTTCCCTGACCAGGGATCGAGCCCACACCTCGTGCACTGGAAGCATAGACTCTTAACCACTGGACCACCAGTGCTTTATTCTTTATTCTACTTTATTCTTAAAGAGTCCTTTGAGCAGCAATTTTTCTTATTTTAAAATTTAATGCAGTTAAAAACAAAGCTGTTAAATCAACATGTTTTAAAATTGAGATAATGCTTGTCTTCCCGCCTTCTCTTTATGCACGTCCACATAGAGAGGCCCCTCCTGGTTCAGACAGCCTTGGCAGCTTCTGCTCCTATGCCTACAGCCCCAGAGCCTTCCTTCTGAGCTGCCTGACCCAGATATTGCTGCACGTCTCCACTCTGAATGCCACGGGCAGCCTGTCCTTGGGCTCAGGCTTGTAGCGGCAGCAAGTCATCAACTCCTCCACGGCATCCTCTATGTCCTGTTGCTGGTTGCAGTCTCATTTCCTCTAGTTCTTTCTTCCTTTGATTTCAGCTGAGGCAAAGAAGGCTGCGCTTTCCACCTCCTTTCAGTTTGATCTATTTCCTGGACAGCCTGTCTCTGAGGTCAGGGCCCCCACTCTCCCACCCGCCTCAGGCTGGTGTGCGAAGGCTGCATTCTCTCTGCCACCTTGGACCTTTCGACTCCATGCTGCATTCTGGGGATATGTGGTGTGGATGTTGAAATACCAATACACGTGGTCTCAGAGGCTGCCCTGTGCACGTCTGGGGAAGACTCCCATCCTCTGGCTGGGACCCCCTGACCCTCCAGCTAGTGTGTGGCCCGGATGCTGGGTCCGCTCGCGGAGGCCCTGGTGGGCCTTCGGCTCACAGCTCTCACAGCAGGGAGGAGGTGCCAAGAGGAAACGGTGTGCAGGGTTCCCAGGGCCAAAGAAAATAAAAACATCTGTGAGCCCCACGCGTGGGCTTTTGGCAGCGTGACCTCTGGTTTCCTTCCAGTCTGCCTACTTTGCATTGGCACCGAGATACTCACATTTGTTCTGACCTCAAAATTGAAGGACTGCTTCCTTCTCTCTCCATTCTGATAAGAATGGTGCTGTCAGACTCTTCATTGCTGTTGGAGTCACTTGGGGAAGTGAAATTCAGAGGCTAAATTTGACTCGCTCCTCCACCCATGAGATCAGGTTCTATTTGGGATGACATGTGCCCCAGGGCAGGTCCCTTCCTCCTTTTGTGAGGCTGTGGCTTTTGGGGTGACTCTTTCTCCCCGCTTAAGGGTCCCACAAAATGCTTGGCTGTGCCCTGAAATAGGATGAGTGACCCTGGACTGGGGAGGCTGTGGTTTTTGACAGCTGTCCATCTGAATATTCTTAGAAGGTCCCCGAGAAGGCAAACTGGTTTGGCGAGGTGTGAAAGATTGAAGAAAACTACCCAAGGACACCCTCCTGTGTGGTTGGCTGGGGCTCCTACCTTTAACTGCTTGTGGTGGCTGCAGCCCAGTTCTCACTACCCAGAAATCAAAAAAGATCTGAAACCACCCCTGGTCTCTGATTATGCCTTTGGTACCAAACAAGATGGTGCATTTGTGTGAACTCCCACAGTCCCCGCAGGCCCAGCCTGCAGCATCAGCTGCTGTTTGTCCTGGTTCCGTCTTGGCACCATCTCTGAAATAGAGAGACCCCACCACTTGGAAAGGAGCCCTACACAGGAGGAGATGGGAGTCTCTTGGACCCTATGGACCAGCAGTCCTCCCACACCTCCTGGGCCATTTCCGCTGCTTGTAGGTCTTCTGTCCTCCTCCTTCTCCTGGCCCAGAGCTTGCACTGCTGCCAGAGAGGGTGGCCTGGGTGGAGAGAGCCCACTGCCTGCCAGTCCTGCAGGCCCGGGACAGATGGCCTCTGTCCGCAGAACCCCCAGCACATGTCTGCTGGGCCCATGGGCATCAGACAGCTGGGGGTGGGGGGGTGGGGGTGAGGAGATGGGCAGACCTGAAGACAGTGCAGTGCAGGGTGTGGAAACTGCTGAAACGGCTGAGGCATCCTCAACAAATAACCTTTTTAAACCGTCACACTCCAAGGAACGGGCGGGTGGTTTTTTCAAGTTTGAGTTTGCGACATTTCTCAGTTTGGTTCATGCCTGGAAGTGGCCACAGCGCTGCCCTCCCGGTCTTGGCCCGGGTGTAGGCACCACTGGAGGATGAACTTTGCCGGTTTGCGGAAATACAGCCCTGCGTGTTTTGTTTCTCTTGGTGTTTTGTGTGTGTGTTTTGTGGTGGTCTGTTTGCTGCTTGTAGACCAGTTCTGTGAATTTTATCTACTTTTTTTCTGCTGCTCCTTTGCCTTGTGTGGCTGACTTTCAAGTAGACTTTTCAAACCCCATTTTCAGAAGATGTACAGCTATACCAGACAGTCAGCTGTCCGAGACGTCATGGCCCCATGAGGCCACTCTGACACAGGCCCTGCCTGCGGAGGTGACCAGGCCTTGCTGCCACCTCGGAGCGCTCAGCTGTGCGTAGCAGCTGCTCTGGTCCCGCGTCTGTGGTCCTGTCCTCTACCCGCCCAGGTTTCTGTGGCCCTGGTCAGCCTGCTGCCCGATCATGGGCTGGGTGGGGCCTGCAGAGGGCCTGTCCCTCCCTGCCTGTCCCAAGTTGTGTGGCCTGCACCTGTGGATACTTGGCTTGGGAAATGAGGGTCACAAAACCATCCTTTCTGACACCCAGGATTCTCTGCACCCCCCCACCCCTTGTTTATCGAGCAAATGGTCATCACACCCCCCCCCCCCCCCAGGCAGATGGCAGCGGGAGTCAGGTGGCTGGCTTTGGGGAGGGCTGGGTTGAGGTCGCTGCCCTCCGCGTGAATAGCAGTTTGGTGTGTGCTTCCCCATCTCTGCCCGATGAGCGGAGGCTGTGGACTGTGTGCAGAGAGCATGGGGTGGGCCTGGGGTCCCGATTTCCACGAGGTGGGCTGAGAGTCAGTTCTGTGTGCCCGGCAGCCGCAGAGCCGTGGGCCCGGCTGTGGCCCCAGGAGAAAGCCCTGAGCCAGCCTCTCTGGGGAGCCCCTCCTGACAGCACTCCCGGCTGCACACCTGGTCCCCGCGGGGCCCAGCCCACGAGCTGCAGCAAACCTGCTGCAGATGGAGAGGGGAGTCCGGCCCAGGAGCCTGGGGAAGGGACCTGCCTTCTCGGAAACCATCTAGCAGATGCCGCCCAGCCTCGCGGGGCAGGTCTGGTGCTCTGGTTCTGGCCCAGAGGGGCGGGAGGGCAGTCCCTCGCTTGCCAGTTGAGAGACTGAGGGCTGGGGGGCTGCCAGGTGTTCTTTTTATGTCTCGGGATTAGGGGTTACTGAGGCCTGGACACTTGGAACGGTGTGTGGGGTGTGTGTGGGGCTCTCCCGGCTGAGAACCGGGCAGGAAACACAGGCCTTCTCAGCACAGGCAGCTCCTCGGGGGCAGCCCCCCTAGGTTTGTCCTTCTGGGAACCCAGCGAGTCTTTCTGGGTGAAAAGGTGCCGCCTCATGACTCTTCTCTGGCCTCCTAGAACAACTTTAGTTTCCTTTGTCCAGAATGCGGGTGTGTTCTGGAACTCTCTCTGGCTGGGTGCTCTGAGCACTTAGAATATGCTGTAGATGCTCAGCTTCCTTTTGGAGAAGGAGGGGAGTGGGATGGCTGGGCCCCAGCCACCTTCACGTTAGGGACACCGGACTTTGTGTCTTAGAGGACCCTGAGGTGCAAGTGTCCATGTGGTAGTTGGACAAGCCGGGAGGCCGGAATGACCCCTGGTTTGCTTTCCAAGGCCACCTGCCCTGTGGCCGTGCAGCTAGGGACTCCATGTTCACTGGCTTTTGGCAGTGCTGTGATTTTTCCTAAATAGTTTGAAAGTAAAGTAGTAGCATCTTTTGGACTCGTTCACGTGAGGTGGCCTGCGTGTTCCCTGCTCTCTGGTCTCCTGGACGGCTCTGCCCGTGTGAGGGAGGGGGCTTTGCTGTCACGTGCACCCCCTTCTGCTTGCTTCTGGGGGATCAGAGCTTCTCTCGGCCCTCGTCCGGCTCACCATGGGGCTGGGTTGCAGGGGTTCCCGGCCTCTGTGAGGTCCAGGGAGGGGCCTGCTGAGTCAGCTCTTAATCTCTCCTCTGCTAGAAACAGCTCCACTATCAGGAAGGACGGGCCGAGGGGCTTCTCCAGGCTTGCGTGCACTTGTCCCCTCCTGTCCTGAAGCACCTTGCTCAAGATTTTCTGCTAAAACCACAGAGTGAACATGAAGGCCCTTAGCCAAGTGCCCTTGTTATGACTGGGAAAACCAGATGTACTGGGGCTGGGCTGACCGCCCTCCCCGGGCGCCCCCACCCTGTCCCAGGCAGGCCTCCCTCGGCCTCCTCATTGGCAGCCTAACTTGCCCAGAGGGAAACTGCTGCTTCCCTGGGACCGTTTTTCTTTTCTTTTTTCTTTCCTTTCCTTTGTGTACGAGTGAGTGTGAAAAGTGATCCACCCTAGCTTTATTCTTATTTTCTGTGATTCTTATTTGTTGAAGGTAGATCTGAAAAAAGACGGGACCAAAATTTTCAAATATCCCCTTATACCCATAGAACTCCAGACCTACAGGTTTTTGTCAGATTGCCTTTCACAACTTTTACTGGGGATATTTTTACTGATGTGCTTCTCTCACTTTAGACTGAGCGTTCATTCTCTTTTCCCCTCCCTGCACTAGCATTGCATGCCTACGGGAAAGCAGGAAAGATGCTAGTGGAAACCAGGTAGGTGGTGCCGTTCTGTTGGGGGTAATTCTCTCTGTTCTTCACTTGTGACCAAAAAGAAACAGGAGGGTTGCTACACAATGAATTGTATGTTTCAGATGTGCATTGGTTCATAGCTTAAAATATTTCTCTGAAGTGTTACTTACTAAATAGTTGAAAGTTTAATTTATTGTACCCTTAAAATGATTAGTGCCAAGGCTGAAAGCCTTATTTAAATCTTACTAAGAAAAATATAAAGATGGAAAACCCAGGGAACACAGCGAGGGGGCACTCCCTGGGCTGTACTTCATCTCTGGGTTGTGTTCCCAAAACTCAGATGCGCCCCCCAACCCCGCCCCCTGCCCTGAACACTACTGCATAAAGGTGGCATTAAACTGGAAATGTCATATTCTCCCTTTGGAGTAAAATTTTATGAGATGAAAAAAATAGCTGAGAAATTGCACTTTTAGGCTTCTAAATTAGGGAATTGCAAACTGAAAAGAATAACCCTTTTCTGAAACAGTTGATTGTTCTTTTAACTTGTCTTAACATCACAGTGCATTTTTGTACCACCTGAAAGAACTTTTAGAACCTCCTGCTGAGAGAAAAATGTAATACCACATAAAGAAGAGTCTAGTGTTGCTCAATATTCATTCTGAGTAAAATAGCAAACTCTGCAGCCAAACCTTGGAAACTGTTGAATGTCGACACCATGTCTCCCATTCGACCTCTCCCTTGGGTTGTTGCATGTCAGCGGCCAGGGGGATGCGGGTGCGTCTGGGACTCCCGGTGCTCAACTCTCAAGCTTGCCCACCTTCCTTGCAGCATGATTGGGCTGATGCTGGGAACATGCATTGCCTTCTATGTTGTGATTGGCGACCTGGGGTCCAACTTCTTTGCTAGGCTGTTTGGGTTTCAGGTAAGGACATCTGCAGGTGTGCGATAAGTCGGAAACCTCACGGCTGCTCGCGTGGCAGCGCGGGGACTGTTTCAGTCCGCATCTTGGACGGGGAGCGGTGGGAGGGGCTCCGAGACCAGCACGCCAAGAGGCGAAGCTTGCTGGGCCCCAGTCAGTCCCGGGGCTCGAGGTGGGAAGCCCGGGCCGTCCCTGTGCCAACGCCTGGCGCTCCGCCCAGGTCACGGGCACCTTCCGCATGCTCCTGCTCTTCGCGGTGTCCCTGTGCATCGTGCTCCCGCTCAGCCTGCAGAGGAACATGATGGCCTCCATCCAGTCCTTCAGCGCCATGGCCCTCATCTTCTACACCGTGTTCATGTTCGTGGTGAGTGTCGGGCTGCCACCTGCCACCAAGGTTGACTGGAACGTGACGTAGAATCCGCCACAGGAGCCCACAGACGGGGCTGCAGGGGAGGGGAGCGCTCTGAGGCAGGGAGTGAAAGCGCGATGCTCCCCAGTTCACGGAAGACCTTTTATGTGGGCTTTGTGGCCAAAAGTCAGGAGGCCAGCCTTACAAGGGGGTGAGAGCAGTTGTTGCCTAATGAGTGTTTATTGCTGACTGTTGCGGGGGGCAGAGGGATGCAGTCTGGAGTTGACACTCAGGGCACCCCTTGGGAGCCCCCGGGCCTGAGCCCCTGACCACTCTGGTGGGAGCAGAATGGGAGAGTCTGTGTAGCGGGCTCTCCTTAGAAGACCGAGCCCCGGGTGGTGTCTCCAGTGCCCCTCGGCTCTGAGGGCCAGCCCAATGACCCTTCCCCTTCCTCTCCAGGCAGCCCTGTCCTTGATGGGTCTGTCTTTAAATTATGTCCGTGCAGGACTGGCAAGGACCTGCCAGCTTGGGGGACTGTCCTGACCTGGAGGCGACTGGGGTAGGCACAGCAGGTGGGCCTCATTGCTTACCATCTGCAGCCCTGGACGGGCAGCCGCCCCTGGTGCCAGGAGGCCCCGCAGCTCCTCTGGGCAGCACCTGGCCAGCTGGTGGCACAGCAGAGAGCCGAAACCCCGGGCCACGCACCACTCCCAGCCCCTCCAGGCTTCCCAGCCCCTCCCGTCGGTGGCACCAGGCTGCGCCATGCGGGGCCTGCACTGTGGTGCCGGCCGCCTCAGTGCCCTGCCCGGCCCTGGCCCCAGTCCCGCTGTGTGTGCTGCCGGTGCCGAGCTCCGCTTCCTTCTCCTCGCAGATCGTGCTCTGCTCCTTCAAGCACGGCCTGTTCGGTGGGCAGTGGCTGCAGCGGGTCAGCTACATCCGCTGGGAGGGCGTCTTCCGCTGCATTCCCATCTTTGGCATGTCCTTTGCCTGCCAGTCGTAAGTACCACCTGCTTCCAGGGCCCTGGGGGTGAGTGTTACGAGGGGAGGTTGCCATCCTGGGAGCGGAAAGCACCATTTCCTTCAGTGAACGATGCAGGCCATGAGGAGTAAGATGTTCTTCACCGAGGCTTCTCCCCACTCCGGGTTCAGGGCGGGAGTTCTGTGTTTACCAGGAGAGAAATCGACTTTGTTCCTGAGATGTGTTGCCGGCACTGTTGGCGACAACGCCCAGTTTGCCAAATCCCCCACGAGCAGAGTTGGCTGTGGGGAACACAGCACAGCCCAGAACCATCTGACTCACAGAGTCCCGAGCGTTTTGCCAGAATTTAGCTATTCGTGTGAGAATATTTAAGAGGGAATTGCACAAACATTGACTTCAGACTGCTGCTGGGACGCTTTCAGAGACGTGTGTGTGTGCATGCGCGTGTGCACGTGTGTGTGGTTGAGCAGGCGTGCGCTCTGGCACTCGGGACTCTGTAAATGCAGAGCAGCGTCTTCCATATTTCCAGCAGCCTTACCTTCTCCACCAGATGACAGGCGCCTACGATGCACACCCGGCCGGGTGGTAACCCCGCTCCAAAGAGGCATAAATCTGGCGGGGACAGGAAAGGACCATCGGTGGCGGGGGTCTGGCAGAGCAGCCCCCCACAGCTCCACGGGCATGAACTGTGCCAGTCGTAAACTAGCGTGACAGATGAGACTTGTTCTGACTACTGTGTTTACACCCACACGCGAGATCCAAATCGTCGTTTCCCACTTCTCATCTCTCTTGGCAGCTCGGTTTCCACCAGAGCACACTCCGCTCTTGCTGTTTAACGTCCCTGTTAGAATTGGTGACAGAAGCTACATCCTTTTGCCGTGTACCTAGTTACCGGATTGTCCTTTTTTCCTGTGGGTTTGGTCTGGCTTTCCGGTGTGGGCCGCTCTGTCATCAAGCGGGTCTCTTGGGCGTGGTTCTCAGGTTGAGTTATGGGTTCCGGAGGGGGGTGGGTTGTGAGCTCATATTCCGTCTGCCGCTCACGGAAGGCACGGGGCCTGGGGATGTGCTCACGTCCCCTGGGGAGTGGAGCTGAGAGGTCCAGAGCTGGGGCTCTTTCCCGCACATCTGGCCCTGAAGCACGTGCAGGCTAGGAGCTCTGCTGCCCTTGCCAGGTGGCTGTGGGCCCCGCGGCACGGCTGGTCTCCCCACTCTGGATGGACCGGGCCTCCGCTGTGCGGTCAGTGTGCGGCCCTTCCTGGTCTGACTTTGAGGTAGATGAGTACAGGGCAGCCCAGGACCAGCAGGCCCCCAGAGCAGCTCGGAGAGAGCCCTGAGCGTGTGGAGGCCCAGGCCACGCAGGGGCAGGCGGACACCTCTGACTCAGATAAACCAAGTCACAGGCTGCTCAGTGAGATGGTCAAGTGCTCTGCGGGTGCTGGGGGTCTGGCTGCTGCCATCAGGGGTCCCAGGGGCACAGGCAGGATTGAGGAAGGTGGGCACCACAGCCTTGCCACACCCATCCATCCCCACATGTGGGCACAGCCCCTCCCCTCAGCGGCTCCTGGGCAGGGGCTTCTCCCTGTGTGTGCTGGGGATGCCCCTGTCCTGAGATCTGGTACTAGGGCTCCCTGGCATGGACCTGGCCCTGGCCTTAGGAGCTGGGCAGTGCCCAGATGCTGGTGTCAGTCCTCCTGCAGGTCCTCTGCCACCTCCCTGGTCTGCATGGGTGTGTGTGCATGTGGCCGCTGACTGCCCCCTCTGTAGGACCGAGGTGGGGACATCTGTCCACAGTGACTCTTGCCCACCAGCAGTGGCCAGTGGGACAGTGTGCAGTCCCAGGGACGGTGCCAGCTTCTGCCAGCCAGGCCTCCCCCGTCCTTGTCATTTGCTGTTAGTAACATTAATGGGTCCTCTTTGCTCTCCTTTCACTTTTTTTTAAGGCGGTTTTGGGGTTTGGCTCGCTGACTGTCGTGCTTTTCACTTAACATCCTGATGCTCCCCCTCCCGGCCTCCTGCGTGGCGTGACCGCTGGCCCTGGCTCCCTGGGTACCAAGCCTGAGCCCTCAGCACAGCGTCACCCTGCTGTCTCCTCTCAGGGCTGCACAGGGCGCCTGTCCCTCCCTGTCTGCCTCTGTGTGGCCCACCTCTCACAGGTGCCGCTCCCTGCCTGCCGTTTGCAGAGAGCCCACATGGGCGCATCTGTCCCTCACGCATCTGTCCCTGCTGGCCCTGGGCCGTGGGGCTGCAGTCGCTCTTCTGTCACAGAGCTGGGTCCATGCCGGCTCTGAGCCCCTCACTGAGGCGTTGAGATGGGCAGCCGGCCCGGCTTGTTTGTTTAACTTTCCATTCTTTTGACAGCGACGCTCTGAACCGCTTCCTGCTTCCCCTGTAAACACGGGCTGCTTAGACCAGCCCGGAGCTCCCCGGAGCGGTCACGTTCCTGCTGCAGTGGAACAAACGGCCTTTCATCCTGTGGCACTTCTGAAATGTTTACAGAGTGTGCGTGCGGGGAGCGCGCCTAGTGCCGTCCATATTATTGTGTGAGCCCAGCCTCAGTGCTGGTGGCGGCCGGCGCGGTGGGAAGGCAGGTGTTGGAGACTCGGCTAGGGGCCTGGGAGAGGCATGTCTGTCTCTGGAATCGGCTCTGCGAGGTCGCTCGTTATTTTTACAGCCAGGTCCTGCCCACGTACGACAGCCTGGATGAGCCATCAGTGAAGACCATGAGTTCCATCTTTGCCTCCTCCCTCAACGTGGTCACCACCTTCTACATCACGGTAGGAAGCCTTTTGTGCGCCTTCCCCCCGCCAGCTCCACAGTCCCCGGCGCAGGCCTGTCCTTGCTTCTTCCCATCCCTGTGGCCAAAGGGCAGCTCTGCCCCTCCACTCAGCTCCAGGGCCGGCAGGGAGCTGACTCTCCAGGTGGTGTTGGTGTCCCCATCCCCGGAGGAGCGTGGGCACCTCAACCCAGGACCTGGAGCCTCTACACGACCTCTGCTGACTCACTGCAGAAAGGTGTGCAGCAGTGAGAAATGCAGAGAAAGAAAATCACAAGTTCCAGCCTATGGATGCAGACAGTTCATGTTTCCCTTCCAGTCTTCTTAATTCTCTTCATTGTTTTCTTTTTTTTTCTTCATTGTTTTCTTACATGGCAAATAGAGGTATAAATTCGCTGAGAGTCTGACTCGTTTTCCTGAACCTTGTGGTTCTGCCACACTTGTCAGTTTTTCCAAAAGGTCCATATGATTGTTGTCCATTCAGACCGTGGGAACCACAGTTTACCCCGCGGTTCCCGGGTTTGGGTTTTGAGGCCCATTAAATCCAGCCCCTCCGTGGGGCTTGTGGGGCATGCTTCTGCTCACTTTCCAAGCAGTCAGCTCCCTTCTCTTGGTGCCTTGCTGTCCAAAAAGGGAGAAGCCACGTGGGACTCTCACCTTCAGGGCTTCCGCCCGCTTATCAGAGAGGACTCGTATGAGCCGGGAGCTGGCGGGCCTTTGTCCTGCTGCAGCTGCTCATGACGAGTTCGAGGCTGTTGCAGGGAGTGTGTGCCCCTCCTGCCACACGTCCCCTGCTGTTGTTCCCCCACAGGTGGGCTTCTTTGGCTACGTGAGCTTCACCGAGGCCACCGAGGGCAACGTGCTCATGCATTTCCCCTCCAACCTGGTGACCGAGATGATCCGTGTGGGCTTCATGATGTCCGTGGCCGTGGGCTTCCCCATGATGATCCTGCCCTGCAGACAGGCCTTGAACACTCTGCTCTTCGAGCAGCAGGTAAGGTGCTCAGGGCCCCTCGGATGGCGTTCTGCTCAGAATCCTTGCTGTCCTGGCCTCAGTTACACTGTTCTCCGGTGGCTTTTTATAATTCCTTATTTTCCTGGGCAGTCGTAGGCAGAGCTTTTCCTAGTTAAAAATCAGAAACTCCAGTTAAAATGGAATCTTTTATTATTTATTTATTTATTTAAATGGAATCTTTTAATAGGGATTTTTTTTTTGTTTTAAACCAACCAACTTTGGAGAAAACAGCCCCATATCAGCCAGGTTGATTCCTGCAGGAGACGTGGAGTCAGGCTCAGTGTCCAGGCAGCTTAGGCCTGTGTGCTGTGACTGCCCTGCTGTTCGCCCAACCCCCCCGTTGGAGGAGTAGTGGGAAATCGGGGGCTTGCTTCAGCATGAACCTGTGGGAGAGGAGCAGGTGGGAACTCAGGAGAGCCGGCTTGACTGACAGGTGTGTATAATGGCTTGCCAGGTGTGCCGATGGATGCTGAGGTCAGGCCACTGTTCTCTTTAGGTTCGTGTAACAGAAAGTTTTAACAGTTTGACAGAAAACATCTGAGCCCTGAGAGAGGCTGAATTTCGTTTGCTGTTGTATGTGTAGGCCCAGCTCCATGTAGTCCTGTGTGAGCAGTTTTCAAATGTACAGTTGGAACCCAGACTCCCCGCTCACTGCTGCCCAGTTGACAACAGGTGGTGCAGGTGTGGTGGCTCATGCCCCAGGGCAAGGGCTTGGGCTTGGCCCCGTCTCTCTGTGGTGGCCCTTGTGTTCCCGCCCAAGTCCTTGAGCCTGGTCTACGGCGTCAGCCAGGACTCCTGGTGGTCAGGTGAACTGCTTAGGCCACAGAGGTGGGGAGGGGAGAGTCCATCAGGCAGGCAGGGAAGGTGGCTACTTGGGACAGCTGGAACCGGGCTTGTGTTCTAGTGGCTGGCACATGGTCAAGTCAGCCTCCCTCGGATTCTGCCACCAAGGCCAGCACCTTGAGGCAGAGCCCCCCGCCTTGAAAAGCTGGCTGCCCAACCCCCGCTCCTGTCGGCTGTTCAGGCACCTGGGCACCATGCGAGGCTCTGTCCCCTTGGGGGGCACAGCAGGCCAGCTCATGGAGCCCTGGGGTCCTCATTTGGTGCACACGTGTGCTTCATATCTGAATAGCATTTGTGTCTCTGTATGTAACACATTTTTATCATTTTAAAAATTAGGAAATCAGTAGTGGTGATAAAGCCAATGTTAACTTGAGTGGAAAGCCAGGTTTCCACATAGAAACCCCCAGCGTCACTGTGCCCTTGCTCTCACCTCCTGGTCGTTGCTTGACGTCTCCTGATCACCCTTGACCTCTCACAGATAACTCCTGTGACCCCTTGATGCATGTAGCTGCTTGTTTCTTCTGCTGTTAGAGTGTTTCCTGGGGAAATTTCTGCAGGATTCTGAGCCAGAAGGTGTAGACCTAACACCCTCCCTCTCTAGTCCGTTCTGAGAAAGCCATCATTGCTAGTCAATTCTGGACATTGGGTGCCTCCAAACTGTAGTTTGAGAAGGGTTGAAGCTTCACTTGAGTGGTGTTTTCCTAGCTCGGCGACAGTAATCACGGTTGGCCCCTCCTGTGTGCACAGTGCTGTTCTAGAAGCTTCTCTCCCATCACCTCCCACCATAGCCTGATGAGATGCTTCCAGTGACCCTGTGCTTTTGGGTGCGGAGGCCGAGGCCAGAGATGGTCTCTTGGGCTTGACTGTAGCATGTTGTGACTTCTCCCCTTGTCTTCTTCCTGGACTCACCTGCCAGAGACAAGGATGGCAAAGCTGAGCACGTCTCTGCACGTGGGGGCCCTCTGCACCCTGAAACCTGCTGCGTGTTACTGTGGGTGGGGCTGTGTTCTGTCTCCTGTGCTCTGCGGTGCTTCTGGAAATCTCTGTCACAGCACTGCTCTAAAAGGAGGGCGGGAGGATTTGTTCCGAGTTTCTCAGAACAAAGTTATCCCCGTAGCTGCTGTGAGGAGCAGCCTGGCGGTCCGAGCTTCTGGTTGCAGGTTCACGTTCAGGCATAGCTGCCTGTACTTGGAGCGCTCACCCGCCACCTTCCAGGCTGACCCGCCTGGGGTGTTGGCAGAGCCCTTTAGGGACGTGCTTATAGGAGAGTGGAGAGGAAATCGGTCATTTCTAAATCTTGTTTTTATTTTCTTTCATATAGCAAAAAGATGGGACCTTCGCCGCTGGAGGCTACATGCCACCCCTGCGGTTTAAAGCCCTCACCCTCTCGGTTGTGTTTGGAACCATGGTCGGTGGGATGATGATCCCAAATGGTAAGGAGGGGGGCTGCTCCAGTGACTGGCCTCCCACCAGCTTATCCTGCTCTCCCCGACCTTGTCCTGCTGTTGTGCACCCCTTACTCTTGGGTGTTCAACCAAGACACCCAGAGTCTTCACCACCACCCTCTCTTGGTCAAAAAAACAGGTCTAGAGACTCTTGGGTGCTCTCTTCTTTGACACCCTGAGAAAGGCTTGGTAGGAAACACTGCAGCTTGATGGGACCACAAACACGTGGGTGGAGCTGCGGTGCGGGGTCCTGGCCTGATGTGTGAGTTAGCGGGTACCAAGCAGTTCCTTCCTTACTTCCGACTCCTGATTTTGTTGACATGTCACTGAGGGAAAAGGCAGGGCCCTGCTCCAGCACAGACAAAGCTTATTGTCCTCAGACATCCAGTGGGCCCTGCATACCCTCCAGGCAGCAACCCCGAGGCCCCCACACTCCTGGCTTCCCCACAAACCAGGACAGGCTCTGCTGGGTCACTTGCTGGGCACCAGGTCAGGCGGTGTAAGATGAACTGGCCCAGAGGCCCCCCACTGGCTGCCCAGACACTCCACAAGGAGCCGGAGCAGCAATGTGGGCCCAGCATGGGGCAGGCAGTGCTGTTAAGCTCACCTTGCTGGCAGGGAAGCCGAGGTTCAGAGGGGAGACTTGCTGAGGCTCCTGGCCCCATGCACCCCTTCATCACGGTGTCAGGTGGGACACCCCGGCTGTCCTTGTGAGCACAGAACGCTGTGCCCTGCTCCTCACCGCTGTCCAGCAGCCTGCGTAGACGGGTCCTCGTGGGAAGACGGCTCCTCACCCTGCTTGCTGGACACTCACCCCTCCCTTGCTCTCTCGCCAGTGGAGACAATCCTGGGCCTCACGGGTGCTACCATGGGGAGCCTCATCTGCTTCATCTGCCCGACGCTGATCTACAAGAAGATTCACAAGAACTCTCTCTCCTCCCAGGTGAGCAGTGCTCTCAGCCCCACTCCTGGCGGGGCTGGGTCAGGCAGAGCAGGAGCGCATGTTGTCTGAAGGCTACTGTGAACTAGTTGTGTTCCTTACACAAAAGGATCGTGGTCCCACAGGTCTGGGAGACGTGGGGCTACGCCACGGTGAGCAGCCTTGCACCCCAGGGCCGCTGAACCGAGCCAAGCTTATCTGAACATCAAGTACCGAACAGCTTTTCCCTGCCTGTCTGTCTGGTGACTGGATTATCCGTGTGTGCCTCTAGTGTTTCATGACCCTGACTCCATCCTCTGCTGAGGTCACCCGCAACTGCCTTGCTAGGGACTGTGGTTTGTTTTTTTTTTTTTTAATTTATTAGGCTGACCCAGGTCTTAGTTATCTGACATGTAAGATCTTTAGTTGCAGTGGGCACGATCTAGTTCCCTGATCAGGGATCGAAGCCAGGCCCCCCTGCATTGGGAGTGTGGAGTCTTAACCGCTGGACCACCAGGAAAGTCCTTGGGGACTGTCTTGTTGGTGTCACCTCTCCAGGCTTTCACTGTTACAGACAAAGCCACAGTGAATATGTGTGCACACGAGCATTTCTATATTTTTGAGAAAGTACTGTAGGAAGCTACCTGGGTCTGGGATCCCTGTATCAGAGCAGGAGCTTCTCCTCAAGGGCCCGTGTGCGGGTCAGTGCCGTAGCTCTGCAGCTGAGCTTGGCCTCTCCCCTCCATCAACCCGAGGGTGATGGGAAGTCTTGGCTTCCCTGAAGTAAAGGTGGGCATTTCTCTTTCCATCAACTGTCTATGCTTTTTGCTCACCTTTTATGGAGTTGTTGAGTTTTTGGTAAATTCTTTGGGAACATAGTATACGTAAGGCAAAGCACATAAATCTCACGTACAGCTTGATATATTTTGGCTAATTGAAAGTGAAAAATGTGAAAGTGTTAGTTGCTCAGTTGTGTCCAACTCTTCAGGACCCCATGGACTGTAGCCTGCCAGGCTCCTCTGTCCATGGAATTCTCCAGGCAAGAATAACTGGAGTGGGTAGCCATTCCCTCCTCCAGGGGATCTCCCAGGGGTTGAACCCAGGTCTCTCGGATTGCAGGCAGATTCTTTTCCATCTGAGGCACCAGAGCGTGTGGCTAAGTGAACACAGTCACAGAACCACCTCAAGGGCTGATACAAAACATTCCAGCATTCGAAGCTTCCCTGGGCCACCCTAGTTTTTCCTCCACGGAGGTTACTGCCTGTTTTCTTATTTTTTGGAATAATTTTGCCTGCCTTTCAAGTTAGTAAAAACGGAGCCTCACAGAAAGTATTGGTGAGTGTCTGGCCTCCTTCCTCAGCTTCACACCTGAGATCCCAAGTTACTGCTGGGTGACCAGGGGTGGTCTGCCCATCCTCCCTGCCATATGCTTTCCACGTAGGAGTCCACAGTCACCCAGAGCCGAGTGTCTGGGACGGGCTGCTCCGCCTGTTTCTTCTGGTGCAGCCTGTGTGCACTTTGGTTGGCTATTCTCTTAGGTGTGGAATTGTTGGGTCCTGGGGTTATGTTTGTCCAGTCTTGGTAGATTTTTCCAGACTTTACCCAGCTTTCCAAAGTGGTCCTCAGGCACCATATGGGGATTTTAGTCACGTTGACATCTATGGTCCCTTTTTCAGTCTCTAGCCCTTCCACTGGATGTATAGCGATACCTCATTTGGGTTTTAACTTGTAATTTTCAGGTCACCGATGACATTGAACACCTTTTCATACTCTTTGCTAGCTGTGTGGATTTCTTCTTTTGTGCCTTTCAAGTCTTGTCCATTTTTTAATCTATGAGTTGTCTTTTTCTTATTGATTTATGGAGGTTTGTTAAAGATTTAAGATACAAGACTTTTTTCAGACATGTATATTACAAATGTTTTCTCTCACTCTTGGCTGCCTTTTCACTTTCTTCTGATCAGCAGATGTTCTTAATTTTAGAGTAGTTCAGTTTTTGAGTTTTTATTTTGCTTGTGTACTTTAAAGGAAAAAAATTTTATTTGCACCAGGTCTTGTTTGCAGGATATGGGATCTAGTTCCTGACCAGGGATCAAACCTGGGCCTTCTGTAATGGGAGCACAGAGTCTTAGCCACTGGATCACCAGAGAGGTCCCTTGCTGTGTGCTTTTGATGTACTATTTAAGAAATGTTTGCTTATCCCCAGGTCCTGAAGACAGTGTACTCTGTCATATCATAGAAGCCTTTTATTTTCTCTTTCACATTTAGATCCATGCCCATCTGGAGTGCCTGGTGTGTGGCAGGGGTCAGGGGTCATGTTCTGGGTGGCTCTCCGTGGAACAGCACCCTCTTGCTCCGGCACCATTTTTGTCAGTCACCTGTGTACGTGTGAGAGTGGGAACTCCTGTCACAGGTCTGTCCGTCTGTCCCACACTAGCACTGTGTTGATTGCTGAGGCTTTATAATGAGTCTTGATGCTGGTTTTATTCTTCCTCAGGATGGTTTTATCTATTGTTAGTTCTTTGCATTTCCAACTCAATTTTTTTTTAAATTAAAAAAAAAAATTTTGACTGCACCATGAAGCCTGTGGGATCTTAGTTCCCCAACCAAGGATTGAACCCATGCCACCTGCAGTGGAAGCCAGGAGTCTTTAACCACTGGGCTGCCAGGGAAGTCCCCCAACTCAGTTTTAGGAGTGGCTTCTCAGCTGTTGGTGTTTGACTGGGGTTCCATCAAACTGTTGATTGAAGACTTGACATCATCATTCACTTTGCGACTTTTCCTAATTTCCATCCTTATTTCTCCTTTCACCAGTGGCTTATTTATTTATTTTAACACTAAAATGTTAATTTTTCCTAGAACAGCATTAAGTAACAAAAAACACTGTAATAAGTTGGGAGAGAAACCACAGAAAAAAGGGAAAACATTGTAGTACTTTTGATTTTTGGACGAAAGACCCCATGTCTTTATTTTTCACTGGTCCTACATATTAGGTAGCCAGCCCCGCTCTTGACTGCCCTGCTTCTCCTGAGGCAGGTCTCAGACCTTTCCTTATCAGAACCACCTCCGTCTGCAGCCTTCTGGGGACTCCAACTGATTTTCACCAGTGGTTTCTCTAGATTTCCAAACTTTGGGGGATTTCCTAGTACTCTTTTTGATTGATTTCAAGCACAGTTCCAGTGTGGTTTGAGAACATGAGCTGAAGAACTTCAGTCCTCGGTCGTTTGCTGGGGTCCAGCAGGTGGTTGATTCCGATGGATGTTCAGCTGTCTGGCTGTCTGCAGTTGTTGGATGCAGAGCACATCCCACGTGTGGTTGGGTTGAGCTTGCTGTGATTTTTTTTAGATTTTTATGTATTCTTACTGATTTTTTAAATCTCCTTGTGTATCAGTTATGAGAAAGGTATGATAATTTCCTTTCAAATTATTTAAAGGTTCTTGTGTCTTTTAGTTCTATCAAGTTTTGCTTTTTGTCCTGAAGCTATGTTACTAGGAATTTACAGTTTTAAGATGGCTATATCTTATTAAACTGACCCTTTTCTGGATGAAATGTCCCTTTTTGTCTTTGGAGATGCTTTTCTCCTTAAAGGCAGCCTTGTCTGATACAATGTAGCTAATCCAGGTTTGTTCTGGGTTTATATTTGCACAATATAGTTTTTGTTATCCTTTCTCATTTGATATCTCTGTACCTTTATATTTAAGGTTATGTCTTGGGTATGAGCAAATAGTTTGCTTTTGATTTGTTTTGTTTTGATCCAAGCTGTAAATAGGAGTATTTAAGACTATTTACAGTTAATACCGATTTGGGGGGTGGGGATTAAAGCTTCCGTCTTACTCTGTTTTTTACTTGTCCCATCTGTTCTTTTTTCTGTTTCTTTCTTTCTTGCTGCCTTTTGGATAAATCAAGCATTTTAAAGTCTTTGTTCTCTATTCTTCTCTTAGGTGGTGTTGTTCATTCCTGTTCCGCTAGTGGTTATACGAGGCAGTTTAATAGAATCCTTGGTTTATTAGAGTTGACCATAAATTAGCTGTTTTTCTTTTACTAATTCCCAGACAAAGTGACCATCCAACAACATTTTAATTCCATTTATCTTTGTCTTCGGCCTTCAGTGCTATTGTTTTTATGTGTTTTAATTTTATGTGCATTTTAAACATTACAAGACGTTATTTTTGTTGTTCAGATAGTTGATGTTGTTTATTTTGATCCTTTGCACCCACTTGTTTTTCTGGGGCCTGGTCCCATCCCCTGGTGTGCTTGGTAGTTTATGGGGGTGGGTGTGAGAAATCTTTCGGTCCCTGGGTGATGATGTCCTGTGTCCAGCAGACAGACGATGGGCAGAAGGCCTGTGTCCACTTGCGAGCAATTTGTGTCAGGTTTGCCTTCACTCCTAGGGTGTAGCCCTTCCTGAGTCTCAGCTCAGTCACCCGCAGGTTGCTAAATTCTCTGCTTAGCTTTCATCCTCTTGGCAGCTGCTCTCCGCACGACTCGGCGCAGCTGGTGGCTGGCACGTGCCTCAGGGAGAGCTGTGCACAGAACGTGGGTGCCTCCTGGAGGGTTTCTCTTCTACAGGATCCTGTTCTGGTTGTGGGGAGCCTGGGGCTCACCCTGTGTGTCTGCCGCCTCCAGGCTACTGCTGTGCTGTCCCGGTGCCCAGCACTGCTGACCAGGAAAAGCCTGGCCTGGGGGCTGGTGCCCGCCTCTGTTCTCTGGATTCTCACTCCTCAAGTCTCAGCCACCGAAGCGGTTCACCAGTGCCTTCAATTGGGGATTTTAGTGACTTTTAGGAACTCCTTATAATATGAGGCAGTCAGTCCATTACCTGCCAGATGGCAAATGTTTTTCCCAGTTTGTGAAGTCCCAATGTTTTAGTCCATCAGGCTCTTTTTAGGAGAAAAAAAAGTCATTATTAAAATGACCCTCCTACGCCAGTGTTATTTTAAGGAATTCTTCCATCAATTCCTGTAGTAATTCCAGAACTTCATTTTTCCATTTAAATCTTTTACTTTTTTTTTTCTGTGCCACATGGCATGTGGGATCCTAGTTCCCAGACCAGGGATTGAACCTGTGCCCCCTGTAGTGGAAGTGTAGAGTCGTGAACCCCTGGACCACCAGGGAAGTCCCCCATTTAATCTTTGACTCGTCTGTATTCTATTTTGGTGTAAGAAACAAAGTAGGTACCCTCAGTTTTTTGTAGATGATACCTAATTGTCAGAACACTGTGAGTCCATCACTGGTATGAGATGTTATTGCTTCTGTGTATTAAATTCCTGTATGTATTTGGGCTTGTTTGGGACTTGCGGTTTAATTTCCTGCCTGTTTTGTCCAGTGATGTGGCCATCCGTGCTGTTTTAATTACCCAGCCTTGCGATGGTACTCCCTTGCCTTGTGTGTGGCTCTGAGAATATTTTAATTCTAATCTCTCTTCTTTCATTAATGATGTTTCTGGTTGTTCTTGATGACTTTATTTTTTTTTGGCTGTGCCACACGACTTGTGGGATCTCAGTTCCCTACCCAGGAATTAAACCCAGGTCATGGCAGTGAAAATCCAGAATCCTAACCACTAGGCCACCAGGGAACTCCCTGTTTACTTTCTTTTTTCTTTTTTTTTTCCCGTTTACTTTCTACGTGAATGTTCCAATCAGCTGATCTGACTCTTAACAAAAATAAATCCACCTTTTTGGTTTTGGTCTACTTGGAATTCATTGAAGCTGTAGATAAATTTAGGAAGAATCATTCCCCTGATACCCTGGCTAATCTGCGGAGTGTATTTGTGAGCCTCCCGGTGCGATAATGGGGTGTGGTGTTCAGTTGTCACGGCTGCTCTCAGCCCACCTTCCCTGTCTCCATCTGCTGGACCAGCTTCTGTCTGCTACATGTGTCGAGGGTAGTGGGACCTCCCTTTCTTCTGGCTTTTCCAACTGTTTGTACAAAGGGAGGCTGTAGATTCTCATTTATTGACTTTTTACCCACTGCTCTTACAGCATCTCTTGGTAATTTCACCTCCCCCTTTCTGGTCGTTTCTTGTCCATATTGTCTTGTGCCTCTCCCCGTGGCACTGGGGGGTGGGGGACCAGCTCACTGTCTTCCCAGCTGAGCTGGGACAGCTTGTAGTGTTGAATCGTCACATGTAATGCTGGTTTTGGCTTCATGTACAGAAATGAACATGCGCATTCAAACACCCCCACATTTCTGTAGATGTGAGCACACTTAGAATCACGTTAAGGCAGCATCTATCTGGGCCTGTTTTAATATGGATTGTTAAAACTGGAAAGCACATTGAATCATATTAACTGCTTTCTGACCACGTGCAGAGAAGATGGTAGGTTTCCCCACTGAACTTAGTGTTCTGGTGAGATGCATTGTGGATCAGTCCTGGGGTGGACCATCTGACTGTGGCATACCATTTGTATGTGTTGCTGTTTTATTTCTGAATGTGGAATTTTCGTGTTTTGAGCAAAATGAGCTTTGGAAGAAGGGGCACACTCAGAAATGTGACTGGAGTCTGGTGCGCAGACTTCAGGCCTGGAGGGCACCTGCTTGGGGTGTGCCCCTGCTGTCCCGGGAGCCTGGCTGCTGCTTTCCTGGATGGCACAGACCTGGTGTCAGCCCAAGTCCACTTGCCCCACTGCCTGAGTGCTGTTGGCACTGAGGTGCTTGTTCCTGGCCCTGGACCTCCGGAAGAGCCAGGGAAGGTGGGGGGCACAGGTTATGGGCCCACCGTAGCTGTGCTGGAGAAAGGCACCAAAGAGTATTCTGAGAAACATCCTCAGAAGGATAAGCAGTGACCGTGGAAACACTACTGGCCCTTAGCTAGTCGAAAAGAAACCTTATCTGTCGTCACCAGTTCATCCTTTATGTTGAAAATTCAAGAACTTGGAGAAGCTCTCCAGTGGGGCTGAGTTAGAGGGGTGGGTTTGCCACCTGGAATTGACACTGTGGCTGGGAGCCAACGAGGAGCAGGGCCGCCTGGACCTGGGGGCTGGTGGGAGGCAGTGGAGCCCTGAGCCGGAGCCGTACCAGCCTCCTTGGGAGGGTCTGAAGGCACCACTGTGCTCCTAAAACAGGGATGTAAATGCCCATGGGATCCATGGGACCTCACCCAGAATGTGACACCTCCGCCTCAGGACTGGGGTGCCTGCCATGCCCTGATCACACTGCACTGAAGACCTGAATTGGGGTGCACGTGGCAGACTCCAGAGCCCCTGCCTCTAGGTATGAGCTGCATTTGAACATGTTCGTCTTCAGTCTCAGGTGTGAGCAGTGAAAGGGGACACCTTCACTCTGGGCCGGTACCTCTCTCTGGTTCTGAGTTGGGGATCCCAGCAGGCTGGGGGCCCTGGGGTGTCACACGTGGTCCCCAGGCCAAGCCAATGGTTTTGTCATAAGTACTGGGCCTGAGACGTCAGGATGTACTTGTGTTTCTCCTCCTGGCGGGTCTGTAACTGGTTAAGAAGAACGGAAGTCAGGGCTGTGTGATCAGATGTCTGGTGCACCGGGTTCGCTCACCAACCTTGTCCCATTTTGAAGCAGCTCTTGGACTTGCAGGAAGTTGTACCTGGAAGACGGGTTTTGCAGGCCTGAGCCCCTCCTGTCCCTGTCCTGAGGCCTTGGCAGCCCGGTACCCCTGCTAGCTTCCTCTGTGTCATTCCATCATGGCTGGCTGGTGTGGTGCAGACCTCGGCTGTGGCACCTTCTTCTGGGAGCAGCATCTCTTTCTTGAAGAACTTTTGGGGGATTCACACACGTGTGGCCCTCGGCCTTCCACACTTCATGGTAGAGCGGCAACCCGAGAGTTCTGGCCTCTTGTGACCCTGGGGCCTACTGGATGCCTCAGGCCTTTGCGGGGGGTGGGGGTCTGTGGTCAGCGCATACTTGTCATGGCTGCCCTAGGGACTTGGCCAACACCTGTGCCCTTTGCAAAGTCGAGCCCAAAGGGCTTCCCTGGTGGCTCAGAGGTAAAGAATCTACCTGCAGTATAGGAGACCCAGGTTTGATCCCTGAATGGGGAAGATCCCCTGAAGGAGGAAATGGTAACCACGTCAGTATTCTTGCCTGGGAAATCCCGTGGACAGAGGTGGCTGGCGGTCTACAGTATACAGGGTCACAAAAGAGGCAGATATGACTTAGCGACTAAACAATGCTCCACCTGGAGCATCTGCCGTGGGGGTCGTGTTCCTGCCCTGGTGCGGACTATCACCTCCCAACATGTGCGTGCTGGCAGACTGTGATCTGGTCACTGCAACAGCACTGCCTGTGGACCTAGACTCCCTCGGTGTCAGGCATGGCCCTCCTACGTCCCCACTGATGTTGGCCTGGCATTAATCCTCCGCTCTCTTCAAGCTGGGGTGTCTTTGGCTTCCCTGCCTAGGGGTTTTCATGGACCTGTGGCGTTTCTTTAAAAGAAAGGGTTAGAGTGGAGAACTGGGATCTGTTACAACTGCTCTGGTGGGGCCAGGAGGCTGCTCACGCTTAAGACAGTGGTCGACTGGCGAGTACCCCACAGAACCCTGGGCAGCTCAAGCGCCAGGTGTGTCAGGGGATGAGGGGGTTCCCAGCAGATGGTGGGGTGGAGACGGCTGCTGGGTAGGGGAGCACAGGTGGGTGTCTTGATGGACAAGGTGGAGACAGGAAAGACACTTTGCTGGGGTCATGGGATGTCTGGGCCGGAGGCAGAGACAGGTGTGTGCGTGGCACCATGTGGCGCTTCCTGGTTCCATGCAGGCTCTTCTTTGTAAGTTGAACTTAAGTTGACACTTTCTTGGCCTTTTTAAGCTTGCTGTCTCCCAGCATTGATGGAGTTAATGTTTTTTATTTTGTGTGCAATTTGTTTCTTTAAGGCCAGAAAGCCTAGGGTTGAAATAAATCGTTCAAAGCCATGGATGAAATGTTGCCTTTGGCTTGTTGGTCTCCCGTGGAATGTTCAGTGATGTCCCATAAAAATAACCCAACACAGAAATGACCAACCAGCTGTCTTCATGTCTGTGTCAAAACCATTTTAGGGGCCGCCCAAATCGGAGCCTGGAGGGGACGGGCTTCTGTTGGTGAAGCCCAGGCTCGTGGGACCCCCACCTGGCGCTGTCCTGGGGGCCGTGCTGGAGCTCCCTGCCCACTCTGGCCAGCCTTGCGGGTACAGCCACTGCGGCCCTTTGAGCGCTTCAGTAGGGCGCTCACTCGGTCTTGCCCTCATCCTGTCGGTGCCGCGGGGTCCAAGGTGGGACATGAAGTTCTTTTTGTTGTTTTCTTAGCCATCAGCTAGAGAAATACAAGATGCAAGGGATTTAAAGTTTCTTTTTTAGTTTTAAAAAACTACTGTGGTGGCGTCTACTGTTGCTTCTCGAACCTTCCCTTTCTGGTGAGCGGGTGTAACGTACTGCTCTGTGAACTCACAGCCGAAGCTGGCATCCACACGTTTTTAAGAAAATTATTTGAAGTGGGGGCAGGACTCAGGAGCCCATGACCCCACGCTGTGCGCAGTGTTTCAGCGCTCAGACGCCGGGGGCTCAAGCCCAACATCCCCATGTGCACCTGGCTGAGGCCGGCTGGTGGTCAGTACCGGAGGGTCCTTTCCGAAGCATTGCAGACCCTGGAGCACAGGCAGCATTTTGCCTCTGTGAGCCCCAGACCAGCTCAGTGTTTCCAGAGTGACTGGAGAAAACGGACTTTCTCTCTGAGGTTCTCCACATTGGTTGGCATCCGCCTTCAGGAGCACAGGGCCTTTCTTCCAGTCAAAAATCTTTCTTCTGCAGTTGTGTTGAGCCTGGGAAAGTCTCACCGGTTCTTTTGAACTGATGTTTTTTTAAAAGAGTCAACGTGACTTTCAGGAAAGGTTTGGGTTCTGGCTCAGAGTGTGTGGAGGTGGGTGGCGGGGTCCCCTGGCTCTTTGGGCAGGCTGCCTCATGACTCTTCTCCAAGGAACCAGGAGTTACTGCTCCCAAGGGAGAGGAAGGTGGGCCAGGCTGGGCAGGGCAGAACGAGCTGCGCCCACTGCTGTGACAGCAGAAGTCACACAGAGAGCGCCGGTAGGCCTCGAGTGTGCCGGAGCTCCAGGGCAGACACCGTCACAGCACGAGGGGTTCCTGTCCTGAGTCTCTGAGGGCAGCGCTTATGATCAGCCTCGGGGCCATCACAGGAGGGACGGGCTGGGGACAAGTCCCCTCGGCGAGCAGCAGCGCATCCAGCTCAGCTTGCTGGGTAGCACCAGTGGGCACCAGTGGGCCAGAGGGGGCGAGGAGCCACCTCCTCATGGCCGTCCCGTCTGTGCGCTGCAGCTGCAGGCGTGTCTAGCCTGCTGGGTGATCTTGGGACTAATCATTGGTAGCTGGGCACCCAGTGGCCTGGGCCCTCTACTGGGTGAGGGGGTGGGACAAGCAAGAGCCCACTTTAAGTTAGGTCAATGCCCTGAGATTTTTGTTGTCTGGTGAAAACCATCAAGGGGCCCAGTCTCTGCAGCAGTAGGTGTGGGCAGATGTGGCCACCAGGCTTGCCAGGATGCCTGGCCAGTGGGCCTGAGTCTCTAGCCAGCAGGCCCCTCCGTCACACTCACGCCCCCCTCACGCCCCGCCCCGCCCCCCAACCCCATGGCCAGTGTGGCCCCTGCGGATGTGGCCCACGATTCCGTCACTTTGATGAGTTAGTGACCATCATCTAGTGGTCAGTGTGGTTGGGGCCTCTGTGGGTTGTACCCCACCCATAGGAAGGACAGGGGCAGCGGGACTGCGTGACCCCTTTAGCTCTCAGGGTATTTGTCTCATCCAGGTGGTGCTCTGGGTCGGCCTGGGCATCCTGGTGATCAGCACACACACCACCCTGTCCGTGAGCCAGGAGACCCCTGTGGACTTGGCGAAGGAAGCCCCGGGCGGCAGGCTTGGAGAGGCCGAGGGCGCGGTGAAGGCAGAGGCAGCCCCGCTTCCAGGTATGTGGCCCCCAGGTACGCACACAGGCCCGCAGCCTTTTCAGGGTCGCCGTGGGTCATGGGGATGCAGTCATCACTTTCCAGGCCGTCTCACCTGCCCAGCTGCCTCCGTCCTATCCGGGTGATGGGGGGGCGAGGGGGCTCCTGGGGGCTGTGTGTGCAGCCACCTGCATGTGCCGCCTGCGTGCAGGGGACAGGCTGAAAACAGCAGGGCAGAGATCTCAACTCCTCCCCGCACCCCCGTTCAGAGCACCAACAGGTAAGTAAACTTGTGGGTGTCACTCACGTTTGCCTGTTGTAAGGATGTAAATTTTAAACCAGATTTTCTTGGACCAAGTCAGTGATGCCCCTCAGCTTTGTTCCCTGCAGCCTGCCTGGCCTGCCCTGTGGCAGCAGCAGCGCTGGCTGCTGGTGGATTCCAGGTCCCTGTGGCTGGTGATGACTAATAAGCCCAGGTGGGAGTACTGGTCTCCCTGCCTACTGTGAGTGGCAGAAGGAAAGGTCCCGAGGGCTGTCCAGGCAGGCAGGTGTGTCCAGGAAGGTGCTCGCGGGACTGGGCCGCCTATGGTTGGAGGCTCAGGCCTCTCGGACGTGTCGCCGTCTCTGTTCCAGCCTTACCTATCTGCTGAGAGCCCCTGCAGTTACTGCACCCCACACCAACTTCCTGCAGGAGAACAGTCTCTCCTGGGGCTCTTTTGGGGGAACCCTGAGCCCAGAGTAATGGGGCATGCCCTCCTCTGCCTTCCTTGGATGGTGAGGGCCAGCAAGAAGACTCCCCCTTTGGGAGCCCCCTGCAGAGAGGACCCCTGGGGATAACGGCACTCAGCAGAGATATTAATTGGAGTGGTCAGAAGCTGCTTGGGTGTCCCCACAGTGGTTGCACGGATTCAGTAACTTGGACCGGAAGAAGCCTCCTAGAGGAGGGAGGGAGATGGCGCCCCTCCACCCCTGTTAGCAGCCCCACTGTGTCACTCATAGTGGGGTCCTGGCCCCGGGTGCTTTGGGGACGCCCCCAGCAAAACGCGACTCGGACACTGGTTTCATGTCTCAGCTGGCTGCCGGCCCTCCCGGTAGTGGGCTTCTCGGCATCAGTTGACGCAGCCAGCACCGGGCTGCCTGTCCCCACGGTGCTGGGCGGCCTCCAGCCCACTACCGGCGCGAGCAGCTGCATCCTGTCGTGGAGGCGGGCCCCGGGCTCACCTGGAGCCGCCGCGGCCACATCTGGTTTCCATTTCTTCCACGAGTCTGTAACAAACACAAGGCCCCTCTCGGCACCACATGCCGTTTGTTTAACTCAAGTCTCCGTGTTTCTCGCCCCCCAGCCTCCCCGTCATTGATGGGTTGCCTCGTTGAAGCAGAGCTGGGCCCGTGGGGCCTGGGCCGCGTGCCCTGCAGCCGTCCGCCCATCAGCATGTGAGGCAGGTTTATTGGTCTCTTTGATGTTGAAGAGGCCGAAACAGTACCAACTTTCCCCAGAGCCCGAGCTGGCCGTTGGACTGGGGGAGTCCCGCCCTGCTAGGGACACACGGGCCTGGCCACCCCCAGCCTGGCGCTCCCAGCAAGCGCAGGGCTTGTGACATGCCTGGTGTGGACAGAAGAGGTGGGCAGGCCTTCAGGAAAGGCTACGAGGCCACGACCGTGAGGCTGATGGCCCCCTTGAGGGTCTGGCGAGTGGGTTTGGAGTTTGTCATGTTCTTCAGCTCCTCCTCCGAGCGTGGCCTCATCCCCTTTTTTCCTCTCCCTCCCAGCCCATGGCTTGTTTTGGTGTTGGGAGCTGCCTTGGCCACACACCTTGTACAGCTTGTCCGTTCCCCAGTGGGGACCCGGCCCTGCTTCTTCTGGGTGGGAAAGAATGGGAAGGGCCAGGCCGGGGCCTGTGGGCAGCACCATGTTGGTGCGGGGACACAGCTGGCAGAAGGTGTCACAGGCCTGAGTGGGAGCTCGCCCTCCCCCATCTCCTTCCTAAGTTTCTCTTCTGAGGACGTGTCCCTTGTGCTGCTGTGCCAGGCGCTGGTGTATGCGGGCAGGAAAGCGTCCGGCCGCCTGCAACCGATGTCAGCATGCCCGTGGGGAGGCCCGGCTGCAGGCCTGCCTTCCTCCTTGGTGCTCCCGCAGCTCTCCCAGTGCTCCACCGAGAAGGAGCAGTTAACACCCCTGTGCCATGTGACTTCTCAGTTTTTCTGCCTGTGTGTCAGACGCGGCTATGAGCTCGTCTCACCGGCGCTAAGATAACCATGCCAGCCACAGCCGAATCTGGAAGGACTCCTCAAGGGAGGGAGGGGCGCTGCCTCCCCTGTTCAGCCCCGAGAGACCGGCCCACGCCCCCTCCACCTGCTGCCCATGGGCAGACGTGCCCATCTACAGGAGAGTGTGATGAGTGAGCCAGACGGGGCTACCCAGGCACCCAGCTGGGACTTTGGGTCCAGGGACCCGTTGGGATTCCTGCACATCCAATAGAATGTGCTAGACAGGGTTTCCCTTGCTGCCTAAGTCAAGAAGAGCAGGTGTTCCCAAGTAGACCTTCTCACGGTAGCAGTGAGACCGGCACTTCGAAGGTTGTCAGGAAGGGTACTCAGAAGCAGCACCTGGCCTTTTTAAAGGACTGTTGGTGGCTGCTCCTGCTTTCTGCATGGTCCTGGGGTCCCTTGCATCTCCTGAACTTGGGATTTACCTCCAGTCAACAGGGATTCCATCTGTGGAACGCAAATGTGATTTTAAGAGACACTTTACTTTTGTGCTTGGCAGTCAGAGGACTGCTTCCATCTTCACTGATCACAAGATACAGAGAGATGCCCCAGACTCAGAATGGGGTCCTGCTGGGGATAGTCGAGGAAGAGGAGCCCCTGGCCCTGACCCTGTCTTCCGAGGCAGAAACAGCCTCGAAGGCAGATGCTTGTTGCTGTGGATGCTGTCTGGATGTCACACCCAAAAACGACTGCACGTCCCCAGATTTCAGAACTGTGGTTGTCTGTCTGAGCACCGAAGAATTGATGCTTTTGAACTCTGGTATTGAAGAAGACTCTTGAGAGTCCCTTGGACTGCACAGAGATCCAGCCAGTCCATCCTAAAGGAAATCAGTCCTGAATATTCATTGGAAGGACTGGTGCTGAAGCTGAAATACCAATGCTTTGGCCACCTGATGCGAAGAACTAACTCATTGGAAAAGACCCTGATACTGGGAAAGATCAAAGGCGGGAGGAGAAGGGGACGACAGAGGATGAGGTGGTTGAATGGCGCACTGATGTGATGGACATGAGTTTGAATAAACGGGAGTTGGTGATGGACAGGGAGGTCTAGCGTGCAGCAGTCCATGGGGTTGCAAAAAGTCGGACATGACTGAGCAGCTGAACTGAACTTAAGTCCTCTGTCTCCCTGAGCCAGTCACAGAACCGCCTGGTGTCCACACTAGACCAGTGACTATCGGCCTGTCTTCTCAGGAGCTCCTGGTAGAAGCGCCGTCAGGAGGGTCTGAGTGTGGAGGGGGCCAGGCAGGTTAGAAAGCTTCCCTGCCCAGCAGAACTGAGGCAGACATGGAGTTTCCCTGTGTGGTGCCCACTCTGGGGAGCGGAGGCCACAAACTTGAGGCTGAGAGGAGGCCCCTCCAGGCCGGGGTGCCCTCTGCTGGCCACTCCCTCTGATTCACTGCTGCCTCTGGAGGGAGAAACAGGCCTGGCCCCTGCCCAGCCTTCATCCTTCCCTGGGGTGACCACTGTGGGTGAGTGTGGGCTGTTCTTCAGTTGCTAATTAGGAAGTTTGGTGTTAGTTTTACTGTGGCCCACAGGCATTGCTGGCAAACTGTTCCCACGAGGAGCTGTGGTTCATTTTAGAAAGCACTGCATCTATTGCCGAGGACAGCTGCGAAGTGCCCGAGGCCTGGCTGCTGTGGGCAGGGTGGCCATGCTGTGTGCCCATGCCCCTCGCTCACCCGAGGCCCCTGGTCATTACTTTGCCTGATGATGGATGGAGTTTGACTTGTCCTACAACATGATGGAGATATTCTTTGTTTTGTTGTGGTTTTCCTTCCCTTCCTGGCCCCGTCTTAACTTGGTCATCCACTGGACAACACCTCTTGATTTTGACCCCCAGGGGCCTCTGGGGGCTGGGGACGGGGTTGTTACCTGTGCTGTGGAGCAGATACCACACACTTATTCAAATCAGCCGCTGGACTGAACTGTGGAGTCCCACGTCTGGCTCCTCCCAGTGCCGTCCCCCCTCCACTTTGTTTTGGACTTTAAACCTCAGCTGCTGCAGGTACCCCCTAGCGAGCATGGCAGGTCAGCCTAGGTCCCTTCCCCTCCTTTGGGGGAGGGAGCAAGCCCACCTGAACAGGACTGTCGTGAGTCCCCCCAGAGCCCCTTTGGGGTCCCACCACTGCTGGGGGTTCTGCCTCCCCTCTTGCAGGCAGCTTGTGCTCTGAAGGCGGAAAGCGGTTGCTTCGGGCCTGGAATGAAATGACTCTTTTTTCCCAGATAGTGTTTTAGTTTCTGGCACTTTTGCCTAATAGGTAGAAAGTGGTTTTGTTAATTTCCTAAGAGGCTCCACTTTGGCCATCCTCGTGGCCCTCTCCCTGAGGGCCCGCCGTGACTGAGCTGTTGGGCTTCCCGGAGGATAAGGAGGCCTGTGGGATACAGGCGTGTGTAGGGAGCCAGCTTTGTGGGCTGTGCCTCTTTCTCACCTTCCTTTTGATGGGAATTGCAAATCAACCTCCCATAGGCATTTTCCTTAAGCATTTCTCTCCTCCCCTTCCCCCTTGGCCTGCAGCAAGGGGTTGGTTGGGCTTGGGGAGGGTGATTGTCCCCAGGAGGGACGATGTGGGTCCTTACTGTCCCCCGGCCTCAAGTGGTGGGTTCGTGCTGCCACCTGGTGGTGATGGCCAGCTTTAGGCGGGGTGTCGCTCTTCTGCACCCAGTTAGGTGTAAATTGCATTTTGACATATTTTTGTTATGAATACACATGAAAAATGACAGTTTTCTGTGCTAGTTAGCTGCTAATGATTGAACAGGAAAAAAAAATAACTGCTTAGGCTCTGCCATTCGACTGGGGAATGTGATTACAATCCAGGGAAAACCGCCCAGTTGCCGTGCTGATTGGCGGTGTAGCCATGTGGAAACACCGCTCAATTATCTGTGCCATGCTTACAGGCCAGAATCCAATTGTGGATGTGGCTGAGGACGGCCGAGATAAGCCGAAGTTGCCAAATGAGAAAGATGAGATGGAGCAGGCCCAGATTAAGGGCCCCGTGAATGTGCCCCCAAGGGAAGACGCCAAGGAGAAACAGGAGGAGGCACAGCTGGATCGCCCTGGTCAAGGTGCTACAACTGCCTGGGTAGGGGTGTGGGGGGCGGTGTCCATGGGGGTGGGACCTCAGCTGGACATCAGTCACGTGGTTGGTTGGGATGAGAGCTCAGTTCACAGACCTGGAGAGGGAAAGCCACCCTGGGAGGGAAGGCTGAGTGGCCCCCCCCCCACTCCCCAACATCACCTGTCTCCTTCCAGGAGTTGCAGTACCTCTGGGTGAGGCCCACCGCCACGAACCCCCTGTGCCTCACGACAAGGTGGTAGTGGATGAAGGTCAAGACCAAGAAGGACTGGAGAAGGAGCGTCCATCCAAACACGTGGATGAAAGGGTCCTGGGGGGCAAGGGTCAAATGGTACCACCCCTGCTGGATTCAGGACGAGAGAGACCCAGACAGGACCAGGCTTTGGAGGCAGCGGGAGGTCTTCCCAAAGATCCCCAGAAGGTTCCAGAAGAAAATGGTCAGCCAGCCATTGAGCCTGTGAAGGAGGACCTGGGGCTGGGCGACAGGGGCGTGCATCCAGGGCCCCAGGCAGTGCTCCCTGAGGGGCAGGACGCCCCAGTGGCAGGCGCAAGGGCCAGAGCAGACGGTGCCCTGCTGCCTGGCCATGCCGTGGGGGCCATGGGCAAGCCGGAGGAGAACAAAGAACCTGGTGGGTGTAGGCTCCCTCCTCGCGGGGCCGGGGAGAGGCTGGGGATGCGGCAGGAGACACTGACCATCCTCCCTCCTGTCGCACTGCCTTTCTTTTCTCGCGAGATGAGCTTGTGTATGTCGCAGCCCTGATGCAGCTGCTGGGGCTTGGCAGCTTCTCTGACATTTGTCACACACTTGTTCGCCAGACCCGTAAGCGGCAGGTGCTGAGCTGCTCCTGTACGTCTGGGCGCACACAGGGCGTGGTGCGGGCCTGACGGGTAGCTCCTTGTTAAGTGCCATCTCAGAGCTACTGAGGACGGTCCCTGCATGCTAATTGACGAAGGTAGTTGACACTGGCTTCCTCCCACCAGCCTGTGATGTTAAATTTTTTTTTTTATTACCTCCCTGGTACTCATAGGTTGAATATACAGTACTGGGGAGAGAGGGCCAACGTGGAGGGTGATTTTAGGAAATATTGGCCTCCTCCTCTTGTCCCCCCTCTACCTTCTTCTGAGTTTGCCTGCAAGCCTCCTGAGTCTTCGCCGTGTGTGCAGGTGGGAAGGCTCCCCTCCCGGAGGAGAAGCCAGGCCCGGGGGCAGCGCCACAGGCAGAGCCTCGAGAGCAGAGGACCGAGGAGGGACAGGGCGGGGAGCACGCTGGCAGCAAGCTGGAGGGTAAGGCCTTTGCTTTCTCCTGCATCCTCCCAAGGCCTGGAGATACTGCCACTTCCTTCTGGAAGCGGAGTGTGGCCCAGAAGGAGACACAGGAGCCCATTGTCTTGCCAGTTTCCTGCTGAGGAAAGATCTTAAATAGCTCCCTTGCCAACTAACAGCCTTCTCTCCTCCATTTCACTTCCCCAGGAGTGTTTTTATTTTCTTTTCTCCCCCTTTAAAAAAAAACCAACCTGTCACTGTCATGTGACTTTCTATTCCCGTTTGTATCTCATTTCAAAATAGACACGTTAATATTTCCAACAAGCTGGCCAGGTGTGGGGGGCGTTAGCAAGGGTGGGAGGGCCGGTGACTCACTGCTGTCTTAGCACTCCCCTGCCACCGTGGCAGCAGCTCCCACCCTGTCTTAGCTGGGGCCCGGTGGGGATCTTTGTTCCCACCTGCAGTGAAGACCCAGCACCTGTCCCAAAGCGAAAGCTCGTTTTATCTTTTCTCTCCAGCGAACAAAATTTGCTCTGCATCCTCCTCCAGACCTTCATGCCCATTCTGGGGTGCTTCCCACTCTCTGCTTTTGATGCCCCCCTCCTCACAGCCCCACCTGGTCGGGCACTGCCCTGCACTAAAGGAGGTGGTGGCAGCTCTCCCAGCAAATGATCACTCATCCTGGTTTCTTTGGTCCCCACCCTGAGCACCCGTGGGGTCACCCTATTTGCTGGCAGTGCCCACAGAGTGGCCCCAGGTGTTTCACTGTGTGCTCTGAGAGTCTGGGTCTGTACGTGGGGATCATGGTACAGCACTCAGGTGGGTTCATGGGATGCTCATGCCTTGCTGCCCCACGAGCTGCTTCCCAGAAGATCCTGCAGCCTCGGGATAGCTGGCTCAGAGCACCAGGCCCGGGAAGCCAGCCGAGCCTCTGCACGCAGAGGCTGGGAAGGCAGAGCTGAGGGTCCTAGGGTTTCCTGTAGCTCGGATGCCATGGAGTTCTGCATGTTACTGTCTTTGGTTTCAGTCTGTTTGCTGGTCCTGGTCCTTAAAATCTTGTTACCTAATCCTGTTTGATTCTTTGACTTTTTCTTTTCTGAAAAGAACTTTCATGGTTTCCTATTCTGCCTTTCTCCAAATGCTTCTCAATGGGATGCACAGCTGAAATCAGAAAGATGGTGGCAGGTAGGAGTCGGGAGGAGCATCACAGTGAAGGTTTCTGTGGGGGTTTAAAGACGAGACAGCAGACAGTGTGGTCACTGAGTCCGGTAGCGCCTTGCATGGGGTGTGTGAGTCAGAGCCCGGGATCCACACATGGTCTGTCCCCCAACTGGGCTCATTCCGCAGCCCCTCAGGTGGGGTCCCTCCTGATGCCCCAGCCCGCTCTCTTCTAGTCCACATGCCCTGGTGCCCCTTAGCCCCACTGGGGCTCTGCCGTGGGGCGCCACCACAGGACAGCCGGGTGCGGCCTGTAAGCACCTGGGCACCCCCAGAGATGGGGCGGGGCCTGCGTGTGACTTCCGCCGTGTGCATGGCCTGGTATGAATGTGCTCTGCACGTGTGTTAATATCTGTGCAGCTCTCATCCCATCCGTGAGCCTGATCCCTGTGGTCCTGGGGGGCCGAGCAGCTGCACGTGGAACTCTGGCTGGGGGCTCAGCTTATCACCTCCACTCTGCTTCCCATCTGTCCCATGTTGCTTCTGGCTGGACATGGCGCACTTCCCCCACCCCAACCTTGGGCTAGGGCTAGTCCTCCGATGAGCCAGTTGAGTCAGGGGGCCTGCTCTATAGGGACCCTCCCTTGGGGACAGGTGATGTTGGCACCATGGTCATGGTTGAGGGAGCTGGTCTGGAGCTCTGTGGGATGGCGCTGTGCACTTCCCATGTCTAAAGGGGGTGTGGGAGCCCCGAGATGATCCATGGAACATAGGCTTTCTCAGGCAGGCATCTTGGTCACCTTAGGATGTCTGGATGTGTGCCTGGTGGGGAGCAGGGGGCTGGATCACTCGGGCTGGCCTAGGGGCCCATCCTCCGCATGCTTAGCCTCAGCATGTTCCTCATGGGCACTGGCCTCTGGAGGGAAGCCATGGCAGTCCTTGGGAGAAGGCCAACCCTGCCCTGTTCTGGAGGGTCACAGGTCACTGTTGGGGAGGACAGGCCAGCACACCTGCATGTGCCCAGCACGTGGAGCCCTCACTGGGATGTTAGCTCTAGCCACTCCCAAAATGTTCTCCTTTCTTCAGATTCGAGCTTTTCCATCTGACAGCCTGTACAGTTACATCATCTTTCAAAGCTTCATGTTTAACGACACGTGTTATAAAAGTTCTTTAAGCCTGGACTGCTGGCTCTCCAGAGCTGACCCAGTGCTGACATGTTTGTAGTGTGTTATGAGCTCTCTGCACCCGAGGTGTCCAGCCTTGGGGCCTCTTCTTGGTCCACAGTCTGTGGGGGCCCTTCCTACATGCACCTACTGCAGCTGGCCTGCTCCCAGTTCACCTGGCGCTCCTCCGCTGCCAGCTGCAGCCAGCTTCCTGGGGGAGGTGGGGCCGGCGGGAGCACTGGTGCAGCCTCCTCATTGAGGTCCCAGCTCTTGTTGCTGCTGAAGGGGAAGATGGTTCTGTTTGTCTTTAAAATTCTCACCTTGGAGGAAACTCTTAAAAAAACCAGTATTCTTTTTTAGAATAGTTGATAGTTTGGGTCACCAGCCCAGATCACTTGTCATTTGTGGTTGTGGCACGTGGGTGCTGGCTCAGCCGGGTAGAGGGGAATGCCCAAGAGGCGTCCAAGGGAGGGGCCCAAAGCCCCCCTTGGCCTCCCTGCACGCATCACACTGCCTTCAGCCTAGCCAAGCGCCTCTGTAGCTCCCAGGCTCTGACCGTTTGTTTTCTGCACCAGAAGCCGGCCGGGCGGAGATGCTGGACCATGCCGTATTATTGCAAGTGATCAAGGAACAGCAGGTGCAGCAGAAGCGCCTCCTGGACCAGCAGGAGAAGCTGCTCGCGGTGATCGAAGAGCAGCATAAGGAGATCCATCAGCAGAGGCAGGATGGCCAGGAAGGCGAGGATGGCAAGTCCGGGGGAGGGAGGGGGAGAGGGGCCGGGCAGGCAGGGGGCGGGGCTGCACCTGCTCAGGGAAAAAGGGTTGTCACGCTTTAAAAAGAATTGTGCTTATGTATGTATGTGTTTTGGCTGTGCTGGGCCTTCACTGCTGCACAGGCTTTCTCTCGCTGCAGAGCGCCAGGGCTGCCCCGCATTGCGGCGTGCTGGCTTCTGGTTGCAGAGCACAGGCTCTCGGCAGTCGTTGCAGCATGTGGGCTCAGTCCTTGTGGTGGGTGGGCTTGGTTGTTCCAAGTCACGTGGGATCTTCCTAGATCAGGGATCGAACCCATGTCTCCTGCATTGGCAGGTGGATTCTTTACCACTGAGCCACCAGGGAACCCCAGGGATTGTCCCTTAATGCATGAAAGCTAGAGTCTCCTGCCCCCTCCTGCCCGCCCCCCACTCCCCCATCCCCGTTGGATCTGTGGTTCTGTGGTCTAGAGTCCTGCTGGGCAAATTTAAGCAGGTGTTTGTATTCCTTGATTGCTGGCAAGCTGGCTTCATTTAGTCACTGCGTCGGTAGCTTCTGCTCATCTCTGTAGCTAAACGGGTGCCTGATTTCATTTGCAGTGGACGTACAGCCTGAGCTGGGGGTGGCCGCACCCAGAGGTAAGGAGCAGGAGGTCCATGACGCAGGGATGGTGGAGCGTCCCCCGCCACAGCCTGTGGAAGTCCTGCCCGGCGCTCCTGGGCGTCCCCTCGCTCCTCCCCAGGGGCATAGCCAGCGCTCCATGGAGGAGCCTGAGGGGGCAGCGGGCAGAGCCCCAGCTGCACCTCCTGGCGGTGCTGACCCGGAACCCTGGGCAGCTCCAGCTGAGCCACGGGAAGGCCGGCAGGGCGCTGTGCCTGAGGCTGAGGGCGCTGGTGTGCAAGAGCGGGTCCCTATGCTAGAGCCTGCTAGGGTGCCCGGGAGCCCAGAGCAGCGTGGGGTTGGGGACGTCCCAGGGCAGAGCCGGGATGTTTTTGGTGGAGGCGCCCACGAGGAGAAGAAACCCGGGAAGGAGGTAGCAGCTGCTGGTGCGGACGCTCAGGAGGCAGATGTGCCAGGGGTGGGGGCAGCGATTGGGGCCCCTCAGGTAAAGTCCCAGCAAGTGAGCCGAGACCAGGCACCTGGCGGCAGGTCGGGGGTAGCAGCCCCCCAGGCCCAGGTTGTGTTACATCAGCCAGAACACCAGGCCGACCCTGCTGGAGGACAGGGTGGGCAGCAGGGTGGGCATGCGGAGATGAGGAAGGAGGCCCCCAGCAGGGAGCACGTGCCTGCTCCCCGGGAGGACACCGCCGGACAGGAGCCCAAGCAGAGGCCAGACCCTGAGCTCGGGCCCAAACCCGCCATCCCTGGAGATCAGAAGCCGGACAATGCCAAACCCAACCGGGACTTGAAAGTCCAGGCGGGCTCCGACCTTCGGAGGAGACGACGGGACATAGCTCCTCTGGCAGAGGCGGGGCTGGCCCCGAAGGACGGTGTCATCATCAGCTTCAACTCACTGCCCGACGTGCAGGTCAACGACCTCCGCAGCGCCCTGGAGACCCAGCTGCACCAGGCTGCTGGGGGCGCCCTGCGGGTGGTCCCAGGACGCCAGATCAAACAGCTGCCTGGGACCCTGGAGGAGCCCTGAGCCCCACTAAGGTCAGGGTGCTCTGGTCAGCTGGTGAACCTGGACCACGGTGGGTGCCAAGCCCAAGTCAGGCCCAGGGTAGAGTGACGACTCTGCAGCTGCGGCCACTTCCAGGCTGACTCTCCCATGACTCAACTCCCTCCAGCCTTGAGGAGGAAAAACAGCCGCTCCCTGAGACCAGGAAACATGACCTGCCACCACCTGTGTGACTGTGGGAGCCAGCAGGATTCAGGTGGAGATGTTGGGGCTCTGAGTGCTGACTGCAGCCCTGGCCCCCCGGCTGCCATGAGAGGCAGGTGTTACCCCGAACTTGAATTCCTTCTTGATGTTCTCTGTGACTGTCAGTACAGAGCCTGAGTAAATGTTTCTGCCTTCACCCCCTCTCACCGCAAATGCTGCGTCAAGTCTGAGAGGCTGGACAGGCCTGTGGGTCCAGCCACCTCTGCCCTGGTGCTCTGCTCTGCATACTTCAGTGTCCCAAGCGAGTGGTTGTGAGATTTAAAAAGTAAAACAGACCACTGCTGTCTGGTTGGTGCCGAGGTGAATCACCCAAAGGCTCCTACACCACAGACCGAAGCCGTGACCACGAAACCTGGGTTCGAGGCCCGGTGGGGGGGCGGTGCATGGCCTCACTTCTCGCCGCTTCTCACTTCTTCCAGGGCAGCATCTCCCCTGGGTTTTCACCCTTGGGACCCATCTGTTGGGAGGGTTTTTGTGGTGTTTTTTGTTGTACTTTGTTTCAAGGGGCAGAGAGGCCAGTGGTCACCCCTTGACCGGGGGCTGGTTGACAGGTGACCTGACAGACATGCTGAACTGTGCCCTCAGGAGTCTGGGGCCTTCACCTGCTTTGTGCTTTGGGCTGTGTGTGCCTCCTTCCCCTCTGGGGGCGGGGGCCGCTCCAGACCCTGCCCCAAGGGGTCCATGGCGGGGCCACTCACTGACCACTAGCCAGGCATGCACAGGCCATATGACAGCTCCAGCCTTGGTCTCGGCTCACCTCTCCCCTGTGCCTTTTGAAATGGTTTTATTGTTTACTGTGATTTCTATGTCATCTTGAAGCCTCAAAATGAATAATAAAAGGAGTGGAGTCCTCTGGAAGTCAAGCTGATTCCCCACGGCCCCGGGCACTGCTCACACAGAGGGGAGCTCAGTGAAAGGCGGCCGGGTCCCAGTGCTTCTCGCCCTCCATTCTTAACTAAAAATAATTCCAAGCAAACTATACCTGGCGAAAGTTTCCCTCAGGTTGGAACACCGTTTGTTGTTTCAAGGTGGGATTGCGTGTGCAGCCCTCTTTACCTGAATCTCTCACCTTGACCCAGTGTTCTCTCGATTTCTGCAAAGATAACTTCTTCCTGAGAGCAGGGGCCACAGCCATCTGAGAGCAGCAGTGCAGCCTCTGCCATTGCCTGCCATCCCTGCACCTCTGGACGCTCAGGGTCTTCTGTCCCAGTTAATGGTTGTATTCTCCTCCAGGTTTTCAGCTCCACTCCCCTCCCCAGTCCTTTCCTTCGGGAGAGATCTGGGCAGACCTCTGGGTGGGGTCACCGCAATCAGTACTGCAGGGAGCCACGAGGGGCCGGGGGACAGTGCCTTGCTTTCTGACCACAGGCCACCCCTCCCGCTGGGTCCCACGGCTGGTAGATGTGGCCAGTGCAGCACACCGGGCCACCAGGAGTGACCCTCTGTGCTGGCAGATACACGCGGCAGACACGAGGCCTGGCTGGCCTACGTGACTGGACAGGACCCTGTCTGTACTCCCAGTTCTAGGATGGGGCCCCCGAGCCCGGCCCGGGGTGGGAAGAAGCCAGGGCCGAGGCTGGGTATGGCCTCCCGTGGTGCAGCTGAGCCCTGAGTCCGAGGCCAAGACAGGTGGAGCATACAGAGCCACACAGGGTGACTGCCTCTTGGTGACACAGCTGAAGAAGCAGCAGGAACCATCTTTTCTGCATCCTGACACAACTCGGTTGAATTCCCTCCCATAAACACAGTTTTGAAGACAGGTTGAGTTTGGGGAGGGGAGCCAGGGAGGCCTGTGAGCTGACTTCAGCGTGTGGTGAGCGGCCTGGCCCAGTCAGTGGGTTATGTCCACAGCCCGGGACCTGATACATGGCTGGTGGCCTCACCTGCCCCCGTGAACTGGGATCTGAAAGGATGGTAGGAGAGCACCAAGAGGGATGGTTCTGGAAGGGACCGGAGCGCCTGTGCACAGCAGAGATGCCAAAGTGCAGAGAGCACAAAGGGTCAGAAAGAGGCCGTCCTCAGGCAGGAGGCACTTGCCGGGTGTGCACGCTAGGTCTCGGCAGACAGGGAAGGGGGGAGGCATTCTCAGCAAGTCTGTTTCCCTGGCCCACTCCTCACTCCTGCCCTCAGCCAATCTGAGGGTTCATCACCCCTGGCCGGGATGGGGGTCATGTCAATGATGTCTGGTCCTGAATTCCAGTGGTGACTGGTAAACATGACTGCCCAGTCAGCCAGTCTTTAACAGCCCTGAAATCCTTGAACAGCGTATGGCTCCCCTCCAAGGCTGCCCTGGGAACTGCGTTTCACTGGGATGATAGCTCAGAGAAAAGGGGTTTCAGCACTTTGTGGGGGAAGTGCAGGAGCTTTTTTAAGAGGGAACACTCCAACTAATAAAAAATAAAAAATTAAAAAAAAAGAGGGAACAGCTCCGGGCCTCAGGGTGTGGGTGCCCTGGCACAAAGCTCTGGGACAGCAGGCCTGGGTGGAGCCAGAGGACAATGTGACCTCCACACCCTGAGGAAGGAGGTTCTGGGATGACACGCCCAGCAGGCAGCACCCAGGATGCTAGAATCTTCCTGGGTCCCACTGGGTCTCCCTGGAGCTCCAGCACGTGTGCTGCTGCAGCCTTACCAAATCTCAGGATGAGGGGCGGGACCAGAGTGGGCAGGAGCCTGGCCAGGATGGACCTAGGCTCAGACTCCAGAGCCTGTAAGGGAGGGTGGGGCAACCCCATGGAGCAAGTCTCATGGGCACCAGGTTCCTAAAACAGGACCCTCCCTGGGTTCACCCCTTTGTCTGGAAGAGCAACCCCCACCTTTTTTTCTAAGTCAGAAAAAAAACCCCATCAGTATCAGATTCCTACAGCTCTGACCTTTCCCTCAGTGTCACTGTTCTCTCTTTGGTCTGTGTTATAACCTGGTAGTTACTTCTAAATGCTTCGCCAGACTCAGATGACATACCTTTGGTGAGAATTCTTTAAAGAACGAGACTCGCAAGGCAGCTTGTTCACAGCCTATGCACTCATTCTGCAGATGACAAAACAAATCTTACAGTATCTGATCTGATCTTTATTGTGGGTTCACTGTATCTTATTCTCCCCAAATCCTTAGGCGTGCAAGGCTGGAAAACCCATTCCCCTCTGCTCATGCGCGCCTAATGTGTTTTCAGTCCTTTTAGCCCCAAGAGCTTTTGAGGTTTTAGACGCTTGCCCCTTGAGATCATCAGTGCCAGGCACCCAGGGACGTGGACTGGAGCTCGTAGTCCTTCCTAACGGCCTCCTGTCAGGGTCTTCTTGGCCTGGAAGACAAAAGGCTGTGTCTGAATGGGTTGCTTTCAAGCTACCATTGACATGGTTTCAAAGTTAAGAAAACTACCACACCAGAAGCCACCTCCTGGCAAATAACTTACAAAGAGCTTGGCTACGGGTGTGCAGCATGGGGCCAGGCTGGTTGGGGCACTGGGTAGCTGGGGCTGGGCTCAACCTGCTCTGTGGCCTCTCCCACCCCTGCCAGGTATTGTGCCAGCAACGAGTCCCATTTAGTCCTCCCCCTTCTGTAAAGGAATCTCTAAGTCAGAGATGCTGAAACACTTGCCCAGAGACAGGCTCCCCTCCTGCCTCCTCATGCACCCCCATAGAGCGTCAAAGTGCAGGCAGAGTAGACAAAATGGCTTGTGTCTTTAAATGAGAAACCCCCAGGTTCCCTGTCCTGAACTTCCAGTACGCGGGGCCTGTGGTTAGGTTGCCTTCGATGGAAAACAGCAGGAGAGGCGGTGACGCGCTTCCGGGGGCAGGACAACATGACAGAGGCAACGGAGCGTAAAGAATCATAGATGACCAGATACCTGTGATCCTTACTAATAACCACAGGCGGTAGGGAAAGGCCTGGTTTGGCCAGGAGTGTGTGATCTTTATTTTACATGTGAATCCTTCCAACCATTGACCACAGGATGAAGGTTTGTACATCCCTGAGGGAGTGCTCTTAGTAAAGCAGGGAAGCTGCCAAGAGGCAGGAAGCAAGTCCAAGCGACACATGCATCTTGGATGAAACATGTCAGATCAGAGATTGGTGACAAGGGTGGAGGCCGCATATCCCAGTCACAATGATTGCTAGGAAGGTGCAAGGGGTTCTTTGAGCCCTCCGGGAAATGAAGTATGGCCCATGCATCAGCCATCCTGGAACATTGGGAAACTGCCTTGGATTTCCTCAATTCTGCTGAGCTGACCCAACTGCCCCCTCTCTGGTCCAGTACTCAGCACCAGGAGCTCTGGAGAACAGAACTGACTGTGGGCTTCGTGGCCCACCCCAGACCCACAGAGTCGAGGGAACCCAGGACCTTGACACCTTGGGCACCAACTCAAAACCTTGTGCTAGCCTCATTACAGGCGGCCTCCGTGGCGGCGGGGGTCGCGCCGGCTGGTGTGGGGCTGTGCCCCGTTGAAGCACCTGTTGGAGCCCAACACCGAACCCAGAAGAAAAGGAAGCCAGCTTCCCGAGCGGGTAACGTGGGTCCCCGCCCCCTAGGGTCCCACCCCCGGTCGAAGCTGGCATCCACTTACCGCAGCAGCGAAGCAGCTCCGCAAAGCCTCGAACTCCTGCGCACACAGATCCTTCTTCAAGCAGCCGCCCGGGGCCGTGGACGCCTGCACGCACCTGCCGTAGGCCGCGGCCTGGGGGCGGATGGAGACGGGAGAGGGTCGCCACGGCTCACGCGCCCGCTGATTACCCGGGGCCGACCCCGCCGCCGCCGCTCCCGGGTCACCACTACCCGCCCCCCGCCAGCGCGCCCCCCGCCCCGCGCGGCCCTTCCTGCCCCGCATGACGACTCCGCACCTCGGCCTCACAGGCCGCTAGACACTCGGAGAAGGCGCGGAGGCGGCTTCGCACGCGACCCCACACAGCTCCGTTCCCCGACATGAGAGACTCTTCCCGGCACCTGTGGGCGCCGCCATCTTAGGTCCGGCCTCTTCCGGCGCCCAACAGCTTGACAGTCAGGCACTTCCGCCCACAACCTTTCTTGCGCTTTGTCATTTGGTCAGGCTTAGCCCTCGCCTCTACCTCTCCGGAACCGCTCTTAAGTCTCCCAGAGCCCTGCAGTTGGCTCGTTGCCCATCGCTGTCCTTGGACTTTGTATTGGTTTACGCGCAAATTGTTTCCCCGAAGTCGGCCTCAAGACCCTCCTCACGCGAGTAATTGGCCCGCTGGGGTCAGATTCACGCAGTGATTGGCGGGGGCCCGGGCCTGGCGGAATAGGGGCGGGGCCGGAAGGTGACCGGCACCATGGCGGCCACGCCGCCGCTGCGGGACCGCCTGAGCTTTCTGCACCGGGTGAGTGAGTGCTGGTGGCCCCGGTCCCACCACGCGCCGCCTCCTGGCCTCGCCCCCGGCCCAGGCCGACCGCCTCCCTGGCTGCGCACTGCCCCCGCGGGATCCCCATGCCCGGTGCCCTCCGGCTGCTGCCAGGCTCGGCGTCCCCTTCGTCCCCCTCCGTGCCCTCCCACCTCTTCTCTCGCTTCTTTCCCTGTCTTCCGGCCGCTTCAACATCCCAGAATTCTCCTCATCTCAAATCCTACCCCTCGGCCCCTCCCGAGGCTGGGGGCCCCCACAGCCTTGGCGGGGGGGGGGGGGGGGGCGGGAATAGGTCAGGCCACCCCTGTGTCAGGTCTACTGTGGATAGTGACATCCCCTTGAACAAAATCCAATTTTTTCTGTTTTCTTACCCAGCTTAAAGTAGCTTTACAGAAAAAGAAACAGTGATCCCCCGAACTCTGTCCGAGATAACCAGACGCTGATTCGAGGAGAGCCAGAAAACCTTTTATTAAGTGGTCCAGGCAGTGGGGGAAGCCCTGAATTCCAGTTCAAATTGTGCGGACGGCACAGAAGGGTGGAGTTCAACTGAAAAATGACAGGCGTTTGGGCGGTTTTGGTGGGATATGGCTGCTGTACCGTATCTGTAACTTGTGGTTACAGAAGCTAAGATCCCATGGCCCAGTAGGAACTGGGGGACGGACCCTGTCCCTCCAGGTGGTTACATTTCAAGGAGTGGCCTTCAGGTCCTTGAGAAAGATTCTCCCAAGTTGTAGGAGGTCTGGGTTCCCAATTGTAGAAAATGCTTCTAAAATGAGCCTGAACCAGTCCAAAGTCCAGGGTCAAGAAAGGGAGGTTGGGGTCTGTCACCAGAAATAGGCCAAAATGAACAGTAAATTCTGGCAGTGTGAGCTTCCACAGGCAGGTGGCGAGGGTGAGGGGGGTGGCTGGGTTCACCCTCATGCTGCTGAAAGACCGGTCAGTTCTCTTTGAGCAGAGGTTTCGCTATGTGCTGAACATCCTATGGTCCTGCAGACCTTTCCAGCTTCCCTCTGGGTCCTGGTGGACAAATAACGTAAGGAGTCTCTTGCAACATTCAGGCCAACTGTGTCTGTGGCCAGCACCTCAGAGACTACACCTGCGGTCTCCTGTCCTGTCTACACTGAGGGTCATACCCCCCAGATGTGCCGTGAGGTGGAATGGGTGTTTCTGGTTTTTATCCCTAGAAATTGTACATCTTTGTGCTGAGTCAACTCAGCATAAACACCTTTGTGCTGACAGATAAGTGTGAGACACACAGCTGAGTCAGTTGTTCTTGTTTTGAGTTGTTTCTGTGGGATCCTTTCCTGGAAGTGGCGCTGTAGGTCTGTCAGGGTGAATGATTGTGTCACAGGGGCTCACCTGAGGAGTCTTATTATTTTTTTTTTTTTTGCCAGTCCGTAAGTTGGTATACTAAAGGTGCTTTTAAGTTGTGTGGGTGTAGGCGTAGGGGCCTGGGGGGGGTGGGGCATGCTGAATCGTGACCTTTAGGGCCTGTCACCATGGAGACCACCACCCATTTCCTCTTCCCAGGCGTTGATCCTGGCCTCCAGAAGGGAGGCTTCTGCAGGCTCTCTGTGGCCAGTGGGACCATTGCTGTCCTCTTTGGGTCCCCTGACCCAACTATAGTTGGGTGCCAACTATAAGCTGTGTGGAAACGGATCCCCAAGAATGAGGGTTCCTGTGGCCACTCACTGTGGGCTGGGCTCTCGCTCCCTTTCAGCTCCCGATTCTCCTGAAGGGAACGTCGGATGATGATGTCCCGTGTCCGGGCTACCTGTTTGAGGAGATTGCCAGTATCCTTCCTTGTGGATACATCTGGGGGCCCTGTAGCTTCTCCTACCCCATCTCCCAGGGTCCTGGGCTTCTACCCTGAGGGGGCCCTGGTTCCTTTCACATAGCCGCTATGTGTGTGGGCTCTGAAAGTCACCCTACTGATGACATGAGGCTCAGGAGACCCTAGAAGCTGGGTGTTCCTGAAACCAGGGCCTGGGCTGGGTGCCTGTGGTGGAGGGGGCCACACTGAGGAGTTTGATGGCAGGAAGGCCCGGCTTCTTTCCCTGGCCAGGGCATTGTGTGGCCCGGGGTTAGTTCGCCCCTTCCCTAACTGAGCGCCTCCCAGAGATCTCCCACGAATCCCTGGGCAGCAGCCAGTGTCTCCTGGAGTACCTGCTGAACCGTCTGCACAGCGGCTCTGGCCGCGTGAAGCTCAAGGTGAGTCCGAGCGGCGACAGAGGCCTGCGCGGGGGTTAGATCAGGGCCCCGTCCCGCCCCTGGTTGTGCGGCTGGAGGGGAGGGATGGGGCGTCGGGGGGCTGTGTCGGGTGGGGCACTCTTCTGTGGATCCAGCTCTGTCCCACCCCCCATCCCTGCTCCCCCAGGTGCTGAAGATCCTGCTGCACCTGTGTGGTCACGGCTCCTCATCCTTCCTGCTCATCCTGAAGCGCAACCCTGCCTTCATCCAGGAGGCCGCGGGTACGGGCCAGCACTGCCCATGGGAGGCGCGGGGAGGAAGGTGGCCAGGGCAGGTCTCGGCCAGATCTCTTAACCTGAGCCCCTGCCTCCCTGCCCCGTACCTGTGCGCCCCTCTTTCCCCCATCCACACTGTCCTTCGCTACCAGTTCCTCCCCCCTCCCGGCCAGGCCAGGCCAGCACACTGCGCAGAATGACTGGTGTCTGTCCATGCTCTGTCTTAGCGGATTGGACCTTTCCTGACTGTCCCTGCCTTGGGTTCCCTCTTCTCCCCAGGGCTGCTTCTCCGGACCCTCCGTTCTTGGAAGGGCTGGGAGGGTGGGGGATGGGACTAGTGAGGCTGTTGGCAGACGTGGGACCCTGGCCTGTGGTGATCCAGGTGCCAGGTGAGTCTGGGGTAGAGCCCTGTCTGTTACCTGCCCCCGGGTCAGAGGTGTTCCTGAGTCTCTTGTTAATAAGAACTGGTGGGGGGATGTGGCCTGAGGTCTTCTTGAGTGGGGCAAACGGAACAGGAAGGCCTTGGCCTTCAGGCCAGAACCCACCCCTCCAAGCTGTCCCCAAGAGGACAGCCACGGAGGAGACTGAGTCTTCTGTCTACCGCTTGCTTGTCGGAGACCCTCAGCAGTTCAGTGAGCCCCACCCACCAGGTGCTTGGACTCATCCCACCCTGCCGCACCCCGAATCCACTGTCTTCCCTTTACTTCAGGCGCGCTGAGGCCAGGCCGGGGCTGGGCTGCCTGTGGGCCCTGGAGTCCATGCGGGTGCCTTGGAGACAGGGAGTGGCCTCGGAGGGGCACAGACCATTACTTGGCAGATGCCCAGAGGCGTCCAGGGGGCTGGGGACACTCATCACAGCCCAGCTCCCCGGAGTTTGTGCACTGAAGCAGTATGGTTGGTTCATCCTCACCAGCCGGAGGGTCAGAACGGGCCTGTCCCGCTGCGCAGCTCACACGGTTGTGGCCAGTGCTGGGCCTCACCTCTGTCCTGGCCTCTGAAGAGGGCAGAGGAAGCAGAGGGGGACCGTGCTTCTCTATTAGCACCAACATCTCTCAAGCTCTGAGCACTGTGCTCAGAGGACGAGTGCCCAGATAGACGGGGCTGTGAGAGGAGCTGATCCTGGAGGTGGGAGGAGGGGGGTGGCCCAACTTTGGGGGCCTGGCGGGGGGATCCCTGTGACTCCCACGAGGAGGGTGGGAGCTGTGGCAGGACGTCGGGGAGGTACTCCGCCCTGGCTGGTCTCAGCACCCTAAGGCAGGAGGAGCCAGCGAGATTTAATGAGACATAAGCTTCCCAGGTTGGAAAAGGAAATGGCAACCCACCCAGCATTCTTGCCTGGAGAATCCCATGAACAGAGGAGCCTGGCAGGCCATGGTCCATAGGGTCGCAGAGAGTCGGACATGACTGAAGCGACTAAGCACGCATGCAAGCACACAAGCTTTCCAGGTGGTGCTAGTGGTAAAGAACCCGCCTGCCAATGCAGGAGATGCTGGAGACATGGGTTTGATCCCTGGGTTGGGAAGATATCCTGGAGGAGGGCATGGCAACCCACTCCAGTATTCTTGCCTGAAAACTTTCACGGACAGAGGAGCCTGCTGGGCTATAGTCCATGGGGTTGCAGTCAGACACGACTGAAGGGACTTAGCGCACACAAGTTATCTGATGGGCCACAGCTGAAGCTTTATGAGCAGGAGACCTTTCAGGCTGTAATAAGGAGTGGCACATTGACATGGCCCTGGTATTCTGGAGGTTGAGTTGCAGCCTCACAGCTGCGGGTGTGGGAGGTGTGGGCCAGGGGGCACCGAGGGGCTGTGAGGGCACAGCTACCACACGCCTGAGGACGGCAATGCCTCTGCTTTAGGAAGCCCCCAGGGACTTGGTTGAGGGGGCTGAGCTGGGGGCTTCAAGGGGGGCTGGGCAAGGCCAAGGCTCACCGCCTGTGTCAGGCGTGGGCTTTGAGGCTGGGTGGTTGGCATTGCTCAGCTCAGCTCTGCTCCCATTTGTCCCACAGTTTTCGCGGGGCCCCCGGATCCTCTCCACGGGAACAGCTTATACCAGAAGGTGCGGGCGGCCGCCCAGGTGAGCCCAGGACCCAGGTCACTCCCTGCTCTCCCCGCGCAGGGCCCTGGCTCTATTCTTTCTGCAGGACAGAGCCCCTGAGTGGCCCTCAGGGGAGAAGGAGGGGTGGGGGGACCACGGGTGTGTGGTGCTGAGTGCCCTCTGCCTCGTCTAGGACTTGGGGGCTGCCTTGTACTCGGACGCTTTGTCACCTCCGCCTCCCTCCCAGCCTCCCAGGACCCTGCCTCCGGCAGGTACGCAAGTACACCCAGCCCTGTCACTGGGTTACTCTGGGCGGGCCTCTCTTTCCCCAAATGTCCGGGGTTGAGGGCCGGGTCCCCGCTGCTGCTGACGTGGGCCTCCCCGCAGGTATGGGCTCCCAGTCCAGGCCCCAGAGCACCCTACAGGGCTTCGGCTACAGCAAGGAGCGGGGTCACACAGGTGAGTGCTGCAGGGCCCTGGGCCCGGCTGAGGGCAAGGGGCGGGTGGGCCTGTGTGCCCCCCACTGACTTCTCTGCCACCCTGGGGCGGCTGGGGAGGTGCAGTCGGCTCTCTTCACCTGACTGGTGAGAAGCCAGGCTGAGGGTCAGCCCCGCACTTGTGGTGTCAGCCCTGGGCTCCTTCAGGGAGCCGAGCGCAGAGGGCGGTGGTCCCAGCTGTGACAGAGCTGACTTGGAGCTGGCGTGGTGCCGGCCCTGCTTGCGGGGAGAGCCCGAAACCCCTCAGGGCCGTGTGAGCCTCTCATGGGCTCTGGGCCAGGTCCAGCTGATATGCTGGCCACTCCATCCATGGCTCCTAGTTCCTCGGCACTTATGATTCCTAAAGTGGGTTGGCTTTAGAGCCCACCTGTTCCCAACCTGGGGGTGACCGCCAGATCACCCTCCACGGGGCACTCCTTGGGAAAGCCCCCAGCACTGGATGTGAGCGCTCCCTAAGTGGCCAGGGAGATTGTGGTTCTCAGGACAGCCACCTTAGGTGGCCCCGCGCTCTGAGGTGGGGACACAGGAGGGCCAGGGCACAGCTTTGCCATGAGCTGCCGCTCATCCACGCTCCTTGGGGCCAGGATGCATTGAAGTGAATTCACTGCAGAAGCTTCTGGGAGGGCCCTGTCCCTCCATATGGCCTCTGCTCTGTGACTGCAGCTTGTGTCCCAACCTCTTGGGTCCTGGACAAGGAGCAGCCATGGGCACCTCATCCCGGGAACACAGGGTGGGACTGAGGGGTCTGTGCCGTCTCCCCTCTATCTGCTGCAGGTTCCGCGGGCGAAGCCTTCCTGTCCACCATCCAGAAAGCTGCAGAGGTGGTGGCCAGTGCCGTGCGCCCTGGGCCTGAGAGCCCCAGCTGCCAGAGGTCCCTTCCGCGGGGTGACACCTACCAGCCGGCTGTGACACCTTCAGCCAGCCTCGGCACCTCCGCCTCCGGGAGCCCTCTCCCTGTGGCCAGCCCAGGAGCGAGAGGTATCGAGCTGGACTCCTTCCTTGGGGCGCTGGCTTCCCCCTCCCCGAACCCTGGGCTTCCGGTCACCTGCTGGGGCTGGGCAGGAGCAGATGAGGGAGGAGGAAGAAAGCAGCGCACCCATGGTGGGGGCAGGGGGCAGGAGCCGCACCCTGCAGGTCCCGCGACACCTCTCAGAACCAGCACATGACAAGCTCGCAGAGCCAGCTGCCCACAAGACTCGGCTCCCTGCAGCCTCTGCGGCGGTGCGCGTAGGGCAGCCCTGCCTCGACCCCCATGTCCAGTGTTCTCTGTCAGCCTGCTCTTGGTGGGAGCTCAGGTATTACGGCCCCACGAGAGGTGGGGTCTGCCCAGGATCCCGGCTGCTCAGACACAGAAGCTTAGAGCTGGGACAGGAGCCATCCCCAGCTCTCGTGTGTTCACCCAGCGCCTTTGAGCAAGCTCTGCAGCCCGTCAGGGCCCAGTGGCAACAGGGGAGCCCTCCGCAGGGGCCAGGCTCCATGCTGTGTGTGTTCTAGTGGTGCGCCGTGATATGGGAGGGAGCGACGACTGCCCATGCCCTCCGCTTCCACTTCTGCCTCTCCCAGAAGCACTGTCCTGTTTGCCTGGCTTGGAAGAAGGATGTCAGCACTTGCCGGGACTTGAGAGCTGCTGTGCTGGGCACTGTCCCCACTGCCCTGGCACTGCATGGCCTCCCACCCGCCTGGCGTCTGGCATCTGTGTTTTCTGGGCAGGCGTGTCCTGTGCAGACCCCCCACCCTGGCCCTGAGTGAGGGTGTGCTCTGTTCTGCCCCGTTTCCTCTCGGGTGGTGTTTCCTGGAGCTGGCGCCCAGGCAGCTACCGTGTCCACATCCCAGGACCCAGCCCACCGGCTCTTCCCTGGGTCTCCCCATCCAGGGCTCCTGGGGAGACGGACGTGGGGCCAATCTGAGGCCCCCAAGGATCCAACCCTCAGTCGGTGTTTCTTCCAACAGTGAGACACCAGCCCGGGCAAGCCGGAGGCGGCTGGGATGAGCTGGACAGCAGTCCCAGCTCTCAGGATTCTTCCCAGGAGAACGATGACCTGGGCAAGGCCTCGGACTCGGGCAGTCGGTCGGGCAGTGACAGCCCCTCGGGGGCCAGTCGGGCACCTAGTGACCTGGCAGAAAGGTGATCCAGCACCCCAGGGCGCCCCTCCGTTCCCTACCCTGATGGGAGAGAGGTGACCTGGAGGGGATGTGAGGGAGACCAGCCTTTGTCCTGACCCGTGTGCACCCGGCAGGGTCGAGGCTGTGACCCTGAGTGACTGCCAGCAGGAGCTGAGCCTGGTCCGGACTGTGACCCAGGGGCAGCACACCTTCCTGAGCCGAGAGGAGGTGCAGCACTTCGTCAAAGAGTGAGCCCCGACCCGTCCCAGGGCCCCCTCGCCCCCGCACCTCACCCCACCCCTCGCCCTGGCTCTGCACACACGCCCCTTGCCCCGCAGCCCCAGCCCTGTTGCGCGGTGCCCCCTTCCTGCAGGTGTGGCCTCCTCAACTGTGAGGCTGTGCTGGAGCTGCTCATCCGCCACCTGGCTGCCACCAGTGAGCGTGTTCAGATGGTAAGGAGGGCAGCAGGTGGGGCTGGGGGTGTGCCCAGGCACAGGGAGTGGGGAGAGTGAACACCGGATGCCCAGTCGATTGTCTGGTCGATTGCTGAGGGCCGAGAGGAGGGAGGGAGGGAGCGGTCACACTGATCTTCCTTGGGGGGGAACCCAGCTGACATCAAGCCCACCCACCCCGCAGAGAGCCCTGGGTGCCATCGCCTCCCTCGGGTGCACTGACCTGCTCTCTCAGGAGCGAGTCCTGCTCCTCGCCCGGCCTCGGCTGCAGGAGCTCAGTGCGGGCAGCCCTGGACCTGTCACCAACAAGGCCACCAAGGTGGGCAGCCTCCAGGGCCCAGAGGAGGGGGTGCAGGACACCCCAGCAGTCCCACACCCTCCCCCCGCCCCCACTGCCTTCCCTAGACGTGCCCCTCTTCCCGCTCCTGCGGCTGGCACAGGTCATGTCCTTAGAACAGCAGTTGGCGGCCTGGCCTCTTCCCATACATGGGACCCCCAGGTTTCCCCGACCTTCTGCCCAGCAGATCTGCTTTTTGGGCAGTGCCTTCTCCCTTGTGGCTGTCTCCTCCAGGAAGCCTTCCTCTTGCAGGAAGCCCTCCTTGACTGCTTGGGTGGCTCTCTTCCTCTGCTCTGTACTCTGTGTCATGGGTCTAAGCTCTGCTCCCATATCCCCAACTCTGGGAGGGCAGAAATGGTTGTCTGTCTGAGTCCTCTTCCCACTGATGAATGTGGGGAGGCCACCTGCGGTCTTCTCTGGGGCCTGCTGTTTGCCTCTCTTAGCTTCCAGTTTTCTGTATGGCACTGGACAGTTCAGATCCTTAGTCACCTGTCTCTAAACCGCTCTTCATCAAAGCACTAGTGAACCTGCCACACACGAAACACGTCGAGGGCTCATCACGTGTTGCTAAAGCCTGAGAAGGACCCAGGAGTCCAGCTATCAGGAATGACACTTGGGTGGGGGTTGGGGGTGCTTCAGACACATCTCTTTGCTCTGCGTGTGTCAGGTGCTTGTGTGGCACGTGACCAGGAGGGGGCGCTCTTCCACTCTGGCAAGCCACACAGCAGCTTGATGTGGGGGAAAGCACCTGTTTGTATGACAGCTGGTGGAGAGCAGCAGCGGTACTGCTGGGGGATGACAGAATTGTGAGTGGCCAGTGGTCCTGCCCCGTGCTCTGGCCAGCGACATTGAGGAGGGGACCCAGGAGGACCTTGTTCTCTATGATTCCTGAAGGAGCACAAGAGCCCTCACCAGTTCCCCTCTTCCCTCGTTCAGATCCTGAGACACTTTGAAGCCTCCTGCCGACAGTGGCCCCCTGCCCGGAGGCCCCCAGCCGAGCCTAGCCCTGCAGCCGCCCGTGTGGGCCCATCAGACCTGCTGACCGACACCCTGCCTTTCACCGGGGGCCAGGCCTTCCTACAGCCTCTGAGTTCAGCTTTGTTTTCGCCCAAGGGCAGCATGCCCCCATCAGGGCTGCAGCCCAGCCCTGTGCCCCCAACGTCCCCAGAGAGCCCCCTTCCAGTCCCTGGGGCTGCCAGGGAGGCTGAGACCAGGCTGGCAGGTTCCAGAGACCAGGGCCTGCTCTGCATGGACACCCCAAAGGGAGGGCCAGAGATCAGCCTGGGCCCCGGCCACAGCTGCAGCTCCTTATTTGCTGGCATGGAGCTGGTGGCCTGTCCCCGCCTGGTGGGGGCTGGGACTGCCGCAGAGGATCCCCTCCCAGCCCACCAGGCTCCCTGGACGTTGTCACAGAGGCTGGCAGCAAAAGAGCCTTCCGGCTCTGAGCCGTCAGCTTTTGCATTCTTAAACTCATGATCTTGTCCGCCTGGGCCACATGCAGTCTGTGTGCTCCCTGGCCTGTGACTCCCAGGACCCTGTGACTTTGTGCTGTCCCCCTTTGCCCACAGCCCCCGATTCCCCTCTCTGTGGTCAGCCTCGCCCTCCCCTGGCCTCTTCCCCTCACCCACTGAGGCCTTGGTGTGAGCAGCTATCCAGCCAGGCGAGCTTAGAGTGGATGGCCCACCCAGGGATGAGAATGGCCATCAGTAAAACCCAGGTGATATTTTAGTCCATGCGCCAGCCAGAGCCAGACCACCACTGCGGTAACGAGGTGCCCTTGGGAGCTGCTCCTCAACTTTGCCCCTAAGGTGTTTTTCCTGTTTTTCTGCTGGGAGGCAGGACCCCCCTCTTACAGCCTGCCCTCTGGGTTTGATGGCCCAGGATCAGCGTCCCCGAGCACTCTGCAGGACTTGCAGGGAGGGCAGGACAGGCCCAGAAAGAGGAGCCGAACACAAGCTAAGCCTGGCAGCCGGTGGGCCCTGGGGTGCCGGATCTGCCACCTCATGGCCATCTGCTCTGGCGGGATGAGCACACCGTCCACTTTTCCCATCTGCCAGAGGGACGAAGGGAGGGCAGTGGGGCAGACAGCATGACGTGGCCTGCTCAGAGGGCACTGGAGGGGAGCTCACGGGAGAGGCCTGGTGACTGAGCTTGGAGACCCCACACCCACTGGAACTGGCCCAAGTCCCCGGGATCCTTATGGGCACACACAGAAGGGTACCGGGGAAGACGAGAGGACCCATCTGCAGGCTGAGCCCAGGCCTGGTCTCCAGCCAAGCTTCTGCTATTTCCAGGCGACAATCCTGAGAGGAGGATCCCAGGGCCACCTCACTCATTCCTCAACCCCCACCCTGCTGTCTCCTTGGCCAGAGACTGGCCATTTGGACTTGAATTCCTGTAGCAGCAGGCAGGCAGGCACGGAGCCTTGCAAGCACTGACCTTGGGGTCCCCTGGGGAAACCCCTGCCTTCCTGGCCCTCAGAAAAAAGGATTTTTTGGGTCAGTTTGGAACCACTGCTTGGGTCTTTGTTTTTGAGCTCAGATCCCTCCCTCTGGGGGAGGGGGGTGTTGTAAGCAGCCTCCCACCTTCTCGTCCATCAGGATTAGGGTCTGGGTAGGGTTAGGGCAGCATCAGGTCCCTGTGTGACCCGTGTCATCTCCCCACTCCCATGACCTCTGCCTGCAGACTGTACAGACACCTCAGAGCTAGGGCTGTGGTCGCTCTGGGGAGAACTGGGGATGGCCTGGGGTCACACCTCCCACATAAACACTGCTGTTCACAGGAAGCTGCACTGATCGCTTTTTCATTTTCTATCTGCATGTGTGTGTGAGAGAGGAGAGAAAACGGCACTAAAAGGCACAGGTAGAGACTTCTAAAAGCTGGGACAGGTATCAGTTCTTCCCTCCAACGGAACTATCTTGTCCAGTAATTTTCTTAATTGCAAAGTTTCTAACTACAAAATTCAATTTCTTAAGTAGATTTAGGACTATTTGGGTTATCTATTTCCTCATGAGTTTCAATAATTTGTGTCTTTCAAGGAATTGGTCCATTGTGAATATGGCTATAGAGTTTTTTCAGCCTTTCTTTGTTCTTCCAATTTTTTTTTTGTTCTTCCAACTTTTATAGTGTCCCACCTTTCATTTCTGATATTAGTTTTTTCCCCCTTTCTTGGTTAGTCTGATTAGAAGTTTATTGATATTATTGACCTTTTCAAAGAACTAACTTTTGGTTTTGTTTTTCTTACTGATTTTATGTTTCGTATTTTATTGACTTCTGCTGTTTACTGTTTCATTCTATCTGCTGTGGATTTTTTTTTCTTTTTCTAGCTTTTTAAAAGTGAAAGCTTAGATTATTGATTTAAGACCTTTTTTCTTTTTTAATATAAACATTTTAAAAATTTTATTTTTGGTTGCAGTAGGTCTTCCTTTGCTCCGTGCAGGCTTTCTCTAGTGGCAGAGGGTGGGAGCTACTCTTCTTCTCAGTTCATGGGCTTCTCATTGGGGTGGTCTCTTTAAAGGTGGAGCACAGGCTCTAGGCACACCGGCTTCAGTAGATGCAGCTTGTGGGCTCAGTAGTAGCGGCTTGCGGCCACTAGAGTGCGGGCTCAGTAGTTGTGACTCAGTAGTTTCAACTAAGTTCATGGGCTTAGTTGCTCAGTGGCATGTGGAATCTTCTAGACCAGGGATCACACCCATGTTGCCTGCATTGGCAGGCAGATTCTTATCCACTGTACCACCAGGGAAGTTCTAATGGAAACATTTTTAATGCTATACATTTTCCTCTAGACACTGTTTTAGCTACATCCAATGAACTTTGATAACATTTTCATATTTATTCATTTCAAAATATTTTCTAATTTCCCATAAGACTTCCTTTTTGTCTGACTTTTTTGGGGGGGCATAGCACCAGGCAGCATGTGAAACCTCCTGGACTAGGGCTCAAACCCATGCCCCCTGCAGTGGAAATGCAGAGTATTAACCCCTGGACCACCAGCGAAGTCCTGATAGATTATTTTAAAATGTGTTTTGTATTAGTACTTTAATTTTTATATTGTAAGAGAACATATAAGACTTTCATTATAAAGATTTCAAGCTTTTGCTAAAGTTTGTTTAGTGGCCTAGGATATAGTCTATCTTGGTGAATGTTCCATGTGCACTTGATTTGGAGAACCACAGACCAATCTCCTTCATGAACATAGATTTTTTTAAAAAAAAGCCCTCAACAGAATATTAGCAAAACAAATCCAGATGTATACAAAAAGTAATAATACATCACAGTAAGTGGAGCTTTTTCTGGGGATGGAAGGCTGGTCCACCATCTGAAAATAGTGCAATTCACTATATTAACACACTAAAGAAGAACAAATCACATTATTATTTTACACAGAAAAAAGCAAGAGATAAATTTCAACATTCATGATTTAAAAAAAAAAACTCAGCAAACTAGAAATATAACAGTTTCTTTCACCCAGTAAAGGGGATGGACTGGGTGCTTGTGTGCATACACTGTTGCTTCAGTCCTGTCCAAGTCTTTGCAACACCATACTTAATGTCAAAAGGCTGAGTGATTTCCCTCCAAGATTGGGAACAAAGCGGGAATGTCCATACTCACAACTTTTGTTTAGCGTTGTCCTGGAAGCACCAGCCACTTCAATGAAACAGTGGGGGAAAAGGCGAATACAAAGGAAGAAATAAAACTGTTACTAACCAGAGAAAGCATGATTATTTATGTCGAAAATCACATAGATTCCACAAAAATCCTATGACTAAAGAGTTTAGCAAGAACACAGCCTGTTGAGTAAAACTGAATTGTATTTTCATATACGAGTGATAAATGATTGGAAATTTACATTTTAAAATCTTGTTATTGGGACGTCTGTGGTACGGGAGGATTCCACATGCCATGGAGTAACTGAGCCCGTGCTCTAGGGCCCACGGGCCACAGCAGCTAAGGCCCATGCGTCTAGAGCCTGTGCTCCACAACCAGAGATGGAGCGCATGGAAGAGTACCCCCTGCCCCCCTGCAACTAGAGAGAGCCCACACGTAGCAGTGAAGACCCAGTGTGGCCAAAAAAACGCAAGGAAGAGTACCCCCTGCCCCCCTGCAACTAGAGAGAGCCCACACGTAGCAGTGAAGACCCAGTATGGCCAAAAATAGGTGCTTTATGATAGCATCCAAAACCTGAAATAATTAGATATAAATTAAATAGATGTAGGATCTGTATGCTGAAAAATATAAAAGACTGATGAAAGAAATCAATGAAGACCTATATAAATGGAGAGAGATACTATGTTTATAGATTGGAAGATTTTACTGTTAAAATGTCAATTTTTCCTAAATTGATCTACAGATTTAACATAATTTCCATCTATATCTATATCTATATATATTTTTTGGTAAATGGAAACAAACTGATCCTAAAAGCTACAACCAAAGTCAAAGCAATTAGAATAGCTAAGGTGATTTTGAAAAAGCACAAAGAGGGCTCACAGCACCTGCTTTGAAAATATACTGTCAAGAAGCATTAGTCAATACTGTGGGATGCATGAAAGTTTAGACATGGATCAGTGGGCCAGTATAGACAGTTCAGAAACAGAGCCACACGGATATGGTCAGTTGGTTTTCCACAGGTGTCAAGGTAATTCAATGGAGAAAGGATAGACTTTCAACACATATTGAAAACACATATTGAAACAACTGGAAGAAAAGAATGAACCTTGGCCCCTTCTCATATCTTACACAGTATTTAAAGTGAGTCATAAACCTACCTAGAAATTAAACTTCCAGAAGAAAACCTAGCAGAAAATGCTCTGTCCTTGGATTAGGCAAAGGCTTCTGTGAGATATAAAAAGTGCAAACTGTAATAGAAAAAACTAGGCATCATCAAACTTAAAGAACTTTATTTTGAATGACACGAGAACAAAAAGACAATTCACAGACTGGAGAAGATGTTTGCAAATCCCAACTCTCAGGAAGGATTTGTATCAAGAACATATAAGGAACACCCCAAACTCAATCATAAACCAACCCCCAGTTTACAAAGTGGGTGAAAGATGTGGATGGACACTTTGCTAAAGAAAGTATATGGATATCGAACAGAGAAGCACACAGTTTCTCAACATTGTTAGGGAAATGCCGTTGAAGACCATGTGGAATACCACTGCACACCTTAGAAAATATTAGTATTTTCTAAGAATATTTATTTTAGTTGGCAGCATTTGGTCTCTTCATTGTGTCAAGATCTTTTGATGCAGTGTGTGGGTTTAGTTGGCTCCAAGGCCTGTGAGATCTTCCTTGACCAGGGATCAAACCTGTGTCCCCTGCATTGCAAAGACCATTGGGCCACCAGGGAAGTCCTGACACTTGTTAGTATTACTTAAAAATAATAATTTAAAAATCCATTAATACCAAGTGTGAGGCCAAGGGGAATCAAATGGAATTCACAGGCTGCTGGTGAGAATGCATTAATAGAAAGATACATCACCTTTGGGAAAAGTTTGGCAGTATCTTAGACAGTTACCATACAATTCAGCAGTCCCCTCCTAAGTATCTGCCCAAGTGACATGAAAACTTACATCACCTTTGGGAAAAGTTTGGCAGTATCTTAGACAGTTACCATACAATTCAGCAGTCCCCTCCTAAGTATCTGCCCAAGTGACATGAAAACTTAAGTTCACACAAATGTTTAAAAGTAAATGCTTACAGCAGTTCCATTCATAATTGCCCCAAACCAGAAACAACCGATAGGTCCTTGAGTTGCTGAGTAATAAAGGATGGTTCACCCACACCGTGGAATACTAGTCAGCAATGAAGAGGAAGAGGGAAGACTCACATGACTAAGTGAAGGAAACCAGACTCAAAATGATACACACCACAGGATTGCATTTCTAAGATGCTGGAAAAGGCAAAACCATAGTGATAGACTGACAGACAACAGGTTGGTGGTGACTGGGACAAGGGGTGGGGAGGATTTGGCTACAAAAAGGCAGCCCATGATTTGGGGAGAGGAGAGAAAGTTCTGTGCCTTGTTTGTGGTGGTGGTAAAACAGCTCTCTGTGTGTGTGCCTAGTTGCTCAGTCAATTCTGACTCTGTGACCCATGGGCTGTAGATGGCCAGGCTTCTCTATACATGGGGATTCTCCAGGCAAGAATACTTGAGTGGGTTGCTATGCCCTCCTCCAGGGGATCTTCCCAACCCAGGGATTGAACCCGGGTATCCTGCATTGCAGGGGGATCCTTTACTGTCTGAGCCACCAGGGAAGCCTGCATCGTCAAAACTCAGCTGTACACCTAAAAATATGATTTTTATTGATATAAATTAGAATTTTTTGAAGTAAAAATAGTATTTGATTTATAAAAATGGGACAAAAATGAGCAATGTGCTATTTGTTATTTTGAAAGGAAAAATGTTGGAGAGGCCAGAAGCTTCCTGGAGGAGAGGGGGCTTTCCTGTTGAAGGGATCACAGATTAGGGGTATAGCGTAGCTACAGTGTAGCGCTGAGCTGGGTGTGCCGGGTCCACCTGTGCGCTGGGAAGGACGCACAGTGAAGGTAGGGAAACACGCGGGACGCCAAAGAGGAGAGGTCCTGCCAGCGGGGACAGTGGTCTGGACATGAGAAAAGATAGGAAACAACCTCCAGGCGGTTGGCGGGGGGTGGGGGGGTGGGGGGGAGTGGAGGTGGGGAATTAAAACTTCGGAGAAGGAGGCAAAAAAAAGAAAAAGGGATGGCATTGTCAAGACGGGAAAAGGACAGAAAAAAAGGGACAAGGCTGCCACCGCGCGGTCTTGGGTTGTAAGGAGGGGAGCGGGCATTAAGGGTGAGGGTAAGTGTCAGGGTCGCCCGAGGATGGGCCCCTTATTGACAGCTTCACAGGCGGGCCTCCCTGGGACTCGCGGGTCCAGACCCCAAAACGGAGCTTTCAGAGGGTAACTGGACCCAGGTGTCCAGGCGGGTCTGGGCAAGGAGGGAGCTCGGGTACCGCGCGAGAGCCCAGGGACCGCGTGGGATCCGCGGGACGACATGGGAGCCAGGGGGACGGCCCGGCCTTGAGACTGAGTTGGAGCCCGGAAGGCTGGCTGGGCCCACGATAAGAAGAAGCGCGGAGCTACCCCGCGCGCTCTACTGCCCTCCTCACGCACCGTCCCCCTTTCTCCTCCTCGCCCACCCCTCCTCAGAGGCTCCTCCTAGGGCCCGCCCCCACCGCAGCTGAGACCCCTCCTCCTGTGGCCATATCCAATCGGCAGCCCGCCGCCACCACAGGCCCCACCCCAGCTCCCTGCGGCTCCTCCCACGCTTGAACTTCTCGAAGGACAGCCGAGTCACCCAATGAACTTCCGGGACGTCCGGAGTGGGCGGCCAGAGGACCAATCCAGAAGAGGCGCGAGCAGGAAAGGCGGGCCTCCGTGACGGACGGGGAGGAGGTGCCAGGCTGTTTGGTTGCTAGCTGCCGCCGCTCGCCCGACCGCTTCATTGTCACCGGGCCTCGTAGTCGGCACCGGGGCCGGGGGCGCGAGGGCGCGAGATCCCGAGGTCGTCGGCCCGAAGCCTGGGCTCCCCGTGTCTCCACTTGGAGGGCCCCGCGCATCCATCGACGTTCGGTCCTACAGGCCCCGAGTCCAGGCCCGACTCACGCAGGTGAGAGGGTCCCTGTGCAGTTGGGGGTGGCCCCTGCAGGTGAAAAGGGTCCAGGACTCGCGCACAAGGGCTGGTCCACGCAGATGAAGGGATCCCTGGCCCGCGCAGGGAAGGGCATCGCGGGCTGTGCAGGTGAGGTGGAATGTGCCGGCGAGTGGGCCTCGTGCCGGTGAGGTGGTCCTGGGCCCGCCTAGGTGGGGAGGCCAGCGCAGGTGAGGGGGCCTGGCACTCACACAGGTGAAGGGGTTCATGCAAGTGAAGGGGATTCTTGTGCAGTTGAGGGTGCCCAGGTGAGGGGGAAGGTGCAGGTAAGGGCCCCTCAGTGCTCCCACACAGGTGAGGAGGGGCTCATGCCCCAGGACCCATGAGCTCCTATCGCCTTCCTGGGAGGATGATCTCCCTACCTTGAGCCAAACCCCAGGGACATGGGGAGCTACCCGCAGGGAAGCTTCCTGGGGTTCTGGGACAGTTCATTCTGAGGGGTCCAGGTGGAGACTCTGGACACCACCTTCAGATCCTGGGAGGGACACCTCTATATGCAAGATGAGGTCTAGTCTGGAGGGTTCCACGGAGAGTCTTTGTTTACCATCCCAGAGCCCCCCACACTCCTTGCTGCTCAAGGGTGCCAGCCCCTCGAGTGGACCCAGTTAGGCTGGGTGTGGCTGGTGCCTTGAGGAGAGGAGGGTGTTAGATTTCACTCACACTACCGGAAACACATACCCGAGGACACGGGCCTAGTGAGTGGCAGGGACAGCCTCTGCCTTCACTCTGGAGAGTAGGGGCCAAAGCCTCTGCTGTGGGTGTTGGGGCTGAAGGAGGATGTAGCGCTGACCCTGGGTGACAATGGTGTGTGCCCACTGGCCCACCAGAGTCCTCCATGGCATGGAGGGCTATGCTTATTCTTTTCTGGTCACTCCTGGTGCCAGCTCATCTCTGGTTACCTGAGCACGTGCCACATGCCAGATTCTGGGGTTGCAGAGTCCCCACCCTCATGGACCTTACATTCTTACGAGGGCATCAGGCAGTGCACAGACCAACCTGTGTGGGCAAGTGGCCAAGGGAGGCAAGTGAAGCAGGATGAGGGAGTGAGGAGTGACAGGGACAGGCAGTCCTCTGCATGAAGGTGGCGGGGGGATGGTGCTCATGACATCCCAGGGAAGGGTCTCAAGCAGATCAAAGGTGGGAAAGGGAGGCAGTGAGGAGGTCACAGAGAGCGGGGTCAGGTCTGAGGGGTGTTATTCTCAGTCTAGGTCTGGTGACTTTATTCCCCCTGCCTGAGTGTCCTCCCACTCTGATCTGAGACCCGGTTCAGAAAGATCAGCTGAGGCTGCTGTGTGGGGAGATGCAGGGCTGGTCAGGCAGGGCCAGAGGAGAGGTGCTGTGGTTGTTCAGTTTGAGGAGATGGGGGCTCAGACAGGGGTTGTGGAGGGAAGGGACTGATGGGAAAGGGGCACCAGTTGGGTGCCTGAGGGGGCAGGTGCGGAGGTGAGAGGAGGAACAGGTCAGGATGAGACCTGAATTTTTGGTCTGAGTTAGTTTCAGAAGATGCCCGCTGGGGAGGGGCAGCTGGAGGTGGCAGTCAGAAGTCTGTTTGGGTCTGAGGTGCCATGTACTGCATGGTCAGCTAAGCTGGGAACTAGAGGATAAGGGGGTGAGAGCTATGCCTGTGGGAACCAGCCATGCAGAGATGGTGTTTGACGCCAGGAGGCCAGAGGCTGTCCCCTAGGGTGGAGGGGAGCGGCCCAGGGCTGAGCAGTTGGATGGAGAAGGGCCAGCAAGGGACACTGTGGAAGTGCCACCGTAGGAGGGGAGGAGGGGAACCTGGACACGAGAGCAGATGCTGCCTCCCAGGAGCTCGTGGGTATTCTGGATGGTTCTAAGGAGACGGAGGGTGTTCCATGGCCAGATAACTTTAGGGGCTTTAACAAGTTCCAGTTTGAAAATCACCTGTGGGGTGCTAACCACAGGCCAGGCTCATGGCCCTCTTGTCTGAACCTCATGATAATCCTGTGAGGAGGCACTTTTGAAGGCCCATTTTACAGATGAGGAATATGAGGCCCATCTACAGATGAAGAATATGAGGCCCAGGCAGGTAGAGTTCCTGTCACGAAACGGGGACTCATACCCATGACTTTCAGCAGCCCAGGGTCACCACCGGCAGTGCCCTTCCAGGGAGGGTCTTCTTGACCCCAGGAGGGCCTCCTTTTGCTGTTAATGCTCAGCGTCCTGCTCTGCCACTCACTTCTGCTCCTGATAAGGAGAACGCCACCGAGCGACAAGGGTGGTGGGCACGGCAGGCCTCTGGGATGCTGAGTGGCATGCAGACTCAGACCCGCAGCCCTGGGCCCTTGCGACCGAGCTGGAGAGGGTGTGCGCACCACCTGGTTCCTCGGAGGATGCCTCCTCACCTCCCTTATTCTCTTCTCAGGGCCACTTGTCCACCATGAAAGGCTCCAGGGCCCTCAGTGGCCCCGAGGGCAGCCTGGAAGGCGTGGACTTGAGTCTGACAGGCCTCCCTCCACCCATGAACCGGCGCCCCAGTAGTGCTTCCACCACCAAGCCCATCACCCGCTCCATCTCCGTGGTCACTGGCAGTGAGCCAAGGAGGAAGACGCTGGTGCGTATCAGAGCTGGGTGTCAGGTCTGGGGGCTGTTCAGGGCCCCCTGTCTTGGAGTGGCGTCTGACTCCTGGGTGAGCTGCACACCTCGGCAGGCACCTTCATGTCCATTGTCCATTCATCCCTGGGGCTATCCGGGGGCAGGAAGGACTCTGGCTCATAGACCAGGGAGCTGATTCACCAAGAGGTCACTGCTAGGGTCACCTGGCCCTACATAGAGTCTAGATCCTGCCAGCGCCAAGCCCTCCATCCCTCCTGTTCCAGCAACATTTGGATTTGTGTGATTCCTCTGTAAATGAGGTTGATGTGTGGGGAAGGAGGAGCTCCCCATGCAGGGCAGGCAGTAGGTGGCAGGTGGGCAGCTGGACGGCAGCAGGAACTTTGGGACGAGAGCTGCCGTGGGTAGTGAACAGCCAGGCTCATTGGTGAGAAGGTGATGAGGAGGACGGTAGCCTTTGCTGTGGTGCCTGGGCAGGCGTCACACGCCTCCCCTTGGACCTTCCACCTGCCAGGGGTGAGGCGCTCCCATTTCATGTGAGAGGCTGGGGACCTGCCCCGCCTCAGCAGGTCTAACCCAGGGCCCCCAGGGTGTTCCCCCGCCCACCTGTCACCTGCTCACCTGCCTACGTGTGACCTAGGAGAGCCTCTCATTCAATCTGTGTGCAAGCCTGGCCTGGCCCTGAGGGGACTCACTAGGGTCTGAAACCTCAGCCACACAGTCAGTTGCTTCTCTCCTTTTTGCAGGAGAACCCAGGGCCCGGAGGCTCCCGGGCCATCAACAACCTTCGCAGATCTAATAGCGCCACGCAGGTCAACCAACCACAAGCCAACCAGGCGTGGCCCAGCCCCCTCAGGTAACCTCTGACCCCCCCAGGTACTCCCATCCTGCTCTCCCCTGCCTCGGTCAGTCCTTCTCCCAGCCTCACCGGTGTGAGCACTGGCTGGACTGGGGGCCAGCCCGGGGCAAGGCAGGCAGGATGAATCTTTGTCATTTCCCGCGCAGAGATGTGAACCTCAAGGCTGCTGCCCACCCGCCCTGCCTGCTCCCTTGTCTTTGTTGTGCTTCCCCTGGGGCTGTCATGGTGGCCACAGGACAGGGTGTGAGCGCCTCTTCTGGGCGTGGTTGTCAGAGTGGGGCTGAGAAGTGATATTTCATGCTGCAAGCTTTGGAGTGGGAGATCCCGTCAGTGACCTGGCCCCTCCTGTCCCCTCGTAAGATGAGTTGCCATCTGGATTCCTGGAGCTGGGCTCCCCAGGCCCCGTGACTGACCTTGCTTGCCATCCCCTCTGTGACTCAGGCCGGCAGAGCCCCCTGACTTCCTGACTCTCTTCGAGGGCAGCCCCAGTGGGAGAAAAAGGCCAGCCAGTCTGAGCAAAGCCTCCAGTGAGAAGGGAGCCACGTGGAATGTGCTGGTGAGGCTGCAGCTGAGCTGAGTCGACAGGCCGTCACGCTGTTTCATTGGGGCTGATGCCTGGTTCCGACTTTGTTCTCGCTGCCCTGTGGAACAGGCTGGTGGGGGGCAGGGGGCATCAGTGTTAGTTAGCCAGCTTTGACCACAGTGGTCAGTGTGAGGAGGAGCAAAGACCGTCCCAGCCCCTGGGTCATCTCACAGCTCCCCATGTGTGGGTGAGGCGGTGGGGGCAGGGCAGGGGCCCCACGTCAGAGGCGTGTGCAGCGGGGTGATGGACTGTTGCCTGTGTGCATGGATAGGATGACCGGCCCAGGGCCTTTACCTTGCCATCCGATGCCCAGAGTCCTGGAGCCCTCGACGTGCCAGTGGGCCCGAGGAGGAGAGAGTGCACGGTGCCCCTGGCCCCCAACTTCACCGCCAACAACAGGTGCGTTGGCTACACCCTCACACTTTGGGTTCCACTTGGCAGAACACCCTGATGGAGCTTCCCTGGGTCGAGATGGGCCCCACTTTTGGGCATGGTGGCCGTGGAGGGGGCCCGGCAGGCACACTGGGATAGTGTCACAGTGAGCCCTGGCACCAGCTATGTGAATGGGGGGGGTCCTTTCCAGAGCCTGAAACCACCCACACCCCCTCTCTCCCGGCAGGAGCAACAAGGGTGCCGTGGGCAACTGCGTCACCACCATGGTGCACAATCACTACACCCCATCAGAAAAGGTGCCGCCGCCCCCCAAGAGCTCCAACCACACGGCTCCCTCCCTCAAGTAAGGCTGCACAGGCACGCCCAGGCTCATCTTTATCTGGGGTTCCACTGAGGAAACCACAGCTGCCCCGCAAGTCTCCAGTCCCCACCTGAAACCGAAGCCAAGGCGAACCTTGAGCAGGCTGAGCAGAGCAGCCCCGCCCCAGTCCCTCACCCGTGTGTTCAGTGCATAGCATGCTCAGGTCAGGGACGGCCTGTGGGTCCCAAGTCACTATCCCACTCTGCGAGCCTGCTGTGTTAAGTGTGGTGCTCTTTAACCCTGGGTGCCACCAGATGGGCCCTGGTGGGGGAGTAGGTGACCCTGAGGATGACCAGCACGTCGGAACAGGACCTCACCTGCTCCTGGGGTCTTCAGGCCCCAGGACAAGGCCGAGGTGGCTCCTAAAGCCACAAACAGAGCCGTCCTCTGGAGGCTGGGAGAGGGGGCCGGGTCAGGCAGCCATGAACCTTTCTCCTCCCTCCCGGTCAGCAACATCATCAAGGCAGCCACAGACGAGGGTGAGGGCAGCAGCCTCGGGAAGCCGCAGAAGAACGTGGCCCGCAGCAACCACGTGGTCCAGAATAACTCAGGGGGTACTGCCAGCCTGCTAAGACGGAAGGAGGTGACCGAGGAGGAGGCTGAGAGGTGACCATGGCCAGGGCTGGGAGGAGGCCTGAGGTGCCAGGGAGAGAAATGTCCATGTAAGAATTGTTTTAAGATGATGCAGGCTGAAAAGACCACATGTTGTACAGTTTTTTTTATACAAAGCCTCAAAAAGGTAAATCTACAGAATTAGAAAGTAGAGCAGTGGCTGACTGGGGCCAGAGGAGTGCAGAGGGGGTCTTTTAGGATCAGTGGAAACATTCTAGAACTGGATCATGCTGGTGATAATACAGCTCTCTAAATTTACTAAAAATCATTGAATGGTATATTCTGAATGGGTGAGTTTTATAAATATGTAATCACTTCAGTAAACTGCTAAGTAAAAAAACACTAAACAGAAGGAAGATATAAAACTGCAAAGGTCACAACACTGATGGGTCTGCCCCTGGAATCTGGCCACGGGGGAGGGCGGTGTGTGGGCGCGGCAGGATCTTCTGCTTCTACATGTCTGTGACGTTGTGCTTGGTCAGGAACCACATAGTGATCAGAGCCTGGGCTTTGAGAGCCCCACCTGGCTGAGCAGTCATCACGGCTGTCCCAACAGAGCTCAGAACCAGGCCCTGGAAGTGGACGAGCGGGAGGAGCTGGGCAAGGCCTGGGTGTCCCCATTGGGACACCCCTCTGGGTGCATGTTCCATGGCTGGTGACCACTCACATCCTGTATGGTCCATTAGCCTTTGCCAAGTGAATCGACAAGGGGTCCCAAGAGCCCAGGTGAAGGCTTTGTGTTTAACCCGCTTTACTGAGTATAATTCACACACAACAGGATGCCCCTCTGAGGGCACAGGTTTATGAATTCGATGTGTGTGTAGTTGGAACAACATCACCCCTACCCTGGGATCCCCTCATACGTCTCTCACCCAGCCCCTCCTGGCCAAGACCCTGGCCACACCAGCCTGTCCCCCATAGCTTGCCTTCCCTGGTGGGCCATGCATGGACCCCCAGCCTGTGGCCTCCTGTGCTCAGCCGGCAGGGTCTCTGACTTGTTGCTCTTTGTCTCTGAGTAGTGTCACCATCAGGAGCACACAGCGTTCGCCCACAGGTGGTAGTGGGCCTTTGGGTTCCTTTCGGTTTCTATCGATCGTGAATAGTCTGTGCGGATGAGCTTTTCCATTTCCCTGGGGAACGCCAGCACTTGAAGAAGGGCCGCGTGCACTGCCGCTTCTCTGCCCACCGGGCCTCCTGGAGACCCAGGGAGGGAGGCTGTGACTCAGCCGCCTCCATCCTGACTCCGCTCTCTGGCAGGTTCATCCACCAGGTGAACCAGGCCGCTGTCACCATCCAACGCTGGTACCGACACCAGGTGCAGCGGCGCCGGGCTGGAGCCGCCTGCCTGGAGCGCCTGCTGGCATCCAAGCGAGAGGTCAGTGTGGGTGTGTGAGCCACACTCTGTGGGGTGGGCATGAATCCCAGGGGTCCAGCTGTGTATGGCAGCGTTTCTGGCCAGTGGGCTTGAACCTAGACTTGCCCCATGAGGCCACTTCATCTGGGGGCCCAGCTTCCTCCCTCCTGAATTGCTCGGTCACAGGACCTGGGTGCTGGGTCACCCCTGCTGAAATGTGGGGTGGTTTCTGGCTGGGATGCAAAGCCATCTCCCACCTGCAGGAGCCAGTGGCCACCTGAGAGAGGGGGGCTTGTCCTCTGTGGGGCAAAGAAATGGCAGGATGGGGCCACCCCATCTCTCCAGTCAAACGCACTGTGGCTTGGCTTCTTCAGGGGCAGCGGCAGCGCCTGGGAGAGGGGACCCTCCTGGACCAACACCAACAGAGAGAGGCAGCCAGGAGGAAGGCTCGGGAGGAGAAGGCGCGCCAGGCTCGGAGGGCAGCCATCCAAGTGAGGGGGTGGCCTGAGCCGCATGGGAAGCCTGGTGCTGAGGGGGGACCCCCTTGTGCCAAGACCACTTGTGCTCCTGGGGGCCCCCCGCCCCCTTCCCTGAGACTCTGGGCACGGGGCCTTGGGCAGTGTGACTGGGGGCAGGAAGAGGAGTTGCCTTCTCCCCTGGCCCCGGCTGCTCACAGGGGCTCCCCACGACAGGAACTGCAGCAGAAGCGAGCCCAGAAATCAGGCAATGCTGACCTTGGGCTGCTGAAGGGAACGGGGGAGACGGAGAAGCCCCAGCCTACTCAGGAGCCAGCCGTGAGGCCAGGGAGCACCGCTCAGCAGACCCACAAGGCCAATAACACTGGTGAGCAGGGCTGAGAGCCCAGAGGCTGCCCTGCCGTCCACCCACCACTGCCTTCGGCTCTGTGTGTGGGCTCCCCAATATGGTGACACCTCCTGGAGTTATCCCTGAAGTCAGATGCCCCCTGTCCAGACCTCCCCAGCCCTCCGCATCCCTCTCCCTCAGGAAGGCTCCTGGCTAAGAAGGTGCAGCCTCTGCCAACATCCCCTGGCGCCCTGTGCCATTGCCTCGTTGGCAGCTTACACTCATGAATGAGGGGTGCTGCTCTCAGCAGACCCCAGGCCCTGCTCCTCCACTCCTGTCCCAGTTACTCTGGAGCTGGACACAGGGTCCTTTCAGAGCAGCTGCATCAGCTCCCTGACCTCTCACTCCAGAAGGTCAGGGCTCCCCTGTGTCCCCACTGCTCCATGAGGTCCACTGTGGCATGTGCTGCCCCAGGCCTGCCTCCCCCGTGCCTTGCTTCTTCCCAAGGGCTCCTCCATGTCTGCAGCCCCCTGGTGGGCTGACGCTGTGTTCTGTTGTGCAGGGGCCAGGTTCCGCACTGCAGGCTTAGAGGACGCTGGCCAGCCTGCCCTTGGCTCGTCCCCAGAGCCCCAGCAGCTCTCCGAGGACAAGCCTCAGGTCTCGGCACATCCCTTCCCACCCACCCTGCCCACCTTTGGCTCTGGGATGCGTCAGTGCCGGGGTGGTTGGCACCTGCCTCTTTGCTGTCCCTCCCTGGCCGTGGGGTCACTCACACCAGGAAAGGCCACCCAGATTGGGTCTTGTCGATCCAGCGGAGGGCAGGGGTCTCAATGGTTGCTCTGGAATCCTGCTGGGTGTTCATGGATGCTGGGGTGGCACCTCTACAGGCCCATAGAAAAGAGCTGGAAGCTCAGGTTAGGCATTCGCCAAAGCCTCCAGCCTCTGGAGACCCCTCCCACCAAGCCACCCTTTTTGTTATCCTGGAGGTGGGTCAGGGAGCCGGGGTGGGGGACGTCGAGCCTAGTCTCCATGGCTGGGCAGGCACGTGCTCACGTGGAGAAAGCTTCACCCTTCTGTTCTCTGGTGGTCTCTGCCTCTAACGGCCCAATCTTCTACAGGATGCCAGGCTCCAGGACGTGCCTGGTGAGGGCCTGGAGGGCATGGGCCCTGCTGGGAGCAGGGCCAAGTCAAAGGCAACCCTGGACGAGCTGCTGGACACGCTGAAGCTGCTGGAGCAGGAACCTGAACCGCTGCCCTGCCCCCAGGCCTACCACAAGGACAAATATGCCTGGACCGATGAGGTGACCACGGGTCCTGGCACTGCCCATCCAGATCCCAGGGGTGCTTTGGGGGCCAGGGAAGTCCACCAGGCTCCTCTCTGCTCTAGTAAGGACCCTAACGAGGGCCAGATGGGACCTGATTGAATCTCCCCAGTTATCCCAGGGTTCACTAAGGGTTAGGACCCTCAGAATAACCTAGGGGCGGAGGTGGGGTGGGTACCGCCTCTCTGCCAGTGGTACCCCCTGCCAGGGTCTGGGCAGCTTGAGAGGCCCTCCCTCCAGACCAGGCCTTCCTCTACCCCGGGGGACCCTGAGCAGCTTCTGGAAGGCCGGCCCAGAGTCCTCGGCTGTCCCAACAGCCCCTAACACTGCACCCCTCCCACGCAGGAGGACGATGCCAGCTCCCTGACAGCGGACAACCTGGAGAAATTTGGGAAGCTGAGTGCAGCCGCTGGCCCCCCTGAGGATGGGACCCTGCTTTCAGAGGCCAAACTGCAGAGCATCATGAACTTCCTGGACGAGATGGAGAAGTCTGGGCAGGGCCGGCCGGCCTCAGCCCCTCAGGTGTGGAAGGGGTCTCCAGGGGGGACAGCAGGTCATCAGCGCGTGACCATGGCCTGCCTGACATAGCCACGTTCACAGGGGCCCATGCCGGAGGAGGGGCTGGGGCGCCTGGAGCCTGCATCCGAGGTCAGCACATCAGTGATGCGACTGCAGCTGGAGGTGGAGGAGAAGAAGCAGGCAATGGTGCTACTGCAGAGAGCGCTGGTAACGTCCCCACCGGCACTGCGTCTGTCCCCGGGGCCCGAGCCAGAGCAAGCCCCTGGCCTGACCCTTGAGGGCCTCGTCTCCGTCTCTTCTCCCACACCCGCTACAGGCACAGCAGCGAGACCTCACCTTCCGGCGGGTCAAAGAGACGGAGCGGGAGCTGGGCCGGCAGCTGCGGCAGCAGAAGGAGCACTACGAGGCCACCATACAGCGGCACCTATCTTTCATCGACCAGGTGGCGCTGCCTGGGAGGCAGGGCTCGGCAAGGCGGTCAGGAGGAGGACAGGACTGGGTTCTAGACCAGCTCGGGCTTGGTGGACATTCCTGGACCCACAGGCCTCCCCTGTGGGCCTCCTTCTCCCTCTGTAGAAACAGACAGCAGCTCCCTCTGTGGGGACCAGGGCGGGTCCAACGTATACCAGCCCCACGGTGTTGCCCCCCCCTGCCCCCAGTGATGCGCCCCACAGCCATAACCCTCCCTCGGCCCATGGCCACGCTCCTTGATCCAGCATGGTGGGCAGGCAACAGGAGCAGGTGGGCAGAGCACGTCTGGGGGGGCCCGGCCATGTGGGGTCACTCAGGACCAGTTGGTCCTCTGGGGGCCTGGGGACACATCCAGCAGGACAGACTCTGAACCTCCCTGTGTCCTGGGGAGGCCACCCCTGGTCTGCTGGGGCTGGCAGGGCAGCCAGAGCTCCCCTGCCAGGGTGGTGGAAGCTTCACACCCACCCTGTGCTCAGCGGAGCTCCCGTTGGGTCCTTTTCTGAGGAAAACTCTGTGTGAGGGGTCCGTGAAGAGAGGACAGAGCCCAGAGGAACCAAGTGGGCTCCAGTGACCATGAGCCACACTCTGCTTGGTGGTCATAGGTGTCTGCAAATCAGGGGTCTGCCTGGAGTCCTCAATGAGGCTGGGTGCCCTCCTGAGGGCTTCATGGAGACACCTTCGCAGGCAGTGGGCAGGCCTTTCTCCCAGGCCGGGTGACGGGGTTGACAGAATGACCCCCGTTCCAGGAAGCTCCTGGTGTGGCCATAGTCAGAGCCCTGTAGCCAAGGCACCATCACTGTCCGAACTCTGCTGACACCAGCCAGGTCCCAGGGGGACTGAGGGCCTGGGCAGCTGTTGCCCTTGTCCATGTGCGTGCTCCCCAGGACCCAGGATCCTCCCTCAGACCAGGGAGGGAAGCGAGGCTCAGGATTTGATGTGCTGGCCTCCCAGGTGAGGGGAGGCTGGGTCTCCTGGCCCCACAGGGCAGCAGCCTCACTTCCACCCCTGGTCACAGCTGATCGAAGACAAGAAGGCTCTGGGCGAGAAGTGTGAGGCCCTGGTGGCTGAGCTGAAGCTGGGGGACCAAAGGCGCAAGGACAGGGAGGCCCAGCTGCAGGAGCAGCATGAACTGGTGAGCCCTTTGCCCTCCCACCACCTGGCCCAGGCCTCATGGGCCCTGTGGGAGGGACCCCAGGACAGGCGGCCCCCGGCGCCTCATTCCTCGGCCTCCTAGCTGTTTCCCGAAAGCTTGGCCACGGGGGCCAAGGGACTTGTGAGACTCTTTCTGTGTCACAGATAAGGAAGTGGGGTTCAGAGGAGGTGACCGGGGACCTACTACAGCTCTGGTCCCTGGTCAGAGGGACCCCACTAACTCCTCCCAGCTTTCATCAGACAAGGACCGCAGTCCCTGATGCCTCCTGCTTTGTCCATGGTCACTGTTGAAAGGCTGCTCCTGAAACCCATGGGGCGGCCAGGAGCAGGGTGTCCTTGCATCTTCCTGCTTCCTACAGCTCCTCTGTTGACTCCTGTTTCCTTGTTGATAGGAGATTAAGAAACTCAAAGAACTCATGAGCGCCACGGAGAAAGTCCGCAGAGAGAAGTGGATCAATGAGAAAACCCGGAAGATCAAGGAGATCACGGTCAAAGGTAGAGGCCATCGTGCTGGGAGCCACCACGTGGGCGGGGCAGTCATGGGGGTCTCGAGTGAGGACAGTAGTTCCAGTTGCACATGTGGTGTGGAGACTTCCTGGGAAGCAGTGAGACCCAGGGATGGGGCCCCACTGGCTCAAGGCTGGGAGGAGCAGGGGAGGCTGGCGGCACACAAGCTTGGCCACAGACCAGCATCCTGACACAGGGCCCCGTTCGGGTTGGGGGCCTAGCCTTCCCTTGGCCAGGCTCCCTTTGATGGGTCTTCTTGCCTCCTCCAGCTTCCAGGGGAGTGACGGGGGGGTGGTCTTGGTGGGGGAAGGATGGCTGCCACTCCTCCCCCACTCAGCCCTCTAAGGAATGATGGGGCAGCCCCAACTGTGCCTGCCCACGCTTGACCCTCCTGCCCAGGGCACCCTCCTCTGCATTGACACCTTCCTCTAGGAAGACTCTGCAGGCCAGAGCACCAAGTGAGGAGCCTCAGTGCAGCGGTCAGGAAGTAGTGCTGTGGGCACTGGTGGGCTCAGCTGTGCTTCGGGCTGGAGCCCCTGGAGGGGGTCTTGTGGCTGGTCCGCAGCCCTGGTGTTCCAATGGGCAGAGGTCAGGGGTGCCCCACAGTTAAGGCGGGTATGGGGCAGGGCCCCTGCAGTGCAGTGGTGGACAGAGGTCCCTGCAGCACAGTACTCCCCCAACCCCCAGGCCTGGAGCCTGAGATCCAGAAGCTGATCGCCAAGCACAAGCAGGAGGTAAAGAAGCTCAAGGGTCTGCACGCGACAGAGCTGCTGCAGGCAGAGGAGCGCGCGGCGCAGCACTACGGGCGCCAGGCGGAGGAGCTCCGCGAGCACCTGGAGCGGGAGAAGGAGGCGCTGGGCCGGCAGGAGTGGGAGCGAGCCCAGCAGCGGTGGGGGTCCCGGGGACACGGGTGGGGGAGCGAGGCCTGGGGTGTGCACAGACTCCCAGAGTGAACAGTACCTCCTTCCTGGCGGCCTCCCTCCAGGATCATAGAAATCTGGGGGGATGGGGGTTAGTTCAGGACTCAAAGGGGCAGGGCAGCTGCAGCTGTACCGGGCAGTTCAGTTCCTAGGATGCGCTCTGGGGGGGCGGCTGGGATGGACGGCGCGGGGGGCCACTGGTGCGTTCTGAGCCTGTCCTGGCTGCGCTTGCCCTGGGCCCCTGTGGTGTGAGGTCCTCCTGTGTCCGCCCCACTCCCCAGGCCCTGCCAATGAGTCCTGTGTCCACAGCTTCGAGCAGCACCTGGAGCAGGAGCAGCGGGCCCTGCAGCAGCAGCGGCGGCGGCTTTACAACGAGGTTGCCGAGGAGAAGGAGCGGCTGGGCCAGCAGGCCGCCAGGTACCGCGGGGCGGGGCCTAGCCCTGCCCAACCCTGCTCTGCCCAGCCTTATCTAGCCTCCCAGGACTGACTCCGGCTCACCTGCAGGCAGCGGGCAGAGCTGGATGAGCTGAGGCGGCAGCTAGAGGAGAGCAGCTCGGCAGGTGGCCGGGCCCTGAGGGCGGAGTTTGAGAAGGGGAGAGAGGAGCAGGAGCGCAGGCACCAGGTCAGCCCCGCCCACCCGGCCCCGCCCCGCCCCCGGCCCCACCCTGACCAGGCTCCTTCCTCCAAGGCCCCGCCCCCAGCCCCGCCCCACCCCTCTGGACCCCGCCTAGCAGGAAAGCGCCCACCAGGGGTGGAGAAGGGCAACCACCAGGACCAGCTTCCCCGCTGCCAGGGTAGCAGCTGCCTGAAGCACTGTGCTGAGCCTGCTTTCACACTAGGGGTCTCCCCAGCTAGCTCACCACAAACTCTCAGCTTGACCTCAGGCCCGTCCAGGCCCTGGCAGAGCCAGCTCTGGGTGGGGAGGGGCCAGGCAAAGCTGCTGTTACACTGTTGCCTGCCCCCAGATGGAACTGAAGACCCTGAAGGACCAGCTGGAGGTGGAGAGACAGATGTGGGAAGCCAACTCCGCCAAGAAGGAGGTGGGAGGCGGGTGAGGCCGCGGCAGGGTGTGGGGGCTTCCTTCCCTCTCCCCTCCTGCCCAGCCTCAAAGCAGGCCTGTAGGCCCTACGTCGGTGGCCTCCCTTTGGGCGGGTGTGGGTTCTGGCTGCCTGGGGTTGGTGGTGTGATTCTGATTGTAGTTGAGTGAACTTCTAGATGGGCATGGGAGAAACTGGGGGGACTGGAGTGGACCCCAGAGGATGGTGGTGAATGTTCCTCACCCTCCCCTTGCACAGGTAACTGTTCTGAAAGTTGACAGGCTGACCCACAACCAGTGTGAGGGGCCCACTTGGGAGCAGGTCTCTCCTTACCCTCTCATGCCTTTCTTCAGATAGGCTGTGCCACCATGCTCTCCTGTCCTGGAAGGAGGTGGTGGTGGAAAGGCACACCAGGGCCACACAAGCCATCAACCAGGGGACAAAGCCTGAGTAGTGGCCCAGTGGCCACCCTGTCCCATTCCCACAGCCACGTATCTGTGGGATACATTCCCAGACTTGACTGAGTCAGAGGGCGTGGCATGTTCAACTTGGTGGGATTTCCAGGTTGCCTTCCAAGAGGCTGCCCCACTGATGCTCTCACCCCCGGATGGGGGCCCCCCGGCCCTGTGGGTGCCCCACCCTGCCCTCAGCAGCCAGATGAGGTCCCTTCTTTTATCAGGATCAGTTTGGCAGCAGACACCGTCTCCGAGTGGGGGAAGAACTAGGCTGTGCCGACAGCTCCCACTCAGGCCCCTGCTGGGTCCTGATGACAGGACATGGCCCTCAGCCCTGGGGACAGGTGAGGTCCACCCTCAGCTGGCCCTCTCCCAGGCCCCCTTTGCCTCCCCTGCAGGAAGCATGGTTGTTGAACCGAGAACGGGAGCTGAAGGAGGAGATGCGGAAAGGCCGGGACAAGGAGATTGAGCTGGTCATCCACCGGCTGGAGGCCGACATGACGCAGGCCAGGGAGGAGAGCGAACGGGCCGCGGAGAACCGGTGAGACCCCGAGAAGCCCGGAGCAAGGCCCAGAGATGGGCCACGGGACTGCCCCTGACCCAGCTCCTCCCGCCGCCAGGGTCAAGCGCCTCCGGGATAAGTATGAGGCGGAGCTCTCGGAGCTGGAGCAGTCGGAGCGGAAGCTCCAGGAGCGGTGTGCGGAGCTGAAGGGGCGCCTCGGGGAGGCCGAAGGGGAGAACGTGCGTCTGCAGGGCCTGGTGCGACAGAAGGAGAAGGAACTGGCAGACGTGAAGGCGGTGAGCGGGCGGGTCAGTCACCCAAGCCCTGGCCCCCAGTCACCGCCATCCACTCACACCGTCCCTGTCGTCCCCATGTCCCTCAGGTGAACGAGCAGCTGACTGGAGAGCGCAGCAGCCTGGCCCAGGTCCTTCGCCAGGAGTTCGCCGACCGGCTGGCGACGTCCGAAGAGGAGAACCGGCAGGTCAAGGCCGAGCTGGCTGAGCTGCGGGCCCGCCAGCGGCTCGAGCTGGAGCAGCTCACACGGGAAAAGCAAGCGGAGCTGGAGGAGGTTCACGGGAGGTGGGCTGCTGGGTTGACAGGGGTCCTGGGGAGCACAGGGCCAGGGGAGAAAGGCAGGACCCTGTGGCTCCAAAGCGGATGCTGGGCCAAGGACGGTGAACGACTGCGCTCCCTCCTTCCCGCTGATGTGGAATGCATCCGTCAGCCACAGCTGGGGCTCCCTTCTTGAGGCTCGGTTGTCCTCTCTGTGTGATGCTGGCCCCAGGGCGTGGGAGGAAGCCCGGCCATCCCACACCAGGGCAGGTGCCCCACATATGGGTGTCCAGAGAGGAGCTCCCTGGCCCTTGGCCCCTGGGGACTGGGTGGAGTGGGTGCTGTGCAAATAGGATGACCCCTCTCCTCCCCTCCCCACCAGCGATCCTTTAGTCCTTCCCAGGTCTCTGGCCCTCGCCCCTGCTCCGTGGGTGCTCTTTGAGGCAGGCATGTGGTGGGGGCTTCCTGGCCTCCTATCAGCAGGGAGCCCTTCCCAAAGGGCGTGGCTTCACGTGGGGTCAGCTGTGGGGTCACAGATCCTGTTGTCAGCTCCTCCAGGCCACACAGTGCCCCAGTCAGCAGGACTGGGATGGGCTGGGCCGGGCAGTGGCTCCCCTTGCTCTTTGGTGGGAGCGGGGTGGGAGTGGAGACCTCCCACCACCCACCCTGACATACTCAGCTGCAGGCCGGCCTGGGGGTCTGGCTTGGACACCGCACAGACGCACACCGTCCGCTCCCCCGCAGGGTGAAGATGGCCCTGGCAAAGAAGGAGGAGGCCGTGAGCAGCCTCCGGAAGCAGCACCAGGTGGGTCCCCGTGGCTGACCGGCCTGGTGGGGTGAGGTGGGGGTGGCCCTGGCCTGACCAGGGTGTACCGGGTGTTGCAGGCCGCGATGAAGCGGGCTGACCACCTGGAGGAGCTGCTGGAGCAGTGCAGGCGGCCATTTCCGAGCACCAAGTGACCACCGACTGCAGCAGGCTGCGGCCGCCCTGCAGGACACCGAGGCTGCGTGGTAACAGTAAAGAGGTGTCTTTTAATACTTTGTGCGACCCTGACTCGTCTCTCCTGGTCCGGCGCCTGGGGTGGTGGGGATGGAGGCCCCTCGGGTCCAGGTGTGGGGTTCCTGACCCAGCTCTGCTCTCGACTTCCCCCACCTCCCTGTTTCCTGCCTGGCCCTGCGGTTCCCCAGCTCGGGCCCCAGGTCCCAAGCAGAGGGAACGGCCCCCTGTTCCGGCCTGGGCCTGGACAAGATCTGTGATACCTGTCCCCCCTTGCTGCACCCCCCCCACCTGCAGGGAAGGCGCTCTGAGCCTCCTCCCCAGCCCCTGCACAGGCTGCTGTTCTTGCTTTCATGGCTAGAGAACCAGCCAGCCTCCCTGAGGCCCTGTCCTTCCTTCCCCCAGTCAGGACACTCCCTGGAGGTGTGACAGCCTGGAGCCCTCGAGAAATGGGCCCTGGACCAGCCTTGCCCTGAGAAGGGTAGAGACCTATCCTGGAAGGACTGGGCAAGGGAGCTAGGGGGCAGCAAAGGGGAGGCTCCTCCTCTGGGGACTCACCTCCCCCACCCTCCTGCCAGGCACTCTGTCACCGCAACTGCCCTGGCCGAGGGTGCTAGACCAGCCCACGGGGGAGAGCCAGCACTTGTGGGGTTGCATAGGCTGGCCCTGGTGGAGGTGGTGACCCTCCTGCACTCTCAGAAGGTCCTGGGGCTTGGGCTCTTGCTGACATGGCCACAAGGGCAGAGCCAGACTCCCCCGGGCCTGAAGCAGCTCACAGGAGCACTGACCTGAGGGCCCTCCTGGCACCCCTGTCCCTGCCTTGGGGTGTCAGGGCCCCAATTTCCTCATCTGCACAGGACAGCTGCTTCCTTCCTTTGTGCCAGAGCTGGTCGCTCGCAGAACCTGGGGCTGGAGCCAGATGCAGCAGTGAAAGAGCAGGGCCACCCTGGGCATGGCCCCTTCTGGCTTCAGATGCTGGTCCCGCCCCCTCCCCCACAAGCAGCCACACAAGCAGAGGGAGCTGGCTGCTTGCTGGTCTCCAGGCCAAGGGCCCTGGGGACTGGGTAGGGACCAGCTCTGGGAGAAGCAGCCTGTTCTGACACACCTTTGGGTCCTCTGATCCTCCCCCAAAATGTAGTTTTAGCTGAAGCTGTTATTGGGAGTTGCTAGGGGGAGACTGTAAACTACTAAACTACAGTATTTTTGCAAGCGAGGTTTTCAGCGAGGGAAGACAGACACTTGGGGGTGGCTTTCAGAGTTGGTGGGACAGGGGGATGGCTTACTTGACAGCCAGAGAAGCAGCCAGGAAATGGATGGTGGTGGCTTTCTGATGAGGAAGATGGTGCCTGACTCCCCAGATCCTGATTTGCAGCTTTTCATTCATCTGTTCATTTGTTTGTTCATCCATCCATCCATCCATCCATCCATTCATTTATCTCTTCAGAGAACAGGCTGGGTGCCCTTCTGTACTAATTTCTGCATCCCTTACACTCCCTCACCTCTGCTATTAGGTTGGTGCAAAAGTAATTGCGGTTTTACATTATTGAATGTTGCTGTTTGATATTGGAATACATTCTTAAATAAATGTAGTTATGTTATATATCATTATAATGCACATTTCTTGCTTTTTTTTGATATGATGATATTACTTGCTATTTATTTTATATTTATGTTAGACTAGGGAGATAATATTAGACAGAAAGCAAATATGAGCAGTTTTCTTATTTGAGTTCAAAATGGGTTGTAAGATGACAGAGACAACTTGCAACATCAACAATGCATTTGGCCCAGGAACTCCTAACAAATGTACAGTGCAGGAGTGGTTCAAGAAGTTTTGCAGAGGAGATGAGAGCCTTGAAGATGAGGCGTGCAGGGGCTGGCCATCAGAAGTTGACAATGACCAGCTGAGAGGATCATAGAAGCTGATCCTTTTACAAGTGCATGAGAAATTGCCGAAGAACTCAGTCAGCCATTTTCTGGTCATTCAGCATTTGAAGCAAATTGGAAAGGTGAAAGCTGGATAAGTGGGTGCCTCATGAGCTGACCACAAATAAAAAAATTTGTTGTTTTGAAATGTCATCTTCTCTTACTTTACCCAACAACAATCATTTCTTGATCAGACTGTGACGTACAACAAAAAATGGATTTTATATGACAACCAGCGATGACCAGCTCAGTGGTTGGACTGAGAAGAAGCTGCAAAGCACTTCCCAAAGCCAACCTTGCACCAAAAGAGGTCACAGTCAATGTGTAGTAGTCTGTGCCCATCTTATCCACTACAGCTTTTTGAATCTTGGTGAAACCATTACATCTGAGAAGTACGCTCAGCAAATTGATGAGATGCACTGAAAACTACAATGTCTGCAGCTGGCATTGTTCAACAGCAAGGTCCCAATTCTTCTGCACAACAACATTCGACTACATGTCACAAAACCAACGCTTCAAAAGTTGAATGAATTGGGCTACAAAGTTTTGCCCTGTCCACCATATTCACCTGATCTCTCACCAACCAACTACCATTTCTTCAAGGGTCTTGACAACTTTTTGCAGGGAGAATGCTTTCACAACCAACAGGAGGCAGAGAATGCTTTGTAAGAGTTCATCAAATCTGAAGCACGGATTTTTATGCTATGGGAATAAACAAACTTATTTCTCGTTGGCAGAAATGTGTTGATTGTGATGGTTCCTGTTTTGATTAATAAAGATGTGTTTGAGCCTAGTTATAATTTAAAATTCATGGTCTGAAACCACAATTACATTGCACCAACCTAATATTATTTGAGCTCTTCACTTTACTTTTATTCAAGTTTTTGTTGTCAGCCATAATAATTTGCTCCTGACATTAACTGGCTTGGGGCTTTGTGTCATCCGGGGTCTCTGTCCTGCCCATAACCTGCCCATTGGCCTTGTGGTGGCATCTCACACATCCCAACTGGTGAAAATGTGTTCCTGAGAGGCTACAATGGTGGCGGTAGGGTGGGGGGGCCTGCCTTGTTGTGACTGTTCCACCTGCTCAGGTGTGCCTCAAAGAAGGGGGACTGAGATGCCATTCCTGTTCCCTGGGGTAGGGATTGTGGGCTGGGTGGCACTGTACTCTGGGTAGGGGGTTGTCTCTCAGGCTCCAGCCTCCAAAGGAAAATCTCCTTGGCTTTCTAGCTCCTCTGGTTAATTCATTGTGATTTATCCTTACTGATTTCTTTCCTACTTGCTGTATCAGTTCCTAAGAGAGGAATGCTAAAGTTTCCAACAGTGATTTTGCATCATCTCTTTTTCATATTAGTTGGCCCATTTTTACTTTATGCATTCTGAGGCTATGTTAGTAGGTGCGTGCAAATTTACAGCAGTGTGTCTTCCTGGTGAGTTGACCCTTTGTCTTTACAGACCGTCCCTCTTTGCCTAACAGTGCATCTTACCTTAAAGTACCCTTCATCTGATGGTAGCCGCCACATCAACTTTCTCTACATGGCATTTGCATGTTGTATCTTTGCGATTTTTTTTAAGCCTTTCTGTGACCTAGTTAAGCATAGCATGAAACCAGCCACAGACAACATGCAGACGAATGGGTGTGGTCAGGTGTGGTCTGCATTGAGCTGAATTTGGACCTCAGTTCAGGGGAATTACTTTTGCTCTGGTAGCAGTTAGGATAGGGACGGGGCTGGCTGAGGCTGGGCTCCAGTCTCCATGAGGACTGACCTGGTACCCCCGTCCTCACCCCTCACTCCTAGCCCCATAGGATCCACAAGCAAAGACCCTCCTCTCTAGCAGATGTTGAAGACCTGGGAGACTACTGGACACCCTCCTCAGCCACTCAGCCTCTCCCTCACTGTTGTTCAGTTGCTCAGTCGTGTCTGACTCTTTACGACCCCATGAACAGCAGCATGCCAGGCTTCCTTGTCCTTCACCATCCCTGGAGTTTGCTCAAACTCATTTCCATTGAATCAGTGATGCCATCATCTCATCCTCTGTTGCCCTCTTCTCCTCCTGCCCTCAGTGTTTCCCAGAATCAGGGTCTTTTCCAATGAGTTGACCCTTCACATCAGGTAGCTAAAGTATTGGAGCTTCAGCTTTAGCGTCAGTCCTTCCAATGAATATTCAGGGTTGATTTCCTTTAGGATTGACTGGTTTGATCTCCTTATTGTCCAAGGGACTCTCAAGAATCTTCTCCAGCACCACAGTTTGAAAGCATCAATTCTTTGGAGCACAGCCTTCTTTATGGTCTGACTCTCACATCTATACATGACTACTGGAAAAATCATAGCTTTGACTACACAGACCTTTGTTGGCAAAGTGATGGCTCTGCCTTTTAATACATGTGTAGGTTTGTCATAGCTTTTCTTCCAAGGAGCAAGTGTCTTAAATCAATTTCAAACCTTGGCAGGGACCCTGTGCCAGTGTCAGGCTCACTTCTTGGGTTTTCCCTTCTGGAATCTCAGAATTCATGTTGCTTTGCTTGCTCATAATAAACAATATATAAGCAAGTGATGTGTTATGTTAGGGGCTTACCAGCTGTCGCTAGTGGTAAAGAACCTGCCTGCCAATGCAGGAGACGCAGGTTTGATCCCTGGGTTGGGAAGATCCCCTGGAGAAGGGCATGGCAATCCACACCAGTATTCACGCCTGGAGAATCCCATGGACAGAGGGACCTGCTGGGTTATGGTCCGCAGGGTCGCAAAGAGTCAGACATGACTGAAGCGACTGACATGTGTGCATGTGGCATATTAGGAGATGGGAGCGCTATGGAGAGAATAGAACAAGAATGTGGAATGCTGGGCAAGAGAGTGGAATGTGAAACAGGGTAAGGGCTGACCTCTCTGAGATGTGACATTTGAGGAAAACAGGAGATGAGGGAGTTAGTCATGCAGATACCTAGGGAAGCGTGGCAGGCCCAGGCACAGCCACCCAAAGGCTCTTGGGCAGCGTGACTCCTGGTTGGATAGCAGTGGGGAGGCTGGTGTGTCTGCAGTGGGGGTGGGAGGGTCTGAAGTCAGGGAGCATGCAGGCATCCCAAGGATCTGGTTCAACTACATGAGAGGGGAGCCTCTGGAAAGTTCCAAGAGAAGTGACAGGTTTGACTTGTATTTTAAAAGAACCTCTCTGGCTGCTATGTTGAGAGCGCATTGTTGGAGGGTGGAGGTGGGGAGGGCATTTGGGGGCCCAGGGTCGTCATCCAGACAAGAGCTGGTGGTGGCCTGGATGGTGGGGGAATGGGGCTCTGGATGCATGTGGAGGGCAGAGGCAGTGGGGTTACCTTACAGGTGGGTGTGGAAGGGCGAGGAGCTAGGATGCTGGCTCTTTGGCTCATGGGCTGCTGTTCCTGCAGTAGCCCACTTGGGGCTCCTGAGAGCGGTGCCTTCACGCTGGGGTGACCCAGCCACCTGTGACTCCTCCATCCTAGAGGGCCTTGGAGTCCCATGCAGCTGTGAGGAGAGAACCCATCACACCCCCGTGGACACAGGGGGCTGAGATGGGGGCCCAGTGCTCCCCCAGCCACCAGCCCCAGGATGAAGTGGGGAGCACACCCACACCCTCTCTGCATGGTGACCATGGGGCTCCCGGCCTGAGCAACCAAGGAACGACACAGTTCTGACAGATGGGAAGACCAAGGGTGGGGCTCCGGGAGGAAGCTGGGAGCTCAGCCTTTGGCAGGTTCAGTCTGAGACGCCTCCATCCCACGACACAGGGCGTCAGGTAGCCAGAATGGATACAGGGGTCTGCCATACCAGAAAGAGATGCTGAAACTGCAAGATGGGAGCCCGCCAGGTGGGCGGGTGTGGTGGAGCAGTGGCTGGGGCAGGCCAGGTGGGGTGGGGGGACTCCTCCAGGAGGCAGGGCTTGGAGAGAAGGGAGGGGGTCTCATGGGGAGGAGGAGGAGGCAGAGATCTGAGTCCTGGACTTGTCCAGAGGGCAGGGCTGATGCTGTCCCCTCGCTGTGGACTCCAGGAGGCCTTGGACCCAGCCTGGTGAGCAACCTTTGAAGAGCCCAGTGGAGCCTGGGGCAGGGGGTATATGGGGATGGGTGGCGCAGGTCTGTGCCCAGAAAGCACTGGGTTGGGAGGGCTGAACCGGGAGGGGTCAGGGCTGGAGGAGAGACCACCCTCCAAAGGTGTAGGAACAAGAAGGGGCAGAGGCTGGACGCACCACCCCTCGGCCTCCCATTTTCACTCCTGTACCCACCCCCCGCACCGATCTGCTCCCTACCTGCCGCCCAGAGACCCATGACCCTGTCCCTGTCCCTGTCCCAGCTGATGCTGCACACCCCTGACAAATACATGAACTTCAATTCATTTCATGCTGTTTTTCTTCCATTTTCCTGGCCCACGCTGTGTCCACTGCCACGGCCTTCTCCCTGGGGCACTCTCGAATCCCATGATGCTGCTTGGGGGACACTTGGCTGACTGGAGCTGAGCGTGGCGCTACTTCTTCTTTGGAATGTTCTCCTTTTTGATCAACTCAGAAAATTCTAGAGCAGGAGACAGATTTTCTAGTAAATAACCCCCTGGCTGTACCCCTCCAAGGCCTGCAGGCCCCATGGGAAGCCTCCTTTATGACGGGGGACACCACGGTGCAGGAGAGCCCTGCACCCTGTCTTCCCGAGTCCTGGGTGTGGAGGAGGAAGGACCAGAACTTGGCTGCCCAAGTGCCCCGCGCTGCTTCCATGTGCCCTCTGTCCAGCCTTCTTGGTGTTGATGCGCTCACCCACCCTGGGTCTTACGATGGACCCTCCCCTCAGAGCCTCAGACAGGTGCTCCTGTGACCGTCCCACCTTCAGTGGGGAAACCGAGGTCTTGAGAGGCTGGGAGGCTTGTCCTAAATGGACCCCTTGGCCAGACTGCTCCTCGGTTAAGCTTCGTGACCACCTACAAGTCAAGTTTTGCTGGCGTTTGAGGGCAGAAAGTAAAGGCTTGGGGTGGTGGGGACAGGCACCACCCCCACTCTGTCTGGGGCTCTGGCCTGTGTTTGCCTGTTCCCAGGGTCATCCTCCAGGCTTGGAGTCAATATCTGGGGAGGGCGGGTGGGCAGCAGGATGATGCAGACCTCCAGGGCAGCCATGGGGAGCTCCAGGGAAGGCTTGTAAGCCCCACGAATGCCATTTCTCCTGGGCAACCTCCTTCCTTCTGCACCTACCTCTGCAACTTCTCAGGCCCTGGTCCCTGCTTCAAACCTCCTCCTGCGCATCTCAGGAAACCTGCCCCCCCATCTTCTGTGTTCCCTTGACCTTCACCAAAGCCGGCTTAGGCCCCCCCCACCTCTGCTCAGAAACTTGCAGCAGCTCCCCTGGACCCAGTGAAATGCCTCAGCCTGCTTGGCATCCCCCAGACTCAGCTTCCCCATCTGTGAATTGGGGATGATGGTGACCACCACAGGGGGCTGTAAGCTTTGGGGGGGTGGGGTCCATGCCTGGCCGTGGGGAGGCTGGTCAGCCCTGCACCAAGATGGGCGCAGGACATGGAGCTAACTGCCTGAGTGTGAGTGATGGGGGGTGGGGGGCAGGAAGGTCCTGAGAGGTACCTCTGCCCCTATCATCTCTGCTGCCCCACCTTCGAAGTCAATCCTCCCATCCGTGTTGGCCGCCTGGATCACAGCCTCAGCCTCTTCATCCGTCAGTGGTGGGTCCCCTGCTGGGGATTGTGGACAGGGTGTACTTAGGGCCAGGGGTGGGCTCAGGTTAGAACTGAGGGGGCATCTGTCCATTGCCTGATGGTTTATGAGGTGCTTGCTCCCCACTTTACAGTGGGGAAAATGAGGCCCAGCTTCAGAAGGGTCTCTGGGCCTGGGCGCAGTGCTGCGTCTGGCCTGGCCCCATCTCCTACAAGGCCTGCTGGAGCACCATAGGGGTAGCAGGTCTTCTGGGGTGGGCATGGTAGCCATAGGCTGGAAGGGCCCCAGGGTTCAGGACCCCCTGTCCTTGGCTCTGGCTGTACTTTATCTCATTCCACTCGCTGAAGCTGCTCTGGTCCTTGTCCAGGGTCTGGAAGGCCTTGCAGATGACGCTGTCCAGCTGCCCTGAGGCCTGGAACTTCTGCATGTACTGGAAGAACTTGATGTAGCTGAAGGAGCCTGGGAATGGATGGGCATATCAGCCAGCAGGGCCTGGGCCCAGAGGGAGACTCCTGCCCTGGGGTGGGGGCCATGGTTCCCATGCCCTCCCTGAACCTAGGGGCTCCTGCGCCCATAGGGGGCGGTCCCAGGGCGGTCTGGAAACAGGTAGTACTGTGATGCCTCACGTCCATGGTCAGCAGATCTGTGTCCTTATCTGACAGGGATGTGCCCATGGCCAAGGCCACCTTCTTCACCTGGGAGGATAACTATTCGTCCATTCTGGCCCTGCAGGGGACAGGAGCCAGCTCAGCGGGTATGCTGGGCAGGAGGGGATGCTGTCCTTAAATCCTGCTGGCGCCAGCTCTGGGCCCTAGAGTGGGGACCCCAGGCACCCAGACCAGGCTGCAGAGGGCAGCCTTGCAGAGGCCCCCATGCTCAGGCCCTGAGAAAGATGTGTCTGAGCCCTGCCTCTTGGTAGATAGCCACCATAAAGTATTACCCCACTGCACAGAAGAAGAGACTGAGGCTCTGAGACAGTAAGTGATGCACAAAAGGTCCTTCGCTCTGCTCCCAAGAGGTGGGGGTGGTGCTGTCTGACCCCTAGGCACTGCTGGGCAACTTCCTCCATCCTTCAAGGCTCCTCTCAAAGCTGCCTGCTCTGGGAAGCCTTCCTGGTTACCTGAAGCACCAGCTCCTCCTGCAGGACTCAGGGCCCAGGGCCTTGGTCTCTCTGTCTCTCCCAGGCTCCAGACGAGTGGGCCCTGGTCATCCTGGCTGGACAGAAACTGCCAATTGGGAGGCGTGCTGTGTGCAGGATGGTCTCGAGCTGGTCCTGGACTGAGTGAGACCCAGACCGGCTCCAGGAGGATGACCGTGCCCGACTCCCAGGTGCTCAGGAAGGCGGTGCATCTGCCCTGAGCGTATGTGCACAGGGCACGGTACCCCGCTTCCGGGAGAGTCAGGCAGGAGCCACTGGGGGAGGCTAGGACTGTGGGTCTGAGCACAGGCCGAGGGGTCGGTAGGCAGGGACCAGGCCGTCCTGTGCCCTCACAGCCGCAGCTCGTGACCTGCAGCACTCTCAGGTTGCCGTCCCCAGGGCAGGTTGGGTTCTGGGGCTTGTAGCAGAGCAGCTATTTCAGAGGTTCCTTGGCCCTCTCTGAAGTTGGTGGAGCCTTCTGGAATCTGCTCCTGCCGCCAGGCGAGGCAGCTCCCTGACCTTTGGTGCAAAAGCCAGCCGGACAGTGGTTGAAAGATACTTTCTCCCAGTAGAGAAGCCCTGGGTCAAAGGTTGCAACTCGAGCTGCAGCAGGAGGGCAGGGAGGGCTGGATGCAGCCCAGTGCTGCATCCTACTTCCAGACCCTGGGCGTGGCCCTCCCCCAGCTGCTTTGGGCTTCAGGCTCCTCATCTGTGAAGTGGGGGAGATCCCTGCCCACCCCTACCCCTTTGCAGGGTCCTGCAAGGAGCCAGGAGGGAAGGAGATGGTAGGGAAAGGGTGTCGGATCCTGTGGGGGGCCTGGAACTGGGTCCTCCACGTGTCACTCATAATGGTCAGTTCTTACGGCAAGTCGGGAAGGTGGGGCAGGGGTGGTCAGCTGGGATCAGGAGAAGGCAGGGGCCTTGGAGACAGGACAGACACTACCAGCCTGCGTCCTGAGCTGTGACCCTGATTCTCCCCTCTACCCTGGAATCTTGGGGTCCATCCTGGAGGGAAGGGATGCCCTGCCTGGGGCCAGTGTCACCCTCTTCTGGAGGTGGGACTGGAGCGAATTCCAGGCCAGGTCTGGCCAAGCCTGGGGTTAACATCCTGACTGCAGAGTGCTGTGGGAGCCCTGGGCAGGGCTGTTTACCACCGTGCTCCCACCCCATTGCCGTCTGGGGCATCTCCACACCTTGCCCTGAAGGCGTGGGAGCCTGCGATCAGAGCTGGGGACGGCAGGGGCCACGGGGCTGTGGTTAGTGTATTTATAGCGCCTGGTCCACGGTCTGGGATGGAGTCTCACTTGGCATGCCTAGTCAGGGTGGGGAGGGGTCTGGGGAGGGGGCTACAAGGCACCACACAGAGCCAGCCCTGCAGCCCCTGCCCAGCCTCCTGGGGTGCTCCCGGCGCCTGGAAGAACCCTGCCCTCCTCCTCCTTCCCCCTGAAAAGGCCTTCCACCCTCTCCTCCCACCTCACTGCCCTCCACAGCCAAAGCTGGCTGTAGTTGGAAGGCCTAGCTAAGCGCCTCCAGGCCCCCACATATCCCCAGTATTGCTGTATCCTGGATGCCCCCTCCAAGGGGGGCAGTGCCCTCCCCTAACCCCAGACCACCCTGGACCACTCAGGGGCCTGACCTTCCTGGGGGCTGAGGTCAGCACCTGTGAGTGATCACAAATTCAGATGTTGAGTGATAAATGCCTCTTGGACTGGGGGGAGGTGAGCAGGGGTGGTGGAGGCAGTGGGGCCCACTGAGATGGGCATAGGGGCCCAGAACTGGCTTGGTGGGCCTGCCAGAGTTGGCGGGTCCGGGGGTTTTGGAGTCTCTGTCTGCCAGCCCCCACTCAGCACCGGGAGCCCTCTGAGGTGGTCTCAGTCTCCCACTGCTGACCCCACCCCACAGCCATGCTCTCAGAGACCCGCATAGGCACATGTGTGCCCACCCCTGTAGACCCAGTTGCCTCGGGGCTGCCCCTCTCTTTCCTCCTCCTTTTTCTGCCCCCCCAGACCTCCTAGGGTCCCCTAGCACCCCGGGCCTCCCCTCATCCTACAGAAGGCCTCAAGCTCCCAGAGTGCAGCTCAGGCAGCTCTGGCCAAGCCGGGTGCCCACAACCTCCCCTCCCTGGGCAGGGCTCACCTCCACCCAGTTTCCTTTGAGGGCTCTGGGGAGTTGGGTCAGACTGGGGGTGCTGAGAGGCTTCAGGGGGCTCCAGCTTTTATATCTGCAACTGCTTGGCCTGTTTACTGCTTGGGGTTGCAGCTGTCCCCCATCCCTCCCGGCACTCCAGCCTGGCACTGACTACCTGCAGGGGCTCGCTGGCACTTGGCAGGTCCACATCGGGCTGGGCAGACTGATCATCAGCAATGCGTGGCCTCCCCAAGCCAAGGGTGAGCAAATGAACTTCCTGTCTGTCCCGAGAGGTCCCACCCTGCCTGCTGGCCTCATGGGGGGTGGGAGGGGGTGGCCATCCAGGAGATGACCCGGGCTGGCCAACGTGTCCAAGGCGGCAGCAGAAGTCTGGACCATTGGCCTCCTCCAGCGAGAAGCCAGGCCGGGCAGCTATCCTTTGTCTCTGGGTCACTGCTGGGAGCTGGGGAGCTATGCCAGGGCTGGCCTTCAAGGCGAGGGGAGGAGAGGGAGGTCTCTGTCAGGGAGGATGGCTCCTGCAGCCATAGGGAACAGGGCTGCGTGACCCCAGGCAGGGCTGGCCTCTCTCCCTGGGTAGGGACCTCACAGGGCAGTCCCCAGGGTGAGGACAAGGGGACCAGAGAGGCAGGCATTGCTGAGAACCCCTCTGGCCATGGCCTGCTTTCTCGGCCCCCATGTTTCACACAGCGGTGCCCCTAATGGCAGATGTCTGTGCAGACTCTTTGCAACCCCTTATCACCAGCTGTCCTCTGCGGGGGTCTCTACCCCCGTCATTTTACATGGCGCTCATATAGCTCAGTGATCTGCTTTCCCTGCACAAAAGTGCATAATGTATCGCCGGACTCACCTATGATGTAAGGCCAGCAAGCTGAGGATGTTCTAGTAACTTCCTTAACTGACCACCTGCTGCTGCTGGATCTGGAACAGGTCCTAGTGCTTCGCTTTCTTTCTTTTTTGGCCACACTGTGGGGCCTGTGGGATGTTAGTTCCCCAACCAGGGATGGAACCCATGCCCCCTGTAATGGACGCGCAGAACCTTAAACTACTAGGCCATCAAGGAAGTCCCAGGTCCCAGTGCTTCTGTCATCAGAGACACGGTGGGAGGCAGACTGGGATGGCCAGGACGAACGATGGAAGTTTCCATGGTCCTGCCGCGTTCTCCTCCAGAAGGGTTACCCTAAAGCTTTCCAGCCTAGCCTGGATGCCCGACACTCTCTGGTCCTGCAGGAGGCATCATGGACATTGCTCGATGTGTCTGTCCATCAAGTGCAATGTTATGTGCATGAAAGGAATGAGGCACCAACACACTACAACGCAGATGAGCCTCGACAGCCCCACGCCAAATGAAAAAAGCCAGTCACAAAAGGTCACTTAGTCTGTGACGCCAGTTGTACACAGTGTCCAGGAGAGGTAAATCCATACAGACAGAGGGCAGATTGATGGTTGTGGCGGGGGTGGGGGCCTTGCTGGGAAATGGGGAGTCACTGTCTAATGGGTACAGGGTTTATTTTGGAATAGTGAAAATGTTCTCAAACTAGAGAGGGGTGGTGGCAGTATCATGAATGCACAAAACGCCATGGAATTGTTCATGTTAAAATGGCTTCTCTTACACTGTCTGAGCACTCCCTCCAGGGCATCTTCTGGAAGCCCCCGTCCGTGCCCACCCCTGCCCAGGCCACAAGATGAGGGGTGGGGAGTGGGCGGATGGGCTCCTGGAAAGCACCCAGTCGGAGCTGACAGATGGCCAGTCGCCCAGGCAGCCCCTCCCGTTTCATTTCTGTCGGGCTGCGCCCCCCGCCTCTTCCTGAAGCCCTGGCCCTAGCTTACTGGCCTCACTCTGGGCTGAGCTGGGTATGAGGGGGCCACAGGGTCCCGTTCACAGCTCTGGGGACACCACTGTCCTCTGTGCCCAGGCTCGGCAAGAACTGCCCCTTTGGGAGGCTCTGGTCACTCAGGCCTTTGTGGGGCTGGCACTGCCCACCCGCCATCACCGGGCCTGCCTGAAACAGCTTGGCGGGAGGGGGATGGCCTGCTCTGGGCCTCTCCTCCTGAACCTGGAAACCCCTGCGGAAACCTGCAGCGCGGTCCTGCCCGTGACATGAGTGTTAGACACATAGAGGAATTAGCTCTTCTCTTCCAGGGAGCCGTTTTTATGTGAGCACAAAGCTCTTTCAAGGCACAGCCTCCTCAGGGCCTGGTGTCTCCCCCCCGGCTGGCTGGGAACCCCAGGCAGCATCTCCCCCTTCCGGGGGGCGGGGCAGGGTACCCTTGGCAGCTGCACTTGCCTTCTGAGGGCTCTTTGGCACATGCTGGAACCCCTCTTACCCCCACTTCGCAGAGCACAGCTGCGGTAGGCGGGCTTGTGGGAGAGAGGTTCTCCCGAGGCTGGGGCCGATCTCTGGGCAAGTGTGGGTGGGGGCCGGCCTCTACCCTTGGCAGCTGCACCCCTTCCCGTGTACACAGAGGCGGGGATGGGGACCTGGGATTACCACAAGGACACCCGCCCCCACCCCAGGCAGGAGTCACATCCCTGTGCAGCAGGAAGGGGTGGCCCAAGGGAGCCTCCTAGCAGGGTGAGGTCCTGGCAGGTAGGGGTGCCCCTGGGATTTGAATCAGTGGATTCAAATCAGTGGATTTGAGGGCCGAATGTGAAGCAGCCTTTCATGCAGAGATGCTGGTGTGGGTTATTGTCATAGGAAGGACTCAAGAGGTGCTGGTCGTCCCCACTGCCCTGCCCCCGTGTCCCTTACCACAAAAGGTATGTCTGTGTCCTGACCCCAGGACCTTGAATGGGAACTTGTTTGGAAACAGGGTCTTTGCCAACATGACCCTTAAGACGAGGTCACACTAGGTGAGGAGGGGCCGTGATCTGGTGACTGGGTCCTTATAAGAAGAGAGACACAGACGAGAGGGGAGGGCCAGGTGGCGATGGAGGGACAGAGGTAGAGGTTGCGACGATGTGGCCACAGGTCAAGGAGAACCTGCAGCCACCAGGAGCTAGAAGATGCAGGAAGGGCCCGTCCCTGGAGCTTTGGAGGGAGCCCAGTCCTGCTTACACCTCGGCTTTAGACTTCTGGCTTCCGGACTGAGAGAGTATCCATTTCGGTTGTTTGAAGCCCCACCCCAGCAGCCCCTGCTTTCCCAGGGACCCTCTCATGCTCCCCTGCTTCTGGCCTGTCTCCCACTGCTGTTGGCCCCCACCCAAGCCCACTCTCTACTCTGATCCCCTTCCCAAGCATCAGGTGAGGACCTGAGTAGGATGTAGGCCTGGGGCCCGGAGGGACACAAAGGCAGCTGCGTCCCCCAGGCTGGCAGGTGCCCAACAGGGCTGTGGGTTTTTTTTTTCCTTTTTTTATGGCTGTGCTGGGTCTTTGTTGCTACACGGGCTTTTCTCTAGTTGTGGCGAGAGGGGGCTACTCTCTAGCTGCAGTGCACAGGCTTCTCACGGCAGTGGTTTCTCTTGTTGCAGAGCATGGACTCTAGGTGCACGGGCTGCAGTAGCTGTGGCTCCCGGGCTCTGGAGCACAGGCTCAGTGGTTTTGTGGTATGCACAAGCTTAGTTGGTCTGCAGCATGTGGGATCTTCCTGGATCAGGGATCGAACCTGTGTCTCCTGCATTGGCAGGCAGATTCTTTACCACTGAGCCACCAGGGAAGCCTGGATTTTATTTTTTAAGATCTATTTTATTCTTTGGCTGTGGTGGGTCTTTGTTGCTGCACGCTGGTTTTTGCTAGTTGCCATGAGTGGGGGCTGCTCTTCATTGCATCACGCAGGCCTCTCATTGTGGCGACTTCTCTTGTTGCAGAGCAATGGACTTTAGGCATTCGGGCTTCAGTAGTTGCAACCCGTGGGCTCTAGAGCGTAGGCTCAGTAATCGTGGCGTATACAGGCTTAGTTGCTTGGCAGCATGTGGGGTCCTCTCAGACCAGGGAGCAAAATGGTGTCCCCTGCATTGCAGGGCAGATTCTTAACTACTGGGCTGCCAGGGAAGCCCCCAGCCTGTGAATTTAAGGGGTGCCAGGCCAACAGGTGAGCAGTCCTGAGCTTCCCTGGCCTCAGGCTCCAGATGGCTCAGTAGTTTCTACTCCTGCCTTGATTCAAATGTGGGATATGTTGCTCATCATGGATTTTTCTCAATAATTTTGATTATCTAAGATATTGCATAATACGCAGTATGTGGGATCTTCCTGGACCAGGGATGGAACCCATGTCTCCTGTCTCCAAGATATTGCAAAAATAACAGTTACTCAATGGCCAAGTTTAACGGTTTTATTGAGATATAATTCACATGCTGTGAAGTTGACCATTTTAGAGCCTACATATCAGTGTTTTTTAGTCCCAGGTTGTGCAACCATCACCTCTATAAAACCCAAGAACATTTCCAACACCCCCAAAGAGGCTCTATACTCCCATTTTCCCCTCCTCTGGACCTCTGACAAGCATCAGTCTTCTTTCTATCTCCATAGATTTGAATAGGCTAGGTCTTTCCTATAAGTGGAATCCTATGGTATTTACCCTTCTGCTGTTTTCACTGAGCACTGTTTCTGAGGTTTATCCATGCTGTAGTGCATGTCAGTGCTCCATTCCTTTATTTTAAGTTTTTATTTATTTATTTATTTTTGGCCGGGCTGCGTCTTTGTTGCTGTGTGGGCTTTTTCTCTCGTTGCAGTGAGCGGGGACTACCCTCTAGTTGAAGTGTGCAGGCTTCTCACTGTGGTGGCTTCTGCTGTTGCAGAACTCAGGCTCCAGATGCATGGGCTTCAGCAGTGGCGGCTCCCAGGCTCTGGAGCGCAGGTTCAGCAGCTGTGGTGCACGGGCTTAGCTGCACCGCAGTATGTGGGATCTCTCTGGACCAGGGATGGAACCCACGTCTTCTGCATTGTCAGGTGGATTTTTTTTTTTTTTTTACCACTGAGCTACCAGGGAAGCCCCCCGCTTCACTCCTTTTCACTGATTGCAATCCTCCCCTGTATGGACCCACCAGGCTTTGTGTATCCATCTGTTGCTGGACTTGTTAAAAGTTTTCGGTGCCTCCCTTGCTCACCTGATGCCCTAGTCTGGCGCCTGTGCCGTTCCTGACATGCGAGGCCTCTCCCTCTGTCCCCAGGGGCTCTTGGACCTTCTCTGGGTCCAGACCCCCTGGGGGGCAGGCAGCTCTTTCTAGGGAAGGTGCCCCCCCCAACTATACCCGGCTTGTCCTTGACCCCATGTTGTCTTCCCTGAGGCTCCTGCCCAAGGCCTTGGTCTCCACGGGCCCGGGTGCCCCGTGTCCATGAGAGAGAAGTGGGGAAGTGGCAGCCCCACTAGCCTGGCCTTGAGGGTGGAGGCGCCTGAGGCAGTGATCACTCGGTGTGGGGCGCCCGGCCCTCACCGCTGTTGGGCCTGGCCCTTGCCTGGGCGGCAGAGGGGTCTGGGGCCCCTCGCTTCCCTGGGGGGGGCCACATCTTCAGAGATCTCTCTCAAGGGAGTCCTGAGGCAGGCTGGCCACTGGGCACCCTGTGAGCCCTCACCCCTGCGCCCCCTGCCCCCAGCACTGGACGAGCCAGGCTCTCAGTGTGGGGGCTTTGCCCCTGGGGCTCGAGTTTCTACCTCCTCTGTCTTTTCTCAGAGACGTGTGTGTGTGTGTGTGTGTGTGTGTGTGTGTGTGTGTGTGTGTGTGTGTGTGTGTGTGTGTGTGTGTGTGTGCATGCGCGCACATGTGCGCCTGTGCTAGGGACAGGCCCTCAGGTCCTGAGGCTGAGGACGACAGAGCCCCACGCACTGAGCCTCTCATCTCTGCCCTACCCAGTGGTCAGCACCCCGTCCTGTCCATTAGAACTTGTCATGCCAACGGAGGGTCAGGCTCATGGCTGGCCTGGAGGCCTTGGAATCAGGGGACCCAGGAAGAGCACAGATAAACCTTCCCCCCTAAATTCCAGCCCCAGCTTTCTGGCCCCCTCACTGGTTACCAGTGAGTGCTGGTGGCCAGCCACACACCGGAATCACTGGTCAGAGGACTGGATTAATGGTAGGGGGATTCAGGGCACCCCTGGTTCAATAGTCACCAGGTCGTGGAAACAGCAGGCAGGGCTCCTGGTTCGGGCAGGGGAAGGTGTCCCTCGGGTCAGATGGAGTGACAGTGCTGGACCTGCAGCCCTGGTGGACTTCTCCTGCCCTACCTGGACCCCGGAGGACATCTGCAACCCTAATGCCCCTGGGGTCTGGCCTTCTGTTTGCCCGTGTGTGCACACACATGTGTATTCACAGGTCGGCCTGTCACAGAGGTCTGCACAGAGGGTCTTCTGACCCTGGTCACTGAGGCTGGCCGTGAGAGTCTGAATAGGGTCAACTTAGGGCCACTGGGCATTTCCCCTGCTTGTCCCCAGAGAGTCCCCGGCGGCATTGAGGTCCAGGTGTCTGGGGTGCCTTCCTGGTGGGCAGAGGCAAGGTCCGTGCTATGCGAGTGGGCAGTGTTGGGCTTTCCTCCTGGGTGGGGAGGGGAGACCCCCACTGGAGATCCAACCCCCTCAACACTGCACACTCCCATTTCACAGTCCTCAGCTGTCCCTGCCCCTCCCACTGGCCACCCCCTAGAAGGAGCTCCTTCTGCCTCAACTGCGGCCTGTAGGGCAAAGCTGCTTAGAGTAGTGGCCACACCATCAGGGCCAGTAAGAAGGTTCTGGATGCCTCATGCTCCTCCACAGGCCTGAGGGTCCTGGGACCACCCATGGCAGGGGACCCCCCAAGTCTGAGAGGAAAGGAGATCCCTTCCTTTGCCCATGCGGGAACTGTCTACACAAGCCCCCTTAGAGTAAGAAGAATGTGTCTCGGCACCCTCTCCTGAGGGCTGGCCCTCACCATCCTTTCTGTCCCTGCCCAACCCTGTGCCATTGATCCCTGCTCTCCCCAAAGCCTTCCGGGCCCCCACACCCCGCTGTCCTCCAGCTGGGTCAACCAAGCGGCTTTGCTCATCTGGCCAGAGAATGAATGGATGGATGTAGAGGGAGTGACCCAAGTTACATAAAACTCAAATCCCAGCTACACTGGAACTCTCTCCGCTCCCAGGGGGTGGGGAGGGGCCGATCCCCAGCCCCCTGGGCGCTCAGCCCGCCGGCCCTCCCGCAGCAGCCGCAGCCGCGCAAGATGGCGCGGCAGGGCGCGCGGCCGGCGGGGAGGGGACGGTTCCTCGGTGCCCGGCGCCGCCGCGCCCGCCCTAAACGCCCGGCGCTGTTCCCTCCCGGGCGGGGGCGGCCGCTCCTTCTCCACGGTTGTCGCAGAGTGGCACAGGCGCGGGCGGTTTGTGCAAAAATAGCACCCCCACCCCCCACCCCGGCGGCGCGGGCGCCGCCCAGAGGGCGCGGGGCAGGACCGGAGCTGCCTCGGAAACCGGCGTGTGCAGGCCGCGTGCCAGCCCCCGACCCTCGCGTGCCGGGGCCCGCGCCTCCCGGCCACCCCGCGCGCGCTTTCGTATTGCTCCTGCGTGCCACCGTGCCCACCCCCCCGCGCGCAGCCGTGCCCCCGCCTTCCCGCTCCTCCTCCCCACGCCTCTCTGCCCACCCCCGCGCCTCCAGGTGGCCCCCTCCCGAGTCTCCGTCCCGCCCCCGCCCCCCCCCACGCACCTTTCGCCTCCACGGACCCCTCCCCCATTATCCGTGCCCCCGAGCCTTTGGGTCTCCCATCCCGCGTCACTGAGCCCCCCTCGGGCTTCAGTATACCCCTCCTCGCGTTTCTGTGCACCTTTCGCCTTCCAGCGCCCCCCAGCCTCCGTGTCCCCCATCCTCCGTGCCACCCCCGCGTCTCCGAATCTCCCATTCTGCATCTGTGTCCCGCCACCCGTGCCTTCATCCCCCCCGTATTTCCATGCCCCCTCAGCCTTAGGGTCCCCGGTGCGCGTCTCCGTGCCCCCCCCCCCACCAGCCTGGTAGGGAACCCCCCCGCCGACCCCGCGCGCGCGCTCCCGCCGGTGTTTTCGGACTGCACCGGCCGGGGGAGGCGCCTCGTCTGTCGCCGCCGCCCGCACCCGCACCCGCACCCCGCCGGCCCCGCGGCTGCGGCTGTGGGTGCTGAGCGGGCGCGGCGGCCAAGGCGCGCTCGCACCTGCGGCGGCCGCTCGAGTGATGGCGCGGTGCGGGCCTCGGGCGTCCTGAGCTGATCGCAGCGCCAGTCGGGGGATGCCGAGCCGCGCTGCTGGCCCTGGCCATGTCGTCGTCCTTCTTCAACCCCAGCTTCGCCTTCAGCTCGCACTTCGACCCTGGTGAGTCCCCTGGCCGCGCCCCTTGCCAGTCCTCTGCCCGTTGCGGCTGCCCCTAACCTGCCTAACTGCGGACATTGATGCTTCCTGAGCCGCTGGTTTCCTATTTTGCATGGAAATTAACCCTTTCCTCTCTCTGAGCGGAGCTGCAGACGGAACTGCTTTCCCGCAGGACCCCCTGGAGGCCCGGAGGTGGGCAGGCCTAGGGGTTGGCACCTGCTCGAGGCCTCCAGCAGCCAGGGTGGGCAGTGGGGGCACTGCTCGTCCCTGTGGAAGCTTCGATCTCGGGTATCTGGGGCAGGAGGGCCCATGTTGGGCCAGGTGTCCAGGGGAGGAGGTAGCCAGGACTAAGGGCTCCAGGGAGGGGTGGGAGTGTTGCCCCCCCAGGCCCATGGACCCCCTTGCCGGGACTAGCGTGGCAGGCTCCTCCCCAGGCTGGGAGTGCGTTCTGGAGAGCCCTGCCAGGCCACCTAGCCGCCTGCATGGGGAGGTGGGAGCTGTAGCCGACCCACGGGACAGAGCCCATTGAGCACAGGCTCAGAAGAGATGGGCCTCAGTGGGTGCCCAGCCCTTCGGGACAGAGGGATGAGGCCGAGGTGGCGCTGTCAAAGCTGGCTGCAGGGGACATTGGGCCAGGCCTCTTTCCCCCCTTCCCCCAGGCTGGCGGCTCTGCCAGCCTGTTTACCCATGGTTGCCTGACCTCCTGGCAGCAGTGGGCCACCGTGGTGGGCAGAGGGGCTGGGGGCAGCTGAAGCCCTGTCTCTGTCGCCAGAAGGTGGTAGACTTTCTTCCCTCTGCCTTCATACGCCCCGCCACCCGCCCCTCCTTGGCCCTAGTGGGAGATAAGCCCCTGCCCTGGAGCCGTGGCCTAAGGGCCCAGAGTCCCACCCACTTGTCACTGGGGCTCTGGCACAGGCTAATCCAGCCAAAACAAAGACGGGTGAGCACGTGATGGGCTCTCCTGGGTCTCCCTCCCTGGAGTAGGGACCAGTTCGTGCAGTGATGCACAGGGTCTCTGGGTCCGGCCCCATCTGAAGGCATTTGGTCTTGGGGGCGGGGAGCAGACAGCAGGTTTCTCTACTGGACTGAGGATGTGGGTGTCCCTGGCTCAGAAATGACTTCTCAAGGCGACTCCCAGAGCTTGGAGAACATGGAGTCACAGTGGATGGCCCCGAACCTGGCAGTGACAGCCCTGGCTGGACTCTGAGGGTGGGGGTTGGAGGTGGGGGTGGAGGTGGCCCTGCTGAGCAATCAGTCCCAGGCTCAGACAGCCTTTTGGGACAGGTATCCAGGTTGCTCTGGGCCAGTGTTCCAGGCAGCGTGGCTCCTGGGCAGCAAGGGTCCAACCTTGGAACTGTAGGTATGGTGGGGGTGTGTGTGCCAGGACCGACGCGGGGATGGAGGACACCCTCCCTGATGCCCTGCCTCTTGCACTCTTTGTAGGGCCCAGACATCCCCTGTGTGGGTTCAGTACACTCTCCCCCACCAAACACACACTCCGGTGTATCCCAGCACGAGACCCTTCCCCCATCTTAGAGAAACAACTAAGCTTGCTCCTCTTGCAAATGTTTCTGTTAACAGCTGTGATCAGTGTAATTATAATGTGTCGGTTTAAGGACTTAGCAGGGGAAAAAGTTGCCAGGAGGCAAGGGGAGGTCTGCTCTTTTCAGGTGTAATGAAGGGGAGAGCCCTGCCCCACTGTGGGAGGGGCCCCCTTGGATAGTAAAGGTGAGTTGCCTGCTGGGGTGCAGAACTCCTCGGCTTCATGCTGGCCCCCATGTGGGCATTGGGAAGGAGGAGAGGTGAAGTCTTCTGCCCTCCCACTAAATTCCTAGCATTCAGAACCCAGCTCCCACCCGTTGGGGTGCCCCCTGCCCCCCTTGCCTTCTAGAGTCTCAGTTTTCTCATCTGTACAAGGGGATAGCAGCGCCTACACCGGGCTCGGTTAGGGGTTAAGCACCCTATGAAAACCTGACCCTCAATGAACACTGGCTGCTCTTTTGGAGGGGCTGGTGTATGGAGACAAGGCCACAGTGGCATGTGGATTTCCTCTGTCCCCAAAGTGGGGAGAGATGGTTTTTTTGAGGTTGACTCCTGTCTAAATGGGGACCCTGCTTGGGATCCACCAAACTCAGAGGGCAGGGGATAGTCGTGTTTGTGGCCGTCTCGGAGTTTGTTTCTGTGGTTGCTCAACACTCTGGGGTGGACAGAGGGACCCGGCCTGGGCTGAGGGTCCTCAGAGTGTCACCAGGCCAGGTTTGTTGCCTACTGCCAGTTCTGTGTCCATCATGGATTCTATGGTAGTTCTCCATAGAGGTGGTGACAACAGTGGCAGTTATATAGAGTGAAGGGGGCTGAGTTTGAGGCTCTGGCTCTAGGCATGTGCTTGAGTGCAGTATGGGTGTTGGGGGACCTTACTTAAACTCATCTCCTGCCTGGGCCACCATCACCTATCATATATGGGCAGAGCAGGCCCCTGGAGGGGGCCAGGCCTGAGCATGTTCTCCTGGGACCACAGCCTGGCACAGGCAGGCATCTGGAAGGGCTGCCTCTTCTGGGGTTCAGCTCTTCCCACGATGTGGGTGACTTTGGGGGATTTCTGGGCAGTCACAGACCTCTGACCTCAGTGCTGTGTGGCCTTGGGCCAGTCACTCAACCTCTCTGAGACTCAGCCCCACACAGGTGAAACCTCACTCTGGGGAGACTGGGTGGGTGGGATATGGAAGCCAAGAACTGAGGTGTGAGGAGGGTGTCGCTGGGGAGCCAGGAGCACCTGGGCGGAGCTGGTGGGGGAGGCGTGGCCTTGAGGGGGCGGGGCTTGCCTCTCCTGCACTCTCTGAGGCAGAGGGCCACCCTTGTTTCTCACCTTCTCAAGGCTTGGGTGGGCTGGGTGCAGCCCAGGCCCTCAGCAGGTGCCTGGCAGGCCTCAGTCAGAGCTCTGCAGCCCAGGGCCTGGAGCTGTCTCAAGACCCGTGGGGCAGGTAGTGGACCAACCCCTCCCTGATCCCATGGCCTTCTCTGTGCCTCTGGTTCTTAATCTGGAACGTTAATCTGGTTCATTAATCTGGAGGTGGGCATTACTGTGGTGCCCACCGAGTGCTGGGTGCAGGCCAGTCCCCAGACAGTGCCAATCAAGGCTGACCTTGGGGCAGGGGTCACTGTGGACCATTTGAGGGGACTTGGAGTTTGAGGAAAGTCATGGAAGCCAAGGCAGCCCCCAGCCTCTTGGTCACATCCTGCTGCCTGCCCACATTCTCGCCCTGAGCCTGGCTCTGCCGGGAGCACGCTCCACTGGCGTTAACGCATGTGCAGCGCCAGCTCAGGGCTGGGCAGGCTCGGGCCCTTGGATGAAGGCATTGGGGGACAGGGCACAGGGAGGGCATTCCAGCCAGGTGTGGTTTGACCTGCATGGGGACGGGTGCACTCGGGGACTTGAAGGCTGAGAAGGACCCCGGGAATGAGTTCTTGCGGCCCTGGAGGTCCCGCTCCATGGCTGATGGACATGTGCTTATGGTAGTTCTCGAAACTGGTGGCCCACCGTTCACTGCCTGCTGCCCATGGGGCCTGGCTGAAGGCAGATGCTCCCAAGCTTGGCCTGGTGGTGGGAGGGCATCGAGAGCCAGTCCTTTGATGTGTGTTACTGCCCCTTCCCACGCCCGGGAAAGACTGGCTCCAGGGTGGAAGCTGCAGCTATTGGGCTGAGTCTAGGGGCGGGGCCAATTCAGGGCAGGAGGGAGGTCACAGTATCCCCAGGGCAATTTCTTTGTGTTCTGGAACATTCTCCAGGAAGCCAGACTATGCCTTTCTCTCAGAGGGGCTGTTTCTCCCCCACGAATCCCTGTGCAGCTTTATACACGCAGGTGCTCAGGCTCACACACATGAACACACACGAATGCTCACAGATGCCTTCTCATGTGTATAATGATGCACAGAGCCTAGGCGGGGCTGTGGTCCCCTGGGGGCGGGCGGTCAAGGGCATGGCTTGGTGGGGGGAGACCTGATCCACCCTCACTCTTGGCCCTCAGCCTTACATCAGAGATGGACTGAGCTACCGGGTCCTGGTGTCCTGAGGCTTGGGGGGCCTGGAGCCGTCCCTCCCGGTGGCTGAGCCTGAAGGACTGCCCTGCTGTCACCTGGCTGTCTTTGTCCAGGGTGGGCCGAGCCTTGGCCCCTCCACCTGCCGTCACTGTCCCTGAGCATGTCCGCTGGGTCTCTATCCTCCTAATGCCCTACCTTCCCTAGGTGAGGGCACCTGGGTGGAATGCGTGTGTGTGTGTGCCAAGTCGCTTCAGTTGTGTTCGACTCTGCGACCCTATAGCCTGCCAGGCTCCTCTGTCCATGGAATTCTCCAGGCAAGAATACTGGAGTGGGTTGCCATGCCCTCTTCCAGGAGATCTTCGTGACCCAGGGACTCGAACCCACATCTCTTATGTCTCATGCACTGGCAGGCAGGTTCTTTACTGCTAGTGCCACCTGGGAAGCCCCTGGGTGGAATAGTATTCCCCCAAATTCATGCCCACCTGGAGTCTCAGGATGGGACTTTGTTTGTAAATAGGGCATTTGGTGCTGTCGTAAGTTAAGATGAAGCCATCCTGGCTTGTGCTCAGTCACTCAGTCGTGTCCCACGCTTTGTGACCCTTCGAGTCCCATTCTTTGTGACCCTATGGACTGTAGCTCACCAGGCTCCCCTGTCCATGGGATTCTCCAGGCAAGAATACTTGAGAGAGTTGCCATGCCCTCCTCCAGGGGATCTTGCCAACCCAGGTCTCCCGCATTGCTGGTGGATTCTTTACCGTCTGAGCCACCAGGGAAGACCCTCATTCTGGCTTAGGGAAACCTATATCTATGGCTGGGGTCCTTCCAAGAGAGCTGGGGGAGACTCAGGAGAGACGAGGACATCCTGTGCCCTGTGATGATGGAGGCAAAATGGGCTGATGCAGCCACGAGCCAAGGAAGGCCTGAAGCTGGAAGAGGTGGGAAGGGTCATGCCCTGGAGCCTCCGGAAGGAGCGTGGCCCTCACATGGGATGTCCGGCCTCCGAGCATCAGACAGTCCTGTACGCTGAGGCCCCAGTCTATGGCACATTTTGACAGCAGCCCCAGGGCACTCCTGCAGGGCAGCTCTGAGCCCCACGGGGCCAGGGCCCGGGCCGAGCCTGCCTGTGCCTTCATGCCAGCCTCTGTCTCCTCTGTGTAAACTGGGCCAGCCCTGCCCACCTGGAGGCGTCTTTGGAGGCAAGCGAGGGAACACGTGTGTAGGCGCCTCTGAACACGCGCGTTCACTGGACTGCGGTGATGGGAGGGCGGCCTCAGCCTGGACCAGCGCGCCCTCCTCTGGGCACCTTGGGGCCTCACTCTCCAGCCTCTGGTTGCCTCTCACAGAGGAACCAGCCCTAACAGGACAGGCGGCCATGGCCTCCCCGCCCCCGGCAGAGGAAGCCGGCAGAGGAAATGAGGGCAGCGGACGCCGGGCCGGAGCCAGCTCCCAGGCGGCCTGTCTGGCGCGTCGCGGTAGACAGTGTCCACGCCAGGTCCCTGCCTTCCTCCACCAGGGTCAGGCTGGGGGGCCCGGGCCAGATGCCCCGGGCTCGGGGAAGGTCTGCGAAGGGTGACTCTGGGGTTAGACCAACAGTCGGAGCCACACGGGAGCAGCCACGCAGAGCTGGGTATGTGGGGGTTTCTGGAGGCCTGTGGGCTTCCTCACAGCCAGCCCAGGGCTGGAGGGCAGTGAGCAGATGGGGGCTTGTATTCGAGAGACCCCTCAGTCCCTGCTCCAGCTCTGCCAGAGGAAGCGGTGGGACAGGGATGAACAGGGCCAGGGCAGGGGGTGGTGCTGGGCAGCCTGGGGGGCACTTGTTGCAGGGTGTGTAAGGGGAGGTGGTAGGGTGCTGGCCAGCATCTGAAGGCTGGGGCAGAGTCGCCTCTCAGGGTGGGATGTGGCCGGGCCTGGCCTTGCTCACTCCTGGTGAGGGTGCACTGGTGCCTTCTCGTCCTGCTGGGAGGGGGTTGGGCACGTGGGCCTGCTGGCCATGGGTGGCCAGGGATACAACCTGCCTGTTCCTGGGAGCCAGGACAGGGGCACAGGACCTGAGCCCCATACCTGGGTTCTGCGGAGGTCACTGCGTGCTGAGGCTGGCGTGGGAGATGTTGGGGCAGCAGGATGGGGCAGCAGGGTGATGTTTCGGATGCTGTCAGGCACCATGGGGGGTCTTTGTACGGATGGGGGTCATTGTGGAGAGGGTCCTGCAGGACTCATGTTCTGCTCCTGCTATTGTAAAATTCTGAATGATTTCACACTGGGCCCTCAGATTCTGACGGGTTTGGTTTCCCAGGTGGTGGCGCTAGTGGTAAAGAACTCACCTGCCAATGCAGCAGACATAAAGATGTGGGTTCGATCCCTGGGTCGGGAAGATGCCCTGGAGGAGGGCATGGCAACCCATTACAGTATTTTTACTTGGAGAATCCCGTGGACAGAGGAGCCTGGAGTTCTAAGGTCCATGGGGTCACAGAGAGTCGGACACGACTGGTCGACTTAGCATGCATGCACGCTGCAGATTGTGCAGCTGGTCCTCCTACTTGGGGCCAACCTGTCCAGTCTTAGGGTTCAGTTGGGAGGGCCCTGGGCAGGCAGTCACTCGTAGGGGGCCGTGGTACCTGTGTCACAGGCTGGTTCCCTTCGGTGGGGAGCTGCTGTGATCCCGGGCCGGTGGTTTGGCTCTGCTAGCTATGAGGCTCATCCGGATGTCCCAGGACCGCCCTGGGAAGAAGGACTCCCACTTTGAGGGGATGCCGCACACACAGGGTGTACATACGAATGAATTTCACTGGTCCTACTGGTCCTCACCCCCAGGGTCGCTCCATACTGGCAGTGAAACAGCCCTGCCATCGACGACCCAGCTCTCGGCCCAGCCATCGACGGACACAGCCTTCTGCCCAGCTCTGGGCACCCTAGCGCCATCTCTCCCTGTCTGTCCAGGCTTTATTGAGATATGATTCCTGTACCGTACGATTCATCCACTTCCAGTGTGCTTTTCACTGTACACACAGACATGTGCGGCCATGACCACGGTTCAGAACACTTCTGTCCCCCCGCCTGCTCCCCATCTCTGGAGGTCGCCCATCTGGATGTTTCCTACCTGTGGGCATGCAGCTCAGGGCCGTCTGTCTCTCTCTCCACATGCGTCTGGTTCTATGGTGGGAATGAGGGGAGTGGGCCTGGGTCTGGGGGTAGCTTTCGTGGAAGCCGAAGGTGGGGTCACCCCACGTAGACCCCTGCCCAGCAGTCAGCCTCGCGGCCCTGTCCCCTGAGCTGTTCCAGGAGCACCGCGGGGCAGCCTGACTCACCTCTTCCCCCAGCCTGACTCACACTCAAGGAGACGCCTCGAGTGCCCTTCTGGGGGCTTGTTGGCCGTTTGGAGTCATCGTCTGGGATTGCCTGGGGGAGCCAGGCCTGCCCAGCTGTGGGTGGCATTTATATGTTCTGGAGTCAAGCTCTTGGTCAGAGATGGGCGTTGGGGTGGCATTTCCACGTCTTCACCATCTCGCTGGTCTGGGGCCCTAGTAGCCGCAGGGTGTGTAGGCGCCGCTGGCGTGAGTCTTTCCCAATCCCGTGCTCAGTAGCATCAGACTGATGGCTTGACAGGGGCTGTGGTGGGAGAATTTGCACCCCAGGAGCCCGCAAAGGCTCCACGTTGGAAATCCCCTTTTGTCTCTTTTTTCCAGAAAGCCGGTTGTTAAGCATTACGAGAAAATCAGGGGTGTAGGCCAGTTTTTTTTTTTTTTTTTTTTTAATATTTATTTATTTGGCCAGGTCTTAGTTGCAGCGTGTGCAATCTTTCATTGTGGCATGCTAACTCTGAGTTGTGGCATGTGGGATCTGACGGGAGATCGAACCTGGGCTCCCTGCATTGGGAGCACAGAGTTTTAGCCACTGGACCACCAGGGAAGTCCCTAGGCTAGCTTGTTAATCCCAGAAAGCTGCCTGGAATCGTTTTGACATGAGGCAGGCATCCCCAAGAGGCAGTCTCTGGCCCCTGGGGATGAATGACTCAGAGGGATGGTCCTGCTTCCTCTTGGGGCCACTCAGCCTGGAGGGAGTCCCTGGGTAGGGCCTGCTTGGGCGGGCAGGGCCAGGCCTGATTTCCTGCTCACGGCTGAGGGCACACCTGGCCTGGGCCCTGCCCCTGCCCTCCTGCTTCCCCAGCTCGCCTCACACTACTTTCTGCCCCACAGTGGGGTCCAGGCAGAAACTTGGAGGCCTGGATGGCAGGAAGTTCTGGGCTTGGGCTGCCCACTCCTCCCTGAGCAGCTGGTGGTGGAGTGGGAGCCAGCACATTAGATTCTGTGTTATTTTTCCTTCTTGTGACGGGTGGTCCTGCAAGTCCTCTCTTAGACTCACTGTGGCTGCAGTGTGTTCCTGCGATGCCTCCTGGGTCTAGTGCTGCACCAGGTCTGAGCCTTGATGCCTCTAGCCTCTGCCCAGCTGCTCCCCAATGCTCCCCTGCCCAGGCTTGTGAGAGGGACTCCTTCATCTGACTCAGGACCCTCAAGGTGACCCCATGCCCCGCAGGTGTCAGGGTAGGGTCCCCAGGTGAGCAGGATGGGCAGGCGTCCCAGGGGGTTGTCCTTAGGGCCCTGCAGGGTTGCGGAGGGACCAGCGGGGAAATAGTTTGTGCAGGGGGGACAGTGTTGGTGGCAGTGCCCCTGGGAACAGAGGGACAGGGACGTAGGGGGCAGTATGTGGGTGGGAGTAGGTGAGCACATGTGTAAACGTGTGAGTGCATATGCGCCTATGTATACGTGAGTGTGAGGACATGGGGGCGTGTGTGTGAGTGTGTCTTCTCCCTGGTTCTCTGGGGAGGAGGCCCAGGCCCTTGGCTCTCCTCTGCCGCTGGTGGGTGAGACCCCTTGGGCTCTCTCTTAGGCTCTGGGTGATATTGTAGCTCCTGACCCCGCTAGATGGCAGGAGCAGGGCTGACGCCTGCCATACTGACTGTCCAGCCACCTAAGCTAAGGGTCTGTGGTCCAGGGCTGGGAAAAGAGCCCTCCTGTGTGGGCAGCTACCGTGACCCATGTGACCCGTGGCTGTCGCGGGGTGGTGCCTCCCAGCTGCTTGTTCGCATGTCCGTGGATTTTGCTGGGTCTGGATCCCTCAATTCAGGTTGATTCTTAAGCCGGCAGAGTGGCTGCAGCCACTTAGCTGTTGGACATCTGACTTCCCTTCCCTGGAGGAAGCAGTGCTCCCCACCTTCCAGCCCTCCTGTCAGTGCTTGGGGTGCAAGACCATCCGGATTACCTGCTCACCCATCCCTTCCCCTCTGTCCTTGCAGCAGAGGCGTCCACACCTGTCTCTGTACATTAGGTCATCCAGACTAGGCAGTGACGGGGTCTGGAAGTTTCTGGGGTGGGGGCAGGGGGCACAGCCTCCCCACCCGGGTGCCCCTTGGGCCCCTCTCACCTGCTGGGGATGGAGTCTGGGCAGCTGTGGAGGTGGGGGGCTGCACCCCTGCTCAGAGCTGTATCCTGAGATGGGGTAGGTGAGCCTGAAGGGGTGTCTGTCAGCTGGGACTGGGGGCTGTCCATGACTGCCCCCGATGCAGTGCCAGCTCTTGGGGTGCGGGCCTCCTGCAGACGCACCTTCATCTGGGGAGGCCCCAGGGGAGGCAGGGATGCTGGGGCCCAGCGGCCAGTGCATCTGAGTTGTCGGGTCTCTGAGTTCAGTCACCAGTGTCCTTTCGTTTCTCCACCTGCCCCCAGACATCTGGGGGAGGGAGGAGCAAGGACATAGATGAGGTGGGCCTGGGAACTGCCTCGGAGGCTCCACACAAGCTCAGTGACCTGCTTCCCTTCCTCTTCTGGGCAGAGGGCCACCGCGTCCCCATCTGAGGATTCTGTTCCTCTTGGGAGGAACTTCCATGTCTGGGCCCTTGGCCAAACATTTGCCAAGAAACTGCCCCATGGGCCCGCTGGCGCTGGATCCGCCTTCCGGATGGTTTGTGGGGTATGGGTGCCCCTTCTGCTGGCCCCTGTCCCGGGAAGCCCTAGACTCTTGCTACTTGCCTCAGCTGGGGTCGGGAGGTGGGGGTACCAGGGCCAGTTGATTGGCTCCTGACGGTCTGGGCAGGCCGAGCTCCTCCCCTCCCTCTGTCTGCTTGCCGCGGCCTCGTAACTCAGAGACGCCTGCCTGGTTGCACAGCTCCTTCCTGTACAAGATCCTGTTTGCATCACCGGGCTTGGGGGACAGGGGCACTGGTGTCAGCATGTCCTCAGATGCCCAGCCTGGGCCCCCAGGCCTGCTGGTGACGCTGAGTGTGAGCCCCCTTCGGCTGCACCTGCTCCAGGCGGGGAGGCTGGGGCGCTGGAAATGCTGGGGTGCGTGGCCGTCTCCCCAAAGCCAGACTTACTGTCTGGGCTTGGCGGAAGGAGCTCTGGGGGGAGCAGTGAGTCATCTAGGGGCACGTTGGGGGTGCCCACTCTTGGGGCCCATCAGGGTTGGCACACCCCTGACTTGGTCTCTATAGGTGTCAGACTGCTAATTAACTTTTTTTTTTTTTTTGAGGTGAAATTCATGTGACATTCACATGTGTGCATGCTAAGTTGCTTTGTCCATGTCCTACTCTTTGTGATGCTATGGACTGTGACCCACCAGGCTCCCCTGTTCATGGGATTCTCCAGGCAAGAATACTGGAATGGGTTGCCATTTCCTTCTCCAGGGAGTCTTTCTGACCCAAGGATCGAACCCGTGTCTCTCAAGTCTCCTACACTGGCAGGTGGGTTTGTAACTAGCGCCACCTGGGAAGCCCTAAATTCATATGACGTGAAATGAATCACTTTGTAGGGTACAGTTCAGTGTTAGTACATTCACGGGGCTGTGCAGCTTCCGGCTCTATTTCCAGAGCCCCCAGCCCCTGCCCACTGGACGTGCTTGTTCTGGACACGCGGTGCTGTGGAGGAGCTGTAGAAATCACCCACGGCTTCTCCACCAGCCGTGCCGGGGCCCGTCTTTTCTCACATCCTCACCAACACTGGTTATTTTCCGCTTTGAAGATCATGGCCGTCCTAGTGGCTCAGATGGCTCACTTCTTCTTCCAGCAGAGGCACTGGGCTAACTGGAAATGCTTCCTGAGTGTGTGTGTCTCAGGCTCCCGAGGATGTTGAGATCGAGCCAGGCCGAGGGTACAGCGAGGGTGAAGGAGCCGTAGGGGGGTGGCCACCAAAGGGCAGTTGGGCAGGTAGAGGGCTCGGAGAGGACTTACGGGTGGTGCTTTTGGAAGATGGCTTCAGTCCTGGGTGAAGAATCACCTGGAAGCCACAGAGCCCTGAGGAGTTTGGGCAGGGTAAGGCCGTGGGTTGGAACTCAGGGGCCTCAGCGGGGCTGGACTTGGGCAGTGGACAAGAGGGATCCAGAGGCAGCTGGGGTATCCCACTTGGGGAAGGGACGGGAGGGACCCGGGGAGCGGGTCTGCCTTGAGGTTGACGTGGATTCTACGCTGTGTTTGGTTTGAGGTGCTCCAGGACACCCAAGGGAAGGGCTGGGGCCAGGTGGCCATTGGGGTCTGGGACCCCAGAGGAAACTGGGGACCAGGGTATGAGGTGGGGTTGGAGTTGGCCTTGATGGGGTCAGGGAAGGGGTGTAGGCCCAGCCTGGGCCCACTTGGGGAGGAGGAGGAGGGGGTCCAGCCAAGAACAGTGAAGGGGGTGGCTGAGAAGGTAGAGGGTGTGGGGGCCATCCCAGGACCCAGAACACAGTCCAACCTGCTGTCCTTCCTGCACTCTGGCCTCGAGATGTGGCCACAAACAGAGACCCTTTGAGTGGGTCCACTGACCTCAGGATGCCTGGAATCTCTGATCCTTTTCTTGACTGATCAAGGGCACCTCCACCTTCCACCTCTGTCCCTGGGGAAACCTTGCTTGCCTCCAACCAGGAAGGCTCCCCCGACTGGGGGTTGAGTGTGGGAGTGGGCGGCAGAAACGGACCTGTGGAGACCCAGGACCCTGGAACACCAGGACAAGGTCTGGGCTCCAGTCTCTGTATGGTGAGTCCGTGGGGGTCTTTAAAGGCGGGAGTGATGGGGATAGGTGTGGGTGATAATTAAACAAAATTATACACATCTAATTCTAGACGTAGTACATGCTTTCTGTAGAAAATATGAAAACTGCAGACGAGAAGGTATTAACCACCCAGAATTCTACCACCCAAGACAACAATCACTGTTCACATTTTGAGTTATTTTCTTCCTTTTTTTTTTTACATGGTTGTGATCAGGATTTATAAATAATTCTATGTCCTGCCTCTTGTTTTCAGCTTTACTGAAGTATAATAGAAACAGACTAAATTGCACATGTTTAAAGTATGGGATTTGATGGATTTTGGTGTAGAGATATATCAAAACTCATGAAATATATTTATTTGGGAGACCCCCATGAAACCTTGACCCCATAGTCAAATAACAAGCATTTGCTTTGAGCCCAACTGTTTCCTTGTGTATCCTCCCCTTAAAAAATTTTTTTTATTTATTTATTTAGGCTGCGTTGGGTCTTAGTTACATCATGTGAGATCTTCTATTGCCGTTCCAGGGCTTAGTTGCTCCCCAGGCATGTGGGATCTTTGTTCCCTGACCAGGGATCAAACCCACCTCCCCTGCATTGCAAAGCAGATTCTTAACCCTGGACCACCAGGGAAGTTCCCTTCCTTTTTAAAAATTAGCACAAAGTTGTTATTTCCTTGTTTATTTAAAACATTTCCTTAAATTCACTCTCTATGGGTTCTTTTGCAGATGTACCATTGTTTTTTTATTGAATCCTTCTTTTATTGTGACTATTTAGGCTGTTTTTACTCTTATAAACACCACTGGAAGGAACATCTCTGTGAGATGTGAGTCCTGCCTGCGTCATTAACGTGCTCCTTCCTTTGTTTTTATTCTGGATTTGTGTGCTATCCGGGCTGCTCTCTCATTTGAATTCCCAGACTGGGAATTACTTGGCCTGGGAGTTGGCAGGTCTCCCAGGGCCTTCTCGCATGTCTCCAAGTTGCTTTCTAAAGGCTGATCTGACTTATATCCACCAGGGTGTCTGGGTAGCTAGCTGATCCTGGTGTGCGGGCTTTGGCCAGACACCAACTTCTAAGAACTCCTGTGGTCGGGAAGCTGATATCCGGTGTGATTTCATTTCTTTGATTGTGGATGAGGCTGCACGTTTTCTTGTGGACTAGACAAACTGTATTTCCTTGTTTGTGGCCGACTGTGTATAGTTTGCTTGTGTATGTTTTGAGGTCATAAAGTATTTTTATATTTTGTTGATTGTGTTCCCCCCCAAAGTAGTAACATCAGTCTCTGACAAATTTTCCGTCAACCATTCTTCCTGGTTTGTTGCTTGCCTTTAATTTGGAGCTCTATGGGCTTCCCTGCTAGGAAAGAATCCGCCAGCAATGCAGGAGACCCTGGTTCAATTCCTGGGTCGGGAAGATCTGCTAGAGAAGGGATAGGCTACCTCCCCCCCACCCCAGTATTCTTGGGCTTCCCTTGCGGTTCAGCTGATAAAGAATTCACCTGCAATGCAGGAGACATGGGTTCGATCCCTGGGTTGGGAAGATCCCCTGCAGAAGGGAAAGGCTACCCACTCCAGTATTCTGGCCTGGAGAATTCCATGGGCTGTATAGTCCATGAGGTCGCAAGGAGTCAGACATGACTGAGCCACTTTCACTTATGGAACATACATTTTTATGTGTCCAAACCCATTGATCTTTCATGATGCCTTCCATTGCTTTTAGCTTAAAAATCCCTCTCCATGAAGAACGCTGATATTTACCTACTTTTTCTCAGATGCTATAATTTGACTCACTGATGTCGATCTGAAGTTATTCTGGAGTGTGGTCTGAGAGGAGACAGCTAATTTCCCTGGCCCGCTCTCAAGTCACGGGGCCAGGTGTTTTGTGTGGGTGGGGGTGGGAATCTCCCACACAGGCCAGGCCTGGCTCTGGGCTGTGATTCTGTTCCTTACCTGTTGGCCCATCTCTGCTGCAGAACCATGTGATTTTAATGATTGTGGCTTTTAGGCATGTTAAAACCTAGAAAAGCAAGATCCCTCTCTCTGCACATTTTCTAGCTTCTCTCTCCTGTTTAGAGCTTCGTCTGTTACAAGGCCATGGATCTTGTTGATGGGTGCCTGGGAAGGGATGAGGGAGGTGGGGTGACCCAGGCCATGTGACAGTCCTATCATGGACTCCACTCACCTGACTTTACCCCTAACTCACTGGCAGTGCAAGTGACTTCTTTTTTTTTTTTAACTCCTATTTTTTTTTTTTTTTTTTAATTTGTTTTTTAAAAGTTTGACTGTGCCACGCAGCTTTGGGATCTTTGTTCCCTGGCCAAGGATTGGAACCCACTTCCCCCCAGCAACAAAGCGCCAAGCCCCCACCCCTGGACTGCCAGGGAATTCCCACAAGTTACTCCTTTTACCAGAAGCCTGGCCTGGCCCCGATCTGTCCGGAGCGGCACCCATATCCCACAAATGCTCTGTTCCCATCTTCCTGCCAGCCCCCCAGAGCCCTCCCTGGAGACAGACTTAAGGCCAGGACCCGAGAACGCCAGCACTGAGGGTTGTTCACCAGAGGGGTACTGACGACCATCTGCTCTGGGGAGCATCCCTCCTGTAGCACTTGCAGGGCCAGGCCCCCCAAAACAGAAGCCCCTTGATGAAGGGCCCTGAGACCTCCAGTGTGGGCCATGGGAGGATCTGCTTTCTGCTAGGTATCCCCCTAAGGGTCTCCCAGGTTCTGGCCCTGCAGCCCCCACCCTAGGTTAAACCAGCTTCCGTCCTTCCTCCCCTTCCACGTGCATCCACTGAAGGCCAAAGGTGGGTGTGACTCGCGCCCAGTCCTGGACCCCAGACCCTACTCCTGCCCCTTACTTACCTGCCCTCTCAGCAGTATTGGGCTGGTCCTGGAGAGGGCCTGTCGCATGGCAGATGTTACTGTCATGTACTTGGGGGACAGGGCAGGGGCAGTGTCCCAGAGGCAACACCTGCCAGGTTTTATGGGGGGCTGTGGGATGTCCAGGAGGCAAAGAGGGCCTGGGAACACAGGACCCTAGCCCTGGGGGGTCTCCGGGCCCACCTGTCTCCCCTGGGTTCCCTACCCCAGCTGTGGGCCGTTGAGTTGATCTGGAGGGCAGGAGGGGGAATCCTCAAACGAACGTGTTGAACTTGAAAACAGCAGGAAAAGCACAAAGGGGGATGGGGAGGGAAGGGAGGGGTGGAGGCCCATTGGTGGACCCAGGGTCCCTGCTCTGGGAGATGTGCCTGGCTGCAGCTGCATTGGGGGACTGTCACCCTGAAACAGGCTGTAGTCAGACCCCTATGTGTGCCTGGCTGAGTGGTGGTGGGGCAGGGCCAGAGAAGGGCAGTTCTGGGGGGGAAGCTGGGTGGTGGGAGTGAGATCAGACCCAGGAGACCTTGGTGGGGTCCTCTCTGAGAACCCGTTTGCTCATCACAAACTGGAAAGTGGCCCTTCCTGGCAGGGAAGGCATCCCTGGGAGACTGTTGGGACACCCAGTAAGCGTGAGTCCCTATTCCTAAATGTGGCCGTGCAGTTTTACAGAACATGGTGCTTCCTTGGCAATGGCTGGGTGGTGCCCAGTAGTGCTCAGGCCCCCAGCTGCCGGCGAGGAGGGCAGGGTCCCATCTGAGCCGCAGAGATGGAGGCCATGGGCCTGCTGCGTCTACAGGGAGTTTGATGTCTGGCGCTTTTGCAGTAGATGAAATTATTATTTTTAGAAAGGATAATAAAACAGGGTTCACGGCCATCAATCGTCCACCCAGGAGGGCAAGGCTGAGGCGGGATCTCAGATCAAGGGGTGGCCAGGGACATGGGGCAGTTCAGGTCTGCTTGCTGCTGGGTGTGTTTGTGGGTGTTGTGAGGGGCTGGTGGGTGTCAGAGGTGAGCTGGGGAACATTTGCCAACCCCCCAGGGTGTGAATGCTCCCTGCCTACTACCCTAGGCAGGAAGATGGGACAGGCGCCTCGTGGCTCCACATGCACCACCTTTGTTGTGATTGTTAACGGGCATTTGTATTGCAGGATGACAGCTTTTACAACCTGTGTTTCACGTGAGGGAGCTGGACTTTCACTCCCTTCCCATGTGAAGTTATCTGATTAAATAGAGCCTAATCACAACAAAAAGGAGTTGCTCTTACTCCTAGAAACATGGCCCCTGCTGGTGGGGAGGTGGGCTGGCAGCTGCGCTCAGGGAGCCCTTCCCCGAGAGACCCGCGCCCCCTGTGAGGTTTCCTTCCAGAATCCCCGCCCAGCACCTGCCTGTTCCAGCCCTACAGGCTGCCGTGGCCCCTCCAGGGGTTTGGGCCCAGGGCTTGCCCTGTGCTCTCAGCCACCCACAAGCACTGCTTCTCCCTGTGATGTCACCGCCCTGTTCCCAGTCTCCTGGCCCCCTGCTCCCAGTTCTGCCCACAGAGCGGGCAGGGGTCCCGACTGGGGGCCCTAGGCTCCTGTCTGTAGCTTCCTCACCTTGGTTTCTTTGTTTGGTGCAGGACGGCAGGCTGTGTGCCTGCCCAGTGACCTTAGCTGCAAGTGCCCTGGAGGGGAAAGGGACTGCTTCATGCGAGTGAGCCCTGCAGCGGTGGAAGGGTGCGTGCAGACACCCACGGTTGCTTGGCAGGAACCTAGTGCGTGGGGCTGACTCGCCACCCAGCCCCCTCCCGGTGAAGGGCTTCTCTGGCCACCTGTCCCTGCTTAAAGCAGCTCAGATTGAGGCCACCTGCCCCTGCCCAGGGTGGCTCAGATGAAGGAAGCTTGCAGAGCAGCTCTGGTGTCGCGGGCCACTGGGGATTGGGGAGGAGGCTCCAGGGACTGACTGGGGCACATGGGGAGTGAGTGGACCCCGGAGACCCTGGAAGGCAGGGTCCAGGGTTCAGGAGGCAGGCGTGAGCCGGAGCAGTGAGAGCCTCACCCCGCTCCATGGGAGCCACACCCCGTGAGTGTCCTGTCCCTGCCTTGGTGGCGCCGAGGCTTGGACACAGCCAGGAGGAGGTCTGCATAGCCCCAGGGCAGACCTGGACAGTGAAATGGACCCTAAGAGAGAACTTTCCAGCACTCAGCCCTCCTGCTGTCCTGCCAGCCTTGCCGTGTGTGTGCTGAGCGAGCCCTCCCCCATCCCAGCTGGACGGAGATTGGGGAAGTGGGGCCCGAAGGGACTCTGGGATCCGGGTGCTCGTGGGGGCTACGTTTCCTGCCTGGAGGTGGGCAGGTGCAGGGTGGGGGGCTCACTGAATGGGGTACGACCAAGGGCTCAGGCTGCAGGGCCACCCCCGACCACTCCCAGGTGGTCTCGGTGGTTTGGACTTCACCTGGGTCTGCAGGTTTGTTTTTTAATTTAATTAAAAAATGTTTGGCCACACTGGGTCTTCGTTGCTGTTTGCGGGCTTTCTTCTAGTTGCGATGAGTGGAGGCTACGCTTCATTGCAGTGCCTGGGCTTCTCATTGCACTGGCTTCTCTTGTTTCAGAGCACAGGCTCTAGGCACGCGGACTTCAGTAGCTGTGACACGTGGACTCGAGTGTGGGCTCGGTAGTGCTGGCACACGGGCTCAATTGCTCTGTGGCGTGAGGGATCGAATCCACATCCCCGGCACTGGCAGGCCGATTCTCAACCATTGGGCCCCCAGGAAGGTCCCATCTACGGGTTATTTTTATAATCTTGGTGGGCCCTCTGGGCAGGAGTGTGCCCTCTGCTCAGCCAGCATTGTGCCTTTCAGCCCACCCTTCCACCCCTTGCCCAGGGCTGGACTGAAGAGGCGGAGGGCAGGGGACACTCTACTGCACGCTCAGGGTGGGGTGGCTCCATTTCCAGACGAGGAAGCTGAGGCTCAGGGCCACACAGCTGGTGAGGGGCAGCCCGGGGAAGCCCTGCTGCGCGGACCGCTGTCCTGCCTGTCCCTCCCAGCCTGGTTTGGAGCTGCCCCAGCCCAGCCTGGGGAGGGTGAGCAAGCGGCCTCTTCCCACCACAACCCGGAGCCCCCTGGTACTGGTACAAGGTCACGAGGGTGTGCAGGCATGCCAGGTAACCATCTGTGGTGGGGAGAACCAGAGAGCTGGGTCCCACAGTGCCGAGTGCCCCAGAAGGCAAGGGAGGCTTCTTAGGGGGCTGGTCTTCCCCTGCCTAGCAGGCCCCCCGTCACCCCTGGCCCCGGCCACCCCTTTCCTGGAGCTGCACTGGGTACCCCAGCCTGCGGCCCCTGACCTTGAGCTGCCCTGGGAGCCACTGCTCCCACCAGCGCCCTCCGAGGTGGTGCCTGTTCACACACGGCCACTGTGTTTGTGGGGCTGGACCGCAGCTGTGGGCGCCAGGAGGCTCTGGCCTTCCCTTCCGCTTTGGGGGTAGGGTTTAGGGTCAGGGATGGGACCGCTGGTGACGGTGCTGCAGATGTGGGTCCTGTGATGGTGAACAGAAACACCCATGGAGGCCTGGGGAAACCCCGAATGGGGCCCAGGCACAGCCAGCCAGCGGGGCAGCATCTTAGGGAACTCCTGTCACAAGGGATGTTAGCTGCGGCCGTGTGCCAGGACGCTGGTGGGTCCCAGATCCAGCAGCCCCAAGCTTGGACCCCTGAGTGGCATGCACCCCGCTATGTCAGCCAATCCCTCCCACCACCAAGCAGAGCTTTTGTTTCCCACATCCAGGGGTCTACCCTGGCCACCTGGAGGGAGCCTGGCGCCTGACAGCCTTGCAGCCCCCAGCCCCAGTCCTGGAGCCCCTCATGGTCACAGAAGGGAGCTGGCGGGGTGACGTGTGTGCTGGGCTTCACACCCACGTCCAGGGCCTGGCATTCCAATCCTTGCTCACCCGCGTCTTCAGGAAGGCTCTGCTGGCTGAACCGCTGGACATAAAACGGCCAGAGAGTGCCACCTGGTGGGCAGCAAGGACCCCACCAGTTGGTGCTTCCCTGCCAAGGGTCCTGTGTGCCCCTGGCCACGGCTCAGGTGGGCTCTGCGGGAACCAGGACCCAGCCGGCCTGCCCTCCCGCTGCCCGTGGAGTCGTCCCCAGGACAAGGCAGGGCGGCAGGCATCTGGGCTTGGGGTCTGGTTGGAAGTGGGCCTTCTGTGCTGGGCTCGAGTGGGGTTAATAGTCACACTAGGGTGAGAGGCCACAGCAGGGCGAAGGGCTCAGGGTCTGGGAGCAAAGCTGTGGCTGGACACTCGCTGCTGCAGAGCTGGACAACCTGAGGTTTGTTTAAATGGGTTTTTCCTTCTTGAAACAAACAACAAAGTCATTTGCTGCCTTCGTCTTCCTGGGCCCCTGCGGTGTCGTGCTGGTGATGACATGATCATTCTGCTGTGTGAGGGGCCTGGCCCTGGGGGGATGGTTGCAGGGTCATGCTGGAAGTCTCCCTCAGGGGACAGAGCAAGGAAGAATGCGTGTGTAGGTGCATAAACACAGACATACATCCGTACCCACCCGTGCACCGTAGGTGTGCCGGGTGCTCATGACCCCGGACACCGCCACCTGCAGTGGCACCTCGGGCTCTTCTTGCTCCCCGCCCTGTACTGGCTGCAGGGTGTTGCTCATTTGCTCTGCGGAGCTGAATCCCCTCCTACAGCTGCTCTGCCCGCTCCCCGTGGCCCCACTGCCCCAGCTTCAGACCTGACGGACTGCGGTGCCCTTTGTGGTCCTGGTCCCCTTCCCTTTCCGCTGTCAGTCAGCATAGCTTTTGGTATTTCCAGTCCTGGGTGTCCCCCTGGCCCTTGACACAGAGAGCGTCCCTGGCAGTCAGCCCTCTCACTGAGGTTGTCACAAGAATGAAACGGGGTGCTGACCCCTCTTGCCCTCTGGGAAGAGGTGGGGCATGAGCAAGACCCCACACGGGTCTCCCTGGCTGTTAGTGGGTGCCCATCCTGAGGGTGCCTGTGAGGCCTTCCCTGTAGGCGTCTTTAGCGGATGGCGGAGGGGCAGTGAGCTGGAGTCAGGAGTGGGCCCACCCAGGCCCTCAAGGACCATTTCTGTCGGCGTTTGGATGTGTTCATAATTTCTTCAAGCCTCAGTTTTCTTACCTCTAAAGTGGGCATGATGATACTTCCTGAGCAGACTTACTGAGGGGACTGGGAGAAAGGGTGTGTGTGCGTGTGCATATGTGTGTACACATAGTACCTGTAGTGTGTTCATGCTGTGGTGACACAACAGACCTTGGTCTGTTTCACGAGTTCATGGCCAGCAGGGCCTGGGCTGTAGGCACCTGCCTGTGGGCGCAGAGAAGGGCTCTGGAAGCCAGAGCCGGAGGTGCTGAGGGTGTTGGCGGCTCCGTCATGGGGGTGGCTGGGGCGCAGGACTTGAGTGAGTGAAGCCTCCGTGTGGGCAGCGGTTGAGTGGCTCCCCCGTGTGGCCTTGGAGTCTGGGGGGTGACCCTGGAGGGGACAGGTCTGCCTGCTGCCCAGGGGCTGTTGGAACCCTCCTTCTCCCCCCAGGATCATCCCCTCACCACGGAGGGCAGGGCATGCGCTCCCTGGGGACCAAGAGCAGTCTCCTAGCTTCCACAGGCCTCATGACCTCATGTGCAAAGTGGCTCTGAGGGTCACATTCCTGTCACCTGCTGCAGTCTCGGGGGGCAGGGTTTTGACTGTTCCAGCGTTGGTGGGGCTCCAGAAACTGGCTTGTTTTATAGATTTGAAAATTCCAGTCTGCAGCCTCTCAGAGCCACTCCTGGCTCTGCCCGTCTGTTTGGTCTCCCCATCCCCGCAGGTCCACTTTCAGGGACGTGGGCATTGGGTGGTGGGGGAGGCCCACCTGCCACCCTCCTTCTGCTGCTGAGTCTGGAATATCATGCTGAATAACCCCTACCCTCAGCCCAGTTCTGTGACGAGGGCCTGCAGAGGGATTGGGGGGACCCCCAGGAGGGCTGCACCCCAGGACTAGCACCATCAAGGAGACTGAGGCTGGAGGCTAAGGCTGGCCACCTGAGGTTGTCGGCTGCCTGCTGCCTCCTTCCGGGCCCCGGGACCAGCCAGGCTAGGGAGGCTCAGGGGTGCGTGTGCTGGTGGAGGTGGCGGGAGGGGAGCCCGCTTAGTGCCCATGGGTCACCATGGCAACGGCACATCCTTGGGGGCTTTTGCGGTTTCCTGCGGCAGCCAGTGCAGCTTGGTACTCTGCAAGTACAGGCTGTTTGGGTGGGAAAGCCCAGTCTGGGGATGGGCGGCCTTACACAGTGGGTGGGGGTTGTGTTTGCACATGTGCCCATGCACGTATGCACGTCAGCATGCATGCACACCTGAAGCCTGGCCTGTGGAGGCCCCTGTGAAGGTATCATGCTCACATGACTGGGGGACACAGCCCGCATTCCGAGGTCTTTTCCAGGGGCAGGCTGAGCTGGTTTCCCTTGCCGTGGTGACCCTTCCTACCTGGTCCCCCCAGCCCTGCCTCTCTCTCCTGTGTGTGGATATCCAGAATGAGCTCGGAGGCTTGAGCAGGGGTCCAGGCCGCACTTGCCATTGTTTCAGCCTCTTGGGCTCACACTGCCTCCAGGAAGCCCTCCCAGATATCCCATTAGCTGGCAGCGCAGAAGCCCCGGGAGCAGAGGCACATCAGTCAGAGGTCAGCTGTGATGCCTCGGGCAGTCTCCTCACCCTCACTGAGCCTCTGTTTCTTCCTGTTCAGTGGAGACAGGCATGGCAGCCACCTAGATACCCATTAGGACCCAGTGAGGTGCTGCTGAGACCTGCTGTGACCTGAGGGACCAGTGATGGCAGGTGTGCTGGGTGGGGTGACGTGGCCCTGAGGGATCACCTATAAGGAACTGAGAGGTTGGGGTGCTTAGTGGGCAGAGGAGCTGGGGGCAGGCAGGAAACCTCAGGGGCTGAATGGTACATGGGCAGACAGAGACAGTCCTTGGGGAAGGGGTATATTGGAGCTGGAGTGGAGGGACAGGGGGGCAGCCCAGGGGTGGGGCTGCAGGCCCAGAGTTTAGGGGACACCTGGCTGGCCCCCCCACAACGTCCTGACCATGACGTCCTGTGGGCACCAGATGATCTGAGCTTCCCCAGAGCTCTGGCTCAGTGGGGGCGTGAGGGCAGCTTGGAACCCCCAGCTTGGGGGCCATGCTTGTGTGTTGGGGGATCATGTCGTGCTGTCCTGGGCACTGTAGTTTCCCCCATCTGGTGAGGGTGGGCCATGAGGGACTCACATGGAGCAGGTGTTGCAGAAGACGGGATTTCACTGCCCTCAGGACAACACTAGGGGGCCCTCGGTGGGCAGTCAGTAAGAAGGTGACTTGGAAACGGCAGGCTACATGGAAGAACTCTACTGTCTGTCATTCTTGGGGAAAGGGACATCCCCGTCCTCGGAGATCAGACAGGTCTTGGGTCTCCGGGCCCGGAGCCTGGCATGTGGCCAGCAGCCAGGTCCTCAATCTCTCCCACTTAGTGGAGCCTGGGTCCCCCTCCTACACCCCCAAGGTCTCACGGCCTCTACCAGTGCCACCCCAGAGCTAAGGCAATGTGACAGCCCCAGGGGCCCGCTCCAGAGGGGCTGGTGTGGGAGGGGGTTCCTGCAGCCCTGAGAGCCTGAGCTCCCTGGGGGTTGTCCATGAACCCCCAGAAATGGGAGCTCTGCCAGCCCTGTGTCCCCTGGCAAGGCCAGTGCGGTGCCCAGGGGCCGGCCGCAGATGGCATGCTTGGGCTGCCGTGGCTGCCCCCAGGGTCCACCTGCCCTGGGCCTGGTGGCTGTGCCTCCAAGTGCTGGGTCTTGGAGCAACAGTGAGGGTGCTGAGGCTCAGACCACAGCAAGCTGGGGGGAATGCAGAGCCAGGGATAGGGTCCAGCTGGCCCCTGCGTGCACCTGGGACAGGGAAGCAGAGCTGCTCGTCACCGCTCTCTCCCTCGGCAGACGGCGCCCCGCTCAGCGAGTTCTCCTGGTCGTCCTCCCTGTCTGTGGTGGCCGTGTCCTTCTCCGGGCTCTTCACCGTCATCGCCCTCATGCTGGCCTGCCTGTGCTGTAAGAAGGGCGGCATCGGGTTCAAGGTGAGGGCTGGGGGTGGGGGGCTGAGGACAGGATCCCCAGGACCGGCCCTCTGGCATCCACTCGGCACTGGCCTGCCTTCCCTCCTGGGGCCGCCTGGGGACCAAGGAGACCCAGGCCTGGGACCCCATAAGCCTCTTTTCTGGGGGCGGTTGACAGAGGTATAGGGGCTGTCAGGGACCCCTCCCACTGCCTCCCCCAGTTTGAGTCCCCTCCATGGGGGCAGGGGCTCATTACCATCACCTCCCAGCTCAGGGCCGGGTCTCTGTGGGCTCTGCCTCCAGGGACAGTGAGGAGGGGCCTTGGTGGGGGGCAGGGGCTCTGTGCTCAGCAATTCCTTGAATCTCTGCTCATTCAAATCGGCAAAGGAAGACCAGAGTTGCCCAGACACACTTGCCGTCCTTGCCAAGCAGCTCTCTGGCTGGGGTCACCTCACCCTGGGGTTTTCTGCCCTGTGAGGAAAGGATTGTGTACTGTGTAGGAATCACGGAGCAGGGACAGCAGGAGTCATCATTGCTGTTTCTGGAACATCGACTGGACGCTGAGCTGCCTTCCCTCAGGCCGCCCTGGTGGGGCTAAGATCCTGGGCTGGATCCCAGGGCCGAGGTGCCCCTCCTAAGGAGGGTAGCTGAGGGGCATTCCCTGGGGTGCTGTTCCCCAATCCTACAAGTACCCTCAGCTGCCCCCATGTTCAGCTTCTGGTCCTCTGAGCGTGCAGGACCAGGAGAAAAAGCTGGGAACTGCGGAGCACATCTAGGGCCCCTGCCCCCAGCCCCGTGGGCCGAGTTCTGCAGACTTTGCTGCCTGTGGTCATTCTCCCGCCCCCTCAGCTGCCCCACCCTGGGCTGGAGGTCAGATTCCTGGGCCGGCAAGGTCGGGGGGGAGGGCTGTCCTGTGGCCCAGCATAGCACCACCCCCCACCACCGTTCCCATTCTAAGTGACCACACTGCAGCCATGCCACCCTCCTTTTAGAAGACAGTGCCCTCCCCACATGTCTCATCACTTGGGCGCCAGGAGAGCTGAGTCCTCCCAGTGCTTGCCTTTTTCCAAGGTGTCTCTGCCACACTTCATGGCCGGGTCATCCTCCCTGAGCCCTCTGAGGAGTGGACCGGGGAAGCGCAGGGCCTGGGCATCAAGGCCATGGCCCCAGGAGCCTTGGGCCCACACCCGAGCCCATGCACCGTCTCCCTGACCTGCAGGCACAGTGGGCTGGGCCAGGCGATGCTGGCATTTTCCTGGAGGATCCTGGCGCCAGGCGAGGCGGTGGCGGGGGGAGGGCTGGGCTGGGGGCGGGGGCCCGGGTCGGGTTGTATAAGTCAGCCCCTCCTCAGGGTGCTGAGAGAACAAGGCCCCAAACAAGGGCAGCGCGGCCCCCTCCTACCCGTGGCCTCCTCACCTCCTGGGGACATGGTGCCCGGAACATTCCAGCACCAGCGCGCCTCCGTGGGAGGGCCGGCCTGTGCAGCGGGCCCCTGCCTGGGCTCCCCCACCTGGAGCTGCGCTGGGGGAAGGGGCTGGGCCGCGATGCTCACCCTGTCCTACCTGATCGCCCGCTGCGCTGGCTCCATCTGGCGGGCCTCCAGGTGGCAGCGTCAGGTAACCAGCTGGGGCTGGGGCCAGGCCCCTGGGGGTGGGAGTGGGCATCTGTGCCCTCTTCAGAGTCACGTCTGGGATTACAGGGCGAGGAGAGTGGTTCTGACGGCCCCAGAGTGGTCGCCTGGGGAGGGGGAATCCCTTGTAGACCCGCCCCCAGAGGCTCTGTTGTCTCAGGGTGCAGTCCAGGCCCGCAGGGACACCCCAGAGGGCTCCCAGCCTCCTCCTTGCAGCCGAGGAAATCGAGGCCCAGAGAAAGCAGGGTCCTTGGGTCTCAGCACTGGGGGAGGAACCCAGGCCTCCTGGGTCCCAGGCCGGCTGCCTCTCCACAGGGGCAGCCCCACTGCAGCTCCGTGGAAGTCCTGCGACCCTCAGCTTCTGTTTCCCGCCTGGCGGTGGTCAGTCCGGGTCAGATAGGCCTGTGGTGCTGGAACTGGGGTTCCGCTTCTGGCCTGGGGCTCCTGGGGGACTTGGCCATGGCTCAGGAATGTGAGGGGGGCTTCCTCAGACAGAGGCAGGTGGGAGGTTGTAAAGTTCAACATAGCAGCCAGATCCAGGATCTATAGCGCCCAGGGCCAGGCTCTTAAGGAGCCTGGGGACAGGATGGATGCTGGCCTGCCTGGGTCAGGTCCCAGGGCCCTGCAGGCAGACGACTGTGGCAGGTGGCAGCGCCTGCCCGGGGGCGGAACTGGTTGGGGAGGTGGGCTGTCAGGAGTGCTTCTTGTCCCGGAGGGGTGGGGGCACTTAGTTGCTTGTTCACTGGGGCAGGGTTGGGGGGTGTGATGGAGACCACGTCCTGGATCTCCAGCCGTGACCCTGAAGCGACTGACCATGGGTGCCCCACCCAGGGCAAAGGCTGCAGGGAAGTGGGGTGCTGAGACGAGTAGGGGGCTGACCCTGGATGGGCCGGGGCAGCTGGCCTCCAGACGCACCCCACCCTACTCCCTGCCACCAAGGGGCCGGTGCTGCCCGCCTCGACCTGAGCCTGGTAGGCCTGGTGTGGACAGGCTGAGGCCGGGGGAGGCGCGGCTGCCCTGGGGCTCATGGGCCCCTCCCTTGAGGCTCTGCCTGTCGGGGACAAACCCCCACCTACCTCCCAACCAACACAAAACAAACCCTGCCCTCCTGGGGCAGCTGGTGTCCCTGGGGGAGGGGGCGGCAGGGAGCGGGGTCTGTTCTCTGCTCCGAGGAGAGGAGGTGGGTGGAGGAGGCAGTGGCAGGGGTGCTGGTGGGAGCTGGGCCCTGGGAAGAAAGGGGCCTTTCAGAGTTGGCCTGCACCCCTTGCTCCCTCCCCGCCCTGCCCCCGACCCTCCCCGTTCTGGGGAGCCCTGGAGCTCACCGCTGTGCACTGCTTGGTCCAGGAGTTTGAGAATGCCGAGGGGGAAGAGTACGCAGCCGACTTCTCGGCACAGGGCTCCCCGGCCGCAGCGGCTCAGAACGGGCCTGACGTGTACGTCCTGCCGCTCACCGAGGTCTCCCTGCCCATGGCCAAGCAGCCCGGGCGCTCGGGTGAGTGACGGCCCCCCCCGCCCCGTGGGCCCAGGTGGGAGGCTCGGGGGAGGCACGGGGTTGGTGTGTATCCCCTTCTGCTGGGACCTGGGGCGCTGTGAGCAGGCTTGGGCCAGCTGGGGCTGCTGGGCGAAGGGGCAGGGGTTGCTCCGTCTGGTCCTGGGAGGGGCACTGGTGTGCTGGGAGGAGGGGCTTCTCTGTGGTCCCTAGGACGAGGGCTCCGGGGGCAGGGCCCACCCCTTGCGGGGAGGGGCTCTTCGGGGTGGAGCCTTTTGCTCAGGACCCTGGGAGGGGGCAGGAGAGGCCTGGGTGGGCGTGTGCAGGTGCAGGCGGGGCCTCTCGTTGACTTCCTTGCTGTTTTTCCCACTCGCCCCATCCCGTGGTCCCCCACCAGGGTGGCCACCAACATGGCAGATGCAGGGCCCAAACCATAGAGGTTAAAGGTCCGTAGCCAAGCTGGGCTTTGCACCTGCCTTTGCCTGGAGAAGGCAATGGCAACCCACTCCAGTATTCTTGCCTGGAAAATCCCTTGGACCGAGGATCCTGGTAGGCTACAGTCCATGGGGTCGCAAAGAGTCAGACATGACTGAGTGACTTCACTTTACTTCACTTGCCTGATCCAGTGCTCTGAGAACTCCCAGTTGTGTCTGGAGGCAGGTGGGGTGTCTCCAGCCCCAGGAACCCTTCCTGAGAGCTTCACGGCCAGGCCTGCCCCCAGCTCCTCCAGGCGCACTGAGTGGGGTGTCAGGCGCTGGGCGGGGGGGGCTCTGTTGGCATCGGGGCCTGTGATGCTCGGCCTGTCCCACCGGCTTGTGTTCTGGGCCTGACTGGGTCGTGCCCACACTGCTGCCCACCCTGGAGCCCAACCTTCATCCTGGGCTGGGGGCTTCCAAGATACAGGGCTGGGCTCTGCCCCCAGGCCCCATGACTTTCGCTCCCCACTGGAGGAGAACTCACCAGGTAGGCAGGAATTTCAGGGCCCACAGGAGCACCCTATAAAATCTTGAAGGAGGGGTAGCTGCTATTGGAGGCCCTCCAACCTTCCTGGGTGACCGTGGGAGTCTCCGCCTGTGTTGACACCGGGAGGAGCCAGTATGGAGCAAGGGGTCCCCTCAGGGGACACTGCACCCCTGGCCGGGGCCTGACAACTGCCCCTGGCAGTGTGTGTGCCTGGGACCCTGAGGAATCTTTGAGACTCAGCTTCTTCCATCCCTTAGGGGACTGTCTCTGGGGATGAGGGGGACAGAGACCCAGGGGAGGGCAGTGATCACATTTTCCATTTTACAGCTCTGCTCTGCTCTCTGTTGGGTACCCTGCTTCTGGGGAGGGAGAGAGATTTGGGTGAAGCTGGGAGAGTAGCCCCCCTGGAGGTTAAGGATTTAAAACCTGGGCAGCAAGGGCCACCCCTCTACACTGCAGGGGAAGATGGCCCAGCCAGGCCCAGTCTTCAGGCTCCCTAGCCTGACTCCGTGGGTGCTGCCCCTTGGGTGCAGACCCCAAGACCCCTGGCCCAGCCTGCCTTGCCCCCTGCAGCTGCCAGGAGAGAGAGCTTTTCCACTGGCTGGCAGTCGGCATGCTCTCCTCCATCACTGCCCCAGGGTCCACTGTCAGGGCTGCTGAGCCTGCCTGGGGAGACCCCAGGCTGGAGATGGAGGGGCAGCAGGCTGGGGCCCAGGGGGAGGAGCCCTGGAACTCAGGGCCCAGTGGGATCCCTTACCCCCAATTCTGCTCAGCATCGAGGTCAGCACTGCCTGGGGTCTGCAGTCCCCAGGAACAGCCCCTCACCCTTGGAGTCTACTGGCTGGCCAGCTCAGCCTGCCTCCTGGGCACTCTGGGCAGCTAGCGTGGGAGCAGAATTCGGGGAATCCCTTGGGGCACAGGCGGCGTGTGGGTGGGCTCAGCAGCTCTGGCCCTTCCTCTGGGGCCTTCACTGACCCTTCTTCCCTGCTGACCTCACCCGGCCCAGCCTGCAGGAGAATGGGCCCAGTGTGTTCCGTACAGGGCTGTGCCAAGCAGCCCCCAACAAAAGAGCCTTTGGGGTGCCTGGCGCTGGAATGCCAGCCTGTGGCAGGGGTGAGGGGACGGGCCACTCCACTGCCCTCCTCCCCAAGGCCTCCGCCCCAGCCACACTGCCTGCTTGGCCTTGCCTATGCGCTGGTCCCGGCTTCAGGGTCCGCTGTCTGCAGCCTGGCTTGTCCCTGTAGCCAGGGGCACAGCCTTTCCAGAGCCACTTGGAAACATGCCCAGGTGTGGCTTGCAGGTCCACAGCTTCCCTGGGCAGCAGGCACCCTGCTCCTGATGGCAGCCCCCATCAGGAGGGGGCAGGGGGCTCTGGGCGGCTTCCCAGAACAGGCCAGGCAGGCAGCCCCTTTAGGGGAAAGGCGAGAGAAGGTGGGGTGATGATGGAGGCCGAGCTGGCATCCCTGAGCCCCCTGCCCTATTACAGTGCAGCTGCTCAAGTCCACAGACCTGGGCCGGCACAGCCTTCTGTACCTGGAGGAGATCGGCCACGGCTGGTTTGGGAAGGTGAGTTGCTGTCCCCGGGGTCAGTGGGGGCAGAGGCTGGCAGCGTGGTCCCTTTTGCCTGGCAGGTGGAGCAGGCAGGCTGCCTCCCCAGTTCTGGGGTCTTCTCTTAAGGTGCACCCACTGAGCCCTCCCTGGGGGCCTCCAGGTCTGGCACCCCTTCTCCGCAGATCCTGGTATCATGCTGGGAGGTACCTGTGACTGGGCAGGGACAGGGAGCAGCGCCTGGGTCCTGGCTTCGCCCTGAGCACCAGGCAGGGGGTGGGGGACGGTGGGTCCGTCTTCCTCACGGCAGACCCCCAGAGCTCTGAGAACAGCTAGGGACCTTGGGGGAGGCAGACACCAAAGATAGAGTGTTATAGCCAGGAGGGTTTGCCTAGGAGGGATCCAGAAACCATTTTGCAGATGAGTAAATTGAGGCCTAGAGGAGTCCATGGACAGAGGAGCCTGGAGGGCTACAGTTCATGGGGTTGCAGAGTCGGACATGACTGAGGCGACTTAGCACACACTCAACTTGAGGCGCAGAATGAGCCAAGCTTTGGCCGGAGGAGCAAGGCTGGGGGCGGAGCCTGGGGAGGGTGGTGTCTGCCCACCTGGCGATGCCTGCCCTGCAGGTGTTCCTGGGGGAGGTGAACTCGGGCATCAGCAGCACCCAGGTGGTGGTGAAGGAGCTGAAGGCGAGCGCCAGCGTGCAAGAGCAGATGCAGTTCCTGGAGGAGGCACAGCCCTACAGGTGGGTGGCCCAGGGGATCGGCTCTGCTGGAGGGGCTGGGGTGGGGCACTGCCAAGGAGGCGGGGGTGCGGGCCCTGCAGACAAAGGCAGGCTCTGTGCTGTTCTGCTCTCCTCGGCCCTGCAGCGCCAGCCCCCCGCCCCCTCGCCCCCTCCCTGCCCTGAGTGCGAGTCAGGGGTGGCCTGTTGGCTCCCGCAGGGCCCTGCAGCACAGCAACCTTCTCCAGTGCCTGGCCCAGTGTGCCGAGGTGACGCCCTACCTGCTGGTGATGGAGTTCTGCCCGATGGTGAGTCGCCCGCTCCCCCCAGTCCCTGCCCTGCACTTCCGGAACATGGGACTGGCATCCTGCAGAGGGGCCTTGGCGGAGCCGGGGACCCCTCAGCCCCGCCCTGTGGACCTCAGACCCCCCCAAAGTGGGGTCCAGGTGGCCCTGCACCACTGCCTTCCAGAAGTGGCCGGGGGGAGGAGGGAGGTGACCCCACCGCCATAGAGACGGCGGCTGTCCTGGCTGGGCATCCATGGTGCCCGGGGTGGGGGTGGGGGCAGCTGCGTCCCCATCTGCCTGTGCTGCTCAGAGTCACAGCGGTTTTCCCGAGGGTCACCCCGGCCTGCTTGGGGGGCTCAAAGCCCTGACGTCTGGTCCACAGCCTCGCTCATACTTTAGTCTCCAGCAGTGACTGCCTGCTAATGGTCTCGCAGGGCCCCTCACAGACAGACAGATGGACAGATGCGCACACACACATGCACAACTGAGCCGCCTGCCCCCAGGGAGGTGCTCTTCCTCAGATGTGAGTCCCCCCTGCTGTCTGTTTCTGGACTCCCAGGGCTTCCCCAGAATGGTCGGGGCCCCTTGGAGCTGGGAGGTGTCAGCTGGTCAGGGAGTTGCCCGTGGACCCTCTGGTCACTGACTCTCGGCTCTGAGGCTCGGCGTCACGGCCTCTGTGGCCTGTCTGCCGCCCACCATCCGAGGGGTCGCGAGCACCTGGCCCCAGCAGTCTGCAGGTGGGATGTGGCCCTGCTGGCCCTCAGGCCAGGAGTCAGCTTGGGGAAAGTGTCTGCTGCCCGTAGGATCATCCTGCTGACGGCTGGCCTCTGGGGGGCGGACACAGGGCCTTCACTGGGCAGCAGTAGCCCCGCAGAGTTAGCAGGATGCCTGGTCTCCCACGGGCCCTGCTGGGGAGGGAGGGCCTGGGGGGCGGGCAGCCGCTCCCCGCTGGCAGGTGACAGAGCTGCCCTTCTCGACAGGGGGACCTCAAGGGCTACCTGCGGAGCTGTCGGGTGGCCGAGTCCATGGCACCTGACCCCCTGACCCTGCAGCGCATGGCCTGCGAGGTGGCCTGTGGAGTCCTGCACCTGCATCGCAACAACTATGTGCACAGGTGAGGGTGGGGCCGGCCCGCGGGCTCTCAGTCTGGCCTCCACCCCTGCTCTGGGGGCCTCGGGAGGGGGGCCCTCAGTGAATTGGTTAGTCTTTGTTCAGCCTCTCGGGACCACCATGCAAAGGGATTTTATCAAATAAAAAGCACCAGGCAGAGGGGAGCTGGACACCTGCTTCTGCAGGAGGGTTAATCGAGGGGACGCGCACTGTCTGGCTAGCCTGGGCAGGTACGTGGTAAGGCTGAGACCCGTCCTTTGTCCCCACGGTGGTCAGCGCTGCCCAGTGGCCCCATGCTGGCCCCCGCTCTCCTCTGTCTCCCTCAGGCCTGGGGGGAGGGGTGGCTCTGTCCTGTTTCCTGCCCTGGCCCCCAAAGTCAGAAAGATGGGCCAGGGTCCAGCCTAGGGGGGCGTGCCTGAAGAAGTGGCGATGGACGTGGCCCCGCCAGCCCCGGACAGCACACGGGCCGTCCTCCCCAACAATATCCTGGTGCTGAGTGATGACACACCAACTCCAGCATCAGTGATTTTGTTGAAGAGGGCAGCTGCCAGCCTCCCGACTGCCTGCCGAGCCCAGGCCAGCCCAGCCCAGCCCACCCCACCCCAAGCACTCATCTGTGGCCCCCAGCACAGCTGCACTTTGGCCGAGATGTGCTGAGCCCACGTTTGCCCCGGTGTCTCGGGCTCCAGACTCCCATGGGGCCATCAGGCAGGCAGGGGAGAAGCCAGTAGCCAAGGCTGGCCTTGGGTGGGAGATGAAGGTGGGCACGAGCGGTCCCGCTGGGCGGGCACTCCACAGCACCCCCTGCCTGGGGCCCTGTGTGGACAGGGCCAGGGCAGGACCCGTGGCTCTCCATTTCTCCACTGACGCTTGCCTCTAGGGAGCGGAGGGTGGCAGTGTAGTGGGCCGGAGCAGACTGCTGTGTCCCCGGGCTGGGGCGCCCCCAAGGGACAGGTCAGCAGACCGGTGTCTGAGGAGAAGCAGGGGAGTGGATCAGCTTCCAGTGAGGGAGGCCCCACCCAAGGAGAGCCCTTGGGTACCTTGCAGCCGGCCCTGGGCCTCATTTTCCTTGTCTGCATTCTAATGTGTGTTGCCCCGTCCACTCAGACCCTCGAAATGTCCAGGCTGGGGCTCTGGGCAGGGGGAGGGTGGGTGGGAAGGCTCTTGGATGCCCCTTTTCCCTCACCCACCAAACTGAGCCCAGGACACCCTCGGCGACAAGCGGCCCAGTCCCCTTGCTGTCCCAGGCGCCCCAACCCGGCACTGCCGGCTGACCCCACCCTCCCGCCCCCCAGTGACCTTGCTCTGAGGAACTGTCTGCTCACGGCTGACCTGACGGTCAAGATCGGCGACTACGGCCTGTCTCACGGCAAATACAGGGTGAGTGGGGGGGGCTGGACCAGGGCAGGGCTGCCCGCGCGGGCCCGGGGTGACCCTGCCCCACGTGCCAGCAGGAGGACTACTTCGTGACGGCTGACCAGCTGTGGGTGCCGCTGCGCTGGATCGCGCCTGAGCTGGTGGACGAGGTGCACTGCAACCTGCTGGTGGTGGACCAGACCAAGGCCAGCAACGTGTGGTGAGTGTGAGCCCGGCGGTCCCCGTGAGGACGCCACAACGCTCTGCCTGTCTGCGACCGCAGCCCTCACGGCAGCTCCGCCCGGTGCCAAGTGAATGTCCCGTGAGGACCCGGGGCACTGAGGGGCTGAGTCCCACCTGCCCACCCGCAGGCTCCCTGGTGTTGGAGGGGATGCAGACTGGCCACTCAAGGCAAGGCCATGTGTGGGAGGCTGTGCTTGTCTGTCCAGCCCTGTTGCCCTGTAGGAGGTGGCCAAACACGGCCCCAGGTGAGGTCGTGGCGGTTCTGGAGCCACGACCAAGGCTCATGGCAGCGGGGTGGGCAGAGCTGCAGGGCCTGTGGAGGAAGCCCTGCCCCCCTTTCCCTTCCCAGGATCTACTGGGCCAATGCCCGGAGATGGTAGGGTCAGAGTAGCAAGTTGAGACATGGGGCGTCGTGGTAGCACCTGTTCCCATGAGAGGGGTGGGTAGGGGCTAGGGGTCTCCTGTGACCACAGCCTGGAGGCACTAGGCTGGGCAGGTGTTTGGACCCAGTACTGCAGCCTCTAGAGGCTTGGCCATGGTGGTCCCCCGTTCCTGGCCTTGACCCATCTCTGCTCTCCCCTCCTGTGCCCTTCCAGCCTGAGGCCTGTCCGGCCTCCCTCTGCTCCTGATGAACCCTCAGGGCCTGGATCCAGGGTTCAAGCCCTCCTTCCTCCAGGGGTCTCCCCTGAGCCATTAATTCTGCCCCCGACACGGACACTCCATTTCCCCGCTCGACTCTCCACGTGGCTGACTCTCCCCTGCCTGCTCGCTCACCCACACTGACTGCTGTCCCCAGATGACTTTGGCCAAGGCCACTGTGACTTCTCTGTTGCCAAACCTGGTCTGTCCCTCGTGCCCCCAGCCTCCCAGGATGGCCTGGAGTCCCCAGGACCTGGCGGAAGCCACCACCCACTGGAAGGATCCCAGTTGCCTTCTCCCAGCCCTCAGTGCGCTGACTGCCCGGCCAGTTCCCTTGGCCCACTCATGCTGGCTGGGGTGTCCCTAGGCCCCCCAAATCCCTTCCTCCAGCCTCCGCAGGAGCCTGGTGGGACTGGGAGCTTCTCCAGGGCACCTTCTGCCCCTGGGAGTGTCCGAGTTTCAGCCCGGCTCGGGGATGAATGAATGAACAAACAGACTTGGCTGGTGGGAGGCCAGTCTGGCTTTTATTTGTCCAGGCACCCTGGGCATGGGCTCGGACCTGCCCAGGTGGCACGTCCTGCCCATTTACTGAAGGAAGGCGCTGTCTTCTGGTCACGGGTGTGATGATGGGAGCTTCCCTTGGCACTCAAGGCTTCGAGAACACTTGGACAGCCCTCTGATAGCCGTCATCCTCACAGGTCCCTAGGCGTGACCATCTGGGAACTCTTCGAACTGGGAGCGCAGCCCTACCCCCACCACTCGGACCGGCAGGTGCTGGCCTATGCTGTCCGAGAACAGCAGCTCAAGCTGCCTAAGCCTCAGCTGCAGCTGACCCTCTCCGACCGCTGGTGAGGCCCCCGGGGCCAGGCAGGGGCGAGGTGGCCCTGGCGGGAAGGCCAAGGCAGAGAGTGCTCTGGGTCCCTGGAGCCTAAGCGGCTCTTCCTGACCACCTGGGTTTCCAGTTCACCCTGGCTGCCCCCTGGCTAACAGTGACCTCTGGGCCACCTTCCGTGCCCTCGGTGGAATGTCTTCTTTACCCAAAACACAAATTTGCCTGCAGGACTGGCAGGGATGAATGGGCTCAGGGAACCGTGCCCTGATCCATGCCATCGCCCACATCACTGAGCCCATTTTAGGAGACTCCCTTAACTACCCCCAGGGGCTCTTGAGTGTGAGCAGGAGGGGAACCCAGACTGGCTGGGGGCAGACTGGCTCACTCCTTGGGGGCTGGGGGCCTGGCTGGGCAGTACCACCTGTGTGTGGCAGGGAGGCAGGGGCTGAGCCCCAGGGCATCCCTTCCCGCAGGTACGAGGTGATGCAGTTCTGCTGGCTGCAGCCCGAGCAGCGGCCGACGGCTGAGGAGGTGCACCTGCTACTGTCCTACCTGTGCGCCAAGGGCGCCACCGAGGCGGAGGAGGAATTCGAGCGGCGCTGGCGCTCACTGCGGCCCGGTGGGGGCAGCGCGGGTGCCGGGCTAGGGGTGGCAGGCCTGGCTCTGGGGGGCACGGGTGAGCTGCTCGCCACCTCCTCCTTCCCGCTGCTGGAACAGTTCGCTGGCGACGGCTTCCACGCGGAGGGCGACGACGTGCTGACAGTGACTGAGACCAGCCACGGCCTCAACTTCGAGTACAAGTGGGAAGCGGGCCGCGGCGCCGAGGCCTTTCCGCCACCAGAGGGCGCCCTGAGCCCGGGCCGAGAAGCGCGCCTGCAGGAGCTCTGTGTCCCTGATGGCGCGCCCCCGGGCGTGGTGCCGGTACTCAGCGCTCACAGCCCCTCGGTGGGCAGCGAGTACTTCATCCGCCTGGAAGACCCCGCGCCTGCCGCGGACCATGACCCCGACTGCACTGGCTGTGCCCCCAGCACGCTTGCCGCCGCCCTGCGCCCCGATGGTAGTGACCACGATGAAGACTCCGACGGGAGCACGGCCGCCTCGCTAGTCATGGAGCCGCTGCTCGGCCACGCGCCGCCCGCGGATGGCCCCTGGGGCCACTGCGACTACTACCCATGCAAGAGCCACTCCCGTGACCTTTCCTGCGCCTCCCGCTCACCCTCACCAGAGACACCGATGCTGGCGGAGCCTGGAGCCGAGGATATCGACTGGGGCGTGGGGGCCTTCTGTCCCCCATTCTTTGAGGACCCACTGGGCATATCCCCCTCGCGGAGCTCTGGGGACCGACTATCCCCAGGTGGGGAGGAGCTGGGGGAGGCTGAGGCGTCCAGAGCTGCCCAGTACAGACACTGGAGCTCCAACGTGTCTGCCAACAACAACAGCGGCAGTCGAGAGCCGGAATCCTGGCTCCCAGGCCTCTCAGGCTACACGGACTGCTGCCCTGGTGTGAAGCAGACTTTGTGGGCCATCCCTGAGCTGGGCCATCCTCTGACCCCAGAGGTTCCCAGAGAGTCTCTCCTTGGGCCGAAGGGTGCCTCCTTGGGTCAGGAGCTGGGCCACTGCCTTGGCCTCCCCCATTTGTATCCTGCTGAGGGCCTGACACCTGCCCCCTGCCTGGTCGCCTCCCCCTGGACAGAGGCAGCCATAAGCAGGGGTGACAGCCCCCAGGCAGAGCCCAGGCTTGCAGAGGAGGCCGAGGGGTCTGCTGGACTCCAACTGCCCCTTCCCTCCATCCCATCCCCATCCCAAGAGGGAGCCCCACTTCCTTCCGAGGAGGCCAGCACCCCGCCCACCCTGCCTGCCTCACCCACGCCCACTGGCAGCCAGGCACCTGCCACTGAGCCAGCCCAGACCCTCAACAGCGACAGTGGTAGCAGCTCCCCTGAGCTGGAGGCTCCAGGGAGTGAAGACGATGACACGACCGAGGCCACTTCTGGTGTATTCACTGACTTGTCCAGCGACGGCCCACAGGCTGAGAAACTAGACGTGACACCAGCTTTCCGCTCCCTGCAGAAGCAGGTGGGGACCCCTGACTCCTTGGACTCCCTGGACATCCCATCCTCGGCCAGTGATGGCGGCTGTGAGGTCTTCAGCCCATCAGCTGTCAGCACCCCTGGTGGGCAGCTCCGAGCCCTGGACAGCGGCTATGACACGGAGAACTACGAGTCCCCGGAGTTCATACTCAAGGAGGCGCATGAGCCCTGTGAGCCCGAGGCCTTTGGGGAGCTGGCCTCAGAGGGTGAGAGCCCGGGGCCCGAGACTCGGCTCTCTGCCTCCCTAGTTGGCCTCAGCGAGAAGAATCCCTACCGTGACTCTGCCTACTTCTCAGACCTGGACACGGAGCCAGAGCCCCCTGTGGGTCCCAAGGAGAAGCATGGAGGTGTCCCAGTCCCCAGGCCGGAGCCTGATCTGGAAAATCCGAAGAGCCCCAGGCTGCAGCCTGCACAGCCCTCCCCTGAGCTGGGGGTCCCCGGGGAGGCACAGGGCGCTGGCCCCAGGGAGGTGCCACCACTGCCACTGTCACTGCCTGAGGACTCTTCCCCAGAGCCAAGCGCCTGCCCCACAGGCCCCAGGCAGGAGCCTCCCTGGCCCCAAGACCCAGTCCAGGTGCCGCCCGTGCCCAACCCCGTGAGTTCTAAGATTTTCTTGCTGACTCCAGTCCGGCCAAGCTCAGAAAGCCACCGCCCAGAGCCCCAGGAGACCCTGGGACTGCTGTCAGGGTCGAACCTGCAGGAACAGACGGGGGGCCCAGGTGCCTCCAGAACCCCGCTCTGCCTGACCTTGCCCGGACTCCCCGCGGCCCCGGAGGGGCGGCCGGAGGAGGAAGAGGAGGACAGCGAGGACAGCGATGAGTCGGACGAAGAGCTCCGCTGCTACAGCATCCAGGAGCCGAGCGAAGAGAGCGAGGAGGAGGTGCCGCCCGTGCCAGTGGTGGTGGCGGAGAGCCAGAGCGCGCGCAACCTGCGCAGTCTGCTTAAGATGCCGAGCCTGCTGTCCGAGGCCTTCTGCGAGGACCTGGAGCGCAAGAAGAAAGCTGTGTCCTTCTTCGACGACGTCACTGTCTACCTCTTTGACCAGGTGGGCAGCCGCCCTGGGCTTAGCGTGGGGAGAGGGGGTCTGCGGTGGGACTGGAAGCCTTGGGTGACAACTGCCGCTTTGATTCCCCCAGGAAAGCCCCACCCGAGAGCTCGGGGAGCCCTTCCCTGGTGCCAAGGAGTCACCCCCCACGTTCCCACCGGGCAGCCCAGGCTCCCCCAGTGCCTCCTGCCGGACACGGCGGGCTGACCCCTCCCCGGAAGGCCCTGCGACTGAACAGGGTGAGCTAGGGGCGGGGCGAGGCAGAGGGGCGGGCCCTGGTGGAGGCGTGGCGAGGCGGAGGGGCGGGCCCTGGTGGAGGCGTGGCGAGGCGGAGGGGCGGGCCCTGGTGGAGGCGTGGCGAGGCGGAGGGGCGGGCCCTGGTGGAGGCGGGGCGAAGCAGAGGGGCGGGCCCTTGTGGAGGCGGGGTGAGGCGGAGGGGCGGACACTGGTGGAGGCGGGGCGTGACATTACACTCTGGGCGGGGTCTCCCCATCCCATCCACAACTGACTACAGGTTTCTCGCAGACGGAGAGTTCGAGTGGAATGATGGTCTCATGCTGACGCCGGCCCAGGAGCCGGCCTCGCGCATCCCCGCCGAGACTCCCAAGTCCGTCGCGCCCAGCCCCTTCTCGCGCTTCACCGTGTCACCAGCGCCTGCGTCCCGCTTCTCCATCACGCATGTCTCCGACTCGGACTCCGGGTCCGTGGGAGGTAAGGCACCTGTTGGGCGCCGAGGCCCTGTGCTCATTATTTCTTGTTTTCTGGACAAGCTCAGTTTTCAGATGGGGGAACGGAGGCTCGGAGAGGTCAAGTCACGTCTGGCCTGTTTGTTGTGGCCACCTTGGCGTGTGTCCTCTCTTCCCTGGGGAGATGTAGTGCCCCAGACAGAGCTGACTGGGCCCTCCTAGGACTAGGCTAGGTGCCCGCCCCCTCCCAGTACATCTCAGATCTGATGGCCCTTGTCCAGGGGAGGTGGTGGTGGTGGTGGTTCAGGTTCCCAGGTGGTTCAGGCCCTACTTAGGGGCCTTAGCTCACCCCTCCTTCCAAGCTCCTGTCAGCCTCAGACCAAGTGGGCTCATCCCTGCCCAGCTGCCCTCACCTCCCACTCCCATTTCTGCTGGGCTTCCCAGAAAGCTCAGCTCCACTAGGATGCCCTTAGTCGTCTTGTCCCCCAGGCAGACCCAGCCCTTCCCCCAGCTGCCCTTGACCTGTGGCTGCAGCTACTAGGGAAAGACCTGCCCGCCTGTCACACAGTGTCCTTAATGGATGTCTGAGCAAGCACAGCTCACCAGGAGGCGGGTGTGTGACCCTGGCCAGCCCAGTACTGTTTGGGTCTGTTAGGAGAATTTCAGAGGCCTAATGCTGAGTTTTGTTGGGCCAGGTGCTTGGTGATGCAGTAGGAAGGTTATATTAGCTCCCACCTAGACAAGCAGGCTGGTAGGCCTGTTGCAGCCTCAGCTGTTCAGTGGCCCCTAAGCCAGGGATCGAGGCCAGGTGGGAGTCCCTGAATCCCGTGTTTCCTCAAACACACATGTGTTTGCCAGGTCCTGCAGCAGGTGCTGGGGGCAGCTGTAAAGAGGCTTGAGCCCCAGGCGGCCCCTGCCCCCCTTGGAGCCTCTGCTGGTCCTGTCCCTGGCAGCAGCGAGGATGGACTGAGTGGTGGGGACTTTGATCCTGGCCGTGGTCAGCAGCAGCAGCTTCCAGCGCTTTGGTGACCCCCTTGCCGCACCCTGCAGGAGCAGGGCGGGATGAGGCCCCTCTCTGGCCCTGGACGGTGGCGCATCTGTGCACGGCAGTCCGTGCTGCCCTGGGGGGCAAGATCTGTCCTGGACACTTGGGTTTGCTGCTAGCCCCTAGGGATGCCCTACAACCCCCCCCCCACCCCCCGCGGCTGCCCCCTCCGCCCTGGCCCCTGCTGTCAGACTGCTTGGCCCTGCCCATGGTTCCTATGGTGCACTGCAGGCCGCTGTGTCCCCGCTGCAGGCCAGAGGGCAGGCACAGGCCCGCTGGGATGGCCTCTGCCTGCTTCGCCCCTTCTGCCGGTTCAGGGTTTGCTCAGTGCAAGAAGAGGTCACCTGGCTCACGTGTCCCTGCTCCAAGTCGGTGGCTGTTTCCCCTCCACTGAATCAGCTAGACCGTAAGCTCTCCCTTCCTACAGGGCCTGGGCCGGCTCCTGTCGGTCCCACTGGAGCCCTGCGAAGGGGCTGAGCTGGGCAGCCCGAAAGATGGGGGGCTTTCAGGTCGCAGTCTTGCCGCTGCAGCCCCGTCTGGAGGTGCCCATGGCTCCCCTCTGCAAGGCAGTGCCCAGCCCTGCCCAGCTGCCAAAGCAATGTGGGTGCACCCCACGGTCAGCGTCAGGGGGCTGCTGCTGCAGGAGTGGGGGCAGTGGGAAGGGGTGGGGCAGCACATGGAATATTTTTGTAACTGCTGTTGTCAGAGCGAACTGAAATGGGACGCTTTTAAGTTATTGTTGCCAAAGAGACGTAAAGTTTATTGTTGCTTTTGGGGTGTGGGCGGGGACTTGTTTTGGGGTTTTTGTTTATTAGTTTGAGGCTTAGGATGCTGGTACAATGATCTTGTTCCTTTTTTGTCTGTTTTTTAAGAGAAATCAAAGCTAAGGAAAAAGCCTTCATGCTAAGCGTGTGGTTCTTTTGGAGTCTGCAGATGAAGCCCTGGGCAGAACGGGGCCTGGGTGGGGTGGGGGTTGGGGGGGTCCCTCTAGTCCCTTGTGACTGGGTGGGTGCAGGAGGCAGGCCACCCTCTTCACCCCGGTGTCCTGGGCACACCTTGGTGAGAGAGACAGTGACCTTGGGCCCCCAGTGTGCCTGGGTGGGGGTGTCTTCCCAGAGCAGGGCAGAGGGACTGATGCCTGCAGCCCTCACATCCAGCCTGGTAAGCTGGCCCTGCCTAGGTTAGGTTGAGCAGGGGGACCCCCTCTGGGCAGCTCTTCCCCCTTTCCCTCAGCATGGGGTGGCAGGGGGAGGGGGTGGTGAACCAGGAGCAAGGTGGGGTGTGAGGAGGTGGGGCACCTGTGCACCCCCACCTCGACCATCTGTCTTAGGACCTCGTCTTGCCCCACCTGGCCCGCTTCCAGCTTCCGCCAGGTGAGAGACCTCTGGAGCACCCTCACCCCATCCCGGCTTTGTGTTCTGGGGTGGGGGCAGGCTGAAGGTGGTGCAGGGCTCCTGAGCACCTCCTTGGAGGGTCTGGGAGGTGAGCGAGCACTGCCTGGGACATCGCCTGAGGTAAGGACTGCTATCAGCAACGTGGTTAGCTTGGGTGTATTTCAGCCTCAAACATCAAATACCATGGACCCAGAAAAGTTTCTAAAATCTTGTATTTCAGCTGAAATAGGGAAGCAGCCAGGGCATCAAGGGGGGAAGCCCACCCAGACGTCCTGGGCCAGGACCGCCTCAATGGCACACAGCTCGGGGACCCAGGACACAACATTGACCCCCTCCTTGGGGCCAGGGAGGAGAGGCAGGCCCCTGCAGCCATTTCTGGGTAGGAGTTTGGGTATGGGTAGGGAGAAGCCCCCCAAACTGCCAGTGGGCACAGGGAGACCCAGCAGAGCCCCAGGCAAGAGGCTGCCAGGAGGTTACGTGTTCTTAATAAATCCGTCTTCTGAGAAAAAGGGGCAGACCCTCCGCTCCCCGCGCCCTTGTGTCCTGCCTGCAGGCACGCACAGGTGAGTGGCCTTGTGATTGACCGGACAGGGGCTCCCCTTCAGCTACAAGCCGATGGGATGGCCTTCCATGCACCCTGGAGGCTCCCCGGCCTACACAACAGACATCCCTGGCCCGAAAAGTTGGCCCCAGGGCCCGGGGCCAGCCCCCCTCATTCTCCTCAAGCACGGTCCAGGTGCCACCTCCTGACCCTGTGGCAAGAGCCAGGGTCCAGCCCAGACTAGACTGAGGTGGGGGCAGAAGGGTTTGGAAGGAGGGAATTCTCTAACAGGAAACAAGCCTATTGTAACAAAACAGGTTACAGGGCAGGGCAGGGGTCCCCACAGGCGGTGGGCGCAGACGCAGCGGTCAGCTGAGGAGCGGGGCAGACCTGTCATTGGTCACTGTCGGCTTTAGCTGGACGCTGGCGAAGGGGTTCCTGGGGAGAGGAGAGAAGAGCTGTTTCAGTGGTTTTCAGGAGAGGCACTGAGTGCTGCCCCATGGCTGTGGAGAGCACCCAACCCCACCCCCGGTCAGCCTCCCAGCTCAGAGCTGGGGGTAGTGGAGGCCACTGGCAAGAGCCAGGAACTGGCCTCGCCTGCAAGGCCAGCAGAGCCCCAGTGCACCACCCTCTGCTCCCAAAACCTGTCTTGCCTTGAACCGCAGACCCTTCCAGGGCAGGGTGGGTCAGCGTAGGGGGCCCTCTGCTCCCTCCACATGTGCCCCAGTCCTTTCTTTGTGGCCTGAGGCAGTCCCCCACGAGCTGCATCCAAGCTCAGCGTGCAGAACACCCTGCAAGGCCCAGTGTCCCCCCCGCCACCTGCCTGAGCAGCACCTGAGCCCGTCTGCAAGGACACGGCCATCGACACACAGACAGCTCAGCAGAGCGCACAAGCCCGGCCCATGCAGCCCGGGGGCCCGGAGCGGCCGGCCCCACACCCACACGACAGACGGAAGGCGCAGGCACAGTCGTGGCGAAGGGGCTGGCAGGGGTGGACGCCCACAGCCCCTGCAGAGGGGCTGACGGTCTCCTCAGAGAGGAGCTGTGTCCACCCCTGGGTGCTAAGACGGCGGTGGATGGACAGACAGATGCGCCAGACAAGGGGCTGAGACAGAACGAGGGGAGCACACGGTGGGGCCGGCGTCTGGCCTCAAGCTCACAGAGGCCGCTCCTCCTCGCATTCCCAGTGGGCTCAGAGGACCACCCGGGGCGGGGATGACACAGGACAGCAGGCAGTGCCGGGGTGGCAGCACAGATGGCACGGAGGACACAGAGGGCTCAGCACGAACGGAGCCGTTACCTGGGGCGGCAGTGGCCTCCGGCGTGGCCGGGCGTCCGTGGGAGCTGGGCAGGCACTCCATCTAGGTGCCCAGGAAGGGAGCACGAGGAGGGGCACCCTCGTGTTCGCCTGAGGACCTGGCACTTTCTGAAACACTGAGGCACGTTGGACTCAGCTGTTTAAGGGACAACTAGGGAGAAGAGGCCAACACAGCACAGCGTGGCTTCCGCGTCTCCAAGATGCTGCCCGACAGTTGGCAGCACCCATGTCGGTCTCGGTTCCACCCCTGCCTTGGCCCATCTGCACCCAGCTGGTGGGGCCGCGGGCTCCCTCCCTCAGGGCCTCGCTGGTCTCCTTGGTTCTGGTCTGTGCAGATATGCTTCGGGCAGGGACTGCCTGGCAGTTCTGCTGTGACCAGGGTCATGGCCCCTGGGACAGGGTGCAAGGCAGCCATGGGGGCTGCTGCCCTGATGGGACTCTGGTCCTGGAGGAGGACTCTATGTCCTTGGGTGTCCCTAGCCAGGGTCAGGGCAGGCAGTCCCGGGGGGCCTAGAAGTGGGGCAGGTTTGTCCATCCAGAGCCGGGGACCCAGAGAAGGGAGGATGGCACATGTGCTGATTAGAGTGGGGGCCAGAAGGGTGCGCTGGCCAAGTGTGTCCCATCAGTCTCATCAGAAAGGGTCGGTGACCAGCCTTATGTAAGTCATCGAAGTTAGAATGCACCCTCACACCCTATACAAAAACAAAACTCAAAATGGTTTAAAGACTTAAATATAAGACATGACACCATAAAACTCCTAGAAGAAAGCATAGGCAAAATATTCTGATATAAACCGTATCAATGTTTTCTTAGTCTCCCAAGGAAACAAGCAATAGCAAAAACAAATCAATGGGACCTAATCAAACTTACCAACTTTTGCACAAAGGAAACCGTAAACAGACAACCTATGGACTGGGAGAAAACATCTGCAAATAATATGACTGACAAAGGCTTAACTTCCAAAATATACGAGCAGCTCATGTACCTCAACAACAAACAACCCAATCAATAAATGGACAGAAGACCTAAGTAGATGTTTGTCCAAAGAAGACACACAGATGGCTAAGAGACATGAGCAAAGATGCTCAACATCACTAATTATTAGAGAAATGCAAATCAAAACTACACTGAGGTACCAAACTCATTAGGAAGTCTACAAATAAGAAATGGTAGAGTGAAATTGGTACGGACACTATGGGAAACAGTATGGAGGCTCCTCAAAAAACTAAACTAGAGTTGCCATGTGATCTAGTAATATCCCACTCCTGAGCAAATATATCCCAAGGAAACTGGAATTCAAAAAGATACACGGACCCCTATGTTCATAGCAGTACTATTCACAATAGCCAAGACACAGAAAAACCTAAATGTCCATTGACAGATGAATAAATTAAAAATGATTATATATACAATGGAATATTACTCAGTCATAAAAAGAATGGAATGATGCTATTTTGCAGCAACATGAATAGACTTAGAAATTATACTAAGTAAATCAGAAAGACATGTCATATGATACCACTTATAAGTAGAATTTAAAAAATGATACAAATGAATTTACCTACAAAAGAGAAATAGACTCATAGAGAACAGAGGTGTGGTTGCCAAGGGGGAGGAGGGATGGATCCAGAGTTTGGGATTAACAGTTGAAAATTATTATTTACAGAATGGATAAACAAGGTCCTACAGTAGCGCAGGCGATTAAGTACCCTATGATAAACTATCAAAAAAGAATATAAAAAAGAATATATATATGTATAAAATAATCACTTTGCGATATGACAGAAATTAACACAGCACTATAAATCAACTACACTTCAATTTAAAAAAAGGATTGGTGGCAAATCCACAGTGTCACCTGCACCAGGAAGATCTTCCCCAAGAGGCTGCCTGGCTCTGAGCCAACTGTCTTTATCTCCTTGCCCGAAACAGTGTGACCGTGGAAGCGTGTGCTGTGTACACCCTGCAGGGAAAACAGTGTGACCGCGGAAGCGTGTGCCGTGTACACCCGGCAGGGAAAACAGTGTGACCGTGGAAGCGTGAGCCGTGTACACCCTGCAGGGAAAACAGTGTGACCGTGGAAGCGTGTGCTGTGTACACCCTGCAGGGAAAACAGCGTGACCGTGGAAGTGTGTGCTGTGTACACCCTGCAGGGAAAACAGTGTGACCGTGGAAGCGTGTGCTGTGTACACCCTGCAGGGAAAACAGCGTGACCGTGGAAGTGTGTGCTGTGTACAGCCTGAAGGGAAAACAGTGTGACCGTGGAAGCGTGTGCCGTGTACAGCCTGAAGGGAAAACAGTGTGACCGTGGAAGTGTGTGCTGTGTACACCCCGCAGGGAAAACAGTGTGACCGTGGAAGTGTGTGCTGTGTACAGCCTGCAGGGAAAACAGTGTGACCGCGGAAGTGTGTGCTGTGTACAGCCTGCAGGGAAAACAGTGTGACCGCGGAAGTGTGTGCTGTGTACACCTGCAGGGAAAACAGTGTGACCGTGGAAGCGTGTGCTGTGTACACCCTGCAGGGAAAACAGTGTGACCGTGGAAGCGTGTGCTGTGTACAGTCTGCAGGGAAAACAGTGTGTCCGTGGAAGTGTGTGCTGTGTACAGTCTGCAGGGAAAACAGTGTGTCCGTGGAAGCGTGTGCCGTGTACAGCCTGAAGGGAAAACAGTGTGACCGTGGAAGTGTGTGCTGTGTACACCCCGCAGGGAAAACAGTGTGACCGTGGAAGTGTGTGCTGTGTACAGCCTGCAGGGAAAACAGTGTGACCGCGGAAGTGTGTGCTGTGTACAGCCTGCAGGGAAAACAGCATGACCGCGGAAGTGTGTGCTGTGTACAGCCTGCAGGGAAAACAGTGTGACCGCGGAAGTGTGTGCTGTGTACACCTGCAGGGAAAACAGTGTGACCGTGGAAGCGTGTGCTGTGTACACCCTGCAGGGAAAACAGTGTGACCGTGGAAGCGTGTGCTGTGTACAGTCTGCAGGGAAAACAGTGTGTCCGTGGAAGCGTGTGCTGTGTACAGTCTGCAGGGAAAACAGTGTGTCCGTGGAAGCATGTGCCGTGTACAGCCTGCAAGATTAGAGGAAGCAGGTGGCTGCTGCAATTGCTCCAGGCCTCTGGAGCAACTCTCTCCTGCAAGCCCTGGCCAGAGACCCCAGGGTGGGACACCCCTACCCTTTAGCACCAGAGGAAAGGGCAAGGCCTCCATGGGTGCCCACTACCTTCTGGAACATTCTGTGAAAGAACAAGCTTATAAGCCATTCCAAGAACACCTTAGTGACCCAGGGGGGGTGGCTGGGGTCAATGGTGGGATGACAAAACAGGACAAGATTTGGACTGGGGCCACTGTTGATCTTCCTGTCCTGCAAATGTCTGTCACGGCCAGGGGCGGATGCTGGGGCCAGTCAACAGCAGACCACCCAGACCCGGAACAAGCGCCTCTTAACCCAAACGGGAGATGTCGGAGTGTGCGAGGGTCAGAGCTGTCAGGATGCCAGGGCTCTTCCCCCAAGGAGGGCCACGAAGCACTCTGGCAGAGGAAGAGGGGCTGGGTTCTGTCCCCCTCCTGAGCAGGGACATGGGGACAGTGGCAGCTTTTACATGGAATCCATTTGCATTCTTGGATGGGGGCAGGCTTGAAGTCCTGGGTGTGGTGAAGGCAGGAGTGAGCCAGCTCCCTGCCCCTTGTCCCCACTGCCCAGTCCTCTGCAGACCGCCTGGCCTGACAGGGTGGGACCCTTGCAGCCGAGCAGCATTCGGGTTCAGCCTCCCGAAGACGTTGGTCACTGAGGATTTGGGGGAATCGCCTTGGGTTATCTTCTGAATCCACTTCTTGAATGAGAAAAGAGGTGGTTCTGAGAACACCCAGGAAGCACGAAGTGCAGCTTGTACCCTGGAGCGATTTCGGAGCAGGAGGCATGGAGGGCAGTTACAGCGCGTATTCCAACTTGGCCCAGACGGTTTTCTCTTACCACGTGTCTTCCATAGCTTCAGAACGTCGGCCCTTCTGGACTTGATTTGGTCTCTTCCCCAGAGCTGTGAGCTTGGGCAAAGCCGAGCAAGGTCCCGCAGCCAACCAGCAGCGCCTTGTGACCCCCCCTGCCCTGGGAGAACCACCAGGACAGGCAGGCCCCGCGGCCGCTGGGCTGTGCGCTCCCCAGTTCACCGTACCCCTGGGGCTCTGCTCCAGGCAGAGGCCGCACCAGCCTCCCTGGGCCTTCACCCCCTTTCAGTACCTCCAGGGGAGCAGATCTGCTGGGCCCTGATAACTCAGAGGGACCACAAGGGCAGCAGAGTGGGGGCTGCTCGGCTGGGGGCAGGAGATGCAGGTGTCTCAAGAGCATCTCGTCACGGGAGGGACAGAGGCAGGGGAGAAGGAGGGCCCAGGATGCTCGTGCTAAGCCGCCGTCCAAGTCATTTCCCCCCACACCGTGATCTGAGGAGCACTCGTCTCCAGTTATTCAGGAATCACACTGCAGCTCAGGAGAAGGGTAGCAACATAAATAAACACCAAACAACAGATAAACTACTTGTGGTTCAGTAGTTAGGACTCTGCACTCCCACAGCCAGGGGCCTGGGTTTGATCTCTGGATGGGGAGCCAAGATCTCACAAGCCACGCAGTGTGGCCAAAACCAAACCCAAACCCAAACCTAACAAAGGCAGCAAAGAAGAGGGAGGGTCCAGGCCTTGCTAGAGTGGCCCAGCTGCCCATAGGGAGGTCAGCATCACGGTGACAAGCAAGGGGGTGAAGGGACTGCCGTCTTTGTAAAGGGCCATGTGCCAGCTTCACGTGGCAATCTTCCCAGGGAACAGGGTTGGGGTGGGACGGAGGGAGCAGCGCGGCCCTGACCCAGGCACAGGCGCCCAGAGCGGTGGGCTCTCCCCACCTGGCTGCCGGTGCTTGCTTTCCAGGGGCACCAGGGAAAGGACCATCACCAAGTGGGAGTTAGAGGTGGCCACTGGGGTGGAAGCTGGAAAGCCTGACGTAGCCCCTTGGCCACGTTAGGGCAGAGGGGATGTGTGCATGGGCATGACGGGCAGCAGAGCCACCAACTGCCGGGCAGAGGTGTGCGCCTGCTCCCCCGCGCGTACCTGTGGCTCTCTCCACAGCCATGGCACTGTCCCCAGACCCGTCCTGGTCCCTAGCCCTTGAGGGACTTTAATACTCACCAGCCCAGGAGCCAGCCAGGCCAGGTTCAGATCCATGCCCAGAGACTGGTCTGAAGGGCACTCAGCCCAAGGAGCCCAAAGCCAGCCTGGCAGCTGATCACCAGGCTCCACCCCGATTGTGGCCAAAGCACCCAGCAGAGGCACAGGGAACCCAGACAGAGGGCCAGGCCAGACCCGCCAGCTTCCAGAGAGAGGAAACCCGAGAGCCCAAGGACAGGTCCAAGGGAAGCGAAGGCCGGAGCCGAGAGCGGAGGCAGGCTCAGCAGACCCCAGACCCTGCTCTGGCCTGGGTCAGAGGGTCTCCGGAGCTGCTGGGAACACAGGCTGACCAGCACAAGAAAACCAGGGCAACTTACTAACTCTAGTCAGGGGCCGCTCAAAATCTGGCCACTTCCACATCGGCACTGCAAGGAAACACAAGGCTTGGTTGGTGCAGGTAGAGGGGTGGGAGCACTGAGGACCCCGAGGGGACGCAAGCTGGACGGAGGATGGGGGCTCCTGGCAGTTAGGCACGCTGCCTGGAGCCAGACCCACTGAACGCAGGGCAGAGCTGGTTGTCCAGCCCTGGGAGGGCATCCCGGGATCAAACCCACGTGACTCTCACCGGGGCAGGGGCCTCCCCAGCTGTGCCCAGGGAGAGACATGTGGGCCAATGCGACTGTCTGCACCTCATTCTGTTGGCGAGGTGGCCAGGCTTGCACACAGCCCAGAAGCACGCAGCAGGGCTGGAAGGAGGCGCACACTCAACTGGATGCAATAAATAAAACTTTTATTCAAACAACTGCAGTACAGGGCACAATTCAGATTAAAAAAAAAAAAAAGGGAAAGGAAACAGGAAAAATATTTTCAGCACTTTTACATCTTCATACAAGTTTTGCGGGTTTGTGTCTACATTCATCCATTGAGCATGGAATCCCCTGGATTTGAGATCTTTTAGCAAAATTAGAACACCAACATAGAAGGTTCTTTTTTTTTTTTTTTACAAAGGTCCGTGTTCTGGCTTTGTTTTCTCCTTAAATTATAAAACAGGGTCTGTCTGCGTCTTGAGCTGCTTCTCTCACACACGCTACCAGGCACGTCCTAGTCCACAGGAGGGGGCGGGAGGGTTTGGCTAAATCACATCAGAAAAAGGTCCACAGCTTCACGGGGCTCCTGCGGTGGGAAGGGTGGAGCGGCTGCGCCCTCGCTCACTTCCCAGATTCAAGGCGTGAAGGGCAACAGCAGGAGCCAGTGGGTCCAGCGTGTCTGCTTCTGAAGCCACCGAGACACACGAGAGCGTTTAGGGAGGACGGGGCGGGTGCGGGGAGGCGCCCGGAGCCGCCCTCACTCCGACATGGGCGGGTCAGAGAAACGATTTCCAGAACACGTGGGGGCGGGGGTGGTCTCTGGAGGTCTTTGGAATGTCCGAGTGCGGCTGGGCCCCCTCCCCACCAGCGCCCTGTGCGGTCACGGCCATGGTGCCCGAGGCTGGCACCGCGCTCTGGTCTGCACATTGTTCAGCGGCGTCCGGGACCAGGGAGCCGTCAGGGGCCCGGCGGGCGGGCGGGCGGGCAGGGCCGGGGCCTCCCTCACAGGAGCGGCCAGCTTCCTCAGGAGGCCCCCCCAGCTTGGCCCCAGCCCCTCTCTGGGTGCGGCCTGGAGGGGCGCCCCCTGGGTCCAGAGCCTCTTGGAGCCCCCAGCACCCCCCTCTCCCGACACAGATGCCAGTGTGCGCTGGGGGGTCGGATGCGAGATAACAGTACGTACACCGGAGTCCATGCATATGTTTTTGTTGTTCAGGAAAAAAAGAAGTCCTTTTCCTGTTTTTCACCTTTTTGTTGTTTTTTTTTTTGAATTTTTCTTTTTCTTCAAACTTTAGACCTGGCTCATGGTGAGCCTTCAAAGAGGGACAGCGCATTGTGAGTACGGCGGTGGAAGGGGGGCTGCGGTGAGGACGCCCTGCCCGCGCTGCCTGGCGGCAGGCCCCGCCTGGCGGGACACACAGGGAGCCGGGGGCGGGTGTGTAAACACGGGGAGCAGGTATGGGGCAGCACCATGGACCCTGGGGGATCACAGAGTCTGGGGTCACCAACCAAAGGCGGGGAGTGGGCAAGTGGGAAAGAAAAACGACTGAGGAAGAAACCAACGAGAGCGGAGGAGGAAACCGATGGAGACAGACAGACGGGGGCGGGGGCGGCGGGGCTCTTCGAGCGGCTGCCCGGTCAGCGTCCTCACACTGTGGACACCAGCGTGCCGCTGCCGCTGCGAACAAAGCAGAGGACAGCTGCCGGGCCACACGCGTCCCCGCGGCCGGCCAGCTGGTCCTCAGGGAGCGGGGGCGGGAACCCCCAGAGCCCGGGCCAGGGCCCCGGTCAGGGGCACAGGGGGCAGACGAGCCCCCCGCCTGGCTGCCAGGAAAGAGCTGGGCCGCAGAGCAACCAGCCAAGGGGTCGCGCGGCGGCGGTGGGCAGCCCGGAGGCCCCCCCAGGAGAGAATGAGGGGCCCAAGAGCGGCTGCAGTGGGTCCCTGGCTCCAGCCTGGGCACAGGGCCAGGCCTGGATCCCACCCACCCACAAGGGGAGCGTGAAGGCAGCTCCGGGAGGGGCCACTTCCCCCAACAGGCGATATCCAGGGACCCCCAGCTGCTGCCAGGGGTCAGGGCATCCTGCACTGAGGGTCCTGCCCTACAGAGCGGACTGGGGAGGGCACAGCGGGGTGAGGGTCAGAGACCAGGCGCCCCAGGCCCTGCTCACTGTCTTGGAGTGGAGACACTGTGGTCTCCAGCCCGGCCCCAACCAAGCAGGCCTGGAGAGGGACCACCCGACTCCAGTTTCCGGTGGGATGGCTCCCCACCGCCCACAGCTCCCGAAGACGAGTCTGAAAATCTCTTACCTGCTCACGGCCCGTGCCCCATAATCATCCAGACCCTGGTGAGGAAGACAGAAGCAGGTCAGGCTGGGGAACCAGGGGCTGAGGCGGGGTCTGCAGGACGGGGGCCCCTCCTGATCCCAGGGTGTGTGATGCTGCCTGCGGCTGAGAACATGAAGGGCCCCTCCCACCCCCAGCAGGGCCCTTCCTGATTCACAGGGATGCGTCCTCATCTGGCCAGTGGCTGACGGAGAGCTCACACAAGACAGGTCACCTGATGACCCCCTTCCGCACATGTTCCCTGTGGCCCTTCAGCCGTGTGGGTCATGTGATTAAAAACCTGGTATGTAAGGGTTTCCTGGGGAACAGAGAGCCTGAAACCGTGGAGGGTGGATAGTGGAGGGTGGGGTCTGGGTGGGGAAGCTGGGCTGGCAGAGGCTGATGCAGGGAAGGCAGCCTGCCTCACGCAAGCCTGTGCTGGACCCTGGGCCAAGCATTCCCCTGAGCCCCAACATGCCCACTATATAGCTGCCTGGCCCCAAAGAAGCTGCTGCCCCAGAGTCACTGAGGGGTACTGGGGACACCCTCCTCAGCTCTCTCAGCCTCAAAACCAAGTCCAAAGACTGGGCTGCAAGAGCGGCAAGCAGTGATCAGACCCCTCCAGGCCTGGCCAGCTGTGCCATGGGGCCTGTTAGGGCTGGAGAGGGACTGGGGTGTCTTGCAGGCCGGCCCCATGACCACTGAGGTGCCATGCCTCCCCAAGGCTGGATCAGCCTTGCCCTCCCTGCCATTAGTCCTGACCCAGCCTCACCATCTCCAAAATGTTCCATCCAAAGACCCAGCCACACCACCCGGCCTTGCCCCACCCACCACCTAAGTAATCTTAAATCACGTGTTCCCTGAGCCTAATCATCAATTCTCTGAAGACACCCTGGACACCTCATATAGCACTAGCTAAGCCCTCCTGATGGCAGGGAGGGGTGGGTGAGGCCACTCGGGACACACACACAGACATCTGGACAGGGCGAGTCGGCCACCACGCACCCAGAGCCCTTCCCTGCCCTGCCCGCTTCTGACGTCACGCTGTCAACACGGGAGCCCCCGGGAGCGCCCCCACCCCCCGCTGTTGGGTCAACTCTCTGGCTGCCCAAATTCTAGAGAAACAGGAGTGCTCTTTGATTCCTCTCCCCCCACCTGGGTTCCCCGGCCCCGAGATGGAGTGAGGCCCCCACCTGGAGGCCAGCATGGAACAAAGTTGCTGGCCCCTGCCCATCATGCCACCACAGCAAACGTCCTGGAAGTCCTGGAAGTCTGGGCCCTCTCCCACCCACGAGCTTCCCAGGCAGAGCTGGGGGCACCGTCTACACTCACATCCCAGTCCCACCTTGACCTGAAGACCACCCTGCACGGGAGGACCCGCCAGGTACCCAAGCCTTGATCTTTTCCCCCTGGCTCCCTGGTTCCAGGTAGGCTGACCACACATGCTGGCCCTGCCTCCTAAGAGCCCAGACACACGCTAACTAGAAGGTTCTGGTCACCTCTCAGGCAGAGACAAGGCAGCCACCCATCTACACTCAGACCCACGACGGCAGGAGCCTCCTGGGTCTCAGAGAAGGGGCTCCTCCTCCCAAGAGGTGGCGTTCAGAGTGATCCCCAGGCTGAGAGGAGGGCGGGCAGAGGGGCCTCTGTGCGTCCCTGGAGCCCTGAGACTAGAGAGGATGCTGGGCCGTGACCCCTGAGCAGGCCACCACAGCAGTGTGAAGGCCAAGTCCAAACCCCCCAGAGCACCAGGCCTTCTGGTGGAGGCACCCTGAACCCACCCACCTTCAGCCCCCGCCGTGGCCCTGCACTCACCTGGGAGAAGGCGGGCACGGCCACGCTGTAGGGCCTCTGCTTGAAGGTGCCGGCCGTCTGGGTGGGGAAGGCCCGGGAGGACGTCCCGTAGTCGGGCGGCGGGAGGGCCAGGTCCTCCTTGTCCAGGAGGTTGCCCGTGCTGCTGCTCTTGCCCTGCTGCAGGCTGTGGGGGTGGGCAGGGCGGTCAGCCAGGCCCGCCTGGGCTCCCTGCGCCCCTTGGCCCCCCAAGGAGGGAGGAACAGAAGGCGGCAGTGGTGCTGCCCGGGTGGGCCTGGGCCTCCCCTGGCCCCCACCCCACCCCCTCGTAAGAGCAGAGTGTGAGGCCTGCTGGGGGGGGGGGGTGGTGTGGGAGCCGAGTCACGCTTGCTGACATCTCAGGTGAGCCCCCCCTCCCCACACAGCTCAGACACTTCCACCCCTCACAGCACCTCCACACCCCTGGACCCAAGGGTCTCAGACATGCAGCCCCTGCCCCGAGCTACAAGCCACCTGCCCCGTCAGCATGCTCACCTCATGTGCAACCTGTCCCCGCCATCGTTGTCCAGGACTCGGGTGTAGGAGAAGGGAAACCAGCCCCGCCTGGAAGAGGAGGCCCCGTCAGAGCACGTCCTCTGGCCCCAGGTCCCACCCGCTCCCCAGCCCAGCTGCACGCATCTGAGGAGGGGGCGTGTGCACACACTCCAGGAAGACCAGGAGACCCCACTCGGGCATCCATCCAGCTCTGAGCCACCCTGCCCTGGAGGGGAGTGAGGCTGTGAGTGAGCAAAGGTGCCAGGACTGAGCAGGGCTCTAACTTCTTCAACAAGCATGATGGGATTCCTGGCTCAGCTCCACATGGCTGCAAAGCCATGGCACCAACAGGAGACGCTGCCTGGAGCCACCACGGGGCCACGGGGAGGGTGCCATGCGCATAGGTGGGGTGCCAGGCTGAGTCAAGGGACGTGGAAGCAAGGGCTGGTAGGGGCCTGCGGCCATGTCTGTCCCTCCTAATGGACCCGTGGGACCTGGATAATCGGTCTGAAGGAGGACCCAGAGCCAGGACGCAGAGACCCGGGTCAGGAGGCTGACGCCCCCGCCAGACTCACATCTTGGTCTTCTCGCTCTCTCCATAGTGCCAGCCATCTCGGGCCTCGGGCACCAGCAGGGTGATGAGGTCGCCCTCCTTGAAGCTCAGTAGGGTGCTGTTGTCTCCGGCCGCGTGGGAGAAAATGGCCTTCACCCGCATGCGGCCGTTGCGCTCCAGGCCAGCGGCCATGGAACTCGAGCGTGGCAGGGTCTTGTTCTCAGCTGCCGGGAACAACAGGGCAGGTGTGAGGGGGATCTCCGTCCCGAGCAGGGAAGGGTGCGGTCATCCTCCCATCAGCTCGGCTGTCTGACTGTGAGACACTCGGAGCCCCCAGGTGGGCCTGGAGTTGGACAGTCCACCCTGATGGATGACTGCCAGGCCTCCAGGGCTGTCTGGCTCAGACTCCGGAAGGAGCTGGGAGCTGGGGTGCATGTGGATGCGGCCTCTGACCTGCTGCCCCTTAGCTGGGGCAGTTCTCTGGGCCTGAGGCCTCAGCTTTCCCATCTGCTAATGCGGAGACCTCACAGGCTAAGGCCCACTGGTGGGGCTGCAGGATGGGGAGTGCCGGCCTTGGCAGACGGGCTGGAGGCGGGGACAGGAATGGTCCCACGGTCAGCAAGGTGCTCTCAGTGTCCCTCACGGGCTCTTGTCACTGGCTGAGCTGCTGGCATCCCTGCACCGCCCTGCCCTACCACACTCACTGAGCAGAAAAGCCCAGTCAAGCTCAAGGATCCAGGATGGAAATCTCAAAGCGGTACCCAGGGTGCTGCACACACGCGTGCCCGTGAGCTTCCGGGCTCCCCCCAGCCTCCCCTCAGGGATGTCATGACTGCTATGGGTTGGGTGGACCCAGGGCCCCAGTGGAGTGCTTACTGGTGGCGTAGCTGTTCTTGGGCGCCACGCTCTTGCGCACAGGAAGCGTGTTGGAGTAGGAGTCGCTCAACTTGCTCTGAGACTGCGGGGGAGACGTGGACTTGGGCTGGGCGGCCTTGCGGTCAGCCCACGGGTTGTAGTCCTCGCTGTCTGGGCCCGAGACGCCGTTCATGACGGGTGCGTTCTCCTGGGCAGACAGCCGCTGTCGAGAAGGGATGGCGTGGGTGTGGTGTGGCAGGAGGGCCCGGGCCGGCAAGGCCCCCTGTTAGGGAGCCCCAGGGCGCCAACCACCGGCAGCGAGGGGAACCACCCTCCCCACACCCACAGAACTTTCCGCAGCAAGGACTTACCCCCACAAACGGGGCCAGCTCGGGGGGCACCGGCAGGGGCTTGGCCCCCGGAATGGGGTCTGAGATGACCAGGTTGGACTTGGAGGCCGACAGGCCACTGGGGAGGATGGAGCCGTTACTGTTGCCCATCTGCTGCATCAGCTGCACGGCGCGGTCGGGGATCTTGTTGGGGTCGGCGCAGGCCTGCTGCCATAGCGGCAGCTTCTGTGCCAGCAGCTCCTTGCCCTGGAGTGGAAGCAGCCGAACAGGGCGGGCGTGAGGGCCAGCCTCAGGCTCCCGCAGCCAAGGGGCCTCCCTGCAGGGCCGGGAGAGGCCAGGGCCTCTCGCCCACCTCACAGACACCGCCCCTCGGCTCCCAGCTGGTACCAGGTGGCTCCTGAAGAGACACACCCGACCCCAGGTGGGCACACTTGGCTGGGGCTGCTCTTTGCCAGGTGGGGTGCCTCCACCAGGTGAGACACCTCTAAGACCTGGGAAAGGGGCCGGATATGGTACAGTGAGCCCCCCAGCTGAGAGACCCCTCAGAATGAGGTCAAACCAAGGCCTGACCCGAGAGGAACCTCCCCAGGGGCCTGAGGGAATTGAAAGAACAGGGGCTCCCGTGTTCAGCCACAGAACAGGAATAGGCTCTTTGTGGGCCAACCATGAGGTAGTAGGAAGAGTGCTGTTCAGGCAGACTTGAGGGCCAGGAAACCTCACAGGGACCGAGAGGGGACTGTGGGGAAGGAACAGAGCTGCCCAGGGCCCAACTGTGGTCTGGCCCCTAACCCGGGGCCCTCGAGCCCAGCTGTCCCTCCAGTGTTCCAGAGTCTGCCCAGGACACAGGGGACCATAGGCCCAAGGATCTGACAAAGCACGAGGAAGCCACAGGCCTGAGCAGGGTCCCAGGATGCAGGTGTGGCCAAAAGCAACATACTAGCCTGAGATCCCCTGCAGTCCATTCAGGGGTCCTGAATCCACGGCATGGACACACTTAGGGCCCTGGAAATGGCTGTGCCTCCCCCGTCCTGGCCCTCTGGCCAAAGTGGGCTACCCTACATGCAACACGTGATATAACTGTGTTTCCATGCAGATCCCAGACCCACCCCGGGTGGAGCTGAGGGCAGTCAAGGTCTCCAGGACCTCGGATGGGTCTGTCCAGCCCTCACTGTCTCTCCTCACTTATCTTCCCACTTCTTTTGGCCTCTGTCTGGGGCAGGGAGGTGGCGCCCACATAAGAAAACTGGAAGATGCTGGACAAACAGCCCTTCGGCAGGCCAGGGTCTCCCCACCACCTTCTGGTTTAGACCACGGGCCAGCAGACACTGCATGAGGGCTGGCTGCTCATCTGCATGGAACGTTTAACTGGAAAACAGCCAGGTCAGTTGGTTTACATGTCAGCGGCCACGTTCCCGGTGCAATGGCCAAAACTGAAGACAGTTACAATCCAGCCCATGGCTGAAAGGAATAGTTCATGGGTCTGGGCTGGTGCTGAGAAACTGGGTCAGCAGGGACCCGCACCAACAGGGATAACTCAGGGCTCCCACTCAGATGATTGCCCTGCCATTGTTAGGCCTGAACCCAGGCACCAGGGAAATGCTGGCTGCCTGTTGGTTGGAATAGCAGGTGGGGTCCTGCCTTCACGCCCTGGTGCCCCAGACCCAGGGCCTGTGCCTTTCTCAAACCTCCTGGGGGTCCAGTTTCCTGGGAAGTCATCTCACATAAACAAGATCTGCAACCCCGCAGGAGACAGAGGTGGTGGCATCCTGGAAAAGGATGGCTTTCCTGCCTTCCTTCCAGCACAGATGAGTCCGCGCTCTCCCTGAGCAGCCACAGGGCCCAGCGGCCGCCAGAGGGCGCACACGCCTGCCGCACGGCTGCTGGAGCCGCGTGGGCGCTGCGGCGGCCCTGCCGGAGCACTGCGGCTCTAGCAAGCGCCTCCCTGCTGCCAGCCAGCCCTCCAGGCACAGGACCTGAACGCAAAGTCTCACGCGGCAGGGTGGCCCCACCCCGACCCTGCAGAGGACACAAGGCCCGTCACTGTCCGTGCGCTGCACCTGTGGCAGCAGCAGGCCCAGGCAGGCAGAAGCCTCTCCGTGGAGGCTGAGGGCATCTGTCCCCTGGGCAGCCCCAGCCTGGGGACCAGAAGCTGAGTCGGATCAAACACATGTGAAGTGCTGCCCCCAGAACCCCTTTATGGAAAAAGGACACAAATGAGGGCCTCCCTGGTTGATTTGGGTTGCCAAACCACACCTAAACTCTCAGAACTTTCTGGAATGTTCTAGCTGACAGCTCTGACCCCACTCCAGTTCCTACCTGTGGACTACAGGGAACACAAATCCCACTGAAACTGTTTTTGCAGTGGAGATGTGTCCTCTGGGTCTTGCTGGCCTCAGGGGGCTACGCCAGCCTCTATAGGTGTTGGCACTGCAGTGCCTCCAAAAAAGAGCTCGCTCCCTGGAGGAGCGATATGAACAGTGAAAGTTGAAGTGTTAGTTGTTCAGTCATGTCTCACTCTTTGCGACCCCGTGGACTGTAACTCGCCAGGCTCCTCTGTTCATGAAATTCTCTAGGCAAGAACACTGGAGTAGGCTGTCATTCCCTTCTCCAAGGGATTATCCTGATCCAGGGGTTGAACCCTGGTCTCCTGCATTGCAGGCAGATTCTTAACTGTCAGAGTCACCAGGAAAGCTTGAGTTACTGGTGTAATTGCTCTCAAAAAAAGCACCTGGCAATTTCTACTGGGAGTTGTAAAACATCTGCAACCTTGACCTGGTAACTGTCCTTCCAGAACTCTCCCCCGAGAAGATCGAAAATGCACGGGACGCTCAGCACAGTGTTCCCTCCTCACAGCTCAAGGTGGGGCACGCCCCCGTGTTCCTCAGGGAGGCAGTGTGTGCCAATGAGGGCCCAACCCCGCGCAGAGCAGGCACCCACCTTGGAGTGGTAGGCGGCGGAGTTCTTGGCCACGGCGCACTGCTTCTCCACCAGGAAGCAGAACCTCCTCCTCTCCTCGGTGAGGGCGGTCTTGTAACCGTCGGACACGTAGCTCTCCAGCTCACCCTGCTTGTTGCCGATGGCGTCGATGTACTGGGGGTGGGTGGGAGAGGTACATGAGCCCGCAGCGGGACAACACCCCATCACTTCCCATTCTGAGCAGCGCCACAGGCTGTGGAGGGGAGCACACCTCCCCACCAGCCCACTGGGGTGGGCGCTTGGCTGTGTGACTCACTGTGGCCATGAGGCTGCCCTGCTGAGCCACGGCCCCTGGTGCCCTGGCAGCTGCACGTGGGGGACCACGTGGCAGACTGCCCGGTGAGGCTGGTGTGGCACCTCCCTCAGACCCCGACACCAACCATAAAAGCCATCCTTATAGTCGGAAGACCAGGACAGCTCAGCTGGCACTGTGCACTCGAGAATGACTAGTTCACGCGCGGATCCCTCGGGGGTGGGCAGAGCACACAGTGCGATGCTAGGGCACGCCAGAATACGCTCTGGTTCTGCAGGATGGAAAGTTCCAGTAACAGTCCCAGCAAGACCAGGGGCAGCTGTCCCAGTGAGGCCTGCGGGTCCTCCGCCTGTGTGCGGCCCCGCCTCTGGGACACAGGAGACCCTTCCAGCCCCCTCCCTGTCTCCCCTCTCTCCTCCACGCCCACCCCGCGCTCCACAAGGGGCACAGACTCCTCTGTCCCGAACTGGGATCCCTTTCCATGGCCCCGGCTGGCCAGGGGACCAGCCTTCACAGAATCAAGCCCCGTCCTCCGGCAGGGGCAGACCCGGGCCACGAGGGGGCGGCCTCCCCCGCCTGACTCACCGCCTCCCCCCACAGCTCTGACTCAGCGTGGGTGGGCGGTGCAGAGCTGGGTGGGCGCAGTGCAGGCTGTTCCTGGCCCCTCCCTGCCCCCCACCTCGTAGCGGCACTCAGCTGGAGGGCAAATGCCTGCTGGGCGTGGGTCGTCCCCAGCGCTGTCCCCAGCACAAGGCTCTGCCAGCGTGAGCCTGCCTGCCCAGCACTCTTACCAGCACAGAGATTCTGCTCCCCTGCACCTGTAGACCACCCTGCCTTCAACACTGAACCCCACTCTCCTCGCCCTGAGAGAGCAGCTTAAATGGGCCTCCACGTGGCCAGCCCACTCCCCTACCCTGGAGGATTCTGCCCTGGTCCTCTGGAGCAGCCGCAGGGCTGGCCAGGCCACGAGGTGTGCCCGGGGACAAAGTCCGAGCAGGAGGGGACAGGCCCTCAGGGCAGCCCTGCTGGCTGCTTCCAACCCCCGCCCCCCCGCCCCCCGCCCTGGAGCCCCACGTTATGAAACACGTGCATACCCAGACCTCCAGCCTCTGCCCCTCCAGCCTGCAGAGTGGCTCCTCCAGGAAGCAGGGGAGTCTGCAGATGCGGGGTGCCACGGTGGGCAAGGCCGTGCTGTGTGGAAGGACCCCTTAGGTGCCGCCCACCAAGGGGCTGGCTCACACCCCGAAGCCCCCGTGTGGACAAGAGGCCTGAGGGTGGGAACACCCGCTGGACACAAGGGCCTGGAAGGGGCAGGGCTCGCTCAGAGACGGGGACGCTGATGCAGGCCCCTGCTGCCCGTGCCCCATCACCTAAGCAGTACCTGGTACTAGACTGAAACCCCTAGACGGCCCCCGCCCACTCTGCTCCGTGGCTGTTCTACCCACTCTGGGGGACAGTGGAACATCGGTGTGGCTTTGCAGGCTTCAACCAGCCCTGAACAAAGATGCCTCCCTCAGCCTGTTCTCGAGTACACGGGCGCATCTGGGCTTGGCTGTGATCCCGAGAGCCCCCTAAGGGGCTTCTAGAGTCTCTGCAAAGCTCTAGAAGGAGAAGTTTGGGGTTTAACCCCAGTAAAAGCCCCAGTCAACTGGTCCCTGGAGTCACCACCTCCCGCCCTCCTGGGGGCCGCTCCAGCGCCAGGCAGGCCTGGGAGGCAGGGTGGGTGTGGGGTGACTGGGTAAGAGAGGCTGAGACCCTGAGAAATCAGCACAGAGCCTCAAGAAGGAAGGCCCAAAGGAGGCACCCGCGGTCACCTAAAGAGACCCTGGGGGCAGGGGAAGGCACCTCCGTGAGCGGTTACCCCAGGACAGCGGTGTAAACCGGGACGCGGGCCCCCCGGGTCCACCCGCCCTGAGCCCGCTGCCGAGGACGGCTCCCCCTCGTGCCGCCCGGCGGCCCTGTCTGTCCTGCAGCCGGTTTCTGGGTTTTCAGGCTGCGGTAACGTCTTTCACCTCAATGTTCCCGCTCCCTGGAGGGGAGAGAAACCGGCTCTGGGCAAGCTGGCACGGGGCGCTGGCCTCATTAGCTGCGTGGCAGCCTCCCATGCCAGGGGAGGAAGCGGCGGTTTATTTTTAAGATTTCCATTTACTCAAATGAGCCCCCAGAACAGCCAGAAGCAGCTCAGGTCTCAGGCAGGGACCTGGGGGCTCCCGGAGTCACGCAGTGTCTTTCCAGGACCACACCTGCCCAGGACGGGGCAGGAGAGATGTCGCCTTGGCTGGGGTGCCCAGCCCAGGAGAGCTGCCCCTTCCTCCTCACCCCGCATCCGGCCAGGACCCAGGTTGCCACTTCTGTCGAGGAATGACTGCTGGCCCTCCTGACCTCCTTCCCCAGCGCTGCCTCCTTGCAGAGAGAGGCCACCACTTTGAAGGGCAGACCCTAGAAATCCAGGCCAAGTGAGGAGCTTTGCTTCTGAAGAGGTGGGAGAGGAGGACGCCCCAGGTCACACTGGCTGCTGTGGGCAGGGGACATTCCCAAACATGCAGGAGTGCCTGCACTCTCTGGGACCGAACGAGCCTCACCCAACAGCCCTGAGGAGTTCCAAACAGGCCACAGAAAATGGTCTGAGCCTGTCCCCACCGCAGGCGGGCACCGTGGCCAGGCTCCCAGCGTCCTGCCTCCCCACCCCCTACCCCTGCTCCTGGCTTAGCGGGTGCTATGGTGACGGCACTATAGAAACACCCAGCTGAAAGCATTTAAGACCCACGGAACGCTCCCACTTAGTCACCCTGGGCTGAACAGCCCTGTAATCCGAGAAGACAAAAGTGATCAGGACACACGTCTCCTCTGCGGAGCGGGCCGGTGACTCAGAGCGGGGGAGGGGCGCTCTAGAAAACACCCGGGGCTCTGGTCTCCCTCACCTGATAGGCCACCCAGTTTTCCCACGTTTCTCCAAATTTCTCAGAACCGGCATGAGATCCCTAACCGCTGCAGCTGGGGAGTGACAGTGGGATCCGTGGCCCTCAGCTGTCACTGTCCGTAACCATCACTCCAAGGAGACAAGGCGGGCACCCAGGCAGCTGTGATGGACAGGAAGGAACAGCCGGAATGGGATGCCTCCAGCTGCATCCAGTCACTGGGTACGTTCTGGGGGCAGCCAGTGGCTTCCCTGGAGCCCGCTGACCAGACCTGTGTCCCTCTCCGGTCTGATGCACCCTGCACCCAGGCCAAGAACAGGACGGCCAGCCTTCGGTTCAGCGGATTGTTAAGAATCTCTAAGCACAAAAGCTCCGAGCAGGGCTGGGGACCAAGGCTGAGTCGAGGGCAAGTGCACCCTCCTTCCCGTAGGCGAGCAGGCAGAAAAGCCAGCAGTCAGCAGTACAGGGCAAATGCTGTGGGCACATTCTCAGGCAGAGAGCACAGTGCCCCTCTCAGGAGACACGGATCTGGGCTGCCCATTTTCCCGAGAAGGGGCCCACAACCATCACTAGATCAGCAAAGGGTTCCATGACCAAACAGACCCCACCGCCCACGCCCTGTCCAGTGCACTCACCCACCGGAGTCCAGGAAGAATATGCTGGGAGGGGCGTGCCCACAGCATCCCTGCGCCCAGACCCCAGGAGGGAATGTGGGGCCACTTCTGTCCACACCAGTGGGCAGGACACACTGACAAAGGCCTTGAGGCCCAAGGGGACAGGTCTTAGTAATCTGCAAGCACCCTGAGTCAAGGCCTTCGGTGGCTGCTGGGGAGCCCAGGGGCTTTGGGGATCCACGCCACCTGGGCCTGGGGTCTGCTGGGCTGCCCTGGGACCTGGAGGAGGACGGAGCCTGGGCTCCCGTGCCCACCTGCTGGGTGGCCAAGTCTCTGGTGCCTTCGGGCCTCAGGTTCCTCAGGGGCTAAGCCAGAATGTCACCACCCGTAATGGCAGCCCCTCCTCACGTGACCCCAGAGGTTGTGCAGGTACGGAATTCACACCCAATTTCAAAGACTCAGCAGGAAAGAAACAAACACAACACACCTCACTAGTATCTGCTGTAATGATTACGTGTTTAAATAACACTCTAGACATGTTCTGCCCAGTAAAACGCTTGTCCCGTATCACATTTATTAAGTGTCCGCCTCTCAGTGCAGAAAGACAGGTGCCATGTGCCTGGCACTGCCCCCCAAAGTCCTCCCAGCTCTGAAAGCAGAAGACGCTCCAGATTTCTCATGGTGTTATCCAGCCAGGCAGCCCACTGGGGGGCTTGATCTGGGGGATTGGGAGTAGGTACGGGGTGGCGGGGGGGGCAAAGTCCCCCAGAGGAATGAGCAGCTGATGCCATCTCTGGACACAGAAGCCCTAAGAGGATACTTGGCTTTTCAGTTGCTTTTACCCAGAGGACCTCTGCTTATACTCCAAGGAAAGAAGACGTCCCACTGCTGGGATGTCTTGTCCATAGATGCCTTTTGCACTGAAGAGCTCTTTAAAATGAGAACAGCAGACATACAAGGGGCTTAAACCACTGCCGTCAAACCTCACGTGTTATCGGGACCAGCCTCTGCCATTATCTTTTTTGAAGATCTAAATTATGGTTATTTTGTTTTTGCTTTGTTAATTACACATCCCTTTAAATAGAACGAATCTCTCCCCTTTCTCAGACCGCAATCTGGATGTGCCTCCTGGAACAAGGGAGCCCGGGGAGGGGGAGCCGACTACCGGAACCGCCTGCTTCAGTCAACACAGGCCCCTGCGACAGCCCACACCCCACAGCCAGAACACCCAAGGCCTGGCTCCCGGCATCTCAGAGAGGGAGGGCGAAGGACGGCTCAGGACGCAAGCGGGGCTCCCAGCAGCTCTGGGTCCCCCGGCAACCCCAACCTCAGGTGGGTGGGTGGGCTGGGGTGGCTGGGCCATCTGCCCTCCTGACAGCAGGAGCCTGCCAGGGTCAGCAGCTCCAAGGACCAGGCTGCCAAGGACCTGGTGCTCGGCTGGCAGGGATGGTCAAGGGCCCTGGTCCGCTGCACTCAGGAAGCCAGTTTGGCCCATACTGGGTGTGACCCTGCCCCACATCTATGCCCACCCATCTGCCTCCAGCCTTCTCTTCCTGGGCTCTCACCGCTCCTTGCGGTCTTAGCGGCCCCTCCCTCAGAGCCTGCAAACGGGCAGGAAGGACATGCTGTGTCCCCATGACCCCTGCTGGTCACACATCACACACCAATGTGAATCCCAAAGGCACGCTGACTGCTGGGTTTTCTAACAGTCATGATGCCCCTCGGAGGACAAGGACTCCTACCTAATCAGAGCTGGGCTGGGGGTGGGGCCAAGGGAAACAGAAATGGAAGAAATCCTTGGCCAGTCCTGCAGGATCTGTAAGGGGGACGTGCACCCAGAGCCTGGCCAGCTCACCTTCCCACAGTGCTTCACCTGGGACGGCTCATGGCACAGCCACACCTCAGCCCAGACCCTTCTGTCAGAAGCCACCGAGACCACCGACCAGCTGGGGGGCCAGCTGCCCATCAGAATCACCTTGAAGCTTGGAGAACCTGACGGTGAGGCTACAACACAGCTATGCACCCACGCCTGGGGAGGAGTACCCCGGGCCAGAGACAGGACGCCAGGCGAGACCTGTGACCACACTGTCAGACACAGGGTGCGTCCTCCACCGACCGCCCCCTGTGGCGCTCTGTCAGCGCCTGTGAGCGCCACGGTGACCAGAGGTGTGGAGGGTGACCGCGCCGCATGGTCAGCACGTGGTGTGCTCACTACTTCTAGAAAGAAGCCTGCGTCCTAGTTTGCGCCCCAAATGCCTCTAAGTGCCTATTTCCTGACCTAAAATCAGTTCTGTTCATGGAAATCCCAAAACACAGTCTCAATTACCAGCAGTTCCTGAAGCTGGCCGGCTCTGACCCAGCCCCCCTCATGGGGAACCCGTCACAGGCTGACTGGCCGTCAGTCTCCCCCCACACCACCCTGGAGCGTGACCCGCGGGCACAGCCCCACCTCAGTGCCCAGTGCAGACGGGCCACGCGGCAGCAGAGGCGCTGTGGGTCGACCTCTGCCTGGCAGGTGCCAGAAGCCTCTCTACCCTCCCTGCTGAGTGTCCTGTCCACACTGAGCTCTAGTCAGAAGCGGAACACGTGGGCCAGGGGCTCCAGAAGGCTCACAGGTGACCCCAGAGATTGACACAGGCAAGTCCGCCGGTCTTGGAAGCATGAGTCACCCGCCTGTGGGAGCCCTGGGCTGCACCAGAGCCGCAGGGGCTCCATCAGCCTGGGGGTCCCATCTCCTCTGCCAAGGGCTGTCAGAGCTCAGGTCAGCCCAGGCTGTGGCTCGGGGATGCCCAGGCGGGGCCCCTGTGCCAGCATGGGGCCTGGGACCACGACTATCTGCACACACTGCCCGTGGGGCCACACACAGCCCAGACCCCGGTGAAGGTCCACAGGGTGCAAGAGACTCGGGACACAGAGGCTCCGAGGGAGCAGGGGGTCTCTGGTGCCTGGGGTCCTTCCCCACCTCCCCAGGGATCCTCAGTCCGGAATCCACCCCCACTCGGTGATGGTGCACAAAGACACCTGCTTGCAGCAAGCAGGTCTAGCAGCTGGGTCTACTATGGTCCAGGTGAGGCCGGGCTCTCCAGGGCAGGGCCGTGAACTACCGTCTGGATGGACGGAGCTGCCCCCACGGCTCGTCTGCTACTGCGCGGCCTGAGAGGGAGCCTTGGAGGTGGAGGGGCATTCTAAGAAACAAGACGGGGAGAGCAGAGTCCTGCTCTCCCCCACTAAAAGAATCTTTAACAAGCTGTTTCCTGTGACTCGCAGGACCTTGGCTAAGGTGAAGGGCCAGGCAAACTCAGCACACCTGCTCTGCCAGCCAGGCACTTCCTCTGGGGGAAACAGTGGGGAGAGGAGGGCTGTCACACCAGAAGGTTCCAGGGCCCTCCCAGCCCCCAGCAGCCACACCTCAAAGCAGACATCAGATCCTGGCTCCTGGGTCAGGTCTGCAAAGATTTCAAGAATCAAAAGAAGAGCCTCAGGTGCTGGGGGCCCTCAGATGCCCGGGTGGGCTGGGCATCCCCACAAGGCCACCAGACAGACCAGAACCATCCATAGGACAGGCAGCCGCATGCCTTCCACCGGCTCAGAGCACACGAAGCGCCCGCCCCCTGCTGAACGACACGGGGTGAGGGACTCTGAGGACCCCCAGCCTGGCCTCTCAGGTTCAGTGTCACCAGGGAACAAGAAACACCTGTCGGACTGCTGCTCTGCTTCCCGCCCTTAGAGGACACCTGGAACAACGTCACGTACTGCCTGTCACCACGCGAGCAGCCTGAGCTGGACACCGGGAGGGACAGGGCGGAACACAGCCCTACCCAGCCCCTGACTAGAATAACTGAGGCTATTAACACTGCAATAGCACCCTCAGGAGGTTAAGGGGCAGGTAGAGAAGAGGGGTAGAGGTGGGCTTGGGAAAGTGAAAGACGCTACTGAGAGGCGGGAGCTGGGTCATTACTGCAACTCGGTGAGAAACTCCTGAGGAAGGGGCTGCAGAAGCCCGCTCCCCTGCAGGCGTGGCTGCTTCCCGCATGGCGGGTTGCGGTACTTAACTGGTGCCCCCTGCCCATCCTCCCCACGGGAGCCCCAGGCGCAGAGGGCGCAGAGGCCGGATCGCTCCGGGGGAGCAGGGCGCCTGCTTGTCCACGCCTTACTCAAGTGGCCAGGACCAGCCTCGTGGCCCTTGAGGGCTCCAGAGGCGCTTGAGGGCAGTGGTGTTGGCACCAGGGTGCATGCCATGCAGGGAGGCCCCAATGGTGTACGTGGTGCCTCCAGACTTGCTGCCCTGATGGCTGGCAGGAAGAGCAGGGCGTTAGGAGCAGAGGAGTGCACGCCAGAGGTCACCCCATGCCTGTGCCCAGGGGAAGCTTCCACTGCTGACCAGGTCAGGGGGTGGCTGTCCTGCTTCTCCTCCTCGGACGCATGACCTTGGAGAGCAGCGTCTGGGCCCAATCTATGTCAATTGGCGGCGGGGTTCTGGTGAGTCAGGTGTATTGGGGCCATGCCTGTCACAGGCTGCGTTGTCCTGATTCCTTGCCCCCACCCCAGCACACAATGCCTGCAACCAGGGCTGCCCCTCCCATGTCCTGCAACGCCATCTGCCTCATAACGCAGGGCTCCCGAGATGCTGAACCGGGCAGTGTCTGCCTGCTGGAGGCTCTGAGCCCATGCTGGGCATAGGCATTTGTGACTCAATCAGAGTAGCGGTCTGAGGTCTCTCTCTGAGGCGGGAAGGTTCCCTGTGGGTTCTGCTCCTTTGGCAGAGAGCCATGGCACCCACCGTGGCTGCAGGACAGGGCTGCCGTCCTGCTAGCTCTGGGATGTAGGGCACCCCCACCGGAAATCCCCCAGGAGAGTGGAGCCTGGGTCTGATCTATCAGGAGGGCCTGCCCTTCATTGCTCTCTGAAAGGACCAAGAGTCCTGACACTGTAGCAGGGGCCTGAGCCCTCTGGCGTGCCCCAGCAGGCAGAGCGCCCGGCACATGCAGCCGAGTCTTACCTGCAGCTCCTTGTCCGAGTATTTCTGGGGGTTTTTGCTCCCTTGGCTCTTTTTGCGGAGTTTCTTCAGCTCAGCTTGGCACTTGTCCAGTGCATCACCTTTGCTCCTCTGCTCCGTCTGGTATTTCTTCAGTGCAGCCTGAGAAATGAATGCCAAAACAATGTGGGCAATGAGCCAGTGTACCCCTCCCACTCTCCACAGGGCCACAGTGGCCCGAGCCCAGGGATGGCAGCACTTGCGCAGCTGCAAACCTGAGGCCTCAGCTCTGCGCACCCTGGAGATAAAGATCAGGGCTGGGACCACCAGCTGGGCCTCCTCTCCCACCCAGGGCTGGAAGGGTGTGAATTCATGTAATGAACACTTGGCAGTCAGGCCCCTCGCCCTTCTGGTCGACCTGGGGGAGGGGACAGGACAAGGAAACTCATGACAGCAGATCAGAAGAGTTCGTGCAGGTTCCACATGATGGCCGCTACACATCATTGTTGTTACTAAGAGCAGCTGAGAGGCATGGGCAGAGGATCAGGGCACATAGGGCATCCGATGCAGGAGTCCACCCATGGGTAGTCGCAAAGGGGCACGAATGTCAGAGGAGCTGCAGGAAACTACAGGATGCAGAGCTCACGGGAAGCTGAAAACCCCTTGGACCAAGGGAAGTGTTTACACAGAGCCTGAGCAGGGCAGGTGGACCAGCAGGTACGGGTGGGCTACTTACACTCAGGTACCTGGAGTCCAGCTCCACCTTCTGCTCCAGCTGCGTGAGCAGCTCATTGTGAAAAGACTTCAGCTGGGTATGGAGAGAAAACAAAGGTCAGCGTTGACGTACAGCCTGAGGGAGGAGCCGAATGGGAGAGGGGGCCGGTCACAAAGACAAGGGTGCCCAGGACGCTGGGTACCCCCATGGAAGAGAGGAGCTTGTCTGACCCGTGAGCCAATGACCCTGGTGGAACCAGGTGGCCCCAGGAGAGAGTGCTGAACTGGAGCCTCCCCTCATGGCCAGCTGAGTGTAAGACCCCATCTGGCCTGTGCCCTGTTCTCCCAGGTCCTTCTGTATACCCCTATGCCCCACGATCGTCACCTCCTTCACATGTGACTTCTGTCTTGGGCCCTAGGTATGCCCCAGACCCGAGCGTGACCACAGGGCGGCACATGCCTCCCTAGGGCATGCACAGAGAAGCACACACTCGCCTCCTCCTTTCCCCTCCAACAGCACCTGCCCACCTGCAGCTGCCCCTCCCTCCCCCGGCCTCCCTGGGAGGCTGCGACTCACCATTTCTTCCAGCTGATTCTGAATCTGTCTGTGGACTTCGGCCATCTGGAAGAGAACATCCCCTGGAAGGCAGATGGCCGGAGAGAAAAGCAGAAGGGAAGTGAGAGCCTCAGAATCACTACCCCATCACCCTTCCACAGTTGGGGAGCACGCACCGGTGGGCCAGGCACTGGGGTTGCCATGGTCTGGGAACTGGCAGGCAGGCAGGGGTGCGCTGGGGGCAGGGGGAGGGGTGCCTCTCCAGGTGATGCCACCCAGAGGAGATGGGAAATTCTAGAACAACAAGTATGCACAGTTCCTTGGTGTCTCTGGGGGCTTGCGGGTGTCTGCATTGGAGCTGAGGTTCATGGCAGAGGTCAGATGAGAGGCCCTACTTTTGCAGGTTTCAACCCTGCATGCGATCCCACGAGCACCGGCATCTCCTCTCACTCACAGGCACCAACTACCACTGGCCCACCCACCTTGGGCCCAGGCAGCCTCGATGAGCAGCCCTTGTGTCCTAGGACATGGTGTGGAAGGGGGGGGTGACTGTGGAGGGAAGGACCCTATGGCTCAATACACACTATGGTCAGCAGAGCCCCAACACCCAGCACCCCAAATCTACACTATGGTATAGAAGCTCCAGGCTGGGGCACACACAGCAACTGCCTCCAATGATCCTCAGGGCCACTGCCCACACCCACCAAGTCAGCACAAAGGACCTCCCTGGACAAATGGCTCACTTCCTCCTCCGCAGAGAGTGGGTCTGGAACGGGCAGTGTGGGCTGCATTCATTTCATTGGCGAGTATTTGCTAAACAGGTGCTACCACACACTGTGGCCACATGGAGGAAGGCACGTCCCTGCCCTCGGGACCTGCTGACTAACTGTCCCGGAGGTGCTGCTTACACCAGGATGTCCCTCCCCTCATGGCCAGGCCACGCAGATTCACATGATCCAGAGAATTCTTTGGGTGGGCAGCCATGAGGAGAACCCCTGGTCTCCATAAGGCTTCCTAGAAAGCAGAACAGTTCCTGTGGCTCCTGCCCTAAAGGGATGATGCTGTCTGCCCTCCAAGGTCACACGGATGGCACGCAGGTGATACCCGGGGTCATGTTCCCTCCGAGAAGCACGGCAGGATCTGGGGGAGGCCAGCTCCTCCTGGTCCTCGGGCCATTCTACCAGCTGCTCTCAGCCCTGATGACCACAGGGCACGGTGACCACTGGCCACATGTGGTCAGATCTCCACCAATCCTTGGGGCAGGCTGCCCAAGGTCAGTGGGCTGTTAGGCGGCGGCGGTGCCCACCTCCACCCTGCAGGCCCTGGAGCCCTGCCTCCCAGGGTCTCTCCCTGTTGTTTGAACAAGGGCAGCCTCTCCAGCCATCAGGTGCCCTGCCTCCTGTCTGAGTTCTGAGTTCTCCCTCTCAGGGTGCCGCTGGACTGAGTTCCCAAAAGACTGGTTTTGCCTCAGACACATGGATGTCTGTTGAGGGAGGAGGAAGAGACGGGAGCGCCTCTGAAGGAGCCCCAGGGTTATCTGGCAGCTGGGAGGAGCCGTCATGTGCTAGGGAACAGGCAAAGCCAACCGCGTGTCCCCATCAAGAGACATTGGGGGCGGGGGTGGTTTTCCTGGTTGTCTAGTGGTTAGGACTCGGTGATCTTACTGCTGAGGGCACAGGTTCAATCCCTAATCTGGGAACGAAGATCCTGCAAACCGTGAGGTCAAAAAGGGAGCCACAAGCGTGTTGGCAGGTCCCCTTGGTCATGAGGTCAGATCACACATGGCTGGGGCTTACCAGGCCCTGGGCTAAATGTCCAGCCTGCTGCTTGTGCCAGTGGAGGGGAGACCCCCTCCTAGGCAGCACGTGAGGAAACACAGACCCCAGGCTGGCACCAAAGGCAGCAGGCTGTGCACGGCTGCTGTGGAGAGAGGAAGAAGCCCAGGCCCAGCCTGAGGCTGCGAAGGGTGCTCGCAGGCAGGGCCCGCGCCACAGAGCATGAGCGTGAGCAAGCACGTGGGTGTGAACGCAGTGTCTGTGTGGGTGTGAGTGGGGGAAGGCGTGTGCATGCGGGTACACAGGGTGTGTGTGTGTGTGAGCGTGTGTGGGAGTGAGTGCCTGCGTGAATGCAGAGAGAGTGGGTGTGAGAGTGTGTGGCCATGTTGCGCGTGGGTGTGGAGTGGGCACACTTGTGGCTGTGTGCGTGAGCCTCCATCTCCCCTCTCTCTCCCAGCAGCACCCCAGGGCGATGTTCCTGTAGATAAGCAGCTCCAGGAAGCTAAGGGACCGGGGGGACCAGGGCTGGGCCACGCAGGGTCTGCCTCCAGGACCACGCTCACCCACGAGTGGGGAATGAGAGGGCGGGGCGGGGAGGTGCCAGAACGGGGGCAGAGCCCGGAGCTCCTGGGACATAACCCCCAACCCAAGGTGATAAATGTTACTGAGCCACCAGGACGCCGGCGACACCCGTTTGGGATCAAGAGTCCCTGGGAGTCACTTCCCTCAGGGTCCAAAGAGCAGCCTGACTTTGTGTCTGATGGTGCCGTCTGGCGCAGGGTGCCTGGGGGCAGGAAGGTGCCGCCTCCACTGTGGCCGCCCATGGTCAGCATGGCTGATGGTCAACCACACGCCCAGGGCTGAGCTGAGGTCGACCTGCCCCAGCAGGATATGGCTCGAGTCTCACTCATCCTCTCCGAGCCCTGATCCACTTCTCCCCTGGCCAAGGACAACAGGGGACGGAAGGTTCCTGGTCCCCATCCTTGGCTGAAAAAGGAACCACAGAGACAAATACAAGTGGGCAGCCCAGGGGACAAGGCCAGGCTGCCGCCACCCTGACCCACCTGGCACAGACCTGCAGCTCCCGAGCGGGGTGAGGCCCCCCAGATCTGATCTGCTCCGTGGGGATGCTGAACTGTGTTAAGAATGGTGTGCATCGAAGTCCGGACCCACAGGTCACCCTCGGGCCCCAAGGACTCTCTCAAGTGACACGAAGTCCATAAATAAGACAGAGCAAGTGGCGCTGCTGGACATACTTGAGGCCCCAGAATCATAAATTAACATCCGACTCAAAATGAAAACACGTATCTCCTTAAAAGGCCGTACACAACCAATTCAAGAATGTTTGAAAAACAGCAGAAACAACAACAAACAGCAAATCCCTTAAAAAAAAGGAATTTTTGTTGCCAAGAAGAGTATGTGGAGATTCTGGCCCCTACACCCCATGCTCCATCAATGTACTGGGACACACCCCATTGCCTCTGCTCGCCAGAGATCCCCCTGTCCCGGGGGTACATGTGGGGAACTGGCAAATGGCTCTGAGCTGCAAGTCAGTGGTTGCACAAGTCAGTCCACACAGGGAACTTACACAGTGCGTTTTACATGCCGCTGCAGTAAGTCCCGTGAACACGTCTGCAAGGTGGTGGTGTGTGTGTGCAAGCCACTGGGCAGTGGACCCAGAGCACGGTCGGGGCACTGGGCCGGCTGCAGGGGATGGTCACTCTGTCCGGGGATGAGGCTGTGCCCCGAACTCGGCTCCCCAGAAAAGCAGGGAGCCTCAGGCATCAGCGTGGACACTCACTGGTCCTTTTTTACTCAAGTGCCTTCTGGGTCCTTGGAGCCAGGCGGCCAGCCAGAGCCACATCCTGTCCCTGGGTTCTGCGCACCTCCCCGCTTCTCTGAGTTCAAAGGACAGCACGAGGGGGCACACCTTCGCAGGCCCACCCCGCCCAGGGAGGAGGAGGCTGCGGGCTTTGAACCAGGCCTGTTTGGGAATCCAGGTCCGGGTCGACAGTGCAGGTGGGCCTTGAACTCAAAAAACCAGGTTTAAGATAGCAGCGCAAACCTGGCCTCACCAGAGCAAACAGCGGCGAGCAGGGTAACCAGCTCAAGCGCTACCCCCTGGTGGGACTGCCAGGGTCCCGGGACGTGTGAACATGGGGGGTGGTGGGCAGGTGGCCAGGCCCCCGGGTGCTGCAGTGGGGGCAGTGGGCAGACCACCCTGGCACTGAGGAGGGTTCGAGAGTGGCCCGCCGGGAGCAGAGACAGGAGAAGGGCACACACGGGTGCCACGGGGCTTCACCCAGGACAGAACCACGTCAGAAACCCAGACAGGCACCTGAGAACCGGGCGACGCCCTCCTCAGCCCCGCCACCCAGTGTTTACCCTGCGAGGAGGCCGCCAGGTCAGGGGTGAGTCACCTCCGGCTGCACACCCTTCAGCACCGGAGTTTAAAAATTCCTGGTATTCCCGGTAACCTCATTAAACACCCGCCTCCCGGCTTTGGGTTAAGAGTGGAATCCGGCACACACGGCAGCTCCCTGCCCCCAGGGGAAGGCGGGGGCTGGGGCAGTGCACACATGCGCCACACACACACACACACACCAGCGCACGCGCGCACACACACACACACACACACACACACACCAGCACACGAGCTGTGCTTCCTCACAGACACAGGCGATGTGCCGGTCACCACCTTTCCCTCCATCACAGTAAGGCTGGTGCAACTAGGACAGGACAAGATCAGGACAGTCGCCACCCCTCTGCTCTGTACACCTGGGGCTAGGAAGCCCGAGCGTCCTGCAGATGGTGTGTGGACCCCTGAAAAGAGGCAGGGTGGTGGCCTTGGGAGCCAGGCAGGGCCCTTGGCCCCCAAGGTAGTGGCCTTATCCCGGGTGACAGACGCAGAAAGAACTGGTCTAGCCTCCTAGTAGGGACGTGGCCCCCAACAGGGGCACAGCACTGGAGCCAGGGTGGCTGGGCAGGGCGGGCTGGGGAGCCCAGGTCTGTGGGGCCCGCAACCGGCCACTCTGTCCTCAAGGGCAGTCACAAGGTCGGGCAACCGCCGCTCCTAATTCCAGAAGGTTCTCATCACTCCAGAAACCTGTCCCCATCAGCAGTCACTCCCCTTTCCCTCCAGCCTCGGGCAACCACTCATCTAGTGTCTATACGGATCTCCCTGTTCAGGGTGTTTCCTATCAACGGGATCCCATGACACAGACCTTTGTGTCCAGCTTCTTCGCCGAGCGTTGTGGTTTTTGAGGCTCACCGGTGGCCCTGTGTCAGGGCTTCATTCCCGCCCCAATCGGATGACATTCCAGGGAAGGGGCCACACTTTACCTAGTCATCCACTGATGTCTGCCAGTGGACATTTGGGTGTTTCCACTTTTGGGCTGTTACAAACACTGCTGCTGTGACAATCAGCTCTTTCTTTAGGAAGCAGTTTTATAACAACCCTATATTCTGTTTGTAAACAATCTTCACAACATGATTTTTGACAACATGATTTTTGAGGTTTTTCCCATCTTCTTAGAGAAAGAAAGTCCACCAGCCAGCAGATCCTGGCAGGGGGAGGGTAGTTGAGTAAAGAGGGGGCCTCTGGCCAGCACCGTGACCACGTCAGGGGCTGGAGCCTCAGTGCTGCCAGGCCCTCCCAGGTTCCTCCAGAGCCAGCGCCCCTCCCAGGCACTGGCCACTGCCATCTCTGCGGGTCCTGCTCCCTGCTCCAGGCTTGTCCAAATCTCCTGGGAAGACAACGCTGCAGATACTAATAGGAATTGATTCCACAACGAGGAGCCTGCCTCTCCAGCAAGTCGGGGTGACTCAGCATCCCTCTTGCTTCAGAGCTCAGCCAGGAGGGCGAGGGCTGTCCCCAGGGGAGACTGCCCCCACTGGCCCCCCAGTAGGAGCTGGCTTCTACCAAACCCAGGGATGGAGAGCCAGGGAGAGTGCCAGGACTGTCACTCTGCTTCGGTTTTACCACTGATGCAAAGACATTCCCAACAGATTCTTAAGAACGGTGCACAGCCCCTGGCAAGAACCTCAGTACAAGCACAAGGTGGAAGGGCCCGGCATCAGCCAGGGTGAGTGCTGGCCAGCCCCTGGGGCCTAAAGGCACCCCACCAAGGGGAGGAGAAGGCATAAACTAGAGACCCCGCCAGCACAGAGGCAGTGTGGGGATGTACTGGAAGGTGAGGGCACGGCTGAGGAAAAGGGGGCCCTGGTGTGGGAAGGCCCCACGCCTGGGAGGACGGCAGCGGGGCAGACCCTGAGCTGAGCAGTGTGAGCAGGACCAAGGCCCACAGGAGGCCAGGTCTGGACACCCAAAGGGCGGGGCCCCGCTGTGATACTCGAGGAGCAGCAAGAGTCAGAAGTTAGATGTCTTCACTCACGTTACACATGTTCGGGGATGTAGGACCCACCGCTGACATCTCAGATCTCAGAAACATTCAAGTGTTTCCCCAAACTGGGATCTTTGGGAAAAGATGAAAGAGGCCAGGAGACTAGAGAAAGTTACATGTACCAGATTTTTCAAAGGCACAGACTCTAGAAACTGTAGGCTGGTGTCTTGATGTGGGAGTTGTTACTGTGACGAAGGTGACCTGCTCGCAGCCTGGGGCACTCGCTCACCTTCATCTTACCCCTCTGACGGTTGTTTCGTGAGCACGTGTTCCATGCAGGTGCCGCTGAAGGTGAGACGGTTAACCAGAGGCCCTGCCTCCATGGTGGCCATGCTCTTTCTCGGGAGAGGCAGACAAACCATGGACCGGTGAGGAATGGGGTGGGGTGAAAGGCAAGTGGGCCAGGCAGGTCAGGAAGGAGAGCCACCTGCGGGCCAGGAGGACAAAGGAGGCCTGTGGCCCTGGATGATCCAGAGATGGCAGGGCGGAGTTCGGTGGGGAGGCTCATCTCACTGATTCTTAAGCCCAAGCTCAGCCCAGGTGCAGCCCTGCCTCCCACCTGAGCTCCACAAGACACCAGGCTGTCCCCCAGGGCACTGAATGTTGACTCTTAGGGGACCTGAATGGAGGCCGGTTCTACAGCCACACCCAGAGGTTCCATCCACGGCCCTGCGATCAACGGGACCGTCAATCTGTCCTCAACAGCGCTGAGAAGACGGAACACACTTCTCCCAGCCCCACCCTCCAAACCCCCCAAAAGCTGCAAAAATAGCAAAGCAGGTACCCACTCACCCTCCACCAGGCTCCCCAGCTCTCTTCCCAACACACGTACATTATGTACCACGCACATACTTTTTGGCTGAACCATCCAAGACAGTAGTGGGCACTGTGGTGTGGCCAGCACGTCGGCTTCTACAGTTGGAGATCATGACTTGTGTGCACCGGCCCGCGGCCATCCTGACCTAGGGAGGGTGGCCACCGACACAGATCCTCCTCCATCAGCGCCCGCATCGCGGGGCCTGGTGCCCTGACATGCCACCACCTGAGAGCTACTCCCCAAGCTGGGACCTCACACCCAGCTCTTCAGGTCTTTCTCTCAATAAATCAGCGTTCTGTTTATCTAAACGCTGCTCCGTGAGCATCTGGAACAAGTCAGTCATAAACAGGCTAAATCACGGGTTACGAGGAATTAACCTCCAGCGGCACCAGAATTCTTATCTCTCCTCCGGGAGTCGGGAGTTTTCAGCCTCTTAAATCCAGAAGAGTCCTCTCCACTTGCATCTCTGACAACGCTGACATTTTTAAAGACAGTCTGCTTTTCTTTTTTTTGCAAAAAAAAAAAAAAAAAAAAATACATGTTCTTATAATCTGCAAATGACAAGAAGCTGAGGGGGAGTGTGGATCTGGGAGACTGGGAACAAGCCAGGATGGTGGGAGGGGTGGGCCTTGTCCCCAGGGTCCGGCCGTTCACAGGCCGGCATCTTTGCAGCTCCACTCCCCCTTCTGTGAACCGAGGGGGCCAGACTCCACTTGAGGCCCCCTCCCAGGCCACAACACTAGGCTCCTTATCCCAAAGGAGTGAAGACAGGATTTCAGGAAGGATTTGAGTTCTCACCCACTTAAGCTTAAAAAAGAACATGTTTTTTTGCCAAAGCAACACAGGCCTGAGGAAACCAGTTTCGCATTGGCTCCCATGGAGACGGCCAGTGGCCTGAGCTGACCCCCAGCAAAGGTTAGCGACAGCATGGGATGAAGGAGCAGTCCTCACCTGGCTGCCAGACCCCAAGGCTGGGCACACTGCATGGAGGGCCAGTCCCCCCTCCACAACACTGTGACCATCACAGGGGAGCAATGCTTCCAGTATCAGTGTCCAGGGGGCAACCAGTGAAAATTCTAAAACCTGATTTACATGAGCAGGAGGAGGAGGCTGGGGCCCCACGGTGGGGGAGGTCATAGAGGGCACTTCCCATCTCTGGAAGACGCAGGCGGGCTGAGCCCTGGCTGGGGGGTAGGGAGGGAGTCCAATAACCACTATGGACGGGCCTCCCCAGGGACCCAGTGCCACATAGCAGGACCATCCCCCAGAGCACAGACCAGCCTCCACCCCGCTGTGTGTCCACCAGCTGGCGGATGTCCATCACCGGGGCGACCAGGGGCTGACAGGCTCCAACAGTCTGGGCATCCCAGGAACAGGGCTCCAGGCCTGGGCTGACCTGTCTCATTGGTTACGTGTACACATCTGTACCCCATCCCAGGATGAAATCAGTGAGACCACAGATCTCTTGATTAGGAGGCTGGACTGGCAAAGCTCACGGCACAGTCCCCGCCCCAGAGAAAGAGCTGGGCAAGTGTCTGCCCCCATCAGTAACAGTGACCTCGACAGCCAAGAAGCTGGGTACCATCCATCTAGACATCAGAGGTCCCACCACACCCTCCTTCTTGAAGCAGGAGGAGGGCAGGTGCAGTGGTTCAGAAACTGGGCAGCAAGACAGGACATCCTTCTGTGGAGCCCAGCCCTCGCAGGCAGGAGGGTGCCACCCACCTGTGGTGGCCTTTCTCTTCAGTCTATGCCCTTCTTCCCTGGTGACCATGTCCGGCCTGGGCAGGGGTCCCGGCTGTGTGCTCTCTTCCTCACCACCCCACCCCATACCCGTGTCCTTCCCACCGAAAGAGGACTGTGCCCGTCTCTGACCCTGGTCATGAGATGGGCCTTGCACAGGGCCCTGTGGACAAGAGCACAGGGTTGAGGGGCTCCTGGGAAGGCACAGTGTTGGGGTTCAGGGGAGCTAATGCAACAAGAAAGTGGGTATCTTCAGCAGCAATACGAATGTGGGGGACACTGATGAGGACCCGGCTCCCCAGCTGCCTGGACCTGGGCAATATCCAGTGATCCCAGACCACACTGGGCACTCCCAGCGCACGAGGCTTCTAGGACGGATCTGAACACGTGGGAAAGACAGGAATGTCCAGCGCAGAGTCCCTGCCCGTGTGGGTCCCTACGGGCTCCCTGGGTGGCCGCAGCCCGGAAGGCCAGTCCTGTAACCTGCTGCTCCCCGCCCCCAGCAGACGTCAAGCTGTGCCAACCCAGGACACGAGCACCCTAGCCAGAGGCGAGACTGAGACTGCAGGGCCGTGACTGCAATCACGGGCCTAACGTGTGCGCTCCGGTGCAGTGGGCGGGGTTGCTGGCGTTCCTTACCTCCTCCCAGGCAGAGCCCTAGGCCGGAGTAGTCCTCAGCAGCCCCAGATGGTGCTCAGGGCACAGAGAAGGTCTCCGACCCTCCTTGGAGACCAGAACTCCAGCCCTGTCCTCCCAGAGCTAGATTTCAACCCAGCGAGCAGGACGCACCATCAGGTGTAACTCTGGGCCACTGGCGGCGACCGAGGGGCCAAAACACTCATTTCTTGAGGATCTGTCATTCCAGGAGGAGCCGGAGCTTGCGGCCCCTGCCGGTGGCCAAGGGGCTCTGAGCCAAGGGGTCAGCTGCTCAAACTTGGCTGGGAGCACCCACCGCCTACTGAAGCCTTCTAAAGCAAATTTCCATAATGCTCAATTATTCTAGTGGCTTCCAGAGCGGAAAGGCGCCTCTGAGAGCTAATTAGCATACGCCTGAACAAGGCACGAATACAGAGCTCTGGTTCCAGGAAGACAGACAGCCAAGGGGCTGCGGAGATGTCGCGCCGGCTGTGGGAGCCACCAGGATGGGACGCGGAGCTTAGACAGCATCGGGGGACCCCTCTGGGATCAGCCACCAACCTCCCATCCTCCCTGCTGGCCTCAAAGCTGCCAGCTCGTCCCTGGGAGAAGCAGCGTTCTTCTCCTGCCTATAAAATGGCAAAACATGGCAGGTGGCCAGAGGGGTAACCAGGACAAAAATCAATGGCTGTTACCATGGTGATGACAGCGGACAGTGACCCTCCCTGGCTGCCGCTCTGGAGCGGAGCAAGACCAGATGGCTCCTTGAGGTCAGTACTGTGCTCACAGCTGGACACCGGGCACCAGGGTGTTGTGGAACAAGGTGCAGACCACATGTGGCCCAACCCTCTGGGCTGGCCTCCGCCCTACCTGCACTGGGTCAGTCTTGGACTGACTTCGGCCACTCTGGTAGTCTGCTCGTATCTCAGAAGCTCAAGCCTGCCCCACACCTCCTGGAACCAGATATACATTTGGACGCCTCCCTGGCCGATTCACATGCTCTCAGGCATCCACGGTCACACTCAGGGTTCTCAGGTTGGCCACTCAGGCCAGCTGGGGATGCAGCTTCAAGGAACTGGATGATGGGAGGCTGTGGAGCACACGGGTTGAGCCTGGGTGACAGGGAGGCAGGAACTTCAGGTCAACCTGGTGTCCTCTCCCCTTGGTCCAGGCAGACCCTGGTTGCACCAGGTCAACAAAGGATCAACAAAGGATCCCTCCCTCCCTCACTCTCACCTGCAGGGTGGGGGTGGGGGACTGCAGACTGAGCACACACTGCAGGCGGTACCTCAATTCGGGGGGAGACATGGTGGGGTCACAGGACTGGGGGCCCCCAGCGCCCTCCAGACACGCAGGCCCTCGAGTCAGACTGGCCAGGCCGGGAGAGACTTCGTGCGCGTGCTGCTGCACCTCGGTGGGCCTCTGGCTGCAGACCCTGGACAGGCCACACGTCCCCCCTCGGCAGGAATAAGGCCCAGGCCTGGTCCTCACAGACTCCGTCAGCCCCTCATCACCACCAGCATGAACGCAGCCGAGGGCCCCCTTCCCCTCCTCCCCAGCAGGACCCCCAGGAACCAGGTCAGAGGGCCCGGGGTCCCCCGCCTGTCTTCAGAAGACCCAGTCACGCACTGCTGTAACCTGCGGATGTCGCCACCCCAGAGGGGGCCCTCGGACACCGAGGAAGCATGAAAACACGCTGAGCCATCTCTCCTGCTACAGCCAAAGCCACCAAGAACAGGCAGATCCAATTAAGATGTTTATTAATCCCTCCCGACACAGGCTTGAGCCGGCCCCATAAAGCTCTCACCGGGGCGGGCAAAGTGGATACACTGGAGCCCCCAGCCCTTCACGCCCGGTGTGTGAGTCCAGGAGGCCCTCAGACTGCAGCCCCCCATCCCTGCTCAGCCCCTCTGATCTGTCTAGCATCTACACAAAGTCGAGCACAGAGGCAGAAACACCACAAAAGTCCTGCCTGGTGTCAAGAGGCCTGAAGGAGGCCAAGAGAGCAGAGACCCTGGTCCTGGGGCTCTGGGGACTGTGTGCCGGCCACTCCCCCTGGGGGTCAGGGAGAGCGCCTCCATGTGCAGTGGTGTTCCAGCTGTGGAGGGGAGGTGAAGGCAGGATGTAGGTAAGACGTCCACTCCAGGCTGGCCTGGGGACGCCATCCTACACAGGGGCCTGTGGCCAGCATGGGACCACAGAGTGGGGTGACACGGTCCCAAGTGGGGACCCTCAGGGATGTGAAATGAACACGGCTCCCACTGCAGGCTCTAATAAGTCCTCCAAGCGGCGTCTTGTCAGGAGGGTCCAGCAGTCACAGTCATGTCCTGTTGTTAGGATCTGACAGAAGGTGGATGTGATAGACTGTCACCCACCTGCAGAGGAGGCTGGGACACACTCAGGCTCCCTGGCCAGGTGTGACCAGCTCTGCCTGATGTGGAAGGGACCATGATATAGCCCGACAACCTCCCGGAAGGCACAGCAGCCAACGTGGCAGGCAGCCCCCCAATCTGTGGATGACCTGTGGTGCCATCTCAGAACCATCTCTGTGAATGGAATCATCCGGTAATAGTCGTGAAGGTCCTTGGGGCCATATGGCCCCTGCATTGCAGTGACCTGCACGCAGGGACTGGCCACCTCAGGCCTCTAAGCATGAGGCAGTCGTGGGAAAGTTGGCGGCATTAGCAGGAACCAAAAGAGGTAGCCGGGTCCCCACGGAGCAAGTCTACAAAGGTGGCATGGGATGGCCCGCCTCTGTTCTTCACTTGGGCAGCTGGGCATGGACAGCAGCCAAACTCCCAGGGGAGTGTTCAGGCCACACCTTAATCCAGTGACTCACGGTCAAACCTGGCCCAGTTTCAGGTTCAGGGGAGCTGCCTCCCACCCCGAGGCCCCGCCCAGCAGGGAGCTCCTGCCCTCTCCTGGGCACCAGGACAGATCTGGGTACTTAGGGCACCTGCAAGTATGAACACGCCTGGGTTCACAAACAAGCGGGCTCTTCAAAGGCAGAGAAAACAACAGAGGCCTCAGGAGATGGTGAGGGCCAAACAAAACAGCTGCTCAGTCACTGGCCCTCAGCTGCACAGACAGACAAGATGGCCAGGGTGAGGCTCTGAGCACAGGCCCCGGACAGTGGCTCTGGAGGGATGGGCCCGCTGTGAAACTCGGCCACACACCAAGGAAACAGAGGGCTCCGGGCAGGTTGGGCCCTTCACTGCAGATGACGGCCTCATGTCAGCGCTGCCAGCCAGGAAAGCCTAGAGTGCTCCTGGGGGTGTCACTTCAGCCTCCTGCACAGCCACAGGAGCTAGCTGACCCCCATCGTGCATGAACGATTGCAGCACAGAGCACCTGAGTCACCTGCCCACATGGGCACCCTGTGCCCGCAGCCCAGGTGCACGGGGACCCTGGCCTCCACCTCCCACTCCTGCCCGTGCTGGGCTCAGCTCTACTCTGCACAGTCATTTTGGGGAGCGGAGCCAGGGGCCTGGCTGCAGACGGCTGCCCAGTGGGCAGGACACGTTCAGGTGTGCCAGGTCCCTGGGGGCTGCTGCACATGGTGGCACGGCTGTCAGGGGGATGGGACGGCGGCCTCGCCTGCGCAAAGAACCAGATCAAGAGCCACGGTGGCACCCCGAGGAGCCAACACTGGGGAAGAAACCAGCTAGCAAGACAGACGCTAATTCTGCACAAGTGGACGTGAGGGTGGAAGAGAAGGTCTGGAAGCCAGCCTGTTCACTGCCTGGACTGGGGGATGTGTGCTTTCAGCAGGGCCTGGGGACAGCTCACAGGGAGGCTGGGTGGAGAAGTGAGGAGGAGCCACTGCGCTCACCCCAGGGGAGCAGTCACAGGGCATGGGTGAGACGCCATACCTGGCCTCTGCCAGCAGGGGACGGGCACTGGGGGGGTCCCCACCTGCTCTCTGACATGATTGAGGGACCCTGTTACTTAAAGCTTAAGGCAGTGGGACAGCCTGGAGGGCACACAGTAGTGCTGACAGCACCTAGGGTGGGATGGCTCCTGCACTGGCCCCCTTCAGGGCAAAAGGAGTTGACCTGGAGACCTGACCTCCCCGACCAGGCCCGGAGCCCACACCAGAGCACAGACCCACGCTCTGCCTCGAGCTCCCCACCACACTGGCATCTCAGGCTGCCCGTGTCAGGGGGCGGGGAGAGCGGGGCACACCCACCCTGCTGTGGCCAGCAAAGGGACACCTGCCCCCTCTAGCCTGCGGCCTCCAGGTAGATGGAGAAGCAGGAGGATGAACATTTTCACTTCCAGATCTCAGCAACCCCCTAATTCGTGGTCTATGAGCTTGGAGCGTGAGCCTTCACAGAGTGCCGTGATTGGGGTCACCCTCTTGGCTCCCTGGCCTGGGGAAGGCGCAGCTCTGCACACAGTGGGGACTGGCCTAGAGCCCTGGACCCAGATAGCACATGCCCCCTGCCCTGAGCTGCCGGTGAGCCCCACGAGCATGGAAAGCCGTGAGGAGAGGGAGTAGATGGGGCCTTAGACCCAAGTACACAGACCAGCAACATCATTCCCCGCTGCGGGAGGCCCCGGGCATGCCCGGACAGGGCGGGGAGGGTGGCGGTCCAGGGACACGCCGACCGCAAGTGTGGGTGGCTGCCAGCAGGGGACAGGAGGGAGGTGAGGTGATGGGAAAGGCGGCCATCCCGGCACCCCGGCTAAGCCGCCTGCCTATCAAAGCCGATCCAAAGCCAGGCAGAGTGAGGATGAGAGGTCGTCTCTGCTGTGAGGTCTGCAACTGCAGCCTCAGGCCACTTTCCCAGCTGCTGGACCAAAGGCCAAGCGGCCACTCGCTCTCCACGGGAAAGGGGAACAAAGGGACAGCTGCTGCCGCTCAGCTGCCTCACGGCGACTGGGCTCTGACCTCTGACCTCCATGGGCCTCAGCCTTGCTCAGCGCAGGAGACCACACAGCAGAAGCCTCTGCCCCGGCGACGAGAGGTCCAGCCCTGGGGAGTACACGGTCGGCTGCCATGGTGGTGTTGAGGGCTCTGTGCTGCTCAAGATCCTCATTCTACGCAGGAAGGACAGGGCCCAGGGCTCGCAGGGAGATGAGGGGGTTTGGTCCACTCAGGGTCGGCATGGCTGAATCCCACACCATCCTAGCAGACTGCCAGCTCTGGGAGCAAAGCCTGAGCCCTACAGCTCCTGCCCTTCGTGGGAAAGAAAAGGCAGGAAGAACCCGAAGAACAGGGCAGGGATTGGCAGAAAAAGGAGGGTGAGGGGAGTGGCCAGGGTGTCTGCCACTGCTTGGCTGGCGATCCCTGACCCCACAGCCGCCAGGGGCCACACCCAGAGGGATCCCGGCGGAAAGCGGGCTGTGAGAAGGCAGACGAAGCCCCATCAAGATGACGTCTCTGGTCAGGAGCCTGGCGCCCAGCCTGGGACGCCGCCAGTGCGAACAGAGCTCCCTCCAGGCTGCTGCCACACCTCGGCTGGAGCATCGCTTCCCCGGAGGCTTCCCCTTGAGGGCTCTGGCTCGTCCCTGGGAAAGTAGAGGTCCCACATCTCTTCTCTCCCACGCAGGGGAGGAAGGTCTGCTGAGAAGAAAGTGGTCAGAAACTGAGCTTTTCCCCTGGGTTGCAGACAGGAAGGGCGGAGGAAAACGAACTCAGCATGAAACAAAACAGACTGAAAACGGGACTGGTGGGGACAGGGGTCCCCTCGCAAAGTTCAGCTCGTCGGGAAAACACAACTGCATGTAACTCGCAGTTTATGCACTTAGTAACACAGCTAGAAAACACGTAAAGCAAAAACCGTACAGAGAAACCAAGGAGCCCACCATCCTAGGGAGTAAGACGGACACCTCTCTTACTTATTAATTAGGAAGTGGAAGTGCTGAAGATCTGAACACAGTTAGGAACCTTGCACCCAGAATCAGGGACTAGTTGGGGGATATAAGTTCTCTTCAAACGTTACAGACATCTATAAACATGAGCTACGTGCCAGACCAAACAGCCTGTCAATGAATATCCACGATTCAGGATCATTCGGTCATCAGCACAGGCCCCCCTCCCCAGGGTCCTGATCAGCACTGGGGGAGGGGGAGTTCATACAGACACCCAGAGCTGCAGGCAGAGCCAATGGGCCCAAAGAGCTGCAAAGAGAACGTTTCCTAAGCGATAGTTTCACGAGGATAGTGGCCAAAATGCACCAGCGTACCCCTTCCCTGCCACATTACCGCCACGAGCAAAGGGTCCCAAATCTGAAAATCTCTACCATTTCTACCAGAGTCTTCAAGCAGGGAGCAGAAGTAAGCAGCGCAGAAGGACCCAGAGTCCTTGACTTTCTCAGCAAGTGACTGCAGGGCAGCCCCAGTATAGGCACCCCCCTGGGCTGGATTGTCCACCCCTGGTACATGGGTGCCCAGCATAGCCCGAGCTATAACCAGGTGCAAACTGTCATTCTGCTGTGTCCAAGATGCTGGTCCTGGGTTGGTCTTCCCCTCCTGTCCAGGAGCCAGGTGGCCCAGAGCTGCTGCCTGGGCACCTGGGAGTGGGGTGGCCTGCAGGGTCAGACTTGCCCACACAGAGGAGGGCACGGGAGCAGAAGGCGGTGGTGCCCAGCCTCACTCAGATGGGAGCACTGTGGATCATCATGTGGGTCATGTGGGAGGACGGCAAAGCCAGGAAGGAGAGACCCAGGACATGGCTGTTGTGGAACCGCGTGAAGCTCACCCGTGGTGGGCTTGGTCAGCATCACGGTCCCAAGGACCAGCTTGCTCAGAGTGGGAGCCCAGCCCCATCCCCTGCCCTGGGGAATAACCTGGGTACTGGACAAGAGGACTGAGAAACACACTGTGTTCGTTACATGTTCATGAAATACTCTACAGCTGTGAAAGCACAGCGCCTGCTGCTGCAGACCGGTGGATCCCAGCGCAGAGATGACAAGCAGGCCGTACAAACCCGGCTTCCCAAGGGCGAAGCCCCACTCCCACCCTCAGTCTTGCTCCCTTCCTTGGTTCTAGACTTTCCCACCTCTCCCAGGGTGCCTCCTTCTCGTCCACCCTGCACTTGTGGACGTACCCTTGCTCCTGTCCTCCACCCCTCGCGGTGCCCTCGCTGTCCTCAGGTTGGGGCTGCAGCTTAACCCCAGCCCCCGTTACCCTTCCCATGGCTCCGGAGTTCGTATGCCTCCTTTACCCTTGGGATGCTCCATTTTCCAGGCCCCCTGGGGCTCTCTCCCTCAACATACACACTGGAGCGATATCTGGAAATTTCATAGCACCTACCCAAGGATAAGGACCCCAAAAGCTTCCAGAAGGGGGAAAACAGAAAACTCACATTAAAGAAAAAAAAAAAATGAGCCACCAAGACACTGAAGACAGCAACACTGGGAGTCAGAGGAAAGGAAGTGATGCCTTCCAACTCTGAGGGGTGTGAACTTCCACCTGGAATTCTAAGCCATCAGCATGAGACAGAGAAACATCCACAGACAGACATGCGTTCAGAAATATGTTTCCCCTTTTCCTGCTGAGGAACCACTAAAAGGAAGGATGGTCGCCCTAACTGAGGAAGTAAGACAGGACCCAGGACGCAGAAAACGGAGTCCCAGGCTGGAGAAGGGTGGTCCATGCATGCACAGCCCAGCCACTGGCCCTGGGGGTGTGGGGGGCTCCAGGAGGCAGGTTCCAAGAGGGGGAGAAGTAGCCAGGTTAACGGGACCACTGCCAGCTGGGAGGAACCCCAGAGTGCAGTCTCGGGTTTGGGACCGAGTTCATGATTGCAAACTGACAACTATGCAAATGAAGGCAGGTAGTTATTAACTCTAGGAAAAACAAAGCTGTCAAAATAGTAATGAAAGCCTATGGACCACAGCTCAGGAAAAAAAATATCACTCAACTGGACTTCATTAAAACTAAACATTTCTAAAAAAAAAAACAAAACAAAACAAAAACAAACTAAACATTTCTGTTCTAAAACTACTGTGACAAAAATGAAAGGCCAATGGGTTTGGGAGAAAATATTTGCAAAGTGTATCCGACAGAGCTGCTGCTGCTGCTAAGTTGCCTCAGTCGTGTCCGACTCTGTGCAACCCCATAGACGGCAGCTCGGTTCCGCCGAGCACATCTACCTAAAACACTCAATCAGAAGACAAAACCCCAACCAAAACAAGGGCACAAAGACCTGAAGAGACATTTCACCGAAGAAGATAAACAGCAAACAGCACAGGAAAAGATGCCCGAAGTCATTAGTTCATAGATGTGGAAATGCCCCAAACTGGAAACAACCCAGATGTCCGTCAACAGAAGGACGTATAAACAACAGGGCACGTCCACACAGCGGAAACTACTCGTCGTGAAGGCAGGATGGTCTGGAGGTGTGTGTAACCCTGGGATGGCTTTCAAAACAATCATGAGATAAAAGAGGCCAAACTCAAGAGAGCACAGCACACACTACACGGGTCAATTCATAGAAACTCCAGCAAATGCACGCCAAGTCTCAGGGCAGAACGCACGACAGTGGTTGTCTGGAATGGGGCGGGCATGGAGCGAGAGAGGCAGGAGGTTTTCTCCGGGGCTGATCACTACCTGGGCAGGTGTGTGCTACCTGGGCAAGTGTGCACTCATGTCTGTCTCATCAGGCTTCCATTTCAGACCTGCTGTCCGCTGTGCTGTGGGCAGACTGTTCTGAGCTGAGGGTTCCCGCCAGCACCGTACAAAGGCTATGTTGGGCACTGATTAAAGTTGTCATTGTTCTCTTGGGTGGGGAGAGAGGAGCAATATAAAAACGCTAAATCCAAATCCTCTAGAAAAAAGATTCATTAAATAATGTCCAAAATGAAACAGAAGAAACAGCACAAATTTGCCTGTTTACACGTATGGAAGCAAACACAGGCAGACAATATGCAGGGCTAAGTGGGCCTCAGGCATGTGGGGGGCAGGGGGACTTATTTTTAAACCCGCGTGTGTGCTGCTTTAATAAAAATTCAACCCGACCGTGACCGTGTGACTCAGCAGTTCCCCTTCCAGGGATATACAAAGTGTCCACACACATCTGTGCTGACTGCTGACACCAACAGCATTGAAACTGGTCAAAATGTGGAAACAGCCCTGATGTTCATCAGCTGGGGAATGGAAGAGTATTCCCTTGTGTGGACAAGGGAGTATTATTCAGCCATAAAAAGAACGGAGCTGACACACGCTACAACACAGATGCACTTAGAAGACACCCTCTTCAACTGAAAGAAGCTGGAAGCAAACGGGTCACCAAGGGTCAGTGCTTGCTTTCTTCTGTGTGAAACATCCAGGCAAAGCCATGGACACAGACACCAGGTCAGCGGCTTCCATGGGCTGGGGGAGGGGCAGTGACTGCTAACGAGGACTGCTTGCATTTCTGGGATGAAGAAAAGTTTGCGAATGAGACAGCTGTGATGGGTGCACAACTTCCTGAATATACTAGAAAACACAGAGTTGTACACTTTCAGTGGTAACCGTATGGCATGTGAATTATGTCCTGATAAAGCTGTTACCTAAAGAAAAAACTGAGCAATGATGTGAGAAGACAGGCACGCTGGTCTCTGCCTCCCCCCTACCCCCCAACTTCCTGATATGGAGCTCCTAATCCCGTTATCTCCTGGTGATAGCAACGTCCTTTGTTCCAAAGAGGCAACTCTGCCTGGGCTCCTGGATGGGGGCTGGTCACCAGGAAGACCCAGCTACAGCCAGCATCAGAAGTAGAGGCCCTACCCCATCCTCTAGGACAGGGGCTGGAGGCTGAGCTAACAACTGCTCATGCCTGGAAACTCCTTAAACACGGGGTTCAGACAGCTTCCAGGGTGGTGGACACACCCACATACTGGGAGGGTAGGGCACCCCAACTCCACAGGGACAGAAGCTTCTGCGCTCGGCACCCTCCCAGACCTTGCCCTGGGCATCTGCTCCTCTGGCCGCTCATCTGGGTCCTTCATGACATCCTTAAGACAGTAAGCCTGCCCCTGAGTTCTGTGAGCTGTTCCAGCACACAGCCAGACCCGAGGAGGGAGTGGTGGGAAGCCCGTTTGTAGCCAAATCGGACAGAAGTGTGGGGAACCGGAGACCCTCGATTTGTGCTGGCCTCTAGGGTGGGGGGGTGCAGTCTTTCAGGACGAGGGTCCACACTGACACCAGGGAGATGGTGTCAGAAGTGAGCTGAGCTGTGGGACTCCTGGCTGGGGTCCTCAGACACTGGAGGGCTCGCTGGTGCTGGAAAACCCACATCTGGTGTCAGAACTGTCGTGAGTGGAGGAAATAGGGTCTCCCCTTGGCTGGCGCCTTCCTGGACACACACAGTGGGAATTCCCATTTGGTGACAGACCCCATGGACCACAAACCCCTAGAGAGATTTCAAGAACCCACAAGTAAACCAGAAGTTCCCAGATTCAGGCCGGAGCCCAGACAGCAAATAGACTGGTGGGAGGAGGGACATCCCTCCTGCAACGCCCAGTGTGGCCCCCGCCCCCTCCATGAGCAGACTTCACAGCAGGAGCCTGCCATCCGCTCACCAGGCCTGCCGTAACAACCCCCAAGGACTTCAGCGAGGGGAAATTCGAGAATCTCACACAGATTTGCACGTGTCCACCCTCACCCTGGGGCGTCTCCTCCCGGCCACCACAATCAAACGTGATAAGAAAGTGCCCCTCTCACAGACAGGAGTTGTGTACACACACACAGGCTCACACTCAACACCCAAACTTCCTCTGAGGAGCCATCGCTGGGAGGCCCAGGAGCACCAGGCGGGGCCCACAAGTGGCCTCTGAGCTCAGAGCCAGCGCTGGTTTACAGCCATGACTGGTCACCAAGGAGTTCAGGCCTCCATCCACCCAAACATCCAACATGTCACCAGCCAGGCCAAGCCTGCAGGCCTGACGTCCAGGGCAGGTTGGCTCGGCATCCCCAAGAGGCCACGAGAGTCCCTCTAGAGCTACAGAGGGCTTCCCCGCTGGTTCAGTCAGTAAAGAATCCACCTGCAATGCAGAGACCCGGTTTGATTCCTGGGTCAGGAAGATCCTCTGGAGAAGAAAATGGCTACCCACTGCAGTATTCTTGCCTGGAGAATCCCAGGGACAGAAGAATCTGGCAGGCTACAGTTCACAGGGTCTCGAGAGTCGAACACGACTTATCAACTAAACCACCACCACCTAGAGCTGGAGAATTGGAGACCAGCCAGCTCTTTAAACAGTGAAGGCCCACATCCAGGTGAGCAGCCAGCCCCCATGAGGAGTCTGGGCCTGGCCACTCACTCTGCCTGCCCTCGTCTCCATGGTCGCCAGCCCCTGCTCCCAGCCCAGGAAGGTCCCGGAGTTGCTTTGGTTTTTACACTGGCCTCAGGGAAACCCAGACGCTGCTGTTGCTCTGCCAGGGTGGCAGTCAACACACACAGCAGGCCTGCCAGGGATGGCGCTGACTCAGGGCTGGGACGGTGGGGCCAGCTGGGCCACCGTGTCCTCAGACAAGGGAATGGCAGAGGGTACCACAAAGCCCTGTGGTGGACTGGCCCAGCTTCCAAGGCAGGATGGTGTGAAAAGTCTGAAGGTGGACTGCTGGCGAGAGTGGGCGGGCTCTGCTGAAGACCACGTGGTGGGCAAGACGCAGGCACCTCTGGGAGCCAGAATGAATGGGCACACAGAGAAACCAAACGCCCTCCAACCTGCCAAGAACCCGGAGTTGCTCTGAGGAGCCCACGGCTCTTTAAATTCCACGTCGTGTGCCTCGATTATAAAAGAAATATGACCTCCTGTTGGAAAGGTGTCAAACACAGAAAAAGTGGAAAGAAAAGAATCACACCCAGAAACTCCACTTGTTAAGCTTCCGGGGTCTCCATCATGAGATAAGCATGTTCCCAGGGTATTTTTACAAAATCTGGTCACACCATGCCAAGATTGTGTACCTTTTCTCACTAATTTTTACACCAGAAACATTTCCCCACACCATCAAAGGCCATCACCTGAGTCCACCTTTTCACATGGCTCCTCTATGCCAGCCAATTCAAGTTTTGCCACAAACACCTATAAATGTGGATCTGCCTGTCTGCTCATCCCCAAACCACGCTTCTAAGGGGACCTGGAGCCGCCCGGTGCACCCTATGCACCCCACAGCCCTCACTAGCTCCGAGGGCAACTATCGTCTATCAGTTTAGGAAGTCTTTTCTTACTGGACAGGGAAAACATGACCCCAAATGAAAGAAGGACCAAACACAGGGTGGGGTCCCTGATCTGCCTGGGGACATCCGACTGCAGGGACCTCCGGGGTCTCTGCCACGTTTCAGGGTCTTACCGAGTTCTTTGGAGCCCTGGCTCTCACTGGCCAGCTCGCCCATCTTCACCAGGGCGTCAAAATAGCCTTTGGCAGCATACGTCACACCTGAGAGAGGAGAGGAAGGGGTGGTTACTTCCCTCATGAGGAAATTACCACCTGCAGCACCTACTCGGCCACCCTGCCCGCCTGCCACGCAGCTGTCTTCCCTGCGCCCAGCAGGCTCCAGCCGGGGCAGGACCTCCGCCCGTCTCTTGTTGACGTTCTCTTGTCCCAAAGCTGAGAGCACGTTCTCTAAGGACACAGTGTACTGTTCAGGTCCAGAGTTAATCCAGTCAAATTACAGGGTGCCACCATGACCACAAGGCCCGGTGTCCCTGACGAGAGGAGCACCAACCTCTGGGTGGAGACCTGCGAAGTTGCTTCGACAGGAAGACCACCCCCAGCCAGCCTGGGCTGAGGGCTCTGACAATGTCCTGTGTCTCAGGGTTGAGCCGTGCAAGTGGGAGTGAGTCACACACTCAAATCAGGCTAAAGGCAGCAGGCTGGGGGTGGGGGGTGGGGCCTCACACACCACTTCCCACGGCGACTTCTGCTCAAACCAGAGGCGGACCTGACTTTGCGGGGGATTTCGACGGCAAGCTCCAAGCCAGCTGACTTCCTGGGACCAAGCCCGGGGGCTGCTGCCCAGGACAGAGCTTCCTTCAGGAACTCAAAAGACCCTTCAAAAACCTTGGGAGTGTCTACAAACCCCTTCATTGGAGGAGCCCCCTCCACACCACCCTTCAGGCTGGAAGGAGAACGAGGGCACCTCCAGAGTGGGGCCGTGGGGAGCATCCACCATAATTACAATTTCTAATCCGTTTTCTCCAGAATCCAGTTAGGGGCTTATAACTGGGCACTCAATCAAATTTTATTTAGGTAGTTTTCAATTAAGTGCACGCAGTCGGGAGCTCGTGCGGGCTCCGTGCCCCAGGGGCTGGAGTGCCCGCTGCTTGAGTCAGTGAGGAAGGCCCCTAGCAGGCCACACACAAAAGGCTCATCGCCGCCTGGAGCCCCCTCCCACCACGATCTTCACTCAACACAGGAAAGCCTAGAGAGTCCCGGCCTGGCCTTGGGGAGGCCGAGGGCTGTTGAGGGGCTCTGTCCCTTGGGGAGGTCCAGGAAAACAGGGAGGGGAGGACGCCTTCAGACCTCCTCCCACCCCGGTCCACACAGAACTCATGGTGGGGTAATGATGAGAGGCCTGGAAGGAGGCATGTGCCTCACATCCAAGCAACTAGGGCATGGGAGCTGGAGCCCAGGCGGGCCGTGAGGGGTTCCCCCAAGGCCGACGACCTGCACGGCGGAGAATGACGTGACGTCACTCCAAGAGAAAGCCCACAGGGGTGAGACATGTCCTTGGATGTTTCTTTCAGGAAATGAACCACTATCGGCCTGAAACATGCTGGCTGACCCACCCACTTCCAGAGTTGGCCCTGTGTCCACGGTGTGCACAGAACATCACGGGCCTCTGTGGTGCAGCACTTACGGCCTACACCCTTGCTCAGCCATGTCGGGCTTCTGGAAACATCTTTGTCCGTCCCTCATCAGGGCCTGTGAAGCTGTCCACCTGCTCAGACATCCTCACTCCCACCCGTAGGCCTCACCTGCCAGCGCCTTCTCGTAGTTCTTGCCCATGGCGATGAAGTTCCGCAGGCTGGGGTTGAACTGTTCCATGATGGTCTGGAAGAGAGCAGAGAACAGCATTTAGGGGCAAGACACCTGGCCGCTTGGAGGCCTGAATGGTGAGGGGAAAATCACGCAGGTGTCATACGTGGGTCGAGCCCACGAAGCCACAGCCGGGCTTCGGGTCCAAACTGCAGCTTGGTCCCTGCTGAATGTCCTCTGACAAGTGACGTTCCACAGCCTCAGTACCAACACCTGTACAATGGGGGAAAGGTCAGAACCTGCTCCATCAGGGCCTGGCAGATCAAATAAGTGAGCATGTGCAGGATGCATGGGGCCATGCCCGGCATATAGTTGGCACTCAGACATGCTACGCTGAGGAGCCATTACCCCATCTGGCAGGGCTGAGTCAGTGAGGAAGGCCCCTAGCAGGCCACACACAAAAGGCTCATCGCCGCCTGGAGCCCCCTCCCACCACGATCTTCACTCAACACATCAATTACCAAACATCAGCTCTGATTAGAGCAACGCGCAGCCTGATTGCAAACACCGCACGATGAATAAGCCAGCAGCTCTGGATCCGCGCACCCGATGGACTCAAGTCTTGGTGCCAATAGCACCAGTTCTTAGATTGAAGAAATCAGATTTTCACTGTGAAGGCCAAATAAATGTTTTAATTACGAGGCATAAAAACAGGCGCACACAAACAACAGCCAAATGTGAGCTCCACTGGGTAATGTGCCCTGACGGTCGGGTGCCAGCCCCAGCCAGCGAGAACACCACAAGGGACTTTTAAGGAAAACCCTGTCTCAGCCACATCCCACATCTCCGGGTCAGTTATTGTGATGTGCGTCTGATCTTTCCTGAGGGTAAGAGACAAACGCCGCCAAGGAGGGGAAGTCGCCTGGCCCTGTGGGCAGACCATGGAGGCCCAGGCGCTTCTGCATGAACATGGGCAGTGCCAGCCCCTGCCCACCTGGCACACAGGCAGTCCCAGCCCCGCTCTCCTCCATGTTCCTGGCCCTCAGTCAGCAGGACCAACACAGATTCCAAGGAGGGCTGTGGGATCACACCCAACATGTGCCCCAATTCACAGGTCAGGTGCACCTTCCTTTCTGGACAAGGCAAAGGGATGGGCACCTGCCATGTGCTGCAGCAGGGCTGAGGCACACGGGGGACACGGCAGTGACTCAAAGGACCAAGTCCTGGGGGGGGGAGACAGGCCCACTTCACACACTGGGCAGGATCCCACGCCCGGAGAACAGGAGGGAAGGACACGGCTCAGCCCAGAGGGGACACCGGGGAGAGAACCATGTTGTCGACAGAGGAGGGCTTCAGGCAGGTGCGTGTAAAGGCCCCGAGGCCAGGGCCTGCTGGTGTCAGGCGCAGGATGGCAGGAGCCAGGGAAAGGGTGGTGGGAGGGAAGAACAGGCAAAAGTGGTGCCGTAATGGCCAACCCCCAGCCTCACAGCCCGTGGTGGGGATGCCTCTTTCTCTGAACAGGATGGGAAGCTAAGGGTCCATCTGATACATTTCAAAAGGAAATGTACCCCTTGGCTGCTCCAAGGAGACCAGATCATAGCCAAGACTACTCAGATGCAGGCCACTCCTCAGAGCTGCTCAGAAACCTAAGAGGTGAAGGTTCAGTGGAAAGCTGGCCCCATCACAATGAGGGACGGAGCTCAGTGGTCTGGAGACCACTCTGGTGGAGAACCTGGGTCTAGATTCATCCAACCCAAGGAGAGCCTTGGAGTCAGGGCAGGGTGTCAGGTAACAGGCAGTGAACGAGGGACTGGTGTCCAGGAAGGCTGCGGAGGGGCCCCAGGTTAGACTGTCTGTTGAGGGTGCACGCACAGGCTGGCTGAGCCCTCCGCCTCGCTGCTCAACACCACCCGAACCTGCATTGGGGCAGAGAAATGCTGGCGGGTGCATGTGTTTGTTTGTCCAAAGGAAATGGACCCGAAGCAGAGTATAGACCTAGTGAGGGTAGCTTCTGACCCCGATTCTGTGTTCCAGACGTGCACACAAGTGAGTGTGTATATGTGTGTGTGTATGCATGCAGTTTCAGTGTAAGATGTGTGTCTCACTGCAGTGATAGGCATGGAGCTGAGACAGAGCCCTGGGGTGGGGGGGCCTGTGAGAGCCGACCCGGGGTGCAGAGCTCTAGGGCTACCCCCCAGGGCAGAAGAGGAGGCTCCGCAGCTCCCACCCGGAGCCCCAAACATCCTGAGTGACAGCAGAAAACAGCCTGCGGCTGCCCAGGCCAACAGAGGGGGTCACCGCAGCAGCCTGACCACACCCGCCCAGTGACACATGGGGACAGCCGCCAGGTTTCGCTTCCTTAGTGCAGCAGCTGAGCTCATGCACGAGGAATGTGGGTGCGAGGGGGCAGGGCAGGAGGGGCGCTGGGGTGCCGGCCAGGTCCCCTGGGCAGGGCACTGCCTGCTCACACAGGTGCTGCTGACTCGCCTGCCTGAGGCAGGGGCAGCGACCTAAACGCTGTGGGGCTGGGGAAGCAGGAGGCCCTCCCGCCCTGGCCGGAGAGCTGTCCTTCCTTCCAGCTCCTCACCGACACCGCCCTGGTGGGAGAGCGGGCTCCCAGCTGCCTCCAGGTCACTGAGTGCTCAGAACTGCGACCACCAGACACAGGCCAGGTCCAAGACCATCTTGTCCGGAGGGACCCTGGAGGCCTGAGAAGGGCTCAGCCCCTCTGGTGGGGCTCCTCCCCGTGGGGACCTCCCTGTGGGAGCGGGCCCTCTCAGGGCCTGAGCCCAAGGCTGTCCCAGGGCTCAGGCAGACGCTCTTGGACCCAGGAGGCCATGATGTCCCCAGGCCTGTGACAGGCCCAAACCTACCCTCAGAGACCTGCAGTGGGACCCTGGCACCCCCACTGCAAATGAGCGCTCCCCTAACTAGGGGCCTGCGCAGCCCCTCCACACATCGCAGGACCCCAGAGGGGCAAGTCAGAGGCCAACAGAGGCCTGGTGAGCAGGCCAGGAAGGCCCCAGGGCTCCGCTACCTGTTACTTTTTCATAAGTGAGGGAACGATGGCGTCGTTCTGTGGGACTTCACTGGAAGGATGGAGGGAGTTGAGATTCAAACCCACAGCACGTGCCGGGGCTGGAGACGGGAGCTTGCTTCCTCACTGATGCCAAAGGGCGTGTGCAACCGAAGTCCAGGCCAGGAGGGCGGCCTCCTCGCACACACCTCTCTGTACCATGAGGCCAACCTCACACCTGTTGTGGAACTCGGGGGTGCTCAGGAGAGGCCCTGCACCAAAATCACTTCCCTGCAGCCAGGACAGAGACCCAATGACATGGGCAATGACCAGCGCCTTCTGCAAACTCAGGCCTGGGCTGCGCAAGTGAGACCAAACCCCTTCAAGTGTGGCACTGTGGCACATGGCGACCGGGCCTGCCCCCTCACAGGGGTCCTGGGCTGAGTGCCATGTTCAGAACCAGCATCTTCTTTTACTTACTCCCTGGCTGGCTCAGGATCTACAAGGTGCCAGCAGGGAGCGGGGCTGCCACAAGGGCTCCCTGCCAGCCCCACTGCACACACGCTCCAGAAGGGTCAGGAAGAGAAGGGGTCCCTGCTAGACACTTGCGAGCTTGGCGCAGTTCCTGGTGGCCCTCTTGCCGAGATGTCACACAGCCCATGTTCCTGCCACCCTGCGGTCCCAGGAATCCAGGCCTTAAGGCAAATCTCCAAGGCAGGGTCAGCCCCACCCCCACCTGGGGCCCCCCAGCCCTGCATTTCTACGGGCGTCAGTGGGAGGGGCCAGGCCTGGCTGCATGGGCAGGTCCCCAGGAGCCTTCCTGCCCGGCTGGCTCCTGGGCATCCCAGCGCCTGCGCAGTGACGCCGTTTTGACTGACTTGGGTCACAGGTCTGCCCGGCCAGTGAGGACAAAGGGCAGCAGGACAGCCCCATCTCCACCTTGGGGTCATGAGGAGTGAGGGAGCTCTGCCAAGGGACTGTGCTCCGGCTGTGCCCGCGCCCAGGGTCCCCCGCTCGCCATCCTGGGGATTCTGTTTATCCCTCAGCTCTGCCTCCTGGTGACAAACCCCTCCAAAACTCTCCTGGCAGGACTGCCACAAACAAAGAGCAAAGCTTCTCTGCTCAGGGAAGTGACGTGCCTCCTGTTTCCCCTCCAGTTCTCGTGCAGTCTAGGAAGACGGGGCCCGGGGGTCCGCCTGCGCCCCATGCACACGTGCACGTGTGTGCACATGTGGGTGTGTGCATGTGTGCTGCGGTCAAGCCAGGCTGCGCCCTCTCTACACACTCAAACTTTGGAAGGAAAAACTCAGGCAATGAGACCACACTGGACTCCACCGGTGGCCTGGGTGGGGGGGCGGCCTTACACCCTCATCACCCCAAGTCCTCACTGGACTGGTGATGCTGTCCACTTTACGGATGGACAGGAGGAGGTTCAGGGAGGCTAGGAGCCAGTCTTCTGGGTCCTGGTAGAGCCAGTCCCAGCTTCAATGCAGGTTGGCCACACAACCCAGCTTGTCCCACTCTCCATACAGGCCTTAGTGTTCTCCAGGCAGGCCGTCAAGGCAGGCAGGATAGAACCAGGTGCTACCCGGCAACTCGGCCTGCCCTGGGCTCCCTTAGGAGCCACGTTCTAGCAACATAAGGGCAAAGGCTGATGCCAGGACACCTGGTGCCTGCCTCATCCACTCTCCCCAGACACACGGCCTCAGCCTCCAAGGGCCTGACTACTCCCGAGCACCAGCCCACACATCCTACCTCTGTCACAGGCAGAACGGGCACCAGCTTTGGGGCCAACAACCCACCCGGTTGGGTGTCACCATCCACGCTCTGCTGGGGAAAGCTGGCGGCGTTCCTCAAAGGAGGCTGTCCTCGCCTGAGGCTGCTGCCCCCCTCCAGGGCACCAACTGCGTGAGGCTCTGGGCAGAGGGCCCGGCTCACACTGAAGGAGGGGTGGGGTGAGAGGGGCATGAGGGATCACCCTCCTGAGACAGAGAGTCTGGCCTCTTGGGGCAGCGCTGCATGACTCCTGCCTCTGCTCCCCTATGATCACTGGGACCTCTGTCCTGGGGACCTTCCTCAAAGGAAGGAAGTCAGCTGGGGAAGTTCCGAGAGCGCGGGGAAGGTTTCCTGAAGGAGGCGGGTCTTGAGCTGGAGCTCTCTTGGCTCCAGCCAGAGAGAAGACGACAATGGGTTTGCACTTGAGAAACAGCGGACTCGGCTTCCACTTCCACATGAAATGGCCTGAGGGGAGGACGGGAGAGCCAAAGCTGGCGGTGGCTGCAGAAAAGGCCGCGAAGGAACAAGAACACACCAAACAGTGCTCCACAGAGCCCGGTTTCACTGCAACGGTGCCAGGCTCCCCTCCCCCACGCCCAGGAGATGCCCCACGGAGAAGAGCCCCCACCCAACATGTGCATTCTCAGCCCAACAACCTCCAGGGGGGGCACGGGCCAGGGTCCCACCAGGGCAGGGAGCGGCCAAGCTTGCCACAGCCTCCCGAGGAGGGCGCACGCAAGAGGACCCGGCCTCAGGAACCAAGGCACCAGGGCTGCTCAGCAGCAAAATGGAGGTTCTCAGCCTCCGTCAGCTTCTGGGGAAGTCACCAGCATTAGAACAAAGTGACAACTTGTGTCTTGGACACGGAGCCCAGAGTGACACCGGGGAACACAGCCCGTTACCCCTGTGGGCCCTGCGCCTCAGGCTAGGCGACACCAGGAGAAAGACAAACTCGGGCCAACTCTCCTGGTCCGAGTCCGAGGGTGGGGGAACGGCATGGACCGTGCAAGGTGAGGAAGGAGCTGCCAAGCTCGCAGGGCCCCCCAAGTCCCCTGCTCCCTGCAGGGACCAGGCATCATCACTGACTCCTAGGGCTGAGGATACCCAACTCTCACCCCAGCTCTCTCTTGGTACCTGGATCCTCAGATGCCTCCAGCCTGGCCCCTCCTGGAACAGGTCCCGGGGGCAGGAAGCCCTAAGTGGGCTCAGGCTGGGGAAGGGGTCCAGTGGCACTGACTGGGGACTGTCCCACTGGGAGAGCCGCCCCCGCAGGAACTGGGCAAATCCATTAGACCAGGAGTCGCAGAGCAGGGTCCAAACACAGGCCCTGCCAGCCCAGCCACTTCCTTCCTATCCAGAGGCACCTCTGGCCAGTCCTGACTTTGGTGGGGCATGGCCCAGTAGGCCCCAGACATCTTCCAGTGTCCAGGCCCAGCCATACCTGCCCCAGCTGCTCGGCCAGGCCCCAGGGCACATGCCTCCCAACTCTTTCTGTGCCGGGTCAGTGCTAAGCTGGAGTCCAGGCTCCCCTAGTCACTATCATGGCAAAGCCAGTGTGCTCCTGGGAAAGTCCTCACAGTGTTAAGAACTGAGAGCTGCCATCTGACTGAGTAACACGGAAACCTTCAGGTGCTGGAAACACACAGGTCCCTGTGATTCAAACAGTAGCACCCAGGATGACCCCCAGGTACTAGCCTGCTCCACCTTGGGGTGGGGGGCCCACAACTGCCTGGTGTCAGGGACTGAATTCCTCCCCTAAAGATTCAGGTGTTAGGCCCAGCCGCAGCATCTCATTGTAAAGACGCCCTCCAAAAACAATCACCAAGGACAATGCAGGTAAAAACGAGGTCATGGGGATGGACCCCAAGTGCACAGAACTACTCCTTCTAAGAAAAGATCAGGACACAGACACACAGAGGGATGACCATGTGAGGACACAGGCAGAAGTCAGCCTCCACGGGCCCAGGAGGAACCACCCTGCTCACACCTGGATCCCGGCCTCCAGGCTTCAGACGAGACACACCTGTCTGTTGTTCAGGCACACATGGTGCTTTGTTTGGTAGCCCGAGCAGACCCAATGACTGGACCAATCCCCGCTTGCCCTGTGAAGACCCAGCCATCAGTTCTCTTATCGTTTGTTTACTGCTTGACTGGTTAGAACATTCCAGGGCTCCTGACCTGTCCTTGTCCCCGGGAAGGCTCTGATCTGAGTTTCACAAGGCTGGACTCCTTGCTGGATGAGGAACCTCAATGAGCAAGCAAGGACACAGCCCCGGACACTCTGGAGCTGTGCTCCTCTTGCTTCCTGCCTTCCTCCGCTGGGTGGAATGAGCCAGCCCAGTAGGCTGTCGTGCTGGCGGGAACACAGGTTCCTCGGCACCCGGGAAATCAGACAGCGACAACAGAGGCCTCGCCTGGGCCTCCCTGCCCTCACCATGGATTACCTGCTCCTCCAAGAACTTTCCATCCTGAAAGCCTAATGCTCCCTGTGGCCAGGAAGGGTTCTCTGCTCCAGCTAATTGTGAAAGAGGAAATGGTGGCACCTGAAGCCCGCAGGACCCCCAAGTGGAAAAACAAAACAGGTTTGAAGCCACAGGGCAGGCCTGGTTCCAGCTCCAGCTCAGTCGAGCACCCGGGCTGGGCTGGGACACACTGCTTCACATCTTGGAGGCTCCTCCACACGCTGGGACGCCCAGGGCCCCTCGTGAAGCAGCGTAGAGATAAACAAGGTCACACACCACTCCCAGCATGGTACCTGGAGAGTGGCCCACTGAAGGCTCTTCACAATCATTCAGGATTACCAGCCAACCGCAAAACCCCAGGTGGCCAGAGCACCTCCGCCAGCACAGAGCCAGAATGAGAGCACGTGAGACCGTCCGGGCCCGGCAGCCAGCCTCATGGTCCCCTGCCTGGTGGGACCTGTGCAAGAAGCCTGCAACCAGGCCGCCTGCCTGGACCGGACTGCGGCCCCGGCTGCCTCCCAGCTGTGACCAGCAAGGTCCTGGATCCTCAAGGGCAGGGCTGGCCATGGCCTGAGCGCCATCAGTCCCCTGGAGTGCAAACGACATGACTTCTGTGGGAGGGGCAGGAAGGAAGAAATGGAGGTGTGGACAACAGATCGCTTCTGCCAGGCTGTCCGCTAGGTCAGAGGGGGCTCCACTGGCCCCAGAGTGGGCTCAGAGGAGCAGTGGGTGTAGAGAGACCCCTGGTTCCCTCCACCTGGGCCACATCAGCGACACTTCAGCCTTCACTACACCCCCTTCTTTGAACAGCCCTGCTGGAAACAGCAAAGGCCACTCTGGCTCAGCAGGTCAGCTCTGCCCACGCTTGACTCCTGGAGACACAAATGCCCTGCTGGATGGAAGTCTAGCTCCCAGGGATGGGGGCATGCCCTCTCTCCTACCAAACTCCCACCCTCATTCTGATGTCAAGATGTCGACTTCTTTCACAGCACAGTCACCTGTGAAATCCTAGCAAGTTTCACAACCCGTTACGTGTGTGTCATCACCCGCACAGGCCTGCCTGATGGCTGTCCCTAGCTTGGCTGAGCGGGGACGTTACGTCCACACACCACTTAGCGACTAAGAAGGAACAGAGATCCTGGCTACTGTGGGGGAAACTTCTCCGATCAAGGAACAAAATGTCAGCAAACAAAGTGGCAGAACAAGGGTCTGAGAGCTTGGAAAGAACTCCCCCACCCCGCCATGACCAACACCTGGACGGCCAGAGGTGGGGCTCAGGGGATGCTCTGACACGAACAACTGTGAGCTGAACCAAAGCTCCTTAGAGTCAGACTCTGAATGAATCTAGAGAGGTTTTAGGAAAATCTTGCCAATTTATTTCATGTGCATTTGACATACAACTTTTAAAACATCTGTCCAAATAATTCTAAAAGAACTGTTTTCATAACTAGAAAACCAATTTCCCAAGCAAGAAAAAGATACTCTGTTCCAACTGGTGGCCCCGACTCCTCCTTGTGGTCCAACCATTCCCAGGGCCTCACAACTCAGGGTACTGGCCATAGAGGACACATGGCCCTCTCACACACATCCTGAGGGTTTGCAGGAGGCCCTTTGACTGCTCACCTCACAGCCCAGGGCGTCAGGGCATCAGGACAGGCTCTACCAGGTCCCAGTCAAGCCCTGGAGCCGCAAGGGAAGCCTGGAGGGATCCACGACCATCCTGGTCATTGTGCATGCCCCACCAGCGAGGCTGCACATGACCAGAGCCAGGGGGAGAAAAGGCAGGAGCCCCCTGGACATCCCACAGGCGTGGAGGACCAGACGAGACTTCCAAGGCAGAGAATGGCTCCTGCGATGAAACTTGGGAGGAGAGGCCAGAGGCAGCTGGAGGTGCCAACCTGAGACCCCGCTGCCCTGGGCAGACAGAAAGGGGTCCTGTTGAAACCCACTGGACACTGAGTCGCAGGTGCAGATCCCCTGCCTGCCCCCAAGGTGTGCAAGGTCACCTCCAAGAGACAGGATGCCTTGGCTCTCAGCATGCCCTGGCTTCACACCACCAGCTGTCCCCTTGGGTCCCCAGGACACAGCAGCACCAGGTGCTTCTGGCTACCACCCTGGCCTACCTTTAGGCCCTGAGAAGGGACACAAGCTTGCCACCACCTCCAGAACCTCCAGGGGTCCTGGGCTACTGCCCGCGGAGCAAAGAGCTGAGAGACCAGATCCATGACCAAGACGGTCACACCGATGCACACACGGGGGCCCCAGAACCAGAAACGAGTCTCAGCCACTGCCAAGCACTGACACACACATGCCAGCCATACTTCCAGGCGGGGGGCCCCCACAGTCAGGAGCCACGTGGGTCCTAAATCACCACACCTGGCTGCTCGATAGCATGTCAGGTGGGGACAGAAGGATTTTCCCCAGTAAGAGAAGCCTGCTGCTGGAGCTCCTGGGTGCAGACCCTTGGGCGCCCCACCCCTCTGGTTGGGGCCCTTTGCGTTATTTCACAGCTGTGCAGTGCCATTAGGACCAGGATGAATCAGGGCGGGGGCGTGGGCGGGGGGAGGACAGGGGAGGCAGGTGCGGGCACGGTCCATGCCTGCCTGTAATTACCAAGGCTGCAGGCTGCAGACAGTAGCGGAGCACTGACACCCCACTGGGCACCTGGCGCAGGGTGTCCAGTGGGCAAAGGCCTGCACCAGAATGAGGACAGCCTCCCCACCCCGAGGCCTCAAGAGAAACTATCTGGGCACACTGGCCACACAGGATGGGCCCCGGCGCAGTGCATGTAAGGCCTGAGAAAAGAATGCAGGCAGGCATCCAGTCGGTGGCCCAGGACACCCCCACCAGATCGTTGCTCAGGCATGGCTGCCCTTAGAGAGCTACACCCGTCCCAGAAGCCATGCAAGAACATGGGGGGACCAGCAAGCGACAAGGGCAGCCCCATCTGCCAACCCTCCATCCTATGCAGGGCTCCCCTGAGCAGGACCTACATCTGCAAACTGGGGGTGGGGAGTGCCAGGTGGGCCTGGGGCTCCCTGCCGGCCTGCCTCCCTGCTGAGGAGGGGACGGGGTCCTCTGCTCAGTGGCCAGTCCTCCCCTGAAAGGCCCCTGAACCTGGGCAGCCCAGCCTGCACCACCTGTGCCAGGGAGGGAAGGAGGGAGGCAGAAGGACCTCTCAGCCCTCAGTGAGCTTCAAGAATCTAAAACAAGGCAACAAGAAGAACGCATGTGGCTTCCACGGCAGCCCCCACTGATGCCCCGAGAGCCCTGGGCTAGCACCCGGAGCCTCAAGTGCACATGGTCTGTCCCATGAGCCAAGGAGCCTCCCCAACAAAAGACACATTCTCCAGGCGCAACCAGTGGGGATGGCAGAGCAGGCAAAGCACTCCTGGCCTGTGAGGAACTCTGCAGCGCCACCACGCCCCGGGCCCCGCCCATTACGGCCATTAGCAAACACCGGCAAGGTTGAGCAGCAAGGGTCCTGTGTCGAGGGGCCCACAACCTCAGGACCGTGACCTGGGCACAAACAGCTGCTGAAGCCTGTGGCCCAGAATCAGTGCAACAAAGAAAACATCCTTCGCTGCCTGGGCTACTCCATGGGAGACGGAGATACGCTGCTGCTGCTGCTGCTGCCACACGGGTGGTGGGGAGTGGGCTGCACACTCCATGAAGGACGACTCAGAGTTTACTCGGACAGCAAGCCCCACATCTTATTGGAAGATGCTACGCCAACAAGGCACCCCTGAGGTGCCTCTATAGCAAAACAAAGTCCCACGTGCATGCACACACATGTGCACATATACTCACTTGGACACAGAGTACTTGTGAAAACACAAACACATACATGCATGGGCCTGAACTCACACCTGTCTGCACAGACAACATATGCACGTATGTTCCTGCGCACATAAGCACACACACAGTCTCAGGTCTGCTGCCAGCAGGCGTTTCTGTTGCTAAAAAAGCGCCTGTCAGAGCATCCACTTCACCACGCTCAACCGCGAGCCTGTGGAGTCCTGTCCATGCTGGGTGCCAGGCTCTTGATGGTGGTCAAGAGTTCCGTGTGTCTGCCGAGCAGTAGAAGGGGTTATGGGGGAGGCAGCAGAGAACTTGGGGCTTCCTGCTTCCCCCTGCTCCTCTAAACACCTGGAGGAGGGTGACGGGCAAGGCCTGGCCAGAGGTGGGCTCTCGCCTACACAGGTGGACTCCCTTCTGCCAGCGCTGATGCCCATTGCCTTGTACCAGCAGTGGGAAACCTGATGACTCCGGTTGCAGGAACCCACTGGCCACAGCTGTCTTCACAGGACAGATGCAATAAGCTTTCTCACAATGGCCGGAGAGTGAGGACCACCAGACAGCCTCTGGTGACACAAGCCTAAGGCCCATGACACCCTGAACAGCCATGCCTGAGGCCTTCCTAGGGACTTTCTCCTCACCAAAGCCTGTGCCCATCTTCCCACATCCTCAGGATAGGATGTAAGCCTGTGGGGTTCTTCCTCTACAAGGTGCCAGAGCCAGCCCCCTCCAAGGTCACCAGGTTGCCTGGAGCCAGGGCTTCTCATGAGACATAGGACCATGAAAAAATCACCAACCTGAGAGTCACTCCCTGGAGTTGAAGACTAAGATCAGTTGCTAAAGAAAGCCCTCTTGCTGCAGCACGTGGGGACATTTGGAGGCCTCTCCCAAGAGAGATGCAATTTGGGCTTAATACTCAGAGGCAGATCCCCACCCTGCAATTCTGTCCCTCGTCCCAGGCAATCACCTAGGGATGCCTATAGTGCCATCACGAGGGGCCAGCCCAGGCTCTACCCCAGGAAGCCCTCAGAGGGCTTCAGTCCCTGTCCCTTGGCCCAAGGTCCAAGGGTAAACTCTCAGTGAATGTCATTTCCTGCCCCTTCATCTTCCATGAAATTCCCCGAGGACACAGCGCCCACGGGAAGTGGGCCATGGGGAGAGAGATTAAATCCTGAGATTTGGATTCTTCCAGGGAGGAGAGGCAAAACTGGACATTTTATTCTCGCGTCTGTAATCAGCAAGGCCAAGGCTGTGTGTCCCCACTGTTCCCTTCTTTGCCAAGGCAAACACCACTCAGAACTGCAGCTGATACGACGGGGCCAAAGCAAACAGCTGAGCTGTAGCTTGGGGTGACGCTGAGCAGGGCCACATCCCTGCCACTCTCCCACAAGTCACCAACCCAGGCACAGAGGCAGCAGCGTCCCCAGACAGGGTGGAGGACCAGCCAGACTAGCCGGGGTCTCCACACAGCAGCTTTGACTGTGTCCTGAGCGTGCCTCGATTTGGCTGGATTCTGCCCAGCCGGTGTGCCAAACTTACCCAACCTGTCCTGGCTCTGCTGAGGAACCCGAGCTCCCCAGTGACGAGCCACAAATCGTAAGAGAGCCGCACCACAGCCGCAGAGTGGCCGGGGACCACCACCCACAAGCCCACCTGTCCACTGGCCCCGCGGCCTCAACCCACCAGGAGAGTGTGAGACAGCCAGCACTGTGGACGCCCACTTCCCGATGTGTCTAACCTGAAAGTCCGTGGTCTCGGCCACACCTTCCCCTGGCAGCTCAGTCATCAGCTGACCGGTGAGCACAGAACGCAGACTAGCTTGCTGAACGTGTGCCCCAAACCCCCAAACACTCAGATCCTAATAGTTTTCTGCTGACAGATTTCACTCCAGACCTGCAAACCCGTCTGTGCTTCCTCCAGAAGCTGCTCCGCTGGAACAGCATGCCTGACTGCTCCCTTTTAAGAGTTTTATTAAGACCGACCATGGGGTTCCCCAGAGCAAAGCCACGCCATGCACTCCCTCTTAATTCTGGCCATTAAAGTTCCTGTTTCATGCTTTCGGAGCAGAAGCAGGGAAAAGGGGAAAAACCACCAACACTAGTACTTCTTTTCCACCCCCTGCAATAATGAGCAAATCGAAATGAAACTAATGACTAATAATTTAATAAATCTCCCTCCCCTGACAACCATTTACAGAGCAACACGACCAAAAAGCGTATGCCACTGACTCTCCGTGATACAAACATAAAAACCCCAGAGGCTGTTCCTTTTACGTGCTGCTTCCTCGTCAGTCTCCACTCCTGTTTACCCGTAGCTCCAACATGGCTTCAGAACTGACTTAGTCCACCCTGACCCGGCCTCCAGATTCCTCCAGGTGACCTAGCTGCAACTTTAAGAACCTTTATTAGCAGCTGGGATTGACTTGCGGCCGCGCTGGACTCCAGCTGAAGGCTGAGGGCCCATCAGAGGCCTCCCTCCGCGCGCAGAGGGCTTGGCAGGCCGCTGGCTAAGGAGGCAGAGCGTAGTTGTTCAACAATTAGAAACTGTTGCTCTGCCAGCGCACTGCAATCCCACTCCGCCGCCATGAACCAGCCGCCGCCGCCGCCGAAACACCAACTCCGAAACCCCTCGGCCCTCCGCGTAACCCGCAGACACAGTTTTGAAACAGAGCCCGGCTTTGTACGAGGCCCGCGTGGACCGCCCCGGGCACGACTCTCCCGCGAGGAAATGCTGCCGGGAACAGCCCTAAGCCTCCGGAGCCTGGCTCTGTGTTGGTGGGGGTGGGGTCCAAATCGAGAAAATGGATGCGAAGAAACGTAAACTCGGGTATCTGCCAACGTGCACACCGGCGCAAAACCGGCCCCGGGCGGGGGCGGCGAGGGTCCGGCGGGCTGCCGGCGCTCCGACACACGCCCGCGTTCTGCACCGGGGGCTGAGAACCGACTCCTCACACATCAGAAGCAGAGGCGAGCGCGCCAGCCTCCCACACAATTAGTCTTCTCCCTCCGCGGTTACATAAGATGACGGATTATCTGTCTACCCATCGAACCTGCCAGCGCGCGACCTCCCACCCGGCCACATCCACCGAGAAGGAGTTGTGGAAAGGGAAAGCCTGTTGAGAAAAAAGTGCCCCAGGCTTGCGTAACCGTGCCCGGCGGGGCCACCACGGGGCGCAGGGCGACGGGCAGCCGCGGCCCCGGACCCCCGCAGACCTCGGACTCCGCACTCCGCGTCCGCGCCCCTACTCAACTCAGATCCGAAGGCTCCGGCCCCCGCGCACGCGGAAGACGCACTGAAGGGCGCGCGGGGGAAGCGAGAGGCTGTCGGGGCAAGCGGACTCGAGCCAATCTCTGCCGGGCTGGCGCTGGGTCCCCGAGGCAGCGCCAGTAAGACCACCGAGGGCCCAGGGACCGCTCTAGGAGGGCGCGAGGGCGCGTGTGGCGCGTAGCTCACCTTGTAGACATTTTCCGTGAGCCGGTGCATCTCCTCCGAGCGAGACAGTGACATGGTGCTCGTCCGACTGCACCACTGACCAAAGCAGGGGCGCAAGTAGCGGCGACTGCGGACGCGACGAGGAAACCTAACAAACAGCGCACGGAGCGGGACCAGGAGCGCGGCACCCCGCCGGCGGCCTCCTTTATAGTCGACCAGGCCCCGCCCCCTAGAAGCCCCGCCTCCCGCGCGCCCGCCCCCGCCGCACCCGGATCACCACCCCCGGCCTCCCGCCCCCGCCCAGCCGCTGCTGCTAGGCAACCGACAGGCCCCGCCCCCGCGCCGCCTTTCCCATTGGTGAATCCCGGAGACTGGGGAAGGGGGCGGGGACAAGGGCGGGGTTTGTGGGCCGGCAGCAGGGAAAGATTGGCCCGTGGCGCCGTCGATCGCGGGGGAGGAGGCGGAGGCGCGGCGCGGGCTGGAGCCCTGGGAACAGCCTGGGGGGCCCGGGCAACAGCAGTGCTGGGGGCGGGGAGGCGGAGGCGGGGTGGCGCAGGAAGAAGGGAGCCGAAACGGGGTGGGGGCGGGACGCCGGCCGCGAACGCGCGTGGGGGAGGCACTCCGCAAAGTGGCGAGTCAGGGTGGCCGGGTCCTGGGCGCCGCTCCCCCGAAAGCGGTCGGGATCAGGCGTCCGCACTGGGCAAGGGAGGTCCCTGAACGCTTGGCCACTTCCTGGGGCAGGGAGCGGGGGCAAAGGTAAGGACTTCGCGAAGGAGGGTGAGAGGCTGGCGTGCTGTCCCAAGGGTCCAGCCTCTACCGGGCACTTTCGGAGGTAAGTCCAGTGGGTGGCTGCGACCCTTGAGCCGGCTCTTCCGGGGAGGGAGGACCCTAGGGAAGACTCTAGAGAGGGGTGGACCCTGGGGGAAGACCCTGGGAGGGGTGCAGCCTGAGGAGGGGGCCCTTGGGGCTGGGATTCTAGGGAGGGGAGAGCCCTGGATTGCAGAGGACTCTGCGGAGAGGGGTTTTGGGGGTGTGGATTCTGGAAGGGGTGGAGGAACGATGGGGAGAGGATCCTGTGGTGAGGATTGAGGGGCGCTCAGAGAAAGAGGACCCTCGTGATGGTGGCAGAAGATCTTCCTTGAGGGGTTGTTTCCTTGAGGAAAGGAGACTCAGAGAAGGGAAGGGGCAGGGAAGGGAGGGTGGGGGTGGGGTTAGGGGGGTGGGGAGGGGGAAAACCTGGGGGAGGGTGAACCTTCCTGGATGGAAGAGATGGGATCAGAGATGCCTGATTTTTGAAAGCAGTTCCTGGGAGGTTCTGCTGAGGAGTTGACCAAGTTGGCACAGAGGGTTCCCGATACAATTCCTTTGGAGAAATATTTACATAAATTAGATTAACATAGAGAAATTATTTGCTTTACCTTGTAAAACACCAGATCTAAGTGTTTCTCTTTAATTAAACCTGACAGTCTCCACCAGCACCACCAGCATCCCTTCCCTGGACAGTCATCCCTTTAAGAGCAGGAGCCCAGGAGACAGAACCCCCAAGATGGCTGGAGGACTCCAGAAGACAGCAGGGGCTGAGACAGGTTTTTTCCATGGGGTCATTAACCAGAATGAACTATGCTCTGCTTCACATGGATTCAAAGAAAATGGAAGGGATATTCAGGAAGCATTTGCCTTCCCTCCTAACCTCAGAGCCTTCGTTCACAGAGATTCTTCTTCGTTTAATTTCCTTTCAACACCAGCCCCCAGTTCCTTCCTTTTTATTACTTGCAGTGTTTTAAGGTAGATTTCAGTGTAGTATGTAATTTCTGGGATTCTTTTGGTTGCAAGTAACAGAAAGCCGGCTCAAACTGGCTCCAACAACGAGGGCGTTGTTGACTCACGTGTCAGAAGTCAGGCCTGTTTTCCTCCCCCAGCTCCCTTTCCTCCAGGCCAGCTAGAGGCAGCTTCCATCCTTCCCACCCCAAGACTGATGTCCATTGACCTGTATGAGGTCACAGGCCAATGAGGAGCCAGGTGGGTATAGAGCAAGAGCTGTTGCTCATCCAAAGGGAGCAGAGTGACCAGGACAAGGAGAATGGTGGGTGGAGGCTGGCCAATGAAAACAGGGTCTCATTGCTCTGGGAGGGGAACTAGCCTGGGGAGAATTCTCCGGGGCCATCTGCTCCCATCGGTCTTGAGACGGTAGAGGAAGGAGAGGGGCTTTCCAGAAACGCTTCCGTGGCCCTGAGCCCCACCCCACCCCACCTCACCCCCTAAAAGATCCTAGTCTTGATCGCCCTCTTTCTGCCCAACTGGATGCTCATGTTTGGTAGCAGCTGAGGCAGGAAGGCTAATCGCCTCACTTCGGGCCTGCACCCTCCAGCTGACATCTGGGCAGAAGGTGAACAGCTGGGAGGGAAGCCATTATTCAGGAGAGCGTTCACTGAGCACCTGGGGCAAGTGAAAATAAGCACATCCCGCCAAATGGCACTGAGAACGTGGGACCAATGGCAGATGCAGGGCAGGTCTGGAAAGGGGCTTACACCTGGGCCTAGAGAATGGCAGTGAGAAAGTCTGCCCCTTGCTAGGCAGCTCCCCCCTCCCAACCTCCAACCACCAGTCTACTGGGGTGCCCGGCGCTGCATGCTGACACCTTCAGCTGCGAGGAGGTCTGAGCCGCAGGCCAGGAGCCCACCAGTGACCCCTGAGGCCTTTCTTACTTAGGTGGGAGCTCTTTCAGACGGCAGCAGTGTCTGAGTGGGGCTGAGCAGTACCCAGGGCTAGGGGTGGGCTGGGTGCTGAGGTGGTCCCAGTGCCACTCCTGGGAGTCAGAGGGGCCCGCTTAGGGTCAGGACCACCTCTCTTCAAGACCAGCAAGCCATTGCCATGATGGAGAGGCTCTGCTCATCCCACCAGCCCTGCAAGGACTAGCAGCAGGGCCAGCAGCCCAAGCCCCCTGCCCTTACCAAACCAGGGCATTGTTCTCTGTGCACTATTTGGGGGGTGGGCAGTGGCTTTCTATAGATGAGCAGCTCATCACGAGACACTGAGAAAGCAGATGGGCTAGAATCTGTCCACTGCTGGTTTCCCTGTCACTTCTGACTGCCTGTCCTCACCTCTATGGGCCAAGATCAGAGAAGTGTGTAGCCATGGCGACCCACAGCACCCCACCTCTGAGCATGAGGTACCCCCATCCCTGGCACCGGTGATGGGGCCTCGTGCACATAGGGTTCCGAGCCAGGGTCAGCGGCAAGAATCTGACCACGTGGTGCTGCCAACACTGACCCCGGGTCAGCTGACCCTAGCACGGGTGGCCCAGGAGAAAAAGGCTGGAAGCAGGGAGAATCAAAGTGCATCTCTTCATCAGCTTATTTTTAGTCGCGTTATGTAAGTGGCTTCATCTCAACGTCACGTAGGGAGGGGGGGTCTCAGATTTAATTACAGGATGACAGCCTCTGCTTTTCAAGCAAGCTGTTCTCCTGGCAAGGCAGGCACAAGGATTTGTGAATTTTTGCTAAACAGAAGGAGCCCTTTCTGAGGTGACCGCAAAACTTTAAGGGTTTTCACCACCATCTCTCTCTCTCTGACCAGCCCAACTGGGTTTCTGCAGAGCTTGGCCTAAGGGGGTAGCAGTGTGTCTCAGATCACAGGGAAATTTCGTGCCTGTCAAGGGAGCTGTTTCTCCACCACCCCCTCCTGGCAGCCTCCCCGTCTCTCTAAGAGAAGGATCCACCCAATCAGAACTCCTCTTCCTTTTCTCCTTCCTGGATTAGAGCACTTGTGATCAGCAACCAGAAAGTTCCAGAGCAGGAGAGAGAGGAGGCATGGACACTGTCGCGTCTTCCCCATCCTCTCTGGCCATCACTGCCTCCTCCCTTCACGCCAGGTGCTGTGGGTGACTGGCTGGGGCAGGGCTACTGGGCCGAACTGTCCAAACTGTGTCCAGAGGACTGTTTTCTTGGTCCTCAGCCCACATTCTTCATACTGTCAGCGTTGTCAGCAAGAAGGCGTGGGGGTGCCTGGAGCCGGAAGCTCCAGAGGTGGGTGGTGGGGGAGGCCTGTGTCCTGCCAGCAGGAAGTTCACCTCAGCGGCCTCCGCACACTGGGGCCTTGTATGGCTGAGGCAGGGCCACGTCGCCTGCCACGGGGTGAAGCCTAGCGTCTACCTGGGGCTGCCGCTAAGGGCGTGGGCACAGAGTTGGGAAGCCAGTAGCCAGGGCTGGGCCAGCAGCCTCGTGATGGCCTTGGGATCCTGGGCAGTAGGTTCCGGATGGGCAGGCTACCTGCGCAGGGTGTTGGAAGAGCGGAGGTATAGATGGCAGAAGAAGCCTGGCATCAAGAACCATGCCTGGCATGTGGCAAGTGACCAGTGTGTCTTAGATATTGTCATCATCAGTGGTCAGACAGGACCTTCCAGAGAGCACCTAAGTGCCCATGGGTGCTGCCCCCTCTAGTGGGTGCTCCAGGAGATACCCAGGCTCGGTGTGGGCTGCGAGGCGACTTCCAGGAAACACGGGTGCTGGGGAGACACTGATGAGCACACCTAGCCAGGCGAGCCAGGCCATGTCTTCAGGGTGAGCCACGGGACCGGACGCGGCTTTGACGTGCTGAGAAAGGTGGTACTCCTCCCCAGGCCCGTCATCCCAGGCTTTTCATGAGAAACATCACCAGTCTCAGCAGAGGGACAGTCTGCAGACCCCTGTCCAGCACGTTGCTCAAACCAGGCAAGTCTGAGACCCTCGGGGCCAAGAAGAGCTCAGGAAGACATGATGACCAAGTCACCTGGGATCTGGGTTGGGTGCTGGAGCAGTAAGACACTAGGTGAAAGCTAAGAAAACCTTAATAAAGCCCAGACTCTAGTGAACAACAGTGAGTCCATGGTGGTCTGTTAATTGTAGCAAACGCATCACAGCGACAAGAGATGTTAACAACAGGGCGGGGCAGGGGGCATCTCTTAGGTGTGGGCTATCTTCGCAGTAACTGTGTAAATCTAAACAGTCCTAACATGTAAAGCGGAGAAGGCAATGGCAACCCACTACAGTACTCTTGCCTGGAAAATCCCATGGATGGAAGAGCCTGGTAGGCTGTAGTCCATGGGGTCGTGAAGAGTCGGACACGACTGAGTGACTTCACTTTCACTTTTTACTTTCATGTATTGGAGAAGGAAATGGCAACCCACTCCAGTGTTCTTGCCTGGAGGATCCCAGGGACGGCGGAGCCTGGTGGGCTGCCGTCTATGGGTCACACAGAGTTGGACATGACTGAAGAGACTTAGCAGCAGCAGCAGCATGTAAAGTTTACTCACAGGGGGCGCCCATGGCCTTGGCACAAGCCTCCATTTGGCCTGCGGGTCTGAAGGAGGGGCCTGCACCTCAGCCCGGAGTCCCGTATCTGTGGGTTCAGTGGGCAAAGCAGTGGCCTGTCCCCACAGAGTGCCCCGGGTCCGCTCTGCCACCTGCTGCATGGGGCCCTGCAAGAGGCTGGCCTGGGGTGGGGTGGGGGGCGGGGTGTGGGCCTGGCTGATAGCCAATCTCCTGCCTCCTCCCTCCTCCCCAGTCTTTTACTGAGATTTGCTCTTCCCTCAAAACCCACTCCCCCTCGACCCGAACGTGGCTCAGATGCTTTCATCTCTAGGACCAAAATGTTGGCTGCAGACAGCACAGGCTTCACTCTGTCTCTGGGGATGGGTGACATTGCCCTTTCTGCCCTCTGAGGGACCTCTGAGCCGGGTCTTGCCTGGGAGGAGGAGACACCTGGCTCACAAGGGCCTTCTCCCCTCTCCGAGGAGGTGGTAGAGTGTTTCAGGCGCGGGTGGCCTCCCGTGTCCTTCCTAGTTCAGCTTTAACCCTCTTATCGAGGCAGCATAAAAAGTTCCCAGAGCTTCCTTACTGGCCAGGCCGGGAGGGGCCCTCAGGGGTTTCCACTGAGGGGCCCGGGGAGGTGCCGCCCTGTCACCGCGCTGGGTGGGGAGAGGTTCCCCAGCAACGGGCCCTCTTACATAATCTAGCGCATCGGCGTGACTCCAGGTGCCCGTGGGAGGCAGCGTGGGGGTGAGCGCAGGGGCGAGGACGAGTCTCAGAGTTTCACTCGGTGTTTCTCCCCCTCTTATTACATTTCAGCGTCATCCTGCGTCTGCCAGCTCGGTCACCCACTTGCTCGTTAGAATATATTAACTGACAACGCGGATTTAAATAACTCGGGCAGAGCCCCCAGACCCGGGCCTCCTGCACTGGCCCAGGTGAGGCAGGATGCCGGGGCGAGCGGCTTGCTTGGGCCTCATGTCCAGAGCTGGACAGGGCGGACTGGGAAGGGCAGCCCAAGCTCAGGGGCCGGGTCGGGTGGGGAGGGAGGAGCTGGAGACAGGCAGCAGGGGACCCCGCCCCCAGTCTCAGGCATACTCGCCATCTTCTCTGCAAACCCAGCTGTGACAGAATTCTCTGAGCAGGGGGACCGGAAGCTAAGGAAGCCAGCGATGGCCCTCACGCAAACCCCCTTGGTCAAAAGAACAGTGTTTTAGGTGAGGAGGCCAGAGGTGAGCGACTTGAAGGGCTGAGTGCCCAGCCGGGACGCCCCAGGCACATTGGCTCTTGGTGGTCACTCAGCTTCATGGGAAAGATGAGGCAAGAGGCCGGCTTCACCCTCAATATCATTATTTCATTTCCCTCTGAAACGCAGCCTTTGTTTTCTTATCATTCCCCCTCTTAAATGACTTAAACTGCCTTGAAAGTGATCTCAAAGGTAAGTTCGGAGTGAAGAGGAGAAAGTCTGTTGTCTGGAACGTGAACCCAGAGGACACTCTGAAAACAAGGCTGGACACGTCCTCGTGGGTTCTTCTCAGAGGGAGAGCGGCCCCAGGCGTGCGGTGCCGGCTCCCGGCGCTGCCAGTGAAGCCCAGACGCCGCCTCGCGTGCGCAGATGGCTTCCCTGCCCAGGCGGCTGCTTCTAATTTCAGCTGCTGGAGGCTCCGCGCGCTCTCTCTCTTTTTTTAAATCCCATGTTTATTTAAAGCCAGATTTTAAAATGTTGTCTTCAGCCCTGAAACCTGACTTTTTCTTCTTGCTGCGGATCCTAAAGCCCCACTTAGGGTCCCACAGCTCCCAAAGGGGGAGCTTTGCGGCTGACTTGAGTGGGTCTGTGGGTCAGCCGGTCAGTGAGACAGACCGCCACCCCCCCCACCCTGTCCAGCACTTTGGCATTTGGACAATTGGCGGATGTTTTCCTATCAGAGCAGTCTCGTGTGGTGCCGACACAGCTAGAACATGGGGCGCCTCTCCGCCCCCTGGACGTCCTGGGTTCCCAAACATGTGAGAAGTGGTGTGCGATCTCGGGAGGGGAGCATGACCCCCATGATGCCAGGTGTTCCCAGGAGATGGGAGTCTGGAACCACCCACCTCGTCTTCCCGTCTAGGCCCTATGGCAGAGGGACCTGTGTGGTCCAGGTGTGTCCCCTAGAGGTGGGAAGAGACCAGATGGGCGATTCCTGCCTGGGAGGGGTGTGGCGAGCAGCAGCTGCCGGTCAGTAGTTTGTGGGCTCCTCTCCCATCTCTGCTCTCCCTGGCACCCAGGTCTCCCCATTTCTCTTGTACCTCGGAACCAAGGACATCGAGGGGGGCTCTCCCTGCTCTGACTATGTAGACACCACACCAGACGGCTCAGACAGGAAAGCACCAGTCCACTGTCTGCAGGTCGGTTTGCACAGTGTGGGACAGCTGATGCAGAACAATGGGAGGCTCTGTCGCACGGGCAAGGTGACCCACCGACCCACCCAAGTGGTGATAGGCACTTGGGAAATGGGAGGTCCCATCCCTTTTAGTGTAACCACTTCATCTGCTTCTGTGGCTCACTCCAGAATGTCCTAGAGGAACTGTAATGAAACTGCACAGTGAGAGGCCAAAATCAGGGGGCCAGCCTGAGCTCTGGCGCCCTGCGGGGTGGGGGAGGGGGCAGGTGCTGGCTGGATACCTGTGGGGACTGAGTTTACTGGTCTGATCACAAGCTCCTACAGCAAGAAGTAGGAAGGCTGAGAGCAGAGAGGCTGGGGTCTTTGGAGAACTGTGATGGCCCGAGGCCAGTCTGCAGTGGAAGCCACAGGACTGCCCAGGTGGCTGGGAGGCTGGGGTGGTCCAGTGGGGTGGTCTGAGTTGATGCTGGCTGTAGGGCCACGGTGGAGCACCCGTTTCTGTCCGGAACCAGGGAGTTGTCTGGATGGCAATCAAAGCTGCTGCCCGAGCTGTCACAGCCTCAGGAAGTGTGGAATATTTTGGAATTTCTTCACTGATAGGTCTGGTCAGAAAGTAATAGGATTTTGAGAAAAATTATTTTAGTGTCAAGCTTGAGACTATCGCTTGCCCTGTCAGGCTCTTTTTCTTTTTTTCTCAAAAATCAGAAGAAACATATCTTTGTAGAGGTTCATGGAAAACTTCAGCTGTTGCCTAGCTGTCCAAACAAAAAGAAGATTCCATCCATGCGGGAAAAACAATTTAAATGAATCCAGGTGAACCTTAACCCCCAGTCCAACCAGACATTGGCTCCACGTGACCTTTGCAGTGTCGCTCTGTTGCTGGCAGAAACAGGGTCCCTGCGGAGATCTGGCAGCTCAGTCCCTGGAACCTGCTGTTAATTCTCACCCGGATTTTGAGGTTTTCTCTGCAGCCGCAGGAGCCGAGTCCTTTGTGCAGCCTCAGGCCTTGGTTTTCAGAGCCCCTGGGCTTGGAGATGGTAGATTTGGTTGTAATTTTCCCTCATTCCTTGGCTTATAGATTTCCCACCAGGAAAACTCCAGAGACCTTGATTCCACCTCAGGTGAAGTCAAAGCCGAGGCTCCCCACCGGGCACAGGCTCCCTGCTGGAAAGCTGTGGGCTTGTGGTGCAGCGGAAAACCGAGGTGGTGCTTTGCAAGCCGTTTCAGGCAGATGGGTCTCATGCGATGTCAGCTGCAGCAGCACGGCCCTGTGGTGTTTTGCAGGACAGACTCTGGCTTTCAGTCTCCCAGGCTGGCGTCTGGAGCTCAGCCTCCCCTGAATTAGGCAGAGAGGACCGAGGACGCGGCCACGCTCGTGGGAGACGTGACCCCAGTATCTTGGCTCCTGGTCCGCGGAGGACATGAGGTGCTGGCGGGGCTGGTGGGCAGGGACACCACATCGGGGAGCCTCCGCTGCCACCTGGTGGACAGACGCATGGCAGGCGCCGAGAGTGGTGGCCCAGCCAGCCAGGTGGATGGGCTGCCGGGGGCGGAGGGGTGGTGACAAGGGTGGGGCCGCCCAGGTTGGGGCGGCAGGCTCCTGCTTGCCCCTGAGTCTGGGTAGTCAGCAGGCGGCTCTCAGGGCACCGGCTCCATGGGACCCGAACTCGCTGAGATGCATTCTCAGGAGGAGAGGAGTGCCAGCCTGCCAGGACCCAGCAGCGAAGAAAAGACGGTGCCTGGGAGAGGCCGCCTGGAACCTGCAGAGGGAACATGGGGACTGCAGACTGCCTGGCCACTTTCACTCTGTGAGAACACTGCTCACTGTGATGTTTATTTTCAAAGGGCCCTATGACATCCTTTTTGATAAAACGGAGATAAAATTTACAGAGCATAAAATCAGCCATTTTAAAGCATACAATCCTGTCCACTTTAGTGGTGTTGAGTGCTGTCACACTAACAGCACTCACTAACTCTAGTCCTGAAGCACTTTGATCACCCCGAGGGGGACCCCGTGCACATTAACCATCAGGTCCCGCTGCTCCCTCCCCCGGCCCCGCCCTGTCTGTGGTCACCTCACATCAGTGGAATCATGCGACGTGTGACCTTTGGTGCCTGGCATCCTTCACTCAGTGTCTGAGGAGCATCTGTGTTGTCACGCGGCCCGTGCTTCACTCCTCACGGCTCAGGAACATTCCGACGTGGGGAGGACATTTTGTACACCCAGTCATTGGTGGGCGATAGAAGGTTGTTACCACCTTTGGGTGGCCATGGGGAGTGCGGCCATGAACAGTCATGGGCAAGTTTTGGTTTGAACACCTGTTTTAAGTTTACTTTAGGAGTGGAGTTGCTGGGTCACAAGACAGTTTTATGTTCAGTTTTCTGAGGAACCACCAAGCTGTCTTCCTAGTGGCTGCGTCATTTTGCGCTCTCATCAGCAGTGCACAAGGATTCCACTTCCTCCACATCCTCACCAACCATTGTTATTTTCTATATATTTTTAAATTCTAGCCCCATCTTATTGGGTACAATGTGGTACTCATTGTGGTTTTGATTTGAATTTCCCGAATCCCTAAGTGACTGTCTTTTCATGTGAGTGACATCCTTTTTATTTTGTACTTATTTATTTTTGTATATTCTTGTAAAAAAAATTTTACTGGAGTTAGTGGCTTTACAATGTTGTATTACTTTCTTTGTTATTGTTGTTTAGTTGCTCAGTTATGTCCAACTCTTCTGTAACCTCCATGGACTGCAGCCTGACAGGCTCCTCTGTCCATGGGATTTCCCAGGTAAGAATCCTGGAGTGGGTAGCCATTTGCTTGTCCAGGGGCGCTTTCCGACCCAGGGATGGGACCCGTGTCTCCTGCATTGCAGGCGGATTCTTTACCACTGAGCCACCTGGTAAGCTTCTGTACAGCAAAGTGAATCAGTTGTATGTACACATTTACCCACTCTTTTTAGATTTCCTTCCCATTGAGGTCACCACAGATCGCTGAATAGAGTTCCCTGTGATAAACAGGAGGTTCTCATAAGTTATCTAGATTAGATAAAGTAGTAAAGTAGTATATATATTGGCATCCTTTTTAAAAGGAACCAGGCTTCTGAAGAATTTCAGCAGCTTTACCTCAGAACTCTGTCAGGGGAGTGAGCCTGGGAGGGGCTCCCTGGTCCCCCTGGTCAGCTGTGTCTTCCAACCAGGCCAAGTTCCAGAAGCTGCAAGGCCCACAAAACTACTTCTATGAGTTGAGAAATTCCTGTGTGCCTTTAAGATGAAACGCGTGGTGTGAAGAGGGTAGAGTATGGGCTGAGGGTCGTATCAGAGAGGTCTGTGAGAAGGCCCTACGGCCCCCACCCTTGGCCATGTGGAGTGAGTGGAAGTCCTGGCCGGCTGCCTGCAGACGCCTTGGGTGGGAGCCCAGACTGTCCATGATCCTGGCAGGACTGTGATGCCAGGTGGTGGCCCAGAGCCAGGGAGTCAGGCTCAGCAACCTGCCAAGGCCTCTGACCACCAGCCCACAGGACGGGAGGGGCGGGACTGGGCATTCATCAGCCTCATCACGCTGGGGCATGGCCTGGGGGGGGGCTTTCTCAAGGCCACGCAGCTGGGCAGGCGGAGCCAGAGCTGCCCCACCTGGGGCACAGGCAGCCACACCTGCAGGTCCTGGTCGGCAAGAGCCTCAGCGACTTCAGCAGAAATGGGCTTTGCTGAAAGGAGATCAGGTAGATTACTGGTTGAAACCCTGGAGAGCCACGTGAGCCAGGCCTGGCCTGAGGACCACCTGCCCATCAAACAGGCCCAGCTGGCCCAGCGACCCTGACCCTGGGCTGCTGCTATCATATCACTGCCTTCTGCTCGCCACACCCCCACGCCAGGCACCATGGCTCTCCCTGTCTCTCCAGGCCCCTCCCATCCTCTGGCGGCCCCAAAGCCCCCATACTGAGTGGCCCCCAGCCTGGGAAGGGGATCTGACACCTGCTGTGCCAACAACTGACTCCTGAAACCCTCCCTCCTCTGTCCTCTGGCCCTGCACCCTACAGAGCTCCCAAGATGACACTTGAGGACATGCATATCGGACTCAGGCAAATGTTTTTAATTCTGGAGACCCATAGAGGTCCTGACCTCCCTCAATAAGCCCCAGTCTTCCTTGAGTTGTTCATCAAAGGGAGCCTGAGCCTGAAAGTTTCCCGTGAAGGGCTGGCAGTATCGACAGGCCTAAGAATCAAGTTAATTTCTCAAGGGACTTCCCTGGTGGTCCAGTGGTTAAGAATTCATCGTGCAATGCTGGGGACTCAGGTTCAATCCCTGGCTGGGGAACTAAGATCCCACATGCCGAGGAGAAACGAAGTCCGAGGCACAACTATTGAGTGTGCCACAGCTAGTGAGTCTGCGTGCTGCAAAGAGGATCCTGAATGGCGCAACTAGGATCCAACGCAGCCAAAGACATAAGTATTAAAAAATTAATTTCTCAAAACAAGCACAAGGAACAGTTGCAGACTGAGGCACCCAAGGGTCCCAGAATGGCAGGAACCGATTGGGACTGTTATTCATTCCACGTGCTGCACCAGATACCTCTCCATAGCTCAGGCGGTCAATTTGATTCCGACCCTCATTTGCTGGTGAGGGAACCGTGGCCCCGGGAAGGAATTTCCCTGTAGAGGGGGCTGACTGAGACACCAGGTGGGGAGTCAAGAGGTTGCCTGCTGCTCCCCTGGGGCCCCACAGGGAGCCTGGCACAGGACCCCTGCCTGCAGGCCCACCCCTCAATCATCCCGGCTACTGGTGCAACTCAGTTTTTCACTTTAAACCCAGACAGCTCCCCAGTTCGTATCTCGTGCCCAGAACTCTCTCCTGGGCTCCAGCTCTGATCACCTACCTGGTATCCCCCGCTCCAGGCCTCCTTTGTGGACCCAGTCCAGGTCCTGTCCCACCATGACTTCTCAGCCTTGGGTGACAGTCTCTTGCTCTACTGCCCCCGACCCATCCCCAAGACCCTCAGCTTTGTGCTCCTAATTCTCCAATCTAGTTCTCCACACCCACTACCCACCCCTCCTCCACCCTAGACCCTGGCACTGGTTCCCCCCCTGATCCCCGTATTCTCTAGTCTATACGAACTGGTCCCTACACTGCAGCCCCGAGAGACTGACCCCGTCCCTGTGGTGTTGTGGTGCCAGCCCACAGCATCCTCATCCCTGGGGACGAGAATGAGACCCTCGAGCAGCCCCTGAACTCCCACCTCATGGCCCCCTCCCCCCAGGGCCGTGAGGATGACTTTGGACTTTGGTCCTTAGCCCTTGGCCTCCTCACACTCGGCTGCTCACCGGTTCCCCCAGAAAGCAGGCACACAGGAGAGGGGGCAGGGAAGGGGGCCTGTGACCTGGGTAGGAAGGCTCAGTCCCCATGGGCACCCTTCGCAGGTAGTTACCATTAACTAACTTGGTAGACTAACTAATTGGTACACTTCTGGTGCCAAGTACAGCTTCACTTATTAGCTGAAACATTGAGATGCAGCCTAAATTGTCCAGGATGAAGTGTGAACTGCTCACATCTGCCTGGACAGGAAAGTGTGGAGTTTGCAGACTCTAAAACGTTGGTTTACATAGACTCTGATTCTCCATCTTTTAATCTACTTTCTCCATCGTTTCCTCTATTTAGAAAAATGTCCTGTCTCCAGATCTATCAGAGTTCTTATCTGCTAAACCAGTGCTCAGAGAACCTGTGGACTTGCTGTCACTGACGGGTTTTTTCCTCTTGGCTTTTGGTCACCTGGTCCTTTGAATTAGTGCTGGTGTCATGTGCTAAAGAAGATGGAGGGACTTCCCTGGTGGTCCGGTGGTTAAGACTCTATCTTGCAATGCAGGGGACATGGGTTTGATCCCTGGTTGGAGAACTAAGATCCCTCATGCCGCAGAGCAACTAAGCCCATGCGCCGGCACGCCACTGCTGAGCCTGAGCACCACAACTAGAGTCAGTGCCTCCCAATGGAAGATCCAGCATGATGCAATGAAGACCCCGCGTGCTGCAAACTAAGACCCGATGTGGCCAGATATTAATAAACAAATATTTAAAGACAGTGGGAGCAATGGATCGGGGGTCATCTAACTACAGCCCAGTGGCCAGATACCTGTGAAGTTTCATTGCCATGTCCATTTGTTTACACAGCATCGACATGGAGACAGCAGAGTTCACTAAGTCAGAGATCATACCTCCTGAGACATTTACTATCTGGCTCTTTAAGGAAAAGTCTGGCAACCCCTCCTCTAGACAATGTTGTGCTCCAGCACAACAAAAGGACAGGAGACAACCTCCCGGAGGTTCCCACACTAGCTCTTTAATTAGCATCCTCACACATTCCTGAATCTGTCAGTCTTAAAGGAAAGATCAGCCCTCAAGTCTCCATTCTTTTCATGATTAGACACCCCTTAAATCTTAAATTCTGTCACTAAACCCAGCATGAGGCAACGCTTGGCAAGCAGCGTGTGCAGATGGTCAGCTATCGTACCGTGGTCCTGCCCCTCTGTGGAATCTTAAACCCGCTTGTTTCCATTGCTTCTGCAGTTCTCTGACATGTTTAAAGAGATGATTTATATATTTTGTCTAGCTTCTCTAGTTCTTAGTGGGACCACTGATCTACCACACACTACTTCTTCCTGCTTGGGAAGTCTGTTTCCCGTGTTTAAATGTCAATTTCCAGCTGTTTGTTGCTAGTAAATGGAAATACGTATTGAATTTTGCACACTGACGTGGTATTCTGTGACCCTGCTAAACATACTGAGTAGTTCTAGTGGAACTAGATTCCTTTGGGATTCTGCATTTTATTTCTTTTCCTTTTTTGTTACATGGACTAGGACTTCCAATGTGATGTTGAACAGAAGTGGTTAAATTAGTTATCTTTGCCTTGTTCTCAGTCATATGGGGGAAAGCATGCAGTCTTTTACCATGAAGTGTGATGTTAGCTACAGAGTTCTTGTAAATGACTTTTATAAAGTTTAAGAAGTTCCCTTTTATTCCTAGTTTGTTAAGAGTTTTTAAAATTCTTTTCTTGCATCTACTGAGATATCATAAGCTTTTTCTTCTCTAGTCTACTGATATGCTGAAATATACTGATTAATATTTAAAGGTCGAGCTAAACTTTTATTTCTAAGATAAAACCCCATGTGATTTATCCTGTAAAAAAAAAACAAAACAGGCTATTCTAAGTCAAAGGCTCCTCTTTACATACTGCTTGGTTTGATTTGCTAATATTTTATTGAGGATTTTGTATGTATATTCATAAGGGATGGATGATTCCCTGGAGGAAGGCATGGCAACCCACTCCGGTATTCTTGCCTGGAGAATCCCCATGGACAGAGGAGCCTGGCAGGCTATAGTCCATGGGGTTGCAAAGAGTCTGTCGGACATGACTGACCAATAAGCACAGTTTAGTTTTTTTAATAAGATATATGGCTATTCATTTTATCTATGTATTCTTGAGTAACTTTTGGTAATTTGTGTCTTTCAACGAATTTTCCCATTTCAACTAAACTGTTGGATTGATGGGCACAAAACTGTAGTAATTCCTTAATATTCTTTTTTTTTTTGGCCGTGCTCTGTGGCTGGTGGCATCTTAGCTCCTCAACCAGGGATGGAACCCGGGCCCTGAGCAGGAAAGTGTGGAATTCTGACCGCTGAACGACCAGGAGATTCTTGCCTTAAAAATATCCTCTTAATGTTTATAGGATTTGTAGTGATGTTCCCTCTTTCATTCCTGATGTTGTAATTTGTATCTTCTCTTTTTTTCCTCATCAGTCTAGCTCAAGGTTTATCAAGTTTACTGAACTTTTCAAATAATCAGTTTTTGCTTTTTCTTTAGTGTTTCTCTGTTGTCATTTTCTTTGATTTCTGCTATTATTTCATTTATTCTGATTACTTTGGATTTAATTTGCTATTTTTCTAATTAATTAAGGTGAAAGTTTAGATGATTGGAGACTTAAAAAAAAATAAACACGATCCATAAATGCTGATTTGCTGTGATTTCATGTTCTGTAGTTCAAAATATTTTCTAATTTCCCGTGTGATTTCCTCTTTTATTCATGATTTAATATTTGTGGATTTTCCAGATCTCTTTGTTACTGATTTCTAGAGTAGTCCCACTATAGTCGAGAACATACTTTGATTTCAATTGTTTGAGATTTGTTAAAGTCCCAGAACATGGTATTTTGGCAAATGTTCCTCATGTGCTTAAATAGAATATGTGCTCTTGTTGGGTGCAACATTCTATAAACATGAGTTAAGCTGGCTGATAAAACTGCTCAGGTTGACTGTACCCTTAAAGATTTTCTGCTGTCTCTCACTTACTGAAGGAGGGGTGTCTAATCTTTAAGAGACCATTTGTCCTTTAGTTCTGTCAGTTTTTGCTTTCTGTATGTTGAAGTTCTATTGTTAGGCAAACATACAGTTAGGGTTATTATGCCTTCTTTTATTATTATGTAATTACCTCTAGTGATACTAACGTAACCACTCTAGATTTTCTTTGAATAGTGTTTCCATAGTATGCTTTCCCCATTTCTCTGCATTTAACTTATCTGTCTCCATATTTAAAGTGAGTTTCTTGCAGATAGCAAATAGTATTTTTTTTTAAATTTCCAATTTGACCATCCTGCTTTTAGTTGGTGTGTTTAGTTCACTTACATTTAATGTAATTAAAGTAGTTGAATTTTGCTCTACCATTGTATCGCTTTCTATCGCTTTCTATTCATTTCCTTTGGTCCACATTCCTGATGCCTTCTGGATTATTTGAGAATCTTTTTAGTATTCCACTTTATTTTACCTACTGACCTTCATTAAGGCCATATCTCTATTTTTTAATGATCACACTAAGGATTTTCATATACATGCCTATACTTTCAGTCTATTTAGTTAGTGTTGCACCATTTCAACTAAAATGTGGAGGCCTTACCCCCAAGTAAGTTCCTCTATCTTCCCCCTTTGTGTTATAGTTGCTGCACCAATTATATTTACATACGTTGAAAATACCACCAAGCAACATTATCATTTTTGCTTTCAAGAGTCATACATATTTTTTAAAACTTAAAGGGAAAAACTACCTTGTTTATTTACCCACATGGTTACCATTTCTGTTGTTCTCTCTTCATTTTCCATCTGGTGTCATTTTCCGGCAACCTGAAAATTCAGTATTATAACCTGCATAGTAAATTCTCTCAGTTTGCCTTCTTCTAAAAATGTCTTTATTTTCCCTTCATTCTTAAAGCATATTTTTGCCAGATGTTGAGCTCCTGTTGACATTTCTATTCTTTGATACTTTAAAGACACTGTTTCATCATTTTCTAGCCTTTGTGGTTTCTGATTAGAAATCTGTAGTCCTTCACCTTGTTGTTACTCTGCATGTTTTTTTTTTTTAATGTTTCAGTTTTATCTGGCAGCTTTCAAGATTTTTTCTTTCGTTTGATTTTTAGCAGTTTAATTATAATGTGACTTGGCCTGTTTTTCTTTGAATTTATCCTGTTTGGGGATTACCACGCTTTTTGAATTTGTAAACTGATGTCCCTCACCAATGTGGGAAATTTTCCTCCATTATTTCTTCAAATGTTTTTTTCTGTGGTAATCTCTTTCTCTGCTCCTTCTGGGATTTTGAAAACACATGTTAGATGTTAGTCCTTTTGATATTGCCCCCAAAGTTCCTGAGGTTCTCCCCACCACACACACACCCACCCTAGTCTTTTCTTTCTCTATTCTCCAAATTGGATGATTTCTGTTGCTCTGTCTTCAAGTCCACGGAGTCGTTCCTTAGTTATCTGCTTTCTGCTGTTGAGCCTGTTTATACTTTCTCAGATATCTGTCATTTTTTTCAGTTCTAAAAGTTTTCAATTTGTTCACTGACATAGTTTCTGCTTTTTAGCTGAGACATTCTATCTTCCCATCTTCAGAGGTATGTCTGACCCTACCTTATGTGATCAGTCACAATAACCACTTCAAGATTTCTGTCTGATAATTCCACCACCTGGATCACCTCAGAGCTGACCTCTGTTGATTGTCTCTGTCCTAGCATAATTTGGGGTTGTAAACTGGATATTTTGACTGTTATGTTGTGTAGACTCTGGGTCTGTTACAATCCTCTGGAGAATTTTGCCCTGACTCAGGAGCCCATCAGCCTGATGAGTCCAGCCCACAAGTCCCACTCGCCTTCCGCGGCCAGTGGTTCCACTCCAAGTTCAGTTATCAAAGCTCTCTGTGCTGCTCTGGGTCTTTCCCGTGCACGTGTCACCTGGAGGTGAGCCCACGACCTCCACTGGTTTATCCAGAGCCCGGGTCCCTTTCTCCAACTCTCTCCTCTCCAGGACCCCTACACTTTCTAGAACTCGGCTCCTCTGTCAAGAGTTCCTCGTGCCAGAAAGACAGAGTTCTACCAGAGTTTTGGTTTGGTGTTGCTGTGTGGTTCTGCAACTGAGGCCACCCAAGGCAAAAAGAAAAGGGAAAGTAAAATGGGAACACCTTCCCTACACAGGTCACAGCAGCAAGTCTGAACTTGCCTTCACAATCCACCTGCTTTGGTTCACTTTGCAGAGGCCTTAGGGAGCTGCCTTTTTTTTTTTTAAAACTTGAGTTTTCAGTTGTGATAGTGACAGAGAAGGGCTAAAGTGGGCTTATGCTACCGTAACAGAGCTGGCCCCTCCATATGTTACTTTAAAACAGCAGAAAAATAATCTGGAGATGATGCAGTTAATCCAAAACAATTGATTTGTAAACATTTCTACTTTGCTTAAGGATTCAGCTTTACCTATTATTCAGAGATTCACTACGTCCAAGCTCCCCTGCCGGCTGTGCGCCACATAACCAGAATTAAAGTGTGTTCATGGGCATAGAGGGAACACACCTCAACATAATAAAGGCCAAATATGACAAACCCACAGCTAACATCATATCAACAGTGCAAAGCTGAAAGCATTTCCTCTAAGATCGTGAACAAGACAAGGATACCCACTCTCACTACATTTATTCAACATAGTATTGGAAGTCCTAGTCACAACAATCAGAGAAGAAAAAGAAATAAAAGGAATCAAAATTGGAAAGGAAGATGTAAAACTGTCCCTGTTTACAGATGACATGATACTGTACGCAGAAAACTCTAAAGATGCCACCAGGAAACTACTAGAGTTCATCAATGAATTACATAGTTGCAGGATACAAAGTTAAGTTAATATACAGAAATCTGTGCACTTATATATACTACCAACAAAATATCAGAAAGGGAAATTAAGGAAACAATCTCATTTGCCATCACATCAAAAAGAATGAAATACCGAGGAATTAACCTACCTAACGAGGCCAAGAGACCTGTACTGTGAAAACTCTAAGATGCTGATGAAAGAAATTGAAGACAACACTAACAGATGGAAACACATATCATGTTCTTGAATTGAAACAGTGCATAGCAGCACCATTTGCAAAAACCAAGACATGGAAGCAACCTAAGTGTTCACTGACAGATAATGTTTAAAGAAAATGTGGTGTATGTGCGTGTGTGTATATATATATATATATATATATAAAATGGAATATTACTCAGCTATGGAAAAAGAATAAAATACTGCCATTTGCAGCAACATGGATGAACTTAGGGATTTTATATAAATATATATTATATATACATATATATATAAGTATATAGACACACAAAATGGAATATTACCCAGCTATAAAAAAATGAAATACTGCCATTTGCAGCAACATGGATGGACCTAGAGACTATCATACTCAGTGAAGTAAGTCAGACAAAGTCAGTCAAATGATACCACTTACATCTGGAATGTAAAAAATAATACAAATGAACTTATTTACCAAAGAGAAACAGACTTGTTGGTAGAAAACAAACATGGTTACTGAAGAAGAAAGCGGCAGGCTGCGATAAATTAGGAGCTTGAGATTAACATATACATACTACTATATATAAAACAAGAGAAGAAAATGACAATCCACTCCAGTATTCTTGCCTGGGAAATCCCATAGACAGAAGAGCCTGGGGGGCTACAGTCCATGGGGTCACAAAAGAGTCAGACACAACTGAGCAACTGAACGGCAACAAATATAAAATAGATAAGAACAAGGTCCTACTGTACAGCACAGGGAACTACTCAATACCTTGTAATAATCTATAATGTAAAAGACTCTGAAAGAGAATACATATATACACATATATTGAAATGACTTTGCTATACACCTGAAACCAAACCAACACAATATTGTAAATCAACTACACTTCAATTTAAAGAAAGCGTGTTTGCTACCCCTCACTTCCCTTCACGCCAGTGCACTGAGGGCAGGCGGAGCAACAAGTGCAGGATGAGCCGGTCACCACGTCCCCATGCCTGTTGAGCTGGTGGTACAGCCGTGCGTGATGCCCTTCAGTGGGTCGGATGAACGGTCCCTGGAGAACAGGGCTTTCCTCCAGGACATCACCCTTGGGATAAGGAAGCGGCCACTGGCCCTTGTTCAGACCAATGTCTTCTCTACACAATCTACAGCTAAACGTGTGTTAAATGCTACTGATTTGGAACTTACAGAGAGAAAATGAGATGAGTATGTTTTTATATTATTTATTTAAAAAAATGCTTCCTAAGAAGTGAAGTAAGGGGAAACTACAGTACTAAGGTGACACTGTACTTAGAAACATATTGTTTTTAAACATGGCTTGGTGGCTCAGGTGGTAAAGAATCTGTGGGAGACCTGGGTTTGATCCCTGGGTCAGGAAGATCCCCTGAATGGCAGGAATGGCAACTCAGCCCAGTATTCTTGCTTGGAGAATTCCATGGACAGAGGAGCCTGGCAGGCTACAGTTCGTAGAGTTGCAAAGAGTCAGACATGACTGAGCGACTAACACTTTAAACACAGGAGGACGACAATATATAAAGAAAGACGTATGGAGACCCTCCCCCAGCCTGCAGATGTCACCAGGAAGGACATATCCCTCATGAGGAATCCTGCAGACAGCTGCAATCTGCCTGTGGAATCAGTGAGCACTTGGGAAGTGCCGATCACCACGACTCTAGCCCAGCTATGGTGATGCCTATTACATGAGCAGGTCGGGACTGGGACTGGGACCAGTCAGGAGGCTGGGACATCACAGCAAACGCATCAGACCTGTCTCTACCCTTCTCCGGGCACTTTGCTTAAGCAGAACATTCAGAATCTAGTCTTTTCTTGCTGACTCGGGTGGCACGGCAAACAAGCTGGGGAGGGGACGGCGGCAGCCCACTAAAATACCCTGCTGGTGAAACCTAAGGGTCCATCGAGGATTTAGCAGCTGCACCCACGGTTCCCCTGCAGAGTTCGCAGGCAAAGTCCCCAGATCTTCAAATGCCTCACCGCCCCACAAGGTTTTAACCTATAAACCCACACACTGGCCTTTATGGGGCTTCAGTGCCCTTTGTTAACACATTGTCAGGGGGCTTTGGTTACCACCAGAGCCATCGTTGTGAACGGTGCTCACTCTCTTGCTGCCCCTCCCAGCGTGGAGTCACAGCACAGGAGATCTTTTCCCTCTGCTGCTGTGGAGGCAGTACTCAGTGCCTGCTTGGCGGCAAACCCACTCACAGTGATGCTGTTATCAAGCTCACATTTCATGACGGAATCCACAGAGACATCATGAAGACTGAGTACAGTGAAGGCCAGGTAGGTCAGGTGTGGCCTGGCCTGTCAGCCCCACGACCCGCCTGGCTCAAAAAAAAAAAAACAAAGATGATGAAAAGAGAAAGGTAGGAAGGAACCATCAGGAAAGGAAAAAGAAACGGGCTGGATTTTGTTCTCCCTGCTTTTTTGGGGGGATGGAAGTGGAATAGAAACATATAAGAGGAAGACATCTATTTCTCTTCAACACTGTCCTGGAGGTCTCAGTCAGGAAAATTAAGGCAAGAAAGTGAATTAAAAGGCATCCAGGTTGGGAAGAAGTAAAATTATCTCTATTTGTCATGACATGATCTTGCATATTGAAAATCCTAAGGGTTCCACCAAAAACCTACTAGAACTAATATACAAGTTCAGCATACCAAAAAAACCAAAAAAACAAAAAAAACCCCCTTGTATTTTTATGCAGTTGTTAACCCGAATAATCTGAAATTGAAATTAAGAAAAAAAACTCTATTTACAATAGCATCAAAAAGAATAAAATAATAATAAATTTAACAAGTGTAAAACTTATATGTTGAAAACTACAAAATGTTTTTGAAAGGAATTAATGAATAAATGAAAATACACCTGTGTTCATGCATCATAAGACTTAATATTTCTAGGATGGCAGCACTCCCCAAACTGATGTACAGATCCAAAAAAATTCCCATCAAAATCTCACCAGACTTCTTTCCAGAAATTAATAAGCTGATCCTAAAATTCATATGGAAATTCAAGGGACCCAGAATAGTAAACCCAATTCTGAAAAAGAACAAAGTTAAGAGGATTCACATGTATCAATTTTGAAACTTACTACAAAGCTACAATAAGGATATAATGATAGACATAGACAAATAGGATAGAATTGAAAGGCTGGAAAAAAGACTCTCACATTTGGTCAACTGATATTTGACAAAGGTGTCAAGAATTCAATGGGAGAAATACCTGTCTTTTCAAATGGTACTGAAATAATTGGAAAAGAATCAATCAACGTCCACATTAAAGGAAGACAAATGTGTTTGTCTTTTAAAAAACCACTTATAAAAAAAAAATCCATGTGTAAAAAAATGAAGTTGGACTCCCAACCAAACACCATATACCAAACTTAACTCAAAATCAACCAAAGATCTAAGTATAAGAGATAGACTATTGAACTCTTAAAAGAAAACACAGAAATAAATCTTCATGACCCTGGATTACGTAATGGTATCTTAGATATGACCCCAAAAGCCCAAGCAACAAAAGAAAAAACTGAATTTCATCAGGATTAAAAAACACTTGTGTTTGAAAGGATACTATTAAACATGTAAAAAGAAAGCCCTTCGGACAGGAGAAAATTTTTGCAAATCTTATATCTGATCAGAGTGTAGGATTAAGAATATATAAAAGAGGGACATGCCTGGGGGTCCAGTGGTTAAGAGGTGAGGTTTCACTGCCATGGCTCGATCACTGGTCGGGAACTAAGGTCCCACGAGCAATACGGTACAGGAAGAAAAAAGATTACATAAAGAACTTTTGTAACTCAATAATAAAAAAACAAATCCAATTAAAATTTAGGTAAAAAGATCTAGACAGACATTTCTCCCAAGAAGAGGTACAAATGGCCACTGAGCACAAGAAAAGATGCTCAACATCATCAGTCATTATGAAAATACAAATCAAAACCATGCTGAGATAACACTTGAGGATGGCTATGATGAAAAAAAAAAAAACAAGAACGAGCTAGGGCTGGGCAGGATGTGGACAGAGTGGAGCCTTCACATCTGCTGCTGGGGGTAAAGGTGATACAGACACTTAGTAAAACATGCATTGCTTCCTCGAACAGCCAAACGTAAGAGTCATTACATGACCCAGCGTGAAATCACTCTAGGTTTATACCCAAGAGAAATGAAAGCAAGTCTACACAAAAATGTGTACAGAAATGTTCACAGGAGCATCGTTCATAAGTGAATAAATGCAAACAAGGCAAGTGTTCACCAGGTGCTGCACAGGTAAGATGTGGGCCACCTATGCACAGTGGAGCATCATTCAACCATAATAAGAAATGAAGTACTGCTACTACAACATGGATGAACCGCAAAAACATCACACTAAGAAGCCAGACACTAAAGGCCATTCATCGTGTGACTCCATTTATGTGCAAAGTCCAGAATGGGCAAATCCAGAGTGACAGAAAGTCGATCAGTGGCTGCCAGGGGCTGGGGGGAGGACAGCGGGGAAGACGGCACTAGTTAGAGGGTACAGAGCTCCTTAGAGATGGTAGGACTGTTCTAAAACTGACTGTGGTGATGGCTGCACAACTCTGGGAGCATAATACAAATGACTGAACTGCACACTCAGTGAAGCTTTTACCACAAAACCCCACAAAGTGCAGCTCACTCTTCGCGTGTCACAGCACCGAGCACCTCCCATCCACAGCACGGCTTCCACAGTCCTCATTCCCTGCCCTCTTATTCTTCTGAGTTCACTTCAGAACTTTGGTTTCTTAAGGAGCACTTACCCCACACCCCAGAACAGAGGACAGCGTCCTCACACCCAATAAATGTCCTCCTAGATCAGCGTGTGCCTCCCTCAGGTACAGGTGTAAAAGGCCACATCTTCCTTCCGAGACCACTCCCGGACTCCTCAGGAACAAGGTAACGAGTGGCGAGAGCAGCCCTGGAGGACCCCCCAGCCCCCAGCCTGAGACCTGCTCCTTGGTGAGGCCTGGGCTCCAGCGATGGGACGGGGCTGTGTGTGGGAAATCACTCGGTAAAGTTGGGGTTCAGGGGGTGGGGAAAATGGAAGAAAGATCCGGAGTGTTCCCACTTTCTGAGTGTCCCAGACACACGGCCTCAAGGATGCTGGGGGTCGTGGAAAGGGTGAGGCACGTGCCAAAGTGGCAGCTGTTCCAGCTAAGGGGTGCAAGTGTCCACAGAGGCAGCCAAGGCTGGTGTCGAGGCTTTGCCTGGGGCCACAAGGCCAGCTTCACCTGGGCCCAGGCCCAGCTTCACCAGCTGACCTGCTGCCCCCACCCCAGTGGCCGAGCACCAGCAGAGATGGAAAGTGTGGTGGGGTCTCCTGCTGATAGTGACCTGGCTCTGTGCCTCTCCTTGGAAGGCAAAGGCCCTGTGTTGTCAAGACAATTCTCTACCTGACATCCCCAAGTTCTCTCCATGGGTAGGCAGGGGGGCACCAGGAGATCCCATGGGGCAGCAGTGGGTAGGTGGCAGGGCAAACCTGTCCCAGGAGTACCCCACTCAGCCCTAGATGCCCTCTGCCCCCTAATTCCGTATCCCTTGCTTTTCTACTTTCCACGTTGCCTGATCACAAATGTGCCTCCAGCCAAATGGTCCCGCTGCCTGGGTCCTTTTCCCTACTGTCCTGCTCTGTCCTTTCTGGATGCCAAGCTTGCCGGCTTCCTAGGAAGTCCCCTTTGTAGTCAAATGAGCCCTACGGCTCCCCCTTAACACCTCTCCCACCCACCAGGCACAGCGGCTCTCTGGCTCTCCATGGGTGGCTCACTTTGGCCTCCCCTCCTCCAAGACCCCCAGCAGGCCCCCACTGATCTTGGGCAGGATACCAGCTCTGCCCCCATATTTTGCAGTCGATTGTGACTGGTTTGTCATTATCTTGAGTCCTAGGCCCCCCAGATTAGGCGGCTGGGTCAGGGTCATGAAGTTGGTGTTTTAAGACCAAGGCTCAGCGCTGGGCAGGAGGATGTGTCTCATCCTGGCAGCAGGGGCTCCCCCTGCCCCAACACATACATGGGGGTGCCTATGAGCCAGGCGACTCCAAGGCTGGAACCCTGGAGTCAGCTCAGCGTCAGCTGGGTTTCAGAGCAGGGCCCCCCTGGGTCCATGGGATATATTTTTACAAAGAAAAAGGCAGTTTGATAGGTATGTGACATCTTACATGTTGGTGGTGAAAGGATGGGGCTTCTCTCCCCAACTCTTGGGTCGTTCCAGACGAGGGGACCTCTTGTGCAGGCCAGGAGAAGGCTGGTCATGATCTTTCCAGTGGTTCCCGGGGAGCCGAGCCACATACATCCACAGGCAAGTTCTCCAAGCGCTCTCCGGTGGGGGGCGGGGGAGTTCAGAGCCCAAAGGCCCACCACACAGCCCCCAGTGATGAAACATCAAGATGGGGAATCGCACCAACGGCGGCCCTCGCAGACCACCCTGAGCTCCGGGTACTGGGAGGCAGAGGGAAAGGGAAGGGGTCCACCCTGCTGGGGTGGGGGAGGGCGGTCTGGAGGGGCTGCCCCTCCTCGCACACCCTCCTCTGGCCTGGGACCCACTGCTGCAGAGGGACAGGTCACTGGGGGCAGGAGGGGCAGGGTCTGCTTCCCTTCCTCAATCAGAACTGCCCACAGGATCCCCGCAGTTCCAAAACCAAGTGGGCGGGGCCCGACAGACTGGCACTGGCCAAACCAGTCTCCTGGCAAAATCCTGGAATTGGCTGGCAGAGAGCCCCCTCCTGGTTGAGGTATGCACTGCACCTGGTAAACATGCTTTCACATGAAGCAAGACTATCCCCTCAAAACTTGTCCACATCCTACTGTGCCCTCTGGGTGGAGGGCATGGAGGTCCCCTGAGGTGGAACACCCACCTCTCCCTCCTTGCTGTTGCGTGCTTGCTCCCTGGGGCATCTGGACTCCCACCCTAGACACAAGACTCTAACCCAGACCCTGTCACCCTGGAGACACTAAACTGCACAACCTCCTGGCCACCTGCCATGGGAGTGACACGAAGGGTCTCTCCCCTTGAAAGAAGAGAGACCACCAGCATCCCTTCTAAGGGAGGAAGAGCCAGAGTACCACCCTGCACCTCGCTGCAGGCAGCTGCCCGGAGCCCCAGTCTGCTCTCCACCCACTGCTGGGCAGGGCTAGAACCGCACCGGCTCCTGAGTCCCCAGGCCCCGAGAGGCATTGACCACCCAGGTGCCCCCAAGTGTTCCAGGAGGGTCAAGGGGCCGTGTGCCAGGACCAGAGACAGGAGCCACACTGACCCCCCCAGGCCCTTCCACAGACTTCAGTCCACGAGGCGGCAGGCTGTATGGGCGTCAGCTTTAATATGGGGGTGGCCTGTCTGGGGGCTAGGAGGGTCCACTTTGCTTTCTTGTTGGGAGCGAAATCTCAGGGAGATTGTCTTAATTCCAAAATGAATCATGAACTAGGGAAGTCATTTCCATCCTTCCCAGTCTTCGCTTGGCTGCTGACAGCTCGGGGAGCCCCGGCTGGACCTGCTGGCCATCCTGGAATGTCCATCCTGGCAAAACTGGGCCTTGAGGTCAGGCCCTAGGGGCGGGGGCAGAGCTCCGAGAGTCAGCAATCCAGCAGGCACGTGACCCTCCTGATCCACCACCCCCAAACACCAACACAGAAGCAGAAAGGTTTTCACCCCCAAATCTGCATGGAGAGTGGGCATGTCAGAGAGCCAGATCGAGGCAAAGACCCCTTAGCCAAAGCCCCTGTGAGCTAATGAGTGCAGCAGGAAGAAGGGAAAGGGTGGGGCGGGGAGGCCTGAGGTGCCCGGAAGAGTAGACAGCGCTGTGGAGACACTGGCCCGCGGAGCCTTACGACCCGGGTCGGGCGGTGTGACCAGCACCAGGAGCGTCGGGCCTGGCCACGGCCTGGGGGAAGTACAGCTTCAGAAGCTGCGTTTGGCTGGAGGATCTGAATGTTGCCATTTAATCCAGAAATGAGAGCAGGACAGCAGCACCAGGGCAGCGCTCCACAGTCAACCTGATCGGGAGCCCCGTGTGTGCTATGCGCTCCGTCAGCACCCGGCCCACCTGGCCCGGCGCCCGCCTCCTGGGAGCCCGGTCAGGGCTGGCCACGCACCCAAACTGCGGGCCCCAGTCCTCCGAAGTCCCCGAGAGTCCCACGCAAGAGCGCCGTGTTACGAGGCTGCCACCAGTTCCGCCTGCCTGGGCCTGGCTTTGATGGGGACTTTCTCTGTGGAGGAAACAGAGAGATGTCTGTCGCGTACAGAACACCCCACAAGTAGGAACTTCCCGAAAAGGACAAGAGGCGGCAAGGAGCCAGGTCAGGGCTTGGCGCTCTGGGAGGAACGGGCGCAGCTCCGGGGAAGGCGAGGCATACACAGAAGCTGGGGGCGCTGATAGAGAGCAGGCGGGCACTCAGGACGTTGCAGCGGTGGGCGTGCACCCCCACGGACCCCGGAGAGAGGCCGAGGAGCAGCATGCCGAAGAGGAATCTCGAAGGCGAGTCTGGGCCGAAGGAGGATTTCTGAAGGCGTGTTAAGTGAGGCCCCGGGGAAGGTCATCCCAGTGACGAATTGAGGACGGCTGGTCCTGAGCTGGACCCAGAAGAGCCTGCAGAGCTAAATGTGCCCTCTCCTGATGCTTTGGGACTTGCTTCTCTGAATGGGGTTCGGCTCTTTCGAGGCTACCCAAACCCCTCAGAAGTCTGGGCCCAGCCCCATGGCGAGGCCCGCACTCTGCCTGAGGTGGTGCCAGCAAGCACCCAGCAGGGAGGTGGGACTCGACCCTCACCAAGGAGGAAGAGCAGGGCCCAGCAGCCAGGATATCATGCTTTGCCCTAGAGCACACTGTTCCCCAAAGGACGTTAACAAAGTGGGTACCTGGGATCTTCTCAGGAAGGGGCTCTGAAGGAACCTCTGGCAGCTCCAACTGTTCCTGCAAGAAACAGAAAGTAAAGGCCGTGAGACACGCCCCCCACCCCCCCACCCCTTCCTTCTCCCGGAAAGGACAGCATCCCGTCCACTTAGCTGCTCTCGGCACATGATGCCTGCAGCACGCACACCCTTGGCTTCTGGCAGTTCTGTCACTCAGATCACAGTGGCCACAAAAGGTGGCTGCTCCCAATGACCTGGACCCTGAGGGGCTCCCCGCCCAGAGTTCTGTCCTGAGTCTGGACTGAGGGCTTCGAAACAGGCGCCCATGCAGGTCAGGGGCCACGGTGGTGCCTCAGCTTGACGTGGTGGCACCCAGCTGCACCTGTGGTTCCTGGGTGTGGAAGCACAGAGCACGGGTCTGCCTCTCGGGCCTCGGGAGGAAGCGAATCAGCGGGCAGGTGCACGTGGGGCCCCTCAGGCAGCGAGCAGCAGCGCTCAGGACCTGCTTTCCCGTGGCCAATGGCTAGGGGGGTGGCAGGCTGGTGGGCATTGCGTGAATGTGGCTCACTAAGGCAGGGGCCCCCAGAGATGGAGACGCCCTCCGTGAGGGAGCACAGACTCAGGGGCTGAAGAGACGGTTGGCCAGTTAGAGGCCTCCAAGCCAACACATGGCAGTGACAGAGAGACCCACCACAGGAGGGAAAGAGCCTCCGTTTGATCTAAACCCCATCACTGCCCACTGGGGGGGAAAGGGGCCGACGGAGTTAGGAGAGTCGGCCTTTCACTCTATGCACCTCGCTCACTCCCACACTTGCCACACCTGGTGGACAACCTGCAAAACGTTCTTTCTAGGCCAGTCCCACCCTGCTGTCAGTCAGGTAGACGGGGAGAAGGGGCTTCGGATTACAACAAATGCCAGTTGTCTTAGGGAAGAAAACCAGCTGTAAAACCAGAGCCGTGGGCTCGAGAGAAACTCAAGGCAGGTGCTCGCTGAGGCCAGTGAGCAGAGGCCTCCCAGGGGTACCTCCACTGGAGCCTCTGTCAGTCCCGGTGGTCCTGTTACCTGAGTGATGGCATCCAGCTCCTCCAGGATGGCATCTTCGTCTTCCTGAGTGAAGCTTCCTGCCAACAGCTCATCTATTTGCTGCAAAAGGAGGAGCAGAGGTGAAGAGCGTGGCTGGGCTGGGGGCGGTGCCCTCTCATGGAGGAAGGACACAGCCCCGGCTCAAGGCCGCTCTCACTTGAAAGAAAGCAGGCAGCCCCCATGTGGTGTGGGAAGGCCTGGTCCTCATGGGCAGGCCTGGCCACTGGCCACCACACTCATTGGCTGCCAGATGGCGGGCCCCATGACCCGGCAACACCTACCCGCTGGTAGTCCACAGCCTCTTGCGTCTCGTCCAGTATCCGCTCCACCTCTTCTATGGACATCACCTGATTGGTTATAAGTTTTTGAGTCTTGTCAGACAGAACCCCCTTGGTGAAGCCCACCCGCACGAGCAGCGTGCACGGCCTTGCCCCTCTGCTCTCATTTAAAGGAAACCATGCCGAGTGGGACATGACAGAGCTTTGGTTATTTACGTCCCCAGCAGGGCCTGTCCACATAGGCACAGAGCTGTTAGACCAGTCTTTTCAGAAGCCTCAATTGACCTCCTCAGACCCCTGCTGGCCCTTCTCAGCGGACCTTCTGGCACCCAGATCGACAAGTATAGTTTTCTCTGGCCATGTGACTTGATTTGCTCTGGGTTCAAAGCAACACCTTTGATTGAATGGTCCCTACACTGGACATTCAGAAAGGCAACATAACCTCAGCTCTCTGCCCAGCCCCACCTGCCATCCACTCATAGGGAACGAGATGGGGTGAGGCTGGGGCGTGACCTCTCTGCACCTTACTTCTCCTTTCACCATCCACCTCTGTGCTGCTTCCTGAGACGGGGCTGTGTTCACCTCCTCCAGGAAGTCCTCTGATTAGTTCACCACACCCCTCCCTGGCTCTGATGAGGCTATCCCTCCGGTCACACTTAGAATCTCTGGACCCAAGTTGTAGCTGGGGTCCCTATTTTCAGGTCAATATTTCTGAGTTTGTCTGTCTCACAAGATGGTCAGCCTCTCCTGGTAATGACTGACTTTCCCTCATGCCCAATGGCCTGGGTGCAGCTGTGGCCTCAGGGACAAGCCCCCTCCTTGGTCCACTAGGCTCCCCCTCCTCTCTGCCCCCAGCCCGCCAAGACTTACCTGGTGCATCTTATTCAGACACTCATTTCCAATCTTCAGCCCCTCAATCACTTTCATTTCAATCTGGGTGAACTCAATACTCTGGACCTGAGGAGGAGACCTGGGTGGTCAGGGGCCCATCTTATCTGTTGCCTCACGCAGACCCACGATGGGAGTTAGGACCACACTGTCACCAAGACTGACGGTCCCTGCCCTCCTCTTCCCTCTGTCCTTTCCTGGTGACCACCAGTTGGGTGGGACTGAGAGGGCCTGGGAGGAGTCTCAAATCAGACTGCTTTTAACAGCAAAGCTGTTAGTAAATGAGCACAACCAGAGCTCTGCGCCCTGAACCCAGGTCACTTGGGAGCCTCCTGCAGATCTCAACATTTCTTCAGGAACTGGGGCAGACTTCCCCCCATCCCTACCACCCAGAAGTGGCCTAGCCCCCCAACCGCAATACTGCAGTAGCCAACCTGCCCCAGCCCGTTAAGACTGTCAGGCTCCCAGTAAAGCTTCTCCTTTGCCTCCCGGCCTGACCCATTCCATAGCCTCTGGCTGAGGGTCCCGGAAAGGAAAATGGTAGGTTTCAGTTCTCTGAGGGGCCTCTGGCCAACACGGCCGACACCCCCAACCCCCACCAGGCCTACCATGGTCTCCAGGCTGGTGATCTGGTTTTCCGTCTTGTCCAGGAGCTGCTCCCGGTATCGCTTTTTCTTGAGCAGCAGCTTGGCCCGTCTGCAAAGGGGACCCAGCAGTCATGGCCATTGGATGTCCTGGCCCAGCCTCCTGGGCCTACCCCATGCCCTGCTCTAGGCCGATGGGAGACGGCTTCCATCCCCCGCACACTGGCCCCACCCCACTCACTCCTTCCTGCCGTCACGTAGGAGCTGCCGGGCGATCTCCCGCTCCCGCTCCAGCTGCTGGGTGATCCTCTTCTGGTACTGCTTCAGCTTGTCCCGCTGCTGCTTCAGTTGCTGTCGGGAGAGCAGGCCTTGTGTTGGCACGGGCCCATGCAGCGCTGGACACTCGCTGGGCTATCTAGTGCCCAGGAGAGCAGGCACAGAGGCTGCCGAGGACACTGAAGGGCCCCCCATAGGCCAGACTGCCCCAGCTGCCACCCATGGAAGTGCATCCTCTGAAACACAGCTCTCCATGGGACCAGTTTGTCCTCCAAGGCATGTGGTGCACTCCCTGGAGACATGCCTGGCTGGCCCACTGGGGATGCCACTGGCATCTAGAGGGTGGAGGCCCAGGATGAGGCTCGATATGCTACAAGCCCCCAAGATCCCCCCAACCCCAGACAGTGAGGAGCGTGAGCACTGGTCAGGGAGTGTGGCCACCACCTCCAAGGTGCAGAGACGACACAAAATCATTGGTGAGGGTCACCTGAGCGCCACCAGCCCAGTCCAGCTGTAGCTGGAGTCAGTGGCCGTCCCTTCCATCTTCACTCCTCTGGGGATCTCAGCCACTTGCCACCAGCTCCCCCACTGTTGTCACTTGCCACTACATGTGAGTGGACAACAGACGGCGCACTGAGGTGATGGGCTCACAAGACCTCACCAAGCACCTGGCACCCTGGAGTCCTGTCCCAAAAAGGATGCAGGGCCATTTAGACGCCTTGGTCTCTCCTTCCCTATTTTAGGTCATTTACATTTCTTCCAAATTCCGTCATTTCAGGTACGGTGAGCACCTGCAAGAAGCGGCACTTCTCTGATGGAAGATGACGTCCTCAGGGTCGGTTACCAGGAGTGAGTTAAGTGAGTCAAGGGTGTGCACATCTTTTGGACTCAACATGGTGAGAAATTAGCCCCCAGCATGGACATGGTCTAAAGCAGCCGCTCCATAGCTCCCTTTTAGAGGCCGCTGCCCCAGTGGATTCTGTGGTTGGTGGCTCAGGGTAGCCACATGTCCTGTCCACGCTGACATAAGAGATGTCTGCTGACAATGAGATATCACCTCATAGCCAGCCTACCAGTCAGGCCCAACTCTGACTTGCTTCTCTTCCACAGGGGCTGAGCACCCACCCTGCAGGCAGTGGACAAAGTGTCAGGCAGGAGCCAGAGAGAGGCAGGTATGGCCAGGCCACCCCCTTTGTAAAACAAGGAGTCTCAGCAGAAGGTCCTGGGGCAGCTCAAAGTTCCTCAGCTCAGCTTTTCATCCTCAGAAAACATCAGGCAATAGTTTGTTCTGTGGCGTGCCAGCTGAGTTGTTCCTGTCACAACCCCACGGACGTGTATCCTTGGCAACAGAAAGGAGAGCTTCGGGGGCTTCCTGCTCAGCCAGAGGCCCAGAAGCCCAGGATGGAGGCCAGCACATGCGGGCCCTGACCACAATAAAAACCCAACGACAGCTGATCTTCTCCAATGACAAACAGGCCTGACAAAACAGGTCTTTTTTTCATGGGGAACTTCAGTTTAAAAGTTTTATAACTTCTGGTTTCAGTAAGCCACAGTAAAACCACACCCCCCCCAAAAAAACAACCTGTCACCTGAGTTTCTTTCTTAGTACCAAAAATTACACAGTTTTCCTGCAGAAAATTTAGAAAAGAAAGCAAAGGTAGACTCCACTCACATTCTAGGCTCTCTCCTTCCTGACACACTTCTCTTACAAAAATGGGTTATTCTCAACACGTTATTTCACTTAACACACCACACGATTTTTTCCCCAGAAACTAACTTTCATATCAGTGCTCTCCAGAAAGAGACGCTCGAATCCACAGGGAACAACACAGAAACATCACCATCTAAAACTTTTGAGGGCCAGGAGTGGCCTGGAGACAAGGGCAGCCCACAAGCTCGGGGCCAATGGCTCCTTCCTCAGGGGCCGCACAGGTTGTAAGTTTGACAAGGACTAAGACAGGTGTTGAGTCCAGTCTGAGTCCCAAGCACACAGAACACGACCGTCCCACAATTAGAGCGCTTGCTTAGACCCCCAGTTCTGGGAGCAGCGATGAGGACCCACTGCCATATAGTTCCCTCCCCACGACCTCACAACTGAGTCGGCCACGCAGGCTCCGAGCCCACACCGGGCTGGGGCTGGGAAGCGGTCTGGGACTGCCTCCCGTGGGGCTGGAGTTTAGAAACCCCACCCGCAGGCGCGGACTCACCCACGGACAAGGTACAACCACGAGACAGTACAACCGGGCCCCGCCTCCCGAAGCACAGCTCAGCCACACCCGGACCACCTACACCCGCAGCGACCGGATTCGCTCAGACTCGCTGGGAACCGGGCCCGGACATGTTCCCCAAGGGGAGCCCACTGCGCATCGCCCCAGACGGGCTTCCGAAGCTGCAGCCCCGGCGTGAGGCTGGGCGGCCAGAGGGACTGGACCCCTTGGAGAAGCGGAGCGCAGCCTGCCGCCGCCCAGCCTCGGTTTCCCCGTACGTTCCGGGGTACCCGGCCAGCGCCCACCCGCCTGCAGGGCCCGGCGTCTTACCAGGATGGCCTTGTCCTGCTCCGTAACCCGGCTTTGCTTCTTACGGCCGAACAGGTTGCCCATGGCGGCCGGCCCGGCCCGTGCCCCACCGCCCTGCCCCGGTCGGACCCGTGCCCCGTGCCACACGGCCACCGTAGTCTGGGTCCAACCCACCCTGCTACGGCGGCCGCGCGGGGCCTGGCGCCGCAAAACGCGGAACGCGGCTGTCTGCGGACGGAAGCCCCGCCCAGAGAAGGGGCTGGACCTGCAGTGGGCGGGGCTCAGGGAGTCTGGATTGTGCGGTTCAGGTGCATTTCCAGAAGGCCCCACCTGCGCGGTCTTCAAGACTAAAGTTCCATCTCCCACTACGGTGGGAACCCTGCAGGGTGACCGCGTCGACCGTCTCCCGGAAGGTGAGAGATCTTGTTCACAAATCACTGCTCCGCCGGTTCGGATGCACAAAATGCTGCGTTTAGTGATGTTACAACCCTGATCTCTAGTGTCCACTGAACTGCCAACTAGGCAGTGTGCCCCAACGGCTCTGCCCTCCGGGCCGGTGGCCTGTCCCCAGGGGAGCCCATCTTCTGGTTCCGTGGTCCCAGTAGACGCCTCCACAGGGCATTGGGGATATAGGTTGGGGTGCTACCCACACCTGCAGCCCTGGCTTCCACTCGTGTGTCTTGGTTGGCATGAGGGGTCACAGTACTCAGCCCGGTTTGGTCGCCCAGGCTAAGCCCGCAGCCCAGTCTGCATGGGCCCCATCACCTTTATAGCAGTCCAGCAGCTCCTGGGCAGGTGGGGTCATAAGATGAGGTGTCCCATGGCACATGCCCAGCGCTCACCCCTCTCTGTGAAATGAACTCCTTGATCAGGACATGGACACCACTAAGGGCCTCCAAGTCCACAACAGTGCAGCTGGCAGAAGCCTCTTAGGGTAGGCGGAGGCAAATCCATATCCAGAGTGTCTATTCCAGCAGCAGCCCCTGGAGAGGGCTGTGTGGGGAGGAGTCAGCATCCCTTGCTCTCTGGATAGATGCGCCTTCTTGTTAGGGGAGTTCTTATCCCCCTTCAGCTGGGCCACTCAGCTGGCGTCCCATGGAGCAGAGATGAGCCTTCCCTGCTGACTGCCTAAGTGCAGGGCTGGGGCAGGGGGAGGCTGTTAGGCAGCAGCAGTACCTGGCACAATGGTTCAGGCACTGGGGGGAGGTTTGCCAGGCATACTACATAGACCCCTTCATGAGGAACCCATTCTCCCTTCTGTTCAGTCCTGGAACTGGGTGAGAGATCATGATTCTCTTCTAAGGTCCTTCCCATCAGATCTCTACCTCCCAGATCTGGCTCATTTCTTAATGATCCATTGAGGCTTTCTGAGACTGTCCAGCTTTTGCAGTTGGCCAGTGTCAAGGGCTCCCTGGCACCGTGCATCGTGACTACTGTGTGGGTTTGCTGCCTTTTCCAGTGACCTGCCCATGTTAGCTCTGAGCCTTGCGCCTCCTGGTTCTCAGGAGAAATCAGGGCCCCTATTTTGATGGCAGCAACTCTACTGTCTTCCCTGGCCTGCAGACCTTGGAGGGCTTTTCAAGAACCCAAGGTCCTCACCAAGGGATTTCTTGGGGCCTCTGCCCAGTGCATGTGCCTTGAGGACACGAGGAGCTCAGTGAGTGAGTTGCACCTGATGAATTCATGTCAAGTCCTTATCTGTCCCAGCCCTTGAAGTCCTTCCTCTGTATTATGCCAAGGAATTCCTGGTATCTCAGCTGGGCCATACTAAGTCCAAGTACAGATAAAAGAAAACAGTGGAGCCCAGAGTCTCAGGTGCTCATACCCTGTCCAGTTTGCCCAGTGTTGGCTGCCATGGGCACCTGTGAGGTCTCCCCAAGACTCTCCAGTGTGAGTCAGCAATTTCTTGGAATTCTTGGGGTGTGCCCATCTTCCCTGGAGTCAGCTGGGCTCTCACTGCAGTTATGGATCTGAAGGCAATATGGGGTAACTGGGTGGAGTCTTGAGGAGAATCAGTCTCGTTTCAGCAGGTCTCCCCCTACCTGCTTGGGGTGGGGTCTTCATGAGCAGGAGGTGGGAAGGACGCTTCAGATGGGGAACAGGGTCGCTTCTGCTGGCAGGCAAGGCTTGACGTGATTATGAGGGGGTCAAGATCAGCCCATTCAGCTCTCTCCATCTGACTCTCTCACACTGACCTGGTGAGGCTGAGAATTCAATTTATGTTGTAATCCTACAACCTGCAGAATAGAACTGGGGGAATGATATCCAGACACAACAGTCCTGTTACAAGAAATAAGATTTTCTTTTATGGTAGTTCTACACATTTTCTGCTTTTCAGACTCTATCTTGAACTGAGAATTTAAAGCCCCTTGCTTGTCATTTTTAAAAATGAAATCTTCCCAGTGTGGTCAGAAATCACTCACGTGCCCCACAGCCCTGATTTCCCCCAGGACGTTGCTTTGCAATTGCTTGGACTCCCAGAATCTGACGTTCAGGAAATGCTTCCTTCCAGGTCATCACAGAAAAGTGTGTGGCTACAGCATGCCTCCACTACCTGTGTCCTATTTGTCACAGGCTGTGGTAGTCTGCTCTGGCTGCCATGACAAATTACCACAGGCTGGGCCTCTTAGGCAACAGAAATGTATTGTCTCACCATCTGCAGGCTGGAAGTTGAGTTCAGGGTGTTGGTAGGGTTGGCCTCCCAATCTCCAATTCTGTTGGTTGTCGGCAAGCCATAGCATGGAGAAGCATCACCGGATTTTTCCTCCATCTTCATGTGGCCTCCCTGTGTGCCATCTGTGTCCAAATTTCCCCTTTACATGAGAACACCAGTCTTGTTGGATCAGGACTGACATAAATAACCTCAGTTTAACGTGTTCACCTCTGAAATCAGGGCATATTCTGAGGTGTTTGAGGTTAGGACTGCAACATCTGAATTTTAGGGGGACACACAGTTCAGTCTATGACACAATAATCAGATCACTGCATACAATCAAGTTTGGGTTTCTGTCTTCCACGGTCTTTCTCTGGGACTGAGTTCTGGCCCTAAATATGCATCATGGGAACCTCTGTAAACAGGCACGTCTCTGGGCATTTCAAGCAGGAAGGCGTCTATTACAGAGAATCAGTGATTCAAAAACAGGGTAGCAGGAATGAAGGCCAGGGGTCTGGTCACTGGATCTTGGGGAACTGGGAGCTTTCTTAGACTTGAAAATAAACTCAGGGCACAACGACACCCCACCCCGCCCCCATTCTGCCTCACAACTCCCAAGGCCCAGTCAGCCACCCCTGCACCTCTGTCACCATCCATAGCTTGGAACACTTCCTACCGGAGGAAACTAACCTGGAAGCCCGATGGGAGGACCTCTAGGGAAGGTGACAATGGGGTAGCCCTTACCTGACACGCAGACCCAGGGAGCAGGTGGCGTGCAAGCGTGGCCTTGTGGGCTGGCCTGCCGTGCGTGCACAGGCGTCAACAGGGTATTGCAGGCGCGGGGTGGCGGCCCAAGGAGCACGTGGCGGGAACTTCCACCAACTCCAACGGCCATGAACGACTAGTGCAGAAAGCCATCCGGGTCCCCTTGCCCCTCGTCGCTCTGTGGCCCACATTCGCCATCCATCTCCTCTGTCCACCATCTCCAGCCACCGCTCCCTCCAACTTCTAGGCCTACCGATCAGTCTCCGCTGGGTGCCCACCTTCCCAGACTGCCAAGCGACACTCCCAGATAAGGGCTCTGATTGGTTCCCTAAAAGCCAATCAACTGTGGCCTTGCTGGTGTCATATCCTCGCCGGAGCCAATCCGTAGAGGGAAGGGTGGGCGGTCGCAGGCAGATTGGAGGGAATTTCCTCCAAAACAGGCACTTTTTGAGGCCACTAAACACCAGGATTCTGGGGTAAAGCTTCACATGAGAACATGAGTCATTCCGATGCCTGGTCGGTCCAGGACACACGGGGAGGATGAAGTGGGGGGCTGGCCAGTGGTACACGTGCAGCATGTTAAGAGCTATCAGGGCCGTGGTCAAGGGTCCCCAGGGTTAGGGGTCCAGGGGGTCAGACTAAGGAGGCGGTGACAGAGCAGCAGAGTACACGGGGTTAGCCAAGGAATCTTCTGGAAGAAGTCAGGATTCAGGTCAAGTCCCAGGCGTTGGGTTTGAGCCCAGGAAATGGTGCTGAAGACACAGATGAGGTGTTGGTAGGACCAGCTTCATGGACGCTACATGGGCAAAGAGGATGGGGCAGCCTAGGTCAGTGCCGGTGGAAGCCGCTAGGCGGGTGTCCTGGGAGGGGGGACGTCCTGGGGAAGGCGGGAACTCAGAGGGCTGCATGGAGGGCTGAGGAGAAAGTGCTTGCCTGCTGGTAACCCTCGGAGGACCCATGAGTGGGGACGCTGGGTCGCGGCGGGTCAGAGGTTGAGACAGCTCTTGAGGGCTTGAGAGCAGATAAGACGCGGGGCCAGGGAGAGGAGTGCAGGGCCGCGGGGGCGTCCACCCTTCTTGGAAGCCTGGCACCGGACCCTCAGCCAAGCTGCTTCCGGGTAAGGGTGAGCCCCGCGGTGGCCACGCGGTGGCGCTGCAGGACAACCTGGCGGCCATAGGAGAACACCCGGGCCAGGGATGTGGGCTGGCTCCACAGGGGTGCGGCACCGGTACCCGTCCCCAAGCACTCCACATCCCAGCACTGGACACTCAGGCACCCCCACACCTAGAACCCTGCGCTCTGCACTCCACACCGGGTAGTTGCTCCCAGACACAAGCCTCTTGTACCCCAGCACCTGTCACCCCACACCTCAGCATCTCAGACATCTCACCCTGTAGGGGCGGCATCCCGCATCCTAGCACCTCCCCAGCCCACACCCAGCACTGGTGCAAGTCCACCCCTTGCATCGGTGGGGGAGGTGCAGGAAGGTGGGTCCAAGAACAGCCCGTGAGGTCAGGGGGAGGATCTGCCATGGGTCTGCCCTAGCTTGGAGAAGCAACATTTGAGCTATTTTGCAGATACTGAAACGCCCACTAGGTGGAAGAAGTTAACTGTATACTGCCCACAAGCATGTACACACCAGACCCACTGGAACCAGATGGGTGATGTTGACTCCCAATTACCTCACTACCAACCAATCAGAAGAATGTCCATGAGCTGATCATGTACCCCACAACCCCTCTCCCTTAACCGGTCTTTAAAAATCTTTTCTTGAAAGCCTTCAGGGAGTTTGGGCCTCTTAAGTACTAGCTGCCTGGGATTCTCTGCTTGGCACCTGCAATAATGCTGCACTTGTCTTTACCATTACGTGGTGTCAGTAATTCGACTTTACTGTGTGCAGGAAACAGACCCAAGTTTGGTTCCGTAACGTCTTCTCTGGAGAAATGTCTGTTCAAGTCCTTTGCCCAGTTTTGAACTGTTTGTTTGTCCTTTGATTGGTGAGTTGTGAGAGCTCTTTGAGTTATGGATATTAAACCCTTAAACTCTTATCAAATATATGACTTGCAAATATTTTCTCTGAAATATTTTTCTGCAGATTATGTTTTTTACATTCTTATGTCTTTTAATACACAAAAAGACATTTTTATGAAGTCCAGTTTATCTAGTTTTTCTTGTGTCAAATCTAAGAATCTGTTGCCAAGGTCATGAAAATTTACCTGTATTTCCTGCCCGCCCCACCCCTTAGGAGTTTTAAAGTTTTAGCTCCTGTATTTATGCCATTGATTGACTGTGAGTTAGTTTTTGTGTGTGGTGTAAGGGTCCACCTTTTGTGTGTAAATATCCAGCTGTCACAGCACCATTTGTTAAAAGACTCTTCTTTCCCTACTGAGTGGTTTTGTCACCTTGTTTGAGAACCAGTTGCCCATAGATGTCTGGGTTTATCTGGGGCTCTCTATTCTGTTCTACAGAACCACTGTAGAACGATTACTGTAACTTGGTACTAAGGTTTGAATCAGGGAAGTAGAAAGACTCCAACCTTTTATCTTTCAAAGTTGTTTTGGGGACCCTTGTAATTCCATATGCGTTTGAAATTTAATCTGTCCAATTCTGCAAAAGGGTCTTTAGGATCTTCTAGGACCTGCATTGAACCTGTAGATTGCTTTGGGGAATATTGCCATTTAATAATATTAAGTCAACCCACGAACACAGAATGTCTTTCTATTTATTCAGGTCCTCTAATTACTTTTAGCAATGATTTGTTGTTTGGTGTACAATCTTTCATCTCCTTTATTGCATTTATGCCTAGGTATTTAATTCTTTTTGATGCTTTGGTAAATGGAATTGGCCTGTTAATTGCCTTTTCCAGTTGTTCAATGCTGGTGTGTCATTTGTTTCTTTCCCCAGTGCACAAGTTCCGGTAAAGAGCAAAAAAGAGGAAACCCCACGTGGGTTCTGCCTGGGCTTTGGTTGTGGTTGTTGCTGGCAGCTGCCACCTTCCCTGTGGAGCTGGGGTCACTCCCTCCACAGGCTGCAGGGGCGGGGGTTCCACACATGGCTGGGTTCCCTCACAGAATAGCCTCCAGGCCATTCCTCCTGCAAAGCAGGACACTGTGGGCATTGGTAACAAGTTCTGGGCTGCCCCCCATCACCTCCAGCCCCTCCCTCACAGTTGGGGGCCTCTCTGGGAGCCCCCTTGTCTTGGATCTGGTGTGGAGAAGCATGGGGGAGGGCCCTGCTGCCCTAGGACCTGGACCTGCCCCGCTCGCCTCCCTGTCCCGCCCCCACCCCCTGGGTCTGCTCTACACTGGGGTGGTGGCTTGTCCCCTCAGCTCCTCTTTCATGGCCTCTCCTCTTTCACCCAGCGGCAGCCCCTGGGTCGGTGAACTGGACGCCTCGCCTGGATGCCTGATCCTCAGCTGCTCGTCCCAGCTGCACACTTTTGGGCCCATGTGGGCCTGGGGCTGCGGCTTCCTATGCTGGCCCCTGGCTCCCTTGATGGCTGCATGTCAGCCCTGGGGTCCTGGGGGCTGGTGGGGGTCTCAGGATGTGCCTGCTGGCTGTCCCTTTAGGGGACACTACTGGGCCCATCCAGTAGTGTTGCCACCCTCCCTCTAGTCCCCCCTTTCCCTCATCTGTTCTCGTCCTACCCCATCTTCACCTGCCCCAGGCCAGGAGGCACTGGCCAGTTTTTGGGCCACATGGACCCTCAGCCAGCTTGTACAACTGAACCTGAGAAGCAGAACAACCTTGAGAGGCCAACCCCTCTGACCTCTTCCCAGAGAACCCCTGTAGAAACCCCAAAATGAGACAGTGGCCAGCCGGCCTTATGGTGCACCCAGCCCTTGTTTGTAATTACGTTTTTCCAAACTCGTTCTGCAGGCCCCACGTCCTGAGACTGAATCACTATCACCCACCTGCATGCATGCGCTTGACTATGTGTCGCCCAGGTGAACACACCTTTGCTGGGAATTCTTGGTGCCTCCTATGTGCTGAAGCGTGGCGTCTGCACGGGGTTGAGGACAAGCCTATGGCCAAGTCTCAGGTGGTCCTGTGCTGAAAGCCGCTGAGCCAGGAGGCACCCACAGAGCACAGCCTCCCTGAGCTGGTCATCCTCATGAGATAACATCTCCCCACCCTCTCTCTCCTCAGCTGGACAGCTGTCCCTGCACGGCCACCTAGGACAGTCATCCTTGGCTCCTGGCTGGCAAGCTGACACCAGCCCCGCTGGTGGGCTCTTTTCTGGCCCCTTCACTGCAGCCGTTCGGAGCCAGCGTGGGGAGGGTGTAGCCTTGGATCTGGCGCCCTCCTGTGGTAGCTCCAGCCACATGACCATCTTTCATTTTTATGAGCACTTGATTTGTATTCAAATCCCAGTGACAGAATAACTGATGCTAATGGAAAAAATATTACTGTCTCTGCTGAAGCGTGCCGGGTGCAGCTGAGTAAGTGCTGGGTATCCTTCTTGTTTAAAACAAACTGTAATTTAATTCAGGAGTTCCAGCTGCTCAGACCCCAGGTTTCCATGGCAATAGTTCCCCTCCCCACTTTGAAGTGGGCACTGTACTGGGGAATCCACCCGCTTCCCCACAGCCTCCCTCACGTGCCAAGGCCTCGGGGCCTCCCCCTGCGGGCCTCCCCAGGGACGTGGAGGCAGCTGGCCCAGAATGCACAGCTCTGGAGAGCAGGGGCCCTTCCCTGCTCCTTGAGAACAGGGATGGCTGTCTTCCTTCCCATTTCAGTACCCCCTGACTTCCTCTTAGGCCACCCCCGGCATCTGGGGGCTCTGTTTGGTAGGGGACTTACAGACAGAGAGAGTGGTCAGCAGAATCAAGTCTCTCAAAGAGGCCCACATCCTAATCCTGGGAGCTGTGAACCTCTTAGGTCATGTGGCAAAGAGGATTAAGGCTGCCAGTCAGCAACTTGGATGTGGAGAGATTGTCCTGGATCATTCAGTGGGGCTGTGTCATCACAGGGTCCTTGAAAGTGGGGGGTGGGGTCAGAGTTTGAGTCAGAGTGATGCCCTGTGAGAAAGACTCCAGCTGCACTGCCGGCTCGGAAGGAGAAAGGGGCCACGAGCCAAGGGATGAGGGCAGATTCTAGAAGCTGGAAAAGGGGGAAAAGTGATTTCCCTTGGGAAGCTCCGGCAGGAACCTGGCCAACTCCTTGGTTCCAGGTCTGGTGCGGTGCTCTCCAGGCCCAGGAGGGCGAGTCTGTCCTGGCTGACATGTTTGGGGTGACTTGTTGCAGCTGCCCTGAGGGCTGACACAGGGGCTTTACTGGTCTGGGCCCAGGGGACAGCTGGCCTGCATCATTCCTGAGTCCTGGCTCCTCTCTTCCCTGCGTGCCCCCACAACCGTGCCCCTGTCACAGCCTGCCTGGCCTCCTCAGGGGCTGGTCTCTAGTCCTTGGCCAGGTCGACCCCATCCAGTCTAGTGAACCCAGTTCAATTCCTGTCGCTGCTTAGGTGCCAGTGTGCATGGCTGGCTCCCAGTGCTGCCCACCTCCCCACTCATCACACCCTGTCTGCAAAGTGAGGTTCCATCTGGAGGCCACGAGGTCAGGATGCCAGGTGGGACCCAGTTCCTGCTGCCACCCACCCAGTGGGTGTGACTCTGGGTGAGTTACTTCACGCCTGGGCCCCATTTCCTGTCATGAGTGTGACAAGACCTGGGACCCAAGCTGCTTCTAGGGAGTGGGACCCCTATGGCATGAGGTGCATTTAAGGGACTGAGACCCCTCAGGTGTGAGGTGCATTTAAGGGGCTGGCACCCCAAAGGCGTGAGGTGCATTTAAGGGGCTGGGACCCCTCAGGCGTGAGGTGCATTTAAGGGGCTGGGACTCCTCAGGCCTGCTGGCGTGTCAGCAGGAACATGGGCTCCGGCCCCTAGGGGAGCCAACCCTGGACCACGAGGTGGGCCCGAGGGGTCACAGGCTGGGATCAGAGGGGATGCTGGCTGAGGAAGGAGTCAGGGTCCCCAAGTTACAGGATGAGGGAGGGAAGACGGATCCCCAGGACAACCCAGACGCAGCCTTCTGGCTTCTAACTGTAGGTGGTAAGTAAAAAAGACACAGGAAGTGGCAGAGGGATTCCCTCTGGGGGCCTGGGCTCACAGGCAGAGTGGGGTGACCCCAAATCTAGGGCCTTCTCTTGGGCCAACTGTCCAAGCCACAGGGCTGGGGCTGTGCCCAAGGGGGCCAAGGGCCGGGAAGCACCACCTTGTGCCTGGAGCCCCAAGGACATGGAGGACTTGCCGTAAAGGACAGCGCCTCCAGCCAGCCCTCTGCGTATTTATCTTTTATTAACAGTTTATCCTCGCTTTTTGTGTTACAATTCCATGTTTCGTCAAAGTCTTTCAATTCTCATTTTGATAAAATAAATAGAGATAAATGAACCCTTAGGTCACACTCTCTCGAGCCTCTGTAACTTCATGATTGAATTTTCGCATCAGACCTGTGAAGACAGCCCCACTGGGGCCCCCGCGCTTGGCCTGGGGATAGTTTTGTCTCAAAACAAACAGAACCACATGTGAGCTCAAAATGTGGAGTGGAACTGCTCTGTGAAATCGGTTGTGGGCAGTCAGCTTGGCATCTGTGGGTGGAGCTCAGCTTCTGGAAGGTTCCCAAGTCGCCGTGTCTGGAGCACTGGGTGAGCTGAGTTTTCTGCGGCCTTCCTCACCCGCACGCCGCTCACTCACCCAGCACATGGTAGACACCGTCCTGGAACCTTCTCGGGGGAGCAGTCACAACCAGCCCCTGGCCCAGCCCCGTGCCCTGTCCAGCCCACCCAGGTCCATCCACAGCACGGCTCTTCCTCACATTCCCACTATTATTGGCCTCTTACCGGCAGAGTTAACTAAGCCAGCTCACTCCTCTATCTCTGAATAATCCTGATTCCCAAGGAAAATGGAAAATATGATTTTTAAAATATCATCATTGTGGTTGTGTCTTGCATTCCAGGCGTGGCTGCTCAGCCCTGCCACAGACGCGTGCGTGCAGCGGACACGCGTGAAGCTGCCGCCCACCCGGGAGTCCTCCTGTGTCCCTTGCAGGTGTGAGCTGCCCCCACGTGTGTGGGGACAGAGGGTTGGGGCGGCGCTGTTCACCCCTAGATACTCGGGGCTGGGCAGCCCCTCCACGTGTGCTCATGTGATGCGTGTGGGGCGCGGGTGGGGAGGCCACGGTTCCCTGCACCAGCCGGGGAAGAGCAGCACTTGAGAGAAACAAGCCCTGTGGCCCAAGGGACCTGCCTCTCCTTCCAAACCAGAGCCCCTCCTGCCGACACTCAGAAGGAAAGCCTGCCTGTGGGGAGGGGTGCGCTCGGGCTCTGGGGTGTGGCCAGACGGCCTGGGGTGATGACCAGCGGGTGGCAGGCCACCTCCATCTGTCCTTCGCTCAGTCTCAGGCCTCCACCTCTGCCAGCGGCCTCAGACCACCCCAGAAGCCCACGCCAGGGGGCACGCAGCCCCAGGAGCTGGCTTCCGTCTGGTTTGGGGACTAATGCTCGCATCACTTGGAAAAGAAAACAAGTGTGTTACCCCCTTAAAAACCTCAGACGACAACAGGATGGGCGGAGACTGGAACGTACAGTGACCGTGTCCTCGGTCCGGGAGCCGTGTCTCAGCAGAGCAGCGACCGTCACACCAAGGACTCCAGCAGAGCCCCCTTCTCTGGGCTCCTGGGCATGACAGCGAAGATAGACAGACAGACAGTGCGGGCCCTCTCGAGCCCTCAGCAGCCAGTTCGGGCCAGTGTTCAGGGCAGCGTGGTGGGTCCCTTATGTACACAGCGGCCTGCGGGGAGGGGCCGCTATCTGACACGCTTCTCCACCGAGTACACGGAGATGTAGTAGTCGTTGCTGCCCACGGCCAGGTGCGGCTGTGGGAGGGAGGAGAGAACAGGGGGTGAGCAGCTGGGTGGGGTGTGCAGTCCAGGCCTGGTCACCCCAACTCCGCCCGCAAGGCTGGCGCTGAAATGATGGGCTCCTGGGCCACACAGCTGGTGCAGAGTCTTCACCTCCACCCTGTCACAGGGAACCTGCCCGCTCCGCACACCGCCCACATTTTTCTTTTCAGCATGGCCCCCCAGGAACAGCTCTGGGAACCTCATGCCATGCGTTTTGGCAGAGAGTCACACGCCAGGCTCCTGGGGAGCCTCGTGCCACACGCAGGCAGGTGGGAGAATCCTAATTTACAACACGGCAGCCCTCAGCCACACAGCTGACTGTAATTTAGGACGGTGCTGTCACCTGGGTCATGGGGTCTGGGCTGCTCCTACCCCAGGAGACTTTTGAAGGGGAGTTCTCTCTGGGGCTGGGGTCTGTGCAGGGCCCAGAGGGGTCACAAAGAGTGGGGCTACTTCATGTCTCCCCTGAGTGACAGAATTTGACACTGCTTCCAGAGGGAGTGCAGTCTGGGGGCTATGGCCCCTGGAGATCCTGGGGCGGCCAACTGTGGTGCGGGGCGGGGGCCTCTGCCTGCTGCTAGCGCCTCCCCGCACCTCCCCAACCTCCAGCCCTTGGACGGGGGCAGAGACACAGACCCAGTGTGGGTGGAAGGCCAGGCAGCTGATGGCGCCGACCCGCTGGCCCATGAAGCCGTCGTAGTACTTGATGTGGTTGATCAGCTCTCCGCTGCCGTTGTAGATGGCGGTGAACTGGTTCATGGAGCCGCTGCACACAAGAAGGCCTGGCGGTCAGCGCGGGGAGGTGGGCGTGTCCATGGGGAGAGGGGGCTCCTCTCTGGTCACCCCCACAAGGGGGCTTGAGCCTCAAGGGCCATGAGGCCAGACAGGTGAGGAGCAGCAAAGGGGCCCCACAGTCCCTCCACCCAGCTCTCCTCCACAGGTTTGGGGGTGGGTCGTGGTGCCTGCTGTTTACACAGGGCCCTGGGAGCCGGCTGGGCAGGGCAGGGGGCAGAGAAGAGGCAGTACTTACCACGCAATCAGGTTTGCCTGAGGGTGGATGTCGAGTGCCGTCAGCCCCTTCACGATCTGTAGGACATTCACCGATTCCGGCAGCCGAGGGTCAAAGAAGCGCACGTCCCCGTTGACGCTGCGGGAGGGGGTTATGGTGATGCTGGGTGGGCATACCGGGGCCCCAGGATGCACCACGTGCAATCAGGGGCCATCCACACATGCTATTCAAGGCCACAGTCCCCTGGACCCTTAGAGTGTCCAGGGAGGCCCCTGGATGGCACATGGGCCCACCCCACTGACTCTGGCGCCAGGCCTGCTGCTGAGCCCCGGGGACCCCTCCCTAGAGTCGGAAAGGGGCCAGCCGCTGAGGCACACAGCAGGGTGAGCAAAGACCCGGGGGAGGCTGTGAGTTATTTGTTCATTTCCGGCCAGATATTAGATTTTACATAGCAGGGACGTGGTGACGGGTGGGAGGGGAGGATGGGAGGTCACCTCTTCCTGCCCTGGGCCTGGCAGACACTGTTTTGAGAGCTGTGTTCTGTTTCCACGTTACAAACAAGGGAAGAGCATCTCTTTGGAGAAATGGTGGTTTTGTGACAGTAAATTACATTTGCTGTCCCTTTAACGGGCAAATAAATATCCACCGCTCTCAGCACAGGATTTACCAGGCAGCAGGAATGGATTTATGGGCATGGTGATCCTAGCACACGCCCGGCAGATGCTGCTGTCGTGGGAAGGCTATGCCCCGGTTGCCTCGTTCACCCCCTCTCCTGCCACCCACAGGATACCCGCAGGCCAAGCTCTCCAGCGGGAGGACCTGCTGTCCCTGCCCTGGTGCCGGCCCTGACCTTTCTGGCCAGTCCCAGAGCAGAAGTTAATTACTACCTTGAAATGCCATCTTTCCCAGCTGTTTAAATACCAAGGACATATTTTAGATGGAGGGAAAATAATGTTTTTACAGCAAAATGTCTCATGAATATTCCACGCTCATTACCTGACGCTCATGATGTGGCCCTCGGGGTGCTTCTGGAGGTAGGCCTTCACCACCCAGGCCGTGTGCTCCCGGTAGGTCATGACGCGGCTGGAGGGGAGGAAGGAGGGTCAGGGCCTGGGCACAACTGTGGGCATCCCTGATGCTCCGATGCAGAGTGGACTTTCTCTTGAGCAGAGGGAACCAGGAGTTTATGTGAAGTGTCCACAGTCTGCCCATGCTGTGAAGTCAGCCCTCACTGGCTCATGTTCACCGTGAGTGACTGAGTGACCTCGCACCCCTGGCATGCCCCTTCCTGGGCACCTCAGGCCACGCTGGGGCCTCTGGAGGCAGGGTGGCTGTCATGCCCTCTTGGGGCCCCGGGCACTGCCAGACCCCCTACCAGAACTTCACACTGTATCTCCCTGTGGGTTTGAGGGCTGGGACTGAGAACCCCAGGCTGTAAAGCTGTTGAAACAGAGGGACACGGGCTTTCCAGGAAGGCTGGTGCAGTCCGTGACTGGGAGCAGGATTGGGATGCCCGTGACGGGGAGGTGGGCTCAGAGTGTGACTCTTGGGAAGGGTCCAGGACACAGTCACACCCAGCACACACAGGTCTCTGCCCAGGCATGCCCGCGAGCCCCTGTGTCTCTGTCCTCAGACCTCAGGAGGAGGTCTGGAGACCCCAGCCCCTCCCTCACAGCTGCTCTGTGACCCTTGGCTCTTGTCGATTTGCCAGATTACTGCCTGCCCAGGGAGGCTTCTTATAAGTCTGATTGACATTTGATTCACATACAGTAAGAGTCTCCTGTAAGCATGTATTCACTGATTTGACATGTTCTTACAGCTGTGCGACCATCACACAATTTTAGAATATTTGCATCATCCCAGAAAGGAACCTTGTTCCCCCACTTCCATGATGGCTGCTTCTGGTGGGCAGTGTGGGTTTTCGGTGGGGACCCGCCTGCTGAGACCTGCAGGGACCATGCAAGCCAGGGGCTGCCTGGGGCCCACTCATCATCCAAGCCTCAGGCCCAAACTCCCGCCAGACTGGCTGGCGCCCCTGCTGGCTGCCTGGGTCCGTATGGGTTCTCCCGGCTGCTCCCAGCCCTGCACCCTCACGGCTGCACTCTCTTCCTGCTGGTGTTACCGATGGTGTTCACTGGCGCTCGGGCCCAGCTCGGCCCTGTCCCCTGTCCTGTCCCCTCCCACTCCCCTCCCCCGAGGACTCCGTTGGCTCCTGTGGCTGCACATGGGCCCACCTGCTGCTCCCCATTCCCTGGGACAAGGTGGGTGTTCAGAAAACATCACCCGGGAGCCCGGGCCTGTGTTCCTGTGGCGCTCTGTCATTTACCAGCCGTGTGTGACCAACATCTGGACCTCCATGCTCACCGGCCCACACAGGGCATGGTGCAGGGCCACTGGGGGCCCCAGCCCAGGGCAGAGTGGTGGTGCCCAGAGCGACCATGTGAACGTGTGTGGCCCAGAGCGGCAGTGTCCACAGTGTCCCTAATGCTATCTCCTTGGCTATTCACGAGTTTGAACTGGGAGGCAGTAGCCTCATGTGTTCAGGGGGGAATGGAGGCCGGGAAGGCAGTGCCTCGCTGGGACGTCGCCCCTCAGCCTGTGTTCTGAACAGCTCGTCCACGGCTGGTGGGAAGCTGTGCTCCTCCATGCGCCAGGGGATGTGGCTCTGGGGGGAGTGACCGGCTGGCCCTGGGGGCTCACTCCCTCTGAGCTCAGGAGATGGAGGGGTAGGCGAGGCCCAATTACCATTCGCTGAGTGCCATCCTCCTGTCGTAGACACGGATGGAGCCGTCACCGAGCCCGGCCACGATGAGGGAACGGTGGGAGTCACAGGACAGGCTCGTCACGCAGCTGTCAGCACCCGTGGGGATGTCCTAGGGCCGACACAAACCCGTCAAGCACCCTGGTGTCAGGGCCCCACCTGCGCCAGTGGCGGAGGAGCTGGGCCCAGAGGGAGTCAGGCTCCATCTGCCTGAGTTACAGCCCGGGACCCCAAGGCCTGCGGCCCAGAGGGCAGGGCTGCAAACACCTCTGCACCCATTAAACTTTCCAACGTCTCCCTCTCTCCTAAGGAGGAGGATGAAGCACATTTCAGCAGGAGGAATCCTCGTCAGCTCCCTCTTAAACCTCCTAAGTAGTTCAGGAAGTGTCCAGGAGGAATCCTGTCGCCCATAAACCATCCCCTCGCCTCTCCTCCTGGCAGCTGTAAAAGCTGGAGAAGGGCAGGAGGTGTGATGAACGCTCAGCAGGAAAGAGCAGGAGATAAAAAAATGGGTCCCAAGAGGAAGAAAAGTGCTTTTCCAATCAGAAGAGGTTTGCAGCTCCACAAGGAAGAAATCCAACAGGGAAAGAAACCTAATCATTGTATCTGTTTAAAAGGTGGGAGGCAGCCTGACTGGGCCTATTTTCCTCTGTCCTCACCTCTGGGGACACTGCCTGCTCAGAACACCTCCATAGACCCTCATTCTTGGCCCTCGACCTTGAAGGCGAGCGGAGCTGAGAAGCAAGGTGGGGTCTGTGCGCATTGGCCTGCTGTGCCCCTGGGGAAGCCCCGCGAGGGATGGTGTGCTCACCTGCACCTTCATCTCGCGGTCTGTATCCCAGATCCGGATGATCCGCACGTCTCCCGAGCTCATGAGGAGGCCGGTCTCCTGCTCCCAGTCCACCACCATCCCAGCTCCTGGAGAGATACAGATGGACACCAGTGTCACTGAGGGAGCCTGGTCTGGGCAGTTGTTCAAGCAGCTGGGGCCAACCCATGGGGGGGTCCCCAACCCCACACAAGCTTGAGGCTGGGGTGACGATTCAGAGCCTCTCCGTATCTCTGCTGTTTTCAGGCATCTGCCAGAAGGACAGCAGCATCTCAGGGCCGTTTGTCCAAGATGCCCACCTTCCAGGACGCCTGGGCATGACTGGCAGGTCTGGAGACTTGAGAAGGGGTGTCAGAGACACACAGGTGTGAGTCCTCTGGGTCCTTCAGTCCCCTGGGGGGGGTGAACAGCTTTGTGGCTGCCCCTCATGGAGGCAGGGGACTGACCACAGACAATCAGTGGTGAATGAATCAAGGGGTAGCCCTTTCCTCGGACTGGGGGCGGGGGCGGTGAGAACCTTCAGCCTCCCTAAGGGCAGCACTGACCAAGAGGGACTCTAAAATAAGATTTAATTTAAAATGTTTAATTGTATTTCAAACATACACAACAGGAAAAACACAAAAACACAACAGAAATCCCTGAACACACCACTCAGATCTAAGAGTTGCTAATATCTTGTCATTTTTACTTTTTTTTTTTCTTGAAAAGAAATGAAATATAAGACAATGAAAGCCTCACATGCCTGCCCTTTCCCCTGATGAACTGTCCCCAGGTTGCAGGCATCCTCCCAGGCCTCTCTCTGTGCATTCCAATGCAGGGCCACGTGTCCAAAACCACGGAACGCATCCCCGATGTCTCAAAAGTTGCCAATTTCAACTGAGAGTATATTTTCTGGCAACTTGTGTTTTTCCTGTAAGGTTATATGGTGAGGTTTCACCCAACCCTATGAATGCCGATCTGGCTAATTCGTATAAACTTGTGGGTAACACGTTCTTGGAGAACGAGCCCTTCACTTCCGCGACCCCATGAGTTTGTAAGCCACGCCACCCTGACGACATTTCCATGCGCCCTGTGCATAAGGAGGTGGCAGCAGCACCAGGAAGGGGACATGTTCATCTGCGCTTCGCGCCTCCCCAGGAACGGCCATCCACTCCCAGAGCGGGTGCTGGCCTGCAGTCTCAGCAGAGATGGACACAAGGTATGGTTTCCCTAAATCCTGGTCAGCATTGGTGTGTGAAGACTGCATATATTTAAATAATTCTTAAAAAATATTTTAATTAATTTATTTATAGTTTTGGCTGTGCTGGGCCTTTGGTGTGGTGCGGGCTTTTCTCTAGCAGTGGAGAGCAGGGCTCCTCTAACTGCAGCGTGTGGGTTTCTCACTGCGGGGGCTTCCGTCATTATGGAGCACAGGCTCTCGGCCATGTGGGCTTCAGTAGTTGTGGCAAGCAGGCTCTGTAGTTGCAGTTCTGGGCTCGAGGGCACAGGCTCAATAGTTGTGGTGCATGGCCTTCGTTGCTCCAAGGCATGTGGGATCTTCCCGGGTCAGTTTCGAAACTGTGTCTCTTGCATTGGCAGGTGGATTCTTTACCACTGAGTCACCAGGGAAGGCCCCTGCATATGTTTTAATATATATTCTGACGCTGATGGTTTAACTCATATACTGCAAATATCCTCTCCTATTCTGTCACTGACATAACTTCATGTATGTTTTCTTTTGGTCACACCAAAGTCTAAACTGAAGTCACCATGCTTTTTCATACACCTGTCTCTTCTTGTGGCAGCAGCTCCTGTGTTTGCCTCTGTGGTTTCCCATTCTCTCCCTGTGGGTGCCCATTCTTCTCCCAAATTCCTGAGCCGGAGGGCGTGACTCTCATTTGTTCTTTTCTGATATGTTCCCTTTAGGCTACAGAGTTCACTTCAAGTGCCCAATCTCTCTCTTGAACCCCAGACTCTCATCTGTACACATCACTTCAGGTTCCTGCTCAGATCTGAGTCCCTTGACCCTTGCTCCAGAGACTCCCAGTGGCCTCCCAACTGGTCTCCCATTCTGCCCAAAAGGGACCAGCTTGGTCCTCTTAACTGGACCCTGTGCCTGGAACGCCCCTCTCCTGACATCCACACAGCCCCTCCATATTGTGCTCAGTCACCTTCTCAACCACATGAGGCTACAACGTCTCCCTGTTCCAGAGGCATCACCTCCCACATACCCTGCCCCATCCTTCCTGTTTTGCCAGTGGCATTTGTGTCTACTCTGCAGAAATGTCAGCTCTACACAACAAATGGACCAGCCTTTGTTTCACCTTTTAGAATGCGGTCTCTCCACTGCAACACCCCTGATCCCAGGCAGGAGGAAACACCCCAAAGTACCATAAAGGTTTCTGTGGGTGACAAGGCTTCAGGCATGGCAGATGAAACGGTATGACATGTGAGCCCCACTTCTGTCCGGGAAAGCCCAGGTCACACTGCGACCAGTCAGCCCACAAGCAGAGCCTGAAACCAGGCCACTGCCTCCCCTCATGATGTGCCTGGTGGGCATTACGTGAATGAATCACAGAGGATGCACCCACCCAGGACCAGACTTTGGGCACCAGGTCACTGCAGAGGCTCACAGACTCCTAAATCCGTGGACCACTGCTGGGGTGGCCTGTGTTCTCAGGCATGCTTAACAGTCTGCTGGGGGCTCTGTGTTGGCCCTGAGGGGTTTTCAGGAGTGGTCCTCCATTGAGAGCATGGGGCCAGGTGACATTTGGGATGCTTTAGGATCATGGAAACAAGTTGCAGAGAGTCTGGGGGGACCACACAAGGACTGCGAGGGGTCTCAGCCCCAAGCCTCTGCAGGAAACAGAGAGGAGGCTGTGGCCAATCCTGAAGGAGTAAGAAGGCCCACCTGGCCTTCAGATGAGGTGGTGGCAGCTTCCTTCTCGCTGCATCTCCTTCATGGTGGATTCAGAGCCGGTGGGAGCCCGCCCTGCGTTAGGGCCCAGCCCAGTGACTTCATTTAAACTGAATCCTTCTCTCAAATACATTTGCCCTCTGAGTGCTGGGGGTGAGGACTCCAACACATGAATTTGGGGAGATATAGCCCCCATTCCAGGCCCCAGTGTCTCCATCTGCAAGGAGGCACTGAAAAGTGTGTCCGTGTAGCCGTCAGAGTATCTGGGACATGGGTCACACAAGTTCTGAGCCCTGTTTCAAATCTGGACTCTCTGATGTGGACCATCGAGCTTCAGATTCTGGTTTAAACTAGTTCTAAAGCACGGTGAAGCCAGTAGAGATAAGAAATGGGTTTCCTAGGGTTTTCCTGAGGCCTGAGCATGTTGGGGAGGCAGGTGCCCCGCACGTGCAGACAGTTCTGGGCAAGGCTGCTTTCTGAGCTGAACCTGACTGTGGAAGCTGTGTCTCCTAAGACAGTGAGCTCCTATCTGTGGAAGAGCCTCAGACCAACGTGAAAACTGTTGGGATAAAAACAATAGTCTGCTCACACCCTGGCCTACCTCCAGGAAGAGTCCTTCCTGCACCTGCCGGCCCCCACCTCATTCTCCTGAGGGTCTGGGGTCCTGGCCTGTCCTCCAGTCCAGATTGGAATGCAGTCACTGGCTTTTCCCCTTGAGACCTTTCCCAGCCAAGCCTGTGTCTCGACCTCTAGAAACAGCAGAGGAGAGATGATCTGACTCATCACGAGTTGGGAAAAGATGATAAAAAAGGTGACACTCTTCTTTGACGTGTTAAGCACAAGGAACAATATTGATGGCTGTGATTTAAGTAAAACTCATAAGATAGGAACATCATGATCTCGAACTAGAGTGCCGATTCCAATCACTTCGTTCCTGGGGAGCACAGCCTCAGCAGTGTTCCCCCCTTCCCCATGCCCAGAGAAGTGACAGTGGTGGGGAGAGCCCCAGCCCCCTGGTCCCCTGGGCCTTTCCTGTTTTTCAGGAGCAGGCAGGCTGCTCTGGGCTCTCCTCCGGAGGGTCCCTCCTCCTGGTCCACGCTGCTGCCTTGAGGACACAGAGGGTGCCTAATGGATGGAGGCTGCATGCGTGCTGCAGCCTCCCTCTTGCTGGGCGGGCATCCCGAGTGCCCAAGAGCACAGTCCATCTAGTGTGACGTCACTCTCACTGCCCGGGAGCCAGGGGTGGCCCTTGCCAGGAGGCAGAGACTTTTGGCTGACTTTATTCTGGATACAAGCCCTGCTTACATGTTCCTCTCCAAAAGCTGGCCAAAGAGGGGATTTCTTCATTAAAATATAGGTGCACGGCACAGGGAGGGTTGGAGAATAGCAAGCTCGAACGTGTAAGTCAGGGACCAGCATCCAGCTGAACCCACGCCAAGCAGGCAGTGAGAAGAAACACATGGTTTCAGAGGCTTAGGTCCCTGTGATGTCCATGATCAGCCCTCTAGGCTCAGTGGCCGGTCCAGACTGACCTCGAAGGACCCCCCTGGAAGTCTAGAATAGGCCCCTGAAAACCAAGACAGGGATCTGACCTCTGAGGACCCATCATGTGGACCTGTGACTAAGGACCCATCACCCCCAACCTGAAATGCCCTTGGGAGTGATGGTTCTAGAACTCCAAGGAGGAGAGGCCAGTCCCCACCACACCAGCACATGCGAAAACCTCAGACCTGAGGGATGGCGACCCCCATTGTCTCCCCAGGTACGCAGACGTAGTGCCTCCCCATGAGGTAGGGCCTCTCAGGGCCTGTGAACACTTCTAAGACAGCTGGCAGGTTCAGAGGCTCAGGACTGGGCTGGCAACAGAAATCTGGGCTGTTCAGGGGCAAATGATTTACCTAAACTTCTGTTTCTCACTTAAGGAGATGGCCCAGGACACTAGGCAGCTGCGAAGGATCAGAGCAGACCTGGTGCGGGTGTTCCCCTGGGCACACGTGTCCTGGGCGAGGAGGGAACTGTCATTCCCCGGAGCCTGTGTGCCTGCCCTGCGAGCCCACGGGAGCCACCACCCGGCCTTGCGTCCTGCCTCCAGCACTGAGAGGGCCGCCCGCTAAAATTCGACCCCAGATGCCTGCAGCGCCAGAGGCGGCGTGCAGCTGCAAGAGGAAGGTGGCTGTGACCCTCCCACCCACACGGGCCATCCCAGCGCTCTGTGGCTGGCGCCCTGCTCGCTGCCCAGCTGCTCCAGGCAACGAACACCAACAACTGACCAAGGTCCAAGTTCACGTCCAGTTCACACACGGGTGCTGGATGATCTGTTCCCTGCCCTCCGGGGTCACTGCTACCTTCCACGCAGGCGACAACTAGGGGTCAGGGCCGCTCTCCTCCAGGTGCCCCAGGGAAAGGCTGAGAAAGGTGTCCTCTGGTTTCTCTTCAGGACTTCAGGGCAGGTGACCCTTCATTCCCCTGAGGCCCTTTCTGAGAGAAACCCTTCTGGTTACCACCACTACTGTTGCTGTTGGCGGAAAGCAGAGGAGTGAAGATGGAGTCAGTCCTGGGTTTTCTCAATTTTTCCTTCATTTTGAACTTTTTACTAGAAGAGTCCTTTGTAAAATATTAAACTGTGAGTTTGTACGTTTGTAAGGACGTCTTGTTCTTAGCCTCCTGGGACCCCCTTCTCCATCCTTCCAGTTCTGATGGCACGAGGGACCCTGTCAGACCCATGGCCACCACTGCCTTCCTGCAAGGAACCCTTGTCATTGAGAGAGCAACTAAAGACAGACCCAGGATGGAGAGTTCACCACAGGGCTGGTCACTCTCTAAACTCAGATGCTGCAAGTTAAAGGTCAAGAATTCTATCTGCTGCCAGGATTCATAAGGCTCCATCTCTTTACAATTTACCCCACTAGTGAAATAAGGAGAGAAAAGGAGTCATTTCGAGCGTGTGTATTTTAAGTTTGCCAACCCAGTGTATACATAGGCAACTGCAGATGGGCGTTTTGGTAACTATCAAACTTATACATGGATTTTCAGATGGAAACAGATGCTTCAAAAAAACTCTGCACTCAATTCTGGAAAGTATTCTCTTTTGAAAAATTTGGTGGGAACACAAATCTCACTCTGGAATGACACCTCTGTCCTAATGGAATCGTGAGACGTCTTCCCTGGGAGCCTGAGAGCTGCGCCATCCTCGCTCCAGCAGATGTGGACTGGGATTACTCCCGTTCTGAGGCTGTTGTGAAGGTGGCTTGGAGTACAGAACTGAACTGTCCTCGAGCCAGTCCAGAGTGAGGCCACTGAGGAGGCTGGGAGGCGTGCCCACGAGGCCTCGGCTCCCAGGGACGATCCTGTCTGTGGCTCTCACTGAGTCTCTTTCCAGAGCTGCACGTAGCCACCTCATTCATCCCATGAGACCTGAGTGCTCAACCAGTGAGGTCTTTTGTATCAGAGGAGCATACACGGATGAGCGAATAAGAAAAACCATAGGCCTGACCCTCTGCCACCTGAGAGCACAGTGGGCAAGTGAATGTCACTGCGCAGAGCAGAGGAGCCGGCTCCCACCCGGCCCTCACAGATAAGGGGAAGGCACTCACCTCCCTGCTTACTGTGGTCAAGAAAGATCGAGACCTTTCGGGCCAGACCTGCGAGGAAACAGGGATTATGGGCTTGATGCAAGGGGAAGCCGGCCAGCCAAAGCCAAATCAGCCAGAATTAAACACACCACAAAGAGTCAGGGAGCACCACGAAGGAAACAGAAGGAAGGGGCAGACAGTGGCCCGGGCCAGGGCTGCAGTTGGAAGAAAAGGGCCGAAGTACCTACGAACGTGAAAACTCAACAATTGGAGGTTTTGGCTAAAAAAGACTCAAGATGGGTAATCAGAAGGTGCTGAGACTCAAGGAAAACATGACCTGACATGCGTGGCACTTCCAGCGAGTGGCAGTTAGTGGCCGGACACACACGCTGTTAGTGCGGCCCAACTGGCAGGAGCTGACCCACTGGCCACAGCCGGAGGAGCGGAGGCAACCCTCTGTCTAGGTCCTGAGTGAGGACGGCTCTTCATTCACGAGGCCCCGGGTTGGTGAGGAGGACTCCGGAGAATGGTGCTTGTATCCAGGTGACTGTGGACACCTTGGCCTGACAGTGGGTGGTACCACTACCAGTGCTATTTCAGAACATGGCTCACTCAGCTTGAGGGCATGGCCAACGACCCAGACTGACTTCAGTTCCTCCTGACCGTGGGGGATCCCCATGGGGGAGTGTCCCCAGGCTAATTGCACATGCATGCACAGGAACATATGTGTTTACATGTGCATATGCATGCATGTGTGTCCATGCCTGGGTACACATGTACACACGTGAGCCAGGGGCATGCTAAGATGATGCAGAGACCCTGCACACTTCACACAACTTCTAAAAGGCAGGGGTTAGGGCTCCTGCAAGAAACAGTCTCTTTAGTCCCAAACCACTGGTTCAGATCTTTGCAAACAGGCTGCCACGAGAGCGACTTGGTGAGTGAATTCTGAGCTGGAGAGCATACAGGAGAACCTCACAGGCAGAGTTTCCTCACTACTCAGGGAGTGCCAAGTCCTCCCTCCCACGTGCCTTACATGCCAGTGTTCACAGACGACACCCCCTGTGACCTCTGGAACTGAAGGACATGGTGGGCTGGGCCTCACAGGGTACAGAGTTGTGTAGGATCCCTTGCCACAGGCATATGGAGGAGTTGATGATGGCAGCCCCTCCCTCAGGGTACCTTATCCCCCCTACACAGTTCGAGGCTGCTTGGGACCCGAGACCAGGCGGAGGACCTCCCTGTGGAACACAGGGAGTTTTACATCGGCCAGGGAGGTATCTGGAGCAGGGGGTGGTGGCTGTTGCTTCTGCCTGACAAGGTCCCAGGGGCCCACAACCAGGACTCTGAAGGGCCTCACGCTGCAGGGGGGCCTCCAGACACTGACAAGCAATGGCCTTAGAAGCTGCTAGTTCTTCCTCCAGAATCACGACCAACAGCTCTGTGATTGTCAAGTCAGAGGCCAAGATGAGTGAAGAGAAAGAAAGCAGGTACTATTGGGCAGAAGGCACCCAGAAGTTGGCAGAGGGGCCAGAAATCCATCAGCCTCACCCCTTGGTTACTGATCTTAAGCTCCTGAAATGAAAATTAAACCTCTCTGGCCCTGCTGGGGTTGTAGTCCCTGTGCTACAGAGGGAAGCTGTGGAGGCTGGAGGGTGCAGGGGTGCCTGGTTCTCGGGGCGCCCGTCCCAGGCCCTGCAACACACAAGCCCTTCCTGTCCTGACCCTTTAAAGCAGCTGGGCTCCCAGGTGCCCTGCCCCTTCTACTTTCCACTCCTCCAGAAAGAACAAGGAAGTAACATCTTCGTTTTTGCTAAGTCCACTGCTGCCTGGTCAAACGAACTCTGGCTTAGCCGCCGAGGAGTGCCCGCCCAAAGCCCCCCTCACCCCACCTGCTGACAAAGACTTGAAGGCAAGACCCTCACCAGCCCTCACCAACAATGCCTGTCATGGGAGACTTCTGAGACCGAGGAAAGGGGGCGGGTCCAGCAGGAAGGAGTCTGTAGGAAACACATCCGTCTACACCAGTGGAACCCATTCTCAAGGAAGGGTTGCAGCACACACCTGGGCCAGGAGCGCCCCCCCTCCACAGGTGATGTTTGGGGGAGACAAGTGCAGGGGCGCTCCAGGGCTGTACTGCTGTCACCTCAGCTAGACCCCGTCACCCCACCTGCGTGTTGTCTCCTGGACAGGCAGCTCCTCTCACCTTCACTGGAGCAAAGGCAAGTGACATTGTGGGCAAATAACCACAGATACATCATTTGGGGGTGGCAGGTATTTGGGGTAGGTGGGTATTTGGGGTAGGTGGGCCGTTGCAAAAGGAAAAGGCTAGACAACAGCATATTCACTGGGCCACTAGTGGGCTCCCCACCTTCCCATCCTCTGGCCTAGCCGGAAGCCTGACCCTGCTCTCTACCAGCTCCTGCCTTCCCCATACAGGGGTCTGTGAAATGCTGGAGCCTGGGACAGGTTGCCCGCTGGGATGGCAGCACGAAGCTAAGGACTGAAGACCGTGACTCATCTTGACCAGCATATCCTGCAATGTGAGCGTGAGCACCTGAGGACCACGAGGAGGCCGTCAGCCACCTGTTCTGCTGGAGCCTCAGCACAGGCCTGGGGTGGGGCTGGCGGCTGAGCGGGTGGAAGGTAGGGGCGCTGCAGGGCAGAGAGGAAAAAAGCAAGAGAGAGATGGAGGGACCCTGTGATGGTAGCTGTCTTGCATGGGAGCACAGGACCGGGCTCACAGGGGCCCAGGCAACAAGAAAACAGCTGTGGGGCTTGTGGGGTTCGATACAAAACTATTTTGTCCCTGAAGAAAATGTAAAAATACTTAAAAAATTAACATATAAAGAAGTGTCTGCCATGGAGCTGGCTGTGCCCCTGAGGGTGCTTAGATGGAGGAGAGAGAAGCAGTCACCCGAGCACCTGATCACCAGGGGAGGCCACACAGAGACCCCAGGTGGGCGGAGGGGGTGGGGTGATGAACGGCAAGCTGCTCTTGCCTCCATCTGGCACAGGCTTTGCGATCACACTGGAGGGCGGCTCTGGAAATCCAGACCGATAGCCGCGTAAATGCTGTGTGCATAGCGAGCACCAGGCTGAGGGGTGCAGACCTCCCGATAATGGGCCTGGACCCAGAGACTGGCAGCTGGTGCCGGCGTCTCTCACCCTGGCCGTGGGGTTCCACCGACAGGCAGCACACAGAGTGGCGTCCAGCGGACACTACAGCCACACCTCCAGCCCAGAGCAGGCAGGCGGTGCCCTGGCCTCTCCCGAGGACCAGACACTAGCAGGGTGCCGCTGTGTGCTCATGAGAGGGGATTACTCTGGGTATGAGGGGCACAGGATGCAGCCCCAGGCCCCGCCGTGCCTGCGCTCTCACAAGCAACACACGCTTCAAGCCAAGGACAGGGGCTGCGGGCTGCTCAGAACTCGGCAAGACACACACACACACACACACACACCCTCCCCTTCACCTCGCTGCAAGCAGGGCCTCCCAAGAGGGAAGCTGGCTTGGTTGGGACTCAGGGGCTCCGAGTGGACCGACCTCCTGCAGGACCCCGGGAGCACCCACCTCGGGTGGTGGGCAGCATGTCCGAGAGTCCCTGCCAGGCCGTCACCATTTCCGGGTTCTTTTCCAAATCAGCAAAGTTCTTCCAGACCCTGATGGCACCGTCATCTTGGGGAGAGGAGACAGGAGATTAAAACGCAGGCCTGGCTGCTCTGGGAAGGGGAGGAGGCCCCTTTCCTGGGGGTGCCGGAGGACACAGGCTGCTCAGGCCCACACCAGGCAGCCCGAGGGGCAGACAGTTCTCTCTTCTGGGGAGGAGCCACATATAGGCAGTGTGAGACCCCTTCCGGCCTGACTTGGGGCTTTAGGGTGGAGCCCTCACCTCAGCATCCCTGATTTCCCCCACCACCGTGGGCATTATCTGCCAAGAAGAGCCGGTCTCTCACAGGGACAGGGCCTCTCTCTCCACCCTGTCACACGACTCAGGAGACCGGTGGGATGCCCCTCCCTGCCTCTCCAGCCCCAGGAGGGGGCTGAGGTCCCAGTGTTCTCCGGCAGATGGGCAGCCGGGTGGGCCTGAGTGTGGGCCACCACCTGTCTGCCTGTCTGTATGTCCTTCCTTCCTTCCTCCTGGTGTTGCTGCCCCCAGGACCCTGTTCTCTAGCCTCACTAGCCCCTCAGTGACAACCTGGCCTTGAACTGCAGAGGGAGTTCAAGGTCATCTGGGGACACACTGGGGAACTCACGTTGAGCAGAGTCCCTGGCTCCGCCATCTGCTGACCCGCCCCTGATCTCCGCTGAGACGTGACGCCTCCCTGCTCTAGAACTTATGCCTCATGCTGCTTCCCCACCTCTCCCCTTAGGTGTGCCTTTAATGATGGTGGCCTTCGCTTGGGACTGGTGGGTCCCCTTTATCAAAAGAAGCAACTGAGGTCACAGGAACTCTGCTGTCCATTCGTGCTGGGGTCCTGCATCTGTCCCCTGCCGCCTCTGCATCCGGGTTCAGACCCCCACCATGGGAGCCCTACTCACCTGTGGCTGTGAGCAGAAGTGAGCAATCCTGGCCATTCAGATACTCCATGGCTGTGACCCTTGTGTACCGAGGGTTTCCATTGTGGAAATAATCCAGCTTCTCCCCTTTCTCCCAGTCCCAAAAGCTTCAGGGAATAAGAGAGGAATATGGTGAGTGATCAGGGAAGTATAGATGAAAGCCACAAGGAAATACCACCTGACACCAGCAGGTAAACCACCAACAAACACACAGAGAAGGACAAGTGTCATCAGAATGTGGACAAACTGGAACCCTGTGCCCTACCGGTAGGAATGTAAGACGGTGCAGCCGTCACGCAGAACAAGAGCGGTTCCTCAAGAGAACTGAACACTGAAGTACCATGTGTCCAGGATCCCACCTCTGTGTACACATTTAAGAGATGTGCACCCAGGTCACAGCAGTGTCACTCATCACAGCCAAAGGACGGAAGCAACACAAGTGCCCATTGATGGATGAAGGAGGAAACAAAATGTGATCCACACACATGGACCACTATTCCTTCTTAAAAGGGAAGGAAGTTCTGACACCTGCTACAACACGGATGAACCTTGAGGATGGTATGTTAAGTGAAATAAGCCAGTCACAAAAGGACAAATACTAGATGATTCCACTTATTTGATGTTCCCAGAACAGACAAATTCCTAGAGACAGAAAGTTGAGTGGTGGATGCTGGGCTTGGGGAGTGGGGAGGGGGAGTCAGTGTTTAATGGGGACACAGTTTCAGTTTAGGGTGATGAAAAAGTCCTGGAGGTGGACGGTGGTAATGGCTGTATAACAAGGTAAAAGTACTTAATGCCACTAAACTGCAAGCTTAAAAATGGAGAAGACAGTAAATTTTATGTTATGTATGAAAAAGGAGAAGAATAAGAAATAGGTAAGAACTCTGTCCATTTTATCAGCTATAAAAAGAATTGTCCCCATGGCCCTCTCCCATCAAGTGTGAGCTATCTCAGTGACATAAGGGCAACAGTAGCTATGAGTTAAAGTGGTGTCTTGGTACTGACGCTTTCCCTTTGCACACTTGCTGCCCTTGCACTTGAGCGGGTCCATCACATGCCCTGTCACTGGGGGGTCCTAACGAGCCCCTGTGCTCTGCTTTCTGTTCATTGCACAAGAACAGACCCATCTTAGTGCCCGAAGCTCCTGTCCCGGCCCACATGTAACCGTGGTCAGGCTTTTGGAGCGCCTGTGGTAACGTGGCCAAGTGCAGCTCTGGGAGTGTGTGGGGAGTATCAGGAGGAGAGGCATCTGCCGGCAAGTTCTCCAGCCCCAACCCCCAACGCAGCCCAAAGGCTTGGGTCGAGGAGCTTCCACGCCTGGAGGGGACAGGGGGTATCCTGCCCACACCCCCTGGGGCTACCTGTTCTCCAGCTGAAAGGCCAGCCCCATAAGCACCCCCGTACCAGATGCTGTCTTTGTCAGCGACAGCCACGCATGGCGTAAAGGGGTGAAACTTGACCACGGAGGGGACGCCAGGGTTCCTGTTCAGAAATATCTGGTCGTCCAGCCTTGTGATACCTGCCAAAGGAAACACATGACAATGGGCCTTGATTTGCAGTAAATGTCAATGACGTGTTTTACAAAGGCTGACACCAGCCACTCCTGTCTGGGGGATTGGGAGGGGCCCAGAGGAAAGCAGGAGACAGAGTGTAGGTGGGCTCCTGATGGCAGGGCCCTGCCTCTGCTCAGACAGGGCTGGCATTTGACTCATGGTTACGACAACCCATCAGCGATATTCAGATCAGTGCACGCTGGTTAAGGTTTTCTGAAAAGAATGTCAAAGATTTTGGAATAAAGCTCAGTAAGGTGGCGATTCGTAACTTAGACCCAAGACTGAAGCTTTGGTCTGGCCATCACTGTCTGCAATCCAGCCAAAGTCCTGTGCAGAGGGAGGGGCTCCAGTCTGGAAAGGCGGGAACCTTGAAATGATGGAAAGGCAGCTGATCAAGAGTCACACAGAGGACATGAAAGGGGATCTGCTCCCCAGGCCCCAACACAGGCACCTGGGAAAAACTGCTATGGCCCTGAAGGAGTTCTAGAAGAACAACAAAAAGAGGATACCAGTGTGGGGAGCATCAGATGGGTTCACACATGTATCTGTTGAAGGATGCAGGCTCATGCAGAGGAGCCAGGCATGCGGTCCCGGTTCCTGCCCATCGTGGAGGGCAAGCAGCCCCCATGACACGCAGCCCCGGGGTCACCCCCTCTGTGGCCGCTGGTCTTGGGTGACACAGAGAGCAACTGTGGTGCCCATGCTTCGTGAACCTGACACCTGCTGGGCGAGCTGCTGCCACCCACGATTTCAGTCTTTTTCGTCTCCTTTTGCTAAAATAGCTAACACTGAAAGCCACTCAATCATCAGGATGGGGTTAAACTGACAGGCAAACAGGTCTGGGAGGGTTTAACTGTTGCCCAGAGGTGCCCTCCCCCTCAGCCATGGGTTCCCCAGGGAGGGGGTGTAATTTGACCCAGGAAAGATGAGGGGACACTCAGGTCCTGAGTCACTGCAGGCATTCTGCACATACATTCTGCATAGATCTGGGCACGATGCTACATCACGGGGGCTGGCTGGAGGGGTCATAGATAGGGGAGGCAGCATTAACTCTCCCAGCTCATCTCCTGGGGCCTCACGGGCTCGTATGATGACTTTGCTGGGCCTGCAGGAGATATTCCATGATTCACATCCTTCCCAGCACACGGCTGGCCTCAGATGAAACCACTGCTTCACACAGAGTCCAGGCTCTGAGCACTACAGGCAGTGGAGGAGGCTGTGGCCTTGCTAGTGGCCCTGCCCTCTCTGCCCACGTCTGCCGGTGGTGAGACTCTTGCCTGCAAGCTCACCTGCCAAGGTCTCCAGCAGCTCAGCAGTTCCTTTCGGTGTGTGTCAGACAAATAGATCTTTTTCCCACAAAGACTGGAAAAGAGAACCCCTGACCCTAATTTACAAAGATGATTTTTTTTCTTTTCTGTCTGGAAAACCTGGTTGGTTCTCAAATGACCGGCTCTAACTTCACTCCCTGTGCAATGTTGACCAAAACAAGACCAGCCCAGAGTGTGGCCTTTACTGCCTTCAGATGTTCGCTGTGTGCAGCAGACTGGCTCCCAGGCCGCCTGTGGGTACAGGGAAACCAATTTGTCCTGCTGTCCCCTTCGGTAGGCCCGGGGTTCTAAAGAATCACAGACTTCCAAGAAAATAGGTCCTTGACACCATAATTCAAAGAGCTCCTATCAAGCTGGGCGGCTCAAACTCTCCTGGAAAAATTGGCAGACTTTGAATTCTACATCCCTGGGGGCTTTACATCTAGAATGCACCTTCACAGAGGTGAGTTACAAACAACCAAGATTGGTTTTAGCAGAAGTGACTGCGCATTAATGGAATGTGGCCCGAGCATCTTCTGAGAGCACCGTGAATGCACTCAAAGTGCTTCTGAAACAGCATTGCTTCTGGAAGTGCTCAGGGGGCACCAGGCCTGGGCAGGTGGGCCAGGGATGAGATCCCAACTCCAGGCTGCCTGCAGGTAGGGATGGTCTCATGGGTCCTCACCCTCAACTTTAAAAAGTAACCCATAATACAAAAAACTTCTCTGGTGGCCCAGTGGCTAAGACTCCATGCTCCCGATGCGGGGGGGGGGGGCGGGGGGCCCAGGTTCGATCCCTGTTCAGGGAACTAGATCCCACATGCTGCACGCCACAACTAAAAAGATCCTGTCTGACGCAAGTAAAACCTGGCACAGCCAAATAAATAAATTTTAAAAATTAAAAAATAAAAATAAAAGTAACCCTTAATAATCAAGGGAATTTGACAGAACAGGGAGAGAAGGTCATGAAAATAATTCCACAAAAGCATGAGAAGTCTGCTTATCTACTCTGTGCAGTACCCAGGGAGCATATCCACTGCCCAAAGCTGGCCTAGCAATGAAGGCTCAGGCAGAGCTGGAAGACCAGCCCACCCACAGCTATGGGACTGAGTTGGCTCCTGGGCCCTGGGGGCTGTATGCTGGGGAAGTGGGAGGAGAAGGCTTGTCCCTGGGCGGGGCAGCTGCCCAGTGCTCTGGCCCTGTCCTAACCACAGGGTGGAGCCCCTCGGCTGCCCCCTCCCACCCTGCCTCAGTGCCTGGGGGTAGGGGGATGTTGCAGCTGACATAAGGGGGACTCGCGGCCCAGCAGCCCTCCCTGTAGCAGCCCATGTCCCCACACTGGTGGGGTGGGGTGGGGCTGGGGGGTATGCAAAGTGGGTGGTTACGGCACCTGTTGGCAAATTTAGTAAAAGGTTTGGTCAAAATGTGACTGATAAACAGGTCTGGGGTAATAGGGAACAATTATCTGGGGGCCAGGTTGGGTCCAGGCAAATACAGCCAGGGCCTGATGTTTGTCTTCTGTCCCCATGGTGAGGACACAGGCCACCCCACCATGGACCCAAGGGCCTGCAGAGGGCTTGCTCCTTTCTCTCTGGAAATGACAAAAGGTAGAAGTCACGACTGTTCCAGAGGCTGCCAGCGAGGAGCTTCCTTGTACGATGATCCCAGAGAGCCTCCATGTCTCCTTGGGGACAAAGACACAGACTGCCCGGGGACCAGGCCTTCCCGGGCAGGTGAGTGGTGCCCCATGGCGGCACCCCTTCCTCCCTGGAGCATCTCCGCCAGCCTCATTCCTTGCCCGCACCAGGGCAAGTGGGGGCCGGCTCACTGCCCGCGGTGACCCCTGGGGACGCCCCTTACCCTTCTGGATGAGCTGCTGTGCCTGCTTCCTGACGCGGGTGTTCCGCAGAAACCGCCACTCCCGCTCCTTGCGGATCTGACTCTCCAGGTCATGCTCTTCTGGAATCTTCAACAATTAAAAAAAAAAAATTAAGACAAGTATTTCCAGATGAGAGGGTTCCCCCTCTGCAGGTACAGAAGAAACCTGGTTCTTTGGTTGGTCCAGGGCCCAACAGCAGTCAGAGCAGACCCTGACAGTCAGAGGGTGGTCACCGAGCCCCCAAACCTGCTTCCCTGTGCAGGGATAAGGGCCGGGTGTTTCCTGCAGGAGGGGACATAAAGGGCTCCGTTGTGCCAGACACTAGATTGACTCCTTTGTACCCCTAAATGCAAAATCAGAAAAGATGCGGTGTGCTCAGAGAGGTTTGCTTTTATTCTGATGGCAAAGGGAAACGAGGTTAGAAGATGAACGAGCTCATACTCATAAGTGACAGAGGGCAGCAGCCAGGGCAGGGCTGCCCTGTGGTGCAGGAGAGGCAGCTGGGCCTGAAGGCGGGGCCTTCTCGCCCCTAGCAGGCAGGAGCCACTGCCTGCCAGGCTCCACCTAACATAGCAAAGGGGTGAAGCTGGCATCAGACTCCATGTGGGTGGAGAGTGAGGAAGGAGCTTCGAACCTATACCTGGGAACTTCTGCCCATCAGCTTCTGCATGTTAAGTATGTGGAAGCTGGGCTAGTCCCCTTTCCTGGATAAAGACCCTTCTTGCTTCATGGCTGGTGTGGTGCTTATGGGCCGTTTAGGAGAGGGCCACACTTAGCAAACAATAAGTTAGGATTTAAGTTTACTATATTCAGAACATAATCACTTGTCGTGTAAAAATGATGTATCCTCTTCATCATACAGTCAACTTGCCTAACTCTGGTTGCCTGTTTGAGAACTCAGACCTGTAAAGTTCTCAAATATAAAAGGAATCAAATAAACTAGGAAAAACCCTACTTCCTCTTGGCTGAGAGTTAACCTGCCTTGAATTCAGCCAGGTAACACGGCACAGGCAGAGGGAACCCATAATCAATATTTTAAAAGTCATCTTCTCTGCTGGAGAAAGCGTCAGGATGAAGAATGGTGAACGTGGTCACGTGTACATGCCTGCGTGCAAGCGTAGCTGAGAAGATGGGAAGCAGTTTAGGTCACGTTTTAGGCAGTTATTACACGAAATGGTCACAGAGAACTTTTGTGTCTTCTCAAATGCTCCGTGTTATCTCTGATCACAAACAAACAACGCTAAACCTTATCTCATCCCTGTGCACAGACCAGAGGGGTCTGTGTTCCAGGATTTCACTGCTACAATCCTGTCTTTTTTTTCTCTTGAAAATCACAAACCCACAGCCAGCAAAACAGCAAAGATATCCTGACACGGAGACAACAGAAGAAAAGTCACCTAGAGCCTCCAAAGTGGTTAGTGTTGTAGACATAACCCCACAGAGGCACTTGGGATAGATGGTGGGTTTTTACCAGTTGGTTTTGTTTCATGACAATCCAGAGATTATTGGAAAAGAAATTACAGATGACCAATAACATAGAGTGATAATAAGAAAACCTCTAGATGAAAAGACAGAACCAGAATGAAGCTCTGGTTTCTGTGGGTTTAGAGGAAGGGCCTAGGAGCAGGGAGGGAGTAGGACAGAAAGAAAGGAAGTTCTCCACGTGGCAAGGGCACGCAGGAGGAAGGAAGGGGGACCGGAGGCAGCTGTGCATGGGAGTGTGGCCACATGCACCCTGGGGCCTCAGAAAGACTGACCTCCGTCACACAGCTGGGCATCACTGCCCTGGGCTGAGTCCTAAGCAGCAGAGCACAGAGAAGGACTCGCAGCACTGAACTGAACGGAACCACAGTCCAGGGACCAGTGCACACACTGTCCTGGGAACAATCACCACGAAGCGCTAGGACAAGCGGGGGCGGGCAGCAGTGGGGCAGCGTGGGAGGTGTGGGTGGAGAGAGACAAGGAGAGGGAGAGAGAGCAGAGGCTGCAAGAAGCAGCAGGCATCAGCCGGCCGGGAAGGACGAGGATAGACGGAGGGACCAGACTGTTTCCTGCTCAGCCCTTCTTAATCATCTGCTCAGTTGCCCTGCCCCTCCCCTTTCCACGTGGCTCTGCAGGTTGAATAAAAGCTTCCGAGTAAACAGAAGCCCAGACCCAGACTGTGCTGAGCTTTCTTCCCGGCAGAGCTGGAGGGATGTGGGTGAGGGTAATAGTGTTACATGATTAGGATCACGACATGCTGAGGATTCCTAACACCTGGCTTCTCCTCAGACAGAAACCAATTATGATGCTGAAACCTCCTGAGGCCTCCCGTGGAGCCGGCAGCTGAAGGCTGGTGATGGCATCCCCCATGTTCCTCACCTGTCACTGGGGCAGCCTGGGTTCAGGAACAAAGGAAGACCAGAGGGTCCCAGAAGCCTGATGGCGGGCCTTGCTAGGTGAGCAGGTCCTCATATGATGAGTTTGTGAAACACAGGGCACACCCTCAATGCCTCTGAATTTAAAGGAGTTCAAGTGCATGGGATAATATACACAACAGGCACGTGACTATCAAGACTGGAGCTCGACCTCTGGAAGGCTCGTGAGGTCATGGAAATCCCCACCAGAGAGCTCCCTGGGTTCCCACCAGAAACAAAGTGAGTTCTGTGGTGGGACAGAGACCTTGTTTAACAACAAACCACCCTCCCCAAACAATGATGGAGTCAGCAGTGCTGGGAGGGAGTGCCCTGGCTGCGGGCTGACTGGTCTCCTCTGGGCACGACACCTGTGGAACTACAAAGCTGAAGGCCACTGACCGCTAAGGAAGCAGCTCTGAAAGGCAGATCAGAGTTCACTGTAGGTTCTGATAGCTAAATACAGGCATTTTTATCACGTGACCACACCTCACAAAGCATCAGGGTGACTGAGATGCAATTCACATGCAGTAAATCTCACCCTTTGGGACCCAGTTCTGAGTTCTGACAAGCCCCACGGTCACACGCACAAAGGACATGCAGAATAGTTCCTTCACCCCAAACTGCTAGATGCCCTCTGTAGTCTGGCTCTCCCCCCAGTCCAAGCCCAGCACCACCTCTGTTTTCCATCGTTGTAGCTTTGTTTTACCTTTTCCAGATGCCGTATAAATGACCTATACAGTTTAAGTCTGGCTTCTTTCACTGAGCATAACACAGCTGAAATTCATCCATAGTGTGTATGTTTCAGTTTATTAAAAAACATTTGGTGAATTAGTATTTCATCATATGAAATATTCTAGCAGTTTATTCACCCGGTGAAGGATACCTGGGTTGTTCCCAGTTCCTGGTGATTATGAATAAAGCCACTGTAAATATTCAAGTACAGGCTTTTGAATGAACAGAAGTTTTCATCTCTCCTGGGTGAATATCTAGGAGTAGGATTGCTGGGCTCTATGCTAAGTATGGGTTTAATTTATGAGAAAGGGCCAAATGTTTCCAAAGTGCTTGCAATACTCTGCCTTTGCACCAGCAAGTATGAAAAGTTTCAGCTGCTCTGCATCCTTTGCCAGTACTTGGTATTGACAGATTTGAAAATTTTAGCCCTTCTAACAGATGTGCAGTTATCTACTTCATTGTGGTAACTCGACTTCCCTTGTGAATAACTGCTGTGACGCTGCACATCTTTTCTCAAGCTTATTCGCTGCCTGGGTACTTTTTATGGTAAAGTGTCTGCAGATCTTTAGGCCATTGTTTTTAACGGGGCCACTTGTTTCCTTATTATGGAATTTTGAGTATTCCTTATATATACTGGATACAAGATTTTTTTTAAAATCAGATATGTGTTTTATAATTTTCTTTTGGTGTGTGGCTCATGCTTTCATGTTCCTAACAGGATTATTCAAAAAGCAGATATTGATTTTTGGTGAAGATCAATCTGCCACTTTTTCTTGTGTGGCCTGTGCTCTTTGTGCCTTATTAAAGAAACTACTGCCTAACCTAAGGTCAGAAAGATTTTCTTCCAGAAGTTTCATGGTTTCAAGCTTCACAATTAAGGAGTGAGTTATTATACAAGGTGTTGAGTGAGTGATTGAATTTCTACTTTGGCAAATGGGTGTCGAATTACCATGGTGCCACTCTGCTGGAAAGCCCACCTTCTTTTCACTGAACTGAAGAGTTTTCCTACTTCCATGGAAAATCAATGGGATGTACTGATGTGACTCTATTTCTGGACTCTGTTCTGTCCCGTTGATCCATGGGTCTGTCCTCTCACCAATTCCATATCTTGATTATTTAACTTTATGGTGAATCTTGAAATCAGGCAGCAAAACTCCTCCAATTTTGTTCTATTTCAAAACTGTTTTGGTTACTTTAGTTTCTTTGCTTTTCCTCATAAATTGTAGAATAGGCTTGTTGATTAAAAAGAAAAAGCCAGGAGGGAGGTCCAAGAGGGAGGGCACACATGTAGACCTATGGCTGATTCATGTTGATATACGGCAGAAACCAACACAATATTGTAAAGCAGTTATCCTCCAATAAATAAATAAATTTAAAAAAAAGAAAAGAAAAGGTCTATTGGGATTTGGATTCAGACTGCATTGCTCTATATACATCAGTTTAGGGAGAACTGACATCTGAACTTCATAGTCTTTCAACCCATGAATGTGGTCTTCACTGATTTAAGTCTTTGAATTTTTTCATCAATGATTTTCATTTTTCACCATTTGGATTTTGCTTTTTTTCTTTTTAGATTTGTAGCTAAGTTAAGTACTGCATGATTTTTTTTTTTTTTTTTTGGATGTTATTGTAATTTCCAATTGTTCATACAGAAATAAACAGATTTTTGTATAATGACCTTGTATCCTGCAATCTTACTGAACTCACCTATTCTGGCAACATCTTTCAGATTACTTAGGGTTTTCTATACATACAATATTGTCTGTGAATAGAGTTTTATTTCACCCTTCCCATGTGTACACATTTTCTCTTCTTGCCTTACTGTCTAGGACCTCTGGGAGGATGCTGAATGGGAACAGTAAGATCAGACATCTTTGCCTTATACCTGATTTTGGAGGAAAAGCATTGTCTTTTATCAGTGAAAATATGTTAACTGTAGGTTTTCTGTAGGCACCCAGTATAAGAGTAAGGAAGTTTCCTTCTATTCCTAGTTGGCTAGGAGTTTTTATTTTGAATGGCTGTTGAATTCCATCAAATCCTTTTTCTGCAGCTACTGAGATGATCATATGGCTTTTCTTTAGTCTGTTGATCCAGTCAGTTATAGGATTAATTTAAAAGTGCTGAATCAACTCTGTATTCTTGGGATAGAATCCACTTGGTCACCAGTGTAGAATCTATTTTTATGTACTGCTGCATTTTATTTATGAATATTATGTTAAGGATTTTGGGTCCATGTTCATGAAGAATACTGACTTGTAGATATTTATTCTCTTAATGTCTTTGACTGGTTTTGGTAACAGAGTAATGCTGCCTCCGTACAACGAAATGGAAGTACAAGAAGTATTCATTCTTATTTTTTTATAAAGTTCTTTTTGTAATTAAATGTTATATTTTAATCTGTCCTGAATTATGAAACAAACAATTGTTCTTTTTAAAAAATTCAAAGTGCTGGAAGTATATAATGTAAAAAGGACAGTCCCTTGCCCTGATTCCAGTCCTACCTTCTAGAAGTTACCACATGAAGAGTCACCTTCTAAGCTTCTTTTGACGCTAACACAAGTCTATGGAACCACAGCGTCTGTGGACCATCATGTTGTTTGACCTACTATATCAAGGACATCCCATCAAGTCCTCATGCAGAGACGAAGCTCACTGGTCTGTGTCTACTACACAGATGAATCATTTTTAACTGTCTCCTTACGAGTGTTCTTTATCGTTTTCAAACTTTTTGTTATTACGAATAATCTGTAACAGCACTTCTTGGCACAAGCTATTATATATCCATGTACAGCAGAGGTTTTACGATCTGCTTCTCAGCGTGGGATTGCTGGTTTCTGTGCTGTGCTCGCCTGTGTCTGACTCTGCAGCACCATGGACCGTAGCCCACCAGGTTCCTGTCCATGGAATTTTCCAGATAAAAATACTGGAGAGGGTTGCCATTTCCTTCTCCAACTGCTGGTTTCTAGGACCTACCCATTTATAGCTTGGATAGCTACTACTGAACTGCCCTATACCAAGCTAATATTTCACCAGCCACCCATAGTGTGTGAGACTTTCTTATCACCCTATACCCTCCGGTAATCCATCCTCTTGCTAGAAATCAATCTTCGAAATTTACCAACTTGAGAATGAAAAAAAAATTCATATTATTTTTATAATCAGAACAAATTTCAGTATGCCTCTTCTTTTTAAGCACATGACAGACCATTTTTAATATCCTTTCTAAAGTAAGATATGAACTCTGGAAACCAAACCAACGAAGAGAGAGGTTGTTCCATTAATCAAAGAATAGTCCAGAATGTAGTTCTTTTTGGTCACATAGACCGGTAAGAAATCTGACTGTGAACCAATAAAAAGTCAGTAAAAACTGTCATTACAGTCATGTTTTGAGTATTCAATCCCACTAACCATTAGTTGCACGTGATTGTAAATATTGGGCATAATTATGTTATCTGGTGAAAATGTAGTTTCCTATGCTTACCTCTGAAGTGATTTAGAGTTTGGGGTTCTTCTGTCCTTTTTGAGGTACAATCCTAGCCTTGAGCTATCTTTAATTTGCATATGAAACAGGGTAATAAAAAAGTTCCTAATGCATTTTATTGCACAAACGTGTCATTCAATGATTAATTAAATTAATAAAAGAAGGCCCTTATGAATACTACCTGGAAAAAGTAATAAAATTTTTTTAAAAAGCAATGAAATTAAACATGTCCTCTTCTAAAGTTTGGAAAAGGTCTCTTATTAAAGTAAAAGAAAAATCACTTGAGTCCTAAGCACGCTAAGTTGCCAACAGGGATTACAGACAAAACTCACTGTAAGAACTTCATTTTCAATCATAACACCTCGAGCTTGTCATTTCAAGCTATATCCAATGGGAGTTTGTTATCGCAAACATGGCAAGTCAGACAGAACATGCATGCAGCAACTGTTTTCCTGGCTCTTCTTGTGGGCTCCGCAGTGAAAGGTGACTTCATCCTGCAGGGACCCTTCTCCCCTCATTGCACTGCAGGGTCCACTTTGGGAGTCAGCATGATGCACTGGGACAGACCACTGGGCTCACAGCCTCTGTCTCCTCCAGGCTAGCGACACGCAGGACCCTCCCCAGTGGGAATTCTCAGACATACTCCCAGCTAGAACACACACAGAGGAGCACAAAGACAGGGGAACTTGGTGAAAAAAAGGGAGGCATGGCTCAGCCCCAGAGCAGATGCTGGCTATAGGTCTGCACCTGAGTGAAACACGTAAACACATATGTAGGGGTTCCCACAAATGGCAGCCCTCGCCCAAGGAGCCGCGCACCAGTGTTCTAAGTACCTGACGCTGAGGAAAGGAAAGCAGATCCTTAGGGAAAAGTCAAGTTTGTTTCTATGTTCAAGAAAAATGCGTTGTGGATTATCTATGCCACTTCTTCCCACAGGCAGAACTGAGAACAGGCATGCCCAGAGACTTTGAGAATAGCTGTTCAGCATCCTACTAAGTAGCTTCTGTGATTTACAGTCACTGCAGTTTCAGTGAGATCGTGGACCAGCCACCTAGAGTCTGTGTCACTTGACCACACTTGCCTGAAGCAGAAGACTGTATCACGGATTCCGAGCGACTTATTACTACTAGACTAGACTCACCCCTCTTAACTTCAAAGCAGAGAGTACGTGCCACAGATCTAAAGGATGACTTGCTACCCATAGCACCAGCAACGAACCCTCTCCTGGGACAAATTCATGTTTGCCCACTCTCTCCATCCTTAGTCAGAGAAGCCCGAGAGATCAGTGGGAGCAGGTTGACCCAGGTGTGGACAACACACTTGGTTGACTGTAACAGGCCTCAGTGATCTCTTGGGATCATTTCTTTTTTTTTTTTTTTCCCCCGCCCCTCCCTGGGATCATTTCTTTAATGTATTTTTTCCCTGATATAAAGGTGCTTGCTCAGTCGCTCAGTTGTGTCCAACTCTTTGTGACCCCATGGACTGTAGCCTGTCAGGCTCTTCCGTCCATGGAATTTTCCAGGCAAGAATACTGGAGTGGAATACCATTTCCAACTCCAGACTATAAAGGTACTGTGTGCTAAGTGTGGAAACTCTGGCCATCTCATGGCTAGTTTATGTCTTGTTTTTTTTTCCCTTTTAAGGAAATTTTGTTATGAGCATTTTCTTAAGTTACTAATTTCAAAGCTTTATTTTTCAGCAGCTCCAGTAGTATCGTATCAAGTACTTCAACCTTCTTTAACCATTTTCCTCCTGCTGGATGTTTACGTGGATTCTAGTTTTTGCTACTGAGAGACTGTTTTTCCTTTATCACCTGCCTCAGGCACTGACAACCATTATTCTGTGTTGTAATTGGCAAAAGCCAGTATCACTACAGGGAAACAGGAAAGTAAGAAAAAAGCTGTAATACAGTCCAAACACTCTTCCTGGAAATTTCTTGGATATATAGCTTAATATACAAGTAAGAATAAGCTGCAGTTTTCAATTTTCCATTATCTATGAGGGGAAAGGAAGGTAAGAACGTGCTTTAGACCATCAAAGTCTAAAATGAGCCCCTGCAGTGCTCCCTGCAAAAAGATGGGCACCAAGATTCTGTTTGACAGCACCTCCCTGTCCTGCCCCGACTCCCTGAGTGTGTGGCCCGAGTCTGCAGCGAAAGGACATGTCCTGTCATCAAACCTGGAAGGCAGTGTCCCAGAATGAGTCAGATTAGCCCTAGCTAGCTAGCTCAGTCTGACAGTCCCTGAAGCCGGGAGCGGCTCAAGCCTGGGGGGCTCCTGGGTGACCTTGCCAATCAAGACAAAATGACACATTTTATACTGGCAAGCTCAGAAAGGCAGGTAAGTGAGACCAGTTTCTTTTGCTGTTTGGTGTCCCCTTAACAGCCACGCTCAGTGGAACAGGAGGCCAGTGGGCACGACAGGGCCCTGTGCCTGCCCCACTCCATAGCTCAGGGCCAGGCCTGCACAATAGCGTGTGGGCTGGTGGGAGCCACGGCCCCTGAGGGTCACAGTGAGCAAGCCAGTGGGGATCAGACCTTGAGCTCAGAGCAGAAGGGTTCAGACACCCTGGCCTGAGGTCAGGGCTCTGGAGGCCCGTGCTCGCTTGCTGAGGAGATGAGAGCAGTGCAGGCTGCGGAATTCTGGCTTTAAACCCTGAGAGCTGACGACGCATGGCTACCTTCATGACAGGCTGGGCAAAGTACCGCGCACTCCAGTCGCAGAACCCCGTCTGCATCGTGGCTGAGATGAAACTTTTGTGTCCGGCAGTATCATCTGGGTCGTCAGTGGTCTTTGGGGCATTTGGAAAAAAGGAGAGGAGAAGACAGAAACAGAGTTAGTCATGTCAATCCCAACCCTCTCTGTGAGCTCGAGATAGTCCCTCTCTGGAGACCAAGGCATAGGTGTCAGTGGTCAGGTTTCTGAGGACAGTATCTCTGTGGGCCCCTCACTTCTGCGTCCTGGTGACCAAGGAAGCCTGACTGTCAAGACAGGGCTCTGAGTTTATGCAAAGAGGCAGAGAGTCCCCTGGAAACAGCCTAGGTAGGCTGGGCTGCAGAGCCTGACACTGGTCCTCAGCACTGGGTCTAGCAGCCCCACAGGGCCTCTGCCGCCACTCTGCGACAGTGGGGCTGTCGCTCCCACTGGGCCAGTCATACACGCAGGACCTTGGCCCTGCTCCTGGACAAGGGTGCAGCAGAGCTCGGGCCATCTGGGACTTCTAAACATTAAAACTGAAAATACTTGGTGCTGTGGTGGGGTGGTGGGCCAGTTTGTTCCCTGTTGTAGAACCAATGTGGGCTGGGCTGGTAGAGCAGGGTTTAGCCTCACTGCACATGACAGGGCATGAGAAGTGCTTCAGAGAGGAGCCTCTGCTACCCAGAGAGATGGGGTCAGCAATAAAGTCTTACCTCCTGCCTGCCAGGGGAACTGCAGCTCTGCTGGACCCGGACTCACGGATCATGGGTCAGCCACTCCTGCCTGGCTGACTCAGGCAGAGTCCAGCTGGGAGGCTAAAACTGGCACTGGGTGCCTGTGGCCATTTTTGTTCCTCGGCCATTGAGGCGAGGGGAGCAGGCGGCTCCGAGGCCAGGTGGGTGGGGCTAGCAACAGGTGTGGACACCTGTCCACCCTCAACACCTGCTCCAGCTCCAAAGTCAGCCTGCAGGCTACTGTGACCTTTCTGTTAAAATCGCTGGTTATTGGTGAGCTGAGATGCATCCTTGGTGTATCCAGAATGCCCTCTCTATATTGTGTCCGCTTGGCCAGGATAGCAGCAAGCAGTCTCGACAAGACACAAGGCCCAGCTTGTGAGTCCACCCTAGTATGTTTTCTGGCAATCCTAACAAACAAAGGCACCAATTCCTCCCTCTCCTGAATAGACTCCTTTAACTTAGCTGCAGAGACCACACCCACCTATGGGGTGTAACTGAATGTTGATGGAAGTTAGTGTTTAGAGCCACATCTGTACCTGGTCTGGGCCCTTGTCGAACATCTTCCGCGTCCGGGGGAACTGGTGGGAGTGGGGCGTGTACTGTACCCCCACAGGGCCTGTGGCACCCGGCCGGCCTGGAGGCAGGTCTCGGCTGACCGGCTGCTTGGCCACGTCGTTGGTCAGGCTGGAGCTGCTTGCACTGGATGTTGGAGGGGAGCCTCTGCCATCGGGGAAGAAGAAACTATGAGCCAGGGCCCATTCCTTTGACACCAAACCCCAAACAACTTCCGCTGCTCCCACTCACCCCCAGATCCTGGGAATGGGCTGAGGGTCACCAGCTTGGAACAGTCTCAATCACCTGACTTGCTGATGTGACTTCCAAACCTGAACTGCTGCTGGTGAATTAATGTCCCCTTCCAGTTTCTAAGAACCATTCCAAATACAGGTTCTAAGAACCATCCTCCCCTGAAAACCAGTGCAGCCAGAAGCAAGCTTGGTCAGGACTGTGAGTCAGCCCTAGGAGGGTGCAGGGCACATGTGCTCCCCTAGGATCCAGTGCACAGCCCTGTGAACACTAATTAAGAGGATGGTTCCAACCTGCTGGTCACTTGTTGGAAGACATGGACCCTCTCTGATAAAATCTGGAACAGTTCAGCTTTTGCTGAACAGTTGCGCAGGTGAAGGTAGGGAAGGATTCTAGGAGGGGCTCAGGTAAGTGAGAGAGAATCTGCAGGGGTGGGAGAGGCTGTGTTGGGAACCTCCCCAGACCCTGGGGAGCAGGCTGCCCACCACTCACCCCGCCTGGTGGATGTGGATGCCCTTGTTGGTGGGGCTGGCGGGCGCTGACTGTGTGAGGGAGGAGGTGGTGAGGATGCGCTGAGGCCGGGCGTTCACTGTGGCCTGAAGGAGCAAAGGGACAGTGAGGGGGGTGGTCACTGTGACGATCTGAGGCTACAAGACAAGCACAGATTGGTGGCTGCTTTTGAGTGGCTTCAAAGTCAGAAAAAAGGGCTTTGGGCTGAGGAAATTTCACAGGAATGGACGGTCCTAGTTGAAAATTTCCCCCAAAATGTCACCCTGTAGATAAAGTGATATTCTGTAGCTCTTCTGAAAGGTAATCATCTGTTCCAGTGAGGCTCCAGGGATGCATCCCCCCCGCGCCCACGCACCCACGTGACAAACACTGACAAAACTGCACCGTGACTAATGAGGACTGGGCACGCCCAGGCTCCCACTGGGGCAGGAGCTCCCCTGGACGGAGCAGCTTCCTGGGCAGAGCTGGCACGCCAGAAGGAGCCCGTGCAGGCTTAGCCTCACTGTTCTTTTGTATTTCAGGGCAGGCTCAAAACAACTCCTTGGGGTCAGCACTTTGTAAATAGAGATGAGACCCATATCTGTGCCCTCTCTCCCATGATCACATGCTTCAGGAGAACCCTGGACTGGCTACTCACGGAGGACCCTCCCATTCTGGATTATTCTCTTGGCAGTTAGGGAGGCCATACCTATGTTCAGCCCACAGGTAGAAACTATAGAAAACAAAACCACCAACATAATATCAATGTTTTCCAGATAAGCCTTCACTTTGAAATGAAAACAGCTAGAAATGGATCATAACCAGCCTATTAAAAGGATGTTTTTCTGTCTTCTGAATTATAAAAGTTGTATTGTTCATGTTTGTTTTGCTCTGGTATTTAAATTATTTGACCTCCACACACACACACACAACCCCAAAAAAGCCTGAGAGTCAAATGATCCCTTAAGAGGTCTAAAAGGAGAAAAGAAATTTAAGCTAAGAAACTAGGTGCCTTCTCAAAATTTCCAGGAAATCAGTGGGAAGTGATGGAGAAAGACTTTGAAAGGCTTGAAATGCAGACTTTAGCAGAATCCACGACCTTTCAAAGGCTCCCCAAGTCCAGAGGATCTGCTGTTGCCTGAGCTGCAGCCCACAGAGCTATCTCTCCAGGGACCCCCACCCTGAAGGCTCCCACTCAAGGAGGCTCCAAAGGAAAGAAGGTGTGGGCTGGGGGTGACTGACTCAGCCTCCCCACTCTTTCCAGGGGCGGAGGCGGCACACCCTGGCTTGTTCTCTCTCGGCCTTGAGGGCAAAAAAGACAGCCGTGCTTCTTCAATGCACTTCACACTGATGGCTGCCGCACACAGCTCTAGTTTTGCATCTGTTCTAGAACTCCTGAGAGGTGGGCATGCCACTGGCTGGGGAAGCCCTGTGACTGGTGATCGATTGTAGGGTTTCAGGCTTAGATGACGCTTCTTCGCCTAAAGTTTCTTATTTGCGCAGCAAACATTCATTGCTGCAGAGCTGCAGCGGTAAGCCTGAGTGGGCAGTGGTCACGCAGACCCACCTGTCTGTGGGCTTGGTGTGGGCAGAGGCTGCTCAGGCAGCAGGTGTGGGAGATACCCTTCAGAAAGGCTCCTTTCTGGGATGGTCGCAGTTGCCATTTCACAGAGAGCATACAGTCAGGAAAGGGTAACACAGAAACACGGGTGTGCCTGCTGGGTGTCAGGTTTGGGCTGTTACAAAGGAGGATGGAGCGTGGGTCTGTGAGACCTCAGGACCCTGCTGGGAGCATCATCAACCATGAGGATATTTGCCCATGGTCTCAGGGTGTTGAGGTGCCCTGTCATTTTCCCTTCTATGATGCTGCACTGGAGTCACTGGACCAGCAGATGGGCTTGATGAAGGCCCAAGGCAAGTGCTGAGTCCAGAAGAGGAAGGGCAGTGGTGGGAGGTGGTGGTCACGGCTACAGGCCAACTCTTCAGAGGGCCGCAAACATCTTGTTAACAGTCAGATTCTAGCTCAGATGTATCCTCTTAGTCCTATGCAAACAGAAACAATTTGCAGGGACACACACAAGTGTGCACACACCAGCTCCACCTGTGCTCCCTGCCCCCCTGCAGTTAATGGGGGTGGTCTCTGTCATGGGAGCCTGGGCCGCCTACTTTGTCTCTAGCTCTGAGCACTTTCTTACTCTGCAGATCTTCTCCCAGAAACATGTTGCCTCACAAGAACTCGGGAAAGTCTAATTCAGGGCAAACACCCTACAGAGACGAGGGTGACGTGGACAGGAGTTTCCCAAATGGATCCTGACATAGTCAGGCTTTAGGACACCAACGGAGACTTTTGGCTGCTCTCTTGGGGGAGGGAGTGTTTCAGAGAAGTCCCTGTTAACTGCACACCAAGGATCTGGATTTGTGTGTGAAGTGACTGGAAGAGACTGGAAGTGACGCCCCAAAGGATGGTTCACAGTTAATTCTGGGCTAACTTGAGGCAGAGGACCTGGATGCTGGAGCACTGAGAGTTGAGATCTATGAAACACATGACTCTATTTATCTAGAAAGGAATTTTTCTGTAAACCAAACTTCCTAGATAAACAATGTAAACTTTCTTTTTGGACTCTAAGAAATCCCAGGTATAATTCACTTCAAGCAATAGCGGTGACTGTGATGAACTGGCCAGTAGTTGGCAGAGCCCCACTCCTGGAGGCCTGGGCTCTTTCAATCCTCGGCCTTGCAGGAGGAGAACCTGCATCAGTGAGGTCAGGACTGGGCACAGAGGGGAAGCTTCATTTTCACAGATGCCCACTTGAGTCCCACTATGCCTTTTGCTGGGACTGCCTTCCTTTCCTCTATTTCCTTCCTCAAGACTGTACTTCCTCCCTCTCTTGGGCACGGACCCTAATGTGCTGTAACAAACATGTATTTTAGAAAAGTTTAATTGTCAATCAATCCTATTGGTAGTTGAAAAAGGAGCTGATTGGACTATTTCTCAGTTTTGTATTACAGAACGAAAAACTTAATTCACTGGCCTCTTTTCTATAGACATGGAGAAGACTCCCCACTCCCTGAGGATGGAACAGCATTCAGGTGCCTCTGTAGCTAGTCATGCAGTAGGATGATGAAGAAAGAGGGCGAGGGGCTCACTGGGGTCAAGGGGAGGTCCGTGTGAAATAAACCACCCAGTGATCCTGAGGGGGCCAACAGTAATGCCCAGCACTTTTGCATGAGGCTGGCAGTGCCCACAGGCAGGAAGTGCAGTGAACACTGTGGACCTGGGAGTCTCTGCTTCCAGAGAGAGCCACACGTGTGACCACAGACTGGGGATAAACCTAGGATGTGCTCCTGCAATATCCTCACTGCTCCTTCAAGGAAGAAGATGAGCTTGGTTGCTACAGCAGTTTAAAACTGGGTACATGACAAGGCTGTGTTGTTACTACTTGTGATGCTACCAGGAGGTGAAATAGCAGCCAGACAAGAAAAGGAAAAGACAGCCCGGAAAAGACAGAACTTCACCAGTGAAGAAAAATGTTGGTGAAGGAATCAAACACCACACAAATATGGTGTCAGCAGGAGGTCAGGTGCTGCAGGAGGTTGGGCTAAGTGGGAGGCTAACCCCAGTGAGGTGGCAGTAAATGGGATGGCTTGATAACCAGTTTAGAAAAGATAACGGACCAGGAGTGAAGCTGCAAGTAACATTACGAGCCACGTGTGCTCAGGTAGCTGGCAGCCTGTGGACGACCCCTGGATAGTGATTAGGGTCGGATGAGGACGGAGACACAGCAAGTAAACTGTGACAAGGGACGACAGTTTCCTGTACTCTTCTTGCAACTTGTCTGTAAGCCTAAAATTTAATCAAAAAGTTACAAAAATCTTCAAAAATGCTATAACGAATGACTTCTTTATGGCATTCATTACTGCTGCATCCTTTCATTCTATTCACGAAAAGACTATGCTGTGCCTTTGTGCTATGTCACTTCAGTCATGTCTGACCCTTTGCGACCCTATGGACCATAGCCTGCCAGGCTCCTCTTTCCATGGGATTCTCCAGGCAAGAATACTGGAGTGGGTTGCGGGGGAGGAGCTAAGATGGTGGAGGAATAGGACGGGGAGACCACTTTCTCCCCTACAAATTCATCAAGAGAACATTTGAACGCTGAACAAACTGCACAAAACAACTTTTGATCGCTAGCAGAGGACATCAGGCGCCCAGAAAAGCAGCCTATTGTCTTCGAAAGGAGGTAGGACAAAATATAAAAGATAAATGGAGTGGGTTGCCATGACCAGCTGGGAAAAAAGAAACAGCTGTTTTCGGACACTGGGTACTGCAGGCTTGTGGTCTCTGACAGAAGGGAACTCATTGCCTGGCTCTTGGCCTGCAGGCAGTTCCCACTGACCTGGTTGTGGTGGGGGAAGGGCACCCAGATAGCCTGGCAGTGCAGCAAGCAGAGGGGACAGACAGGAGCAGCATGGACGCTGGGGTGGATGGAATCTGCAGGGCAGAGAGGAGAGGGCTTCCAGGGTCTATAGGGTAGGCTCCTTGAATTTGTGATTACTTTTTGCTTGAGGGTGGGATGAAAACCCATAAGGGTGGGGAAAAAAACCACTGAAAAGTCAATTCCCAGAGCTCACAAGAACTGGGAGAGTTTACAGTCCCTAAAGAAGAAAGGACTAAAATCAATGACCTAAGCTTCCATCGTAAGAAACTAGAATCAGAAGAGAAAATTGAACAGAGTAAGCAGAAGAAATGAAGCAACAAAGCTAAAAGCTGGTATCAATACAATGGAGAATAAAAAACAACAGAGAAACACAGCTGACCCTCAGACAGCACGGATTTGAACTGCACGGGTCCACTTAAACACATGTGTTTTTCAATAAACACCCACTGTGGTAGCATACAATCCAAGGATGTGGAGATGTGGATAAGAAAGACTGCAGGGGGTCAGGGTTGGTGCCCCTAACCCCTGTGTTTGTTCAGGAGTCAACTGTACTAATGAAACCAAAAGCTGGTTCTTGGAAGAGTTTCCCTTCGTCAGAATGGTCGTGAATAAGGGAAGTTGCACAATACTGGTGCTGGGAATGGAAGAGAGGACGTCGCTACAGGTCACACAGAAGTCCCCACCTGATCTGCTGCCCTGATGTGGGTAAGCAGAAGCAGTGACACATGCCCCAACACAAGCTATGTGCACATGGAGTTTGTGAACCTCTGGATTCAAAACGGTTGTTTGAAGTTTCTAAACCATGGTGAAGACCTGATCGTGCCTGAAGTTCTCTGCATGAATATTCATAACTGAAAACCAGGGTATTGAGAGCTTTGTGAAGAGCGCCCTTCACACGTACCTTGTAGGCAATGCTGTTGAGCACTTTCATAGCCAAGTCAGAAACATCTGGATAGGGGTCCGCAGCCAGATGCAGCAAGACTCTCCAAATTTGAGTATAAACACTATTGAATGAAACTCCTGGGAAAGAGAAACAGGAGCTGTTTTAATAAGGGGGAGCTGCCACTGTGTGCTTGGGAGGGTGGGTGGAGGGGGAGTGGTGCTTTTGGGATAGCTCCCTCTTCTGATGACCTAAGCATGCATTGGGGGTGGACACTTAAAAGAGCTGGGATTATGGGAAGTTCTGGTTTTGTTATCTGCTAAGGAGCCCGAGATTCAGAAATTCCAGGTGGTGAACAGGCTTGATCAGTTTCACCTTTGATGGCTAGATCTTTCTGAAAGGAAAAGTTAGAAAGGGGCAGGACTTCCTTGCAGGCCTGGATGAGGAAGACAGCCACATACCACTGCATCCTTACTTGGGAGAAGCTAGACAATTGGTTTATTGAAAAGAAAATACTTGTTCAATGACAGGGAATAAAAGAGAATTTCAAACAAGCTGTGATCACATGTCATCTGACCAGCCAGCCCCTAGTTAGGAAGTCCCTCTAGTTATGAAGAATTTAAGTACAAGAATAGCCACTGGAAAAGAGCGTTTCTTGATGGACACTACTGTTTAAAGGGAATGAGTTTTATACTACATTCAAATCACAGAAGAGAGACTGGAAACGAAGGTTCAGAGTAAAGGTCAGTTTCTCTTGTGTGCCCCATGTTCATGCTTATGGACAAGTCCTGGCTTGCTGTGCCCGATACCTCGTTCATAATGGGAGGCGGCATGACCCCAGCCTCCTTTCCACAGGGACTGTGGTTCCTGTTTGCAGTGTGATGGAGCTGGAGGACGCTGACCTCTCACTTGTGTGTGCATGTGGCCTTGCTCCTCAGGCAACTACTACAGACAAAATACCTTCCAGGGAGCATTTACAAAAACTCCCATCACCTTATCCTTCCACCCTCGTTGTGGGAAAAGGTGCCGACAGCTGCCACGGCCTCTGAATGATTCTGCAGGAGCATAACTGCCTGCACAGGCTGACCTCTGACAGGCTGGGGCCTGGGAGGCCTCTCCCACCACTCTGGCCATAGGATTTCACACTCGCTCTGTGCACAGCCCCAATGCACAACGCTGGGGGAATGAGGTGGAGCTCGTTCATGAATGTGGCTCACTCAGTCAGGAGAAGCGGTCCATGGATGGGACGTTCCTACAAAGATCCCTCATGCTCAGCACAGCCACTGGACAAACCCCTCTTCTGTCGTTTCTGAGCTCAGACTGACCAAGGCAGCAGCTTCCCCATGTGACAGAGGCTGTGACGGGCACAGTAAATGTCTGCTTGGCTACTGATGACAGACATGTGGTAACAGGGAGACTGGGAAAGGAAGGGAACAGTGGGGGCCAAGGGGCCCATGAGAACCTTAATCAAGGGGCCTCTGGCGTGAACATGCAGAAGGGGTACAGGATCGGCACTGTGCACTGAGAAAGGGGTACCATTCATTTAAAAACATCTGTTTTTATTACTGTTGTTGACTCTCTTGCAGAAGATTTCAACTTTGACATCACTGTTTTTGATTCAATTTGTTGTTGTTCAGTCGCCAAGTCATGTCCGAGTCTTTGTGACCCCATGGACTGCAGGACTCCAGGCTCCCCATCCTTCACTATCTCAGATTCATGTCCAATAGGGAATAACAAAAAATCTAATTTTCATTACTGTCTCTGACCACAGTGAATGGTATATGATTTACTAGTAAAAACAGAACAGGAGCCTGGAATTGCCATCCCCCATCACTGCTCTCCTGGTGCTGACCACCCCCTCTCAGCCTCTCTGTTTTGTGAACTGTCCTGGTTTTACACCTGCTGTCCCAAATGGGGAAGTTCTGAGTTTATGCAGCACAGAGCTTGGACCCCCCGAGTGCAGCCCCTCGGGAGATGGGGGAGTGTGGTGGGTGCTGCTGGGCTGAGCGAGCTCAGACAGGGCACCGTGTCTGGTGCTCACTAAACTCCCCATGAGTGCTGAGAGCCTATTTTCAAGTCTAGACTAAAAGTAATAAAGGATCATAACTAATGGTTTTAGGATTTATTTTTCAGAGCAATGGCCACAACTTTCTAAATGGCACTGGGTGTGGGAAAATTTGCTCACAGCTTTGTGGCCAACTCTGGGTCCCAGAGTCCCTAGGGGCGGGCAGGGCAGCTTGGAGAAGGAAGGTGGAGCCTCTTGGAGGCAAGAGCTGTCATCTGTGACCTGTTGCCTGGGTCTTGGGGGTCACTGACCCTGACTTTCTATTGCAAGACTGGGCCAGGTGCCTCCCTGGGAATCAGCCCCTGGATCTGGGCCTTCTGCATTTCCCCTCTTCATAACCCTGACTCTGAGCCCCTCTGGGAAGATCCTGCCCACCTCTCCCTTGCTTACTGGACGGAGCCCTGGGTAGACTGGGCAATGTTATCTATACAACTCTTTCAGAAGGCTCCCCCCACCCCATCTCACCTGAGGGACAAGATGAGACACAGCACGAGGCCTTCCCGCTCCCACTCTGGACATCAGAATGGGGTGAGGCTCAGAGAGGGAGAGATGGAGGGAGGCAGAGAGGGACACAAGGGCAACGGGTGGACAGGTGAGGGAAAGCAGGGCAGGTGATGAAGGGAGGAGAGGCTGCCCGCCACACGGGAGAGCAAGAAATAGCAGCTTAACCAAACCTGTTGATTAAGACAGCAATGTCATAACCTGATGTGACGCTGCAGGTTAAGTGTGTAACGTGAAGGCACTTGATGGGTCAGGGACCTCCTGAGATGCCACAGAAAGTCAGGGTGGAGAGGAATGGGCGACACTGCTGTGTGGAGAGGGGGTGCGGGAGGGGAGTAAAGGCAGAGGTGCCCAGGCCCCACACAGGGGCCAGTGGCTGGTCTGGGCGGTGCGTGCAGTGGGCAGGGCTATGGTGAAGGCCAGGCAGCTCTCAGTAGGAAGGCCTTGAGTGCTGGCCACAGCTTGGACTTTATAGGAAATGAATTTCTGTGATGGTGTCACCTGGATGGTGGTCTGTGCAGAGCGAATGATGGTGCGTGGGGGGGGGTCTGCTCTGCATGGGTGGTGGGGAGCGAGAAGCTGATGCCCAGTCCTGGGGTGGGGGGCCAAGAAATGGAAAGAATTGACTGGGGACACACGCAGAGTTTGGGCTAAATGGCTGAGTGGGTGAGGCACACACAGAGGGAGACACCAAAGAAGATTTCAGAAGGTGGTGACACAGTCAGGTCTCAGTGCAGACTCACAGATGCTGGGCAGACACGCTCAGGCATGTGGAGACACATGCAATCAGCCTTTGCCACAGTGGGGGGACAGCGCTTCCCTCGGCAGGTGAGACCTCGAGTGTTCTGGAGACAGTGGGGGGAAGGGGGAGCCTGGGAGGGGCTAGTCTTCTGGGAGAAGATGGGAGTAAGTGGACGTCCTAGGTTGCCATGGTTTTGAAAACCTCTTTTCCAATATTCAGTCAAAGAGGCTAAAGAGACTGCTAAAGAGATTGTTCTTTGGTTGAAATGAAAGAAAAAAATTGGCTTTAAACAGGCGAATGTTACCAGTAATGGGATTTTGTGTAGGTTATGAATTTTAAACACTTATGTAAGCACCACGTTTCCAGGTGGACATCCGGTCTGGCCCACAGTTACTTCTTCTTAGTGTTCCTTCCAGCTCTAGCTCATTGTGAAACTTGCCCACTGAAGTTTTCAAAGATCTGAACCATATACAGATAAAATTCAGTTTTCTCCAGTAAAAAATATTCAGGAACCAGGTTTTGTGTGGAGGAAAGAATCAGTGACGAGGCTGTCAAGTCCCCAGAGGACACGGAATGTGGCTGGGGTGGGAGGGCTGGGCTGTGCCCTCTGAGCTCATGTGGCCTCAAATGAAACACCGACACTTCACCCCTTATATCCCCAAACTAGCACCAAGGACAAAAGGATCCCCCTTTCCGGACTGTACTGCAGTGGGTGGCGTGGTGGTACCAACTAGCTCTGGACCCTACAGTCACTAGACTCTTATGGGCGTGTACAGGGCGTGTAGACTCATATGCGTCTACAGGGAGATGCATCTTGTAGAATTAGTCCTGAGTCCTTTCTAGGGCCAGCAGAAGACTGGTCTCATGTCTTCTGATGGCAAGCACATTTGGACTGCCCTACCCCTTCAGATGCTGGGAGGGATTGGGGGCAGGAGGAGAAGGGGACGACAGAGGATGAGATGGCTGGATGGCATCACTGATTCGATGGACATGAGTTTGAGTAAACTCCAGGAGTTGGCAATGGACAGGGAGGCCTGTTTGCATGCTGCGATTCATGGGATCGCAAAGAGTTGGACATGACTGAGCGACTGAACTGAACTGAACTGCCCCTTCAGATCACGACACTGGTGAGTCAGAAACATCAAACACTGTCATGTGATGCCAAGAGGCAGAGAGAGTAACATGGAAACAAGCAATCCACCCAGAACTGAACATTAATGAAAACAGTACCAACCAATCAGGAGGGTGTGTGTGGGAGCAAGGGAGGCTAATGAACACATGAGCTCAACCTCATTGTAATGGAGGGACATGCAAATCAACACCACGAGGAGTCTGTTTGCTCACATAAGATGGGGAAGCCTGACTGGACCAGGTGTGGGGGGGCGGGCACAGGAGCTTGTCCTCCTTGGAACGGAGCCCTCTGAGGTCAGTATCCTTCTGCATGGAGCCAGACACCACGTGTGTCACACTGCAGGGTGTCTGCTGCAGCCCACGCCTGTGCATGTTATGGGTACTTACTGTATACCCAGCATGGGATGTTGGGGGGTCGGGCTATGGCAGGTGACAAAGTTCCTTCACTTGTGACTCTGACATCCCTGGTCAGAGACAGAACCAGGCAGAATAAACGGGAACATACATCGTAAGTCTGCTGGGGAAAAGTTCTCAGGAGGAAAGTAGAGAGATGGAGAGAGATGCAGAGTGACTGCAGAAAGCAATTCTGGGTTGGGGTCGGGGGAGCCTGGAAAGCTTCTTTTAAAGTGAGTGGAGCAGGACTGTGACTGGACTGAGGAGCAGCCTGTGAGGTAGCTGGAGGCAAAGCTCTCCAGCCAAGGGGAGGCGCCCAGGGGCCAAGGAGCCCAGCATCACCAGGTGCAGTGGGGAGGGCAGGAGGTGGAGCTGGGGCCAAAAATCCTGAGTCTGCTTTTTGAAAAAGGAGGAAAGAAGGAAAAGTCAGAGTAAGGTCACTGTCCACCAACAGGAGAATGGACAAGCGAATTGCAGCAGATCATGAAAGGGAGCAAACAAGACTCAGGTGAGCAGCATGGACACACAGCTGTCAGAGCAGAGTGAGGACAGGGGATGTGCGGTGTCATTGACGTGACGTTTAAGAGTTCGTGGGAACCCTGCACAGGGAACGGGGAGGGGCTCTGGGTTCTTTAACTTCATCTATGACCCCTTAAGTTGGTAACAAAACACACATGTGGGGTGTGACACACCGGTCCAAGTCTTTACGGCTGGCTATGCAGTGAGGATACAGGCTAACTTCCCATTTCTCAGTGAGTGTAGCAGCAGAACCAGGGGGTCCCCACTCAAGGCAGAACACAAGACCACTCTGAGCCTTCGCTCAAATGTCAATGTCCAGGCAGTCAAGTAGGAAACTGCTGGACTGACTAAAGGTGAAAGCACAGAGAGGGGTCCTTGGCTGGTGGGAGGGAGGTTCTGGCCAGGGAACTTGCGTAGGGAAGGGCTGTTTGCGCCCTTGGAGCAGGGCTCTGACCTTGGACCTCACACATGCCTTCTCTGGGGGACCCTGGGTGCCATCAGAGGCCACACCACCTATCAGATGCTGGGAGCACCCCTTGCTCTGGCCATGACACCCCAAATGTCCCCTGAGGTCAGAACCATCCTGCTCTGCAGTCCCGCGAGTCCTGCGGCCTGTCCAAGGACAAGGCTGGCTCCCTGGACGGCCTGGGTCAGACCAGCGTCCAAGGGTGAGGTTCCTGCTGCCACAGCAAGATAAGCCTTACTCCCTCCTCCCACTGAGCGTGTCCCAGCACTGCCCACCCAGGCGGGAACCCGGGGGTGCCCAGGGGACCAGTGGAGAAGGGGAGGTGGGACTCACCGATGAGGGAGTTGAGGGAGGAGTAGGAGCTGACGCGGCGCATCTTGTCGATGGTCTCGAAGGACAGGATGTACTCCTCATTCTCGGGGCTGCCCAGGGTGCTGCTGGCGCTGCTGCTTGTGCTCAGGTTCCCGGGGGAGAAGGCCACTGAGCCGCCGGCTGGCAGGGCACCGCCGTGAGAGGGGGCAGTTAGCACACACCCACCCCATCTCCTGGCTCGCAGGAGGGGCTGGGCTTCCGGGCACAGGGCTGGGAAGGGTGCTGGGGGCTTAGGACTGGGCGTGCCCAGTGGGGCTGCAGGACAATCACTGGCCACCCCTGGCAGTGAACCAGGACTTCTGCTCACGTTCAGGTAGGCAGGAGGGGTGGGGGCCCATCTAACAAAAGGTCCCAGAAGATGACCCATGACCACCCCACTCGAGCACCCAGCCTCTGGGCTCTTACTTTCTTCCGTCAGGCTCAGGTTTTGCAAAGACTTGTTTAAGTTTCTAGCCGTGGTGACGGCACGGATATTCCCATAGGAGCTCACGGAGCGCAGTCTGGGGGTGCAGGGGCTGTCCCGCACGGGGGTCAGACTCCCACCCTCTGGGAAGAGAGAAGGAGCGAGAAGACTGAATGGAGGGCTCAGGCCGCAGGCGGCTAGACAGAAGGTGACAGCGGGTTCTACCAGGATGATGTGACTCTACAGCAGGGTCCTTCAGCTCAACAGGGTTTCTGCCAGATGGGTGTCAGGGTCAGGTGGACAAGGTCATGACCACAGTGAGGGGAGCGGGAGCAGGTGACCATGAGCCATGCTTGGCATTTTGTGAGAGTTCAACTACAGGGGCCCACACACAGTGGTCTCCCCAAGACTCGCACCAGGTGCTCTGGGACCTGCCTGTGGCTGCTGCCCCGAAACCTAAACAGAGCCAGAGTAGGGGCAGTGCTGGGACAGCTGTCTGCTGGCTCAGCCTCCCCTGCACTGCCCCTCACCAGGGCATGCCGGCCATTTCCTTCCCTGATGTACTAAACCAGCAATGGTCACATGCCTGATCACAAGGCCTCTTTTCTGCAGAGATGGCTGTGCTCTGGGGGAGGGGGCAGCCCAAGATGAAGAAATACAAATTCAGTAAATGTGAGACTAGGAGCTGCCTACCGCGACACTGACGTGAGACCTGTGACAGGAAGAAAGTGCGTCCTCCAGTCCCTATGGCAGCAGCTCCTACCCTTCCAGGTTTGTGTGACTTGATTTCCAAAAGGGTAAAAAGGAAAGAAACCAGGGGGTCAAGGGGGCCCTCTTTCTTGCCCTTTCTATTCTTCTGAGAAGACAAGAACTGCAGATATCTGCATGACCAGGACTTGACACATGGGCTCAGAACCCAGCAGAACGAGGGGCCTGCTGACAGTTCAGACTGGGGCCCCAGGGCCAGAGAGTTGCACGGGCTCCACCTCAGCATCATACCTGCGGTGGTCCTACCTGTGGTGGCTGGAGAGGGCAGCGGGTAGTTCTTCTCCTCTTCCATGAACTGCAGGGCCACGGTGCAGAAATTACTTTCATACTGAACGACAAGGTGACTCAGAGCCACCACCAGCTCCTGCCGGGAGGAGAAGAGACAGCGACACTGACTTGAGGCGGGGAGAGAACTCAGCAGTGAGACGTGCATGCTGGCAGTGAGCGCTCGAGCCACCACGGAGAAAAGGCGGGGGTGGGGTGGGGGACAGACGGCACTCGGGGCTGAGACGGGGGCTGGCCCCTCAACACAGTACCCTCGAGTGTCCGGTGTGGGCAGAAACCTCTGAATAAGCAGTGAGGTGAAGATGAGGGCCTCTGAGGGACGCCCCGGACACCTGGAGGAGAGATTGCTGACTGCTGGGCGTGAGCGGCAGGATTGGGGGGCCTGGTAGGGATATAGGGGGAGGACACCCCAGAGTGGGACAGGGAAGAGCCCTCAGGGCCTCCTATGGTCAACACCACAGAGAGCTCCAGGCATTAAAGCAGGACACGCTGGGCAGTACAGCACGTTCCTTTACTAAATGTAGTCTCCAAAGATAAACTGGTTTCCAGTCCCCAAAAGGCAACAGGGAAGTTCTACATGACTTCAGGTCCAGATGCCTCAGTCCAAGGGGAAGAACACACCTGATCTCTTTTGGGACCTGATGACCTGGAGATCCTAAAAATCACGGGAAATAAAACTGGATGTAGGTTCGTACTACTTTTCCTATCACTATTCAAATGGTTCCCACAACTTTATTTTACTTTTTAGAAAAATACTTAGCAGAAGGCCAAAGTCTGAGAGCCCCTTCTTGTTCTGTGAATTCTTCAGACACCCAGGGCCAGGAGAGCTGCGCTGAGGTGTCAACAAGCTAGGGTGGACCCCCCCTTCTCTCCTACCTCACGCTTACATATTCCTTGGCCTCCCCGGTGTGTGTGTGGGTTTTACTCCCAAACCCACCTCTCTGATCCTGTCTCTGAGACCCAGGCTGGTCCTTCCAAATACTAACCATGCATGCCCACCAAGCACTCTAAAACCCAACTTGACCTGCCCAGGGCCTGCCACCCAACCCTTTCCATTCAGCCCCTGCCAGGGATGCTTGGCTTGTGCCCTCTGGTGGCCTCAGTGAGACCCTTGAATCATCCTGACCCATCTCTCTGCCGATCCTGCCACCCAACCGGCCTGTCCCTGCGTCTAACAGTGCTGGGTAACAGACTGTTGAGGGGTTGCCCACCGGCCCCTCCCAGTGAAGAAGTAGCCTGCCCACATGTGCGCTCAGTCATGTCTGATTCTTTGCGACCCCCATAGACTGTAGCCCACCAGGCTTCCTTGTCCATGGAATTTTCCAGGCAAGAATACAGGCCGAGTTGCCATTTCCTACTTCAGGAAGAAGCCTGAACTGTCTTCAAAAGACACAGGTTTTCCCTTCACTCTGAATTGGTGAAAACGTCTCAGCTGGACCGGAAGCAGATTCCTAGGTCTTGGACCGTTTGATCTGGGGGAAGCTGTGAGGGCTGGTCAAACTCCTCCTGCTGGGTGGTGGTCGTTGGCTCTGGCCTTCAGAGGTCTTCAGGAATGTCTGGCCAGAGCGAGGTTGGGTGGAAGGCTTGAGTTATTCTCAGACCTCGGAAGCATACCAGCATGGTTACCCGAGCCCCTCCGGCCAGCAGCCTCACCCCGTTTCCTGGCAGAACAGTCCCGCCACCTCCACACTCCAGCCTCCTGCTCACACTGGGAGCAAGCAGGTCTCCTGCCCCGCGTCTTGGCACCTGCTGTCCACTCGGCCTGGAGAGGCCTCCACCTCCACCGGGGATACCTGTTCTCTACCTTCACTCCTGTCTCCAAGTGCAAGTTCCGGAGGTTTCCACCCTCCGCCATATCCAAGTGTAAGTTCTGGAGGTCTGGTTACCTAGGGCTTGGCCCACAGGCGGCGCTCAAGAAGTGTCTGCTGATGGAATGAAGCCTCTTCCCTTTGGACACAGCATAATCTTTAACATACGGTTCAACTGTTTGGGTGACTTGCCATCAGGATTCAGGGACATCATGCCTGGTTACAAACACGGCCCGAGGGGAGTCGGCTAATGCTCCTCCTGTGGTGGTCCAGAAGGCTGGACCACACGTCTTCCTGGGTGGTCCCCAAGGGCTGCCCCTTTCCATGTTTCCAACAATGAATTACTGGCTGACATTTGTTTTCGGCCCATGGCCACCAAGTATCAAGCTCAGCTCCCAGGAGGCCAGCGCGGCGCTGTGGAAAAGGGAGCCCGTCTGCTCCATCTGGATGGCCTCTGGGCTCGCCTGTGGGAGAAGGCACTCCAGTCCGGGTGGCTCGGCCATCTTGTCGCTGCCACCAGAGATGTCCTGAACATTGATGGGAAACACCCTCTGATGCCATTCATCAGGTCAGTTGGAGGCAGACGTGTATGAAGGGAGGTGGATGCCAGGAACTGCTCCTCTGTGGGTCTGTGGTTACTAAATAAATGTAAACTAGAGAAAATGGATGCAATCTTCTTTCTTTGCTAAGGTGGACAGCATCCAGTCAGTTGCAGGCAAGGGTCGCAGGGATGGACTGGTCAGCCCTTGAGAAAAGCAGGGTGACAGTGGGGTGGTCACAAACCTCCCCCTCCCCACTCCCCCACTCCGGGTCCTGGCCCTTCTTGATGAGGTGTGGGCGGCTTGCTGACTGGGCAATCTGCCATCCATACTTCGTGCACAAGTTCAAGTTCAAAATAATTTGGGTGAACTTGCTGACTCTTGATTTTATCAAGTAAGCTCATTAAAGAGGTCAACAAGCAAAAATCTTCCCTCTCTGCCATGACTGCCTCCTCCAGTAAAGGATGCTTTCATCGTTCAGGAGTCAACAGGGCAATTATTTTATATTGCAGACATGTGACTTTACAAAGCCCCGCCATGATACCCTGACATGTCTTGTATTGCCACGAGCTAGAGACACCAGCAGTTGGTTACAGCTGGGACTTCTCACACCTAAGCTCAGGTGAGCTCGTGGAGTGCAGTGTTCAAGGCAGAGTCTTGTTCCAGACCCTCATGTGCCCTAGCACTGGGTCTGCTGGGCCTGTAGGCTGGGCCTGTGTCCCCTCAGAGTGCATTGGACACAACTGTCACCATGTGCTCTGGACAAAGATGGGAAAGGCAAGCTGCCAAAAGCATTAGGGTTACGGCTGTGATGGGAATGAGGGCTCAGCCTCTGAGTCGGTGTCACTTACCCTATTAAAGCCTGGATCCTCTCTCCAACCCATGGGCCCCAGTCTCCCTGAACCTCCATGTAGCCCATGTTTCCACAGCAAAGTAGCCCCCTTATTTAACAGGCCTGTATTGCTGGCCATCTCCCAAAGAGAAAAAGCCCTGAAGGCAGTGATGGTCCCGAGTCCCAACAGAGGACGCTGAGGGCGCTCTGTGCTCTAGCGCACAGGATGGGCAGCCCCGGGCACACTATGGTCTTGCACGTGCCTGGCCCTTTGCACATGCTCCTGCCTCACTCCCTCTCCCTGTCCTTGTCCCTCACAACCTAGGCACAGGCTCCCCTCCTCCCACTATGGGGTCAGCACCCCTGACCTGGGCTGGTCTCTAGGGTGTGGCTCACTTACGAAGGTTTTAGCACAATTGCTGGTTCTGTGCCTGCCTCTGCACTCGGACCCTGTATCTCTTGAAGGTGGGTGACTGCTGCTCCATGCACTGAGCCTGGTGTGCTGAGGCAGCTGCGAGCTGAGCTCCAGTGCTGGGCAAGCAAAGGCAGAGCTCTTCTCAGCACCCATGTCTGCAGGCCCAGGCAAGGTCAACCCCAAGTGCTCACAGGAATGACCTGGCTACACCTGAGCATCTCAGGTCTGGCAAGGATGGCTAGTGGAGTGAGGCTGGGAAAGGAGCCTTGGGCCATGTCAGGTCACCTGGGTTGTGCTTGAGTGTTCGGTCCTTGTGTTCCTGATGACCTGGAGACCATTCTCCTGATACTGGAGACTCGGACATTCTTCCCATTTTTATTAACATCCTTTTAAAGTTTTTTGGGGAAAGAACTGAAAAAGAGTTCCTTTCTTTAAAAGGAATCTTAACAGACAATTAAGGATACTGCTGAACCACTGCTTTGATCACATACAGGCAATCTGACTTGGGAAAAAGAAGACTCTGACTCAAGGAAGCCAGCTTCAGACAGATGCTAATGATGAGAACCCAAAATAAAAACATGAAAAAGCACCTGGAGGATCATTCCACATTGTTAACATTTCTCTAGATGACATGGCCTATTAGTAACTGGGTTCATGGCTCTTTGAGGGAATTCAAGATGGAATGAATCCTTCCCGGCTGACCTGAACTTGCCCCGATAACGTTCCCGCCACCAAGTTAGTGGAGGTTTGCTCTCCAAACAGACACACTCCAAACCACCCCTACCTCTGAGAAACCCAACCTCCCTTCCCTGGCACAGGGATGTCAGACATGCCGAGAAGCAGCCCAGCACCTATAGGTGATGAGAGGTGACTCAGGGTCACACACAGGACGGCACTGCCCTCCTGGTCCTAGAGAAGTCTCTGCTCCCAGGGTGGGCCTCCAAGGCCACCCTGAAACGTGGCCGACAGTGGGGTTCCCCCCACGGGCCCTTTTGGCTGTGGGAGGGAGAGGGTTGATCTGTTCTGAGCCAACTTTTGACAGGGGGGTGAAGTCTTGGATGGAGATCATGGCCCTTCTACATTGAAACAGAGAAGTAAAAGTTTCAACTGCAAAGAACTGTTCCCTTCAGTTGCTGACAAACATGGGGGCGGGGAGGGGAATACACTACACAAACCTTTCCGTCTGTCTGTGGGTGGCTACTGCTCTTTTGAATCTCCGTGATGTGTGTATGTGTTGCTCCCAGGCAGGAAGGAGCCTATTATACAAGCTGCCAGGAGACGCAGCCTGTTAAATGCCTTTAAATGAAGCAAACACACGAGTATCTGGTGAAGAAACGCATTTTGGAGAGAATTAAACAAACATTTAAAGTTGGCTCTTGGCAGGATGCGCGCTGGGGGCGGACTGAGCGCTCGAAGTTGCGGTCAGGTCAGGGTCACGACTCGACCTTGGTGCCAAGGGAGCCCGGCCTGGAGGCGCTTGGTGCTGCCTAGGGGTGGGGGCCACGCACCTTCCGGACCACAGGGCTGCCGTCATTGATGAGCTGGGCCAGCATCATGGCCACGTTGTGGTCAATAGTGGTGGAGTGATCCGTCCTCTCTGCAGAGTTGCCCACAAACGTGCCGAGGGCAAAGACGGCTGCGCAGCGCACCTGTGGGCGGGACAGGGAGCAGTTACCCTGTGGCCGGCTGTTTGGCTCTGGCCTGGGCCGCTGGAGCCTACTAGATGCAGCTTAGTCCTGTCTATGGTCCTCTCAGCCTAGCTCCACTTGTGCAGACAAGCAGAGCAGGGAAATGAGAGGCTAGTGGCAGCCACGCCCAAGGGCCAGGTGACAGGCTGTGTGCAGGCATCAGAGACAAAGCCAGGGGGCAAGGAACCCACGGGGGGGCGGGGGGGGGTGTTCTGGGGGTGTGGTCCCCAGGTGCACCTTGACCTCACTCAGCCTGAAGTGGCGGAGTTACAGACTCACCTCAGGGATGGGGTCAGAGAGGAGGCTGCAGAGCTTCTCGTGGGCACTGTCCCGCACCCCACACCACCGGGCTGAGTCAAAGTTCTGCCAGATGCGGCCCAGGCAGATGGCCACCCACTGGCGCAGCAGTGGGTGGGGGTCGTTGAGCTGCTCCAGGCAGATGGCGATCAGGTTTCCCTGGAGGCAGGCTTCCTGCGAGAAGGCAGGCAAAACAGGGCATCACCCACCGACCACTGACTGGGGCGGTGTCCTGGGCTGGCCCTAGCCCCCCAGGTTTCTCAGGGAAACTATGCTTAATCACTTTGCAAGATGTGTTCAACTTCCCTCTTTTTTTTCTGTGCTGTGCCATGTGGGATCTTAGTTCCTGGACCAAGGATTGAACCCATGCACCCTGCAGAGGAAGCTCGGATTCTTAACCTCTGGACTGCTGGGGACGTTCCTCAATTTTCCTCACTTTAAATTCCACCAATTTCAGTTCAACTGGGGCTAAACAAAGGGTCCGGACCCCCACTCCTCCATGAAGCCCCCAGGGCTGGTGTGATCCCCAACCTCCCCCCACCCGCTTCTGAGGTCATTGTTTCTTCAGACATATATTCAGGACAGTTCCTCTGGCCTCCAGATCCTGGAGCTCACAGCTGTGCATCTGCAACCCAAAGGTAGGCCCTGCACGGGTGGGGAAGGGGCGTGACACTCACCTGCCCTGTGTTATAGCTGTTGACAATTACAGCCAGAATGAAGGCCGTCATGGTCCGGTGCTCAGCCTGGAAAACAGAAGTCACAGGCTAGTTTGCACTTTCTTTGTGGCAGAAACTCATCACCCCCATGCACTAGAGTTATCCTTCCAGGATCTTTATGATGAGCCTGGTCTGTAGTTAAAGTAACGAGAGCCAGCTTTGTTGTCTTTTGAGTCTCCAAATAGGAACTGCACTTTAAAAAGGGTCTGATGGCTCTGGGTTGGCCTCATGGAGGACGGATGGGTCCCTGACATCTGATGCTGCATGAAGGGTGACTCTGCTCCATCAGAGGCCCTGTTCTGCCCAAGCCTATGGAAGCAGACCATCGGAGTTGAGCACACTGGTCGTAAAATGATTGACCACAGTCTCTACTTGACTTCATTTTTCCTTCTTTCTGGTCTTCTAGTGGGCAGATCGATTCTCATTTTCTCCTCTCCTCTGCGCTTCTACTGACTCAGACATCCGTCTATTTTTAACTATTTGTGGTACCTTGTGTTTTTAACCTGGAGCGAAGTCTAGTCATTCTCTCTATCTGCCTTGGATTCCCAGTATTCCTCCTCCGGCTTCAGTTCCTCATGCGTGACTGCTCTTACTTATTTTTACAGCCAATGTTGATTTACATACATGGCATGTTTGCCAATGTCTGCTTTCTGATGCTTCTCACTGACTTCTGGGCTCCATCTCCTCCTGAAGTGCGGGCCTCCTGGTTGCCTGAGAAGCTGTTAGCCCTCAGATGTGCTGGCTTTGCCCTCTCCCCAACTGACACTCGTGGGGACACAGGGTCCCTGGGTGACAGTTTCCCTTGTGTTTTGAGGGTCCCTTCTCTGTCTTCCATCCGTTACTGTGGTGACTGCTGTCCACATCTTTGCAACCACCTTCCTTTACATCCTAGTTACTTTAGAGATTTTTACTCTTGCCTTTGACATTCTCTACTTTCATTACGATGAGTCTTGGTGTGGATTTGTTTTTATTGAACCCTCTCAAGACTCACTGTGCTTTATAAAGCTGAAAACTCATTTTTTCTTCAAATCTAGAAAGTTCTCCACTGAACTGTGTGTCCCCCTGTCTCCCTCTGGCCTTTGTTGAAAGCAGCTAGCCTGCTCAGCCCCTCTCAGAACCTCCATCACATCTCTTGGCTTCCTCCCACATGAATTCTCCACAGACTTCTTTACTGGTTGTGTCAGTTCTGCTGTTTAATTTGTCTATGGAGCTTCTAATGACTATATTTCATTATAGGTTCTTTTTTCCCCTCCAAAATCTGCCTATTTATTAAAAGACCCTAGTTGGTCATTTTTTGAGAAGGAGTAAACAGGGCAGAATACTCTGTTCTCTTACAACAGGCAAGAAAGTACTTCTGAGGAAGAAACACCAGGGTTTATTTTTGGACGCAATTAAAACAAATTGTTTATCCAGTTATCTTAAACATACTTATTTGTAATGCTCTTCACTCTTTTTCCAGAGAACTCTATTAGTTTAAGTTCTCTGGGAGCCAACCCTCCTTTCTGCCAGCTCTGCTTACGTCACTTGGACCTGGGCCAGGAGCAGGCTGGAGCTCCTGGCACGAGTCTTGGTGCCCTGGCTGTGAAGCTATACAGAAAGGCGCCCTGCAGAAAAGGTACAGCCTTCGCTGCTTCCAGGCAGGCCCTGGAGATGTCATGTTCCTCACTTGGCTGGTGGCTCCTCCCGCATGGGGAATTTCTATTTCTTACAGAGGCTTTTCCTGACTTTCTGCCCAGACATGGATGGACTGGATTAGCTCTTCTTGTCCTCATCCAGTGAGCGGGTGGCTCACCCCACAAGCCTGTGTTTTTTTGTGTAGACTTGGGCTGCACACGTGTGGAGCTCCACGGTCATTGTGAGGTTCACCCATGACTCACTGTGCCCCTCCCCTGACTTCAGGTTTTGGCATTTGTGGATTTAATTTCCTTTCTTTTAATCTGGCTAGATCCTCAAAACTTCATGTGTTTGTAGTTGAAGTGGGGCCCACTTGTGCCAACTTTGTTCATCATTTTATTGCATGTCTATCAGCTTAGATGTCTTTCTCAGTCGTTTGACCTCTCTTACTCACTCTGTATTATTTCCAATACTCATGTAAAGTCTAAATTTAACCACCTTCGATGATGTTTAAATACCATACTTCAGTTGGAACATACGAGTTCTGCTTACCTTTTATAACAATCCTGTTTTTAATGTTTCCTGGATTTTAGAAAAAAAATTTTTTTTAAATTGTCATTTAGTTTAGAAAACCAACCAGAGGGTGAAACTACACCCAAAAGTTCCTTTCCACAACCAGAGGCACCTATGACTGTGTGAATGAGCTGTTAGATTTCATTAAACATTCTCATAAAATTAAGTTATATTGAGTAATTATTGATACTTAAGGTGTTTATTTTATTCTCTTTACTAAGCTAGGAGCTAGAGGGAGGGAATATAAATACTAATTTAAAAACATTTATTGGGAGTTATTTTATATGCTATTCACGGATTACTAATTTTTAAACAACTTAATACAATAAAATATATTTCAAATTTCAACTTTCAATTTTTCCACCACCTCTACTGCCCCAACCCCCTTCCTGATTGATAAAGTGCATTAACCTCCCCTTAGGTCCAGATCCTGCACTGGGCAAAGGAACTGCCAATATTATGGATGTACAAGTAGTCACTGATCTAACTTGGTTGACAGGGTACAAGGCACAGTGGTTTCTACTTCACTGCAAAGATGTGCCCAGAAAAAGGACTCAAGTAAACAAAACCAAACCAGCCTGTGTATCAAGGTTCACTGTGACTTACTTTAGGGAAGCAGCTACTGAAACAATATGCCAGGAAGCAAAGGGTATCATCCAAGTGAGGCAGAGCTGGGAGTGTAAGGGGCTCCCCACTTCCAGCACAGGTCCCTCTGTGTAGAGCAACCTTTCCCAGAGCCCCCAGGAAACGTGTCACCAGAGCATAACATGCTGGTCCTTACTGGCATGTACGGGTCTGCCAAGACTGAGAGGAAGTACTTGTGGCCGTTGTCCTTCACCAGGTCAGCTTGGCATGACTGGGGGGAGAGACACAGGAGAAACAGTGAGTGCAGTTCCCAGGAAGGGGCTCCTTTTTCTTCTTGGGATGTGTGAACAAAGGAATGTGCAATGAATATTTTATGTCTTCATCATTTTCACCTCTCAAGTCCAACTTTCATCTGAAAAAATAGCTGGGATGGCTGTGTACAAATGCATTTTCCCTTGGCTGTGGGAAAAGGGCTGGCATCGCACACACTCTCAGAAGTGCAGCGGCTCTGAGGCATTCTCGAGAACCCCTTCCGGGTACCTGGCAGGTGCGGGTACCCTGGCTGCTGGGCTGGCTCCTTCGGAGGCTGTCTGCGTCCTGCAGCTCCCATACCTGTCCTCTCTAGTGAGTCAGCCCAGGGCCCATGCACCTCTCCTACCAATTCTGAGCGGGGACATGCCCAACACCTGAAACCACTCATTTCTGCAGACCCCAGCCCCTGTCAGAGCCTGATATACATACACCTTTGCTTAGCCTGACAAAATCTATGTAAACACCATAATTATGAATTACTTACATCACATGGTTATATTCCAACAGGTGCTTCCCAGAGGCCTGTCTCCAAAGGAGCAGCTCCAAGTGGAAAGTTTGATTTCAGGGCTAAGTGGGTTGCCAAGTGTGCAAGTCTCACCACCTCTTCAGAGCACATAGCATGTGTAAGCACCACCGTGTCATGTGTTAGCATAGTTTTCAAGACCCACTAGGTGTCAAGCGCTGACTCAGTCCTGGACACAGACCCCCACACCCTGCTCATAGTCCTGGGGGAGACAGCTGAGAAGTTCTGGCTCATGATGAGACGCTGGGCTTGAGAAGCTCTGGGAGGGGTGGAGTAGCTAGGATCATCCATGAAGGAAGGACAGATTGTGAGAGTGGGGGTGGAAGGTGGGGAAACAGGTGGGGATCCTGCTAGGATATGCAACCAGGGAGAAGGCAGCCAGGGAAGGCTGGAGGCAGAGAGCTTTGACTGCTTCATGGATGGAGTCTTGAAGACACCAGAGGGCACTGGGAATGGGAGGGGGAAGACTGTTGAACTGCAGGTTGAAGAATCACTCTGGTAGCTGCAGTGGAGGGTGAGCTACAAAGTCAGACTGGGGGTGGTGACCATGTGCAGCAGGGTCAGAGGTGGTGGGGAGGACCCTGGAGACTTAAGATCGTTCTAGAGGGATCTGGGAGGGAGGAGCTGGGCAATTCGACTGCTTGGTGAGACCACTAAAGAGGCGGGAGAGGTGGGGGCCGTGTCATCAGAGATTGAGAGGGCAAGGAGTTGGATTTGGGGTACACTGCATCAAGGCACCTCAGAGACACATAGTGGAGCTACCAGGAGGAGGCGAGCCAGGCTGAACTCCTAGATCAAAAGTCATGCACGTACTGGGTGGGAGCTCATGGCCACAGGGTGGAGGGGGAGGTGATCTGGAGCATGAAGGACGAGTTGGGAGACAGGGAAACAGGTATGTGAGCAGAAGGGGCTCCAAGTGGTACCAAGAAACAAGGAATCTAAATCTCAGGGAAAGGAACTGGCCCTGAGGCAGTGGGGTCATCAGAAACCCTGCTTCTATACCAGGCTGGCTGACTTGGGAGGCGTTTCTGCAGGTGCTGGCTCTTCAAGGGACTTAAACAACCGCACCTCAGACATTCAGGAATTGACATCCAGGGAGGCGCCCAGTAAGAGAAAGAGGCAAAGAAACAGGCTTCATGCCCAGGTCCTCCCTCTTGCAGGTGTGGGACCCCAGTGACATTTAAGAAATCTTTGCTCAACTGGTGGAATCAGATGAAACATCTGACACACGGAAGTGCAATCTGAACACGGGAGTGTGACTCATAAATCACGGATGCTCTCGTTCTTGGAAAGCAACCCACAGAATGTGGTCATACTGCTCACTGAGCTTCCTGGATCAATACCCAGAAAAACCACTTGGTGATTTAGGGTAACATGTTTACAGGGAGACGCTGAATTTCATCAGCTCCCAGCATGCTCAACTCTAGGGGATAAAGGCCATTCAAGAAGTAGAGAGGGCTGGAATTTTAAGATCTGAGTTTCTGAGAATAAAAGGAGAAAAGTTACACACTGCAGAACCTCCCTAGCTCTGCAGGGCACTGCTGGCTTGGGGGCATGCCCAGTGTGAAACTCTCAGGGGCAGGGTGGTTTTGCAGACAGAATCTGCTGTTTACTGCAGCCTAGAGCCCTGACCTCCTCTCCCACGCTGGCCTACTTCTCAGGGTGCTCTGATAATGAGGTGCTTTCCCTCACATCAATAAACTAATAAGGTGGCGACTGGACTCAGCTGTTTAAGTGCAGATGGAGGGGGTGGTCAGGGAGAAGGGGCACTAGGAGCTCAGGTTAGTAGGATAATAATCCCCAAGAGCCACGGAAGCCAATTAAGCATGCAGCTTTCAAGTCATTCCCATGAGGGATGCCTCACTTTGAATGAAGGTTTGGATAAATGAACTAAAAGGTGTCAGCAAGATGCTGTCCGCAGAGGCTTATCCAGAAGGGGCTGGGAGGGCGCGCTAAGACGGCGCCTGCAGCACAGTGCCTGCATCTGGGGACAGGGTTAAGGTGCCTGCATCTGGAAACAGAGTCACTCTCCTTTGTTTTTAAACCAGAGGTGCCACAAGTCAAACCCAGGCCCACACATTTACAGCGATGCTCATAAAACATGTCTCGTCAGAGTGACGTGTCCCTAAGTCATATCTGCTAATTCGGAAGCTGAGGCACATGTGTGAGTAGGTGAAGCCATAGCTTCATTATGGCTTCGGTACTGGAAATGGCGATGGTCTTGTTCATGTAGAACGACCTCTGTCTAGAAGAGGCTGCCACACAGGTGGGAACCACAATAATGTTTTCAGGTCATGTCCACCCTCACTCTCAGGGCTCAGCAACTGTCCTTTTGGAACTGGCTTACAATCACCCCCATCCGCCATCCCAGCCCTCTCTGTATCTACATCTGGGGCTGGAGAGCCGGGGATCTAAAGGGTGCTGACTTTTCAGGATGCTGAGACAGTGGTCACCAGCTGCCCACTCTCCCTCCCAACTTGGCCAAGTGCCCTCTTAAAAGAGAAAACAGTCCTTGAAACTACAAAGGCCCAGACACACTGCACACACAGACTGGGGGGAAGTTCCCCTGAGACACGCAGGGCTCCAGCAGCCCACACTCCACACGGCTGCTTTTCGAGGGCCCTCTCTCGTCTCTCTGTTTTCTCCCAGATCAAGCTACAGGTTTGACATATTAAGGCCAGCATAGAAAGAGGGTGGAGATGAGGAAGAGCATGAATATAAAATGGTTTTTTCCTAAGCAAGCCCCCCTGCAACTGCACACCTGTATAAATAAATATATATATATATATATATATATATATATATGCATTTTTTCCCCTTCTTCTTAGTAGGGAAAAGTCCCCCACTACCACAAATTAGGCAGTCAACTTTCCCACATTTAGGAAAACCACAGAGGTCAGCATATCTGGAGTACAATGGATAAGCCTCACGCTGGGAAAACCACCTTCATGATCATTGTATCAGGGAATTATATTTTTAACATGAGAAAAAGGGAGGGAGGTGAGGAAGAGAAGAAAAGCAAACAGAGACGAGGAAGCAAGTACACAGTTCACTGTGGCTGAAGATGCAGTGTGCAAACTGATTTCAGGAGGCAGCAGAGATCAAGCCGAGTCCAGAGACCACAGACTCTGGCTTCTGCGAGGGTAAGTTCACAAGGCAAGGGCAGGTGCGCCCCCCAGAATATTCTGGCAAAGAATGCTGTGGGGGAAACCCTACCTTCATTCTCCTTAATGCAGGTTATAAAGTCTGTCTCCTGGGGAGCAGGAAGACACAAACAGCACAGATCAACAGACCACCAGACACGACGCATCAAATGAGGACAGTCCTGAGCAGTGTCAACAGTGGACACAGCCATTCAGGTTCTGATGTGAATATGGAGAAAATCACAGAGGGAGGGTCCTGTTTCCTGTCCTTGGGTTGCAGAATTCACTCCCTGGGATGAGGAAAGGATGCCGGAGAGGTGAGCCAGGTTCACACAAGAGACAGTAGCACTGGACTGCACCCTGACCCACTGCCACCAGAACATTAGAATCATCTCCAGACAGATAGAGGACTACTGTGAACTGTTTATACACCCAGAGTCTTAACAATGCTCGTGGCCATAAAACTAGTAGTGCCTGAGAAAATAACCCCAGAGTGGGGCTTCTACGCACTGCACACAAGAGCTGACTGTTCTTCAAACCCAGGGGCACAGTCCCTCCCAGGCAGTTAAAGATGTTTGTCTGTCTGCACAACTCAAAGGCCTGGCACAATGGCCTTCCCACTTGCCAAGTGCAGTAAGATAAAATTTACAAATGTAGGGATTTCCCAGGCAATCCAGAGGTTAGGACTCAGTGTTTTCACTGCCGTGGCCCTGGATTCAATGCCAACTTGGGGAACTAAGATCTCCCAAGCCACATGATGTGGTCAAAACAAAACAAAACAAAAATTTGTGCATGTATTACAGTTCAGTTCACTCAGTTGGGTCTGACTCTTTGCGATCCCATGGACTGCAGCATGGCAGGCTTCCCTGTCCATCAGCAACTCCTGGAGCTTACTCAAACTCATGTCCATCGAGTCGGTGATGTCATCCAACCATCTCATCATCTATTGTCCCCTTCTCCTGCCTTCAATCTTTGCCAGCATCAGGTTCTTTTCCAATGAGTCAGTTCTTTGCATCAGGTGCCCAAAGTACTGGATTTTCAGCTTCAGGATCAGTCCTTCCAATGAATATTCAGGGTTGATTTCCTTTAGGATCAACTGGTTGGATCTCCTTGCAGTACAAGGGACTCTCAAGAGTCTTCTCTACACCACAGTTCAAAAGCATCAATTCTTTGGCACTCAGATTTCTTTATAGTCCAACTCTCACATCCATACATGATTACTGGAAAAACTACAGGTTTAACTAGACGAACCTTTGTTGGCAAAGTAATGTCTCAGCTTTTTAATATGCTGTCTAGGTTGGTCATAACTTTCCTTCCAAGGAGTAAGCGTCTTTCAATTTCATGGCTGCAGTCACCATCTGCAGTGATTTTGGAGCCCCTAAAAATAGAGTCTCTCACTGTTTCCACTGTTTCCTCATCTATTTGCAATGAAGTGATGGGACCAGATGCCATGATCTTAGTTTTCTGAATGTTGAGTTTTAAGCTAACTTTTTCACTCTCCTCTTTCACTTTCATCAAGAGGCTCTGTAGTTCTTCACTTTCTGTCATAAGGATGGTGTCATCTGCATATCTGAGGTTATTGATATTTCTCCCGGCAACCTTGATTTCAGCTTGTGCTTCATCCAGCCCAGCATTTCGCATGATGTATTCTGCATGTTGGAGAAGGCAACGGCAACCCACTCCAGTACTCTTGCCTGGAAAATCCCATGGGCGGAGGAGCCTGGTAGGCTGCAGTCCATGGGGTCACTAGGAGTCGGGCACGACTGAGTGATTTCACTTTCCCTTTTCACTTTCATGCATTGGAGAAGGAAATGGCAACCCACTCCAGTATTCTTGCCTGGAGAATGCCAAGGACAGCAGAGCCTGGTGGGCTGCCGTCTATGGGGTCACAGAGAATCGGACATGACTGAAGTGACTTGGCAGCAGCAGCAGCATTCTGCCTGTAAGATAAATAAGCAGGGTGACAATATACAGTCTTGATGTACTCCTTTTCCATTTGGAACCAGTCCAATGTTCCATGTCCAGTTGTTAACTGTTGCTTCTTGACCTGCATACAGATTTCTCAGGAGGCAGGTAAGGTGGTCTGGTATTCCCATTTCTTGAAGAATTTTCCACAGTTTGTTGTGATCCACACAGTCAAAGGCTTTGGCATAGTCAATAAAGCAGAAATAGATGTTTTTCTGAAACTCTTGTTTTTTCTATGTTTCAACGGATGTTGGCAATTTGATCTCTGGTTCCTCTGTCTTTTCTGAATCCAGTTTGAACATCTGGAAGTTTACAATTCACGTACTGTTGAAGCGTGGCTTGGAGAACTTTGAGCATTACTTTGCTAGCATGTGAGATAAGTGCAACTGTGCGGTAGTTTGAACATTCGTTGGCATTGCCTTTCTTTGGGACTGGAATGAAAACTGACCTTTTCCTGTCCTGTGGCCACTGCTGAGTTTTCCAAATTTGCTGGCATATTGAGTAGCAGCACTTCCAAAGCATCTTCTTTTAGGATTTGAAGTAGCTCAACTGGAATTCCATCTCCTGCACTAGCTTTGTTCGTAGTGATGCTTTCTAAGGCCCATTTGACTTCGCATTCCAGGATGTCTGACTCTAGGTGAGTGATCACACCTATCGTGGTTATCTGGGTCATGAAGATCTTTTTTGTATAGTTCTTCCATGTACTGTTGCCACCTCTTCTTGATATCTTCTGCTTCTGTTAGGTCCATACTGTTTCTGTCCTTTATTGTGCCCATCTTTGCATGAAATGTTCGCTTGGTATCTCTAATTTTCGTGAAGAGATCTCTAGTCTTTCCCACCCTATTGTTTTCCTCTATTTCTTTTTTTCCCCTCTATTTCTTTTCATTGATCACTGAGGAAGGCTTTCTTATCTTTCCTTGCTATTCTTTGGAACTCTGCATTCAGATGGGTATCACTTTCCTTTTCTTCTTTGCCTTTAGCTTCTCTTCTTTTCTCAGCTATTTGTAAGGCCTCCTCAGACAACCATTTTGCCTTTTTGCATTTCTTTTTCTTGGTGATGGTCTTGATCACTCCCTCCTGTATAATGTCACGAAGCTCTGTCCATGTTCTTCAGGCACTTTGTCTATCAGATCTAACCCCTTGAATCTGTTTGTCACTTCCACTGTATAATCATAAGGGATTTGATTTTAAGTCATACCTGAATAGTGTAGTGGTTTTCCCTACTTTCTTCAAGTCTGAATTTGGCAATAAGGAGTTCATGATCTGAGCCACAGTCATCTCCTGGTCTTGTTTTTGCTGACTGTATAGAGCTTCTCCATCTTCAGCTGCAAAGAATATAATCAGTCTGATTTCGGTATTGACCATCCGGTGATCATCACCCAGATCAGAATGTGATCACATGGGCCAAAGGATCTGCTATTCAAAACCTGCTTTCTTAATGCTCCATTGCTGAAGGCAGAGCAGCCCATGGGGCTAGTCCTGTGAGGACCTGGGGCAAACACATCTTCTGTGCCAGGAGTTTGTTTGTATCCTGCCCTATTCCTATAGTTTGTATTTTAATAAAATGTATTTTTATCATAATTTTAAAGAAAACTTAATAGTAAATAGAGTTCCCATATGTCCCAAACCCAGTTTCTCCTCTTGTTAATACCTTACATCAACATAGTACAGCTTGGTAAGAAAATGGCGGCCTCCTAGATGACCCAGGTCAACAAGCACTTGCCAGAGCCGCCACTGGACAGTGTCCCCATCTCCACAGTGAACCACACTCGCCCCTTGCCTCCTCAGAGGACCCTCCAACACTAGCAGGAAGGAAGGGATCATCTACAGTCCCCTGCAATGGATTTTCTGGAACAAAGAGTTTTTTGGTAAAATAGAATTGTTCAGAATGGCCTCTTCTTAGTTGTCTTCCTGGTTAATTGAGGTGGCTGCTTTTCAGAAGCCCTGGGAGTGGGTTTTACTCTGGGAGGAGAGCCAGATCCACTCTCCTGGGGTCCCTGGAGAGCTGTGGGCCAGCAAAGCAGAGACCTCACTCACGTCCCAGGAACTGAGTCTGCCTGTCCTGATGCTGGTTCAGCCCCAAGACCAGCCACCTGGGAGGAGGCCAGGCCCTGCTGGACATGCTCACTGATGACAGGTCAGGTTGCAGCTGGGTTGTCTCTGTGGCTCTGTCGGTCTGGAGGAGGCAGTTGTTCAGATCCCTGTAGTTGCCAAGAGTGAAGTGAAAAGACAGAGGAGGGACGCAGGAGGCTGTCACCTGCCCTCCCCACACAGGCGACTTGGCCCACACTGGCAGATTGAACCGTGTGCTGCTGGGGAGGTGACAGGTCGCCCTTTTGCAGGATGAATGGGTGCAGTGACTCAGGCTGCAGGGGACTTCCCAATGCATCAGTCTGTCGCCAAGGGCAATTCAGAGACTAGAGGGCTGTGTGATTAATTGTCAGGCTGCATTAATCACCAGCTCTGCAGTAATGATTTCAGTTGGGGGTGGGCAGGTGGGCAGAGGCTGGTCAGCAAGAAAGCACAGCCCACACGGCCAAGTCTCAAAAGTTTTATAAAAGGGCAATCACAGTTTGTGTGGAGCCTGAAATCAAGGCTGGATTGATTGGCCCAGAAAGCACCAGCTCAGGCACCGTTCTTGCCCAGTACTCCTGGGCATGTTCTTTGCACTTGGCAGTGACCCGGGTTCCAAGGTCAGGGACAGGCTGGACCTCAGCAGCACTGATCCAGGGAGGTTTGATCCGTCCTTGTTTCATGGGGCGGCAGCTAGTGGATGTGACTGACACATGGTTAGGAACTGGCCTACTTCTTGGTGCACACGTCAGTTCATTTATGCAGTCAGCAAACACTCACTGGGCCTCTGGTAGAAAGGCTGCATTGTGAGTCCTTGTCCTCAAAGAACTGGAAGTCTAGCAGAGAAGGTAGAAGGTGCAAAGAGCTAACCCAAAGGCAGCGACTCAAACTGGGATCAAAGAGGAAGCCGGGAGGGATGGCTGGGGAGGGAGGGCACTCTGCCTCCAGTGGGAAGTGAGGGTGCCGTGAGCAGAGGTGTACACACACGAAGGCAGTAACAGCAAAGACAGTCCAGTGTGCAAGAGCTCCTGTGCAGGGGAGGCGGCCCTTGGGGTGGGCTTCTTCAGAAACACTGTTCAGTCTTGCCACCCCTGAGTCTGGCACCAGGCAGGGGACCTTGTATGATGGGGCTCAGTGTGACCCTGAGGGATGGTGGTTTTAGGGCCTGGCAGGGATGATATTATTACTAGATCTATGCTATAGAAATATATCAGACGGTTAAAACGAGTCCTAGGAATCGCAGCTGTGTTCTGGGTAATGGGGTGCAGCCCAGCAGCAGGGCCCCTCCAGCATGGAGGCAGCTCATTAGGCCTTGACCAAAATCAGTCCAGAGCAGAGCTGAAGGCCCCAGGGCCGGTGGGTGGGTGCATAGGAACTGACCATCTCTCTGATAGGCTTGAGCAGGTGGAGAATTGAATGGCGAGGCTGTTAGCTGACATTGTCTCTATCAGTTAATACAATTAGACAAGAGAAAGAGACTAAAGACATAAAAATTTTAAAGGTAGAAGCGAAGCCATTAGAGTTTGCAAATGATATGATTATGTGCCTAGAAAACCCAATGCAATAAATTAAATGGGACTAATAAGAGAACTTAGTGAGGTTAAAGACTTTAATACACAGAAGTCAAAAGAAACAACCAGTTAGAAGATAAATGCAAGGAAAAAAGATAGATGCACCCCCATTTATAAAAGAATCCTAAAACTGGAAATAAACTTGACCTGAAACATGAAAACCCTCTGTGAAGAAAACTTTAAGCATTCCTGGGAATTCCCTGGCAGTTCAGTGGTTAGGGCACCAAGCTTCCACTGCAGAAGGCATGGGTTTGATCACTAGTCAGAAAACTAAGATTCTGCATGCCACGAGGAGCAGCCAAAAAAAAAGTCCTGAAGAACACAAGAATCAACTTGAACAAGTGAAAGCATCCCTGTTCACTTACAGAAAGATTCATCATCATAAATATATCAGTGTTCCTGAATTAATTTAAACTTTAATATAATCCTTCCAAAATCACCAGCAGGCTTTTTTGTCTGAAACTAGACATTTTATAAACGTCCTATGGAGAAGTAAATAGAAATAGCCAGGGAAATATGTGTAGGAATTAATCCTACATATTCTCAAAATTAACTCTGAAGGCACAGTCATAAAGAGCATTGTGGTGCTTGGATTATGGACAAACTAGCCTCCTTAATATATAAAGAGCTCCTTGAAGTCAAGAAAAACACTAGCAATCTAATGGTCAGTGGACACAAACCAACAGTTCACAGAAAGCAGAATACAAATGGCCTTTATATTTATGAAAATGCTCAATCTTTTTCCTAATAAGTACACAGTAAGACTACACTGAAATACCACTTTTCACTTCTCAGATTGGCAAAAATTCAAATATTTTACAATGTGCTCTGTTGTGAAAATATAGAATGGTAGTATCTGTCAAAATTAGAAATGCATTTACCCTTTGATCTAGCAATGTCGTGTTTGGGAGCACAATTTAACAGGTATGAAATAGCATGTAGAAGTTTATTCATGGCAATAGTGTGTTTAATCACAAGGGACTGGTTCAGATCACAGGTCCCAGCACCACAGGAGACTGGGTATGTGAGCAGTGCTCCTCTGCAGTGGGATGTTGTGCATTAGCTGTGAAGATGCACGAGGCTGTCTGTGAGCCCAAATGGCAAGACCTCCTAGGTGAGGAAATGCAAGAGGCAGACCCCAGGTGGAGGAGGTCGTGTGCTTAAGGAGAGCGCAGTTTGGTCTGTATATTCATATTTACTTATGTTTAGTCAAGAGACTATATAAGAAACTAGTAAGGCAATTAAGCATAATGGTGGAAGAGTGGTTTTTTAAGCTTACATTTAATTTAATATTTATTTTCATTTTGACCCAGGTGTCACATTTTCTATGTTAATATGATACACTGACTCCCTGTACCCCTTACAAGGACAGGAGATGGAAAAAAGCTTCTAATTCTATACCTTTCTATGGCATATTGATTTTTGAGCCTTTAAATACACATGGACCACAGCCTTGTCTAACTCAATGAAACTGTGAGCCATGCCGTATAGGGCCACCCAAGACTGACAGGTCATGGTGGAGAGTTCTGACAAAATGTGGTCCACTGGAGAAGGGAATGGCAAACCACTTTAGTATTCTTGCTGTGAGAACCCCATTAACAGTATGAAAAGGCAAAAAGATACGACAGTGAAAGATGAACTCTCTAGGTCAGTAGGTGCCCAATATGCTACTGGAGATCAGTGGAGAAATAACTCCAGAAAGAATGAAGGGATGGAGCCAAAGCAAAAACAACACCCAGTTGTGGATGTGACTGGTGACAGAGGTAAAGTTCAATCCTGTAAAGAGCAATATTGCATAGGAACATGGAATGTTAGGTCTGTGAATCAAGGTAAATTGGAGTGGTCAAACAGGAGAAGGCATGAGTGAACATCGACATTTTAGGAATCACTGAACTAAAATGGAATGGAATGGGTGAATTTAACTCAGATGACCATTATATTTACTACTGAGAGCCAGAATCCCTTAGAAGAAATGGAGTAACCCTCATAGTCAACTAAAAGAGTCTGAAATGCAGTACTTGGATGCAGTCTCAAAAACGACAGAATGATCTCTGTTCATTTCCAAGGCAAACCATTCAATATCACATTAATCTAAGTCTATGCCCCAACCAAAAGCTGAAGTTGAACCGTTCTATGAAGACCTACAAGACCTTCTAGAGCGAACACCCAAAAAAGATGTCCTTTTCATTATAGGGGACTGGAATGCAAAAGTAGGAAGTCAAGAGATAGCGGGAGTAACAGGCAAATTTGGCCTTGGAGTATGGAATGAAGCAGGGCAAAGGCTAATAGACTTTTGCCAGGAGTACAGAATGAAGCAGGGTAAAGGCTAATAGACTTTTGCCAGGAGTACAGAATGAAGCAGGGCAAAGGCGAATAGACTTTTGTCAAGAGAACACACTGGTCATACCAAGTACCCTCTTCCATCAACACAAGAGAAGACTCTACACATGGATCTCACCAGATGATCAACACCGAAATCAGACTGGTTATATTCTTTGCAGCTGAAGATGGAGAAGCTCTATACAGTCAGCAAAAACAAGACCAGGAGATGACTGTGGCTCAGATCATGAACTCCTTATTGCCAAATTCAGACTTGAAGAAAGTAGGGAAAACCACTACACTATTCAGGTATGACTTAAAATCAAATCCCTTACGATTATACAGTGGAAGTGACAAACAGATTCAAGGGGTTAGATCTGATAGACAAAGTGCCTGAAGAACATGGACAGAGCTTCGTGACATTATACAGGAGGGAGTGATCAAGACCATCACCAAGAAAAAGAAATGCAAAAAGGCAAAATGGTTGTCTGAGGAGGCCTTACAAATAGCTGAGAAAAGAAGAGAAGCTAAAGGCAAAGAAGAAAAGGAAAGTGATACCCATCTGAATGCAGAGTTCCAAAGAATAGCAAGGAAAGATAAGAAAGCCTTCCTCAGTGATCAATGAAAAGAAATAGAGGGGAAAAAAAGAAATAGAGGAAAACAATAGGGTGGGAAAGACTAGAGATCTCTTCACGAAAATTAGAGATACCAAGCGAACATTTCATGCAAAGATGGGCACAATAAAGGACAGAAACAGTATGGACCTAACAGAAGCAGAAGATATCAAGAAGAGGTGGCAACAGTACATGGAAGAACTATACAAAAAAGATCTTCATGACCCAGATAACCACGATAGGTGTGATCACTCACCTAGAGTCAGACATCCTGGAATGCGAAGTCAAATGGGCCTTAGAAAGCATCACTACGAACAAAGCTAGTGCAGGAGATGGAATTCCAGTTGAGCTACTTCAAATCCTAAAAGAAGATGCTTTGGAAGTGCTGCTACTCAATATGCCAGCAAATTTGGAAAACTCAGCAGTGGCCACAGGACAGGAAAAGGTCAGTTTTCATTCCAGTCCCAAAGAAAGGCAATGCCAACGAATGTTCAAACTACCGCACAGTTGCACTTATCTCACATGCTAGCAAAGTAATGCTCAAAGTTCTCCAAGCCACGCTTCAACAGTACGTGAATTGTAAACTTCCAGATGTTCAAACTGGATTCAGAAAAGACAGAGGAACCAGAGATCAAATTGCCAACATCCGTTGAAACATAGAAAAAACAAGAGTTTCAGAAAAACATCTATTTCTGCTTTATTGACTATGCCAAAGCCTTTGACTGCGTGGATCACAACAAACTGTGGAAAATTCTTCAAGAGATGGGAATACCAGACCACCTTACCTGCCTCCTGAGAAATCTGTATGCAGGTCAAGAAGCAACAGTTACAACTGGACATGGACAATGGACTGGTTCCAAATTGGAAAAGGAATACGTCAAGACTGTATATTGTCACCTTGCTCATTTAACTTATATGCAGAGTACATCATGTGAAATGCCAGGTTGGATGAAGCACAAGCTGAAATCAAGGTTGCCGGGAGAAATATCAATAACCTCAGATATGCAGAAGACACCATCCTTCTGGCAGTAAGAGAAGAGGAACTAAAGAGCCTAGTGATAAAAGTAAAATAAGAGAGTAAAATAGCTGGTTTAAAACTCAACATTCAAAAAACTAAGATTATGGTATCTGGTCCCATCATTTCATGGCAAACAGATGGGGAAACAATGGAGACAGTGAGAGACTTTATTTTGGGGGGCTCCAAAATCACTGCAGATGGTGACTGCAGCCATGAAATTAAAAGACGCTTGCTCCTTGGAAGAAAAGCTACGACCAACCTAGACAGCATATTAAAAAGCTGAGACATTACTTTGCCAACAAAGTCTGTCTAGTCAAAACTATTAATTTTTCCAGTAGTCGTGTATGGATGTAAGAGTTGGACCATAAAGAAAGCTGAGAGCTGAAGAACTGATGCTTTTGAACTATGGTGTTGGAGAAGACTCTTGAGAGTCCCTTGTACTGCAAGGAGATCCAACCAGTTGATCCTAAAGGAAATCAACTCTGAATATTCATTGGAAGGACTGATGCTGAAGCTCCAATACTTTGGGCACCTGATGTGAAGAACTGACTCATTGGAAAAGAGCCTGATGCTGGGAAAGACTGAAGGCAGGAGAAGAAGGGGACAACAGAGGATGAGATGGTTGAATGGCATCATTGACTTGATGGACATGAGTTTGAGCAAGCTCTGGGAGTTGGTGACGGACAGGAAAGCCTGGCGTGTTGCAGCCCATGGGATCACAAAGAATTGGACACAACTGAGCAACTGAACTGAACTGAGTGACGTGAGTCATCTTTGGATGGAGGAAGAAGCTAATCCACCTCACTTTTTCAACTGTGAGCCGGAAGTGGGGAGATGGAAACAAGAAGGGATACAGGTACAGGAAGAGAGGCTATGAACGTCAGTGAGCTGGGATGACATCACCGCAGTGCGAACAGTACAAGTTTTGAGACTGGGAAGGAGAACTAGCACAGATGTTGGGTGGGGGGAGGGAATGGTTACAGAAATAAAACTGTGCTAATCCCTGATCTGCTTTTTACTCACACAACATGTTTCTTCTTGGGACCAGGAGAGCTGGTACATACAGTGAAGCTCTTTGTGTCCCCAAATCTGGATTTCCTTCATCTATACTGACATACAAGGTTTTTCCAAATTCAGTGACATTGTGTCCTTGGAGTCCCCTGGTGGCACTATAAATAAAAATTTATTAGCTGTAACTAGGGAAGGTCTGCCTGAATTATATATTAACTGTGTCTATAAGAAAAACCTCACTTAACTGGAATCTAGTTTACAGAAATCTTTTATTGTCTCCCTTCTGTTGATCTTGTTAATGAGCAGAAAGACATGATAACAAATCCTTTGTTGGCCAAGTGATGTCTCTGCATGATGTATAATCTTTTTAAAATATATTGCTGACTCTGATTTGCTAAATTTTGATTTACAATTTTTGCGTTTGTCTTCCCCAAGGATATTGATCTGTAGTTTTCTTAATCTGGTTTTTGGTATAAAGGCAAGGCAAATCTCATAGGATGATATGGGAAGATGCTTCTTTGCCATCCATATATTTCTTCATTAACGACTGGGTAGAATTCAACAATGAAACCATCTGAACCTGGAGCTTTCATTGCAGGAAAGTTTTAAATCACAAATCGAAGTTTAAAACTAGATACAGTGCTATTCAGATTATCTGCCTTCTTAAGGAAGCAGCTTGTGTCATTCAAGGAGTTCATTTCATCAAAGTGATCAAAAACTGTGGCATCAAGTTGTTTATAAATTCCTTCACTATACCTTCAACATCTCCAGAACCTGTGATGCCATGTCTCTCATTCCTGATTTGGCGTTTTATGTCTTTTTTCTGTTCGCTTCTCAGTCTGAGTAGTTATTGATCTGCTCAAAGAATCTAGCCTTCAGTTAAGTGGATTTTCTCTACTACTTTTCTGTTCTCTTTTGCATTGATCTCTGCAGTGATTGTTTTAAAAATTAATCAATTTGTTTATTTTTGGCTGTGCTGGGTCTTCATTGCTGCACTCAGACTTTCTCTAGTTGCAGCGAGCAGGGGCTACTCTTCGTTGCAGTATGAGGGCTTCTCACCGTGGTGGCTTCTCTTGGTGCAGAGCAAGAGCTCTAGAGCATGGGCTCAGTAGTTGTGGCACGTGGGTTTAACTGTTCTGTGGCATGTGGGATCTCCCCAGACCAGGGATCAAATCTGTGTCCCCTGCATTGGCAGGCGGGTTCTTAACCACTGGACCACCAGGGAAGTCCCCATAGTGATCTTTACTATTTCCTTTCTCCTACCTACTTTGGGTTTAATCTGCTTTTCTTTCACTAATATCAGGCCCTTTGACCTTTTTTTTTTTTTTTTTTTAACTGATTCCTTTGACCATTTTTAAGTTAGGGTTTTTTTGAGTTGTAAGAGGTCCTTATATTTGACCCCTTAACAGATAGGTGAGTTGCAAATATTTTCTCCCATTCTAAAGGTGGTTTCTTTTCATTTTGTTGACTGTTTACTTTGTTATGCAAAAGATTTTAGTTTGATGCAGCCCATTTATTTTATACATAATACTTATAATTAGAAATAAATATGATTTAACATATCTATGTGGCTTATAAGTTTATTTATATAACATTTATACTTTAATATTATATATTTTATTTTATATATTTATATTGCTTCTTAAAATTTTGTTTTATAATTAAAATATTTTAATAATTTATTTATTATGACAGAGGATGAGATGGTTGGATGGCATTGGATGGCATCACCGACTCGATGGACATCAGTTTGAGCAAGCTCTGGAAGTTGGTGATGGACAGGGAAGCCTGGCGTGCTGCAGTCCATGGGGTCACAAAAAGTTGGACATGACTAAGCGACTGAATTGAACTGAACCAAATCATTTATTTAAAAGTACACAAGTCTCCAATGTCCCTGATTTTCTTATTATCTATTTTGATTTTGCATTTGATTCCACTATGGTTGTAGAATACACTGTGTAAGATTCCAGTTCTTTTAAATGTGTCCTGGTTTGTTCTATGACACAGGACGAGGTCCATCATGGTGTACATCCCCAGGACGAGGAAAGAACGAGTGGTCTGCAGTCATATGAAGCGCTGTCCAGCTGGTTGGATGGCCCTGTTCAAGTGTTTGAGAGAACGTCCTTGGTTCCACTTCTACTTGTTCTGTCATTTACTGAAAAGAGAATGCTGGATTCTCCAGGTGTAATCATGGATTATTTACTGCTACCCCACAGTTCCACCAGTTTTCATTTTAAGTGTTCTGAAATACTGTTATTAGGTGAATAAACATTTAGACTGTACTGTTCTCATGATGGGTGAACTCCTTTAGCATTAGCAAACAACTCTGTGTTCCTGGTAATATTCTATGCCCTGAAACCTACTTTGACATATTAATAGGGGCATTCTCGCCTTCTTTGCTTAGTGGTAACACATGTTTTTGCTTTTAATCTATTTGCATCTTATATTGAAAGTACATTTCTTTTAAGAGCATATAATTTTTTAAAAAATCCAATTTGACAGTCTCTGCCCTATAATTGGGTATTTAGACTATTTATATTGTGATTATTTATATATATATGGTTACGCTTAAATCTATTGTCTTGTTAACATTTTTGGTATTTATCTCATCCATTCTTTGTTTTCTTTCCCTCCTTTTCTTTTTTCTTTCATGTTACTTGTATATATTTATGATTTCATTTTATGTCCTTTTTGGCTAATTGGCTATAGTAACTTTAGTGATAACTTCAAGGCTTATGGACTACATTTTATCACAGTTCACCTTCAGATGATATTTTATCACTTCAAAGAAGTATGAGAACCTAAGAACAATATTTCCTCAATTTCTCTCCTCCCAACCTTTTTGCTATTGTTAGCATACATTTGGGTTTTATGTATGTTACAGGCTCCATAGTACACTGTTATTATTTTTTCATTAAACAGTCAATTATCTTTTAAAGAGATTTTAAAAGCAAGGATAAGAAAAAAAACACCCACACATTTATCTGTGGAGCACTCTCTGGTGCTCTGAACTCCTTCGTGTCCATGAATGTTTCCTCCTGGTATTATTTTCCTTCTGCTCGAATAGCTTTCTCTAACATTTCCTGTACTGTGGATCTACTAGTGACGAATTCTTTCAGTTTTACATGTCTTTAAAAGTCCTTATTTTGCCTCCATTTTTACAATATTATTTTCAGTGGGTCAGAATTCTACATTCAGTTTTTCTTCCATGATGTTAAAGATGCAGTCCCATTGTTTTCCTGCTGTCATAGTTTCTGACAAGTGATCCACTATCATCCTTAGCTTCTCTGTTTCCTTTCTTATCGACTGCTTTTGAATTTTAAATTTGTTGTTTTTTAAGCAATTTGATTATCAGGGGCCTTGGTGTAGTTTTCATGTTTCTTGTATTTGGAGTTTGTTGGGTTTCCTGGATCTGCAGGTTTATAGTTTTCATCAAATTTGAAAATTTCTTAGCCATTATTTCTTCAAATTTTTTTTCTGCCAGCCCCTTGTAGGGGCTCCCAGTATACATAGAGTTAGTCACCTGCAGTTGTCCCACAACTCAAGGATACGCCTTTAGTTTTATAAAAGGTTTTCTCACTGTGCTTCATCTTGGAGAGTTTTTATTACTATGCCTTTAAGTTCACTAATTTTTCTTCTGCAAAGTTTAATTGGTTGTTATCCCATACTTTTCATGTCACATATCAGAGTTTTCATTTCTAAAAGTTTGAGCTGGGTCCTTTTAATATCTTCCATGTCTCAGTGGAGCTTTTTTATGTGGAACAGACTTCTAATGATTTAACGTCCTTGTCTGCTAATTCGAACACCTGTGAGAGTTCAGAAAAAGTTTCGGTAGGCCAATTTTTCCCCCTCTCATTTTGGATGATATTTTCCTGCTTCTTCATACATCTGGTAATTTTTGATGGTAGCAGTGAGTGTAGAGTAACATGTTGTATGGGTAATTTGGGAAGAGACCCTCTGGGGCTTCCCGATGGCTCAGGGGTAAAGAATCTGCCTGCAATGCAGAAGACACAGGAGATACAGGTTTGACCCCTGGGAAGATCCCCTGGAGGAGGAAATGGCAACTCACTTCAGTATTCTTGCCTGAAAAAAATCCCAAACCCCAGAGGAGTCTGGTGGGCTACAGATCACAGGGTCGCAATGGACACACTACGCATACACCTCTGGGACCCAATTCCTTGGAGATGATCGGGGCACTGAGACCACAAAGGGCTCTCCTAATGTCCAGAGACATGCCTACATTTAAGTGCCCCCACAGGGTACACTCCCTGCTTCAGCCAAATGGCACATGGTCCTTCTGAGCCTGTAACTCTTTCTAGAATTTCCCTCCTTCCTTCTTCCCAGACTGAGCCTACTTTCTCTAAGGCTGAGGTAATTCCTGCTTCCTGAATCCTTTAGGAGCCCCTCACACAATGGGATGTAGTGTGTGCTCAACATTTGCCTGTGGGGTTAGAGGAGGCCCCAGACTCACCCCTCAGCTGGGAATGCAGTCAGAGTGGCGCTCATACCTTCACAACTCTTGGGGAAGAGCCCTGAGGGTGGGGGGCTCCCCAGCACAGGGACAGCTGAGAGCGCTGGGGTGCTGGGACGCCTCACCTGTGCCTCTGTGCAGGTTCCTTCACCCCAAGGAGCCACTCCAGGAGCTCTGAGATTTGTGGGAGGCACACAGCATGTGAGTACTCAGAGGCCAGATGCCAGCTGGGGAAGGGAGAAGCAAATTCCCAGAAACACATGGAACTTTACTCTCTCAGAAACTCAGACCAGGGTAATCATGAAAAGGAAGGATAAAGTAAACGACGCTCAGTCTCAACTGGAAATGTTAAAAACGTTTCCTAGTGGGATGACTGCCTTTAAATAAACAGGTGCAACAAGCTGGTTAAGGCGCTAAGCCATAGGATGGTCCCAGCACCTGCAGGCATTTACAAGAACACTGCAGGCTAGGGCATTTCCAGCTGGGCCCGGAAACAGCTCCTCAAGCATTATTAAACATGTAATTCCTCCAGCATCAAGCAGACATGAACGTAGGCTCCGAGACAGCCTTACAGTACTGCAGCATCTGTGCTGTCGACGAGCCCTCCCATGTTCGGCTCCAGAGACAACCAGGCCCCTGGAGACAAATGTGACCAAGAGGCAGTTTCAAAGCAGATCCCTTGTTCTGAAATAAGATGACCAACTGTAAATTCCATGAGAACTCAGCAGCAAAGTGCAGTTCTGAAGGGTCATCTACTTTCACATGAAGAAAAAAGATTAAAAGCAGAAATAGCCACTCTGAAGACTAAAAATAAAGACACTCTCTATTTCCAGGTGCTAAAAGCTACTAAAATACTGATGAGTACAAGAAATGCAGTTGACTGAACATGTTCTGGAGCACTGGTGGTCCTGAGGAGCAGGTTCAGGTGGCCAACCACCACCTTCATGGGCTGGGGTGGAAGGGGGGATCTTTTCTGTCCCTCTCCCCACACTGGGCTTCATGTCCTGGTAGTCTCACCCTTTGTTGCATCCAGAACCTTTGCACATGGTCCCTAATGGCAAGAACAGTGCCAGTGAACTTCTCAACATGGGATACAGATGACAAAGGTATTGAAGTGGGAGAGAAACAAGGTTCTGAAATAACTTCCCCAGAAAAGCCCTTTTTTTTACATGGTAGCTTGGCTCTTCAGTTAAATTTGATGAAGGGCAAAGTAGAAATGACCAAAAGGTACAGTTTCCTGGGCCCCAAGGCCAGGCTTTCAGATCGGCAACAAAAGGCTTTAGTGTAGCAGAGGCAGGCTGGGTAGAAATGAGGTTTTATCGCTACTCCCTTCCTGCTAAAATTTCTAAAACTGCTTTACACACTGTGGTCCTGATCTCTGCAACCATACTGCAGGAAGCGTTATTACCACAACTTTACAGAGACGCATGGATGGCTGGGGGAGGGGAAAATGGCTGGCTTAAGAAATCGATGGCTGCATCCCAGTGGTCCCGTGAATGCTCCCTGCACTGCACCCCACCCCAGGCACCACTGTCACATGACCAGCCCTCCCACCACATGGCTTCAAACTCGAGAACCCACCTGGCCCTCCTGTCACCTTGGCATCCCTACCCCGGCCCTCTTGCCCACTGGTTCTCACCTACGTGGCCACCCCCATTCCCTCTGGATGTGAATTCATGTAGCAGCCGGGTCTGTGGCCCCCTCCCACCTGGGTTAATGTTATAATCTCCGTTACACTGAAGCACACAAATGCAGCCCTGCCCATAAGATTTCCCCTTTTTTTGAAACGTCACCCTCGTAATAAGGAGGTGTGTGTATTCACAGCAGAGGTTTGGTCCCCAGTGGAGAGTGTTGAGAGCAGGGACAGCTGAGCCCTGTAATACCTTTGGCCTTCAGCACAGTTCTGAGTACAAGGCCCTGCCAAGGACTTCAGCAGTGGACATGTGATTGCGGGCCTGCAGGTGTGAGGACAGGGGTGGGAAGGTGCTTACTGGGAGTAGAGCTGGAGACATGGGCTGGGCAGTCACGGCTGAGAAGTGACTAGCACTATGGCCCGAGCCTTACAGGTGACAGCTGGGGCCTCCATGGGACTGTTGCTAGGATCAGGGCAGGGGATGGAAAAGCATCAACTGGTTGAGGAGACCAGTCAGCAGGGAATCAGGCAGGGTCACTCACTGGCTGGAGGGGTGGTCATGATCGGGAAGGGGCAGCACACAGAGATGACAGGTGAGCCGAGGGCCAGTGTGACAGACCATGACTGGGGCCAGGGGAAGCAATGTCTTTCCTGGGAGGGAGGGAGGCCATGGAAGGCATGAGGCCAGGAGGAGAGAGCATGGACAGCAGTGCCAGGCCCCCCGACCTGCTCTCAGCAGCTCTCCTGTGATGGTGGGGGGGTGGAGAGAGACATTACTCACACTGTCCACGGCGAGGATCTTGGCCCAGATGAAGACAAGGAGAGGCCGCAGCTCCCTGGCTGAGCTCTGGAGCAGCTTCAGCACGTAGGGGAAGATGCCCACAGACAGCGCCTGTGAGAGAGAGCATGTGAGCCCCACTCTGGAGGGAGCAAAGCACATGGCGTCCTCAGCACGGACAGAGCTGTGAGGGGCAGGGCTGTCCTCCCCGACCTCCAGTTCTTCTCCTGGAAGCGACCCAGGCCTGCCTGCTTGGGCTGCACTAGTACACGCAGACCACAGGGTAAGAGACACGCCAGGCCTCTACCCGAGTCTACCCACGACGATTCACACACGGACTCCCTGCTGGCTCCTGGGAGTGGAAGTGGGCCAGCGAGGAGTGCTCGTGTAGGCTTCCTAACTTTTAGGTTTTCCCTCTTCTCCTTGCTGAACTATCAATTATCACTCTTGGTTGACAGTATATAATGAAACAACTTACATACATCAGTGGAGGTAAAACAACATGCTGAGCTCTCATGTGCCCATCGCCCAGCTTCAACGCTGTCAAACCAAAGGGTGCGGTATCCTGGCTGGCCCCGCCCACTGTCCTCTCCTGAATGTTCTGAAGCCCCCCTTAGGTATCACACGGCGTCATTTGTAAACACTTAGTGTTTCTCTCTAAAAAATAAAGTCTCTTTTATTAAAATATGACCACATACCATTACCACACCTAGAAAATGAACAGTTATAATTATGCTTTAATAATATAAATCATTAAGTTCATGTAAACTTTCTGTTTCATGAATATTAATTTTTCAAATTCCAACTTTCATTTCCAAACAGAGCCCCATAAGGTCCACACTCTGCAGCTGGTGGTGGGTCTCCTGAATCCCCTTTTATCTCTAGGTCCCTCTTGATCTCTTTCCCTGGTGATCTGTATAGTGAAAAACTGGGTCAGTTTTGACTCTTTTTCCAGTATTTTGTTTCTACTTCTCTGTAGAATGAATGATAGGAAAGTGTTTCACAGTTCTGCCTAAAACCAGAGTGAAAGGATGGTGAGTGAGGCTTCACAGGCTGCTTCTAGGAGAACAGGCACCACGTGTGGCCAGTACCCAGCTCAGAGGCTGCCAGCTTCCTGGTGTGACAGGGGTGAGCCCCTCCCTAGAGTGTTCTTAAAGGACACCTTCTGTCCCACAAAGGTGATGCCTAACAGCAGACGGGAAAGGGCCCCCGACAACATGACAAGGACGGTGCAAAGAGAGGTCCATGGGGGCCCTGCGGGTTTAATGGCCACCCCCACAGTCATGCTTGGCTGTATGGTCAAGGACCCTTGATTCCTCAGTTGGTGCCCCCTCCACTCTTCCCCTGCTGAGGCAGGAAGCACGCACCAGACTCACTGCCCAGGGACCCAGGTCCAGAAATCTTCCCAGCAAGTCCAGGGCTCTCAGCCGGTGTACTTGGCTCAGCAGCACCTGGAAGGGAGAAGAGGCAGCGTCACTGCAAGGTGCCCCCCGTGACCCTGGATGAGCATCCCAGGTAACTGTTTGCCCGGGTCAGCGGGTGCCCCTTTCTCTATGGTTCACACTTTGCATAGGCTGGGAACACTCCATTTCTTCACTAACAGGTAAATGACATGCGCACTGCAGGAATTATTAGAACAGACACTTTCTAATGGTGTTTAAGAAAATACTCACTGATGACACTGGTCTATTCACTTCTAGGTGCTGTTCTCTAGGTATAATGTCCCCTGTTTGTTCTAAATTCAATGATACTATTGTATTTCTCATCTCCTTGATGAGTAAATGATACACTGTCAGTCTTACTCCACAACCCTAGATATGTTTGATCATATCACTGCCAGAGGCAGTACAGAAGTACATTTCTGTAAATGTGCATAATTCATTTAAACAATCTCCCCATTGCTAGATTTTTAAATTATTAATACATTTTTGTTATTGTAAAAATGCTATGATAAAAACACTAACAGGTACATCTCTGCACATTTACATGGTTTCCTCCCCTCCTTCCTCCTAGAATAAACCTGAGAAGTAAAATTAGAGGGTCAGAGCACCCACACTTACATCACCAGATTGCCCTCCAGCTGAACAAACTTGCCCACTTGCCCACCTGCCAAGGCTCAGCTGGTTACCAGGCAGCAGGACATATTTGCTCTGGCACTCACAGGTTACGCAGGCTTGAGCACATAACTTCTCGGAACTTTAATTTCCTAATTCATAACACAAGACTCAACCATGAGGGATTTATTAAATATCAAATTAAAAGCTCCCAGGAAAATATTAGCCCATGTTACACTATTTGCCAACATGACAGTTAATAATAAAAGGTTCTTTTAATTTGAATTTCCTTGATTACAAGTGAGGCTGAATATTTCTTCATAGGTTAATTGGCTATTTCTCTAGTAAACCAGCCGGCATGTCCTTATTTTCCTACTTAAATGTTTGACTTTTTCCTTTTCATATGAAAGGATTCTTTTTAAATGAAAAAGAGCAAGCTCTGCCACATGTTTTTCTTTTTTCCTGTGGTATATCAAAGTTTTAAGCTTTAATGGAGTCATTTATATTGACTTCTCTCATGGTATTAACATGGGGATTATGTGGTCAGAGTCCTGTGATGCAGAGCCCTTCTGCCCACTGCTGTTCCCAGCCATCAGGTATGGGGCACCCACTGTGGTCCCAGCCATCCAAAGTGGGTATGGGGTACCTAGTGTGTACGGACACGGTGCTGGGGGTGACTGGGAACAGCAGGAGCCCTCCTGTCACAGCAGGAGCCGAGACAGACATTCTGCATCCACACCACAATAACCACTGTGATGGTGAACAGATGACCAGGGACAGCCACTCCCTACTCGGGATCTGAAGGCTTTCCCTCCCAGTGGGCGAAGCGTGGGGTTCCTGGGCTTCAGGCAGAGGGGCTGGCGAAGCGGGGTGTCTGAGGGAAAGCAGGGTGTCTGAGGGGAAGTGGGGTGTCTGAGGAAGTCAGGCGTGCAGGCTGACAGGGAGGCTCCAGAGTCAGCTGAACCTGCAGACCAAGCTAAAGGCTTCAGCTTTTCTTCAGAAGAGCAGCAGAGGGGCCCGTCCAACGTGCTCGCTGTGGGCAACAGGCTGGCAGGAGGCTGACTGGAAGGGTGGGATGGGTGGATTTGACCACGGCAAGACTGATGGGGAGAAACCGATTCCAAGACAGCCAGCAGGCATGACCCAGAGCCTGCTGGTGGAGGGGGAAGGTGGGTGAGGGAAAGGAGCTGCTGGAAGATAAGGTTTGGAATGCGGCAAGAGAAAAGGCAGGATAGGACAGGCCGGTCAGCCTGGGGCAGTCTGCCAAGGGGGAAGCTGGGTGGAGCAACTGGTGAGGGATGGGACAGGAAGCAAGAGAGGGGACAGGAGGTTTTAACCACGTACCTGCTGGGGGTGGCGGGCAGGATCAGCAGCAGGACACAGGAAGCAAACCCTCTGGCTGCAGGGATGTGGCCAGTGGTGGAGGGACTGAACAGGGGGTGAGGAAATGGTGCCACCAGAGCAGTGGTTTGAGAGGCACCCCTCTGAGGGCCAAACACAGGCATGTGGGGAAGAGGCTGAGGGTGCAGGAGGGTCAGCAGATGGGGGACAGAGGAGGTAGCGAGAGAGGCTGGAGGGAGTGGAAAGAGGGGAGGGGTTCCCGGCAGCAAAAGGCTCCCGAGGAGGGGTTCCTGATAGGGAGGCTGGGGAGCTTCCCCACATGGGTGCGTGGCCTGTGGCTGCAGGGGAACCGAGAGCAGGCGTGTCCGCCCGGCAGGCAGCCCAGGGGTCAGGGAGGTGGAGGTGGCTGGGTTCAGCTACTGAAATGTTGTCTCCCACTGGTTTGGAGCCTGTTTCCAAGTCACTCTTTGGAGGCAGATGCTTAAGTGGTTCGTTTTTTGTTTGGAGAAGATTCTCTGATAAAGAAGCTGGTGGGAGAGGTTATGTGGGGACTGCTCACAGGGGCCTATCTGAACGGGACCTGATCCCTCTGCATGTTTAACTCGTGGGTTATCATATGCTACCACGGCAGAAAGGCAGGTGTGGAGGGCAAGGTTAGATGGTGGGAAGGTGTGGGATTTGGAGTCAAGCTGATCTGACTCTCTTACTTCCTGACAGTGTGGCTTAAACCACTACCTTTGGACACTTCAGTTTCATCATCGAGAAGAATGGAGATGATAACATGTAATTTCCAGAATTAAATGAGATGCAGCCTGTCTGGTGTGATGATTGTTACTGTTTCTGTGATGTTATAGAGTGATGATTGTTACATTCAGCACAGGATGGCTCCACCTCTCAGAAGAGATTTGACTGACTGTTTGTTTGTTTGTTTATTACTGTGCTGGGTGGCTTATGGGACCTTAGTTCCCCGACCAGAGACTGAACATGGGCTTTGGCAGTGAAAGTGCCAAGTACCAACCCTTGGAGCACCAGGGCATTCCCTATTTTGTTTTTTTAAGAAAGTGGAACCGCCGGCGGTTCAAGTTTCTAGGGCAAGCAGAACCTTTCATTATTAGGTTTGTGAAAGGAGGTGTAATTCATCAAAAATCAAAGACATCAAACACATCTAGCACTTGTAAAGATTCTGTTTTCTGATTCCCTTTGTTATTTAAAACACTGTCAACTTGAATAAAGCTCTGGATTTTCAAGTAAATAGCAGAGCAATTTGCAGTGGAAGAAATGGCAACGTGGGCCAAGAAACCTAACCCATGGGTAGTTTGTATTGCTTATTTCTCATGTGCACTAACTAGCAGTAAAAGCTCTCCATTACAACGTCTTATTTACAGATGGCAAAAGTAAAATGGAAATCGTCACCATCACTACTGCAACTCCATCTCTTCCGACTCTGCTGTCCACATTGATGAAACACACATTAAAGCACCAATAGACAGCTCACTTGTCTCAGAGACTCAAAGACCGTCAGCAATGCAGGATTTTGTGCTGTGGGCATTGATGTTTTGTTGGAAAATAAACAGCATCAATAACGAGCCCTGGGGAAAATGTCAGGTACTGGCTTTTCTTTCTTTTTTTTTTTTTCAGGTACTGGCTTTTCTAAACGTTACCCCTTCCTTCCAATTCCTTGTGCTGATTTACATTTTAAAACAAAATTGAGGGCCAATATAAATTAAAATTACTTTAAAAAAAAAAAAAACTGGCTTTTGTTTGTTTGTATTTGCACTTAAAAAAAGAAATTCCTGTTTCAATGTGCTTCAGGCCCTGGGGAAATTACAGAGATAAATGTTGGAGAACTAAATTAGTTACCAGGATTTCTTTCTGTCTGTGGTAATCCAAACTAAAGATTAGCGGTGGTGACACTGAAACTAAAACAGAGCTGATAGGGCAACTACTTTTCATGCACCTTGCACTCAAAAGGCACACTCAGGCTTCTGGGCTGAGACACTGGCTCAAGCCGCTTCTGAAAATCCAGATTCTCAAGCTCTAGTTCTGGCCTGGTGCATCCGGGAATCTGATGATCAGAGATCCTGATCATTACCCAATGACCCTACATTACTCAATGTAGGTAATATGTGTAGTAATAACAGTCCACTTACTATCCTGCTGCCATCCAATAATAATGCTGTACTTTCAGACCAAAAATTCTCTTTGTAGATGATGCCATGAAAGCCAACAGGGTTTCCTAATGAAATGCCCATACTGACTTTGTGGAAAGGTCCTAACACGGAATCTTGTAAAATTCCTCTCTTTCCTCTCTTTTCCACAACACTGATTCTTCCTACTCTAACTTGGGCTTGTTTGTATACGGGCCACCAAGGGAGGGCAGACAGTAATGTGGAGTCCAGGCAGGGCTGTCAGACCATGAGACCACAGGGCCAGGCCTTGCGGTGCTGCATGGCTCAAGAATCTTCCTTCCCATCCTTGATTTATATTTTTAAAAGGTGAAAAAGGACGTCAGGGCTGGTCAGGAAAAGTGTAGATTCATGCTTACATCTACACAAGGGGCTGTAAATCTGCTGCCCTAGGGGACAGTTCATTTTACTCCAATGGTCCTCAGTGAATGCCTCTGAATTTTCGGGTGGACAAAATGCTTGCTGGTGGTGGAAAAAGTAGCAGGGATTGGAAAAGCTGTAATGTCTCTGTATTAAAATTCTCTCTCAGAATGTTGAAATAAGTACATACATGTACAGGATGTGCTGACAGTATTTCAAATCATTAGGGAAATACCAAAATTACCTAATAAATGTTGGGATGACTAAATAATTATCTGGAGGAAAGGTGGATTAAAAACAAATAAAATAAAATTCTCTTTCTTTTCAGCAACATTTCTGAATTGCCAAGGTTCTGGGGATAAGTGATAGATGATGGGGCCTGAGTTCTGGCAAAATAACTGAATTAAAGAGAAAGAAGCGGATACCACGGGCTGCCCCAAATGAAGCAAGGGCTCCTTTGCACTGTGTTGGGTTTTCTTGTTAAGTAAAGATTCCTGCACTGATCCAGGCGGGGCATAGCCCAGACAGAACCCCCAGAATGATGAGGAAACTATGACTTAAGTTTGATGGAAGACTGCACAGAAGATGCCCCTTTTCTTTCAGTTATTCCCTCATTTTGGTATTAGCAAGTTGGGTCTTCTCTTTTCCTGGGGGAATGTGGGTTGTAAATGGGACATTAAAGAAAAAGTCAACAGGGGGCCGTTTACAACAAGGTTGTTTGCCTGGCTGTTTGCAAAGTGCTGGGCAGTATGTCCCTGCTTGGAAAGGTTTTATTCATCCCATTATTGAAATAATAGAAAGGTCAGTGGAGACTGGCCACAGTCTCCTCTTATGAAAATTTGGGGGACCCTAGTTGCTAGGGAGCTCAGCACACCCAATCAGCCACCGCCATTCCAAAGCCTTGCCTGTTGGCCTTCCACTTGATGAGAATTCGTGGGCACCTGCCAAATAGACAGTGTTCTTTGTTGTGTTGTTGTTGTTGCTTTTTTTGGTTTTGTTTTGAAAATCTGTTGATAGCTCACCCTGCAAACTCAGGATAGTCTTAAACTAATCTAGAAGCACACATGAGGAATACCAATAATTTCTGCATTCTTTTCATAATGTCAGAAAAGCAGCAGCCATAATACATGAAAAACACCAAAATATCTCCAGGAAAGGATCCTGGCCAACAGCCTGTCCCAGCTGATTATCAAGCCACGAGGACAGGCTGTGTGTTGGCATTTCACAACTGCACACTCTGCTCTCACTGCTTGCTGTCTGGGTCCTGCACACAGTCCTGAGTCCACTGAGATGTCAGTTCTGTCACAGGCAGACAACTTTCCCAGGCTGCCATGCAGTAGGCACAGAGTGGGAGAGCAGACCATGTGGGGAGGGGGCCCGCCACACTCCACGTGGGCCAGAGATCAGCTCAGAACACACGCCTGGCCCATTGAAGACAGACAGTGCTCCTGTGTGATGTGGTCAGTGGCCTGGTGAGAAAGTGGAGCCCTCCTGGGGTAGGGGGGAGGAGGGGCCAGGCCTTCTCCTCAGGCAGGTGGACAATTAGGCAAAGCAACCTAAGCAACTTTCTGGAGGAGGAGGTGATGGTCCTCCCAGTCAGCTCTCAGATTTTAAGACCCTGCTTCCTAACTGGGTGAGGATGTAAATGCCCACCCCTTTCTGCTGCTGGCCCTGCCCCTCCCACAATTGCCCACAGTTCTTACCCAAGGTTCAAGTGCCCCATCCCCACTGTACACAACTTTTTCCAGGACCTAAAGTGAATTATCAGGCCTTGGTGTCTATACTGACAGTGGTTTTAAATCTCATTTGACACTATCTCAGAGTAAAACAGCCTTGCTTACATCACAGCCTGGTCCCTGCACCTGCCCCATAAATATACATTACCTGAAACAAAAGTTCTGTGAAAACTCCTACCTGTGATGAACTTTGGTATTTTGCCATCTCAGTAACCCAAAACTTAGCTGAGTGAGACCCACAGAATTGACCTCCCAAACCATTCGTGGGGCACCAACTGCCGCGAGAACAGTGACACAAGCCACGTGGTGACTGCACTTGACAGCCCACAGCACCCTCGGGCCAGCCCCCCAGAAACGACCAACCCACAGGTGCTAATGGCCTGCGTGTGTAATCTGCTCAGGCTCTCCCCTTTTCTCTGCGGCTGATGTGCATCTCACATCCTTCCAAAGAGAAGGGGTGCTGACACCAGGCTCTCCCCTTTTCTCTGCGGCTGATGTGCATCTCACATCCTTCCAAAGAGAAGGGGTGCTGACACCACGAACAGTTCTGGAACAGAGCGCACTGACAGCAGCTCTGGGGGCAGAAGAGAGAGCAGCTGACAATCCCGAAGTGTTTAATTGAGGGAGGGGGCAGTGATTTCGCCAGGGGAGCCACGGAGGAGCAAGGACTCCTCAGCTACAAAGCATGGGGGCGGTCACACACTCCGCCCCGATAAGCCAGTCCCCTCGCGGGGAGGCTACGGGGTTCTCTGGCTCCCTCCCTGGGACAATCTGGTTCACCTGCAGACACTCACCTGTAAGACAATAGGAAGCTGCTCAGGCGGGTTCCTGTTCTCCACGCCCATCGTGAGCCACACCTGGAAGGCGGTCAGCTGCTCAGCAAAGAAGGGGCTGTGCTGTGGGACAAGCAAGGTGGGTTAGTCAGAGACACCCTTCTTCACCTGGCTCTGCCTACACATACCCCCCATCATCAACTCAGTCATGTGTCTTTGAGAGGCCCCAACTCTGCTCTGCTACCACCTAGGCGAAAGCCCGCAGGGCCAGGCCATGGCAGAGCAGGTGGTGAGATGTGGTCAGGCTGGCATGTTTTATACAGCAGAGTCAGACTGGGTGTGGGTAAGAGAAGGGTTGTGGTTAGGTTAACGCTGGGACTCAGGACTAAACAGGCTTCCTTGGTGGCTCAGTTGGTAAAGAATTCCCCTGCAGTACAGGAGACCTGAGTTCTCCTGGGTGGGGAAGCTCCCCTGGAGAAGGAAATGGCAACCCACTCCAGTACTCTTGCCTGGGAAATCCCATGGACAGAGAAGCCTGGTGGGCTACAGTCCATGGAGTCGCAAGAGTTAGAGACAACTTAGTGATGAAATCACCACCACCATGGATCTAAACACCAGAAAATGTGGTGCCATGACCTGAGGTGACTTGATGACTAAACCACCACCACCACAGGTCTAACCACCAGGAAATGGGGTCCTGTGACCTGAAGTGGGAAGACTGGAAGCAGCATGTTTTGGAGAAGCACGTGGGAAACTCAATTTGGATGCATTGTGTTTAAGGTGCCTCCTGGACACCAGAGTGAGACATCGGGGGGGGGGGGTGGTGGGAAGGGAGGGGGAGAATGGCCTACACGGGCTTGCAGAGGACATGGGTCTGGGTTGGAGAGACAGATCCATTTATAATGTGATAAAGAGTGGGGACCCCGGGCTGAGCCCTGGAGCAACCCAAGAGCAAGAGGCCAAGGAGGTGGAGACACTAGGGCAAGGCCTGCAGAGTGAGCAGGAGCAGGCAGCAGCCAGGATACCAGGGAAGAGAGATTTATCGGAAGGTTGTGGTTGGCACCGTCATGTTATGATGTGGAGGGTCAGGCAGGACCAACGTCCAGGACTGACCATGACATGAGGGCCCTGGAGACTGACTACTAAGAATGTTATGGGGGCCGTGGTAGTGGGCAGAAGCACAACTGGACTAGGTTCAAACAGAAGGGAAGATGATTTAGAGACTCAAGAATAGTTCTTTGCAGGAATCTGGCTGCAAAGGGGAAGGGATCGGATAGGATCATGTGACCAGGCATTTCTTTCTAAAGGTGGGAGAAAAGGGCATATTTGTAAGAGGGGGAATTGCTGATAGAGGAGGAGGTGCTGGCAAGAGCCCTGGCGGGTAGGCACCAGGGAGCAGGAGCCCTCCAGAAGCCGGAAACAGGACACAGATAGGCGGGGATGCAGGGATGAAATGGGCGTGGAGGGACTGAGAGGCTCCCTCTATCGCTCCTGTCTCTCAGCGAGGTGGGAAAGGGAGCAGGTGCCATGGACAGAGGGCAGAGAGGGGACAGGAAGGAATGAAGGAGACACATCTGGGCAGCTGCTAGGCAGCATTTAAGGCCCCTGGAGGGCAGTGGCAAAAGCAGGTTACAGTGGACTTCCCCACCCTAACAGCGGGGGTGCAGAGGGTGGCTTGTCCTCTCAAAAGTCCTGCAGAGGGGACGACTTATAGGGGACGACTTTGGTGGTGATGACAGGGACTAGGGAAACCTCAGATTAGAGGCTCAGGTAGGAGGGGGCCTAAGCCATCGGAAGGGGGTCTGGGGACCAAGAAGCCAAGTGGTAGGACTGCTGGGTTTTCTGTATTACATGGTCATCCCCACTTAATATGCAGCTCTGTTGTCTGTGAGACCCAAACAGAATTTCAAATCTCTGCCTCCCACCCACTCCTCTCTGCCCACACTGTTCCCCAGGGGGAGAGGAAGGGTGGATGGGAAGGCAGGGATGTGGGTTGTGACCCCAGGTTCTGGCACATGTGGACACATGCTCGTAGAGGACTCCAAGTGGTGGGCTGGGTTCAGTGAGGCTGTGAGCCAGACCGGGGCGCTCCTGCCATGCCCTCTGCAGAGGGGCCTGGGGCTCAGAGCCGTGGTGCCCCTCGTAAAGAAGTCAGTGTTGTGTGAGAATCGGGCAGAGAAATTTCACACTCAGGAATTCATGTTCTTGCGAAGTCAGGGTACATGAAGTTACTCAAATTTGGAGGGCAACCTGGGGATTGGAATGGAGCCCCCAAAGTGATATTCCTGTTAAGTGTGAGTTATTCACAGATTGGTTTAAAAACAATAGTCCTGTGAAGTGCTCCCTCCCCAGCTGTACCAAGTGAGGGGGACCTTCAGTCTGGAAAGGGAAGTTGGGAAACTCAGGTAATTCCACCTTTCCTCCTTTCCTTCACTTTGGTTTTACCTTGTGGATACAAACATGCGGTTCACTGCTGCAAAAGCCGCTCTGTCCCCAAAGACAGACAAACACTCCTGATCTTTTCACCTAAAGCTGACAAAGAGGGAAAAGCCCTTCTCATTGAAGGGTGCTGTGAGGTTTGTCGTGCTTTTTAAAGCTGCGGAGATGGTGACAAATCAACTCACTCCCTAGCATAAGCGTGGCTCAGCATTTTAAGTAACACTTCACAGAACAGCTCGAGAGCTGCCCTGTGAGTGTCTGAGATGATTCACAGAGCTATTGTTTTGGGCCAAATCTTCAAGACCACCTCCCAGTGTATCAGAGCTACCATGTAGATTCTTGAGGGGAAGACGCAGAGCCTGGGATGAGTGTTCTGGAGCAGCACTCACAGCTCGTGGGTGGAGGCTCTGAGTCATATGACCACGTGGCCTGGGCCTCGGGGGGATGATTCTGACACAGGTGGTCAACCCATGTGTTAGATGGGTTGGAAGGGGTCTGAAAACAGGTGCCGGGCGTGATGGACTGAGAGCAGAAAGGCCATCTCTGGGCGCAAGGAGCCTCACCTGACCCCGAGGGCCAGTCCACCCTGTCTTGTGCTGTCACCCTGGGGAGGGAAGATAATTACTTCATATCAACACACTCCTGCTCTTCTCATCAGCCGACCCTAGTCCAAACACACTGATGCTGGCTGTCTCATAGTAAGTAAGATTTCTTAAACGGGTACAAGCCCTAACCATGAAAGAAAAACATTGGTAAGCTGGGTATGGTAAAACAAGAACCTTCTGTTCACCAAGTAAAAACATCAAACAAGTGAAAATGAAATCTACAGAATGAAAAAAGGTATTCATAATGTGTGTCGGGCCTCCCTGGTGGCTTAGTTGGTAAAGAATCTGCCTGCAGGAGACAAAAGAGACATGGATTTGACCCCTGGGTCAGGAATATCCCCTAGAGAAGGAAATGGCAACCCATCCCAGTGTTCTTGCCTGGAGAATTCCATGGACAGAGGAGCCTGGCAGGCTACAATCCGCGGAGTTGCAAGAGTCTGACTGAGAAACTAAACTACCCCTAGCATTCACAATGTGCAACAAAGGATTTGTATTCAGCGTATAAAGAGAACCACTACAAATTGGTAAGAAACATAATGCAAAAGAAAAATGACCAAAAGTCTTGAACAGGCAACTTATAAAAGAGGATATTCAAATAGCCAATAAAAATATGAAACAGGGCTCAATACTATTAACTAGGGAAATGCAAGATAAAATCTCAATGAAACACCATTACACATGGAACCAGAAAAGCCAAAAGGAAAAAAAAAAAAAGGTGGAAAACATCACATGTTGACAAGGACATGAAACAAACTCTCATATATCATGGAAAGGACTGAAAATTGACTCACAACCACTTTGGAAAACTATTCAGCAGTTTTCCTACTGAAACTAAAAATATGCACAACTGGTAACTAGAAATATCATTCCTCAAGTGCACACCTGACACTAATGTACCCAAGCACAAGGGATTAACAGCACCTGGCCACACCTGCCCACCCACCTCAGGCCCAAAATTTAAGGGGACACCAAAAAACAGTTGCTGCTGCTGCTAAGTCGCTTCAGTCGTGTCCGACTGTGCGACCCCATAGACAGCAGCCCACGAGGCTCCCCCATCCCTGAGATCCTCCAGGCAAGAACACTGGAGTGGGTTGCCATTTCCTTCTCCAATGCATGAAAGTGAAAAGTGAAAGTGAAGTCGCTTAGTTGTGTCTGACTCCTAGCGACCCCATGGACTGCAGCCTACCAGGCTCCTCTATCCATGGGATTCGCCAGGCAAGAGAAAAAACACAGTAATTGAGGTTTAAAAAAAAAAAAACTGCATGAAGTATTTAAGAAAATAAAAATAAAGGTAAAAATTCATTATGAAAAAAATATCAAAATTTCATATAAAGACAAGCCCAGCATGACTGATTTCTCTCTGTCTCAGGCTCCAGTGTCTCGGTTGGGCAGCGGTCAGGACAACTCGTGAGGTCCACAGGATGGACCATGACCTCTGGGGTTTCCGGCCTGTAACAGGAATGAGCTACAAGTGCATAGATTGAATAGTGTTGAGTGAAAGCAGCCAGACACAAGGATCCTATTTACCAAAATACAAACTGCACAGGGCAACACGTGCCCCAGGGAAAGCAGTGGCCAGGGTGGGGCCTCAGGCGGCTGCTGACGTTATGATTTGGGTGCTGGTTATGTGACTGCACTCAACTTGTAAATTCATCAAGCTGCACAATACAATGCCTGCAGTCTTCTCTGTGTATGTTATGCTTTTAAAAGAATGGAAACTAAATAAAACAGCCAACATGTGGCTCTATCAGGAATCCCTCCCCATCACAGTTTGGTGACATTGCTCCCAGAGGCAGAATCCTGAATCCAGTAGATGAGAAATGAGGCTGAAGACCCTTGAAAGGAGGCCTGGCACTGGAAGGAGGGGTGAGGACACAGAACAGTGGGACTTCATTATCCGAGAGTGTGCAGCTCCCACCCCCTGACGGTAAAATGAAAATCAGGCACAGAGCACAAAAAAAGCACGAGTTGAACGAGGTTCCCAAACACGTGTGTGTGTGTTAACAGGCCCTGTCCCTGTGTAGGTGGAGCTCGTGAGGGGCAGGAGTCCAGGACTGTTCCCTATGGAGACTTGTCACTGCCTCAGGGATTAGGGCCTTCCAGCAACATCAAATACATGGGTGGGAGACACGTGAAGGTCCTGCCAGCGCCCACTTGTGGGTTCAAGATGCAAGGCCAGTTTTGGCTTCCTTACAAGTGCATTAAAGGAAAGGTGGGAGGAGGTGGGGGAGCTGCTGGAGTGGGCACCCCAAATGCTGGTGGAGAACCCAGCGGGGGGCAGACGGGATCTTGCTGCAGAATTCTTCCAACTTTGCTGTAGGTTTGAAAACGTTCATAATAAAATGGGAAAGTTTCCAGTAATAAAGGAGGGGATGAAAGATAAGACAAAATTGAGAAATAGGACCTTGTAGTCCAGGTACCCCAGTCTTGGAGACATTGAAATCATCTGAGGGGTTAACACACACACACATAAAACACCCCCCGCCCCAGATATGCACACATGTACACACACCCGACAGAGAACACACACACCCATACCCCAAAGATACATGCAGGCACACAAATATACATGCACATGCACCCCTTCCCCCGAGATATACATACGTACACACACACACACACACACACACACACACACACACACACCCCACACACACACACACACACCCCCAGGCCCCTGACTCAGTAAGGTTAAAAGCTTCCCTGATGATCGTGATGTGCACTAAGAACGAAAAGCCTTTGCAGTGAGAGGTGGGTGCCTCTGACCTCGGTCAAAGTTGTGTGACTACACTCAAGGTCAGGAACCCTCATGTCCAGTAGATACCATGTGCCAGACTCTGCCCTCCAGTCCTCACAGGCTCCTTGAATTGGATACAACTATAATTCCTGTTTAAAAATAACGAAACTGAGCTGCCCACTGCAGTCTCTTCAACAGGACCAGAGAAGACGGTGTGGAGAGAAAAAGCCAATGACTCTGACCTGCAAGCCCCACCCTCCATCCTCTTCAGGGGATGGCTTGGAGCCACCTGCTGCCTTCTACTCCCCCCAGCCCATTTACCCCCAGTCCTGAATGCCTGCCTGGTCCCTCAGGGGGTCAGAGTTGGGGGGTTTAACTGTGTTCTAACTTGAGGGGTGGTTCTCTTTTTAACGGGTTTCTGGGTCTCACCCATATGCACCCAGATGTGGTATCTGATGCACGGCAAACACCCAGCCAATGAGCAAATCTTGAATAAAACCGGGGACTGCATAGGGAACGGAGGCAAGAGGAGACCTTTGGCGAGCTGCAGCCAAGTCCCCTGGGGAGAGGGAGAGGCAATTTGCCTCAGGAGCCATGAGTGAAACCAGATGACTCAAGGACGACCAGACCACTAGCTAGGAAAAGCACCTGGTGACCAGACATCCCCTCAGGGCCGAGAATCTCGAGCATCGTTCACAGTGAAAAGGCTGAGAATCCGGGATCAGGGAGTGCACATTAAGAAAAGCGGACCCAAGACAACAACCCTATAGAGAAGACATTTTTAAGAGCTGACCATTTCATAATCTAACTTTAAATAACCCCTGGTTGGTGCAATCTTTTAAGCTTCTGGCTAATAAATCTTCTCCCAGGTGGGTGAGGGCTGTCTCTGACACCCAAACAGGGGCTTGGCAGGCCAGGTGGCCAGAGAAACAGCTGCAGGGACCAAGCAGGATGCCCTGGGTCGGGGGGAAATGGGACTCACCCGAAACGCTGTGCCTTCTTCGATGATGGTCGGCAGCTGGGAGAGACAGATGTCCACAGCCAGGTCCCAGGCTTGCCTGGGGAGAGAGCAGACAGGGACCCACGAAGCATTACTGAGGGGCTTACCCACAGGGGCCCTGACGGCAGAGGAGCCCATGAGCGGCTGAGTCAGGGTGGAGCTGCCAGTGGGGTGCACAGGAGGCGAGGCACTCTCGGCTGGCAGCACTTTAATGCCATTTTGTTGATGACAGTTTTTCTCTTCAAATTAAAAGGAGAAAGAGCTCAGGAAAAATAAAGGGCCTTGTCCATGTTCTAACTAATAGTTTCCACCCCAACTTGAGCCCACCTAGTGCGGCAGCCTGCCCACATTGACGGCAGCTGGGGCTCTGGGTGGCTGGACTGGGGCGGCATCACACACAAACTGGCCACGAAAGGCCGAGGTCAGGCTGAGGTGCTTCACCAGAAACAGGCCAGGTGGGGCTGGGAGAAGGGGTCTCCCTTGGCCCACAGCTAGAACTGCCCCTTGTCCTTGCGGCCGCTGCACCCCTCTGTGGGTGGTGGGAACCTGTGTCCAGTGCAAACCACTGGGGATGAGACGGGTGGTGCCCTGTATGCAGGGAGGTGGCAGCCTCTTTGATGACTGGGCCCCGTCACCTTCTCCAACTTCCTGTGGTGCTGGGCCTGGCTCCGCTCACTACGAGATGTGCAAGACAAGGCCACACTGGGTCATGGCATCACCTCCCAAGAGTCAGTTTCACTGCCTGTGAGGTAGGCTAAAGATTGTATCTCCTGTACAGGGTCCTGTGAAGACCTCAGTGGGTGGATGACATCGAGGGACATATACAGAGGCCTGCTGTTTCCCAGCAACATCCAACATTGATTCTAAACTGGATACAAACAAGTTTCTTCCTTTCTCTGTGGTCTCAATCTCAGTGTGGATTCCCAAGGATATAAAAAGTCTCTCACTCAGACCTCCCTTTCTTTTAGAAATGTGCTCCTCTTGGAAGTGATGGTCTGAACAAGGGATTTTGTTTCTGGTATGGCAATCTCCTCCTACTACAATGCCCTGACACATACAAGGATTCCACGTTAGGTTTATTTACACTAATAACTGCCTGTTTGTGTGCAAGAGGTTTCTTCTCATGGGTCTTCATAAATGGTCAAAATAGGAATGAAAAAGGAAAACATCCAGAAAAACAAAATGGAAGATGAATAGAAAGACTAGAAAACTCTTTTTCGAGTATATGGAATATCTTTCTTTTGCCCAGACTGGCCCCTTCTGCACAAGCCTGCCCTTCCCCCTCCAATCTAATTAAGAAGCAATCAGGAGATAATCAAAAGTGCCTCAAAGTATGGGCAATAAATAGCTCCCATATGCTCAATAAGTGCCCAGACTGCAGGCGAGATGGTTATTCTGTGGTGTTGAGGGAGCCGCTTACACTTTGTTAAGACAGAAGCAAAGTCAATTATTGTAATTAAGCTCTATGAAGATTCATTGAATTTAATCAAATTAAAAGTTTCGACTTCAGGAGTTAGAAGAGGAAAGGTGAGCACCAGACGGGGGAGGTGCTGTGGGCAGGGGGGTCTGCGGCAGTGGGTGGTCTTGATACAGCCACTTTACTGTAGGGGCACACCAGGAAACTGTGCCTTCTGTACAGCAGGCTTCCATGCCTTCTTTCAGAACCATCTCCCCAAATTCAGGAGGCAAGAAGAGCTGTAAACCATTAATGATATCCCTGCTGGGGTGTCCTAGACAAAGTATCAGAAACTAGGCCGCCCTGGCGAGACCAACTGCCCTCAGACCTCTCCAAAGAGCGAAACAAAACCCAACGAAGCTGCAGCAGGCCCTGGGCGACAATCGTCTGAGGAGTGTGGGCTGTCTGGCCTGCCACCTCCTAAGGGCTGGCCCCCACTTGGGTCTAGCCACTGAGAAGGGTCGAGTCCTCTGCCAGCTGCACATTTCTGTGCCAGAAAAGCAGCTCAGAGGAGACTCCTGGCCTGAAAGGAAGAAGGTGTCTCGCCTGCTTCACCGGGAGCAAGGAGGGGCTCTGTTTGCAGGGGCACAGCTGCCTAAGTGAGAGGGGATGGGGACAAGGGCCTCTGTTCAAGGCACTGAGGAGGACAAGGGAGGAGGGAGGATGTGGGGCAGCACTGAAGACCTGCCTGACACCAAGAGGCCAATCAGACTACCAGCACGCAGTGAGGCTGCAGTGAGCCCCAGGCAGGGGCGGGAGAGAGCAGCAGGCTGGTGCTGGGCAAGCCAGTCTTTCTTTGGGGCCTGTGGTTGTTGACTGTACAAAAGGAAAGGGTCAGGCTGAGGACCTCAGAGTTCTTATCAAGCCTTTGATCACAGGGCAGCCTTTTCAACAGCACAAAGGTACACTCTGCTGAGCATCTATTCAGTTGGTTAAAACTGGCTACATTTTCTAGGGTAAAATCAAAATGAACTCAGAGTCTTAATTTGGGATTCTCACTAAGGGAAAGTGGGAAAGTGAGTCCTTAAAACCCTGAGCCACGGTGGGGGGCTGCTGGCACCCAGGCGAGTGGAGAACTTGGGAGGTGTCTGCGTTCGCACTTCCCACAGCCCCTGGGACCAGCCGCGCCAGCTGTACCCCCCCGGAGGGAGGACCCCGGGCTCCCCGCCCCCGAGGCTCAGAGCAGTGGGGCCCTGAGCCGTGGGCTGCCGATGAATCATGGCCTGGAGAACGTGCCATCCAGGCAAGAGCTCGAGTTTTCAGGAAACGGGCCTAAGATGGCAGGCGCCCAAGGAGTGGGCCGTGAGAAGAGCCTTCCAAGAGCACCCGGCTCCATCTGCACTGATCAGTCAGTCAGCCAGGCTCCCTTGATGGGAAGGAATGCACAGGTTATTACCGTGGAGGAACGCAAGGTTTCAGGACCTGCTGAAATTGAAAGTGAAGGCGAACGGCTCCCCGATGGCTTCACATCAAAAATTAAACAGGAGCCAGGCGCTGAGCATTTCATCATCGGCGCCCCCCGCCTGAAGCAAAGTGTGAACGCGTATGACTTCATGTTTTAACCTCAATTTTTGTTAGGCTTTGTTCCCTGCCTCCCCCTGCTGAAAATTCAGCCTCTCCATCACCACCCAAGGAACACAGTAACTAGATGGTAAATTATTTATTCGGAATGCTCTTTCCAACTACCTTGGCTGTGCACTCCCTAGGGACGAACAGACTTTGGTCAATTTACCAGGTGGGAGAAAGAGCTGTGGGCATTGTTGTCGAAGGTTTCATCACCTAAATGAGCTCTGCTAAAAGCCCATGGCAATGCTTCACTGGCCAGGAGCCTAGACCTCAGGGGTGGCTGGTGAACCCGAGTGCAGGAGAGCATGATCTTTCTGCTTTCCAGGCCTCACATGCTCCTGCCTTTGCATCACAGCTCTCTCACCTCCCCTAAGGATAGGACTATGAGCTGGATGCCTGCTATCCATGATGGAGATCACAACCCCAGCTTCCATAGACCAGGTGCCACACACAGTCGCTGGGGAGAGTGGAGACCTGTGATGCTCAAGTGAGCCACGTAGCTATACAGGAAAGAGGAATCAACTCCCATTTGTAGACCCACTGGATCTGGTATTACCATCTAACCAGTATTCTTGTAAAGCCACTGGATCTGGTGTTACCAACTAACTGGTATTCTAACCACTACCTCTGTCTACTTCCAGGTGAGGAGGGAAAACACCTGGGAGTCTATTCATCCTAAGCAAGTCAGGGTCCCTTGACGTGGCTGCATGCCGTATGCAGCTGCTTGACCCGGCGTTTATACCAAGTATCTGTGGTCTCTGACTTGGTATGAGACAGTTCTGAATGATTTCATAAATAAATAAAGGTTATCACCCATGCTGAGTGCTTTTCTACTCCCTAGATCTACAACATGGTAGCATGGTCCAACTGGAGGGCTTGTGAAATTCCTAGCCCAAGTGCCATGACCCTCCAGGAGGAGCCGCTGTCCCTCTGATCAGTGGGGAGGCTCATCCTCTGGAGACCCAGGCTGTGGGGCTGCTTCTATGGAGAAGCCCCATGCTGAAAGGGTGCCGGATGCTCTGGTTGGTCCTTATGTCTCAGGGACCTGCCATCTGGCTTCTGATCGACCTTTCTCTCTTTCACTGCATGATGATGTTCCTACAAGCATGTTACTTCTTCAATTTAAAGCCTGATTTTATATTTGATTCCAGATCAAAGTAGGTTAATGGTATAATTTTCAACATTTTTAACGGGCTTGACTAACATTTATCTGGCTACAGGCTCAAGCTGGCACTGTTAGGAAGAACCCCATCGGGGGAGGATGTGTTACATCCCTGTGATTCTCCTCCCGTGAAATCTCATCTCCTCTGATTTCTGTATGAAAAGCCCTAATTTAGACTTACCTATTTGGCATTTCTCAGAATATAAAGATTGGAAGCCATGATATTAGATTTCAGAAAAAGATCCCCACTTGGAGAACCTTTGGCTGTGGACATGCAGAGCAGGACAGGCCATGCCAAGACCTGGGTGAGGAGAGCAGCCTGGCCCCACCCCACCTTTAAGCCCTGCACATGGTTACCAAGCGTTTCAGGGTCCCTGGGCCACCAAGAAGCTGTACTCCCAATTTCAAACTCAGGGCATCCCGGCCTGGCCCAGAGCCCTTACTGGACAGCCTGATGACTGCATCTGGTCCCCAAACATTTAGTTTGGCCCTCAGAATGTTTTTTTTTTAAATGCTATATTAGACACCAACATTTTAAACAAGGAAATTATAGATGAGAATACAGATTTTTGGCTGCTCTTTAAAAGCTGCAGTTGGGGCTCCACGATGCACATGATGCAGCCTGGCTCTTGCCACACCACTGCGCTCCTTGACAACTCCCCCGCCTTTCGTTTTGAGGTCTGTGTGTTCCCCCATCGAAGCCCTCACAGGACGTGAAGCGTCTGCCACGGAAGCGAATGAGGGACGGAGAGATTTCCTACTGCCTGAGGCCCTTCCTTCCACCCCAGGGAGGAACATACTCTGAGTGCCAGCCTGCTCTGCACCCTGCATGTTTCTGAAAAGCCCTCTCTTCATGCCCACACCCCGATAGGGCTCTTCCCATAAGTGGTGGTGGACACGACACTAGGACCCACACAGTCCAACCCTGAGGCTGTGTCTGTGGTGACACAAGGGCCATGTGTGAGGGCTTGATGCCCACCTGGGAACACACAATGTGTCCAGGCTGGGTCACCAGTGCTTGATATTCAGTAAATGCTCAGGCGTTACTTCATACCTTTCCTAGAATGGCTTGTTAATGATCTTCACAATGATCTTTACAAGGTCTCCCAGTGCCCTGTGCATAGTGAGTGTGCAACTACAAGCTAAATTAAATTATTGCTGCAATTGGTGTTCCAGTAGCAATCCCGTGTATAGTAACAAACACAGGATGGAGTCAAACACATCTGAGTGATTTCCAATTTAGGATTTTAATGAGCTCTTTCCACGACATTTAAAAAATATCAAATACCAAATGAGATCAAGTGCAGGTACTAACCGTCAGGGAGTTCTACTAGTTATACTTTTTTTTTTCATGCAAAGAAGCATCCAATGATTCTTCTGTCTCCAGTTTTGTGTTTTTGACAAGGAATACCTCAACCTTAATGACTTAATTTTAAAAAATAGCTTTAGTGTTTCAAAGGCTTAAAACATCTACATGTAGATTTTTAATTACAGAAGTAATACCTATCAACTTTTAAAAGAGAGCATTCTCACGCCAATCCTCTGGTTCTGGTATTAACACCATTAGCATCTTGTTATAATTCTACCTAGTCGTTTTCCCCATGCATAACGTAGAAGTAACTATATTGCTGATACAGTCTGGTGTTCTGTTTTTGTCATTTAACATGTATTTTGCATAAGAATAAATAATCTTGATAAACAAAATTTTAAGATGGCTTGAATTTTTTCAAGTATCTGTATCTCAATTACATCCTTGTTCTATTAGGTACTGGGGTTGCCTCTGGCTTCCCTTCTTATAGCTAACATTCTGACAGCTTTCTTTATCAGAGCCTCTCTGACTGTCTCACCAGTCCCGTTCCTTGGTTCTTCCTCAGCAACCTGCTCAGTCCTCATCCTGAGCTGGGATGGGTGGATGCAAAGTGGACGGGGCAGCAGGGGCTAGAGTGAAGTGGGAGGTGTCAGGGTCCAACACAGCCAGGTAGGGAATGTGCTGGTCAAGGTCAGGTCAGGGGTCAGGCTGCCTCCCCATCCAGGGAGGTGATCCCAGGAACCTTCCCTCACAGCATCCTTCATTGACCCCTCTGAGTCCATTTCCCATGGAACCCAGCATGCAACAACCAGAGTTTGCCTAAAAGGGAGCGGGGAAGGTATCAGGTTATAGACAGTGCTTTGCAGGATGGCGGACCATGCAGCCTGAGGGACTAGACTGTACTCAAGTCCTAGGGAGCTTATCAGCTGCAGAGGTACCCTGGAGTGTGCAGGCAGGTTGGAACCAGGCAAGCAGAAAGACCCAAAGGTGCATTTATGACTGCTAGCAATTTCACATGCCCTGGGAGACCAGAGGATCTTTCCCTGCACTTATCTGGGCCTCTGTGGGTTGCTGTATTAGCTCACGTTTCTCTCCACAACAAATATATACAAATGAGGATCTGTTTTATGAGATTCAAGGAGAGCTAAACTCGCAGGTGAGAGGGCCATACTTCTAGTTTTCGAGGTGGGCATGGAAATCAATAAAAGAGATGGGCAGGATTATGAGATGCTGTTGTTAGAATCTGGACCTTGTATTAAACAGTATTTATGCAAATTCCAGGATTCAGACATGTTCTAAGAGGCCAATACTAGAGAAGGATCTATAGGTTGATGAAGAGAGACAGGTATCACTGTTCCGTTCTGTGCTCTCTGGGTGCCTCTTCTACAGGTCTCCTTCTCCTGTTGCCATCTTCCCTGCCTGTTCTGTCTGCTCTCAGCTCTGGCTCTGGTCCTTCTTCTCTTCTCCAGGATCACATGCTGTTTATTACTCTATGCAGCTGAGCACACCTTAGAAGAGGCAGTTTCACATCCAGAGAAACATGCACACAAAGACGACTGTCCCAAAGACTTGCTACTGGGTGGGCAACAAGGTGGAGAGGACTTAGGCTGCTTCTTGCTATAAGTTTGTGCCCTCTGTCCATCCTGTATTTCCGTCTCCTGGGGGATCTGCTTGGCCAGTAGCCCAAGTGACCGCAGTAGCCCAGGAAGCCTTTCACACTGGGTGGCTGGTGTGAGGCCCATTTCCTGTGGTTTAAATAGTTTTCTATCCATGACTAGACACAGCACTGACCCTGTTCAGCTCTTTTCCCTTTTTCTTTCCTCTTTAATAATACATATTTTATAAAAACCTGGTTCAAAAGTAATAGAACTTAAGGCATTGCTTTTTTTTTCCCCCAGGATAAGGCTGTTTTGAGGATTTCCTCTTCTAGAAATGTGGATCTTCTTTCTATTTATTCATCCTAAGCATTAGAGAGGCTTTTCAACCCCCTCCCCCCAACCTCCGCTCCTAGTTCTAATCTTCGTGGAGGGAAGGAAGCTGCATCGGCTGTTCTGCCAGTCTGTTCTCACAGGATCTAAACAGCTGCACAGCGACTCTTCCACGGCGGTCTACTCCTATTCCTCTGTCTTCGTAACTTGTTCTCTAGTTTATGCTACAAGCTCTTACAAAGGATATGGATGAGGCATGTTTTAACTTGATTTCTGTTTACAGTCTGGCGCTTCGGCAGCATAGTGCATCTTGATTTATCTCATACATAAAAATGCTAATTTCTGATATTCCTCAAGTGGATGAGAGGTGGGGAGTTTACCACCTCCTTCTTGGTTCTCAGGGTTTCCAGAGTCAGGGGAAAGTGGTCATGCACATATTTAAAAAGAAAAAACCACCACTCCAAATAAACCTGAAAATACATCATAAAGTGGTTTTTGCTGTTGTTCAGTCGCTAAGTTATGTCCAACTCTTTGTGACTCATGCCATGCTTCCCTGTCCTTCACTATCTCCCAGAATTTGCTCAAACTCATGTCTATTGAGTCGGTGATGCCATCCAACCATCTCATCCTTTGTTGCTCTCTTTTCCTCCTGCCCTCATTCTTTCCCCGTATCAGGGAAGTGGTTTTTAGGGTTAAATAGAAGTGAACTACTCTTCTAAAATATTTTGCATTAGGGTTTCTCCCAGATGGATATAACTAAGACTCATTTTCCTTTGTTACTGCCCCTTTTCAGTACGTCCTCAAACTCTGCTTGTGTCACAAAAGCATGGAAATGGGAAGAAACCAAATGCCTTCAGATATAATGTCTAGATTCAAGACAATTTCCATTGATGTTGTTATAATATTGTGCTTACTACTAGCAGCAGTGTAAGGAACAGTAACCTAGTTTTGAAGGAAATTTATAATCAACATAAAAGTGTCACAGAGATCACACTCATGTGTGTGTGAGAGTATGTGTATACATGCATGCATGTATGAAATAAGCATGCAAATGACCTGGTCGTGAACCCAGCAGTTTTCCATCTCTGGAGCAATCTTGGACACACTTCATGAACTCAGCTGGCAGTTTCTTTCCTCAGTACCAACCCTTACAGAGTCAGAAACTCACCCCTGGGCCCTCTCCATCTGAGCCATGAATCAGAGGGCCTCTGGAGGCGCTGGTCCCGTTTGGGCTTGGACGACCCTCAGAGACACCTGCCCTTCTGCAGGGGACTCAGGAAGAGCTGAGTGCCTGACCCAGGACTCCATGCTTGGAGGTGCGTCTTCCTATTTTGCTCAGGTAATTCCCTTACACTTGGACTATCTCAGAAATGGGAGGGACTCCCCTGGTGGTTCAGTGGTTAAGAATCTGCCTTGTAAAAAAAAAAAAAAAAAGAATCCGCCTTATACTGCAGGGGACGTGGGTTTGATCCCTGGTTGGAGAACGAAGATCACACATGCTGTGGAGGAATGAAGCCCATGTGCCATAACTAAGACTTATACAGCCAAATTAAAAAAAAAAAAAGAAAGAAATGGAAAAACCACACTCCTTAGAGAACCTGACACTGGTCCAACAAGAAACACTTACCACATGGCGTGCATGTACGTGGGGGGTAGGCGTGGACTGCTGACGGGGGTGCAGTTATATGACCTCATGATTCTTTCTGCCAATAAAAAATTTCGAAACAGACTAGCCACCAACAGGTCCTGTCTGAAGAGCTTTTGGAAGAGATCTGAGGGCAGAGAAAAGATAAGAATTTGTCTTCAGTGACTCATGCCCAGCATTTAAAGCCAAATACACAAACTTACTTCTATCAGAATTTGCCACCAGCAGGTTGGGACTGACATGCACATTTTCCACTGGCAGTAACCTACATCTGTTACATATGTAACTGGAACAAACAGCAGAACCCAAGCAACTATCAACAAAAAACACAAATGCTCCTTATACTACAGTAGTAACTGCAGTTGTAAGAAATATGGATGGTGTGTTCCATGAAGACAGATGAGCCTTGAATCTGCCCTGAAAACACTAAGGGCCAAAGCAGATGTTTCTCTAGACACACTTCATCCTCGAAGAACCTCTGGGGTTCCTGTCCTCTCCCGCCCATCCCCTCTGGTTTCTTCACTGAGGGGAACATGGTCCTCCCTTCTGACGTCTCGCACATCCCAGGGCCAAAGTCTCTGGACTCTGGGGCAGCAGCCCCCCCACCAGCCCACGGCCAGGCGGCCTCACCCCGAGGAAGCACGTTCCATGCGATTGTGTCCGTGATGGCTGTGAAGATCCAGTTCAGTTCGCCCAGGGGGGTCCTCCTGTCATTCAGCCGCCCAGGAATCCTAGAAAACACAAAACAGCCACAGCGACAGAAACAGGTGATGGAGGCAGGAGGAGGTGGGAAAACAAGGAGTGAGGGGACAGCACATCAGACCAGGGGTGGGGGAGGCTTGGCCATGCTGGGAGGACCTCTGTGCCTCACTGGGATTTTTGAGACTCTTGGGCACCCAACTTCACATCTTAAAGTTCAGCCTCCACTTCACTTTCTTCCTCTCCCCATCTGCACAGAAGGAGCAGGTGTGGCCTCTCCAGCATTCATGTGTGAGGGCAGGTGCAAAGCAACTCTGACCACAGAGCCCCTGGGGCCCTGGAGCCCACCACAGGCTTGCTCTCAGCCTTTGGGTGGACTGGCCCTGTACCCGAATCAAGACACTCCTATCGGGCCCGCCACAGGTCACTTTCCAGAAGCCAAGGGCAAAGGCCAGACCTCCTCTGTGGGCCCAGCTCTTCACCACACATTCACCTGTTCAACATCAAACAAACTTACTCAGGCCTAGATTCTACCTCTTAAGTTTACAGGGCAAGCATTGCTGGGCTGAAAATGCCAGCACGTGAGGACATGAGAGGCAGGCCAGCTGTGGCCCAGGCCTCCCAGTGGGGCATGTGAGGGGAGCTAGGCTTACTTCCCCAACCCCACAGGAAAATTTGAACATAGCAAGACAAAACCCAATGGACGACCAGGCAACACTCTTGAGTGATGCTCTGCTTGTGACCACTTACATACAACACCTTGGGTGTGTATGGCAGCACAATCCTCAGGTCTGTATCCTTTCTTCAGTAATCAGTAACTAGGAATCAGTCTTGAACCAGAAATGAAGAATGTGGAAACAAGATATATTTTTTCCAGTGTTTTATTTATAACAGTGAAAAGGCAGAAACTACCTACGTGACCAATAATAAAGAAAAGATTAATTATGGAACAACCACAATGAAATAACTACAAGCTAGTAAACTGTTGTTTATGAATATTTGAATGATACGGGGAAAAGATTGCTTTGTAACATTAAGTAAAGAAGTGGGACAAATAACCATGCTGACATAATTACACAGAACACCCCCAAGGAAAGCTGATCAGGAGGAAAGCCCCTTAGTGAGGCAGTGGCAACATTCTCCCTGCTCACCCGCCTCCTTGCCCTGGCAGCTGGTGGGCAGCTGGTGGAGACAGGACAGCGTTCTTGGACGAAGGAAGGTCTGCTGAGGTTTATTTTCAAACTAAGACCAAGGATGTCAGGGGCATGAACAGTGCCCCTTGAGTCAGGTGAAGTGACACAGTTGAGCCATCGGAGGAGCGGAGGCCACTCTTTGTCAGGTGGAGGTCAGTATGCATTTAGGTGGGTTTTGAAAATCCTCACCTTATGACAACCACTGGCAGATAATTACAAAGATCTCCTGAAAACTCTCCTGATATTTTTTCACTAAGCTCATCATGAAATCACAACCAAGCCATCTGTCCAACTGATTCCAGACAACCTGGGAATCATTCAAACTTAACAATCAACCAATCATCGCGAGACCCACCTTCTGCATTCGGCAGCCCGGAATGGAAGACAACTGGGAAGGGAATCCCACTTCCCTTTCTTTCCACATCATTCAGGATTAAGTCACTTCAGAAACTACTTGTTCCTGTTTTCCTTTCTGTATTTGATCCTAAGGAACAGCAAAACCCAACCCACTCTGGATGCCATCTGGGTCAGCAATGCAGGACCATGAAGAAAGGTCTAGCACAGAGCATCAAGTCCATGACACATTTCGTTACTAAAGTTTCTTTCACCTGTACCCTCCCCCCAGTTTCATTAATTATCAAAGTGGTTCTTTGAAAAGTTAAACCCACAGTATTAATCACAGACTAGTTTTTACATGAAAAGCACAAGATTTCATAATTTAGGGCTTCCCTGGGGTCCAGTGGTTAAGAATCTGCCTGACAAGGCAGGGAACATGGGTTTGATCCCTGATCTGGGAGGATCCTACATGCTTCGGAGCAACTAAGCCCGTGTGCCACAGCTATTGAGCCCACATGCTGTAACTACTAAAGACAGTGCACCTAGAGTCCATGCTCTGCAGTGAGAAGCCACTGCAATGAGAAGCCCCCACATAAGTAGAAAGTGGCTCCCGCTAGTCACAACTAGAGAAAGCCCATGCACAGCAACGAACACCCAGCACGGCCATAAATAAACTAATACATTAATTAATTAAAATTTAAAAGAAAAAGAGTTTAAAGTTATAGTTCAGGAACAGATGATAGAACTGGGAGATGAGGAAAAACGATTCTAGTCCCAGCTGTGCATGTCTGGGTAACTTCTGGCGTCTTGTTCCTCTGCTCTGAGTCACCCAGACTAACCTCATATGCAAAATGGGGACCAAAATAAAGTGGATAGCACTTCAAACGGAGATGCAGCAGACACTTCCTTGGAAAATGCATGCCACCTCCTCAGACTCCTCATCACCGCTATCAGGCACTGGATTTATTCTCATCTCCCCCGACATCTGGGCTCACCTACGGCTTTCAGCATTGCTGCTCTCTGGCGCCTGACTCCAGCAATGGCCACTCCGCTTCTGGATCTTACAAAACAACCCAACACAAGGTACCTGCCTTTACCCTTTGCTTGCTGTCTTCACAGCCCAACTTTAACCACACTGAAAATCAAGCTCATCCTCATGACTGCCATCTTCTTCTTCCCTGTAGTATGTGTCCTCACTCCAAGAGTCCCTGTGGATTCTCTTTTGTCAGAGCTCAAACCTGAGACACGGCCCACTCATCTCTGCCTCAAGTGCAGCTCATGTTTCCTGCTTCTTGTGAGGCATCTCTTCCACTGCCTTTTGCTCATCACTTCCACTGCAAAGGTATCCTCAACAGCCTTCTTGAGATCCAATTCATGGGCAGGGTGATGGCCCTTAGTATAACTTTATTCAAAAATCTACAGGGTTCTCTGCTTACTGCTGCAGTGTCCAAATGACATTTTAGTTCCCTCTACTTCAACAAAAGCTTGCTTGGAATTAAAGAAAATGGAGCTCCGATGGCTGGAAGGGTGAGGACTGGGAGCTACCAGCTTCTTAGCAGCCCGTGCCTCCCTAGATGGCCACTGTGAGGTCTCCAAGGAGCAAGGGTGAAACCACCGTCATTGGAGTTAGGTAGAAAATTCCCAGTTGGCTTCAATGCCATCAGTTTGACACACTAAACTTTGAAACTAGTTCCCTCTGGTCAGGTCCATAACCTCACAGTTGGACAAAAACATCAAACTCGGTCTCCTTTCATTTGTCCACTTACAATAGCCTCCCACCTGCCTTGGGCTGGTTCCGGTTCAGTCTTCACAAGCAAAGCCCAACCTCCCTGTCCATGAAGACATCTTGACCATGACAGCCTGTGTTCAGGTCCATTGCAACAGCATCTCCCTTGGAATTCCTCTGGCAGCCTGTTGATCACTTACTTTTCTTCTTTTTATTTATTCACCATTGCTCCATGATGTTGATTATCTGTGTAACTAGGTAATAAATTCCTTGTGGGCAATGACTTACTTTCCTCGATATAAATCAATCTCCTCATAGATTCCAGTGGAGTGCTGAGCACACGCACGAGCTCAGAGCCCACACATCTGACTCATGTTACTTCCCTGCTTAAGAACAGCTGCTCACACTCGGTCAGCAGCTCCTCAAACTCCATGAGGCTGTGTGGCTGACATGGAGAGCCACTGCCCAGATCCCCAAGAGAGGCTGGCTGCTCAGCAGGGGAGCGTATTCGGGGACACTGTCCAGCTGGGCAGTGAAGCTGTCTTAGCTGTCAGACTGGTCTCCAGCTGACAACCCCGGGGCTGAGACGTAGGGCTTCCCCAGGTGGCCTGTGCTTAGCAGCCGAGCCTCTTGGCCGCTGCTTCCTTGTCTCTCACTGTGCTTCTCCTCAGTAAGCTTGTGTCCCTTGTCTCCACATCTGCCCCCATCAACCGGCCAACAGTGTGGCCTGGGGTAGATGTCAGGATTCTGCTTCTGTGGGTTCCTTTTTATGTCTCCCCAGCTTTCTCCCTCACCAACACGCCAAAGTCCAGCAACATGGAACTTGTCCTCCTCAAACAGCCCATGTGCCCCTGGACCTGCGCAGACACCCCTCTGCCTTCCTGGCTCAGGAAATTGGAGCAATTTTGACATTCTGCCTCTTCCCTCATTTCTGCCAAGGGCCTCCCCTCCCCGGTTTTCTGGTTCTGCCCTGAGGCCCCCACAGAATCCATGGACGACAGCTGGTGTGCGGGCTACGTCTCCCACTAGGCTCAGGGCTCTTGGCCGGCAGGCCCACGTGCTTCCTCGTGCTAACTCAGTGCTCAGCGCACAGCGTCTAATGCATAACAGGTGCCCGATTCATATTTGATGAGTGAGTGGATGGATCCCTGCTGGATGATCACAGCTCTGTGAAAATAAAACACTAAGTGAAAAACTATGGTTTCCAAGAAAATGACGCAAACTCACTAAACACACTCAAGTGATAACACAAAAAGAACTCCAAGTTTCATGATCAAAGGACCAACAGGAACATTCTGGTGCCCATTCCTCCAGATATCTCTTAATGCACAAAATCAATAACCTTAATTGCACTGAAATAACAATACAAAAACAGTTGCCACATTTCTAAAATGTTTACATGTTTTAAAAACATCCACAAATATGCTTAGGAAAAAAGTCTGGGTGGGTCTGCATCAAAGCAGTAACAATGATTATCTAGGCATGGTGGACACTATGGATGATTTTAGTTTATTTTGCTTATCTGTATTCAATAATACATATGCTAAAAACACACTGCTTGCATAATAAAGAAAAATGAAAATTAAAAATTAAAAAAAATTTTTGGCTGCACCATGCAGCATATGGGATCTTAATTCCCTGACCAAAGATCGAATCTGCCACCCTGCATTGTTAGCGTGGTGTCCTAACCACTGGACCACCAGGGAAGTCCCTGAAACTTATTTATTTAATAAGAGGGAAGCTAAACAAGTTTCCTGAAGAGAGAAAATATTTGGAAACTGCATGATTTTTATGAATTTACATTATCTCATATTCAGTTCAAATAAAGTAGGATATACCATAAGTCTGTTTAAATGGCTTTATGTAAATGATGGTGCAGAGAATCTTCGGCTAAATCGTTTACTCAATGCATATAATTCATTACTTAGAAATGCTCTGGAACTAAGAAAATAGGGAGTGAACCCAGCAATTTCTTTTTAAAATAATTCTTTTGAATATCCAGGTCAGTACACACTGGTCAGATGCTTGGTTAGACAAACTCAGATACATGAGATCAGGGATCTCAACGTGTCGGGTAAGAGAAAGCACTCATTACATCATCAGGAGTCCCTGAATATGTGTGCAGGTATGTTTTCTCAATCAATTAATGCCATATTGAAACCAGATACACACACACACAACCTCAATCATTCTAAAAACTCAGCTGAACAGGAGAAGGAAACTACTTGACATAAATGAAGGTTGGGAACTTCTGCCCTAGATAGTACATTTTGTGACATATTTCTTCATATGCTGGCATTTTGCTGTACCAGACCAAGCCACATCTCTATAATATTCCTTTCCAATGTCTCTTTATTTTAAATTGTATGCAATTCAACACTCTAATATTATCTGTATTTCTTATTACTCAGTGCCTTTTTTTCCTAGCCAGTCACAGATTTCAAGCAATGATCATCCAAGTCTATTTTGGTGTGCATGAAACCTGCAGCTTATAAAATGTGACATGGTTTGTTTACAGCCTGAATAGTTCGCTGTTTTACAGAAGTTCTCCTTTAACTGGACTGCAGGACTACGTCTGAGTAGTCAGGAGAAAGGAAGTGAGAAATACGCAGTAAGAAAGCCTGGTTGGAAATGGAGCTGCACTTGTTTAAATGCAGAAAGCCTGTGGACACACTGCACTCAGCTCTCAGCACTCACTCAGAGACACTCGACTGTGCAGTCACTGGGACGCTCTCTCAGAGCTGAGTCAGCTTGGCCCTAAATTACATCTGCAAAGCCTGGGGAATGCGATTCAATTATTCTCTTAGGGTTTAGATGACGTCATCTTCCTGACAATGGTAGATGAGGTGACTCAGACCATTCACCCACTGAGAACAACCAGACGTTCTGTGTGTGTGTGTGTGAAAATCTTTTTGAAGGCAATGGAAGACTGGCAAGGCTGTGCAAAATCATAAGGCCAGAACCTGAGAGGGGGAAACCCCAGGCTTAAGCTGGCACTTGGGGCTCCATGTGTCCCGGAGGCACCTGGCAACTCTGAGAGGCAGAGAGCCTGAGCTGAGCTTGGCGGACTCATGAGCTAGAGAACAAAAACTGAGGGCTGGCCAACGAGATGGAGCTCTGGTTAAAAAAAAAACAAAAACCCAGGCTGGATCTGGGTGCAAAGGATGAATTAGAAATAATGCAGACCTTGTAGTCTCAAATCAACCTAAATCTCTGTACAACTTCCACTTTCTTTCTTTTTTAAAAAATAATCAATTAATTAGGCTGCATTGGGATCTTTCATTGCAGCACACAGGTTCTCTGGTTATGGCATGCAGGCTCAGTAGCGGCCGAGTGCCAGCTTGGCTGCTCAGCAGCATATCGGATCTTAGTTCCCTGACCAGGGATTGTATCCAAGCCCCCTGCAGTGCAAGGTGGATTCTTTACCACTGGACCACCAGGGAAAGCCCTCTATTGTCAATTTGAAACATTCAGTCAAAAATAACCAAGCATTTACAATAACTATAAATGGAATAAAATCTACAATAATTTTGAATCATTATATTGTACATCTGAAAACAATATAATATTGTAAATCAACTATATCTCCAAAAAACCCCCCAAACCAGGCATTTATATGCTTAAAACCAAGAAAAACAACTGAGAAGAGAAAGAGATGGGACAGAGGATTCTGATAATGGTGACATCAGACACCAACTTCACAATAATTTTACTTAATATGTTCATGGAATTAATGGACAGGATGGAAAACTCTGGCGGAGAACTGGAAACTGGAAACTCTGGAACCTCAAAAACTTAATAATACAATATATTGAATTAAAAAATTCAATAGATGGGCAGAACAGCAGATCAGACAATACTGAAGACAGAAATGGAAGATGGGTCAGAAGAAAAAACACTCAAAATTAAGCAAAAGAGATGAGATTGGAACATAATAAATAAATACATAAGAAACAGTGGATATTGTGAAAAGATCTAAGATGTACAAAGGGTGAGTCACTTTGGGAAAGAGCTGGGAAGTTTCTCATAAAGTTAAACATGCACAGGCCACACCAGCTTCTACTCTTCAGACACAAAGTGTCTGGAGTGGGTTACCATTTCCTTCTTCAGGAGATCTTCCTGATCCAGGGACTGAACCCAGGTCTGCCACGTTGTAGGAAGATGCTTTACCGTCTGAACCACCAGGGAAGTCTGGTCTCAGACATAAAAGAACACAGTATCTCTTCTACTTATCTGAAGCTCTAGAAAAGATAAATCTAATGTATGAGAAAAAGCAGATCAATATATATTCGGGCCTGGGGGCTAGGGCGGGGGATTAATTGGGATGAGGTACAAGGGAACTTTTAGGATATATTTTGAGAGTGATAGTGGTTCCACGGGTATATAAAACTGTCAAGACTCATCAAACTGCATACTGAAAGTGAGTTCCTTTTATTGAATGTAAGCAGTATTTCAACAATGTCAATTTAAAAACATAAAAAAATAATGTCACTTTCAAACAATAAAAACTTTTCCCTGGCAAACCTGCACTAAAGGAGATAAAGAAAAATGATCTCAAGCCCTGAGGTACAGGAAGGAATGAAAGACAATAGAAGATGTAAATATGTGGGAAACGTGAGTATTAACTCTATAGAATATTAATAATGTTTATGGAGATGATGATATATGGAGAGTTAAAATATATGACAATAATTGCACACATTTGGGGAAGTCAGGAAATGAAGTTAATTGTTCTAAGGTCCTTATATCACCTGAGAAGTGGTAAAGGCACTAATTTATATTAGACTTTAAGAAGCTAGGGATTGCCAAAATCATGGCCCACAGACCAAATCCAGTCAGTGGCCTAATTTTTTGCATGGTCTGCAAGCTAATAACAAGCCTTATAATTTTAAAGGGTTGAAACAGAAGTTAAATAAGAATAAACAACAGAGACTTTATGTCTCTGCTGTGTTGTGAAGTGTTCACTGCCTGGCCTTTAACAGAAAGCACACAGAGCCCACAGCTCTGGGTAGCCACTCCAGTGAGAAAAGAAACAGTTAACAAGCCAAAAGAAGGGGAGGAAGGGGTGGTAAAACTGCTAATCAATCCAAAAGATGGCACTGCAGAAGAGAAAAAAGGAAGGTGGAAAAAAGAAATAGAAAAAACAAGAAAGAAACAGGATGGTAGATTTAAACTCAAAAATTATTACAGTAACTATAAAAAGACTAGATATTTCAATTAAGGTGAACAATTTTTAGTCTAGATTTAAAAACAGAAGGAGATAAGTCCTGGGTGTTCATTGGAAGGACTGATGCTGAAGCTGAAACTCTTAATACTTTGGCCACCTCATGCGACGAGTTGACTCATTGGAAAAGACCCTGATGCTTGAAGGGATTGGGGGCAGGAGGAGAAGGGGACGACAGAGGATGAGATGGCTGGATGGCATCACCAACTCGATAGGCATGAGTTTGAGTAAACTCCGGGAGTTTGTGATGGACAGGGAGGCCTGGCGTGCTGCGATTCATGGGGTTGCAAAGAGTCGGACACGACTGAGCGACTGAACTGAACTGAACTAAAAACAGAAAAAAATCAACTATACCCTGCTAAAAAGAGATATAATGTAAAATATAAAGCTACAGAACTATATATAAAGATACCTGCCTAAATACACAAAAAATTTATATCTAATACAATTATGTACACACACATTATGTTTACATATGAAAAGACACATTGTACAAACACAAATCAACCAACAGTTGTATGGCTACGCTGTGTGTGTTTTAGTCACTCGGTCATATCTGACTCTTTGCTACTCCATAGACTGTAACCTGCCAGGAGCCTCTGTCCATGGAATTCTTCAGGCAAGAGTACTGGAATGGATTGCCATTCCCTTTCTCCAGGGGATTTTTCTGACTCAGGGATCAAATCTGGGTCTCCTGCATTGCAGGTAAATTCTTTGCTGTCTGTCTGAGGCACCAGGGACACCCAAGGATACATTACAGTCCTACAAAGTGGACTTTATGGAAAAGGTATTACCAGAGATGAAGAGTGATATTTCTTAATGACAAAAGGTTCAGGTCATTCTACCAGGGAGGTGAAGTCAGTCATGGTGAATGTGTCCTTCTGTAGTTCTGAAGGCAAAGCCCATAGTCAAAATGGGAATAAGCTTTTAAAGTAAAATGACTGTTCAGTTCAGTTCAGTTCCTCAGTCATGTTGACTCTTTGCGACCCCATGGACCACAGCACACCAGGCCTCCCTGTTCATCACCAACTCCTGGAGTTTACTCAAACTCATGCCCATCGAGTTGGTGATGCCATCCAGCCATCTCATCCTCTGTCGTCCCCTTCTCCTTCTGCCTTCAATCTTTCCCAGCATCAGGGTCTTTTTCCATCAGGTGGCCAAAGTATTTGGAGTTTCAGCTTCAGCATCAGTCCTTCCAATGAATATTCAGGACTAATTTCCTTTAGGATGGACTAGGTGGATCTCCTTGCTGTCCAAGGGACTCTCAAGAGTCTTCTCCAACACCACAGTTCAAAAGCATCAGTTCTTCGGCACTCAGCTTTCTTTACAGCCCAACTCTCAGGTCCATACATGACTACTGGAAAAACCATAGATTTGACTAGATGGACCTTTGCTGGCAAAGTAATGTCCCTGATTTTTAATATGCTGTCTAGGTTGGTCATAGCTTTTCTTCCAAGGTGCAAGTGTCTTTTAATTTCATGGCTGCAGTCACCATCTGCAGTGATTTTGGAGCCCCCAAAAATAAAGTCTGTCACTGTTTCCACTGTTTCCCCATCTATTTGCCATGAAGTGATGGGACCAGATGCCATGATCTTAGTTTTCTGAATGTTGAGCTTTAAGTCAACTTTTTCACGCTCCTCTTTCACTTCCATCAAGAGGCTCTTTAGTTCTTTGCTTTCTGCCTTAAGGGTGGTGTCATCTGCGTGTCTGAGGTTATCGATATTTCTCCTGGCAATCTTGATTCCAGTTTGTGCTTCATCCAGTCCAGCATTTCTCATAATGTACTCTGCATGTAAGTTAAATAAGCAGGGTGAAAATATACAGCTTTGTTGTACTCCTGCCCCGATTTGGAACCAGTCTATTGTTCCATGTCCAGTTCTAACTGTTGCTTCTTGACCTGCATACAGATTTCTCAGCAGGCAGGTTGGGTGGTCTGGTATTCCCATCTCTTTCAGAATTTTCCAGTTTATTGTGATCCACACAGTCAAAGGCTTTGGCATAGTCAATAAAGCAGAAGTAGATGTTTTTCTGGAACTTTCTTGCCTTTTTGATGATCCAATAGATGTTGGCAATTTGATCTCTGGTTCCTCTGCCTTTTCTAAATCCAGCTTGAATATCTGGAAGTTCATGATTCACGTACTGTTGAAGCCTGGCTTGGAAAATTTTGCTAGAATTACTTTGCTAGCGTGTGAGATAAATGCAACTGTGCGGTAGTTTGAACATTCGTTGGCATTGCCTTTCTTTGGAATTGGAATGAAAACTGACCTTTTCCAGTCCTGTGGCCATGCTGAGTTTTCCAAAGTTGCTGGCATATTGAGTGCAGCACTTTCACAGCATCATCTTTTAGGATTTGAAATAGCTCAACTGGAATTCCATCGCCTCCACTAGCTTTGTTTGTAGTGATGCTTCCTAAGGCCCATTTGATTTCGCATTCCAGGATGTCTGGCTCTAGGTGAGTGATCACACCATCATGATTATCTGGGTCATGAAGATCTTTTTTTGTATAGTTCTTCTGTGTATTCTTGCCACCTCTTCTTAATGTCTTCTTCTGTTGGTTCTATACCATTTGTGCCCATCTTTGCATGAAAAGTTCCCTTGGTATCTGTAATTTTCTTGAAGCGATCTGTAGTCTTTCCCATTCTATTGTTTTCCTCTATTTCTTTGCATCAATCACTGAACAGTATGAAAAGGCAAAAAGATAGGACACTGAAAGATGAACTCCCCTGGTTGGTAGGTGCCAAAGATAGGACACTGAAAGATGAACTCCCCTGGTTGGTAGGTGCCCAATATGCTACTGGAGATCAGTGGAGAACTAACTCCAGAAAGAATGAAGAGACGGAGCCAAAGCAAAATGACAATAAATTGTTAAAATCATATCCTGAATAAGAAGAGAGGAGGAAGGTGAGGTATATGTATCAGCAACAGTAATTAAAAATGTGGCAGATTATAGGAAAGCATAACATGGTATTAGGCTGAGGGTAGAATTGGCATTTAGGATGACAGAAGAAAATTTTCACATATTGAGGTAAGGGTAAGTCATTCTAGCTTGTACATAATGTGGCCTGAAGTTTATGTTAACTAGAACAGCCTGTCTTATGACCTGTTTATCATCCATTGTACATCTGCTTTAACCACTAAAAAAAAGAATGCATTATCCAGGGAATTCCCTGGAGGTCCAATGATTAGGACTCTGCTTTCACTGCTGGGGCCAGGGTTCAATCCTGGATCAGGGAAGTAAGATCCCATAAGCCGTGTTGCTTGGCCAGGAAAAAAAACAACAACGATATCCAAAAGAATGTCCACTTTGTGCTAATCTATCTCTTCTGAAACCTTGAAGGGATGTAGCCCTGTCATGTTTGGTATATGTTCTTTGCTCTGATGAGATATAAAAAGCATGGTGTTGAAAACCATGGTTCTTCCAGACCAATTCCTCAGAGCTACTAAGAAGCTGTCTCCTGGGCTATAGTCCTCAGTGTGACTTGGATAAAACTCTCTTCTATCCCTTATTATAGATTGTTTATTGATTATATGCATCAACAGGGATTACTGATAGGAAAAGACGAGCTACCTATTAAGAACACTGACTACTCGAGGATGGACATTAGGTAGCTACTACATCCACATCCTCAGGGAACATAAGTGGCTTTCAGACTTTTTTGATCACAACTCCTAGTAAGAAATACATTTTGCATGGTCACCTGATACACACATATAGATGATCATATGTGTAAATATACACATTCAAATAACAGGACCAGAGAGCATTCATGTTGCTAGAAAAACAAGGATATTCTCTGTGTTTCTCTTTTTCTTAACGTAAAGCTGTGACCCACTAAACTGATTTTACAGACACTAATAAACCATGACCTGCAGTTTAAAAAAATGTTGACTTAAATGAAACTCTTGTTAATTTCTCCTGGAAGCTATTGGCTCAGGTTATCAAAATGGTTTGATGGTGAACATGGGATCTGAGAGATGTAAGAGATTAGAAAATTACATAATTCGACCTCTGAATAAGCTGACTGGTATTTTTTAAAACCCACAGAGGCAGCTTGTTTCCTAATGATTTTTTAAAAATCTGCACTGAGCCTTTAAATTGAATGGTTTATGTGTGCAGCGCTGCTGTCCCTCACATCCCTTTCCTTCTGCCTTTTAACAGCTCCCACAGAACAGAAGCCTGCCAATCTTTACTTGTGAAGCAAATGGAGAAAAATGTATCTTAAAATTCTAGGGGGAGAGGAGTGATGATTTCTAAGGCTCGGTGGTAAGCAGGAGTTATTAATACAACAGTGGAGATGCTCTCTCTTTCACTGAATTTATTACACAATGATAAACTATTGCCCATTTCTGGAGCCACAGACAATAGCAGCACCAGTACTGGCACAAGTTCCTCTGGAGGCTGCAAAAAAAAACTCACAGAGACCCGGGTTAAAGAGAAGAAAGGAGCAGCTTCTCACGTGCTTACTGAACATGTTTATGACACCAGGAGAACAGGTTCTTTCTATTAAAGAGTACAGTAACAATTCTGAACCTAATTTTATTTTTTAAAGCATTCCCTGAAAGAGTGGATTTTCTTTGATTTTCTGTATGTCAAGGTTGACTTACAGACCAACCCTTTCTTGAGAGCTACAGGCCCAGGAGTCAAGCAGACGTCTCCTCCAAGCAAAGTTCTCTGAAAAGCTGCTAAAAAGCCTGTAACATTCAGAAAAGGCAGCTTCTAAAATGAGGGGGGTGGGGGTGAAATCCAGACAAGCCCCAGGGAGCAGCCCTCTTTGGTCCAGTGGGGCAGGGAGCACTTTCTTCCTGAGATGCTCCCCTGCCTCCTGGCTCTGCTCTCCAGGCGCCCCTCCTTGAATGGACTGAGACACCCTCCTAAGGCAGCTTCTCTATAAAGGAGGTGGGAGGAGGGGGGGGCGGGGTGGAACTGGCCTCCTCAGCAGTAGACCTGGATTGTAAGACCTCCAGGTGTTTCACAGAAATTGATCCTGACCTTTCTAGTCCATGAAGAGCCTGGAATGCCAGGGTTACTCTATACTTCGTGCCGAGAAGGACTGCCGGCAGCCTTGCTGGAAATTCTGTCTCTTCCTGTCAATTGGTTCAAACACTGCAGATACAACAGCTTTCAAATACAATCAGATTGTGTTTGCTATTCTTCATCTTCCAGGATAACTCTCCTCTGAGGTTTTCCTGGCAGGGCTGCATTAAACAGACGTGAGCTCTCCTCCTCCCAGGTACCTGGGAGTCTGTGCCACAGTGACCAGTTACTCTTCCTACACCGTAGATGTCCCCTCATCTTTCCTTGCCCTTGGAGACCAGATACCTAGATGCATGAAATGCAGGCCACCTCCTTTGTAAGACCTTTCTTGATATATACCCAACCAAAATAAACCCTTCCTTCCTCTCCACATGCACACAAGAACTTGCAGAATGTTGAGACCCTTCAGTGTACACACGGCACGGAGCCGAGGGAGTGGAATCAGAGGCCGGGCTGAACCCTCCAGGCTCTGCGGTTTCTCGCTGTGTGACTTTAGGTAGGTTACCTAACTTCTCTGAGACTCAGTCACTTCATCTGTAATACCTAGTCCCACAGGAACTAGAAAAGTAGAGTAAGTTAACAACCTAACAAGTTAGCACAAAACCTGCTACATAGTAAGGGCTCATAAAATATAGCTGCTCCTATTTATTTGCTGGGCTTTCCTAGGTGACACAGTTGTAAAGAATCCGCCTGCCAACGCAGGAGACAAGGGTTTGATCTCTGGGTTGGGAAGATCCTCTGGAAAAGGAAATGGCAACCTGCTCTGTTCTTGTCTGGGAAATCTCACAGACAGGGGAGCCTAGTGGGCTATAGTCCATGGGGGTCACAAAGAGTCGGACACAACTTAGCGACTAAACAACAACTTATTTGCCATTAAAACAAAACCCCTACAAGTTCTGAAACAAATCAGATATGTTGGAAGTGCCTAAATACAGTCAACCCCTAAGTTTAATATATAAACATGATAATTTTACGAGAACCTAAGTAATTACATGGAGCACATTTTCACTGTTGTGAACTCTCATTTTTCCTTTCTTTCCCTTAATAAACAGGTAGATTTTTTCCCACTTGGAAGTCATCTGTTTCTTGCTTTTCCCAGAATCACAAAAACTGCTGCCTCGGTCTGAGAGGCCTTACAAGTCGCCTCCTTGCACATCGCCTCGCCCCCACAGCCCTCGCTCCACCAGGTGTGCCCTCCCCACTGCCCATCTTGTCTTGGGGATTCTGACCATGGGGCAGCTCTTCGTGATACCAAGACTGCTTTTCCAGGCAGCTTTGACGCTGGCACTTCTTGATACCAAATAGATACGTGTAATTTACCTGAATCTCATGGCTTTTCCATTATCAAAAGCAGTTATCTGTCATTCCAGAGCCTTCTCTGCTCCAGGCTAAATGTCCCAGTTCCTTAAAGTGCTTCTCACCTGGCCGCCCACTCCACGTACCACCTTGTCCCTTCAGGGTCTATCACCTCCCTTCTCTAGATTTTTCTGGTTTTTGAGCAGTCATTTTGAGAAGTTGACCCAAATTAAATTCAGTTTACTAAAATCCTGACTTTTTCCATATCCGATTTTTCAAATCCCATACTTGTACATGTGATTTCTGGGGACTACTGTGAGATCTATATACATAATTTTGATCATCTGCATTTCACTCCTCAGCCTGTCAAGACCTTTTTATATTCTAGTACTGGGTCCACCTTAAAATTTTCTCTTATGAACAAATTCTTAGTTGTGCTCTCATTATTTCTAGTAACAGTATTATCGTGGTTGATCTGAATTTCTGAAAATTTTTTGCATCATTTTGCTCTACTATCTATGGTTAATTATTAGATGCATTCTTGTTGAAGCAGAAGAATGGTGCCGACATGAAGAATGTGCAAAGGTCAGGTGAGTTGTTGCTGCTGTCACATCTAAACAGGCTAATACTACCCGGAGCAGAAGGAGAATTCTGACTTCGATTCTGGAGGTAAAAGGCAATGCGTTACAGCTCTAAGATACCATACACAGCACACCAAAGTGACCTGGTACATAATTCAAGGAAATAATCTTAAAGATCTTGCAAGAAGACCAGCTGACCACCTTCTTCAGGTAAGATCTGGGACAGCCCTCCTCGTGGTTTTCCAGTTATACCCATTCTCCGTCTGACAAACACAGCATGTCCACCAGGCTTTGTACCACCACCTGCTTTGGTGCAACGCTGTGGTTAACAGAGTTACAGAGCAAAGCATGGCCTGTGTTCCTTGTCACTGAACCAAATACTGCCTCCTCTGTGAAGCCCAGCCCATGGGTCCTGTTTCATTAAGTTGGCCCTGGAATCTCCAGCTTGCTGAGGCTCTTTCCTCTGCTATCCACTCACAGGCCTTCACTGACTGCCCCCTACACACTGTCCACACAGGAGAGGAGCTAAACCTCTTACTGAGTATCCGGTCCAATCTCTTAGCTCTAAGAGGCTTGCAGGCTACTGAGCTCAGGCCTTCCTTGTTAACGGTTCTACAGATATGAACCTGAGCCCCCCAGTCAGTTTCTAAGCTCTAGAGGACACATCACCTCATACACTATTAGTCTTACATCATCAACCCCCCAGCACCTGACATGTTATACACTGCCAGTGCTCCAACACCTGCCGGTGGATGGCATGGGAGAGTAAATGTCACCGCATACCCATACAACCCAGCAACTACAATTGGAAATGGTCTAGCTCCACTTCCAATTAAGGTACTAACCAAGCTTTTAAGTGATCAGTTCCCCTGTGTGATGAAGGGAATTGAGTCAGACCCTAAGAGGCCATCTTGAAACCACTAAGTGCGTTAATTTTAAAAACTAGACCGATGGATAGGGAGGCCTGGACTGCTGCGGTCCATGGGGTTGCAAAGAGTCGGACACGACTGGTGACTGAACTGAACTGAGACCAATGAATACCATTCCAGGGCTGCACCTGGAGCACAACTGGCTCCCAGTTGGGACTCTCTCCCCTGCTTCGCCTGGCTGGCTCTTTCTGGCCAGGTGGATCACTCTCCAGACATCTCTCCTAGCTGCTCAATCAGAGAAGCACCAGTCACTATGTCATAGCTTCCTTTGTAACTGGATATTTTTTAAATTTATGCCTTCATGTTTCCTTCTCCCAGTAAGAATGCAAGGTCACACACCAACCCTTTGTTGAATCAATGAATGAGCAGCCCAAGAGAGATATGTCTGATTCTGGATGTTTTTAAGCCTGGAATCTCAGAATGTGTGTGTTTATGTGTAGGCACCCATTCAGTTGGATTTGACTCTTTGTGATCCCATGGACTGAAGCCCGCCAGGCTCCTCTGTCCATGGAATTTTCCAGGCAAGAATACTGGAGTGGGTTGCCATGACCTTCTCCAGGGGATCTGCCTGACCTAGGGATCGAACCCACATCTCTTGCATCACCTGCATTGGCAAGCAGGTTCTTCACCAGCTGAGCCACCAGGGAAACAGAATCTCAGATGCCCTTCTCAAAAGCAGACATCTCATGTGTGACTCATTGGCTTCTAGTTCAGATGATGTGCTCAGATCAGAGTGTTGTCTCTGGAAAGAAAACTTGGTGCAGTCACCAGGCGGCGTGGTGGTCGGAGCAGGCAGGAGCCGGCTCTGCCACTTACTGAACAAGTCACTCAATCTCCTTTAATCATGGTTTCCAGGGTCTGAAATGGAGATGGTACCAGCAGTCACTCCCTGGACTGGTAGGGACAGCTGGACATTTGGGGTGCGCCAAGGCCCATGCCAACATGGTGATAGCAGGGTTCCGAGTCCTGCATTGAGAGACAGGCATAGGGACCACTGCTTGATGCAGCTGGCCTCCTCCCTCTCCGCCCAATGAAACGGCGCCCACTGCCGGGCTGTGAGGGAGAGGACCGTGGTGTAGAGCTGGACCTGAACAAGCTCTCGGGGACAGGTTGGCAAGTAGACCAAGAAAGGAGGGAGACAGGGCAAGCTTCAGTAGGGACAGAAGTGAGGTGAGGCACTGACTTAGCCTCATCTCCTCCATCGCGGGCCTGCTGTGATAAGTGTCTCTGGAGCACCAACAAGCCTCAGGAGACAAAGTCGCCACAAGGAAGGCCAATCTCCGAGAGACTGGAGGCACATGCTGCGCCCCCGCTGACTTTCCTCTCTCACCGCCTGACGCCCGCCTTCCATTAAGAAAAGCCACCCACACCGCCATCTGTATCCCCGGATCTTGGGGATGACGCATTCTTAACAGACTCGCAGACACATTTTCCTCAGGACACCAGGAGGGCGCCCAGGGCATCAGGAGATGAAATGAGTGCTGCAGATGCTGAAATGCCCCGAGTGGCGCTTTGGAGCCTTTGTTTGGATGACGAGAGGCCAGGATTCAGTCCCACAGAGAAGGAAATGGACGCTCTCTGGGCGGTGAGCAGGCACCCCATGGAGGTCTCAGGAACCTCTCATGCTCCCTGGCCAGCTCATCTACAACTTCCTCCCAGACAAGCCTCCTTCATGCTGGCTGATCAGCACAGGCCACGGGGACCATATGGGGTGTGGGGATCCACCCCCCTTCCCCTGCTGACCTGAGCAGGATCGTAGCGACAGGCAGAAAAGCTGGGTTCGGTCCAGCCACTCGCCCCAGAGGCAGCGTTCCAAGGCCAGGCTGATCGATGCCTGACTGACGCCTGTTCATGGGGCTGGGAGGACCTGTGACTCTTCCTTCACAGTGTTCCCACATTTCCGCCAATTACTCACATTCTCTCCCCTTGCACCGTCTCTTGGGGATTTGTTTTCCCCACTTCATTTCCAAATTAGCTGCCAGTGAATCATTACTCATCTTCTCAGTGACTGGCAGGCATTAATGAATTACTGATTTTCACCTTCAACCAGCCGATACAATATATTTATGTTGGAAAGAAAGGTACTTTTTGAATTAAGACTGGTATCTTTTGATAGTTTTCCTTTCAAACATAATACATGTGTACAATTCCAGCTTGACGGTGGAGTAAATTCTGATCACAGCTACTGAGCCTTGGGTGGCAGGCACGAGTTGCCATCAGGCTGAGCCCCTCTGCTCACGCCAGCCCCATGGAATGCCACTTCCCTTCCTGCTGTGATGCTGGGACAGACCACCCAGCATGGCCTGGACAGACACTAGGCTGGCTAGTTGCCTGCCCAGAGCCTCAGTCTCTTTGGAATGTGGACAATAATAGCACCTCCCTTCAAAAGGCTCCAGGAATGAATAGAGACTGGATATATGTAATGCCCTTAACACAGTACCTGGTACATAGCAGGTGACCAATAAATATCACCTATTCTTGTTCTTCTTAATTCTCAACTAAAGAATCGTTGGGTTATCCTACATTCTCAAGCCACAATTTGTGTATTTTGTAAATTGGAGTATAATTACAATGCTGTGTTAGTTTCTGCTGTACAATGAAGTGAATTAGTTATATGTATACACACATCCCCTCCCTCTCTCCCCCTCCCTCTCATCCCACCCTTCTAGGTCATCACAGAGCACCTAGCTGAGCTTCCTGTGCTTTATAGCAGGTGTCCACTAGCTACCTGTTTTACACACGGTAGTGGATTTATGTCAATCTTAATCTCCCAATTTGTCCCAGCCTCTCCTTCCTCCCCTGTGACCTCTTCCTCACTGTATATGCAGGACTCATGAGACCAGGATTCTTAAGATGGAGACCGTAGTTAAGTCAAAAAAAATTGCTTGCGGTTTCAAAGCGAAAATCAAGCCCCAAATCCAAGCTTATCTTCAGCCACTGCTTCTGGACTAAACAAGGGCTAAATTGCTATTCAAGTTCTGAGGAAGCAGGACACAGCAACTCATTTTATTCAAGACAGTGGATTGTTAGCTATTTAAAATATGCTGTTTACACAATAGATGTTAATTATGAATAATTTTTTTGTGTCCTCTGTGCCTCCAGCGATCAGAATACTAACAGCCTCATGGAATAGCTTCCTCGTCTTTCTGATTCCCCAGAGCTTTCTGAGTACCCTAATATTTCTAGCACTGTTTAAGCGTTTCATTACTTTGTTTCAGGGCTGAAAAATGTCCCTTAATTTCCAAGCATGGATCTTATTGCCAGTCTCTCAAAGGATTCAGAATATAAATATGTACTGCAGTGGCAACATGCCTATTCATCAGGCTGCTACGTTCGCGTAGATAATTAGAAATCGGGAGATTTCTCAGAGAAGGTTCACTATAATTTACTTCCAGACACAGCAGCTTAATTAGAAAACAAATTCCTTCCCTAGCTTTAAAGATTGCTAAATAATTATAACACACGCATACCACCCATGTCTCCTTCTCTGGTCTGGTGCTGAGACTCTAAACAACACGTTTTGCACATCTGACAAAGGTGGCCGAGGCTGGGAAGGGGTTAAGCCCTGATATCCTGGGGAACCTTATGCTGAGCTGCTGCACAGAGGCAGCTGTTTGAAACAAACCACATTTATCAAAGAATTACCGTACAGCAATTCAGAAGTGTGAAACTTTTCAATCAATTTCTCCAGTGATGGCAAAGAGGAAGGTGATGACAGGATCAGGCTGCATTTCTGATCGTTTAGGGGCAGCCAGGGAAGGTGCTGGAAGATGGCTGGAAACGCAGGTCATGCAGGCGAAGCCCAGTGCCACCTTCAAGCCCCCACACCTGACGCTCCTGACCCTGAGACTCTCGGGGCTCCTTGGATGGGGCTGCCAGTCTTGCAGCATGCAGGGCAAAATTCCCTCTCTAGCTCATGCCAACATTAAGAGCCTGCTCCGATCCTAATGAGTGGTGGCCCTGGAGACCAGGGTACACACAAGCTGCTCGCAGGGGAAGGAGTGGCAGGTGAGGCCGGCGGGCTCAGACCACGTGCCCGCCACCCCGGTCCATGCAGGCCAGGCCTCAGCATGGCTACTCACCCAGCTGTGTCAGGACCATCCCTCACACATGCAGAGCCGACACCACCCGGGGAAGGAAAGGGATGGGCAGAAGACTAGATGGACATTACTCTTATTTTCTGCAGGTCATTAAACTTGAGGGAGGGAAACAAAACTCAACAACACAACCTGGTGTCCTTCTGGTTTTGTTTCATCTCTGTGTTGTGACCTGTCACTCTAGTCAGGTGGTATGGTGACCAGAGTCACCCTCACATTTAGGGGTGATGGAGAGGTTCTCAAGTTCAAGAATTTCCATGTGGTGAGCTGAATTCAGAGATTCACACTGGATGCAAAATGCCTTAAGACACTCGCGAAACCAGCAACATGTCAGTGGCAGCCCTGCCAACCCTCTGCTGACGTGTCTCCAGGAGCCCCTGACATGGGTTTATCCCACCTTCCATGCAGGAAACACTCTCCCCACAGCAATGCCTTTTTAGGTGCTTCCTTGTTGATGGAGTTTCGTCCTCTCCCCCACCAATCGACAGTGCTTAGGATTTCATTAGCAATAATGAGCTGCTGAAGAATAAATAAAAAAGGACCAAGGAACTGAGCAAAAAAGCCAATTTCTGTTAGATCTTATAATTGTAACTAAGCATGAGTTATAGCCTGCCTATTAACCTAGACCCACAAATGAGATGCCCTGGCAGTCCTCATGAGGTTCTCGCTTCATCCCCTAAAGGCTCTGCCAGCTCAGAGGGCAGGGTGAACCTCTTGGGGAGAAGTGCCCACGACACCCTGTTGGATGTCCCTCACACCTTTTTAGGTGAGTCACAGGCCTTGTCCCAAAGGTAGGAGGGCTTGTGCAGAGGATGGCATCCAGTGGACAAAGGGTGCTTGATACGGCGAGAATGGCCATCCAAGGAGGACATTGCAAATGAAACGGAGGCAAGGGGTAAAGCAGCTTTGGACAGCCTGGCCTGTGGCAGCGGTGCAAGCACTCAGCACAGTGAGCAAGTAATCACTGCACAGGATAGCTCCCGCACGAGCCTGCTTCATCCACGGGCAGACAAACATCACAATGAGTTATGATCCTGACGGAACCCCAAGTGGCCCTAGCACAGAGAGTGGAGACCAAACACAGCCCCAGAGATGCGGACGCCGAGAGCCTGCTGCATCCAAGAGCTGCGTATTTTGACCGGAAGTCTCCAGAAAATGATGATAGGTGAAAATAATGAGACATCTTCCCCAGGAAGGTTCTCTGAGTACAGAAACCTTGGCAGCCTGGAAGACTACTGAGCACAGACGTGCTGTGTTTCTTTCTAACCATGTAACTTCAAGGTCACACCTACTTCTTGACAATGTTTCTTCTTATGGACTATAAGGATAGTTGGGGGGAAAGTCTAAAAATTAAAACAACAGAATAGCATTAAAAAAATATTTATTTATGGCTGAGCTGGGTCTTCACTGCTGTCTGGGCTTTTCTCTAGTTGCAGCAAATGGGGGCTACTCTCTAGTTGCGGTGGCTTCTCTTGTTGCACAGCACGGGCTCCAGGTGCTGGGACTTCTGTAGTTGTGGCACGTTGGCTCAGCAGTTTCGGCACACAGGCTTAATTTCTCCAAGGCACATGGGATCTTCCCAGATCAGGGATTGAACCTGTGTCTCCTGTATTGGTAGGCGGATTCTTTACCACTGAGCCACCAGGGAAGCCCCCAGAATAGCATTTTAAATGGAAAATCTCTCCAAGAAAGCTACAGAAATTAAGAACTTGTATCTACTCAGAAACAGATCTCACAGTGGTAGTGGCTGGGAATCCTGTGGAGCTATACATCTGGATTTTTTCTAGTGCCGTATAACTAAAGCCTGTAGCTTGTCCTGGCATAAAAAATAAACATAATTCAACCCCGCACATTCACCCTAACTGCAGCCAGGCTACGAGGGGAGCAGCCACATAGCGCTTCCTGTTGGAAATGATGACATGTATGGGTCTCACCTGAACTGTATGTTTGCTAAGTTGTATTCCAAGAACAATGACTCAGACCCAAACCGCTGTACCTTGAAAAGTTATTCACAACAAAAAGGTTCTGAGGTTTCTAAAATATCTTATTCTTACTCAACTTTTTGTCACCACCATCACGAGCCACTCAGGTGAAGCTCCATTTGGGAAGCAAGTGTGGTTCATTTTGGATGCTCGTAGCCTGTCCCAATTAATCTGGACAACAAGCTTTTCTAAAGTGCAAACTTGTCTGGTATGGGAATGATCTCTTTTTAAACTGCACTATTAGACTTGTTTACACAATTTTCCAAAAGTTGTGTGGTGGCATTCACCCAATGGTGGCTGGGGTTAGTGTATGAAAGACACTCTCCCTGTGAACCATCCCCTCCCACCCCAGTCTTTATCAGAAATCCAATGGCTTCAGAAATGCAAAGTAGTATTAACCATTATTCCCAGTGCAGTTTCAGGAAAGTGGTGAGAGAACAGAAGTATTTGTGGGGGTGAGCTGATGCCCAAAGAGCCTCAATCCACCCTGGGAGACGGTGACAAATGCAGGGGTGAGAGGTGTGCGCCCAGTGAGTATGACTCCTGAGGGTGAGGCTGGCCATGTCTGTCTGTCTGTAGCCTTTCCACCACCCCCTTTCCCTGCCCCCATTCCCACTCAGAGGGCTATTAATGATTTTTTCTTTTTAAATCAAAACACACAGACACCCAATTTTTCAGCATTTCACCAACGTTGTAGCACTGCCTGGGACAGGAGAGGGGTTGACGGAGAAGAGAGGACACTGTAAGCCAACCTTCAAAGGGCCACCAGAAGTCACACTCACCAGCTGAGAAAGTCACTTAGCACTGGGGAGGGTGGAGTCAACACTGGGTGTTTTCTGGGAACACGGGAGGCTACAAACTCTGAAGTCGTGATTTACGAAAATTGCACTTGATAAAAAAAATACTAAAATCTTATCATATATAGGAGTTGTCTGCTTCTACTTTTCAATCCTCATTAGCCAGTTTAAGTTGTGAGTAAAGGTTTCTCCCCAACCTCAAACCCTCTCCGGTAAAATATCTCTTATCCATTTTTTTTGTTTTAGTGAGTTTTGAAATATCTTCATATATTCTGGATAGAAGTCCTTTGTCAGCTATGTGATTTGCAAATATTTTCCCCCAAGTCTGCAGTTTGTCTTTTCTCTCTCTTAACAGTGTCTTCCAGAGAGTAAACATTTTAAATTTTGATGGAGTTCAATTTGCCAATTTTTTTCTTTTGTGGATCATGCTTAGGGTGTCAAGTGCTATGCACACTTTAAGTCTGAGAACATGACAGGATGAGAGCTGGCTGTTCAGACACCAAAGTCTGGAAGAGCGAGGGCCTGCGTATAGGAAAGGCTACAGGGAGATGTCCAGACACCTGGCCACCAGGCTGGCCTGACACCACCAGGTGGGAGGTGCCACCGAGGAAGCTGAAGCAAACCGAATGCCAGATTCTTCTTCAGAACTGTTTGAACGGGCCACCCGAAGTTACCTCGCTAGGAAAGAAGGTAACTCTATCACAGTTTCAATGGTTTATCTGAGAATTACATGTCTATGGTGATCTGTGGTACAGGAGATGGAGGCTCTGGCACTCAGAAATGGGGGGTAAGTAAAGACCCACAGACAGAGCACAGCAGCACTGGTGGACGAGCTCTAACAGGACAGCTTCCAAACTCTGAAATCTCGTCAGGGAACTGGACCAAACAGGCCAGATGACCAGGCCGATCCAACCCTTTTTTATTTTTCAGCTTCTCTCCATGTGATGTTTGTTTCTCAATGGCTGCCTTGTTTGTCCAGCACTTGTAAATGGTTTTCTCGGTCTTAGTCCTTATTGGAGGTGAAGCTGGCTTAGAACAGGGAGGAGCAGTTCCCCTGAGAGGAGGGGCCCTGATCAGGTCCTCTGTCTCTAGAAGTGAGTTGTGTGAGTGTGACCAGGACAGGGCAATCGTGGAGGCCGATTAACAGAGCACTCAGCACCCAGCCGCCCAGCCCCCTGCTTCCTGACCGCACTGACTCCTGGAGCACGGGCCCCCCAGCAAAGACGAGAACAGGGACACGAGACCACCAGCGCGCTCTCCCCACCATGTAACCCTGAGAGCACTAGAGCTCCGATGTGGAGAAAATCAGCAGCTGCACCTGCCCAGAGCAGCACGACTTTGAAAAGAAGCACGGGTGCACTCTGTACTACACACTGGTGCGGAGAGACTTGAGCCCTCCCTGAGCCCTGTGACCATGACACAGTGAGGTCTGTGGTCCCTGCCCTGGCCGAGCCAGCACAGCCAGCGCCCCGAACACCACTCTGCTGCTGGTACCAACCCCAACCTCAACTCCCGCTGCTTCCCCCCCGGCCTGCAGGGCCCATCCATCAGCGCCTCCCTGCACCCAGCCTCGGCCAGCACTGCCTTTCCAGCAATGGCTTTGAAATCTCCTCAACTGTGGGTCAGTGGAAACTAAGACCCACTCTAAGCAGAAGGACCACAGGCCTTCCTGTTTGTCCTGCTGGCACTGATCAATGTCATGCTAATTCTTTCTTGTCACAATATCCCATTTTGCTTGTGGACAAAAGTATCCTGAAGTAAATGCAGTGACCAGTCACATGATTTCCTTAGACATTTATCCAAAATTTAATGAAAGGAATTATACTCAATGAATTGTTTGCAGGTATCCTAATTATATTTTGTTGGTTCTTTCTTTTCAATTTATTTGTACCTATATTTTACATATCTATATTTTTATAAAAAAACAAGATGGAAAAAAATCAGTTCCTTATCATTGCTCCTCCCTGCTTCTTGCTCAAAATTCCACTTTCCTACCCAGAGTGGAGTGCAAATATTTTATTTCATGTCTTGTTAATATGTATTCACACACAGAGAGTTATGCACTGTTCGGCAGCCCATGGTGGGTGTCAAGTCAGTCTCTTAACAACAGGCCACTCCCTGTTGATACAAGTGTAGCCACCACACTCTGTATTCTCCCGTGGGGAATGCATGTGATCGATTCCACAGTGCCCTTACGGCAGGCGTTCAGGCATAATATTCTTGTGCATTTCCCCTGACACACAAGTTGTCTTCCAGGAGAGAAACCTAGAAGATTTGCTTTTTCTACCTGAGGTTAATAATTAAAACCAGGTCTTTCTGCTTTACCACATGATTCTGTATATCAAGACTTAGGGAACAGTTTGTGTGTTAATTCTAGAAGAAATGGGGTTCAGAGCAGAAGCGTTAGGAACTACCTAGGTGAATCGGGATGAATGAAATGAACACGCAAACAAATAAACATAAGATGCAGGTCAAGTTTAGAGCTGTGAGATGGTGTACTGACCCAAAGAGGCTCATGACAGGAGCAGACAAAGCAGGCCCCAGGACCTGGAAGGACAAGGAGAGGCCAAGCAACCACCGCACATCATGAAGGACCCCTCTTGCCGGGACCACCACACCTGCCTTAGATAGAACGTAAAACTGGGTTTACATTCCCCCCTAAGTAGGGGGAATGGAAGGTTGCAGAGCGTGAAAGGGAAAGTTGAGGAACATGGGGAAGATGCTAAGCTATGATCTGACTGTTGCAGTTGAGGATCAGAGTGATCTCTATGTGCAGTGACTGGTCTGTATGTGTAACGATATATTCGTTTTTGCTTTGGTTCAGTGTCGAGAGTATTTTTAAATGTTCAAAAGGATTCAGCTTGTACTCTTTTCCTTTTAATATGGCCCAAATTTAGCGTGTCCTATGTAACAATCACAAACAAGGACTTAATCAGAGAACAAAAGAACACATGAAAGCGAAACATCTGTGCTGACAAGAAGTACTTCTGAGAACCAAGAGTGAAAAATGGAGACTCCCCTTCACACCAGAAGCCACAGTAGCGTAAAAATCTGACTTACTTTTCTATCAAATCCAGTGTGACTCCAGGCACCAGACTAACGCATTTCTGCATGCAGAACCTGCGGAGAAAGAGAAGACAGTGAATCACAGCAATGGGATATGTGACAGGAGAATACAACAGTCCCAGAGAAAAAGCAAAGAGAGGAAGGGGGCCATGGGGATTGCCACAGTGAAAAGGTAAACCCAGATTTTCTTAATTCTGTCAGCTCTTAGGTTTATGAAGAAAATCTCCCTGCAGCCTCTCAAAGGGGCAGGAACACTGAGCTGCAACTGGAGGTCTTCAGTGGAAGGAGAGAAACAAGTCTGCGGGTGGTGAGGCAGATCCCCACTGTGGGGGGCTGGGGGTGGGTCCTCGTGAGTCACGGACCGAAAGCTTCCACCTAGATGATAGAACAGGCTCCACTTTTCCATTTTTCCTTCTTAAGCAAGTAAACCTGGAGAGAGTGATGGAAGGATCAGTGAACCACCCCCAGGCACACAAAAGAAATTTGTGGGAGAAGACAAAGAAAAGTGAATTCAATTATATCATTTTAATTATCATAAAATCATAGGACCTGTGGACTTAATCTTTGCTGCAGAGCCATCCTGGAGGGCTGGGCAGGGTGGGGGTGGGGTGGGAACTGGGACTGGGGGACTGGCCAGGCGTCATCTAATCTGTGTGCACTGACAGGAGGTCGAAGACCATCTCTTCCTTCCTATCAGGGCTATTGGCACGCGGCAGGACAGAATCAATGGTCATGAAGAGCGAAAAGCAACTTAGCATTGGTCATAGGAGAAATGTAAAACATTTAATTCATCTGCTTTAAAATTTAAGAACAAATAACCCCCTCTATGAAAAGAGCAGCAGGCACAGAGTAAATACACCCACAAAACGCATTTCCACATCACTAGATGGATGTGAGACGTGGAGGAAGGTTGGAGAAAGTCAGTGTGCTCATGGGAGGGGGTGAATACAAGGACCAGGCCACATTCAGGGCACATGGAGTGAGAGGTGTACAGTGGATGGGTAAGAATGCGGGAGAACGACAAGGAGATAGAGATCCAGAGATCGGAAGACGACAGACAAAGCCAAGACGACAGCGTCTGGTGTGCAACTGGCTCCTGACATGTGGCCCTCCAGCTGGGATGGGGGAACCCTGAGCACCCAGCCCTGCCAGGCTCATGGCCTCAGCAAGCAACACCTTGCTCAGCCACAGAGGGAGTTACATTCCTGGCTGTGGTCGAGCTGGCCGGTGCTCTCTACTCACACAGCAGCAGAAACACGAATGAGACAGAGTCTGTCTCCCTCGGGGACAAGCGGCTGGGCTCCCCAGATGTTCCACCGGGCCAGTCAGTCCATCTGGACAAATCCTCCTGTTTCCTTCCCTGTCGGTGAGCTCTGCCCGCCCGCTCCCACACATCACTGCAACCGTCCACAGGCAGCTCTGACAGTGACTCCATGTGAATCAGGATCTTTCCGTGGATGGAAATGGTCTACAGGAAATGCACTTTCCAGTCCAATTCTGAGGCCTATGCAAACAGGACTCCTCTGTCGTTTTTTTTTTCTCTGTAACACGCTTACTGATTGGACCTTGGCATTCCTATAATGACAGAATAGTCTGTACAAGACTAATCCTTTTGTCAATAACAACAGTAAGCTCTGGATAAAATATAAAAAGCAACCACTTGAAAGCATCAAAGAGCAAACAAATACAGGCAGAAAGGGAAGGTATGACCCTTACAAGAAGAGTAACCGCACAAGGTCCACCTCAACCAGTTTTTCCCACACATGCTCCCCAATTCACAAAGCATCAGGGACATAACTCAACCGGAAGGAGATCAGAATTCGGGGGAAGTCTTAGGAAGGAGCCAAATTCAGCAAGCAAGCTCTCCTGGGATCCTGGGCTGGCCTGGGCACGGCACAGGCATGGGACCAGACCCCAAGGAGCCCCAGGGACATAAGAGCTGAAGGGCACTGAGCAGAGGCTTCCATACCTGCTCCCCAGCAGATGTGCACACAGACAGGGAGAGCCAGTGCCACATTAGGGGGCTATGAACACCCGGGGCTTTCCACTGTGGGGTGCGGCCTGAGTTACAACCATGGTTCAGGATACAGAGCTGCACCCCGCAAACTAGGAGCAAAGTCAAAGATGACCAATCCTATAGCTGAGAGACCACAAGGTCAATTAAACCATCTACAAGAACAGCTAAACCAGAGGAAGTTAGCAGAATACAGACTTTCTCAGTGTCTCATTCACAATGGAAAGTACTCTAACCTAAAATCAAGAGAAAAATAGTTAATAAAACTAGATTCATTGTTGACCACATTTTTTATTTAGACTTTATAAAAATAACTTATTAACTGGGAAATAAGTATTATCATAAATCTGCTGGAAATATAAAGTTAAGGAAATTAAAAATAGGGACACTATGCAACTTTAAAATATGCATGATATGAGCAGCATGGATGAACCAGTGACTGACAGTCCACAAAACTGTACATCAGCCTGTATTCATTCCCTTTGCACCAGAACGACATCAGGCAAAATCAGAGACAATAAAGATGGCTCGACAATTCCGCAAAGCTGGATATTAGTAATTATAACAATAAACAACAGCTGGCAGTCATTTAGTGCTGACTACTTTGTGCTGGTTGCTGGAGCTCATGAAAAGGCTGGGCCACTCTTGACTCCTCTCTGTCCGACTCGCCCTCTCTGAACTGCGGGGGAAGTTACACAGCACCTGACCACTGCTCACCACCTGCCTGCTGACCCTCCAGGCCAGGGTTTCTCAGTCGGGCACTAAGGACACTGGGGCCAGATCATTCTCTGCTGTGGGGGTGGCATCCTAGCCTCTACCCGTGAGATGCCAGCAGCACCCCATCCCAATTGTGGCAACCATTAGGTCTCCTGACGCTGCCTAATGTGCTTCACTTCCTTGAGGACACAGCCCCAGGCCAGGACCCAGCATCCCCCACATTTTCCAGAATAGTCTCTCTGCTTCCTTTCTTGCCTGTGCTCCCTACTTCTCTCCCAGAAATTCTCTACCAGGCAGCCAGAGCGAGCCTTTTATGAGGAAATATGGGGATAAATCATTTCCTCTTGACCCTCCAGAAGCATCTTGCCATGCAGGATGAAATGCAGAGGGCTTGCCTAGCCTCCCAAGGCCTTGCCCTGGGCTTCCAGTCACTGTTCTGACTTCACTTCCTCATTCTCACTCTGCTTATCCAGTTCCAGTCACCCTGACACACTTTCTCCTCCTTCCATCTGCCAGGCACAGCCCCACCTCAGGGCCTTTGCACAGGTTGCTCCCCCTTGCCCCAGATAATTGGAAGGTTTACTCCTTTGTTTTACTCGGATTTCTTCCACCTTCCCTGACCAGCCTAAGAAAATAGCACCTTCATTCTCTACTCGTGTACCGTGCTTTTTAAAAATATTTTTAAAAAATAGCATTTCTTGCTACCTTATTATATATTTTGGACTGCTTGTCTTTATCATAGAAGATAAGCTCGATGAGGACAAGGACTTCTTCTATTTTGTTCATCAGTGTGTCGCCAGTACTTAGAAGGGTGCCCTAACATATAGTTCTGATACTCCATAAATGTGTCAACAAGTGAATATGGTATAAGATTGATTCCTAATATTTCATATATCCTTTTTTTCCTGTTGCTCTTGCAAGTGACTGGCTTCAAGATTTTTATGAAGAACAAATTAATGGATGCTAAAAAGAAAACTCAACTCTGTGACTTTGTAAACTGTCATATGACTGCTGGATGCTATTGTTTCTGAGAATGGAAATATACTAAATTTTTTTTCAATTAGAAAAAATCCCAAACATTTATCATAAAAATTAAAAGTATAGAAAATTACAAGTAAAAATTATCCCCACATCTAAGATAACTATTAACACTTTCGTACCTACCTCTTATAGAAAACCGAACCATGCTGATTTATTTTGGGCTGGGATAAAATAAAATCAGTCCCTGGAATAGCCCAAACAATACAGATGATGGAAAAGTGGAGTTGGTCCTGCAGCCCAATCCTACTTCCGACTGCCCCTCTGCATCCAGACTGTGCCCAGCACACGTGTACAATCAATATCTACACTTGGGTTTTGTTCAGCTTTTGTTTCTTACCATAAGAGAATTTGCCATACACACTACAGCTTTCCCCTCACCCCCAGTATTTTCCAACGTTCAACAAAGGTGAAAGAATTTTAGAGTTAAGCTCCTGGATCCCACCACCTAGGCTCCACCATCAGCATTTGATTACATTTGCTTTATGACATTTCTGCTTCTCCATCCATCAGTGCATCTCATTTTTCATGAGACAGAGGAAGTGGTATACTTACTTCCCTTTAAATTCTTCAGCACACAAACCAACGTTCAGTATTTGCTCATTGTTTCTTATCTTTTGACGTAATTTTACATACAATGATGTGCACACAACTTTAACTGTTCATTCACTGGGTTTTGACAAATGCATGTGCCCGTGTACCCAAGCTCCTACAGGGACTACTACCAACATCCCAGGGAATTTTCTTTCACCCTTTCTCAGCCAATTCCTACTTCCTCCGATTGCCCCCAGGGGCAAATACTGCTCTGATTTTTCCACTGATTTTTACTCCTCAGTTCTAGAGTTTCATATACAAGGACTCATTGAGTATGTACTTTTGTATAAGACCTTTTCCAGTCAGCATGATGCTTTAGGTATTTTATCCATGCTTTTGCTGGTTTCATGAATTTACTCTGCTCCACTGCTGACTGGTATTCCATTATATGAAAAGACTGTAGTTTATATGTGCTGTTCTGTAACTTACCCTTGTATATCATGGACAATATAAAAGCTGATGCACAGAACACTGTTTCTCATGAACATGAGTGTGCTGTCCTCAAGATGTACTTGTAGCAATGAAACTGCCTGATGAATGGGTACACCTACTGAATGACCAGCCATTGTCTGATGGCTCTCCAGAGGAAAGTATCATTTACTGTCACATCAAAGCTGAATATATCCACTTTTTAACTTCTGGAAAATACTGTGTTTATCAACGTAAAAGAAAAACAACCCTCTGTCCTACTGATAGGTGAGAAATGACACATCATTGGAATTGCTTTGATTATTATTGAGGTTAAATGCCAGTGAATAATTTTTCCGGTTCTTTGTATTTTTCTTTGGCTTATTGACTGTTTATGCCCTTCTTGTCTTATTAATTTTCAAGTGTTTTATACATTAACAAAACTGACGGTGGCTTTGTTATGTATTACACAATTTCCCCCAATTCATAATTTTTTTAAAGTTTTGTTTTTTGCTTTCTTTGCCATACAAAACTTAGAATTAGTATTAAATAAAGCCTATCACTTCCTTTATAGCTTTTTAATTCTCCTAATAATTTTTCCAGTACTTTTGTGTTTTCTTTTTCACATTTAAAACCTCAGTATATTTGGAATTTATTTTATCATGGTAAGAGGTAAGGATTAGAAAAATTTCAAATGGTTAGCCCTGTGTCCCAAAGAATATTGACTAATTCACTCTTTTTCCAAATGGTAAATTCTTAAATAGATTCTGTTTCTGGAACTGTACTCTGTTCCATTGACTTGAATGTCTGCTCTTTTTCTACCTGAACCTTCAAAATGTATTTAAATAACTAGTAGTTTCCTTTCACAAATCTTATTTTAAAAAAAAATTTTCTATGGGTATTCTCAAACATTTATCCTTCTACTTGACCTTTAAAATCACTTTATCTATATGTGTCAAGTTTATGATTTAATTTATGGAGAATTTATATCCTTAATCTTCTGGCTCTCACCATGTAATAATAATGTGATCAATTCCTTCATTATTCAAACATCCTTTCATATTAGTCAGTAAAGTTTTATGGAATTTTCTATACAAATGTCCAATACACTCTGAGTTCGTTTATGTTGTGTCATTGTTAATGTTGCTACTGTGAATCAGATTTATCTTCCTTCCCCAAATTTCCTTGCTATTTTTAATATATAAAAAGGGTAACAGTTTTAAGGAAATTGTGAAGTATATCATATATGAAGAGTATATAAGATACAAATGTGAGTTTAAGGACTAATAAAGTAAATGTAAGCACCACCCAGATTAAGAAATAGCACATTACAAAATCTAAAAGATTCCATGTGTCCCCACCATGGTATCTGCTACCATCCCCTCCCCAGAGGTAGCCTGAATTTTTATGGTTTATGATATTGATCTATGTTCAGTTAGTAATCAGTCACTTTGCTGAATGTTCATGTTATTGCTAATAATTTTCCAATGGTTTTTATTGTGTAAAGTTAAAATTCGGACCAGACATAAATAATGCAAATTTGCCTCTCTTTAGAATATGTATACTTTCACTTTGTTTTTGCACCTAATTATTATGTTGACTGGCATTTCCAGAAGTTGTTAAATGAATCACACTTAGTATACATCCCCCCTTTGTTCTAATTACATTAATGAAACACAGTATTGAAGCATTAGTGCAGAATGATAGCCGCTAGTTGAAAAGAAAATTTCTCTTATGTAAAAGGAAGTATTCTTCTATTTTTATTATAAGGTTTTATTAAAATTCATTTTTAATTTTATCAAGTAACTATTCTCCTCTCACCCATTAAGATGATGAATTATATTAATAGGCAGCCTAATAGAAAGTCATCAGAGCAGTCCTGGAATGATTTTCACTTGGCCAAAGTTTTTTGTTCTCTTATCATACTGCAGGATGCTAAGTGCTAATATTTCATTTTGAATTCATCTGCACTGTTTGTCTATGCACATGTGTGCATGTGTATACACACTGCATTTGTCAGGTTTGGTACTTCAATCATGGTAACTTTATGAGGAAAAAGAGAAAATTTATACTTATTGAAATATGGCTTATGTTAACACACTGCTTTGTTACCAAGTGTTCTAGTCCATATTTTAAGGATAATTATCTGCATGTTGAATCTTCACCATTTTATTTTTCTTGCTTCTCACTATTTTTTTTTACTGCTTTCTGTTTCCTGTACTTCTACTTCTGACCAATTTTAAGGTCACAAACTTTAGAACTAAATTTGATTTCTTAAACTTTTTCTTTCTCTTTGCTGGTTCTCTTTGCATCTGGATGTAATGTTTTATCAATCTCCATATTTATTCATTTTTTTCCAGACACCATTTTTCTGTAACTTCATTGAGGATACAAAGCTCATGCTGTCTCCTTTCTGGAGCCCCTTTGACCACAACTGAGTTTAGGCTGATGAGGTGATTCAGGGTGGGAGCCAGTCACCAGAAAGACCAAACACTGGATAACAGATGGGAACTTCCAGCCACATGTTGACCTCCAACCTCTGACCTCAGGAGGGAAGGGGGCTAGAGACTGAGTTCTACAAAGAATCTTGAACACAGGGACTCGAGCGCTCCCAGGCTGGTGCTCCGTGGAGGTGCAGTGCCTTTCACTCTCTCCCACACACAGGTGACCCTGTCCTCCAGCGAGAAAGACGAGCTCTCAGCCCTCCCTGTGCAGGTTCAGCCTGCACCTGGCTCAGAGCTGGGAGACCCAGGGCAGGAAAGGACCCGTGGGACCGGATCCCCACTCTGAGTGTTACTCAAAGTTTTTGATTTCAGTCCCCAAAGTGCTGCCTGCTTTCTGCAGTCCTCAGGTAGCTGCGTTCTGAGCAGAGGCTGTACTGAGCATGGCCACGTCCTTCTCAGGGGCTGACACTGGGGTTTCCACGGACGGTAATGCCGAGGAAGCTTCACAGATCAGACTATTTTAACCAAATCCTTCTGAACATGAAAGTGCACTGCCAGAGATGTCAGGATTTTAAGGAGTTTTGGGAGACAGCCCAAGGTGGCAGTACGCTATTAAAATAAGACAAGCAAGTTCCTTGACATTTCATTTAATCTAGCAGGTTAAAAAAACAAACAAAAAACCTACATGAAATAGTGTGTCAATTATCTGGTATTTGAAGCTAAATTTAAAAGTATGCCATGTGTATTATTAGGGGGGAAAAAGCAGAAGAGATTTTTCTAATTTATAACCTTTAAATAACTATCACTTTTAAATGTACAGAATTCTCCTCAGGAGCTTCTAGGCCAGTAACCAGGACAAGACACAAATGAGGTTCAGGAGTCAGCTGTCTGAGCTGCTGTCAGCTTCAGAGGCAAGTCAGTTAAAGGGAAAACTAATTATTTCATTAGACAGAGAAACGCACACTACCACCTCATCTGAGTTTCCTGCCAAAGGACAGAATGAGCTGACCCCATCTGTCTTGTTCCAAGGGCCAGAGACTCAAGGATATCCCAGGGGTTCCTTAAGTATCTGCCCGGTGAAAGCAGAGGGAACTTTCAAGGGAACAGTGCTAACTCCACAAGGGTGCTTTCATTTTGGTTCAGAAGAGATGAAAAGGTCAAGACAATTGTAGTCACAAGAAGAAAAGTCTTTTTAAAAATGCGTATTTAAGTATTGATGGGTAGATAGCATAATGTCTGTAATTTACTAAAAATAGTCATAAAAAGACAATGATAGAGCAAGTAACAATTATAAGATTTGGGGTTACGAGTACAAGGGAGTTTGCTTTATTATTCTCTTGACTGTTGTGTAGAATGGCTGAAAATTGCCCTGTAATGAAAAGTAAGTGAAGAGAGAAAGAGAGGGTCAAAGCAGGTGATCCTGTCTATGAGTCAATGTCAGGAAAACGTTCCAAGGAACAATCTAATTTCTCAAAACTTGAGCAGTTTGTTTCTATTTTTGAAGAAACTCAAGATGTAGAGTGGCTCCCAGCCCCTCTCAGCCCAGCTCATCCCCATGGTCATTAGCAATGAAGCCCCTGAGCTGATTGGCAAAAGCAGAGAGCAACCCTCTCTCTTCAAAGGGCAGCTCTCTTTCATACAGGTGATGCTCATGACCCCCAACCACAAGCCACAGGAAAAAGACGGAGCACACAACAAGCTTCCATACATTTCTTCCAAACTTTCTGGGGTCTGTTTCCATGGAATTCACCAGGTAAAGTTAGAATTCTGCTTGTTTGGGACAGCCTCACATGTTCCAGTCTCCTCAGCCTAATTCAGATCTTAAGGTGTAATTTTACCTGATAAGCTGAAAACAAAGACTGTATTTACGCTGCCTACGGACAAAGCCAAGGAGTGAATGCACACAAACCTAACTGGGGGGAGCTGGCAGTCAAGAAGAGGTGACCACAGAGGACAGGCATTTTGAATGGAACACAAAGAACCCCAGTCCTCTCACTCAATAACCCCTCTGTGAGCCCCACTGCACAGTTCTGATTTAGCAGGCGTCTTCATGAGCCAGCAGAGCTGAGGAAAGGCTGAGAGGCGGTGGCGGAGCCTGCCGTCCCCTGGGAATGTGGCTCTTTAGTATTTATGTTAATATAAAAGGAAAACAGGGCTGAATGACTAAAGGGAGTGTTTGCCAGTAAACACACCTGTTTACTCTCATACAGAGCAGCTGGGCCCTCATCTGTCCTTATGTAGGATGTAGGATGGCCCCATGGCAGACCCAATAAGTTAAATTTATGTAAAATTAAATGATTATTTTAAATTAAAGAGCTAAACACCACTTAAGTTACACCCTTCCATCATGTTCATTATTATCTTTTTCTTGCCACCTGATGGGCTCTTTCTGTATGAAGAAGCTACGTCCTTGACCCCTGATCTTCTGTCTACATCTGAAAGTTTACTCTGAGGGTCAGTTAACGCCCGTGTGCACAAGGATGAAGAAAATCGAGGTGAACAGAGGCCACCCCTACCCCAGTGATGAGGAGGGCGGTGCTGTAGCACCAAATTCTGTACCACCTATCATTCAAGTGACAACTTCAAGAGAGCTGACCCTATTTAAAAACACAGGCCCATGATACACTGAGAGCAGCAGTACTTGTGAGCTACATGGCGACCTGCGTGGATCATTTTAGAACCAGTCAGTCCCCATTACAGAGAACTGAAGCTGATGTCACTGCAGAACTCTGAAGTCCCGGCACGTCTGGTGGCCCCGAGCCAGATACAAGTGAGAGGAGAGATCGGCTGGAGGGAATTTTAAGCAGGACTGGAGACCAAGATGAACCATGCAGTGTCACACTCCTTCCACGATCAAAAGATACAAATAAACCCCTCCAGCGCGTTACAGACGCTTTACTGGAGTAACACAGACATTCATTTCTCTTCCTACCTCTGTAACCAACAGACGACTCTCTGCCCTGGAGAGCCGGGGGCTGGGTTAGAAATTCAGACAATGGTGTTGTGCGTGCCTGGTCAGTTCAGACCCTGTCACTGGATTCCCATCATCGGTGAGGCTATGCTCCAACCCAAGAGAGAACCCACACTTCTCAGCTGCAGCCCACTTCCCACCCGCCAAGTGCATGACAAAACCCATGCTTAAAAATGGCCACCGCAGAGCCTCTTTGGAATAAGCCCCAGGTGTTTTAAACCTGGAAGGTTCTTACTGTTAAAAAATCCTGCATTCTCTGACTCAGTCCCTAGGTTTAACTCCTAAATGATTCCTGGGAGGATAACACAACATGGAAAAGAGGCAAAGGTTTGGTATTTTAGGACAGAAGCTGTGAGCTGAGCTGAGACTATGTGATGAGAGATGTCTGGGCAACCCTGAGCAATCCCCCTTCCACATCCCTCTAACCTCAGTCTGCTCAGCAGCATCTCCAGGGGTTCAAGGAAGATTAAGATCAGGACCAAGTCATTAATGAAGTAACTTCTGTGGTCAGGCAGCTTATATATTGGCTATTATTATTATTATTCCTATTTCATGTGGGAGGAAGCTGAGGATCAGAAGGTTCTGAAATCACTCAATGACAAGGCCAAGTGTACAGACATGTGCCACAGCATTCCCATGGGGGCTAAGGCCACTAGACCCAAACTCCCAAATAATGTACCTTGCACTCCTGCTGACAATTCAATGCATCGTCTCAAACTCGATCAGGGAAAGCAGGAAGACAAGAGGGAGCAAGTATAAGATGAAAGGTTATAAAGAGAGAGACTCCTTGGCCACAGGCGGAGTGGGAGCCACCAGGTAGGGTGAGTGGTACAGCCATCGACTCTGGAGAGAACTGACTGAAGTGCCTGTACATCCCTGTGTAACAGGTAAAATAGAGGCAACAGAGAAGTAGCTTCAACAGCAAACAAATGAGAGGTGTGCACATCTCAGGTCTGGTTTTAGTTCAACCTGTGCTCTTTCATAAAGGCAACAGCCTTGCAGGAAATACTAGACCCAAGTCTCTCCTTCCCGGGCTTCCTAGGTGGTGCTAGTAAGAAAGAATCCACCTGTCAATGCAGGAGATGCAAGAGACGGGTTCAATCCCTGGGTCAGGAAGATCCCCTGGAGTAGGAAATGGCAATCTGTTCCAGTAATCTTGACTGGAAAGTCCCACGGACAGAAGAGCCTGGGGCTGCAGAGAGTGACTGAGTGACTGAGCACTCCTGCCTGCCTGGACCACAGCTGACATCCCAGCTGCATGAGTTTGGCCTTGTTGTTGTTCAGTTGCTAAGCTGTGTCTGACTCTTTGCGACTCCATGAACCGCGGCACACTAGGCTCCCCAACCCTTCACTATCTTCTGGAGTTTGCTCAAATTCATATTCATTGAATCGGTGATGCTATCTACCTATCTCATCCTCTGACACTCTGTTCTCCTGCCTTTGATCTTTCCCAGCATGAGGGTCTTTTCCAAACAGTTGGCTCTTTGCATCAGGTGGCCAAAGTATTGGAGCTTCCGCTTCAGCATCAGTCCTTCCAATGAACATTCAGAGTTGATTTCCTCACAGTCCAAGGGACTCTCAAGAGTCTTCTTCAGCACCACAATTCAAAAGCATCTTTGGCTCTCAGCCTTCTTTATGGTCCAACTCTCACATTCATACATGGCTACTGGAAAAACCATAGCTCTGACTATATGCATTTTTGTTGGCAAAATGATGTCTCTGCTTCTTTGTGTGTGTGTGTGTGTGTGTGTGTGTGTGTTTTGTGTGTCTCTGCTTCTTAATACACTGTCTAGGTTTGTCATAGCTTTCCTTGGTCTACAGCCTACGCAGTTGTCTTCCTTAGGATTTAAATCTTCCTGGTTTTTAGGTCTCCTATTTAAAGTTGGACCAACTTTGTACAACCAGCCCCATGCTCTCCCTGTCCTTTCTAACACCTAAGCTCTCCCTGTGTGGTTTTCTGCACTCATATCTCCAATCACACCAAGGAAAAGGAAACACCCAAATATGCTTCCAAATATTAATAGCACTGACATGATTTTAATTCTTATGAGATAAATATCAATTAAGTATACCATGATAAGCACCCGCTATTCCAGCTGCTTTATGAACTGTAAGTCTGTGCCCGTTAACTTAGCAGCAGGTGGACACAATAACATTGCTGGTCTGGGGACTGTGTGGGGAACAGGCAGAGGCACCAGGCCAGGGCAGGTTTCCCATGGCAGACCAAGCCTGGCAACGCTGGGTCAGGTGTAGGGAAGGAAGCCCAGACATTCCATCAGCTTCTCTGGGTTCTCATAGAATTAAATCCACCAGAAAAACAGTTCCCGAGGATGGAGGAGCCCTGCTGAGAAACTGAGCCAATTCCTGGCATTCTGGCAGCAAATGAGTGAATTCAGGTTGATTTTCCAATTACCTTTTAGATGTAAATTGTGTTCTTTAACATGCTCGATACACAATCTGTCCTTGGACTCCCAAGCCAGGTAGGAAGCTTGGAAATCACTCCACGAGGGTGTTCATTGAGTTAACCTACTTGTACTCATGGGTTCTGGTTTAGGTGTCAGGTCAGTGGCCGTGGGAGGGTAACATTCAGCCTCTGAACTCTCAATTGTTTCCTCTCTGAAAGATATCTACCTTCTAGTCTACAAATGTTTGCCTGTTAAACACAAGAGGAACATTAAAACAGCAACTAACCTAAAGCCAACATCCATTTCCTAAGTGATATATCTTCCCCTGAAAAGAGCATCTGATCCTCAGCCCCTCTGCCCCTTGCTTCCTTAACACAGTTCATGCCTGTGTGGCCTTCCCTTTCTCAAGGTAGCCCCGTGCCTTCTGGCTGTTACTCCAGTGGCTCTAGAACTGCCTTGGGTGACCAAGGACTTCTTAACTAACTTTAAGGCCTCTCCCAATCCTCAATCCTGAAGGGTCGCCGGAGGGTGTGGGGGTCTGGCTGCCCTCTCCCCTCACTCCCTCTGGCCAACTTTCCTGTTACATTTGGACTTGAAGAACCCAGCACATCCTCTACGAGCAACCTCAGCTGCACTGAAACCCTGGTGATGGATCCCAGTGAAACAACTCCTTCAGGAGGAGCTTGTCTCATCTCACACAACTGCAGAAGCCTCCTGAGCCTAAAACAAAGTGACAACAACTGACCCTCCCCGAGTCAGCAAGGACCCCACCCTCCCCACCTGACCGAGTCCACTCTACTCTCTTCCTTCCCTCCAGGCCCTGAGATCTCCCCTACCTGGAAAGCCTCGATCCCACTTCACCTCCGCCTCCCCGTTTTTTCAGTAGGAAGAAGGCATCAGAAGGCCCTGAAAAGCCTTTATAAGTCACCTCTGTAAACCCTTCTGCTCTCCACTTGGGCAGTGGGTCGGGCTAGGGAGAGGCTAGCTGGGAACGCCCAGGTGTCCTGCGTTTGCCCACACCCACTTGAGGGCTGCTGCCACAGCCACCTTGAGGTCTTGCCCACCCCGGGAGTGCTCTGTGCCTCTGAACGCCCATTTCCAGCGGCACTCAACTCTATTCTGATCCACGTACATGTCTCCCAAATCAGCCATCATGCTCCTGCAGGGGAGAGATCAACCTGTCTCACTGGCTTTGGAGACAGGACCCTCGACCTGGCACCACACCCCTGGAACAAGGTCCTATGGAACAGTCCACCTTCCAGCTGCAATCCACGACTCCATACTCCACTGCTTTTCAGTCACCCATCTTCCCTCAGTCCTCAGGGTCCCCGACACATGGGATGCTCTGCTACCATAGAGACCAGCAGTGACAATCAACTCAGGTGCAGCCTCCTCCTCCTCCTTTGAGTCAGACATTATGATCCCCACCCCCCAGGAAGATGCTGGCTGCCTCCACAGTGAGCAGAGGAGTCTCATCCTCTTCTCTAGCCCTAAGAGGTGGAGAAGAGGTGTGTCTCTTTAGCAGATGGGGACTTGCGTCTCACAAATCTTTATAATTTAAGTACTTGTAAGGCTGACCGAACAGAATACATCTACAAAACAATCCATGCAATCTCAGGTCCATGCAATCTCAGGAAAAGCAAAGAGCTGTTCTGATGACCTTGGTGACAGCAGTTAATACTAGAGAGAGGCTTAATGCCCAGTCTCAGCACCTTCATGTGGCCTCCGCATCCAGTTTAAACATTCAGAGTGAAGTGTGCGAACATTAGGGAGCAAATGACAAGAAGCTAGAAACACAAAGAAGAAGCTGACATCTCATGGCTTCATTTATACCATGTTAGACACTGATGGGCCTCCCAGGTAGTGCAGTGGTAAAGAATCTGTCTGCAATGCGGGAGACCTGGTTTCAATCCCTGGGTTGAGAAGATTCCCTGGAGAAGAGAAGGGCAATCCACTCCAATATTCTTGTCTGGAGAATTCCTTGGACAGAGGAGCCTGGCGGGTCCATGGGGTCGCAAGGAGTCGGACACAACTGAGTCAATAACACACACACACACACAGACAATGATGGGGTCACTGTGCTACTATCTGCAGGGGTTTTACGTGATCACATGGTTCTGTTATTCAAAACATGATGCTATTTAAGAGGAACCATCAATTTCATCTCAGCACAAGTAAAATGAGAATGAAATTGGTTCATGCAATATGTTGCCTAGTTCAGCACCAAGGTATTGTTTTTTATATTTCCATAAGGGTCATGAAGGTGTGCTGTTAAGTATGCTGCTGTATACACTAACCATCTTTGAAGCAACGGGATTTAAGGTTACTAATTTTGTATCCTTAGGCACACAAATCAGATAAGTCAAAGTACTGTTTAAAATGCCCAGAAGTTTAACAAGAAGATACAAATAAGCAAATAAATAGTTAACAAGTAATTGTTTTATAAAAAGGGATTTATTTCAGTTGCTCTGCAGGTATGGTTTCAAACAGGGATTAAAACTAATTTGGAACATAGTGAGGATGGTATCAAAGCAGCAGAGGACAAATGACTTTGTTCCCATTGGCTGCTAATCATCAGGAGGACCAGGAGGGAGGGAGGCTGGAGGGGGTGGAATGTTATTTTATGAGCATCATTTCACCCAAAGTTGATTTCCTGGAATTATATTAATAACTCGGTGGCTGTAAGAGCCCCACTGTGAGCTGAACTGCATATAATCTTTATTCTCTCCTGAACACTGCTGTTATGTTAAAAGAATATTCTGTTCACACTTGCTCCCATCGAGTCCTCCACAACACATTACATACTGATGTGTTCAAACTCTCACAAAAGACTCTTGGACTCACTGAACTGCCTAATGAGATCCGTTTGAGATAACACATTCCACATACTCTTGTTAGGTAAACACTGGAGAAGAAGGGAGAATATGAGCCAGTATGGATGTGAGAGTTGAACCATAAAGAAAGCTGAGCACCGAAGAATTCATGCTTTTGAACTTTGGTGTTGGAGATCTTGAGAGTCCCTTGGCCTGTAAGGATATCAAACCAGTCAACCCTAAAGGAAATCAGTCCTGAATATTCACTGGAAGGACTGATGCTGAAGCTGAAGCTCCAATACTTTGGCCACCTGATGTGAAGAACTGACTCACTGGAAAAGACCCTAATGTTGGGAAAGACTGAAAGCAGGAGAAGAGTTTGGCAGAGGATATAAAATGGTTGGATGGTATGGATGACAGAGTATAAGATGGTTCGATGGCATCACCAGCTCGATGGACATGAGTTTGAGCAAGCTCCGGGAGTTGGTGATGGACAGGGAAGCCTGGCATGCTGCAGTCCATGAGGTCGCAAAGAGTCAGACACGGTTGACCAACTGAACTGAACTGAACTAAGCCCCAACATGAACAAAAATAAAAAGACAACTTGCCCTTCAAAGAAAAATTTACTTAATACTTTTCCTTAGGGAAATAAGATGATTTTCAAAAGGTACTATGTGCTTAAAATTTTTTCAAAAGAATTTTTTTTGATGTGGACCTTTTTTAAAATTCTTTATTGAATTTGTTACAATATTGCTTCTATGTTTTGGTTTTTTAGCTCCAAGGTATGTGGGATCTTAGCTCCCCCACCAGGGATTGAGCCTACACCCCCTGTATTGCAAGGCAAAGTCTCAACCACTGGACCACAAGGGAAATCCCCTAAAATTTGATCAAATTTGCCAGTATTTAGACAGTAATTCTGCAAACATTATGTCTTAGCCTTTTACCATTATTGATTACATTAGCCTTGGGACAAAATTTTAACACTGATATCTGATATTTAAAAGAAAGAAAAGGAGACATGAAGTTAAAATCCTGGAATCTTGCAAAGGGTGGTCTTCCTAATCCAATACATATATGAGAACTTTCTAAGATGTCAGATGTCCAGAAGACTGTTTACAGTTCTGTATCAGTAGAACAAATCATCACAGGTGGACACCTCTTTTGTACTGCTGTTTTCTTACCTACTTCCCCAACCTGTCTCAAACTCCACAGGCACCCACCAACATCTATTTAATGTATGCCCTTCCATATTTTAAGTATATGTGCAAACTTGCAAACTATATTACATGTTGGTGTTTACAAAAAAAAGTATTGCATTTTTTATTTTTCACCCAATATTATGCATTTAAAAACATTTAAATCAACTTCAATGACGTGCAATTTACATACAGTAAAATGCACCCATTTCAGATTATAATTTGAAGCATTTGACAAATGTATGTTTGTGCAACTAACAACTCCCATCCCCTCACAGGACATTTCCATCACTCTGAAGCACTGTCCAGCCCATCCTTTGTCTCTCTCCAGCAAGTCCAGATCTGCTTTCTCTCACTATAGTTCACTCTGAGAACATCACAAAATTATAAACTATGTACTCTTTTGGGCTTATCTTTCTTTTAACCAGTGACTTATTCATGTTATACTGAGAGCATGTTCTTTACTGGCAAGCAATAACACACTAAGTGTATGTCCCTAAATTGGCCCATTCACCCTTAGATGAACATCTCTCTGGGCTGTTTCTAGGTTTCGGATACCACGAATAAAACTCTGACCATTCACTGCACATCCTGGTATGGACACACGTTTTCATTCCTCCTAGGTAAATATATAGCAGAATTGGTGGGCTGTATGCTTCCCTGGTCGGAGAAGGCAATGGCAACCCACTCCAGTGCTCTTGTCTGGAAAATCCCATGGATGGGAGGGGCCTGGTAGGCTGCAGTCCATGGGGTTGCTAGGATTTGGACACGACTGATGGGCTTCACTTTCACTTTTCACTTTCACGCATTGGAGAAGGAAATGGCAACCCACTCCAGTATTCTTGCCTGGAGAATCCCAGGGACGGGGGAGCTTGGTGGGCTGCTGTCTATGGGGTTGCACAGAGTTGGACATGACTGAAGCAACTTAGCAGCAGCAGCAGCAGCATGCTTCCCTGGTGGCTCAGTGGTAAAGAATCCACCTGCCAAGCAGGAGACACGGGTGTCATCACTGGGTGGGGAAGATCCCCTTGAGCAGGAAATGGCAACCCACTCCAGTACTCTTGCCTGGGAAATCCCTTGGACAGAGGAGCCTGATGGGCTACAGTCCGTGGGGTTACAAGAGTCAGACACAGTGACTAAAACAACAACAATGCTATGTGTGTATTTAAAGTTATTAAAAATGGCCATACTATTTTCTAAAGTAGCTGTACTATTTGCTTTCCAACCGCAATGTAAGAGCATTCCAGTTACTCCACATTCTCACCAACACGCAGGCATCTTTCATGTGTCTATCTTTCTATCTTGCTATTCATCTATCTTCTTTGTTAAGCATCTATTTAATCATTTGGCCACTGTAAGTTGTCTTCTCATGGTTGAGTTTTTACAGTTCTTTATATATTCCAGATACAGGTCTCTCTCAAATACATGTACCATAAACCTTTTCAACTAATTTGTGGCTTGTCTTTTTATTTTCTCAATAGTGTCTACCAAAGAAGTTTCTATTTTAACGAACCTCAATATATCAATTGTTTAATGATTTGTGCTATTTGTGGTTTGTATAAGAACTCATGAACACCTTCTCCTATGTTTTCATCTGTAAGTTTTATAGGTCTGTCTTTTATATAGAAGATCAGAAGTTATTTTTTTTTTTTTGTTTAGTGCAAAATAAGAGCGAGGTTTTTATTTTATTTTTGTTTTTCTTGAAAGGAAAGCCAGTTGGTCCAGTACCATTTGTTGAAAAGACAGTCCCCACGCAAATTCTCCAGCAACGCAGGAACATTGCCCTGAACGTCAACATACAGACAGCCCAAGGTCACACCTAACACATAGACCCATCTCAAAACTCATTACTGGGCACTCCATTGCTATCCAAAGAGAAGAAATCAAGATCCGCATACCAGAACACTGACGCAAGCTTCGCTAATCAGGAAACCTTGACAAGCCAATCGTCTAACCCCACCCACTGGGTAAAACCTCCACAATAAAAAGGAACCACAGACCTGCAGAATACAGAAAGCCCACTCCAGACACAGCAATCTAAACAAGATGAAAAGGCAGAGAAATACCCAACAGGTAAAGGAACATGAAAAAAGCCCACCAAGTCAAACAAAAGAGGAGGAGATAGGGAATCTACCTGAAAAAGAATTTAGAATAATGATAATAAAAATGATCCAAAATCTTGAAAGCAAAATGGAGGTACAGATAAATAGCCTGGAGACAAAGATTGAAAAGATGCAAGAAATGTTTAATAAAGATCTAGAAGAAATAAAAAAGAGTCAATTAAAAATGAATAATGCAATGAATGAGATCAAAAACACTCTGGAGGGAACCAAGAGTAGAATAACGGAGACAGAAGATAGGATAAGTGAGGTAGAAGATAAAATGGTGGAAATAAATGAAGCAGAGAGGAAAAAAGAAAAAAGGATCAAAAGAAATGAGGACAACCTCAGGGACCTCTGGGACAATGTGAAACGCCCCAACATTCGAATCATAGGAGTCCCAGAAGAAGAAGACAAAAAGAAAGGCCATGAGAAAATACTCGAGGAGATAATAGCTGAGAACTTCCCTAAAATGGGGAAGGAAATAGCCACCCAAGTCCAAGAAACCCAGAGAGTCCCAAACAGGATAAACCCAAGGCGAAACACCCCAAGAAAAGACAGTCCCTTCTCCACTAAACTATCTGGTTTCTCTGTCCAAAATCAATTGATCATATATATGGGGGTCTATTTCTGAACTCCATATTCTGTTCCACCAATAAACAGGGCTATATTTACACCAATACCACAGTCTAGATTATTGTGGCTTTATATTAAATCTTGAAATGAAGCACGTATCTGTTTCAAAATTGTTTTAGCTAGACTCTTTGCATTTCCATATAAACGTTAAAATCAACTTATCAATTTCCAAAAAAAAAAAGTGATTTTTGACTGGGATATTGCACTGTGTCTATAGATCAACTGGATCTACAGAATTAACATTTGGATAGAATTAACATCTTCTATACCATAAGCATAGTATAATTCTCCATTTATTTAGGTCTTTCTCTGTAATGTTTTATAGTTTTTGTGCATAGGTCTAGCATATATGTTGTTACATTCATTCCCAAATATTCTAGAATTTTGATGTCATAGCTGATAGTATTTTTTTTTAAATTTCAATTTCCAACTATTAGTTACTACTTGACAGAAATGCAGCTGATTTGGGGGTATTGATATAATATCTTGGAACCTTGCTAAAACACATTATTATTATTAGTTCCAGTGACTTTTTTGAAGACCTCATGATTTTCTTTTCTTTTTCTTTCTTTCTTCATTCGTTCATTTTGCTGCACTGGGACTCAGATGTGGCAAGCAGGATTTTCTATCTTTTGTTGTGGCATTCAAACTCTTAGTTGCAGCAGGTGTGATCTAGTTCCCTGACCAGGGATCAAACCTAGGCCCCTTGTGCTGGGAGCACAGTCTTACCCACTGGACCACCAGGGAAGTCCCTCATGATCTTCTATGTAGATAATCATGTTGTCTGTGGGGAGATTTTTTTCCTTCTTTGCCAGGCTACATGCCATTTTATTCTTTTCTAGCTTTCTGCACTGACTATGACTTCCAGTACAATGTTGAAAGAAACGGTGAGAGTGAACATTTTTGCCTTGTTTTCAGTCTTCTGGGGAAAGTGTTTAGTCTCTCGCCATTTCAACTATAATGTTAACTGTAAGTTTTTCTTAGATGCCTTTTATGAGCTTGAGAATGTTCTCTTCTATTTGCAGTTTGCTGAATCAGTTTGTCATGAAACCAGTGCCAAATTCTGTCAAATACTTTTTATGTATATATTGAAATAACCAAATAGGTTTTTTCCTTTATTCTGCTAATGCAATGGATTATGTTGATTGATTTTCACATTAAGCCTTACATTCCCAAGATAAGCCTTACTTGATCATAATACTCTATCCTCTCTCTATAATGTTGGGCTTCATTTGCTAATATTTTGTTAAGAACTCTTAAGCTTAATGGGACTATCCTGGTGGTCCATGGTTAAAACTTCAACTTCCACTGCAGGGGGCACAGGTTTGATCCCTGATCAGAGAACTAAGAATCTCCATCCTGTGAGGCACAGCCAAAAATTTTTTTTAAATATTAAAAAAATGTTTTTTATACTTAGGTTCATGAGGGATCTTGTCCTGCAGATTCTTTTTTTCCTCCTCTTGCAGAGTCTTTGATTTTCAGGATAAAGTTAGCCTCTTAGAATGGGATGGAAAATGTTCCCCCTTCCTCTTATTTTCTGAAAGAGTTTGTATAAGGATTGGTATCATATCTTTCTTAAATGTCCCCTAGAATTCATCAGCAAAGATATCTGGGCTTAGAATTTTTCTTTGTGAGGGAAAAACTAGGGAGGTTCAATTTCTTTATGAAATATAAACTATCCAGATTCTCTTTCTCTTCTGTGTTGGTTTTGTTAATCTGTGTCTTTCACGAAATTCATCCATTTCACCTAAGACATAGAATTTATTAGCACAAAATCCTTCATACTTAATGGATTCTGTTACTATCCCTTTAATGCCTGTTGGATCTGTAGTGATGCTCTTTGATTTCTGAAACAAGCAATTTATAGCTTTTGTTTTTCCAGACCATTCTAGCTACAGTTTAACATTTTTGCTGACCTTTTCAAAAACTATCATCTGTTTTCATGGGTTTTCCACATTTCTCTGGTGTATCTTCTATTTTGTTTATTTTTACTGTTTTCTTATTTCCTTTCTTCTACTTACTTAGGGTTTGATGTGATTCTCTTTTTCTGGTCTTACAGAGAAAGCTTAGACTGTAAATTTCAGACTTTTCTAATTAAAATCTGTTAACATCATTACGATCTTGAGATTATTTTTGGTGCATGTAAACCTAGTTCAAACATGCAACCTACTTGCAAACCTAGTTGCAAACATGGTATTTTGCCCATGATCCATAAACACTGAGTCAGTTATTTCACAAACAGTGCAATGAGAAAGGTTATAGCACACACCTTGATGTGGGTTTTTTTTTAAGAGTTTCTATATACTACTAGAAAAGAAAAAGTGCTGCCAACTGAACAGGCATGTTATTTATCAAAAGATGGTACTATATCTCTGGTATGTTCAGATGTGAAAATGTACATCCTAGAACTGATGAAATATGGCCCACTCTGCACATAGATAATTATAAACATTGTATCTTGTCTTACTGATGACCAGGACTTCTAATACTGAAGTACCACCAGAGAGAACCCTTGCCTTATTCCCAGTGTCAAAGAGAGCACATCTCAAGTTTCTCCACTAAGCATACTTGCTGGAGAACCCTGTACAACCTTTACCAAGTAAACGCCCATGACCCAACTTAAACATGCTGGATTAAACATGGATCTCAAGAAAAAGAGTAAGACAAGGACAAAGAGAGAAATTATAGCAAATGGGAGAAGCCAGTCATCACCTAGATCATCTGCAGTGCCAGTGCTGGGGTCAGGACAGGGCTTGAATCCTCTATCAGTTACGACCATGCAGCCTTAATTCCCTCCTCTTGAAAGTAGGGCTGAGAGTAGGCCATGCCACACAGGCTTGCTGCAGGAGCTGAATAAGTTGATTCATGTAATGGTACAGCATAATGTTCAACAATTGTGAACTACTTTTATTACCATAATTTAAAATTTGAACCAAGAGTTGGGCAATTTGTAGCAACTAAGCAGAGAGAGACTGTAAGCCCTAAACCTCCAAGTGGAAAACCCCAAAAGAAGCACCCTCATAATGGGGAATCTCTGAAAGAATGAAAACTGAGGTACCAGACTTGCTTGAAGGAGGAGCTAAGGATGAGAGTGCTGGTCCAAAATTTGTATGAAGAGCAGTAGAGCCCTAGGACTGATCCTCCTGACTGGGAGAATTCTGGAGAAATCATCCAGAGGGGCTCTGGACATGGAGACACTATGAACAGCTCAGGGCTGCCTTCATCTTTAGGACTGCCTTTCTTCATATTCCTGTTTGTTTACTATTTCCCCCCAGGGAACTTTACAGTAAACATCTGATTTTCCTTTTATTTTTTATCTTCATTTTCTGACTAAATGTATTCAATCCTAGCTTGCTTTAGCTACATCTCACAGACATGAAAAGTTGTGCTTGCACTGTCATTCAGCTTTGAACATTTCATAATTTTTTAAAAAGTATTTCCTCTTTAAGGATTTTTTTTAAGAATAAGATTTTTAGTTTTCAGACATTTTAAAGGGGCTTCCCTGGTGGCTCAGACAGTAAAGAATTTGCCTGCAATGCAGGGAGACCAGGTTTGGTCCCTGGGTCGGGAAGATTCCCTTGGAGACGTGAATGGCTACGCACTCCAATATTCTTGCCTGGAGAATTCCACGGACAGAGGGGCCTGGTGGACTACAGTCACTATGGTCGCAGAGTCAGACACGACTGAGTGACTAACATTTCCCTTTACTACCACAGTCCAACTCTATTGTATGGTGGTCTGAGAACAGATTTTACATGGTATCAATTCTTTGGGATCATCACAGCTTTCTTTGGAGTCTGGTACACAGTTTTTGCTTGTGAATGGTCCACCTATGCTCAAAAATAATGTGTATTCTCTGCTTGTTGGGTATATGGTCCTATATACCTCCATTAGACTTAATTAATTCTGCTATTAAAAAAAAATCTAAACTATTTTTCTTACTTTTTATGTACTTAGTCTCAGCACCTACATTCCTGGTTTATCCACTTCTACCCAGAGTCTTTTTGGTTCCCATCTTACATGTTTCAAGGCCATATTGCTTGATGCATATAGAGCCATGATCAGAGTATCTTCTTGATTGTCTACTCTTTTTACCACAATAAAACATTTTTCTTTGTCTTTTCAATATTATTTTAATCTCAGATTCTTCTTTGATGCACATTAAAATTGTTCCTCCAGTTTTTTTTTTTTTTTTTGGTTTCTACTTCTCCTCTTTCATCCTTTGATTTTCAACCTCTCAAATATTTTGTTTTAAACACAAATCCTGTGATACATACTGTATCATGATAATTTTTATGTAACATGAAAATCACTGTCCTTTGAGAGGTGAATTCAACTCACTAACAACTAACTAATCACTTTCATTTCAAAACTTTTTTTAGACATCTTATTTCACATTTTCTATTTATCTTGCTTTTCTTTTTCTACCTTCTTTTGGAGAGAAGAAATTCTGTCTCCTCATGCGAACACAATACATTCTATTTTCATTCTTTTGGTGGTTATCACTAACACAGTGAGACCTAAACCTATACTTAATTTTCATGATCAGTATCTCAGATATTCAAACTTTACTTCTATCTTTCTGGTCATTCATTCTTTCTATCTCTGGTGGGAACTCCTCAACCCAGTCTACCAGTTCTCTAATCTGTCCTTTAGTAATACTCATAACGCTACCTTTCAATCCACCCCCTAAATTCTTTACTTCATCAATTATATTTTTAATGACCCATATCTCCAACTAATCTTTTGTATTTCTTCTTCCTAGTTCCAATATTCTCTCTTATGACTTCAGGTATGTTTATTGTCACTCTGAACTATTTTTCTATGGTATAGTGCTCTTGATTTTTATAGGCATTGGTTTTCCTACAGAGGAGAGGTAGTACACCTTGTTTCTTTCCTTCCCTCTGAGCTTCAGATATGGCAGGCAAGTTGCACTGTCCACAGCAATGAGAGAAATGACCACGGGCACATCTGAGGACCCACCCTCAGCCTGCCCTGCCTGCACCTTCTGGTCTTTACCCGCTCCACTCCCCACCTTCAACAGTATCAGCCATCCCCAAGGACTCCACACTGTTTCTGACTCGTTGAGTGGCCTCGCTGGAGGACCCATCAATCTTACTCTTCTCTGGCAGCCCAAGGTCTGAGCTCAGGGGAGGGAGTGAGCAGCCTGTGCCATCCTGTCTGGTCCAATTTGTTTCTCAGCAGCATAAATCAGGTTTTGGCATGTCAACTTTTTAAAAAAGGAGCTCTATTACAATACATTATGATATTCATCTTAATTGAGTATACGTCAGAGACAGGAACAGTGAGAGTACATCGTCTAGTTTGGGGAGAAAAAATATTTTCCTCAGAGTGGGCACATGACAAATTACATAACCTAAAGACTGGAAATTACCCTGAAGCTCTCCTGGGCTTTATACAGCAGGGCCAAATTACAGTTATGGCCACAATGTCAGGGCCTCTGGATTAAAAAAAAAAAAAGTTTAGCTAAATCCCAAATTAAGTTTATTACAAGGTCTACAACACAAAGTGTGACATTACTACAAAGTAAACTGGTAAGATAATTTCATTCATGAATGAACATATCAACTGCCCTGAAACATAAGAAATAAGGCAGTCATTTTAATTCAGTTTTTATAAGAAGCCGAAAAAGACGACAAAAACAGAAAGTACCAACTCAATAGGTAGGCAGAAAGCTTGCGCTCCAGCAGAGAAGTTGTACTTGAGAAAACTGTACAGAGAATAAATGGTGAATCCCAGTATCAAACACCAGCAAGAATTAATGTTTTTGAAAGCAATTCTGACTGATTCTTGGTTGAGTCTTCAGGACAAAATACAAAGCAAATGCCACAAGTGTCACAAAATACAAAGCAAGAGCCTGCAGTGAGACAAGCAGGACACAGCGAAGGGCTGGGCTGGATAGACGACGCAGGACCTCAAGAGCAGCCTGCAGGGCAGGGTGTCTGTGCAGCTGCCTCTCTCACTGGGCAAAGATGAAGACCAGACTTTCCATGCTGACAAATACACATTAATACTATGCCATTAACATTTAAACTCCTTGAGATTACTCAATTTAATTGAACGGAAGGAAACACATTTCTTAACCTCTATTCAATCCAAGATAATGCCTGCCATTTTCATTAAGAGACAATACAATTGCATGCTGCACAATGTGATGGGCATCAATCTATTTTACAGCAAGTCCCACAGCAAATTAAGTACCACTGAGTTATAATTTCAGGAGCACACAAATATATCCATAATAAATTTAATATGGTATTCTGCCATTCAATCTAGTAAGTAGAAAACAGCCTAAAGAAAAAAAAAATCTTGGACTCATACTATATGAAAGTATATGGTGAGTTTGGAAATCATTTATAAGGAGAGTAATGTAATTGCTCACTTCAGAATTACTGATATTATCAGTTTCTGATAATAAAGAAGATTGAGGGGGAAATGAAACAAAAATCAGAGAATGATGTATTCTGACAGCTATTCATCAAATAAGATCTATAAGCACACCTGGCATTAAATATACATACATGTATTATGTACATACAAAGTAAGGCTACATTCTGTTTATAAGGCATATAACTTTCTCTAGCAACTGTGCCTTGTATGAATGTAGTGAAAACCATCCTCTTCGTTATACAGGAATGTTCCTGAGCAAAGCTTTTTCCTAGGTTATTTATTGCTCAGGTTCCTTGACAAACAGCTAAGTGCAGCAGTCATTTTTAGGTAAAATCCTGGTTCCATTTTTTTTTAAATTTATTCATTTGGTTGTGCCAGGTCTTAGTTATAGCACATAGGATCTCGGATCTATGTTGCCATATGTGGGATCCTTTATTTATTACATGCCAGCTCTTAGTTGCTGCATCTAAGTTGCTGCAGTATCTAGCTGTCTGACCAGGGATTGAACTTGGGCCCCCACAAAGTCTTAGTCACTGGACTACTAGGGAAGTCCCCTGTTCCCATTAAAAGCAAGGGTTGGCAAACTGTGGTTCCCAGGCCAAATCTGGCCCACTACTTGCTTTTGTAAGTAAAGTTTTATTGGAATACAGTCATGTCATGCTCACTTGTTTACACACTGTCTATGATTCTTTCATGCTATGTTAATAGAGCTGGGACCCCTGGGCTCACAAAGCCTAAAATATTTACAATCTGGCCCTTCACAAAAAAAGTCCATGGACCGCTATTCTAGAGCTAGTTTTAGCTATCCTACTTTTATATACCTGAATCCTAAGTAAATAGGATTACTAAAGCACTATACTTGGTTAAATAAAACAGAATATCAATACAGTGAAATGTTATGCAATCACTACAAATGACATTTACCAAGAGTTTATAGTGGCCAAGGATAAATAAGTTTGTTATGCTAAGGTTTAAGTACATGAAATTGAAAATTCAGTCTAATTGCATCAATGAAAAACACACAAACACAGAAAACGAAAGACTTTTTAACCAAAAAGTTAACACTAATTGTGGTAATGATGGTAAAATCTTTTTTACATTTTCCTTCTTTTTTACTTTTTAGTAAATTTTCTACAAAGAATGTATATCCCATTTTTCACTGGAAAATATTAAACTGACTTTTAAGAAAACCTTAACCCTAAAAATATAAGTATTATCTGATAAACTCTCTCCTTTCTCCATGCTAAAAAAAAAAAAAAAAAAAAAAAAAGCTGGTATTTTTCTTTAACTCAGCTGTTACAAAGAAGTACACGTTTCCCTTGACAATTCTTCCAATGAATATGGTTTATTGCTATTCACAGGCTAAGAACACTCAGTGAAATGTTCAATCTAATTTCTATTCCTCAATATGCAGAAAGTGGTTAATTGTAAAAGATCTTCCCACCTGGGACTCTGCTTAATCATTCCAGGCAGTGCTTATCTGATGACCAACACCCACAGTCCTGACGTATTGATCTTAAAGTCCATTCTACGGCAACCATATTATTTTAATTCGCTTTTCACTGTGCTTCCTACTAAATGCTTACTTTAAAAAATTTAATTATATATTAACTCCAAAAGAGGATTTCAGGTAGGCACCGAGACAATGCCTCACATCATGGTTGAGTGAAAGCCTGCTGCCTGACCCAAGGGTACGAACCCACAGCTATCAGGGAAGGGACGTCTGATCCCCCTGACTGGTAGAGGACAACAGGGCTGCTGACCTGGTGGAGGAGGCGAGGGTGAGAAACAAATCAACTTTCTGCGCTGGCAGTGGAGTGTGGAGTGGCGAGAACGGAAGGGCCATCTATGCTCTTCCTGCTTCTTCCTCGACCATCCCTGCCCTTCTACTCACAGACCCCTCTGACACAGCACCCAGCCCAGGTCCCGGACAGAGCTGGTGTGCATCGTCAGCTCTGGAGTTGGGGTGCATAGGAGCAGTAAGGACAGGAAATCCACAGGGAAGAGCAGCAAAATGAGTGGGGATGACGCCGATTCCACCACAGATTTGGGGGTGCCTCTGTGGGTGTTCCTGCCACAGGGCTTATGGTCATTTCTACCTTCCCACTGTAGTTTGAATCCTGACCACACTGCTGTGATAAAGGTCTCATCTGACCAAGGTCTCCCCATCCTTACACGGATTATCTTACTTAAACAATATTCTGAAGTCATTTCCCCACATTAACGCCTTCCCCTGCCAGACCTAGAAGAGCCAAGGTCCTTAGCCCAACATCAAGGCAGCCCACCCTCTGATGTCAGCCCACCCTCTGACCTCATGTCACCCCTTTGGATGCCGTCCTCTCTTTACTGACCCGCGTTTGTGCGTGAGGAGTCACCCGACTGTGTGTTCTCTGTTCCCCTTCAAGTCCCACCATTTGCCCAGACCCAGACTCAGTTTCCCTCTCTTCCAAGAAGTCCTCCCTCATCCCCTTGGCCCCTCCGTCCTCTGGAAACACAAACAACCCTTAGTGCCACAGATCCACCTGGCCCTTGCTCGTGGATGGCCTGAAATGTTCAGATTTCCTTGTCAGGCAAGCAGCACTCATTTAAATAATGAATTTTCAGGCCACATCTTGTCTCCTCAACGAGACCATAAATTTTTGAGGGCAATGCTTCCTGCATTGCCTATAGTGCTTAACATGAGTTTTAAGTACACTGGTGGTATTTAGTAAATTATTTCTTGGACAATGAATAAAATGAACGGCTTCCTAAGCTATCTGGACCAGAGATCTTCCTGAGGTCATGTTAAATGGCGCCATAAACCTTTTCTGACAGTGATCACAGAGTACAGAGAATTAAATAGAAAAATTCACAAATGAAAGAACGAAAAGACCTACAGTCAAGGGCAGCAGCAGGGCCACAGAGCAAAGGAGTGATGCTTCGAGGCAGTGTGGGTATGGCTGAGGTGCTGCTTTAGCCTCACCGGAGGGCAGGTCCCTGCTCTCCTCCTTTCCTGTCAGCCCGAGCCTCTGGATGAACTGGGGAAGCCTCTGGATGAAGCCAGTGCCAGCACTGGCTTCAGGTATTTCCAGCTCTGTCTCGTTCGCCTTCTCTCTCCACATGGGAGCTTCCATCTCCATGTCTCCTGCTTTTCCCTCTCTCCCTCTGTTGCCTCCCCCAGCGCCCAGCTCCTTGCTGCAATCTCCCAACATGCTAATGGGCAACAGCCACCCCCTCCTAGTAGGAATCCCATCCAATGTGTCCTTCGTTTCAAATACCATAGTCCTCCCACCTGTGTCTCTATGGGATTCTTTTCAACATCCCTGGTTCGTAGTCTCACTGTGTTATCAGCGTCTCCCTCCCTTCACCTCCCATCACACTTGATGACTGTGCTTGATGACAACAGTCCTGCCTCACATGAAGGCTAGCTCAGCTCTCTTTCTTCCATGGTTGGGTCCCTCGGGGTACACTTTTGCCACATGCATTCTGCTTTTTGCGGTGTAGTGGAGGAGTGGCCGCAGTCAGGCCCTGAGTGGGCTGAGCTGTGGAGTGGGCTCAGTAGCTGGGGGCCACCGCCCATCATCCCTCCTTCTCCTCTAGCTCCTTAGGGACCAGCTGAGCTAGAAAAGGCTTCTCCCTGGAGAGAACCACAGCCAGGATTTGAGAGGGCTGGGGTGGAGTGGGAGGCAGATGCCCTCTTCCAGGTGCTGTGGGTCAACCCAATGCTGCAACAGAGGCAAAGCTGCAAGTCCAAGTTCTCATCGAACCAGTCGCTCGAGGCAACTTCATGCCCACCTGCCAACCAGGCTACAGTCACTCAAAGGGCCTCCCAAAGGGTTGAGCACCATGTTGTTGCCCCTAGAGTCCTCTCCTGTCTCAGTACTTTCTCCAGGGCTGTGGGGAAGGAACCAGGACCCCGTGTGTCTGATGGGGTTAGGACACCCTGGCAGGAAGTTGAGGAAGAAGCCCCACAGAGTCCAGTGAACCCACATGGCTGCACCGTCCCGCCTGTGGCTCACCAAGGGCTACTTACTTCCGTGTATATGATTTCCAGCAAAACATAAAATGGAAAAGCAGATGTTAAATGGGAGGAAGACGGTCTAGGGGAGAAAGCTGGACTTTGAGGCAGGAAGCACACACATTCCACTGTGAGTCCTGCCAGGGACAGAGGGCCTTACATGCAGCTTCTACCATCCTGGAATAGTCCACGTATTTCCTCAGTCATAGTCACAAGAGCTTTGAACTTCTCAAAAGACTGATGGTAGGGAAATAATATGAAATATTCTACTTCAACTCAAGCAAAGAATTATATAACTAGTGAAGTTTTTTTTTTTCTTTTAAAGAAAGTCCACTTTCCAGTATGACCCACCTTAGTACTGAGGACACCACCTCAGTTAGCCAAGATACGGATAGGGAGCGCCTAGAAACCACGCACACACCTGACCTGGGGGAAAGCGCAGCCTGAGCCCTGAAAGGAAAACCCCAGCATCCACTCGGGGTCCTGAGCACACGCCTGGAACTTGGTCTGCCAGAGTCAGGTAGATTCTTTGGATCCCCATGGCAAGCCCCGGGTGAGTGAGGTTGCTGGGAGCTGAGGTGGATGCCACTTACCAGCGCAGGGCGATTTTGATGGGGGTGGTGAGGCATGACGTGAACAGGTCAGCTGGGAGGTCAGGGATCATGGGCAGGAGCTCGTTGGCCTCACAGGCTGCCAGCTGAATGCAGTTCTTCATAGACGGGGGCAAAGGCATCTGGGCCAGTGGGTGGTTTGGGTTAATAGCAGCGACCTGAAGGGGGACAGGAAGGAGAGTGGCTTAGCTGTCGCCTGAAACTGGAGACTAAGCCAGAAATGTGGAAAGGATCTGTTGACTGAGGTTGAAGGCTGAGAGGTTCCAGGCCAGGTCCCCCGAAAAGATCGGATCCTCTCCTGGAGATGATCGTTAGCTCCAGCCCCAAATCACTCGTTATTCAAGGACTCTTGGGTTATAAAGGCCGGGGGTGGGGAAGTTCCATGAAGACCACGTGCTGGGATTTCAGGTGACGATGGCGCTGAGGCAGGCAGATGGGGCAAGAAAGTGCAATTTTTAATCTCTGAAGGCTACTTGCTTGTTTCCCAACTTGAAAAGAACGTTTATGCTTCTCAGGTTTTGCTCCCTACTAAGAATCCCCTCTGTATGATTGTTTCTTTCACATTTGCTATTTCATTTGCTTTTTACAACATTCCCATGAGGTAAGTTTTCTTTCCATTTTAAAAGATCTTTTACAATGAGGAAACTGAGATCCCAAGAAATGACGGGAACTGCCAATCACTGGGCAAGTTCTGGTCATGAGTGGGGAGGCTGGTCCTGAGCTGAAGTTTCCCCTCCCTCATCCCATCGGGGCCCTCCTGCACCCATACCACACCTGTGACACTAACACACGTGCTCTGCAGAAGCCGGGCCTAACAGCACGTTCAGGTGCACTTGGTAAGTTATACACACAAAGCTGTGCTCACTCATGTATCTCTACCACAGATTATGATATGTAAAGTGTTGTCATTATTAATGCTGATAAAACCTTGTTTTATTTCTCAAATGGAAGGCAGTAAAAGTTGTATTGCTATTAATAACCCCTTCTACTATAGGAATAGCAAGCCCAGAATACACATCAAATTCTAGTATACTTAATACAAAATAAAAATGGCAATTTCTCAAGGAATGGGTTTTTTTTTTTTTTAAATATTGTGGCAAAATACACACAATATAAAACATACCATCTTATCCATTTTGTTTGTATGGTCAGTGGCATTAGGTACAACTCAGATTGTACAACCATTACCAGAGTGGGTTTTTTAAAGCACAGAGAAAAGGAAAGGCAGAATCACGTTTAATCTTCTCCTTGGCTCCGGCGCTACAATCTAAAATAGCACCAGTGAAGCAACCTGCTCCACACAGGAAATTAGTTTCCAGGTCTGCTGTGACAACCCGCTAGGAAGGATGACGGGTCTGGGTGCCGTGTGGGTCTGAGGCTCATCAGACCTGAGTCACGCGGAAAGACGTGGAGGCTGCAGATGTGTCAGAGTCAGGGGAGGCTGCCGGAAGTGCTCCACTCGCGTGCTCTGTGGAAGCATGTCCTCCTTGGTCCAGGAGGGAGGATGACATAGACGATGGGTCAGGCTCCGGAAGGGGAACAGAGGGCACAGCTCCGAACAGTGAAAGGGGCACTGGGGAGGTGGCCTGACACTGAAGCCGACACACACGCATCTCGTGAGCATTGCCACTAACGGGCACAGATGAGACAACCACAGGAAACCACTTAGGAAGAAAGAGTTGTTTATGTAAAAGCTAGATTCAATATTCTCAAATGCTGTCACGCTAGTTTCAACTTCTCCGTCCACAGTAAATTCACTTTCTGAGAACCGAAGAGTAGGTCCACTGGCCACAGCCCCCAAATGCTGCAGGCCTTCCACCTTCACTGTTGCCTGTCACTGAGCTTCTGCAGACTCAGGCTCTCAGAAGTGAGGCAGTCTGTCACACCAAGGCCACCTTTCTCCCAAGACACAGGGCCCCAAGTGGAGACGAGGGTGCTCGGTGGGCTTCAGGGGACTTTTGCAGGGGTCAGGAGGTCCGTGCCCTGTCCCCTGTGGTGGCAGTGCTCCGATGCTCCAGCAGAGCCAGACGGTGCTGTCGGGCAGCAAGTCCGCTCAGTGCCTCTGTGTTAGACCTGCCTCAGGCTGCACCTCGTGGTCCACAGGCACTTGGCCCGGAGCCTTGCAAAGTACTTGAGGCAGAGGAGGCCCAGGAGACGGGGAGATGATGCAGAAACATCTTCATCCCAAGTTCATTGAAAACTAAACTTCCCAATTCAAAATAGTCATTGATAGAAACCTTGATTTCTTAAACAAGGCTCCTTGAAGTATGCTGGTGTATATATTGGCAGAAGGCACTAAGTGTGGCTGCAGATAATCTGAAGTATGGTAACACACACTAATAGTCCCCCAAGGACTCATATCAGACCTGTCATCACCACTAGGCACTCAGAGGGCAGATGAGAGCTCTGCACTGGGGTTAATTAGAATCAGTTAATATTTTTAAAAAATGACATTCAAAACAAAGGATTCCACCAATGATTCATTTTTTCAAGCTGCTAACCCAGGAATACAATAAACAAACAAAAACAAATTATTTTAACAGGTGAGCTATTTTTCGTTTATTGTTTCAGTTTTGTATTTATCTAAGATATTGACCTTTTAACTGAAATTCGTCTTTGGAATAATAAATAGCCTGCATGTAAAGCTAACTACTAGTGATTCAGAGAACTTTTCAAAGGCACCCAAGCAAAGAAGCTGGTCCAGCTGGGAGCTGCACTCACCCTGCAGGGCACCCCCCAGACATACTTGTACTCAAAGGGGCTTCTCCTGGGGAACCCAGAGGCTCAAACACCAAGAGAACTTTCTTCGTTAAAAGCTCACTAGAGCCTTCTGGAGGATTTGGGAAGGATCCAGAAAAACTCTCAATGCGATACACAGCAACCAGATCCAAGAGCGACATCTGCTACCTCTTCCACACGTGTGGATAATGTAGTGCTCGTGAGCTCAGAGCTCATGGGAAGGCTGGCCAAGTGGCTCACACAAGGCCTGGCATTACTCACTCCAGAAGCACGGCTGGCGGGGCTGGGGGTCGCCGGGGGAGCACCTAAATCTCTCATTTCCTAAATAAACTTCTGCCATCATGCTGCTTCTTTTCTCCATATACGTATATACATGTTAAGAGACAACTCGATAAAGAGATGAAGGCACCAATAATTTCGGAGGCGTCTTTAACAAGCAGCTTTCTGAAAATAACATCTACTTGGTAATAATTCCAGTTCTAGCTTAAAGCAACTTTTATTCTCAACTCAGTAACACCTACTTACAGTGGACATTTTTGCGAAGTTCAGAGAGAGATTAAGATCTGTAAACAGATCAGGTATTGCTTGCCCAGATCATTTCAAAGCTATTAATGGAGCATCTATCATACACCAGATACTGTACTAAAAATAGCAGATAAAAAGTGGAAGTAGTAATTTTTAATGTATAATTTACGTAATTCTGTGTGTATGTGTGTGTGTAGTCAGTCACTTAGTCGTATCTGACTCTTTGCAGGCCCAGAGACTGTAATCCATCAGGCTCCTCTGTCCATGGAATTTTCCAGGCAAGAATCCTGCTCCAGGTTGCCATTTTCTATTCCAAAGGCTCTTCCTGACCCAGGGATCGAACCCATGTCTCTTGCATCTCCTGCACTGGCAGGCGGATTCTTTACCACTAGCACCACCTGCAAAGCCTCAATTCTATATATATCAAATATTAAATAGTATTAATAATTTAAAAACAAGTTGCTAGAAACTGAAATTTAGGTCAAGAGAGCAGAGCGAGTCACTCTGTTGCAAGAAGACTTGTAACAATAACAGGGAAACCCCCAATGTTCCCCCAAAGGGCAGCTAAAGAACCTGCTTCACAGCAATAGTCTGCCATGATTATCCTGAGAGCTCACCTAAATGGACTGTCCACTGTTTTAAGGCCATTTCATTGTTAGCAATCAGTTTCTAAAATGCTCTATAATTATTCTATAATTCAACAAAGATGCTTAATTAGAAATTATAATGAAATTTCTCCCCAATTAACTCTTAGATAAGCAACTAAAAACAAGCAACTCAAAAATTCTCCGATCTTTTCAATCACAAAGAGAATTTACATTTGAGGGTTACTGTGAATGATGCTGCTATGAAATCTGTGTACAAGCTTTTGTGTGGACACACGTTTTCAAGTCTCCAGGGTACAAACCTAGGAATGGAACTACTGGATCATCTACAGCTCCAGGTTTAACATTTGAGGAACTGCCAGACTGTTTTCCAAAGTGGCTGCACCATTTTACCTTACTTACCCATCTTAATGCGGTGCTATGGTCTGAATGTGCATATCCCCAACCCCCCAATTCGTATGCTGAAATCCTAACCCCCAAAGATGACAGTGCTAAGAAGGTGGGACCTTTGGGAGATGATTAATTTATGAGGGTGAAGCCCTCCTGAATGAGGTTAGTGTCCTTACAAAAAAGCAGCCTGAGAGCTCCCTGACCCCTTCCACCATATGAGGACACGGCAAGAAGGCCTGGCCGTGAACTAGGAAAAGGGCCCTTGCCTGATCAAGCTGCACCATGATCTTGGTCTGTCCAATCTCCAGAACTGTGAGAAATCAAAACTCTGCTGTTTAGAAGCTACCTAGTCTGTAGTATTTTGTTGCAGTAGCCCAAATGGACTAGGACAGGCAGTAATTTAAGATTATTCATTTGATACTTTTCCTGTTTTCTAACATAAAGATCTAGTGCTATAAATTTCCCTTCCAATTGCTTTCACTGTATCTTATCAATGCTGACAGGTTGTACATTTATTTTCTTTTTTTATGTTTAATTGAAATATAGTTGACTTAGGATGCTGTGTTAATTTCTGCTGTACAGTGATTCAGTTATACATACATATATACACACACATTCTTTTTCTTATATCCTTTTCCACTATGGCTTATCATCGCATACTGAGTATAGTTCCCTGTGCTACACAGCAGGATCCCGTTTATCCGTTCTATATATAAAATAGCTTGCATCTGCTAACACCAACCTCCCACCCCTTGGGAACCACAAGTCTGTCTTCTAAGTCCATGAGTCTGTTTCTGTTTCATAGATAGGTTCATTTGTGTCACTTTTTAGAATCCACATACACATAAGTGATATCATATGGTATTTGTCTTTCTCTTTCTGATTTACTTCACTTAGTATGATAATCTATAGTTGGAACCATGCTGCTATAAACGGCATTATTTCCTTCTTTTTATGGCTGAGTAATATTCTATTGTATATATACCACATCTTTATTCATTCATCTGTCAATAAACATTCAGGCTGCTTCTGTGTCTTGGCTATTGTAAATGGTGCTTTTTTGAACATAGGGATGCATGTGTGTTTCTGAATTAAGAGTTTTTCTGGATATGTGTCCAGGAGTGGGATTGCTGGATCATATGGTAATTTAATTCTATTTTTAGTTTTCTAACATATATTCGTTTTCACTCAGTTAATGTACTTTCTTTTATTTCCCTTGAGATTTTTAACCCGTCAATTATAGGTTAATTTTTTTTCTGATAGTTTTCTGTTGTCTTTCTACCACTGACTTCTAGTTGATTTTACTATGGTCAAAGAGCAGGCCTGTGTGATTTCTATTCTTTAAAATATATTGAGGTTTGCTTTATGACCCAGGATCTATCTTGATGGATGCTTTGTGGACACTTGTGTATCTTGCTGCTGCCGTTGAAGTGTTCAGTCAGGGTCAATTAGAGCTCTGTGACTGACATTCAACAGATAGGACTGTGCCTTCTGTTTTTTCCCCTTGCAAAAGTCTTATTGTACAATGTTGAAGAGGAATCATGAGAATTAACATCTTTTCCTTGCCTCTGACCCCAATGTTAAGGAAAATCACTTACCCTCTTGTCCCTCCCTTCAAATGGGCTGGTAACTTCCCACCTGCCCTTCTCCCTGTGCATGGCTCTGTGATCACCCAGCTGAGTATTGCCATTTTTCTGGCTGCCACCAGGAGCACCTTGGCCTGTGCTACCACAGATCCTTTGTGAGAGAACATCCCGCCTTTATCTCCATGGCCTCCAGTTGACAGAGGGGGGCCCTCCTACGACAGCAAGTCAGGCCATGCAGATGAGTCCTGCCAGGAACCACAGCACCCTGCACCCATATCCCATAGTGTTGGTCATGATCTGTGGTCCAAAATATTAAGTGATTTCTGGCATGTTTTAAAATAGACGAAATTAGGAAAAAGCATTAAACTTGGAGAAACTCCCAGTTTTAAGATAGCTGCAATAATATACTATATTCATGGATTGGGTTAATAATTTTTCTTTTATTTCTTTTTACATTTCATACAAATCAATCAAAGATTAAACATATTCAGTGAATCATAGATATATCTAAGGAAGATAACTAAAGGTAGCTTATTCAAATGTATATTTATTTATCAGACCAAATCTGGAAATGTTTCCTAAGCAGCTACTTCATATGAAGCTTTCTTGACAGGTTTACATAATAGGTTTGATAAATACAGTAGACAACACCAATAGAAGAGATACTATAAGACAATGCATAATTATTTTGTCAAATTAATTGCATACAAATTTGCTTTATGAGGTCTTTGGAGAAACATTTCAGGCACAGGGAAGTAGAATTTTAGTTACACTCTTAAAGTTGACTGTACTAATGATACACTTTGCTTGTCTGTGAATTTCATTTAATACCACCAGTAGTAAGGATTTCTGAATTTCTTATACAGAGAAATTACTTTTCTTTTACCCAGAGCCTTCAAATTCCAGGACTAGGAACAGTACAAGGTGCCAAGAGAAAAGAACTGCAGGTTTCCCTAAAAATCATAAAAGGGAAGGTGCACAGGAGCTGAGTCTGGAGACAGCTTACGTATGTTCCGCTGCCCAGGCTGACTGGACTAAATGTAACAGTGCTCTGCAAACTAGGAAAGGTCATACAAGTAAAAGCGGGTAGGCAGTGTCCCTCAGCTAAGGCCTGCAGGTGCACTGGCCTCCCCTGGTGGTGCCTTTCCACCTTGCATGGCCTCCTCTCGTCACAGTTCTCAGTGGCAGTGAGGGTCCTGATCTTCAAGAGGCTGCTTTTCTTATCAGTGCTTTTCTGTGACCCTCTCCAATTTCTGGTTAGCAAGCCAGCTCCCAGCACCCTAGGAGGCCCACCCTCCTCCTCCACTCATCATTTCCATAATGGCTTCATCTTCTCCAGCAAGGGGCTGCAGGTGGCTGTGTGGAGTCCAATGAAAGGAGTTTCTGCTGTATCTGCTTACAGGCTAACCCCCACTCACTCTCCTATAAAAAGTGGAAATGGCAGCATTTTTTCTTAATTTACAAATGTGGAAGGGGGAAGTGTTTCAACTAGATAATAGGTTTCTTACCAATATTTGTTTTGAAGATGTTCACTACTAAGAATTCTCACAGCTTACTATACATAGAATATAAGATACAGAAGGGTGAACTTGACCAGCCTTTATTTCAAAAAGGGCCTGTCCTGGGTGTGTGTGGAGAAGCAAATGGGGGAGGCACTTCACTGCTGAAGCCTGAGGTGGTGCAGGGGTAAGACAGGGCTCACCTGAAGACCTGCCATCAGGACTGCCTTCTGCTCACCCATGTCCTAAAGCCAGGCGTCCTGCAACCACCCCGCCCTAGGAAGCACCTGGAGGTGCTCTTCTCTAAAGAGAGTTACTGATGTGTCTGGGGGAAACTAGGGTGGCTAGTGTAGTCGCCAGCTCCCAGAGAAAGAATGCTCTCTGGACTGTGGGCAAGGGTGCTCCAGGATAGCCAGCTCCCACCTGCCTGCCCCGCCATGGCACACAGCAACAGTGGGTAGCCTCCCTTCATTCTTAAATATGAGAAGCAACATGGAATCATCATAAGGCTTCCGCAGAAAGGAGAACAATCCAAATAACCCATAAGAGATAAATTTATACTGGAGGAAATGGAGGTAACTTAGAAAAGGGAACATCTTTTTAAAGTCCATAAATTAAAATTTAAAGAGAAAATAAATAAGGTTATCACATCAAAGACTGCCTCTTTCCCTACTACCTACAAATGATAATTATGAAGCTATAGAAAAGAAAGAATGGGAGACATGAAAAAACTTGTAACGTGAAAGCTAGAGATGGACAAGCCTGAGCTCCCTGTAGAGTTAGCATGGTGGACCTCTGCTCTGTAGCGTGAACATCCTAACAGCAAGTCCATGGAGAATGCTCACAAATTCACACACACAAGCTCCATTTAGTAAGCAGTCATCAAAACATATTCCTTTCTACAGATAACCTTAGAATTAACCTGTGACACTCAAAAATCACAGACAGACATTGTAATACTACAAATATTAACCTTAATGCAGAGTCAACTTCTATTTCAAATTCCACAGACATCCACACAATGTGCTGTCTACAACACTAGCAAAGAAACCACAGGTTTCAAAATACAGATTCGCTAGTTCTATGGGATACACATTTAACATTTTTTGAAGAAACCTGAAGATTTTGATGTTAGACATTTTTGTCACCATTAGTTTAAATACCTGACATAAAATTTAGTCACAGTGATGACTACATGAAGATAATGTCATATCAGTATGAACAGAGGGTTTCAAATGAGTATTTAAGTCACAGTGAATTCAGTGATGCTGCAGGATCACACCTGTTTCTATAAAAATGAGTGTCCGCTGGACAAGGTGCTTCTGCTGGAGCCAGCAGAAGCAGGTCACACAAAGAAGTTAACCAAACATTGGATCAAAACATGATTCTCGGTACTTTCCTGGTGCCCCCATGGTTAAGATTCCATGCTTCCTCTGCAGGGCATAAGGGTTCAACACCTGGTTAGGAAACTAAGATTCTGCACGCCACAAGGCGTGGCCAAACAAAACAAAAACGAAACATGATTCGCTGGAGGTATTGTGAGAGAAGCCTTGCCAAGTGTGAACAGGCAGTAAGAGGATAGAATGATGCCACCACAGTAATGGCCTGAGCCTCGATAACAGAACCCCCAAACAAAGTGTGTCACCTGTCCTTGGGGGAAGACATTGTCCCACCACTGCTATGGGTGCCACCAAGAAACTGTCTGGGCTCCCGTCCCACACCAGTGAGGACGTTCATGCTCAGGATCAAGTCTTACAGGGACACAGCACAGCCCCATCAATCTCTGTAAAAGAAGGGCACTCTTTTTCCCACCACCAGACATCAACTCACCTCTCTGCCTTCACAGAGAGAGAGAGAAAGGCCAAAACTTGACCCCCGCTTCACTGTGGTCTTCAGTGAAGAGAAGGATCGTAACTGCTCACGGGAAGTATCTATTGGGGCAGAACTAACGAATGAAAAAACTTAATAAAGACCATTTCAAAGAGAATCCATTTTAAGATTTAATCTCCTCTTAGAGCTACAAAGATTTTATATCCAAGATAAAAGTTGTTGCCAAAAAAAAAAACAAACAAACCTGGATTCTCTTTCTCTGTCAACGTATATACTGTGTATATGTGGTGGATATAAATACTCCTCTGGCTTTATCATGAATGGAGGTAGCTGGACCTCTGGACTCTTGTGATGGCTACAACAAGGTCACCAGGCAGACTTCTCAAGGACACCCTCTCACCTACCATAAGAAGTAAGGGTGAGATTGTTCAGTGAAAACAGTCTAAACTCCACACCCATAGTGTCCGCGATGAGTGTGACAGAATGAAGACAACAGCCATGCCATATGGGGGGTGGGGTGGGGGGACTGTATATGACCCAGCTTTAGCCAATGAGATTCAGCAGAGGTCTCACTTGCTTTCCTAACAAAGAGATAGATGTGAGGGCTCTGCCCTTTCCCCTCCTCATCTAGCCTCAAAATGGAAGAATGTGCTGTAAGCATCAGGATAAAACATCAGAGTGGAAAGACTGAAAAACAGCCTGGTTCCCTGATGGTACTGCTGAATAATTAAATCATTTGCCTCAGAGATCCTAGTGAAAATGACACATTGTGACTTGTTTAGAAAGCAGAAGTGAGCTTTTTCTTACATCTAAAAGCAGCCCAAATGCAAGTGCTTAAAGTCTGAGAAAGATTACTCCTATACATCCTTTCTTAGGTTGCTACTTGAGGATTTGCCCTAGCAGAACAAAGGAGAAAACTGAGGAGAAAAGAGACAGAGGTGGAATCTAGGCAACAGTGGATTCACCCAGGACAGCAATAAGGAGAACTCTCAGGAAGATGGTTTTGGAGCATGACTGTCTAGAACAGACGAAGAAGTAGGTGGTGGAGAGCTGGAGAAGAAGAAACTTTGGGAAGGGGCATATTTTGAGATTCAACGCTACCCATACAAATTTGGGAACTGTGGAAATGCTAAAGATCTAATCAAGAAGAAAAACAATCTCCAGGAAAATCAAAGAAACAAACAACTGTTGTAAAAATGAAAAGCACAGCACCCTAGTTAGCCATTCAATGAACAGTATTTACATGGTCATAATCAGGGAGCTGAAGTTTAATATTTGTCATTTTTTAGGCATACCTTCTTAGTGTATGTATTCATGGGGAGTTAATTATGGTCAGAGACTAGAGAATAATCAAAAGTACAGATGACAGAGGTTGGGAAGGTCCAGAGGTAAAAGAAAGTCCAAGGAAGCTAAGAACCTATTAATAAAACCAGAAGATAGGACTGATTACTGACAAAACTATTATAGAAATAAAAACATAAGCATATGATTTCAAACGGCAAAGGTTAGAAAGTATAGGGAATCCAAATATAGAGACACAACTAAATGACAGCGGGGAAACAGGAGGGGGTAGTCAGTGACCCACTCTCTTCAATTTCTCTTTAGAACTCACAATTTACAATGTACTAATGTGACTTAAAACTCTGGGGTAACATGTCTCTTTACTATCTAAGTTCTATAATTTCTCCAATTGTTTAAATAGAATTTACTCATAGCAGTTCTGTTTTTGGTTTATATGGTAGCAGAAAGCCCAGAGATAACCTGAACATTATGAATCAAGAAGCAGTAGTATAAGCATATTATTTGCATTTATGGAGATATTCATAGAGGAACTAGAAATATAAACAGTTCAAATAGGTTCCCTATAATAGCAGAGTCTTGGCCAAGGAGGTGTGGGGCCAGGGACTGTTTCATTCACCATAAACTCTCAGTATTATTTAATTTTTAAAATCATGGCATATACTAATTTAGTAAAACTAAAAACATGTATCTTAAAAAAAGAAACACTGAAAGCAAAGAAAACTGAAGCAATATGCAAAGCAATATGACACAACGAAGAATGTAGAGAACGTGACTGAGTGACAGGCACTTTCCTGGCTCTGCTGAAGTCTCTACTGTGTGCAGTAATTTATGCTGCGCTTTCACAGAGGAGTCTGCTGCTTCACCTGCAGTTTTCCTTTGAGATGGAAGTCCACAATGAGTAAACCTCCTGCTCCCAGCATGAGCACTGTGCTCTGGAGAACAGGAAAGCTGATAATCATCTCTTAAAATTTATGTCACTCATATCTGTTGTTAATGGTTACTACTTGGAGGCTTTCTGGTCCAGGTAACTGTTTTCTTGCATTATATTTAATCATTTTTACCCTCTTTATTTTTTAAACTCTGGCAAAAACCATTTTACCTGCCAACTTCTTTCAGTTTCATGTCATCAGCTACCCAATAAAACTGTTCAAATGTATCGTAAATTTACAAAGAATCTGGCCAACTGGAGACAGGGAAAGAATACTTTAAAAGAATAAACCTAAGAGGCCACACAGGATTGTGGTTTCTACAGCAGATTTAAAAAAAAAAAAAAAAAATGACTAACATGAACATTAAGATATTAGCTGGGAGCCAATTTTATCATTAGAGATAAAATTTCCGCTCTTTATGCAAGAGACCGGCTGAACAATAGCCAATAATAGTAACTGTAATGGAAAACCGAAAGACTTATCTACATTGTAATTAAGAAAAGAATGAAGATTAAAGTTGGAGCTAATTATAAAACATATGGTATAACTTTGCATTGCCATCTATTTGCCACTTCAGGTAACGTATTTTTCATTTACTCTCCTCCATGAGGAATTAGTCAATTAAACATTTCACCCCCTCCCCCTAAAAAGAAAAAGATGCATGGAAAACTTTTTTTGTCACACTCAATGAAATGAACAGTTTCTTAGGCTGATTAATCCTTGGCAACATACAGAGAACATATACAGAACCAAGAGAGCAGATACACCAAGTGCTAGAGCATAAACATTTAGTTTCATGCCTGAGAGGGAAATGCTTGCCTTCTGCTGAGAGGGTGGGAGAGGGGCTGTATTTAGCATGTTTTAATTATCAAAGGATGATGTACTGGTCTTTCCTTAACCACCCTGAAGCTCATAAATTGGGAATAAATATCCAGCCAGATTCTTTGGCATTTTTATTTACATATTTTAAATTAAAAAAAATTTTTTTGCAATATTTATTACTTGATGCGAGGAAGAGCAATTACCTCTTGGTGTTTTGAGTTTTCAGCACTTGTAACATAACCTATCCCTTGGGTAAACAGAGATGGCATGCCTAAATGCAAGGTAAAAATTTAATGCTATAAAACTTGATCTTTCCCTTCCTTTATTCTAGAATGCAAATGATAATATTACTAATGACAACAACAATAATAACAACTGGTGGCGCTGGGTTTCATTTTCAAGAATAAAGGGCAATTTAACAGTCACTCTGGAGCAAAGTTCTGCATAAGGGTAATTTATAAAATATTTATAAATTAACTGTATGGCATGTTAAATTCTACACAGTAGAACTTCAAATTTTATTCCTGATACTTTCAGCAATATCCTCAGATGAAATGAAAAAACATAACAATACATTAAAATTGGAGAGGCCCAAAAGGGCTTGAGGAAACATGTTCTCAGGACCATTTCTGTTCTGAATCGAGAATTTCCTGCACAGCAACCAGTTGGAATTCATGACCCCCTGGAGGCTGCAGGATATTTTATTCTCACTCTTGTGCAGGCCACGGGATGGAGGCCTCTTAATTGAAACTGCCTCTTCAATTTCTCTTTAGAACTCACTGTTTAATTCAAATATCAAATATTAATTAAAACAACCAAGTAAAACAGCTCTTCACGATCAGAGCACTACACTGGCTCTCCAGTTCTTTCAACAGAAGCCACCAATGGCAGCTATTTTGGTTTGTTTTCTGTATTTAGCACAGTAGGGCTTTTTTTTCCCCCAACACCAAAGACAGAAAAAAAAGAGCAATAACAAAGAGGAGAGTGGAACTGAAGACTGCCCAGACACAGGCCCATTTCTCTGAAAATGAATGTGTCTGCTTTATTTTCACATTTATCTCGGAGGCAGAGCCCACTGGAGCACAAATCAACTCTATTAATGCTATCACTTAATTAAAATTCGTATTAAAAATGATGCTGGGTAAAGCAAAATGCAAAATAAGACCAAGAGCTTGTCTGGAGTCCCTCCCAAGTCCTTTGTCACGGACCCTACCACCTTACTCAGCACTCTGAGCACCACAGAGAGCCCACCGCACCTGAGAAGACAAAACCACTGAGGGGCTGACCCTCACCCCCAACTCCCACCCCGGGCGCCAATAAAAATGCCTCACCTCCAGCTCCTGCTCCCTCTGCAGGGCGAACTGCTTGAAGGACTTGACAATGAGGCCAGCATTGGAGCAGTCGTAGACGAATATGGAGGGGCTCCCCATCCACGTCTGCAGGTCGTATATCGACAGAGGGATGTACTGAGTGTAGTTCTGGAAAAGAAAACAGCACATGTTTGTGACTCATACCTGGAGAATTCTGCCTGCTCACCAGACCTGCACCTCCAAGAGGGCCCCATGCACGGGACCTGCTGCATATATCGCACACTGCAGTAGAACAGCAGTAGTATAAGCTCCCCACCATCTGCCCGTTTCAATCAGACAGAGGCAGGCAGTGGTCACAGTTCAACCCCGGCTGGAGCTCCTCTCCTCCACTAAGGGATCTCCTCCCACGTGTCCCATCACGGCGCCTTCACACCCACCCTTCCTCTGCCACCCACCTGCAGGCAAACCACAGCGTTCTCCATAAAGCCCAAAGCTCTGTGTGCTCCTCTGATCCTGTTCACCATCTATTCCAAAGCTTCTCCAGGCTTCTATAATAGAACCCACTCCTCACTTACAAAGTCAGCTCGGAAGAGTTGCCTAGGTCCTCAAATGTGCAGGGTTTCCCTGCGGTCCTCTTCATTTCAGTCCTACCAGTAAGCACTTTATCCTCCAGATGATTTAAATCACACTGAAGGTGTACAAGTGGATTTGGCCCCATAAACTTTTTTCAAATCACGGAACAGTAAGATATTAACATGAATCTGCTAAATGAAATATTTTTCTGGACATGCTGTACTGTTCAGTACTTGAAACCACTCTAGCAATTACTGGTAAACATAGAGAGGAATGGTCCTCATCTCAGAAGAGAAATTATTAAAAATCCACACTCAAAAGTAACATTTTAAAGCAATTCTTCTGCATAGAACACCCCACTTATTTACTGTTCCTCGGGCACTAATGGTTTAAGTGGTGTAACTCTGGCAGAAATCAATTCTATGCACTTACAGGAAAGGTGACGGTGTTCCCTCAAGGCTGAGCCACAAACAATGCCTCTGGTATTGCCAAGAGGATCATTTCTAATGCAACACAGAAAACGGGCAGAAGACTGGAAGACCAAACCAGGCCTGGGGAAGACTGCCATCAAGGTGATGGCAGAAGCTTTCTTGTTAAGCACACTCGTCACCAGCTGCAAGTCCCATCCCAGACAGGGGAGGACGTGCCAGCAGCACAGGTGTGGTGGGGGTGCAGGCATCTTCAGCACAAAGGGACCACCCTCTGCTTACACCAGGCCATTTTACCCTGCAAGATGCAGTCAGCTGGGGTTTTGCTCACTGTCACTGCAGAAGGTTAGAGAACACCTGGACATGCTCTCTCTAAATAAACTCTCACGGAAGGGTTCTAAAGAAAGCAGTTCTTCCTAATGAACCTGTAAATGCGGCACCCAATCAAAATACCAGCAGGGGTTTCCTTTAACGGAATTTGACAAGCGATTCTAAAGTTAGCTAAAGAGACACATATAAGAATACCCCCTCAAAAACTGTGAAGAAAGAATAACCAGTGGGGACTCACGCTGGCAGATATTAAATACATTATAAATCTCTATTGTAATTACAGGATGCTATCAGGGAAGGAGAGACAAACAAATAAAACAGGAGGGAAAGTCCAGAAATAGACCCACAAATACAACTGTAACAGTGGTGGCATTTTACCTCAGTGAAGAAAGAATGAACAATTCAACAAGTGATTCTGTAAAATCTAACTGATCATTCAATATTGCCATCTGAGATTTCACACAGAAAATAATCAGGACAGATTTAAAAAATAAATAAAAAGCAGAACAACAGATTTAAAATTTTGTTTTAGTGTAAGACTCATGAACATACGAAAGACAGAAAAATTTAACAGCATAAAAATAATTCTGGTAAAAGTGCATATCAATGACAAGCAATTTAAGAATGAAGTAGGTACAACGTATGTGACATAGGGTCTGTATTTAGGATGTGTGTATATACAAGCTTGTGCTGCAAATCAACAAAGGCAAAACAACAGACAACAGGCATAAGCTGCACACAGGCAACTCACAGCAGAAACATGATGATCAACAATTATGAATGTTTCACTCTCTCGATTAATCATGGAAATGTGAATTACAATGAGAATCATCCATCTATCTACCTATCTTCAACCAGCAAACTGGAAAAAAATATAAAAGATAAATAAAGCCCCATGTTGACAAGGATGTTCAACAGGGCCCCAGCTCATCATTGCTGTAGTATAAATTTAGGAAGATTTTTTGGGAAGGCACTTTGGGTGGTTCTTAAAATTTTTTAACGTACATGCCTTTCACTTCTAGGTGTCCATCTTATAGAAATACTTGCATTTGTATGTACAGGGATCTCTGATACTTTCATTAGTAAAATCCTGTAAGCTGTCTACATGCTACTATGGAAAAGACAACCTATTTTTTTACCCTTTTCATCATCAACGTAAGTTTAGCTGAGTACTGTTCCCAGTTTCCTCTGCAGCTAAGTCTGATCTTGCAGCCTAATTCTGACCTGTGGGACATGATCAGAAATGTCTTGAAATTATAAGTGCTGCCCTAATGCTCACCTCCTCTTTCCCTTCCTGGGAAGAAACACAAACATGCCAGGCCATCCACCTTTGACCGTCCAGGGGGCTGCAGAGTGGTGTGATGGAAGGACTTGGGCCCGGTGTCATGAGACAATGCCACAGCAGGCCCAGATGGCCCAGAGGACTGTCACAGACAACCTTGGATCCTAATATATCCAGTATGAAGGGATCATTAAGCAAAAGGGGCCCATACTATGGAACATCATGCAAGGTTATTTATAGGCACTGACATGGAGAGATGTCAGAGGCTTGTAATGATTTTTAAAATCCAAGTATTAGAACCTCATATATAATATGATCCCATTTTGTGTGTAAAGCACCACATCCCCAGCACGTAAGTTGAATGGAATAAGAACTCAGCAGGCATGTGCTAAGGGAAAGGTCCTATAAATGGTGCTGAAAGAACATCGAACAGCTAAGGGCTGCTGTCTCTGACTCAGGAGGTGACAGGGGAGTGGGGGCTGGTAAGAAAGTGTCACATCTATTTCTTTTAAGACCTCTTTTCTCTTGGAACATTTTAGAATAGAAATTATTTGTATTTTTTAAAAGACAAAATGTACATAACTACTAAAAGGAGGGAGGAAAAGGGTAAGCTCTGGGGTTCACTATAATGTATGTTCATTAAGTGTTTCATAACCAGAAGGTATCACATGTTATCTGTATAAGTAAAAAGGCTTCAGCTAAGCCACACTGAACAGAGCAGACATGAATCAGTGCCTCCCTGGACACAGCAGGGAGAGCAATCCTCTCCAGCCCTCTCGCCAGCAGCCTCCTTTCCTTGCTGACATGCAGGTCCCACTGCTATGGGGGGGTGAGGGGCGTGGGGGAGGGTGGGATGTTGAAAATGAACCCGTTAAGTAGGTAGGAACACCCCTACACTGAAAGGAGAAAGGATTTTAGCACCAGCCTAGGAAACCATCGCATTTTTATATACCAGCCACACTCTGCTGTTTACCTGCTTCCCACAAGGTTCTAGCTCAGTGACGAGTGGCCGCAGACGACTGGGGCAGTTCTGACCTCCTTCCTGCCACCCCTTCATCCCCACGACTGTCGGGAAAGGGTGATGCTGTCATCTTTGCTGCCTTCTAGGTACCCACAAGACCCAAAGACAGGGAAGAAGCACGAAATAAAATATATTTTAACATGTTGAATTCTGAAGTCTGGCCTTTGTAACTAAAATGTACTTTTTATATTTCCCCCAAATCAAGTTACTTTTTAAATTTCTGAGATACAAAGGTAATTAATGGTGATTCACTAAAATAATGAAGTACTAATTCATCAGGTAACCTGTTAAGCATTTTCCCTTCCATTCCCTGTGCCTCTGGCTGCCCCTGAAATGGTTCAAGCAGAGTTGTCAGCCACTGAGCCCCACTGTAGGGCAGAACTGTCTCCATTCTCTAATGCTGTCCAAGGGACAGCATGCAAGGAGCTTTCACAATTGGTCTTCAGCCTCATGATTTTTAGTTGTGAGAGGGGCTGGCACCCTAGGTTGTCCACAGGGATGCTTGGCCACAAAGAATGGCTTGGATCCATTCCTCCAAACAGATGGGCTGCATGCTGGGTGCAGCCTCTGGAATGCCAGTTGAGGAGAAAGGGCCTTCGTAGCTGAGGTGGAGGCACCCCAGCACTGTGGGCATTTGGGGCTGCCCACTTGGTGTGGGGCCCATCCCAGGCTCTGCCACGCCTGGCAGCATCCCTGGCCTCAACCCACTACCATCTAACAGCACTTACCCCTCTCTGCCAGTCACGACAACCAAAAGGTTTCTGGCAGTGGTGGTGGTAGTTTAGTTGCTAAGTTGTTTCCAACTTCTGAGACCCCGTGGACTGTAGCCCACCAGGCTCCTCCATCCATGGGATTTCCAGGCAAGAATACTGGAGTGAGTTGCCATTTCCTTCTCCAGGGAATCTTTCCAACCCAGGAATCAAACCCACTTCTCCTGAATTGCAGGCGGATTCTTTACTGCTGAGCCACCAGGGAAGCCACCAAAAGATCTCTGGACATTTAAATGTGCCCCTGAGAGGGAGGAAAACCTCCCTTGAGGAGAACCTCTGCCTTTGAGGAGAGACAATTTCATTTAAAGCAGGAGGCATATTCTGCAGTTTAGTAAGCCCGTAAAACTTGGAAGTCTGCGTCCCTGGAGGGATACAAAATCAACTCTATTAAACTGCATGGAGGAAAGTGGCCTTTGAGAACTAATCCTTATTAGAAAATGAGCAGGTGGATCTCATTTCCCATCTCGGAAGGATCCTGGGGAGTCTGTCAAGCTTCAGGCCAGAATCACAGTTCTGCAAACCTGCAAAGGGCAGCCAGCAGGATGCTGGCTACAGCAAGTGAGTGGAGGACAGAAACAACACTCAAAGTGCAACTATTTCTATCCCGTGCAATATCCCCATGTCTTCTAGGCTGAACCAACCTACACAAGCTGGAGAAGTCAAAGTCCCCCGCACCGAAGGCCACCTGGAACACTCCAGGGCCTTTCAGGCAATGGTTTAGTTTCTCTCCCACCAAAAACTACAAGTACAGAGAATTCCTAATCAAAGCATCTCTCCTTTTTCTTGAAAAACACATATCCAAGGCCATGTTTTCATTTCAAACAAAGAAAAAGAAATAGGTTTTAGATAATTTATTCATTACACTCCATTTTAGCTGTCAGGTTATATTAAACATAAAAAAAAAAAAGCCACATGCTTCATCAGACTGTCATCGCAGCTGAGTCAACCACAGAGGCAGCAGAGCACCGAGCCCCCAGACAAGAGCTGGGAGGAGGTGCACTTTGTTCTCCAGGTAAAGCCAGCCACCTCCCAAGAAGTGGCTCTCTATCTCTGAGCAGATTCTAAGTTCAGACAGCCCCTAACTCCCAACAGTTCAACTCATGAGTTTTTTACTTTACACTGGGGCAAAGTGACATCCATACAGTAGAAACTATACTTTGAATGTCGATTTTTTTCTGGGTTAGTGACATGCACTCCTTGATGCTGGGCAGCGGCAGTGAGCACACCCTCCCAATTAGCCCATGATCAGGAGGGTGAACAACCGATACACTTACAATTACCCGGGACACAAACAACCCTTCTGTTGGCTGACGGATTCTTTATCACTGAGTCACCGGGGAAGCCCTAGGTTAGGTGCAGCAAATGCATTTTCAGCTTTTGGTATTTCCAAGTAAGATGGACTTATAGGACATAACCCCACCGTAACGCTGAGGAAGGTCTGTACATCTGCCAAAAAACTCAAAATGTGAGTCAGAAGTCTTAGTCAGCGTAAAATGGCATCCGCCTAAGGGTTTTCTGGTAAAGTCCCCAAGGGTGCATGTTTCCTCTGACCTCACAGACAGGAAGCACAGGCGCATCTGGATGTGTCACCCTTGCTTTCTCTGGATGGTAAAGGCATCTGCATGTGGTTATTCTCCAAGGAGAGCAGGGGAACATGGGTTAGCAGAAGATTCATCTTCCTTCTGAAGGAACCAGCAGCGGGAGGTGATGGCCCAGAGATGTTAGGTATGGGGCAGTGGCACTTGTGAATCAAATACTCCAGGGTTTGAAACACAAGCAAACTCCTTAAAACCCTTAAGGCTGAAGGTTTATTGGTTTTGTTGATACTTTCTCTGCCTTTCCTTTACTGTTGTTTAGTCATTAAGTTGTGTCCAACTCTTTTCGACCCCATGGACTAAAGCCTGCCAAGCTCCTCTGTCCGTGGGATTTCCCAGGCAAAAATATTAGAATGGGTTGCTATTTCCTTCTCCAGGGGATCTTCCTGACCCAGAGATTGAACCTGCATCTCCTGCATTGGCAGGTGGAATCTTTACCACTAAGCCACCAAGGAAGCCCTCTTTCCTTTATTCAGTCAAGGTCAGTTCAGTTGCTCAGTCGTGTCCGACTCTTTGCGATCCCATGAATTGCAGCTTGCCAGTCCTCCCTGTTCATCACCAACTCCCGGAGCCCACTCAAACTCATGTCCATCAAGTCTGTGATGCCATCCAGCCATCTCATCCTCTGTCGTCCCCTTCTCCTCCTGTCCCCAATCCCTCCCAGCATCAGGGTCTTTTCCAATGAGTCAACTCTTCACATGAGGTGGCCAAAGTACTGGAGTTTCAGCCTCAGCATCAGTCCTTCCAATGAACACCAAGGACTGATCTCCTTTAGGATGGACAGGCTGGATCTCCTTGCAGTACAAGGGACTCTCAAGAGTCTTCTTCAACACCACGGTTCAAAAGTATCAATTCTTCAGTGCTCAGCTTTCTTCAGTCCAACTCTCACATCTATACATGACCACTGGAAATTCCATAGCCTTGACCAGACAGACCTTTGTTGGCAAAGTAGTGTCTCTGCTCTTTAATATGCTATCTAGGTTGGTCATCACTTTCCTTCCAAGGAGTAAGCGTCTTTTAATTTCATGGCTGCAATCACCATCTGCAGTGATTTTGGAGCCCAGAAAAATAAAGTCTTACACTGCTTCCACTGTTTCCCAATCTATTTGCCATGAAGTGATGGGACCAGATGCCATGATCTTAGTCTTGTGAATGTTGAGCTTTAAGCCAACTTTTTCACTCTCCTCTTTCATTTTCATCAAGAGGCTCTTCAGTTGTTCTTCACTTTCTGCCATAAGGGTGGTGTCATCTGCATATCTGAGGTTATTGATATTTCTCCCGGCAATCTTGATTCCATCTTGTGCTTCTTCCAGCCCAGCATTTCTCATGATGTACTCTGGATATAAGTTAAATAAGCAGGGTGACAATATACAGCCTTGACGTACTCTTTCCCTATTTGGAACCAGTCTGTTGTTCCATGTCCAGTTTTAACTGTTGCTTCCTGACCTGCATATAGGTTTCTCAAGAGGTGGGTCAGATGGTCTGGTATTCCCCTCTCTTTCAGAATTTTCCAGAGTTTATTGTGATTCACACAGTCAAAGGTTTGACATAGTCAATAAAGCAGAAATAGACGTTTTTCTGGAACTCTCTTGCTTTTTCGATGATCCAGCGGATGTTGGCAATTTGACTCTGGTTCTTCTGCCTTTTCTAAAACCAGCTTGAACATCTGGAAGTTCAGCTCAATAATTGTTTACCTAATGAGTAATTTTATTTTATTTTATTTTTTTTCCTAATGAGTAATTTTAAATAAATGTTATTTAAATATGTATTTTAAAATGTTATTTAAGAATGTATTGGTTTGGAAAAACTGCACACCACTATCAGATATCTCTTATTCTGGTTTAGTATATAGTTCATTACTGAGTCTGTTGAAAGATGGATCATAAAGGTTTTTAAATGTGCTATTACCAAAAGGATTTATTTGTGATTTTTTTGGAATCAATATTTGTGCCAGACCACATTTAACATGTATTACAATTGTTACTTTATCAATACTGAGAGTACAGCAGTCCCCCTCCTTGAAAAAAGATGGTGATTTTACAGTAAATTTGATCTTTCTAGCATCTTTGTTTATGTTTGCAATGGCTGAAGACCATCAGAAAAAATTCTATTTCTTCAGGAGAAGAGTTAGCAAACTTTGGATGATCTCTTTATAAGAACTTTAGAGGTTTTTTTAAATACTATTTTCTTGATGCTGAGACGTAAAACTTTAGACCATATCTTAACTGATTTCTCAGATATTCTATATTTGAAAACCAGATTTATGGAGGAAGAGTTCTCAAATGAATGTGCATTAGGATGGCCTAGAGGGCTCGTTAAAATGCAGATCTCTGGGTCCCTCCTTGGAATAGGCTTCCCTAAGTCTTCAGTAGGGTTTGATAATCTGCATGTATCATAAACTCCAAGAATATTGCTGCTACTATAGTTTAAGAAACCCTGGTGTAGACAGTGCAAATGCTGGGGCAAACAGAGAACATTCACTTTCCAGTTTGAGTGTTACCTTTTTTCCTATGGATCACGGAGAACACTTCCTTTTTTCCACCCATGACTTAACATTTTATGTGTAATGATCAGGAAACACTTTGCTGACGATTCTTATATAAAAATATCCATTCATCCATGAGTTGACAATGTAAGAAGGGTTTTAACTACAAATTCAATTTCTTTGATTGATCTAGAGCTATTCAGATTTTCGACCTCATTTTGGGTCACTTTTGGAAAGCTGTATTTTAAAAGGCATTTTCCATCTAAGTTGTTCAATGTATTGCTATAAAATTATTAACATTTTCTTATCTTTTCAATGTCTACAGAATATGTGGCGATATCTCTCATTCCTAAATGTTGTCTTTTCTCTTTTTTTTCTTGCTACGTAGACTTGTTAATTTACAGACGTTTTCCAAAAACAAAACTTTAGCTCTGTTAACTTTCTGTATCACCTGGTCTCTGTTTTACTGATTTGTGCCCTTTATTATTTCTTCCTTTTACTTCCTTTGAGTTTCAATTGCTCAACATTTTCCAGTTTAAGGTAGACATTTATATTTTTAAGTCTTTCTTTCTGTATAAGAATTAAATAAGGCTATACATTTTTATATAAGCACTGCTGTAGCTGTATCCCACAAGTTTTGACAAGTCATCTTTTCATTACTGTTTAGTCTGAATTATTTTCATTTTCCCCTGTCATACCTTTTTTGATACATGTATTATTTAATTTCAAAATACTTGAGGATTTTCCAGGTAGCATACAATTTCAGAGTCTGTGGTCGAAGAACAGACTCTGTATGATTTCAGTTCTTCAAACTTTATTGAGACATTTATTTTTGTAAGGCAGCACAGGCCTTTCTCGTATTCTATGGGCATTGGGTGTAGGGTTCTGTTAACTGAATCGGAGCAATTGATGGTCTTTTAAGTGATTTTTTTTTTAAAATTAGAAAAATATACCATGTCTGGAGTTTTCTTTGTGAGAAAGTTTTTAATTATCAATTTTAATATTGGTTTTAACCTATCAATTACTGCCAGACTGTTACTCAAATATTGGATATGTTTCTTTCTCTAATTGGTCCTGACAATCTTGCTTTATGTATCTTAAACTCTATTAGTTATCTATGCATTCAGGATAGTTATATCTTCCTGATGGGCTGACTTGTCTGTTGCAATGTCTCTCTTCATCTCTGGCGAAACTCCTTGTCTCAAAGTCTATTTTCTTATTAGTAATAATATTGGCTCTCTTCCAGCTAGTCTTCTGTGATACACCTTTTTACATTCAAGCATCTCTCAAGACTTCCCTGGTGGTCAGTCCAGTGGCTAAGACTCTGAGCTCCCAATGTAGGGGGCATGGGTTCAATCCCTGGGGAGGGAACTAGATCCCACATGTTACGACCAAGAGTTCACAAGCTGCAAATAAAAAGAACCTGCATCTGCAATGAAGATCAAAGATCCTATGTGCCACAAATAAGACCTGGTGCAACCAAAATAAATAAATAAATATAAATATTAAAAAAAGAAATAAAGTGCATCCCTTGCTGACAGCAGAAAGTGTGATCTTGCTTCTTATTCAGTGCAACATAAACTTATAAAACACAAAGAATGAGGGATGTTCTAGAGGATAACTGGTCTGGACTCCAAAAAGTCAATATCCACTGTTCAGAAAATGGAAACACAAGTCACAGAATGAGAGGGACTCTTTTAAAAATTAATATCTGATAAAGGACTTGTACCCAACTATAAAAGGAACTCTTAAAACTGAGTGAGAAAACCAATAGCCCTATGAGTTGATAAAAGTGGGCAAAAGATATGGAAACCCTACCTAAGAAAATATACAGATGGCAGCCAAGCATATGAAAAGATGCTCAACATCATATCTCATTAAGGAATTGCAAATTAAAGGGAGATACCATGATGCACCTAATTAGAATGGCTAAAATCCAAAACACTGGCAACAACAAATGTCAAGGAGGATGTGGAGCAGTAGGAACTACCATTTACTGCTGGTGGGAATGCAAACGACGCAGCCACTTTGGAACAGGGTTTGCCAATTTCTTAGAATGCTAAACATAACAGCTAGTCTAGCAGAGGCTCTCTTAGGTATTTACCCAAATGAGAAGAAATCTTACGTCTATACAAAAATCCACACAAAAGTTTAGAACAGCATTATTTACAATTCCCCAAAACTGGAAGCAACCAGGATGTCCTTCACTAGTGGTACATCCAAATAGTGCAATCTTTTCCAGTGGTAAAAAGAAAATGAGCTCTCTAGCCATGAAAAGACATGAAGGAAATTTGAATGTATACTCCTAATTGAAAAAAGTCAGTTTTTTTTTTTTTCAGACAACATTTTATTTTATTTTATTTATTTATTTATTTTTAAAAAATTTTTATTTTTCAGTGGGTTTTGTCATACATTGATATGAATCAGCCATAGAGTTACACGAATTCCCCATCCCGGTCTCCCATCCCACCTCCCTCTCCACCCGATTCCTCTGGATCTTCCCAGCCCAAAAGGCCCAAGCACTTGACTCATGCCTCCCACCTGGGCTGGTGGTCTGTTTCACCCATCAGCAGATGAATGGATAAGGAAGCTGTGGTACATATACACCATGGAATATTACTCAGCCATTAAAAAGAATTCATTTGAATCAGTTCTAATGAGATGGATGAAACTGGAGCCCATTATACAGAGTGAGGTGAGCCAGAAAGATAAAGAACATTACAGTATACTAACACATATATACGGAAATTAGAAAGATGGTAACGATGGCCCTATATGCAGGGCAGAAAAAAAGTCAGTTTTAAAACACTGCATTCTATATGGTTCTAACTATATGATATGCCTTTTACCAAAAGGTAAAACTATAGAGACAATATGATACAAACAACGTATTTAACCCCTATATAAAACATATAATTAATCAAGACACACTAGGTTATCCCACAGAGGAAAGGTATATTTAATACTAGAAAATCATATATCTTTCAATGCATTTCAAGCTTAAAGGAGAAAAATCATACCATCATCTAACACATACATACAAAATGGCTTGGGGGGAAAAGCAACATCTATTGATGACTTGAAAAAATAAACTAGGAATAGAAGGACATCTTTTTAAAAATATTTTTATAACGCTGTGTTCATTTCTACCATACAACATGGTGGTGGTTGTGGTGGTTTAGTCACTAAGTCGTGTCCAACTCTTGCGACCCCATAGACTGTAGGCCACGAGGCTCCTCTGTCCACGGGATTCTCCAGGCAAGAATACTGGAGTGGGTTGCCATATCCTTCTCCAGGGGGTCAAACCCAGGTCTCCTGTATTGCAGGCAGATAATTTACCAACTGAGTTATGAGGGAATCGGTCACAATTATACATATATCCCCTCCCTGTTGAGCCTCCCTCCCTTCCCCCATTCCCACCTCTCTAGGTCATCGCAGAGCACCAGACTGGGCACCCTGTGTGATACAGCAACTTCTCACCAACTATCCACTTTACACATGGCAATGTATATATGTTGATGCTACTTTCTCCATTCGTCCCACTCACTCCCTCCCCTACTGTGTCCACAAGTCCATTCTTTACATCTGTGTCTCCACTGAAATGGGCACCTTTTAATCCGATAAGGGCTTTTCTTATTTTTTATTCTTTTTACAAATATCTGTAGTGAATATCATACACTGATGTAGAGGATGCACTCCTTTCAAAATGAGGAATGAGACAAGGACATGCAGTCACCACTCTACTCTCTGGGAGGTGCTGGTAGCACAGAAAGATACAAACAATAAACAGCTAGACTGGAAGGAAAGTAAACTGCTGATTTGCAAACCACATGGTAGTCTGTTAAGAAATTTTTAAATATGTACAAATCATTAGGATCAATGAGAGAACAGCAAATTAGAAAGAAAGAAAGTGAAGTCGCTCAGTCATGTCCGACTCTGCGACCTCATGGACCATAGCCCACCAGTCTCCTCTGTCCATGGAATTTTCCAGGCAAGAATACTGGAGTGGGTTGCCATTTCCTTCTCCAGAGGATCTTCCTGACTCGGGGATAGAACTCGGGTCTCCTGCATTGCAGGCAGATGCTTTACCGTCTGAGCCACCAGGGGTAGGCTAATTAGCAAATTAGCAGACATAAAATAAATGTACAAAAAATCAACTGCCTTGCCACACACCCTGATAAAAACTCACAAAACCTAATGTTTAAAAATCTGTAACCACATCAAAAAATATAAAGTATCTAGGAATAAATCTAAAAAATTATAAAACCCTTATGAAATTATAAGATACCATTGATACACACTATGAAAGAGCAGAGTTTGGAAAACTCAACAATATAAAGATGTTGAGTCTCCACCCCCCCACACCATTTAATCTACTGATTTGTAAAAAGATTGAGTATTTTCACAGAAGATCAACAGACCAAAAAGAATAAAGCAGGGAAACTCACCTTCCCAAATATCAGGAATCACTGAAAACCTAACTGATTAAAACAGCTAACTGGCATAAAGGGAGACCCACGGAACAGAACAGAGAGCTCGGAAACATACTTACTCACTAAGGAAACCTGACTGAGTCCAAAGTTGGCATTAAATGGTAATAGTATCCACTTGAAAAAGAAAAAAGATTTGAAACCCTACTTAAAAGTATGTGCAAAAATTAGTTCCAGGTAGATTAAAGACCCAAATTAATGGACAAAAATACACTTCTGAAAGAACACATGGAATATTTCGGTGACTGTGGCATAAGGAAAGTCTTCTTCAAGAAGATACAAAATGCCCACATCCTAAGGGAAGACTTAACAGGAGCCACTTCAAAATAAAGAAAGCCCATCCACTAAGGGACATCACAAGAGAACAGAAGCAAACAGACAAACCCAGAAACCAAGCCATAAACTCAGGGACATTTGCAACTGACAAAAATGGTAAAGGGTTTCTGTCTAGAATACAAAGAATTCCTTCAAATAAGTAAGAAAAAGACACACAACCTAAGTGAAAAACAGGAAACACCACTGCAAGAGGGGGAGCCTATGTGGCCAACCCAGAAACCGGAAGGCACCTGCATTTGGTTTTGTGGAAATGAATTAACTTTTGATGGTTCCACAGAAGCGACAGGAGAATAGGATCTGCAGCCAACCACCAAAACTTACAGATTCTTGTAAAGAGATAAACGAATTGGGTTCACAGGAATCTTTTATGGTGCACCCACCTTGTTGAAGACCCAGATCTCGCCATTCACAGTGGGCCTGGGCACCCCATGGCCGTTGTAGTGGAAGAGGACCCGCTCTTCCTTGGCATTTCGGCGTAAAGATGTGCAAAGCTTCTTCACTTCATCCACAGTCGGATCAAGGCTCTGTTTGTACCGTGCCTGTTGCAGGAGACAAAAATTAAGAAACTTATCATGGATTCATGGGAATATGTAAAATTAAAGCTCCATTCTTTACTCCGAGTTTGCACTGAATGGACACTGCACAAATGACCTCATGTCTCTCCATCTCCAGCTGGGATGATGCCTACTTCACAGAGAGATTGTGAACATTCATTTACTGCACAAATATTTATTGCGAAGAACCCATGAGATAAATAAGTAATGCCTGCCACACAGTAACATGAGTAAAAGGTAGCACCACTGTGATATCAAAAATATTTCTTAGAAGCATTAAATCTCTTTGGAACACTGGAATGTGGAAGAGACAACTTACTTAAACAGAGAAAGCTGTAATACATACAGCAGCAAGGGAGAATAGTTTCAAAAGGACAAGCTAAGAACGCAGAATGCCCCTCTTGCTTAGTCATATTCGCCCAGCTTGGCCACCTGCCACTACTCTTGCCTGGACCCTTGCTGATGAACCTAAAGAATACACAGAAATCAGTAGCCATATATACATACATATACACACAATCGATAGATAGTTAAAGGACACAACTGTAAGGAACTCCCACTTTTAAAGCAACAAAGAAGATTAAACTTAACAAGAAATGCACAAAAATCTGAGAAGGAAATTTTATAAAACTCTCTTGGAAAACAGAAGGAAGCGTGAACAAACTGAAGATACTCCCAGCCTGGGGAAGGTACACCCACATTCTCAAGATCAGTTCTTCCCAGGTTAAGAGTCCACATGTTCCCAATAAATATAACAACAAACTATTTCACGGAGCTGCTACTGAAGTTTGCATGGAAAATAAACATGCCAGAACACTCAGGAAAACACTGAAAGGAGAGGTATGAGGGGTCCTGCTCACCGACATTTCAACCTCCTCTGGGCCTCTATAAGGAATCAAGTGAGGATCGGGGCCCAGAGAGACCAGCCCACCAGGGAGCTACTACAGAGCCCAGAATTCGGTCCAAACATATTTCCTCGTGCAGTCCCAGTGTTACGAACACAGATTTTATTTCATTAGAAACTGTGCTGACACCAAGAGAACCTGAGTCTGCCCCCTCCGCACAGCTATCCAGCTAGGATATGTGAAGTCCTGGCTCCACTGAAAGACCATTCAGTGTCCCCCGAGGTTAGTCCTAAAGAAGAGTGTTGTTCTCCCCTACCACACACAAGGTCACGGGGTTGACATTACTCGGAGACATCAGTAAAGTTGGGGATTCGTTATTTCTGACCTTGGCTCCATCAAGGTCTTCTCCTGTGGGATGCAAAAAATGATTCAGTCTCATTTTCTTACCTGTCACCCAGAAAGGACACATTAATGGACCAGCATGAAAGGCACTACAGATATTAATAATATGCCTCCTGGGGCTTTACGGGAATTAATTAATATTTTTAAGGGCTTTGAAATGAGAAGCACTAAATTAAATGTCACCACACCATGTTAAGGTTTTGTTTCAAAACGAGAATGCCCAGGATAATGGCTCGGCGGCTGGAGGGAGTGCCGAGGCACAGGAAGCATCTCACCATTTGGGAGATTTGTGACAACTGTAGCTGGGCGTATTAAATGACAATGCAAGTCTCTGAAATACTGCCTGTTGTGCTGGGCACTGCTACTGTTAAGTCCAAATCTCGAGACAGAACAAAATACAACAGTGGAAATTTGGGGGGATGTGAGAGAGGAAGAGAACAGAAGACAGAACAACAGGAGGAAGGAGGAAAGGAAAACTGGCCCTGGGCTTAGTGAAGGGGATGGGGCTCCAGACTTCACTTCCTTCCAGGACTGTCTCCAGCTAACTCTAAATGCTAACAAAGCCTAAGCAGACTCTGCCTTCCCTGCGGAGGTGGACCCTCCTCCTGCAGATTCCAGAGGCATGCAGTGTGGGGGTGGCGGGGGGGGGGGGGTGACTCTGCTTCAAGACACTCAGTGGGCAGCGGAGGCCCTTCTCCATCTGGTGCAGCCGCACATGGCGCTGCTGTTGTGCCTGCAGGAGAATAACAGCGGTGCCCAGGGAGGAGCAGGGGCGCTGCTGGGTGGTCTCACAACAGAATTTCACAAGGAAGAAACCTGTGCTTCAGAAGCGGGCACTGCCTGTGCTCCTCTGGGGTTTCTAGTAAAGATTACTGTGCATTACTTGACTGGGAACGTGATTATGAATAATGTTATTTCCATCCTTCTACGGCAATGAGCAATACCTCAAGTTCAGAACCAAGAAACAGAAATGCCTGATTTTCTCAGAACAGTCTAGGAGGAATAAGCATACTGTTGGATTTTGGGCTGCTTCTGCCTTTGTTCCAGGGTCTTGCTAAGATTTCACCTTCTCCCTCTCCTTCCCAACTAGGAAGTAAAGGCTTCCAGGAAGCTGCTGGGCAGGGAGAAGGTCAGGTCTGCTCAAAGGACACCTGTCTCGGGTGGTGCCCCATGTAAGAAAACGCCAAGCCCTTGGCAGTTCAGGAGCTGTACACCACACCCCTCACAAAACACTTACCGTGTTACAGCCCTTTGCATCCTCACCATCACTACCGAGGCCAAACCACTGCGATCACCACCACCACCATCATTATCAGCACCTCCAGGACCAACACCATCGTCACATCCCATCACCATCATCATCACCACGTCCCTCTCCCCTCCTCTCCTCTCCCCTCTATCTGCCCCGCTCCTCTTCCCTCAGACTGCTCTGACTGTTGTCTCTTACCTCTTCCCGGGTCCATCCTCCTCCATCAACCCTCTAATGTGGCTGTGACTCAGCTTCCCTTGTTTTTTCACACTACATGCTCCTCCTGGGCAGCATCTCTGAACAAATCCATGGCCGAATTCCTTGTCGTGCTCCACATGTGCCCACCCTCTGGGCTCCCGGCCACAGTCACCGGCATCAGTCTATACCGAGTCACCCAAACCACACCCCTTGGGCCTGTCCTTTTCGATGCTCTCCTTCTCACCTCCCCTTCATCCAGTGAACCAAATGTGTGGCTGTACCACCTCTGCCTTCAGCAGGGGTCAAACAGCCCCCAACTCTCCCCAGGACTCCCCAGACCATCCTCTCCAAGTCTTTCCATTCAGTCACAGCCTTCCCACTTAAATACACAGCAACCAGGTCACTTGCCCCTGAAAATCAAATCCTCAGTGGGGGTGTCTGCTGCCCCCAAGATAGCCACCATGCCTGACCATGGCACAGACACCTTGGCCGCCCCACCCCCACAGCCCTCCGCTCAGTCACTGTATCCTTCCCAGGGGTCCTGAGCAAGCTGTGCCCTTTCACACAGACCTCAAAGCTACTCTGTTGGTAGGAAGAACACAAGGCGAGGTGTTGTGCAGCACAAGACCACTGTCCAGTCCACTTGCATGTTTTATTTTTTGTTTAAATGTTTTCACTATTTCATAGTAAGATGCTATCCTGTACAATTTTTTCCAGTGTTATCATTATAAGACTGTTCCCTCAGCCCCCAATCTCTTAATCGAAAAACAAACAAAAACCAACAACTGTTTACCTTTTAAATTGAAATGGAATACTTCAGTCCTTGAAGTACAAACAGGAGGCAGGAGTCTCCAATACACAGGTGTTCAGTCTATAAATCGCCTCCCCCCTCTCCCCCTGCCCAGAATCCACTCAGTCCTAAAGGAACTCACAGACACTGCGCTGGCTCTGAGCATCACACCTATGGAAACAGGTGCAGTTTTCATCTAAAATGTAACCAGAGCCTTCCCAAACTCATCACCAAAAGGTGGATCTCGAACAAATTAAAACCATCTCATGAGAAAAGAAGGCAGCCCAGAGCCCTTCGGCAGAGCGGGAGCAGGGCCCCCAGCCCAGCCTGGTGCCCAGCCTGCAGACCTTGCCTTGGCTTTCATGCTTATGCACCTGTGCAGCCTGAGTCTGGTCACTCAGTATAGGTAGAACCGAGTGTAGCTGCTTTTCAGAAATAAAAGGGAAGTCTAGAAACAAAGAAGTCTCTGATCACTTTCCAATTGGTTCCCACCTTTTCATATTATCCTGGAATTCTATGTCACATACAGAGATAGAATGCCTAAGCCATCACACTGACCCGTTAGGAGGACCCTGGCTCTGAGAGTGGCTGACAGGCTAGGACCGTTCCACCTGCCCAGGTCATCACTAAAATAAGAGGCTCGTGACAAGCGGTCTGCAGAGAGATCTGATCTGACTTAGATTTATGTCTGCCTCAACAATCCAGGGCCCCTTTCTACCATTCATTAAGTAGTAATTTATTTTCTGTCTTCTAAGAATCCCTCTTCTTGACTCATAGTCCTCAAGGCTCCAGCACAGACTGTTCTAGCAATCTGCTCCACCCACTTCATAGTGCTGGCTGAGCAGCAGACACAAATATTTTCAGGTATCCCACCACCCACGCCCTGCCAAGATCTGCCAAGGGCAGTGATGTCTCAAAGGAGGCTTTGACTGCGCTAAGACAAGTGACTGAACCACCTCACCATAGCCCGCCCTAAAATCAAGTTCCAGTCCATTTCCAGGCCTGAGAGCAAAGCCACCAGCTGTCAATGCTACACTGAGCCTCCAGGGAGAGAGAGGCTGCAAGCAAGCCAAGTTTCAGTGAGGTCCCTTGGAAAGTTTTGGAGTCCTCCTGGTCACCTCCTGTCCATGCCCTCTGTATCCATGACAGCTCTATGGTGGCCTCTTCCCTAGGGTCTCTGTGCTGTCTCCACCCCTCCCCACTCAACACTGGAGATGAGTCACACAGGAATCAGGTGTGCCCAGTGGTGAGTCCCTCCCCACTGCAAGAGCTGGGGTCCCTGATATGGAGGGCTTGGGTTCATCCCCAGATCAGTGATTTACCAGCCATTCAACCTAGGAAAGCTCACAAACCCAACCCAACCTCACTTTCCTCCTCTGTAAAACTAAAACACTACTGTCCCTGACTACTCCCCAGGCTGCAGGGACTATATGAGAAAGTACAAACAGTAAGCTGGAGGACACGGGTAGAGACTGGCACTGGCGCTGTACTTCTGATGTGCCAGCCTCCTGACCTTCAGACCCACTGTTCAAAGTAGGCGTCGTCACCACACCTGTCTTACAGATAGGGAGCTGGGGCACAGAGAGGTGTGGCAACGACCACGAGGTCACACAGCTGGCCCCGGCCAGGGCCCATTTTGAAGTCAGAAGCATGAGGACATCCACAGAGACCCGGAGACCAATGGTGAGCTTTCTTGTGTTGCTGCAAACTGGGGACAAGCAGGGAGTAGAAAGACGGGCCGTCCCTGGCCATCCTCACGTGCCGGCATCCTGTCATGCTTCAATATGGCCCCTGGGCTCTGACACCCCACTAACAGGAAGGCCTTCCTCTCAAGAAGGGCTCATACCCTGAGCACCTGCCTTGAATGAGCAGCAAAGATGAGAACTGCTTGGGAGACTGAGAATAGCTTAAGTCACTCACGGCTACTGATTTTTCCAAATAATTCCACATTAGCACTGACTCCCTCCTTACAGTAATGCCAGACTACCTCCAAGCAATATCAACAACTGCTAGTGACCTGGAACACTCAAAATTTACTAATCTGCCTGGTGGGCAGAGAAGGAGAAAACTCAGAATGTAATAATCTGTATGCAGCAAGTGGAGGGGGCGGGAGAGGGGAGACTGAACCTCAGTCCCTAGGGCCAGAGCATTTACTGGATACAGGAATATGGGCATTCCAAACCTGCAGTTGTGCTCTGAGCCACTGCCACAGCTGCAGAGAACTTTTGGAAACAGCTCATATATATTATCTTTAGCAGTAACAAAATGAACAAAGGGAACAAATAAACACCTAGCAGAGTGAAGAGGAAATAGGTATCGTTAAATGGTTGCCAAACCAGGCCAGGATAGCGGTCTGCTGGGGCGTGCCCACCACCTTGAGCCAAGCTGGAATTCATTCAGAGAAACAGCCACCAAACTGACTCATGAGAAGGTGTCCCTGCTTTATATCTCCTACCACCAGAGTCCACTCTGAGTCAAGCACCAGAGAGGGCTGCCCCACGGGCCAGGAGCCAACAGGAGGGTCGAACTCTCAGAGTCTCTATCTCCAGCTAGTCTATGGCCATAAATTCAAACTTTCATCTGCCATAAGAAGCATTCTTGCTAACCCCATTCATTTACTTTTCAAAGAAATTTCTCATTTCTTATTAGATTTCTTATAATGTTCAAGATCATGTCTGTAGGGGCTAGTCTGATTTCTGCATGGAGGCTCAGAAATCTGGGAGTGACAGGATGGGATGAGCTGCTGGCTCCAAGGCAGCTCCAGAGGACCCCAGTGACCTCAGGGGCCCAGACTCCACATTCAACATTGAAGGAGTCTGCCTTCCGGGTTTGTGCTCATCTACTCCACAGAATGTTTTCTAGAATACTAGTTTGGATAATTTTATCACCCCATGGTAAAATGCCCTGGCTTCTCTCCGCTCACTCACCGGTACAATCTGACTTCTACCCTGAGTGGGAGGAGAGTGGCTGTGCCTGTAGCGCCCAGGCCTCGGCACTAGAGCTCTCAGGGCCGGGGAAGCCCTGCTGGCAGGCACGCGTGGGTGAGAAATGCTGAACACTAGCACTGAAGGGTCACTATACAAGGTCAGAGTAACTCCTGGTGTTTTCAACATGAATCTTCCCAATAAGAACAGTTTTACATGAAATCTGTAAAATCACTGCTTCTCTTTCCTTTATGTATTATTCAATAACAATTTTCCCTTCCTTCCTTAATTTGCAAAAGAGGCAGGAGAGAATGAGAAGAGCTGGTTTAGTATTCAAAGTCCAGAAATAGCAACCATAGCTTTGAGATGGGGTCTGAGTCCACTTGTGAAATAAAGGGCTCGTGTGGTCAAAGTCCAGAAATAGCAACCATAGCTTTGAGATGGGGTCTGAGTCCACTTGTGAAATAAAGGACTCATGTGGTCTCTGCAGACATGCTTAGACTCTCCCCTCAGTGGATGTGAGAAACACTCTTGTCATCAGGGAGCAGTTCTGTCCCCCAGGGCACATTTGGTCTGGAAATAGGCGTGGTTGGTACAATGGGGGTGAGGGGGTGGGAGTTCTCTTGGCATCTGATGGGTAAATGCCAGGGAAGCTGCTAAATATCCTACACCTATGCTCACAGCATGTGGGGACATTACTGCCACAAAGATAAATTATCTGGCCCAAAATGTCAACCGCGCTGGATTTGAGAAAGCCTGCTTTAGAGGGAAAATATGAAGCTTTGATTTTAATGAGGACACACTGATTCTAATCTAATAAAGAGAAAAAAAAAGCATGGTGAATAAAAATGTATTTAATATACTACCACTTATCTAAGAATGAGGGCAACAAATGTGTGTAAATATACATGTATTTATATATGTATATACTGTTCAATATATACTGTTCAGCAATATGTGAACTGTGAACATCCAGATGTTCAAGCTGGTTTTGGAAAAGGCAGAGGAACCAGAGATCAAATTGCCAACTTCCGCTGGATCATCAGAAAAGCAAGAGAGTTCCAGAAAGACATCTATTTCTGCTTTATTGACTATGTCAAAGCCTTTGACTGCATGGATCACAATAAACTCCGGAAAATTCTGAAAGAGAGGGGAATACCACACCACCTGATCTGCCTCTTGAGAAACCTGTATGAAGGTCAGGAAGCAACAGTTAGAACTAGACATGGAGCAACAGACTGGTTCCAAATAGGAAAAGGAGTATGTTAAGGCTGTATATTGTCACCCTGCTTATTTAACTAATATGCAGAGTACATCATGAGAAACGCTGGGCTGGAGGAAGCACAAGCTGGAATCAAGACTGCCGGGAGAAATATCAATAAGCTCAGATATGCAGATGACACCACCCTTATGGCAGAAAGTGAAGAAGAACTAAAGAGCCTCTTGATGAAAGTGAAAGAGGAGGGTGAAAAAGTTGGCTTAAAGCTCAACATTCACAAAACTAAGATCATGGCATCTGGTCCCATCACCTCATGAGAAATAGATTGGGAAACAGTGGAAGCAGTGTAAGACTTTATTTTTCTGGGCTCCAAAATCACTGCAGATGGTGATTGCAGCCATGAAATTAAAAGACGCTTACTCCTTGGAAGGAAAGTTATGACCAACCCTAGACAGCATATTAAAAAGCAGAGACATTACTTTGTCAACAAAGGTCCGTCTAGTCAAGGCTATGGTTTTTCCAGTAGTCGTGTATGGATGTGAGAGTTGGATTATAAAGAAAGCTAAGTGCAGAAGAATTGATACTTTTGAACTGTGGTGTTGGAGAAGACTCTTGAGAGTCCCTGGATTGCAAGGAGATCTAACCAGTCCATCATCCTAAAGGAGATCAGTCCTGGGTGTTCAATGGAAGGACTGACGGTGAAGCTGAAGCTCCAATACTTTGGCCACCTGATGCAAAGAGCTGACTCATTTGAAAAGACCCTGATGCTGGGAAAGATTGAGGGCAGGAGGAGAAGGAGATGACAGAGGATGAGATGGTTGGATGGCATCACCGACTTGATGGACATGGGTTTGGGTAGACTCTGGGAGTTGGTGATGGACAGGGAGGCCTGGTGTGCTGTGGTTCATGTGGTTGCAAAGAGTCGGACACGACTGAGAGACTGAACTGAACTGAACTGATAGTGTTCAAACGTTTAAACAATTACCTACAGAAGAAAGGGGGACATAGGGCAGCAAGGATGGGAAAAGATGCCGGACTTGAATCCACCTGTCACAGCAGGGAGCACAGGTTTGATTCCAGGTCTGGGAAGACTCACATGCCATGGAGAAACTAAGCCCATGCACCAAAACAACTGAGCCTGTGCACCTAGAGCCCGTGCTCTGCAACAAGAGACACCACAACGAGAAGCCCACTTCCCACAATCAGAGAGCCGCCCCTGATCGCTGCTGCAATCACAGAAAGCCTGAGCAAAGCATGAACACCCAGTGTAGCCAAAAATGAATATATACATTTAAAAAATTTTTAAGCGGTTCCTTAAAAATTCTAAGTAAAATGAGACAAATGAACCTAACTGTGTATTCAGTTAGCTATATAACCAGGCAGACAGGGACTCTTCAGTGTGACTGTATCTACACCTTGATATCAGAAAGAACTGAACACACTTCATGTACAGTTGGCAGTAATGGTATAAAAATGCTGGTTCTGTTTCTGGCAAGTGCTGAGTGTAGGGTGAGATGAAAAGAATGAGTACTTAGGTGGTGTCCACAAAGAACGTCAATGCTCAGGGTGGGAGAAACAGCAGCTTTAAGACCCAAGGGATTAACTAAACCTTGCAGTCCTGAAGCTCAATCAGCAAGAGCTCATAATGCATTCTATCTTTAAAACAGAGAGAAAGAGCACATGGGAGAGACGGGGCATGAGCAGTGAGCACCTTCAGGTTCAGATTAAGCTCTCTAAATACCAATTCCTATTAAAGGAAACCAGTGCTCCCTGGAGACTTGGCTGAATTCAGGCCTGGAGCAGAGGATGTACAGAATGAGTACAGAACATCCTTCCTTGTCATACAAGATAGAAAAGAAGTGATCAAAGACTACCAGACCTGTATCAAAGAGAACCAGGAGCCAATTTAAAGAGGCTTTAAGTGGCCAAAGAGAAAACATGAGCATCAATGATTAACAAATGCAACAAACTTTTATTGCACATGAAAGATAATGGAACACACACCCCGTACTGGTTACCTCTGGGAGAAATGCATTCATTATTTTGCAGTGGGGTTAAAAAGAAAAAAAAAGTATTCACATTGGCTTTCCTATAATGAACTATATCTCAAGATACCCAAATAATAGATGAGGGGAAGCTTCTCTTCTTAGCAATATACGAGTTAACAGACAAAGAGGAATAATAGAATTAGAGCACCACCTTTTTACAACCTCCAGTGGATGGGTCCAGGTAATGATTGCCAGTGGCTGCTAACTTCACAGAGAGAAGACAAACCATTCATCATACATATCCTAAAGGAAGTACACACCATCACCTATGGAATGCTGTGTCCCCAAAGCCCCATCCAACTGGAGGAATCTGGTCAAGCCTGGGGGGTGAGGGAAGGGTTGGCAGAAATCAGATTTCAAGGAATTCTATAGGGCACATGACCTGATTTATTAAATCAATATTTGCGGGAAGAAACAGAGATGGATGATTGGAACACGATAGGAGAAGTGGCTTTTTAGATAAATTCTATGGATTAATAGGGTAGATCAAGCAGTTATAATGTATCCACCTTACTTATGTTCTGATTCAAATAAGCAAACTGTGTGTGCGTTCATGTAGTTTTTTAAAGTCATAATTACCTTCAAAATACACTGAAATATTTACAGATGAAATTATATGATGTCTGGGATTTGCTTCAAAATAAGCCAAGGGAGTGGGTGGGAGAGGGGAGTGGGTGGTGGCATAGATGAAAGAGGACTAGAACAAGTTGATAACTACTGAAGAGAGATGATGGGGAGATGTGAAATTTTCCATGATAAAAAGCTTTAAAATTAACAAATGAATAAGACACAGAAACAGACAAACAAGCAAACAGCATTTCAAAATGTTGCCATAATTAAAATGGAACTCCCCTAGAACTGTTTTTATGCATAACTTAATGTCAAAATTGGCTATTTTTGATTAAAACTTGCTTACATGAAGCATTTTAGACAGACATCTATAGAAGGTGTTCAGACAGGTGAAAAACTTATGAGTGTGTTTTTACCAATAATCTGAAAGATTAACATATCTGGGAAAAAAGTTTCATAAACATAACACAGATATTGCTATGTCTCAGACACCCCTCTCATGTTTCATACACAATAAGAAGGTATAATAACGGTTCAGCTTACTCAGAACTAGTGTTGATTTTTCACCGTGGGTCACATTTCCCAGCTGACCAACAAACGCTGTTTTGCGCAGCCAGTGCCTTTGACGGGTTGACAAAGCACTCAGGTCACGTCATCTCCTCTGTCTGTATTGCAAAAACACTCACGGCCCTGCTCTGGAGGCTGGACTCTGGGAGCAGGCCTGAACCCCACTGTGCTCACTAGAGGCCAGCAAGCCGGGAGAGCACAGGACCATGGGGGCAAGGGCCCTGTCCCTGCCAGGCAGTCTGTGGGTTCTGCGAGTAAACAAGTGAGCAACCATCATGCAAGCTGAGGCGCGTGGCGGTGTCTCTGGAAACAATGTTGCGTGGAGTTCATGCTGTTGGGAGTAAGAGGAGTATCAACCGGCCTGGGGAGGTATCCTACTTGCTTTAAAGGGTGAGCTAAGGAACACAAAATGTGAGATAATCAAATAAATGTTTATAAATACTCAGAGTAACACCTTTAGGCAGTCATGTCCAGAATCGGAAATGCCACTTGCTAATACTTACCTGGCAATCCCTCAGAACGGCAGTGGCCAGCTGCTGTTTTGTATAACAGGCCACTGTGGGGCCAGCTTCATGCAGAGAGGGGCCTCTATGTGCACCACACAGCCCACTCACCCCCCTCACCCTCAGGGCTCAGGGCTGGGGAGCAGAGGTTGGACTTCAGCATCACTTGTCCAGTCAGGATGCAGCCCTGAGATGGCAAGACTACAACCCTGCCACTGCCCTAGAGACACATCTAGTCTCAGGAATAGGAACAGAGAAACTAATAAAACAGGATGGGTGGCGAGTCACACTGGCTGCCTTCCTCACCCCTTCGTCTCTCCATCTCAGCACACCTTGTCCCACCAGAGAGGCTGCTGGGGAGGAAGAAATTTTCCTCTACCCTACAAAGTCTTTCTGACTGGACTAAGAATTAAACTGACATGTGACAGTTTAACAGGAGAAAATCAAACAAAAGTTTAATAGCACATATACGTGGGAGAAGGGCTACCCAGGTGGCGCAGTGCTGAAGAACCTGCCTGCCAAGGCAGGAGACACAGGAGACTCGGGTTTGATTCCTGAGTTGGGAAGATCTGGAGGAGGAAATTGCATCCCACTCCAGTATTCTTGCCTGGAAAATCCTATGGACAAGGAGCCTGTCAGGCTACAGTCCATAGGGTCGCAAAAGGTCGGATATAACTGAGCGACTGAGTTCACACGCACAGTACATGCATGGGAGAGACCCAGGAAAACTGAGGAACTCACTAAAACGGTTGAAGCCCTCGCCTCCGTTTATCATCTTCAGCTAAAGACAAGAGAGAACGTTGGTGGTCGGGACTTCAAAGGGGAAGAAGGCAATTCAGGCAGAGATTGAAAAGTTAATGTTTGGTAAACAAATGTCTGCTTGGCCCTGCATAGACAATGGGACACAGAGAGGGATTTTAACAGACAGACTTTAATGGGTTCAGATAAGTATACTTTACTTATCTATGGGGGTGGCTCCCTTCCTCCAACAGGTCCTGCATCTCCAGTCTTGAGATTCAGGGGAAGGTCTAAGTTTCTTCCTGAGTCTTTTGGGCATCAGTCATCCATTGCTCTCAGTTTAAAATAATCTGCATGCCAAAGAGACATTTGGGGGTGGCAAATTTTGTTCTCCTACACGGCTGAATGTTTCCAGGCATCAGCCCAAGCAGGGAGACCTGAGGGCAAGCCAGCTGAAAGGCTTCTGGAACAGTGTTCTCACAAAGAGAATGACTGTTCTCCTCCTTTCTCCCTTTGAACACAACTCTGTGGATGTGATATTTGGAGTTGCAACAGCCATCTTGTGATCATGAGTGCAGAGTCAAGAAAACAGAGAATCTTCCAGAATCTTGATGCTACTAAACCATATATATCCAATCCTGGAACCATTTATCTTCAGCCTTCACAATAAACTTTTATTTGCTGAACCAGAGAAAAAGTACATATAATGGCTGAGAGGATGAACTCTGGGGACAGAGTGAATTGCAGCTCATACTAGGTTTGTGATCTTGGCAAATTATTTAACTTCTCCATACCTCCATTTCTTTACCTGCAAAATGGAAAGGCAGGGGTGAGAGAAAGAGGGAGCTCACAGTTTTTGTGGAGATTAAAAGAGTTAATACATAAAAGCTCTTGGAATAGTGTCTGGTACACACTACCCATTATTGGAATGGTTACAAATGTTACTTGTTAACAGGAGCATCCCAACTAATGGATTGCCTTCTCCCAGTCCGACACCAGGTCCTCAGTCCTGAGCCCTCCTTCTATTATGCTCTGCCCCCTAAAATCCCCGTTCCTAAAGTATTCTGACTACTTTTCTACAGATGTCTCTGAAACACAGGCAACCAGCCCTGATTCCTCTCCTGTCATTTCCAGCACTGCCTATTCCGCCTACTCTATGTGCATGGTCTCCTTCAACCTGATGCCTCCTCCTGACTCCCTATTTCTCTGCATTTCTCCCAACACTGAACACACCGGCTCACACATACTGAACAGTCTGTCACTTAATATGAAACATACGTTAAGTGAACGAATGTGTTATGTGTTTGTGCTCAGTTGTGTCCAACTCTTTAAGACCCTATGTTCTGTAGCCCACCAGGCTCCTCTGTCCCTGGGATTTTCCAGGCAATACTGGAGGGGGTTGCCACTTCCTTCTCCTGGGGAACTTCTGGACCCAGGGATCAAACCCGCTTCTCTTGCATCTCCAGGACTGGTAGGGAGATTCTTTACCACTGTGCCACCTGGGAAGACCAAGTATACTGATACTGTTGGCTATATATATGTCAATAAAATCCTATAATTTTCCATAAAATTAAAACTTTCAGATATGTAATGGTTAGGACCAAGAGACTAATGAAGAATGAAAACATAGCAAATTTGACCTAGACTATTTGTTCAATTTAACCAATTTGTTGAGCCCAAAGCTTGAAGCTCTGGGCACTGGACTGCAGGGTGGCAATGGGCTCTCACGTCGAGGGTGAGGGAAGCAAACGCCACAGAAGGGGAAGCCTCAGGAAGTGATGTGAAGTCAGACACAGCCTGTGAGACAGAAGCCACCAGGAGCTCACAGGGCAAAAGCTGGGGGCACTGCAGATGGTGCAAACATCACATTTCTGGGCTTCGGAATTCACTGTTAACCTCATTTTGTCACACATTTTAAATCTTAAACATTATACTCTGAAGCCATTGCTTCATTCCAGTGAATGAGCACTCTAGACCAGGAAGCAGTCAGAAAAAATCAACATAAACTATGCAGACACTTTTCATTTTCTTTTTTCAAAAACAAAGAGAATTCCATGGCTATGCTATGGCACTCAATTTATATGATTCTTCACACATGCAGAAAAGCACAACATCCAATCTGAGACACAGAGATGAGCATCCACCAAGCGCAGAGTGCTGGCACAGGGGACCGGTGGGATGCGGGGGTGGTTCTGACCTGTGGCACCTCGCCTGTGGCGGCTCCTCATCTGTGGAAACTGAGCTGACCCATGGAAAATAGCCACAAGCCACGCAAAGGTATGCACTCTGGTTATGAAACACCCAGACAACAGGTTCCACTCCTTGTTACTGACTTGAAAGAAAACAAGAGCTGGCCTTCAGCTCTGACTAGAAATGATAGGTTCAATAAGCTATGTGATTTTCACCCTCACGGCCTCCACCTTAAAGGCTCCCATTAAAATAAATCACAAGCAAGAGTTAAAGTAAGTTACACTTAAGGGTCCAAAGCAGCATGGCTCAGAACCCCTTGGCTAGGCTGGGGGACTCACCACCTATCCTTGTATACAGCTAATTCCTTCTGTTCAGGAAAGCACCTGAGACATGTGGTCTCATTAACAGAAAATCATTCTTTCCAGCCTTCCCAGGAGGAGCACTTTCCAGGAGACTGACTCACTGCAGAGAAATCTGAATTATGCAAATGGTTCAGGAAGGAAGACCTAGGAGTAGAGTTCCTTTTCACTTTGTTTTGTGAAGCATAAACATGGCCACAATTACAAGAGGGCAGAGCCACGTGGGACGTGGAGGAATGAGTCTGTTTCCGAAACTGCAAACTGGGGACCAACCGCATCTGCTCCCAGGGCTGCTGTGAAGAGGATGTGAATTCATACTATCAGGGCTGCACCTGGGGTAAGGACATAAGTTATGAGCGATACTACTAAGCTGCGGACACCCACTGCGCGCGCGCGCACACACACGCGCGCACACACACACACACACACACACACACACACACACACACACAGAGTTCTTCATCTCAGAGACACCAAATCTCAGAAATAAGCAGCACTGGATGGCTTGGGTGGCTGAACATAGCTGGGAGGTTCGACTCCTACAAAAATCTCCTGCCAATGTCCACCATCTCCAGGCACAAGATGACCCTGCCCCCCTGAAAGGTCACCATCACACTGCCAACTGGCAACATCCTTCCCCATGAAGACGATCTGTGCTCTGCTCTCCAGCATGACTCTGATTTAGCTTACCCTCACTGCCAGAAGGGATTTGGCAGGCCGAGGCAGATGGAAATTTATGGGGTGTAGCAGCTATCCCCATAACGTTAAAAATTACGGAAATAAAAAATATTCTATGAGAAAAATGGGCAAAAGACTTGAACAGACAATTCACAGCTGAAGACAAGGAAATGGCCCATAAATATTCAAAAATGTTCAACTCCACTTACAATAAAAATGAGAGAACACTGCTCCCCTAGCAGACTGCACAAACAGGCACAAGACCCAGAGGAATCGGGTGGAGAGGGAGGTGGGAGGGGGGATCAGGATGGGGAATACGTGTAACTCTATGGCTGATTCATATCAATGTATGACAAAACCCACTGAAATGTTGTGAAGTAATTAGCCTCCAACTAATAAAAAAAAATAAAAAAAAAAAAAGAGCACCACAGGGTACTCTGAGAATCCGGTGCTTTTACACATTGCTGGTGGGAATGTACATGGTCCTCAGGTAGAGGGGTCTGACAAGAACCCCCCAAAACCTATATATGCATTATTTTTGGCTCAGTGATAGTATCACTATGACTTTACCTTAAAGATACACTCTTAACTATACAAAACACATCTGAACAAGGTTATTTAGTACAGTACCGTTTGTAATTGCAAAATACTACAATCATAATGGCATCTGCAGGAGACTGAAAAACAATGTACATTTATATAGTAGAGTGTGATAAGAGTTTTAAAACACAGTGAGAGGGACTTTCATGGTGGTCCAGTAAGCTAAGAATCCGCCTGCCAACACAGGGGACATAAGTTTGATCCCTCGTCTAGGAAGATCCCACATGCCGCAGGGCAGGTCAGCCTGTGTGCCTCCACTACTGAGTCCAAGGACCTTAAGCCAGTGCTCCACAAGGAGAGAAACCACCACAATGAGAAGCTCTCGCACCACAACCAGAAAGGAGCCCCTGCTCACCGCAACTAGAGAAAGCATGCATGTAGCAATGAAGAGCCAGTACAGACAAAATTAAACCAACAAGTAAATAAATAATTAAAGAAAAACACAATGAGAAATCTTCTAGAAACTGCTACGGGGTGATTTCCAGGATATATTGGGAAGTAGAAAAAAAGCAAGGAGAGGAGTATATGTAGTACAGTATCTTTTGTGTAAAAGAGAGCATGAAAGAAAAAGATAAACATATATGTTCTTATTTTTAAAAAGAAACCTAAGAAAGATAAACCCAAAACTAATGAAATTCGTCACCTAAGGAGGGAGATGGGAACAGCTGTGGGGAGATGATGCTACTCTTAGTGTAACTTCTTAGAATGTTTTGACTTGTGGGATTATGCTAATATTTCTTGAGTGTGCTGTAGGACTCACCCACTAAGTAAACACATGGAGGATAACGGAGTCCAAGAGCAGTGAGCACACGAAAGCCTGCATGATGGTTCCAAACACCACTCTCCAGTAAAAGGAACCGGGCTCCTTGGAGACATGGCCAACTCCCGGCTCAACAGGAAGGGACAATATGAGCCTGCTACATCCTGTTGTGTCAGAAAGCAAATAAGTACTCGAAACTGAAGGGAAGTGTAAAAAAAAAAAAAAAAAAAAAGAAGTTTGAAAAGATAACCAACAGTCAAATCCGAGACAACTAGAGCTTCAAAATAAATAATGACAGCAGAAGACTATTCTGCTGAATTTATTTGATGATGATATAAAAGAATGAATGAATAAGTGGGATGAAAAGAAAGCCCTTTCTTATAGTATAATACCAACTAATAAATGTAGAAGGAAAAATGGAAATAAAAAATCAGAAATGGGTAAAGTGGGTCAAAGGGTACAAGATTCCAGTTATAAAAATAAATAAGCCAAGGGAATTTTTTTTTAAAGGAAAAGAAAAGAAAACCAGCACTTGGCAGTCGTCATAGTAATAATAGACAAGAATCATCAATGGATGTAAAACTACAAGGAATGGGATATTTACATCATCTCAAAGTACCCCCCACAAATTACTTACTTATTACTTATAATAAAGGGGAAAATAACAGGCAGTCAAGAAACCTGGCCAAAACCATCTCAATCAATGATTAAACTCAGCATCACCAATAAAGGGACAAAAGGACAGCAAGTACCCCTGTTGAGTCGGAGACAGTGACAGCATCACGTCTGCTGTGCTCCTGCCAAAATCAAAAGAAAACAAGAGGAAGATGTAAAATGAGAATTAGAGGCACACTGGTCTGCAACGCCAAGAGCATGGACTGGGCCGGGGTGGGGGTGGGTGCGCTGAGGTGGGCAGGCGGGGCTGCTGGATGGAGGGAGGGCGAGCGCGAGCCATCGGTGGGGCCCAACTGGGGGCGGGGATTCAGGGTGTTCCTGGAACAAGTGGCAAAATTTGATTATGAAACAAATTAGACCACAGCACTGAATCAATGCTGCATTTCCTAACTTAGATAAGTGTACTGTGGTTACAAAGGGGGAAGTCCTTATTCTTAAAAACTGTGCACTAAAGTATTAATGGGTAAAGGGATATGATGTTTAAAAATGACTTTCAAATGGTCCAGGAAATATGTGTGTGTCTGTGTGTGTGTATACATAGTAATAGATTTGGGGCATGAATGATAAAGAAGTCAAGTCAATGTGGTAATTCAAAGTGCTCTTCATTTCGTAACACTGCTCCAACAGACGGGTGCTCTATGGGGACAGGACGGTTTTGTCAGGGCCATGTCCCTGCCCCTGGAAGTGCCTAGGACACAGCAGGTGTGTAATAAATTTTTGTTTTATACATGAATAATGATATGAAAAATAAATGAACAAACAATATCCATTTCCTTTCCACAGAAAATGTACATTTCCTAGCAGGGCGTCCAGTCCCCTGCCACGGCAGGTGCGGTGGGAGCCACGTGTGCACTGGGACGACTGTGCACTGTGGACAGACTGACAGAGGGGAGGACAGCGTTCCACCAGTGCCCTGGACAAACAGTGACGATGGCCAAAAAGCAGTGAGAGGCTGTGGGGACTCAGCGGAGAGGGGAGAGACTGAGGAGGCAGACTCCAGGACTTGATAATGGACCACACGTGGACTAAACGACTGAAGCCAGGCATGACCCCAGGTTTCCAGGCCTGGGCGGCCGGGAGGACAGTAACAATGCAGAGAAGAAACACAAGAGGAGGGGCAGATATGGAAGATTAAACAAGGTACATTTATTCTAGATGTTTACCGACTTCCCACATGAGGCCTAATCCAGAAGTACATAGTAAAGTCACATCTCTCTAGGTCACTCCTCCACGTCTATGCTGACACCTGTGGCAAAGGTCGCTGGCCTGCCAGAGGTCGATTTGTCCAGAAGGACCTTCGGTGGCCTTACTGTCCTCCAAGACTGCAGACAGGCAACACACCCAGAGGACCAGCTGACAAGGCTGAAAGAGAGGCATTCTAGTCCACGCTAAGAACACAGAGGTATCCAATTTTGTTTTCTTTCGCAGGTCACAGAGGAACCATATTTTATTAATATGGTGATAAAGAGTAGTGATAAAACTGAGCTTTTACCAACCGTAGTCATATTAATTAACTGTGTCTACACGTGAAAAACAAGATTTCTTCATACTGCACTTGTATTAGTTTTCTGTGGCTTCTGTAACAAATTACCACAAGGTTGTGGCTTAAAACAAAATTATTCTCTCCCAGCTGTAGAGGCCAGAAACCTGAAATCATCATGCCAGCAGAATCGCACTTCCTCAGAGCTCTGGGAATGAGTCATCCCTTTGCCTCTCCCAGCTCCCCACGGTGGCTGGTGTGCCCGGGCATTCCAGGGCTGGTGGCCACACTGTGCCCATCTCTGCCTCCGTCTTCACAAGATCTCCTCTGCATCTGCCTCAAAGCTCCCCAGCCCATCTCTTATCAAGTTACAAGTGACTGCATTTAGGGTCACCTGTCACTCCAGGATAAGCTCTTCCTCTCAAGATTCTTGACTCTATCACATCTTTAGCCACCTAAAGTAACTGACTGTTTTCCCATCTAAGGTAATGTTCACAGGTTCTAAGGATCAGGATGTGGGTAAGTCTTTTGGGGACCACAATTCAGCCTACCACACATTTTAAATGAGTAATGTCAATCCTAGCTATAGGAAGATCCCATATTACTGACCAACATTTTAATAAACAGACATGGTAAAAGACAAATTCATTCTTCCTCACTGTTCAAATAACGGGAAAGAAGATCATAACTACAATAAAAATTTTCTTTATTACCTGACTAGTCAACAAAATATTTCATGAAAATGAGTAAAATAAAATTTTAACTTAATAAAGGTATAGCGAACTTCTTTGGTATTGGTATTTACAACAAAAAATGTTCATACATATAAAATTGGTTTTCAACACTGGATAATATCAGCCTTTCCTTCTATTTGTGCCAGCTGCACTCTGACAGCCTGTTTTTAATTGGATGTTGTTGAAACAGACTTAACCACGGTGTCGGACTAACTGTCACCTGTCTGGGGATCACACTGCAGTGTAAAACAACCACATAAGACACATACACTCCAGACGGCAGTGTGAAAAACCGAACACAATCTGCACTGAGAAACTTGAACCCTTCAGACCCAGGTGAAAACACTGGCATTTCCACAAGCACAGTTATTCTGCTGCTTAATTTAGTTTGAGACAACACTTAAAGGTGTTTTTCCCCTAAAAAGATATTGATCTGAATCAAAAAACAAAAGGAGTTACTCCGCTGCTATTATTTAGAGACCACGTTTTACTGACACATTAACTGACCTTCCACAGAGCTCATGATGCTGCTACCAAGACCCTGCTTCCCACGTAGTGCCACTGGTAAAGAATCTGCCTGCCGATGCAAGAGACACAAGAGATACAGATTCAATCCCTGGATTGGGAAGATCCCCTGGAGGAGGACCCACTCCAGTATACTTGCCTGGAAAATTCCACGGACAAAGGAGTCTGATGGGCTACAGTCCATGGGGCTGCAAAGAGTTGGACATGACTGAGTTCACACACACTCCACTACTAGCGTTTAGAGACCACGGTTTACTGATACATTAATCAACCTTCCACAGAGCTCGTGATGCTGCTATAAAGACCCACCCTCTGAGAGCCCCGACACGCCCACACATGCATCAAATGCATGGCTATTGGCATTGGAAACGGGCTCTTCTCTCCGTCGTCTCTTCCTGTTTTGCACTATCTGAACAAGAATTTATGGCAAAAAACAAATGCCAGCTAGACATGAGAAAACCACACTTCTAACCCCATTCGTTGAGTTTAGAGGTGGTCTATCTCCCTATATGCAGTAACAACTGTGCCAGGCAAGGTAGAGGATTCACCCATTGACTCCTCAGGGGCCACAACCTTAGGATCTGCACAAAAGCCAACCTGGGAAGATGGGTACCGACCCACAGCAGAGGGGGCGTCACGTGAACCCCGCGGGGTCACAGTGCTACCATGTTTGGTCTTCCCCATCATTCACCAAGGGAGCTCCATCTGGAATGACCATGGGATTTCACAGGAACCAAAACTGTTTCTCACTGGGAAAAGGTTAGGGACCCTGTGTGCCCTGGGGAGCAGGAAATTGCAACTGAGCCTTGGGAAAGAGTGGGCATTTAGAGGAAAGGAAGGAAGAAGACAGAAATACAGGCTGAAAGAAAAGCCAAGAACTCAAGACAGAAGTTCCTACCCCAAAGAACATTTCCATTTCTCCAGTACAAGAGCCCCAGGGAATAAAGAAGGAGTAGTTTTGAGACAAGCACCGAAGTAGAAACATTTCATGGAAAGTCTGAAACACAAAGCTGGAGTTTTAGGCAAAGAGATGTCTGGAAGTGAAGGGTTGGGCATGCACCTCTGTAAGTCCTGCAGCAGACAAAGCCACGCTCCAATGTGATAAACAGGAGACACAAAACGACCATGAGGCTCCCAGGGTTCTAACCGAGAACATCTGGGAAGTGTTTAACTCTGGGACAGGGACCATCTTATCTCCTTCCCTATAGCCAGAGCTCTGGGAAAACAATGGGGACAGATTGGCACCAGTGTTCTTCCTCACCAACTGTTAACCCAATATGCTGGAAGCAGGGGTTAGTCAAAATGGGAGAAAAGTAAGGTTGGTAACTGATGAGATCTGGGTACACTCGATGCAAAACTGAGTGATTCCAATCACAATGAGCTTCAAAGCAGAAATATTAATTCTGAAGGCACATCGACTCCTTGGGTTTCCCAGGTAGCTCAGGTGGTAAAGAATGCAACTGCAATGCAGGAGACCCCAGTTTGATTCCTAATTCGGGAAGATCCCCTGGAGAAGAGACAGGCTACCCATTACAGTATTTCTGGGCTTTCCTGGTGGCTCAGAGGATATAGAATCTACCTGCAGTGCAGGAGACCTGGGTTTGATTCCTGGGTTGGGAAGATCCCCTAGAGGAGGGCATGGCAACTCCCGCCAGTATTCTTGCCTGGAGAACCCCACGGACGGCGGAGCCTGGTGTCACAAAAAGTCAGACAACAGAGAGACTAAGTGACAGCACGAGTTCATCAACTCCATATAAGCCATCGGGATTTAAGTTACTAGGTGAGGTATTTTCTCCAAAGCAAAATCAATCATTTGCAGTCTCAAAGTTTAGGCTAAGAGACACAAAAGGGACAGAAATGAAAGAAATCCTTAAGTTTATATGCACTCAAGTAGGTCTATAAAGGTATCCTACTATTCCTGAGCCCTAATCTGAGGAAAAAGTAAATAAAAACTTACAGTAACATCATTAATTACCACCCCCCAAAAACTTAACTCAGGTAAAAGAAAAGAAAGTCACTACATTGCCTCTTTACTGACGTGGGGCTCACAGTGGTAGACCTCAAGGTCAGCTGTGATTCTTCTCCCAGGAAATGTGCTCCTACAGTTTCTTTTGCATTGTTCTCAAGACATCAAACTTTCAGCCAGAGAAAAGAAAAGAACAGAGGGATAATCACTAGGGGACATTATGAATAATCAGGAAAAGCAGAGGCCATTTCTTGTGAAGTGAGAGAGAGAAATATGCCTGGGAGATGACAGTCACTGCTGGAAAAGCAATAAAAAGAAATTGCCCCACCAGATGGAGCAGTAAAAACCACTGCCTGGGAGGTGAGGAAGCAGAGGGCTGTAGTGCCACAGGCGAGCAGAAAATCTCTGTGGAAGGCTCTAGTCTATACAGATGAGGACTACCGAACTGATGACACGCTCAGTCCATGATGACTCAATCCATAGTTCTTAGCCCATGGTTTGCTCCACCCTGTTTGTGCTTTTTTTTTTTAAACATGCACGTATCTTGAGTTAGAAAACATGAATGAGTGACTGTCTACTAGATGTCAGGTGTCATATACAGCACAACTATAAGCAGACATGTTATTCCTGCTCTCTAGTTTTTTGTTTTTCTTTTGAAATAATTTTAGACACTCAGAAACATTGAAAAACTAGCACAGAATTCCCATTTAGTCTTCACCCAGCATCCCCTAAGGTAAGCACCTTATATAACAGTGCAATTAATAAAAGTGGAAAATTTACGCTGGTACAATACTATTAGCATATCTACAGACCTTACTTGAACTTTATCAGTTAGTGAAGTCACCGTGGTCCCTTCCTGTCTGAGAGTCAATGAAGGACCCACATAACATGTGGCCCTCAAATGTCCCCAGCCTCATGTAATGTGTGACAGGTCCCCAGTCTCTGGCCGTCCATGAACTTCAAAGTCTTTGAAAACACCAGGCAGTTCTTTAGTAGCCTCTTCCTCAGTTTTGGGTTTTTGGATGTGTGTCCCTATGGGACACAATCAGGTGGACCAAAATGCTTGGTTATCAGTGATGAGAACTCTGAACACTTGATTAAATCAAGTCTGCCAAATTTCTATACTGAAAAGTTGCTATTTCTCCCTTTGTAATAAATAAGTATCTTCTTCTTTTTTTTTTTTTTTTTCCCCCTTCCATAAATTCAAAATCTTTATTTTTGGTTTAGGGATGTATAATACAGAAAGTTCAGTTTCTTCCCATTTGTGGGATATATGCTACATATACTCAGTTTATTTTTTTTTAATTTTTTTTATTAGTTGGAGGCTAATTACTTCACAACATTTCAGTGGGTTTTGTCATACATTGATATGAATCAGCCATAGAGTTACACGTATTCCCCATCCCCATCCCCCCTCCCACCTCCCTCTCCACCCAATTCCTCTGGGTCTTCCTAGTGCACCAGGCCCGAGCACATGTCTCATGCATCCCACCTGGGCTGGTGATCTGTTTCACCATAGATAATACACATGCTGTTCTTTCGAAACATCCCACCCTCACCTTCTCCCACAGAGTTCAAAAGTCTGTTCTGTACTTCTGTGTCTCTTTTTCTGTTTTGCATATTTCTCCCTTTGTAATTAATAAGTATCTTCTAGGGGAAGACTTCATAATCTTTGAACTGTATTTCAACATTCCTTCCAAGACTAATTTTGGCATCTGTCAGTGGCTCCTCCCTATAATAAACAAGGCTATCCTGAATGGCACTGTGCATGGGTTTCTGAATTTTGGTAGTATATCTTCAGTGTCAATCCCTAGAAGCGGAACTGCTAGGTCACAAGGTGAATACATATGGAACTGTTTTCAGTCGTGAACTTCCCTCCAGAGTGAGGTACCAGTTTGCACTCCCACCAGCAATGAGGATGGGGCCTGTCTCCCCACTGTCTTGCCAATAGTCTGTATTGTCATCCTTTTTAATTTTCACCAGTCTGATAAGTGAAGAATGGGGACATCTCAGTGAAATTTCATTTTGCATTTCTCTGAGTATGAGCTTCAGTGCTTTTTCATATTTTTAAGACTAATCTTCATATCTTTTATGTTTGTGGATTATCCGGTCATTTCTTCTTCAATTCATCAGCAATTGTTTGTACATTATGGACACTAAGCCCTTTGTCTGTGGTTTGTGTGCTTTTTCCCTCCCCCCGACCCCCAGTTTGTAATTAGAAAGCTTTTCCCTACACTGAGATAACAGGAACTCACCCATGTTTCCTTCCAGTGTTTGCAGAGTTTCACATTTTACATTTATGTCCCTGGTCTATTTGAAGCTTACCCTTGTATATGGTGTGAGGAGTGGATCTACTTTTATTTTTTTCCAAACAGGTACCCAGTTGCCCCAGCACCATTTATTTAAATGGCTGCCTCAGATGAGATGTCATTTTATGATATATTTACATCTGTACTTGGGTCCACTTTCGATGATTTTGGTTCTATACCCTTGGTCTATTTGTCTCTGGGTGAGCCAGCAGCAGGCTGTTTTAATTACGGGAGCTTTTTAGGATGTTCTCACACCTGGCAGGGCCAGTCATCCCTGGTAGATTTTACTTTTTGGTCTTTTTCCTGGCTACTTCATGTTTGTTTTCCCATATATACTTTAATATCAACTTGTGTAACTCCATTTTTTTTTTCAAGTGTTAGCATTTTTACTGGGACTGCAAGAAGTTCATGAATGAACTGGGGAGAATAGAAACTTTTATAAATCCAAGTCATGCCCACCTAGAAGGGGAGGCTTCTCAAGGTGCTCAAGTTATCTTCTATGACTTTTAGTTAGTTAGTTCAGTCGCTCAGTTGTGTCCGACTCTTTGCGACCCCATGAATCGAAGAACGCCAGGCCCCCCTGTCCATCACAAACTCCTGGAGTTTGCTCAAACTCATGCCCATCGAGTTGGTCATGCCATCCAGCCATCTCATCCTCTGTCGTCCCCTTCTCCTCCTGCCCCCAATCCCTCCCGGCATCAGGGTCTTTTCCAACGAGTCAACCCTTCGCATGAGGTGGCCAAAGTATTAGAGTTTCAGCTTCAGCATCAGTCCTTCCAATGAACACCCAGGACTGATCTCCTTTAGGATGGACTGGTTGGATCTCCTTGCAGTCCAAGGGACTCTCAAGAGTCTTCTCCAACACCACAGTTCAAAAGCATCAATTTTTCGGTGTTCAGCTTTCTTCACAGTCTAACTCTCACCTCCATACATGACCACTGGAAAACCATAGTCTTGACCAGACGGACCTTTGCTGGTAAAGTAATGTCTCTGCTTTTTAATATGCTGTCTAGGTTGGTCATCACTTTCCTTCCGAGGAGTAAGCGTCTTTTAATTTCATGGCTGTAATCACCATCTGCAGTGATTTTGGAGCCCAAAAAAATAAAGTCTGACACTGTTTCCATTGTCTCCCCATCTATTTCTCATGAGGTGATGGGACCAGATGCCATGATCTTAGTTTTCTGAATGTTGAGCTTTAAGCCAAATTTTTCACTCTCCTCTTTCACTTTCATCAAGAGGCTCTTTAGTTCCTCTTCACTTTCTGCCATAAGGGTGGTGTCATCTGCATATCTGAGGTTATTGATATTTCTCCCAGCAATCTTGATTCCAGCTTGTGCTTCCTCCAGCCCAGCATTTCTCATGATTTACTCTGCATATAAGTTAAATAAGCAGGGTGACAATATACAGCCTTGACGTACTCCTTTTCCTATTTGGAACCAGTCTGTTGTTCCATGTCCAGTTCTAACTGTTGCTTCCTGACCTGCATACAGTCTCTTAGGGGTGTGTTAAGTTGACCTCTGAGTTTCACACATTTCTTCTTTATTTCTACAACTCTGCTGTGGCCTCGAAGCAACCTCAGACATTATACAAAGAAGTGGGTGTGGTTAAGTTCCAATAAAATTTTGTTAGCAAGAAAGGCAGTAAGTCCAGGGGCCTTAGTTTAGTGACCTTTGCTTTTGTGAATGTTCTGCTGGTGAGAGAAAAAGTTATGTGAGCCCCAATTTTTTCGTTCTCTTTTACAGACAGGATCCCAACGTTCCCTCTTCTGCTTCTTTTCCCCTCAACACCCAAATGCCAAAGGATGCTTCTCTCTCCCTTTTATGCCTTCTTCTCCTGCAGACTCTTTAAGCCCACAACCTATAATTCATCCTCTGCTTTACTGGCCAGTGTGTTCAGTGTTCTTGGATTACTCAGACAGGACTCAGCCTTCTGGGCAGTGGTCTCCAGTCACCCTCAGTCCCTGCTCCAAGCCCCCTTCTTCTCATTTTCCAGGAGGTATTCCTGGCCTCCCTTTGCAGAGCCCACCGGGGGCCAGGAAGGTGGGGTGGATAATTGAGCTTATACGTTGAGATTTGAGTTTCTCATTATTTTCAAGTCTTGGCATATCATGTCTTTATGCTGAGGGCACAGTTTTTATACTGTGCTCAGTCTCCCCCTTCTTGTTTTTCTACGTTGTCTTGGAGGAAATATTTGGAGACAGGAATGTAAGACATAACCACTGTCATCAGCTATGAGAAGTCTCTATTTCCTGTTTCCTTGAAGCCTAGAGACTAATGAGCAATACTGATACCAATACTGAAATCAAGATGATGATGGTAACCACAACAGTAATAATAATGTATATCTTATAGTACAGATATCTCACGGAGTGAAAATAACATCCTTTGGGAGAACAATGGAGTGGGCATCTTTCTGAGGGTTTGTTTTGTCATTATTTTTTAAGATGCTAAGGATTAAGGATTCAGGGAAGGCTCCTGAACAAAATGACATCAAAGATGAGACTTGAAGCATGAATAGAGTCCAGTGGGCAGAGTAAGAGAAAACCTGGAGGCATAGGGCAGGGGGAAGGTCAAGTGCTCTAGACGCTGAGAGTCAGCTGGAGTCAGTGTGGCGCGCGAGGGCTGGGGCTGCAGTGAGAGTAGAGACCAGATCAAAGTGACTTTTCAGGCCAGTTAAAGAGTTTTAGACTTTGTACTGGGGCCAATGAAAAGCTATTTAAATGCTTCAAGTAGGCCAAAATCCCTCTGAAATGAAACCCATAATGTCCCCAGAGTGGAGAATAAGTGCCAAGTTCAGGAATTACTGCACAGTTTTAGGGTTACACTTTCTTTATTGTACTTCAAAAACACAGGGAAAAGTTATGATGGTTTGAAAAGCATAATATTTCTAAGTATCTCTAAGAGCACAATGTAAAAGGCAGACATTAAGGTGACAGCTAAGAGAGAAAGAGATATATTTACTGCTAACGGTAAGAAAATGCTTATTTTCTTATCACAATAAGAGCTTCTCACAATGAACTCCTGTCACAATAAACAAGCAAAAGAATAATGAATATGAAACAACATCTTCTTCCCTGTCACCCAGGGGCGGCCTCTGACCACGCCAGGCCCATGGACATCAGACCCCGTCTCTGGTCCCTGGAACCTAAGCCTGCTATCTTTTTACTGCTCTTGGTTTTCAAGGCCTGCCTTTAGCTGATTATTAAAACAAAAGTCTTCCTACAGTGTTGGTTGTAATTAAGTAACATGAAGTGTTATTTAGAGATCACCAGCCTAAAAACCTGGTTATTCAGTGCTGGTTCTACACCTCCTAGTGGTAAGCCTCCTGCGTTCCTGGGCCTCCAATCTTCACAGAACACATGAGAAGACCAAGCCAGAGGCCTTGCAAGGCCCTAGTTCCAGCAGTCATGCAGGCACTCAAGGACTGACAACAGCGTTTTGCACATGCTACCCTGCATTCAGCTGCACTTACCTAGCTATTCTCTGGCCCCCAACTCTACTCTACTCAAACTGCCCACTGCTACCTGCCAAGCCCCCACACACTCACTGGTTCAGGGTCGGTGAATGGACATCCCAGCAGGCAGCACCTAACGTGGTCAGGGCATGGGGACAACCTTGGCTACTCCACCTGCCCTCTTCAGACTTCACCTCAAAGATGACTAAGGGTGTTGCTCTCTGGACATCCAGATGCCTGGTGCTTGTCCTCATGGAACAAGAAGAGCTGAGGGCTTTTTGACATGCTGACCATTTGCTCTTTCTCTTAATACTGTTTGCCATGGTTTAAATCAAAGCTGGAGGTGATGCCATCTCCATGGTCACTCACTTCCCTCAGAAATGTTTGTGTTTAATCAAATTGTATTCACTACTCATCAGTGCTTAACCACTTATCTGCTGGAACTTTCTCTGACAATTATGCGTCTGCATAGGCCCTATGCACTTCTTTCCCTCTCTTAACACAAAGCTTGCTAACTTATAAATTTCCAGAACTACCTTCAATTCTTAGGTGAACTTAATCCTATCCACCTACTGCATATAGTGCTTTATCACTGAAAATGGCTATCCTTGATATTAGGCGCTCACCTTTTCTATTTCTTTCAGAAACTGTCAGGTTGTGCCATTCAGACTCGTGATTTAGTGCAACTCACATTCTCGAAAACATTGCATCATACAGCTCAACTTTAGGATTAGGACCTGGAACTATTACATCCCTGGAAGGAACAAGCAAGGAGTCACATCTGCAACAACACAAAAACCTCAGACGAGAAAATGTCCAGCAACGTGGTGGGTGGACCTGGGTTTCTAAGCTACTCTCCTATCAAAAAACGATGGGAAAGGCTCGGAGTGGTGAAGCAGATGGACAGGTAAGGGGACACATTCTGAAAAAACAGACGAGCTGGTGTGAAATTGAAGAATACTCTAACCATACACTGAAGTGGGGAATCCAGCCAGGCAAACAGGAAGAAGCCAGATCTCACCTGAATGGCAAGTGTCAAGCCCAGTGCTGGAGCATGGGCATTTACAGTCACAAGTGGCCTGAGGACAGGAGACAACGCCCAAGGCCCAGGCTGGCTGGGGAGTCCAGGAGATGGCCCTCCAGAAAGGTGGTATGCCTGCAGAGGACTACAGACTCAGAGTAAAGTTTACCCACAGTAAAACCACCCCATGGAGCAGCAGCACAGAAAATGATCTGTCTCTAACCTTGGGAGTATGAGGAGAGGGAGGAAAAGCACATTTTCAATGCAGCTCAACTTCATAATGTCCTTGTTCCCCAAATGCAATCTGAATCTAATCCTGAGAGAGTTCTGAGACAGATCAGATTGAGAGGCAGTCCAAAGAACAGCCAGCCTGAACTTTTCAAAGTTGTCAATATTTGCCATATGATCCAGCAGTTTCATTCTTGGGCATGTATCTCAAGAAAAGTCAAAATTCAAAAAAATACATGCACTCCTATGTTCAGAGCAGCACTATTTACAATAGCCAAGAGATGGAAACAACCTAAATGTCCATGAACAGATGAACAGATAAAGAAGATGTGGGGTCTATACACAATGGAACATTACTCAGACATTAAGTAAGAATGAAATGCCATTTGTGGCAATATGGATGCAACTAGAGATAATCATACTAAGTGAACTAAATCAGATAAACACAAATATTATATGATATCACTTACATGTGAAATCTAAAATACAACACAAAAGAAACTTATTTACAGAAACAGACTCATAGACATAGAAAATTAACTTATGGTTACCAAAGTGGAAAGGGGGTGAGGGAGGGACAAACTAGGAGTTTGGGATTAGAAGATACAAACCACTATATATAAAATGAACAGAATCTAAGAAAGAATGGATATATGTATATGCATAACAGATTCACTTTGCCGTACACCTGAAACTAACACTACATTGTAAATCAACTACACCTCAATAAAAGTTTTTGTAAAAAAAAATTCAACATTCTAACAACAAGAAAAAAAAAGATAAATAACAAGGTCCTATTGAATAGGACCTATAATCACTATCCTGCAATAAACCATACTGGAAAAGAACGTGAAAAAAAATATGCATATATATGTACAACTGAACCACTTTGCTATATATCTGAAACTAACACAACAATGTAAATCAACTATATGTCAATGAAAGCTTTTTAAAAAAAGGAAAACACACATGCACAAAATAGGAAAAGTTTTACAACAGTAAGAAGGTCCAACATAATTTTAATAAGATTCATATGGAAGAGGGAATGGGGCAAAAGCAATATTTGAATAGGTAATGGCTGTGAAAGTATCAGACATTATGAAAGATGCCAGTACCTAAAATGTAGAAGTCCAATAAATCATAAGGAGCATGACTAGAAAGAAATTTACACTAAACACATAACAAAGGATCTCCAGAGCCCTAGACAAAGAGAAGCTCTCAAAGTAGACAGTGAAAAGATACAGACCACTCTACAGGAGAAGTGGTTAAATTGACAGCTGACTTCCAGAGAGCAACACTAGAAAGCAAAAAATGTGGACTCACAACTTCAATGTACTGTGAGAAAATGAAGTGTCAGACAACTCTATACCCAGTACTTTCTAAACAAGAGTACATAAAAATACATCATGGTGACGGAAACTAAGAAAGTTCATCCCAAAAGAGAAAATATAGACAAGGAAATTCTAAAGGATGAGCTTCAGACAGGAGGAAAATGATTATGGTGGGAAGTTGGAGATGCAAAGGAATTGGCAAATTTCTGGAATAAATATAAGCAAACACTAACTGCATATAAAACCAGTAATACAATCCTGGCTGTATCCTCTGAAAAGGCCCAGAAAAAATGGCCAATGCAGTATCAGTGAATATCCCCAGATCTGAGACTCTGGTATTGAAATACGAATCTCTAACCTAAGGAAACCAAAATGTATTGGAAAAATGGGACAAGAAATGTACAATATGAACCTGTACCATCTTGTCACAACCAAGAGCAGGAAAGCTCTACAGGAGAATGACAGACAAAGGCATTACTCCTCACAAGAAAAAAAAAGTTCCTGATTCCCTGGGGGAAGCAGAAAAGCCTATTATTCCAGGGGACCAAGTACTGCTTCTGACCATTCATCTAAGAAAGGCTAGAATTTATGCATCTCATCTAGGAATATTCTATTAGCCTCTTAGCAATCTCTTTTGTAAGAATTCTTCTCAGAAATGCTAGTAAATAGATGAAGCCAAGACTGAATGTAACTTCTCCAAATTTGCAATAGAAAATGTCTACAGGTGATAAATAATCTTGATCAATCTAAATCAGAGACATGTAAAAAGAAAACGTTCCCTTAGCAGCAGTAAGGACAGTTTTCTCAAACATGACACCAGTTTCCATGTGTACCAGAAACTTCTGTGAATCATCCCAAATCTCCTCAATTTCTCACAGCCCCTCCTTTTACAGCCTTGGGGCTAGGCTCCTATTTTGAGGAAAAACTGATCACCTTCCTCTATCCTTCCTCTAGGCACCATCATCATCGGGACAAATCATCCTCATATTCTCAATGCATCTTTGATTACAACCTGAGATACTTCAAGCTTAGAACCAATTAGGAAGGATTAACAAACACTCCAATGCAAAACCATTCTCTTCTTGGCTTCAGGGCAAGACTTTAGCTAATAAACATCAGCCAGGATGGTGCTTAAGTGAGAAAGTGCAGATTTTCTCCAGTATCTGTTCCACACTTTCCCTGAATAACAGAACCCCCAATTTTTTTTATGTGGGCACAATTTTCTCAGTCTCCCAGTGAGAGTGCTAAGTATAAATTTTAAGAAACATCCAGACAGGTAAAGAGAGGGGGACCTTCTCTCTTACTTATTCCTTCCTGTAAGGTGAAATGTGTATGTAATGGCTGGCGCTCCAGCAGTCATCTTGGACAATGAGGTGACTGAAAGGGTAAAAATCCTTGCTAGGTCCCAAGGGCCCTGATATTATAGAGCCCCTAAGAGACCTGAATGGCTACTTCTGGATAATCTTCATGTGAGGGAATTTCAATTTTATTTACATTTCTATTTTTTTTTTTTCCCTGTAACTCTTAATCAAACTAAATCCTAATGCAGAGGGATGTTAAGGTGACAATCATGAAGGGAGCATGCAGGCCGCTGATCCCCTGCTTTGGTCTCTGAGTCTAAGAAGATTTATTAGTCAAGTAAGTACTTGTTCAAAAATCTATTTTGTGATGTCAGTTCTTTTTTTCCTCAAAGGTAAGTCCATCTATTATCCATTATATTTTAAAAAGGAGCAATGGATTCAATGTACAATGGAAGTATTTGTCGGAACATAGCCAGCGGAATATAAGGCTACAACAGTTGCTATGAAATTGAGCCTACCATTAAGTGTTAGTGATGACAACTGCATCCTTCACAAGCTCCATGCTCACCACGTGCACAAAGTACAGTGCATACATTACAATCTTCCCTGTACTGTTTAGAGGGTATCACCTGTGACCTCATGGAAAGCTGTTTCTCTTCCCATTCTTTTAAGGACCTTTGAAAATATCCCTTTATAATTTTAGCAAGCCCCCTTCTCCACCCCATTTTTAAGTGTCCTTTCTAAAGGAATCCTAATCTATTGGAAATCACTATAAACAACAACTGGTCATTGTAGTATTTCACTCAGCACCTGACAAACAGGCCAAGTAGATACATCATTCTCAGGAAAAGAGAAAAGAAACCAACAATTATAGCAAGTGAGGGCTCTGATTTACCCACAAAGCCTCAACAGGGACATACACACTCACCATAAGCGTGATTACCAGGAACCAGGAGGAGGGATGAAGGCCCATGCCATGGCCTGGGGCTCCTGTGGAGAGGGGAGCGAGACTGGGCAGTCAAGGGAAGATGCGGGTGACAGAAGTGCTAAAGGGAAGGAATCAAGCTCACACAGGGTGATACTAGAGAAAGCACCTCAAACTGTGGACTCTGAAAAATGAAGAAAGAACAGGAGAGAGAAACTCAGGAGACGGCCCAGGAGAGTGAAACCCCGTGTCCCGCACCAGAGCCAGGCGGTGGGAGCACAAAGCCTGCTGGGGTGGCGGGAGCTCCAGTCTGTGGAGACTCTGCACCCCTGATGGAAGAGACCCTCATGGCTACACAGAAGTGTTATGTTTAAGAGTGACCGGAAATGGTAAGGAAAGGGAGTTGGGGGTGGGAGATGGCCAGATAATCCAGGTTAAAGGTCAAGATGAAGACTTCCCAGATGGCACAAATCATTCAGACACGATAAATCTGGAGACAGTGAAGTGAAGTGATGCTGTGGACTGTCACTGACAGACAGTCCAGGAGAGACAACAGGTCAGGCCTGAAGAGGCGCCCAGAAACCACAGCTGTGACGACTGAGGAGAAAAATGGATCGATTCTCTGAATTACTGTCAGCTCAAGGAGGGGAGAGGAGGAGAGGGGAGGGAAAAAAAAGGAAAAGGAGTGATGGGCCCCAGAGGAGGAAAGCGCCAGTGTGAAGACAGAGCGCTGAGTTACCTGCCTTTGAGTAGTTTGGGCCAACCTGGGTTTAGGGAGGAAACATCACAGGGGCACTATAAGAAGAAAAGACTATTGACTGTGGATGGTGCTGGGGCACTGGCCAGGGCGGGGGGTGGGTGCTGAAACCAGCGTTCATGCAGGAGGGCTGCATGACTAGGGGTCCTGTAGCCTGCAGAACCCTTGGAGGGGCAGAGGGCAGAAGGTTACACTGAGCTCCCAGGGACCCGGAGCTGGGTACAGATTCCACCCGTGTAAGCGAGGCCAACATGCAGGCCCAGCTGGCAGGGGAGTGTGTGGCAGCTCCGGCCTGGAGGGCCCGGGGCGGAGTGAGCTGCCCTCAGCACCCCCGAGACTACTAAGCCACTTCCCTTCATGATGTTCAACCTGTCCTTACAAAACACTGGCCGGGAACAAAATCTGACATTTAAAATGGTTGTTTTGAACAAACTCAACATGTTCAACACTCTGGCCAGCAGGAAGCGGAGCGGCTGTCCTCACATGGCTCCACAACAGGACCTCCTCTGCCCACGAGCCCCAGGCGGCTGCTCTGCTGCACAGAACACTGAAACAGAAGGTTCTGGGAAATAAACAGGGAGGAGTAAAGGTTGCCAGGAAGCCAGACAGAAAAGAAATACAAAACATGAGAGCGAGCATCAAATTTTTCATTTTCTCTCTTTCAAAATGAATGAGGGGCAGGAGTATGAAATTTATCACAAACCTTTAAAATACAAACAAGGCACCATTACCATGCAAACAGCAGGCGCAGTGCTGTTCATTTGTAACAGCGTGGGGCCTGTGGCAGAGGCTGCTCAGGCAGGCGAACTCGGGAGGGTCACCCTTCTGCCACCGGGTCCCTGGTGCTCTATGAGCCAGCCCTCCCTGTAGCAGCATGGAAGGGCGCCCCCTGCAGGCTCGTTCTGAGGGAGCACTTCTGAGGTGAGCAGAGAGGCACAGGCTCCTGGGCACAGTCACATCTTCTCAGAGATCCCCCCTCCCAGAGTTCAAGACTCAAAGACCGGTCCTCACAGTTCCAAAGAAAGATGAAAACATAACTCTGTACTTTACAAATGTTGCAAGTCAGTGACTCAGTCATGCCTGACTCTTTGCAAAACCATGACCTATATAACCTGCCAGGCTCCACTGTCCATGGAATTCTCCAGGCAAAAATATTGGAGTGGGTAGCCATTCTGTTCTCTAGGAGATCTTCCTGACCCAAGGATCGAACCCAGGTGTCCTGCATTGCAGGCAGAATCTTCACCATCTGAGTCACCAGGGAAGCCCTTACAAAGGTTACTCATTGGTAGAAACAGATGGAGTTGGGAAAAAAAACCTTGGAAATTATCAGTGCAACCTTAGCCTGCTGGAAGGTGAAAGATGAACTGACCCTGCCCCTCAGGAGACAAGATAAACTGCCTTCCACCACAGCATTTGCAGTCTGCACAACCAACAGCCCCAGGCTAATGACCCACTTGAAAATCCATGTTTCTGCTTCCCAAGTTATGCATCAGCATTGAATCTCCCTTGATTCTCAGGTTCCAACAACTGAAGACCAGTCTTCCCATTTGAAGGTTTTCAGCAAAATGACAGATGCTTGAGGATCTTCCCATTAAATGATCTCACAAAAAAAGTTAACTTGTGTCACAGTATTGCGTCTCTGGTGGGAACCAAATGAATGAAATGCTACAATAAACTGGTTTATCATGCCTTATCACAATCACAACCACACTACTCATTTCACTAAAATCTTTCAAATCACCTCTATGATCTTATGCTCAAACTCCAATTAGTCAAGGAGTCCCATCTCTGCCACATGAAACCTGAAAGAATATAAACGTTTTCCTCTAATTTGTCATCCACTTGCTATGCTGGCCCCCAGAGACACAGCTAAACAAAAGTGAGGGAGAGTGAAGGACATGACTACCAGGGAAGACAGGTCCACCATTAAGATGAACGAACCAGACACAGAACTCTACAGAATGTCTCTAAAATGGGAAAACAAATTACCATTCAATTTCAACTATGAACTCTGTACACACTGTCAAATACCTCAGAGAAATAAACTTTGAAAATGGCATAAGCAGAAAAAATGACACGGCAGAGGGGTTTTCAGTGGGGGAGGTGACTGGACACCTCTGGAAGCATCAGAACTTCTTTAGGCGCACAACCAAGCTGCAGCTCAGGAGCCTCTCTTCCCGAGGGTGGTCCTGTCCTCACCTCAACCACTGGGCCAGGTCAGGTCCCTTTGCCTCTGGCTTGGACATGGCCAATTCTGTGGAGTTTCCCTGAGCTTCTTCTCTTCTTCCCTCTCAAAGACTAACAACTCTTCTAAGTCGGGGTGACTTCACCCCCTGCACGCAAAGGGAAGTCAACGAGATGTAATGGAAAGATGATAGGCACCTGGGGAAGAGCTGAGCAGAATCTGCTCTCAGGGCTGGAATCCTGGGAAAGGTAAATGGAGATGATGCTTCTTACCTTCCCAGGTTACTGTGAAAATCCAGGCCCGATGAGTTATGCTCTAACCACACAGAAAGCACCACAAAGGACATCTTCTATCCCTCCCATTCTCTTGAGCATACAATGAAAGGGCATTGCTGGCAGGTTCTAAAGCCTTCTTTGGGATGTGGGGGGAGTGCTTTGGCCTGTCAAGCATTTGATCAGGAACACATGAGGAATCCCACATGATGTATTCCTTGCTTCCAGTCACTTCTCCTGTTTGCTGTGATCCATCCATAGTACATCCTGTGATGTCATCTTTCTCACCCACTAGACTCTGTGCTCCAAAACAGCAGGGACCATACTTGGTTCTGCGCAGATTCTGAGCTTAGTATAATCCTGATAAACATTGTTGATGAATGCATGCACCAATCAATGAATCAATGCCTATTCTCCCTATAAGACTTGGAGTCCAACACTGGTAGGAAGCATTTTATTTTCACACCCACAGCAGCCAGCAAAGTGGAATTTTGTTGCACTGAACTAAGTAGGAACAGTTTTCACGTTTCTGCCTCCCCCACTCTTTGATCAGGGTTGCACTGAACCAAGTAGGAATGGTTTTCATGTTTCTGCCTCCCACTCTTTGACCAGCACAGTGACTGAATTTTGTGGTGGCCTCACTCAAACAACAATGACACTAATGGTTGTAAATTCTCGTGAAGACCCGAGTAGTTTATCTTGGGGCCTCTTCCAATCTCCATGTCATTTCTGATGTCTTCCACTGGGCTAGAGAGAAAGGGAACAAGAGTCTTCTTGAGTTCAGACCAGGGAAAAGGAAAAAATAATAAAAATGGTCCATTTTTAAGAGTCAAATTTGGAAAAAGGTAGTGCTTATTTAGGTAATAACAAAGGCAATATTCCTAGTATTCCATGCTGAAGGAGACAGAAAACGTAGTTTCCTCTGGAGAGAATCACTACAAGTGACCAGTAAGCTCTCCTTGCTCCGCACGCCCCAGGTCCCATGAATCGCATGGTGACAACACTAAAACATGTACAGAATTTGAAGAAAGAAAGATTGGAAGGGAATATATTGAATGGTTTTGAGGCTTAATAGACAAGCAAGACTTCTTCCATGCTTCCTATGAAGATTTTCCTCAAGTTTTTAATGATTTCTATCACTTTTAAAGGAAAATTTTCTTAAGACGAAATGAGAAGAGTAGTTAGGAGGCACCCTAATAATTAGACAGTGTCTTCAATTAGCTTCCCTGCCTTGCTGGGTTCTCCCTGGGAAACCTGCAAGTCTTTGATGTGGAACAGCCAGCAAACCACTAATTAGGATGACAGGCTGGAATCCCAGGCCCACGGTCAACAATGGCAGAAGTGTTTAAGAGACTTGCTTTCAAATATCTTAACTGACAGAGAAAAAGAGGGAAGAAAAAAGGGAGAAATGTGGAAAAATACTGGATAGAAGGAGGTCTCCATGTATGCAGAAAACAAAGCAAAACAAAACTTTCAGTTCCTTGTGAGGAGTAATGCTGATTAAAGCTGTATCAATATTCTGAACATAAAATTTATAAAAGCACATTTCTCCTTGTGAGAAAAATTCCAGGTCCTTCTGAAGGAAATGAACACTATAAATTTATCTCAGGCATTTTACAGTTAACAACCCACATTATTATAAATGCTCCATCCTTGAATCAAGCCAACTTTGAACAGCATGATTCCTTTAGAGACCTGGGCTCTTTTCTCTTCCTCGTCTCTTCATTAACTGACACTTCCTAAAAACTGCCAAGGTCAAGGATTCTGAATACTGCTAAGTGCTTCTTAGGAGACTGACTGGGAGGGAGAAAGGGGAGATGGGCAGGGAGGGAAGGAGGAAAAGAGAAAGGGAAGGAGGGGAGAAGAGGAGGGCACAGAAAGATGGAAGTGGGGAGGTGGAGCTAGGGAGGAGGAGAGGACAAGGAGGAGGGAAGGGAGAGGAGGGGCAGCAGCAGCTTCGTGGGGGAGGGCCCACCCAGCACCTGAAACAGAAAACCAATACTGGGCATAAACATGGTTTTCTCAGGTTTTGCTTCTGTTCCTTAAAGAGTAGCTAAATGCACTTGTCCTCAGAATTAATATGGATTGGTATTTCTTGCTGTATATCATGGAGAAGGTAGGATGAGATGCCTCCAATGCCCCTTTCTGGGAGCCGGGAAGCCTAGACCATTCAGACTGAGTGAGCCAGCAGCTGTCCTGCAGGAGACTGCACAGGAGAAGGGCGACCTTCCAACAGGGGCCCTGGCCCAGCAGCAGAGCCATCAGGACTAGGGCAGCAGCTGGGACCCCCTGAGAAGGTGAAGATGCACAGACACAACCAGCAAGGCCTTTCCCAGGCAGATCCTAGAAGCAGTCCTGCAGATCGCACCAAAAGATGCACAGTCCTTCTCAATAGATTGTCTGTGACAGCAAAAAACTGTAAACAGCCAAATTTCCATTCTATCACTCCTAGGGAATACATAGAGCAGGAAGAACAAAAGAACCCAAATCAGCCAAATAAATTTGAAAAACAGTACTGAGCAAAGGAGACGTGAGTGCCACAAACAGGTAAGTTGACCTCAGTCCAATTAGGGTCTTGTTCACACACACACACACACAAACACACACACAGACATGCACACCACTCTTCAGAAAACAAGTAAAGGCACACAGCCTGGCCAGGACAAGGCTGCCTCTGCAAGATGAGGGGGTTATCATCAGGGAGGGACTCAAAAGGGTTTTAAAGCCACAAGTCATTTTTTCTTTCTTAAGCCCAATAATGGATAAGCAATTAATCTGATTAAGTTCTAAACCATGCATGTATTCCATAATAAGCACAAATGGCCTAACTCACTCCCTACTGCAAAGGAAAGTATATTATTTGAGAGGAAAATAATGCTCAATATCTAACCTAAGAATTCATTCAAAGACAACCAAACATCTCCGAGTTCATTTATGTTCATATTTTCATGTCTCCAGAGTATTTGGAGAAAACTGTAAATAAGGTTTCTCTGCAGATTGCCTGGCTTTGCAAAGAAAAACAGATGATTTTTGTCATTTTGTCAATTTAGAACTGCTTACAAAATATAGCGGAAAACATAACAAGTACCTCATGACCTGCAAATCCATTCCTAGGTATTTACTCAAGAGAAATGAAAATATATGCCCACACAAAGGCTATTACATGAACCCTCACAGCAGCTTTGTTCATGCAGCCAAAACTGGAAAAAAACCTGCATGTGCGTTGGGAAGAGGATGGGGAGACAGGTTTGGGTCCATCCATGAGCTGAGACGCTACTCGGTAGTAAAGGAGAAGGGACTACCGGTAAACGCAACAATGTGGGTAAACCTCAGAATCATTATGTTGAGTAAAAGAAGGCAGACACCAAAGAATACCCATTGTGTGAACATTTGTACAGAGGTCAAGGAAGGAGAGTGGTTTCCCCTAGCCAGGAGGAACTGGCTGGGAAGGGGAGTGAGGGAACTCTCTGGGTGATCAAATGTTCCACATCTTGTTTTGAGAGGTGATTAAAGGGTTATGTACAATTGTCAAAACTCATCAAACTACTAAAAGCTGTACATGTTACTGTATGTACCTGCATGTGTGCTAAGTTGCTTCAGTCGTGTCCGACTGTACAACCCCATGGACTGTAGCCTGCCAGGATCCTCTGTCCATGGGGATTCTCCAGGCAAGAATACTGGAGTGGGTTGCCCTGCCCTCCTCCAGGGGATCTTCCCGACCCAGGTATTGAACGCACATCTCTTACCTCTCCTGCATTGGCAGGCGGGTTCTTTACCACTAACACCACCCGGGGAAGCCCTACTGTATGTAAATGACATCTAAAAATAGCTTGTCAAAAAAGTTTGTAGCATGACATATAAAAACGAGATATTCTAATTTTTTAGAGATTTAAAGACATGAAATATATAAAATTGAAAACAAGACAGACTTTTCTGTGCATCTCCAAATCTGATGATCTGACTCTGAATTACTCAGACCAGTGTTCAGGGCTGGGAGTCCCTAATAGTGCAGAGCACCGTACTGAGGTCAGGAGACTCTGGACAACTCTTCATCACAGCCTGTGCCTCAGAACCACACAAGATACTTATACTGGAAGGACCCGAAAAATCAGCGACAACGTAAGAACCAACATAGAATGACAAACAGTATTCTCAAACTGGATTCTAGAAACTCATTAGAAAAGAGAAGGGGAAAAAGTTCCCTTTCACAGCAGCAACAGAAACTCTTAGAAGAATCTTTGTGGAGAAATCAAATCCTCAGACCTCATGGAAAGACATAACACAAGAACAGAACAAATGGAAAAGCACACCCTTGTTATGGTTATAAAATCGCCAATTCTTAAGTTGGTCTATCAATTCAGTATCATCCCAATCAAAATCTCAACACAACAGTGGTGAAGAATAGGCATTAGGGGAGTTGCCATAAACAAGGAGAGTTCTGGGGCCCCCACCTTCCCTGAGACGCACATGGAGTCCTTGCTGACCCCCTCGTGCTGTGATTCGGAGCCATTCTGCCCTCCCGATCTGTTTGGCTTAAGACTCTAGGAGCAACCCTGACTCTGAGCACAAGTCCTTTTTAATCCCCCCCAAATCTCCAAGCCAGCCACACGGGATCCCTAACTGGGGCTCAAGCCAGAGCATCACCATCTCCAACCAGCTCTGGAGCTCCAGAGCTCAGGGTTGACACAGAAGGAGAAAGACTGAAGTCAAGTGGGCAAGCCGCCCCCTTAGAATGTGTGAAAGATGAGCAGGAAGCAGAGATGGACTCGGGGGAGGCTGACGAGGGTGAGAGGGACAAGCACCCTCCTGTGGGAGGTGGGCTGGCTGGAAGGAACATCAGACCAGAGGGTGGCTGGGGTGGGGGTGGGATGTGATCCTGTTTTCACTTGCTAGTTTAAGCAGGCAAGTAAGCGGCACCTGAGCCTGGGGGAGGGGGCGGGGGCAGGAGAGGATGGGAAGGGGGGACTGATGTAGCAGTGGAAGGAGGCATGGGGCGAGAAGGTCCAGGATTCCAGGGCAACAGGCAGAGCCAGCCAGTAGCCATGGTGGAGAGGGGCTTCCCGCACCATTAAACTTCACGGAACCTGTCTCACAGTTCCACTCCTCCAGGGGTGTGGCTGTAATTTATGTCAGAGATGCTCCTACTTCACAGAACATAAAAAGCCACAGGCTGAAAGCCACTGCTTGATGCATAACTAAGGGGAAGATGTTGCTGACTACACTTGGCACGATGTTTCCTTATCAACTGGAACGTACAGCTAGTATTTGGTGAAAGAACTACTGTAAACTGAATCGGACAGGTTTATCCTTTATCACCCTTGTATGTACCTGAAAAGAAAAAATAAGCCATAGCCACTGACTCGGGTATTCCCACACTTTCCTTCACAGAGGCCCACTCTCTGTGAACCAAAGGTTGGGAGTGGGGGAGATCTAACATCTCCATGATGGTCTCTGGGCTTCCTGGTGGCTCTGCAATAAAGAATCTGCCTGCCAATATAGGAGTCACACAAGATGTGGGTTTGATCCCTGGCTCAGGAAGATCCCCTCAAGGAGGAAAAGGCAACACACTCCAGAATTCTTGTCTGGAAAATCCCATAGACAGAGGAGCCTGGCGGGCTACAATTCACAGGGTTGAAAAAGTTCGGACACAACTAAGCACGAACTCATACACAAGGTAGTCTCTGGGGGTCTTTCAGGTCACTGATTTTGTCCTTAGAACTCCTCATCCAGGACTCCTACTCTTTCCACAAGGGGGCCTTTTGGCTAGTTTCCAAAACACTAACCGCTGTCCAGTCATGCCCCATGTCAGTACTGATTATAACACACATCCTGATTCCAGAGATGTTAATGTGAAGAGAAAGAGCGCCTTAGAACTGACAGCTGATATCTTTGTGGAAATAGGTTATAAGGTGGAAGGAAACTTTCATCAAAGACCATGAATAACTGAAGAATCAAATGGAAATTATAGAAAAGAAAAAATGTAATCAAGAATTTGGGAGGTTGGCTAAATTGGATACTATAACAAAAGGGGATTTGAGAGTTATGAGATAGGTCAGCAGGAAATATCCAAAAAGAAGCACAGAAATAACAAAACCCCCAAACCACCCACTAAACAGAACATAAAAACCACGGGACACAGGGAAAGGATCAAACATACTCTAACCAAGTTCCATGAGAGAAGGGACACAGGTGGTATCCAAACAGGATAAATACAGTCAACCAACCCAAGAACACCTCAGCGAAATGATGAAAACCAAGAAAGAAGCTTTTAAACCAGTGTTGGGTGGGGGGGAACCTCAAAAGAACAAATATTAAGACTCGTAGCCAACTTTTTAACAGAAAGGACAGAAGCCTCAAGAAGAGGGGGAAACACTTTTAAACTTGTTTAAATTGAAAAAAAAAAAAAAAAACCCACCACCAACAAAAAGCCTTTACATCAAAAGAAAGAAGTTGTTATAGAATTCTATACCCAGTTCCAATCCCTGGTCCAAGGAACTAAAATCCTACATGCTGTACAACGCAGCTAATAAAAAAAACAAAAAGTAAAAGAAACAAAAACCACTCACCTCTAAAAAGATCATCTGACTTTAATCGTTAATACAGACTTTCCTGTTTCATTAAATAGATAAGAATAAACCCATGTTAGAACAAGAGCATTTTATTTTATTATTATTTTTTTTTTTGGTAGAACAAGAGCATTTTAAAGCTGAAATGAATTTTAGAGATTTATCCAAGGTCGCAAATACTCAGTGGGATTAAAACACGTCTCCCAACTCTCAGGCAAATGTACTGTTAAGGAGTTATCATTAATTAAAGAACAGCTTTTGTAAAACAAACCAATTTCTTTATGGTGCTGGAGGCAGGAACACCCTCTCCCCACACTAAGCTACCCCAGACTGCACTCTCTCTGAGTTCCACATTGGTAATTCTAGGGAAAGTACAGAAAAGTAGACACCACTAGTAAGATGGTCATCTTCCTGAAAAGAGGACTGTAAACTAATGCTCACTTCCATTATCTGCAATTCTCTTCATCACTGAATTGGGTGGTCACTTACCTATTTTTTATGTATTAAAAACAATGACTTTCCACATTGAAGAAAATATTAAACTTGTAAGTAAAATCACCATTTCCTCTCATTTAAGTAGCTATACCAAGAACCTACTGCATTCAGCCAAAGTGGCCCCTCACCTACCTGTAACCTACAGCCAGCTGAATCTACACTGCATATACACACCCTCAAAGCACCTAGGCCACTTGGACAGGTATCACTTAATTTTAGAATGATTTTAGGATGATTAGCCCGTCTTTATTCTTTGAGCAATAATCCCTTTAAGACAGGCTATTATCTTCCCCTACAGGATCCCAACCTAGACAGCATATTAAAAACCAGAGACATTACTTTTGCCAACAAAGGTCTGTTTAGAAAAAGCTATGGTTTTTCCAGTAGTCATGTATGGATATGAGAGTTGGACTATAAAGAAAGTTGTGTGCCAAAGAATTGATGCTTTTGAACTGTGGTATTGGAGAAGACTCTTCAGAGTCCCTTGGACAGCAAGGAGATCAAACCAGCCAATCCTAAAAGAAATCAGTCCTGAATATTCATCGGAAGGACTGATGCTGAAACTGAAACTCCAATACTCTGGCCACCTGATGTGAAGAACCGACTCATTGGAAAAGACTCTGATGCTGGGAAAGATTGAAGGCAGGAGATGAAGGGGATGACAGAGGGTGAGATGGTTGGATGGCATCACCAAATCAATGGATGTCAGTTTGAGCAAGCTCTGGGAGTTGGCGATGGACAGGGAAGCCTGGAGTGCTGCATTCTATGAGGTTGCAAAGAGTCAGACGCAACTGAGCAACTGAACTGAACAGGATCCCTCACATGAACATTTAAGGTGCTATCCACGACCAGTGTTTATTTATTTTTTTGAGATGCTTATCTTTTTTCCCCCCTTAGAATATTCAGTAAAACACTTTCCTTCTACTAAGACAACAATGTAATTTCTCATCAGTTGTTATCTTAGGTTAAATGCCCCTAACACGCTTAGCTATTTCGATGCATGGAGTTGGTAAACAAAGTCAAAGGGAACAGGTCTGCTGAGCAGAGACCTCCTAGCACCAGCCCCACCCGCCACACACACACTGCCTCAGGTGACTACATAAACTGCACTGCCCTAGGGGTGCTGCCCTCAGGGCTCTCAGAGGGATCAGCCCTCCCCATCGACTTAAGCGAATCTCTGTGGAGAAAATGAAGGCTGCCCCCAAGGTGTAAAGGGCTGAAGTAAGGCCTCAGGCAACAGCCTCTCTAGCTGCTCACATCAGTCACACACACACACACACACACACTCTCTCTCTCACAGAAATAAGAGAAGCCAAAAGTGGCAGAAGGAACTGCGTGTGGATTTCACAATCCTGCGGATTTCACAACGCCAGTAACATGTGTCCTTCTGCTTCACACAGTCCCATTCCTACACTAAGTGATACTTGGAGAACGGCTATTTTAAATCAGATGCCTATTATTAAAGTCACACAGAGTCATGATTTCTAAAGACAAGGTATAGAGGACTCAGGGTAAAAGTAAAAGTCTTCTTCAGCATCTACCCCAAACGCGCCATGACAAACGTTTTGTGCATCATTTCGGGGATTACCTGTGTAACTGTTGGTGGGACTAGAAGTAATCAACAGAGCAAGATGCCACAAAGCAAGTGGAGGTGGAGAAAAACTAAGGCAGCCACAGGCTCATCTCCCATCACGTTCACTCCAGGGCATTTGAACCAACGGAAGGATGGGCAGGATCAACTGATCAAGGGACCGACCGACCAATCGATCTACTCATTTGTATTGATACTCATATGTATCAATCGATACATACACACAAACACTTCCATGTACACACACATCACACACACCTACACTATTAATTTGATGAGAAGAAACAGTTGAATTTCTCTAAGTTACACATGTATTTTCTAAGACTGCTGAATACATTTTCTTCTTGTGCTTTGCTTATTAAATTTATCATATTTCAGTACCTTTTCATAATAGAAGTCAAACAGCCTTAGAGTTCTGTGTTCCTCCAAAGTTTGAAATCTTTTGGAGGAAGAAGAGGGAGAAGATCTCTGTGATAACATTCTCTATTTCTTCTATACTGATTGATTGATTTTGAGTTTCTATCTTTTCTGAGGTCAATTATGGACATTTGATTTTCCTAGAAAATCATGCCTTTCACATAGGTTTTCCAACTTATTTGCAAACTTTTGCAAAGCACTCCTTGATGACTCTAAATTTCCTCAAATACTAAGCTATTTCTTCTCAATTATCTAGGTTCTCTCCTTGATTTTTATTGAAATTTGGCTGAAAATTTTTAAAATCAAAACAAAACATAACTAAGAATCCATCAAGGAACCTACCCTACATTCAGATCTTTAAAAGAGAAACTTCCGGGACTTCTCTGGTAGTCCAGTGGATAAGACTTCACACTCCCAATGCAGGGGACCAGGTTTGATCCCTAGTCAGGGAACTAGATCCCACATACCACAACTAAGAGTTTACAGACAACAACTAAAAGATCTTGCATGCCACAACTAAGACCTGGCAAAGCCAAATAAAACAGATATTTTTTTAATAAAGAGAGAGAGAGAAACTTCCTTGATGACACTGACACAAGTCCTATATGACCCTCTTGGTTGGGCCATGTGCTTTACATCCTGTTCACAGCATTATTCACAAAAGCCAAAAAGGTGAATACAACCCAAATGTCCATCAATAGATGAATAAACGAAATGTGGTCTAACTAACCAATGGAATGTAATTCGCCTATAAAAAGGACTGAATTACATACATACAGCAACATGAACCACATGGATGAACCCAGAAAGCATCACAATAAGTGAAAGAAGTCAGACACATAAGGCCACATATTATATGATCCCATTTGTAATTTTATGCAATGTGAATTTTATCTTAATTTTAAAAATAAATATCTACTGTATGTCACACTAACAAGTATCTCCCTGACATTTAAGAGGGGCTATTCAGAAGCCTTTGCAAAGCCCCAACTCACATATATCACTGTGACATACAGTTTAACCCTGTAAAGTGAAATCAAGATAACAGGAGTGGCCATTTCACTCTAATCCATTCTCACTTTGCCCTTAGTCAGCACTCTATGGTTTGGCTGGAATATAATCTGACAACTCTTCTTGGTTACACATGGTGAGCATACGGTGGGCTCACATTCCATTCTTTAAAGCACCACATCTTCTACTTTCTGACTTAGAACCAGCACTTCCTCAGACATCATTATTTCCATCCTCGCACATCCTCCAGAGCTGTTTACACAGGGCTCTGCATCCTGGGCCTCCAGGTTAACTCAGAAACAGCCTTGCACATGAAATTTGTGAATGCCGAACTGCAGTTTTAGTCCTCAAACCGACAGCATTTGGTCTTCATTTGCAATCTGTCACACACAGAGAGATAAATGTCTTGTTAAAAAGGAATAGGAAGATGAGAGACAACGTCCGGGAGCAGCTTGTTAAGGACAGAGTTGAGGCCGTGTTTGTCTCTGAAAATACGATCCTTCAAGTAGGTCAGTTCATAGTGGAGAGTGGGGAAAGGAGCTGGCCAGGCAGGAGAGGGGAGCTGGAGATAGGGGGCGCACCTGGGGGACATACTTCACTCAAAGGGCCTCCACTCTCAAGGAAGGTAGGGATCTGCCCACAGCACTATGGCCCTTCCTTCCCCCATTAATCTTCCTTTCACATTTAGGTGACTGTATATAGTCCATGGGGTCGCAAAGAGTTAGACATCAGTGAGAGACTTTCACTTTCATATTTAGGAATCTTAAAAGTTGAGTAGCAACTTCTCAAAGTGACATTTCTAGAAAGTAGCAAAGCCAAAATTCAACAAGCCCAGGTTCTCTGCCTGGTGACCAGGCCATGAACTCATCCCTCCCCAGAAAGAGCCAGAGTTCTAGTCTCATGACAGGCAGTTCATCCTCCAGATGGCTGCAAAACAATTTCCTTCTTCTTCTTTTATAATGTTTGTTGTGTTTCTGAAAGAATGCCCAGGTCAGACCTGTGAATGCTTGTGGAGGGATGGCCAGGCCTGTAAGCTCTCTTAGGAAAAGCAATGGGAGATGGAGTTGGTAGGGGGAGTTTGGAATATAACTCGACAACTCTTCTCAGCTACACATGGTGAACATACGGTGGGCTTTGCAGAACCTAAACTCCACATCCAGAGGCTGTTTCCACTCCCATGGCCTCTGGGAACAGAGAAAGACATGAGGTGTGTGGGCAGGGCCAAAGATGACGCATTCGGCTGATGAGCATAAATCAGAATTCACACTGAACACGGTACATGCAAAAGCTGTCAGTTGAGCAGTGATTGAAAAGAGGGGTGAAGATGAAGTCTGGGAACACTGTCAAGACCAAAGGAAAATATAAATAAAATGTTTGTCACAGGTACTAATCTTAATGTTTGGGGCAGAAAGGACTTAAGTGAAATTGTCAAAACACAACAGTTAACCCCAAGAACACCAGAAGTCTTTGTCTACATTGTCATGCAAATTTAATGAGTACAGGATGCAAAGTGCTTCACACCAGATACTGAATTATGTAAACTGTGAGCCACCTATCTGCAATTCTGCCTTTGGCTATGAGTCCTTTGCAGTTTGTCACAAAAACACAAACAAGGTGGATAAAGTCCAACCTTGGGATCCAAGAAAAGTAAAGGGCCAATGAAGGCAAGCAGAGGGAGAGCTGGCTGGCCTAGGGTACAGCAGAATGGGAGTGACAGTGAGACGCTGGCGTTAGGGCGGCCCTCAATCTGCCTTACAGGGCCATTTTCACTGGCTGAACTGCAAGGTCAAATTTGGGACTCAGGTCATAACATGACCCCAAGCAGAGTCACTACAAGAAATAACCCACTTTGGTCTATTCTACAGATCTCTTCAGAGCACCTCCCAGGTGAGAAACAGCCCAGACTTTCTTCTGCGAGTTTAATTGACTCTGAAAATCCCAAGAAAAGGCAGAACCCACCTGCATGAGGTTTTTTACTGCATCCCAGTAGAGAACACATTCCACAGCACTGAAGGGGGCAGGTAAGGACAGTTGTCTGTACTAACAATACCTGCTGCTCTGCCCCTGCTCTCACCCTCAAGGGGCAGGCACCACAGCCTGTGGGCCACAAGCCCTGGGACCACCCCAGGAAGGAGGCCAGCAGGGGCAAGTCACCCAGCAGTGCAGTGAGCTCCAAAGCCCAACCCAGTCCATTCCCTAACACTCCCCAGTTCAAAGGTCAATCCCCAAAATGCCTGGCAGCTGAATTCCTTCTCCCAGAGGTGAGCAGGCTGAGCTGTCAGCCTCATTTTCGGGAGCCATCAAGGAGCCTAACTCCAGCATCTTAACCACAACCCCACCAGGAAACACTGCTGCCCAGTGTTAGGGTCTGCAAACAGCAGCTGTGCCTAAACCCAAAAGATAAGCCAACAAATGCCCAAAACATGAACGAAACTATCCACTGGCCCTGTCATTCCCCTTCTTCCTCCAAACTCTCTCCTCCGCCACAAGGTAGAATCATGGCTGCAGTTCATTTGCACATGCTCTGAGAAGATGCAGGCAACTCTGTGACCAACACTGAAGGAAAGGGCAATGGTCACTTAAAACACAACAATTATCTCTGCTTTGATGATGGAGCAGGTGGTGGAGGGTCACTTTGTTCCAGGCAGACACCTACCTCTATACATACTCCGCCTGGCGGGAAACACTCTGAAAATGCGTCTTTCTAACAGCAAAACCAACTTTCCAACTTTCATCCCTTGACCACTTGATAGACTTGAAAGGCACAATGAACTGAAGGCAAGGCTGAAATTGAGCCTCTACTACATGCCAGGCAGCAAATGTCCTGTATGTGGTACCTAAGAACAGTCCCCAGAGGATTAACTGAGGTTGTAGAGCACCTTGGCTTCCTGGAGCCCCCACAACCACTGCACGAGTCCCCAAGGCCTGGCCGGAGGAGGGTGCATCACAGCAAAGTGCCACAGGGTACTTTTCATCCCCTTTCATAGATACGCACACAGGACATAATGGGCTAAGTCAGGGTCATTTCAGACACTTGCTGGCACTGGAAGTCTTGCTAAAGTCCTTCACTTACCTTAGGAAGTTATGACTATTCCCATTACATTTGTTTTCAAGCCACCCAGGAAAACAGCATTTCAGCCCAAGGAGAGGTGCTGATGGTGGCTTGGAAACTCTTTAGGGAAAGAACAGGAGAGCGACAGGACCCTTTGTTTGCCATTTTCCCCTGGCCCTAGTGCCAAAATCACACCTTGTACTAAACTGCCAGAACCCCCAATTTGTTAGTAAGTCTTAAAAAGATAAATTCTTCACTGTAGACGCTCAGCTTTATAATCTCCTGATCCATCTCCTAATAAAACTTTCAGTTGAGACTTATGATGAACTGAGTGAGGTTTATTTAACTGCAGGATTTTCAGCTGAAACAACAGTTGGCATTTTTCCTTCAAGCTCCCGCAGAAACACAAATTTATGTACCTACAAGGTAATAAGGCAAAGTCTTAAATTTAATCAGAAGAAATATTTCACCTGTGGCAAACTGATAAATTATTTAGAAAAGGGCTCAATCGGCCTGGCAAGGAAATCTGGGCCAGATAGTCTGGAAGCTTCACACAAAAACATCATCATCAAGGTTTCTCTAAACTCCTTCTTGACCCCAAATCACCTTTATCAAAATGTTTAATCTTGAACAGTCAAAGCTAGAAAAGTACACGTTTTCTACTAGGAGGAAAAACTAGAAGCATTTTAACACCAGGAAGGAAATCAGCTCATCAAGCTACCACTCTGATGATGCTGACAGGTTTCCAGTAGTTTATTCTCTGCACTCCCTAGAAGGGAGGAAGACGACAGGATTCCCCAGCCTGTTCCCATCCACGGCAATGTGGAGGCCTGAGAGGATTACCACAAACACTAATGAAGATGACCTTATTTCCAGTGGCCCAACCTTTGTGAGTCTTGCAGTACAGGATACAGAAAGAGAGAGAAAACCAGATCTATGGGTATCGACATCAAAGGTCTAGAAATTTAATAACGTTCCCATTGTTTTATTGCAGATGCAATCAACCTCTCTTTATTACTGCAGAAAACTCGAGAGCACTGTAGACTGCAATAAAGTGGTGTGTGTTTCGCTCTGCAATGTTTCAAAGGACCCTGATTTATAGTTAGGAACCAGGCACCCACATGTAAACATCTGAGCTTGGTGACTGCCTTATGTTTTGCGCAAACTCTATGAGGCAGCATGAGGCTGCCACCACACTCTGAGAACCACCCCATCGGATGCCAGGCCTCCTTCCCTCCTGTAAACCCACGTGAAGGTGTGCAGGGGAGAGATGTGTGCACTTGCATCAGGACATGTACCATTACTGCCCAGTGCATGTGGCACAGCCCCATGACTGACACCAGTCAGCCAGTCAGGTATCTGGCTGCACCCTTACCTTAGGCTTGTCTCTGAAATACACAAGTTCCACTAACTAACTGTTTGCAGCAGAAACACTGTAAACATTTTATAGTACTTAAAAATGAATGTAATGGTCTTGGCATTCAAAAAATAAAACATTAAGTATTCATTGTTGTGGTTCTGCTTCCTGAATGCAGGCAAAAAGATACCATCCTGTTGCATGAACTGCTTCTTACTAGGCTACAGCTGATACTTTATTCCAACTCTACTCTATAAACCAACCCAGATGGAATCCCACTACACTAGTATATTGGCACCTTTGCCAAGACTTCCAATAATCTGGAAACATTGTCCCTCACCAGCCCTTTGAACCATCTCTCCTTCAAAAAGTTACTTTGGAGATCTTGAAACCCCATTGACTTTAACAAATTTTCTCAGACTAACAACCATCCTTCCAAAGGACTACACCCCTTTGTACCACTGCTGGCCACCTGTGTCCTGGGAGGGTTTCTCAGTCCTATGTGTGATTCCACACCATTATTTTTGGCTCTGCAATCATTTCTCTCTATATAAATGCTGCTTGCCTTACATGCTAATGCCTCTTCCAGATAGCATGGAAGAGCTTTGCTCACAGACAAAAATTTAGATTAAAAATAATAATGATCCTACTTTAGAAGATTCCATTTACTGTTAGCTAGCATGAACCTGCTGATACCTACCAAGCTAAACTAATAATAAAGCTAACAGTAACTCAACTCTTAGCACATGAAAAAAAAAATTGTAAATCACACCAGATGGAATAAACATAAAATGCCTTGATATATTAAACATGCATTCTGAAAGATTGTATCTTCTATGTAACAATTATTTTAAAGGAAGAAAGAACTAAACCAGCAGAGACCCTTCCTATGAAGAATACAATCAGTAGATGTGAATTGATCTGGTAATGTTCTTTCTTATATGTGTCTAGCAAAGAGAAAAACAGAAAGTCAAACCCAGAGGAAGGTCAGAAGTAGTCAAGTCAGAAATGCATTCTTTTACATTTTAGTCATGCTGGTTCTCAACCTTCCATCTGCCAGGAGCATCACATCTTCCAGTGTCACCTGTGTACGTTGTCCCATATGGACCGTAAGGTGTGTCTGTGCCTCTGAGAGCACTCACCCCTAAGTGCCTGTCTATCCTGGAGTACTTTCAAAGTCCTCAAGGAAGCTATTTTCTACTGATAACACCAGGCATCTCAACTATTTTTAAAGGACCACACCATCTAAATCTTACTGGTCCTTATCCAAACCCCAAACACACTGTACTCTAAAGAAAAATGCTATTGAACGTTTGTATAAGCCATGAAGAGTAACAAATCTGAGGGAGGAAAAAGCAAAGCCTTTAGACATAGATGAAACTCTCTACTAAGAATTCTAAATTCTTGTTCTAAAGAACAAGAATCCAAGAGGTTTCCCTGGTGGCTCAGTGGTAAAGAATCCACCTGCCAAAGCAGAAGACCTGGGTTCAATCCCTGATCTGAGAAGATCCCACATGCCACGGAGCAACTAAGCCCATGCAACCACAACTATTGAGCATTAGTGCTCTAGAGTCCTGGAGCTGCAACCACTGAGTCCAAAACTTCTGAAGCCTGCAAGCCTAGAGCCTGTGCTCCACAACAAGAGAAGCCACAGCAATGAGAGGCCCACACACTAGAGACTAGCCCCTGCTGACACAAGAGAGAGCCTGCATGCAGAAATGAAGATCCAGCACAACCAAAAATAAATTTAAAAAGAAAAAGAACAAGAGTCCATTATTACTGACTTGACAAGTTAGAAATGCAAAGCACAAGGACACACCTGAGGCACAGAGATGTTTCATGACATTAGTCACCTGACACCATGAGCAAAAGCAGAAATTACCAAGGGTACTATCACAGGCAGGAATATATTCATTCCTGGCTATTCTCTTCTCTAGGAATGTAAATAATCCATGAGGAATTCCTGAATTCCAGATCACATGGATAAATGATCCGCAAACAAAAACACTACGCAGGCAAATGTTCACTGGTTCTCTGAGACATTGGCTCCCATTAGGCTCATAACCCTAAAAGCAGAAGCAAAGGCCCACAGGAGGCACGATGGCAGCACCACTCACTCAAACCCCCATCCCCCATCCCATTCCGTCCTGTAGAAAATTCCAGAACCAGCAGCACACAAAGCTATATGGAAAGGAACCTCCATAAACACTCCAGATTTCTAATTTTCTATTAGAATTATTAAATCCTCAAACTAGTTAAAGAGAAAGACTAAAGAAAATAGGTCTTTGGGTTTACAAATAACTTCAGATCTTAAAGGCAATTTGACACAGTTATATTCTATGCCACATTTCTTTTTTGAAAAAAAGTTTAAGATATAGGCAACAAAAGACCCAGTAATTGGTAACTGTCTCCTTAAAAAGAACCTTACCTTTTGATTCAAAGACAAAGCATATAATAGGTGTCATCTTTTGAACATTGACTGCTTTTTTCCTCGACTATTTGAAAATTGAAGATGGGAGAAATAGCTGTAACTAGTTGAGGTTACAGAATATTACTGAAAATACACTTCCTGTGCAAAATAAAAACCACGATCTAAAAGTAACATGAAAAATACTTTTATCCTAAACATTTAATGGGAAAGCTTAGGCAAAATAAAAATTAGACCATCCAATTAATGACTCACACTAGGGCATGTGCTTCCTTATGAATCTATGGAGCACATCAACAGACAGAAGAGGGAGGCAGGCCTGCCATAGGGAGTGCCCAATCACTGGATTGTACGAGGTGAGAATCTGGATTCAAAGACTGTTTAAGAGCAAGAAACTAGATTTCTCTGTAAGAAAGAAAAAGAAGAGCAAATAAAGAGCTTACCCTTGGCTGCCAGTTCTCATACTGCTTCTGTAAATTTGCACCAATGGTTTCCAGAGCTTTCTGAGGACCCATCGACAGAGGATCTGGGAGAGCAATGAGAAGGAGAAAGTTTTTTATTTGTTCATTTCCTCCTTGCTAAACATCTCTTTCAGAGTTTCCTCTTAAGACAATTCACTTCAAAGTCACCTTTGACTAAAGACAACGCAACAGAGACTGAGGTTTACCTGTGTTTAGCCTGACTTAAAGAACTACTAAGCCTCCTTGGGAGGCTAAGAAACTCACAAATTTCCTAGGGAAAACCGGTTTTATTAACATCACTGGTCCCGTGATTGTTTCCTTTCATCCACGTTTGTCATTTTAGCACCTGTGGTTCTCTTGATGAGGGTGAAAGAGGAATGTAAAAATAGCCAGCTTAAAACTCAACATTCAAAAAACTAAGATCATCGTATCCAGTCCTATCACTTCATGGCATATAGAAGGGGAAAAGGTAGAAGCAGTGACAGATTATTTTCTTGGGCTTCAAAATGACTGAGGACAGTGACTGCAGTCATGAAATTAAAAGACGCTTCCTCCTTGGAAGGAAAGCAATGACAAACCTAGGCAGTGTATTAAAAAGCAGAGATATACTTGCCAACAAAGGTCCATCTAGTCAAAGCCATGGTTTTCCACTAGTCACGTACAGATGTGAGAGTTGGACCATAAAGAAGTCTGAGAGCTGAAGAATTGATGCTTTCAAATTGTGGTGCTAGAAAAGACCTTGAGTCTCTTGGACTGCAAGAAGATCAAACCAGTCAGTCCTAAAGGAAATTAATCCTGAATATTCACTGGAAGGACTGATTCTGAAGTTCCAATACTTTGGCCATCTGATGCGAAGAGATGACTCACTGGAAAAGACCCTGGTGCTGGGAAAGTTTGAAGGACAAAGGAGGAGATGGCACAAAATTAGATGGTTAGGTAATATCACTGACTCAATGAACAATCTAAGCAAACCCCAAGAGAGAGTGAAGGACAGGGAGGCCTGGTGTGCTGCATCCATAGGGTCAACAAAGAGTTCAGACTTAGTGACTGAACAACAATAACAAAACTGTGTAAGAATGCAAAAGGAAGCAGAAAATAGTTTCAACAAATAGAAGCCATCAAATAGATGCTCATGTCCTGTGTGTGAAGACCAACAGAGTAACTGCCAGAGATGGTCTGAAAACCTCTAACTTCTGTACCCTCACTTCCACACAGTGACCTTGTGGTCAGCACTCTGGCCACAGCTAATCTGTGGCTAAGAGAACAGAAATGGCTTCCTCTGTAAACAGATAAAGGCCTGTCCAGGAGTCACACTGATCAGGGGCAGCTCTTAGCCACATCCTCTAAAGAATCAGGACAAAGACAAAAGGAGGGAGGGAGTTCCAAAGGCCCACGGTGGGGGAAGGATGAAACCTACAGCTTGTCCTCAGACTTCACTCTCTGGAAAGCCCAGCCCCCACCTGCCCGCTTCCTCCCTTGGCTGCTCCCAGGGAGGGCATGTCAAAAGCGTGTGGGAGCTGGAGAGAGCCGCACCATGCTTCTCCATGCACCTCACCAATGGCCCTCATCAGCAGTAGCAGCCCGACAGCAGCACCCACTCTTCTTCTCCCGGTCTTGGATCAAAGTACGGCCACCTGAGGGAAGAGCAGGGACAACTACAGCAGTCCATCAGGCTACGATCAACAAAGTGAGGCTGTCACATCCAAACCACAGGAGTCCCTGTGGTCAATTAGTTTATGGTTTCCTCCCAATAATATGACAGGGAATGGGAGGGGGAAGGGGAAGAGAGGGAAAGGATGAGGACAACTGAAATGGTGCATTTAATACGACATTTACTAAAATAAACAACTAAACAACTTAAGTAAACGAAAACAAAATCCCAGGTGGATACTGCTGACAATTTTATCAATCTGACATGGGGTGAAGTAAATTTAAAATTGTAGTTCTATCTGAACAAAACACTTCTCTTCTAATGCCTTCACAGGTTTCTACTTAATGAATGAAGGGTTAGTGAGTGAGTAGGTGGGTGGGTGGGTAGGTGGATAAATGGAAGGAAGGAAAACTAGATGGTAATTGGTGTTTGTATAAAATTTTAGCTCTTCACAAATCTTGCCTGTAAACTTTTCAGCATAACCCTCTGTATTTCATGATGCTTAGAACTTGACAATGACATGGACTTAGTCCAACCTACCTCATAACAAAGAAGAGAAAGCTGAAACTTAAAGTGGTCACACAACCTGGTCCAAGGTCACAAAGATTCTTGGTGGTGCTGGCATTCAGCCAATGCAAGAAGTGGGAGTCTTTTATTTAAACCCCCCATCTTCTTTACATTTACACAACCTGACTACCACATCCTACCCAATTTTCCTTCAAAAGAGCCTGCACTCCATCACTATGACTACATTGGTCATTATATGATGGTCACCACCACCATCAACTATGGTGGTGTTGGTCCCACCAGCAGCATCTCGTGTTGACACTATGGAGATTCCCTGCTCCCAGTCAGTTCCCAAAGATGCTACAGGGGGCAGAGGGCAGAGGCCAGGAAGCACAGCAGGGCTCACTGGCCTGCCTCCTCTCAACCCACCTTGAGACCAACCAGCACAATGAGTCCTTCTAAAATACTGCTTCTATGATGTCACTCCCCACAAAAGGCCTAAGGTGCTTCCTGAATGTTCCCACTTAGATAACATGCAAAATCAGCAGAGCTAACAGACACTGTCAAGACAGTGGAGGCTTGGGGCGGAAGTGACTAGAAGGTGACAAGAGACAAGATGGGCTTCTGGGCCACTGATAATACTGTTTCTTGATCTGGGTCTGCTCAGCTTGGGAAAAGTTATCAACTATACACTTGGATCAGTGTACCCTCCCACACACATGCTATGCACAGATGCTCAGTCATGCCGACTCTTTGGGACCCAATGGACTATACCCCTCCAGGTTTTTCTGTCCCAGGGATTTCCCAGCAAGAATACTAGGTGCCATTCCCTTCTCCAGAGGATCTTCCTGACCAAAGGATTGAACCCACATCTCTTACATTTCCTGCACTGGCAGGTGGATTTTTTTTACCAGTAGCACCACCTGGGAACCCCACATATGCTATACTTTAACACAAATTAAAAATTTAAAAACATGCAGAACTCACTGCTCAAGAAACATCTGTACCTCTCCATAGCTTGTATTTAGTGGACATTTCCTAAGTATTTCTTCACTGAAATATGAACAGGGTTTAAACCAAAAGTCCGTAAGAGCAAGAGGCTCAGGCGCAGGCACAGGGTGCGCCCAGCATCCAGCAGCAAGGCCCAGGGCTGTGCCCACAACCAGTGCCTTCTCCTCCCAGGGCTCACTCGCACCTCCGCGCAGCCCCCACCCCCCGACACGGCCTGCTCCAACTCCACCATGTCTGCTGAGCTCAAGGGGCCTGTCTCCCTTGTGCTGGTCTTGTCTAAAATTAAATCCTAAGAAGCATGACTACATTTCTATATATACCTCTGCACTTAACAGGTAGGTCTGCACTTAACATCTGTTGACCAACTCAACTACCTGTCAAGTCCGAGTCTGATTCTAGGATCAGACAACAGGCTGTGAAAAGATCTGCAAAACCAAGAGCCGCAAGCAGAGGCTTCCTGCTACTGTTTTTAGCTCATCGACACAGGCCTCTTCATATCCATATGGGGGGAGAAGAAAATGCTTTTCTCTAAGAAGTAAGAAACACAAAGCAAAAGGCCTCCCAAATATTTTCTTAGGAGAACAGAATTCCCAAGCATCCAATCAACTCACAACCATCTTACCTCTGAAACACGGCTACTGTTAGCTAGATGTAAAAGACATCAAGGCTAAATGACGCTCCCTTCCCTTCAGCGCTCAGCTCATCTACACTCTGCTTTCAAACACTGATCCTCTCAGGTACAGGAGAGCTGTTCTTTAGCGGGATTGTTTTTAGTTTAATGTGGGGTCATAAAACAAAACAGCCTCTCCCCTGCTTCCCTGAGTGTCGCCTCCATGAAATAAAACAGCATCTTATTGTCTAGAGGAACAGAGGGGCGGTAGCCATGTAGGCACACTCATTCCTGCTGGGCTACCCGGAGGCCTATGCACCTTTCCCCCTCCCTCGCTGGAGCTGGAATCTGGGTCTTGGTTGTGCAGCAGTCCAGCAGGGAGGGCACGCCATCACTGCTGCGTAGCAGGGGGCATCTTCTACTTGCTTATTCTGGCACCACAGGAAAACCTAAAGGGCCACTTCAGGGATGCTCAGGTACATCCTCTGAGCCTCTGGAAGTAGGGCTCTCCCCAACATGTATGGAGACTGTAGGCACAGAGGTACACAAAAAGGGACTGGAAAGTAAGAATCTGCCTATTTCTCAAGTTCCCAAACCCCTTATCCCTATAATCAGGGCAGTTTCGATCAGCAGTCTCGTCAGTTTGATGTGTGTCTGCAGCCATAAAGCAATGAACTCATAATCCCCACCCAGCCCCATGCACAGAAGCATGGTTCTTTCCCCCATCTTTGGGGCGAGCACACAGAAGAGGCAGGGGCAGTACAGATGTGGGAACAGCTCAGGTTCCTACCTAGCACCCTGGCCTGTTGGGTGCAGTGGGAAGGCGAGTGCAGGCCCCTGGTAGCTGCTGGCTGTGAACAATCCCCAAGTTGAGCCCTGTTCATGCCCCAGTTAATCGCCCTCCAGCCAAGAAGTGGGTGCCATTATCAGCTCCATTTTGCAAAGGAAACTAAGATCCCAAATGGTTAAGTGACTGCTTGAGTGAAACAGCTGGAATGAATAAGCTGGGGTCATGATGAGTGCAAAACCTTTTGATTTCTGGTGACGGAGCACAAAATGCTAAGACCAAGTATAAAACATCAATTGGCTGCCTTCTAAACGGGAACATCTTTTTAGATTATTAGAAGGTACCAAGCCCTGCAGGGGGTCTTCCTCAGGACTCCTTTCTCAGCCATGACATGCTCCAGGCATACCATCCTGAAAAAGGCAGAACCAATTTGTCATCAAGCTTGGATCTCCCTGCCTCACCAGCCAAACCATGAGTTCAAGTCGAATAAACTGGAAGGCTGATGATGAAGGAAACATTAACACAGACAAAGCACCTCTTCCCCCAAAATGCTTATTAACTACAAAAGGGAAGGGGGGAATCTTACAGCTGAAGTTCAGGTACCAACTTAATCAAATGATAAGAGAGCTACATACCCAGCAATGAGATAAATTAAAGTCATGTGCCACCTGATAGGATCCACAGGGGAAGGTGGATCTCTTCCATGATACTCCTGCCAAAGAGGCATAAACAAAATGTAATCCCAAGGAACCACTGGGGACATTCTGCTAAACAGAGCGCCTGTGACCTTCTAAGTGTCAAGGTCATGAAGGTTAAGGAAAGATTGAAGCCTGTTCCAGGTTGGATGAAACTAAATTACGGACAATGTGTGAAGCAGGAAAGAGTCTCTGTGCCATAAAGGACCTTATGGGGACAGCGGCAACCCTGAAAATGCAACCCAAGTCTTACCCGGTAGTGGGACATCCGTGTTAATCCCCTGTCTGTGAGGACCAGGTTGTCATTATAAAAGAGAAACTCTTGTATGTAGCAATCATACATTAATAGGTTTCAAAGTGATGGAGCATCATTTCAGCAGCTTGCTTTCAAATGAATGAGGAAAAAAACTGCTTAGAGCTCCACATGCAACTTCTGAAAATGTTTTTTCAAAATAAAAATTAACATATAGGCTGCTAGACACCATTACAAGTTTGCTGAATCAAATCTCTAAGACTTTCCCCCTCCCTTATCCCATACTGTTGAAATCACCATCACAAGGACTCGCTTTTTAATAAAAGCCAAATGAAAAATTTTTAACTCACAAAAGGCAATATGCCCTGCTGAATTCAAAATCTATTAAAATGATTACAAAGTAGACTGCATATCTGCATATCAGAAATTTTGGACCATAACATGAAAAACTCTATTTGCTGGATTTCACATCAAGAAGAAAGTAGGGGATTCTCTGCATTTTTATTAACACTGTCCCATAAATACTGATCAAAGAGACTATGTGAGATGTGAGGGAGGGTTCTTTGATTTCTCTTTGGGGGCAGGAATGCAGAAAGCAAAGGATCCCTAGAGAATCTAATGAAAACCAAAGCCCCTTAGCCTGGAAGGTGCACTTCGCTACTCAGACACCACCACCCACACAATCCCCAGGAGTGTACACTGGGATCTGGGCTGAGAAGTCTTATGTTAAAAAACCTAACAGAAGAGTAGTAACAGAGGGAGGAAATAGAAAACAATTGATTAAATTCAGCTTTGACAAGGGGTAAATGAAGTGGAAACAGTCAGTGGTGGCTAATAAGAAGTCAATTTCAATCGGCACAGTCACCAAGTGATGGCAGAGAGCCAAGAAAGCATCTAAGGAAACTGGCCACAGGAAACAGCTACTGTCACTGGGTGGGAGGACAGGGGGCCTGTGCTATAGGCAGGAGGCTGTGAAATAAAGGCTGTCATCCTAAGATACCCCCAAATAGTGAAATAGGTAAGTAAAGTGGAGGAAAAAAAAAACATTTTTCTGAATTTAGATTATAACAATTTGTAATTTTTACTGTTTAAAGCAGATAAAGGGAATTTCTGCTTTTGCTTAGACTAGAGAAAGCCACAGAGAGGTGGGATATGGATTGCCCCAATCCTACCAACAAGAGAAAGCTGAAAATTCAATGATGGACACAAAGGAAATTCATACTGTGATGGCTTCACTGGTAAATTATACCAAAATTTACAGAAGAAATAATACCCTACTCAATACAAACTCTTCCTTGAAACAGGAAAGATGGGAATATTTCTCAACTTGTTTAATGAGACCAGCATTATTTTGCTACCAAAATGAGACAAATACATTGCAAGATGAGAAAACTATAGACCAACAACCCTCATAAGCAGAAATGTACGATTCCTTAATAGAATATTAGCAGTCAAATCCAGGAACATATGAAAAAGATAAAACAAGTGAAGCTTATGACAGAAATTCAAGGTTGGATCAACAAGATCAATCCATATAATTCACCACATCAACAGACTAAAAAAGTAAAGTCAGGTTATTATCTCATTAGATGTTGAGAAAGATTTGATAAGATTCAACATTGATTCCTGACAGAAACTATCAGCAAACTAAGAATAGACGTGAACTTCTCAACTTAGAAAAGACATCAGAAAAAAACTTTGGCTAGTGTCCTGTCAGTGGTGGGAGCCTAAAGCTTTCTCCCTAATGTTTTCTCTCCAGAAACAAGTGAAGGTTGTGCTGCACCATTTCTAGTCAACAATGTGCTAAGATGCTCTGGGAGGATGATGACAACTTCGCCTCCTCCTAGAAGGAAGTAGGTGGGACTCCATGTTGTACAACTGAGGCACCTGCATGCAGGTATCAGTGCTTCAGGGTTTTTTGGTTTGTTTGTTTGTTTTTTAAGTGTATATAACTAGTACTAGGTACCATATGCAGGGCAAATTTAAAGGAGAAAATTATATAATCCAATAGTCATCATTTAATCAATTTTTCCTGAGACACTCTCTCCACTGCAAATGGTAAGTGAATGTATTAAAGGTTATATAACTGCAAGATGAAATAAAATCTTCAGATTTACACAAACCAATCACAGGCCTGCAGTGGACCAAGACAGCGGAGGCAGGCCCTGCCAAGCCAAGAACCCCACGCAGTGACCCCCTGCAACAGGTGGTAAGGGAGGGACCTGCACTTACCAATCCAGCATTCCAAACGTGCACAAGGGGTGGTCTTGACCACATCTGGAGGGTCCACACCGACATTCAGACACAAAACTAAGGCAACGCTGACAGTCTTCATCTGGAAACACAACAGAAAAAAACAAATATTTCAATATGAAATTCACTGATGAGTTTTCCAGTTGTTAAAATGTTCCCAAACATACATAGCCGTCTGCATTCCCAGCCAGCCTTCAGTCGTCTGTCACCTGTGCCCCTCTTCAGGTATTTCACAATTAAGACAGGGTTTGAGTCAAGCAGGCAGATGAAGACAGGTACATGGCAGGAGAAGCTAGCTTTTCTCAGGCTTTCTTTTTTTTTTTTTTTTTTTTAATTTTTCAGTGGGTTTTGTCATACATTGATATGAATCAGCCATAGAGTTACACGAATTCCCCATCCCGGTCTCCCATCTCACCTCCCTCTCCACCCGATTCCTCTGGGTCTTCCCAGCCCACCAGGCCCGAACACTTGACTCATGCTTCCCACCTGGGCTGGTGATCTGTTTCACCACAGATAATATACATGCTGTTCTTTCGAAACATCCCACCCTCACCTTCTCCCACAGAGTTCAAAAGTCTGTTCTGTACTTCTGCATCTCTTCTTCTGCCCTGCATATAGGGCCATCGTTACCATCTTTCTAAATTCCGTATATATGTGTTAGTATACTGTAATGTTCTTTATCTTTCTGGCTTACTTCACTCTGTATAATGGGCTCCAGTTTCACCCATCTCATTAGAACTGATTCAAATGAATTCTTTTTAACGGCTGCGTAATATTCCATGGTGTATATGTACCACAGCTTCCTTATCCATTCATCTGCTGATGGGCATCTAGGTTGCTTCCATGTCCTGGCTATTATAAACAGTGCTGCGATGAGCATTGGGGTGCACGTGTCTCTTTCAGATCTCAGGCTTTCTTAAGATATACTTCAAAAACAATTATTTGATCAAAAGATGTAAATATTTTAAGACACTTGATACATTGTGCCAAACTACTTCGCAGAAACTCTTGCACAAATTTACACTGACCAGTTTATTGCTATTCTTATTATTTAAAATTGTTAATTATTTAATGAGAGGAAAAAAGTATCATACTGATTTAGTTTGCATTCTTTAGTATTAATAAGACTGAATTGTTTTCCCAAATATTTGTATCCTTTATCTTTTGTGGATCTTCTACTCATGTTTATACTATCATTTTTGTTTACTAACATTAGTGATCTTTGCTGATTGATTTTCACAGACCCTTTACATATTAAAGATGGCATCCACATTGTTGGTTATAAATATTTTCCGAGTCTAGTGTTTACCATTGAATTCCTTACTCTTTCTTGACATACTATAGCCCTGGGCCCATCAGCTGATACACCTTCCTCCACACCTGCTCCTGCTCAAGTCCAGGGTCTCTGTGTTAGGAAAGGTCAGCCCCATCTACCCAGCTGCTCAAGCCAGAAATATGGACTCATCCTTCATTAGTTCACTTGTTCAACAACTTGTCCAACCCACCAGGTGCAGTTTTTAGAAACTGAGGACACATTAGTAAATCAAAGAAATAAAAATCCTGGGGCTTCCCTGGTGGTCCAGTGGTTAAGACTCCATGCTTCCATTGCAGGGGGCCTGGGTTCCATCCCTGGTTGAGGAACGAAGACCCCATGTGCCACAGGGCATGGTCCAAAAAAGAGAAAAATTCCTGCCAGGAGAGGGGAGGCTGTCATTTCAAATAAGGTGGCCGCGAGGAAGACCACTTGAGCCTCTGCTCCATCCACCTGGGTCCTGAGCGCCAATGTCCACTGTGACTACCCGTCTAGCACGTTCATCCTGCTCCTAAATGTCTCAGAGTCTGTCAACTTCACTATCCCGACTCCAAGCCATCTCCAGGTCCAACCTGTGCTCCACTGCTTTCCTAGGACCCCCTCTCCTGTCTCCCCCAGTTCAGGCTTTCAAACACATCAGTGCACTGCCCTGTTTTCAGTCAGTCCCCAAAACCTTCAAGATTTACTATGAACTGCTCCACATGCTATTCAAGCCTTGTAAGCTTCAGCTCCTGCCAAACTCCCCACTAGTGTCGGGTCTCGCCCTCAGTCCACCTGGCATGACCTCTGGGTCTTCAAACACATGACCCTTCTGTCAGTGCTTCTTGCCTGGTCTCACCAGCTCAGGCTCTCTCAGGTTCAAACTTCCATTCCTTGCGGAGGCCTTCCCAGATCTCGTCAGGGCAGACCCACCCACTCAATGCCACCCCTGCATCTGTGCCTTTCTCTTGGCAGAGCCAGGCTGGTCCACATTCCTCTGTGCACCTGCAGCTCCTCCAAGGTCAGAGCTGACACATGGGAGCAAGATACCTGACCCAGTGATCATCTGCTGAGTGAGTGACTATAGGGATTTTCCTCTGATATTCTCATTTGCTTCATACTTCACACTTTTAATCCAGCTGGATGTTATTTTGGTATATGGTGCCAGGTGAGGATGAGATGGTTAGACAGTATCACCAACTGAAAGGATATGTATTTGAGCAAACTCTAGAAGATAGTGAAAGACAGAGGAGCCTGGCATGCTGCAGCCCATGGGGTCACAAAGAGTTGGACAGAACTTAGCGACTGAACAACATACAACCAGGTGATGATGAATTTTTTCTCAAAGAACTACCCAATGATGCCAATTCCCCCTGTTAAAAAACTTACTCAAACTCACAGGTTTGTAGTAAGCATATATACCACATAGACCAAATTCTATTTCTGGGTCATACCTCACTGACTTAAATAATTTATCCTCACAACATTTCACAGTGTTGGGAAACCCAGTTTTCTTCCTCACAATTTTGTTTTAAACTTTTACTCAGTTCTATTTATATTCATCTATTTTTTTCTCAAATTAATTGCTAGTCAATTTCTTAATCCCATGGATACTTTGGTTAAAGTTGTTTAACCAAACTGTTTATTGATAACACGAAGTATTTTAAATTGTATTTTCTGATCGAACAATTTCACACATGAGGATCTGTCATAAGAAATACAAAATATAATGAGAGAATCTTCTACGTGTAATGATTTTCTTCACAGCATTTCTTATCATGGAAAACAAGTGGGAATGACCTAAATTTCAGGCAAATGAAGGAATGTTTAAGCACACCATTATGTACTCTTAACAGAATGACACTTAAATTCTTAAAATATTAAAGGAATAAAAATGGATTCAAAATACAAAGACATTACATTTAACATATAAACCAAACTTGGCAAGACATAACATGATATTCTATTTTTCCATACAGGACTACAATTTATTCAAATTTCAAGCTTCCCCAAGGCTTGTTCTTTTTTTTTTTGCGGCGGTGGGGTGGGGGCTGGGAGGAGGCGGGGTGGTGCACATGCTATATAGCATGTGAGCTCTTAGTTCCCCAACCAGAGACTGAACCCGTGCCTCCTGCATTGGAAGTATGGAGTCCCAACCACTGGACCTCCTGTTCATTTCTTTTAAGATTATTTCTGGATTGTTCATGACTATTTGGGAGCAACATGCTACAAACCATGTCTTTTGCCCATAGTAGTTTCTTACTGATTGCTGAATTGTCAGAATAATGTTTAAGTCACTTTACTAAATTCTTAAACGTAACTGCTTTCAGGTGACCCTCTCCAAGTTTTGTTAGCATACAAATATACTGTCTGTGAATAAGGATGAGTCTAGCTCATTCTTTTTAATAGATCACTCTTCTTTTTCTTTATTAGGTCTCACGGCATTACACAAATCTTCCAAAATCATATTACTAATAATTACAAAATGACGACAGTGGTGATCTTTGCACTTGGTTTTAATAAAATTGTCATAAATGTTTCATCATTAAGAATGATGATGGTTACTGATTTGATATAGTCTTTATTATATCATGAAAATATTCCTGTTGAAAACAGAATTTAAAGTTATATGAGGGAAAAAAGGAAGTATTTTTGTCTTTCCTCTCCCAACACTTAAAAAAAAAGCATTTATTAATAATAATCTCAGTCTTTAAAGTAACTGCAACCCTGGGTCCAAAGACATATCAAATAGAGGAATAGTATCTTCCAGAGACACAGACAAGAATCTTCTCATTATGAACCATTAGAAACAAATTTTGGCTCCTTGACCTAACATTAAGGGAAAACGTTGAAAAATAATCAGAGAATAACAAAAATTTTATTTGTTAGTCATTTTCCAGTATTTAATTGATCAGTATCAATAATTCCATACAGACAATTGATTGTTTTGTAGTAAACTAAATCTTTGTGTATAAGTTGCTTAAAACTAGAAGCTTCTGGGAACATTTCTGTGGTTTTCCTATGGCCCTGGTGAATAAAACTCCTAGCACCTGTCCTTTGCCATACTTAAATCAAGGGCATTTTTTCTGTGCTCTATAATGGGGAACTCTGAGGTCTCCATGAGGCGTTGGTTAAACCCTGGAGCAAGTTTTAAGTTGCTTCCTAAGAAAAATGTTGCTTTCCTCATAGTCCTCTGAGGGCCCTCTGGGCACCGGAAGAGCCTTCCATGGACAAAACACCCCACATGGATCCGGGTCTCTGCTCAGACTGTGCGCCACCGCAATTGTGTGTTTTGTCCTCAATCGCAAAGAGAGCCTACTCTTAGATCCTTCACCTCTTACAAAGCCCAGGTGAAGGACACTACACTCAGGGGTCTGCTCTAAGGCCCACCCCATCCACTGTGCCTCAGCCAACCCCCTGCCTGTTACAGACCCAGGAGAAAGAGGTCGAGCCGGTCTTCTGGACTGATGAGAGCTCAGGAACGCCCCACATTACCCCTTTCTGTTACCTCCAGGAGTTAACAGCCAGGTCTCGGGCCCAGTCATTACTGACCATTTCTGAGCAAGAATGGCCTCCACATGCCAACGCTGACTCCCTATCTGGCAGGTGCTATGCAGTCACCAAAAGCCCATGAAGGTGGTTGTGCCCCCTTAAGGTTGTGTGCCACCTTAAGGAGGCATGGAGGGAGTAAGGAATTTGGAGAGAGGCACCAGGACTAAACCCTGGTCACTGGGATTTCAAAGCTCCATCGCTGGCATATTTGCTTCATCTCTCTGGGGTCAGGGAGGTGGTACAGGGTGAGGCAGAGCATTTATGTAGCATTCCTGTGATCTCTGGTCATAATCCTATTTCTCCCACCTCATCTGACACTCTAGAAAAATTGCCTTCCCTCCGCCCCTACAATTGTAGTTAATGAACTCAGTAAACTAAATAATTTCTAATTTCATTATAAAAAGTACGACTTCTGAGGCTCTCAAAGTCCTTAGGCAGAACACTAATGGAAGCACAATCATCGCTCTTTACTACCCTGCGAGGCGGCTCGTGGGCCTCCCCTCACCAGGCCTCCAACAAGTGCAGTGTTCATTACTAACCAAACATTACTGACAGCAACAATTTCTCCATTATTGCTTTGAAGGTGAGCAACAGGAGAGCAGAGCAGGGCCCTCAGAGAGAAAGTGTGAAATTAGCTCCACTCCATAAATGAAGACATGAAAGGAATTAATTTGATTCATCCTGGCTTATACAAAACACACCTACCCTATATCCTGCCTTTTAAGAAAACAAGGGGGAAAGTCTCAAGAATACATTGATACATGAACTAAAAACATGTATTTGGCCTAACACTTAGCTACCAATTTAATTCCACAACTGGACAGAAGACATTGCCAGTAAGTGCCCTAAGCCAATCAAATACACCTGAGCTCCCCTGCAAACTATAATGGCACTGGCTTGATTTCAAATGTGGTGGATTTTCAATTCTTAGCTATACCCGAAAGTGTCCTTTTCGTATTTTATTTTCATTTCTATGGTAACCTCATTCCAAAAATTCTAGATTCATGCTTTTTAATAATACAGTTACAGCATTAAGAAAATGTAAGGGCTACCAACTTTAGTGTGCAAAAACTGCATAATAGTACATAAAATAATCATTTTGGACTTTAAAACAGTTCCTCCCCAATGCCATATAATTGAAGATGACAGAGTTATATCTCTAGAGGTTAATTTTGCATTTGAAAAGATCATCATTCTGAGAAGCTCTAAAACACTGGGATCACTAAAAATGTATGACCTTCGACATGCTGGTTTACTCCAATCTCTCCTGAACAACTCCCTCACCCTGAAATGATGCCAATGGTCTCTCAGGCCCCAAGACTTCTCTGACCCTAAAATTTTGACTCCAGGATTGGCCTCTCCAGCCGTGCCGGAAATATCCCCAAAGGCATGGAGCATGCTGCCTTAGGATTCTAAATTCAACCCAGAGGTCTCAACACTACCTTGGAAGAGGCTTGGCACAAGGGGCACCTGGTGCTGTTATAACAGCATGGGCAGTTCCATGTACAATCTTCTGGCATCAGAGTTTGGAAATTCATGATTTTTCTAATTTACAAAAGGATAATATGGTATATATCCCATATGGCATATAACACACAGAGAGGGATCTGGAGTAATATCCTATTCAAAACTATTAAAATTTCCACTGAAATGCACAAATATCCACTATCCAACAACCTCATACCAGCTCACAGCCCAGTTTCGCCTTCAAATGAGTTGTGAAAACATTTTCAATATTCAGAGTTTTTTGATTTGAGAACTGGAGATGGGGGTCTGTGGATCCAGATCACTGCCCCTACTGAAAGCCTCTGTATACTACTTGTCACCTTGCTGATTAGAAATACATTAATGTCTGTCACCAAAGAATTCAAAACAAAATCACAAAGAATTCCTTTATTCGTTTCTTTCTATTCAATTATCTGATAAACCATATATTTTTTAAAAGACAGTCTGGATCAAACCTGAGTAGAAATTCACAGGCTGCTGTGCGCAATGACATCCAAGCTGTTATGCAGAATAAAGAAATCATGTAGGTTAAACTGGCCAATCACTGCTTTCTGCTCCCCAAACCAAGAGTGTGATTCACTCCTATTCCTTCTGACATAAACAACTGAGCGTCATAGAGAATAAACAGAAAGCAAGACTAGGGTTTGCCACATATGCAACAACATTCGCTATTCCCCTGTTCGTCTGAGGTAAAGCCACCCAATTCCCAGCAGTGCTCATTAAGATTCAGAGCATCAAGCAAAAACTTTGAGCAGAGCCGAAGCTATACAAATACATAATTTATAAAGAAAGTCAGAAACTAGAACATAGAGCAAACAGAGGAGACGCACCACAGGAAGAGTGGGGGGGATCAAGTTACTGAAGAAAAGGAAAAACTGGCTTGCCTCCTAATTCTCATCCCAAAGACTGCTAGAAAGAAATGAACAATAAACCTAGCAAGAAGCACATGAAACGAAATTTTTGCAACCAAGACCCGTAATACAAAACAAGATCCTCATCACCAGCAGCAACTGTATGAACCTGGGCAATCCTGTTTGTCTGTTCCTTTGTTCATTTCAGTGGGAATTGGCAATGAGGGAGCGGTTTTTTAATGTATGAGCTCAGTTTGTTACCTTGAGCCACAGGCCTAATTTGGGTTTAAACACTTTTTTTTGAGGCCAAATTCTGTTTATAGTTCCCTGTCTAGATTTTCCACTAAATCCACCTTCACTCCTGTAAAATAGCCTAATAAAAAGGGAAGACACAAGAGGTAACTCTTCAACATGGACAATCAGAAAGTCTCATCCAGAGATGTTGTCTCAGACGGGTGCAGAGTTCTCCCCCTCTCCCCTTCCCACCCCATCCAAATGCTGAGGACACGTGGAGCAAGAGTACTTCTAACACCGGAGACCCTTGGGAAATTTAGATTTCTAAAAACCAAATTAAAGAACTGCATACAAAATAGGTTGATTACAGAGATCATAACTGCTTTAAACAAGCCAAAGAAATCCCTTCTCAAAGGAATACTACACTGATTCTTTTTGTGATTCCTCCATGAAACAGATGGTCTCCCCTTGGTGCTACCTTTGCAAACCTGGGCATCTGTGATGGGGGTTCTACACCCCACTCTGATCTGAGGAGCCAGTCTACTTGCACTAATGAGCTGAGTGAGAAACCAAAAATGATGTCCTTGCCTTTTCTTGTAAATACCTTTTGGGATGAAACTTAAGTGTTTACACACCCACACACACACAATTAACTCTTCAGTCTGCTCCCTCATAAAGTGAAAATAAAAATACTTGTCACAGAGGGATAATATGAAGAAGTTGTCTATACTGAAAAATTAACTTTAAATAAATCGACAATATACAAACAATTCTGTTAAGGCCTCAGGGTCTGACTTGAGGGCACAGGTTAAAGAACACTCTGGATCATGTGCTGTAACATGACACCACCTTTAAAGCACATCTACAGGTTGTACAACTCTGTTGGAAGCCGGCGAACTTTGTAACATGGGCAGTAAACATAGATCTCAATAAACTTGTTAGAAAAGATATCTTTTCAAAGAATGTTAAATAGCATGAGATATACCCAAACATAATCTGAGTGCAGAGAGGAGGTATACAACCAGATCCGTAATTCTTATTCCAAATATGCAAGTACACGTATGCTTAAGACACAGAGTTAAAAAACAAGATGTCACAAGTACTTCTGATCTCTGGGGAGTGGAAAGTGTGGATGATTCCTCTTTTTCTGTTTCTACCTGGCCCTGCTGTGTGTGTATTTTCAAACTTTCTACCATGAACATATGTCATTTATATAAGCAAATGGAAAGGTTATAAAAATTATTTTATCACAATAGTCAAGGAGTTTTTGCATGTGTGCATAGATGTATATATCATCTTTATTGTGTCCTGAAAATAAAGAGAGTAGCTTGTTTGGTTAGCTGAAGCTTAGACTAGTATCCAAGGCAACGAGTGGGCCAGGATCGTGTGAGGAAATGCAATGTGGGTGATTCCCAGGGAACCTACAGGGACAGCACTATGCCAACCAAACTGAACATGGCCTCATACTCAACAACACACCTGGTCTTGGCAAAGCAGGGAAAGCAATGGCTCTAGTCCATGTCTTCTCCACGCCTTCCCAGGTTAGGACACAAGGTAAGGCCCACTGCTAAAACTGCTTTCCTGGGAAAAACAAGATTTTCCAGTTCAATAAATGAATTGATTTCAACACTGTTTGGAGGTTTGTGTCATTTGATAAAACACTGAACCGCTGCTTTACCACTCCTAACGTAAATTACAATTAGCAGCAGCAGCAGCAGCAGCATGGGACTGAGTCATTCATTCAGGACTAATTTTTCATCCCCTCTTCATTATCCAGCATATGTTATCCACAGTACAGACTTCATAAAAACAATTTCAAGGCAAACCAAAGCACACAGAGCTCCCATGCTGGCTGAAAAAAATACACCCGAGGCGGTTGGAACACCTTGATAACAGGCATTTCACCACTGAAAGGCTGAAGATGCTACTACATGTGGCTGTTTTCTTCTAGCCCCATTCAGCCTCTTGGTTGGGCCAACATATGATATGAAGTCGTTCTCAAAGGTCCCACATCTCCAAACAGAGGGTAGTGCAGATTCTGCTAATGGAGACCTTGAAGAGCATCAGCATCAGGAACTGGCAAGCGGGCCCCACTAAGCCATCAAGGCAGAAGCGTGGCTAAACAGATGTTTTTCAGGAAGACTAACTCATGACAATGGCTAACATTTACTTGGGAAGGAAGAGGTTGAAGGAAAGGAAATTAGCCAGGAAACTGCTACAGAGAAACAAGAAGACGTGTACCAGGTACATTCGGGGAGAGTGGGAAAGAAAGAAACCTCTATTTCAAAGAGAATAGGGGATGGCATGTGCTGCTAAGTGGGTGTCAGAGATGAAAGGCACAAGGAAATCAAAGGTCCTGCATGGCTGCATCTCTGTTAATAAGCCGTCATTTAAAAGCACCCACGGGAAACCACGTGGTAGACATCTGCCATCTGACTCCCCATAACCTTCTTAACACCTTCTATAAGTCTTGATAACCTTTTATGTTGTGGGCCCCACCTTCCCAAAGTAGAAAGTAAAAACAATGGTCTCAGACTCTCTTGCAGTTAAGGGGCCAGCATGTGGCCTGGGCTCCTCCAGACAGATACACCTGCCTGAGAACCAGGTTCTGTATCCAGTAATGCCAAGCTATCACTCCATAGGGAACTCTGTGGCTGAGGCACCTGGCTCTGGAGGGTGGCAGCCATCCAGTTACTGGGTTCATCCCAATGTACCAGTGGTTCAGCAGCTACAGAAGCCCCCCTTGGGGGTCTTCATAACCTCAGGCCCTGGTCTGGCCCTGGGTCATCCCAGGGGTCTTCAACACATTCCTTTTTTGCTTAACCTCACAGCATGCACTCCAATGCCTATAACTAAGAATCCGTAAGGCTCTTTAGAGGTGAAAACATTCAGAGGGCACAAACATCATTGGATTTAACTATATGGGCACCTTATACTAATCACTGCTAGAATCAAGATTGCCAGGAGAAGTATCAATAACCTGGTGAAAGTGAAAGAGGGGACTGAAAAAGTTGGCTTAAAACTCAACATTCAGAAAACTAAGATCATGGCATCTGGTCCCATCACTACATGGCAAATAGATGGGGAAACGATGAAAACAGTGACAGACTTTATTTTGGGGGGCTCCAAAATCACTGCAGATGGTGACTACAGCTACAAAATTAAAAGATGCTTGCTCCTTGGAGGAAAAGCTATGACCAATCTAGACAGCATATTAAAAACCAGAGATGTTACTTTGCCAACAAAGGTCCATCTAGTCAAAGCTGTGGTTTTTCCAGTAGTCATGTATGGATGTGAGAGCTGGACTATAAAGAAAGCTGAGCACTGAAGAATTGATGCTTTTGAACTGCGGAGTCCTCCCTTGGACAGCAAGGAGATCTAACCAGTCCATCCTAAAGGATATCAGTCCTGAATATTCATTGGAAGGACTGATGCTGAAGCTGAAACTCCAATACTTTGGCCGCTTGATGTGAGGAACTGACTCACTGGAAAAGACCCTGATGCTGGGAAAGACTGAAGGCGGGAGGAGAAGATGACAGAGAATGAGATGGTTGGATGGCATCACCGACTCAATGGACATGAGTTTGAGTAAACTCTGGGAGTTGGTGATGGACAGGGAAGCCTGGTGTGCTGCAGTCCATGGGGCTGCAGAGAGTTGGACACGACTGAGCAACTGAACTGAACTGAGCTGATACTAATCACCAACCCAGACATCATCAAACCAGGGAACTAAAGACACAATTTTGCCAAGGTACTGTTATCCCAAAGAGTGGCACTTTTGGCTCCAGTCTGACACAGACTAGTTGTGTCTAAGGAAGGGAAGAAGGAAGTGAAAGGTAAGAGCTGAATCATCACTGAACCATCACCACCAAGAATCTTCCTGAGTCCTAAACACACTCAATCTGAAGGCACCAAAAGTTCTATCTTAACCTCACAGTAATTTAGATCTAAAACTGGGTTCTTGCAACTCCTTTCCCTTTGATTATAAAAATGGAACCCACTAAGTTCTCAGCACAGTACTCCCTTGCCTGCCCGCCCTGTATCTCTTACAAGTGTCCAATCCTAATAAACTCTTCCCTTATCTCTCATCCTGCCTCTTGCTGAATTCTTTCTGCACCAAAACAGAAGAACCTCTGCTCTACTGAGCCGTGAAATGTGCTCTATGGTTTCAGGACCATGGCCAGGGACACGCACAGCAAAGACTGCACACCTGCCAGGAGATGAGCTTCAGCGTCATCTACAGGAAGGGGGTCCACGGAGGGTCCCCAGAGGCAATCTACATTGAAAAATTGAAAACTGATCACAAGAATCCAAGCAAAAATATACCCCACGGCTTGAAAGTAGTTTCCAGGTAATAGAAAGCATTTTTGTTTCCAGGAGAGGACGGTTCTGGAAACCATTCTCCCCAGCAGACTGCACACAGAGCTGCCTCACTCTAAAGGTCCACAGAAAAGGCAAGGGGCCCACAACATCCACACAACTTGTCTGCCATTTACAGCTTAGCTGACAGGGAGCACAACAGTAGCCTGAGCCCAACACTAAGCCTGGAGGTAAGAGAACTTCCCAGGTTTCCCTTCAGGAGTGAGTTCTAACTCATCAGGGACGGCAGCACTTCCTGTGGCCTTCTCTTTATCAGTAAGTCTAGACTCTCCCTCAGCTCCTATCACGTGGGTCAAAGGACCATTCAAGAAGCTCTACCTCACATGCCCGCCCTCTCACAGACCAAGCTGCACGAGAACCACAGACACATGGGTGCAATGTGAGAGCACCACCTCCTGCCCTTCCCCAGGCAGAGGTCCCACACGTGGCACCTCCCCACCAAGCCAGCTCCCTCCCTGCACCAACAGCACCAGCAGGACCCCTCAGCATTCTGTAACTAAATAACTCACAATAGCAAGCAAACACTTGCTCACTTTAACAAGCTAAGGAAACTGACAACAATGGAAACATTCCTCAGTACAAGAACAAAATTCAGTAATGCTTTCCATCTATATCATCATCATGTTGTATAATCAAGTTTCTGCTGCACAAACCAATACTAGGAAACATTTCATATTTTGCTTAGTTGACTATATAATGAAAATAGTAAAAGTGAACAAACACATGGAAAAGAAGGGAGGAAGGAGAAGGGGGAATAAAAAGAGGGGGTTGGCCAATTCCTGCTGGGAAGTCTCTTCTCATGCTTGGTGCCCTCACCCTCCTGTCCTCTGACCTCTCCTTGTCATCATCCCTACCTCCCACAGCCCCAAACCTGCTCCACTCATGTCGCCTCCTATGTGAGTGAGAGGTACTGACGATTACCCAGCTCTAAATCTGGACACTTCACCCCAATCTAATGTCCTCAAATTAATGTCCACACATCCCATCTCCATCCCCCGAGTTCAAGCCTCAGCCTGTCTCTCCTCCATGACTCCAATGGCTCCCCTCCAATTCAAGCTCCTCTAATACATCTCCATTTTTAACACCATGGATGCCTTCCATACTGACAGCCTAACTATGCCATCCCGTCACCCTGGACAGCAGTGCAAGGCCCCAAAGGATCACTCCTTTACATTCATATATGCAGCCAATGAGCTTTCCTGGTGGCTCAGATGGTAAAGAATTCGCCTGTGATGTGGGAGATCTGGGTTGGGAAGATCCCCTGGAGGAGGGCATGGCAACCCACTCTAGTACTCTTGCCTGGAGAATCCCATGGACAGAGGAGCCTGGCAGGCAGGGTCACAGTCCACGGGGTCACAAAGAGTTAGACACGACTGAGGAACCAAGCACAGCACACATGCAGTCAACAACTCCCAAAATATACAACACTCTCACATTCTTTGCCTTTTTCCTGCTTGATCACCCTTTGCTTTATTACATGTGCACACATGCATGTGTGCATGCACATACATGGTACATGCAGATTTACGAGAAATTTCCATCTCTACACCTAACTAAACTGTTAATATTGATTTTTTTTAATGAAAGAAAAAAACTAAGAAAAAAAACAAATAGCAAAAACAAGGAAAAAGAACAAAAAATATACAGACAAGCCCTTTCAAAAAGAAAAAACTCAAAAGGCCAATACACATACCAAAATCTGTGCATCCTCACTATTTCTCAGAGAAACAGTGAGATGCCATTTCACATCATATGACTGAAAAAGACTTTCCAGTCTGACAATACGTATACTCACAAAGTTGTGGATGAAGAGGAGCTCTGGACACTCCTGGATGTGGGAGCATGAACACACTCCTTCCTGGAGAGGATTCTGGCAACATGATGAAGTGGAAGGGTGTATGTGTCCCACCGCTCTGTTCCATTCTAGCAAATACCTAGACATACACTCACACATGTGCAAACATAGGCACAATAAGGACGTTCGCTGGGCTCCGTCTTAAAAATGAGAAAATTAGAAACAGCCTGTCTAACAAGAGGGATTGGAAGCTTGTGCACAGAGTTCTTCTCCACAGGGGACGAATGAAAGATTTGTACTGAGATATCAATGAGGCCATAAATATTACTACGTTTTTTCAAATGAATGCAGATTGGAGAAGAGTTTACAGAAGCTATGAAGGTGAAGGGCCGCTCAGAGACTCCTCTGACTGTAGGATAATGAGTAGCCCACCCATGAAATCACCATGGCAATGTGTCCAGAAGGGAAAGACAGCAGATGGGGAAATCTGAATCAAGCACATTAGGAAAGTTTTCCACTTTTCCGGGAAGAACCACTCCACCCCACTCAATGCTAATGAGATGACAACTGGAAATAGAGACGGTACTGTATGCAATGTCTTACTGTATGCAATGTCTCCTCGGCTTCAATGCCTCTGCTCAAGTCACAAGCTGCCTCACAAGTTTCTGCTTTGCTGTTTTGGGTGCCTCAGTCCCAAACTTGGATCCAAGAGTATGAACTATGTTATCACCTTCTTGCAAACTCCTTCCACTGTCAAACCAAACACCATGTTAAACAAAAGTTAGCATAGGATACAGACCTACTGGACAAACTTGACTATTACACACTGCAGACATCTGAACTGTTACCATGCTACCTGAGTGCCTCTCAAAAGCAGCCACAAAAATCCCCTGGCCAGAAACAAGAACCTTCTTCATGCTCTTATAAGAGCAAATTTTGCTGTGCTTTGAGAATATCTAATGAACCTGTGACATGACGACCCGGTCCCCTGCTGAACCCCACCTTCCCAATTCCACCTCTGTGAGAGCCCATTCAAACAAGAAAAAACATCATCAAAATTCAAATTGCATGGAACTTCTCTCCAAATGCCTTCTACAGAAGAGTTCCTAGATACCAACACCATCAAGGATGAAAGGATAAAAGTTAAAAGCTACACAATCTAAGACATGAGTCAAATAAAATACAAACCTGGGTATCCTTCTCCTCATCACAGAGAAGCACCACAAATGGTCCCATAATTAACCATAAACCTGAGGTGTCACACACACCCCTCTATGACCACAAATGTACTAGCTTATAAGAGGACCCGCAGCTGTTAAGGCAAACATTTAAAACAAAAAGTTGGAAACTAACAGTGCCTTCTAGCCTTTGAAAAGAGGAAAAAGGGAAGCTGAAGAAGAAAATTTTATAGCAGATATAGCCAAAAAGATAAACTTACTTCTATTTGACATTTTTTTTTTTAACATTTGCAAAGTAGCAATAGGTCAATCCTATATTACTGATTCCAATCCCAACCTGAAAGATGTGAGAATGAGGACATGCCAGGGATAAGCAGATTTCCTGAAAATAAAATGTAAATATGAATAATATGAATGTAAACAAAATAGCTGCCTCACAGAAATTGCTTCCAGAGGACCCTGGTTTCCAATGTGCATTTCTTTACAACCTCGGAATCCACATTAATAAACCCTTTCCACCTAAGACAGCATGAACTAACATTCAAACTGATCTGCTCAGCCTTTAGTTTTAAATGGCAATACAATGAAAATGATAAAAACCATAAGTCTTATCAAAACTTAAATTTATAATGGTCCCAAAAAAGTAAATATTATATTTTAGTAAATTTCCTGGCCAAACTCTCCAAAACACTGCATCCCAAAACAACAGGGCAGCTGGTTGATGGCCAGAACCCTCATAAGAAAATTTCAAGTATCTTGGCAATATTACTGAAAACGTCATACCACATACCTTGTAAACAGAGGGAATGCACGACTCATAAAAACGCTCTGCCAAGATGGTACAGTCGACCTCACTCAGTAACTGAATACCCTACACAAGATCAGAGCCATCTAACACACTGCAAGCCTTCTCCATGGAGAATTACAGGTTTTACTGCAAGTTTCCAGACTTCCATGTGTTGTGCTTTTGCTTTTTTCCTATCCAATAAAACTAGATGTTTAAGAAGTAAGTGGGGGGTGGGTATAAGGGTCAATTTCTTTTTATACAATCAGAAAATCCATCTGAATCCCGCTGTGACACTGCAGTAGAACCTCAGAACAACCCAGTTAATAATAAGTTGTAAAAGTTTAAAATCCTAGCATCCTTCCCCTAATCTGAGCAACTTTTAAGCTACAACAACTTCAAAGGCAGAAAAGCTAAGTCCAACTTCTATCATGTTTTATTTAAAGATAAAGACATATATAGATATAGATTATAAACAGGAGAACAAAGAATCATGAGATTGACACTTTGCCAATTCCAATCAAATAATTTTGAAGAAAAAGTCGATGTGCTTTCAAAGGTAGATTTGTGTAGTGTTGAGTGCCTCTCTGTAACACTCAGTCAATCAATCAATTAATCCAGCTGGAAAACAAAGTGAACAGAAAGGATTACCACTGAATTCAGGTGCCAGTCACATATTTTCTTTTTCTGACCCCCAGAAATCAATGGACATGAGTTTGAGCAATCTCTGGGAGTTGGTGATGGACAGGGAAGCCTGGCATGCTGCAGTCCATGGGGTCGCAAAGAGTCAGAGACAACTGAGCAACTGAACTGAAATGAGTTGCATATTTTCTCTCTTTTTCTGACCTCCAGGCACACACAGAGAGGCCATTTACAGAGCTCCTGATGAAGGTCCTCATAACCCCCTAGCTCTAACTTCTGAAATATACATAAGCTAACATAAAAAAGGGATAGTTGTCACCAGAACAGATGTTACAAGGTTTTATCTCTAAGCACTTCATGGGAAGAAATCCCACTCACCAAATGGCAGTCACCACAGAACCAAGTGCAAGCATTGTTGATTAATGTCGACCATACTTGAGAAACAAAAGAGAGAAGAGCAACCCTGTGATGGATATTTTTAATTAAAACATTCAGTTTTCAGTAATAGCTAGTTCCCTCTGCTGATTTTTAAAGGCTTTTATTCTTGAGCTGTGCTCCAGCCCTTAGACAAGCTTTTCCACACAAAGGGAGGGCACACATGTTCCTGCTTTAGGTGGGAGAAGGGAAATGCTGCAAGCGTTGCTGGTGTCACGTGGCTGAGGTGTATGTTTTGCCCAAATGCAAGCACTTCACGTAAAGCATTATATGGCAACAACAGCAGCACAGAAAGGAGTCTGTCTTTGATGGCTGGAAATGCTGGTGTCAGGTTGAGAATGCTCCCACATTCAAAGAAGTGAAAGGCCATTAAACACCATTTTGTTTCTATAAACCAGTAGCTCTCAACCTTTTTGGTCTCAGGACCCCTTTACACTCTTAAAAATTATGGGAGATATCAAAGAACTTTTCTGCCAACTATAACAATATTTATCATGTGATAAGTTAAAATAGGATTTTTTCATTTTTATTAATCATTTAAAATTAACAATTACAAGTCTATTATGTATTAATATAAATGATATACTTTATTTTTAGAAATCTATCTCACCAAACAAACAAACAAAAAAACTTTAGTGAGAAGTGCTGCAATGTTTTTATTTTTGCAAATTGCTGATGGCTCAGACGGTAAAGCGTCTGCCTACAACTTGGGAGACCTGGGTTCGATCCCTGGGTCGGGAAGGAGAAGGAAATGGCAACCCACTCCAGTACTCTTGCCTGGAAAATCCCATGAACGAAGGATCCTGATAGTTCATGGGGTCGCAAAGAGTCGGACACTGAGTGACTTCACTTTCACGTCTGACTTAATAGAGAGCAACGGGATTCTCAATCTGCTTTTGTATTCAGTCTGTTGCAGTACATTCTTTTGAAGTATACAAAGAAAATCCAACCTCACCTGAGTAGGAAGCTGCATGTATATAGGTAGTCTTCTCAAATAATTGTCAATATTTTTTGATACTACACCGAAACTCAACAAGTGGTAGCTTCTCAAAGGTTATTTGCAATGTAGACTCTGAAGCCACTTCAAAACCCTTTGAAGTAACAGATTACACTAAATTCCAACCTTTTACTTTGTGCTCTAAGTGGCTCATTAACCCACATGTGATTTTGCAACATCATGAACTGGTCATCTAGAAAAGACTGGGTCACCGAGGGGTGTGGATCTTCCAAATAATGACACAATTCATTCTCCAACATCAAACCATCATTTTCAGTACTGGTCACACATCACAAACTGGTCTCACAAACCATCACAACTGGTCTCATCTGAAAAGGCTTTAGGCAGTGGGAAGCTGTGAAATACACAGTGGCAGATACAAGTTTTTCAACCATCTATACTTTTCAGTCAAAGCTCAAATTTTATCATTGGTTCAGTTGTTTCCCTTGAAGTGACAGCTCACTTTTCATTTTGGAGAAAATTCTTACAGTTGTTCTTTCAAGGAAAAACAGTGGGGGGGGCGGGGGGGGGACGGGGAACCAGTTCAGCTCACAACTTGACTGCACAAGTACGTTTCATTGAGATAACCACGAATCTCAATATGCAGCAGAAGTGCTTTTGGCATATTGTAAGTGGTCTAAAGGGTCAAGATTTAACAGTCTCTTCCCGCTTCATCTTAATTAAAAGCCATATTATTTTTTACTGCAAGCGTGAGACTAGGAAGAACACAATGTCCAGCCCAGGGTGGTGTGGCTGCCTGACCCACACTCAGACAGCAGCTTTACCTGCCTCTCCTGCACCATCTGTGCACATGTCAACACAGAGAAAAGCCACCATGTCTCAGTAACTGACCTTACAGAACCTGGAAGGATCATGCAGGACCCCCAGGAGTCTGTGAACACGTTTTGAGTACTGTAGTACTGAGTTTGTAGGAATGTGAAAACATACTGCACTGAATCTTCTTTATCAAGTGAATGTTCCTAGAGAGCTGTTTGCCCCAATAAATCAGGAGATTTAGTGTTCTGTCAGGACACTAAATAATCATGGAGGAAAATGGAAAGCTACCAAGCTACAGCTTACTAAGATCTATTGGGTCAGAGATGGCAGTAAATGATCTGTCCAATAAAGTTTATTTTACAAACAACTTGCTCACTTGTGTGATACTGTCCCATCACCTCTCCCACAGCGCACATCCCAAATCTGCCCTCCTCTTGCCATCTTGCCACTACCACCTCAGGGCAAGCCACCAGCAACTCTTACCCACAGACCAGAGCAGCCTGAGTCTCTCCTACTTGTCCCTACAATCCATTCTCCAGTCTCTTAAATAGAAATCAAATGACACCACTCCTCTGATAAAACCCAGAAATGGATCCCTAACACACATAAAGTCAAACTCCTTACCAGGGTCCACCTGCCCCAGCATGACAGTCCAAGCCTATTGCTCTTTAGCCTAGCAGCTAACAGCATGTCTAGACTTCTTTCTATTCCTCTCTTGGGCCACACTCACTCCAGCCTCAGGGCCTTTGAATGGGAAGTAGATGAACCAATCACAGCTAGGGGGACAGGGTAAAGCTGCACTGGTGGGGGGAAGGCATAGCCATGAATGCAGATAGAAGAGAAGAAAAGCTGAGAATAAATGAATAAGCATCAATCACAAGAAGCTGGGGCAAAGTAGATAAACCCAAAGAAAGTAAAAGGAAGGAAATAAAGATCAGATATTGACAAAATAGAAAATACATACAAAAGAAAAGACTGACAGAGACACAAACTGGCTCTCTGAAAAAGACTAAACTCCAGTGCGGTACCACCCAACCTTCTTATCATCACTGACCCCCCTGAAGAGTCTTTCTAAACATTTTTTTCCTGATGGCTCTCCCCATAAAATTCTAATACTGCAGAAATACTGCCTATCTGTCAACAGGAAGCACACTTGGGCTTTATGCATAAAGAGTAAGAATTTTTCTGTCCCCTCTACCAAGAACCAACTTTCCCCCTTGAGGCAGTCCAGCCCCTGTGGAGAATGGATGCTTCTGTGAGACCAAAAGAAATGGCACAAATAACCACTATCAAGAATAAAAGAGCAGCTCTAGAGACATTGACAAGAGGAGGACCTTTTGAATAATTTTATGCTACTAAATTTTTAAACTTTATTAGATAAAGTCAAATTCCTAAAAAAATACAACTTTTCAAAACCAAATAAATCATAACAAAAAACATTCACAGAGATGATGCTAGACTCGGATGAACAACTGGAAATTTCTACAAATACTGCTGGAAGCCAGAGAAGAAATAAATAGAAAACATTCCCAAAGCTCATATTTTTATGCTAGCAAAATCTTGGTATTAAAACCCAACAGACAAAAAAATACAAGAAGAAGAATAGAGGGAACCTCTCATTGAGAACATAGATAAAAAATCTTAAGCAAACCAAACCCAGCATGAGACATGATGTTCAACTAGGGTTATATCTGAAATGTGAGACAGGTTTCACTATTAAAAACATTGCGGTACATGAGAACAGATTTTGGACATGAGCTGCAGGGAGGAAGGAGGGGGTGAGACGAATGGAGACAGTAGCATGGAAGCATATATACTACCGTATGTAAAACAGATAGCCAATGGAAATCTGCTATATGACTCAGGAAACTCAAACCAGGGCTCTGTAACAACCTAGAGGAGTGGGAAAGGGTAGGAGGTGGGAGGTGTTTAGGATGGAGGGGACATATGTACACCTACTTTGCCAACAAAGGTCCGTCTGGTCAAGGCAATGGTTTTTCCATTGGTCATGTATGGATGTGAGAGTTGGACTGTGAAGAAAGCTGAGTGCCGAAAAATTGATGCTTTTGAACTGTGGTGTTGGAGAAGACTCTTGAGAGTCCCTTGGACTGCAAGGAGATCCAACCAGTCCATCCTGAAGGAGGTAAGTCCTGGGTGTTCATTGGAAGGACTAATGCTGAAGCTGAAACTCCAATACTTTGGCCACCTCATGCGAAGAGTTGACTCATTGGAAAAGACCCTGATGCTTGGAGGGACTGGGGGCAGGAGGAGAAGGGGACAACAGAGGATGAGATGGCTGGATGGCATCACTGACTCGATGGGCATGAGTCTGAGTAAACTCCGGGAATTTGTGATGGACAGGGAGGCCTGGCGTGCTGCAATTCATGGGCTGCAAAGAGTCGGACACGACTGAGTGACTGAACTGAACTGAACTGATGGTTAATTTATGTTGATGAATGACAGAAATGAAACCAATATTGTAAAGCAATTATTCTTTTATTAAAAATAAAAAAAACTGTGTGTGTTCACACACGCACATGTGTATACAGAATACATCAACTTTACCATATTAACAAATTAAAAAAGAAGAAAAAGCATATGATCACCTGAATATACACGAAGAATGCATGTGCATGCTCAACAGATGCAGAACAAGTATTTGAATAAAAATCACTGCAACATATACACTACCATATGTAAAACAGAGAGCCAGTGGGAGTTTGATGTATGATGCAGGGCACCCAAATCTGGTGCTCCGTGACAACCTAGAGGGATGGGGTGGAGAGGGAGGTGGGAGGGCGGTTCAGGAGGGAGGGGACACATGTATGCCTAAGGCTGATTCATATTGATGTATGGCAAAAAACATCACAATATTGTAAAGTAATTATCCTCCAATTAAAATTAATAAATTTTTAAAAAAGAAAAATTTTTTAATTTTAAAATATAATAGCCACTCAATATAAAAACAACTCTTGAACAAGAAAAAAAAATTTCTTAACTTGATCAAGGCAGTCTACAAAAAAGTATAGCAAAAATCATCTTTCACAGCGAAAGACTGAAAGTTCCCCCTCTGAGATAAAAAGCAAGATAAGAATATCCCCACCCCATTCAACACCAACCCTGGTCAGTGCAGCACAGTTAGAAACAGGAAAGGAAAAGCACACAAAAAGACTGGAACAGAAAAAGAACACGTCTGTCATTAGTTGCAGAAAGACTGATTATATTTACAGAAATCCAAAAGAATATGTGGATAAATACTCAAATTAATAAAAGCATTTGGCAAGGCTGCTGAATACTAAATCAGTATATAAAATCAACTGCATTCCCACACACCAGAATAAACAACATAATCCTTCTAAGGCACCAACAAAATAGCATTTAAAAATTCAAATATCTGAGAATAAGTTCAACAAAGACATGAAGACTTCTACACAAAAAATTAGAAAACTTAAGTTTGAAAGATGTCAATTCTCTGAAATGATCTATGGACCTACAGATTGATTCAATTAAATCACAACCAAAATCTCGACAGGTATTTTGCCTTCTTGGTGGAACCTGACCCACTGATTCTTAAAACATATATGGGGAAAAAAAAAGCATATGGAAATGGAAAGGGACGAGAAGAGACAAGACACTCCGGAGGAAGATCAAGAGGAAACTATCTGCATCTCCAGATTAGTTGAAGCTTTAGGGGTAAGGAAAAGAGTGACACTGTACATAGAAGACAGGTCCCCAGAACTGCACTGAAAGACCAAAAAAAAATCCAAGCATATTCAGCACTTGATTTATACCAAAGACAGTGCTGCAGGGAGTAACAGTGGTCCTTGGCAATAAAAGGTGCTGGGGCCTTTTCGCATATTCTATGAAACAAAACAAAATAGTACCCCTACCTCACACCAAATGCAAAAAAGCAATGGTGAGTAGGCAACAGACAGCTTGAACATGAGAGTCGGACTAAAAAGAAAGCTGAGTGCCAAAGAATTGAGGCTTTTGAACTGTGGTGTTGAAGAAGACTCTTGAGAGTCCCTTGGACTGCAAGAAGATCCAACCAGTCCATCCTAAAGGAAATCAGTCCTGAATATTCATTGGAAGGACTGATACTGAAGCTGAAACTCTAATACTTTGGCCACCTGATGCGAAGAACTGACTTGGTAGAAAAGACCCTGATGCTAGGAAAGACTGAAGGCGGGAGGAGAAGGGGATGACAGAGGATGAGATGGCTGGATGGCATCACTGACTCGAGGGACATGAGTTTTGGAGTAAGCTCCAGGAGTTGGTAATGGACAGGGAAGCCTGGCGTGGTGCAGTCCATAGGCTTGCAAAGAGTCAGACATGACTGAGCGACTGAACTAAACTGAATAGACAGTTTGACTATATAATTTACCCTCCAACCTGGACACTTTATTATAGAGTGAAAAAGGATGCTATGAATAATTATTCTAAGACAGCAGGTACTAACCAGAACTTCCCTCAGCACACTGGGACTTAAGGTCATTCTAGTTACAGATCTAAATATAAACAGCAAAATTATAAAGCTTTTAGGATACATTAGAGGACAGAGTCTTGACCACAGGAAGACTTTAACATAAGCATAAACCACAGGGAAAACATTTATACATTCAACTACAATATAATTACTTCTGTTTACCAAAGAGGTTCATAGAAAGATGGAAAAATCATATCACAGAGTAGGAAATGTGCCACATATCAAACATATTTTAAATGGACTTAATGTAGAACATGCAAAGAACTCCCACAAATCAATACAAAACAACCAACAGAAAAATGCGCAAAACCCTGGATAGGCATTTCAGGCAACAGGCTAGCCTAAATGACCTGTTAGTAGACAAAAAGGTACTCAATTTCATTAGTCACAAAAGTAGTGCAAATTACATTTAATTTTATTGAAATATAGTTGATTTACAATGTCATGTTTAATTTCTGCTATACAGGAAAGTGACTTAGTTACATGTTCTTTTTCATATTCTCTTCCATTATGGTTTATCACAGGATATTGAATACAGTTCCCTGAGCTATACAGTAGGAACTTGTTGTTTATCCATCCTACATATAATAGTTTGCATCTGCTAATCCTAAACTCCCAACCCTTCCCTCTTCTACGCCTTGGCAGCCACAAGTCTGTTTTCTATATTTGTGAGTCTGTTTTTATTTCATAGATTTGTTCATTTGTGTTCTATTTTAGATTTCACATATAAATGATAATATGGTATGTCTTTCTCTTTCTGACTTTGCTTTAGTATGATAATCTCAAGGTCCAGCCATGTTGCTACAAATGGCATTATTTTATTCTTTCCATGGCAGAGTAGTATTTCTCTGTGTGTGTGTGTGCGCGCGTGTGCATGCACATACACATCATATTTTCTTTGTCTGTTCTTCTGTTAATGGACATTTAGGTGGCTTCCAAGTCTTGGCTATTGTAAACAGTGCTGCTATAAACACAGGGGTGAATGTATCTTTTCAAATTAGAATGTTGTCCAGATATATGCCCAGGAGTGGGATTGTTGGATCATACAGCAATTTTTAGTTTTTATTTTTTTGAGTTACCTCCATACTGTTTTCCATAGTGGCTACACCAATGTACATTCCCACCAACAGTGTGGGAGGGTTCCCTTTGCTCCATGCCCTCTCCAGAATTAGTCACTTGTAGACTTTTCAATGATGGCCATTCTGACTGGTATGAAGTAGTACCTCATTGTTCTGATTTGAATTTCTCTAATAACCAGCAGTGATGAGCATCTTTCCAGGTGTGTACTGGTCATCTGTATGTCTTCTTTGGAAAAATGTCTATTTAGATCTTCTGCCCATTTTTCAGTCAAGCTGTTTTTTTTTTTTTTTTTTTTTTCTGTTATCGAACAGTAGGAACTGTTTGTGTACTTTGGAAATTAAGCCCTTGTCGGTCACATCATTTGCGAACATTTTCTCCCATTCCATAGGTTGACTTTTTGTTTTCTTTATGGCATCCTTTGCTGTGCAAAAGCTTATGTTTGATTAGGTCCTGTTTGTTTTTGCTTTTGTTTCTATTGCCTTGGGAGACCAACTTAAGAAAACACTGGCACGATTTATGTCAGAGAATGTTTTGCCCATATTCTCTTCTGGGAGTTTTACAGTGTCTTGTCTTATATTTATGTCTGTAAGCTATTTTGAGTTAATACTTGTGCATGGTATTAGGGTGTGTTCTAACTTCACTGATTTATATGCAGCTGTCCAACTTTACCAACACCACTTGCTGAAGAGACTGTCTTTTCCCACTATATATTCCTGGCTTCTTTGTCACAGATTAATTGTCCATAGGAGTGTGATCCCTGGTCTCTCTATTCTGCTCCATCAATCTGTACGTGTTTTTCTGCAGAGACCACATAGTTTTCATTACTGTAGCTTTTTTTTTCAAGTATTGTCTGAAGTCTAAGAGGTTTATACTCCCTGATTTGTCCTTTTTCCTCAGGACTGCTTTGGCAATTCTGGGTCTTTTATGGTTCCATATAAATTTTAGGAATATTTACTCTGGTTCTGTGAAAAATGTCATAGTTATTTTGATAGGCATTTTATTAAATCTATAGATTGCTTTGAGCAGTATGGCCATTTTAACAATATTAATTCTAATCCAAAAGCATTTAACACCTCCCCAAGAAATAAAAATTAAAATCATGATACAGTCACACCTACAAGAATGACTAAAATGAAAATAAGAACATTGGTCAGAATACAAAGCAAACAGAACTTATTGGCAGAAGAGTAACAGCCCTTCTGAAAAGCCATTTGGCAGTACCCTCAAAACTAAAACTTTGAATACCCTATTAGCCTTAAGTTCTATTCCTAGGCATCTATCCTCCCTCCAAAAAATCTGCATATATGCTAAGCAAAAGACACACATAAAAATGCTGACAACAGCACTGTTCATAATGTTTTTTAAAAAACTAGAACACCCCCTATATTCCACACTTATAGAATGAGTGACCAACTGCCGTCTCTCCATTGAATGGCATGTGTACTACAGCAACGAGAGTGAGCAACAACTGCTGTAGCACAACAGGGATTCATCTCAGGTAGCCTAGGTGCAGGGGCTCCTGACACAACGGCGGGCAGGGCGTCCTTCCAGATGTGACGGTAATCATCTCAAATGTTGCTTTCTGGGTATCCATTTCACTATATATTTGCTTTATGTCTCTTTTCTGTATATATAGCACATTTCTAAAACATATAAAGGTTAAAGAAAACATAGATGAAGTAGTATATGACTGGTACATGTTTTCACTCAACAGACATTTCTGAAGACCAGTTACAAAACCGTCTGTTCACTAAGGGGGGAGGGAGGACTTTCTCACCATCAAAAAGCCAGTTTGAGGAACATGAGCAACTAAAATACATAGCAAAATGTGATAAAGACCACAAGAAACAAGAAAATTTAGCAGAGGAAACATGAGGCATTTGAGCTAGACCTCAAAGAGCTGGAAGCAGCTGGACAACGGGACCGACCTTCAGCTGCTCCTCAGTGTGTTTATGTAAAAGGGAACAGAAGTACTTGGGGCTGTTCTCTGTGTGCACCCAGAAGCCTGAACCTCAGCCCATGAGGTGAGGAGAGATCTGGCAAAGCACAAACACAGCAAGTGACCAGAGGGACTCGTCAGCCTCCTTCAGGGCTATAAAAGAAGACCTATGGCACTATGCATGCCCAAACCATCCAACCATGTTCTCCCTTTAACTCTTTATTCTTACTTTCTCAGAAAAGGGAACATCAGTGTATAGTTTACTATACACTATACAGCGTACACTTTACAGTGTACAGTTGGGTCATACAGAAAGTGGAATGAAAACAGACATCCTCATCTGGGCAGGGAACTCATCCCAAGATGCCACCTGGAGTCACAGTGTAACAGTTTACACAAGGAAGCACAGCTGGGGCAGGCAGAGGGCATCCAACCAGTTCCACAAGTCTCAATCCAGCAACATCTATGACAACTCAAGCATGAATTTTTCTCTCTCAGGCTCAATTTCCAAGACAAATAGACCTGTATAAAACCAGCATCTGTAGGAGAGCTCAGGATGGGTTGAAGTAGAAGTTAACGTATGGCTTCCCACTTGAACCAAACAATTAAATCTGTGCCAGAAACAGAGGATTGATGCCCTTGCAGATCCTCAGCATCCTGCCTCTCAGCCCCTCCATCTGCCCGGCTGCACAGCACCTCTGACAAACTGCAAACAACATTATGATGTGTGCTGCAAACGTTACTTCACAGCCACGACTGAGAACACAGAGCTCCAAAGACTCGAAGCAGTATTTACTGCACTACTCTGAAGGACTGAGTAAACTGCCTATATGCCTGGACTGTAAAAGGAAGCAGATTTAGAATAAGTGTTTTTCATAAATATCGAAATTTTTGAACCTCCAGTTACTACAGAATTTGTTTACCAGCCATTCAAATATTTAAAAACTCAACCCCCAAATAACATAATTTCTAGATGAAGTAAATCTCCATGTTCCTTCTCACAATTTCACATTATAAAGTACCTTACTTCTAAATGATATGCAAATAGCCCTGAGAAAATTTATGTGCCTAAGTTTAAGGAAAAGGGATGGCATCACCAACTCAATGGACATGAGTTTGAGCAAGCTCTGGGAGATGATGAAGGACAGGGAAGCCTCGTGTGCTATAGTCCACGGGTTGCAAAGAGTTGGACACGACTCAGCGACTGAACAACAACAACAAAAGTCTAAGGCACATAAACCTGGGGGTCAACAGCACTGTGCACCCATGTGATATGGGTGCACCCATATGTGATATGAATGGCACCCATGGAGTAGTGTGGCAGAGCACACCCCAAGGATGCAGCAGCACTAAGTGCTTCAGAAGGCTGAGGAAAAAATAACAAACTAAAGCCCTTGGGTTTCCCTGGTGGCTCAGAGGATAATGAACCCACCTGCAATGCAGGAGGCCTGGGTTCAATCCCTGGGTCGGGAAGATCCCCTGGAGGAGGGAATGGCCATCCACTCCAGTATTCTTGCCTGGAGAATCCTATGAACAGAGGAACCTGTCAGGCTACAGTCTAAGGGGTAGCGAAGAGTCAGATACGACTGAGCACCTAATACAACACAAAGCACTGGAACAACAATAGGACATTATAAAACCAAGGACATTCTTACACAATTTGGTTTTAATTCAATTTCCAGTTGACCCTCTTCCCCAGCTATCTATAGCCATTCACATAGAAGCAAATTCTCACTTTCTTTTGGAAAAGCATAAAGAAGCTGGGGGAAAGAGTGGAAGAAAAAAATCCAGATAACCAGCTCATGCTCCTTTATATTTTATGAAATGATATAAATAATATGTGGCTCATTTTAAATGTTTGAACTCTGATAGCATCTTGTCAATAAATATCCCACACATCTGAGATCATTTACTTTAATAAAGTTTCATGACTCACCAGCTACCAAAGACTTGATTTAATTCAAAGTCCAAAACATAATTCCCATTTTCTCATTACTAAAAAAAAAAAAAAGAAAACTTTAAAAATAAATAATAGATCAAAGCAGCAAGACACTGATGGCATCCACCTTCCATAAGGCAGAGAAATGAGGCGGTGGATCCTGCAGTCAGGTAGTTCTCAAAAAAGGGGGAACTTGCAAGGAAATGGAGCAGGAAACATTAAGAAAAAATGAAACTGTGGAAAAGGACTTTCTTCATCACCTTACTGGGACATGGTAAAGACAGGGACACAGAGGAAAAGCAACACTCCTACTAGACTCCTCACTCCATGCGGAAGTATATTATACGGGGTCTTTAACGCTCTGCGTGGGCAGAAAAGTGCCACTGTGCTTTTTCCCATAAGAGTTCCACTCATCCTGAAAGACAGCTATTTATGAGTCACGCTATAAAGTTTAAATGTTTATATTTTTACATATTTTTTAAGTTCCCAAGAGTTCTGACCTTAAAAGCTCAAAGAAAACTCCAGTACTTCACAACCTTCCTTTGAACCCCCAGGTGAGTAGTTTTTCTGTAGTTCTCAGTAAAATCCTAACTAACAAAAAATAAGCTTCATTAAAGTGCAATTCAGGATGCTAATTTATTCCCCTTTACAACTTAGAACACTGCATTAAGAACAAAAAAAGTTGGAGATACAAAAATGCAGGCCTGCCTGGAGCCAGCTCACCTGCACAAGCCACACGGCCTCTAGGGCAGCCTGTTCACCAGGTCCAACAGCCACGAGACTCCAACTCTCTGCAGAAAGACACCCATGATGGTTAATTTTATGTTTCTACTTGACTGTGCCACAGTGTCCAGATACATGGGCAAGCATTATTCTGTGAGGGTGTTTCTGGATAAAACTAACATTTAAATCAGTGGGTTCTGAGCAAAGCTGATTGCCCTCCACAATATGGTGGGCCTCACCCTATCAGTGTAAGGCCTGAACAGAACAAAAGCCTGTCCTCTCCCAGCGAATTCTGCAACAGCCTCAACTGCTGCAACTCAAGCCTGACGTGCAACATCAGCCATCCCTGGGTCCCTAGCACGCTGGTCCATCCTGCAGATTTTGGCTGTATCAGCCTCCACAAGCACACGAACCAATGCATGTATGTCCTGTTGATTCTGTCTTTGGAGACCCATCCCCAAGTCAGTCAGGGCCATGTCCTGGCAGTGTTATAAGTAAACAAGAATAGCACTCTTCATGCTTCTCAGAGTCAGGACCACTCTGCCCAGCCACGAAGGTCCTAGAGGTGAAGGGAGACAGGCATTAGGGAATAATGTCCTAGAATACATCCTCTCCAGCCTCTCCCTTCAGCAAAATGGAAACCAGGTAACGGTATAATTCTCTACATGACAGTCCAAAAAAGAAAAATTAAATGTCCTTGTCTCACTCATGACCATAACAAGCTAAAAAATATGTCATCAGAAGAACCAATTATGATGGTGATATCTCAGTTTTTATTATGCAGTATCTACCTCTCCTCTGAGGAACTCAAGCACCTGCCAGAGAGGACCTAATTATTCCTCCCTTCCCTACCAGAAGTAGGAGGCCAGTATTATTATTCTGGCTTTATAGACAAAGATTTTGAAGAAAAGAGAAGCTCAGTGGTTCCTATAAGCACAGCAATGGGCCCAGAAGCACAGGGCCTGCCACTCCACCCTAAAGATCACTCACTAGGCCCCAAGTGTGAGAGGCCTGAGAAAGAAGCAGTGGACAATGACAACCCACAAGTATGTTTTTACTGACAGATGCTCTTACATGTACTGAAAGTATAAGTGAAGTTAGAAATTCTGATAAACGTCCTAATAAAAAGGCCACAGTTTTATAACAACTTGTCTGCCCTGCTGTCCTCTTCATAATAAGTATGTGTGCCATATATTCACAGTATGGGTGCACTGAGAGAACCCCAGAGCTATGCAGTTTAGAATGATGGGGACTTGGATCCACACAGAGTAACTTTTCAAGGAAGGAAAGAGAGACTGCACTCGGGGGACTTACCAGCACTATCTCTTTAGATGCTCACATCAATCATGGCAAACAGGTATCAACAACCCATTTTACGGGAAAATCATGTTCAGAGTGATTAAAGAATCAATCATTCTGAGGCTGTAAAGTCAGGAATCAGTGCGCTACCCTCTGAATTCAGGTACACCAGGTATCCCTTTTCCAAGACTTGAAGCATCCTCCTAACAACAGAGAAATCCTCACATCCCAGGAGATGGCCCACCAATTACTCCTGGAGTGTTTCCAACAGGAATGAGATGAGAAGGCTGTCGGCCTAGTGAGGGACAAATCTGCTGTGCTGGCCTGTGGGGACTGTACCCAGTAGGCCCTCAGGAGCCGTGGGCCACCCGACTCTCTCACATGCCCAATGACAGCTCTTCTAGGGTTGGAAGAGAGCCAGTCAGCCCCTCCTCACTCTCTACAAATCACCCTAAAGAGCCACTGCTTCCAGGCCTCTAGGGACCTTAGTCACTCTCCTTGGCCATCCTCAGTCTGATCTGTTCTGTGACTGCCTCTCAAAAGAGAATATCCAGTCTTAAATAAGATATTCCACATGTGGTCTCAAAGAGACCCATGAATGTAAATCTATAAGGCAGATACTTGGCTTTTTAGCATCCCTAGGTCATCACACATGAATTGCTAAACATTTGCCTGTATTTATGCAACTGGTGGGCAAACAGGAATTGAAAAAAGTGGAGGTGGGCATGGGGAGGGAGGGCAGGAAGGAAGAAAAGAAGTGGGAAGGAGTCAGACACAGCCCTCGCTTGCCATGCACCTCTGTTGTTTAACCACATTCCACCAGCATTTCGCCCTTTCAGGATCGTGTTCAATCCTGATTCTGTCATCTACATTATTACCTGTCCTTCCCAATTTGGCAAACATAGTAAACACACTTCCCAAATCTTTATCCAAGGCACTGACAAGACTGTTAAACAGGACAGGGTCAATACCTGAGCTTGGGGCCATGCTCCCAAAGGGCCACCATCTAGGCTATCAGAGAGTTACAGGACAATCCTCAGAGTACAGGCGTGCAGAGAACCCAGGGTTGATGCCCCCAGCCCCAGTTCACCTAGGTCACTGTCTTACTCACAATTGGGCAAACAACACTAACAATTAGTAAAAGAATACAACTGATGTGTAAAAATGTTCAGCCGTACAAGTACTTGAAAAGTGTAATAACAAGAATGAAATGATCAGGTATCTACTTCAGCACAAATACATTTTAATGGCAATGCCGAGGCTTGAAAAGAAGCACTCTCAGACACTGCTAGCAGGCAATAGTAAATAAAACCTTCTGTTTTAACCAAGTCCTTTGTTTCCTGTATTTCTGATACTTTGATGCTTTGACTTGCTGACCCTGGAGTGACTGCCCCTCCTAGAGCTGGCCAATTTAAGGAGACAGTAAACAACTCATCTCTCAAATATAAACCAACCACCACATCCCCAGAGCCCACACCACCAACTATCTCCCACGGGGGCTCCCACCCTCCAGCCACTGTCTCCCTGCTCTAACCACAGCAGGGCCAGGAATCTGACAACTTAGGACAGCCCCTATGCCTCAGAGCCTACTGAAATTACTCAAACTAGCCCATTCTAAGCCTGCTTGCCCTGCCTTGCCTCGTCCCTCCAGCAGAAACCTCAGTAAAGGTATGTGCCCACAGGCCCTGCCAATCCCCACATCCTGACCACCCCAGTACTTCCCCACATGGCATGGCAAGCTCTCTTCTCCTGGGAACTGGAAATAATAAACTATCTTTTCAATGACAATCATCTCCTAATCTGCTGGCCTTAGTATCAATAGCAATTTTGCAAATTATGTTTATATGTTATTATCCAGGTATTTATGACTTCTAGAAACTTAGACTAAGAAATAACCAGCTATCTGGTCAAAATTTATATAAAGATTTTCATCATAATATTATTTATAACACTGAAAAATCAAAAGCAGCTTAAATGTCTAATAGTAGAAAAATGGTTTTAAAATTATAGGTACATCCTAGCACCTAGTAACTTTAAACTTTAATATTAAATAACTTTAGCTTACTCTGAAAGCAATAAAAATCATGTTTTTAAAGAATAAGTAAATGATAAGAGGAAACATACAAAACTTGATGTTAAATGAAAAGACAAGATGTTAGACTGCATCTCGGTGTGGGGGGAGGTGTGGGGGGAGGTGTGGGGGGAGGTGTGGGGGGAGGTGTCGGGGGAGGTGCCCCCAGTCGGGCCCAACTCTTTGCAACCTCCTGGACTGTTGCTTGCTAGGCTCCGCTGTCCATGGAATTTTCCAGGAAAGAATACTGGAATGGGTTGCCATTTTCTACTCCACTATACCTGGGATATGATCTCAATTTTTGTATAAAAAGGAAGGAAATAAAATATGTACTTCCAAAGACATTCTCCTAAAAAAGAATATAAAATCAAGAAACACAATCTGACTTTGGGAAAGTTACATTCATACTGAGTTATCAATTCTTTTCTAAACATTTATTATATTTTAAAATTCTGGTTATCCTTCTAAAATACAGAAGCAGAGCTTCCCTGGTGGCTCAGTGATAAAGAATCTGCCTGCCAATGCAGAAGACAGGGGTTCAGCCCTTGATCTGGGAAGATTCCACATGCCTTGGAGTAACTAAGCCTATGGGCCACAACTATTGGGCCTGTGCTCTTGGGCCCAGAAGCCGTAACTACTGAGCCACATGCTCACATGCCACAACTACTGAAGCCCATGCTCCCTAGAGCCTGTGCTCTGCAACTAGCGAAGCCACTGCAGAGAAGCCCATGAACCGTAACTAGAGAGCAGTCCCACAACTAGAGAAAGCCCATGCAGTAATGAAGACTCAGCATAGCCAAAAATAAATACATTTTTAAAAATAAAAAACAGAAGCAAAAGAGCCAATTACAGACTCAGAGCTGTGGGTCCTCCCCACAGGCAGCACTAGTCAGGAATGATGCCACAGACATAAACTAGGACCCCAAACCACAAGTAGAAATAGTTAACAGGAATTCCCTGGTGTTCCAGTGGTTAGGACTCCATGCTTCCACTGCAGGGGACCCGGGTTTGACCCCTGATTGGGGAACTAGGATCTTGCATGCTGTGTGGCGTGGCCAAATAAATGAACAAATAATCTAAGAACTTCAAACACAATTGTACTACAATGCTCTTGATTCTAGAAATGTGGCTTACAATTTGAAATACCTTAATTTTCTCTTTCATTTAAAAAATAAAATAAAATAAAACAACTGCCTATGGGGAAGGCCAGCAGGCTCACTCTTAGTGTTACAGACACATGGTCAAGGGCTTCACTGACTCCCATAGCTTTTGGAGAGAGGAAGGGCTTGTCTTCCCTCTCCTCGTCCACAACAGAGAATGTGAGCTTCCCAGGTTTCGAAGGCTTTGGTGGGATGGGTGACATGTTAGGGTGGCCACTTAAGGGGTCCACAAGGTTTCTAAAGTCCTGATTTGGGTGAGGTTATCAGGCACCCTGACTCCCCAGGTGGTGCCAGTGGTAAAGAACCTGCCTGCCAATACAGGAGATGTTAAGAGATGCGGGTTCACTCCCCAGGTGGGAAAGATCCCCTAGAGGAGGGCATGGCAACTCACTCCAGTATTCTTGGCTGGAGAATCTCATGGACAGAGGAGTCTGGCAGGCTACAATCAACATCAGTCCTTCCAATGAACACCCAGGACTGATCTCCTTTAGGATGGACTGGTTGGATCTCCTTGCTGCCCAAGGGACTCTCAAGAGTCTTCTCCAACACCACAGTTCAAAAGCATCAATTCTTCAGCGCTCAGCTCTCTTCAGAGTCCAACTCTCACATCCATACATGACTACTGGAAAAATCATAGCCTTGACTAGATGGACCTTTATTGGCAAAGTAAGGCCTCTGCTTTTTAATATGCTGTATAGGTTGGTCATAACTTTCCTTCTAAGGAGTAAGCGTCTTTTAATTTCATGGCTGCTATCACCATCTGCAGTGATTTTGGAGCCCAGAATAATCAAGTCAGCCACTGTTTCCCCATCTATCTGCCATGAAGTGATGGGACCTGATGCCATGATCTTAGTTTTCTGAATGTTGAGCTTTAAGCCAATTTTTTCACTCTCCTCTTTCATTTTCAAGAAGCTCTTTAGTTCTTCTTCACTTTCTGCCATAAGGGTGGTGTCATCTGCATATCTGAGGTTATCGATATTTCTCCCAGCAATCTTGATTCCAGCTCGTGCTTCCACCAGCCCAGCATTTCTCATGATGTACTCTGCATGTAAATTAAATAAGCAGGGTGACAGTATACAGCCTTGAAGTAGTCCTTTCCTGATTTGGAACCAGTCTGTTGTTCCATGTCCAGTTCTAACTGTTGCTTCCTGACCTCCATACAGGTTTCTCAAGAGGCAGGTCAGGTGGTCTGGTATGCCCATCTCTTTCAGAATCTTCTACAGTTTATTGTGATCCACACAGTCAAAGGTTTTGGCATAGTCAATAAAGCAGAAACAGATGTTTTTCTGAAACTCTCTTGCTTTTTCGATGATCCAATGGAGTAGAGCAGACCCTAAAATACTGTCATGTGCATGTGCAGAGGCCCGAACATCCCATGAGTGGCCTGCCCTGGGGTCCAAGCAGCCAGCCTCTGCTGTGGGGTGGGGGCACCAGGGCTGCTTGCCCCAGTTCTCCAGTCCCAAGGAGCTTTCTCGGGGTCGTGCACTAGGAACACTAGAGGAGGTGACAGGGGACAGAAGGAAGACTGCCCTCTCTTCCTGCCTTCACTCTCAGGACCCACCTCACCACGTACCAGCAGAGGTGCCATTCATACCATTATACATTCACCATCATACATTCCTACCTCAATGGCCTATCTCGCCAGCCCTGGGGGTGCTGGCTGCCTCCGGCAGTGACTACCTCACCATAATACCTCGAGGTTCCCTGTTCGCCCTTTCGGCTCCTCTGGAACCAATTTCCCACCTAAATGCCCTCTGTTGAAACACCCAGGATGTGTTCTGTTCTCTTTACTGGATCCTGACTGTTAGGCCTTCATCTCCAAGAGAAAAGAAATACATCATCGTGTTAAAACTACAGAAACCCACTGCCTGGACACACTGAGTGTGGATCAGAAACCATGACTCTCCCCAGCTCACCCACCACCTGGAAGGCAGGCAGGCCTGAGTTCAGGGAGCCCTGTGCAAATCACTCCACCTCTCACACCTTCAACTCCCTCCTCTGTAAACCCAAAGAGAAGCAGCACATACATCACACAGGACCCCCGACATCCAGGAGGCATTCTCCCTCCCCGACCTCCCACAGAGGAACACTGTGCCAAGGAACATGCCCTGGTGCCATGACTGAACCTCCTCAGCTGACATGGGTTTGAATCCCTCCACAATCTTGGCCACAACACCTTGAACAGTTCCTGCTTAAGGAAGGTTTGTGGGTTTTTTTAAAAGAAATTTTTATTTATTTAGTTATTTAGCCACACCATCCAGCACACGGGCTCTCAGTTCCCCGACCAAGGATCATTCTTAAACATGAAGACCCTCCTTCCTCGCTCTGGACACTGCATTCTATCCATAAAGCACAAGATGACACCCCTTGTTTTCAGCTGCACATCACAGTTGAGTCGTATTTTTGCCTTCCATCAATGAAAATACCTAAACATGCTCTCAGAAGCATGAAAAGTGCTCAAACTGACCATCTTTTCATTTGGTACATGACTTCCAGAAGAGGAATGAAAGTCATTCAGGATTTTAGCCATTTACCTCTCCCTTCCAGGAGGGCTCTGCTTTCAAGGCTCTTCTGAGAGTGGCACTAGAAATGGACAGGACTGAACTACAGTGTGGTACCAAAGTACAGCCCCCGAAGATGCATGGCCAGGTCTGAAGGCTGGCTCTCCTCCTTACCAGCAGTGTGATCCAGGACTAGTCACCTAGCTGCTCCATGCTCATCTCCTGATTTATAGGATGGATCCATCACCTCGCTGGATTATACCATGCGGATTAAATGAGTTAATATATGCAATGCACTTAAACAGTGTCTGGCATATAGTAAGTTTACAGAAATGTTGGTTCTTCTTAACTAGAAAGAACGCTACCAGTAATAACATTGTTTCCATCATCATTTGAATAAGCTTTCTCAAACTAACCTTACGGAAAAATTTTAAAATTGAAAGTGAGGGTGGACTTCCCTGGTGGTCCAGCAGATAAGATTCTGAGCTTCCAATGTAGGGGGCCAGGATTCAATCACTAGTCAGGGAACTAGATCCCACAAGCCACAGGCCTGCGTGCTCTAGAGCCCATGAGCCGCAACCAACTAGAGAAGCCTGAACGCTACAACGAAGACCCAGCACAGCAAAATTAAAAAGCAACTTAAAAAAAAATTGAGCGGGATCTGCAGCGATTATATTGGAACCCAGAGGGCAGAGACACAGACAGGAGTTTCCTGACAACATGATACCTCAGCCACTCCTGATGCTGCATTTTTATCTATTACTTGAAGAGAGGTTTAGAATGTACCCTTATCCATTCTTTTTTTCTTTTCTTCTTTTTGTTTTCTTTAGCTGTGCCGTACCGCATGTGGGATCTTAGTTCCCTGACCAGGGATCGGACCTGCACCCTCTGCATTGGAAGGCAGAGTCTTAACCACTGGACCACCAGGGAAGTTCCCCTTAACCATTCTTAAATAGTATAGCTGGAGGGGATTTTAAGTAAGCAGGATAAAGAATCAGAATCCAAGAAAGATCTGGCCAAGCAACCAATTCTAATGAGATAAAGTGAATAAGTGAAGTCGCTCAGTCGTATCTGACTCTCTGCGACCCCATGGGCTGTAGACTACCAGCCTCCTCCATCCACAGGATCTTCCAGGCAAGGGTACTGGAGTGGGTTGCCATTTCCTTCTCCAGGAAGATAAAACTTAAGAGATGAGATAAAACTTAAGATTAAATCCTAGGTTCTGCACCCAGCAGAAACCAAGTGTTTGGGTAGGGGTGGGGCAGGTGTAAAATGATGCCTAAGGAGTGTTCTGATAGTAAGTACACCAGGGTCAGCAGGATGAGATCTTCGAGGCAGGCAGTACACACACAGCAAATGTCAACTTCCAGAAAGACAGTGAGGACAGCCACCTCCCTGTCCTCTCACCCATCGTGAGCGTGGCATCCAGCTCTAATCACTACATTTACAAACAACTTTACAGTCATTTTATAATAACTCTGATGACCACAGAAAACCCAGAAGTAGCCACCATTCATACAGTCATGTTTTATTCTTTCTCCCTCTATGCTACACAATACATGGCAATGTTGGATCCAATATTTTTCTCACTTAGTCATGTGGTGAACATTTTCCTGTCATTAAAGGTAGATCAAAATGGTTCTTTCTTTTCAACTAGGAAAAATTATTTTCACCTTTCAACTCATTTTCCAAGCACTGGTTACAGTAAAATCAATGGTGTAAATATAATGCATATTAAAGAAAAATACATTTAATTTAGTGATCAAATGAAGAGCTTTTGGTACTGCTTATACATGGACATATAATAAAATATGCTTTCATTGGAAAAATATCTCAAATCTCATCAGTAACAAACTGAAACGATACAAAAGTGTGTCAAAGGAAAGGGAGGGCCAAGGAAGTCCCCTTTGCTCCCAAGACAGCCCGGGGTGCGCTTTCAAGCTACGGCTGCCATGCACAAACTCACACACAGACACACGCATGCATGCATGAAGCGAAAGCACAACTTTCATGACAGTGTACCCATTCTGCTAGTCTGTTTTCTTCACTTTACAATGTGCCCATCAGCTTTCATGCACTATCCCCTGTTTGCAGCAATCCTACAAGTCTGACATTATGTCTGTTTCACAGACAAAAAAATTGAGACTCAGGGTCAGGCAGATAGTTAGGTAGTAAATGCAAGATGTGAAGCTGGCCCTCCTCACCCCTAGCCACCATGCTACCTGCCTTACTTTGGGATAGAGCAAGGAATAGGAAGAGAGGGCACAAAAATGCCCACACTTCAGAATACTTGACAAATATTCCCACTAAGAGACAGCAAGATGGTAAAACTCATGTAAAAGAATACACAGAAACAAGGCCAAAATCTTGTGGACCAACATCAACCTCACTTTTCACTTCATTCGGTCCACAGGCCAAGCACTAAAGACCATTCACCCATGCTCCCAGCTGCACACTGCAAGGTGACTATCTGAAAAAAGGCATTGCACAGCAGCACGGGTCCGCTATTATTCCATGAATAAAACATTTTTTTCATCTAAAAATGTAAGTATGAATACTTTTTCACTGCAAACTCTGACAGGGGCACCTTGTCATGAATCTATGAGTTCTGGCTAAGTAAGGTGTCCCCATCTCTGGGAGGGAAAAAAGTGTAAGAAAACTGTATTAATGAGAACAGTCTGGGAAACAGAGACATTTCAGGAAGAAAGAGTAAAAGCAGCAGAACCTCCAAGCAAAGAGAGCAGCACATGAAGGGGGAGGCGTGAATTCAGGGGCTGCAGTCTCCTCCATACCCTCCCTCCGAGGGTCCTCTCCTGCTCTCTGACTTCCAGAATTCACACTAAGGTGGTAATTCTTAACATGGGGAGGAAGGGAACCATACAAGATGAAACCTGAATAGCCAACAACAGGAGACGACAGTGTGGACTAATAACGAGCTGCCAAAAATTCGTGAAAAGTACGTTTAGCAATCTGGGAAAACGGCATATGATAAGGTAAGTACAAAAAGTAAAACATAGGGACTTCCCTGGTGGCCCAGTGGTGCAAGGGGTGCAGGTTCGATCCCTGGTCAGGGAGCTAAGATCCTACATGCCTCGCAGCCCAAAAACCAAAACATAAAAACAGAAGCAATATTGTAACAAATTCAAAAAAGAGACTAAGCATTAAAAAAAAAAGTAAAACATAAAAAAGTTACCATGATGGCAACATGTGATCACATATGTACCTGAAAAATGACAGGAAAGGAAACCAACAGTCAAGTAGATCCCAGCATGATTTCATCAGTATGACTACCATCTTTGACTTTTCACATCTTCTATCATATTGCTTTCTTACTCCTACAAATTTTTTTAAAGGTGAAAAGAATATAACAGTAAACTATAAAATGAAAGTTAATTTATGTTCTAAGGCACAAAAAAGGTACCAAATGCTATGGGATTGAAAAAGGAAAGGTAGAGACAAGGATTCATGAAGAGGTTAGCATTTGAAATAGACTTGAAAGATGCTACAGGTCTACCAGGGTTGGGAAGCAAGCATATTATCTTGTGTGATCAAATTTTTATATGCTTTGCAGTTTCAAAGGGTGTGTATGTGTGAGTCTATAACAACAGCCAGATAACTCCGAACCTGACATCCCTTTGTCACACAGGAATATAAATTTGTGGGAGTAAGTAGAAAGCCTGGAATAAAAAAAAGACTGCAACACACACAAAAAATATCATTTTTTAAAATCATGATTATTTACATGCAAGTTAACACACTGTGAATTTTGAACTCAAGTATTTTATTAACCTCATTTTAACTCACTAACAGTAAACACGGCCTTTTGTGTTTTTCCCTTAGCAGAAGTACTATTTGACATGTTTTACTGTCAGTGCCTCTGTAGAGCTCTTCCCTTGTCGCTCTTCATACATCTGATGTCTTTACTCAGCTATATCCATTCTTTTCCTAACCTTACCAAGGTAAACAGCTACGGGCGATTCACAAAAACCAAAGCTTAACACAAACTAGCAAACAATCTAGGAAACAAAAAGAAAGAGAATAACATAATCCATAGCAATAATTACTGTGACAGTTATTTTCCTTATTAAAAAATAGCATACCAACATGACCGCTTTATTTCAAGCCCTCCCCCACTCCATATCTCCCCACCAAATCATCTCAATTTCTAAAATTATCCTGGTAAAAATAAAATGCAGATGTTTAGAAACAAATAGAGTAATTACCTCTAACCCCTGGTGCCAGTCATTGCCCCGGTTTCCAAAACCACCGAAACTGAGGAACTATTTTATGAGGAGTTATTTTACATCACTTGTTTGATTAATAAATGGTAGAAAAGGCATTTCTACCCCCAAAGGACCAGAAATGTTTAATAAGAGTGCAGGAAACAAGTGGACAGGGGAGGACTTCCACATCCAGTGACAAGAGCAAGGTCTTCTGGCCCCGCAGGGTGGGAGGCAGGGGCAGTGCAGACAAGGATGGGGCAACTTGGGCCAAATGTTTTTGCTTTCTTTTGATTTACAACCTCCTTAAAAGCACTGAGGAGCTGTCAAGCTAGCAAGAAAACTACAAGGTCAAAATCTGAGGGAGAGCAGGGACCAGGAGGCCGCAGTGGATAGGAAGGGATTTTCAAGGTGCCCAGGCAGCCCAGAGCAGGAACGTTGGAGGCAAGGCCCTCCATGTAATCAGGACCCCAGGGGGCTACTCACATAGGGCACTGCTCCACCTCCACCCACAGCCACCATCCTGGGCCAGAAAAGGAGACAGAGGAACAAAACATGGCCCTGAGGACTTGCAGCCACCAGGATCTTTATGAGTTATTTGTTATATATCATAAAATTCATGTTTTAAGTGTACAAAGGAGGAGTTTAGAATATTTAGAGTTTTGCCACCATCACCACCATCTCATTTTATAACAACATTTTCACCCCTCCAAAAAGAAATCCTCATGCCCATCTGAAGTCATTCTCCATCTCCCGCCCCTGACATCAGCCTACTCTGGACATTTCACATGGAATCATACATGTGGTCTTCTGCATCCTTCGTGCATTTTGCAAGCTGGGTTCTCAGTTCTAAATGGCCCAGGGAACCTCAGGCCATGAACACAGTTTAAAGCAGTCCCAGACTATGACCAACTGCCTGGCAAAACAAACAACAACGCACCCTGGAGGAAAGTGCCTTCACCCCGGGCCAACAGATAATCCCAACAGATAATCACTTCTGAAACAAACCAGTACACACCAAAAAACAACAAAGCACACAAATAAACACAGTAAAAGAGCAATGGTAAAAAACAAACAGCAAACACAAGACCCAAAGATCTTCAAACTGGAATACTAGACAGTGACAAAATGCCATGCTCACCGAATCAAAAGAACTAAAGGGCAAATTGAAAATGGTCGCAGAAAATGGGAAAAAAATTTTAAGTGACCTGATAATAAATCAAATAAAGTTCTAAAATCTTAAAATGAACACACAGAAAGTTAAACTCAGTGGATTGAAAGAATTAAGCAGAATGCAAAATGTGAAAAATTCAGTGAATGACAAATAGCAGCTTAGACATAGCTAAAGAGAGACTGCATGAACATGATAAAAAAGAAACTGTCCACAGTGCAGCTCAGAAGGACAAAAAGGAGATATAGAAGAGAAATATGGAAAAAAGAAAGTGAACATAAATCTAATTAGAGTTTCACAAACAGTGTGTGGGAAGAACTCCAGGAATTGCCTGGCAGCTTCTAAGCCACAACAGAAGCAGGAGGTGGTGAAAAGACTTCAGGTGCTGAAAGAAAGTGTCTGTCCTGGATGCACATGTGGGGAAAGCGCCCTTTAGGAACCAGGACTTAATACAGACATTATCAGATTAACAAAGAGAATGTGACATTAGCAGATCCTCATGAGGAGAAATTTTAAAATCTTTCAGTCTAGATAAAAGTCATCCTACATGGAAGGTCTGAGATCCAAAAGGAATGAGAGCAAAAAGTCATAAACGTGCATAAATCTAAAAGAATGTTGGCAGTATAAAGCAAGAATAATAACAATTTGTGCTTTAAAAAAAGAAGAAATAAAATACACAATGCTGTGCTGTGCTTAGTCACTCAGTCATGTCTGACTTTTTGTGACCCCATGGACTGTAGCCTGGCAGGCTTCTCTGTCCATGGGGATTTTCCAGGCAAGAATACCGGAGTGGGCTGCCATGCCCTCCTCCAGGGGATCTTCCCAACCCAGGGATCGAACCCAGGTCTCCTGCATTGCAGGCAAATTCTTCACTGTCTGAGCCACCAGGGAAGCCCAAAACACACAATACTAAAACATAAGAATAAAAAGTTAATAGGGATTTTTCCAGGCTTATGCTGTCCAAGGAAAAAATTAAATAAAGGTCCTGATTAACTTTATGCTTTGTTATTGTCGTGGAGTATTTCTACTGTCATTGCTAGGGAACTACTACAATGAGAGAAAAATAGTATGTTATCTCACAAACAGTAAAGGGGACGAAATTAAATAATAAAATATTTCAGTCTATAAAATATAGACAGGAAGAGGAGTACAGGCTGGACAAATAGAAAACACAAAATTAGATGTCAGATTGAAGCCCAAATAAATGTAAATAGACTAAAGGCTCCAATTAAAAGACAAAAATTATCAGACTAGACTTTTTTTACTCTAACTACAAGCTGTTTACAAAAGACATATGAAAAACATAAGGTTAAAAAGAAAAGTTGATGTATATAAAAGGATAGAAAAATAAATGATACAAATACTAAACAAGGGGAAAATTGCTGTAACTATATTAATGAAACATACTTTAAAGCTAATAATGCTGAGTGACCTCAGAGCAATTCAAACTACCATTCACCAGGAAGATATATAGTTTTAAATTCATGTAACATGATAATATAGTCTCAAAATATAAATATTAAACAGAGCACAAATATTTGACATATTTATTGATACAATCATGGCGAGAGATTCTAACACATTTTCATTATTGATAGAAATTTTAAAAAAAAATCAGGAAGACCCAGAGGAATCGGGTGGAGAGGGAGGTGGGAGGGGGGATTGGGATGGGGAATACATGTAACTCCATGGCTGATTCATGTTAATGTATGACAAAACCCACTGCAATGTTGTGAAGTAATTAGCCTCCAACTAATAACAATAAATGAAATTTTTAAAAAATCATTTTTTTAAAAAATTTTAAAAAAATGTAAATGATCTGTACATGACAAATAAAATATCTGACCTGAGGCTCACATAGGGCACCTAGCAACCACAGATACACATTATGGTCAGCCACACAAGGAACACTTACCCTATACAGGTCCAAAAGACAAAGCTCAACAAATTTCAAAGGACTGAAATTTGGAGTATCCACACACACACACACACACACACACACACACAAACATGCATACACACTCAGAGAGCTATACAAGTCGCATGATCCAAAACACTAGGGGGTGCCATTCACAAAAGACAATGATGTAAATGGCTCTCCTAAGGATGCCCAGTGCACTGCATTATGAAATCACACACATGTTCCCTGATCAAAATGAAATTAAGCAAGAAATCAAAAACCAATTCTAGGAAAATTTCTCTATATTTAAAAACTGCAAAACACACTTTTAAATAACTCATAATAAAGTAAAAATGAAACTCAGACACTTTGAACTGTATAACAAAAATACTGCACATCAAAACTTGTTGAATGCAGCTAAGTATTTAATTCACATATTATAATTTTAATTTAAATATTTATAAAATGCCTACATTAGAAAAGACAAATGACTAGAAATTAATAAACAAAGTATCCATCTCAAGAATCTCCCCCTCAAGAATAGGGGAAAGGGCAACAAAAGGAATCCAGGGATAGCAGAAAAGAAATAGGATTTTTAAATAAAGTAATGAAATACTAATGATACAGAGTATCAACAGAGCCAAAGGCTGGTTATTTGAAAGACTGAAAACTGGACAATCCTCTGGCCAGAATTGAGAAAAAAAGAGTAGACCTACAAATACTCAATGTCAGGAATAGAAAGGGTACGTTACCACAGTTCGATAGACTTTAAAAAGATCACAGGAGAATATGATGAACAACTTTACGCTCCTAAATTTGAAACCTAGAAGAAATAGACAAAATCTCCTAAATGCACAATTTACTAAAACTGGCTTAAAAAAATAAAATCAGATGTACAAACTTCCAGTTATAATAAGACAAATAAATGCCAGGATGTAATGCCTACAACTTGATAAATATAATTAACTCTGCTGTATCTTATACATGAAAGTTGTTAATAGAGCAAATTTCAAGTGTTCTCATAACATGGAAAAAAATTTTTCTATTTCTTTCATTTTTTATCTCTATGAGACAATTTTTGTTTACTAAACTTACTGTGATAAGCATTTCAAGTATCAGGAAATGCTGTTATGCAGTGCTGTAGGCCAGTTAGCTCTCAATAAAAGAGGAAGGAAAAATAATTAAAATTGGAGGGAGAGAAAGAATACCATTTCAAAATCCTAAAGAACTTTCACAAACTCTTCTTACAAAGGAAAGTTTGGGATTGCATGGCTTCACTGGCAGGGTAACAAGCATTCCTGCAACAGATCATTCAACTGTTGAGGGACCCCTTTCCTTGGCTCCAGTCACCACAAAGCCTGAACATGTCCCCAGAGCCATGCAGGAAGGCACCTGAGTGGGGCTGATGTCTCACAGCACCAACTCCCTGGATATGCACCAGGTACAGAAAATAGCGAAGGCTGGTGCCCAGAGCCCACAGTCTGATCTGGGGGATGATAGCACCTGAAACAAGAGCTGTCAAGCAGCCTGGTGATTAGAACAGTATTAAACCAGTAAGAAGCTAAGGCGTGACTTCTCTGTCCCCATCTCCCACACACACAGCCATCTCATCCCCAGCAGCCTTACACACACCGTGCACAGGGAGCAGGCAGGAAGCTGCGCACAGGGGCTGCCAGGGCTCCTGAGATGGCAGGTCCCATGAGCTCTGAATGTAAGGTAAACGACATTCTGGTACATGAGAAAAAAAAGTGGGCTTTTAAAAGATGCTACTTAGGAAAGCATCAAGATAATATCAAGTACCTAAAAGAAACAGAACAAAAGATACACAACACCTCTACAGGGCAAGTATATAAATTAGGGAAATTCACAGATCTTCCTAAATAAATGAAGACGCATCATGTTCATAGACTGGAACGCTCAATTTTGTAAAGATGTTAAATCTCACCAAATTGACATACAGGCGCAATACAATCATAATCACATGCAACAAATTTTCTTTCTTTGAACTTGCAAGCTAATTCTTAAATTCACATGGAGAGCAGAAGTACCAGAAGAGCCAGATGTTCTCAAAGGAAACAAGTGTGAGGACTTCTCTCAGTCAATTTCCATAAAGCTGGTAATGAAGACAGAGGAGCAGTGCAAGGGTGGCCATGGAGAGAGAGCAGACATCCCCTGACAGGCCTACACTGCCACAGCCTCTGGACAAACAACAAAGCCCTGTGGCGGAGGGAAGGATGAGCTTTCCAGCAAAATTCACTAAGACAACTAGGTATCTACAGGGGGGAATGAAAAAATTAAATTGGACCCCTTCCATAGACCATACAGATGAAGTATATGCAAGACCCAAATGGGGAGGGAGCCTTTCAGATAGGAGAGGGGATCATCTTCATACTACCAGGGAAAAGAGCAGGAAAGAAGTTCTTAGACAAAATGGAAAACAGTATGAAGATGAAAGAGAAAAAGTAACAAATCTGATGACATTAAAACTGAGATGTCAAAAGACTCCACAAAGAAAGCAGAAAGACAAGTTTCAAAGTGGAAAGGCACAGTAAATATCCGAAATATATATAAGCTCCTAAAATCAGTAAGAAAAAGACAACTCAAAAAAGATGGGCAAAAGACCAGGACAGGCTTAAAAAAAAAAAAAAGGAATATACGAGTATCTTGTACCAATGTGCTATGCCAGGTTATACGTACCAGACTACATAAGAATGCTCACTTTAACATCATTCAGGAGTAGGACAGGTAAGTAAATTATGACATATCCTGCAATGATATGCATGGAAGTGAAAATGAATTGATTACACATATATTCAATAATCTGGGTAAATCTTACAAATATAATACTAAGAAAAGAAGCAGTGCAAAAAAATAAATGCAGTATATCAACCATATACTCTTCAAAGTGGCAAAATAAGCAGTTTTCTAGAGATGCATGCATAGGGAGGAAAATCATTAAGAAGACTGAAGAAATACCACCCAAAAAAGTAAGAACAACACTCACTTCTCTGAGGGAGGAAGTAATTGTGATGAGGGTGGGATGTCAAGGACCGCCAGGTGGGGGCACACAGATGTTCTTTTTATAAAGACAAGTTAAACTGTAAATAGATGCTTTATGCATTTTTTACCTCATAATTTTTAAAAAGAAAGAAAATCAAATCAAGTAAGACTAAACCCTCTTAAATAAAACAGCTAAATGAAAAGAGCAATTAGACAATTCCTTCTAGGTCTCTAATGATTATTAACAGCAAAAGAGGATTTCTGTACAATTAACTAAACCCTTAAGGTAGCAGGTCAAATCCAGTACTCTAAGACTTCATGATGAAGTGCCTGATTTATAACACCAAAACAGGAAAGGATTTTATTCTTAAATCCTCTTACATGTTTAACAATTATTTCAGTTTCAACCTCCGACCTACCTGGCTTTATAAAGCCCAAGTGAAATGTAATTGTTTCTATCAGAGAAAGGAGGACTCTAAACCCAGACTTGTAAATTACCTGTCCAGGGATCAGGCAAGCTCAACTCTCAGCAGCAGTTAATCTGTACTATCAACTTGATACAATGTAATCTTAAATTTTAATGCCCTGTTTAAACTGAAAAGTAAAATTCCACTGGTTGAAAAATAACATTGGGTAAAAGAACAACTACACACCTAACAATTTATTAATTATAACAAATCAACTATCAACTAATACTCCACTGAATAAAAGGTGATCTAATCCACATCATCAGTCTCCCCAACACCTCCAGTCTTTCTTGGCTCTTCCCAGGGAGCCACCCCTTCCTGGAAAGAGGGAGTAACCAGTTACAGACCAGTCCTCTCACCATACAGAACTAGAAAGCTGGAGAAAACATAAGAAAAACACTTTTTCAGACATTAAAGTACATGCAGTACAGGAATGTGGTCCCTGAGAAAGAAAGCAAATAAGGTGAGCCTCGTGATCACTGAGCTTTCTGTGTGGATAGACATGGCCCCAAATGGGGAAAGGTAGAATCAATGAGCTGAGGAGACAGAGATCAGAGCTTGAGACAGAGATCAGAGTCTGTGAAGCTGGAATTGGTAGGCCCAAGAAACGGTGCTCCAGAAATCTACCCGGGGTCACTTGTGTCCCAGTCAGCAAGACTCTAGGAGGCTGAGCAAAGAACAACTACTGCATGAGGGTGGGAAACATTCAAGTTCTGGTAAGTCAGAACGAAGAGGCCTCACTGACCACTCAAAACATTGACCCAGAAAGACAGCCACATCTCAGGCATAGGGCTAGAACAGACTCAGAGCAAAGGCTTCTCTACAAGGGGGTCATCCAATTTTTCCTGTAAAGGGCCAGATGGTAAGTATTTTAAGCTTTGCGGGCCACACAGTCTCTGTTCAACTACTTAAGTTTGTCACCAAAGCACAAAAGTGATGTAGACAATACATAAACAACATAGCTGTGTTCCAAAACACTTTATATACAAAGACAAGCAGTGGGTCTTATTTTTGCCAACCGCTGATCTAGACTTGCTTTAACAAAGACAGAAAACAACCCCTGAAATAATGAAGCTGATACACTAGTAAATTAACTTCCTTCCACAACAAAACTCAACACTATTTAAATGAAGACAGTAACATACAGATTCTCAACAACATAACACTCGCTGTGTCCAACATCCCATCAAAAATTACCAGATGTAAGTAAAAGCAGGAAAATGTGATCCATATGCAAAAGAAAATCAATCCAGACAAACAGACCCAGAAATAACAGTGACGATGGAAAGAACAGACAAGAGTTTTAAAACAATATATTAACAATGAAATTAATTTGTTCAAGGATTTAGAGGAAAACATGAACACAAAGTAGAGAGAAATAACAAACTATAAAAAAGACCCAAGTAGAAGTTCTAGAAAAGAAAAACAAAATATCAAAACAAAACCTATTAATACATTGTGTGCTGTGCTTAGCGGCTCAGTGGTGTCAGACTCTTTGTGACCCCCTGGACCATAGCCCACTAGGCTCCTCGGTTCATGAGGATTCTCCAGGCAAGAATACTGGACTGGATTGCCATGCCCTCCTCTGGGGGATCTTCCCAACCCAGGGGTGGAAGCCAGGTCTCTCACACTGCAGGCAGATTCTTTACCATTTGAGTCACAGGGGTGGGAATTCCCTGGCAGTCCAGTGGTTAGGATGCAGGAGGCACAGGTTCAGCCCCTGGTTAGGGAACTAAGATCCCATAAGCTGCGCAGTATGGCTAAAAAAAGTGGGGGGTGGGGGGGACGACTACATTGGGTAGGTTTAACAACATATTAGACAATTCAAAATAACAGACTGAGAGAACTTGAAGACACTGAAATAAAAATGATCCAAATTAAAACAAAGAGAAGGGAAAAAAGGTATGAGTCGGGAGAAAGCCTCATGGACCAACATGAAGGATCTAAGATAAATGTAACTGGAACTCTGGAAGATTGAGCTGTAGTTTTATAGTTTTCACCAAATCAAGAATCTCAGGGGACTACAAGCAGGCTAATCATAAAGAAAACTACACCAACGAGCATCATAATCAAACTGCTAAATTCCAAAGATAAAGAGAAAAATCTGAAAAGCAGCAGGAGAGAAAAAGACACATTACATCCTGGGGGGCAAAAATAAGACTAGAGCACACTTCTCATCAGGATCAAGGCAGACCTGACCACAAGAGAGCATCTTCAAAGTGCTGAAGAAGCAAAGTCAACTTAGAACTCTATATCCAGTGAAAACATCCTTCAAAAATCGTGATGAAATAAGGACAGTTCTACACAAATAAAAGCTGAAAAAATGTATTGGCAGGGGACCCAAGTAACACTCTTCAGAGAGGAGAAAAATGACAGCAGATTCAAACTCAGAACTACACAGAGCAATGAAGGCTGGGGACTGAACATAAGTAAATATAAAAAATGTTCTCAGTTATCAAATTTCATTAAAAGATAATTATTTTTTAAAAATAACAACAATGTAGTCGGGGGTTTATAACATGTATAAGTAGAATGTATGTTCAGTTCAGTTGCTCAGTCGTGTCTGACTCTTTGTGACCCCATGAATTGCAGCAAGCCAGGCCTCCATGTCCATCACCAACTCCTGGAGTTTACTCAAACTCATGCCCATCAAGTCGATGATGCCATCCAGCCATCTCATCCTCTGTCGTCCCCTTCTCCTCCTGCCCCCAATCCCTCCCAGCATCAGGGTCTTTTCCAATGACTCAACTCTTCCCATGAGGTGGCCAAAGTACTGGAGTTTCAGCTTCAGCATCAGTCCTTCCAATGAACACCCAGGACTGATCTCCTTTAGGACGGACTGGTTGGATCTCCTTGCTGTCCAAGGGACTCTCAAGAGTCTTCTCCAACACCACAGTTCAAAAACATTAATTTTTCGGCACTCAGCTTTCTTTATAGTCCAACTCTCACATCCATACATGACCACTGGAAAAACCATAGCCTTGACTAGATGGACCTTTGTTGGCAAAGTAATGTCTCTGCTTTTTAATATGCTATCTAGGTTGGTCATCACTTTCCTTCCAAGGAGTAAGTGTCTTTTAATTTCATGGCTGCAATCACCATCTGCAGTGATTTTGGAGCCCCCAAAAAATAAAGTCTGACACTGTTTCCACTGTCTCCCCATCTATTTCCCATGAAGTGATGGGACTGGATGCCTTGATCTTAGTTTTCTGAATGTTGAGCTTTAAGCCAACTTTTTCACTCTCCTCTTTCACTTTCATTAAGAGGCTTTTTAGTTCACCTTCACTTTCTGCCATAAGGGTAGTGTTATCTGCATATCTGAGGTTATTGATATTTCTCCCAGCAATCTTGATTCCAGCTCGTGCTTCCTCCAGTCCAGCATTTCTCATGATGTACTCTGCATATAAGTTAAATAAGCAGGGTGACAATATATAGCCTTGACGTAGTCCTTTCCTGATTTGGAACCAGTCTGTTGTTTCATGACCAGTTCTAACTGTTGCTTCCTGACCTGCATACAGGTTTCTCAAAAGGCAGGTCAGTTGGTCTGGTATTCCCATCTCTTTCAGAATTTTCCACAGTTTATTGTGATCCACACAGTCGAAGGCTTTGGCGTAGTCCTAAAGCAGAAATAGATGTTTTTCTGGAACTCTCTTGCTTTTTCGATGATCCAGCGGATGTTGGCAATTTGATCTCTGGTTCCTCTGCCTTTTCTAAAACCAGCTTGAACATCTGGAAGTATGTATGAGTGAACAGCAAAAGGATGGGGGACAGAAGCACCCTATTGTCAGGTTCTTAAACTCACATGTGAAGAGGTGTACTGTATTTGAGGTACAATGCAATAAGTTAAAGATGTAATATTGCAAACCTTAGAACTAGAACCCCCAAAAATAAAACAAAGAGATATAGCTAACAGGCCCACAGAGGCTATATCATAAGGATAATCATTTTTTCAGATAACAGTAAAATAACTATGCAGAAGGATTCAATAATTAAGTACAGGAAAATATAAGCTTTTATAAATATAACTCTACTGATCCCTATCTCCCACCCCTGTCCTTAATTGTGTAACTTTTCCATATATTTCTACATAGATAAGCATTTATTTTTATATATGTGTGTGTGTATATATATAAAATGGCTTCTTAAAAACACAAACACAAATAGGATCATACCAAATAGCCTGCTCAGTGTCTTGGGTTGTTTTTTTTTTTTTTAGTATGTGTGTGGGATTTAATTTAATAATATATCTTAGAAACTTTCCCATAACAGCACACAAAGAATTATTTCACTGTGTGTACTAGCCGCATGGAAGTCTAGTTTATCACCAAAAGTTAACTAATCAGTTCTCTATTGATGGCTATTAGGTTATTTGCAGGCACTCAATAAATACAGACTAAGTAAATGAATGAATGAATGCTGTAATGAATAGTCTTGTAGAAAATTGGGATAATCTTAAAATTCCACATTTTTACATTTGCTTAGATTTACTATTCCTAAATTTAAAATAGGCTCATAATTTCATAAAGACAATTCCATAAAGTTATGCCATTTAAAATGAAGAAAAAATAACCTATAGAATCAACCAATCTAATTAGCATGAAATTTTTCTCAAAGAAAAAAATATCAACATCGTCAGGGACATTCTGGCATTTCTCACATATATTCATTTAAGTGAAAATATATTTAGTTAAGTGAAAACTATCAGCAATTTTAATAAGGTAAAAAAACAGATCATAAGGTAGGATCCACTGCCTCAAACTTAAACACAGTAACGCAAGACACTGAGAGGGCACTAGGGAATCATCCACAAACAAGCATGTCCTGGGACAGCTTGCAATAAACAAGGGCAGAGCAAGGGGCTCATGGTCAGCACCTTCCTTCCCCACAGCAGGACCAGGTGAATGTGAGGGAGGTGGGCAAGGTGTAAGAAGAATAAGTCAACCTCCAGGCCCGCTTCTGGCACCTGGAATTCTGGAGTGCATCTGCGGGAGACACAGCCATGGGGAGCCCCACACCGCTCAGGGCATCACTCCATACCCTGTGTTGCAAGACCCACGCAAACCCAGGAAGGGAGAGCCGATCAGGTGCCCAAAACCAAAATTCAAAAGAATCTGAAGCAAACCAGAACTCACACAGGGACCTGAGCTCTGGAACTTAGTAACAAAAGCTGAGGCTGTGTGAGAGCAGGGAGTCACTGAACAGAGTAGAGGAACGGATCAGCACTGGAGACAAAGGGCCAAATGCAGGTCCCAGGAAATGCATCCCAGACACAGTTCCAAAGTCCAGCGGTCAGAGCCAGGCTTTGGGGCCAACCCCCAAAGCCCACTCCCAGTGAGGCCCCTGGAGAGCTGAAGCACTTTCTACTCATTTATCCTGGAACCCGGGACAGCACTAGGCCAGTGAGCCTACCCATGGGAAGGCAGCAGAGAGCAGGAGTCAAGGACGGTATCAGCAGCAAAAGGCTGTGAGGCAAGCAACTGTCCAGAGAATTTCCCACAGTGGCGTCTGTTAAACACAGCAGTTTGCCTCACAGGCCACATAATGCAGAAATAAAGCATTTCATCTTCAGAGCACCCTTACTAGAAAGAAGGGAACAGTAATGACCTCAGCTTCCCAGTCTGATTTGGTAGATTCTGAGAATTGTTTTTATGAGAATGCTCATTCTGAATGAAATGAATTTGATGTCAGGAAAAAAAATGTGTGAGCTATTATTGAAACCCTAATGTTACCATGATGGTTTGCAAGAATCACTTCATTTTCTGTAGTGTTCACAAACCGTGATTTATGGGACATATGTCATAAAGTCTAGTTTTTTTATAAACTACAACATTTACCAGAACCTCACATAAACACATTCAGGTAGAGCATGGATCTTAGAGGAGAGATCCCATTTTAACTTGGGAGAGGGGCCGGGGTTGGTACAAAAGCATTTTTAAAAAGAAGGGGAGCTAAGTCTGCCTACTTTGGCGCTCCTCTTAGGATGGCAGTCACCTGAACCACTTGTACCCCTTACCAATTGATGAGAACAGCAGGCGTAGCTCCCTGTCTTGACAGGCAAAATTTCTGCTCCTTTTCTTCCAAATAGTCAATCACATGCAACATCTGCGCCACCAACAGAAGGCGATGGCTCTCCTTAGCAGCCGCGCAGTAAGGAGCACATGGACAGAAACCACAGCCGTGCAGGCTGCCCCTCAAACACCGAGCCCAGCTATGAGCCCCAGAGTCCTCCCGCCTCACCGACCGGGTCACACTGAATCCATGTAACACACCACCACGAGGCAGGGAGCCTTAGACCCACTTTACAAAGCAAAACACTAAAATCTACACCAAAAACAGAGAGTTAGAAAAGGAACCAGCTTGGGCCAAGGTCACTCTGACACCAAAGTCCTTTCTCTTAGATAAAACCTCCACTGCCTGTCCAATTTTTAGAAGTCCATCAAGATTTTCTGAGTCTCCATAATGTGGGACTTTAACCCAATGAGAAATCTCACCTAAGGCTGTCCTGCCAATGGAATGAGAAGCAAGGCGGAAGCCTGGCTCCACAGTTGTCACACTGGGGCCTGGACTCCTGGCTCAGCTCCTCAGCAGCTCAGGAATTCTATGGGGTTGCCTGCCCCCTCTAAGTGGCCTTGGCTCACTCAGGTAACAACAGATGCCTGCGAGGGGTGTTGTCAGGAATAAGTAAACTAGATCCATGTGGGAAAAAAAGCTCAGAAACTGTAAAGCCATAAAGTGGGAGCAGCATAGCTTCTGACCTCACTATCTCCCATTCCTGGCCTCTTTCTACCACCTTCTATCTTCCCCTCTGTAGGCTCCTCTGCCTTGCAAACATCTGTCTGCTGCTGCCCCTACTTCTCTCCTCCCAAACCCTTGCTCTGTGACCACTGCCTCACTCTCCCCCCACCTCCTTGATAACTATTCCCCAGAAGTTCAGCTTCCACAAAATTTTCTATTCAACTGAGTCATCGCTCACAAAAGTCACCAAGGGCTCTAGCTCTGTCATGCAACAAATATTTATGAAGTTTGTGCTACGTAACAAACCCTCCCTGGTACACACACCTTCATTATCTTTCCTCCAGAAGCACACTGTTCTCTGACTTCACCTTACGTTACTAACCTCTTGGTTCCAGATTTATAGTAACAACAGAAATTTTTTTAAAAACCAAAACCAATTAGATCTGAAGATATCACTGCAAATGCATGTTTAGCTTAACACAAATAGAGATGGTTACATACAGAAATGTTTACAGATGTGTGTATATACACATTTATCTCTTTGCTCTGTCACCTGAGAGGACCTAAAAGTAGTGACACCCCAGCAGCAATGAACACACCCAGCACCAGATCTTGGTCTCTAACACCATCCTCCAATAAGGGGAACCAGGGTTCCTTGAAATAACACCTAAATTTAGAACTGAGGCAGGAAATGTACAAGATGAGTCTGGAGCATCCCGTGCTCCAGAAAGTAAATTCAGTTCAGTTCAGTTCAGTCGCTCAGTCATGTCTGACTCTTTGTGACCCCATGAATCGCAGCATGCCAGGCCTCCCTGTCCATCACCAACTTCCGGAGTTTACTCAAACCCATGTCCATTGAGTCGGTGATGCCATCCAGCCATCTCATCCTCTGTCGTCCCCTTCTCCTCCTGCCCCCAATCCCTCCCAGCATCAGGGTCTTTTCCAATGACTCAACTCTTCCCATGAGGTGGCCAAAGTACTGGAGTTTCAGCTTCAGCATCGGTCCTTCCAATGAACACCCAGGACTGATCTCCTTTAGGATGGACTGGTTGGATCTCCTTGCTGTCCAAGGGACTCTCAAGAGTCTTCTCCAACACCACAGTTCAAAACATCAATTTTTCAGCGCTCAGGTTTCTTCACAGTCCAACTCTCACATCCATACCTGACCACTGGAAAAACCATAGCCTTGACCATATGGACCTTTGTTGGCAAAGTAATGTCTCTGCTTTTTAATATGCTATCTAGGTTGGTCATCACTTTCCTTCCAAGGAGTAAGTGTCTTTTAATTTCATGGCTGTAATCACCATCTGCAGTGATTTTGGAGCCCAGAAAATTAAAGTCTGACACTGTTTCCACTGTTTCCCCATCTATTTGCCATGAACTGATGGGACCAGATGCCTTGATCTTAGTTTTCTGAATGTTAGGCTTTAAGCCAACTTTTTCACTCTCCTCTTTCACTTTCATCAAGAGGCTTTTTAGTTCATTTTCACTTTCTGCCATAAGGGTAGAGTTATCTGCATATCTGAGGTTATTGATACTTCTCCCAGCAATCTTGATTCCAGCTTGTGCTTCTTCCAGCCCAGCATTTCTCATGATGTACTCTGCATATAAGTTAAATAAGCAGGGTGACAATATACAGCCTTGACGTACTCCTATTCCTATTGGGAACCAGTCTGTTGTTCCATGTCCAGTTCTAAGTGTTGCCTCCTGACCTGCATACAGGTTTCTCAAGAGTAAATTAGGTACTTAAAAAAAAAAATTTCCACCACAGTGGGACTTTGTTAAAGCAGTGCAGGAGCCAACTGAAAGAGCTTTCACTGGCCAAAGATGGAGCAACAAAATACAGCAGTGGATTATAACCCAGAGGACAAAATAAATATCTATGAGTCCATACTGATATTAAGTAAATGATTGAACAGATTAATAAATGGGGAAGAATAGATAAGTCTCCCATACAGAAAAATTTCAGTTAATGTATGCCCTTAGGGAGATGGAGCACAACTCTCCTCCCCTTTTAAGTGTGGGCTGGGCACAGTAAATTCCTTCCAAAGAGAGCAGGATGAGGGTGGGGAGGGGATATCAAGTGGAGACACCTGACCAACAGGACCTTGGCCCATACGAAAGTCATAGCAACGGTAATAAGTCATGTTGAGTGCATGGACCTCTGATGTGATATGAGGCGAAGAGCACTTTCCCTCTGTGATCTTCCTCTCCAAAACCTATAACCCCAGTTTTATCATAAGAAAAACATCAAACAAATTCCTACAGAGGGATAGTCTACAAAATCCCTGACCAGTACTGCTATAAACTGCTATAAACTGTCAAGGTCATCCAAAACTGAGAGACCATCATTACATTTCATTGTCACATTTCCTTGGACCCTAAGGAAATGTGATGACGAATGTAATGTGGCATCGCAGGTGGGATCCTGAAGCAGAAAGAAGATAATAGGTAAAAACTTAGGAAATCCAAATAAATTACAGAGAGACTTTAGTTGATAATAATGTATCAATGTTGATTCATTAGCTATGATGAGTGTACAATCTTAATGTAAGATGTTAACAACAGCAGAAACAGGGTACAAAGTTCTAAAGGTAAAAGAAGAGCCACACTAGAAAACACCAAACTGAACAGAATTCACTGTGCACAGCTCATCACCAACACCCTTGGGCATGGGGACAAGGGGTGCAGCGGGGATGGATGAAGGCCAGACACCATGGGGACAAGAGGTTGGGAACCACTGATGCATCGCTTTCAATATTTCCCACTGAAACATTCTTTAAGGAAAACTTTCTCCAAGTTCCACAGCCACTCTTTCCCTCCTGAATGCTGGCAGTGGCTCATTCCTCTCCCTCCTATTAATACATCCAGCTGAAACCAGCAAGTCATTCTGTTGCCTCCTGTAGCCAGTCAATGGCCAGGTGCGATCAAGCCTTGCTCCAGGGAGCACTGGAGGCTGCCTAGGCATCTCAATGGCATCTCCCTAGCTCCAGCTGGGGCTACAGTGCGAGCTGGGGCATTGCCTTGGGGAGAATGGAGCGAAGCACTACCCAAAGACAGGCTCTCTCCCCTCCCCACCTCGACACACCTCTGCCCTCCCTCCCACTCTCCCCCTTCTCTGCCCTCCCCCCTACCCCCTCCTTTCTTCTTTCCTTTCTGTCTCTTTCATGTACTGACGGCCTTCCAGAAGACTTTCTCCCCACTCTGCACTCAGTCACCACCACCCCAGCCCATCTTCCCCAATAAACTGGTGAACTCCCTAAAAGCAGGAGTTATTCACCAATGAATCACCAACACCAAGCACTGTATCTGGCACATAGAGGCCCTTAATAAATATTCGCTGAATCACTGAATTATTTAAACCAGTTTTGGAGACTTTACCATGCTTGCCCCTCCTTGCATCCTCACCATCTGACCTGCACACACTTCCCCCGCCCCCGTCAGCAACCCCCTACTGCACACAGAGCAGGGCTCAGCCCACCCAATACCTTGGACATACAGACACCACCTAAATGTCTAGTGAGCAGAAGTCCTTAAATCACTACTTTGTTACTCAAGTGAGGATACATAATTACTGTGTTGTGTTTTCTCTAGAAAACAAGATAAAATTCCTCAAGGGGCCACACCCACGTCTTCTGTCTCCTCAGATCCCACACAACCCCAGGCTCAGTGCCATGTATGTAAATGGTACAAAGTGCTCATAAGAACAATTATTTCCCCACAAAACACTGAGAAGCCCTGTAGGTTGCTTTTGGATAGCATACACTGGTAGTTAGGATTTATGCATTTCAATGTATGTACAGTCTGCCTCAAACAATAATGTAAGTAACATTAACCTCTAGGTTAATAAGTGTGCTTCCCCAAGCGCTATGGGTTATCAAACGCCCCTCTGTGCATTCCAGCCAACAAATGACTGAGTGAGGACGAAGGAGCCAGGTTCTCACTGCTGGGAAGGAAGTAACAAACCTGAAAAGAGGGACAGAGGAGACGGGGTCCACTGGTAATCACCTGTGTACATCACGGTACAATGCACAGCAGTAAGTAAGCAATAAATCCAGACAGACATGGATGCCTCCACCCGACATCTCTGCTGAGGCAGCCTGCAAACAATGGCACATCAGTAGCAATGCCAGACCTGGTGCCAGGTCTCGCATCTGAATTCTGTTTTCCACCAAAAGGAACTGAGGATCATTGGAGAAAAGGCTGATTCCAGAGCTGAGGCAGGGAAAATACACGATGAGACTGGAACATCTCAGGCTCAACATCAACATCTTGGCACATCTTTTTTGTGCCAAAAAGCTAAGGAATGTTCAAGCCTGGTACATCCAAGGCCACTGACAATGATGTGAAGAGGCCTTGCTAGGCAAGAAAATAAGCGATGACAGGGATGGGCCAAGTGAATAACAGTAATAAGGTTGGGACCAAGCAACAGGGTGTGCTTTCTGATAATGATGCTGAGGAAAAACCACATGACTTCAGCAGCATCCTCACACAAAATGTGTAACATGAATCTGAGTACTGGGAAATATCAGGACATTCCACAATGGAATAGGAAACCTGAGAATGTTCCACAAAATATCTGCCTGTATTCTTTTAAAATGTCAAGGTCACCGAATTCAGAGACAGAAAGTAGGATGATGGTTACCAGGTGCTGGGGGAGGGAGAGGGAGAGTTAGTGTTTAATGGGGACAGAGCAGATGAGAAAGTTCTGGAGATGGACGCTGGTGATGGCTGAACAATGTACTTAATAACTGTAGCCTTAAAAATGGTTTAAATGATAAATTCCATATTATCTATATTTTAAGACAATAAAAAAATGTCAAGGTCAAGGAACTCTAAGAAAGCCTAAGAAACTCCTTTAGATTAAAGGAGGCTAAACAGATGAGACTTCTAAGGCAATGAGTGAACCTGGAGGCGGGAGGGGCAGAAATGGCTGATAAAGGAGCAAACCACAACATTTTAATGTGAACTGGATTAATAATAGTATTATATCAATGACAAATGTTCTGATTTTTACAACTGTCCTATGTTTACGTAAGATGATGTCCTTTGCTCTTAGGAGACACACACAGTAAGGCATAAAAGAGCACCATCTCCAATTTGTTCAGTTGCTAAGTAGTGACCAACTCCCTGCAACCCCATGGACTGCAGCATGCCAGGCTTCCCTCTCTTTCACCATCTCCCAGAGTTTGCTCAAATTCCTGTCCATTGAGTTGGCAATGCCATCCAATCATCTTATCCTCTGTCGCCCCTTCTCCTCCTACCTTCTATCTTTCCCAACTTACTCTTCAATAATTCGGGGGAAAGAGTTACATATTCGCATTTATAAGTAGAGAAGAGTAAATGAGGCAAGATGTGAAAACTGGTGAATCTGGGTAAGGGTACATAGGAATTCATTACACTACTCTCGTGATTGTTCTGTGTGAAATTATATCAAAAAAGAAAAAAACAAGCTAGTCACAATAATCCACCTGGAAACCACACCTGTCACTGGCTGTCTCTTCTCACCTGTCTCCCCTTTTGTTCTAAAGGCACAACCTTCTCTGCAGAGTTGAACGTACTGGGCAAGTTTAAGGTTCAAGAACATGATTAAAGCATTAACATATCATGCCATACATTTACTGGAATGGCCTTTTCTGTGTATTTAACTAGACTTGCAAAAAGAAAACAGGATCCACCTTGAGCTCCACGGAAACAAGCATGGTGGATGTTCAAAGCACTTTAATGGCTTCTGAACAAAAAGAAGACAGTCAGACACCTGGAGGACACCCTCTATATGTAAGCCACATGGATTTTGTTAGAACTCTAGCTTTAGAATTCCACAAGGTGATAATGAGGCAGAAACATCCTCATCCATTTCAGGCAACTTCCACAGCACAGCACGTTGTTCAAAATGGAAAATGGCACATTTTTTAAAGCAGGTGAAAAAATATCTATGTAGAAGTCCCTTTGGAGCTCCTCAGTCTCACACGACAAATGCCAACAAAAGTTCATACACTTCAAATGCAAAGTGAGAGAGGGACTGACATAAACCCCACCCCCTTTTGCCCCCACATCAGAACCAGACTCCCTTGATTCTAGCTACCTGCCCCACCCTGTCCTCCACCCCCCTGCCACTGCCTCCTCCAGTAATCCACTGGCTCTCACCTGGATTACCCTGCTCCCCTCCCCAGCTGGTGATTCCACCTCCAGACCCTCCACTCCACCCACAGTCAAAAAGACCTTTCAAAATACAGATCTACGTCTGACATTCCCCTGCTTAAATCCTTAAGCAGCTTCTATCAGCAAATACATCAACAGTGAGTTTAATGCTGGGTCAACCTGACTAATTTATCTGTTTTCAAAAATGCAGTTCAATGCAAATGATTTACTTATTTAAATACACTCAAGGCTTTCGAGATAACCATGGCCCCCTTCCCTGCAAATACACCGTGTATTATAATCTGGTATTGACATCTGTCTGTCCTACCAGACACCAAGGTATGGTATAGCCCACTAAGTGAATAATAAACCTCCACTGAGCTGAAGTGAAGTTTCCACCTTCTACCACCTACCTCCGCTCAACCCACTGGACCCATTCTCCTGCGCTCACAGAACAAAGCCATCCTGGGTGGGTGGCAGTGTGTCTCCCTGCAGGACGCGCACTAGAAGTCTGGGGCAACAGGAGGCCCTAACCCTGTCTAAAGGACTAGACATAAGACAAATGCCTTCACAGTCGCAAAGGCTCTCCACAAGCTCAGAGGATGGAGAGTGTACCAGATCCCTTTCAAGTCTGTCCCCTGATTTCTGGTCAAGCTTGGTATTGTTGGCCAACCATCTAATACCTCAAGCCTTCTTCCTAGTTTAAGTTTGATGCCCACTTTCTTTTAACTACACTAACAAGTCTCAAACATTTGATAACAGGACATCTAACTACTCTTAAAGATTACTAAGACTTTCAAAGAGCTTTTTATTTGAGTAACACTTATCAGTATTTTCAATCTTAGAGGCTAAAACCAGGGGGAAAAAAAGAAAAAAAGAATAATATATTTCATTGCTAATTTATTTAAAAATTATACTTATTACTTTTTCAATATTTATATGAAAAATAACTATTTTTAAAAAATTGTGAGACAAGTGACATTGTTTTCTGCACATCTCTTTAATGTCTGCCTTAATAGAAAACAGCTGACCTCTCACATTCTGTACTCAATCTGTTGTGATATGTTGTTTTGTTTGAAGTACGTGAGAAAAATATGGACTAAAAATGAAACATCATTGGAAAGGGCAGGAGTATCAGAATAACCAAATAATTGGACATATTCTTCTTTGATATTATGTCAAAACTAAGTATTTGGTAGTTTCTTAAAGGTCTACTGCAATCTATCTGAATAGAATAGAAAGTAGAAAATGTAATCTACCCAAAACCACAGCCATGACTTTTCACACTCTATTATGTTAAAATCCATTGGCCCAACTTTGGATCTTTTACCCATGGATGATTTTATAATATCATGAATCGGTCACTTGAAAATATCAGTTCACTGAATTATGCAGATGTTCCAAATGTCAAACACATTTCATTCTTCAATATAAAAGCAAACTGTATTCATTAGCACTCCCATCATCTCATCAGAAACATCTTCACCTACTGGGAAGCTGGGAACCACACAATGGTGGATACAGGTGTTCTGAAACTCTAATTTTCACTTGAGAGCTCAAATCTTACCACTGGCAACAAATTCTGTCAGTTGCTTTTCTTGAAGTGAAGCTAACTCAGTTTGTCTTTGAGAAACTATCTGCCAGAACCCAAGCCTGACCGGGCAAGGCCAGCCTGCCAGCCTCCTCCAGGTACAGCTTGTGTTCCAGGAAAGGCCAGGGCTGGTGGCGACAGCAACTGCAGATGCTCTTCCTCCAACAACCAAGCCTAAGATTAAAGAGGTGTGTGCTAAAGAGCCAAGATTTAAGAAAATTAATCATTTTAATGCTTTATGAAGGGCATTCTGAAGTGAAACTGGAAGCTTTTTTAACTGCGAGTGCATGGCAATGAAGAAAACAATAACCACCAGCACAGTCTGACACCGTCTGGATTCGAGCTCAGACACCAGCAGTTTCACCCACCATCACCTCTGCACCATCAATGCTCTGTCAACATGAGGAAAAGACCACTAAGCCAACACTGATAACAGCGCTGCCTCAGGAACCCAGGCGAGCACACCGTGAGGACAGCTAGGCTGTGACATCAGCATCATCATCCGTTACCACTCTGCTGGCTAGTGCACTGTGTCTGTATCCCCGCGCCACCGCCCCCCTCATCTTCCCAACATGCTTTTGTTTCAGACTCCCTGGTCTCTGAGCAGGAGTCTTCCAGTGGAGTGGAAGCACTGTGATACAGTTTTGGTTGTTTCTTTTTACCTGGGCTTTGTTTCTCAGATTTCACTTTCTCTGTTGGAGCCCTGAAACGATGTCCCTGCAGGCCAGCCTATTAATCAAGCCTGTTTCCTCAACAATCACATGGAGGTAACAATCCCTGCTATTGAGTCTTAAAAGACATAATTTATGTGAAAGCCCTTTGTGAGCAATTCATTTTTTCACCAGTACTTTTTAAAAATAATTTTATTTTTAAATTTATTCATTTATTTTGGCTGTTTGTGGCCTTCGTCGCTACTTGGGCTTTTCTCTAGTTGTGGTGAGCCAGGTGGGTTCTCTGCGGTGGCATCTCCTGTTTCGGAGCACGGGCTCTACGGCAAGTGGGCTCAGTAGCTGCCACTTGTGTGCTCCAGAGACCAGGCTCCATAGTTGTGGCGCTCAGGCTTGTGGCTCCGTGGCATGTGGGATTTTTCCAGATCAGGGATCAAACCCAAATCTCCTGCATTGGCAGGCAGATTCTGCACCACTGAGCCACCAGGGAAGCCCCTCATCAGTACATTTTTACTGCAATGCTACTGTATGCCAAGCACCATCCTCTATGACAGCAGAGACAAGGTCTTTGCTTTATGATAAAAAGCTTATTTCTGCGGGTGGGGTATGAAGAAAAATATCAGAGACATAAAGATAGATCATGAGCCACTGGGGAGCTGCTTAAGATGGGGCAATCAGGGACATAAAGATAGATCATGAGTCACTGGGGAGCTGCTTAAGATGGGGTGATCAGGGAAGGTCTCTGAGAAAGTGACCTAGACGCTGGCTACAAACCACAAGGAACCAAGTGTGCAAAGGTGAGATGGAAGAACATTCCAGGCCTTTCCATTCAAGAAGCAGAAAAGGCAGGTGGGGCCAGATTATGAAGCTCTGTGAACCAGGGTGGCTTCTCTGTTCTACTCCAAGGACTAGGAAGTCAGGGAGAGGCCTAGTAAGGAAGTGACGAGATCTGATTTACACTTTAACAAGATCCCTCTGACCACCAGGTGAAGAATGAGTTGTCGAACTTCCCTGGTGATCCAGCGGTTAAGAATCTACCTGCCAATGCAGGGGACATTGGTTCCATTCCTGGTCCAGGAAGATTCCACATGCTGCATCGCAATACTGAAGCCTGAATGCCCTAGAGCCCGCGTTCCGCAACAAGAGAAGGCATCACAATGAGAAGCCTGTGCACCGCAACAAAGAGTAGCCCCTGCTCATCACAACCAATTCTGCATGCAGCAACGAAGACCCAGTACGACCAAAAATAAATAAATAAATAAATAATTTTTTTTTTTTTAAGTAAATTGTAGGGCAAGAGAAGACACCAGAAGACCAGTCAGGACATGATTCTAGCTGTCCAGATGAAACATGGTAATTGCCTGGACTGGGCTCAGAGCACTGGAGACAAAATGAGGTGGTCCAATACAGAATACACCCTGGAGGCAAAGTTGACAGGTCCTACTGATGAAATGGATTGTACAAAGAGGAGAGGAAGAGGAAATAATTACGGATAAATTCCAGATGTATAGCTTGAAACAACTGAGTGGGTGGTGATGGCAGTGTGTTGTGATGGAGAAAACCAAAGCAAAGCGGGCAGCCAAGTACCTGAGACAGGAGTCAAGGGTCAAGGCATGTAGACGGCACATAAAACCATGAGACTAGATGAGATCAGCTAGCGAAGGGCATACAGAATAGAGAGATCTCCAAGATCAAGTTCCCAGGTACTACACACTGCTGTCAACCAGCAAAGGAGTCTGAGGAGGAGCAATTAGTGACCTCAGAGGAAAACCTGGAGTTTCAGGAAGACACAGATGCCAGTGAGGGAAAAGCTTTATGGAGGGAGTGGTCCACCCTGGAATGCTGCCAAGAAGTTGAAAAGATAGGGACAGAGAAGTGACATTTAGATTTAGCAACAAATAATCACCATATAGAAGGACATTTAGATTTAGCAACAAATAATCACCGTGTAGAAGGATGGTCTGAGTGGCATGAAGAGAGTCTAAATGGAATAGATTGAGAGGATTCAAAGAGAGGAAACAGGAAGTAAGAAAGAGTTGTAAAGTATTACTACTTTGCCTTGCTCTAAAGACAGCCTAAACATTTGACTGTCCACATAACAGTTTAATGTAATCTACTCAGCTTCCTCCATGGTTTATTCAAGTTTGGCTACAAAGCAAGGTGACTAAGTCTCAAGACTGGTTTGGGAAATGGTTTCATCATTTTATAGCTATGTCTCCTGCACACTTGCAAGTACAGTGTGTCTGCTGATGGTTTTCTTTCAGAGCAGTAGCTCTCATGTACCCGGATTCCATCCCACACATGCAAGGTAAAGATTCATCTGAGACCAATTATATCCACATGCCCACTTTCTGGAAAATGAACTCTGTGATAAAGATGAAGAATCACAGTAAAACCCAAATTGAGGAGTTCTACACAAATCTGTTTTAGCCATAGGTCCATGAATGATTCATTTTTGAACTGCAATTCATATGTCTATTTATTTGAAAATCACAAGTCAAAAATGCCATCGATCCACATACACATTTATAATACACAGAACTAACCAAAAAACAACTTGATAATTTGATAATAACAGTATTGAACTAACAGTAACTTAGTAATTAAAATGCAACAATAGTGGCATCTGAAAACCAGAAATGATTTAACACCAAGATCGCGGGAATTCCAAACAAAAGTGTGCTGTAATTCTGTGAGGATGCCAAATGCCGAGCAGCAGAAACTTGGAGTTGTTACTCAACTTTGGTAAAGCTGTCGATTTTAGGAACACTTAACAACTCCACTAAATAGGACACCAGCAAGAAAATGCTAATACATATACAGTAAAAGTATGTGGACTTGCCTGCAGATCACAGGAAAAAGCAATGACTGAGTCTGCATTTAGGGCAATCGATGGTGCACCAGAAGTGGTCTACATTGGTCCGCATACAGGACAACTGGACGCACACCTGCAGCTTTATGACAATGCTGCACCATCAGACTGCTGGAGACCATCCCAGCACAGGGAAAGTGATGCTCAACAGTTCTAGAATCTTGGAGTCCAAGTCACATATGGGTACCCCTTGGCCAGAGCCAGCCCCACAAATACACTGCTTCATGGTTTTTAATATTTGAAGTCATTCCAATATTTTAAAATTGGAAAACTTCACATTAAAAAAAAAAGTTTTCTGGCTTCTCAAAGAAAAGAAAGAGAAAGGGAGACCTGACGAGGCTCAGCTGCCCCTTGAGCTGCACCCTGTGCTCTTCGGAGCCCCACTGATCCCACCCTCCAGAAAGTCAGAAACGAGTCAAACCTCAGCTGCCATTTATCTCTGAATCTGCGCCATTAATCTCCTTCTACCTGGCTGTTTTATGCTACCTTTCAACTCTCAGCATTATTTGGATTTGCACCCTTTGTCCTAGTAGAGTGTACTGAAAAAGCCCCCTCAGGGTCTAATAAGGGAAAAGATACTATAAGGATGGCCAGATGCCAAGTTCTCAGAAATTTAACAAAAAATGTTAGCTGCTGCTATTTTTTTCTTTATTAAACAACTTGCAAAGGCTGGATACTTTCTCGGCTAGCTCTAAGTCACAATCCCAGTAACTACTCAGACTCCCAAAACTTTTCTTCCTCTTAATAACCTATGAGGAGCACATCAGGGAACGCTGATCATTCACAAATTGTTTTAAATAAAAGGTCAAAAATAAATCCATTAATCAGTTTTGAACAGTTTAAAGCATGGGCTTAGAGTAACAAAGAAAACTACATTTCAACAGAAAAAAAAAAAAGCCCTTCAATTAGAATGAAAAAAGATTACAGCTACTTTTAGAATAAATCTTTTCATATATGGACAGCAACCACAAAAGCTTTAAACCATATAATTAATACTAAAGCTGAATAAGACAGACTTTATACAATCTTTTCGAATGACCATCTCTGTTACTCCCTAAACTACTTTTGGATGAAACAGATTTTCCTGACCTTTTGGGCATGCTCAGGAGCTCAGCCCTGTCTGACTCTTTACGACCTCATGGGTGGTAGCCCACCAGGCTCTTCTGTCCATGAGATTTTCCAGGCAAGAATAATGGAGTGCCATTTCCTTCTCCAAACCTTTTGAAGGTACACCAAATAACAACTGAAGCACTTTAGTGACTGAATAACTAGAATTACCATAAGGGTAATCGTTAATATGTTCAACATCATATACTGAAAACAAGCATCTTATATAAACATATCCATCGGCCCTGAGCAAGCACACTACATGATAATACCAACTACCCTTCTTAGACTAAAAAGTTCAAGTAAATAAAGACAGTCTTGAAGCAGAAAACAAAACACAAAAAGACAAATTATAAATATGTATGGGTGACACAGTCCCACCCTTTTGCTCTGGAGACCAGGAAATAGATGGTGGTTGAACAAAATTGACTTTGTTTCCTACTAGCAGCCTGGGTCACTATCCACATTCCAACACCATAAGGACCCCCTACTAGACCCAAGTTCCAACTACTCATACTCTACTATTAGAGAAATTCTGCCTCCAAGTAATAGTAACAGGACACCACATAAATGGAGCAAAGTCTAGATTCAAGACAAATTGCTTAGAAGGCTATGGTAAAGTTCACTGCAACTTTAAAATAACTTTGCATTAATTTGTTACTAGCTGAACATTTGCCAGTAATCTCGTTTCCTAGCATACTATATTAGACTTCTGCATTCCACCTAGCTTGGACCGAAAAAAAAAAAAAAAAAGTAAACTCGCCACTAAAAGTAGACCTACCACGTGGGGACAAATATTACATCCCAAGTTGTCTTTTCTCTAAGTATTAACAGTACTAAGTATATCTTTAAAAAAGGATGTAAATACTTGCAACGCTGTATTTTCTAACTTGTGTAACTTTCATTGTCTGAATTAGAACTTACTTTGAACCTAATTAACACTATCCAGTGAATAACTACTAACCAAAACAGCCTTTTCCATTTACAACCAAAACTGGAGTCTGAAATGATTCGCGATTTTTAGTTGACCTGCAACACGTGTCTGGGAAAGTATATCGCCGCTCTACCAAGGACATACTTCTGGCTCTGAACTTTCTTGAAAAAACTACCTAGGTCCAAGGGGCGCAGGCGCTATCCACTTACCCGATCCTTCATCCTCCAGCTCTGAGCTAAGGATTTGGAGCCTTCGATTTTCTCACAGTGCCTCTTTTTCATAAAAGCCAAAGGCAGGTTCCAGTCTGTAAGGTCAGCCTCATCTTCCTCCCCGAGTCCCAAGAGAGGCGACTGTAGCATCTCGGACTCCATGAGCGGGGGAGGGGGTGGAGGAGTCCTGGGCAGCAAACGCTCAAGAACCTCCAGCCTTGAAAACTAGTGTGTACCAGAATGGGTGAAATAAGAAACAGAAAAGGGGGAAGTAGAAAAAGAAATGGATGGAGAGGGTGTGGAGACCCTCACTCAGGCAAAAAGTCTGAGATTCTTCTCTCTAACTCTGCGCGGGAAGTCGGAGGGGGTGGGAAGAAGGGTGGGAAATGAGGGAACCAAGAGGCTCCACACAGACACACACACGCCCCCAGATCCCAAGCCACCGGCTGCTTCTGAGGTCGTCCGTTCCCAGAGGGGCTGCGAGCGGAGCTGTCAAAGGCGTACGAGACTCCAGGCCTCACGATGACCCTGCTCTCGGCCTCCAACGTCTCAGCCGATCCGAGGACAGGCAGGCCGCCCGCTCTTGGTGCCGGTTCGCCGACTGGGCTGAGATCTTCGGCCGAGGGGATGAGGTTCAGAGCGCCTTGGGTCTCCTGCAGCCACTCTCAGCCCTGTGGGTCGCGCACTCGCCGGAGCTGCTGCAACCAGAGCCAGGACCGGCCCATCGTGCTCGCCCGCAGCCGGCTCCTCAGCCCTGGGTCCGCGCGGCCTGGCCGGTCCTGGCCTCCAGCCCTATGGCTCTCGCTTGTTTGAGAACGAGTCTTGAGAGACAGGCGACACAGAGCCGCAGAAAAGACGGGTAATGTGGGCTTATTGGGTTTGGGGAGTTTTGCCCTCTGATTTCAAGCTACAGTGAAACTCCTCTCATCAGCACATCAAGGAGGACGCCATATCGCCAAGACCCAGCATGCAGCGCGATCTACGGCGTGGGTAACAGGCCAAACTTCCTCAGAGCGTTCTGGCCGTGCTTCCCAAGAGGCAACGAGGGAAGTCCCCACCCCCCTGTTACCATCGTTACCACAATTCAGCTTGCTAGTTTATAGCTTTTCGTTTAATAGATGCGTCACATCAAAGTCAGTCCTATAAATGAAACTGTGTTAGTTTAATTAATTTAGAAAAAATCTTCATTATTACAAGTAGACCTACATCCTTCTGAAATTAAAGGAATCGACCCCTTGTTTTTTCCAGATTTTTAAAAAGCAAAAGCTTCCGAAAGACTCATTGATAATATTACAAACGAAGATAGTATCGGACGCGCGGTTGGAAGGGGACGTACTATCCTCCACAATATCAATCAGATTCTTTTTTATTTTTAAGGAGCACTGAGCGAAAAAATTAATTTTGACAATTGTAATTTTTTGTTTAATCCATTTATTTTCTGAGCGGTTTATTCTTATTTGGGTGTAGCTTCACGTACGAACAACTAAAAGCTATAGATCTCTATGCGTGGATCGCCTCCTGCACTTTATTGCTGTATTCCGTAAACATCGCCTGTTTACAGTGTGTGAGAATGTGTCCCATGCAGACAGAATATAAACCCCAAGTAGCATGCAGTGCCTGTCTTCAATAAACATAGTGCCTAGTGAGACACACATTTAACCATCAGATAAAGGAGCGGGGGAGAGGGGAGGGACGGGGGCTGGGGGGTGCAGGGAGATAGGCAGAGAGGCTGGTCTTCCCCTCTGCATTTAAGCTTTGAGGTAAGGCCCACGTGTATCTGCATCTCAACTGTATCACTTTCCATGCCTGTGACAACCTTGGTCCATTCCTCAACTAGTTCAGCCTCACTTTCTTCAACTATAATCTGGGTTAATATAATACCCACCTTGAAGGGTGAAATTAACCTGTGTAGGAATCTGGTATACAGTTAGTGTCCAATACAATGCCAGCAATGATGGGAGTATATACAGCTAGAGGGAAAGCCAGCAGCCCTGTGTGCTTTATCTATCTGAAAGGGTCAGGCTGGGCTCTCAAAGAGACCCTCTTTCTCAGTGTGGTTTCCTAGGGCTTTGACACAATATGGAAATCCATATCAAAATCCTGAGGGCTGGTATTTCCCCAGTGGTCCAGTGGTTAAGATTTTGCTTTCCAATGGAGGGGGTGCAAGTTCAATCCATGGTTAGGGAGCTAAGAGCCACATGCCAAATGGCCGAAATACAGAACATAAGCAACAGAAACAATACTGTAACGAATTCAATAAAGACTCTTAAAATGGTCCACATAAAATAATAATAATAATAATTTTTTAAGATAACTGATTTAACCAAAATCCAAACGGCATTTGTGTTCCTTTCAACATCTGAGTAAATAGTGCAATCCGAAATCATTCTCACCTAGCACATAGCAGGCATTTAATTAAAATTCTTGGATTACCATTCTAAACATTTGTTCAGTTATTACAGCCTCATGAGCCCCATTCTCCCATGAAAACTCAAGGCAAATTCACCAGAACACAGATGGAGGTTAATATCTTCCTTTTTCCTTGCTCTCAGTGTTGGCAAAATGCCCCCCCACCACCCCCGTCATCAGCAGAGGCTTCAGGACTGCAGGGTCCTGAGGAGATCCCACTCTCACTTGATGGCAGTGTAACTCCAGCTCTGCCTGTCACCCTGCAGCATACAACAGTGAAGGCCAAGGTCCCCAGGCACTCTTTCAGGAAGCCTCAGCTACAGGAGAGCGACAGCATTAAGCCCATTCATTCACAACAAGCCCTGTGACGTGGGCATCAGTGAAAGTCGGTTAGTCATGTTCAACTCTTTTTGACCCCATGCTACTACAGTTCATGGAATTCTCCAGGCCAGAATACTGGAGTGGGTAGCCTTTCCATTTCCCCAGGGGATCTTCCCAACCCAGGGATCAAACCCAGGTCTCCTGCATTGCGGCCTGACTCTTTACGAGCTGAGCCACAAGGGAAGCCCAAGAATGCTGGAGTGGGTAGCCTCTCCCTTCTCCAGTGGATCTTCCAGACTCAGGAATTGACTGGGGTCTCCTGCACTGCAGTGATTCTTTACCACCTGAGCTCTCAGGGAAGCCTGTGACATGGGAAAGTCGCTTAATCTGTGTGGGAATTAGCTTCTTGACCTATGAAGTGTGGCACCTGGGGAAATCCAATCAGCTTGTCTGACATTCTAAGTGAAGGTAGTAATGGAGCCTTTGGAACCCAAACATGGCAGGTTGTCAGAATTACCTGAGAAATGATTTTAAAATTAATTTGCCTGAGTCCCAGCTCAGACGTACTGAATCATGGGGAGAGGCAGGACAGAGATTCAGAATCTCTATTTTTTAATCAGATAACCCTGACAATAATTTAAAATCAGTCAGATGTGGGGACATTGGACAATTTTCTCACTAAGGATATCAGGCAATAGTCTCCTCCAGTGATTCCATTCCAGGCCGGTGATGGGCCCTCAATAACTGTTTGTACTGAATTGGGGTGGGTTGCCATGCCCTCCTCCAGGGGATCTTCCACAAGATCGAACCCGTGTTCCTTACATCTCCTGTATTGGCAGGTGGGTTCTTTACCACTAGTGCCACCTGGGAAGCCCCAAATAAAGAATTATTCAATCTTTCACTTAATACGTCAGAACAAGACTCACCCTCTCCCCCGAACTACATAACAAAACACCCTCTAGTGTTTTACAAATGTGACCCCAGAACCAAGAGACATTTGGGGTCCATGTACTGGACTGAGGATTTGATACACACATTGTGTCCCCAGCCCACCACCAATTCCTACAGAATTTCCAGTCTCTGCCCTCCTCTGTCCACAGTCTTCACATCTGAGACAAGAAAACTTTTATTTCTTGGCATCACAGCTTGCAAGATTTTAGTTCCCCCATGAGGGATCGAACCCACACCCCTTGCTTTGGAAACACAGAGTCTTAATCACTGGACCACCAGGGAAGTCCCAGGCAAGAGAAACTTAAAGGTGAACCTCAAAGGACACTTCAGCATCAAAATTCTGTTATTCATGTGAAAACCAGAAAGGGGCTGGTGAAAGTCCAACTCCCAACCTGAAGGTTCAAGAAGGGGCTTGAATCATTTCACAGCATCATGACATTTAAAAGAAACCTTTTCCCAGTGTTGTCATGAGAGACTCTATTCAAGTCCCAGATAAGCATTTGGAAGCTTGACTCCAGGTTTCTGGAAGGCAGGGAACGTCGATGACTAATGACAGGCTGGAAATTCAAGGGCTAACATTTCTCACCTGGGTGATCTCATTACCGCGGTGTGTGATCGGCGGCCACTTGGGCCTGCAGTTCCGGTTCCCTATGTCTCCAATTCCTCACAGGCAAGGACATCGCCTGCTTGCCACAAAGCCTCTAAATAAGATACTTTAATCATGAAAACAAGTTCTACAAATCTCAAAAAATGTGTGAAACCTGATCTGATTTGAGCTATGGAAGGGGAGAGGGTGTTGATGATATCCCGCTGGGAGTGAACATCAGGCTGCAGTGTGGAACTGGGAGAGAAAAAGGGTTTTTAGGACCAGCGCTGATGTGAAACATAGCGACTAAACCACCACCACCACCACTGATGTGAAACAAACAATAACCTTTGACCTTCAGGTACAGAAAGAGGAGTGCTATGTGCCAAGTCGCTTCAGTTGTGTCCGACTCTTGACGACCCTATAGACTGTAGCCCACCAGACTCCTCCTCTGTCCATGGATTCTCCAGGCAAGAATACTAGAGTAGGTTGCCATTTCCTCCTCCAAGGGATCTTTCCCATCCAGGGATCGAATTTGTGTCCCTGATGTCTCCAGCATTGGCAGGTGGGTTCTTTACCACTAGCACCACCTGGGAAGCCCAGAAAGGGGGGCTCTTGTCTTATAATATGAAGGTGGAGCAGAAGACCCCCTAAAACCCTAAATCTCCGATTATTTGGCAACCAGAAACCAAAGAAACCGCAAAATAAGCAAAGAACAAATATAAATAAAACCTCAGTGTGTGGTCAAATACAACACAGGTCAGGGGTAAATCTAGGGGCAAATTTGGGACAACAGCCAGGGCAGGGAGAGGGTCTGAATAGATGCCTCTGGAAGAACCAAGGAGGCTGAGTTTTCACAGCCTCCAAGCTCAGTGGTTGGATCATCTTCTCTCAAAACACAAGACCATCACAGCCAAGGTATTCCATCTGCAGTAGGATAGCCTGCGTTCCATCCTCCAATATTGCAGTTCCTCTGCTAAATCAATCAAGGGCACTGAATGTGTTTTGTCATCAAGAATCAGAAGCAAGCCTGGAGGTCAAGGAACTTGAGAAAACCAGGTGCTTCGCTGAGTTATTGTTTTCCATGCAGGGAGACGGGCCAGCTCCTGTCCTTTCCAGAGAAATCTGTGCTTAGCTTAAAAGAAACCAAAATAGATATAAACTACTTTGCTTTTTGTCTGAGCATCATTACTCTGTTTTTAGCAGAATCCAAGCCACCCCCCTCTGCAGGTCAGATGTTTTGTTGACAGCAAAGTGAGAAGACAGAAAGGGAAGTAACATCACCCACAGTCAGACACAGGCTGCAAGAACCCGAATGAACCTGCCTCCTTCTCTGCCCATCCCACCATCTAAAGATATGGCAGTGTTTGTGTATGCAATTTTCACCTCCTATTGCACATCTTTCTACTTTATGTACTAATTCTTTTACAAGTAAGTAAGATTGAGCAAGTAAGGTTTTGACAGGCAGAAACAAACGTTATTCCATTTTTTTAAAGGCCTCCCTGGTGGCTCAGTGGTAAGGAATCCGCCTTCCAATGTAGGAGACACAGGTTCGATTCCTGATCTGGGAAGATCCCACATGCTGAGGAGCAACTAAGTTCTTGCACCACAAATATTGAGCCTGTGCTCTGGAGCCTGGGAGCTGCAACAACTGAGCCAGCCTGCCTAGAGCCTGTGCTCCGAAATAAGAGAAACGACCGCAGTGAGAAGCCTGCACACCCCAACTAGAGAGTGGTCCCTACTTACCGCAACTACAGAAAAGCCTGCACAGCAACAAAGCCCCAGCATAGCCAAAAATGAGTAAATAAATATTTTTTTAATGGGGGTGGCCCCTGAGTATCATAGGGATTTGGTGAAAGATGTCTCTTAGTAAATAAAGTTCACCCACTATCCACACTTCTTTCAGAATTGAGAATTTTTGCCTATCCTCAGACTTGAAGAGCCAGCTCACAAGGAAACACAAGAAAGGGAACAGAAGTGGGTCCATCACCCCCAGACCTTTCCTCCCCACTCTGGAGGCTGTCTGTGGAGAGGGGTGAAGAGCTGTCTGGGGACCCTAGAATTGGGAGGAAGATGAGGAGTGATGGAGTTGGACGGAAATGTACCTCAGACCCAGTTGGGCCTGGCTTGCAACACAGGTCATGAGCTCCAGGTCTTCCCTGGGCCAGACACTACGATCCAGCGCTCTTGTGAGAAGGGACGAAAGCCAGTGTCTTTCCCAGGTCACAAGTTCATTAATGTTAGCCTCTTCTTCCTCTCTCAAGACCCAGAAGTAGAACCACTGAGATGTGGTCTATGTCCAGAGCAGAAAGAGTGTTCCAAAAGAAACAAGAGGGGAAAAAGGAAAGCTTTTATGATAGAGTCAATATTGAAAAAAAATTGTTAGCCAATCAAAAATACGCAAATGGAATTTTGTAACCTTTTATTTTAATAGCATTGCCTACAATAAGATTCTACTTTTTATGAAAACACAAATAATATAACCATTGTCTCTTTTTAAGTTCCCCACATGTTATTTTATGTAATATGCACATCTCACCAATGATTCTCAGGTTCTCAGTGAGCATGAGGTCCTGGGGGATCCAAGGCTAACTCAGTCATTGCCTCTGCCTTTAATAGAGGGGATCAGAGACTGTTCCAGTAATTAAAATACTGCAGTCCTGAGAGTGAGTGTTTGTGGAGAGCCAAGTCCTTTTCATGAGAATTAACTCCTTTAATCCTCCTAATAACCCCCGTTAAGGCTCCTGTTTTAGATCCATTTTACCAGTAAGAAACTTGAGACAGAGAACAGTTAAACAGATCTGAAGATCTCCCTGCTGACCTGGGCTGGGCCAGAGTCCAACCAGCGTGTCTCAGGCCAGGACTTGGGAGGCATGAGAACCTCCTCGGGCCCCTGGGAGTCACACAGACCAAAGTTCAAATCCTCACTCTGGTGTTTCTGTGTCCTGAGGTCCTGGGAGAGGTGCTGAATGTACCCCAGCCCCAGTTTCATGTGTAAAATAGGGAAAGTAATAGTTTCCGTTTTGTAGCACTATTATGGGGTTCTCTGGTGGCTCAGTGGTAAAGAATCCGCCTGCCAATGCAGGAGACATAGATTCGATCCCTGGGTCAGGAAGGTCCCCTGGAGAAGGAAATAGCAACGCATTCCAGTATTTTAGCCTGAGAAATCCCACGGACAGTGGAGCCTGGTGAGGCTACAGTCCATGGGGTCTCAAAAGAGTCTGACATGACTTGTAGCTGTTGCTTAGTCACTCAGTCGTGTCTGATTCTTTTGCAACCCCCAGGGACTATAGCCTGCCAGACTCCTCTGTCCAAGGGATTTCCCAGACAAGAATACTGGAGTGTGTTGTTATTTCCTTCTCCAGGGGATCTTCCTGACATAGGGATCCAACCAGCGTCTCCTGCATTGGCAGGCAGATTCTTTACTACTGAGCCACCAGGGAAGCCCTGGATATGACTTAACGACTAAACACACACACACACACACACACACACACACACACACACACACACACAAGAGATGTTTTTTAAGTGTCAAATAAACTAGTGTCAGGCACACAATAAGCACTCAATAAAGGCTGTTTTTATTAACAAGCTGCTATAAGAATAAATTTCATCTAGGGTGATTAAAAAGACTTAATGGAAAACACAGCAAATGTGTCTGAGCCTCAAAAGTGGATTTCTTTTTTTTTTTTAAATAATTTAAATTGTTTTTTTCCAAATGAAAACCTTACACTTGAAGTGGGAAGGCAAGGTTGGAATGGGATGTCTCATTTTTCACAGGAGATGTCAGAGGATCAGACCATAAGCTGATTTTTAAAGAGTAAAGAAAGACACTGTAAACATGCTATGTAGAAATGCTGATCTGAATGTCAGAAGAAACAGCCCAACATTTGAACCATCTGCTCCAAGGGCATGGACCACCACCCTCCCTGCATTATAATCCCAGAAGTATTATTTGACATTTTAAACAGTATCACATAGTATTTGACAACTTTCCTTAAATTTTAAAAATTAAAGTAATAAATATTTGTTGGAGGAAATTGAAAAATGTCAAAAAGAATGAAGGAAAAAAATCAAAATTACCCATCAGTTCACAGTCCAGGGTAACTACTGTTTCCATTCTATGTATTTCCTTTCTGGCATACATATATTTAAAATTATATTTGCTTATTACATTTAAAAATAACTTTATTCTGAAACATTATTTTGAAAGTAAATACTTTTAATTCTATTGCACATGTAACTGCTCTTAATATTTTTTTGTATAGCCTTTCAGTATATATTATAAATATTTATTATAAATGGACATACTTATTTGTAAAGTTTTGCAAAAAAGAATCATTCAATTTTATATAAACACTATGTGACAAAACATTTCATTTTGTGGCTTTTCACATAGCAAAAACATTTTCTCCAGTCTATACTTCCTAGCTTTCTGCAAATTAACATCGTTCATGGTTGCATGTACCCCCAGCACAGAAAGTTACCGAAAAATGTGGAGGGGTGACCCACAGAGAAGGATTTTAATTAAAAAAATTTTATCGTGGGCTCCATCCTTGGGGCTGCTGCCTTTAAGTCAGGACTTTCTCAACAGAACTTTGATTACAAAGATAGAAGGCAAACACCCTCCCATTCATTTCCAAAAACATCCTTAGAGACCTTGTGGCTTGTGGAACCTTTGGAAGGCTCTTATGTGTTTGATTTAGTATTAATTAGAATAATTATTGTAATAACAATGACTATCATAGCATACTTCCTAAAGGCCAAACCCTGTTCTAAGCACTTCACACATTTTAACACAATACCTACAAAACGCCTATTGCCCCATTTTACAGATAAGGCAGCTGAGGCCAAGGCAAGGCTACAGAGCTAACAAGTGACAGAATGTGGATTCAAACCAGCAGATTCCCAAATTTTGCTACATCAGGATCACCTGGGAGGTGGGGGATCTTTAAAGGTCTGACGCTCAGGCTCAGCAGTCTGGAGCCCCCAGGTGTTCCCAGTGCTGAGAAATGAGGGACCCATGTCCTCAAGGTCTAAGTTGTTCTTCTTCTTTTTTTTTTTTTTTACATTTATTAGTATTTTTTAGTTTTTGGCTGCACCTTGTGGCATGCAGGATCTTAGTTCCCCAACCAGGGATCGAACTGGTGCCCCCTGCAGTGGGAGCATGGAGGCTTAACCTCTGGACCACCAGGGAAGTCCCAAGGCCTGAGTTATTAGCCACTGTGTTAACCACACCCAGGGGCTTATTTCCAGCTTGCTGGTGCCAGCATGGAGGCAGTGACATGTTTTCCTGAAAAAGCGTGACTCGGTCCAGCTTTGGAGAAATGTGATGTTGTGGTGTCTAGGCAGTTCCATCTGTAGCTGCGGGAGAGGAAACTGGGAGCAAGCTGGCCAGAGAGGGCTCATGCTGGACTGGATTAGGTCTCCACGCGTGACTGGGTATGCTGGTTTCCTGGGGCAGCCTGGGCTGCACCTTCTGCCTGAACATGTTATGAACAGTGCTCTCTTACATCCCCAAAACGTCCTGGTTTGGATGACAAACTACAGTCACCCTACCTTTACCAGCTCTCACGGGACCCTATACTTTCTGCTCATGGCATACAGGATCAGTTCAATTCAGTTCAGTCGCTCAGTCATGTCTGACTCTTCGTGACCCCAGGAACCACAGCACGCCAGCCTCCCTGTCCATCACCAACTCCCGGAGTCCACCCAAACCCATGTCCATTGAGTCGATGATGCCATCCAACCATCTCATCCCCTGTCATCCCCTTCTCCTCCTGCCCTCAATCTTTCCCAGAATTGGGCCAAATGTCAACGGAGTCCGAGCTCTTATGATGGAAGTCAAGAACAGCAGCAAAGTCAACATTGTGATTCCTTAGGCTCTAGTTAGTCTGGTGGTGGAGTGCTCAGAGGGGCTTGAATCCTGCAAAACAGCTCAAGAATGTACTTCAGGGTAATCTTTACTCTTAAAACTGATTTATCACTTCCAGTATAGTTATTTCCCTGGTCTGGTAACAGCTGCTGGTTCTTATCTTCTTTCATTCCCTTAGAATCATTAACTACTGAATTTATGGACTATGCCAAAGCCTTTGACTGTGTGGATCACAATAAACTGGAAAATTCTGAAAGAGATGGTAATACCAGACCACGTGACCTGCCTCTTGAGAAACCTGTATACAGGTCAGGAAGCAACAGTTAGAACTGGACATGGAACAACAGACTGGTTCCAAATAGGGAAAGGAATACGTCAAGGCTGTATATTGTCACCCTGCTTATTTAACTTATATGCAGAGTACAACATGAGAAATGCTGGGCTGGAAGAAGCAGACGCTGGAATCAAGATTGCCGGGAGAAATATCAATAACCTCAGATAGGCAGATGCCACCACCCTATCACAGAAAGTGAAGAAGAACTAAAGAGCCTCTTGATGAAAGTGAAAGAGGAGACTGAAAATTTTGGCTTAAAGCTCAACATTCAGAAAACTAAGATCATGGCATCTGGTCCCATCACTTCATGGCAAATAGATGGGGAAACAGAGGAAACAGTGACTGACTTTATTTTTCTGGGCTCCAAAATCACTGCAGATGTTGATTGGAGCCTTGAAATTAAAAGACGCTTACTCCTTGGAAGGAAAGTTATGACCAGCCTAGACAGCATATTAAAAAGCAGAGACATTACTTTGCCAACAAAGGTCCATCTAGTCAAAGCTATGGTTTTTCCAGTAGTCGTGTATGGATGTGAGAGTTGGACTATAAAGAAAACTGAGCACTGAAGAATTGATGGTTTTGAACTGTGGTGTTGGAGAAGACTCTTGAGAGTCCCTTGGACTGCAAGGAAATCCAACCAGTCCATCCTAAAGGAGATAAGTCCCGGGTATTCACTGGAGGGACTAATATTGAAGCTGAAACTCCAATACTTTAGCCACCTGATGCGGAGAGCTGACTCATTTGAAAAGACCCTGATGCTGAGAAAGATTGAGGGCAGGAGAAGGGGATGACAGAGGATGAGATGGTTGGATGGCATCACCAACTCAATGGACATGGGTTTAGGTAAACTCCGGGAGTTGGTGATAGACAGGGAGGCCTGGTGTGCTGTGGTTAATGGGGTCGCAGAGTCAGACACGACTGAGTGACTGAACTGAACTGAAGCCTATTCTTGTGCATGGGTGAGCACTGTGTCCAGGCTAAGATCACAAAATGGTTTAGACCTAAAATGGCTTCTCTTGTGTCAAGAAAGCTCTCTCATGGCAGTCAGGACCTAAGGCTGGGGACAGAGAGGAACTGAGCCAGTGTGTGCGAAGCCCTCTGGGCATGCCCAGGAACCCCAGGGTGTTTGCAGGGCCGGGAGCAGCCATCACAGAACACCAACCAGACAAGGATGAAGGGACAGTTAGCTAGCTGAGATCATAGTTCTCTTCTTGTGGAAGCAAATATCAGAAGGCAAAGAAGACAGAAATTTCCATTTACCCATCTGAAATTCAAGTTTCCAGCGAGGACCCTGGATGGCTTTCTGCAGACAGACCAGCTGCCCAGGCTGGGAGAGGCTTGTCTGGCTGGCTTGTCATGGTGGCAGCTCGGGCTGATGGTTTCAGGAGATGAACGTGGCAGCAGCCGCTCAGGGAAAGCCATCCACGAGGCCATCGGCGCCACGACACATCAGAACACTCTGTGCTCGGTCCAGAATAACCCCCGCCCCCGTGAATTATTCATACCAGCCACCTTGTGATATGTGATCACATTCCAGGCAGGATGTCAACCAGGGGAAAATTTGTAAATGTAATTTGTATCCTCAATTTTTGTCATAGTTTGGGTCGTTATTTTACCCTCATAACTCTCCATCTTCCTCCCATATTTTCCCTTCTCGGGTTTTTAATCAGAGGGATCTGTCAAGAGTGACTCAGAAAGTCCCTGCCTTTCCTCGCAATGTGCTCTCCCGTGGCAGAGAGTGCAGCCTCCAATCTCTGAGTTTATGTTTACGATATGTATTTTTATTACCTTTGAGTGAAAGTGATTGCTATGGTTATCTCCTTCTGAAATATATATTTTTCTTTCATTTATTTTGAGTACGGTTTGAATTTTTATGCATCTTTCAATCCCTGTTCCCCAAAGAGGTAGGCGGGGCAGCTGGGATGGGGGTGGGGGGGCCACCGCTCTCCCTGCAGTACGACCGCCCCCTTCACAGCATCCCTAGAGGGATGGTCCTCCCTTCTCTGCTCCATTGGGCACCACCCACTCCCAAGTCAGCCTGAGGAGGGTTTTCCAGGGCCTTCTGAGAACCCAGCTCTCATCAGAGCTGAGGGTTGAGAGACGGAGGTTGAAATGGGGAAAAAAAAAAAACAAGCAAGCATGTAACTGTCAAGCTGATTTCCACTGGATTAAAATGATCTTTATGATGAGAGATGTGAGGAGGGCCCTAGGCCGACTCAGAAACTCATTTCCAGAACCAGAGGCTGCATCACTGACTTAAAATGGTCCAAGGTTGACAATATAATCAAAATCAGAACCTCCCCCAATTCGGGTCTCAGGGTTGGTAATTCCCACTTCCCTTTAGCCTTTCAACATGGCCACAGCCATCATGCAATTTCCCCTTGAGCACTCGGTTAGATCACAGAGGTAATGAAATTCAGTGAAAAGGCTGAATTTCTCATGAGCCAATTTACTTTCCAAAAAAAAAAAGGCAAGTTGGACCTTGGAATCCTTCACTTCAGCCCTGACACCACCCAGCGTGTGGGCCTCTAGAAGAGAGTGGTAGAGCTGGGCACACAGTCGTCTGGACTATGAGCTGCTCCCATCTCGGGTCTCTGCTTCTCAGATGCTGATGGAAACTAAGGAGGGTAGAGAGTTTGACTCAGGAATCAGCCGAGGTAAAGGTGATGGAGGGCTGGCACGTGTTCCTAGCAGTCTGGAGCAGAGTGAGGCCCAGCCAGTTAGACGGGGCAGGGTACCAGCTGCAGGCGCTGGGGCTGGTGGGACTTTGGGGACTCTAGGCATAAGCAGGGCCACCTAGGGGCCCTGGTGACATGATATGGGATAGTGTCGAGGGGGTCATTCTCCAAAAAGCAGCTTGGGTGTGTCTGGGAAGCACTCGGGCACAGTCATAGCTTCTCCCTTGAGGGTCCCTGAGAGCCGAGACAGGTGATACCAAACCACAGCAAGACAACCAGGAGGGATGACAACCCTCTGGGTGACCATCTTGGTGAGCTGATTTGAGGCTCCGGGGGGACATGGGACTGTCTTGCTGTAATTTGGGGCAAGGATTGTGGGTCAGGGGCAAGCAGAGGGAGGGACTTCAGGCAACTGCTCTTCTGTAGCTTGTGGCATTGGGTGACATGTGTGAAATGACTGCATTTACCCCTGTGCTATCACCACAGCTCATGCAAGCCAGCACCAACCTGTTCCTGTACCATCCTGTCCCCAAACCATCCATGCTGGTGTTCCTCGGCCTTGGCATCACTGACATTCTGGGCAAATGATTCTACTCTGTTTTTGTTTACATTTTAGCATTTTTAAACACTGTGGTAAAGATATGTAATACTTTGAACTACGCTTAAGTGTATAGTTCAATGGCATTAAGTACATTCACATTGTTGTGCAAGAACTTCCAGCATCATCTCCAGGACTTTTTTATCTTCCCAAACTGAAACTCTGTCCCTGTGAAACCCTGACTCTGTCCCTGTGAAACCCTGACTCCCCATCCCCCCCTCCCCCTCCTAGCTCCTGGCACCCACCATCCTACTCTGTCTCTATGGATTTGACTCCTCTAGGGACATAATGTAGGTGGAATCAGACAGTATTTGTTCTTCTTTGTCTGGTTTATTTCACTATGCATGATGTCCTCAAGGTTCATCCAATCTGTAGCAGGTTTCAGGGTTTCCTTCCTTATAAGGCTGAATACTATTCTGGGCAGATGATTCTCTGTTGTGTGGTGTTCTGTGCACTGCGGGATGTTTACATGCACACCCAGGCTCTACCCACTGGACACTGGAAGCACTTCAGTCCTCTCAATTGTGACAACCCCAAATGGCTCCAAAATTTGCCAGACATGCCCCTGGTTGAGAACCGCAGCTCTGTGCATGGTCATTTCTGAAGACTTGAGTCTCCCCTTCATGTACCTGAACTCCACAAAGGGGCAGGAGCACCTCGGGAATGTATCCGCTGGCCCCAGCTGCAGCCCAGCTCCCAAATTCCATCAGAAAGTTCCAGCCACACACACATCCCATGTCAAGATCACTTAATAACAGGACAGATTCTCCAAATGGCCATTTTTAATAATTTTTAAAAACGCTCTCTTTTCTTAAACCCACATTAAGCATATGGCAAGCCATGTGCTGGCTGCATCACCTCCTGCAAACTCAATACTGGCCTCTTGTTTTTCACCTTCCATCTGGGGAGACATAAATCCTACTTAGAGTCAAACCTCAGGAGATGTGTGAAGCATGTACGAGTCAAAGATAAACAGCCTGCTTTGCCCTTGGACACATAAGCTGGATTTTCTCCAGTAATCCAGGCCCTTCTCAGAAACAGCCAAGAGCAAGGAAACTTTTCAACACGATGATCCATAACAACACACACACACACACACACACACACACACACTCACCGAAAAGAGTGAGTCTGGCAGTCGAGGTAGCTGACAGCCACAATACAGGCAGAATTTCAGCACGTTGCTTCCTCCTCCCAGGCCCTGCCAACACAGCTCGGGCTGATCCACACAAATTCCACATTTCCACTCAAGCCCCATATAGCTCTGCTAATACCCATCAGCCAGCAGACAAAATCTTTTATTTCCCCATAAGCCTGCAACAACAACAGAAAAAGATGCATTTGCACCAGCTTTGGGAATAGAGGGGAGACACCAGAGGCCCTCAGGATTATCTTGGCAGAGAATGAATTTTGTTGGCACGTGTATGGTTCATCAGGCATTGATTAAGAGTCACAGGATTTGGAGACTGGTATCAATCAGAGCACCTCAGAGTGGAAACAAAGAAAACTACTTTCCGGGTCCAGAAGGGAAGCCGGGAGCAGTGGCCGTCCAGCTTTTAGTGGAACATTTCAGAAAGGTGGCAGATTTTCTCCATTCTTCGTCCCCCCTCCCCGTGTCCCCATCCTCTGCCATGTGACCTGCAGCTCTTCCCACAGAGGCAGACATGCTTCCCTGACCCTGGACCTCAGGCTCAGCCTTGAGACTTGATGTGGCCAGTGAAATGCTAGCAGAGTAGCCAAAGCAGGGGCTGGGAACGTGCTAGGGGGTAAGTACTCCCCCTTGCTTGCTTCTTTCTCCAGAGCAAGAAGCCAGGCCAGTGAGGCCCCCCACCTGAGGAGGTGACAGACTCAAGCTGCAGAGTGAGACAGCCTCCAGCACCCCCAGATCCGGGAGAGTTGGTGCTGCCATGTGAAGCCATGAGTTGGTCTGGGTTGGGTTTTTTTTTTTTTAATTAATTAACTTATGGCTGCACGCTTTGTACTGTGTGTGGGCTTTCTCTAGCTGCGGTGAGTGAGGGCTATTCTCTAGTTGCGGTGCACAGGCTTCTCATTGCCGTGACTTCTCTTGTTGTTGAGCAGGGGCTCTAGGTGCACGGACTTCAATAGTTGTGTCTCCCAGGCTTAGTTGCCCCATGGCATTTGGGATCTTAGTTTCTGGACCAGGGATTGAACCAATGTCGCCTGCATTGCAAGTCAGATTCTTAACCACTGGGCCATCAGGGTAGTTCCTGGGCTGGCTTATTATGCATCGCTATTGAGCCAATAGCTGACCAATACAGACACTTCAAATCACACTTCCAGGGGTGGGCCTCTGAGGTCTCACCATCACTCTTACAAGGAACTTGCTGACTGCTGCCAATCAGGAAAACTCAACTTGACAAGAAGGGTGTTGCCTTGTCAATATCATTGTCATTGGACAGTGACATTTCTGCTGTGCTGGCTTTGTGCTTGTCTACCAGGCCGTGGGTGACCTTGGCCATTGAAACAATCCAAAACAAGGGTAGTCAGTCCTGGATGTGGTGACCTGTCAGCTAGTTTGTGACAGCTCTCGAGTCTCCTCTGCATCTCCCTCCCTCCTTGGGATGCTGGGGGAGACATCACTTGTGGAGAAGATTGGTCCTGGCACTGAGTGTCCACACAACTGAGGAACTTCACAGAGTGAGTGATGGTCATGCCAGAGGCAGGTCATTTTGGAAAAGGCTAAACCCTCACTGCAGCCCAGCAGCCCTGGTGACCCTACCCTCCTGGCCCTTCTGGGTCCCATCACAAGTGCCCTATTCTGATGCTTGTACACCCAGGTTCAGAGGAGCATCACTCAACATCACCAAAAGGTAGAAGCAATTCAAGGGTTCATCGATGGAAGAATGGATAAACAAAATGTGGTCCACCCATTCAATGGGATATTATTCAACCATAAATGGAAGAAAATCCCAACAGGCTGCAATGTGGATGAACCTTAAGGACCTTAAGCTCAGTGAAATCATCAATGCACAGAAAGACAAGTACTGCATGATTCTACTTAGATGAGGTTCCCAGAAGAGTCAAATTCAGACAGGAAGAAGAATGGTGGTTTCCAGGGGCTAGCGGGATGGGAATGGGGGTCTGTTTGTGTAGTGGACAGAGTTCTAGTTTGGGATGATGATAAAGTTCTGGTGGTGGTTGGTGGTGCCGGCTGCACAACAGTGTGAATGTGCTCAATACCACTGACTGTACACTTAAAAATGGAAAATTTGGGGTTATAAATATCTTACTACAACCTTAAAAAAATGACCTGTCCTATGTACCAACTTCTTGATGCCCAGCTCCCACTCGACTGTCAGACAGCAAGGCCATCTGGGAAGTAGAACCGTCACAGGGTGGGCATGGGGAAGGCACTGCCTGCTGCCAACCTGTCCTCTTTGGTTCCCTTCGGTTTCCGCAGGTATCTCCAGCATCCTCGCTGCTTTAACTCAAATGAAGTGACTACTCATGGGGACAACCCAGGCGCAGGGGTGGGCCTGTAGGAAGACACTGGGGTAGGGAGAGTCCTCCAGATGCTCCCTGGAGCCCACAGAGGCAGCAGCACTCCCATGGTGACAAATCAGCACAGGGCATGCTTATCACACACCCCACATACTTATTGCACACTCTCAGTGGGAGAGGGAGGGCTCTTTGTGGCTGGCGTCTGGCTGAAAGCTGGAACTTGAGCAGGTGGGGGTCCCAGTTGCAGATCCTCTTCCCAGTTGCTGAGCATGTCAGGGTTCGTCCTTCATGACATCATTCCCGCATTGTCACATCGTTCTCCTCTTGCTTTAAAAGAATAACCTTTGCTTGACCCTGCTGCCCAAGAACTTTCCTCTAAGATTCCACCAGGCTACGTAGGGCAGATGAGAATGCAGGCTGTAAATCAGCAGCCCTCATGAGATTTTGACCCATTAATCCATCAAAAGAAGATTTGCTACCTCTTAGCTCCAGAGAGAGACCAGAAATCCTCTCCCGCGATTGCCCAGAGGCTCAGGCACCACAATACTGCTACTCTGCACTTCTGCAGGAATTCGCTGGATGTCCGTGCTCTTCACTGTGCCTGTCACTTGCAGTTGTACCAACATCCCCAATGCAGCGGAAGGATTTTGTTACCAGGTGCCTTTGCTTGTCCCCAGATTGTTCATGAGGGAAGAAGCTAAACCTGAAATGTTGAGGATAACATAAACCACCCCCATAACCTATAGGATTCAGACAACCTTCCAGATTGGGAGTTCTTTGAGAGCTGGAGCCACCTCTGTCCTCTAGCACTGAGCCCTAGGGCCTGGCAAAGGATGGGTGGATCGCTGGGTGACTGGTGGGTAGATAATGGATAGGTGAATGAGTGGGTGGGTGGATAGATAGGTGGATAGATGGCTGGGTGGATATATGACTGGGTGGATAGATGGCTGGGTGGATGGATGGCTGGGTGGATGGATGAGTAGATAAATAAATGAATCTCTAGCCAAGCAGCAGACATTCTTGCTCAGAATCTATCTTAGTAGCCTTGTAGCTTCCCTCGTTTGTAAAGTGGAGTGACGGTAGTTCTTTTTCTACCCATTCCATGAGGCTGTTGTGAGAAAAAAAAAATGGATGATATATTATAAAATCCTTGGGCTATCTTTACAGAATTATACAAATGAGAAGAAGCATTGTTCAAAAGAAAATCTTTTCTACAGCCTAGTAAATGCTTATAGGAGAACTCGTTGGTACAATCCGTGACTTAATGAGCCTCTTGAGGGAAATAGCACTGAGTGTTTGGGAGGCAGGATTCAGAACAGCAGAGACTTGGTCAACAATCCATCTCACCTTAGATAGGGCTGCACACTACATAAATCATCACACCTGTACCTCCTACAGGGACCGTGAGCTTATGGAGGGCAGGTACTTGTGTCTTAGACCTATAATCCCCCACATCAGTAAAAACGAGTAACTAATATGCCTACTGCAGTGATAACAAAATCATATCATGAAAAAAGATTTCTTCACAAAAAGAAAATAATGCACAAATACTAGCATGAAACACCTGTGTGGACTGTGTCCTGATATGACTCTAAATTTAGAGATAGACATTTGAAGTGAAACTGAAAGTCGCTCAGTCATGTCCAACTCTTCGCAACTCCATGAACTATCCAGGCCAGAATACTGGAGTGGGTACCCTTTCCCTTCTCCATGGGATCTTCCCAGCCCAGGGATTGAACCCACATCTCCCGCATTGCAGGCGGATTCTTTACCGGCTGAGCCACAAGAGAAGCCCAAGAATACTAGAGTGGGTCGCCTATCCCTTTTCCAGTGGATCTTCCTGACCCAGGAATCGAACTGGGGTCTCCTGCATTGCAGGCAGATTCTTTACCAACTGAGCTATAGGGGAAGCCCTATTTAAACCTTATATTAAAAACCTATTTAAACCTTGTATTAAAGATGGACATGGGGCTTGCATGATCACAAGGAGGGGAGATAATGTGAGACAGTCTACACAAAGAGCCTGATGCTGACATATAAAATCACTCCATTCATAGTGGCTTATTATGGTCCCTGTGACTTGGGGGTCACTTGGTCTCTGTGGTCCTGGACCCCCTGTCTTCTTTCCTTGTCTCAGAAGAGATCCCCTTCCCTCCCCTTTGGGTGGGGCAGGAGGTGGTGAGGGCGGTCCAGGTCAGAGGGAGACAGGAGCAACTGGTCACACAGGAGGGGTTGGAATCCCTAGGCTAGTGACCCTGTCGCCTCTTCCTCCCCACTCCAGCTGTTGTCCAGCTGGACCCCAACCACCAAGGCCGGAGGGTCAAGTGTTCACCTTTCCTGGGTGTACATGAGATTGCAGAACCATCACTGGACTTGTTTGGGGCTCTGGACCAAGGCAGTCAAGCTAGACTGGGAAAGAAAGGGGGTGTGACTGTCACAGGCTTGTCCTCAGAGCACCCCCAATGTGCTGGCAGCTGCCTGCTGCCTGCTGCAGGGCTCACTGGGGCACAGGAGTGAGGGAACACAGTGGCAGTTTTTATGCGTGACAGCTCTATGAAAAGGGCATAGCATTTACTTTAGCAAATTTGGGACTGGGGATTGGTGAACTGACCAAAGTTGGTAAATATCAAGGGTTAAGCAGCAGGCCCCCCATTATCCACGCCATCTCTGAGTTGCAGACATCAGACTTCCTAAAGGACAGGAGCTGGGGGTCAGCAGGGACTCAGACGCATTAGAATTCCTAATGTCACCATCTCACAGTTGGGGATGAAATGAAACAGCTCTATTTTAACCACATAATGTCCCCGGGAGCTGGACCCCAAATGATCTCTAATTATTACAGATATCTCTGATTTCTGGGCTGGTTTCCAAGGCTACTATTGTGGCTGTTCAGTCATGGCTGGGGGCTTGGAGTGATGGTCAGAGAATCAGACACAGGGGAAGTGGGATGCTGCAGGAGGCCCGCTGTGGCTTCAGGAGCCATCCTGTGCTCTTGAAGTCATGGAGAAGGAGGCATTCGCTGGGCTCAAGACATTTAACCCCCAGCTGAGCTAGAAAAGCTAGATGTTCACAGAGCTTGGTGACTGACTGAGTCACTGGCCCAAGGGTCCCAGGGAACTTCTGGCTCTCTTACTACTTTCCCTGAGAGATTTTCACAGGAGTCTCCTCCCACCCCAGACCCAGGACTCACTCAGAAGTAGAGAGGGGACTTGTCTTTGGTTGTCATAAGTCTGGGGACACTATGGCACTGAGTAGGCAGGGACCAGAGATGCCAAATGTCCCTCACTGCACACACAGCACCACTGAGGTTGTTGCTGTTCTGTCGCTAAGTTGTAGCCAACTCTTTGTGACCCTATGGACTGCAGCACACCAGGCTTCCCTGTCCTTCACTATCTCCCAGAGTTTGCTCAAACTCATGTCCATTGAGTCGGTGATGCCATCCAACCATCTCGTCCTCTGTCACCCTCCTTCTCCTCCTGCCCTCAATCTGTCCCAGCATCAGGGTCTTTTCCAATGAGTCAGCTCTTGCATCAGGTGGCCAGAGTACTAGAGCTTCAGTTTCAGCATCATTCCAATGAATATTCAGGGTTGATTTCCTTTAGCATTGACAGGTTTGATCACAGCACCATTGCAATGGCTAAATTTTCTGTGTCAGCTTTGCTGGGCCATGGTGCCCAGTTGTCTGGTCAAACACCATCTAGATGTTGCTATAAAGGTACTTTTCAGAAGATATTAATATTTAACTCAGTAGATTTTGAGTAAAGTAGTTATAGATGACCCTTCCTAGTGTGGGTGAGCCTCCTCAAATCAGTTGAAGGCCTTAAGAGAACAAACTGAGGTTCCCAGAAGAGGAAGGAAGTTTGCTGCCATGCTGCCTTGGGCTCAAGACTCCTACATCAACTCCTGCTGGAATGTCCAGTGCCTTGCAGACTTGAGATGGGCCAGCCCCACAATCTCCGGAAGCAATTCCTTAAAATAATCTTTCCCCTCTCTCCTCCTCACACACCCCTACACCCTTTCTCTGTATCTATATCCTGCTGGTTCTCTTTCTCTGGAGGACCCTGACTAGTACAACCACTCTGACCCAAACAGGGTCCCCCAGAAAGTCACTGAGTGGCCTGACCCAGTCCCACATGGACCGCCTGTTCCCTGCCTCTATAATGGAGGGATAAGATGGAAGGCCACTCTGTACTAAAGTTCTGGGATTCAACATTAAAAGTGAACCCCAGGGAGGCAGCCTGTAGGGAAGTGCCTGATATGTAAAGGAGACAGCAGGTCCAGGTCATGAAATGAGGCTGAGTCCCCTCAAAGCTGGCCCTCAAGTCTGCCCACCAGCCCCCAAAGGCCAGCAGCCCCTTTGCAAATGGCTCCAACCCATAGCCTTCCTCCCACACACGTGGAGGCTCGGATCTCTAGTCAATTGTCAAACTGGATTGTTGGAGACAACAAAATCTCTTCAGTGTGATGGTCCCGTGGTGGATTTCTGGCCTGTATTTTCTAGTCAAATAGTCCTGGAGGTTGTGTTTGTTCTGAAACCTCAGGGCTTGACCTTTCTGGGAAGGGCAGTTGTGGATGGAGCAGGGCAGAGCCAAGGAAGAAGGGTTAGCACCAAGGAGCAGAGGTGTCTGTGACCTGGGTCTCAAGCCCCACTTGGGATTGCTTTAAAGACTGACCCGAGTGCTTAGAAAGCCTGGATCTCCTGGGTGCCTCCAACCAAAGCAGCCATGGTCCAGTGGAGGCACCTGGATTCTTGGCTCACAGGACCTGGGTTCTGGCCACCAACTTGCTGTGTGACCACAGACAAGCCACTTGCCCCCTCAGTCTCAGCTTCCCCATCTGGAATGTAGGCCTTGTGGTCTCTGGGTGTTGGTGGCCCCTAGTCACCATCATGATGCTGGCCTCCAGGGCTCTGGGCAGCTGCCCTGCAGCACAACCTATGTCCTCAAATCCCACCTGTGTCTGCTCCACACCAGCCTTGCTGGTCTCGCCCATAAACAGACAGTCCACTTCATGGAAACAAAAACCTCAGCATGGACAAGAAAGCCCAAGGTACCAAAGAGAGACAATGACTCCAGAGCAAACCTGAGATGCCGCAGCAAAAACAAAGGCGATGAGAAATCCAGGAATGACAGAAGTCTGTGCCAGGAAGTTCTGGTCCAAGTGTGGAGCCCCTGAGTTGAGCCTTGAGGAGAATAGACAGAGCCCAAGCCATACACGGAGGGCAACAGGGATGAGAGGGGCTCAGGGCAGGGACTTCTCCCCAGAAAGGAAGTAATAAGCAATCAGGATACAGGAGAAAATGCAGTGCTTTTAAGAAAGCTCTGGTCCAATAAATGCAAATGAAAACAAGGAGTGATTCTGAACCTCCCGTGGGGTGACAGAGCCCAGGTGAGCAGTCCTGCAAGGGACCCAGAGCCTCAGAAACTCAAAGACAAGGAGCCAGGCTCTGCCCCACTGCCATGTAGTGTTCACATTCATGTGCACACGTTTTCAAATGGAAAGCATCGCTCTGGGGCCAAAGCCAGAGACATGAGACAGTTACTGCCTTGCAATGGAAAGAAAGACCACCAACCAGGGCAGTGAAAACCGGAGCAGGACTTGGAATCAAGGGTGTCCCAGGAAGACAGGCCAGCACTCCCCTTCTCACCAGGAGGACAGAGAGGCTGTGAAAGCCCACACCTGAGACACAGAATCCAAGTACAGAATCCAAAGCCAGAAAGTGAGTGGGGGAACCTCACGGAAGTGGGGAGAGGGCCAGGTGCCATCAGTGAGGAAGCCTCACCCAGCACAGCAGATAATCTCTAAAGCAGATAAATCAAGAAACAGCATTATGAGTGTATTATTTAGGCTTGCGGAGACGACCGCCATATAATTAAAAATGAAAGAGTTAAAAGTGCTTGCCTTCAGGGCTGAGAAAGGAGGAACAGGAAGAGGGTTCTTTATAAACCTCTCTGAACTGAGTTTGTTTTTTTTTTTTTCTTTTCTAATTTGATTTTTCAAGAGTGCATGAGTGATAAAAGAAGAAAAGAAAATGAGAAAGCCTGACCTTCAAGCCCAGTTTTGCATGGTTGAGGCCTTTTCAGCTGCTGCTGATTCTGTGTGTGACTCAGTGCCGGGCATCCCCCCAACAAATTCCCCCAATCCTGATTTCCTGCAGGCAGATCTTTTATTAATAGTTGCAGCATGCGGGATCCAGTTCCCTGACCAGGGATCAAACCTGGGCCCCCTGCACTGGGAGCACAGTTTGAACCACTGGGCCACCAAGGAAGTCCCACCTTGGCCATTTTACATGGAGTAGTCTTGGGAGTTCTCTAGCAGTCCAGTAGTTAGAACTTGGCATTTTCACTGGTCTGGGTTCAATCCCTGGTCGGGGAACTAGGGGACTGCTGAAAAAAGATGTGGCAACTCGTGCAGTGTGGCCAAAATAAATAAATAAATAGATAAAATAGAAGAAGTCTGTAGAGAGGGATGCGGCAAGCGGACTGTAGGAAATAAAAAACAAATCAACCATGTGAAAGTAGTTTCTAAGCCCTAAATTCTAGGAGGGCAGCAGGAATTCATATTATTGTTAACAGCATCTCGAAAAGCACTGTTATCATTGTTGCCTGTGTTCTCTGGTGACAGGGGATTCTCAGGGGTGGGGTCCAGGCCCTGTCTCTATCCTCCCGTACCGAATTCCACCATCAAGTGATGATGCTACCAAGCCTGGCTGGACCAAAGAGAATGAGCACAAGGCTAAGTTAGGACCTGGCAGGGTTCAAACTCCAGCTCCACTTCTCGGAGGCTCCAGCCAGGCCACGTCTTTGAGATTTCCCATCCACCCTCCCAAGGAGTCCCTTCCAAAGAGACAGATCCATTTCTACTCCCAAAAACAACACAGAAAGGGGAGGTTGGTTCATCCAGCAGTGGGGCCCTGAAGCTTCTCTCACCTCTTCTGTGGATGATCCAGCAGGTGGGGGGGAGGTGGTCCCTGCTGAGCTCTTGTGAGAGGACCCTGCCCCACCCATGCCTCCACAGACAGTAAATGAACCTGGTCCCAATTAAGGATGACACACTCAGGATGGGAGGCCAGAGTGCTTAGTGATGTTTTTAGTTGTTACTTTTCATTGTGGAAAAATTCACATAACATAAAATTGACCATATTAACCATTTAAAGTGTACAGTTCAGTGGCATTAAGTACATTCACATCACCACCATCCATCTCCAGACCTTCATTTTCCCATGCTGAAACTCTGTTCCCATTAAACACTGACTCCCCACTGCCCCTTCCAAAGCCCCAGGCATCCACTATTCTACTGTGTCTCTATGGATTTGGCTACCCTAGGAACCTCATACAAGGAGAATCATAGGGTATTTGTCCTCTTGTGTCTGGCTTATTTCATTTAGCATAATGAGGTTCATCTTTAAGGTTCATCTACATTGTAGCATACGTTAAAATTTCCTTCACTTTTAAGACTGAATGATATTCTGTTGTGTGGATGCACCATATTTTGCTTATCCATTCATCCACTGAGGGACACTTGGGTTGCTTCTACCTTTTGGCTGTTCTGAATAATGCTGCCAAGAACATCAGTGTGCACATATCAGACTGTGCTCAGTTTGGGGGACTTTGGCTGTTCTCATAAGGGCCCTTTCTCTTACAGAATTCAAAGTACTTGTTTTAAAATCAGCACAGTGAACACAGTGGAGCTCTTTCTCAGCCCCGGCAAATGCTAAGAATGTCTTACCTAATCTGCTCAGGAGGGCATTTCTATGCTTACCCCCATTTTTTTCCTTAATATTTACTTATTTGGCTGCACCAGGTTTTAGTTGCAGCACACAGGGTCTTGGATTTTCATTTCAGGAGGTGGGATCTTTCGTTGCAGCATTCAAACTCTTAGTTTCTGCATGTGGGTTCTAGTTCCTTGGCCAGGAATCAAACCTGGTCCCCGCTGCATTAGGAGTGTGGAGTCGTAGCCACTGAACCATATGTACCCCCATTCTACAGATGAGGAAACTGAGGCACAGAGAAGCTAAGAAACTTATCCAAGGTCACATATGAAGTAACCACTAGGGAAGGCTTGGATCAGGACAGTCTGATGAATCCACGTCCTAAAGCATTCTGCTCGATGCTTTTAGTGTCCCCATGAAAAACAGGTCAGCATAATTGTTGTTCTGCAGAAAAACTTAAGTCACAGACAACTTAAGCAGCTCTGAAGGCCACACAGCCTTACCTCTGATTCTGCTTCTGCATCTTAGAAATCCATAGTACCATTATTTCTGACATCTCCCCACCCCTTCCTTGCCTCTTCAGACACAGCATTTCTAGGACTTTACTTTTTTTAAAATCCAACCTCAGTTAGCCATCCCACAGCTCAATAGAGGCATCGTGACCTCATAATCCACAAGAGGTAAGCTGTTTGCTGAAACCTGAATGAATCAGACAAGAGAAAGTTTAGGCGGCCAGGGGGAGCTAAAAGCCCCTAAAAGTTTAAAGAGGTTCTGCCAAATGGGTGATTGGCTCCCGCTGAGATTAGTTTTAATCAATTATTAAGCAACAGTTTAATATTTTAAGAGTTTGCTCAATCACAGAGAAATGAAAACATTTCATGACTTTCTTCTCCTGTACTTTCCAAAATTAAAAAAAAAAAAGCAAAACAAGTATAGACACAGTAGCATGGATAAAAAAAAAAAGATTTTTATTGAAATAATTGGATGTCCTTTTTTTTTTAAACTTCTTTTTATCCCCCACAAAGCTCCATTCAACATGAGCCCAAGTGGTGCAGAGTTCTGATTGCCTGACATTCCAGCATGTTATGTTCAAGGGAAATTTGTCCTAAAGTGCCCTGGCTCACTGACAGTGGAGAGGCAGCCCCTTTTCTCAAGGTCTCCAGGTGGGCCATGTGGGAGAGACTAGCATCAGGTCCTTAAGCTCTGTCTGTCCTCTGCAGATCTGAGTTACCCCACCCCTCCTTGTTCCCCAAGCCCTGCCTTTCCAGCCAATAATCCAGGAACTGGGAGGAAAAGGATAGAAAGCAACAGGAGTAGAGAAGAATAAAAGTACATTACCAGCTATATGATCAACCCTGGAGCAATATTTATTCTGTGGTCAATTCCCCTTTGAAATCTTTGATATAAGGTAGCTTTTTGAATATGAATCCCTTTGATATAAGATAGCTTTTTTCATTCATGCATCTATTCATAAACCCACCCATCATTCATGCACACATAGCCTCATCCATCTACCCATCCACACATTCATCCATCCACCCATCCAGCTATCCATCCACCTATCCATGCATCCATCCACTCATCCTCCACCCATCCATCTACACACCTATCTATCCATCTGTCTATGTATCCATCTCTCCAACCATCCACCTATCCATCTACCCATCCATCCTTCCATCCACCCATCCATCAAACCAGTCAATCCTAAAGAAAGTCAATGCTGAATATTCATTGGAAGGACTGATGCTGAAGCTGAAGTTCCAATACTTTGGCCACCTGATGCGAAGAGCCCACTCATTAGAAAAGACCCGGATGCTGGGAAAGACTGAAGACAGGAGGAGAAGGGAACAGCAGAGGACAAGATGCTTGGTTGGCATCACCGACTCGATGGACATGAGTTTGAGCGAACTCCAGGAGAGGGTGAAGGACAGGGAACCTGGTGTGCTGCAGTCCATGGATTGCAAAGAGTCAGACATGACTGAGCGACTGAACAACCATAACAGTCCATCTAACTACTCATTTATCCATTCATCCGCTCATCCAACCATCCACCACTCAGTCACCCGCCATTCATCCATCAATCCATCTATTCATCCAGCCAGCCAGCCAGTCATCTATCCATCAATCCATCCATCCGTCTACCCATTCATCAAGGTGCTAAGTGCTAAACTAAAATCTCCTCAGAGTAAGCTGGGCACGAGGGACAGAGTGGTCCATCCTCAGGGCAGGTAGGCCTCACAGGGAAGGGCCTCTGCGCTCAGTCCAAGTAAACCAGATGGGGTGAGGAGCCGCCAGTCCAGAGAGAGAGACCAACACTGAGACATGGGCCCCAAACCCCATTTGGTTCATCTGAGCCAGCTCCAGCATATTCTGCCCCTTCAATATCCAGTATCCTGCCCTGTTGAATAAGGACATCAACCATTCTCTAGGGGCCTGCAGAGTGGGGGCTACTTTGAAGTGGTATGTGTGCAGGGCAGACCCCAGCATTTCCTGCCGGTCCCTGTCTCCCATGGGAAGTTCATGGGGGGAGGAAGCGGTCAAGATTGGAACCTGTTTCAGCAGATTATTCAGGTCCATTCGCTGTATCTAGATCATGCTGTGTCCTAATTAATGCAGACCTTCAAGGTTGTACTGTATTTGCAAAGTTTTCTGAAATGGGCCAGCGCTTTAAACTACTTCCGCCTCCCCACCTGGAATTTTCTCTTCCTCCCTGAGGCTGCCCCCAGAAGCCCCCCAGCTTCCGCTCGTGGAGGGGAGTCCTTCTGTACAACGGGAACATGAGAACTTGCTTTTGACTTTTCTGAACTCTGAGCCTCACTAACCAGGGGCGTCAGATAATTGATTTGCCCCCATAAAATTCATAAGTGACTAACCCATCCAAGAATTCCCAGGCTGCTCCTGGCCCGATGTTCTGTCCTTACTGGTGTGGGTTATTTTCAGCGGACGTCACCGAAGAGGGGGTGGATCTCAGTCAGGAGCCATGGCTGCAGAGATGCTGGGCCCTGCCAGGGCCGAGCCTTGCCTACAGTCTTTGGGTTCAATAACAGGGTTTGCTTTAACTCTTCAGACAGGGGATCTGTATATCCTAAAGACAGTATGTAAAATATTTATTAAGAAAAGTATCTATTTTTAACTAGGGGTGATTTCAGTTCTATTATTCATGCAGCCTCGGAGGGCAGGCTTCATGCTTGGCAGCTTGCAGGAGCTGGAGGACCAGACAGAGGGGAATCTGGAATCAGAGGAGGGAGGTCTGGGGGAGGGCAAGGGGGGAATTCCAGGGGGTGGGGGTGGGGGCAGCTAATGTCACCTGCCTGATTTCAGTCAAACCTCCACATTTAGGGAATTGTTCACAGGAGCTGGTGAAAACTTTGGCCCCGTTTTAAACCCAAAGCCATGTGCGCTCGTAGCCAACTCTTTCGAGGCTCCCTCTTACAGGGGTCTGGCCCTGTAGGAATTGAGGAACATGCCCCCTCCGTGTGCAGAGCCGGGTAAACATCCCTGTTAGAGACAGGTGCCTGCTTCCCTGGCAGCCCCATGCCGATGAGTCTCGAAAAACAAGCGGCAGCCTGCCAGAACCCAGACCAGGATGTGCTTGGCAACTCATGGGACTGGTGAGTGTGCCAGGGTGGTGATCCACTGCCGGATGAGCTTCGCTTGCCCTTCAATCCCCCAGATCTCCCCAGAGATGCCAAACATCTGGAGCAGGGTAAAGCACAGGGGTTCAGGGGTGGGTCACCAAGCAGGAATCCTGAGTCCGCCAGGACCAACTCTTGACCCGGGGCCAGTCCCTTGGTTACTCAGAGCCTCAGTGCTCTCATCTGTGAATGGGGAACCCAAGAACATTCTCCCCCAGAAGTGTTCTAGTTGCAGAAGATGCTCCTATCTGTGCTGCCCCAGCACCACTGCAGAGTGGACACACGGTCCCCGGGGGCGCAGTGCTCTCACTATGTCGAGACCTCCATTCTGTGGGTGAGGAAGTGATGACAGAGGAAGAGAAATGGAGACAGATGCCGGGCCTTGCGCCCAACACAGGTTATTTCAGTTGAGCCTGTGCACTTTGCATTATTGATGCCACTTCCAGGTGAGGAACTGGTCCCCACAAACCCTTCCATCCTTCCTCACACACATGGGGACCCAGTGTCAGAGAAGAGGCCCCAAATGGGGTAACGCTTAGGCCATTACCTCCTGCTCAGCAGTCCAGCGTGCAGACCCGGAGCCTCACTTGTCTCATTCCCAGAGGTGGGCCCAGAGTGGGGTGCCCTTGAGAAGCACGGGCCGTGACAGATACCCTGAATCCCTGCTGCAGCCTGACTCTGCCCAGTGGAATCAGAGGGGAGGATGAGAGCAGGACAGGGGAAGGCACAATGCCTGGGGTTTAAAGAACATCAGGGGCAAACACAGAGGGACAGAGGAAGGCAGGAACCAGGACAGCTAGGTCAGTGCCAGAGGGCCCCGTGTAAAACCCAATTACCACTCCTGCTGTGAAGGGACCGCTGGGAAGGTCACTAGGTCAGAGTGGTTCTGGCCCTCGGCTCACTCAGCTCACCTTGGCCTGCATCCTGGCACAGATCCCCAGACAGGTCACCGCGGCCACCTGGGCCCCAACTCCTCAGCAGAGAATGGGGGGTGGGGGGAGGAAGACGCAGAACTCCAAACTACTCCTTCCCTGGAAGGTTGGTGGGGAGACACCTGCCCCCTCCTGGGGACCTCCTCAGCTGCCCTGCATCCTGCTCTCTCCCACGCCCTCTTCTGCTCTTGCTCCAGCGGAGCTCTCAGCTGGAGTGAACCCACAGATGCCAGGACGTCACCCAGCTCAGGCTGGCCTTGCTCTCCAGCCTGCATCCTGGGATGGTCCCCCTGGCACCCTAGTGACCTCCTCACCTCCCCGCTCCCATGTCCCACCTTCTGCTCCCTTTCAGCTTTGCAGCCCAGAATCTTCCCACCCTGCTCCCAGGCTCCCCAGTCCCAGGAAATACCCAGGGAACTGGCACAGATTCAGGGCCACTCGGTCACATCCAGCAGGCTTTGACAACTGTTCACAGAGTGTGAATTATTTCTCATGGGCATCTAGGTTTTTTTTTAAGTGTTATTAAGCATAAAATTAATAAATGAAGATATGCCATCACCATTTTTAAAGAAAAGAAGACAGAAGCCTGGGTTGGGTGGGGGTGGAAACCCTCAATGGTCAGATAAAAACTGAGACGTAGTCTAGGTATCCTCTGAGTCCTCTCTGACCCAAGCCTGTTGGGTTCGATTAATTCAGTTTGGTTCTGGGCCCCCAGGCATCCCACCCCCACCTCTGACTATGGCCAGCACCACACCCCGGACTGCCACCACTCTGGAACAGCAGGACTCCCTCCTGAGGAGCTCTGTCACCAGCTAATACTCAGTCTCACCTTTGACCTGAGGTCAGATTCCCACCCCCACACACCCCTGCCAGCAGGGTCCCAGCACCTCCTCACATTAGAGTGGGAGATGGGCAGCTAGCTGGGCCTCACCCCAAACCACCTGCATGGGACAATCCAGGGCTGCACACACGTCAACCCCCACAAGAACTGGTGACTCTAGGCTCAGCTCCCGGACGTGGAGACCATCGCTGTCTCTATTCTACACACCAGAGACCACGGTTTATCAAGTTGGTGGGACCTGCGCACAGGGACAAGGACTTGCACCCACGCTGGCCTGTTGCCAAAACCCGTCCCCACAGCCACCGGAGTGCACCGCCTGCCCCAACCCCCAGGTCTGGGTTCTGAGCCATATGCCCGTCTCTAGGCTCCACATACAGCTCGGGGAGGAAGGAGGGCCATGGAGAGCACTCAGGGACATCACCCTCTGGCTGGTCTCACCACGCTTGCTATGCTCCCTTCTGGGGATGGCCGGCCCCACACCCCTCCCATGCCATCCTGAGTGGGGGCACATTGCCTACACCCATCCCCCATTCTGTTCATAGCCTGGAGAATAAGAGGTACCTGACCCAGAAGCGGAGCACACGAGAGGCTTCTCTCCCGCCCCTGCACTCCCTGGCGAGGGCTGCCTTGCAGCGTGCCAGGGCGCTCTGGGGTGGACACACAGCAAAACTTCCTAATGGCCAAGTTATTGCCTTTATTTATGTCCCTCCATGGAGATGCTCCAGGCTTCCCAGCAGCAAAACACTTTAACAACAGTAAGAGAAGCCTGGATCCCATCTATAGGAACCCTGGAACCTGTAGCTGGCACTCAGCTCCATCCTGGAGGGTGGACTGGAGAGAACAGTCAGCTCCTTCGTGGAGGGAGGGGTGCAAGTGGGCAGCTGGGGCTGAGGGCTCGCAGATGTCGAAGAGGAGGTGCAGCCTGACTTGCTGGGTTGCAGCTGCTGCGAGCCACTCTTGGCCTTGATGGACGGTACTATGACAGCGTATTGAGAATCTGTTATGTCCAGACTGTGCCAGGGGCTTCATACATTTCCTCTCCTGCCATCTTCCCCCAAATCCCATGTCTCGTTATCACCATATTTCAGATGTGCTCATTGGCATTCAGAGAGGTAAACTTGAGCAAGGACCACAGTTGGTCATCACTGTGTGAGTACGTGCTAAGTCACTTCCGTCGTGTCTGACTCTTTGCAACGCCATGGACTGTAGCCCGCCAGGCTCCTCTGTCCATGGGACTCTCCAGGCAAGAATACTGGAGTGGGCTGCCATGCCCTCCTCCAGGGGATCTTCCCAACCCAGGGATTGAACCCATATCTCTTATGTCTCCTGCACTGGCAGGTAGGTTATTTACCACTAGTGTCACCTGGGAAGCAGTAGGATCCAAACCCAGGCTTCTGGGGTGGGGTGGGGTAGGGCGTGTAGGCAAAGCTGTGTTACTAACTGTGCAGCTGCACCCTTCAGAGGTAAGAAAGTTCCTTCAATGATCTTTCCAACACACACACAACCACACTACCTCTTTCTCCAGTGACCCTCATCTGTGTCTGAAGCCCAGGCCCCCTCCACTCCTCCCAAATGCCTTGCCCACATCCTGTGATAAGTCGGTTTGTAACAGCTGAAAGAGCATCCTCCACCGGGCAGGATGCTGGTTGCAAAGAGCAAAGTTTAACTTAACCGGGGTCAAGTTAAACAGAAAAGGTATTTTTTGGAAGATATCACTTTCCTTAAGGAAAAACAGAAACCAGGAGAATGAAGCATGGGCAGGCCCAGGGAAACTGGGCTGACCCCTTGGTCAATTTGTCTGTCAGGACATGGGACTAGGAGGCCACTAGGTCACACCACGGTCAAAGCATTCTGATGTGTCAATTGCTAAAAATGACAGGTGCCCTTTCTTTTTATCTCCCAAGGGATGTCCCCCACAGGTCATCGAGGCCTCCTATTACCTTGGTCACTCGGGGATCCAGTCACTCTGCCAGGGAGACAAAAAAGGGTAATGTGGGGGTTCTGAAATGCCCTGGGCTAAAGCCATGCTCAGGCTGGATTCAATGACCGCACAAGGCCTCCAGCCACAGGGGTCAGTGCGGCGTCCCCTGAAGAAGATGGAAATACTTGGACAACACGACAAGAGTGGTCACCAGGGTCATTTGCTAGCACTGGGTTTCCATGGGAAGCGAGAAGCCCTTCAGCTGTTATCAGGAAACCGAAGAAGCCCTGGGGGTTGGTCCCTGGCCTCACTAGGCTAACCGGACGAGCCCTGGGGAGGGCAGCGCCTGGCATCTCCACCAAGCCCATGTGGCTCTGCTGACTCCTAAAGAGCTGATCAGAGGGCACAGCAGAGGAAACCCCCTCCTGCTGAACCCCCTCATCCAAGCCATGGAGAACCATCCAGACTTCCCATGCGGCAGATTGGGGAACCTCCAAGATTTAACAGAAGTTGAGGAAGCCACCAGGGGCAGAGGGCACTCACCCATGCCTCGGTGACAGGCCCTCATGCAAAGGTGACCGGAACCTGCCATCCAGGGCTCCTACTGCTGCCTTGCTTCTGGTCTCTCTCTCCCCTTGGGAGCCCTTGTCACCCTTCACAGATGCCTTCCCAGTATTGGAAGGCGTCATGCTCAGTCAAGGCTGGCTGATGACTATCCATATGCCGTCCTGGCCCCTCTCCGTGAGACTCCCTTCCCCAAGACGCTGCCCTTCCTGTGGTGATGGTGACCACTCTCCTCTAGTGTGTCCATCCCAGCCCACCTCTTCCAGAGAGCCTTCTAGGAGGTCTGGGAATAGGCCACAGAGGAGCTGGAGGCTGGGGGTTGGGGGGTGGGGACGCTGGGTCCTTGGGCAAGCATCTGAGCTCCTCTGTGTGGCTTCAGTTCCTGCATTTGTAGTGAGGGCTGGGGACCATATGATCCACCCATTCCCACTTCTGGGTATATATATATAAAATCAGTGAAGGCGGGGTCCAGGAGAGAGATCTGTACACCCACCTTTATAGCAGCACCACCCCAATCACCAAATGGTGAAAGCAACCCACCTGTCCATCATCAGGTGAGTGGATAAACCAAATGCAGTTCCATTCATACAATGGAATAGTACTCAGCCTTGAAAAGGAAGGATGTTCTGACACCTGTTACAACATGGAAGGACTTTGAGGACATTATGCTCAGTGAAATAAGCCAGTGGCAATAGGACAAATATGTATGATTCCACTTATATGAGGTCCTTAAAAGAGTCAAATTCAGGAAGACAGAGAGTGGAATGATGGGTACCCGGGCCTGCAGGGAGGAGGGATAGAGAGTAGAGTTTCAGTGGGGCAGAGTTTCAGTTTGGAAAGATGAAAGATTCCTGGAGAGCGTTGCACAACAATGTGAAGGTACTTAAGACCACTGAACTGTATGCTTTAAAATAGTTACAATGGTAAATTTTTAAGTTATGTATGTATTACCACAATTTAAAACATTTTAAAATTTAAATTAAAAAATTTAAAAGGTGGAGAGAGAGAGCTGTTGTCCTGGGGCCCAACTTGACGTGTGACTCAGAAGCCCACTTTCCTTCCTTTTCTGTGTCTTGGCAGGAGCCCCCTACTCCGGGATCCATGGCTCAGCCCTTCCTTCATTCCCTTATGTTATTACTAGTACCTGAGCATCTTGAGGGAGAGAAAGACTAAAAACAATCATAATCAGCATTTACTAAGTTTTACCAAGTTATTTCTGCAGACTAACACTATTATAAAAGCTTTACAGGGCTTGTCCAATTTAACCCTTGACAGCCCAGAGAGGTGAAGTCACCTGTTCAAGGTCACACAGCAGCTGAGCAGAGGAGCCAGCTCTGGCCCAGTCATGTTGCTCAAGCCATCTCTCATTGCCAGGCTCCCTGACCATCTTCCCACCACCCAGTAGTGTCTAGAGTGTGCTCCAAGTCAGCGCACATGTAGTGCCTGGGAAACAGGCAAAGAAAACAGCAGTGCCCAAGAGCCTGGGTCCTGATCCTGGGCTGTAGCCAGGCCAAGCTTCTCCGTTACCAAGTGTGTGCTTTCTAATGCATGGTGGGCTTGCCAGGAAGGAGCCGTCTGTTCTTTTTCTATCTGTGTGGCGATGCTAGCCACTCCCTTCTGTCTGGATGCAGCCCCTGGCCCCAGCACGTCTTCCTTCCCTGGGGGACCCTCAGCTGCCCAGCTGTATGGCCCATGGATCCATCATACCATCATCCAAGCTCACAGGCTCTTTGAAAACCACATTTCCAAAAAAAAAAAAGAAAAGAAAACCACATTTCCCTTGACCTATTTCCCCAGGAATGTAGGAAGGCAGCCTAGGTGACGCAAAGGCCACACGGGATCTGGAGACCCTGGTCAGCGCTGTCTCTGGCCCTCTTCTTAGGAAACCTTCATATCTCAGACATTTAGACCCTTGCTCTAGCCCCTGTGATACCCGTGGTTATTGCCCAGGGAAATGGACCCCTCCAGGAGTCTTCGGGACAAGCAGGCTGCAGCTGAGGGTGGCCATTGCCTTGTGTGGGCATTTGGGACATTGAGGATTCACCGTAAGCCCACCACAATTGGACATAGACCTGTGCACTGAAGTGAGCGGTGACAAGTCATGTCATGGACACATGATGTGTATATGTGGGTGGTGAGACCCATGTGTGCAAGAGAGGAGGGCACCAATGCACCTGCCACTGTGGGTGGACCCCAGGCACACGGTAAATGCTACGGCAGCAAATCAGTTTTACAAAGCAATGTGTCCTCTCTCTCCAGCTGGCCCCAGGAGGCTTAACTTAATCACTCTGGAACAATGTCAGAAGATAGCCCCGGATGCACAAATCCCTGCCTTCTGAGACAAACGAGACAATCCGTGCCCTCTCTGGGCCAGCAGGTCTGAAGTGCCCTCAGACAGAGGTGCCCTCGGGCAGGGTTAGGAGGTTGCCTAAGAGTCTCTTCTGGCCCATCTGTGCTTGCTCCCCCTCCCCAGTTCACTTCTATCCCCTCCCCCACCAGAACCAGAGCTCTCATGAGCCCCTCCTCCCTCCCTGGAAAGAGCAAAACTGTCCCCCTCACTTCCCAGTGAAGCCCCTCATCAGAAACAAAATCCCAGTCTATTAGCTGCAGGGTGGGAGGCATCACCCAGGTCCTCTCTGGGAGGGAGTGAGGTCCAGACAAAGAAATGAGACTTACAGTGGCCTTTCAGACACTTGTGATTCCCAGCAGGGGTTCTGTGGACTGCGATCCTGTCACTAGGAGCCACCTGCCCCACGGCAACACCGGGGGTGATGCTGACCCAGATCTGGGAGGTCCTTCACTCATTCTCAGGAAATCACGGCAATGACTTTATGGGGCAGCGGGGGTGACCAGAGCTCAGAAGCAGAGGTAACTTGCAGAAAGGCCACACAGCTCTGAGTTCAGGGTGGGGTGGCAACTCTGGTCTGGAGGGGCCCAGGGTCTCCAGGGAAAGCCTCCCCCATCGCTGCCTCAGCCCTCCTCCAGTGTCTGGGTTCCCAGGAGCTGCCCTTTCCCTGGGGCTGATTATAGAAAGGGAAACAATACAAGCTTTGGAGAAATAATTTCTATGAATGGTTCAGTCACCATCCCTCCAGCAGCAGCAGCAGCAGCCTGGCCGGCAGCCAATCAGAGAGGGGCCCACTGCTCCCGCCCTGGGAAGGCCCCCTCCTGGGGCTTGGGATTCCCCCTTCCCCCCCAGATCTGCTCAGCCCCAACCTGAAGCCTCTCTCTCCCTTTATGTCCTTTTAAAGGGAACACTGCAGATTTAAACCACAAATTAAATTTTTAATGAAACCGCATACAGTAGTGCCTGATGCCATGCAATATTGATGAGATCACAGTGTCCGGCCGGCGGGAGCTTGCCCTGGAAAGCTTTTTAGGATGTTACGCAATCTGGAACCAAATTAATTATTTGCAACAAAGGGATCCGTGTCTCTGTAGTGCTGCTGGAGCCCAGCGAGTGTAAAACAGGCGCCTTTCATTACTGCCAGCTATAAATGGCAGTCATGGGAAGGAAGCGGTGACTTTACAGACCCAGATACTATGAGTGTGAGGCCGAGATAAAAGGATGGAGGAGAGGGAGAGGGAGTGTGTGCTCCTGTGAGACAGAGAGAAAGGGGGGGATGGAGAGGCCCTGCCAGGGAGCACCAAGGCCTGCCAGCCACACGCTGCAGCAAAATGCAGCTCACGTCTTAGAAGTCTTAGAAGCAGGCTCTGAGTTCCTCCACCCAGTGCTCCTGGGCAACCCCTCACTTAAAGCGGCAGCAGGGCTGGGCACGTCCAGAGGGAGGTCGGATATGATGTCCCCCACCTGGGGTGACAGCTGTCCACGCAGCGGGGCCCGAGTCTGGCCATCAGAAGGTGGGCTTCCCAGTGACTAGGTCTCAGTCCTGCTGTGATACTCTCCCAGCTGTGCCCGGTTCAGCTCTGATGAAGGGCCCCTTCTGCAGCACACCCACAGCCTGCCCAGGACCTAGAGAGAATGTGGCAGGGCCAAGCAGCCTAGTGGACCCCTCCAGACTGGTGGAGCTGGGCCTGCAAGAGCCTCCCTGGGTGTCTGGTCACCTATGGTCAGACAAGACTGTGGGGTGGGCTCGGGGAATGAGCTCACACTCTGGACAGGAGCTGCCTTCTTGGGCCCCCAGACCCTCCACATCAGTCCCAGTGCTGGTCCTCCACTGGTTCACTCTGTGCTCTTAACATGACTTCCAGGGAGGCACAGAACATCCCTCTTTCACAGATGAAGAAACCGAGACTCCAGAGACTGAGTGACTTGTCTTAGGTTTAAGACTAGAGGATCAGCCTGCATCCTGGCTGACCACTAAGGGGCGTGTCCATGACAGTACAGGCAGGCAGCACTGATCTCCCTCCACTCCTGTTTAAAGGCCAGGGGTTATGAGACAGCTGGTTGGAGCTGGGAAAAGTCCCCCAAACATGACTGTTGGAAATGTCCCCAGACTGATCTGAGGGATAAGGAGACAGACAAGAAAGGGGGCAGCAAGGGTGAGTCAGAGGCTTGTGGAGGGGAGACCAGGCTGCAGGGGTCCCTGAGAAATCACCCAGGACAGTCAAGGAGGCCAAGAACCAAACACGGTCAATGTTGGACTTCACAGAGAACGGATGCTGCTTCCACACATGGCATAATTTTAGGCGTTCTCCCTGCCTCCATCCTGCTCACAGCGATCATCCCACCCGGTCACCAGGGCAGCCTCCAAAATGGTCTTCCGGTCTGCTCCATTGCCAGGGCTAGAGCTATTCTCCACTGAGTGGCCAGAAGAAGCTTTCAAAAATAGTCACCTGCACCCTCCTACACTCTCGGTGGGAATGTAAATTGGTGCAGCTACTATACAGAACAGTATGGAGGATCCCTCAAAAACTAAAAACAGAGACTTCCTTGACAGTCCAGTGGTTAAGACTCCCCACTTTCATTGCAGGGGGCACAGGTTCGATCCCTGATTGGGGAACTAAGATTCAGCATGCCACTCAGAGTGGCCAAAGAAAAAAAGCTAAAAATAGAGTTGCCATATGATCCAGCAATTCCACTCCTAGGCATATACCTGGAGAAAAATCTAATTTGAATTAAAAACATGCACCTCAATGTTCACAGCAGCACTGTTTACATCAGCCAAGCCATGGAAGCAACCTAAATGCTTATCAATAGATAAATGGATAAAGAAAATGTGGCATATACATATACAATGAACTACTACTCAGTCATAATAAAGAATGAAATAATGTCATTCACAGCAACACGGATGGACCTAGGGATTATCATACTAAGTGAAGTAAGTCAGAGAAAGACAAGATACATGATATATCACTTACACGTGAAATCTAAATAAATGATACAAATGAACTTATTTACAAAACAGAAATTGACTCACAAACACAGAAAACAAACTCATGGATCCCAAAGGGGAAAGGGTGGGGGAGGGATTAGGAGGTTGGGATTAACAGACACACTGCTGCTGCTGCTGCTAAGTCACTTCAGTCGTGTCTGACTCTGTGCGACCCCATAGACGGCAGCCCACCAGGCTCTCCCGTCCCTGGGATTCTCCAGGCAAGAACACTGGAGTGGGTTGCCATTTCCTTCTCCACAGACACACACTACTCTATATAAAATAGATAAGCAATAAGGACCTACTGTACAGCACACAGAACTATATGCAATATTTGTAACAACATATATGTTGTATATATATTATATACATAACTGAATCACTTTGTTGTACACTTGAAACTAACACAACACTGTAAATCAACTCTACTTCAATTTTTAAAGAACTGTCACCTGCTCTAAACCATTCTGTGACTCCCCATGCCCCACTGCAATCTCAGCCCTTTAGTGCATCCAACAAAGAAGGCCCTGCTGAACTCCATGTTCGCCCCTGCCCCCATCCCATGCTCTGCTCTTGCCATCCCCAAACACCTTGCATGTGCTGCCTTTCCTCACTGAGAATACCTCTTTTTCAGGACAACTCTCACTCCTGCTTCAGAGCTCAGCTTAATCGATACTCTCTTGGGAAGGCCCTCCTGGATCCCCTGCCTGGTTGGGGGCCCTGCTGGGTGCTCCCCAGATGCACCTGGGTCAGCAGGGCTCTCCTAAAGGTAGAGTCTGAGGCTGGTAGGTGGTTTCTCTGGGAAGTGGGGGGCAGGAGTGCAGGGACGAGTGATAAAGTTGGCCACTTCTGTGAGCACCAGGTGCCCAATCCCCGGGGAACTCCTGGGAGGCTTACGAACCACCCAAGACCATCCCCCAGGGGCAGAAAAAGGGTCTTATCCATTGACTCTTCAGTGAGGTGCAGTGTGGCCTCATTCCCCACTTACCACGTGTGCATGTGAGTGTGCAGAGCAGAAAGGAGCCCCGGGGCCACAAGGAGGTGAAGGCCTCCCGGCTGCCTGGTGGGACTGGTGGTGGGGGATGCGGAGCTGGCCTCAGCCTGTGCAGCCCTGACAGCAAGCTGTGGCCGCCATGAGAGTTAAGACCCAAGAGGTGACAGGTATGCTCCCAGCTGTACTTCCTCACTCTGCAAGAATCTGTTAGGTCGATCTAGGTACAAGTTCAATCCCTGATCAAGGAACTAAGATCTGACATCTTGCATGCAGCCAAAGGGAAAAAAAAAAAAAAAAAGCCACTGCCTTTGCACCCCATTAGAGATGGATGGGGTGACCAGGAGGGGATAGGAAGCATGACACATAATCCTCCCTGGGAGGTTGCCCCCACCTTGGAGCCTCAAGGACAGTCATGACTAAGGCCTAGATTTGACTGGCTCAGGGGACCAGGGGACGCTGCTGGACGCTGTCAGACGATGGGGCTGGTCCTCTGTGGGGGTGGGATGGAAGGGTGAGGCTGGCTCTGACCAGTTCTGCTGCAGCCCTCCTCCCAGAGCACTGGGCTGTCGCTATGCACAGCAGAAAATGGAACAGGAAATGAAAATCTTCCCAAGAAAGAGGCTTTGCAAACCCCAAGACAATCCAACAGGAGGATGCCATTCCTTCATTCTTTTGTTTTCTTCCCACTCCATGACAGTTTAAGATTTCTCCTCTCTGACCCACCCGCACCTCTGCCTCTCATACACAAACACACACACACACACACACACACACACACACACACACACACACACACACACGAAACATGAATTTGAGGAGGGCTCTTCTCACAGGAGCTACTGTTTTATCCCCAGGACATGCCCATATGCTGCAGGATCTGAAAGGTTTGGAAACTGACTCTGACTCAGCATCAAGGGGGGAGAAAAAGCGGTGGGCTGCATGGCCCCAACTGAAAAATAGCTCTCTGCTTCCTACACATAATGTCAGCTGCCCTCCTGGCTTGGAGACCCTCCCCAGACTGGCCCAGTGCTGCCAACAGCACAAGGACATCACTGTAATAATGATACCACCACTGATCACGTCATGCTCACTTCACTGGGCGCCTCTGCTGTACCATTTAATGTCATCCTCACATTCACCCAGAGTCTCCCAGCTGGTGGCCAAGGCCATGACCCTGGAACTTGCATGCTGAGCCTCTCTCCCTCCCGGGGTGCCACATCCTCCTCAGAGGGTGCCTACCACCTCTCTTTGATATTGCCTTCCCTAGTGGCTCAGATAGTAAAGAATCTGCCCGCAATGCTGGAGACCCAGGTTCCATCCCCGGGTTGGGAAGATCCCCTGGAGAAGGAAATGGCAACCCACTCCAGTACGCGTGTCTGGAGAATTTCACGGTGGGCTACAGTCCATGGTTTCACAGAGTCGGACACAACTGAGCAACTAACACTAAGCCACTAATTCACGGTGAGGGGTTGACCAGAAAGACACAGGTTTGTGCTTTAGCCCAGTCAGACACCATGCTACAGGGATCTTAATACAACTGCTGATAGCAGATGCCAATGTTTTAAGAAAAGTCCATGAAAGTGAAACTTAAAACCAAGAAATCAACTTAAAAAAAAATTAGCTGGAAAGCTCTTGCATCTCTCTGTCTGGGAGAGTTCCCGGCAGCACACAATAAATACCGGAAGACTGACTGTTCACTGAATGAATAAATGAATGAATGGATGGAAACAGAAGGCCAGGTCTTACATTACTAGAATTAGCTGTGCTGCTTAAGTCAAGACACTAAAATGTAAGCCTGGTCTTTAAAATGGGGGAAACAAAATATGACATCCCCTGTCAGGCCGCTTCACAGTTAGATGATCAATGAGGGAATGAAGGGACTGGTTTGTGTTGTGTCCTCTGTTGTACTGGGAGCCCCCGGGGGGGTCCTCGGGACCTCTCCAGTGCCTGGCAGCCAGCAGCCTCTGTCCAGCAAGCCTTGTCTGTGGTGGCTCAGTCCCCAGAAGAGGAAGCTCAAGAGGCAGGAGCCCATGCCCTCGCCTCCCAGGTATGAGTGATGGCATCAGGCACAGACCTTGTAATAACTGTAATCCCTTGCTGGTACATACCATTTTTATTCTGAAACACTTATACACCTCAACTCATTTTATATTTCATATGCCCTCTCCTGGCATTTGGCAGATGGTGAAATTGATGGGGAAGGACACAGCAGGCTGCGGCCCCGGCACCCATCACACCAGCCAGATGCCAATAGCTGGAGGAAGCCAACCAGGGGGATACAAAAGGGATTCCGGGTGGGGCCTCTAGGGCTGCTCCAGACCTGGCTTTCAAATTTACCAGTTCCATTGTCAGGAAGGCAGGGAGGACAGTGCAGGGAGGCACTTTGATGTCTGAAGGTAACATGACTGGGAGTGCCAGGACCTGTTGCCGGTGGCATCACTCAGAAATCTTAAATAATCTCGCAAGCAGTGGGATCCCAGGTGTGGGGCTCTCCTCCATCCTCTCCCTGGGTAGTCTCTCTACTGGCTGGCTGCTGCTCTGCTGTTCTGAAGATGCTCTTGGGGCCCTCACCTCCTGCCTGACCTGCAGTCCCTGTTGGTTCAGGACCAGTCTCCTCAAGGGATGATATGGAGAGTCTACTAAGTACTGGGTTTGGGCTTCCCTGGTGACTTAGTGGTAGAGAATCCACCTGACAACGCAGGAGACGCCTGTTCTTCTGTCGGGAAGATTCCCCTGGAAAAGGAAATGGAAACCCACTCCAGTATTCTTGCCTGGGAAGACTCACGGACAGAGGAGCCTGGCAGGCTACAGCCCATGGGGTTGCAAAAGAGTCAGACACCCTCAGCAACTAAACAACAACACCTGGTGCCCATTGTTTTAATTTCCTCCTGGCTGTCAAGTAACCACTGCAATGTGACAGGTCCCAGCATGAACTCACAGTCTCTCCCTCCCTCCAGACCATCCCTTTCTCAGCAGACAGCACCAAAGAGTCAGGAAGCTTCCCACGTTCCTCCCTCTGCTCGGTCCTCACACCCAAGTCATCCCCAAGCCCTGAGGATTTCATCTCCTCAAAAGTTCTCAAGTCCATCTCTCCCCCCTGGTTCCTGCCACAACCTCCTTCCCCCACCCCGTCACCCAGCAGCAGCCTCTCAGACAGTGTCCCCTCAAGTCTGCCCTCCCAGGCAAGATTTCCAGGCAGAACCTCCTACATACACTCGGCACTGCAGCCGGGCCTCCTTGCAGATAGGATGAAATGGAAGGACGAAATCGCGGCTCCTACAAGCTTGCCAGCCCTCACCCACGCAACGCCTCTTCCCTCCCAGCTCAGCAGCTTACTCTTCAAAGATGGAAGACATGCCCTCCCTCCAAGCACACCCTACACACCCGACCCTCCATTATCCATGCCAGCTTCCTCCCTCGACACTCACCCCTCAAGACCCTGCACTGTTATCAGCTCCTAAGGGGATCCCCCTGACTGCTCGACGCCCCCACCCACCCACCTGCCCTGGCCCGGGGCACTCACATGCCACCCTGCCCTGGAGATGTGTGTTACCCTATCTGCCCACCAGGTTGAGTGCCCTCAGGATGGAGAGACTGTTGTGTTCATCCCTGGCTCCAGCACCTGGCCTGCCCCTCAGTAGATGCTCTGGAAATATTTGCTGAACTGAAAACAAACTTAATGAATATTTACACTGTACTAAGTACCCACAGTTCTGCCTGGTGCCAGAAGCCCCTGCTTGGAGAAAAGTGAGATGAGCTTTCCCTGAGATGGAAAGGTAAGTTTGTGCCTCTAAATTTCTGTTTACGGGGGTCAGCAAGTCATCAGTTCAAGAGTACCTGTTCCCCACCCTGATCCCAGTACTGGACTTGGTCCAGAGGAGGGCAGACCATCCAGGGCTCTGTTCCAGTCAGATGGGACTGGCAGCTGCCCAGGCTGGCTCAGAGGAAAGGGGCCGTCTGGTGGGAAATACCCCTGGGCGCAGGGAGCCTGGAGGCCTGGGGTGGGGGGCCCCCCCGCTGTCCAGCACTAATGACCACAGCCCACGACTGTTAGTCTCCATGTGGCTGCTACAGGGTGAGCTGCAGTCACACAGTGGACATGAACTTGAACAGTGTGGAAGCAGGGGTGGCTGCGTCTCCAAGGGTAGCAGGTGAGAACTTCCTCAGCCTGGGACCTGGCCTGATCCACCGCCACCACTAGGTACGGGCAGGGTAGGCCTTGTGTCTTCTTTGGGTTCCTCCCTGGCACTCAGTCCTGCCAGTCTGAGAGCTCTTCCCCTGTGAGGGAGGGGAGGGGGGCCCGGGGTTGGGTCGTGATGGGTGAGGACAAAGCTGGGTGGGAGTGTGAAGGCCAGGACTTGCCCCTCAGCTCTGCCTTCAATGCATGTGTGGGAGACCCTGGACTTTTCTTCCTTTCCTTATCTGCCAAGTGAGGACAATAGCCCAGCCGTGCCCTAGGAAGGCAAATGAATGGACATGGACAGAGGGCTCTGGGAAGGACAATTCCTTGTTTGTAAAATAAGGCTATTGCTGCAGGGGTGTCTGAGAAGAGGGCAGAGGGGACTGCCCTGATGGCCCCTCCCCCCAGCAGAGCTGGGCAGCAGGGACCTGTCCCCGTCACACCAGAAGGGGTGGATGGGAGTCAGAAGTGCCACTCCAGGCTAGGGGTAGAGGTCCTGTGGGGCTTGCTGCTACCAGAATGGCCACACCCCCACCCCTTTGGTCCCAGGGAGTCACATGGCCTGACTGTCAAGAGGCCTGGGCTGCCAGAGGTCCTTGCTGATTCTTACCTGGTAGCAGCCAAAAGCCTTTCTCCTCCATTCCAGGGATAGCCCGTGGGTGATGCCCCACAAATAAGCACACATAGAGAGGTGTATAAATTCATCCTACAGGACACAAAGTGAACACCCTGCCAAAGCAGCCCCCAGACCGAGACACAGATCATCACTAGCACTGACGCAAACGCAGAAACAAAACCAAAAATCAACTCAGGCACGTGACACATGTCCCCACACTTTAAAACAGCAGCCACGGGACTTCCCTGATGGTCCAGCAACTGACTCTGTGCTCCCAATGCAGGGGACTTGGGTTCAATCCCTGGTCTCGGGGAACTGGATCTTGCAAGCTGCAACTGAAGATAACACATACCACAACTAAGACCCAGTGCAGCCAAATACATACATAAATACATAAATAAATATTAAAACAAACAAAACCCAGCAGCCACTTACATTATCACAGCGTCCTCCCATCCTAGGTGAGATGGCGGCTGACCCAGGAGGGCCCACAGCAAGCCCTCTGCAGCAAACTGACTCTGGTCTGAGGGGCCCAGTTGGATCAGTGCAGACACTGGCCTTCTTCTCTTCTTAGATGGGGTCCCTGGGCCTTGCCTGGTTCTCCCCCTAAACTCCCCAGCCTTCTCCCTGCAGGGGCAGCTATTTCAAAAAGCAGGTGGACCCTTATGTACCTTGTGCTGGATGGGCTTAGAGTTGAGTGGTGGATGAGCCCTGGTCCAGGTCCATTGTCCTCCCAGCTCTTCCAAGTGCTCTGCCAGCGCCCACTCAGCAACCCTCATTACCTGCCATGAGGGGAGCTCTTTCCAGCCCTAGACCAGCTCATGGCCTTGGCCCTTGAAAAGAACAGGGCCATGGGACACCACAGGATGAGTGAGGGTCTCGGGCACAGCAGCAGGCTTGGGCACCCTCCCGGGGTGGGCTCCAGGCATCCACTGAGTAGAGACCCTCGACAGCACTGACATCCTCAGAATAAGCGCCCGACCCACCTATTTAGCCCTCCTTTGCCTGTCTGCCTTTACTGTGCTGGCCACAGCCAGGGAGCTTTGGGTCACACTTCCCCACCTGCCCCTCTACTTTCCCTACACCGAGGTGCCTGCTCCTCCCAATCCCCCAGTTTAACCTCTGAAGGCCTCTCCCTCCTCTTCCACCAGTAATATGCCCAGCTGACTGGCTCCAGCAGACTGCTACATTTTCAGGAATTTGCAAGCTGATGGTTAAACACAGTCATCATTAAAATGTAAATTATACAAACTCACAATTATAGAAATTATACTAAGAACAAAGGTAATAGGTAGTCAGAACTCATCACTTTCTAATTATTTCTACTACACTTTACTATTGTCTATGCTTTTTAGCTTATTCATATCTATTGTGTCTGTGAGGTGGGAAAACCCCATCATTGTGTGATCCTGCACATCTCTTCCCAACTCCACTGCAAGCAGGTACAGCACTTCTTCCCCCACACCCTACCCCCACCCCCACCACTGCTACAGTCCTGGGGTATGTGATGCAGGGTGGGGAAAATAAGATGTACACATTTGAGGGTGCTCCTTCATCCCGCACCTCTGGACCAGGTAGTTAGGCAACTAGAGGTTCCTTCCCTGAGAGTTTTAGGCAAGGCAGGCCTTCATTTTCTAGTCCCCAACTGCCAGATACCTCCCGAACTCTAGGGAGGGAGTGCTATGTGTTCGGTTGCTTCAGTGGTGCAGGACTCTCTGTGACCCTATGGACTATATCCTTCCAGGCTCCTCTGCCCATGGAATTTTCCAGGCAAGAATACTGGAGTGGGGTGCCATTTCTTACTCCAGGGGATCTTCCCCACCCAGGGATCAAACCCACATCTCTGGTGTCTCTTGTGTCTCTTGCATTGGTAGGCAAATTATTTACCCCTAGCACCATGTGGGAAGCCCTTAGGGAGGGAGAGGAGAGCAAAAAAAACTACCAGACCTGCATCCCCCGCTCCCAGAGTCTTGAAGTCCAGTTTAAAAGATTTTAAGAAGGCAGAGAGCTGCCATAGTGCGCCCTGCCCCCCATCTCCCAATAGAGCCCCCGTGTCTGCTGCAGTTGTCCCCAGTACTGCCTTCTGGCAGACAGGGTGCTCCAGCCACAGGGTTCTGGGCCCTTGACCACAGTGTGCTCCCCTTGGGGTTCCCTCCTAGAGATGGGGGGAGGTGGGGGGAGGGGAGGTCTGACTCTCAGGGCCCAGGTGCCTGGGTGCCAACCACTGAGATCTCTGGAAGTAAAAGCCCAGGTCCCTGCCATGATCGGGCAAGTCCCTGCCCCTTCTGGGGCTCAGAAGGCAAGGCCAGGCCCAGGGTTCCCGCTCAGTCCACACCGCCTGCCAGGCCCAGCTGGACTCCTCTCCCGCGCCCACGCGATCTCTGGGCACGCGCTCCCTCTGCACCCGGATAGCTTCCCTCCCCCCTCCCCCAGGCCCCGCGGGAAACCGCCTCGGATCAAATAGCCCTTTGCAGGGAAAGGGACCCTCTCCGGTCGCGGGATGGGAGTGGGGGCAGAAGTCGTCGTGCCCCTCTCGCGGGTATTTCCTCTGCAGTCGCCTGCTGGCCTGAGGCGCAGGCACGCGTAGGACAGTCATGGCCAGCCCCTCCCGACGCCCAGGGCCGGGCCATGAACTTCAGCGGGTCCCGGCGCTCGGTGGTGGGAGAGCGCGGCCCCCCGGGGCTGAAACCCCCGCACAGCCCCAGGACAGAGTCGCGCGGATCCTAGACCTTCCGCGTGCGGGCCGCGGGGTCCCTCTGGCGCCGAGAAGCGGAGGCCAATGGATGAGCAAAGGCCGCGCCGGCTCGCAGCCCTGGGCTAGCTGAGGGTTCACGGATGAAGCAATGAAAGAACTGTGACCTCGGGTAGCCCCGGGGATGGGAGGAGGCTGCGGAGAGGAAGGAAGTGTGTTTTATCAAACAGGTCTCAATAGAGCTGGCTTCATTTCCCACCCGCGGGCAGAAGCCAGCCCCGGACAGGGACCCGGGAGCTTCCCAGCTGTTGGGCCAACGCGGCGCCCAGAGAAGGCGAATGAAGGGCTCGGGGTGTGGGGCGGGGGTGTCCGCCGGGCTGCCCCAAATGGGACTGTCTCTTTGACTCGACCTGTCGCCTGCAGTCGGATCCCGGAATCTTGGCGCCTCCTCTGCACAGGGGAAGCTTGGAGCGGCGGCTCCGGAGGCGCCTTTGGCTCTGACCGGCAGGGGCTCAGGTCCTAGTCGAGAGCCGGGAACCTGGTACCGGAAACCGGACGGGAAACTGGGAGTCAAGCCCGCAGCACCGTTGCCCAGAAAAAATGGTTCTGTGTGGGTGGGTGAGTGGGGTGACTATGAGTAACGTAGCATAGTGTGGAGCTCCTCAGGGGTGACGCCCCCCATCCCGAAGTCCGGGACCCCTCGCCACCCGCGGAGAAGTGGGCAGAGCTGGAGTGCATGGGATCCAGAAAGCCCAACACACAGGCGGACACACGCAGACATGGACACACTTGATGCATTCCAACTAGCACACGGACACGCACACGTGTCCTCATATCTCCGCTGTGGGAAGGCGCTCGGGGAGCGCTGAAGGGTCCGCTTGCAGGGCCCCATCGGAAGTGCGGCGTCTCCCCCCGGGGCTGCAGGGAGCGTCCAGCCCCGGTGGCGCCGTCTGCCCGGAATCGGACCCACTCGGCTGGCAGGAAAGGCTTAATCCGCTAGGGACGCCTCCGAGAAGTGCCCGCCTGCCCCACCAGCACGATGTGGCGGCTGTCATTCCCGGGAGATGTTGCCAGTCTCCAAAGCCCGGAGCCGGGGTGGTGGGGGCGCAGAAGAGCCGAGAGCGAGGTCATAGGGAAGCCCCGCGACCCGGGTTGTGTAGCATCTTTACAATCCCATACGGACATTGAAGAAACTTGAAGCGACCCCGCGACCCCGCTTTGGAACGGTGGAGGTAGCGAGGCTCTGTTCCCGGCGCCCCCCACCCGGCACACATGTGTGGACGACTTGAGTCCTTGGGGACCCGGTCGAGGCCCGGCGAGTGTTCAGCCCAGCGGGGTGAGCCGAATTCTGTCCCTCGGGTCCGCCGTGGCCTCCCGTGTGCCTCAAGTCCCGTCGGAGATCTGGAGCAGCACGCAGGTGGCCCATCCAGAAGTCCGGGGCCGCGGCCCGACCCACCCTACTCTCCACACCCGGCTCCCTCCGCTCTCGGCGCCTTCGGGGAAGCGGCGCAGGCTGGGACGGGGGCGGGCGGGCAGAGGATGGTGCAAAAGATGCGGCGGGGCCGGGGCTTGGGGAGTAGTCTCCCCCACTGCGCGCCCCTGAGACCCCAGCCGCGCAGCGGGCCCGGGCCGCAGACAATTAAACCGGGATTCCTCCCCCGCTGACGTCGCCAGCGCCGAGGCCCCTCCCGCGGTGGCATAAAAGGCGCGGGCTCCGCAGCGCAGGCGGCAGTGGGGGCCGGACAGCGCGGCGGTGCGGACTGCGCGGCGGAGCAGCCAGCAGCGCGGCGCCCAGAGCGCGGGCCGCCCGCGGAGCCCCAGCCGAGCCGAGCCGGGCCCGGAGCGCCGGGTCCCAGCGCCCGCAGCCATGCCGGCCGGCCGCGCCGCGCGCACCTGTGCGCTGCTAGCCCTCTGCTTTTTGGGCAGCGGGGCCCAGGATTTCGGGCCGACGCGCTTCATCTGCACCTCGGTGCCCGTGGACGCCGACATGTGCGCCGCGTCCGTGGCCGCCGGCGGCGCCGAGGAGCTCCGGAGCAATGTGCTGCAGCTCCGAGAGACCGTGTTGCAGCAGAAGGAGACCATCCTGAGCCAAAAGGAGACCATCCGCGAGCTGACCACCAAGCTGGGTCGCTGCGAGAGCCAGAGCACCCTGGACGCGAGCGCGGGCGAGGCGCGGACGGGCGGCGGCCGCAAGCAGCCCGGCTCGGGCAAGAACACCATGGGCGACCTGTCTCGGACGCCGGCCGCTGAGACGCTCAGCCAACTCGGGCAAACTTTGCAGTCGCTCAAAACCCGCCTGGAGAACCTCGAGGTCCGCGCGCGCCGCTGTTTCCCCTCTGGCTCACGCGCCCCTCTGCCCTCCCCCACCTCCATTCCCGACCCTACCTGACACCCCCAACCCGGGTCTCGGCCGGGTGCGGATGCCTGGCTGAGGCCTCCCCAAGCCTGCGGGCCCCGCGAACGGGCACTAGCCCGAGCTCCCTGCCAGGCTGCCCCCGCAGTCGCCCTGAGGGGACCGCGCCACCGGCCTCCCGGCACGGTCCCTACTCCACGCGTAACGATATGGTTTCCCCCCCGCCCTTGCACCCCCGCAGCAGTACAGCCGGCTCAATTCCTCCAGCCAGACCAACAGTCTCAAGGATCTGCTGCAGAGCAAGATCGATGACCTGGAGAGGCAGGTGCTGTCTCGGGTGAACACTCTGGAGGAGGGCAAAGGGGGCCCCAAAAACGACACCGAGGAAAGAGTCAAGATCGAAAGCGCCCTGACTTCCCTGCACCAGCGGATCAGCGAGCTCGAGAAAGGTAGTGGTCGTGGGGTGGGGTGGGGGGGCTGTCCTTGCATCCTGTCTCAGCTCCCTGGACCAGTGGGACCCAGCCTCTGGCCCTGGCTTCCTGCATAGCTCAGGTCGGGAGTGTAAAAGCCCTGAGCTCCTCCACCATCTCTACCTCAGGTTCTCCAGCTGATGTTCCTGGCAGGGCTGGGGTGCCCTGGGCTTGGGACATCTGGGGAAACAGAGTGAGAAAGGGATTGCCTGGGGGAGCCTCCCTGCTCCCCCGCCACACTCACACACTCACAGGAATTTTTCCAAGTCTGATCTGTTTAATCTACAGCAACTTTGCACTAGAGCCATGGCTAGACCAAGCCTCAAACCCTGGCTCTAGCCAGTCCCTATCCCCAGCAGAGAGCAGGGCACGGGCTGCGGCTGGGTCCTTCTGGTCCAGGGCAGATCTGGGCCCTGAGCAGGCTTCCTCCCAGTTCCTTGGTGCCCCTGACGTCCTTTAGGGATTTCCAGGTCCCCCCCTCCCCAGCCCTGAGCACACTCCTATGGTTTTCTCTTATGAATGACCCAAGCTGAGGCATCTTGCATGCTGCCCCGCTGTTTCAAGTCGCCAACCACAAGTCCCAGTCTCGCCCTGGGCGCACGGATGAGCTTGAGAGGCTCAGCCTTGAAGTCGCAGAAATCAAACAAGGTTGTAAAAGGGGAGGCGGGGGGATGCGAGGCTGGGAGCAGGGCCACGTGACCCTTCTCGGACTGCAAAGTGTGCTGGATGGATTTAAACAGTGCCATCTTAAGGCATGTTATGTAACTGAAAAACAGATTGGGAAAGGGAGGAGGGAGAAAGAAGGGGGAGATTGGGGAAATGAAGAGCACCCCCTGGAGAGAGACCAGATCTGCTCCAAGGGCAGGGGGCTGCCAGCCTGAGACAGAAGGGGAACATGGCCAGCCCTGCTCTGCTCTCTGACATCTGGCTTAGAGGAAGGGGGTGGGGTAGCTGACCCAGTAGGATGCCTTCTAGAAATAATTCTTGGCCTAGAGGGCCGGTTTAGTGCTAGGCTCCCTGGCATCACCCCGCGGACACCCTGGAGCTGGTGGGTGTGTGTGCCTGGCTCTGGGCCGGGTGCCCATGCCCACTGCTGGGTTGGAATGTTTTGACTGGAATCAGACGCACCATGCCCTGGGCATAGCCACAGTGTGTGTGTGATTTGGGAGAGGGCAGACAGGCATTCCCTGGAGATGCTGCCGATGGACGGGGAGCTGGTGGCTGGGTATAAAGGGGGGCGATGGGGCCCAGAGTGTGATTTTTTAGGAAACACACCGGAAGCTCGCCCTGAGAATGATTGGCATTGTACTCAAAGCAGTCACCTTAGGGGAACCTGGCTCTAGGGCCACCTTTGGGCTCCCTGCTGTCCTGCCCTCTGCAGGGGCAGACAGAGCTGCTTGAAGAGACTCGGAGGGGACAGCTCTCCTTCCTGTAGGGTGGATGGGATTCTGGAAACAGCCTGAGTTCTTGGGATGAATTGGCTGGGTCAGATGAGTGACCAGGGGCTGCAGTGTGTCCTGGCCTTGAGGGAAGTGTGACGGGTCCCAGGGGCCTGTTCTGAGCAGCAGCCAGCATCGTGGAATCAGGTTGGGCTCCCAGAGGGGCTGCTCTGAGGGGAGCTGGCCTCTTTCCTGGTGAGGAGACCCCCTTCCTCTGCAGCCGCACCTTTGAGCAAGCACTGCTTTACAGGGTGTGCCCTGATCCACTCCCTTCCCATGCTCGCTGCCCAGCTCAGGTGCAGATACTCAGAGCCCATTGTATATGGGCTCCCCCATCCCAGCCTGTCCACCGGGGCCACCATGTGGGAGCCGGACCTGGAGTGCAGAGACTGTGGGCCAGTTCTTTTGTTCTGGCTCTGTGCCCTGGGGCAAAGTTCTTGACCTCTCTGAGCTTCGTTTTCAGCATCTACAGAACAGAGAGGAGTCTGCTTTGTCTGCATCACAGAGCCTGGTTGGGGGCAGGGGGGTTGGCAAGCCTGCTTCAGTCCGGGACAGGCGCTTTGTCAAGGTGCAGGTGTCGGTACTGTGTCCTGTCCTGTCCAGGTCAGAAGGACAACCGCCCTGGAGATAAGTTCCAGCTCACATTTCCACTGCGGACCAACTACATGTATGCCAAGGTGAAGAAGAGCCTGCCGGAGATGTACGCCTTCACAGTGTGCATGTGGCTCAAGTCTAGTGCGGCGCCAGGGGTGGGCACACCCTTCTCCTATGCTGTGCCCGGCCAGGCCAATGAGCTGGTCCTCATTGAGTGGGGCAACAACCCCATGGAGATCCTCATCAATGACAAGGTAGAGCCCCCACCCTTCCTTCTGGATTTGCAGGGCAGCAGGGTGAGGCCTCCGGGGCCCCAGTCCATGCCAGTGGCCGGGGCAGGTCTGGGTGGTATGAGATACACAGCCTCGGGTGTTACTGTGGCTCCGAGAGGAGAGTCTCCCAGGCAGGGCTGAGGGAGTGGCAGGGTGAGGACTGGGAGAAATGGGGAGGTACCCTTGCTATTCTCTGTGAACACTGGGAAGCTGGAACCCTCCCAGACAGAAGCCTCATAGGTGGGGGTGGAGGAGGAGGATCCAGAGGCCAATCCATCCAGCTGATCAAACCCTGACTTCCTCCCCCAGCTGGCCTTGGAGCTGACTTTTCTCCCCCATATTTGGGAGACCATAGATGCTGGGGGTGGTGGTAAGGATGCTCCCAGAGAGTCCAAATCAATCCTGCTTAGTCCCCTGCCCCTGGGAGGAGCCCAGGTCTGCATGAGCCCTTGGTAGAGGGCACCCTTTCCCTCCAGGGAACCCATCTCCATCTTGGCCCCCTGCTAGCTGTGGGATTAGCTGTCAGCTCTCCAACTCCCTCATCGCCACGCCAGCTTTGGTAGTTAATGTCTAAAACCTGGACTGAGAATTGGAGTCCAAGCCTTTGCTCTTGATGCCTTGCCCAGAGAGGGCTGTGCCTTTCGGGGCCCCATGTCTCCAAGTTAAAAGGATGTGAGGGTTCTTTTGTCAGCTGAAGCAGCCTCCCCGCCTGAAATGTTAGAGTGGGAGTGAAATTCCAGGTCAGGGGCTGCTCTGAGCGCTAAAAGGCATGGTGCCATCTCCCCTGGCATCTTTCAGAGTCTCTGTAAAAAGGCTGGGCGGGTTTTAGACCCAGAGGATCTGGCAATTAGTGATGGAGCGTTGGAAGAGAGGAGAGGCCCAGAAAGCAGCAGTGAAGTCAGCCCCAGGGGTGGCTCATCAGAGGGCAGGTTTTGTGGACTGGCCCAGAGGGAGGAGGGTGAGTAGGAGTGAGGAGATTGCATATTCAGATCGATCTGGACAAAGCGTCCCATTTCCTTTGTGATTCTGTGCTCCATCAATGGATGGGCCTGACAGTCCCGAGGGGCAGGTGCTGCAAGAACTCAGTAACGGCTTTTGATGTTTACTGTAAATACCTATGACTAGTAACTAGTTGAACTAGTAACTAGACGATCATTGATCCTGATGGTGCCCATTCCCATCATGCCCTGTATGTTGTTCTCCTGCCCAGGTGGCTAAGCTGCCCTTTGTAATCAATGACGGCAAGTGGCATCACATCTGTATCACCTGGACCACCCGGGATGGGGTCTGGGAAGCCTACCAGGATGGCACCCAGGGCGGCAACGGCGAGAACCTGGCACCTTATCACCCCATCAAGCCACAAGGCGTGCTGGTGCTGGGCCAGGAGCAGGTACAGGCTGTGGGGGGAAGGGAGGGGAGGTGGTGGTGGTACTGGCTGCAGGGGGAGGAGCCCCAGAACCTGAGACTAGGCCAGAGAAAGGAGAGTGAGGGTGTCAGGAGGGAGGGGAGAGAGGAGAGAGGCAGCAGGAAGCGAAGTGGGAGGGAGCTGGAGAGGGAAGTGGTTCCCCCTGAGAAGTAGCCGTGGAAGCAAGTGATGCAGCAGTTTGGGCAAAGTCCCCGCTCTGAGTGGGTGCTTTCAGGAAAGGCAGGCAGGAGGGGGCTCTGTCTCCAGGCTCTCAACAACTGCAGCAATGCTCTTTGGCATGGGAAAGCCAATCGTGCACTTAGTGATGCATAATTTATTTCCTGGAAGTGGTTTGTCTCCCATTGGGCACCCAGGAGGGAAAGGCAGGCAGGAGAGCCCCTGGCCTTCTGTTCTCGTTGGGCGGCTATGACTGGCAGAGTGACATTAGAATTTCTTGGGGAAAGGCAGGGAGTGTAGGGGAGGCCCCCAGGCCCTGCTCCCACAGTTGTCCATGGACCCAACTGACACCCTTCCTCAGTGGGCACCTCTCAGGTGCCCCCAGGAGAAACTCTGCATCCAGGGCAGAGGAGGCCAGCATAACTGCTGTTCCTGAGCTCCCTGCAGGGGAGGGACTGATGCGGAGACAGATGTGCCCAGAGGTGGGCGTGAGAACCATACCCGCTAGGGAGACCCTCCTGATAGGCACCCATCACTCTGACCCCCTCCACCCTCACCCTCTGCTTTTCTCCAAAGGACACTCTGGGTGGCGGGTTTGATGCCACCCAAGCGTTTGTGGGCGAGCTGGCCCATTTCAACATCTGGGACCGCAAGCTGACCCCAGGGGAGGTGTACAACCTGGCCACCTGCAGCACCAAGGCCCTTTCTGGCAATGTCATCGCCTGGGCTGAGTCCCACATCGAGATCTACGGCGGAGCCACCAAGTGGACATTCGAAGCCTGTCGCCAGATCAATTGAGGCCTGGGGCTGGGCTGAGCCTCCGGGTCCCCGGGTCCCCAGCCCCCGCCCGCCTGCCCCTGCTTGTGCGGTGATGATCCGTCGTCTCTTCTTCTCTCCCTTTCCCCCAGGAATGACTCAAGGCCGTCGTCCTCGCACATGCGCACACGCACACAGCCTGGTTTCGTCCTCGTGCATGTGAAGCAGGCCCGGCTCCCATCTGTCGCAGGTGTCCCCACTTCTCTATAGGAGCCCGCGCTGTTTCTCAGGCATGCCCCGTTCACCACCAACACTGGCGGCTGAGACATTTTGAAAAATGCACACGTAGGTGAGAGGACCTGTGTGTGAGTGTGACTCTGTGTGTGTGTCTACAAGGATCTGTCTCTTGGGGGAGGCCTTCTCTTTTAAAATGAGGTATTCCTTTTCTTCTTTCTCTGTGGCTTTGGGACGTCTCAGGACTGGTCTAATCTCTGTACTTGCCAACTTTGGTGGCCGCCCGTGTGCCTTGGGGCTGGTACAACTTCTCCTGCCATGCATTCATCTTTGTTTGCAAACCTTTTTCAGAGCGACATATCTCTATATTGATAGAATAAATATCTTTTAACGCTTTGTTAAAGGCTAGGGACCTCTCCAAGGAGAATTTGTATTTTGTTGTAGAAGTAAATTCTTTCTGAAGGGTTGAAGGCAGACTGTGTCCTGCGATGGCACCACAGGCTGGGAGGGGGTAGAGGAGGTGGCACCAGCCTCAGGAGTCAGGCATCCTGCTGTTGACCTCTGAGGACAGCACTGGGCCTGGGAGGCTGGCCTGCACACCCAGCGTAGCCAGCACTGGCCCAGGATCCCATCTGTGGCCCTCAGCCTTCCCACCTCCTCAAACTCCCCTCCAGCGGCCAGCTGGTGACCCCAAGAGAGGAGCATCCCACCCATTGCCCAGGAAGCCAGGACCTCTGAACCCTTCCCTTTGGCTTCTGGCAGCGGATGACCTGAGGCTTCAATGGGTCAGCTGGAGAACAGACCTTTTAGACCAGGAAACCCACACTCTGATTGAGACCCAGCCACATAAGGCCATAGCCAGTCAATGGGCCAGGTCCGTGGTAACTCTGACAGCCATATTCTTTACCCAGGCTGAGGCAAGCTCAGAGACCTCTCCATGGAGAGCTAGGCATGGCCAGGCCGGGGCCTGAAACCCACTCCCCATCTTATAGAGCTCAAGTTCTGATGCAGCCCCCAACCCGTCACCAACTGGTGACATTGACACCCAATCAGTGTCCAGAAGCTTTGACATTTTTTCTCCCCATGAAAAACTAACCTGTGCATCTCCTTCTAGTCCTTCCAAGGTGGGGAGAAAAGTGTGTGTGTGTGTGTGTGTGTGTGTGTGTGTGTGTGTGTGTGTGTGTGCATGTGTGTGTATGTTGAATGAGAGAGAGAAGAAGAGCACTCAGACAGATCACGCCCAGGGGAGGGTGAGCTCCCTGCTTTGTTGCACCATCTGGGGGTCGCACACCCAAGGGCCACGTGGACTCTATCACCCAGAGTCTAATTAGCAAAAGGCTGGCAAGTCTTTCTAGAAATTCTACTGCACTGCCTGGCTCATCTACAGCTGCAGACATTTCTTCAGCAGGAGCAGGTGTTCTGTCTTCTGTTTTTTCCAGAGGCACCTGTCTCCTTAAACGCAGGTCCGTGTTGTGTCGGAAATCTAGTGCATCTGTGTGTGTCTGTGTTGGTGTTTCTGTGTTGGTGTCTGCGTGGGTGTCTGCACGGTACCCAGTCACCGTTCTGCAATGCATCACTCTCGTGCCGAGGGTGCGGTCCAGGCACCGGGCTGTGTGTTGTGGTTCAAAAGTGGCTTTTTTCTGAGACCATTGTGCTTTGTCAGAGCCCGTCCAGCTGTGGCATCTGTGGATCTGCAGGGGTCTTCTCTGTTTGCATGTTCCTCGGGGCGGTGTGTCCCTTGCTTCCTCATTCTGGTGTGTGTCCCCTGCATGCATGAACTTCTATGGTTCTGTGTTGTGTGCCCAATGCCACCCCTTGTTCTGTGACCATCCATGTAGCTACTGAAAATAGTTGGGTAAGCAAGCCAAGGGTGTCGGAGGAGGTCACGGGAGAGACGGAGTCCCTCTCCCCCTCCCCACTCCCCAAACACACCAAGAAGTATTTTTAACGTGTAGGTTGAGAACAAGCCTAACATCGCCCGTGGTTGGGAGAGAGCGAGAGCTTGGAATCCCCTTCTAGACCAGATCAGCCCCACCCCTCACTTCAGCCATCTCGGAGCTGTAGGCAAGGCCCAGAGTGTGCTAGGTGCTCTCCTTTGGCACCTCCCACCAGCCCCTGCCGATCTAGCGATCTACCGGACCCCAGACCACCTTCTGCCCCAGTGGGCGCGGTGGGAGCTGTCCGTTCAGGACCACAAGCCATCCTCTGCCCTAACTAAAGGTGGGCAGAGCACACCTGTGTCCCTTTGGCCTCCCCCTCCCCGACCTGTTCACCCTCCTCACCCCTCCCCTGATGCACCCACGGTGCCAGGGACAGAAGCTGATGTTTAACTCCCTCCCCCGCCCCAACTGGAGCCTGTGCCAAGCCCCTGGCTCCCTCACTGTGTTAACACTTGGCACTTCGCCAGCCCCGAGAAAGGTAGATGACACAGCCACAAATCTAATCCACATAGTTTCCATCTACTCCTTAATCTGATTGATGTTCCCTCTTGCACTGAATAATACATGCCTATCTCAGGTAAGCCATTTTATAAAATAAGGAGATAAAAAAGCACTGTCGAGACAGTGTTTGCTTTTGCCGAGCTGGTGTCCCACAGCTCCCTGGGTGTCCGAGGCGGCAGAGCTACTGACAGAGGCTCTCCAGGCCCTCGGGGGCTTAGAGCCCACTTGAATCGTAAGCCTTCTTGCTTTTGATAACACAGTATTATTTCTCTTACTCTAGAAGAAAAAGTTTATTACCAAACAAGAGTATTTTTATGAAAGAAAAGGACAAACCTATAAATTAACTCAACCTATATTTCCCTTGAAAAATACTTTTCAGGCTCGCCAAAATGTAGAACTGAAAGCATGTATTTTGGAAGAAAGAGATACATTTTGTATGCTTTCTGTTCCTTTTGTAGATTCACAGTTTATTTTCTAAGACTGCAAAGATCACTTTGTCACCAGCCCTGGGACCTGAGACCAAGGGGGTGTCTTGTGGGAGTGAAGGGGAAGGGAGAGGCTGGCATGAGGGTCACAGTTGTTCCAATGAGCTCCAGAGAGGGGCCTCCTGTTCTCAAAGACATGTTGGGGACTGGATGTACTCTGGTCCTTGATGGTGGTCCCTCTGTCTCAGAGCTGACTTGTCAAGTGGAATGAGTAGAGGACTTGATGGTCAGTTCCAACCCTGATAGAAGAAACTAGGGTTCTGAATTGTGAACATTAAGAAGATGGTATCCTTTGTAATCTTATGGCAACCAAAACGTGGCTTAAAGCAGTCATGGTTTCATCTCTTAAAACACAGTTTGTAAATTTATTCAACTAATGATGGGAAATGTATCACTTCCATGTACATTGGACTTAAGTGCCATTTGTTAAAAGGGAACAAGTCATTGAGGAGAAAAAAAAAGCCCAATACTTAGAGTCCCAATTTTGTCTTATTTGCCAAAAAAAAAAATCAACAATGACAAAGCAAACCCCCTCTGGTTGATATTGTTACATTGTATATACTGTATAATAGGAAAGAGAATTGATGTATCTTACTTTTTCATTATTTGCTAACCAAAGCTGTACATTTTTCATATGATCCGCAGCCTTTTGGGTATCTAATGGGTCAAAACCATGGGACCTGCCACCTCCCATCAGCAGTTCTGGAAATGCACTATTTCTACTGGTATTCTTGCTTTTTTTTCATTTTCTTGCTGAAATGACATGAATTGTTGAGTTTATTTTTACACAGTAAAGAGTGAAGAAAGACTGTGGTCTCCTTGGAATATCTCTTCTTTCTTCAAGCTTGCAAATGTCACCTCAACCTACTGGGAGACCTCAGAGGCGCTCCCAGGATATGCCTGCCTGCCCATTGTCCTGTGCCCCTCAAAAATCCCGCAGCCACCTGGTGATAGTGGACATCAGGGGTGGGGAGGGGGCCAGCCCAATTCACAGGTGCAGCTGACACAAAGGCAGAGAGCGGTGAAGTGATTCTGCAATGTGTAGAGACCACATTGGGGCTTGGATTTCAGAGTATCTGCCCGTTCCTCACCTCATCTGCAGCCCTGCTCCCTCCTGAGCTGATGCACTGCCCACTGCACATCTGGCTACAGGTCCCAGGTGGCCTGGGCTTGTCCTTCCAAGCAGCCCAGCTCTCCTTTGCCACATCCCTGCTGACCCATCCTTAGGGTTCTCGGGCTGTTTCCTTGCACCCAAGCAAGACAGCACCTCCAGGTTCACATAACAAGAAGATGGGTGATGTGGGAACCCTGGGCACTGAAAAGAACTCAGTTCCCTGGCCCCTCATGGACCAAGCTAGCCACTGGATGGACATGGAGCTGTGGAGCTGTTCCCTTCTGTGGGATAAAAGCAATGAGCAGGAGTCAAAATAGCCTGCCTGGTTAATTGGTCTCCCCCATGCCCCAACACACATGCCTGTGCATGCACATACACACACACACACACACACACACACACATGCTGAGTTAACAGATGGGGCCTGGCCAGGACTCAGGATCTGGAGTTTGGTGGGGTGTAAGTGAGCTGCCCATTGCCTGGAGTAGTATGGATGGAGGGGGTTTGGCCTCAGAGCAGTTGACCACTCACCCTGTTGACCCTGCAGTAGGAACCCCAGTTGGGAGAGAGAAACCTCTGCCAGGCTGAAGACCCTGGGCCTGTTAGTTGCCCTTGGTGGGCAGTGTCCACCTGAAGTCTGCACACATGTGGCCAGGCCCAGGGTTGTACTCAGTTCCAGCAGCTCCAACTGACACACCACCTCTTTGCCTCCCACTCCCGCAAGTGCATAGTTTTGTCTGAAATAACATCACGCTTACATTTCTAATTTCTATGAAAGTGTTCATTCAAAGCTTCGGTATTTTTACTATCATCAGAAACAAATTACTTTCCCCACTTCTCACACCTGATCTTGGCACATCAAGGACTGAATTTAGTTCTCTGCTGTGGAGCAGAGAACAGCAGCTTTACAGGGAGACAGCAAGTGGGAGCCTGGAGCAGAGGGACACAGGCTTGGGATTTCAAAGCTGGAGAGTGTCTCCAAAGCCATTGATGGCAACAGCCCATCAGATGCATGAAAATGTTCTCAGCTTACACACTTCCAATGATAGGGAACTCGCTATCCATAGAGACAGTCTGGCCCCCTTTCAAACAGCTCCAGCTGGGAGTTTTTCTTTTTTCTTTTCTATCTTTCATATTTCTTTTCTGTTGTGCCCAGTTCCTTATATTGAGCTGCAGCTTCTATCCATCTGTTTGCACACATGGAGACAGCCCCCATGTTTCCTAGGGCTCAACCTTTATGTCTCTCCTGCACCATCTGGCTGACCTGCTCTAGGGGCACACTGCTTCCACCCCAGAAGCCCCCCAAGGGCAGCAGAGTATAGACCAATCCCTAGAGTGTCCTTGCTCTAGGAAGCTGGGGCTTGTGCATCAGCTGTGGCCCCCCCCCCCCCCCCCCCCCCGAGTAGGAGCAGCACAATTCAAGGAGTTCCAGTCTCCTCTATCTCCTTGTCTGCTCGCTGCAAGGTTCCCAGCGAATCGGCCTGTGCCCAGGAGCCCCCTCTCTGCAGACCTCCAAGGAGTACAAAGCCACCTGGCTTTGTGGAGTTAACTGCTCGCTGGAAACAGGAAATAGAGAAGAAAAGCGGTGGCTGTGGGGAAGTTAGAAAAGTTCTGGAACTCTTTGGAAGGCCTGTGGTTCTGAGCTCAGGAGTTGGCTTCTTTGTAGAAACCAGATGCCCTGTAGAAGAGACTGGAACGCTCAGCCCAGCCAACAAGGGTCCCTCTAGGGGCTGGAGTCAGCCGGAACTGCTGCCTTGACCTTTCCCACCCCGAACCCTCACTAGGAGATTCTCTCCCATTCACAGCCAGTGGTGCTTGCCTGGCCTCAGGCTCATTAGCTGGCTTTGCCAATGGCCCAGGCCCTCAGGAGTCTCTGTGCTCCACCTCTGGAGGTGCCCTGGCAGTGCTGCCAGCCTCCAGGGGCCATTGGCATCTGCACTGGGCATCACACTCTGTGCCTGACTCGTTCCTATGCTTTATCTCCTGTCATCCCAATGGCTACCCTGATGAGGAGCCAGTGGGGAGGCTGAGTGACCTGCTGAGCTCGTGAGTGGCAGGGTGGGCACTCAGACTGCAAATCCCCTGTCTTTCCACACTATCTATAGGTTCAGAATTCATCTGCAGAGGTCAGCACCAGGGAGGCCACCCCTCGAAGAGGACTTAGTGCCGATCTGAGCCCATGACCCTCTGACCAGATCTGCTCTTCCCTCGAACTTCACTGCTCCATCATCATCCCTGACCCCGCAGGTTCTCACACATTCATATGTGATGCACGTGGTGAGTTCTTGTGGCCTTGGATTCCCAAGATGCCCTTCCCCATGGAAGCAGAGCCTCCCTCCTCTCCTGATGTTCAAATAAATTGTTTCTAACAGTCTGATTGTTTCTAAAGCCTGGGATGCTGCATGCAGTCCATGGGGTGGCAAAGAGTCGGACTTAACGACTTAACGACTGAACTGAACTGAACAGTCTCATCCTTAAAAACTGAAAATCATTTCATTTTGTGGTTTTCTCATGAAGCACACTTGGCACTTCCTGAGACTCACTCAAGGAGATGAACAGTGGTTTCCAAGGCCTTAATTTTCCCTAGCATAGGAAGACAGGGTGGGACCAGGTAGTCTCTTTAGTCTCTTTGGACTCACCCTGGATCCCAGGAACAACCTGTGGGGACCAGCAAGGCCCTCTCTGCAGGATGCCTGATGTACTTGTTCCAAGACCCTAGCTCACACAGGGCACCTCTGCTCCCTGCCCCACCATTGGGCCAGCAGCCATGGGATCTGCCCTCAGGAGATTTTTCTTCAATGCTAACTATCCTTTCAGGTTCCTTCTTATCCTCCCTCAAACCTTCAAGCACATCAAAATCATAGCTATTTTCAGAATAGCCACTGATGAAAAAGATCAGAACCTACCAGAAAAGATCTTCTACAATTAAAGACATAAAGAAGGAACCACACTGAGACTGGTAGGAAGGGCAGATCCTTGATAAAGTCAAGTCCCATAACCCTGGGTAGGCAATCCACAAACTGGTGAATAACTACAATGTAGAGATTCTCCCACAGGAGTGAGAGTTCTGAGCCCTGCATCAGGCTCCTCAGCCCAGGGGTCCTGAACCAGGAAAATGAGCCCCCAGAGCCATTGGCCTCGAGAGCTGGCAGGGCTTAATTTTGGGAGCCCCACAGGACTGTGGGGAAAAGAGACTTCACTCAAATGATGTGCACAAAATCTCTCATACTCCGGGACCCAGGGCAAAAGCAGTAATTTGATAGAAGCCTGGGCCAGACTTACTTGCTCATCTTGGGGAGCAACTTGGAGATGCAGGGAGGGTGGGGGGTTGAGGAGTGGCTCACCTTGGGGACATATACACTGGCGACAGCCATTCTTCAGAGCTCCTTCTACCACATGGATGCTAATGCTGGCGAGCACCATTGTGTGGGATCCTCCCTCTAGCTCATCAGGGCCAAGACCTGGCCCTACCCAAGAGCCTGTATAGGTGCCAGAGCGGAGACACCTCAGGCCAAGCAAATAATTGGGTGGGAACACAGCCCCATCAGGGCAGACCAGATGCCTAAAGATCTCCTGAGCCCTCAGCCTCCCTTGGACACAGCCCTGCCCACCAGAGGGCCCAGAACTCGGCTCCACCCACCAGTGGGCAGGCACCAGACACAAGAAAATCACAATCCCACAGCCTGCAGATACAGCTTGCCCATCAGCAGGCCAGACACTGCCCTGGAATCATCTGGGCCCCAGTCGTGCCCACTAGCAGACTAACACAAGGTTCAGAACACCCTGGACCCTGGACCCAACTGTGTCAGGCTATCCCCCACCGCCACCTCCAATCACTAATGGTGTGACACCAGCTCTGGAATCCCAGACTCCAGGACTTCGCTCTGTTTGTTAGAGCCAGGTACTAAGCCCAGGGTTAATACCTATCCTTATCAAATTATTCCAAAAAATTGCAAAGGAAAAGACACTTCTGAACTCATTCTATGAGGCCAGTATCACTCTGATACCAAAACTAGATAAACACATCACAAAAAAGAAAACTACAGACCAACAGTACTGATGAACATACATGTAAAAATCCTCAACAAAATATTAGCAAACTGAATCAAACAAACTTTTAAAAGGATCTTATATCATGATCAAGTGGAATCTAACTCAGTTATGCAAGATTTTTCAATAGCAGCAAATCAATCAATGTGATACACCACATTAAGGAATTGAAGAATAAAAACCATATGATCATCTATATAGATGCATAAAAATCTTTTGACAAAACCCAACATCCATTTGTAATAAAAAAGACAACTCCAGAGAGTGAGGATAGAAGGCAAATGCCTCAACATAATAAAGGCCATATATGACAAACCAACATCAGCCAAGATCATACTCAATAGCGAAAAGTTGAAAACATTTTCTCTAAGATCAGGAACAAGACAAGGATGCCCACTCTTATCACTTTTATCCAACATGCATTGGAAGTCCTAAGCATAGCAATCAGAGAAGAAAAATAAATAAAAGGAATCCAAATTGGAAAGGAAGAGGTAAAGCTTTCACTGTTCACAGATAATTGTACGTAGAAAGCCCGAAAGATGCCACTAGAAGAGTATTAGACCTCATGAATGAATACAGTAAGATTATAGGATACAAAATTTATACCCAGAAATGTGTTGCATTTGTATACACTAACAATGAACTATTAGGGAGAGAAATTAAGGAAACAATTTCATTTACCATTACATCAAAAAGAATAAGATACCTGGGAATAAAGTTACCTAAGGAGGCAAAAACCTGTGCTTGGAAAGCCATTATAAGACACTGTTGAAAGAAATTGAAGACAACACAATCAGATGGAAAGATGTATCAATACTATGTTCTTGGATTGGAAGAATCAATATTGCTAAAATGATCACACCACCCCAGGCAATCTACAGATTCAATGCAATCCGTATCAAGTTACCAATGATATTTTTTTCATAGAGCAAGAGAAATAATTGTGAAATTTGTATGGAAACACAAGACTCTAAATTACAAAAAAAAAAAAATCTTGAGAAAGAAGAACAGAGCAGGAGGAACTACATTCCCTGACTTCAGATTATACTACAAAGTTAGAGTAATCAAAAGAGAATGGTACTGGTACAAAAAAAGACATATGGCAATAGAACAAGACAGAAGGTCCAGAAATAAACCCACACACATGATTGATTAATCATTGTGACTAATCCACAACAAAGGAGTTAGGCACATGCAATGGAGAAAAGACAGTCTCTTCAATAAGTGGTACTGAGAAAACTGGACAGATATATGTAAAAGAATAACATAAGAACATTCTCTAACACTATATGCAGAAATAAACACAGAGTGGATTACATATCTAAATGTAAGACCAGAAGCCATAAAACTTCTAGAGGAAAACATAGGCAGAACACTCTTTGACATAAATTATAGCAACATTTTTTTTGGATCTGCCTCCTATGGCAAAGTAAATAAGGGCAAAAATAAACTAATTAAACTTAAAAGTTTTGCATGGCAAAGGAAATCATCAACAAAATGAAATGACAATTTATTGACTGGGAGAAAATACTTGCAAATGGTATGACCAGTGAGAAGTTAATATCCAAAATATAGAAATAGCTCATACAACTCAACATCAAAAAAAGAACCTGAATAAAAAATGGGCAGAAAATCTGAATTGACATTTTTCCAAAGTGCACGTGCATATGGCCAACAGACACATGAAAATATGCTCAACATCGCTAATCATCAGGGAAGTGGAAATCAAAACCACGATGAGATATCACTTCACATCTGTCAGAATGACTATCATCAAAAAGAACACAGGGACTTGCCTGATGGTCCACTGGTTAAGACTCCTCATTTCCACTGCAGGAGGTGTGGGTTCCATCCCTTGTTAGGGAACTAAGTTTCCCACATGCTGTGTGGTACGTGGCAGAAAAAACAAACAAGCACACACACAAATAATAAATGTTGACAAGGTATGGAGAAAATGGAACCCTATTACACTGTTGGTAGGAATGTAAATTGGTGTAGCCACTGTGGAAAACAGTATGGAAGTCTCTCAAAAAACTAAAAACTAAAAATAGAACTACCATGAAAAGTAGAGTGTCAATTGCTTAGTCAGGTCCACTCTTTGTGACTCCATGGACTATAGACCCCCAGGCTCCTCTGTCCATGGAATTCTCCAGGCAAGAATACTAGAGTGGGTAGCCATTCCCTTCTCCAGGTGATCTTCCTAACCCAGGGATCCAACTCAGGTCTCCCACATTGCAGGCAAATTCCTTACTGTCTGAACCACCAGGAAAGTCCCAGCAATTCCACTCCTGGGTATACATAAAAACAAAAACAAAAACAAAAAACAAACCCTATAACTAATTAGAAAAGATGTGCACTCATAATAGCATTATTTATAATTGACAAGATAAGTCACAGAAGCAATCTAAGTGTTCATCAACAGATGAATGGATAAAGAAGATGTGGCATATACTACACACACACACACACACACACACACACACTGGAATATGTATATTTATGTGTGTGTGTGTATATATATATATATGATGGAATACTATTCAGCCATAAAAATGAATGAAATCTTGTCATTTGCAACAGCATCGGAGGACCTGGAGGGCATTATGCAAGTGAAATAGGTCAGAGAAAGACAAATACTGTAGGATACCACTTAAATGTGGAATCTAAAAGATACAATAAACTAATGAATATAACAAAAAAGAAGCAGACCCACAGATACAGAGAACAAACTAGAGGTTACTGTGGGGAAAGGGGAGGGGGAGGGACACAATAGGGGTAGGGAATTAAGAGGTACAAACTACTATGTACAAAATAAGCTACAAGGATATATTGTACAGCACAAGGAATACAGCCAATATTTGATAATATCTATAAATGTCTGTTGTGTTAGTCGCACAGTCATGTCTGATTCTTTGGCACCCCGTGAACAGAGGAGCCTGGCGGGCTACAGTCCATGGAATTCTCCAGGCAAGAATACTGGAGTGGGTTGTCATGTCCTCCTCCAGGGGATCTTCCTGACCCAGGAATTGAACCTGGGTCTCCTGCATTGCAGGCAGATTCTTTACCATTTGAGCCACCTTAAATTGTGAGTCATTATACTCTACACCTGTAACTTATATAATATTGTACCTCAACTACACTTAAGTCTTAAAAAATGGGAAAAAAAGAAAAACGTACATTCATTCATTCATTCACTTACTGAATACCTATTTCCTGAATACCTACCATGAACAAGCACCTGGGGCAGGTGATCAGTGGGTGGTCTGTGGGCAGAAGAAGGCTCAGTTCAGGCACCTGGACCAGCTCCAGGCTCAGAATCAACGAAGGCAAATGGTGGGGGAGGATGGGGGAGGGTGAGGAGAGCGGGTGTGAGTTTGCGTGCTTGTGTGCCTATAAGGCATTGCCAAGGAAGCCGTCTGTCCGCTGTTTGATTTCTGTGCTTCTCTATTCAGGCCAAGGTGGGGGGCCATCTGCTAAAGTGGGCACAGAGAAAACATTTTCGCTGTGCAGAAAATTGGCTTCTGAGGAGAGGCTGTGTGCTCAGTACAGAACCAGCCTGCAGAGGAGACGCTGGAAGCAGCGGGCAGGGCTGGGGTACAGGGAGGGAGGCTCTGCTCACGTGATCTCACTCGGGGCTGGAGAGATGCCCATGCTCCTGCCCCATCCTTGCGAGGGCCCAGGCCCAGATAGTCAGTCTCTAAGGCATCAACCTCGTTCCTGAAACTTAGGGGTCTTTGCATGGGATTTGCATAAGGGGAGGGCTACACTCCTTTTTAATAGCTTTATTAAGACATAATTGACATAGCAGAAAATTTACTTATATAAAGTACACAACTCAATGGCTTTTGGAATACTACATTACTAATTTTTAAAAATTGTGGTAAATATATGCAACATAAAATTACTGTCTTAACTGTACAACTCATTGGTGTTATTATATTCACAGCATTATGCAACTATCACCACTATTTCTAAAACTTTTTCATCTACCCAAACAGAAACTTTGCACCCATTAAACACTGACTGCCTCGCCCCTCCCCCAATCCCTGGTAACCTCCACTCTACTTTCTGTCTCTATGAATTGACCTATCTTAGGTACCCCATATAAATAAATCATACAGTATTTGTCCTTTTGTGTCAAGCTTCTCAGCATGTTTTCAAGGTTCATCCATCTTGTAGGGTGGGTCACAATGCCTTTCCTTTACAACTGAATGATATTCCATTGTAGTGATAGACCACCTTTATTTATCCATTCACCTGTTGATGGGCCCTTGGGTCCATCTTTTGGCTATTGTGAATAGTGATGCTAAGAATATGGGTGTGCAAGTGTCTGTTTTAATCCTTCCTTTCAATCCTTTTGGGTATGTACCTAGGAGTAGAATCATATGGTAATTCTATATATAGGTTTTGAGAAACTACCACACTGTTTTCTACAGTGGCTGCACCATTTTACATTCCTACCAACAGTGTACTAGGTTCCAACATCTCCACCCACATTTGTTATTCCTGCTGCTGTTATCTGATGGTTGTCATCTTAATGGGTGAGGACTTCCCTGTATCTCAAACAGTAAAGAATCTGCCTGTGATGCAGGAGACCAGGGTTCGATCCCTGGGTTGGGAAGATCCTCGGGAGAAGGGAATGTCAATCCACTCCAGTATTCTTGCCTGGAGAATTTCACGGACAGAGAAGCCTGGTGGGCTACAGTTCATGGGGTGTCAGAGTCAGACACAACTGAATGACTAACACACACACACACACACACACACACACACACACACACACATCTTAATGGGTATGAGGCGCTATCTTACATGGGTTTGATTTGCACTTCCCTAATGATTATCACGACCCAGATAATCACGATGGTGTGATCACTCACCTAGAGCCAGACATCTTGGAACGTGAAGTCAAGTGGGCCTTAGAAAGCATTACTACGAACAAAGCTAGTGGAGGTGATGGAATTCCAGTTGAGCTATTTCAAATCCTGAAAAATGATGCTGTGAAAGTGCTGCACTCAATATGCCAGCAAATTTGGAAAACTCAGCAGTGGCCACAGAACTGGAAAAGGTCAGTTCTTATTCCAATCCCAAAGAAAGGCAATGCCAAAGAATGCTCAAACTACCGCACAATTGCACTCATCTCACACGCTACAAAAGTAATGCTCAAAATTCTCCAAGCCAGGCTTCAGCAATACGTGAACCGAGAACTTCCAGATGTTCAAGCTGGTTTTAGGAAAGGCAGAGGAATCAGAGATCAAATTGCCAACATCTGCTGGATCATCAAAAAAGCAAGAGAGTTCCAGAAAAACATCTATTTCTGCTTTTTTGACTATGCCAAAGCCTTTGACTGTGTGGATCACAATAAACTGTGGAAAATTCTTCAAGGGATGGGAATACCAGACCACCTGACCTGCCTCTTGAGAAACCTATATGCAGGTCAGGAAGCAACAGTTAGAACTGGACATGGAACAACAGACTGGTTCCAAATAGGAAAAGGAGTACATCAAGGCTGCATATTGTCATCCTGCTTATTTAACTTATATGCAGAGTACATCATGAGAAATGCTGGGCTGGAAGAAGCACAAGCTGGAATCAAGACTGCAGGGAGAAATATCAATAACCTCAGATATGCAGATAACACCACCCTTATGGCAGAAAGTGAAGAAGAACTAAAAAGCCTCTTGATGAAAGTGCAAGAGGAGAGTGAAAAAGTTGGCTTTTGCTCAACACTCAGAAAACTAAGATCATGGCATCTGGTCCCATCACTTCATGGGAAATAGATGGGGAAACAGTGTCAGACAATTTTTTTGGGCTCCAAAATCACTGCAGATGGTGATTGCAGCCATGAAATTAAAAGACGCTTACTCCTTGGAAGGAAAGTTATGACCAACCTAGATAGCATATTAAAAAGCAGAGACATTACTTTGTCAACAAAGGTCCGTGTAGTCAAAGCTATGGTTTTTTCAGTAGTTATGTATGGACGTGAGAGTTGGACTGTGAAGAAAGCTGAGCACTGAAGAACTGATGGTTTTGAACTGTGGTGCTGGAGAAGACTCTTAAGAGTCCCTTGGACTGCAAGGAGATCCAACCAGTTCATCCTAAAAGATCAGTCCTGGGTGTTCATTAGAAGGACTGATGCTAAAGCTGAAGCTCCAATACTTTGGCCACCTCATGCGAAGAGTTGACTCATTGGAAAAGATCCTGATGCTGGGAGGGATTGGGGTCAGGAGGAGTAGGGGACGACAGAGGATGAGATGGTTGGATGGCATCATCGACTCGATGGACATGAGTTTGGGTAATCTCCAGGAGTTGGTGGTGGACAGGGAGGCCTGGTGTGCTGCAATTCATGGGGTTGCAAAGAGTTGGACATGACTGAGTGACTGAACTGAACTGAACTGAATGATTAGTGCTATCATATCATATCACAACATACTCATGATATATTGATTTTCATGTGCTTATGGCCATTTGTGCATCTTCTTTTCAAAATGTCCTTTCAAACCCTTTGGCCATTTTACTATTAGGTGTTTGTTTTTTTTATTGTTGAGTTATAGAAATTTTGTATATATTCCTGATATTCATCCATTATTGGGTATATGACTTGTGAATATTTTCTCAATTCTGTGGGTTGTCTTTTCACTCTCTTGATAGTATCCTTTGATACACAAAAGTTTTTTATTTTGAAGTTCAATTTATATTTTTTTCATTGCCTGTGCTTTTAGTGTCATATCCAATAAATAAGTTGCTAGGCTAATGCTACTCATTTTTGATTCCCCAAGCCCATGTAAATTAGTCCTCCCTGTGATCCTGTCTCATTGCATCCGTATCCCCTTGGCAGTGCCAGCCACACCTGTTTGGTCTGCACAGCTCCACATCTCCCCAACGCAGAACCCGGGCAAGCAGAGGTCAGGTCTGTTTCCTTCCTCCTAGAAGACCCTTCTGGCTAGAGCATTCTTGGCTCTGGGCTTTGCTCTTCAGAATTCTGGTTCTCTAAGAATCACAGAATGTTAGCACAGATGTAGAAAGAAGAAGGAAAAAACCACAGAAATGCTCTTTGAAATAAGGACTGGCTGCTTTCATGCACCAGTGGAACTGGTACTTGTCACACACTGGCTTGACTTGGTTTAGGAAAATATTCCAATGGCTTTTGTTGGTCTGGAAGGTGGACTCACCCTCTGCCCAGCCTTCAAGGGTTCAGGCAGGAAGAAAAAGGTGAAGGGAGCTGCTTGCACAGCAGCAAAAGGGACTGTGGTTTTTATAGACATCATGGGAGGGAAGAGGTAAGAATCTGTAGAACAGGGAACTGGGGAAAGAAAAGACGAAGTGGTTAAAGTCCAGGCAAGAAAGCCCAGTTGGCCAGAAATGCCCGTGTTGTCATTTGTAGCAAGTTGCTCCATCACCCAAATACCAGTGAATGTCTGCTTCCAGAAAGGCCCAGGTAAACGAAGCTCTGCACAAAGAAGTTGGGTGGTGTCCAGTGTAGACCCTCTATCGAGTGTGAAGCAGAAGCAGGAAACATGAAGGCAGAAAAACATGGGGACCCTCATGGGACCCTGAGTTTTCCACATTATACGAATGGGAGCTGTGCTAGGGTGAGTTGTGTCCTGCCAAAATTCATATCCACTCAGAACTTGTGAACTTGGAAATATGGTCTTTGTAGGTATCATCAAGTTAAGGTACTGTCATACTGGATTAGAGGGGGCCTTCATTCAAAGCCTGGGAAATTTGGTCAAAAACACAGGGACATAGTGAGAAGGTCAAGTGAAGACAGGGCAGAGACTGGATGATTCTCCACAAGCCAAGCATCGCTGGCAGCCACCAGAAGCTGGAGAGGGGCCTAGAGCGAATTCTGTCTCAGAACCTCCAAAAGAAACCTGCTGACACTGTGATTCCAGACTTCCAGTCTCCAGACCAAGGGAATTAATTTCTACTGTTAGAAGCTTCCCAGCCTGCAGCATCTTATTATGGCAGCCCAAGATAGCTCAGACAGTAAACAATCTGCCTGCAATGCAGGAGACCCGGGTTCAATCCCTAGGTTGGGAAGATCCTCTGGGGAAGGGAATGGCAACTCACTCCAGTATTCTTGCCTGGAGAATCCCATGGACAGAGGGGCCTGGCAGGCTACAATCTGTGGGGTCACAAAGAGTTGGACACAACTGAACAACTAGCACTCCTACTAAGAAATGAATGGTGGGGCTAACATCCTTCTATTTTAAGAGCCAAGGAAAGGGAGGCTCTAAGGTTGGAGGACTGGGAACATCAGGAGCTCATCTTGGCTCGTGTGGGGTCCTAGCCTCCAGCTGAAGGAGCCAGGGCAGCTTTGGGCAGAGGGCAGGTCAAGCCTCGGAGCTCCAGTTTCTTTGCTCTTTAAGGCTCAGGGGTCATCAGACTGCTGGCATCTGGCAGCTCAAAGGGGAGGCTGAGAAGCCATCTGGTCAAAGCAGCTTCTGTACATTACACACTCACCACGGCCAGTTTGGGTCTCTTAGTGCTACAACTTCCCTGGTGGCTCAGATGGTAAAGCATCTGCCTGCAGTGTGGGAAACCTGGGTTCAATCCCGGGGTCAGGAAGAACCCCTGGAGAAGGAAATGGCAACCCACTCCAGTACTCTTGCCTGGAAAATTCCATGGATAGAGGAACCTGGTAGGCTACAGTCCATGGGGTCCCAAAGAGTTGGACACGACTGAATGACTTCACTTTCACTTTTCACTTTCTTTCAGTGCTGCAGCACAGACAGTAGTGCAGAATGGGGTCACCAACACCAGAAAACACCCAAGTGCTTTGGGAGGACAAGATTGCCCCTGGGAACTGTCTAGCACTGTGATACTCTGGCATGTGACCAGACTCTCCCTGTTGTGGATTTGGTGGCAACCTGGGGAGAGGAGCCAGAGATAAGGGAGGATGAGGGGATGAAGGATTCACTTAGTGGAAGGAAAGGAGATGGTGAGAACCCAAGGCAGGATAAAGGGACAGAGAGTAAGGTGGGGCAGGGGAGGGTCCCTGGGCAGAGAGACCAGGCAGAGGGCCTGAAGGGGCAGCAGCATGGTAGGAGAGAGCAAAAGCTGGGCTGGGGGAGGGTCAGGTCACACAGGGGCTTGAGAAGGAGAAAAGCAGCTCTCCTTGATGATATGCAGAAAATTTCACAGCTCAACGATGTCTCTGTTATCAGACATGGCCAAGATGGATGGAGACAGAAACAAGAGGCCTCTGCAGTCATCTCTGAACACAGACAGAACATGGACTCTGTCCAGACCTAAAAATGGCCCTCAGGGCCCCTTTCCTTGCTGACTGGAGTGGGCTTACCAATTTTAGCTGAAACTTTGCTAAAGTTCTCCTGCCTTCTAGACACAAATTACTAAGATACCCTATCATGGCATCACCCCTGATCCCTATGAGCACTCCCCAGCTCTCCACAGTGTGCTGTTGCCCTCACTCAATTCCACTGCAGCTGTGTTCTAAGGGTCCTTGGATAGGAGGTAACTGACACCTCTTACACTAAGGAAAGAGCTGTGAGTTTTACTCTGAATCATATGGGAAGCTACTGCATGGTTTTAAGAGGAGAAGTGTGACATGATTTTCAAAAGAAATGTCCTAAAGACCCATCAGGAGGTTCTCTGTGGACTGTGAGTGATGGCATATGGAGCAGGGTTCCCTGTGGCTACTTGGTGAGGGAGGGGGCTTTTTCTGCCTGCAGGGCAGGAAGAAGTGACAGCATGAACACATGGACAGCCTCTGTGTCCTACAACCACCTTCTAAGGAGCTTCTGAGAAAAGAACTTCACTGACGCGAGTTAGACTGGGCTGTTTGAATCAGTTTCAGGCAGCCGCGGAGACAAGTATCCTAGTGGACAGTGCATAGGTGCCTAACCTCCCCCTTTCTGAGCCACCACACTCAAGACACCCTATAAGACAGAGTTTGTGGAGGGAATTCCCCAGTGACCCAGCGGTCAAGACTCCACGCTTTCACTGCCAAATGCCTGAGTTTGATCCCTGGTCAGGGAACTAAAAAGAGGTAAAAAAAAAAAAAAAAAAAACCAAACAAACAAACAAACAAAAAAGACAAGAGTTTGTGAAAAAGACCAGTCCACACTGGCAGGCACCAAGGAGGCAGGACATAAGGCTCTACACAAATGTCCAACGTTTTGATCAGGATATATGGTGATGTCATTCCCAAGACCCTGTGTGTGCTCAGCCAGGAGGGCTAAGGGGCCAGACTTGTGAATAACTGGCTCCCAGGTTAGAAAGAGAGCTCAGGGGTAGGAGGCATATCTACCTCTCCTGTCCCAGTACACATATGTGTTGCTTCCAACTTTTGCCTTGGAGGATGGGCTAGCTAAGGGGATTCTTTCAAAGTGCTAGGATACAACATGTCTCGTCTGATGAAACCATGTGGGATGTGTATATGTGGGTGGGTGAGTGGGGGGTCCTTTTTCAATGAACCCATGGTCCAAAAGCATGATCAGCAGTCCCCAGGGATGGCAGAGGCAAAGTGTTGGCATTTTGCTTGCTTGCTTTTGCTGCCTCCTCATCTGACCTGGCTGTTTCTCCTATTTCTCTGAGGACTCTTACACCTGGAGGATGGAGCCCTTGGCTAGGCCTGCTTGCCTGAACTTCTCTCCCTGGATTGACAGATTCCTCAAGCCCCATCTTCACCCTGTCTCTCATGATAGCACCCCTAGCCTAGAAGGCAGAGAGAACTTGGGACTGACTGTAGAAATGATCATGGAGCATAGAGGGCCCACTGTCACTTCCAGAACCCTCTCTGTATCAGGAAGGCTCAGGGAACCAGCGCCTTACATTGGTATCAGCTGTATCAGCATACGTGTTGTGCCCTTGAGTCCATGTGTGTGTGTGTGTGCGTGTGTGTGTGTGTGTTGGGGGAAGAAACAGGGATACTAGGGAGGGAAAACTCTTCAATCACATTAGAAGTCTCCATTCCCACACATAAGGGGCCATGGGGGCACTGCAGCGCATGAATAGAATTTTATTTGGAAAAAAATGTATATGCAATATATTGGGGGAAAAAAGAAAGCCTAGAAGAAAATATTCTGAAATGTCAGCAGTGGTTATATCTTGCGGTGGGATCAAGGATTTTTATACTTTCGTGTTTTACACCAAACATGTGTTGGTTATGTAATTTAAATTTTATTTATTTATTTTTAAACCAAATTCTCCAGCCAACTGTGCTTTTTTCCCAGTTGCAGTAACTTTCCTTTGAGTTAGATTTGGTTCTGGACGGACCCAAGAAACAAACACTCCTTCTCAAGTTCACAACTGACTTAGTACCCGTGCTTTCATTCCTCCTTCCTCCGACAGTTGATGTGTTGCGACAGCATCCCTGTCCTCAGGAATTTTGCAGCCTAGAGGCATTCTCTCCCCACGACCTGCTCCTCCGCGAGGAAATGGGGGCGGAGGGGGCGGCGATGTTTGAGGGTGGGTGGCGAACGGGGGAGGTGGGGTAGCCCTCTGGGCGAGGGGATGGGTGGTGTCGGCCTTGGCTCCTCAACACCGGGACAGTGGATGTAAAATGCTAGGACAACGTTAAAGGGATCGACTGGATTTTCTGCGGCCTCCTGCACCTGAACCTTCCTGAGAAGGAGCCCTGGGGAGGAGGACGCCCGCGACCCCAATCGCGGTAACCGGGATACCAAGGCCTGGAGGCCAAATTCTGGGGCAGGACCGCGGGACCCAGACGCCGGCCGCGGTTGCCACGGCAACGCCCTCGGGCGCGCGGCGATTGGCGGCGTTTCAGGGGCGGGACCCAGGAGGCGATCCCGCGAGAGCTTGGCCTCGTGGCTTCCGGTCGGCGCGGGCCAGGCGCGGTAGCCGGTCTTGCTGACTGTGCCAGCAAAATGTGCCCAGAATGGGCTCCTTCTCCCTCCTCCGCTGCGACCACCCTGGACCACCTTTAGTCGCTTTGAGTAATGCCCAACCTCTCGCCGGGTCTTCCAGCTCCGCCCTTCAGTCCATGTTCCATCTTGTGGTTCCCGGTTTCCCTGAGTCAAGGCTGTGCCCCGTCTGCCTCTACCCCACTGCACCCCTACTTCAGCCTTGCTCACTCGTGACTGACCTTGCTTCTTCTCACCCCAACCACTTTCTGGTCCGTCTATCTAGGCCACGCCTCTTCAAGTGAGGCGACCACCTGCTTAAAGTTACACCCCACATTCCCTATCTTCCCTACCCTGATTTTTCTCCATAGGTCTTATCACCATCCAACACAGTTGATAATGTACTTATACGTTGTCTGAAAGTTCCATGGCCAAGAATTTGTCTTGTTCAGACCAGAGCAGGTGCTCAGTAGTTGTTGCAGACTAAGCAGGTGGATGAGGGGTCTTCTTTCCTCATCCTCCCTAAGAAGGGTGTTGAATCCCTTGGGTCACCCTCTCTGGAAGGAGAACTGGCCAGGACTAGCTGACTGCCCACGTGCCAAGTGTCTTACTTTCAACACCTCACTCCCAGAGTGGCTTCCCATTTCTGTGGGAGGCCCAAGGAGCCTCGGAGCCCTATTCCTCCAAACACTGTCATCCTCAGCTCAGAATCCTTTGGTCTCCAGATGTCACTGGCTGTTGCTGCAGTCCCTCCTGCGTGCCTGGCACTCTGCTGGGTGCTGAACGGTGTGAGAAAGTCTGGTGCTGCCTTCAAGGTTCTCAGTCTGATGGGAGGGACAGGGAAGTGACCACCGCCACGCAGAGTACAGTGCTGAGGATGGGCACCTGAGGCACAGTGGAAGAGGGTGGGCCCCCTCTAGAATGGGGCCTCTAGAATTCCTCCCAGTGGTCCAGGGGGGGGGGGCTCTTCTGGCGTGAAGTGTGCACTGTGAACAACAATTACTGGTTTTCTCCTCTGCACAGACACGATTTCTGGGATTCAGCTCTTGGTGGCTGAGAAGCCTGTGCTTTTCCCAGGGCCGGATGCTGCTTCTCAGGCGAGAAGCCAGACAAGCATCCAAGCTGCCCAGAATTGCACCCAAGTGTCCAGACAACTGGCTTCCCTGTGGGTGTGGGCACTGGAAGAGGGGCTTTTGCTTGGTGTGTGGTTCGGGTGAGCCAGGGCAGCCATATGCTGCCAGCCTCGTGGGGAGTATGGCACAGGCCACCCTGGCAGCCAGATGCTTCTGGGCTAGTCTATGGCTCAAAGGCATTTCCTTCAGGAGAGCAGCCAGGTGGCTCCTCTCCACCCCCTCTCTTGCCCTTGCCTCCCTCTTAGTGCCAAAGTCTAGGGTTCCAGGGCTGTGTCAGCATCGGGCCCTGCTGCACTGTCCTTCTGGTATGGGGCATGGTGGCCTGGAACGGACATCTGGTCTGCCTCAACCCCCACAGCCAGGGCATCTGTGGCCCCATGGAATGCAGTAGCATGGAGGAGAGCCGGAACCAGGGGAAGGCCATGCACTGCCGTGCTTGCCAAGTGGCTGGGCATTCCTGGCATGGCTTACCTGGCATTGTCCTTGCCACTGAGGCTTACTGAGGGTAACCCCCAAGGGCCCTGCCAGGGTTCCTTTTGCCAGGTTGTGTCTGCTCAGGCTGAGGGAGGGAGGGACATAGGCCACAACTGATGCCAGTCCAGTGGAATCTTGAACTCAGAAATAGTAGGAGAGGAGGGCAGCCCCCACCCCTTGCCAATGATGTGCCCTCCCAGCTGGCAGAGGCATCCAGCCTGCTCTGCAGGAATTGGATCTACAGCCTGAGAGAGCTTCATTTTACAGATGGGAAAACTGAGGCTCTGAGAGGGGATGGAAACATATGTCTACTTGGTGGACTTTATCTTGTTTGCCTGTCAGCATGGGGCTGAGATAGGCATCATTAGCTCCATTTTACGAAGGAGGAACTGGGGATTGGAGAAATGAAGCGCTGTTGGCAAGCTGTCCTAGGTAAACCCCTTATCTGGTCCCGGCTTGCACGGATCTGAAAAGGAGCCAGGGCAGTGCCCACGCTTGCTCGTTTTGCCATAAGATGGAAAAGTGAGCCCAAGAACGCAAAGCTGAGGGAAGAGAGATCCAGGATCAAGGTGACCCTCCTGCAGGAAGCAAGAAGTCCTGAGGCCCAGCTGGGCTGGGAAGTTTGGAATGAGGCTGCCAAATGCAGCTGTAGCCACCAGGGTCCTCACTGCACTTGGTCCTCCCTTCCGCCCATGCCCCCAGGTGTATGGAGTCACACTTGGTCACTGGGTCCTGAAGAAAGAAGAAAACAATATCTTTGTCCTCTACCTGGTGTGTAGATGAGGCCATAAGCATAAGTCTCTCCCCTGCCAGGCCTTCCTACAGGCCCTTCCCTTCCTGTACCGCATCTGTGGGAACCTATGCCTGAGAGATGCGGTACCCCAGGCTTAATACCATTCCAGACGCGGAGGGGAGCCCCTACCATCACCATCATATCATCCATCATTGGCAACAGTGACAAGACTTAGTCACACTGCTTCAAAGGTCAGGCCGATTCAGTTGGGAGCAAAAGGAGCAGCCTGTACCAGGTGACTGTGACAGAACAGATGGGTGACAGAACAGATGGCCGGGGGGCAGAAAAGAGGTGCAGACATCCCCAGGGACCTTCCACTGGAGCCAGAGAAGGGGCCATGGAGGAAGGGGCTGATCCCAAGATGGGAGGAGGCACCCCAGGTGGGGTCATCCCAGCAAGTTGCCCTGGAAGGGAGGGTATGTCTGGAAGCTGGGTGCACATCAGGGTGGCAGGGGCCAGGGGCCCTGGGAGCCAGGCTGAGCAACGGGGTCGTGTCCATGGGCTTTGAGCCCAAAGCTGACAGAGCGCAACCCAGTGCATGGAAGCAGCTTTTCAGCAAGTGCCTTGAGCTTTCTTGGAAGCAGGCTGAGTTTAAATTATAAATAAACAAATGAGAACTCTGCGGCAAAGCGTGGGCCAGTGGGAACATGGGAGAGACTGGAGACAGAGACCTCACTTGGGAGCTAATATTCCCCCTGAACTCAAACCCTCCTGCCCTCTCTTCCTAACCTGCCTCTGCCTCAGGGGCTTCTGGGCCTTCTGCTGAAGGTATCACCTGGGGTCTCAGGCTTCAGGGGCTGACCTTGGCTGGCCAGAAGAGGTGCAGTGTGGAGCCCGCATTGTGGGGAGTGGGGAGGCCCACCTGGCTTATACACCCAAGAAGTTCAGGCCTGAGTCTCCCTCGGACAAAAACAGGCCCCGGTGGACACTCATCCATGTGGGAGGTGCCTTACCAAATGTCTAAAGGGGGAAAAAAAATCCCATTTTCTTAGCTTTTTTTTTCTTTCTATTTTTTGATTATTTTTCTAGATGACTTCATTTCCAAGAAGGGTGTAGGGGAGAGAAGGAGGACAGGGGGAGGGAGTACAGGGGGCCTGAGGAGGGATGAAATGGGGAGAGTGGGTGCCAAGCACAGGGAAAAATCTGTGGGGGAATCGAGGGCCACCTTGTCCTGACCAGGTGCCCCCAGCCCAGACTGTGTCTCCTCCCCCTGATCTCCATGGACTTCTTGGCCAGCTCCAGTCCCACAAGGTCCTGGGACAGAGGTCAGCTCCCATTCAGCCGGGATTAGCAGGAGAAGGTCTTCTAGGAGCTTCTCTCTGGGGCATGACCTCCCTGCCCCACAGACAGAGGTCTCCTTACCCCCTCTACTGCTCTGAACCAGCAGTATAGGACCCACTCTGGCTAGCTTGATGGAAAAGAAAGTTTCTGCTCAGTGGTCACATGCCCAGGAGCAACACCCCAACCACATGGTCTCCCCATTGGGCACAGACCCAGCAGCCCACGTGTGATAGGGCACTGTTGCCCCAAAGCCAGGGCCTTCTGCTACCACCTTTGCTAGAAAAGATTCAGGAGGATAAGTTTTTTGGTGTTGCCTGCTTCTGAGTCAGTCTGCCCAGGTGAATCTTGGTTGGTGGAGCCCAGGTCACATGCCCCCACTCTAGCTGCAAGAGAGTCAGGGAACACCAGCAAGGCAGGAAGACCCCAGCAAAGCAGCAGCCACCCCAGAACCCCTTTAGTTCACAGAGGACTTTACCAGCCCAAATGCCCAGCAGCTGCTGCACTCTGAGGGAGAAACCATCCCAGGCTTCTCTCCCAATCTCCCGTGGCTGCTAGAGACCTTTGGTGTTCCTTGGCTGGTGGGTGCACCATTCCTATCTCTGCCTCCAAGTTCAGAGTCATCTCTGAGCCTCAAATCTCCCTCTGCTTTTCTCTTCTGACACCTGACATTGGATTTAGGACCTACTCTAATCCAGGATGATCCCATCTCAAATCCTGAACTTGGTTATATCTGCAAAGACTCTTATTCTAGATATGGTCATGTTCTGAGGCTCCAAGATTCCATCTTTTGGGGGCTCCACTTAATCCACTCCAAGAGGCATAAGAAATGGGCACTGAGAAGGGGGCAAGGGAGGAGGGGGAGAGGTGAGGCAGAAGGAACATTCAGGCAGGAGAAGCCAGCTGTCCTAGACCAGCATTCACTGGACCATCAAATCTCCTTTTGGCTCCTGAAACCTCAAGTCAGCTGTGGCTGCCCAGACAGAGCTTTCCACCACCTCTGGTGTCCCCATCATTTTCTTTTCTCCAAGGCCAGGCACCACGAAGAGCCCATCTTCTTGAGGGCTCCCAGGTGCCCCTGCGCCTCAGACCCCCAAGGTCCCCAAGTCCAGGAGGCAGGAGAAGATGCCCTGCCTTTCCTCCCCAGGCACAAGGGACTTTTCTCGACTTCCCACTTCCCAGAGCCATCCTTTCCCCCTCCCTAAATCCTCCCTGTTGGAGTTTGGGCCATTTCTTCTGATGGGGCTCATTCCCAACCTTGGCAGAAAATGCTCTCAGAGATGGAGAACCTTCAAGATGCATGGGTCAGAACTAGAATATAAAAACATCTGCATGCATTCCACAGTTTACACTGCTCTTTGTCCTACATTGTCTCCTTAGATCCTCACTATTGCCTGCGAAGGAGATAGTAACCCCATTTTACAGAAGGGAAGACTGAGGCTGTCAGAGACCTAATGACTTGCCTGAGTTTATATAAACTTGAGACTCCCACCCCAAATGTCCAACTCTAGCTTCTAATGCTATTCCTACCAACTCTACCACACTGGGCTCAATCCCATGAAGAATCCTGTCCATGTCAGGACTTGAATCCTAGGAACAGTGAGCTCACCACCTAACAAAACAGCAAATTCCACTGACAGTCCCAAGTATCAGAGAAGCTTCCTACACTGTAACTTGCCCTTCCAACCCTGGCCTTGGCAATGGACAATGCCCTGCCCTAGTCTTCTCCAGGACACATCTCTCCATTTCTTACCCATTTCTTGAAATGTCCCTTCCAGGTTACCCTCTCTAGAAGGGTTTCTGGCCTCTTGATGCCCCACCTACATCAAGGACACAGGTCCTTGATTCGTGAGGCAGCTGCAGAGGGTGATTTTGGACAGGTGTCCCCCGGCACTGTGCCCAAGTCAGGCGGAACTAAGGTGAGGACTGTGCCTGCTCTGGAGGTTACAGTCTCTTTGCCCATGGCCAGGGTCTGAGGGCGAGGCCTGGCCATCTGGCCACCTTGGCCATCTCAAGGGGGCCACCATGGGCGCTCCTGGGCAGAGGGAGTCACTGTGTCACAGCACAATAGCAATGTCACACACTGGGAAAGAAAAAGAAAGGCAACCACCAGCAAGCCGAGCGGCTGAGGAACAGCTGAGCTGAGTCACTGCAGCCGGGCGGGTGGAGGCGGCTGCAGGGGCAGGGTGGGGGCCTCCCAGGGATAGAGGGAGGAGGAGGGGACACCAGGCCCACCTGGCACCCTCCCCTGGGCTTCTGGAGTGTGGAGGGTCAAGGCATCTACCCTCCTCATCCCGTGGGATGCCCAGGCATTTAAGCTGACCATTAGGACGTCCAGCCAGCTGGCCTCCAGCTCCATTCCCAGCTCAGCCACCACCTGACCCCCAGGCCTCCACCAGCCATGTCATCTAAGCCTCATTCTCCCCCTCTGTCTAGTGGGGTAATGGCTGCCTCCCCTACTCCTGGGCCAATTACTGAAGGCCATGAGGCCAAGTGCTCAGGGTGGCATCTGACACCCGAGGAGGCGCTGAGTGTGCCCAGTGACTCTGCTCACCATCACTATGAATGAGAAGCCCTAAGGTTTTCCCAAGCAGGATTCTGGGGTTTGCCTAGCGGGCCTCCCTGACTCCTGCCCCTGTCCCTTCCAGTACCCCATGAGTGCGTTGCTGAGGCTATCGGTGGTCTTGGGCTGTTTCCTTGTTGATTTTCCACACCTCCCCCTTCATGGGCCCCAGTGGCCCCGGGGGCCCAGGGTCCAGTAGGCTGCCCCTATCACCTGCCAGGATCCACACTGCATGGTTCCCTCTGTGGCCAGGCGGGGCTGCAGAAGCAGGCTCCGAGTCCCACTCTGCAGAGTGACTGCACCTGGCACACAGCACTTCTAAAACCTCTCTGGGAGCCACAGCAGATTGTGCTGGCATCCCCCTATCCTCACAGGAGGCCCCTCAGATGGCAGGATGCCTCCATCCTGCTGAAGCTCAGGGTTTAGGGACTGGAAGCCACCCTAAAGATGACCCACACTCTCTCCCTCAGGCCCTCTGCCCAATGCCACCCAGTGATAACAGTGGAATCCCTGCCTTGGCCAGTGCTTCCAGGCCCCCTCCCCATCGATGGTCATGCTGGGATTTCCTGAGCCCCTGGCCCAGGAACCAGCACCATGGGCCTCACCCCAAACCAGGAGCCCATGTGATCCCAGCCCCTCCCTCCCTGCGCTCCCCGCTCTCCCTCAGCGGGCGCCTGCCTCTCCCGCCCCCACACTACCGCGGGAAGGGGTTCCTATGGCACCCCTTCCCCCGCACACACTTAGCTCACTGGCAGCCCATCTGCCCCAGACAGTGAGCAGCAGATGCCTCTATGCACAGTGGTGCCTGAAGTGTGGCCCAGTGCCTGCTGGACAAGAGCATGCCAGCCCAGTGCGAGGCTCACGTGACACTAGGTTGGGGTAGGGGCCCCTCACCCAAGGTCAGACCAGGCCATCCAGACAGCTCACCAGGGCTGAGAACCAAGATGTCTGAGCCTGGAATCAGAGTGGCCCTGGAGAGAGAGCTGGATAGGCAGCTCTCCAGCAGGCTGCTCCTTTGAGAGACAGGTTTCTACAGCTCCCTGACTCCCTGGGGAGGGCCCAAAGTGAGGGGGTTGGTGGTCCCCATGGACAGACCCTACAGGGCCAGTCACTGCACAAAGCATGTATGAAGGCTTAGGGGAGAGGCTTCAAAGCACCCAGCTCCTGCACAAGTGTAGAACCCTCACCTGGGCCTCACAGGGCTCCTTACTTGGTCTGTCTTGGCCCCTTGGCCTTCTGGGCCCCAGCCTTACCCCAGCTCCCTCAGCAATCTTCTTTCTCTCTCTCTCCTGAGTTCTTACAACTGACAGGGGCAAGTGGCAGAGCAGGGTCAAGGGACCCCAGAGCTGGGCTTCCTGGGGGGTGGTCACAGTTCCTGGATCCACTGGTCCTGGACTCACCTACTATTTCCAGGATGCATGTGGCCAGTTGGCAAAGAGCCTTGTTTCCATGGCAGCAGCCTCTAGCCCTGGGTCCACTGGGGAAGGGCTGGCTGAGGACCCTAAGAGCTTTGTCTTTACCTCTGTGTTGCCCTCCCCAGCCCAGGGGCAGAGTCTGATAGCCCATGGGTGGCCAGCGGAGCACTAGAGGGCCAGCCCAGCCTGGGGGAGGGAACTGCTGGAGGGCTGCAGTGCCCCATCCACTGAGGTGAGGCAGTACACCTACTCTTCCGTCCTCAACAAAAACAGGAAAAGAAATTGGCTAAGCCTGGAGCCCTGTGGACTCTGACTTGACATTAGCTAGATTTTCCCAATTCTGGAAAGAATTGGAACATTTCAAGGATCTGCACACAGGGCTGTGAGCTGCCAAACCCTTATCTTGTTCAATGCCTTGTGCCCTGTGTCCTGTGTGAGACGTGAGGGGGAGAGAGGTGCGATTGTCTTAGGCTGGTGTTAACCAGCCTGCCTGGGGCAGAGGGCTGGAGAGCTTGGCCTCCGAGGACCCCATTAACTGAGACTCCAGAAGCCATGACAACTAAATTCACTCCCAAGCCCTGCAGCACCCCTTTCTCCCCCACCCTCACCCTTTGTTTTCCTCCCCTCCTCCCAGCACCCCCACGGTGCAGGCAAGCACACGCACTGGCACACACGCACGCCCCCGGGCCGCCTCTGCTCCCCTCACATCTTGCGTTTGTTTTGCTTCAGCAGGGCTCGAATGGGGACACGCTGCACTCTCACAATTGGCAGCTTGCTCTGATCCCCCTGCGCCCCCCCCCCCCCATGGAGGTGCCATATGTCAGTGTCATGAATAAGCATGAGGCTCCATGGCTGGGGGGCTGGGAAGTGGCACCTGCCAATCATCAGCTGAGCAGACATGGGGTAGGGGCTATCATGGAGTGGGTCACCACTACCAGAAGGGTGAGCCAGGTGGGGGGATGGTATGGGCAGAGGCATGGGAAGAGGGTGGGACCAGAGTATGGTCCCTGATCCTCACTAGGGGGACACATCTCTAGGTGACCACTGCACTTTCCTGAAAACAAGCAAAACCCAAAAGGCAGGGTGTGTCCATGTGGGGATGGCCAGAGTCCATGAGCCCTGCCTCTCAGTCTTGTCTCTGCCTGTGGGCCCGCTGGCCAGCCCACACTACCTCCTCCAGAATACCCTCCTCCTGGGCCAAATGCCTCACCTTGTGCCTCTCCCCAGCACGTGCTCCATCTGAGCCTCCCACTAGAGAGCAGGGGACCCAGGCTTCACCAGCAGGGAGGAGGAAGGAGACCCAAACTCAGCACTTGCACTAGGCCAGGCACATCTACACAGGGCCCCTTTCACTCTCACAAAACTCCTGGGAACTGGCATTATTAGCCCCATTTTACAGGTAAGAAAACAGGCTTAGAAAAGTTTTAAGTAACTGTCTCCAAGTTTTACGGCAAGAGTCAGGTAGCTGAATTCTGCTCAAGTGTGCCAGTATGTTGCCAGAGGCTCTGAGCACTGGGTCCAGGGTGCTGTTCTGTGTCTGTACTGCCCCGGGTGCCTGCCACCTGACTGCCTCCCAGGGCCTGGTCACTTCTCCTCCACCTCCCTGCCCTGCCCTCACCCCTGTAGAGTCTACCCAGCCCTGAGGATGCTCTTATCATGCATCCTGGATCCTGCAGAGGCCACACAAGTCATGGGCACCTGTCTGCACATTTGTCCTTTCCCAGTAGTGTCCACCCCCTGACCAGCAGTGACTAATTCAGGCCCGACCCAGCAGGTGGCTGTGGAATGAATGAAGGAATGGACAGAGTCAGGCTGCAAGGTGAGAGCCATGCTCTGAGTGCACCGGCGTGACTACAGAAGTGTGTCCCAGGGAGATGGAGGTCAGGCCCCGCCCACCCCACACCCCAGGCCCTTTTCCTCATTCCCAGCCCTGCTGGAGACTGAGGCAGGCGATTGCATGGCCTGGATCGGATTAACTGCTCTGAGTTAACTGGCTGTCCCTCGCCACCAGCATGACGGATCTCGCTTGACATTTCCCTAGATAATTAATTGATACCCAAGTAATTTGTCATGGAGACCTCATTATATGCCAACTGGGTCCCCTAAGCCGTTAACGTCTGTGCCCCAGAAACAAGATTGGCAAGTTAATAATGAAGCCTTAATCATGCTATTCCCTGCTGGCATGGGAAGAGAATTACCCAGAGACAAGATGGCATGCTGCTGGGAAGAGATAATGCTTTCTGAGGGGTTTAAAATGGAATGTCCTGAGAGTCTGGCATGCCCTTCCCTCAGTTTCCCCAGCCAGGTGCGCCTTCTTCTGGTGACAGTGCTCTCACTGTCCACAGAGGAATGCCCCTCCATGAGGTGGGCTATGGCTGACTCCACTCCCTGGCTCCAGGTTGGACACCTGGTCCCCCCTCCCTTCCAGCCACAGTGATCAAATTAAGCAATGATCACACTCCATCCAGAACCTAGGCCTAGGGCTTTTAAGTGGAGCTTTTGTGACAGAGGGACACACGTCGCCTGGGAACACTACAGGGGAGAAAGAAAGCCTGGGCTGCTGCCAGTTATCCAGCATCCAGAGGGGATGCCCCTTGGGTCAAAGGGACAGAGCAGACATGTGTTGCAGCCAGGCCACACATAGCCAGCTCTGCCCTGGAGTGAACTAACAAGCCCCTATTATTAGCTTAAGGTGGTTTAAGTTGGGTTTTGTCACTTGTAATCCAGAGAGTTCTCAGCTCAAACACCTACAGGCCCTTACTTCAGGATTCAAGCTTGTCTGCAGAGCCCAGGTGAGGTCTGTTCACAAGAGAAGAAGTCCTGGGCAGGAAGACAGCCCAATGCAGAAAGACAAGGCCTGGACAGAGGGGATCCCGGTGGAAGAGGAGGAAAGCTAGAGTAGAGGCCATCCAGCAACTGGGGCTGGCAGCCCAGGCTGACATGATGGCATTGAGTTCAGCACCGTGGACAGCAGTGGCTTCCGCCCACACAACACTGAAGGCCCAGAGGAGGAAACAGAGAACTCCCACCCACCTAGGAGACACAGGACAATGAGGTTCATCTTGAGGCTGTGGACAGACTCCTGAGAGATGTCACAGTGTCCTGTGTCCTGAAACAAAGACTCTTCTGGGTACTTAAAAATCCCCCTTTCCTGGCCTTGCCATTTTCTAGGGTGGTGTTAGGGTGGAGTTGTAGTTCTGAAGAAGAAATCAGATAATGCATCCATTATAACAAAGGAGCCAACACAGGAGTGAGATGAGGGTGGGAGAGGTCCCTGGTGCTGGATGTGCATCAGGTATACAAGGCAACTGAGTCAGGTGGGTACAGAAGGAGTGACACAATATTAGTTATGCTTTGCCAGACTAAAATATTATTCAGAAGAAAGGTATATTCTCTTATAGTTTCTGAGGGGTAAACCTGGAAGCAGATGGGCTAGTTGGTTCTGGCTCAGCGTCTCTTATGAGGGTGCAGTCAAGATAATGGCCAGGGCTGGGGGCACCTGAAGGCTTGATCAGGGCTGGGGGGTGTACTTCCAAGATGGTGCCCTTGTATGGTGACTGGCAGGTGGAATCAGTTCTCTGCCATGTGGACTTCACAGAGCAGCTTATGACACTGCAGCTGACCTCTCAAAGTGAATGATGAGTGGGAAGAGAGGGAGAGGGAGCACCATTAAGAAAAAAGTCTTAGTGTGTTTTAGGCCTAGCATCAGAAGTGACACATCTTCACTTCTGCACCTTCATACACGTCACACAGATGGCCCTAGTTCAACGTGGCCAGGGGGTTATATCAGCCCCAAGAGGCCATCTTGGAAGCTGGCTACCACAGGCTCCAAGAAAAAAAAAATAAATTCAAGATGCCCTGATGCTTTTAATGTACCAAAAAGGGATTTATATTTCTATTGCAGAGTTTGAGATTAACTAATGGATACACAGAAAATAACCAAGCCCAAAACATAAGGCAATTATCAAGTGCAGGAAAAACAAAGAGGTTGTACAAAAATGGAGATGTAACTACATTACATTACTCAGCTATGAATAGTATGTGCAAAGAAAGAATAATGCAGACATTGAATTCTGATTCAGTGAAAATGAGAAGATGGAAGGAAAGTGTGTGGGGGCTATGTGAGAGGAAACAAACTCTCAACTCCCATAGCAGAAAATCAATGGATGATTTCTAACTCTAGGGGAGAAAGAGGAGGAAAAGAAAAAAAAAGAAAGGCAACATTAGCATGGAATTTAGAAGTAAACATGAAAAAAACAACCCCCAACACCAAAAAAAAAAAAAAAAAGAAGAAGAAGAAGAAGAAAAAAACCTAAAAACTAAAATAACAAAACTTTGCATTTGAGCAGGGGAAGTCAAGAAAGGAGAGGAGTGGGTGGGTTAGGATCTACTGGATTTTCATTACTGTTTGACTGTTTAAACTATGCATGTTTAAAACCCTGATTTAAAAAAAAAACACAACAAAACACCAGTGCAATTTAAGTAACTAAAAGACAAAAATACTCCAGCCTGCTCTCCACTCCCAGCTCTCCACTGGGCACCTGTGGCCCTGAGAAAGGGCCTAGGGAGCTGTCTCTTCTTCCTGGAAAGAACCCCCAACCCACGCCCCATGTGCTGGAGTCCTCCCCTGCTCCACCATGAGCCTCTAGTGGTCTTCCCAGTCTCTCTCTGAGTTAATCCAGGTTGGCTTACCTGTCTGTCTTGGGACTGCATTCTTCCTCCACTAGCCTACTTTTCACCTTCCCTGCCCCCTTCCCAGGTCTTCTGCTGGTTGGGTGGAGAGGAATCAAACTGGGGAGCACCAAACCCTGTCCACAAGCAACAACTGTGCCCCTGGCCCCTCCAGCCTGCATTCCCTACCCTGCCCCGAGTGCTGCCCATCATGGTAGGAAACCCAGAAGTTGCTCCTGTTTCCCAGGGAGGTGAAATGGGGATAGTGGGCTGTGCTCCATCATTTCCATGACACCTCTCCTAATTACCCAGTGTACTATTCATTTGGATGTCAGCGTTGCCGCATGCCTGTGCCTTTAATTAATAATTTGGTAAAACTCCATGCAGAGTCTCACCAGGGCAGTGCAACAGGGACTACCGGGGCTGGGTCAAACCTCCAGCGGGTGGGCCAGGCTGATGAGGACCCCCATCCCCCCGCCCAGACCCAGCAAGTGCAGAGGCCTTAGGCTGGAACCCAGGGCCCTGCTTCCTTGTCCCCAGGTGTTCCCATCAGACCACAGAGCCCCAGGTAAAGCCCCTTAGGGAACCCTTCCAGAGGAGGGAAGCAGACCCTGAGGGCTGTGTGTGTACAAGTGACTGGGGTCTAAGTTGGGGGATTGGCTCCCCTGAAGCCCAGACTGGCCCTTGAGCCCTGGAGGGTTGAGACCCCAGGAGCCTAGGAGTGGGGGGAAGGTGTGGTCAAAGGGGCCAAGGATGCTGGCTCAGACACAAGCTCAAACAGGTCAAAACCTGTGATCAGAAAGTAAGGGCACAGAGGAGGGATCCTTCGGGCAGCTAGGAACATGGCCTGGCCTTGACCCGATAAAGAACTCCCAGGCCTGGGTGTCCTTTGTTCTTGACTGCTCCAAAAGTAGGGAGGGTGGGCAGACCAGGGTCCTGGGGGCAGGTGCCATGAGGGCCCTGGATGTGACCTGAAATGGCCAAGTCTGTCCACCAGCTCATGGTAGCCTCCAGGCTCAGTCCCTGGGAACCTGGGAAAGGGGCACAGAGGCTGCCAGGCTAACAGGAAGATCTATTTGGATCTGATTTGAATTATTGAGTGTTTCGAGACTTATTCTTGGTTCTGGGGCAGGCTGTGGTCTGTGAAGATGGATATCATCTCGGCCCTATTTTTAAGGTTCTGTGGGAAGAAGCCCAGACGCCACTGCACTTAAGGCTCTTGTGCAGCCTTCTGCAGGGCAGAGCCCCTAGGGGCGGGGGGAGAGGCAGACAGGACATGCCACCCCCAAGCCCCCGCCCCATTCCCATTGCTTTCCTGCTCTCCCATGAATGACCCCAGCCAGCAGGCCCTCAGGCTCCACGTTGGCTCCCTTCAGTTGCTTCAGTGCCACCCCCATCTTTCCAACCCTTCCACATGAACTCCCAGCTTGGCCTACCCCTCCGAGATGCTCAGGACTATATCCACAGCCACCCCCCTGGCGTGAGCCAGGGGTCCCAGCAAGCTGCTGACATGCTCTCTCTCTTCCTCTCATCTCTGATATGGCCTTGGTGTAGCCAGCAGACAGTACCAAGGAGCCAATGGGTCTGGGCACTGCTACAGATTCTCCTCCTCCAGGCTGTAACTGAAGCTAGTCCTTTTAAAGTTCAGATGCCCACCTCACTCCCACCCCCACCCATAAGCTTTCCATGTCAGGCTTAAGCCCCCACTCAGCCCACCCAATCTCTGCTATCCTTCAACTGCTTCAGCTGAAACCTCTGAGGTCAGGCCAGGATTTAGGTGGGGCCATAATTAGATTCTGATGGGGTGGGATTTACAGTCTTTGGGGCTTGTGGGAAGAGATGGCAGCCCTTGAAAGCAGAGCTAGGTTGAGTTCTGACTGTCTGAATCTTGCAGAGGACCCTGTCCTCCCACTCCTCACTCAAGCCAGGGGCACTACAGAGGCATTGTGGGGGTGGGAAGAGCACTCCTTAGAAAAACCACTCACTGCCAGACTGACCCAAACTGCTAAAATCAGTAAGCAAAGTGGAAATACTACTAACAACTTTATAGAAATAGAAAATTTCACAAACAATTGTATGCCACCAACACACTAGACAATCTGGATGAAATGGAAGAATTCCTGGAAATACACAAACTATCAAGTGATTCAAGAACAGAAGATTTTCATAGACCTATAACAAAGAGATTGAATCAGTAATCAAAATCCTCCCAACAAAGACAAGCACAGGGCCAGATGGCTTCACTGGTGATTTTACCAAAGGTTTAACAAGAATCAACAACAATCCTTCTCAGACTCTTCCAAAGCAGAAAAGAGGGAACACTTCCTAACTATTCTATGAAGCCAGTATTACCCTCATATCAAAGCCAGACAAAGACATCACAAGAAAAGAAAACTACAGGCCAGTATGCCTTATGAATATACATGTAAAAGCCCTTAACAAAATACTAGCAAATCAAATTCAGCAGCATAGTAAAAGGATTATACACTATGACCAAGAGGGATTTATTCCATAAATGCAAGAGTAGCTCAAAATATTAAAGTCAATCAATATAATACGTCACATTAACAGAATGAAGGAAAATGATCATTTCAAAGGTGCAGCAAAAACATTTGATAAATCCAACACCCTTTCATGATAAAAACACAGAGAAACTAGGAATAGAAGGAACTTTCTCAAGCTGATAAAGGGTATCTATGAAAAAACCACAGCTAACATCATACTCTGTGGTGAAAGATTGAAAGTTTTCGCCCCCAAGATCAGGCACCCATCTCTCTACTTCTGTAACAGATAGATATAAAAGGCACTCAGATGGGAAAGGAAGAAATAAAACTTTCTCTATTCACATTAAACATGATCTTATATATAAAACCCTTAAGGGACACAGACACAGACACACAGACACACATAGACACACATACACACACACACACATTAGTGCTAATAAATGAGTACAGCAAAGTTGCCAGATATAAGATACAAAAATAGTTGTATTTTTATATACTTGGAATGGGCAATTCAAAAATAAAACAGTAGCATCAAAAACAATAAAATACTTGGTAATAAATTTTACCAAAGGAAGGATAAGACATGTACAAGGAAAATCACAAAACACTGTTAAAAGTAATTAAAGAAGATATAAATAAGTGAAAAGACCCTGAGTTCAGTGACTGGAAGAGGTAATACTGTTAAAAATAGCAGTGCTCTCCAAATTGATCAGTGCGATCACTATCAAAATTCTAACTGCTTTTTTGGGGGAGTAGAAATGGACAAGCTGGTTCTAAAATTCATATGGAATTACAAAAGACCAAAATATCCATATGCAAACATTATCTCACAATGGGTCAAAGATCTAAATGTAAGAGTTGAAACTACAAAACTCTTGGAGGAAATTTTTGTGACATCAGATTAGGCAATGGTTTGTTATGACACCAAAGCACAAGCAACAAATGAAAAATAGATAAACTGAACTTCATCAAATTTTAAAACCTTCACTCAAATGACGCAATCAAGAAAATGAAAGGTGACTTCCCTGGCAGTTCAGTGGTTAAGACTCTGCATTCCAATGCAGGGGCTGTGGGTTTGATCCCTGATTGATCCCAGGCTGTCCCTGCCTCTGACCACTAATGCCTCAGTGTGGAGCCCGGCTGGTGCTGTACCCCCATTCTTCATTCACTGGGAAATGACTGTGCCCCCACATGTATCCACATGACTCCACATGTATCCTCATACTCAGTCCCCCAACTGGATCAAACAAATGCTCGGATCCTTGCAAGGATCTGGACAGGACACAAACCTGAGGCAGGAGAGGCACTGCTGGCACAAAGGAGTCAGAAGTCACAGGTACTGAGGTGCAGGTTCCAAAGCCACCACATCCCGGGGCCTGGGGTGAGTGGGCAGATGGCCCAGAGCCTGCTAGGGAGGGCGGGGTGAGGTGGGGCTCCCTGTACACCCCTGGCTGTGATGAGCAGGTATTTTTTTTTTCAGTCCCAGGACTGGGTGGACAGTGGAAGCAGAGGTGAGAAGAAAGACGTGCCAGTGTGGACATCTGGGGAGGACTGGAGATCAGAACCTGGGACAGGCCTTCCCGCCTGCAGGAGTCCCCTTGGAGGTGCCTGTGGAACATGCCAGAAGCTGCTGAGCCCAGCATGCCTTTGGGTGGAGCCCATAAGCATGTGAGTGGCACCCAGCAGCCCACTTGACCCCAGGAGGTCCTCTAATCCCAAAGCCCCCCAACCCTGGAATGGTCCTGTTTCCTACTGCAATGTCCTAACAATGCCTTATACAGGGCTTCAAGAACAGAGGTTAAGCAGAAGGGGGACAGCACCCTGCAAGCCCCAAACAGCTGGATGCCTCGCTCATTTGTCCCCTTTGCTTCTCCCAGGAGCCCAGGCCTGGAGGAGAGCTCCTTTCTCATCATGAATGAAAGGAGAGACACCAGAGCAGAGAACAGAGGGAGTGCTAAGACCTGGGGCTTCCCTGGGTTTCTCTGCCAGGCTGTCAAACCATGACAAGCAGCTCCTTCTCGAGAGGCAGCATAAATGGCAAGAAAGGCCTTCAAAGATTCTTCACATTTCTCGGCAAAGATCCCAGAGTTCTTAGGGAACCTGGGGTCCTGGGGGTGAGCTGGCAGGTGGAGGACTGGGGGCTGTGGGTGGAGCCATGTGCTTTCCTGGGGTTTAGCTCACACTGAGGGGTGTGGCTGGGCAGGGTCCAGAGTCAGGGATGAGGCAGAGCTGTTTCCCAAGGTGGAGATGCCTTTTGAGATTGGGCCTCTGGGGGAAGAGGCTGGCAGGGCGGAGTGCATCAGGATGGTAGGGATGGGGGAGAGCTATTGGCACTTGAATGCAGCACTTGAGCTGCCCACCCTCACAGACCCTGGCCAGGGCAACAGACGCCAACACCCACCCCTTCTGGCATCAGTGCCAGCCCTCTGCCTGGTACCCTATCCCTTCAGCCTAAACTGCCCCTGTATGTCCCTTCCAAGCTCAGCCTCTTCCAGGCTAAGATGCAGCTCTTCTGCCCTCCTCCTGGCCCTGCATGTGCCAGAAGCAGACAGGCTGGAGACTGGTAGGGCAGCCAGGGGCCAAGCCCAACAGCTGCCACCCCAGTCTAGATCCTTCCTGGGCAAAGCAGGAGTGTCTCAGGTCAGCAGGGAGCTGGGTCCTGGTTTATAAATGATCACGAAGCGAAAGCAGCACGTGCACTCAGAGGAGCAGATGGGCCAGGAGAAGGCGTGGATGTATGCATAGTCTGGCAGCCATAAGCCTACCTGGGCACTTTCAAAACAGAACACAAAAACACCAGAAAACCCCCTATGAACCTTGAACCCCTTCCTGTGCTCCTGGGAAATTAATGTCACGGGTTCTCTGGGTCTGGTGCCCTGCCATGTGAGCTTTGTCTTCCAGTGAGTTTGCTCTGGGCCCCCAGATTCTATGACCACAGAAGGGGAAGGTGGCCACCCCAGTTCATCTGAGAATGGCTGTACCTGCTGCGTCCCCATGTCCTCGGGCATGGGTGCCCCATCTAGTCTGTGGGCCATTCCCTCAGTCCCCAAAGATGAGTTGGAGCAGGGTTGCAGGAAACCCAGGAGTCTCCCTGGCATCTAGCTCAGTGCCACCCCCAGCCCTTGCCCTACTGCCCGGGCGCCTGGTCCTAGGGCTTTCCGGTGTGTCCTGGGGCTTTAGCTCTGGGCTTCAAGGAGCCCATCCTTACCTGCAGGCTCTTCTGAGACTCCTTGGGGGCACGCTTTTGGCCTTTGTGCCTCCTTGCTCCTGGTAATGACATCAAGAAATGACAGCATCACATACAAGAGCCCCCCTCACTCCCCAGGTGGTCTCTGGAAGCTGAGTCAACCTGGATCCTCAGGGGCTTGAGGACCCAGGTCAGAGGGCAAGGCAGATCCTGATGGCCAACGCCTACCCCGGGAGAGTTCAGGGGTCCCCCCCGGTCCTCAAAGCAGCTTAGCCAAGTGCAGGCCAGGAGGCGAAGGGAACACGGAGGAAACACTGTGCTTGCCAAGGACTCAAGCGGGAGAGGACAGGCCTGACATGGAAGCTGCTGGCTGCCATCTCACTGCCTCAGTCTCCTCATCTGCAATGTGAGCACAGTGCCTGTCTTATGGAAGTGCTGTCGGGATTAAGTAAGCAGCCCCTGCATACACGCGGCAGGATGAGAATCACTGTGTACCATGCAGGTGAGGAAACAGGCCTGGAGAAAGCAAACGACAGCTGGTGCAGAACCAGGTTGTGAGCTGGGACCATCTGACTCCCTTTCTGTGGAACCCAAGGGCCTCACAGACAAATGGACCAAGGCAAGCAGGGGGCTGCCAGGGTGGGAGGTGAGCAGTGGACTGTGAGGGTTTCTGGAGAGTTTGCACTGAACATGGAGTCCACACTGGCACCCAGCATTCTCTCCTGTCCCCTTGGGAACTTTGCGTCTGCTGCCTGGCCCTGCATGTCTGGCCTGAGCTGCAGCACCACAACTGAGAGAGGCCTAGCCACCAGAAATGGCCCCACGTGGGCATGACCCAGCCAGCCCAGCACTCACCTCCCTGACTGCAGGGCAGGGACCCCTTGGACTTCCTGGGTCCTGCGGATGTAGTCTCGGGAGCGGATGTCAGCCTGGGGAAGAGGGCTGGAGTGAGAGGGAGTAGCTCGGGTCCCAAGCTGGCCTCTGGACCAGTTCCCACCCAGAAAGACAGCCTCTCCCGGGAAAGCCCACAGGGGCCCGGCCTTTAGGACAAGAAGCAGCAGCCCCATCATGTGTGGGTGCTAGGATGCCCAGGCCCTCTGGTAAGGTGCTTGATGGCATGTCCATAAAGGGCCTAAGGGTATTGGCTGGGTGCCCCACTCCTGTTTCAGCTGGCTTTCAGTGGGTTTATAGCTTGTGCTTCCCTGTAAGTTTTGCTTGAGCCAATGTTTTTCCTGGTAAAACTCTCTTCTCTGAAGGCTATCCTTCAGATAGCCTTGTCTGTCCCAGCTTTTGGTTCATCTGGCTCTCTGGGTAGTGTTAGCTGTTAACTCTGTCTGTGGGGAAGTGTTTGGAAAGTTCTTCAGAGTCACCAGAATCAAAGGGGGCTTGTGGACCACAGGCCAGTATCAGACACATCCTGGGGAGAGGGGATCAGGCCTGAGGGTGGCCCCCAGAAACCTTCCACTTGGGTTCTCCCACTGGCTGACCCCCTTCCAGGGGGCCTGGCCTCAGGGAGGCCCCTGATCCCACTTCCAATGGGCTTAGCCCCGCTTTGGGCCACAAGACTACAGGACACAACAGCTAATCCTCCTGACCGCTTCTACTTCAGAGTGAACGGGCAAGTGGGCAGGGTGGGCAGCAGGGTATTCCAGGGGGAAAGGTCCTGGAGACTTGAGGTAGTACCTCCTCCTTTCCCCTAAAGCAGCCTGGCCTGGCCTGGGGGATGAAGGGCCTGTGACCAATGGAGCCGGCCCTAAACCCCTCTCTCAGCTTCTCCTCTGAGCTTCCAGAAGTAGTCAGGAGGGCAAAATGTACACAGGTGAGTGGGCCCAGGAAGAAGACAGATCAAGAGCAAGCCAGTGCTGCTGGACAGGGCCCCATCCCCTTTCCTGGAAGCGACAGGGTGGGTGGGCTTCTGGGTGCAGATGTTTGATTTTTCTCAAGAACACACACACAGTGTTGGCCACCTTTGAGGGGCTCATGGCACTTTATGGGGTATCCCCCCACCTGCAAGGACACAGCGATCGTCCACTCTGGGGCAAGGAGAGAGGTAGAGGGACAAAGACCTGCCCACAGTACCGGCTCAGTGGAGTCCTTGGTTCTGAGAGCCTGGGAAGAAATCTTCGGTCCTTGCTCCCAGTCCCAACCCCTGCCCACAAGGTTGCACAGGTGGGTGGGAATGGGAAAGGAAAGGTTTTCTGGGGCCAGGACACATGTTACAAGCTTGAGAACCCATGCATTTACAAACCCTGTGTGGGGAGGAAGGGAGTGAGGCTGAGGCTGTGGACACAGCACGTCCATCTGGAAGCCACCCTAGGGGCCCAGGCTCTGTGGAGCCCTCGGGGCTGCCGGCATGGGCTGAAGCAGTCGTGTGCATGCTGCTGCTGCCACCTGGAGGCCACCCTGCACACGAGCAGCCTGGAGGTCCCAGAGCCCAGGCTCCCGGGGTGGGCAAGGGTCTTTGGTGTCACCAGCTGGGGCTGACAGGAGAGACTGGGCGGGCCCTCGGCCAGGTTGCCTCTGGCTGATGCAGCACAGGCCTCAGGCCTTGCTGGGAAGGCAAATCCGACAGAGTTCCCTCCCAAACCACATCCAACGCCTTGTGGTAAACCTGAAGACCTGCCCCCATGCACGCCGGCTTCCGCCTGCTCCCCTGGGCCAGGGCTCCAGCCATACGTTCCCTTGAGTTTCTGGGCATCAAACTCCTTCCTGCCCCACGGCCTTTGTAAATGCTGATCCTCGGGCCTGGACCGCCCTTCCCCCCTCTTCCAGCAGGCCCCTCCCTGAGGGCAGCTTCCACAGATCCTCGACTCATGGGCTTTCCAGGAACCTATACCCCTTGGGTACCTCCTTGTGGCCAAGACACCAAGGTCTTGCATGAGGTTCTGTCTCCCCATAGCAGACCAAGCTTTTTCTCGGCTGGGCCAACCTGTCCACGAGAGTTCTGATCCTCTTGGGCCCCAAGTTGGTACTACGTGGTTGGTGTGCCCTGATTGGCATTTCTGGCACAAGTCTTCCTCAGCTGTGCCCAGTGGCCCTGCAGGGGCCCCCCAACCGAGGACGGCTGCTCCCTCCCCGGCCAGCTGGGCAGCTTGGGCCCTCAGGGGCTGGCATTTGAGCTGACGTCAGCTGATTCTCCCAATGACCCAGGGTGCAGGAGGCTGAGAGGCTGAGCTCAGGGCCAGGCCGAGCAGGGCTCCAGAATGAGTCCTGGGACCTCTGCACCTTCCGGGCCCCTCTCCTCCCCTCCAGGGCCCGATGTGACCCAAACAGACTCTCCCACAGGTGCCTGTGGCATGCTCTTAAGCCCAAGGGCACAGGAAGAGTAGGGGCTGTGCGCTGGCCCACCGACCTGGCAGCCCACTCACCTGGCGCACAGGCTCCGGGATCCGAAACTTGCAGCAGCTGTGGGTCAGGCGCACGGCTGCCTCCAGGCTTATCTTGTGGCCCACAGAGACATAGAGGGGCTTGGTGCTGTGGTCGTGGCTCCTCAGGGCCTGTGACAGAGAGAGGGTGAGGTCAGGGTGCTGGGCGAGCTCTGTGGGCGGGAAGACGTCACATCTCAGCTGGCGGGCAGGGGCTTGGGGGACTGGCGGCGCCTTCAGGGCACCTTCCTGCTGCCTGTCTTGGGGACAGGATAGGGCCAGTGAGGACACAGAGGCCCCCTCAGCACAGTGAGGACCCAGAGGCCCCCTTCCTCCCTTGGAGGGGAGGAAGTAAAGATGCAGGGTCAGCCAGAGCGGCAAGGTCTGGGGTACACACATTACTCGGGTGCTAACCCAGGGCCCAGCTGAGGGGTCCGCCTCAGTGGGGCACAGGCCCCTGGCCACTCACCCTGCCCAGGACAGTCCCGGAGCCTCCCATCAGAGGAAATGAGTCTCCTCCAGACTTTAGGAGCTGTATCTGGCAAACAGAGGGAAAAGAAACTTAGAGAATACCTTTCTTGGTGAAGAGCCGAAGGCAAGCCTGCTCATTTTCAAACTGTGAGCAGCTGCTGGGCAAGGAGACGGAAGGGCCCATCCTGTGAGTGGATCCTGCTTCCAGGCACCACCTACGGCATCATCCCATCCTGACAAGGCGCTCTCCTCTCAACCCTGCAGCAGAGAAGGGGCGGTGGCCCACCCAGGCCCCAGTGCCGGGGGTGGGAAAGCGCCAGGATGGTGTGCACACAGGGCCACAACCCGCTTGAGGCTGCCGATTTCCCGCTGCTTTCTCTCCTGCTACAAATTTGAGCACTTCTGATTCAACCTGACAAACTTTTTCGGGTGGTAGGGACTGGCTTGCTGAGTCGGTCAGGGGCCCCTGTCAACTCAACAAACACATGCTCCACTCAGGCACAGGGGAGCTGGAAGGATAAGACAGACACAACTGATCCCTGTTCCCAGTCAGCTGTCCAGGTGGGTGAGCCAAGCATGTCGCCGACGCCCTCTGAAAGGGGTCCCAGGGGACGGGGATGCCCCAGGCAAGTAGGTGCCCCAGTTCCATGTGGGAGGAAAAGCACGGAACGTTGCACAGGCCCCGAATGCCCAGTCCCCAGTCCCTACAGGCTCTGCTCCCAGTGGGCGCCACAGGGTAGACAAAGCAGGAGAGGCAAACGTGGGCCCAGAGGCTGGGAGAGGAGTTCCGTGTCTCCAGAGGTGACCCACCGCCCACGAGCAACACTGGTCTTCCTCATTCTGGCCAGCGACCCAGGATGGGAAGAGCGTCCCAGTGGAGCCGGTCCACAGTGGGGCAGTCTGTGTCCTGCACCACACAGGCCCCCTTACCTTCTCCTTGTGCAGGGCGTTGTTCTCGAGCCCATCCACCTGCAGGAGTTTCTTGGCCACCCCGATACAAGGCAGGTCTGTGAGGACACCAAGGTGGCAGGCCACCCCAAAACCTGCAGCGGGAAAGGAAGATGAGGCTGGGGCAGTGAGCCCAGCAGTCAGGAGTCGGGGTGGGGGTGGGGGACACACCAGAGCCTCACTGAGCTTCCGTACATCAACGGAGGCCTGTTGGTGGGCAAGAACTAGGGGTACAGGCCTCAGAGACCCACCTTGACCTTGAATCTGGCCCTCTGCCCCAGCTTCTCAGCTGGCAGGCTGGGTGGATGCCTCCCTCCATCTGACTAGATTAGGAGCCTAAAACAATTAACATGCTCACACGTTTCACCTGCTTCTTTCATTTTCTGGCACCTTCCATCCTCCCCTACGTTTGTGGCTACTTTCAGGCCTCTGGGTATCTATCCTAACTGCCCCAGCACTTTGGGGTTCCTGCCAGGAGGCCAGGATAGCAGTGGCTGTGGTCAAGGCCCAGGGCTGGCCTGCTGGTCCTGCACTAGCATCCAGGGTGGCTCTGGGCCCACAGGCTCCCAGGGCAGGGACTGAAAGCACCATGCCAACCCTTCTCGACTCCCTCTGCTGCCTGACCTCCAGGTATGTATCTGAGGGTATGACAGCCCCTTCCCCTTGGTGGTTTTCTCCTGGGTCAAAGTTCCCCTGTGTCGGTGGGGCACATGTGTCCGTTCCTGCTTGGTTTCAGGCGAGGGTCTGCCAGTGGGACAGGCTAGCTGAGCTCAAAGTGATAAAAGTGTTAGTCGCTCAGTTGTGTCTGACTCTTTGCAACTTTATGGACTGCAGGCCACCAGGCTCCTCAGTCCATGGAATTCTCCAGGCAAGAATACTGGAGTGGGTTGACATTCCCTTCTCTAGGAGATCTTCCCAACTCAGGGATCAAACCCAGGTCTCCTGCAGTGCAGGCAGATTCTTTACCATCTGAGCCACCAGGGAAGCCCCAGCTGGGCTCAAGGTCTATGACTTTTGGTAGCGCTATGTCCAAACTGGGTGGTGCTGCCCGAGCTGGGCCAGCACACGTAGTGGGGACAAGCAGGAAAAGAGGTAGGGGTGAAGAGAAGCAGGGACTCTTTACTAGGGGGTCTTGACAAGGAAAGCAAAACCAGAAGGAGCTGCAGGGCCAGGCTAGGGGTGGAGGGCCTATGGCCTGGTACAGGCGGACTGCCCCCTCCAGGTCCCTCTCCTACAACCCTCCTGGGCCGTCTTGGGAGCAGGATTACCTCGGTGGTGCAGCACCCCATTTCCATCCACAAAAAGGACCTGGAAGAGCCACAGGGGAAAGTCACAGTCAGCTGAAGCACCTCGCATTCATCAGGCTGGGGCATCCCAGAGCAAGAGGAGGGACCCAGTTCTTTAGGTCTTATCCCTCTTGAGGCAAAAGCACTTCTCCACAAGTTCATGGAACCTCTCCCTGCAATGGGGCAAGGTCTGTGGAGGGCCGTCCCTCCAGCCCAGTGAGGTACTTGCCTGGGGCATGAGGCGGGGTTCCCTCTCCTGAAGCCGCTGCACCGCGTCCACCAGGAAAGACACCTCTCGGAAGGCCAGGAAGCCCGAAACGTAGGGGGCCGTCAGGGTCACCATTCGGCAGTCCTCATACAGCACCTGCCAGCAGGCACCCGGTCACCAGGCATGCTTGGTCCTGGTCACCTCCCCCTGCCTGCCCTCAGGCCTCATCTGTCAATCCTCATCACTTCCTCTCTGTCTTCCAGGCTTACCCCCAAATGCCCTTTCCTCCCTCACTATCTGGGGACTCGTGATCCACCCTACAGGTGGGCGGTGGGTATTCAAATGCTGCCACTTTAAAGGCACTGGCCACACCTGGTCTGTACCAGGCCCTCCTCAGGCTGCCTCTTTTGTAAGTCAGAGCTGCGGTCTTCCTGCCCACCCTGCTGCCAGGCCGTCTGGAAGCTCACAGAAGACCAAGCACAAGAAGCACCTGTGAATAAGGACGCCAGCGTGTCCTATGAGATGGAACCTCGGGGAAAAAAAGGCCAGGTCTTCATAGAGGCTACACAGCAAGAAGGGCAACTCTCGCTTTATGAAAAGAGAGTACAAATATTTCAGACAAAGGACAGGCATGATCTGAGAGGCAGTCTGGAAGAGAACTAGATCCTGAGAGACTGGAGAGTCCAAAAGGAAAAATTTTGAGGCTGCAACTGCAAATAACCCCAGAGAGAGAAAGGGGGTTACCCCCAGGGATGTTGTGCTAAAAGGCCTGGCTGATGCTGGGAGGAGTGGGGGCCAGAGGTCTGAGGCAGACATGCTGGGGACCATCCAGTTTTCACATGCTCTGGCAGACTGTTCTTCAAACTCAAAGTCCTACCACAGCATGGAAGAGGGGCTCCTGTTCCCACTTCATTAGAATGGTAAAGGACCTGCTCAGAGCACAGGATGGCAGCCCCAAGTCCTTTAACCTTGAGTTTTCATTAGAGCCAGACCTGCTTGAGGTAGAGAATGTTTCCCGCTAAGCACACTTTTCCAGAAACCTCGGATGTCCTGGATTGTTACTGGCCACTCCCCACCCCCATCTCTTGGTGACAGCTTTCAAAACCATACTTTCACCTCTCCCTCTAAGCTGGGTCATAACGGCATGTCCAAGTGAAGGGATTACTCTAATAGTATTGAGGAAGGGCTTGTTCTTCCAAGATTTTTATCAGTGATTCATAGGACACTCGTAAAACTGCCAGTGATTTAGAGTGGGCAGGGTCCAGCTGGATGACAGACTGGAGAATTTAATTCCCAGTGACCCCAGCAGGCTGGAGTGCTGAACCCCATGCAACAGAATGACTCTTTACAGGGACACAGGGGAAATTCAAGTGTGGCCTGAGTTCCCATAGGCTGATGGTGGCTGCTTATGTCTGAATCTCTCTAAACAAGTTCCAGAAACCAGAGATCCACAGAAGAGGAGATAAACCTCCCCTGGCCCCATGCCCACATCATAACCAGGAGATGACATAGTATAACCATCAGTGTGCACCTACATGTGGAAATAAACAGCCCAGACTCACAGAGCCAGCTCCAGGCCCTGCACTGGGAAGGCAGGTAGGGATGGGGCAAGGGTAAGGGGGTGTGGAAGGGCCTACTGGTTGGGAGCCTGATGGAGTGATACCTGGGGGTCAGCCCTGGCCTTACCAGGAAGATGCTGCTCTGGGGAGAAACAGGTGAGCCCTGGGGGCTCATGGAGAAGACAGTGAGGATAGAAATGTAAGCTCCTTTGCAAACGAGAGTATCAAAGAATCAGAAGACACACTGCCATCTTTGCTTCAGAAAAGAACACCATTTATTAACATGACTACACTTCATAGTTCAAGACTTAAGAAACCCAACGAGCCACCCAAACCCCCAGCCCTTGAGTTTCCTCTTTAAATATAACTTAAAAGTCAACAGTGAAAGGCTGTACACAAAAACTACAAGAACTCAGAAGGCAACGATCAATGCTTGTGAGCTGATGAAATGCTGCCCCCAACCAGACGTGCATCAGAGGGAAATTAAGTAAATGACAGAGAGCACAACCTGGCAGAAATAAAAACAGAACCATAAAAAAACCTGGCAAGTTAGAAAACCCAGCATATGTATGACTGAAAAAGAGAAACCAAACTGTGGAGCTGAAATAATAAATAGAACTAACACTTAAAACCACAATCTAAGAAACATTTCCAAAATAAAAAGTGATCTGACCCCACATATTTAAAGACCCAACTGGGAACTTGAGGAAACTGATGGGGAAGAGCCAACTCAAGATGTATCTCAGTGGAAAAAAGTAAACAGGCAACATACTGGACCGTGCCCCCCCGCCAAAAAAAAAAAAATCCCCACAGCAATCATAATCTACTGGTAACAGTAATTATTTAATATAAAATATGTCAAAGTCTTACAAATCAGAGAACACATTTTAGAGATTAAAGACCCCTGGGGAAATGTGTTATGGAAGGGGTGATGGCATGTGCATTCTAAGGTGTGATGGTATGTGCATTCTAAGGTGTGATGACGACACCACCGGCATGCAGAAAAACGTCACTCTAGGACAAGTCTGCTGAGCTCTCACAGGTTCTGGGAGACACTCCTGAAGTTCAGTGTGCACACACAGAGAAGACCGCAAAACCAGCTGAATCTTAAGTAGAGGGAATACGGGTGTTCAATGTGTTATTTCAACTTTTCAGTATGTATGTGTGCACATTCTCAAGTTACAAATCTGGGAAAGGGAAAAATCAATTGTGTAGTTAGCATGTGGGCATGATCTGGATGGTCAGTAATCTCTGAGAAGATCTGCAAGTTTCAACCTAAGCTGGCATTAGGCTCACCAATGGATGAACCAAACGGCTGAACTGCACTTGATGTACTCAAATCAGTTCTGGGTGCTGGATATAAAAACGAACCCTGCTCACTGCGGGTGGGCCAGAGGGCCAGCAGCAAGAGAAGGAGCTGGGAATCACCCCAGTGAGACTCAGGAGAATACAGAATGGTCTTCAAATAGCAGGGTTTTCAGAGAAGGGCAGGAAAAGTTTGTCCTGTACCCTGTACCAGAAAGCAGAAGTCACAAACAAGTAAACTTCAGCTCTATATGGAAAAGAACATGCTCTTCCAATTACAGAATGGGCTCTGTTGTGAGGCCACGATGTCAGGCACGACAAAAAGAGTTTCGGGCTGTGTGAATGGCAGATCAGAGACTCACAGTCTGGGTTTGCTATGCAATTACAGGAAGGAATGTCGAAAAAAAGCAAACATCAGTAAATGGAGAGGGGTCCAGGAATCTTTTTTTTAACAACTTTATTGAGATATAATTTGCTACCATAAAATTACTTGAAGAGTATAATTCAACCATTTCTGGTATTTACAGTCTTTCAACCATTGCCAAAATCTAACGTTAGAACATCTTTATCTCTCCTAGATAATTCTTATACCCATTAACAGTTACCCTCCATCTCAATCGCTAGCCCTTGGCAACCACAAAACTACTTTCTGTCTCTACGGATTTGCCTATGAAATCTTATTTCTAAACACACTTCCAGGTGACTCTGATTGCACAGAATCATAGATGAGCATCTGGGAGTCACTGGACCAGACTCTTAAAAAGAGCATTCCTTAGACTAAGCATCCACAGCATAGGATGACAAGTGCTGACTACAATCAAGTGCTGGGGTTCTGAAAAAAATACAGTATAACCCTACCCTTGAGAACCTACAGATGGTGGGAAAAACAATATAAACCAATAACTTCTTTTCTATGAGATGGGTTGGGAACATCCCCTAGAGAAGGAAATGGCAACCCACTCCAGTATTCTTGTCTGGGAAATCCCATGGACAGCAGAACCTGGCAGGCTACAGTCCATGGGGTTGCAAAGAGTCAGATACGACTTGGCAACTAAACAAAAAGAAGGAGAGACTATTCAAAATGATTACTGCAATGAAGGGGAGTTGACTACTGCCATAGGGAGAGTGTTCTGCTAATAGGCTGTAAGATCTGAGAGGATCTCTTAAATCAGTAACTTTAATACAGTGTGAGAAGTACTGTAAGAACACATGCAAAACAAAGAGACCTAGGACAGACAAGAAGGTGATTAATTCTGCAGGTAGAGAAAGGTATAGAGTGATGGGAATAAGTGAATTGAAAAGTGAGAAGCTGTCCTAAGAATTAATAGTAGCTTAGCATTTACTTTTTGAGGGCTTACCACATGCCCGTTATGTTAATTGCTTTCCACGCATGATCTCATTTATTCCTCACCAAACTCTGAGTCAGGTATCAATATATTTCTGCTGAATTTTGACTAAAGGCTCTTCATGTAAAGAGCAAAGACGCTGAGGCAGGAAGATGGCAGCTTTGGGAGCAGGCAGAGGGGCATGGAGGGGGAAACGCTGAAGCTGCAGAGCAGAAGTTTCTTTGTCAAGCTGTTCTTTAGCCAAGGCTTCCTGAGCTGTTGACTCCAAAGGAATGGTGGGTGCACTGTTCATTCATTCACATATCTATTTGAGCATCTTCTATGTGCCAGACATCAAGCTAAGTGCCAAGGCTACAACTAGTGTGCAAGAGTACAGTTTCTACTGTTGAGGAGTTTACATTCTGGTGTGGGAGACACACAGGCCAATTCTATCCCAGGTGATATAGAGGAATGAGAGGATGCTGGGAGCAACTCCTGGTCTTGTAGGACGAGGTGGGGGGCTTACTGGAGGACCTAAGAGATGAGGAGGAGTTAGACAGATGAAAAATATTCCAGGAGAGGAAACATCACTGCAAAGGTCAGGCAAGTAGATACAGCATGGACTGCTTGAGGAAGCTGAAGTCCTCCTGAATGGGGACTGGGTGAGGAAAGCAGGTGGTGGCCAGAGGTGAGCCTACTGTGAGTTACATTAAGCAGGGGTCAGATCATGACGAGCCTTTATGCCTTGTTAGTGACTGTTACTTTTATTTACTATGCGATCACAGGATGGGCACTTAAGTGTTTTAAGTGGACTAGGTGGTGACTGCTCACATTTGCTTTTTAGGAAAACTGCTCTGTTGGCAGCATGGAGAAAGGACTCAGGGAAGATTCTGCCTGTCACCTATGTGAGAGGTGACAGTGGTACAGCCAGGGAAGGGGCAGCAGCGATACAGACAAGGCGACAGACTCCACTGATTTTAGGTGGTGGAAAAAATGTAGTGTGTGACCAGCTGAGGGGTATGGGAAGACAGAGATTTCTAGTGTCTTGGGCAACTTGGGGACATCTTGCTGTGGGTCCCTGAGATGGGGAGCAAAAGATGACAGCCAAACTTGGAGATCATGAGTTAATTTGGACTTAGGTCACAGGATCTAGTCAGCTTTTGTTCCCCTCTTCTTTTATTAAAAAGCTTTCCAATTTATTAGTGAACTCCCATAAGAGAAGAAGCGGGGCTCTACCCTGGCACTGTGCCCTGTCCAGAGCCCCGCCTCACTAATGCACCCGGGGACCCAGCGGTGCGGCCCCTGGCCAAAGTCCCCTAGGGGTTACCTCAAGCTCTGGGTAGCTGAGCACCACCAGGGAGGCGCAGGCGCTGCCACAGTCGTCCTTCACAAAAGACACGTCCACGCCCCCGACCCTCTGCAGGCCTGAGAAGGCGGGGTCCAGTTGCCAAGCCTCCGTGTCCTGGTCCACAACACGGGCCTTCATCGAGGCTTGCTCCCTGAGAGTAGAAACAGGTCCAGCGGGCCGCCCGGCCCAGAAGCCCCGCACCCCGCGGTCCAGCTGCGGCCGCCCTCAACGCGGAGTCCAGGCCCGGGAGTTGGAGCTCTACCAGGGACCCTCCGGGTCTCGAAATCCCTCCCGCTCCTGGGACCCAGACGCGGTCCCGGAAGCTACAGCCCTTAAGCCCGCAAGCCAAAAGCAGGCCCAGGCCCCTGCGACCCTAAGTCAGGGGTTATGAGGTCGGAGGTCCGCGGGGAACCACGTCGCTCCAATCCCTGGACTTTGCGCGTCCCCTGCCTCATTACCGTTTCCAGTCCAACAAGATTTCCTCAGGCGGTTTCCCAGCCGCCTTTCGGGCCATGGCGCTGCCCGGAGCATCCCCTTCCTGTAGCGTCACTTCCGGAGCGCCGCGCGCAGGCGCCATGCCAGCATCGTCGCCGTGGCGGCGTTTGCTGAGGCTCTTGGACACCGCCGTGTGGTGGCCGAAGGCTAGCTGGGCATTAGCTGCGCTGGAAGAGCGGCAGCCAACCATCAGGGTTGGCCTTCTTCCGTAGCCGCGGGGGAAGGAAAGTCTTACCCCTCCAGAGCTTCTGACGGGATCTGAAAGTTACACTGACAAACAGATCTGCAGGAGAAAAGCAAAGTGTACATATTTTACTGAGTGTCTCCGCATACCTGCTTACCTTGTGGTTTAGCTGGTAAAGAATCCACCTGCAATGCGGGAGACCTGGGTTGGGAAGATCTCCTGGAGAAAGAAAAGGCTACCCACTCCAGTATTCTAGCATGGAGAATTCCATGGACTATATGGAGGTCGCCAAGAGTCGGACACGACTGATCGACTTTCACTTCTACACGTACAGGGAGGGGACATTTCACTGGTGAGTGGAGACCCAAAGAAGTGGCCAGAACGAAAGCTTTATCCTGTTAGAGAAAGAAACAATGAATTTGTGAAGAACTGATAAGGCAAGAGAGGTTTGGACTGTGGGTAGTGAATAGTGAAACCAGATCGAGCTTTCCGCACACAGCCTTCTTGGCCCTAAACCCCCTGCCTCTGGTGATAAGAATGTCCCTCTCCTTCCTGGGAGGGGTCCTTTCACCTGGGAGATTTGGAGCAAAAAATGGTTGAAGCAGGAGTGATTTTGCTGCTTCTGCCATTGTCTAAAATTTCTCTGGCTTAAGATCAATACAGCAAGGTGCCATATTTTGGGGCAGTGTGTCCTGAACGCCATCACCAAGCATCTTCCGTTTCCATGGTACCTTGACCTCAGTTTCAGTGACTCTTTTTGAGGACAGGACACAGTCCTTAGTGGGTCCAGACTCATAAATTTGACCTGGTGGATCTTGGTGAGCAGAAAAACTAAATAGGGACAACCTGTGGGGCATTGACTGATCCTGCTTGTCAGTTGAGTCTCTTTCTGCTAGGTGTTGTACAAGATGCTGAGGTTACAGCTTCCTGATGGTAGAACTGCAGTTGTGTTAAGTGCTGACATGAAAATAATATGGGAGCCTCTTTAAACTGTGGTAAAAGGAGACCTGAAGGTTGAGTACAAGAGAGCATTTTAGGCAAAGAGAACAGCACATGTAAAGGGCTGAGACAGCAAAGAGGTTAGTCTATTTGATGTACTGAAAGGTGACCACCTAGGCTGAGGTGCAGCAATATAACCAGTGGTTTATGTTCTACTAGGGGAATTTGGAGAAGTATATGGATAAGTAATCTGAATATAAACCTCGAGAGGAAAATACAGGAGACTGGGAATGGAGTCTGAGTTTCAGGAAAGGCTTCATATGGCATTGACCACTGGTGGGTCTGGAGATGTTAAGTTTTCAGCTGGGAGAGGGGATGACTATTTCCTGAGCACTCACAGCAGACCAGGCATTGTGTTGTGATTTACCCACACCCTGTTATTTCTCACCACAGCGCTGAGAGGTATTTTACAGATGGGGAAATTGAGGGGCAAAGAGGTCAAGTGGCTGTCCTGAAGTCAGAGAGCAGGCAAATGGGAGGGCCAAGAATTACTCTGGGGTTCACCTGGGCCTTACTCTGTGTCAGCCTTGTCGTGTTATAGAGCAGACAGGATGCAGAGGGCTTTCGATCCGGTAATCCGGAGCCATTCACTGGCCTGTGGAGACGGAGACAGTTCTGGGGTGCTGAGGAGAGAGCAGTGGTCTGGATGGAGGTTCTGATGTGCTTCAGGGTATAGGCGTGGTGATGGGAGGGAATGCTGGGGAAAGTGGAACACTCCAAGTGGGTCTCGGTGTGAAGGAAGGGGAGTGGGGTTAAAAGCAGGCCTTTATAGGATGTGCAGTCACAGGGGTGGTTTCCGTGTGCTCCCACTGGGCCCTTTCCTCTCCAGTTTCTCTCTGCTGTTGCCCCAGATGGCTTCCTGAAATAATCCCAGCTCCTCAGAAGGAAGCACAGCCCTGCTGTCCTCAGAATACACTTCAGTCTGATGAGGTGTGAATCTTGTCAGCATTTGCTTTCTTGGGAGAAGGCACATTCCTGTTGTTTTTCCAGTTGGAAGTGGGATTCATAATGTTTGAGCATGGGACTAATTAATAACTAGAGGAATCAGAAAAAGCGAAAAGCAATATAAATGCAAATCATGGCATGGATGGATGGTTATTCAGCTCAAGGCCTCAGGCTTTCTTCTTCTATTCATATGTCCTCATCTAGTGTCTTTCCAGGTCCAGCTGATACAGCAACCTTATACTTGGCAAGAACATATTAAGAGATGTAGCAGTGCCCCTGTGTGGGGCTGGACATGGGTAGCTTTACCTACTGAGCAAGGCCCTTTTTCACAGTGATTGTTAGCACTAGAAGTTTGTTTCCGAAGTGGAATTGCCTGAATCTGGGAGGAAATGAAATGGCTCGTGACTGTCTTAGTTAAAACACAATGAAATCCTATAGTCATTACTGTTATTTAGTCGCTAAACCATGTCTGACTCTCTGTGACCCCATGGACTGCAGCATTCCAGGCTTCCCTGTCCTTCAGTATCTCCAGGAGTTTGCTCAAACTCATGTCCCTAGAGTCGGTGATGCTATCCAACCATCTCATCCTCTGTTATCCCCTTCTCCTGCCCTCAACCTTTCCCAGCATCAGGGTGTTTTACAGTGAGTCAGCTTTTCCCCATCAGGTGGTAAAAGTATTGGAGTTTCAACTTCAGCATCAGTCCTTCCAGTGAGTATTCAGGGTTGATTTCCTTTAGGACTGACTGATTTGATCTTACTGTCCCAGGGAAACTCTCAAGAGTCTTCTCCAGCACCACAATTCGAAACCATCAATTCTTCAGCACTCAGCCTTCTTTTTGGTCCAACTCTCACATCCATCTATGACTACTGGAAAAACCATAGCTTTAACTATGTGGACCTTTGTTGGCAAAGTAATGTCTCTGCTTTTTAATATTTTGTCTAGGTTTGTCATAGCTTTCCTTCCAAGGAACAAGCATCTTTTAATTTCATGGCTGCAGTCACCTTCTACAGTGACTTTGGAGCCCAAGAAAATAAAATCTGCCACTGTCTCAACTTTTTCCCCATCTATTTGCCATGGAGTGATGGGACTGGATGCCATGATCTTTGTCTTTTAGATGCTGAGTTTTAAGCTAGCTTTTTCTCTCTTCTCTTTCACTCTCATCAAGAGGCTCTTTAGTTTCTCTTCACTTTCTGCCATAAAGGCTGTATCATCTGCATATCTGAGGTAGCTGGTATTTCTCCTGGTAATCTTGATTCCAGCTTGTGATTCATCCTGCCTGGCATTTGCATGATGTACTCTGTATGTAAGTTAACTAAGCAGGGTGACAATATATAGCCTTGACATAGTCCTCTCCCAATTTTGAAACAGTCCATTGTTCCATGTCTAGTTCTAACTGCTGCTTTGGACCTGCATACAGGTTCCTCAGGAGACAGGTAAGGTGGACTGTTAATCCCATCTCTTCAAGAATTTTCTACAGTTTGTTATAGTCGACACAGTCAAAGGCTTTAACATTGTCAATGAAACAGAAGTAGATGTTTTACTGGAATTCCCTTGCTTTTTTCTATGATCCAGTGAATGTTGGCAATTTGATCTCTGCCTCCTCTGCCTTTCCTAAATCCAGCTCATACATCTGGAAGTTCTCAGTTCATGTACTGCTGAAGCTGGCTTGAAGGATTTTGAGCATTACCTTGCTAGCATATGAAATGAGTGCAATTGTACAGTAGTTTGAACATTCATTGGCATTGCCTTTTGTTGCGATTGGAATGAAAACTGACTTTTTCCAGTCCTGTGGCCACTGTGGAGTTTTCCAAACTTGCTGACATATTGAGTGCAGCACATTATCAGCATCATCTTTTAGGATTTGACATAGCTCAGCTGGAATTCCATCACCTCCACTAGCTTTGTTCATAGTTATGCTTCCTAAGGCCCACTTGACATGGGTGAAAGGTAAATAATTTATACACATTATAAGGTCATAGAAAGAAGAAGAAAGTGATCAGTTGTGAAGCTTTTCAGGTTAAGTCACCATAATCCTAGTGACTGTTTCTGTTTGGGCTGAAAGCAGAAGGAACTGTGCAGTATGTGAAGTCCAGAAAAATGAATATGAATGGAAACAAGAATGAGTAGGCTGGAGGGGAAGGTCAGGCAGGGTCAGTGGGAAGCTATGGAGGAAGGGAAGGTGGGTGGACTTGACAGACTGGGGGCAGCAGGGGGCACATCTGTGAACCAGCACCTCCTCTTACTGTGGTTCCGGATCATGGGTTTTCTCCTGGAGGCACCCCTTCTTTTTAGAAGAGAAAATGCAGTTTTCCCCTAGAACAGTGTTTTGCCAATTGAATGAAAATGGGCTGCTGGAACCTGATTGTTTCTTGCTCATGTGTCTTTACTTCCTTTTCCTGAGGAGATGCTTCCCCAAACCACAATCCAGCTCCCTGCCAGAGTCAGCGCTTACTCTTTATTGGCTGGAGCTCTGCTTCCTCCTGGAAAATCCTGTTAGGCAGGGAGTGAGAGGGCAGCCTTCTAGGGTGAAGCTTTGGCTGCTGAGCCTGCAGACCAGGGAGCAGTGTGAAGCTCCACGTCAGCTCTGCTGTCGTTTTGTCCAGAGGAAGTTTACCCTGTTACATTCTAAACCAGAGCGCACGTTTTCTGTCCAGAACCTTCCACTTTTTGGACACCCCTGCAAGGACATTTACACAAACACATGGAACCATTCCCCAAAGTCTCTTCCCCAGAGAGGATTCTTTTTAGCAAGTTTATTGAAACAGGTATGACAAGTATAACAAAATTTACATCTGCCTGTGCTAGACCAGTATATTTCTTTTTTTTTTTTTTTTTTAGGGCTGATCAACATTTAATGACTTTCTGTTTGGCTGACTATTATCCATTGCTGATTCAGAGACTAGTTAAAAGTCTTTATCTCCCACTGATTTTTCTTTCTTTTTTTTTTTTTTAATATTATTTTATTAGTTGGAGGCCAATCACTTTACAACATTTCAGTGGGTCTTGTCATATATTGACATGAATCAGCCATATAGTTACAGGTATTCCCCATCCCGATCCCCCCTCCCACCTCCCTCCCCACCCGACTCCTCAGGGTCCTCCCAGTGCACCAGGCCCGAGCACCTGACTCATGTATCCCACCTGGGCTGGTGGTCCGCTTCACCATAGATAATATACATGCTGTTCTTTCAAAACATCCCACCCTCACGTTCTCCCCCAGAGTTCAAAAGTCTGTTCTGTACTTCTGTGTCTCTTTTTCTGTTTTGCATATAGGGTTATCGCTAGACCAGTATATTTCTGTACAAACAAGATAGTGTTAGCTAATGACACTTAATATTTTGAAAGTATAACATACAAAACAACATATCTTCTCTCCCCCCCCAAAAAAAACCCCTTCATAATAGCAGGGAAAAAAATTCTCCCCTGTCCTCCAAAGGAGGTGTTCACGGTTGGCCAGCTCCATCCCAATTCTGAGGTATCAAAGGAGTTCCAAGTGTAAACTGAAGTGATGAACAAGCAACTCCCCCACTCCCACATCCATTAAACACACACTCTAGGAAACAGATGTCCTCGAGTGCCTTTGCATAGAATTATTAGATAAACATAGGTTACTGTATACAAGTGGATATGGTACCAGATCCTAGGTCCCTGTGCTCCCCTTCCTCAACCACAGTGAAGAGAAACCACAATCATGAAAATGGAGCACAGATTGTTCTACAGCTCCCTCCAGTGGTGCTGAAGGGCCTATGTTGTCCTTGGCAAGCGTTTTCTATTTTTGTAGCTCTCACCATTCTGTGGCCTCATTTCAAGTTGACTGAGACATCATCTTATTCAGGATGTGTATGAAAGACATTTACCTCTGACTTGTAAACAACTGTTGTCTCAGGGCTAACAGGTGCCGAGCTACCCAGGAACAGGAATTAGTCCAGAGGTCAGAAGCACCAAGTAGATTTTGAAAAAAACGACACAGCACTTTGAGTGAGAACAGCAGCACAAGACTGGGGTGCGCTGACTATTCTCTCTCCTTTATCAGAAACTTGACTGGTGTATATTCTGAGTCTGTTTCTGTGCCTTGACTGAGACTCAAAGAAAGGACCAGTAGTCATACACTTGGGGACATCAAGACCACGCTAAAAACTCACATTTATTTAGCAGAATCCTACAGAAGCAAAAACTTCCCCCAGAAATGCCAGAATGCCAGAACCATGCCTTTGATCCAACTTTACACTGATCAACTTTCACTTAGAATTTACTAGAATACTAGAACTGGCAGGAAATCTGGCCTTCACTCCAGTCCCTTCATTTTGTAGATGTGGAAACTAAGTCACCAACAGTGTCCTTGACTCTTGGCCCAGCGCTCTTCACAATGAAAGCTTTGGGGCTCTGACCCTTGAAATTTGGCAGTGAATCATTTGTGGGCATGGGTGAGGGCTGGCTAGTTTGGCATCAAGGCACTCGCAGAATGGCCTGACTTGTATTTGTATCTTCTTGGAGACCTAGAAGTACTTGTACAATTCTCTGAATTTAAAGGAATGGAAGAATGAAGAAAGCCAGCTTCTCTTTTGTGACTGCAGAATCAACTAGAAAAGAAGGCAAAAATTAATAACTTTATTTTCCGGTCCCTCTCAGCAGGCAGTGGTCTGAGGAAGAAGGGGCTGGTGTGCTGGGTACGCGCATGGTAAGACACAGGACACCTGGGGCAAGGTTGTATGTGTGCAGCTGAGAAGCTATCTTTCGGTCGCTCCCAGAGGGCGGTGCTTTATTCCAGTTCCATATAATCTTCAGTTCTCACCTCCCAATGAATGGTATTCAGAATATGAGGAGAGAGTTTCTGAATGTTCCTGAAACAGTTTGGCTCTCAAGAAGCTGTCAGCCAGCACAGCACATCTTGGTCTCAAATTTAGTGCTGTGCCCACAGCTTTCCTTCTAAGCACCCACCCGTGAGGGAAGAGCCTTCTCTGCCCAAGTCCCCTGTAGAGATGGGAAACAATTCTATCTCATCTGTCGATTCCCTTTCAGTTCAGCAGCCATTTTCCACACAGCGACACAATTGGAAAGCAGTATCTCTTCTGGGAACTGAGATTCCATTTCAGGAGGAATTTCACTGTCTTTAGTCTCTATGTAGCTCACCAGTGTATCTCTCAGGCTGAAAAACCAAGGAACAATAGACAGCATTAAATAGTCATGTGACATAAGGAGTCATGTGATCACTGGTCAGTTTTTTTCAGGTCATCACAGGACTAAAGTGCTCATTAAGGCCATTAATACTGAGAGTCAGTTTAAAGACAACTAACTGCTGGCTCAGTGGTTAAGAATCTGCCTACAATGCAGGAGACCTGGGTTCAATCCCTGGGTTGGGAAGATCCCCTAGAGAAGGGAATGGCAACCCACTCCAGTATTCTTGCCTGGAGAATTCCATGGACAGAGGAGTCTAGTGGGATACAGTCCATGCGGTCGCAAAGAGTTGGACACGACTGAGCCCGTGCAGCTGATCCGCTGAGTTATTGACCTGGCACTAGAATCCTGGCCTCAGGGTTCTAGTGCATCCCTGCTGCTCCCCACCCTGGACTGCACATACTCTACAGGACGGAGCTCCCCTTGATAAGGGCCCAGCCAGATGGTTTTAAGAGCTCTAGGAATACATCTGCTATACTAAAAACAAAGCCTCACCATTCAAACAAAGCTTCTAGTCCAGTTCATGGTTTGTTTAACAAGGATCATAAATTCTCTAGGAAGATATTCTTTCCCTACACTAAAAAGTCCAGGATAGCAAAGATTTCTTAAATAAGTTCAAAGAATACAAATGTAAATAGGCATATGCTACATAGCATAATGGAGGAAAATGGCAATTATGAAGCCCTATGTCAATGAGGAAAACTGGAGTTTATCTATTTAGAAAAACAATAAAGTGAAAATCTCTTCCTCAGACCACACATTAAAGCTCAAGGAAAAAACACGGGAGAATATTTTATAACCTTGGGACAGGACCCTTAGAGGTATATTTTCCTAGAGTCCTCATAGGAAAATTCTCTCAGATTTGGCTTCATAAAGATTGAGATAGAGCCTTCATAACATACCAGATAAAATATGAAGAAAAATACACATAGTCCAAAAGAAAACTAATCAAGAGGCAGTTTGGAGGAAGATAAACAAAAGGCTGATAAATATTTTCAGCCTTACCAGTAAATGGGAAAATATAAGCAATAATGAGATACCATTTGGGGGCCATTACATTGTTAAAAATATGAAAGATGGATAATATCCAGTGTTGGCTATTCTTTATACGTTGGTGTAGTTTTTCTATCAAAGTTAAAATTCATATCTCTCTGACATAGGGAGACCACTACTCATAATGCGAACATATGACTTTTGCAGTTGATAATGGTTAATCGGACTTTCCTGATGGCTCAGGGTAAACAATCCACCTGCAATGCAGGAGATGCGGGTTCAGGAATTGGGAAATGACAACCCACTCCAATAATCTTGCCTGGAGAATCCCATGCACAGAGGATCCTGGCAGGCTATCATTCATGGGGTTGCCAAAGAGTTGGACACGACTTAGTGACTAAACAACCATGGTAAATCAGCAGGAAACCAAATTCTGCAGTAAGACAACAATTTCCATGACTATGGAAGATCTTGGGAGACGTGGCAGAATGTTGTATGTGTGCCTTGTTTGGCAGCCTTGCAAGCCCCTACCTCCACTCAGGGTTGAAACTCTCTGCAGTCTTGGGGTTCTTTAGCTTTAAGATCATCATTTCATGAAGCTCCAGGAGGAAAGCATCCAGGCCAATCTGATTTAGGAAGGTGTTGAGCAGCTTAGCATTTTCAGGGCTGAGATCAGCTTTGTACCTTGGGATGATTTCCCCAAATGGCTCCTGGAATGAAATAAGAACAAATGATACATGGAAGCCTGGAAAGGGAATGTGCAGCTCCCTGGGTCCAGGCGGACAGGAAGAGGCCAGACTCACTTTTCCCAGGCGAAGTAGCTGTTCAGACTTGTGGGCAGAGAGGAACTGCCAGAGGGCGATGGTATGTTTTAACTGGCATCTGTTTAAGGCCTGAAAGAAAACAGAACTCTTGAATATGAGGCTCTGCTTTCATTTGGCCCGGCACTGATTCCACCTCCTTCACTACGGAGGCCACCTCTGCTTCGTGCACTAATTTCCTGCCTCGACTCTGAAAGGTCTCTGAAAGCCTTCTCCCACCGCAGCATCTCAGGGTCCACTAGCAGCATGCAGTCTGCACGCACACCTCAGCAGACTTGTGCTTCCAAACTCTGTACATTCCGAGTACATCTCTGCATCTCCTGTCACTGTGTTCTGTTTACAATGTAGACTGGCTGGGGAATGAGGTATTTTCACCTCCCCTCCTGTTCAGGGGCTGCCTAGATTGGTACTTCCTGGGGCGTGGTATCCCAGTAGGAAGTGGGGAGACGATAGAGGGGACAATGCTGATTTCCTTTGGAAGAGGCCAGACACGAGACCTACCTTAGAAACCAGTGAGGTCGGATCGCCCATCTTCAGCATGTCTTGGATATACACATTTAAGTGCATGTGTGGATCCCCGCCAGCTGTGCTCAGAAACCCCAGCGTGACTTCTATGGCAGACAGAGCTTCACAGGCGTCACTGTAGGACTGCAGTTGTCCTCTGATGGCAGTGATGGCCGCATGGGGGAGGGGACTCTAGGAAGTCAAACGCAGGACAGGGTCCACAGCTGGGGCGTGCTGTGCACCACCACCCTGTAAGTCTTATCTTCATCACTGCCAAGGCCACAGAATGGGACAGGCTCTGTGACAGCAGGAGTCTGCACTTGTGCTTCTTGAGTGTCAGCAATATTCAGGTTTGTTACAGAGAGAGATGAACTCACTGAATGCTCAAATCAACTTTGTGAGGATATGCATATGGACACACACATACACAGATACACAGCCCCCACAAACTCACACAACACACATAAATCAGAAAAGCAGGAATAAGTAAGTTCTCTGGACCTTTTGCCTCAGCATACACAGTCATGACAGCACTACTAAAAAACTACAAGCACAAGATTTCAACCTGTTAATACTCAACGAGAAAACTGCTGCTGGGACTTCCCTGGTGGTCTGGTGGTTAAGAATCCTCCTTGCAATGCAGGGGATGTGGGTTCTATCCCTGGTTAGGGAACTAAGATCCCACATGCCACGGAGCAACTAAGCCTGCCTACTGCAACTACTGGCTGTGTGACAGGATCTCGTGTGCCACAACCAGTGAGTGTGCGCACCGCAGTGGGAGTTCCCTTGTGATACGGTAATGGTCCCGCATGCTGCAACTAAGACCCGAGGCAGCCAAAATAAATAAATACTTTAAAAAGATTTATGAAAAATTAAAAAAAAACTTCTGCTGATCCTGTGTGCCCTCTAGAAATATCGCGATGCTCAGAACAAAGGGAGGCCCGGAAACTCTTTTGTACGCATGGCAAATGCCCTGAGTGAGGGCGGAAGAGTCCTAACATGGATGGAAACACTCTGGTAAGACAGAGGCACATGCAAATAAGGTTGATCATCACCTGTTGCATTTTGTTCTTGATCTCCATGAAGAGATGCTCATAGTTCCAGTCACGTCTGTATACCAGAGTGGGTATTCCCTAAAGTGAGAAAGAAAAACACTGGAATGGAATTCACCGTGGAGGTTTCCATCAGATGACAATATATGCGTGAGTTGAGACTTGGTTTTAGTCCCAGGGATTTCAGTGCATCACCGGCAAGGCAGGCAGCTCCTTGTTGCCTCGTGATGTGTGTTTACCCCATAATCTATGGAAACAGCGACACAATGAGGAACCCAGCCTGCCCCCCAGGACCAAGCAGATACTGTCACATGGTATTCTGTGGCCCTCAGACCACCAGTGGGCGCAGGCTGTGAGGACATCGTGCTGACACTGAGCACAGACCGTGAACCAGGGGGCACGCAGCTGACAGAGCAGAATGAATTAAGGCTTGATCTCAAACAGTTCACCGCAGGCAGGGAGGAAGCATAAACAGAATGAAATGCCACACCTTTAGACCTGGAAGCAACAAGCACAGCGCAGGTAAAGAACAGAACTGCAGGCTGCTTTCAGGGAAGGGAGAGTGATCCAGCCTGTGCAGTCATGGGATTCAGTGCAGGGAAGTGGATGGAGAGATGCAGATCTGGATGTCAGAAATGTGGGCTAAGGAGCCTGAAGGCGGGGACTGGTTGGGAGCTACTGCAGCAGTGGAGCTTAAGGACAGATGCTTTGAACTAGAGCAGCGGGCTGGTTGGTGAAACGGAGGCGCCTGATGGTACAGATGACAGACTGTGTCTGCAGACTAAAGGAAAAGGGGGAAAACAATGAGGTTCAGTGTGGGTGGCTGGTGGTGCCATTAACTATGGCAGAGAAATCTGAACTAAGTCCATTGAGACCTGTAGTCACCCTTGGGGTACTGAGGCGTGGATCGGATGTATAGACAACTCTGCAGAGCCGTCAGCCCTGTATGCAGGTGTGGTCACAGATACTGGGAGTGTGGATGAAGGGTCCAGAGGATCCCTCCTCATTCTGAAACTGCTGTGATCAAAGACACACTTGAGGCACCTTTTTGAAAACAGACACACAGACCAGGGACATGTGGACCATGGACACGTGGGCCACATCAATACAGCAGGTCAGCCTTACCTTGAGGGTCAGCCTAGGCTTGCCCTGCAGGAAGCGGCTGATGATCTGGCGCTGGATCTTCTCCAGGTCAAACTCCTGCAAGGTTTCCCCGCCCTGCTCCACGTGGTACTGGCAGTTGGAGAGAATCAGTGGAATCAGGTCCCGCTCCACTTCGTAGCTGATGACGTGCAGGTCGGCAATCTCAGAGGCATCAATGGAGTAGCTGGAGACAGACAGACAGAGTTCAGGGTCCCAGTGAGATGCACATGGCCTGTCCATGCAGAGCCAGCTCCTGTCTGATGTTGCCACAGGCTGTGCAGGTGAAGGGACATGCAAATCTGTGACACTTGTGAGCGTAGCTGAAGGGGTTTCTGTTCAAGAAGGACCTGAAGCCTGGCTTGCTGTCTCTAGGTCTGGTGACCCTATTTCCCTGTTTGTTCCCCTCAGAAATGACTTCCTGCGCTGAAAGGGCATCCCCTGATGTCAGCCTGCATGCTTACCTGTTATCTTCTTTGGAGAACTTCTCCACCGCATAGACAATTTCATTGTGCAAGTTAATCAAGTAGCTGACTAAGGCGGTGGAGCAGAGGCCCCGGCCCTGGCGGCGAGGCAGGATGACTTCCAAGTCAGTGTCCAGATCAAGGTCGGAGCTGCAGTAGTCTTTAGGTAGCTTGATCTCACCTTTAAATGACAGAGGGGCAGTCACCTCCCTGCTGTTTCTTTCATAGCATCAGGACTGGGAGGCCACCACGGTGCGAAGGGGGGCAACACAGAAACCACCTCAACAGAACAGAGCTGGGAACCAAGAGTGCTTCTGTCTCCCACCTCTCTTTTATGTGCTGACAAGTTTCAAATAGTCTCAGCTCCTTTTTGATACTGAATTTATAGACTCAAGAGGACTGAGGGGTTGCTCTTTCTGAAATGTCATGCACTCATCTCAGACACCCTCACCAAGAGTCCACAGATCCAGCATTAGAGACACATAGCCTGGTGCTGTAGACACACGGAACAGGCAGAGTCAGGCTGGAGAAAACAGGCCTTCAGAGAGGTGCTCCTGTAATGTTTAGTATAAAGGGGATTTGACTTACCATTGGTCTCCAGCGATCGCCTCAGCTTGTTCCATGTTGACAGAAAGACAGTGATTCTACTGCGGGCTAACTTCTTCAGTCCATCTAGCAAACAAAACACTTTTTAAGAACTCCAAGATAACACCTAGTCCCATCTAGGTCAAACCAACAGAATTACTTGCTCTTTGACCCCCCACCTTCATATCATCACCAACACACTCTAAATGCTGTTTAAACTAAAGTTGAGTTTGAGGAACCAGAGAGAGAGAGGGAGATTCTGGACTGCTACAGCAAAGCCTCTAATGTGTCCCAGGCATTCACAGCACCCACTGCTTCATGCTACAAACTTAGGGAACAGAACACACATTAGCCCTGACCTGGAGCCCCCGAGTTGGACCAATTCTTTGTACCACAACAGGGGTAGTCCTGATGCTCTGTGAGAGCAGAGCCTTACCTGAATCGTGACTGCTAATGAAACTTTGGATGGATCTGTATTCAGCTTCTGAAACATTCTGGAATCGTTTCACTAGATTCCTTTGCAGGGCCAAAATCTCGGGCAAGAATTTCACCAGTCTCAGCTCTGCCTCCTAGAGAAGGGAAGACCGTCAGGAACACTTTTTTTTTTTTCAGGAACACTTTTTAATGCACCTAGATAATGTTCCTGGGAATCAGACTTTGGGGCTGGCTCAGGCCATGTATTTGTAGTTTAATATGGTCAATGTGCCATTTTACATAACACACAGTACTTGAGAATGGTGAAAGGCAAGTACCTCTCACTTCCTTCAGCAAGTACTTAGCGACTGCTTACAATGTGTTGGCCAGTGTTCTACACTCTAAGGGTAGAGAAGCAAAACCTGTAGGGCTGACACAGCAAATGTGTTTGCCAGAAGCTGATGAAAGAAAACAGCCTCTTGGGCCCATGAGATGGGCTGGGTGTGGAGAGGCACTGCTGAGAGCAAGAGGACTAAGCATTCAGGCAATGAGCTTAGTGATGTTCCAGTGTCTTTCTGAAGGCCTAGGACCTTAGCTTCTTCAGTGTAATGGACCTGAGCACACCAGTGACAGATCACAGTGATATCACGATGGCCTTCCCACTGGGAATCCATTTTCATTAACTGACCCACCAAAATTTCTGCATCATCTTACTTCTTCCTAGATTGCAAATACTGGTACATGGAGGAAATGATTAGAAAATGTGTTTTAGAAAATAAAAATTCAAATAGATTAAAGTTAGGAAGAGTGTGTAATTCTGGCTCTGAAAGATATGATACACACGTTACTGCTGTGTTCCCCTCCAATCCTACCAACAGCCTCACTCTGAATGGTTTAGGAACAGGGAAGACTTTTTGTTTGATTTCAGTTATGCATTCCCAACCAAACTTTTTTCATTCAACAGACACTCACTGGTGACTAACTACTGCAGGCAGTGGGGGGATGAAGGTGAACAGATAAATGAAAGATTTTATTCTGTTCTTTCTTGCTGAGTATTGGGAGAAACCCTTCTGGCCAAGTACTTTACAGATTCCTACTAATTCCAATGTGTGGATATATTTCACCTGTGACTTTATGCTTCAAATGACTTGTACAGATGGATGTGTTTAGAGATCTCTACCCCTGGGTCTTCTGCCAGAGACATTTTATTCAAAAATCAAAGTAGCTTAATGGCTGTCCCACCCTCAGGACTGATCAGACTAAATGAGAGCAGGGTCTTCAGGTCTCCAGGGGACACGTAGGTGGCGGTCACAGTGAAGCAGCCTCACCTTCTGCAGAAACTTCCAGAGGATGGGCACTGACTCTTTGCCGCTCTTCTGCTCCACGATGTGCTGGAGGTGCTCAATGGTGATCCTTTTCCTGCAGCTCCACATCTTAGAGCAGTGAACCATGCTATTCTTGGGCAGGTGGGGCAGGAAAGTCACTGGGTCACCGTACACGATTTTGGCCACAGGGTTGGAGCTGATGCGCTCATCTTGGCTGATCTGAGCGTTCACTGCCAGGAGGGTTTTATCTAGATGCTAGGTGAGGAAAGCGACATGGGATCTGAAGTGAGATGCTAGGTTTTTGTCTCCTCAAACAGAATAAGTCTCAGACATCTATATTTTATTACCGTTATTTTAAATACTTGCTGACTTATATTTCTCAATGGGCTTAGTTACTCTCAGTAACATTCTTATCTGACAGGGTTTATTTCTCTGCCTCATTTGTACATTCTGCTATAAAAAGTAGTGGAGAGAAAATGACTGCCTGCGCTTTCTGGATTCCCAGTAATTCCTCAGCTTGATATACCAGCCTGCCTCGGGAGGGGACAGGATGGGGGAGGGGGCAACAGGAGGGTGGGGTGACTAAATAGAGAACACCTAAATCTGTGACTTAGCCTAGGGTTTCCTTTTCTAAGGGACACTCCAGAACGGACAACAGACCAAGTGCTCAGCAGAGGCTGTGGAAACCCCTTCCCGCACCTTCCCAGAGAAAGTAGCCCCGTAGCTACTCATCACTTACCTCTAGTTCACGCAGAATAAGAGTCTGAACAAGCTGTTCCCAGCTGTTCCTCTTTCCCCTGGTTGACAATTCTGCATCAAAATCTAAAGACCCTACAAAGAAAAATGTGTATGTTACCCAAGAAACAAAAACCACAGCATCCTACATAAAACACTGAAGAAATGTTTATATGAAAGAATGCTCCTTTTGGGAGCAGGGGTGGATATATGTTCCTAAAGTAACCTGAGCATTTAAAAATGTTTCCTGCTGCTACCACCAAACTCATGATCTTTGTGAAGATACTTCAAACTCTAAAATCTCTAACCCATGTAATTATCACCTTAAAGCCATTCTGAACAAAACTACTGAGAGGACAATACTTTAAATCAGAAGCCCAGGGGCAAACTAACAGTGACTAGTGGTACCACAGGTCTCAACTGCTGCCACCTGGGCTTGAAGACAGAGGCAGGACCCTGTGGGTGCGTTTGATGCAGAATGCCACAGAAACTGTCAGCGTGCTTCTAGAATTTGGTCACTTTGTCAGTGTGATACTTGCTGAGCTTACCTAGTGTGAAACCACTCAGAATGAGAAACTTAAAATCAGATTTTGCTAAATAGAAAATATATATGGATGCCGAGTGAGTGAAAGTCGCTCAGATTGTCCGACTCTTTCCGATACCATGGACTCTACAGTCCATGGAATTCTCCAGGCCAGACTACTGGAGTGGGCAGCCTTTCCCTTCTCCAGGGGATCTTCCCAACCCAGGGATTGAACCTAGGTCTCCTGCATTGCAGGCGGACTCTTTACCAGCTGAGCCACAGGGAAGCCCATATGGATGCTGGTTTCTGGCAAAAAAAGCTCCTGAAGTGGGAATGGATTTTCTTGTCATGTCACAGGTCTTTTTATTGCTATTGTTATTTTAAATAACATTGTCATTAGAGTGGTAATTTTAAAAGATTTTTGCAGATAACTTAAAACAAAACTATTCTTCCACCACTCGGAGACAACCCTCTCACTAACTTGTCTTACAGACCTTTTCTTTCTCTGTGGACTTTAAATTTTAAACTAGAAAAAGAGCTTAATAGTTGTTAGCCTACTTTTACATGTGACAAATTGTGGATGCATATACATATTAAGTCAGTCCATGAATGCAGTATTGTTTCAGGAAAAGAAGATGCTCCCCCCGTCCCACAAAACAAAACAAAACAGATGTCCAACAGAAAGAGACCAAGTTCCAAGTGCTTATCAAACATTAGTCTCTTTGATGTTTCTTTAATGCACGTCGCTTCTTTTGGATGCCGTATGTTCCCCATGCAGTGGCTGAACTACATCCAAGGTTGACTTTTGAAACTAAAACCTCCCAAATACACTCGCACCAGCAGGGGGTCAATGGAAAGACCAGGCAGGTGCTCCCCTCTCCGACTCTCTGGAAAGTGCACGTCTTCCTGCTTGCCCCTCATCTCCTTCTGGGGTCGAGGAGTGCCCCGCTCCCCCTGCTGGCTGTGCCCCATGCCCCTGGCCCCGTGCCCAACTCCTCACTGTGGCCCTGCTCTTGGAGAAGGCTGCGCAGGACAAGGTGCACCACGCTGGCGGTCTCGTCCGCGCTCCTCCCCAGCATGTTCATTAGCTGCTCCAGGTCTCTCTGGATATGCTGCTGCAGAAACCCTTTTGGGTCCCACACCAGAGGTTTGATGATGCTCATCAAGTCCTGTGGGGGCAAGAGGACAAAATGTCAAGAAAGGTCTTGTTTGAGGAGGGGATGGCAAGTTCAGGAGAGATCAGGAGTGGTGAAGAGCCAGTCCCGAGCCAGAGGACAGTATCTAGGAGGGATGTCAGCGAGATTCAAACAGTAGAGGCAACAGAAAACTGAGGAACAGAAATGAATGTGGTCTGAAAACGACTGCCTTCTATATTGTCAATGTGAAATAAAGAACTTTAAAAACCTAAACATTTTGCTCTCATGGTTAATTAACTTAGATAAAATGCAACATGCTATTTCTTTCTTTCCCAGAGTTACAGCAAAGACACAGATAAAATCACGGTGATTTTAGCCTCTCCATTCCCAGGTGTGGACCGGAGACACAGAGCTATTCAGTAAAAACTGACTTTACATAATCTGACAAGTAGTTCCCCTTACCACCATAGGCCACAGTGGGAAAAATTACGATGTGTGAATTTTACATTATGTTCTGTGTTAGGTAACAATGACTTACTCAAAATCCACAGGGGGTTGCTAGGTCTTTTATTTTTTTCAACTATTAAAAATAATTTATTAAAATTTTTTCATGATTTATTAAAATTTAAAAGTCAAAGTACAAATTACAAGAATGACAAACATTCAGACTAAAATGGTTTAAATAATACTAAATTTTTAATTTCAACTTTTATTTTAACTAAATCTTTTAAAATATTTTTATATAAAGTTGTAATTCTAATGTTCGATATCCATCTAATTGTCAAAGAATTGGTATCAGGCTTCAATATGTTTCATCTAAGACCTACATGCACAAATGTAGGTTAATAAGATTTGTTTTATATTGTATAGCATTCTTCATTTGTTACTACTGCCAATACAATTACTAATTCATGAGAACCCTGGGAACCACAAATTGGAACTTCAAAGAGGAGTAAGAAAGTTGTTTCTACTGGGAAAGGATACTTAGTTATCAGAGAAGCAATACATTCATACTCTCTGAAAGGAAAGAGTGAACAAATTCATTGACCTGTCTATCCCCTTATCCAAGTACTTCTGCATTCAGATCTTCCCCACACTCCCTAAGTAATTTCTGCTTCTGATGTCAGTAAGGGAACAACACAGAAACCTCACAGCATGCAAACACAGGAAGCAGTCCTGTGTTTCAAGGGGCAAAATCAGAGAACTCGAGCAGAACGGGGTTAGCCACAATGAAACCAAGCAGGACCCTGCAGGGCCTTCCCAGGAACTGGGTAGGGTTTTTTAGACGAAAGGATTCACTATGAAAAACTACCATAGAAACCAGTACACGATTGGGCAGTACAGTGCGCTACCTGGGGACTCTGGGTGGCTCCCAGAAGCATCGCCAAATGAGTGAGTAGCCGGATGAGAAGGAAGACCACGGGGGACAACTCTCGGTCAGATACCACGGCCACACCTCTGGGTGGTGGGCTTCCCAGCACATGGCCAGTTTGAGTTCTGTCCGTGGTGTCACTGGAAAGGACAAGAGGAGACAGGGTGAAGGCTGAAGAAGACCATTTCTTCTGCTCTGGGGGCACACTTCAGAGTCTTAGGACCTAGAGACCAGGTTCACGGTTTTGAAGAAAATGATGCTGAAATTTATTTATTCTTTTAAGCCTAGACCACTTTTCTGAGGCTTTTTCTTTATAGACAGGCCCTTCTGGCTGACCAAAATTCCACAACACTGTAAAGTGTTTGTGAGACTAGCAGGGGTGGGGGGGGTGGTGGGGGGGAGGGGCAACATAATGGTAGGGGGTTTGAGGTACAAACTATTATGTATAAAATAAGCTACAAGGATATATTGTACAACACAGGCAATATAGCCAATATTTTATAACTATAAATGGAATATAGCCTTTAAAATTGTGAATTACAATACTGCACACCTGTAATTTATATAGTATTGTACATCAACTTCAGTAAAAAAAAATAAAACAAGCCTTTCTGATAAGCAGCCCTGAGGTGACCTCTAACATTAGTTCAGCATTCACTTGACCCAGAAAACCCCACAAAATCATGCAAGTCAAGATTCACTTTAAGAACATTGGTGAACCGCCCCGACCATTGAGGGGATGCGTATCCGAAAAGCCACCAAGTATCTGAGGACGTCACTTTACAGAAGCAGTGTGTGCCATCCCCCGGCTACAGTGGGGGAGCTGGTCGGTGTGCACAGGACAAACTGGGGCTGAAGGCAGGGTTGGTGGCCCAAAATCAGTGCTGAATCTTTACTGCACGTATTGCAGAAAGTGATGCTGAACTGAAGGACTTAGATATAGATTATCTTGCTTATTGAGCACAGCCAGGTGAACAAAACTCCCAAATGCGGCACAGGACTTAACAGAGCTCAGGGTTGTATCAACCCCTCCATGAGCTCTCCCCGCCGCACTGAGATGATTCTTTCTGAAAAAGAACAGACTGTTCCTAAACCAGAAGAGGGGGTTGCACAGAAGAAAAAGATATCCCAGAAGAACCTGAAGAAACAAAAACTTAAGGTATGGGAATAAATGCTGCAAAAAATAAATGCAAATAAATAATGATAGTGAAATAAAATCATTATCAAAACAAAAGTGACTGTTTGTGCTATTCCTGCGGCCATAAGTCAGGATGGTGGTCTGGACCTGCTTCTTGCCCTGAATCAGTGGGAGAGCGGCAGGCAGGCAAAGGACAGAATCTGGAGTAGCTGACATTAACATGGAAATATATACACACTGGTCTCCTTCTCCCACATTAAAAACTAGGATCCAATCTCTGCAAAGGATTTGGCATCACACCCAGATGGGAGGTGCAGTGTGATGGCTATGTTCAGTTGAAATGATACTGGAGATTCTAGGACATTCTAATAGTTTATGGAGATAACAGGTTAGAATATTTTAAACTGTAACAGCACCAAAAGAGCTAGACTATAAGATCAATGTAGAGAGGTCACACCTCCTATTAAGGGAGCATTTACAACCATACTTGTCCAGTGAGCAACTGTGGGATTATGAGATCAGACTTTTAGCTGGACTCTGAAGTATTTGATAAGATTGACTAGGTCTCCCCTATTTTTCGCAAAAGAAAAAAAAAGTAAGCTAAGAGTTTGTAAGTGACAGATTTAAACTTCCCTCTGAATTTGGTCACCCTGTTTATGTCAAGCAATTTCTACAGGGGTTGTAACCAAGGTTCAACTGGAAGATATTAATAAGTATTAAGGTATGGTCTGTTTTTGCATTAAAAGCCCAGTTAGCCAGTGACAGATCAAATGCCTCACTACTGAATGGCCACAGAGACCTTGGCATTGATATCCAACATGACCCAGATCCAAATGTACTATTGTAATTGATAATATATTTAGTATTGATTTATCAGTTGGAATAGAAACAGCCGCAAAGTACATGACTCGATTATTTAGAAAGGAAATAGAAAATTACATACTTGATAACATGAAATCCCTCCTTTGGTATGTGATTAATCCCTCCAATTGGAGCATGACAGTCAATACAAAAGCTCTGTTCCATCGGCTTGCCACACTAGCAGAAACACAAATGTGCCCCCAGATCAGTTTGGACAAATCCCGAAGTATGAGCACATACTTAGCACAGCAGGTAGTAGATGCCACTAGGATTGCTTCCTTCGGTGTATGCATATGTCAGGTGGGGTTGCAAGAGCCCTGGGAGACAGGGCAGGCACTCCATGGCAACTGTGTTGTGTGTGTGTGTGTTAGTCGCTCTGTCGTGTCCATCTCTTTGAGACCCCATGGACTATACCCACCAGGCTCCTCTGTCCAGGGGACTCTCCAGGCAAGAATACTGAAGTGGGTTGCCATTTCCTTCCTCAGCCAACTATGTTGTGTGGGGGCAAATATAGACGTTTTTAAAAATAGAGGCTATTAAGTTTTATTCCCAGTTACTTAATAGATAAATATATAAAACTCAATCTTTTATTTTCACATTCATCATTGTTTTCCATTCATTCTCCTACAAGTTTAGTGCTTCATTATCTAACACCAGGAATACTACAGTAGCTTCCAAACTGATTTCCTTAAATGGCATTTCCTTAATAGCATTCCTTAATGCTATTTAGACTTTTTTATTTTTAAACAATGTCACCATATGATTTACTACTTCCAAAGGTTCATTTTTCAAAATCAGATTGTGTGCTACTATAAATACACTAATGGTCTGTAACAAACCAAACCAGTCTCAGATTCCTGGACCACAGAATTTCAGTACTGGGAGCAGTCTTAGGAAGAATCTATTTTAATCCCATTTCATGGACAATGAAGTGAGAAACTCAGAAATATAAGGTGCGAAGCATGTCTCAGGTTTATCCTCCATGCTGCTTATTTACTGTATTAAATAACATTTGTCTGTTTCAATTCAATAGCCTGTTCTGAGCAGGTAGAGATGACACTATGAATGGCCCTGGCTAGATGCTTTGGGATTCAGAGATGAACAATACAGGCATCTTCCCCTCACAGGCTTACAAGGCGCGCATCTCCTTTTCCTATCCTTTGGTGTCTAGACCCTATCTCCTTGCTGGGCCAGTAATCCAGCCTACAGTCTAGTCAACACCTTGTCATCACATAAAGACCTGAGTCACTGATTCCGTACTGCAGTGGCCAGGAAGGACTGCCAGCATGGTTCCAGCCCTGCAGTTTGTCTTGCAGGGGACCTTGAGCAACATCTGGAGGCAGTTTTATTTGTCACACTGCGTGAGACAGGATACTACTGCCATCTGGTGAGCTGAGGCCAGGAATGCTTGTAAACCTGCAAGAATGCCCAGGCCAGCCCCACAATAAGGCCTTATGTCCACAGGGCTGAGGTCAAGAAAACCAGGCTGGAAAACCTTCATACCATTTGGAGGTTTAAGTGAAAGTCACTCAGCCATGTCTGACTCTTTGCAACCCCATGGACTGCACCAGAATACTGCAGTGGGTAGCCCTTCCCTTCTCTAGGGGATGTTTCCAACCCAGGGATCAAAGCCAGGTCTCCTGCGTTGCAGGCAGATTCTTCACCAGCTGAGCCACAAGGGAAGCCCAAGAATATTGGAGAGGGTAGCCTATCCCTTCTCCAGTGGAGCTTTTCAGCCCAGGAATTGATCTGGGGTCTCCTGCATTGCAGGCGGATTCTTTACCAGCTGAGCTGAGGGAAGCCCCATAGAACAGCTGTCAAAACGAGTCTGTGTTCTCCCCAAAGGTCCAGTCTCTCTTTATCCTCCTCCCTCATGGGCCCCCTCCTCGGACCTGGAGGAGGGACACACATTCTGAACCCCCACAAACCCTATCCCAAATACCAGACTCACCTCTCCTACAGCGCACACGTGACCACTGGGACATGCTGTCGAAAGAACAGGACACACGTTGGCTGGCGAGGCTTTGCCTAATGACCCACCATTAAACGGGAAGCCTAACTCCCTGCTTTCTGGTCTATCCAAATAATGACGTGGACTGATGTCCCGAGCATGTTACCAGAAATCTTAAACTCTGCTGGTTTACTAATAGATATTTGACACATACCAGGAGCTCAAATTGTATCTGTGAAAAATAGTGTCTGCGTTTAATTTCACAAAGCAAAGAGAAACTAGATTACAGGCTCATACCAGGGGCTATTTTGGGAGGCAAAATGGATGATATTTTATACCCTCCTATTTATTCTCTTTGATTTTTTTTTTCTTTTTGCTGTGAGCAGGATTTATAACAACTTTTAAAACTACTTTTAAAAGATTATCTACTCAAGACAATGGCAAAATTTACATCAGGTCATGGGTTATATTATTTCCTCCCTCAGTCCTATATTTCTAAAAGAACTATCTTTGGATCAAAACCTTGGTTGTATTGTGAGCTAGCCCTAGACTGAGCTTCTGATGTGGTTCCCAGTGCCCCATTCTCCCCCAAAGGGCATATTCCAGGAAACAGAAGTGTATCTGAGAGGACCCTTTCCCTGGGACTAAGAAAAACAATGATCTGGATCATCCACAGTCAGCAGGTACCAATTCCCGAAAACTGTTCGTGTTCTGCAAAGGCACCCATGGCAGGAGGAGGCAGGCACCTTGGACCCTTCAGGCACAAACCCATGTACCCCAATTCTATACCAATGTTTCCTGTAGTTTTAGGTTGCTATTCACAGCTCAGGAGTGGGATTCCACCACAGGCCAGCACTTACTGTACCAGCGGACTCGTTCCAGACCCTTCCAATTCCTAGCTTGAGCCAGCAAGTCTTCAGGCATCGTTGGAAGAAAGGCATTCTGAAAAGCCAAAAAAGCAGAGCTGGCTTTAGCTTAGTGAACACATCGATTCGCTGTCGCTGCTCAGCAACAGGCCTTGAGTAGGAACGTGACCTTTGTTTTCTTTCTTCTCGATCCCAAAACCTCTCTATGAAGAATACAGAACAGCCCTCTATGAAATGACAAAGGGCAAGGCAAGTTTTTCACCATGACTGTGGACTAAAGCATCAAGCGAGAAAGAGGACGATGGCAAACCTACAAGATAAACAGGTTCAACGGTTTCTGAGGTACCGACTGGGTCTCTAAAGTTTTCCCTGTGAATGCAAAAGAAATCATATCCCAGTCTTACCACCATGAGGTGTGGGAAGAAGGCCAAATTCTTCAGGGGTCCTAAGACTTGGCTTTGTCCACAGAGAAGGACGGTTGCAGCATGAACAGCCATTTCTATTACTGTCCCTTCCAGGTTGCTGACCCCAGGACCTGTCCTCAGCAGGGGTAGTTCATTATTCACAAGGGATATTGCAAAAGGTCTGATATCAGGAGGCAAGGTCTTGCTTTTCTCAATGAATTTCTCCATAGCCTCACATTGCTGACAGGAAAGAAATTAAAATACATCAAGTAAAAGTATTATATGAAAAAAAATATTATATGAACAGCAGAAGAAAAAACAAAGGTTTTCTCTTATGTTAGTCATGCCTTTTGATCCCAAAAACTTATCAAATATCTCCTTAAGAGGAATTCTCTGGTGGTCCAGTGTTAGGACTGCCACTTCCACTGCCGAGGACCCGAGGGCCAATCCCTAGTTGGGGAACTGAGATCCCTCAAGACACAGGGTGCAGCCATAAATAAATAAATTAACAAATAAAGTTAGTTGCATTGAAAAACTTTTAAATCAAGGTTAGAATGGCTAAATGATTGCTGCCTGAGGGGGAATGATCCAGAGACATCTCCTCTACAAACACAGAAACCACATATCAAGCACTAGTTTTGATCATTCTGTTTTGGAAAACATTACTGCATGTTCTTTTTCGAGACAACTTTATTTTTATTTATTTATTTTAAATTTATCTGGCTTCAATGGGTTGTAGTTGTGGCATATGGGATCTAGTTCCCTGACAAGGGGTTGAACCCAGGCCCCTTGCATTGGGAGTGCAGAGTCTTAGCCACTAGACCACCAGGGAAGTCCATAAATTATTGTTTTGACTTTAGTTTTAACTGTTACTCTGAAAGCTTTGGGTGAAACAGAAAGTAGTTCCTCTTCATAAGAATGCAGAAAACCTCCATCCCAGATTTTTAAAAATTATGAGCATAATTGGTGTTCATGACTTTCTTTTTAAATAAATAAATAAATATTTATTTATTTATTTGGTTGCATCCAGTCTTAGTTGTGATATGTGGGATCTATTTCCCTCACCAGAGATTAAACCTGGGCCCTCTGCATCATGAACATGGAATCTTAGCCAGTGGACCACCAGGGCAGTCCCAGTGTTTGTGAATTTTACCTCTATTCAAAAAGTCCCTTCAAATCGTGAGACTATGAACACAGCCCTGGAGGCTGATACTCACCTGTGGCTTAGGATGGAGGTCTGCATTGTCTGATCTGTACAAAGTGGTGACCTCTCTAAAAAGTGCTAACAGTAGGTAGACAGCCTTCTGAGTTGCAGAGCTCCTACAATCCTGAAAAAGCAAGGACATCAAGAGAGACTTTTAAAAGTTATACAGATATAGCTCAGGGCCAGAATCTCATGTGATCTGTATGTGAATAAAGAATGAGATCAGTACTAAAGCCTTGGAGAGGATGAGGGAGCCTTTCCTAATACCATAGGCACCTGGAACCCTGCACCTCAGGACTATCTTCCAGAAAACAACTCTTCAAAACCATTCTCATATTAAATGCAATGCATATTTATTAAACAGCTTATAGCAGAAGTAACAGGGATCACTAGCTGTTCTCTTTCTGACTACTTCCCTGGTCCCTTTGGGAACTTTTGCTGAACTAAAATATTTATTCCTTTTTTTCCAGCAAAGCGCCAAGGTAAATAAGGACTCGGAAAGAAAATAAGAATGTAACAATTTAAAGATTGTATTTTTAAACGCCTGCATCTATTAAAATAAACACGTGCATATGTCTCTATGGGAATTATGAGGTTTTGCTTCGCGTGCCATCATATCTCAGAGCAGAGGGATCCTGGAGGAAGCGGCTTTTCAGCAGGGTCTCAAAGAAAATAATGGACCTACATAAATCAGAAAGGAGCTGCTGGTGGCCTCTCACAAACCCAGGAACCCAAATCAACCGCTGTCGCTCCCCTGTTTGCCAGGCGAGCTCACGAGGCCATGGACATAGGACTTCCAAGGCAGCATGTCACCCTGTGGGGCGTCTCCCATTGCATCATTTGACCCTAACAAGACAAGACTTAGGCTGTGAGGGGCCACTGTGTACACAGAGCAGCCGCCAGTCTGGCCTACCTCCAGAGCCGTCTCAACAGCCAGGGGCTTGGATTCCAGAATGGCTTTGCCCACTGCATCTCGGACAGCCTTGTAGTTGTTCCCATGCACCAGATACCGATCCATCTGGCCTGGATGATCCCTCTGCAACCCCAAGAACACAGAGGTTAACCACGGTGGGTACAGTGTGGGAAATATTGACCAAAGAACGTTCTTGATAGGGAAAGGAACCAGGCAATCACTGAAGGCTTAAGGGCAGTTGAACCAGGTTTCCAGGGTAGACTGAGGCATGACAGCTCACTGCTGTTTGGGAAGCACCTCCTCCTCACTGGATGAAGAGTGGGCAGAAATCTAGGGGAGGTGATACTGTAACTACTTGCCATATGAACTCGGAGTAGAGCACCAAAGGACTTACGAGTCAGGCCTAAGTTCCAGTTGGGAGGAAAAATAAGCCAGGATTTTTAGTGCCATTTTTGTAACCCCAGGACAGTGCAAATTCATTCATTTCTGGGCTTAGGACACCTGAGTAGTCCTGAAGCCAAGATGACTGCAACTCTGTCATCCTGAGTCCTTTCCTGTCTTGCCTGCTGAGGATAAAAGGGCTTATTTTACAGGACTTTTAATTTGCTAAAGGCCGAAGCCACAGAATCATTCTTTTGCTTTTCCTGTGTTGAACTCAATCAGAAGTGATGCCTACATACGCTTTGCAGGTAGATGACCAACCAGAAACAAACACAGACACACCTTTCCCCTAGGCAGATAACTGTGATCACAAGCTGGGTCAACTGAAATCCGGACAGGAGACCAGACCAGACCAGACGCAAGCATTTTCCCGGATGGATGTGGGAGAAAGGCAGGGAGGGATGGAGGAGCAGCAGCCCTCCTCCTGGGGTGGGTGGGACAGGGGAACTGAGACAGCACTGGGGCTGCCGGACTGCCCTTCTCACCTGCTGTGCGAGGACTTCCTTAGGAAACACCCAGCGGGCCGGATGGCCCTCTTTGGAGAGGCTCTGCACAAACGCCATCCCCTGCTGGCTGGTGAGCTTCCTCACCAGGTACACTCGGTACCAGTCATTCTGGACCCGGGCACAGAAGTGCTTCACCTGCTGCAGGTAGCGATGCTTCTCCTCCACCATCTCTGCAGAGCCAATGAGAAAGGCCAAGTGATGGCTGAGGGTACCTGTCAGTTAACTCTCTGCAACAGAGGCTAGTAAAAGCTCTGCACCTACCCTTCGGGAATTCACACTGAGAGAACTAATCTAGAAGAAAGGGGACATGGTACAGACCAGTATTATCCTGAGAACCAGCTTCCCACACTTCCTGAATTTCTAAATCATGGGGGCTCCCAGCCTGTGCTCAAGAAAGGTTGGGAAGAAGACCTGCCTGAGCCATCCTGAAACTCGGCGAGGATCTCAGATGCCTTGTCAAGACAGAGGCGGATGCGGGCCATCTTCTGTAGGTGCTCCACTGAGGCCTCACCAGCAGACCATCGGCTGCACCCCACTGGCTGGTATGTCGTAAGGAACTGGCCTTCCTCTCGCAGGTATTTCAATTCATCCCTTATGAAGAAAGCATTATTCTTCTCATGTATTGAATCCTAGGGAACATAGAACCAGAAAGAAAGGATATTATTCTTTTTGATTTACAAGACCCCATCTTTCAAATTTCACCAGTGTGGTCATGGACAGTATAATAAGGATAAAGAACAGTGTTGTAGGTTTGAGTGGATATTTTGTGAATCATGAAAAACTAACACCTCTTTTTATTTTTATTTTAGGGAACAGAAGGAGGGAAAAAAATAAAAGGTATAATGAAAAAAATTTTTTTAACCTAATCTAACTTTTCATATGCATTGTAAGATTTTTGGAAGAAACACAAACACAAAGAGAATAAAAATTAGAAGTATTCACAACCTCAGCACCCGCAGAGAGGCATCATCAACTTTGGTGGCATATTCTTCAATGCCTTTTTCCCCCTCATGCACATGTACATAATGCCAACATATGCAATTTCTGAGGACAGAAGTAATGTTTCTGAAACATTTTTCCCCCTAAATGGAGTACAGCATCTGTTAATGTCACCACATAAATTATATTCTGTAAATTTTCAGAAAAACACTATTCCACTGCATAAACCATGTGGTTCTGAGAGCCTGCAAAAGAAATGTAGTGAGGTGATAGTCAGCTTACCTCCAGGCAGTTGCTAAAGAGCATGTACAGTTCGGTTTTATCTTCAGCCAGGAATGGTTTCTTTTCTAACTCGGACAAATAACTCTGAATATGCTCTTTCACGTCACAGAAGCTAGGGAAGGAGAAAAAATATTATATACACCTGGTTAGCTAAGGTCTGGAAACCCATTTTGTCAAAACAAAGGTTTGAAGTATCTATTTGCCTATTATTCATTTCCTGCTTCCTGTATACTTATCTATATACGTACATACGTAGCTGGGAAGATCCCCTGGAGAACAGAATGGCAACTCACTCCAGGATTCTTGCCTGGAGAATTCCATGGACAGAGGAGCCTGGCAGACTACATACAGTCCATGGGGTCACAAAGTGTCAGACACTACTGAGCAACTAACACTTCCACTTTCTCACATACATAGCTGTGTTTATATAGTTTATAACATGATTTTATGAAGAATATTTTAGCACCAACTGGGAGGAATATAAAATTCCATATTTTAGATGGGCTTCCCAGGTGGTTCAGTGGTAAAGAATCCGCCTGCTGATGCAGGAGACTCGGGTTTGATCCCTGGGTCAGGAAGATCCCCTGGAGGAAGAAACAGCAACCCACTCCAGTATTTTTGCTTGGAGAATCCCATGGACAGAGCAGCCTGGCAGGCTATAGTCCATGGGGTTGCTAAAGAGTCAGACATGACTTAGTGACTATACAATAACAATTTTATACCAGCTGTTCTCAAACTTCTGGCTCCAGGACTCCTTCACAGACTTGAAAATTAATGAGAACCACAAAGAGCTTTTGCTTCTATTGGTCATAACTTCTGATATTTACCATAATAGAAATTAAAACTAAGAAAAATTGAAAATATGTATCAATATCCATCATTTAAAATAACCATACTAAACTCATCACATATTAACATAAATAATATTTAAAAAAATATTTTCCAAGATAAAATTTCATTAGTTAGAAGGGCATTGTTTTTCGATCCTAGAAATCTTTTTAATGCCTGGCTTAACAGAAGTTCACTGGATTCTCAAATCTGCTTCTGCTTCTAGTTGGTTGCACTATATTATATGAGCAAAATCTGGTCTCATACATTCTGTAGTTGGAAACGGGAGAAATGTTTTACTAGTCTTTTCAGGTAAATATGGATACTCTCTTTTGATGCTACACCAAAAATGATAGACAATAATTTCTAAAGGTCAGTTTCAATGTGCAATCTGGAACCTTATCAATGTACTTTTCAGAGTTATTTACATTAAAATCAAATGTTCTGCCTTGCAATCAGATAGATTTCTTTTTGATCAATGCACAATTCTGTGACATTAAGAACCAGTTCCTTCATAAATACTGGTTTGCTGAGCTGTGCAAATTTTGCAAACATTGACACATTTTTATTGTATATTTTACAAAAGCTCACATTCATTAATATCACCACCCATGTTATCAAAAAGCTTGCATTAGAAAGCTGACAGGTTCACAGTGGAGGATACAAGTTTCCAACATTTTATTTTATTGTTTTTTAATTTAGCCATGCTGAGACTTGAAGGATCTTAATTACCGGACCAGGGATTGAACCTGGATCTTTGGCAATGAAAGTCTGCAGTCCTAACCACTGGATCCCCAGGGATTTCCTCCAAACCTTTAAATATCTGCTTAAAAGCTTGAATTTTATAATTAGCAACAAAACTCTCGGTTTGTGATAGGTTCACCTCACTTTTTTTCAGGGAAACGCCTGGCAACTAACTGCCCAGGTTTCAGTGTCATTTGTCAGCCATTCCTTCAAGTACAAGTGATATTTCACAAAAAAAATCAGCCAGATCAGGACGTAACTCAAAAACTGCAGGAGTGGTTTTCCCTGAGACAACCTTGTATCTTGGTGTGCTGCTGGAGGCTTTGTGTGTATCTCTCATTATAGTAACATTACCAGTCATATCCTTAAGAGTGGGAATTTAGTAGAATTAATAATTTTTATAGCTTCATCAAGGACATTACGTGAAACTGGCATTTTAAAAAATTACATGTGCATGGTGGTGACAGAAATAATGGCCACTACCAGGGTCTTTCTCATGCTAAGATGCTAGCAGCTTTACCTTTCATCACTTTAGTAACATCAGTGCAAACAAGTTGAAAAAGTCAGATGCCATCTTAGTGTTATTTGCAGTCTGGTCAACACTGTCCCATGCACGGGTCTGCCCAGACAGCAGGTGCCTACATTTCCATAAAGTATTTAAGTTCAGTCTGATTCATTCTTAACACACAAAAGTACATGAACCACAAAAAGCAAAGACAGAAACAAGTATTTTTCAACCCAGGGAATGATCATTCATATTTTTAAACCGTGTTTATGTCTCAAGATTTTTATTTCAAAATCAGTTCTGTAAAGTTTACTCTAAATATTCCAGAACAAAGCATTTACCTTTGAGTATACTTTGGACTCATATTAATGTGTCTATATTTTATGTCAAGAGATATACATGTCAATGACACTTTTCCCTTTCTCTAAGCAAGGAGATTCACATGAATACAGATTTCACACATTTACCAAAATTAATGAAAATCACAGAATAGCAAGAGGCCCTTTTCATATCTCAAGGCAACTGTGTCTATATATGCCTTAAGAGCCATTTTCGGGTATAGCAAGAAATGTATTTTAAGAGTATTTTATTTGAAAATTCTGTTTGAAAAGGCTATCTCATAAATAATGGGGGAGGGGAGAGGCACCAAAATAAAATGTCTGTAGACAAGACTGCAGTGGATCCCTGTTTTAAACATAAATCTAATCTCTATCTTTAGTCACATTTCGGACATTTAAATTGGAAGTAGTTGTGAATGTTGGTACTTTTCCCATAGCATCTTGATTTTGCCATCACCTCAAGGTGAACTCTCTCAGGTAGGATACAGGTTGAGAAACAGAGTATATTCCAAAAGACATCTTCTGAATACAGATCACCTTTCTAAGAATTTTTAAAAATAGCATAATTCGACAAACCCATTGAGCTGAGGCGCCATATGGGCTTCCCTCTTCATTTATAGAATCGGAGAAACCTAAGAGCAGCAAAACTTAGACAACATCAAGTGCAAGGAGGTTGAGTGTAGATTCTAAGTTATGGTCCAAAAAACCACAAAACTTTGTAGCTGTGGAACTGAGATGAGAACTGCAGATTCCTGACTTCCGACTTCCTGCACCCACATGTCTCGCAGCACTCTGTGCCCTTCCCCCAAATCTGTCTTCTTCTTCCTAAACACGTGCTTGTGGCCATACTGAACTCATGGCCAGCATGTAATATGCCAAGGATACAACCCACACAGATAAAGGAACCAGGGCGTCTCTTGCTAAAGAAGCTTTCCCAGATACTGAGCTAGCTACCAGTTCTGTAAAGAATGCTTTGCAGCAATGAAAAAGCCATGAGAAGAAAAAAAAAGAAGTCAAGGTGTTTCAGAGGCAACTCCATGTTCGTGGTGCTCACCTGTATTTTAAAAGCAGTTTCAGTACCACTGAGCGGATCACGGGGGTCTTATCCACGACATCATCAAAAGGAGAAAGAGACTTTGTGTGTTCACGGCATCCTAAAACCAGGAGAAAGGCAGATCATTGTTCACATCAGACATAAAAAGTGAGATGAAGAACTGAATTTTTAACTCTATTGGAAGACAGCCACTCACGTTGGGGAGCCTCTCGAAGGAGCTCCTTCTCTACAAAGAGTAAGGATAGCAGGTCTTTGACCACTTCCTTCTGAGGTGGAGAATTGTCTTTGAAGCACATGGTAGAAACCAGGTCCACGAAGAAACTATTGCACATCTGCCGGAAGCGGGCATGTTTCTCAATGGCCTCCCTTGGGAATGGTTAAAAACTACAGTTAAAAGTCTTATAACCTGTGTTCCAGAATCCCTCCCTATAGAGTGCTTTGGGATTTGGATAGCTTTTTTTTTTTTTTAATTAAAAGATGCAAGTATCTCCACATATTGATTAGAATCAGTGTCCAAAATCTGCAACAGACAGTACGTACACTTGGGTCTTTTGAGAAAGACTTGGATCATTTGGATCATCTAGTAATATCCTTTATATCCCAAGAGTTTCTCAAAGCTCCCATCCACTGGACTTGTCTTGTGCCCCACTTTTAGAAGGCATCAGAAGGGAAGAAAACCACTGCTTGGGCTATTTTAATCAGTGCCCTGAAGGCACTTAGCCAGGCAAGAGTTAGCTTTATCCTCAAATCATAGAACATGGATGGCATTTACACATCAAGAGGATAAGCCAGTTGCATCTAAATTCTTGGGGTACTTGTGATGGGTTTACTTAGTTTACAGCTTTCTGGGTTTTTTCCTCTAATTTTTCAATCTCCCTCTTCTGTACACATGCATGTCTTGGGAAAAGGATAATTTTCAGACACTAGGTGTTTATAAAGGTACATAAATAATTAGTTGTCTTTGTTAGGGCACTTTTCTATGAGGCTTTCTAAGGTCAATAGTATATTTTAAAAATAATTTTGCTTATTGTTGGCAGTGCGGGGCATTGCTGTGCAGACTTTCCCTCTAGTTGGGGTAAGCAGGGGCTACTCTCTAGTTGCACTGCTCAGGCTTCTCATTATGGTAGCTTCTCTAGTTGCGGAGCACAGACTCTAGGGTGCCTGGGCTTCAGAGTTGCGGTACATGGGCTCCATAGTCGGGGCTCACAGGCTCTAGAGCACAGGCTCTATAACTGTGGTGCACAGGCTGATTTGCTCCGCCACATGTGGGATCTTCTCGGATCAGGGACCGAACCCATTTCTCTAGCATTGGCAGGTGGATTCTTTACCACTGAGCCACCAGGGAAGCCCAATACTTATATTTTTGAATACTGTATTTGCAGAAAAGGAAGAAAAAGGTGGAAGCTTTCTCAAGAAAAAGGCTGTTTTACCTGTGCTCCTGGGACACAGCTGCAGAGTATCTGTCTGGTAAGTCGGTTAAACACAAGGGGCAACCCATATGCCCTTGGGTGAGGTTAACGTCAATGCAGCGCAGGCAGAAAACATGGTCACAGGGCAGGCAGACAGGATCCTGTGCATCTCCCAGGCAGATGGGGCACGGCTGAACCCCAAACCTAGAAGCCAAGAAGGGTGGTCAGCTCTAAAGCAGGGAAGTGGGACATGAGAAGCAAAAAAAAAAAAAAAAAAAGCTTCCGAATTCTCAACCTTGCGGATCCCTAATCCAAAATCTCACCTGGTGAAACTCTCGCTGACCTGGTCCTTACATTTGCGAAGAGTAGTCATCACCGCCATGAAAGGCCTATGGGTCTTCATGTCAGAGTCCTCCAGTAGGCACTGAAGGAGAAAGGCGTTGGCAGGAGGGCGGTGGGGGGCAGAGAAGGAGAGCAGAGGTCAGCCAGGCCAGAAAACATGGCATGCCCTCTGCCACTGGCGGAGCTAGACAGTTAAGGCTCTGCTGTCTGTAGTGCAAGGCTTTTTAAAATTTTGTTTAGCAATTTCTTTAACTTGGAATGCCCTATGGGACTATGCTGTTTTGGGGAGAAGACCGATATTCTCAGCTTTAGATTTTTCCTTTCTTCCACTTTTTTTTTTAAAGGTCTACCCCCTCTTTCCATTATATTTCAAACTATAAATGATAATATAGTGACTATCTGTGTATCCACCAAGCTTTCAGTAATCTTGGCATTGTTTTTAATATTTGCTTTATCAGTTTCTGAATAACCAAATGTTACAGGCATAGTTTTGACTTCAAGTATATCCCTTTCTACTCCCAGGCCCAGGGAACCACATTCCTAAATTCCCACTTCTACTAGATTTGTACCCATGCATGCATGCAACTCTGTTTTAGGGACATCACATTATACCTAAGCTTGGCAACTTCCATTTTTCATTGATATACGTAGGTTCATATCATTCATGTTTGCTACTGTATAGTACTTGGTGACAAAGACACTGGTCATCTATTTTCCTGTTAATGAACATTTAGGATGTTCCCAATTTCTTGCAATTACAAACATTTCTGTACCCAACATTCTTCCATGTGTTGGAGTGGAAACAGGAAAATTCCCTAGAGTATATATTTAGAAGTGGAAACACTGTTTCTTAGGAAAGACATATCTTTAATGACATAAGATAGTGAGTTTAATTGGTATGCTTAGGGAATTTTCTGGTTAGATATGATGCTTGTTATAGGTGTTTTTAAACATAATATAGATATTATGTATACCCATGACATTATCTGCTCAAGGAAATTTCCTTTCTATTCCTAATTCAGCAAGAGTATCTTTTTACCAAATTATATATTTTATGAAAAGCTTTTTTTGTACCTTTTGAAATAATCATTTGTAGTGTATTTTTTGATTTGTTATGTAACTGATGACATTTATAGGTTTTATAACTTTGAGCTATCCTTGAATTCCAGGACTAATCTTACTTGGAAATTATGAGTTTTTAATACTCTGCTAAATTTGATCTGTTAAATAAAATATTCAAAAGTGGCCAACAGACTTGAATAGATATTTTCCAAAGAAGGTATACAAACGGGCAATAAGCATACGAAAAAATACTAACATCGCTAGTCACTAGGGAAATACAAATCAAACCACAATGAGGTGGTGCTCTGTGATGACCTAGACGGGTGGCATGAGGGGAGGGGGGCCTCAACAGGGATACATGTATACATATAGCTGATTCATGTTGCTGTATGCAGAAACTAACAACATTATCAAGCAATTATACTCCAATTAAAAAACCCAACACCACAGTGAGATACCACTGCATACCCATTGGGAGGGTTATTATTTTTAAAATGGAAAATAACAAGTACTAGTAGGGATGTGGAGAAATTGAGGCCTTGGGTCATTGCTGGTGGGAATGTAAAATGGTGTGGCAGTTGTGGGAAACAGTATGGTGATTCCTCAAAATGCCAAACATGGAATTACCATGTGATCCAGCAATTCTACTCTTAAGCACACACCCAAAAGAATTAAAGTAGTGACTCAAATAGATACTTCTATACCCAGGTTCATAGCGGCATTATTTACAATCACCAAAAGGTGGAAACAACCCAAGTGTCCATCAACAGAGAGCTGGATAAACAGAATGTGCTCTATCCATAGAGTGGAATCTTACTCAGCCTTAAAGAGGAAGGCAATTCTGACACCTGCTACAATGTGGACAAACCCTGAGAACATGAAATATGCTAGTTAAAAAAGGACATGTCAAAGGCTACACAGCAAAGCTGCTGGCAGTGCTTGTGTGAGGTTCCCAGTAGGCAGAGGCTGTTTTCCCTGTGTTCAGAGGCAGTGGCCCTGAGAGGCCATTGATGCTGAAAGGACGATCACTTTTTCTGCGGGGTATTATCCTGTGTGGCACCAACTTTATAAAGGGTGTTGAGGGGCAGAGACATGGGCCTTCCTGTGCCCTTGGTCCCACCAACAGCACTGTGTTTGGAAGTCCACAAGTCCAGAGGCATTCCCTTACACCGCCGTCTTCCTGATCACGGCAGTGGCAAGCTGCTCCCGCTGTGGGCCAGGCTGCTGGTCTTTCTAGGGCCACTGGAGGCCTGGTTGGAGCCCACCCTTCAGTCCTCCCAAGCAGATTTGCTGCACTGATAGTTCCTTTTCCTGCAAGAAACCCTAAATGACATACCTTGACTTACCACTCAGGAGAGGGTAAAAATTAAACCATTAAATGCCGCAAATAGAGCAGCTTATGTGATGAAATCACTTTCCTTACTACAACCAGATAAAGCTGTCAGAGCAGAAAGGGAATATACCAGCTCGCTGACAGAGGTTAGGTCAAGCTTCAGTTGTACTTCGTCTTACAAAGAGGCAGACCTCTGCCTGCTAGGCCGAACCTTTGCGCTCACCTTATTCAGCAGGGAGACATAGCCGGTCACCAGCTCGAGCAGCTCAGGAATCTGACTCTCCGTCTCCAGCAGCACGTGCTCCACAAAGAGCGAGATGGAGAAAATGCGATTCCAGTGGATTCTGTCAAGAGAGGGGTTCCTTCACTCAGCTCTGACAAAAAGCACCTGAGACAGAAGGCAGAGGTGCAGGGAGGTAGTTTCAAGGCACAGGAGTTGAAAGTTAAGAAAAGGAGCAGATCTCAAAATATTGAAATTAGAGAGAGACTGTTCTCTTACCACTGTGGTATTATGTTAGAAATCCATATCAAAAGATATTTGAAAATAACCCAGATATTTTCAAGTGCAATGTGACATTTATTAACAGACATCTTTGACTTAGCTACTGAAAGTCTCAGTAAAGCTTGAATACTGAAGAAACACAGAGGGTGATTGCAGAGAAGAAAAGATTTAAACGAGAAATATCAAAGTGAGAAATTAATATGAAAGATACTTTAAAAACTCCATGTATTTGGAAATTAAATGTCCACTTTTAAATGGTAGGTGTATGCAAGAAGCCATAACAAGGAAAATTAGAAAAGATCTGTAACATAATAAAATTGAAAAGAGAATTTCTCAGAATTTGTTGTATGCACCTGAAGCAACTGAATACAATATGGAATCCTGAATAAGATATGAAAACAAATAATGGATACTAACATAAAATTTTGTGAAATTTCAACAAAATCTGTACTTAAGTTAATACTGTATCACAACTTAATTTCCTGCTTTTTTTTCTTTTTTACAACATGGTCTTTCTTTATATTCTCAGAATTGGGTTAGAAGTTTCAAGCTTCATTCAGAAAACTTTAACTCACTAAGATATTAAACTTTCTAATCTTTAAGCAAGAATATTAGATGCCAAAATACATGGAAGTATATCAATGTTATGGTGAAAATAAATTAGTGAAATCAAAATGTCATACATTTTTTTTGCTAAGCAAAAATTCATGTCTCTAAAATACATATTTTAATTATATATACTATGTTTATATATACATATACATATCTGTGTATGTACAAAAGCTTTCTTACTATGCTAGATAAAGGCTTTAGAAAGAACAATAAACAAGAGACAGAAATTGGAAAACATAAACTAAATGAAATGGGAGCACAGAATATGAAATAGAAAAAGTGAAACAAACTAGACAAAAAAAAAATCATCATATAGTCCAATTGTTTTTAAGCATGAGTAATCATTAGGAACACATCTTAACTCTGGAGAAAAAAAGCAAAACATGAGCATTTGTATTTTTCAAAAAATTCCAAGATAATTCTGATATGCCTCTGGATTTTAAAAAGTATTACAGGTTTTTCTATCAAATGGTACTTTTACTGCTATAGAACTATATTATTTTCTGTTGACCAATCATAACAATGGTATGAAGTGAATAAATAAAAAAATATTTATTTTTTATTTTATATATCACAGAGTCAAAAGGTATTTACAGTTTTCATGTTTCAGTACCTTTAGACCATGAAGCTTTCACACCTTGAATATGTTCTTATGTCTCTTAGTTTACAGTATATGGCAATTTGAATAGAACTTGTATCCTACTGTTGTGTGAAAATTATAAAAAATAATTATGTTGAATTGGTTCATGGTGCTTTTCAGATCTACTATATTTTTTTTACTTTTCTGTATATTCATTCTATTAATTTTTGAGAGTTTGATATTAAAACTACAATTAAATCTTAATTAATCTACTTAAGAAATAATTGTAATATATGGTGGAACTATATGTAACTCTGTTGGTTATCTTCCAAGTCTCCTGTAAATGTGCTATCATACTTTCATAATTTAAAAAATAAAAAAGAAAGAGAAAAAAAAGGAGCAGGAGAGAAGGTAAGTGAATTAGGTAGAAGCCCTTTATGATGTTCTCCCTGACCTCTACCCACTTTTGTCTTTCTCTTCCTCCCCACGGACTCTCAGCTCAGACAACTCAAGTTCGATGCCTCTGCCCATGTCTGGTGACTCCCACCTCGCCCTTGAAGGCCAGCCCAGGCCTGGTCCTCTGGGAAGTCTACCTCGAGTGCACGCCCTTTCTCTGTCACCCTGCTGGGGTCCTCTGCAGCTGCTCCTTCGCCGTCGGGATCACAATAATCTGCTCACCTCCGTATCACCCCCATCACTCTGTGCACTCCCTGAAGGCTCAGCTCTCGCCTCTGTTTTTCTAGGATCATTGAGATGCCTGGCGTTTAAGTAGGGTTCCACAGATGTTAAAGAGTGATGAGGAAAGGCCCACTTCCAGCGATAGGAACATCTGCCCTCTCTCTCTGATGCACCTGGGCCTCCTGGGTCTTACCTGACACCCCTGATGAGCTCTCTGGTCTTCATCCCACAGTCCTGCATGTACCCTTCTGAGCAGAGAAGCTCCAGGGGCATGGAAAGATTCTTCACCGTCCGTAACCAAGCTTGGGGACTGGGCTTCAGGAGGTTTTCCGTCAGCATTTCAGCACAGGCCACTGCTGCCAACACATCCAGACCCTGGGGAGCACAGAACAGGTCCGTGACTGAGCAGTCTGTCCCTCGGTCCTCATTGGGCTGCTCTAAACCTTAAGTCAGAGGTCCTGGGTGTTTTTCTTGTGTTCCAGGCTTGGAGCTTCCTCTTTCATTGTCTTGGGATCTAGGGGGCATGAGTTGGATGTATTCTAACTGAGAAGCCACACTGACGTGTGTGCTGGTAAAGATGTCTCCCAGTTGGAACAAGGCCCGTAAGCTTTCCCTTATCGGGGAGGTGGTGGGAGCACCCCTCCCTCCACACTCGCTTGAGGAGGCCAAGCCGGGCTAAAGGCATGAGAGATCCCTAAGAGGGGCCATACCATCTCACGTCCAGCCCAGTTCTGGTTCTGTGTGCCTTTCGTAAGGCTTGGTAGAATTGCAGGGTGGATGGTCAAGATCCTGGAGAAGTTCTGCAGCCGGCTTCTGAAATGGTGATAGGCGAGGTGCACTGATGGTAAGGAGGCCTCTTCCTCTGGCCTTCCTGCATTCAGCTGATTGACGCAGGACTGCAGAGCCATCTGCAGAGCCTGGGAAGAAAAAAAGCTTTTATTATATTGTTTGGAAAGTATCTTTTAAAAAGCTACATTTTGCTCAAGGAAAATGAGAACCATTCAAAAATGACAAAAAAGAAAATGAAAAACCATGCACACTATTAGCATCCCACATTTACTTTTTGGTGTTGTCCCTTCTTGACATTTCTAGATCCACACCTCTTCTCCCAGGGGTCCCCAAATTAGGGTCACAATGCATTCCTGATCTTTTTCCACTTTACTTTACAAGCATTGCTCTATCACAAGCACATCAGAAGAACATTGTTTTTAATGGCTGCACAATAACAATGTTCAAATGGCTGTACGTTAACTTGTCCAACCCTTACGTTTTGACAAGTAAATTGTTCCTAATTTTCCATTTTTAGAAATAGAACTGAAAAGAACATTTCTGTGAATAAAATATTTGTCCACATCTCTGATAATGTTCTCAAGATCAAATCACCAGTTCAGATTTTATTCAGAAGTTCTCCATTCACCCCAACGGTTTACAAAACCACCACACTGTTCACACCACTTTTGGCAGTGGAAGAACTTCTGGCCATTTTTTAAAAACCACTTTTGCCACATGGACAAAAATGAAGGTAGCTGAAAGTTGTTCATGCCTTGTTGATTTACTAGTGAGGCTGAGAATTTTCCTCTGTTTTCTGGACATCTGTACAATTATTCTGTTAGCATTCTTACAACGTTAATTTGTCTTTAAAAATTAGGGGATTTTCTTATTGATACCTAAGAACACTTTATTAATCCTTAATCATGCTGGTTGTATGTTCTCAAACCTGCCAGTTTCTGTTTTTATGTACTAAAGTTTGAAACCTTCAATATTTCCATTGAAATTTCAGTTACTCTTATTATTAACTTGCTGGGGTCAGTTAAATATTTACCTAGTTTTCTTCAAGAAAAACTAAACATTTAAAAAGAAAGCATCACAGGAAATTGGAGGTCTTCTTCCTGTTACTAAAATCTCCATGTTTTAGGGGTGCTGAGAGGTGGGGTAAGTGTCCAGCCTCGAGGGTTCTGAAGGTGTGAGTGGCATTTTCTCACAGCACTCTCCTCTAGGGACACATTCTGTTCCACAAACATTGCAGCTCCGGCAGTGGAGGAAGTTCCATGTTGGTATTTTGTCCACTTACACCAGCCCTGCCCTGCCCCCTAGTCAGTACTTACGTTTAACTGTTCCGAAGTGGACACTCTCATGGTCAAGAGAAGGAAATCTTTCAGGTAACACTGAAGAAGCTCCTGCCGCTGGTCTACTGTGAGCTGAGCAAGAAAACTGCCCAGTGGGGTCTTCTGAAAGAGTTCTAGTAACTTCTCTGCCAGTCCTGCGGGGCAGGGCAGGGGGAGGTGGGGCAGGGAGGGAGACAGAGATCCACTGGCGTGAGGATGTTGACCATGACTCCCTTACCCACCAAATGCCTTTGTATCTTCATTTCTGAACACTTCAGATGTTTTCCCAGTGAAATAACAGAAACAAAGTCAGAAGGAATGCTCTGTTCTGGTCATAAAAGCCTGCGTGTGTGCTAAGTTGCATCAGTCATGTCTCACCTTTGCATCCCTATGGACTGTAGCCTGCAAGGCTCCTCTGTCCGTGGGATTCTCCAGGCAAGAATACTGGAGGAGGTTGCCATGCCCTCCTCCAGGGGATCTTTCCAACTCAGGGGTGGAACCAATTTCTCTTATGTCTCCTACGTTGACAGGTGGGATCTTTACCACTGGTGCCACCTGGGAAGCCCCCATAAAAGCCTAGCTAACCCGAAAGAGAATACAATCTGGGATAGACCAATATTTCCACAAGACATAAAGTGCTTGGGGAACCCAGGACCAACATGAACCAGGAACAAGTGGGTTGCCTGCCGGGAGTTGGGTCAAATGCTGCTCAAACCAAAAAGACCTGCCTTCTAGTGGATCGTGTGCTGGCCCCCAAGTCATGTGCTATCATAGAAAAGTAGGGTCAGTTTTTGATGGGGTATGATAAAGAGAAATACGCTCTCCTCAAGAGAGAGATTGTTTTGAGTTTGTTCAAAAAGAGTGGCAGAAAGCTTATCTAGAAATCTAAGTTCATCTTCAAGTATTTTGACATGTATTTTTTAAAAGACATCTGGCCTTTATTTAAAGATTGAACTGTAGCTGATGTACCATGTTACCATCAGTGATCTGATGTCTGCCTACCTTATGAAATGATGACCATAATTAAAAAAAAAAAACAAAGCTATACATAAACTTTGAAAAGACTACTTCATGTATGAAAGATGACAGTCCCAAAAGTGGTGTGTGGCTATTGGGGCTTTCCTGGAATGCCTGTGGCCAGATGACTTGGCAAATGACAACAGAGCAAGGGAGGACAATGATGGCTCAGTGTGGGCAAAGGTACTACTCAGGTCACCGGCACTTGCTGAGAGAGGCTCAGAGACATCCTAGTGTCCTAGTTTTCCAGGGAATTCAAATAGAGGTGATGACCTATGACAGGGTATCAGGGTCTCCTCCTATAGAACACATCCCCTCCCACCATTGCTGGGCTCACCCTCATCTCTTGTGATGTACTGAGTGTGGACCCACAACTCCTCCAGATAGTCCTTGATTCTCCAGCTAAATGGGACACTATTGGATGCCTTCTCTGAGAGGTTCATGTAGTTCTGCACCACGATGTAAGACATCTCTCCTTTAGACCTGCAAGACGCCAAACGAGGACCAAGAATTAAGTACTTAGTGAGATGGCACTCAAGATGCAAGATGAGGTCTACTTCTGATGCCAATTCCTCTCCATCTTCAAGTACTGGGAGGTTAGTGGGCTGCAAAGACAGTCCCCTGGTCTACTGAACAGCTCATTTTTTTTTTTTTTTTGAACAGCTCATTTTTATACTATAAAAGAACTGAAGGATGACCTTATATCATCACTGGGTTTTACAGACAAACCAAAAACAAAAAACGGTTGCAAAACTGCTTGAAGACTTGGGCAGAACTAGTCTGGTGATGTCTGAACCCACTCTTGCCCTATAACTGTGCAGAGAATGGGAGCCACCTGAAAGCCAAGCAAGGTTTTGGCAGGCCAGCTGAGCTTGAGTAACATAAGATCGGGCCTAGGGACAAGCTCTGTGGTTCCTGCCATTGGCAGGAGGAACAGGAAAATCAATATAAATGCTCCCTTACGTGCAGCTTCCCCAGTGCAGATGAGGTGGAAGTAGGCCATTTTAACTGCAAAGGGTGCTCAGAGCACAAGGAAGTGAAGAAAGTCAAGAACGAAGCAAGAATTTTTCAGAATTGTGTCAACACTTTGGTACTGTATTGTCATGCCCTTGAGGCTACAAAAAGGGCCAACTTCAATGTGATTCTAAAATCCACACTAATATTTCATCAAACATCTGGGAGAGCCTATGAAGTTTGTTGCTATGTTTTGGGTTTATATCCCTTCCCAAGAAAAGAAAGTCTTCCATTCACCTTGTATCAATCGTCACAAGAGGAATGTTCAGAAGTTTAACGTCACTAAAAATAAACATCCAAAGGTCTCTCGCCCAGGATGGAGAGTGTGGGTTGACCAGTAGCTCAAGGTTGCCATCTCTGTCCACGCAGGAGATCACGCTTGCCAGGAGGGGAGTCACAGCGCCCTGGACCCGCTTCCAGAGGGTCTGCCTGTGTAGGGGAGAGACAGGTCCGCTCAGGTTAGAAGGACCACAGACCATACCGGGATGCCCACAACCTTTTCACATTTTGTGCCTTCATGGCAGTAACAAAACATCTGCTCTACTATTCCCACATTACAGCTGTGTTTTTTATGTTTTTACATCATTTTTAAGAACTAGAAGAGATTAAATCAAACTAAGATTAGAGGCAAGTCAGGAAGCAACAGTTAGAACTGGATATGGAACAACAGACTGGTTCCAAATAGGTAAAGGAGTACGTCAAGCCTGTATATTGTCACCCTGCTTATTTAACTTACATGCAGAGTACGTCATGAGAAATGCTGGGCTGGAGGAAGCAGAGCTGGAATCAAGATAGCCAAGAGAACTATCAATAGCCTCAGATATGCAGATGACATCACCCTTATGGCAGAAAGTGAAGAACTAAAGAGCCTCTTGATGAAAGTGAAAGGAGACAGTGAAAAAGTTGGCTTAAAGCTCAACACTCAGAAAACTAAGATCATGGCATCCAATCCCATCACGTCATGGAAATGATGGGGAAACGGTAGAAACAATGGCTGACTTTATTTTTCTGGGCTCTAAAATCACTGCAGATGGTGATTGTAGCCATGAAGTTAAAAGATGCTTACTCCTTGGAAGGAAAGTTATGACCAACCTAGACAGCATATTAAAAAGCAGAGACATTACTTTGCCAACAAAGGTCCATTAGTCAAGGCTATGGTTTTTCCAGTAGTCATGTATGGATGTGAGAGTTGGACTATAAAGAAAGCTGAGGGCCAAAGAATTGATGCTTTTGAACTGTGGTGTTGGAGAAGACTCTTGAGAGTCCCTTCGACTGCAAGGAGATGAACCAGTCCATCCTAAAGGAGATCAGTCCTGGGTGTTCATTGGAAGGACTGAAGATGAAGCTGAAATTCCAAGAGTTTGGCCACCTCATACGAAGAACTGACTCATTTGAAAAGACCCTGATGCTGGGAAAGATTGAGGGCAGGGGGAGAAGGGGACGACAGAGGATGAGATGGCTGGATGGCATCACCAACTCAATGGACATGGGTTTGGGTGGACTCCGGGAGTTGGTGATGGATAGGGAGGCCTGGTGTGCTGCGGTTCATGGGGTCGCAAGGAGTTGGACACAACTAAGCAACTGAACTGAACTGAACTGAAGATTAGAGGCAGAACTTGAAATGTCCTTAATTTTACCTCTAATAAACTGGAATTAGTTCATTGAAAAGGCCAAGTAGTATTGTTTTATTTTGTTATATATCTGTTTTCCAGAACAAGTCAACTATGCTCTATAAATAAATCAAAGAATGACCAAATTCACTTGAAAAGTATGATATTTGAAGAAAAAAAATCAGTTGTGAATAGAATATAATAAAGAAACCAAAGTAAATTCATTTCACGTTACATTAAAAAAGAAAGCATGTCTTTATCTAAGTTACTTCAGTTGAGTATGACTTTTTGTGACCCTATAGACTGTAGCCTGCCAGGCTCCTCTGTCCATGGGATTCTCCAGGCAAGAATACGGGCGTGGATTGCCATGCCCTCCTCCAGGGGATCTTTCCAACCCATGGATCGAACCTGCATCTCTTATGTCTCCTGCAATGGCAGGCACATTCTTCACCACTAGCGGCACCTGGGAAGCCCTGTGAACATCAGCATATGTAGTTCAGTAAGTGAAGGGGTGGTGTCAAGGACATAGAAAATATAGATTTTTAAGAAGCATTTATCTAAAATCCATACAGAGGAACCAAGAGAAACAAAAATAATTCCAGGTCCAAATCTAATCCTTCAGAAGGTACAACTGGGAAAGAAATGAAAAATAATTAGAGAAAAACACAGAAGCAGAAAAGCCCTACAGTTACAAAACCAGCCATCAGGAAGCTCACATGGTCCATTCAACCTAGATGTTCCCACATGTCCTTCTTGAAAACAGTGCGGAGATACATCCCCGCCGAATCCAAGCCTCTGGATGAGTTAAGTGTTCTCCTGGAGTCAAAGAAACGGAGGGCCAGACTGATGAAGTCTCAGGTCTTAGACGACCTTGCAGATGGGGTGGGCGGCATCTTCCACTGCCCACCGTGGAATGCAGAGCAATACCCTCTCCCTCAACCACACAGGTTGTCATGGGCTAGTCTTGAGAACAGCATCAAGATTTGTAGAAAAAGCACCAGGGACAATAAGTGAATACTTTGGGTCTTATTTTCGTGGTTATCAAATACTTCATGCAGGAGGTCTAGGAAAGCAACTTTCTTCCCTCCCGTACATATCTATCACCTCTTTAATTTACCAACCTAAAACAGCACCCATGTCTATGGTGATGAACATGGTGATAAAAGTTTACATATGGAAGGGGGTGGGGGGTGGGGCAAAAAAAAAAAAAGTTTACATATGACAAGAACAGATGTTCTGGGTTTTGTTTGTTTTGGTTTTTGCTATGAAAAAATTTAAAACACACAAAAGTACAGAAAAGAGTCAAGCAAACCCCATACAGCTACCACTCAGACTATCCTGTGCTCTCCGGGGAAAAAAAAGTTGATGGCTCTGAATTTCTCAGAGGTTTGGAAGGAAGCGGCCCCTCAGCTCGGAGAGTCATGCGCCCAGCCCCCAGTCCCCCACCGACCCGGGTTTCCTTTCCTGGCGGTACCTGAACGTGCCAGCCTCCTGTAGAGCGTCCTGATTGGAGGCCTCCCTCACCACCCAGTCCTTCACATTGCAGATAGAGTTCTCTTCCTGCTTCATTAAAAGGACGTAGAGGCGCATCTTAGCGACCAGCAAGAAAGTGGCTGTGGAAAAAAGAGCAGACGTGCATTCAGCACATCCCTGGGCACCGAGCGGTGGGCTCGGCATCCCTGACGCATCCCAGCAGGAAGGAAAGCCCGTCTCCTTTGGCCAGGCCAAGTCTACAGAAATCCCAGAGGTGCGTGTAGGTTGCCAGAGAGCCAGCTGCTTCTGGGAGCCATGGAGAGCTACAGCGGGGGGATGATTCATGGACCGAAGGAGAAGCCCAGGCTGGGGTGTGGACAAGAGGGGCTCCCACACCTGTGTACTCACCGTCTTCCTCTAGGAGGCTGAAGAGGATGGAGACCCTCCGAACGCTGCGCTGACAGTCCTCACTCTGGTCTCTGAGCATGCCCACGGCACCCTGAATACAGCTTTTCAGCAGCCTGGTGGTGTCCAGGATCTGCGTCTGTCGACAGACAATCAAGCCTTCCATTTCTGCCACTTACACGTCAAGAAAAGCCACGTGATGCCAGGGAGATAAGGTCCAAGCACTGCATGCAGGGGGCACAGTTTTCCTCCTGCCCAAGTTCCTACCACATGTCCTTGTCAAGTTTCCCTTAGAACCACTGTGAGGGAATTGCCTGGCGGTCCAGTGGTAAGGACATTGCACTTTCACTGCCATTGGCCTGGGTTCAATCCCTGGTCAGGGAACTATTAATAAGACCCGGCAAGCCATGTCGTGTGGCCAAAAGAAAAAAAAATCTACTACAAGACAATGCTATGTGCCTGGGGACCTTGTCAGTGGTCAAGCAACAGAGCAAAACTGACTAGGGGACACCAGGAAAAGCCAAGGTCAGATCTGCTGCTGGTGATCTCACCTGCACTCACAGAGGCAGGGAGAGGAGGGCTGGGCTGAGCCCTGCCAGCTGACTCCACTCCTCGGACCCCTGGGTGTACATCTACGGAAGGGGAGCCCGAGGGCTTAGAGGGCCAGAAAGAGTGAGAACTTACATCATGCTCTGGTCCGAAGCCTGGGCTATCATTTGTCTCAGGACTTTCTGTCTCCATTTTTACCTCTACCACTTGCTGCGATGTGACCGCCTCAGTTTCCATCACCTCCTCACCATCTTCTTGGGCTCGGCGGCCCACCCCCACTGCAAAGAAGTAAAACAATGGAGCTACTGTTCAGAGGCAGAAGTGGTGATGGGGAGCACTGGCAACATCGTGTGCGTTGTGTGCTGGGGATCTGTCCGGGTTTCCCTGGCACCAGCCCCAGGAAGGGGTCCCAAAGGAGAAACTGTCAGTCACATAGATCAGCCTCCATTTGCCCACTGGACGTGGTCCACCAGTGGCAACCCGAGCTTCCATCCTGGGCTCAGATGGCTGATCCGGAAGCCAGGGTAAACAGAATCTGACATGTTCCACAGGCACCTGCAAAGACCTTGTGGAAATATTGTCTTCTCCTGGCCTTGGAAACAGCAGACAGTGCCCTGGATTCATCAATACTCAGTTCAGCAAATGTGTCCCGAGCTCTTGCCAAGGGGCAGGTGTTGGACTTGGGGGACAGTAGCCTGAGGACCTGTCCTCGCGGCACAGTGCACACCTCCTGGCTTCCGCTCCCACCATCCTACCTCCCCGAGGACCTTTTCTCCAGACTCACCCTTAGGGGGATCTTCTGGTTTAAACAGCTGGCTGATGGCCACATCCTGCAGTTTAGTTACGTCTGAAACCATGACTGTGGATCTCCGGAGGTCGTCGATGTGCACAGAATGCCACAGCCCTGGGAAAACAAGCCCCAGAAGCTTCCCTGTGTCCTCTGGTTTCTTCCTGACAGTTGTAAGCAGGGATACACCACTCTCCTGACATTTTAACATACTGTTGAATGAATGATTTGTATCCTAAAGTCTAATCCCTTGAATATATACAGGAAGCATATAGATGTCACACTATAGATGTTAACAACTTTAGCATGAAAATCAGTTTTAAGAACTGACATGACTAACAAAAAAGTATTTAAAGAAGGCTTATTATTCTTCTATAGCTGTATTATTAAACTTTCTGTATCGTAATCAGTAGAGGGGTGTGAGACACCAGCAAGGTTTGCCTCTTATTAACTATTAAATTATTAAACTAAATTATTATTTGCCAATTTCTAGAATACCAATTTTCTCATACAGCAGATTCCTTGGAGATTCTTTAGGATCAGGTCCCAACAAAACAAATATTACAATAAATCAAATCACACGAGTTTTTTGGTTTCACAGTGTCTATAAAACTTTTATTTATACTACACTGTATTTTATTAAGTGTGTAATAGCATTATGTCTCAAAACAGGACGTACATGCCTTAAGTAAAAAATACTTGGGACATTCCTGGTGGTCCAGTTGTAAACAATCCACCTGCCAAAGCAGGAATCACAGGTTCAGTCCCTGGTCTGGGAAGATTACACATGCCTCAGGGCAACTACACCTGGGCATCACAACTACTGAGCCAGATCAGTGCTCTGCAATAAGAGAAGCCACCGCAGGAAGTCTGAGCACCACAACTAGAGAAAGCCCAAGCACAGCAATGAAGACCCAGTGCAGCCAAAGCACACAAATAAAAATACTGTACTGCACACACACAAAATAAAACAACCCAAAATACTATATTGCTAAAAACTGCTAACCGTCATCCTAGCTTTCATCTAGTCGTAGTAGTAACACAAAAGGTCACTCTGATCACAGGTCACCACAGCACATATAATAATGAAAATGCTTGAAATCGTTTGAGAATTATCTCAAATACTTGATAATTCAGAGACATGACGTGAGCAAAGGCCTTCAGAAAAATGGCACTGAGAGACTTGGCACAAGCCTTCAATTTGTAAGAAATGCAGTATCTGTGGAGTGCAATAAAGCAAAGTGCAATTAAACAAGGTGTGCCTATGTAGTAGGTGAGTCTTCCTCAGAAAAAAAAAGAGAGAGATTTAAGATAGCATTTTCTGACCCCAGGAGCAGGCATTAAGTATCCACACATTCATAACAATGCAAGTGGGAAATATCTTTCTGCATTATCCATATAGTAAAAGGGGAGGAACCAGAGAGTAATCTAGCATTTATCAACAAATACTGAAATGAAGTACTGTATGTTGCAGCAGCCAGTTTGAAGATGAAGTGTTTTTGTTTTTCGCATCAATCAGCTTTAAGAAATATAATTGCATTTGAAACAAATACAGTTGAGATTATGTGTGTGTGCTCAGTCACTCAGTTGTGTCTAACTCTTTGTGACCCCGTGGACTGTAGCCTGCCAGGCTCCTCTGTCCATGGAAATTTTCCAAGGACAGAAATTTTCTGGAAATTTTCCAGGCAAGGAAATGGAGTAGGTTGCCATTTCTTCCTCCAGGCCATCTTCCGAACCCAGAGATGCAACCTGCATCTCCTGTGTCTCCTGCATTGGCAGGCAGATTCTTTACCACTAAGCCACCTGGGAGGACCACTGAGATTAACATAAATCTTCTAATATCAGACTTTGTACATCATAGGACCAAACAGTGGCTTGGGGAAAGAATCTACCAACAATGCAGGAGACTGTCTGCAATGCAGCAGATGTAGGTTTGACCCCGGGGTTGGGAAGATGCCCTGGAGATGGAAATGGCAATCCACTCCTGGAAAATCCCAGGGACAGAGGAGCCTGGTGGGCTATAGTCCATGGGGTCACAAGAGTTGGACATGACTTAGTGACTAAACCACCACCACCGCAGGACCAAATTAGAAATAACTTAAATATTATTATACAAGCATATTCACAAATATTTTGGTCCTACCTCCATGGAATCCTACATAGGACGTTCCACTTCCCATCCGGGACAGTTTTGTGATAAAATAGACCAAGATATAGTTCTTATTTCCTTGTATCTTGTTGATTTCATTTATAGCAGAATACCTATTTTAAAAACAAAAAAGCAAAGACAAAACAAAACAAAAAAAACTAAGAAAAAACAAAATGAACACTGCAAAATGACTAAAGGGTGTCCTCAAATAGGTCGTTTCATCTCACTTTTTTTTTTAACTGTACATAAATTTCACACCTTCATGCTTGTTATCCTCTCTTAGAAGAGAACAGGGGCAAGACTTCTCTAAATAGTCTCATTTCTTTCCCCTATTCCTGTGTTCCTCTCCTTTGAAATGGCATTTTTTAATTGATCAGGAACCCTCTCTTATAATGCTTAATAAGCTTGGCCAGATGCTACTAAGGGTAAGGGTAGTGCTCTTGTCCATTTCAAGAAACAGAATTCTGTGAACAGACAAACAAAGGACAAAGATAATCATGATACGAAATATGGCTTCCAATGCTTTGGAAGGTCCAAAAATTACTTTTACTTTAACATCAAGTAATAAGGGGATGCAGTTAATTCTAAAACCATCAAATTTCCACTACAAACAATTTAAAGCTGTCAAATAAATACAACTGAAAGCATTTAAATATCATTAAGGCCTCTAAACTTGCAGTAAATTCATATCACGTAATTTAAAATGAATAATGACCAAATCATGTCAGCTAAAATATGTTTCGAGGATACTCTCTTATATCCTGCTAATATTCTGTTATTTATACTTCTTGCAATTGCCTACTTTTCCGTTGTTAAGAGCCTTTTCAGGACTGCAAGGAGATCCAACCAGTCTATCCTAAAGGAGATCAGTCCTGGGTGCTCATTGGAAGGACTGATGCTGAAATTCCAGTACTTTGGCCACCTCATGCGAAGAGTTGACTCATTGGAAAAGACCCTGATGCTGGGAGGGATTGGGGGCAGGAGGAGAAGGGGACGACAGAGGATAAGATGGTTGGATGGCATCACCAACTCGATCGACACGGGTTTGAGTAAACTCTGGGAATTGGTGATGGGCAGGGAGGCCTGGCGAGCTGCAATTCATGGGGTCGCAGAGTCGGACATGACTGAGTGAGTGAACTGAACTGAACAGAACTGAACTGAAGAGCCTTTTCTCTCTTTGTTTCTCTAGTCCATATTTAGGGGAATGAAAATGGAGAATAACTTTTATTTCTATGTTTATTCTAATACTATACAATTTTTAAAGAAAAAATTCTTTAGGAGCTCCTGAATAAATTTGGGGTATCCTATGGACAAGGAACAACAGACTGGTTCCAAATAGGAAAAGGAGTACGTCAAGGCTGTATATTATCACCCTGCTTATTTAACTTATATGCAGAGTACATCATGAGAAACGTTTGGCTGGAGGAAGCACAAGCTGGAATCAAGATTGCCAGGAGAAAATTCAATAACCTCAGATATGCAGATGACACCACCCTTATGGCAGAAGGTTAAGAGGAACTAAAAATCTCTTGATGAAAGTGAAAGAGGAGAGTGAAAAAGTTGGCTTAAAGTTCAACATTCAGAAAACTAAGATCATGGCATCCAGTCCCATCACTTCATGGAAATGATGGGGCAACAGTGGAAACAATGGCTGACTTTATTTTTCTGGGCTCCAAAATCACTGCAGATGGTGATTGCAGCCATGAAATTAAAAGATGCTTACTCCTTGGAAGGAAAGTTATGATCAACCTAAACAGCACATGACATCTGGTCCCATCAATTCATGGCAAATAGATGGGGAGACAGTGGAAACAGTGTCAGAATTTATTTTTTGTGGGGCTCCAAAATCACCGCAGATGGTGACTGCTGCCATGAACTTAAAAGATGCTTACTCCTTGGAAGGAAAATTATGACCAACCTAGACAGCATATTAAAAAGCAGAGACATTACTTTGCCAACAAAGGTCCTTCTAGTCAAGGCTACGGTTTTTCCAGTGGTCATGTATGGATGTGAGAGTTGGACTGTGAAGAAAGCTGAGTGCCGAAGAATTGATGCTTTTGAACTGTGGTGTTGGAGAAGACTCTTGAGAGTCCCTTGGACTCCAAGGAGATCAACCAGTCCATCCTAAGGCAGATCAGTCCTGGGTGTTCATTGGAAGGACTGGTGTTGAAGCTGAAACTCCAATACTTTGGCCACCTCATGCGAAGAGTTGACTCATTGGAAAAGACCCTGATGCTGGGACGGATTAGGGGCAGGGGGAGAAGGGGACGACAGAGGATGAGATGGCTGGATGGCATCACCGACTCGATGGACATGAGTTTGAGTAAACTCTGGGAGTTGGTGATGGACAGGAAGGCCTGGTGAGCTGCAATTCATGGGGTCGCAAAGAGTCAGACATGACTGAGCGACTGAACTAACTAACTATGTAGTTTCTGAGAAAAAGAAAAAAGACATACTTTGCTGAGGCGATGAGCTGAGCACTGTGACTTCCATCTTCAAAATCTGTTTGAATAACGAGAATTTTACACCTGGCTGTGTGAGCTAAGCAGTTTCTGAAAGAAAAAGGAAATTATCCAAGTGAGTTTTCTGTCATAAAAGTTGGTGATAATATTCTCCAGAGCGATGGGAACCATAAGGGCTATATAGGAAAACTATTCAAGTGGGATTTTCCTCTGTAAGGTGAGTAGACATTCCAGTGGAGAGAGAAAAAAGCCCCAATAGATGCCTCCTAATGAGACATAACGATGCTGGAGTCAGAAAAGATGTTTTCAGAGAGGACAACAGAGATCAGGACACTTGGAAAAGTAAAACGCATCCTCTTCAGAGTCACATGTTCTCAAGGTTCACTAACCAAAGCTGGTTAGAAAACACCAGAGGTTAATAGTCACACATATGAAATACAAAGTGGTTGATCCTAAGGAGGGCAGAGAGAGGGAGGGGAGGGCAGGGATCCTCACCGAACTTCCTTGAGGAAAGAGTACTCGGTGTCAAACTGCTGCAGTGACAAGACGCTGAGTTTCACAGTCCAGTCCTTTACTTCTGACTCTAAAAGTTCACAGTCATGACTGGTTAGCAGCCTGGAGAATGTAGTGATCTGCAAAGGCAGGAAATTGAAATCATTCAGTGGAATGCAAGAAAGCGTTGTCTCCTAGATTTAGATCCAAGAAACATGAGGATGCTCAGCAAATAGCTTCTATGGGCTCATCATTGTGCAGTTGGTACACAGATCCAACTGGGGAATCCAAACCCAGAGGAGTTTTCTAACATGAGGTGGTGCTGAGGCAAAAAGAACCTACAGGATCAAAGGTATTGGAGAGAAGACTCATCCACGCCTAAGATGCCTTTGAATCTTCTTCCTAGATTCCAACATCTTTTCTTGCTTTGAACCCTGCTTGTGACGATACCTTAGCACTCAGAACAAATACCACTTGTCCTTTGCAACCTTACTTCAAACTTTCCGTGGAGCCGGCCGTCTTCCCCCCAGCTGTTAACCAAATCTCCCCTGCTACTGCATCACACCACACAGTGCAACCAGTACACTCTTTAAGGGCACGTTGCTAGGCCCTGAATCATTATCTCCAGGCTGGCCTTACCACTGAGCTTCCTATTCCTATCTCCAATTGATGACAGACTACCTAGATGTTACAGGAACATCAAAGCCCATCCCAAATGGAATTCGTCATTGCCTCCACCAGACTTGTTGCTCATAACCAGTTTGTCATTGGCAGGAAAGCTATGACAAACCTAGACAGTGTATTAAAAACCAAAGACATCACTTTGCCAACAAAGGTCTATATAGTTAAAACTATGGTCTTTCCAGTAGTCATGCATGGTTGTGAGAGCGGGACCATAAAGAAGGCAGAGTGCTTTAGAATTGATGTTTTCAAACTGTGGTGCCTAGAGAAGACTTTGAGAGTCCCTTGGACAGCAAGGAGATCAAATTAGGCAATTTTAAAGGAAATCAACCCTGAATACTAATTGGAAGGACTGATGCTGAAGCTGAAGCACCAATACGTTGGCCATCTGATGCGAACAGCCGATTCACTGGAAAAGACCCTGATGCTGAGAAAGATGGAAGGCAGAAGGAGAAGGGGACAGCAGAGGATGAGATGGTTGAATGGCATCACCGATGCAACGGACACAAAGTTGGGCAAGCTCCAGGAGATGGTGAGAGACAGGGAAGCCTGGCATGCTTTAGTCCATGGAGTCACAAAGGCAGGCACAACTTGCTGACTGAAGAACAAGAGAGATGTGATTAACCAAACTTCTGGTCAACCAAGGAAGAAACCATGGAGTCATCCTTAGCCTCCTCCATCTCCCAGAGCCCCTATAAAAAATCAATCTTTATCTCTGCCAACATGAATCCTTACTATGTCTCAATTCCACCCATCCATCCTTTGACTGAACTGGTACTGCAGCCTCACTACTGGTATCTTATCTGTGAGTCTTTTATCAGACTTTTTCCCTCTTCCTCTCTCAGGTAGTGGGACACATTTCCACACACATTTCTCCATCACTCCCCTTACACAGGAAAGCAAAGCTCCTTGGTGCCACTGAAAAGACCCTCCATGAAGTCTGTCTGGCTATATCTCACTCCCACCTCTCAGAACTTAGGGCCTTGAGCTTTAGGCTTCATCAGTAATTAACTCCTGGTTTCTTGCAAAGACTGGGATTTTTAAACCTGGACATCCTTGCTCAAGTAGGACCCTCTGCTTATAATACCTTCCAAACCATACTTTACAATCAGTTTGATGGTCACCTCTTAAAGATGAGTTCGTGACCTCATCCTGATCTGTGTTGCTCCTCTTCACCTCTATGGATAACACTATCATAGGACATCAACAGTACCCATTCATGAGTGTCTTTCAACCTTATACTGTATGCTGACCAAGGACAAGCCCTGTGCCAACTCATCTTTATATCTGCAGTCCTCAGAGCAGTACTCGAACGTGGTATTTCCCTGGATGAACTGAGTGCTGTACACAGCACTGCCAAAAAGGGGCACTCAAACCAGGTAACACTAACCGTCAAGATATGTAGGTCTCCCTGCCCTTACCACGGAGAGGAACCAAAAGTCTCCACACGTTCATTTACGGTTCTGATACACTGATTTGCAAAGCATCTTGAATTCTTGATGCTAGGAAGTCAAGGACCCAGAGGTGAGAGAGGACAAGGGTAAAATACAGAAAGATGATAACCTCTGTGAAGGCGGCATGGCGTTCTGAGTCCATCGTGCAAAGGTGAGCCCGGAGGAAGTCTGCAAAGGAGTTGTGCTGCTGCCTGTGGTAGTACTCTTCCGACAAGGCCTGTGCAGTGAACTGGCCGAGTGCGGAAGCGTTCAGCCGGACCACGGCGTCAGCGGTGGCACAGCCCAGCAGCACGCACTTGGCATGCGCAGAGACTTTCTGGTAGCGTTCATCAGTCAAGACCTCGTGCCCTACCTGCTCTATGGCCTGGAGCACCACAGAGGCACATGTGTCTGAGTGGTACCCAATGAAGACGTCAGAAGGGCTGTATTTGGGTCTGGCGAGAAACTGCTCTGCTTTCACATCTACAAACTTCTCCACCCACACCTTGAGCTCTTCCACGATATTCTTCTGCCATTTCTCCAAAACGGTGTTGATGTCCAGATAGTGCTTCTCCAGCCGGTTAATGAGGGGGATGGGAAAATGTTTGTAGACGACATCTTTCTCCTCAATGACAATCAAGCGGAAGTCTGGGTGAACTCGACATTTGACCCGATGGGTCCCCAGGCCCAGGTCCACGTACTTCTGACCGCCAAGGTAGACATAGTATTGATTGAGTGCGTCGTAGAGGCTCTCATAGAGGTTCTGCAGGTTGAGCAGCACCACCATCTTGCCGGTTTCCATGCAGATCTTTACTCGGTTGATATTTCGGCAGATCTGGTTGTACTCTTGATCTTTGGGAAAACTGGATCCAAAAATAATCTCTGGTTGCTCTGTAATGAAGAACTTCTGCTGTAGGATCTGCAGGGCCACGTAATTTCTGGTCAGCACAAGCAGGTAGCGGGACTCGGAGTCATCCAGCTCTCTGCCATGCATCGTCTGAAGATGGCCGTATATGTTCTGGTGGATCAGCTGCATGGTGCTGACTTCCTCTGTGTACTTTGCCTCGGGTAAACTGGCTGAAAAGATGTCCAGGGCACGAATGTCGTCTTTGCCACTGAAGTTCCGAAGGACAGCTTGTGCGATGTCTTGAGGAGAAGGTTCCTTATTAGAAGCTTTGGCTGCAGCAAAGACCATTTTGATGAGGCTGTAGTAATCACGAAGCCCAAAGAATTCCTTGTCCTGCCTCTTACACACTGTTTCGTAGGCTTTGGCAAAGGATGTGAAGTATCCTCGGATTCTTTCTTGGACGAGGGGCTCTGAAGCGCAAATTCCCCTGGCACTCTCAATGAGCTCTCTTTTGTTGGGGCTGCCACGTGACACAAATATACCCCGGTTCATCTTGGCGGGATCCAAGGCCCAGTTGGAAATGCCTATGAAGCCAACTTTTTTGTGCGGGGCAGGATCATCTTCAATGCATCCATCTTCCAGCAATGGGTGCAGTGCCTTCAGGGGCATTTTGGGTGAGTCTTCTGCTAGTCCAACCTCATCTAACACCACCACGGAGACATACTGCTCGAGGTCCTTCCCCTGCTGGAAACGGGCACACTGCTTGAAGGTGCCTATGATGCCCTGTGGGGTGGAATGTGGACTACACTGGAATGACACCAAATGGACCTCCTTCAGGTGCCGGAAGAGGTCCGAGTGTGCAGCCTGGCCTTGCATGGCATCTGCCACGATGGTCTTGGCGAGAGATTTGGAGCTGCCGGGCTTGCCCACCAGGAAGAGAGGAATCTTGAGCTCGATGCAGATAACCATCATGAAGACGTTCTCCTTCAAAGCCAAGTTCCTGGCGATCATTTTCCTCAGAGACACACCATGCAGAAAAAGATCCTGGGTTTGCGTTATCTCATCCAGGATAACCCTGCTGTCATTATACGGTGCTGGAAAGAACCTGCAAATAGCTTTCCGATAAGATTCCTTCTCCTCTAAAGAGGCGTGGTAACATACCCCGACGGCCAGAACCAGGGACCAGAGGACAGGATCTCTCTCAAAGTCATTTTGGATGACCCGAGTCTCAGAGAGAAAAGACTCCAACTTAGACAAGAGCATCTCACTGTGGTCGTAAAACCATTTGAAAACTTTCACACAGCGTTCTACATCCCTGAGGCTGACAAAGCTGCACTCATTTTGTCTTTTCCTCATGAAACCCTGAGAGGCAGAAAGCACTTCCGTAATTACACGAGTCTCGCTCTGCACCATCACGATGGACTTCACCAGTCTCTGGACAATCTGATGGATGTAGAGTTTTTCTGCAGAGTCATTCAATTGTCCAAAGTCCCACACCAGGGGGATCAGGCTCGGCGGCAGAGCGTGGACACGGTACACCAGCTGCCTCAGGGGGATGGAGCCAAGCCTCTCGGCCGTCTCTTCTGCACTAACCCTGTACCCCAATCCGGCTGACTCCAGACGGCAGATCATCTCCTGGGTGTGCTTCCGGTAAGGGTTGCAGGCTGCAATGATATGCAAGCCAGAATCCTTAGCCAGGGGCTGGCCACCCACTGTGTGGTCACACAGGACCTCTTTGATGCAGGTTATGGCCTCCGTGGTGTTGGCTTCATCAAAGAACAAGATGGTGTCCAACTGATACTGGGCCTTATTGATGTGGGCCAGCTCTTCAGCCTCCCTGACCTTGGAGTAGATCATGTCGGCAGTTGTTCCTCCGTGGACCTTGACCAACTTCATGGTTTCAGCATCAGCACCCTGACGCCGCAGGTCACTAAGGAATTTAATGAGTCTGGTTTTCCCACAGCCAGTTTCTCCCATGATGATGACGGGGATGCCACACCGGAAACGCATCTCAATGGCAAGGATCTTAAGCATATTATCTGTTGTAAGCTCGTATGTTTCATCAGGGTCAGTGGCCCACTGGATACCCAATGCCAGGCACAGTTTTTCAAGTTTCTCATGTCTGGGCAGCTGGTCAAAGTCAACGTTGAAGGGCACCCCCTGAAGCAACAGTCCCTGGTACAGTTGCTCTGTCATAACATCCTTCTTGATTACCTTCCCACTCAAGCGGTCTATGGCATCAACACCACCGTTCTGGTTGGATTGGAAATGGAAACCTATGAACGTCATGGATGTGTGGTCACTGTTGAAAAAAACATATGGGTGGGGCTCTGACTCCCACCTCTTCCGGAGAGAGAAAGGGGCAAGGTCTTCTTCTTTGACCCCATCCATAGTGAGTGTGTACTTTCCCGGACTTTGGTCAGATGTGTGAAGTGTAGGTGTGGCGAAATCTCGGGCCATGAATATCATGAAGGTGACCACAAAGTTCTTGAAGCCCATCAACGTGTCTCCAACAAAGGTGGGATTACAGAAGAGAGAGGCCTCACAATCTCGGAGCTGGTAGTTCAGGAACCGAGCAAAGTTCTGAAGTTCTGACCAGGATGGGTTTATCACCCCGCAGTAAATCAGGAGGTGCTGGATGCATTCGCCAGGGCTACCTTCAACAGAACCTTTTTGGTACTGGAATGCGTCTAGGTTTTCTTTCTGATGGAACCGTCTTAAATATTGGTAAGGTCTCTGGAATATTTCACTACAGAATGCTCTCTGATCCATTCCTGGCTCTTTGTAGCTCTGCTGAGGATCCAGCTCCATGTTGATCACTTCTTTGGGAGGTCTGCAGGTCACTTTGGGGAAGATGTCTAGAAAATTGAACTGGGGGACAAGTGCATTCTGGAAAGGAGAGACACAAATCAAATGAGTTATGGCTGAATTTCCCCAAAACTGCTTTTGTGTTTTAATCCTCAACATGGTCTAGACTGCATGGACCTTTATGAAAAATCACTTTTCATGAGGAGATTTCTGTAGATAACTCTTTGCATGAGGTGTTCCCTTCTGCACATTCAGGCATGGTGTGAGCTGCACTGTAAATAACAAAGCCCTTTTCTACTCAGCCTCTTGGAACTAAATCTCTCCATCAAGCACATACATGCGTGTTTGTCTGAGCGTATGAGCATAAAACTCCCTTCGGTTAAGAAATTGATATAACGGAATTCTCTTTCCCATGTTGGCTGTCATTAAGAAAGATGGTTCTTCTCCTAGTGAATGAAGTTTCTGCATTCCAATCACTACTGGCATTTAACCTAAACACACAGCACTCACCCCAAAGAGAACAAATCTAAGGTACCATTAATTAATAAAAGAATCTTTGTATTCCATGCATTAATTAAAAATAAGCTTAAAGATTCTTCTTTACTAACACTGCACTCAGCTACTCTGCTAAGGCAAAAGTGGGGAATCACAAACCCCAATAAAAGCCCCTGTCCCCACAGCAGCATGAGAGTACCCTGATACACACCAGCTTCGAAGGCCTTCGTGGCGATGTCGAATTCCTTTCTAGGATTTCAATGATATATAAGTGGCATGGGTTCCGAAGCCACATCTTCCCATTTATATTCATTAAGTGCTGGAGAATGAGGAGTTTGAAGAGAAACACCCAAATACCAGTCTGCACCTAAGGATAGAATCATGTGGGTCTGTAAATGCTTACACAGAAGATAGCAGTCCTCTCAACCCTAAGGGCCTTCTTATTCTGCTCTATTTTACAATGATACTGAGTATCAATGGATGCAAAAAAAAGAAATTCTTCATACTGGGGATAGGGTAGGGCAGGATGTGGAAGCTGTGTCTCTCCCTACCCAGCCACTCAGCTAGAACCTGGGGGCAACTTACTGAAGTGAAAGTGAAAGTGAAAATGTTAGTCACCCAGTTGTGTCTGACTCTTTGTGACCCCATGGACTATATAGCCTGTCAGGCTACTCTGTCCATGGAATTCTCCAGACAAGAATACTGGAGTGGGTAGCCATTCCTTTCTCCAGGGGATCTTCCCGACCAGGGATTAAACCTGTGTCTCCTGCATTGCAGGCAGTTGCTTTACCGTCTGAACTATCAGGGAAGTTCGACTTACTGAAGAGGTCATGTCAAAGTGGAATATTATGGGTCTCCTCTGATACTGGGCATCCAGGAAAGGCAGAAGGGACCCCAGGACTTCATTCTCATCCACCTGAGGGTCAATCAATCGAATAACTTGTCGAGTCACTTTTGCTCCATTAAACTGCATTTTCAGCTGGCTGTGCAACCTCTTCACAAAGAGAGACCTTCCTGTTGACATGAACATATGAAAATTAGGTGCCAGAGCTGCAGATCAAGAATGAGAATGTCCACAAAATCACTTCTCTTTGTACAAAATTCAAAACTGATGCACCCTAACATCAGCTTAAAGAATATATACTTGAGCCCTCAAATTTCCTTGCTGTTCCTCACTCAACAGCCCTGCTGCTTCCTGGGATAAGGATGGAAATCTGAGAATGAGGTCAGGACAGCAGAGCTCGCTTCATGGGGGAGGGGAGCGAGTGTCGCTGGACAGAAGGGAGTACCAATAAAGGATGCAGTCAACAGAATGGAAATCATGATGGCGACTGAAGGTGGAGGCATCTGTTTCTTCTCAAGACAGAGAAAATATACCTTGTCCTGCTCAGAACCCACATCAACCCCAAAGCAGTCAATGGACTTAAAAAAGAGAGAAAGAGAAAACACAGCAAAGAAGCCAGTTTAAAGGAGAAAGATGGCTCAGCCAAGCTGGGACCAGGTGAGAAAAGTGTCCCGCTCCAGTGCGGGGCCTGATCTGTAACTTCAGGTGAGTCAATCCTCCAGAGACTCAGTTCCCCACCTGCAGAAGGGCTTATCTGAGCTCACCTCACTCCCCACTGGACAAGGAAGGGCCATCAGATGGTCCCTGGGCCCGGGGACCCAGCAGCCATTATTACCTACGCCCGCTCTCTCCGAGGCTACGATCCCAACACACATGCGGTCCTGGAACACGGCGGCAGCTGACGGGGTCTGTTCTGGGACTCGGAAGTGGTGAGCCAGGTAGGCCTGGATGTCCTTGAGGGGCGCCTGGGGGGTGACGAGGACCTTGTGCTGGCTGAAGGCCGAGGGGAGGTAGCAGTGCTCCCGCTCACAGTCACAGACCATCACGAGCCGGTACTGCGTCCGGTGGGGCTGCATGCACAGCCTCCGGAAGAGCGCCTCTGCCCGGCAGGCCACCTCGTAGCTCAGCTGGTCCGCATACAGCAGGCTATAGACCCCGAGTCCCTGGGAGCCTGGGGTCAGGCAGCGACGCAGGAGCAGTGCCACCTCCTCGAACGTGGTTTCTGGGGTGCAGAGCAGCACTTCATCGAAGGTGGGCAGGGGCTGCTGTGGGGTCTGCATGTAGATGGCCAGGGCGGCTGGCAGCACCTCAGAGTGGCCACAGACGACGAGGTTGGGCTGGCCCTCCTGTAGGCCGTGGGGGAGCTCCCGCTGCACAGGGGGTCCAGCCATCCTCGCCAGGTGAGCCAGACAGCGGCCAAGGGCCTCCAGGTCCAGGCAGTGAGGCAGGAAGGCACTCATGCATGTCATCGAGCATTTCATGATGACCCTCAGCTTGCCCACCAGTCTGGGCTCAGAGAAGAGCAGCAGTGGCAAGTCTTCCACCACTGTACTCTCCTGGTGGCTGCTGGCCCTTCTGAGGGGCCCCCTGCAGGCCTCCGAGACATCCCCCGGGGTGCAGCTGCCTTTGATGAAGGACAGCATAGTGAGGGCAGCGGCGCTGGGCGTCTCCCCCCCGAGCTCCGAGCCCAGGTAAACCAGCTGCTCAGCGGTGTAATAGTTGAGGTAAAAGTGCTCAGCTCGCTTCTCTGCCACGAATCTCTCCCAGTCGCCCAGGAAGTCCTCCAGCTGCCGGCAGAGGGCTTCCAGCAGCTGGATGACTGGCCCGCCCTCCACCAGTGGGCCCACTAGCCTCAGACAGAAGTCCAGCCGGATGGAGACACCCTTTAGGGGGGTGCAGTACACCTCGGCTGACCAGGCCCTGAACAGCAAGTTTCCAGCAGAGTAAAGGTTTATAAACGACTGGACAAGCCTCTGCACGTTGCAGAACACCTGCGGAGAGAGGACATGTAGTCTAGAATAACACAAACAGAGTTATAATTTGAAGGGCTGGGGTTCATGGCCCTCCGTGGTTCACCGTGGAATCTCAAGCATGAGATTGATCATGGAAGGTCTCCCTTTCTTATTTCCATAGTCTCTTTCTTAGGAAGCAATATGTTGTGAAGATAAAGGATATCATTTATAAAGTACAAATGAACTTTACAGAGGAAAAACTCATAATCAAAAGGAGAGACTGTTACATAAACCAATATGCCTTTACCATTGTGGTTACTGTGGATGTTGATGAACGATGTCCAACTACATCTTTAAGTATTTGGGGCTGCTTGCTGATTTACGGAGCAAATGGACATCTCTGAGTCATGAATTCGAAATACATGCACTCTGCAAGACTCACTGGCTCTACTCCCCACAATTTTAAGAGCAGAGTGATTCCTATGAATTAAAGACAAATTCAATCTCTTTTGACTTCCCAGGCACCTCAGCAGTGAGAGTGCTCAGCCCAAACAGATGGGATTAGGACACTTGCTCCAACATAGATACAAATCCTTACCTCGGAAAATACCTCTACGACTTCAGCATTGCTGTGTTCTTTCTTGCCAGACATCAGCATCAATTTGTTCAAAAGTTCTTTCAGCTCTTCTAAAGAGTACTCTCGCTTCTCCTCGTGGCCTCCCTGGCCCTCGGGAAGGATTAAACGAACAACTGTGTCTGGGGAAATCTGTGGAACAGGGCACAGTCAGAGGTCAATTTGAGGAGGCAGAAACCCCCCGACGACAGCAGCCCTAAGAGCCTCCTGCAGCTGTGCCTGCGACGTGAGGCTCACCTTTTGGCCATCCGTGGGGGCCTTGATCACATAGATGCCTCTGCTGTTGATCGCTGTCGCCAGGGACAGGGACGAGAGTTCCACAGACCCATGACTCTCCTTCACTGTCTTCAGCCACTCGAGGTTCCGGGCAGAGTCACGCTGTCAGGACAGAAGGAGAGAAAATGGGCCGAAGCTTAGGCGTGATCTTCTTCCTGCCACTCTCCCCACCTCTCCCTCCCAGGGACAAACGCCTGCCCTTCTCTGGCCCAGAGTGCCGTCACCCACAGGGGAGGCCTCCCTCATCTGCTGCCCACCACTGCCACGGGCTTTGGCTCTCCCTCCTGGGTCACATGCTGTTGCTGCAATGGACTGTTCCTCTGTGTTCCCACCCAGTGCCCTGGATCCGTGGATGGGGAGCGAGAGGCATGAACTCAGCTCTCTGTGAGAAGGCGGCCTTCAGCCGGGCCCCTAACCGGGGTAGTGCTGACTGAAACAAGCATGTGAGTTGTGTGTGCTCCTGCCGTTCCTGTTCCCTCCTTCACCCCAGAGGGGCCTCAGCCATCCTGTTGGGCAAGTTATGAACTACAGGCTTACTGGAACCCTGGTGCAGCTGATTTATGTATACGGAAATGTTTACTTTTCTGATTAAAAATGAATCTGTGCCAATTGTGGAAAGTATGGAAAAATACCAAAATGTATAGCATATTAACTAACAATTACCTCCATTCAGAGAAAACCACTGGTAACATTTTAGCACATTTCCTTTCAATCTTTTTTCCCATATATTTCCACCAGAGAGATCACTCTTATTTACATGCAGTTTTATATCCAGTTTTCTAACAATAGGACAGAGAAAGCACTTCCATATGGGAAGAAAAACTGTTTTCAAACATCCTTTTAAAAGGCTGCATTAAAAGTCTGCCATGTGGGTGTGCAGTCATGCCGCTAGTGTTTCTAAGTGACACTTTATTAAACTTAACCTGCTCTGGAGCCAGAAATAAGACTCACCAGTTTTGTGGGCAGGTTGTGGTCATTATCCAGAGCCTTCCACAGCTCTCTCAGATGTTGCATGAACTCATCAAAACCTGCACTTGTGTCCAGCTCATAGAGCAGGGGCGCGTAACCCTGCACAGCATCGTGGAAGCAAGCTACCCGGTCCACGTCAATGTCGTTCTCCCCCGCAGAGATGGAGGCCAGGTCTACGAACACCTTCAGCTCGGTGATGCCTGGGGCAGGAGGGGTAGATGAATGCAGGGTCACCCTGTGTTGACAAGAGCCCCCAATCTGGAACAGTGCTCCTTACTGATGCTATACCTGGATAGTGGACTTTTAGGATTTTCCCACTCTTTGCTTCAATAGGAACTTGGGCACTTTTTCTTTTGCCATTTATGTTGTTGTTTAGTGGCTAAGTCATATCCAACTCTTTTGCAATCCCATGGACTAGCATGCCAGGCTCCTCTGTCCATGGGATTTCTCAGGCAAGAATACTAGAGTGTGTCGCCATTTCCTTCTCCAGGGATCTTCCCGACTCAGGGATCGAATCCGACTCTCCTGCTTGGCAGGCAGATTCTTTACCACTGAGCCACCAAGGAAGCCAAGTCATTTATGTTGACACTACTGAACGAGACCTGACCTTACTGAACAACACCAATGTCTGGGCATTGCATGGAGTTGTTTTGTGTCTTTTTTCATGCAATCCATGTAATATTGCCATTTCATTATTAAAATTAAGCTTAGCTGGTGAATAACATGTTGACAGTCATCTACAATCAACGGCTGCTTACTAATCAAATGAAGCAGTGAAGCTGGGATGAGATGAATACGCAGCCCATCCCCTGTTCCTGGACAGCAGGGCCATCCACCTTCCTTCTTTCCTGCCTCCTTTTTCGCTCCATACATTAATTCTGCCAAAATCGCCCAAGCCACATAGCTAAAAAGACTGCCAATTCTGTGCACAAGGATAAGTAGATGCAATTACGTCTAGAAGACAAGGCTGCCTTGGCTTCTAGTAAAAAAAAAAAAAAATTCAACCAAAAGAAAAATCTAAAGGGACATAATTTTTTAAAAATGATCACCTGCTGTTCACAGCATGCATCCAGAGTGAGAGGGGAAAAAAGTAGCTAAGGAAATGGCTTTTACACCAGCAAATGAGTGATACTATCTTGATATAAATTCTACCTACAAACCTAGGCACACCTTGCACATTTACCTAATGAATACAGATGAAAACTTGCTAAGAGACTAGATTTTAATTACTCCAATCACTAAAATAAAAGGAGAATTATGGGAGGTGATGGAGGGCTAATTATAGTTACAATGGCAATCATATTATAAGATATAAATGTATTAAAGCAATGTGTCATGTACCTTAAGTTTACATAATGCTACAAGGAAAATAGTGAAGTGAAAGTCACTCACTCGTGTCCAACTCTTTGCGATCCCATGGACTATACAGTCCATGGAATTTTCCAGGCCAGCATATTGGAGTGAGTAGTCTGTCCCATCTCCAGGGGATCTTCCCAATCCAGGGATCAAACCCTGGTCTCCCACATTGCAGGTGGATTTTTTACCAGCTGAGCCACAAGGGAAGCCCAGGAATACTGGAGTGGCTGACCTATCCTTTCTCTAGCAGATATTCCCAACCCAGGAATTGAACCGGGGTCTCCTGCAATTGCAGGCAGATTCTTTACCAACTGAGCTATAAGGGAAGCCCTTATATGTAAAACACATTTCAACTTAAAAAGTTTGAATGTAAAACATGCAGAACATGATCAAGGGAGTGACTGCCCAGAAGTTCAGGAAGACCACCCCATGAACCATCTAAAAACTGTCCAGCCTTCTGGCCAGCACAGTGATGGACTGTACCTCGGAGAGCCTCCTGGACCCAACTAATGAACTCCTTTCTCTGGGATAGCTCCTCCAGACACTGACACTGAGTCTCATTGATATCCTGCAGAAGCTTTTTGACACGGATAATTTGCTGGTTGATACGGTCCAGTTTTTCGTGGCGAAAGTTGTCCAAGTCAGTCTAAGAAAGTTATCAAGAAAGCAGTGAAAGACAGTCTGCAAGACAAGGCAGTATGTGGGCTGAAACTGGCTCCTGGACCCCCAAGAAGAACTATGCTGACCATCCCAATAGCCCCTCCTACCAAACTTCTAAAACTGACACTAGCAGTCACACTACTGGTAAACAAAGGTAAAAACAAAGCCCTTGGCATACTCAGGCATTGAATAAAATACAAATCACCCTGAAGGAAGCTGTGAAATCATCTTGCCCAGCTTTTCAAAGCCAGAGATCTGGGATCTCACCCCTGCCTCACCCCCAACCCCAGGAGTCCCCAGTAAATAACTTACAAAACTCAGTAAGGTGTGGAGAACACTGAAGTCACCAGTCAGGCCCAAAGTCTCTTTGACCTTCAATATGACCTTGGCTGAGTCAACAGCCTGATGCAGGTGATGGTATTCCTTGATCTGCTGGACTCTCTCTTTGATCCAATCCTTCTGGTCTCTGGGATACAGAGCACACATGGTCTGGAGGTCTTCAGTTAGGACGCTGTATTTATTCACAAAGTCCTTGAAGATGTCATCAGTTTCCCCAAAGGTGACCTCCCCTGACTTCAGATCCTGATATAGTTTTGTAAACCTTTTGAAACTAGGACAGTATAAACATTCATATACCTCTTCAGGCTGAAATATCTCCCTTTCCAAGTTCTCTTCTGACTCACTCAGCTCCTGTGCAGTTTCTGCCCAGAAGATCTGGAAGATGTGACTGTCCTTTAGCAAATATGCATTTTGGGCCATTTCTTGAACTTCGGGGCTCAGGTTATAATGTGTTGTCTGCTTTGAGTCAAGGGAGGTGGCTGACAAAGTCACTGTCACAACTTCGTTTAACTTTTTCCCACGGAGGTCTTCCGAATGTCTTTCAGCAATCTCTCCAAAATCCACTTTTGAAACGATAAGAGAATGTCAAGTCAAACTCTACTCACAATATCATTTTATTTTACTTTCCCAGTTTTCACTCCCCTTGCTGCTCTTAAGGAAATGCAAGTGAACACACTTGCTGGCATTTGTTCTCAGTGAGTGTCCCTAAATCTCCACCCTCACCTTGCTCATCAGTTTTCATGACAAAGAAGGCTTTGCAACTTCTGGGTGAAGATGACAGTTTGAAATCTGCACATGTTTCCACTCCCTCCCCAAATCCTGCTGCAATGACAGAACTGAGATTGTTTTTCAAAAGCCATAAAGCAACAGGACTGGGAAGTACAGAAAAGGAGACCACAGCAACAAAACTTCGGAACTTGAAAAGCAGATGTGCTGGGGGTAAACAATGTTTCACCCTGAGAACTTGGGATCTTAGCCCATAGGGGGGAAAGCTGAGATTCTGCCAGGTGTCTGTCATCACAGAATTTCCCACATGCACAGATCCTGGCTGCACAGATGCTGGAATTTGGGAGGTGGTGATGAAATAAGGAGGACTGGGTTGAAAGTCTGCATAACAAGTCATCCGACAGGCTCATTTTCATCCCAACCCATTCCATCAGCAGGCTGAAGGCACCTCCTCCACCCTGGCATGCAACAGGTAGTTTATATTCTAGAGAGGCTCTAGAGGGCTCACAGAAGGCTCTCTCGACTGGGGGGGCGGGGATCTCGGGTACATGGCAGAACAAAGGCATTTCCAGACACCTACCCTTCATCAGGAAGCTAACGGTTGGTATGTGCCACTAAATTTGAGAAGCTAGAAAGGAGAAGAGAGGACACAGGGAGTAGAAGGAAGGACTGGGGCTAGATACGCATCTTAGATGCTGAGAATCCTCCAGCCCTCATTTCTGTCTTGACTCCTAGAGACTGGGCAGGTAGCCCTGTATCTTCCAGACAAGAGACTGGTGATCTGAGCAGTCCAAGAGAGAGGCGCTAAAGATACAGGCTATTTCAAAGCCTAGCCACCACACCCTCAGAATCCCCCACCAGGGTGTTAGTCCCCTCTCTTAATATAAACAGATAATAAAGAATTCTAGACAGAGGGGCAAAGCCTTAAACATGAAAAATAGACATTAAAACATACCAAGAGATAAAAGCAACTTGGAGGAAACAGGAAACTATTTAAGAAAAAGAAAATCTCTAAATCAAAAATATAAAAAAATCTCAGAAAGATACGATACTATAACCATGAACCAGAAGAGAATAGTATGGGAAAAGGATAGCTCAAAGCAAAAAGAGTTCTTCTAAATTAAATACAAGTAAGAAGAAAAAGTAAAAAATTTAATGGCAAGGTTAGAAAGAAAATTTAAGAAATTGTTCAGAAAACAGAACAAATCAAAAGACATGGAAAATAGGAGAGAAAATGTATGGACATTAGATGACTACTCCAGGAGGTCCAATATCCAACTGTGGATTCCAACAAGAGAGAAAGTAATCACTTAACTAACACAAGAAGTTTCCCCAGAACTCAAGGACTTAGATTTCTAGATTACAAAGACCCACTTAAGTATGGCCACTACAGCAGATGGGAAAGAGATCCATTCCAAGGAACATCATTATGACATTTCAGAATAAGGGGGACCAAAAAAAAAAAAAAAATCTCAAGAGCTTCCAGGGAGAGAATATGTCATCCACAAAGGATTAGAATCCCAACCGACTCTAAACAGTGACCCTGCAAACACAATGGAGTCACGAACCCCAAATCCTGAAGGAAAGATCTGCACCAACAACAGATCTCCTGTGAGGGCAGATGTTTTCAGACAGACAAGAACTCCTGGGCCCCTTACTCAGGAGAAACAGAGTGTGTATATCACTATACACAGGAGTGAGAGCAGGAAGCCATGACACCCAGGATACAGATCCAGCCGAGAAGAGAAGCAAGATACCCCTAGGATAGCTTATCTCTGGTTTGGAGAGATTCTATCTGAAAAAGCAAATGGATCTCCTTTTGAGGAAATTCAAACAGGTGGTAGAATCTGAATTGAATTTAAAAAGTAAATACATTGAAAACAAAGCGTAGGACAGGAGAAGAATTTTAAATCTAGAGAGGACAGTTTGCATAAGAAGTGGGAGAAAATAATGGCTCGGTTGTAAAGAGTGCTAAATGTAAATCATAGTCGTGACATTTAAATCCTGAGGGCTGATGAAATTATGATAAAATTGGAGGGAAGTGAGACTGGAAAGGCTATGTGTATAAGACAGAAATTGGAAAAACAAGGAAATCTAAATCCTAATTTTCCATAAATGATAATGTTTAAACCTGAAAAATCAAGAAGCAGGCTATTTAGTGCTATGTCAGTAATTACCAAAAAAATTTTAACTTCATTAAAAATTAACACATTAGAAAAAGCCTCCCTCCTCCAGGATGAAGGGCTGCTACGCTGATATGTTTTTAATCATATTCTCCTTTGACCCTTCTTCCCTGAGGACCTTTCAATTTTGTTTATTTTAATGCTTTAAGAATATCACCTTTTATCATGTCTTTTACCCTGCCACACAACTTCAGGAGAGAGTCAACATTTGTTTTCTCTTTCTTGAGAGTGAATAGTTCATTCTTCCTTAGACTCAGCACTTCCTTCATAGTTTGTTTTCTGTCTTGGATTAAAGAACTTTTACCCTCTGGGGAAAAAAAGAAAGGAAAGGAAGTCAGTAGAAATAACAAATACCCATTTTGTGTCAAGCCATTTCTCGAACCTCCCGTGAACCTGCTCCACATGCTGGGCTGTGGGACGGTGATGCCACAGGCTGTATGCACGGCTACTCCAAGATGTCCCTCTGTCAGTCAGGAGGAATAAAAACAACCAGTATTCTAACGTGGTCAGTATTTTATCACTTCCCCTAATTTTCCTGAGGATTAGAAGCCGTCCCATGACAACTTCCTGGAGAGAGAAGCCGTCATAAAGATGACAAAGATCACCTCTCTATAAGACACACAGGCAAAGAGAGACACTTCTGAGCTCGCAACTCCTCAGGAGCCTGAAGTCCACATCTCCAAGTGATACTTACGTAACTGCCAGATGTCGAGGAACCGATCCATGTGTTCTAGGATCAGCTCCAGGTGGCCAACTAAAATTGTTCCACTGATGAGGTCATTTGTAACTTTTGTCAACACAGAGTCCGCAGTGGCCATCAACTTCTTGCCTTCCTTGGTAATATTTGCTAATATTTCCTCCTTGGTTCCTGACCAAGTTAAGAAGAGAGTTAAAACGGTAGGCACCCCACTTCCTTCCCACATTAATGGATTTCCAGTAACCTCCTATTGCTCTGCCCCAACTTTCATATAATAAAGCAAAGTCATTCTGTATTCCCAAGTATATTTCTCACATTCTTTAGAGGGCAGGATTTTCAAACATGCTTAGTTGAACCACCAATTTTTCTTTCCCAATAATATTAGGATCATACATTTGGGTCATGTCATTAAAAGCAAATATAGAGGCTTTATTCAGAATTGCAAAATCTTGGAAGTACCCAAGATGTTCTTCAGGAGGTGACTGGACAAACCATAGTCCACCCACACAACTGAATGCTATTCAGTGGTTTAAGAAGTGAGCTACTAAAAGGAACCTTTGATGCATATTGTTAAGTAAAAGAAGCCAATCTGAAAAGGCAACAGGGAGTATGATTCCAACCATATCCCTTTCTGGAAAAAGGCACAACTGTATAGGGGAGGAGAGGGAAGGGATAAACTGCTGGAAAACAAGGAAGTTTGAGGGCAGTGAAACAGTTCCGTAGGATATGGTATCAGTGGATGCACAATGTTAAACATTTGTCAAAATCCACAGAAAGTACAGGAGTAAACCCAAATGTAAACACTGGACTTTACTTACTAATAACATATCAATATTTGCTCATCAGTTATAATAATGGTACTGAAGCAAGATGTTAATAATAGAGGAAATTGTGTGTGTTGAGTGGGTAGATATGGGAATACTCTGTACTTTCTGCTTAATTTTTCTCTCAACTTAAAACTGCTCTAAAATACGAGGTCTGTTAATTTAAAAGACACAAATGGAATATTTTCAAGTGAGTAGCTTTTAATAGACAACAACAGAACAAGAAGAGCTAAGTCCATCTTCTTATCTGATCACTACAAAACTCTGGCATCAGAGGAACTTGCGTATTTTTTTGTTTATTTTTTTAAGACCGTCTCAGTAATTTGATGAAATTGACACTCACAATAATCTGTGGTGCTTTTCCATTAGATCTGAATCTATGACTCACACATAAACCTGAATATAACATTTTTAGGGCAACACACATTTCCCCTCTTTGGTCACAAACTCTGGGGTCATGGAGGGTAGGGGTGCAAGAATCAGGCAGTACTTAGTTTTTGCTAAGGTCACCAGTACTGGACTGGACATTTACATGGATCTCAGAATAAGAAAGACAGGGTTTTAGATACAGACACACTGGGTTTGGATTTCAGTCCTTAACACTTATTATCGGTGAGACCTTAGGTAAGTCACATTACATTCTCCACCTCAGCCCTTGGTCTGAGGTTACTATGTCAGCCCAGTAGCTGGAGTATAGCAGGTATTCCATGGATGGTGGCTTTCAGTGTTAGGTCTCAATTATAATACAAGATACTCTGAGCCTTCCTGGGTCTGTCCGTCCAAGCTGCTTCTTTTGACAAACATCAACCCAATCTAACTGACTAACAGGTCAAACACTCTGCTGCCATGCTTGAGTCAGGAGGTGTCACTGAACAGATGCTCCCAGTACCCTCCATGAACATACCATATAACTTGAAGAGGTGCTTGACGTCTGGCCATGTGAGCAGGTGATTCAAAACCCCACCCAAGTCGTCTACAAACTCCCCTCTACTTGTTGGCCAGGACTTGGTGATCACAGCAGACACAAGGTTGCCACATTTTTGCAAGTCATTATAAGAGATTTTCCCAAGGATACTGGTTTGAGACTGTAAAAACATGAATAAAGAGAGCGATATTTAGAAGGTTATATGGTTGATTTCCTTTTTAACAAAGAAGCAAATTAACTACCCAATAGCATTTCAGAAGTCTCTCATAACTAGTTTTACAATGCCTCAAAAAGCCAAAAGAGTAAATAAAATACTTAACTTTTCTGAGGGCATTTCCATTTTCCTGTCCACTGTCTCCTTAAGATTGAACACTGGGGATGTGGAAACAGGTACCCACAGAGATACTGACACAACCCACAAATTACCCCCTTTTCTCTTGCTCAGTGCCATTTTTCTTGGACCTTTCACATTATTAAAAACATCAAACATAATACAAGTAACCATTAATATTGGTACTTTGGTATTATTAACTGTAATTATTTTAAAGTTGCCTGCAAACAACACACACACATTTTAATTCTCTTCCTAAGTGAATTGATAAAATCTTTTCAACTCTAAACTTTTTTCTTCCATAATGCCTTGTTAACCTTTGGGGTCTTTTACTGCATGCTAAGCAAGGGATAATACCAAGGGTGGGTGAGTGGCAATGATAATAATGAGGCATTTAGGAAAAACCTGCAAGATTGCTGGAGGTTACATGTGAGCTGCTTGATGCAAAACAATAGCAGGAAGCTGAGCGCACTTCACAGAATGGGTAGAGAACACTGGATTTCAGGGGGGGGGGGGGGATGCCCAGAGCCCATTCTTTGCTTGGGTGCAGAGTCTCGGAACCAGCAGTGCTTAATAGACTTTGGTTGGTGGTGTCAGAAAGCAAGGATGCATGCAAATGCAGTTCCTGAGTGGGAAAGGTTGTTCACCTGGCAGACCAAGCCCACGGCTTCAATGGCACACATCTCAAAGCATTTCGCCACACTGTCTTCTGCACCTGCAGCAACCCAGTTAGAGTTGCAGAAGGCAGAAATCTGGAAGAGAGGCCTCTCCTGCAAGACGGGAAGACGAGGGTGTGAGAGGTTAGGGGTGCCACACTCTCAGACCCTGTGCAATGAAAACGCCCTAGTAATTTTCACTTTCCTAGTGTTGTATCAGCTCCCCATTACTGTGGCCTTCTTCCCATCCCACGAGAAGCATGTCCTCCCTGCCTCTAACCATTAGACCAAAAAGGCCAAAATACCTACTTAGCAGAAAAAGCATCTGGCACAGCAGCTTGCAAAAAACAGGTGAAACTGAAAGTGAGAGTCGCTCAGTTGTGTCTGACTCTTTGTGACCCCATGGACTATATAGTCCGTGGAATTCTCCAGGCCAGAATACTGCAGTGGGTAGCCTTTCCCAAGGGATCTTCCCAATACCAGGGATCGAACCCAGGTCTCCTGCATTGCAGGCAGATTCTTTACCCACTGAGCTATCAGGGAAGCCCGCAAAACACAGGTAAACTTTTTAAAAAGATTTCTTCCTTTCTTCTCTTTTCCTAAAAAGACCCATTTAACAATGACATATAAGCCTCTCATGTGTTTTTAAAAAGCTGAATCCTCTAGGGTCACAGGCCTTAATTAAAAATGGGGAGCACTTTTGTGTTCTCCCCTAGTTGTCACTGGGTTTAACAAGGCCCTTGTCACCAACAGGCCACTTAGAGCAAAAAGCACATAGGCTTAGTTAGTGCCTATTTGAACTTCACACAAGTCAAGGGTTCCCCTGGTGGCCAGAAACTGTGCCCTTATTCTTTTCTGGGATACCACCTATGGTCAAACTATTAAGGCTGAATCAGAAACAGAGTCATCTGCAGTCATCACATGTACTGGCCAGTCCATGTGGTCTGGTTCCAAAAAGAACATCCCCTGCCTTTCAGTACCTGTTTGAGCCTCCCTGCCATGTCCCTCAGCAAGGATGCCTTCCAGTCATACTCCGTGGGGAAGTTTATTTCCACCAGTCGCCTCCAGACCTGCAAAATCCACAAATAAGGGACAATCACTAAGACACCTAGATGCCACCATGGATTTCTGTAAAAGAAGGCAATTACGGTCAGACAAAGAGCACAGTGCTTTGAGGACACGTGGGTTCAGACTCATTTTTGTCCAGTTGTCCGCTGTGTCACTGGTAAGTCAGGGCAATCCACTTTAGCCTCATAAAACAAAGGGTCCTGACTGGACCAGGTCACCACTATGGTTCACTACTGCTCTTCATCCAGAAAGGATTTCCCTCCATTGTTTTAATTTCAAAAAATTTCAAACTTCAGAGAAAGTTGCAATAACAGCATAAGGACACCCATATACTTTCAGCTAGACTCCCCAGCATTTAAAGTGGCTGCTCCATCTCTTTCTCTTCTGTGCTCCCTTTAGTCTATCTAGAAACAGGCATTGTCTCCACTGAACCAGAGTTGCAGATGCCATGCCCCTTGGCCCATAAGTCCTGCACAGGCATTCCCAACCCCATGGCCCTTCTGCTACACACAGTAGTTCAGGTGTCATTCTGAGGCCCGTTCACTCAGGTTGACATCTTTCTCATCTTTCTCCCTACCCACACTTTGCCATTGTTCACTAGTCAACTAACTGGGTCCAGGGTTCAATGAGGGACACATGGCATTATCATGTCTCCTTTCTAGAGGAGTTTTGCAGCCTTTTCTTTCTTTCTTTATGACAGTGAAAACACTTTTTTGCTTTCCCATTATGGTTTATTGCAGGATACTGAAGATAGTTCCTTGTGCTATATAGTAGGATCTTGTTGTTTATCTGTTTTATATGTTAAGAGTTTGTATCTGTTAATACCAAACTCTTTAATTTATCCTTCTCCCACCTCCTTTTCCTTTTGGTAACCAACAGGTCTATTCTCTATGGCTGTGAGTTTATTACTGTTTAATAAATAAGTTCATTTGTGTTTTATTTTCAGTTCAGTTTAATCACTCAGTTGTGTCTGACTCTTTATGACCCCATGGACTACAGTACACCAGGCTGCCCTGTCCATCACCAACTCCTGGAGCTTGCTCAAACTCTTGTCCATCGAGTCGGTGATGCCATCCAACCATCTCATCCTGTCATCGCCTTCCCCTCCTGCTGTCAATCATTTCCAGCATCAGGGTTTTTTCCAATGAGTCATCAAATCAGGTGGCCAAAGTAATGGAGTTTCAGCTTCAGCGTCAGTGCTTCCAATGAATATTCAAGTCTGATTTCCTTTAGGATTGACTGGCTTGATCTCCTTGCTGTCCAAGGGACTCTCAACAGTCTTCTCCAACACCATAGTTCAAAAGCATCAATTCTTTGGCATTCAGCTTTCTTTCTGGTCCAACTCTCACATCCATACATGACCACTAGAAAAACCACAGCTTTAACTATATAGACCTTTGTCGGTAAAGTAATGTCTCTGCTTTCTAATATGCTGTCTAGGTTGGTCACAGCTTTTCTTCCAAGGAGCAAGCGTCTTTTAATCTCATGGCTACAGTCACCATCTGCAGTGACTTTGGAACCCAAGAAAAGAAAGTCTGCACTGTTTCCATTGTTTGCCCATCTATTTGCCATGAAGTGATGAGACTGGATGCCATGATCTTAGTCTTTGGAATGTTGAGTTTTAAGCCAGCTTTTTCACTCTCCTCTTTGACTTTCATCAAGAGGCTCTTTAGTTCCTCTTTGCTTTCTGCCATAATGGTGGCGTCATCTGCATGTCTGAGGTTACGGTATATGTGTTCTACTTTAGATTCTGCATATAAGTGATAGTATTTGATATCTGCCTTTTTCCATCTGACTTACTTCACTTAATATGATAATCTTCAGTAGGATTATACTCTTCTGGCCATTACTCATTTTCATAGTCAAATTGCCTCAGATTTGACTAGTGAGAGCCCCTGCAGGCAGCTTCCGTTTCCTTTTTTTTTAAAAAATGTAATAATCTTAGATGAACAGAAATATTGCAAAGATAGTACAGAGAGTTCCAGTTAACCCAAGTGCTAACACTTTACGAAGCCATAGTATAGTTGTGAAAACCAAAATTAGCATTGATAGATTACCATCACCAAAACCACTAACTCTATTTGGATTTCACCACTTTTTCCCACAATCATTCTTTCGCCCTCCAGGGTATAACCTAGGACATCACCTGGTCCTGTCTGCTTGTGAAATGTCACCACTTGGTTTCAAGTACTTTTACTTTATGGTAATACAAGGTGTTTCAGGCTGGCCGTGCACTTCTTCGGCCCCATCTTTAGAATCTGCTGTTCTTTCCAGAAGCACAGGGATTTTCTGTTTTGTTGTTCAGGGAGAATGTCATTTAGAATTCATGGCTGGGTGTGTTCACAGACCTGGGTGTCACCATCTCTAGGCCCTTTCAGTGGATGGAGCTAGGAAATGTTGCTTTTAAAATCATAAGTTCACACTACACCTCTAGCTCTTTTCAAACCATAGACCTCCTTTCCCCTCCCCTAATCCATATGTTCCCTCCTCCAATGAGAAAGAACCCAAGCTTCCAACAGCAGCAGCCCTTGCGTCCCTCTGCCCAGCCTTACAGTACACAAAAAATAGCTTCAGACTTGCTACATTCCACTGCTAACCACAAAACTTCCAAATCAAGTTCAAGATTTATGTATGTTTTCTATGTTTTGACCTTAGACTCTGTCCCTGTGAGGGTGAGTGGTCAGAGTTCTGGGCTCTGAAGTCAATTGTTAGTTGCTTAGTCATGTCCAACTCTATACGACCCCATGGACTGTAGCCCACCAGGCTCCTCTGTCTATGGAATTCTCCAGGCAAGAATACTGGAGTGGTTGCCATTCCTTTCTCCAGGGGATCTACCCAACCAAGAGATCAAATCAGGTCTCCTACATTGCAGGCAGATTCTTTACCATCTGAGCCAGAATACTGATGTTCTGGGCTCTGGGTGTTCGGATCAATAATCTTCTCCCCTTGGTGTGGACAGATAATATGTCTGAATAAGGCTGAGATGTAGTAAGAGTTATCTGTTTTTGTTCATGCACAGTTTCAGGGATGTGATTTTATGATGATCTCATTAAAGTATCCCTGGAATATCACAGCCTAAGTCAGAGGGCCCCTTACTCGGTTTGTTCGAGGCACTTTCTCGAACTTTGTCCTGGAAGCAATAGTCTTTAGACCCTTCCTCCTCCTCCTCCCCAACATAAGATTCTGTCCACATCTCAGTTTCTGGAAGCCCTCCCTGTCTCCCAACCTTTTGGGTCTGATCTCTAATTTCCTCAAGTTCAGATGCCGCTCGGCCCAGCTTCCCTTTCATGGAAGCCTTGCTCTCGTCTTATTTTCTACTGTCAACATCATAACCTGACCCATAACCTCAGCACAGCATCAGACATGAATGCCCTACCCCACCGGCCACCATGTCCCAACAAGCTCTGTCCCTCCATCCCACCGCCTCACCACTGATGTGGGGACCACAGTCCACTCGCCAGGGAGTCCATGCCCTCAGTCCCCTCAGCTGTTAGGGGAGCAGCTGTCCATTCTGCAGAGGAGACCCCAGTGTCCCCTGCACTGGACTGGCTTACCTCAATCTCCTCTCTGTAAGTGAAGGTGACAGGTGAACCAGTCTGAAACATGTTCTTTTTAAAAATTTTCTGAAGCCAAGATTTTGTAGCAGTGAGGGTCCCCTGGAAGACCGTTTTTACTGAATTCTTTCCAGTTTCATTTCCCAGCCCTCCTGCTGAATCCTGTCACCACAAGAGAGAGACAGAGTTGAATCGACCCCACATGGCAGACCCAAAGGATCATCCAGATACTTCTCCACCCGCCTCTGCGGCTGACGCCACCTATGCACACGGCAGAGCCTGCATATTCACAGCACTTTCATTTCCCTGGTGTTTCAGGTTCACTCTGGGTGGACAGCATGGGGGTTCAGGTAGGAGAAGCAGTGGCATGGACGTGCCCTCAAGTGACCCCAGGTAACTGTAACAGAGGCGATGCTGCCTCACCAACCAGTAGACCTCCCGGTTTCTGAGCCGACAGACAAAGGAGAAGGGTGCACCACAGTCTCAGAGCTTCCAGCAGCTCAGAAAGCCAAGCTCGTGTAAACCCTGTCCCCGAGTGACATTCTAGGGCCAGGAGGAAACCCAAATCCCTACCCTGGTGCTCTTTCCTTGCAGTTCTCCATTCATTCCCACCTCCTGAAAAGCCCCTTTTCCCGGGGGTCAAGGGCTCTAGGGATGGGGATGCCTCTTTCCTGCTCTCCTTCCCTTTCTCATCAGAAGCATCTTTACCACAAAGTGGATTCATCCATCAGCCCCACTTAGAAAGAGACCTCTCCCAGTTCTGATGTGTATTCTCTTTTGCTTCAACCGAGTCCCACAGATTGTGTAAGTGTCAAAGCCCCCCAAACTGGATCTCTGGTGTCACTCCCTCCTTCCAGAGACGGTTGGCCCAAGGGCTAGAGACATCATAGTGAGGGGACTGCCCAAGGAGCTGATCGCTAAGTGGAAGACCAGTACAATCAGTAAACAGGGCAAGTAACAAGATAGGAAAGGCACATAAAGGGTGCTCCGGACTTCCCTATAGCTCAGATAGTAAATAATCTGCCTGCAAAGCAGAAGACCCAGGTTTGATCCCTGGGTCAGTAGGATCCCCTGGAGAAGGAAATGGCAACCCATTCCAGTATTCTTGCCTGGAGAATTTCATGGACAGAGTAGCCTAGCGGCTACAATCCATGGAGTCACAAAGAGTCGGACACAACTAAGCAACTAACACACAAAGGGTGCTGTACCCAGTCTTGGGTGTGTGTGTGGAGGGGCAGGTTCTCCCCTGAAAGATTCAGGGAGCTCTGGGCAGAGTGTGAGGGGTAGGCTGGGTTATGTGTGGGCAGGGGTACAGCTATGCTGGGAGAATAGCACAGAGGATATGGGTGGTGTGGGTCAGCAACAGTTCTCAGCTGAAAATGGGACATGCTGGCCCAAAGTGAAAGTCACCAAATGAGCCAGCAACTTCTCGAATGATCCAGAAACTTTAGCAGGGTGTGCTAAACTTTAGCAGGGTGTGCTAAACTTTAGCAGGGTGTGCGTGCCATCTGCAGTCTGGCCTAGCCTAGACCCAGGCTCCATATCCAGCCATGCTAGCCTACCTGCAGAGCAGCAGGATCCTCCCCTCCCTGACGCGCACACGATGCTCTCTCTCTCTGTGGGAACGCCAGCCCCTCCACAGGCCCCGTGTTCCCAGGGCACCTTATGGACATGCCAGTTTAGTGTTAACCATCTGTGCTGCAATTACGTGCTCACTGGACTGCCCCCTCCTATGCATCCCTGCTGCCAGGCACCTCTCTTCTCCATCTGGGTGTGCCCTGCAACCAGCAGATGATGGGCTGTTAGTGAACGACCCAAGCCTAAATATCTTCTCTAGAACATTTCGCCTTGTCAAATGGTCAGTCTAAATAGGAAATCACCTATCACCTTCATGTGGAAGCTCAAACTCAACCGGGTGAAGATCACACAACAATGGGAAAAAATGAGCTGTGGACACATGCAACTGCACACATGGATCTCAGAGATGCGCTGAGCGATGAAAGCCAGACACAAAAAAGGACAGAGTTCCAAGACAGGTGAAACTGACTTGTGATGGTACCAATCAGGAGAGTGCTTATCACTGGGAGGTGTGGAGGGAGGGGGCACAGAACTCTGGATTGTTCCCACAGCTTGATGCGGGAGGCGGTGCTTGTGTAGAAAGGCTCTGGGGTGTGCACTGGGGTGTGTGGACCTTGCTACTGTATTTGAGTTTCAGTGAACAGGAAAAAGGCCCGGGGGGAAAGATTAGGCATGAACATGCATTTGGGTGGGGAGATTCTTGGTGGGGAGATTCTTGGGTGGGGAGCCCTGGTCATTTGCTGGGCTCTTGAATTTACCCAGTCACAGCTAATACTCTACACTTGAACTTCTGCACTGCCTCCTTTCTCTGTTCTTCCCTCTAACATAAGCCCTGGAGGGCAAGCATGCAGACCCTGGCTCACCAAAATAGCCTCATGAGCAGAACAAAACCCGGCCTCAGGTATGTACTGACACACCTGAGGGTGGAATCAGCTGTTCTGTCACTCCACAATCCTAGACTCAGCCTGTCTCCTTTTTTTTTTCCTATCTCCTTTTTGAATAGAGGATGCCTCGGGTTCCATAGCTCTGCTGGGTATGGCATTATGTGTACATGTTCCACTTACCACTACAGGTTTAAGTATAATAATTCTGCAAACAATCTCAGCAGATAAGGCAGGCATCTCATAAAACGTATGGGCTTTTGATATTCTGCAGGTAGTTTTGTGAAGTTTCAGGCACACAGTCAAGTAGGACTGTATCAAGGGCTCCTCAAGAATCCTAACCCACAAAGAGTTGAGAGAAATGAATGAAGTAATTTAGGAGAAATTCGAAAACAGTACCCATTATTCATGACAAGTTCCTTCCCTTTAAAACGCCTACAAGGAAGGCATGTACTTGATCCCATATAGGATAACATCCAGAACATTTCCATTAATTTTGAACTTGTGACTAAGATAAAAAGGAAAAAAAGTCTTTTTGGTTTGCCTCCATGGTCTGAACTATTTTAACAAAAGCAAGTTAAATTATTTCCAAGTGTATTCCTTTGTTTAAAAAAAATCTTAAGGATGGATATTACCAAAGATTCAAATACCATACAATTAAAAAAAAAAAAAGAATCAGTAAGCTACAGGGAGGGGAAAAAAGAAAGAAATGCTAAAAGCATATGTCTTGTGCATGAAATTTCTTTCAGCTCTAAGTGGATCTTCTTATTGGCTGATACACGACCAGAGCTGAAAGGTAGGGAACTGATCAGGAGGGTTTAGAAGGTGGCAAGAGACAGGAATTACTGGGGCGATTCTGTAATACACAGAATTAGATGGGGTCCATGAAGTCCCAGGTGCTTGGTGTTAATGCAGATCTGAGACTCCCACCTCCATCCTGAATACCCTAAGAATTCAGGTGAGGCGATCCCGGGCTCCGAGAATCTAAAAAATTACTTTCTCTCCCACATATATATTTCTATTGTTCTGCATTTTGTACACCATGCCTTCAGAGTGTCAGAGCTATTTGCCGAAGCAAAGAACTTCAGATAATTATGGAAACCTACTTTGGATTTTTGTAGTCAACTTTCCTGACTTGCAAAAAAAAATGTGAAGTTTAAATATTGATGAGATGCAAAATGTAAGCATGATTATGTAATATGATGGTGATCACTGAAAAATAAATGACAAAATACAAAGGAAGAAAATGGAAATAAATCAAAACCTTATCAGCTTATTTATATGCTTTTCTCTTTTTAAAAAAGTAGGATGATTACATTAATACCTTGAAAAAAGAAATGGAATATATATTAACTTATGGCCTTACATTAATGACAGCAAATATGGGATAAAGCCAATCATAAGGGATAACCTTATGCAAGAGAGACTGCATTTTACTTTTCTACTTACTTTTTCTGACAAATATCCAGAAGTTGCAGCAGCATTTTAAAAGTATTCTTCATACTCTAGAGTTGGGAATAAGAGAAAAAAAGGGGAAGATTTAATCATGATGCCAACATCTTTGCTAAAAAAGAACCAAAAATCCAATATAATTGAAAAAGAAATTCATAAGGCCTGGACTCCATCTTAGGCCTGTCCATGCTGATCATCCTCGGCCACCACTCCAATGGACTCTGAACTCTGTGTTTAGTGCCTATGGAAACGACATCAGAAGGATAAGACCCCCTCCGGACAGGGGAACCTTGAAGATCATATCCAGGTTACTCCTTGCCTAAGAGAACACATACACTAATCACCCCTTCCTCCAGACAGGCCATAAATTTTCTGTACCTATTGGAGTGTAACCTCGGACTTATTAATTATTGGCTAATTGTTTAACTATCTAAGCACATGGCACATGAATGATGGGGTTATTGAGATTGTATTTACCCTTCCTTTGTTTATGTAGGTCTCAAGGAATTTGGGGTGGTAGGTTCGCATACGTACACATAGGGTATAAAAGATTTTCACAAATGCTGGTCGGGGTCCTTGGCTAAGAGGAGACTCTGCCTTGGGCCCGCCAGCATAAAAACTGCACTCCACCATCTGCATTGTCCTTCTGAGTGAGTTTGTTTCCCGGAACGTGTGGCTACAACATAATTAGGTACAATAATAATTTTCTTTCTATAAACAAGTTTTAAGGGGCTCAAATACTAGTCTTTTACAAACAAAACTTAGGATTTAAAATTATACCATTTTTTCCACCCCCAAAATGGGAAATAGCATTAGCAATAGCAGATAGCAATTAGGAAGTGGACCAGCATGCTGGATAACTTCTAACCCTGACTTGCACGGTCTCACGTACCCAAGACTATTGTTTTATTGAATTTCATTTAGTGAAACAGAATAAACTTAAATAAATCAAACTTTCATCCTAAGAAATATTGACCATGCCCCCACCAGGTCTCTTATTTCTAAGTGCTTTACCACGTCAGGTTTTCAGAAAAGGAGAATCACAAACTCTGACTGATTAGTTCTTGACCTGCTTTTGTTAAGCAAAGACTCAAGAGCCGATTCCAGACAACAAACCTGGAGGTTTCTGTTGGAGATTTCCTTAAGTCCTTCCAGCTGGTACCAAGTCCCTAGAAGACAGTCCAGGACACGCAGAGGAGACTGACTCAGGTAATCGATGAGGTCGTCCATGTAAGGAGCCAAGTTACTCAGAGGAAGCAAACTGAACCAGGATCGGAATAGATACTCATCCACATTCAGCAAATGTCTGTTCTTTTTCATTAACTTGAGTAATTCTTTCCTATTTAAGGGAAAATTGGAACAGAAAAAAAAAAGAGCAGCAGTGAGATCCATAAAACAGACGAAATTAATTAAAATTTATCCTAGAAGAGATCTAGAAAGTTCTGATTTAAAAAATGATTGAAATGCCAAGAACTCAATCAAATGAGAAGTAAGCAATAATATATTAAGAATTCAGCAACATGGATGAACTCTGAGGACATAATGCTCAGTGAAATCAGTGAGTGAACAAATAATATGATTATATATATACATACATCATATATATATATACACACGTACACACCGTTCTTCTTTATCCATTCATTTGCTGATGGATGCTAAGGTTGTTTCCATATCTTGGCTATCATGAATGATGCTGCAATTAACATAGGGGTGCAGATGTCTCTTTGAGATACTTATTTCCTTGGGAAATACACCAACAAGAAGGATTGCTGAATCATATGGCAGTTCTTTGTTTAAATTTTGATACTGTTTTCCATTGTGCAATGATTTGTGGACTGAGCTTGTCAATGTGTGAATAAGCAAGTGCCTGGATCAAACAACCTATTGAACCCAGTCCAGAGAAGGTCTTTAAATTATTCTGTTCTGTAATACTGTCCTAAAGACTCAAAAAGATGGCATCAGGAAAGTATGGCAGTGTGCAACAGAAGTGACAGAAACTACAAGAAACACATGGAAAAAGCATCACTACATACTAAAGGTCACTTTTGCCTGACAAACACAATCTTTAAGACCAATTCTAATGTTGGTCATTTTCTTGCTCATCATCTAAATATCTTCTAGATAGTCAGTCTTCTAGTTACATGTCCCTGGAAGGGCATTTAAATATATATATATACATACACACACATACACACCCACATATATATATATATATATAATTATATAAATAATTTTATTTTGGTTTTAACTTTAAAATGTTCCAATAATAGTGAGGAATCAATAACTTAATTTAGCTCACTCACTATTTCAATCCCTAAAAGTGTATAGGCTAGATCCTATTGGATTGGGGAAGGGGGATAGATGAGACTTGGTATAGTTTCTCTGGCAAAAGACAAAGTAAGTGGGGGATGTTATCTGTGCTTAGAACTAAGTGCTAGTATTAAAGTTTTGTACTGAATTTGTATTTCCTATTAAATTTTTGTACTTAAATTATATTTACCATTTTTCTTTTATGGATTGCGCTTTCTGTGTCTTCTCTAAGAAATATTTGCTTGCCTCAAAATGGTACTTCACTGCCTAAAGATGTGTACCTACAATCTGTGAAACATACAATACTGTATGTTAACTATATCTCAATAAAACTGTAAGGAAAAAAAATTGTATCATTTGTGGCTGACTTTTAAGCATGTAAGCACCCAAATAATCACACTTGGATGAAACCTTGCAAATACATAGGCCAAAGTTTAACAACAATGATTATCTCTGTGGTTGCAGGTCATTTTTGTAGTTTTCCATTTCTTGCATGTTTAAAACTTTTTAAAGAAGCAATTTTAAGGGAAGTGATATATTACGTCCGTCATCAAAAGGAGGGGTAAGTGGACACTGGAAGTCCACTGGAGATCTTGGAAGCACAGTTATGATTCTAAAATTTACATACACAAGTGCAGGTCCAAAACTTACTGATCTGGTCTTCTTTCCCGAAACTCCGAGAAGGAGATGCCTTCAAGGGCTGCCCAGGTGTCCTCAGGCTGCATGACTGAGCCCTGGGCTGGCGGGGACAGGTCCATGCAGTGGTGCAGCACAGGCAGAGCACACACCCAGAGGTCAACCTTTTTGTCCATGCACATTTGGCACAGGTTTACCAAGGACGCTCGCCAGCTAGAAAGGGAACAGAAATGGACATGAGTCCATTCTCCATGACAGTGGGAGAGACAGAAGTTCAGAGAGGCTTGTGATCAACAAAAGGTCCCTGATGTCAGAGCTGGGACTTCAGTTCAGGTCGTCTGGCAACAATAAACCTACATATGAAGCAATTTTTTACATATAAGTGGGGAGCCTATATATAATACATGCCATGATCCTTACAATCACAAATGTGCATGTTTCTCAAGACCTGGAAACACATGTACGTTTCCCAGCTTTGCTTTTCTCTTTCAAAATGAACAGGATTTAACTGGGTGTTTAAAATTTGTAAAACCAGGAGGCAAGTGTCCGTCAAGTCTGGCTGCTCAGAGAAGGCTACCCAATATTATTCTTGAGTTCAATTCAAACAGCTGCAGAAAAAAGACCTGGGGATCATCAGAGGGTTCTGGGGAGGTGTCTCCAACCAGTGAAGCCTAAGTGCCTTAGGACACGACACAGCCTCCACATGACCAGAGCTCCCCAGCCCAGCACAGTGGGCATGGCGGTGGCTCTTGGACATGCAACAGCGGTGGCAGAGGCCACGGGGAGGTCATTCATGATGGTTCCACAAACATCCTCGAGCCCAGCTTCATTGTCTCACCATGACGCATGCATGCATGAAAGTCACTCAGTCGTACCTGACGTTTTGCAACTCCATGGACTATACAGTCCATGGAATTCCCCAGGCAAGAAAGCTGGAGTGGGTTGCCTTGCCCTTCTCCAGGGGATATTCCTAACCCATGGATCGAACCTGGGTCTCCCGCATTGTGGGCAGTTTCTTTACCAGTTGAGCCACATGGGAAACTCCCCTGCCCAAATACAGGCCCTCAGGGCTGAGACATGATACACCGTAAAGCTGCCCCAAAGCAAATATTCAATAGAATATGTAATAAAATGAAACATAATACATAGACCAAAAAAGGCTAATGGGATAAACACTGAAGTGATAACAGTTTAGTTCAGTCGCTCAGTCGTCTCCAACTCCTTGCAACCCCAAGAACTACAGCACGCTAGGCTTCCCTGACCATGGCCAACTCCCAGTGCTTACTCAAACTCATGTCCATCGAGTCGGTGGTGCCATCCAACCATCTCATCCTCTGTCATCCCCTTCTCCTCCTGCCTTCAATCTTTCCCAGCATCAGCATCTTTTCAAATGAGTCACTTCTTCACATCAGGTGGCCAAATTATTGGCGTTTCAGCTTCAGCTTCAGACCTTTCAGTGAATATTCAGGACTGATTTCCTTTAGGATTGACTGATGGGATCCCCTTGCAGTCCAAAGGACTCTCAAGAGTCTTCTCCAACACCACAGTTCAAAAGCATTAATTCTTCGGCGCTCAACTTTCTTTATAGTCCAACTCTCACGTCCATGCATGACTACTGGAAAAACCATAGCTTTGACTAGACAGACCATTGTTGGCAAAGTAATGTCTCTGCTTTTTAATATGCTGTCTAGGTTGGTCATAGCTTTTCTCCCAAGGAGCAAGTGTCTTAATTTCGTAGCTGCAGTCACCATCTGCAGTGATTTTGGAGCCCAAGAAAATAAAATCTCTCACTGTTTCCATTGTTTCCCCAACTATTTGCCATGAAGTGATGGGACCAGATGCCATGATCTTAGTTTTCTGAATGTTGAGTTTTAAGTTAACGTTTTCACTCTCCTCTTTCACTTTCATCAAGAGGCTCTTTAGTTCTTCTTCGCTTTCTGTCATAAGAGTGGTGTCATCTCCATTTCTGAGGTTTTTGATACTTCTCCAGGCAATCTTGATTCCAGCTTGTGCTTCATCCAGCCTGGCATTTCGCATGATGTACTCTGCATATGTTAAGTAAGAAGGATGACAATATAAAACTTTGACGTACTCCTTTCCTGATTTGTAACCAGTCTTGTTCCATGTTCAGTTCTAACTATTGCTTCTTGACCTGCATACAGATTTCTCAGGAGGCAGGTAAGGTGGTCTGGGATTCCCACCTCTTTAAGAATTTTCCAGTTTGTTGTGATCCACACAGTCAAAAGTTTTGGCGTAATTAATAAAGCATAAGTAGATGTTTTTCTGGAACTCTCTTGCTTTTTCAATGACCCAACAGATGTTGGCAATTTGATCTCTGGTTCCTCTGCTTTTTCTAAATCCAACTTGAACATATAGAAGTTCATGGTTCATGTACTGTTAAAGCCTGGCTTGGAGAATTTTGAGCATTACTTTGCTAGCATGTGAAATGAGTGCAATTGTACAGTAGTTTGAACATTCTTTGGCATTGCCTTTCTTTGGGACAGGAATGAAAACTGACCTTTTCCAGTCCTGTGGCCACTGCTGTGTTTTCCAAATTTGCTGGCATATTGAGTGCAGCACTTTCACAGCATCATCTTTTAGGATTTGAAATAGCTCAACTGGTATTCCTTCACCTCCACTAGTTTTGTTTGTTGTGATGCTTCCTAAGGACCACTTGACTTCGCATTCCAGGATGTCTGGCTCTAGGTGAGTGATCACACCATCGTGGTTATCAGGGTCATGAAGATCTTTTTTTGTATAGTTCTGTATATTCTTGCCACCTCTTCTAAATATCTTCTGCTTCTGTTAGATCCATACTGTTTCTGTCCTTTATTGTGCTTATCTTTGCATGAAATGTTCAGAATGATCTCTGTTCATTTCCAAGGCAAACCATTCAATATTACAGTAATCCAAGTCTATGCCCCAATCAGTCATGCTGAAGAAGCTGAAGTTGAACGGTTCTAAGAAGACGTACAAGACCTTCTAGAACTAACTCCCAAAAAAGGTGTCCTTTTCATTATAGGGGACTGGAACACAAAAGTAGGAAGTCAAGAGATAACTGGAGTAACAGGCAAATTTGGCCTTGGAGTACGAAAATGAAGCAGGTCAAAGGCTAACAGAGTTTTGCCAAGTTTTGCCACTGGTCAGAGCAAACACCCTCTCCAACAACACAAGGGAAGACTCTACACATGGACATCACCAGATGGGCAATACCAAAATCAGATTGATTATATTCTTTGCAGCCAAAGATGGAGAAGCTCTATACAGTCAGCAGAAACAAGACCAGTAGCTGACTGTGGCTCAGACTGTGAACTCCTTATAGCCAAATTCAGAATTAAATTGAAGAAAGTAAGGAAAACCACGAGACCACTCAGGTATGACCTAAATCTAATCCCTTATGATTATACAGTGGAAGTGACAAATAGATTTAAGGGACTAGATCTGATAGACAGAGTGCCTGAAGAACTATGGACGGAGGTTCGTGACATCGTATAGGAGGCAGTGATCAAGACCATCCGCAAGAAAAAGAAATGCAGAAAGGCAAAATGGTTGTCTGAGGAGGCCTTACAAGTAGCTGAGAAAAGAAGAGAAGCTAAAGGCAAATGAGAAAAGGAAAGATATACCCATCTGAATGCAGAGTTCCAAAGAATACCAAGGAGAGATAAGAAAGCCTTCCTGAGTGGTCAATGCAAAGAAATAGAGGAAAACAAGAGAATGGGAAAGACTAGAGAGCTCTTCAAGAAAATTAGAGATACCAAGGGGACGTTTCATGCAAAGAAATGACAACAGTGAGTGGTAAAATTGTGGGTAGTTTTTATTTCTCGTATATCTTCATCCATTCTATGATAAATACTTATTTTTATAAGTATTAAAACCATTATAGAGCTAGAAAACCATCAGATAAAAACCACTAGAGAGCTAGAAAATCTTTACACGCACACACACACACACACACACACACTACCTCTGAGATGTTTCAAAGATGTCTTTCAGGTCCTTGGGAAAGGTGTCTAGTGAATTGGTGTCCAAGCAGAGGAGGTGACAGAGTGAGGCCAAGTCTTTTTCCAGTAAGAGGAAGTTGAATTTTTCCACTAAGAAAAGGACAATCATGCCCATTCCCAATTTACTCTTCACTGGGCAGTCCTCAGGCAGACGGTCCCCACTGGTTTCCAGAAATGGTGCCATTTTCTTTGTCACACACTCCCACAGGTGCTTCCTCACCTGGTCCCCAGAGAAAAGGAAAACACATAACCATGGCGTTGAACCCACCAGAGGTGTCAGGACCTGCCCATCACTGAGCTTCGTTTCCTGTGAGCTGGGTAGGGCCTGAGGAATGAGAGGCAGGGAAATCTCTGGGGAGGAGTCGCCCTCCACCTGCCTCCCCACTAAATCCTGAGCATCCTCTTGCCCCAGGCCTTTGGGAGGTACCACCAGTGGTACATCCAGAGGCCTTAGCATGCTGGAGAGGATCTCAGGTGGGGGTCCTAAGCCTTATAAGGGTTCACATGGCTCCAGGTCTGTCTCAAAAATGCCTAAGCGATACCACAGAGCAGGTGGAGATGTAGTGAAGGAGGGTTCTAACCTTCTTCCCAGTCTTCCCCAGGAGAGATAAGGAGGTGGGACCAGTGGGCAGGGGGTGAGAGGGGAAGTGAGGAGATGGGACCAGTGGCAGAGGTGGATCTAGGTGAGCAGATGGGAAGAGGAAAAACTGGAGAGAACAGAGAATTCCCTAGACAGGACACAAGGAGAAAGGGGACTGAAATAGCCTGACCCTCTCCACCAGCATATTAAAAAGCAGACATCACTTTGCAGACAAAGGTTCATCTAGTCAAAGCTATTGTTTTTCCAGTAGTCATGTGTGGATTTGCGAGTTGGACCATAAAGGAAACTGAGCACCGAAGAATTAATGCTTTCAAACTACGGTGCTAGAGAAGACTTCTGAGGGTCCCTTGGACAGCAAGGAGATCAAACCAGTCAACCCTAGAGGAAATAAATATTTCTGAATATTCACTGGAAGGACTAATGCTGAAGCTAAAGCTTCAATAATTTGGCCACCTGATACAAAGAGCTGACTTATTGGAAAAGACCCTGGTGCTGGGAAAGATTGAGGGCAGGAGGAGAAGGCGGCCACAGAGGATGAGATGGTTGGATGGCATCATCGACTCAACGGACAAGAGTTTGAGCTAACTTTGGGACATAGTGAAGGACAGGGATGCCTGGTGTGCTGCAGTCCATAAGGTCGCAAAGAGTCAGACATGATTGAGTAACTGAACAACAACAATAATCCACCTGGTTCACTGAGTCAAGGGGTCATATGGCCACTAGGAAGTGGGGTGATGCTGAGCACTCAGGAGGTAGAAAAGAGAGCTGTTGCTGACACCCCTGAGACAAGGTACCTCCTTCTCTTCATACTGTAGAGTACTCCACGGCTGTTCTTCTCCTTCATAAATCATGGGCACACAAATGACAGAATAGAGCTGCTGGAACTGGGTGAAAAATTTCATTAAATTGATGGCATTCCAGGTCTCAAGGATGCGGAAGATGCTGTCCAGCATGACTGCAGCCGCAATCTGCTTGCCTTTCACCAAGTCTCTCCTTGTACCATCTGTTATATGATCCATCCATTTCTGAAATGGCCCAGGGGGCTTCATACGAATTATGTCATCGTACTGATGCCAGTCTAAGAGTAAAGAGAATATTATACTTAGGGACATTGAAACCCACTAGACCTGAACACTCCACCCTGGAAGGTTGATGTTGACCAGAAGAAACAAGATGAAGGAGCCAAAAGGGAAGAAAGACAGGAAAATTACAGAATGTGGTAAACAGAAGGCAGCCAGCACTCACTCACCCTGGTACCCAGTTACAGATGAACAACGTGGGGCCTGACCCTGGAGGTAGCACAGATGTTTAGGACAAGTAACCTAGACACTCCACAGTGAACTGAGTGAGGCCCAAGCTCACACCATTCATCTGCCCTGAGAATACTGAAATCATGTCTTTGTCGAACTAAACAGCTCAACACATTTGGTACGTTAGTTCCTTAGGAAATGACCACATGGAAGTCAAAAATTTCATACTGAAACTGCATCACTCAGTAGGAATTGTGCACCATTTTGGTATGTTACTTGGTGCAAGAGCTCCTTTCCTCTGTCCTGGGAACCATGGTGCCCACTCCACGAAGGGTGGTACAGTTCACAGGGCAGACAAAACAGCACTCAAATGGGCTAAGGGTTGAACTCACGGCTTCTCTTATAACCAGCTGAAATGATATGAGTGCAGACCTAGAAAACCCAGGAAAATCAATCGCCAAATAATTAGAAGGCAAAGAGGTCAGTAAGACACCAGAGGCAACACAAGTGCATAAAAATAGCCAGGAAAATCAGAAAGTCGAGTCTCTGAACAAGCCTCCTGCTCCTTGTTGCCCAGCCTGTTGTCTTTGCTGGAAGGCCCTGCTCACACATCCCTGCCCCATCCCAGGCCTGTCTGGCAACAACTAGGAATCACTGTTTGGATCTGACCTCAAGCGTCAGCTCCTGTGGAAGCTTTCCCTGCTCCCTGTGTTTCTCACAGGTGGGGGACACAGTAACCTCTCTCAGTTTTATAAAAACTTCCTTCCAGAGAAAAGGTGGGTGAGAGATGCTGGCCTGGGACAGCCAGTGCCGTGGAGATTGTGAGAGTGCCAGTTGGGGTCCTGGGCTAGGGACCCCCTCGACCCCAGGACAGTGGGGCAGGGAGGGACATTAATGGTCTTGGTCTCAAGACTCTACTAGAAGAATAAAATATTTAAGTTCCAACCTCCTAGAGAAAAAAGAAAAAAATTAAAAAGTATGAAAAAGAACAAGAAAACAAAGTAGACAGAAAAGAAATGATGATTAATCAAAAGTGAGTCTTCCATTGACAGTCACAATTCATGCTAATGGGCTAAGTTCGTCCAAAATATGATCAGATTGAGAATTTCCCTGGTTGTTCAGTGGTTAGGACTTCCCACTTCCACTGCAGGGACAAGGGTTTGATCCAAGGTCTGGGATCTAAGATCCCACAAGGCACACAGCACAGGAAATAAAAAGATCAGATTGAATGGGAAAACAAACAAACAAACCAACAAAATCCCAGCAAAACAAGGATGTGGCTGGAACAGCTGAATCTGAGAGAAAGCAGCGGAGCTGGGACAAAAAGCAAAGATGCTGAGGTGAGGGTGAGGAACACAGACACAGCAGAGTCAGTTTCAGACAAAATGCAGCACAAGGCAAAAGATACTGGAACAGACAGACTGCCAGTGACGGCTGTTTCTGCCATCAGCACAGACATCTGCCCTCTGGTCTCCCTGCATCACCGGCTGGAGCCCAGAATCTCCATTCTGCCTGCCTCGCAACAGTGGCTTCTACCAATGAGAGTGCTCACAGGAGGCTTAGAAAGAGGAAGAGGGGAGGGAAGACATCTCTCTGTTTATTGGGATTATTGAAAACTACATGTATTTAACATAGATAAACTACCATCACACCAAGTGGAGCAAATTATAAAACATTCCTCAATCAACAAAATTCCAGTGCCTTCTAGACAGTCCTCACAAATCACCTACATGGATGATGTCAGGGACTGGGGCACTTCCCCACCTGGGCTCAAGAAGTGACCTCCAGACCCTCAGAAGTCACCAGAATCCCTCCCTGGCCTTCCCAGTCCTTCTATCAGTTACTATGACTCACCTCCCATCCACTTAAAACTCTTGATTTAACCTAACTGATCTAGTTATCATCTCCCAGGGAGTTCTAAGGTTAGCCTACCCACAGGACATCTAAATAGAAGAGCCTATATGGAGAAATAACCAAAGGGCCTGAGGGCCTTTGCAACAAGGAAGGAAGAGCTCTAACACTCAAATTTTTCTAAGCTTGTAAAATATAATTATTGAAAAACACTATTTAAAACAATATCAAAAGAACAGCATGTATATTATCTGTGGTGAAACAGATCACTAGCCCAGGTGAGATGCATGAGACGAGTGCTCGGGCCTGGTGCACTGGGAGGACCCAGAGGAATCGGGTGGAGAGGGAGGTGGGAGGGGGGATCGGGATGGGGAATACGTGTAACTCAATGGCTGATTCGTGTCAATGTATGACAAAACCCACTGAAATGTTGTGAAGTAATTGGCCTCCAACTAATAAAATAAAATTAAATTAAAAAACAAACAAACAACAACAACAAAAAACAATATCATGCTTAAGAAAGCTTCTGAAAATAAACTAGCTTGGAAATTCTGAGTTACTCTCCAACTTAAAAAATCTGTTTAATGAAACAGTTTATATAACTCAATATTTTAAAAAGACCAATCAAAAAATGGGAGAAGACCTAAACAGACACTTATCCAAAGAAGACATACAGATGGCCAACATGCACTTGAAAAGATGTTCATCATCACTAATTATTCAGTTCAGTTCAGTTCAGTTCAGTCACTCAGTCATGTCCGATTCTTTGCGACCTCATGAATCACAGCATGCCAGGCCTCCCTGTCCCTCACCAACTCCCGAGGTCTACCCAAACCCATGCCCATCGAGTCGGTGATGCCATCCAGCCATCTCATCCTCTGTCATCCCCTTCTCCTCCTGCCCCCAACCCCTCCCAGCATCAGAGTCTTTTCCAATGAGTCAACTCTTTGAATGAGGTGGCCAAAGCACTGGAGTTTCAGCTTCAGCATCAGTCCTTCCAATGAACACCCAGGAACTGATCTCCTTTAGGATGGACTGGTTGGATCTCCTTGCAGTCCAAGGGACTCTCAAGAGTCTTCTCCAACACCATAATTCAAAAGCATCAATTTTTCGGTGCTCAGCTTTCTTCACAGTCCAGCTCTCACATCCATACATGACCACTGGAAAGACCATAGCCTTGACCAATTATTAGAAAAGTGCAAATCAAAACTACAATACTACAATAACGTATCAGTGCACACTGATCAGAATGGACATCATCCAAATGATACAAATACCAAATGCTGGAGAGGGTGTGGAGCAAAGGGAACCCTCTTATACTGCTGATGGGAATGTAAATTGGTACAGCCACCTTGGAAAACAGTATGGAGTTTCCTCAATAAAACTAAAAATAGAGCTACAATATGATCCAGCAACCCCAACAATCCCACTCCTGGGTGTATATCCAAAAAAGATGAAGACTTTATTTTGAGAAAAGACATGCCCCTCCATGTTCACTGTAGCATTATTTACAATAGCCAAGACATGAAAGGAAACTAAGTGCCCATCAGCAGATGAATAGATAAAGAAGACATGGTATATATGCACAGTGGACTGTTACTCTGCAATTGAAAAAATATTGCCATGTGCAGCAACTGGATGGATCTAGAGAATATCATATCAAGTAAGTCAGAGAAAGACAAATATTATAACACATATGTAGAATCAAAAAAATAATAATAATGATTTATAAAACAGGCACACAGACAGAAAATAAAACATCATTACCAAAGGGGAAAGTGAGAGGGAAAGTATAAATTAGGAGTTTGGTTTAAGAGATACACACTACTAAATATAAATTAGAAAAGTGACAAGGATTTACTGTGTAACACAGAGAACTATATTCAGTATCTTGTAATAAGCTGTCACGGGAAAGAGTCTGATATATATATGATATATATGAATCTGATATATATCATATATATATGTATAAAACGGAACCATTTTGTTGTATCCCTGAAAGTAACACAAAAATTGAAATATACTTCAATGAAAGAGAGAAAAAAATGAAAAAGGGGAAAAAAAAGAAAGAAAATCTTTTTAATGGACTTTAAAATGATTGTTTCTGTGTTGTTGTTATTATTTTTTTTTTTTAAAGCATCTCTATCTGATTTGACAGCTTAAGTACCAGGATCCAACCACGTAAATCTGAAGTGACTAAAGCAGTGCTTCCTAAGTAAGAGCAAATGGGACCTGCCATCCCAAATCACTACCACGTCTTCTGCAAAGACTAGATCAACACCAAGTATTGTTTGATGATGGGCCATCTAAAGCATGGAAACAGCCAGTTTGGATCATCCAGCAAGTGAAAGGCAAAGTTAGAAAGGATCATAGGACTCTGGGATCAGACCATATAGAAGAGAGTCATAAAAAGGCAATCAAGTCAACACTTGGGCACATTGAAGAAGAGAACATGACTCTAGTTTCTTCTCTGTCTCTTTGGGCCAGTTCAAAATAACTAAACATCTACCCCACTGACTTCTATTGCTGTCAGCCCAACTGAAATCCCAGCCACGGACAGCATCAATGGCAAAGACCCCTCCAGATGATTCCAAACTCAGCCATCAAGTCACTTCCAGCTTTCAGTCCTGCCTAGCTGAGGCCCCAGACATCAGAGAGCAGAAACCACCCAGCCCTACTGTGCTCCATCCAAACTCCTAACTCACAGAAGTAATGAATATAATAAAACTGTTTTATGCACTCCCAAAAAACAAATAAGCAAAATAAAGTACCTGGTCTTGGTGACAGAAAAACTGACAGATCAATCCTTTTAAACAAAGATTTTAATTTTAATCTAATAGATATACATACAGCTTTTGGGTCTACAAACTTGATTATCCATTCTTTCTGAGGATACATGTAATGTCTATGACAGACCAGGAATTCAGCTACAAAGATCTGAGCGGTTTCCTAAGAGTAGAACCCATATAGGCTCTCTATATACAACACATGCACATGTATGCACATACCAAACAAACACTACACACACAGTGCATACAGTGAGTGGAACAGAGCACAGAGAAAAGAATTAGCTACAGACAAGAATAGAAAGAGAAAAGGAGAATAAAGTGATGAAAAGTAAATGGAAAAGTGAAGTGATGACAGACAGCAGTGAGTGGTGGATCTGGCCCTTGGTGGCTTCTGCTGGATGTCTTATTCATAGTTGCCATTTGGAAATCTGGGAAGGTCTTCTATCCTGTCTGGCAGCCCTGCTTCCCTTTCCCTTGCTCCTGCTCACTGCTGCCTCTCTATGCCCCAGTCCCCTCCCTTCCCAGGCAGATCCACCTTCTCTACTTTCCCTTAGAAAAAGTCCATTTCCTTGTTTACTCTTGTGAGTGGTTAAGCTAGACTGATCAGAAACATGCTTCCAAGCTCAAGTTTAGGAAACATAGAGCAGGGAGGTAGGGCAGGGCCAATGCCAAGCAAAGAGGACCCACAGAGGACAAGGAAAGCCTTTACTCCCCAGAGAGGAACGTCAGCCTCAGAAGTTCTGATCAAGAGTCCAGACTTGGGCTTACCTCCAGAGTCCAGAAGGGAAGGTTTCACCCGCAGACAGCGGTTCACGTGCTCGCCTTCCTTTGGCTGATCTTTGTAGATGAACTCATACTCCTCAGGGCTCTTGCCTCTGCAGATGACGTACTTGTAAGGAATGGGTTTATCCATGTGCTCCTTGGAAATGATGGTGCTGCCTTCAATGAGATACCCATTCTTATGTAAGTCTCTGTGAATAAACAGGACAGCAGCTGGTTATCTGAAAATCCTCTGCCAGAAATTTTCATTCTTCTCAAACACAAAATGAACTACAGGCCCAAAGCTATGAATATATGCTGACTGAGAAGATGCTTCTAGAACAAGGCTTGGTTTCCACATAGAGACAAAGACGACCAAGACGAAGTATGACAAAGAAGTGCATTATAAAGAAGAGTTTTTTGAAATATTCATCTCCCAGAAGTTCTAACGATTAATCAACTTGATCAAAATTATGATTTCAATATATTTCAAAGACTGGACATTCTGTACATTTCCTTATGGGCCAACTGGGATATACTTACTTGCTGTAGTGCATTTCACAAACATTATAACTCCATGCAGGCTTCCCGAATTCTTTTCCACCCCTGACAAATACTTGGTGTTGGTGGGGGTTGAATACCAAATGCTTAGAAATAATTGCATGGAAGTACACTGTGATTCCGTTCGCGGAGCTCAGCAAGCTGAGGGAAAGTCACATAGGAAAACACCAATTATATCTGGATTTCTCTACTCCCTGCCCACACACATACACAGGCATACATGTGCACACACGATCTTGTTTCTGGGCGTGCACTAACACACACCCCAGCAAAGTGCAAGAGAGCCCACATTTCAGATAGACTGCCCACCATGTGGGCCTCCTTGGCTCTTCCTCTACTGTGGAGGAGGACAGTGGGCACAGTCTGGGGTGATCTCTGCCCAGCTCCAAAGAGCTGGAAGTGGTGGGAGGGGGTGACTGAGTACTCTGGGGCATGACTGCCTCTCTCCTGACTTTTGTAAGGTCCATGCTGCTCAGGTCCCCAGAGACCACGTGATGGCGCATTTCAACCAGTCAAGGAATTGGGACAGGTGCCCCTCCCTGCCTACCTCCTGAGCGTTGCCTTTTGCCCTGAGAATCAACAAGCAGGCAGCCTGGGAATCTCCTCTGGGGTGGCGTGGCCCTTCCCAGCCCCAGTGCTGGGTGGGGGCCAGGCCTCTGCCTCCCTGAGCCAGTTGCACCCACCTCTCCTTAGCTCGCTGTGTGCTCTGGTTCCTTTGCTCCTTCTCATTTTTCACAGGGGCTGCATTATTTCTGTTAAATCCCTCTGGCTTCTTCAGGTTCTTTGGCTTGGCTTTCTCATTTTCACCTGTTTTCCCTCCGGGAACAGTCATCTGGTCCTTGGTTGCAATTTCCTGGAACAGGCACCCAAACCCCAACCTTTAGACCAGGCTCCAAGCTTGCCCCCAACACGGGACGCTTGTCACAGTCACGAGACTGGTCACATCCCTTCCCTGCTCAGAACCTTCAAACGGCTTCCTGTCCACCCACCACAGGCTCCAAGGACTCCTGTCCCAACATCGTTAACCCCAGCCTCTCTTCCCTTCACCTGCTCTTGGAAGAAGCAGCTTTACTGCTGCCCCCTAAACAAGCCCATCACACTCTCCCTTGGGGCCTTTGCATGTCCCCAGATAGGCACGTGCTTGCTTGCCACTCTTTCAGTTCTCCTTGGAGAGGCCCTGACTGGCACCCACTTCAGTCCCTTGCCCTATTTCTCTCCAGGGCACTTCGCACAGTCTGGCTTTGCATGTCTTTCTCCCCCCTAGAATGTGAGCTCCGAAAGGCAGGAACTGGTCTCATTCATGGCTATACCCCCAGCACCTAACACAATTCACCAAATGATTAAGCCGTGGAAGGAACGGGACTAAAAAGGAGCAGCCCGTGGGATGGACAGCAAGGATGGGGAGGGCGTCCTGGAGAGCCGACCACGCAGGCACGAGACGCTTTACCTGGCGGTGGTCTCGGGAAGCAGGTAAGTTTGTGTGCGGCTCTTTCGCTTCCTCAGTCTTATCTTTAACATCTTTCTCAGCTCCTTCCACTGAACCAGCTGGCTCAGCTGCAGCATCACTTGCCTGGAAAAAATAAAGTCCCCAAACATCAGGGCCTAACTGACAAAGTGCACAGGGAAACTTGGACTCAGTGGCATGAGGGTCAGCCTCTTCCACCAGCCCAGGAACAGGGTCAGCGGCTCAGGGTAGAGGCACAGCCCCTCCCACAGCCCCCCTCCCAGGAAGCAAGTCCCTGTGTACGCCATTCAGACAGTGAGGTGTTGTCAGATCCGCACTGCACAGCAAGGTACCGAGACATGGCAGGCCAACCCAGGTCATCAAATTCACCCCAGAGGCAGGAGCCCTGGCCAGCTGCCCGATGGTCTGCAGCTCTTTCCTGGGCTTGGAGGTGTCCGCCTTTGGCTCAGGCAGCAGGAGCTCCTGGGCAGTATCCTTTTCCCTAGGAGAGCCTTCGCTGGCAGAAGTGGGGAGTTCTTTGCCCTTGGAGGGGCTCAGGAACTGGTGGTCATTCCCTTCCGGGAGGGCTCCTCCCAGAGTCTGGTCCTGAGGTGCAGGGCTGCTCAGAGACTCGGTGCCCGTGGCTGCTTCTGCCTCTCCTGCAGCCTCGCCTTGCAGAGGGTGGCCCATAGCCTCCAGTGGTATTTTGCCCACACTTGGAGGCTGGCCTGGCTCGTGAGTGGGACTACCCTGCTGAGCTGGGCTTTGGCATGGAGCTGTGTCCTGGAGCCCAGGGTTTGCAAGTGAACTCAGACTACAGGGCTCCAATGAGGACGGGGACAAAGAATCCAGCTCTGCAGATGTGGAAGCATTCTTCCAATTCCTTTTCTTCCTTTTACTCCTGCTACATCGCTAAACAGAAAAAGAGACACTCATTTTGTTTCTCAGGTTTTCTACACTCTCACCAAAGGTTTCCTCCAATTTCCTTTCAATTTCTGAAGTACATCAAGCGTAGCTCAACCCAACCACCTTACAACTGCTAAATCTGCCATTCCTCTCTCTTGGAAAGAAGGAAACTGAGCACGAAGTGAACGGGGCTGGTAAACAGAGATGAGTGACATGTGGGGAGCAGTGATGGTCACACACTTTGCTTTGCCCAATCCAAGCTGAGACCCTCATGTGGAATACCTTCCGATGGGAGGGCCTTGAAAAGATGGCTTTCAAATGTTAGAAAGTATGCACAGGCCTCGACATGTTACACTCTTAATATGGTATGTATTACATACAAAATAGAGATGGAAAAATGAGCAGAAATCTAAGCTGTTCCTTCCTGCACTTGCACTGGCACATTATGCTTCTGCCTGCAGATCCTCACTCAAAGGCAAGAATCCTCAGCTTCGGAATCAGACGAGCTTGTAGAAGCAGTTGTGGCAGGCCCCTGCGAGGACCCCGAAGGGCTGAATGCCCTGCATGCATGGCAGTCTTGGTCTGCAGCAAAATATTGATTAGTTCATTAAGTGCCAGTAACCTGTGATCCTCCCTGCCACTGAAGCCCAGTGTGGGCCTAGGGCTTGGCATCTTGCCCCTTGCCTGGGCTGAGTCCTCAGGAGAGGGAGATGGAAGACCTTGGGGTTTATCTGCACATGGGGTGGGACATCTTGTTCTGGGTCAGCTTCCAGATTTTCTCCAAGAAACCTGACCAAACTTCCAGCCCATCTGCTTGAAACAAGCAGCACAACGCACAGGCTGTCCTGAGTGGCAGTTTCCCAGTCTGACATCAATACCAGCTAACACTGTGGTAGACAGAAGGAAGGTCATTCAAGGCGGTCATGCCCCCAACTTCCAGGGCATATAGATCTCTGAAGATTTTGCCAACATACTGATGGTGACTCAGCACATCTGGGGGACCTCAGGTCCTGCATTTCCATGCTGCTGCTGCCAGTCCAGGCTTGCTCTGTGAGCACTACCATCAAGCAGCTCCCCACTCCAGGCACCAGCACCTCCATTAGCTTTCCTGGTGGTCCTGAAGTGCAGCCTCACTGGGAACCACAGATCAGACCAGCAGGAAGCTGTATGCAGACCCCACAGCCCCAAGCCCTTTGCAGATTCTCCTCCTTTTTGAAGGCAAGCCTGGTTTAAATTAAGTCGCTTATGCTGATCTACCAAAAGGAACCTGGAACTCTGTCCTACGCACAAGGAACAAGAAAGTAAGACGAGTTCCTCCCCCATAAAACTGATGGTTTACTGGGAGAGAAAGACTAAAACCAGATGGTTTTAGCTTGTTAGTAGGACTTGGAGGCTTTCAGCAAAGAGGCTTAGGTTGAGTCTGAAAGTCACTGAAAGCCAAGAAGGCAGTTTCATCAATAGGCAAAGATTACTGGGACCAATGCATCTGAACGTGGCCAAAGCCACAGGCTACCTTCTAGTTTGACCTGCTCACCCAGAATCAAAGCTTATGCTTGGCTAGAAGACCCCACATGACTGGCCCTCACTGTCTGTCAACCTCATCCCACCCTAGTCCCGCCCTGGCCTCCAGCATCAATCCTGTTTTTTACTATCTGTACTTTAGGATGTTTCGGCATGTGCGGGGACCTTGCTCATCCTGGAGAGACTGCCCCTCCCAGGGTTACTAATACCCAGAGAGAGGTGGTGACTCTCCACAATCACATCTTTCATCTGCCAGTCAACCAACACGGAGCTCCACCCTCCACCCACAGCCTACCTCCTTTATCAAACGCTCCCTCCAAGCCAACATTTCCAGCTCCAAATCACCACAGGGCCAAGTACAGGACATCTAGACTGCCCTACCGCCCAGAGTCCACCAAGAGTATCACACTAGCCAATTCTGGACCTCCTCAAACCTGCCTGCCCTGCCCCACAAGGCAGACTCGGGGCCACTTTCTCCCATTGCTCCTTCCATCTCCCCTGCAGCCCTTCAGACATGGCCCCTCCTCCTGGGAGCTGTGAGGAACACTGACCTCCCGCGTCATCACTAGGCACAGAATCAGGGCGCCTCAGGCTCCCGGTTCCCTCTTTCGCCAGACACCTCCTTCACTTTTCACTTTGTCCTCTGCCCCATACCCCTCGACAGACCACCTGGACACTCCCAGTAGGAAAGCAAACGTATGTAGCCCTGCACTTGCTTTATTTTGTTCCTGAGAAACCGTCAACTAAACATGCCTTTTATTTTCTCTTCTCCCCAGGAAGGAAGTCTCTGTTTTCTTCACTGCTGCATCTACAGTGTTTAGAACAATCCCTGAGCCCCGAAAGGTGCCTAAATGCTTCTATCTCATTATATAAATTCCTCAGAAAGTCCCGTGTCTCCCTGCAGCACCAACACGTTCCCTCTTCCCCTGGGATGCACCCACCTCAGTCAGGTCTGTGATCAGATCCAAAAACAAAGGGTTTTGTATCAAACTATTAGTGAAATGAAAATCAAAACTACAATGAGATATCACCTCACACCAGCCAGAATGACTGTCATAAAAAGAAAAAATCCACAAACAATAAACACTGGACATTGGTGGAGAAAAGGAACCCTCCTACACTGTCAGTAGGAATAGAAATTGGTACAGCCACTATGGAGAACAGTATGGAGGTTCCTTAAAAAACTAAAAATAGAGCTACCATATGATCCTGCAATCCCACTCCTGGGCATATATCTGGAGAAAAACATGATCCGAAAGGAAAAATGCACCCCAGTGTTTATTGTGGTACTGGTTACAATAGACAAGACATGGAAGCAACCTAAAATCTGTTATCAGAGGAATGGATAAAAAAAGCTGTGGTACATACATACAATGGAATATTACTCAGCCATTGAAAAGAATGCAATAATGCCATTCGCAGCAACATGGATGGATCTAAAGAGTGTCGTACTGAGTGAAGTAAGTTAGACAGAGAAGGAGAAATATCCTGTGGCATCGCTTATATATTGAATCTAAAAAGAAATGATACAAATGAACTTACAAAATGGGAAGAGACTTAGAAAACGAACTTATGATTGCCAGGGGAAGGGAGACTTAGGGAGTTTGGCATGGTCATGTGTGCACTGCTATGCTTAAAGTGGAGAGTCAATAAGGACCTGTTCTATAGCACATGGAACTCTGCTCAGTGTTACATGGCAACCTGGATGGGAGAGGAGTTTGGGGGAGAATGGATACATGTATATGGATGGCTGAGTCCCTTCAGTATTCACCTGAAACTATTGCAACATTGTTAACTGGCTTTACCACAACATAAAATCAAAAGTTCAAAAGAAAAAACAAGAGAGTTTTCGCTTCTGATTTGCAATTTGCCTCTCATCTGTTTGTCTCCCTTTTTCTTTTTTTTTTTTTAATCCCTATTCCATTGTGCTTTTTATAAGCTGCTACAAAACCCTTAGAATAAGACTCAGATTTCACACAGGCAACTTAGTTCTTTGAATACACATCAACTGGGCCACATGAGTGTCTAGCCCTTCACAGGTCTACAGGCAAGGCACCAGGCTAAACTCTAAACTCTTCCTTGACAAAAATCAAGCCTATATATACATGTTACATATTTATGTATTCCTCACTACTGTGGTCTGTCACTCTGAACTCATTAGTCTGGAATATGTACACTAAAACTAAACACTACTGATTAGGAATCCAGACCTGGTCACAAACTCTGGGTGTGGGCAGTGGATGGGGGTGGTTAGGAGGAGACCCTAAGACTTCTGATGATGTCTTTGTTGACGATGGATGGTAGGGGATGAGTATCCACTAAGATAATCCGGCATCTGTGTTATACATACTCTGTAGGGTGGGTGTAATATTTAATTAAAACATTTGTTAAGTGCAGAGTTTATTGACTTGGAAGGGATGCTAGAGAACTTTCTGGGGACTGAATGTCCTGTTATTGGATTGGGTAGGGGTGACAAAGCGGTACACACAGCAGAACATCCAGGGGGCTCTACCCTGAAGGTCTGTGTATTTCATTCAATACCAATTATACCTCAGTTCAAAGGCTATAGACCAGCTCTAAATGCATACAGAAAGGCTACTCCTATTTCTGCCTAGAGAGAATTAGTGAGAAAAAAGTAACAGTTTGCTACTTCTTGGAGGGAAGGTGGGTTAGTCAGAATACATGTCTGATTTTTTTTTTTTTTTTTTTTTTTTTTTTTAACACATTATTGCTTCATTTTATTTTTTTTTTTTTTTTTTTTTTTTTTTTTTTAATATTATTTTATTAGTTGGAGGCCAATCACTTTACAACATTTCAGTAGGTTTTGTCATACATTGACATGAATCAGCCATATAGTTACACGTATTCCCCATCCCGATCCCCCCTCCCACCTCCCTCCCCACCCGACTCCTCAGGGTCCTCCCAGTGCACCAGGCCCGAGCACCTGACTCATGTATCCCACCTGGGCTGGTGGTCCGTTTCACCATAGATAATATACATGCTGTTCTTTCAAAACATCCCACCCTATATGCAAAACAGAAAAAGAGACACAGAAGTACATGTCTGATTTTATATTTCATAATGAGGGTCCTCAGAGAGCAGAGAGATCTCAGTTCTGAGGAGGGCAAGGCAGCCCTGTTCACTCCCCTGAATACTGGGTCAGGAGCACATGGAGGGGTGGGGGTGTGTGCTGTGGACCCTGGAAAGGCACATATGGCAGGAAGTGGGGGTGACAGGTGAGAACACGGACTAGTAGGAGAGAAAGTCTATGAAGGTTTTGACAAAGGCTGAAGGGTTGGAGGCTAGGTGGGCCTGCAGCCTTGCTCAAACTCCCAGGGGTCCTCTGCCTTATTCTGCACTGACAGTGATTGGGATAGAGTAGGATGGTTAGTTAGTTTAGGAATCACTCTCAGGGATTAAGAACGTAAAGAATTTTACTGGAGTTTGGGAAGCCGTTGTAGGCTAATAATTACTCAAGAAAAGAATCCAGTAACCTAGCAACAATCTACACTATCTTGAAGGAAGACCAAGCATCCAAGCATCGGGCACATTCAGGCCACAAGCTCTGATGATTAAAACACAGGACAGGAGACACGGTCTCTGAATCTTGTTACATGAAGTCAGGGAGTTAGCGGTCCTTGAAGAGTAGCATTTTGTAGCCAAGACAGGAACATAGGTGAAGGGGGAAAGAAGCTAAGTGAAAGAGGACGTTATACTGAAACTTAACTGAGCCAAAGCGCATTCTCCTGGCTGCACTGACAGGTCAGTAAATTGGGAGATGAGTTGTTGGAACAAGGAATAATGATTTTAATCAGAAAGTTAGCAGACTGAGAAGATGGCAGTCTAGCATCTCAAAAAACCATCTTCCCACAGTTCAAATTTGGGCTCCTTTTATACACAAGAGGGGGAGGGGGAGGAGCCCACTTAGGCACTGACCAATGGCTGAGCAGGACAAGTACCAGTCGCTGGTTTGATATGTGCTGTTTTGCCAACAGAACACACTGGTCATAGCAAACACCCTCTCCAACAACACAAGAGAAGACTCTACACATGGACATCACCAGATGGTCAACACCGAAATCAGACTGATTATATTCTTTGCAGCCAAAGATGGAGAAGCTCTATACAGTCAGCAAAAACAAGACTGGGAGCTAACTGTGGCTCAGATCATGAACTCTTTACTGTCAAATTCAGACTTAAACTGAAGAAAGTAGGGAAAACCACTAGTCCATTCAGGCATGCCCTAAATCAAATCCCTTATGACTATACAGTGTAAGTGAGAAATAGGGACTAGATCTGATAGACAGAGTGCCTGATGAACTATGGATGGAAGTTCGTGAGATTGTACAGGAGACAGGGATCAAGACCAACCCCACGGAAAAGAAACACAAAAAGGCAAAATGGTTGTCTGAGGAGGCCTTACAAATAGCTGTGAAAAGAAGAGAAGCAAAAAGCAAAGGAGAAAAAGAAAGATATTCCCATTTGAATGCAGCGTTCCAAAGACTAGCAAGAAGAGATAAGAAAGCCTTCCTCAGCAATCAATGCAAAGAAATAGAGGAAAAAAGCAGAATGGGAAAGACTAGAGATCTCTTCAAGAATTACAGATACCAAGGGAACATTTCATGCAAAGATGGGTTCAGTAAAGGACAGAAATGGTATGGACCTAACAGAAGCAGAAGATATTAAGAAGAGGTGGCAAGAATACACAGAAGAACTGTACAAGAAAGATCTTCATGACCCAGATAATCACGATGGTGTGATCACTCACCTAGAGCCAGACATGCTGGAATGTGAAGTCAGGTGGGCCTTAGAAAGCATCACTACGAACAAAGTTAGTGGACGTGATGGAATTCCAGATGAGCTATTTCGAAAGCTGAAATATGATGCTGTGAAAGTGTTGCACTCAATATGCTAGCATATTTGGAAAACTCAGCAATGGCCACAGGACTGGAAAAGGTCTGTTTTCATCCCAATCCCAAAGAAAGGCAATCCCAAAGAATGCCCAAACTATAACACAATTGCACTCATCTCACACGCTAGTAAAGTCATGCTCAAAATTCTCCAAGCCAGGCTTCAGCAGTATGTGAACAGTAAACTTCCAGATGTTCAAGCTGGTTTTAGAAATGGCAGAGGAACCAGAGATCAAATTGCCAACATCCGCTGGATCATTGATAAAGCGAGAGAGTTCCAGAAAAACATCTATTTCTGCTTTATTGACTATGCCAAAGCCTTTGACTGTGTGGATCACAATAAACTGGGCAAAATTCTGAAAGAGATAGGAATACCAGACCACCTGACCCACCTCTTGAGAAACCTATATACAGGTCAGGAAACAACAGTTAGAACTGGACTTGAACCAACAAACTGGTTCCAAATAGGAAAAGGAGTACGTCAAGGCTGTATATTGTCACTCTGCTTATTTAACTTATATGCAGAGTACATCATGAGAAATGCTGAGCTGGAAGAAGCACAAGCTGGAATCAAGATTGCCAGGAAGAGGAGGCAGGCTAGGGCCGTGCGCGCGCGCCGCCGCCGGGGGGAGGGGAGAGGAGGGCACCTAGGCTCTCCTCTTCTCTCCCCCCTCCCCCGCGCCCCATGTAACCCCGCCCCGCCGGCGGCAAGCTCGAGACCCCCGCGCGCACCCAGCCGAGCCGGCAGCTGAGGAGAGCGAGGCCCGATGCGGCTGAGGCTGCGCGGTGCCCCTGAGCCCTGAGGAAGCGGTCCGCGCTCACGCGTGCCCCGGTGCCTCAAGCGGCCCCTGCACACCGCCCAACCTGGGCCTGCCGGAGGCATGAGCGTGCCCGGGAAGCCGGGGGAGATGAAGCCGGCTGGAGAAGAGCGGCCGCCGGCGGCGGCCGAGGAAGAGGACGACGACGAGTTGGTGGCAGCGGCCCCGGCCTCACGGCCAGCCCGAAGGAGTGCCTCCTCGAGGGAGGACGCGGACGACGACGAAGAGGAGGAGGCGATGGTGGTCGGGGGCGGTGGCTGCAAGGAGCAGGAGCTGACCTACGAGCTGCAGCAGGGCTACCGCATCCTGGGCGAGTTCCTGCAGGAGAAGCACCGAGGCCTCACCGCCCCATGCCTCCAACCCTTGGGGGGCGTTGCCACCAGGGAAGAGGAGGCGGCCGAGGGGCCGCGCGTCGGAGGAGGCCGGGGCAGTCGCGCCCTCCCGCAGCAGCCCGGTCAGGGCATGTGTCTGCTGAAGATGGAGGAGAAGTTCGCCAGCGGCCAGTACGGGGGCATCACCGAGTTCGTGGCGGACTTCAGGTTGATGCTGGAGACGTGCTACCGCCAGCATGGAGTGGACCACTGGATCTCCAAACAGGGCCAGAAGCTGGAGATGATGCTGGAGCAGAAGTTGGCGCTTCTTTCTCGCATAATGAATGCTTGCTTTTAAGACTGATTTGATTTTACCATTGTAGAAACAACCTGTACAAAGCTTTCAGAGGCTCTGGCATGTTTTGCAAAGGCACTTGAGAGAAAAGACAACGATAGCAGTTACATCTAGAGGCTATTATGGATTGGAGGATGAGAAGGGAACTGCATGTACTTCAACAAGGCGTCGGTCAACACCACGAAGTTTGGCAGGCTTGACAAGTGGAGTTTTTGAATCTGTAATGGTTCAAGTTTTGAGACAGGAAGAACAGCTGAGAGCAAAAGAAGAAAAAAGTTTAAAAATCACATAGTACTACTGAGGCTTTTAATGAAAGACAGCAACCCTTACTTCAGCTCATCTTCAAATTCATGACTCCGAAACATCCACCTTTAACTTTTTAGGCTTCGGGAGCAGGAAAGGAAAGAAGCAGAAGAAGCTAGTCAAAAGGAAATAGAAGAATGGGAAAGGAAACTTCTAGCTCAAGCAGCTCCAACTTGCATGGAGACCATGTGGGAAATTCCGGCCATTGGGCATTTCCTTTGTTTAGCCCAGCAAATTTTAAATTTGCCAGAAATAGTCTTTTACGAATTGGAACGTTGTCTTCTGATGCCTCAATGTAATGCTTTTCTATCTAAAATAATGACTTCTCTATTAAGTCCTCCCCATCGCAGACCTACCTTATATCGAAGACCTACTTTGCCTTATAGGACCTGGGAAGCAGCACTGAGGCAGAAAGTGCAGCAGTGGTACACGGCTGTAGGGCAGACAGAAAATCCTGACAACTGTGCCGAAAAACTTGGGTTGTGTCCTCAGTTTTTTAAAGTTCTTGGAGAAGTCAATCCATTGGAAGAAAAACCTTTTCATGAACTACCTTTCTACCAAAAAGTGTGGCTACTTAAGGGTCTTTGTGACTTTGTGTATGAAACACAAAAGGAAGTTCAAGATGCTGTTCTTGGGCAGCCTATTCATGAATGCAGGGAAGTTATTCTTGGTTATGATTATTTGGAGAATGCTTATGTACATTTTCCACAGTTTTTTTTTTTTTTTTTCTAATTTTTTTTTTTTTTTTTTTTAATTTTTTTATTTTTCAGTGGGTTTTGTTATACATTGATGTGAATCAGCCATAGAGTTACACGAATTCCCCATCCCGGTCTCCCATCCCACCTCCCTCTCCACCCGATTCCTCTGGATCTTCCCAGCCCAACAGGCCCGAGCACTTGACTCATGCCTCCCAACTGGGCTGGTGGTCTGTTTCACCACAGAAAATATACATGCTGTTCTTTCGAAACATCCCACCCTCCCCTTCTCCCACAGAGTTCAAAAGTCTGTTCTGTACTTCTGTGTCTCTTCTTCTGCCCTGCATATAGGGCCATTGTTACCATCTTTCTAAATTCCGTATATATGTGTTAGTATACTGTAATGTTCTTTATCTTTCTGGCTCACCTCACTCTGTATAATGGGCTCCAGTTTCATCCATCTCATTAGAACTGATTCAAATGAATTCTTTTTAACGGCTGAGTAATATTCCATGGTGTATATGTACCATAGCTTCCTTATCCATTCATCTGCTGATGGGCATCTAGGTTGTTTCCATGTCCTGGCTATTATAAACAGTGCTGCGATGAACATTGGGGTGCACGTGTCTCTTTCAGATCTAGATTCCTCAGTGTGTATGCCCAGAAGTGGTATTGCTGGGTCATATGGCAGTTCTATTTCCAGTTTTTTAAGAAATCTCCACACTGTTTTCCATAGTGGCTGTACTAGTTTGCATTCCCACCAACAGTGTAAGAGGGTTCCCTTTTCTCCACACCCTCTCCAGCATTTATTGCTTGTAGACTTTTGGATAGCAGCCATCCTGACTGGCGTGTAATGGTACCTCATTGTGGTTTTGATTTGCATTTCTCTGATGATGAGTGATGTGGAGCATCTTTTCATGTGTTTGTTAGCCATCTGTATGTCTTCTTTGGAGAAATGTCTGTTTAGTTCTTTGGCCCATTTTTTGATTGGGTCATTTATTTTTCTGGAATTGAGCTTCAGGAGTTGCTTGTATATTTTTGAGATTAATCCTTTGTCTGTTTCCTCATTTGCTATTATTTTCTCCCAATCTGAGGGCTGTCTTTTCACCTTACTTATAGTTTCCTTTGTTGTGCAAAAGCTTTTAATTTTCATTAGGTCCCATTTGTTTATTTTTGCTTTTATTTCCAATATTCTGGGAGGTGGGTCATAGAAGATCTTGCTGTGATTTATGTCAGAGAGTGTTTTGCCTATGTTCTCCTCTAGGAGTTTTATAGTTTCTGGTCTTACGTTTAGATCTTTAATCCATTTTGAGTTTATTTTTGTGTATGGTGTTAGAAAGTGTTCTAGTTTCATTCTTTTACAAGTGGCTGACCAGTTTTCCCAGCACCACTTGTTAAAGAGATTGTCTTTTTTCCATTGTATATCCTTGCCTCCTTTGTCAAAGATAAGGTGTCCATAGGTTCGTGGATTTATCTCTGGGCTTTCTATTCTGTTCCATTGATCTATATTTCTGTCTTTGTGCGAGTACCATACTGTCTTGATGACTGTGGCTTTGTAGTAGAGTCTGAGGTCAGGCAGGTTGATTCCTCCAGTTCCATTCTTCTTTCTCAAGATTACTTTGGCTATTCGAGGTTTTTTGTATTTCCATACAAATTGTGAAATTATTTGTTCTAGTTCTGTGAAAAATACCGTTGGTAGCTTGATAGGGATTGCATTGAATCTATAGATTGCTTTGGGTAGAATAGCCATTTTGACAATATTGATTCTTCCAATCCATGAACACGGTATGTTCCTCCATCTGTTTGTGTCCTCTTTGATTTCTTTCATCAATGTTTTATAGTTTTCTGTGTATAGGTCTTTTGTTTCTTTAGGTAGATATACTCCTAAGTATTTTATTCTTTTTGTTGCAATGGTGAATGGTATTGTTTCCTTAATTTCCCTTTCTGTTTTGTCATTGTTAGTATATAGGAATGCAAGGGATTTCTGTGTGTTAATTTTATATCCTGCAACTTTACTATATTCATTGATTAGCTCTAGTAATTTTCTGGAAGAGTCTTTAGGGTTTTCTATGTAGAGGATCATGTCATCTGCAAACAGCGAGAGTTTCACTTCTTCTTTTCCTATCTGGATTCCTTTTACGTCTTTTTCTGCTCTGATTGCTGTGGCCAAAACTTCCAACACTATGTTGAATAGTAGTGGTGAGAGTGGGCATCCTTGTCTTGTTCCTGATTTCAGAGGAAATGCTTTCAATTTTTCACCATTGAGGGTGATGCTTGCTGTGGGTTTGTCATATATAGCTTTTATTATGTTGAGGTATGTTCCTTCTATTCCTGCTTTCTGGAGAGTTTTAATCATAAATGAGTGTTGAATTTCATTTTCCACAGTTTTGTGGTGCAGATGTACGGATTTACAAACAAAGACCTTTTCAGGCCCCAGAATTTCCAGTCCCACCCATTAAAATACAAAGAGTACCTCGAATTAAACTGGAGAAATTGAAGTGTGACTATGTTAGTGCAAGTAATGGAGAGCATAGGTGTAGTAGAGAAGGCCTGCCTTCTGCCTTCAGAAAAGAGCAGGAAATTAATTTTGATCCAACCTGCTGCCCTGCTAAAATGAACTTAGATAATCATGACATCTCTGTTGAAACGGAAGTGAAATCTAACTGTGAAATTAGAATTCGAAGGCCCTGTGAAATGAATATAACTGATTGTTGTAAAGAAAATTTTAGAGAAACCAGGAAGTCCAGGGGAGGTTACTAGCTTAGGAGAGCCTCTCAGTCCAGGTGAAATAAGGTTTATAGAAAATCAGGAAAAATATGGTGAAGCTTCTAGAGTAAAGCCTGAACCCAGTCCATTAAAAGAAAATGCTCTGAAATCTTGCCAGATACATGTAAATAGAAGCCACAGTGACCATCCAGACATTAACTGCCACAAAGTTGTAAGGGATATTCTATTAGAACAGTCACTGCAGAGCCACAAGAAACTCAAACTAACTAAAATGAGGGCAAAAAAGAAGAAAAAGAAAAAAAAGAAATTGAAAGATATTTTGAATGAAAACTTACAGAGAAAGCGTGAAAGTCTTCATTCCCTTGCATTCAAGTCTTACAAACCTGAGATCCAGAATAAGTTACTGATCATCAAAAAGAAAGCAAAACACAAGAAGCACAAATCTGGTAAGCTGACACAGATGGGCAACGATTACATTTTAGCATACTTCAAGTAGTTCTTTCAATTAGGCATCATGGAAGGCTCTGATTGATGAAATGAAATATATTTTGAGTGTTTGTGTGTGTGTGTTTGAATGTCAAGTTTTATATTAGTCCCCATAATCAAAACCCAGAGCAGAAGAGGTTTTACATACTAGCAACAACAAAATACCGATATAATACATTTGAATTTAATTCTCAGTTGAAAATCTTTGAAAATTCTCTGGACCGGTTTCTCCATAAGTGATCCTTGCCATTCTTTTTAAGAAGTGTTTTTCCCCAGGTTAAGGGCAGTTCCATGCAATGGACAAAGCACTGATATCAGGAGCTATCATTCCTAGAACTAAAGTTCACAGCAACTAGCTTCTTAAACCAAGGCAAGTTAGATTATCTTTCTGGGTCCTAGTTTTTTCCCACATGAAAAGTTCTCTTAGTATATATTTTCATATCCAGGAAAAAATGTTATCTATAAGGAAAAAAATTACATCAACTTAATAACTTATGAAGCTTATTTGTTTTAAGGATTTGTAAGTTTGTATTACATCAAATTTTAAGTACTCACTGTATTTGTCACAAGCCTTTTTGAACTTTAACAAGAAAATCTTACGAATAAAGTTTTCAGTGAGTGAAAAAAAAAAGATTGCCAGGAGAAATATCAATAACCTCAGATATGCAGATGACACCACCCTTATGGCAGAAAGTGAAGAGGAACTAAAAAGCCTCTTGATGAAAGTGAAAGAGGAGAGTGAAAAAATTAGCTTAAAGTTCAACATTCAGAAAACTAAGATCATAGCATCTGGTCCCATCATTTCATGGGAAATAGATGGGCAAACAGTGGAAGCAGTGTCAGACTTTATTTTTCTGGGCTCCAAGATCACTGCAGATGGTGATTGCAGCCATGAAATTAAAAGATGCTTACTCCTTGGAAGGAAAGTTATGACCAACCTAGATAGCATATTAAAAAGCAGAGACATTACTTTGTCAACAAAGGTCCATCTAGTCAAGGCTATAGTTTTCAGTGGTCATGTATGGATGTGAGAGTTGGACTGTGAAGAAAGCTGAGTGCCGAAAAATTGATGCTTTTGAACTGTGGTGTTGGAGAAGATTCTTGAGAGTCCCTTGGACTGCAAGGAGATCCAACCAGTCCATCCTAAAAGAGATCAGTCCTGAGTGTTCATTGGAAGGACTGATGCTGAAGCTGAAACTCCAGTACTTTGGCCACCTCATGCGAAGAGCTGACTCATGGAAAAGACCCTGATGCTGGGAGGGATTGGGGGCAGGAGGAGAAGGGGACGACAGAGGATGAGATGGCTGGATGGCATCACTGACTCGATGGACATGAGTTTGGGTAAGCTCCGGGAGTTGGTGATGGACAGGAAGGCCTGGCGTGCTGTGATTCATGGGGTTGCAAAGAGTCAGACACGACTGAGCGAGTGAACTGAACTGAACTGAAGTTTCAGTCGTATCCAACTCTTTATGACCCTATTGAGTGTAGCCCGCCAGGCTCCTCTGTCCATGGGATTCTCCAGGCAAGAAAACCGGAGTGGGCTGCCATACCCTCCTTCAGGGAATCTTCCCAATCCAGGGATTGAGCCTCCGTCTCCTGCAGCTCCTGCATTGCAGGCAGATAACTGCTGAGCAACCCGGGAAGCTCTTTTAGGTACATACAAATATGTAAATGCCTATTTTCCTAAACCGTTTACTCTTCATTTGTGCTCATCATACAAAGTTTTTAATTTTTTTAAGACTTTTTCTATAGTCAAATATACCAATCCTTTGTTTGTATTTTTACCCTTTGCTTTAATTACTAGAAAATCTTCCCCATTCATGGGTCAGATAAATATTTACATACATTTTTTCCAGCTGTCATTATTATACACATTAGGGTCTGTTTCTGGGTTGTATTTCTGGTACATTGGCTTCTCCCAAGAGTCACTGTTTTAATGACTGGCTTTGAAACATGTTTTTGTTCATCTAATATAGCGTTTCACTTTAGGCATTTCTTTTTAACAATTTTCTTGGTTATTCTTGCCCATTTTTTCTCCCAAGAGAACCTTAAACTTACTCAATCCAGGTTTAAAAAAGTTTTAATCCTGCTGGGCTCAATACTGTTTTCAATCACAGTGTCAAACACTTCCTAATGGTGTGTATTCCTTGATACTCACTTTAAAAGTATTTACAACAGCCAGGATATGGAGACAACCTCCATGACTACTGACAGGTGAAAGGATGAGGAAGACGTGGTAGAGATATACAATGGAATACTACTCAGACACAAAAAGGAACAAAACTGGGTCATTTCTACAGGTGTGAATGGACCTAGAGTCTGTTATCCAGAGTGAAGTAAGTCAGAAAGAGAAAAAGAAATATTGTTACATTAATGCATGTTATGTAGAATCTAGGGAAATGGTACAGATGAACCTAGTTCCAGGGCAGAAATAGAGACACAGAGGTAGAGAATGGACACGGGGACACAGGTGAAGGGAAGCGGAGGGCGGGATGGACTGGGAGACTAGATTTGACAATAAATATACTACCCATGTGTAAAACAGATCGTTAGTGGGAACCTGCAGGCTAGAACAGGGAGCTCAGCTTGGTGCTCTATGATGACCTAGATGGGTGGGAGGGGGGTGGGTGGGAGGGGATATATGTTTACATATAGGCGATTCCTTTCCTTGTACAACAGAAACTACTACAACTTTGCAAAGCAATTATACTCCAGTAAAAAAAAAATTTTTTTTAATAAATAAAGAATAAATTTGAAAAAGGAACTACAAAAAAAAGTTTACCCAAAATTTCAGTATCCCACGTGGCCCAGGCTCAAAGCTGGCCATCCTGCTCTGGACAGGATTAGTGTCCAAGGAGAATGAAACACTCACACATATCACAATTACCACACACACTCACACATGCATATACCACACACATACTTTGTGCACACACACACTCGAACATGTGCACATTCTCACACAGGCATGCACACACACCCACAAGGGGCCACAATGCTGCCAGCTGCAGCGCCTCCCCCACCACCCAATCACAAGGAACAACAAAGGACCACACAGGAAACCAGCTCAACCAGGCAGAGAGACAACGTCCCTCTCAGTCCTCCAAGAAACCTGGGAACAGAGCCGGCTGCTTAGGTCTGGACAGACTGGACTGTGGCGTGGGGAGCTCTCGCTCATCCAAAAGGATGAATCTGTCTTGAATCTGTCAGGCAACTCTCTGCAAGCCTCACCTGGGCTCCCGCCTGGTCACTCACTCAGGAGACACTCTCTTTGGGTCTGACACTTATAGGGAGACAAGACGGCTCAGCTTCCCCATCGAGGAATGGTGGCATTTCCAGAGCACCTCCGTTTCCCCAGAGCCTGGAGGCACCTTAGGAACTGTCTGGTGCATGCAAAATGCCCAGAGCAGAGACAGACACCCACGTGGCAGAAGCTCAGACACCCAGATGCAGCCCCGCCACAGCATCTGGGAGACACGACATGCTGGGTATGGTGGGAGAAAAAGGGAGGGGGATGCAGAGACCCTGCACAAATCAGGCACAGAAGGGGCTCTCTGCCGCAGCCCAGCATGCAGGGGCCAACAGCTGGGCATCAGTGAAATGAAGTTGTCCTGGAGAGGATGCTGTAGGGACACTTGTTCAGCCACTGAAGAAACCACAGTAGGAAAGAGCATCCTTGCAAAGCTAGGAGATGGGCAGAACCACACCTCCCAGACCCACTTCCCCAGGGGCCACTCACTCGCTTGGTTTGCCATGAGTCATTCGAACGGGGCTCATCTGGGTGTTCTTGCCAATCACCTGAGCCCAGGGACAAGGAGGAGCTGCTTTCTTCCTTCAGCTCCTGTCCATACTCCATTTCTCCCTCTGGGGCCAATGTTTCCTTGAGGTTGCTCTGAGAACCTACAAAGGCAGATGCACATGGGTCACATCTCAGAAAAACAAGTGAATGTCCCAAGGGAAAACTTGGACTCCTCCCATGAGCGCTGTTCAAGATTAGTCCTCTCCCCACTCAAGGTGCTGTCTTGGCTACAGTGACCCAAACCTGGTACAATTTCTGCTGTCAGGTGGGCAAGAGTGTACACCATGCGAAATGCCAGGCTGGATGAAGCACAGCTGGAAACAAGATTGCTGGGAGAAATACAAATAACCTCAGATATGCAGATGACACCACCCTTATGGCAGCAAGTGAAGAACTAAAGAGCCTCTTGATGAAAGTGAAAGAAGAGAGTGAAAAAGTTGGCTTAAAACTCAATATGCAGATAATTAAGATCATGGCAACTGGTCCCATCACTTCATGGCAAATAGATGGGGACACAGTGGAAACAGTGACAGACTTTATTTTTGGGTGGCTCCAAAATCACTGCAAATGGTGACTGCAGCCATGAAATTAAATGACACTTGCTCCTTGGAAGAAAAGCTATGACTAACATAGACAGCATATTGAGAAGCAGAGACATTACTTTGGCAACAGAGGTCCACCTAGTCAAAGCTATGGTTTTTCTAGTAGTTATGTATGGATGTGAGAGTTGGACCATAAAGAAAGTTGAATGCCAAAGAACTGATGTTTTTAAGCTGTGGTGTTCAAGAATACTCTTGAGAGTTCCTTGGACTGCAAGGAGATCAAACCAGTCAATCCTAAACGAAATCAGTCCTGAATATTCATTGGAAGCACTGATGCTGAAGCTGAAACTTCAGTACTCTGGCCACCCAAAAGACCCTGATGCTGGGAAAGATTGAAGACAGGAGGAGAAGGGGATGACAGAGGATGAGATGGTTGAATGGCTCACCGACTCGATGGACATGAGCCTGAGCAAGCTTCAGAGTTGGTGATGGACAGGGAAGCCTGGCACGCTGCAGTCCGTGGGGTCGCGAAGAGCTGGACATGACTGAACGACTTAACTGAACTGAACAAATATATTAAACATCTACAAACATCTAAGGTTCATCTACAAATGAAACTTAAGGCAAAAGAACCAAATAAAACTGGGAGGATATTTGTAACACACGACAGCCTGGGGCCACTGTCCTTTGATAAACTGTGGGCATGCTGACCTCCTCTCTCTTCCACCAGCCTCCACTGCAGGGGCTGGGGCCCCCATTAGACTGATCCAATCAGAACCTGGCATTTCTCCAGTTCCAGTGATTGGCAGAAGTACAGCAGGGGTCCAGGGCTGGTTATTGGCGTTTCTGACCCATCAACTCCTTCCTTCCGGTCAGACAAACAGATCTTACGCTTGGAATCAACTAGTTTGCCTCCATGAAGGCAGCAGCCTGAGGACAAAGCAGGGCCGCCGGGACCTGAGACAGATGCAGAGCTGTGCAGAGACCTGACTCCCTCAGTCTGGAAGTGAGTGTGTGAGGCCCAGTGCACGCATCCCGCTGAGGAAGCAGGGAGCTGGGTGTCCGGTCATCTCCAATACAAACAGCCCCAGTGACTGAAAAATCAATAAGAATAACTTTTAAAAAAGGGAATTCCCCAAAGAAAACAGGCAGTTCAAAGAAAAGGAATTATAAGTGAGCTCTTAACCTTTGAGAAACTTATTTACCCTACCAATCCAGGAAGTAGCAATAAAACCAAAGAGGTACCCTCTTCTACCAATCTGACTGGCCCCAAGCTAGACACCCTGGTGTGACTGGAGATGAAACCTCGAAGAGCCTGCAGAGGAGAGGCTGGGGGAAGCCTTGTGAACTTGAAGGTTTCCATTCTAAATGCACAAGGCTGCTCCTTGGAGCTTGTCCTTGAGACACACTGGCACGAGGGGCAGATCCCTTGCCAGCATCCGGCCCAGCCATGTGCATTTATGGCAGAACAGGAGTCCAGGATAGGCCTGGCTGCTGCGTGGCAGAGTTGAGGCCAGTCTCACTAGAGGCCATGGCACAGTGCCACATGATGGAAGCAGGGCACATTAGTTTTCCACCACGTGGAGGAAACATCTGGAAGGTGACACACCAAACAGTTAAGTGTTGTGTTCATAAGGGTGTGAAGGATCTGGGCTGGGTGTAAGCTGAGGGGGTTACCATTTTTCATATCCTCCCGTCGTAACATATGGGTTATTCATACCAGCATGTATTACTTCTACACTTATCAATATAAAAAGGAAACTAGCCGGATTCAGTAAGAGCAAAACTTAAGAATCTCTACTGAGCACTCTGCATGTTAACCCATCAAGTACTCACAGCCACGCTGTGACCTTCTCAGGCCCCCAGTTGGCAAGGTGGGGAGCAGGATTTGAATCCAGGCTCAGAGGCCAGGATAGGCCCTGGGGACAGTGACATGGCCACCGTCCTTTCCCCAGGACTGCGGCTGAACCAGAGAAAATTCCTGTCCCTGACTCATGACTCATGACTCATGACTCACTGGGTGCATGCACATTAGGCAGCATGACCTACCCTGAAGCATCCCTGCAGATGGATGGGAACAGACACACAGGTATCCAGAAAGTGCTAAGTGAGTCAGATCCCCAAATCTGGTTAATGGCTGATCAACCCATGAATGGGGGAGGAGGGCAGGGACCTCACAGGTAGTCTGAAATCACTGCTACAGAATTTGTTCAGCTGAACAAATTCTGAAATCGTTGAAATCATTCATTTGATAGGGGACTCAGCTGTCTGGGGCCAGTATCTTGTTTTCACATCCAGAGTTCTTCAGGGCTCACCACAGGGAGTGGCTACAGTCTGATGGCTGCTAGGTAGCAGGTATTCTTTCCTTCCTGGGTTCCCTCAGGTCTCACAAGCTCACCATTCACAGTGGCTGCAACTGCTGGTGACTGTGACATCTTTATTTATGTCAGGAAATATTCCTGTCATATTTCTCAATTGTCCACTAAAAATATGTTTAAATTGGTAAATTTTGTGCATCAAAGCAAATAATAATCAATCTATAATAAGGAATTGTTGTTGTTCAGTCACTAATTTGTGTGCAACTCTTCTGTGACCCCATGGACTGTAGCCTGCCAGGCTCTGCTGTCCATGGGATCTCCCAGGCAAGGATACTGGAGTGAGTTGCCATTTCCTTCCCCAGGGGACCTTCTCTTCCCAACCCAGGGATTGAATCCATGTCTCCTGCAATGGCAGGTGGATCCTTTACTGCTGAGCCACCAGGGAAGCCCTCTAGAAGAGAGTATTATTCAAGTAAAACTGAGGACTACAGCCCAGGTGGCAGCCTCTCAATAGTTCTGAGGAACTGCTCCGCTGAAGCCGGGTCTTCAGTTTTACACCTTGTCAGAACAAAGGACATACACCAAACATGAGAGGGGTGCATCCGTGAAGTAGGTTATCACGTACACAGCAAGTCAGCATGACCCCGGTGTCTGTAAAGGGAACCTCAAGTTTGTGGGGGTTGTTGACGTGGACACCACAGCACAGGGGGCATTGATCCCTATCTTCAAAGCATTGTTGCTAACAGTTAAAGCACATGTGTGAGGCATGTTTGACAGGCCATGAGTCAGGCTGTTCCAATTCACACAGAGTTCAGGCTGAATCATGCATAAGCCGCAATGACTTCCCCATATCTCAGTTTGTGATCATCTCTCCCATCACTTGTTCTTAAACATTTTATCACAATCAAAAAAAATTAAAACCACTACATAGAACAATGCAATTCTCCCAGCCCACCCACTCCTCCCACCACCTGACAGCCCCTGGGTCAGGTGTGGTGAGCATTGAAGGGGAGCAGAATTTCCCACCTCAAAACAAGCTACTTTAGCACCCAGGGTTATTTCCTGCTGAAGGCAATGAAAACTCAGCAGATTTAAGAAAAGCTCTTGAACTCCCCCACAGTGTTTTAAATTTACATCAGAAAGGGGGTCTATCTGGGCTAGGAAGAGAGCCCAGATCCTAGCAGGCTCCTTAAGTCAGGATGTTATAGAAGCTCTAATTACCTGGCTGCCTTTTGGGTCTCAAATTTTTATGGGGCTCCTATACATATGAAATGTGAATCTGTCTCTTATCAATTTAATTGTTGAACAGCCAAAGAATTTAGGAGGGAAGAGGGAGATGTTCTGCTCCCTTGCAGCACAAATTCGACGGCCAGTGCAGGCAGCCACAGAAACCAAGTGTGGCCACATCTTTGGACACGAGTGGTGGCAGGCAGGTGGCTCTTTCTCTCACCAGCGAGCCCTCCAGTCACACCCGAACCCCAGGGGCTGATCCTCTCCCACGGCGGCTGCCTCTGGAGCTTCCCCAGTGGCTCTCAACCCTTCCCGGACTCCTGTGGGGTCTCGGGCTGCTTATCTTATTGTTTTCTGTTATAGAAACATCAACAAGAAAAACTTGGAAATGCAGAAAATATAAGGAAAAATATATTTCCCAGAAACCACCTCCCTTCTGTTAGGTAGTTAGAATAGGGAAAAGGAGTCCAAAATGGCGGTGGCTAAAAGACAGGGATGGGAAAAGCCCACAAAACAGAGGAAGGTCAAAGGAAGGTCAGAGGACCAGAGTGAGGACTTCAGGTAGAACAGCACTCCTGGCCAAGCCCAACTTGCATAGGACAGGCCCAGGGGGAAGGAAAACATAAAAAGTGGAGCCAAAGGGCTGTCACTCTCTCTCTCCCGCGTGATCGGGTGCTCTTCTCTTCGCATCTTTGGATCGACGTGCCCTCACACCTCGAAGATGGATTTTCCTGCTCTCTTCTAAATAAAATAGAGCTGTAACGCTTAGCTGTAACACTGATTTCTCTAAGAGCTATAACACAGTCCGTTTGAGACCTGAGAGCTATACGGTCTGTTCAAGACTGAGAGCTGTGATCCGCTGAGGGGGCTTTAATGTCCATCACTCCAAATCTTTGTTGTGACGAGACAAAGAACCAAGGAGCATACACTCACCTGATACTTCCAAAAAATAATCTTTTAGCACTCAAGGAGGAAGTTCCACTTGGATACCCTGGGGCACCTGTCAGAACAGTGGGGAACTGGGGTGGGGGAGGGCCTCCTGACCACCTGCTACCCCCTGTTGTTGGACCTACTGACTTTGGAAGCCGTCCACCGGAGACCAGATGCACATGACCCTTGGCAAAAGCCAGCCACCCTCCACCTATGCCCAGGGCGGCCTGGAACTCTCCACACACTCTCCTTTTGAGGCAGAAATTGTTAGACAGTATAAGACTTTGAGACCTCAATTTCTTTTTATTTTTTATTTAATTTCAATTTTTCTCTTCTCAAGTACGCATCTCACTCTTTGTTCCAATTTCCAGGCATTCAGAGGAATGCCTCCCTGGTCTGGAGGGTCATAAAACCTTCAGATCCAGGACAAGACAATCATTAACTGCGGTCCAGTTTATCAAGGAGAAAAACTCCAGGTAGACAATTAGCTCCTAAACATACATCTAGCCCCTAAATAATGGTCTTGGGTACTGAGAAAGGGTTGAGGGATGGTGCTGAAATGTCTGGAAAAACTGAGAAACTGAGGGATCCAAGAAAGCTATAAAAGTGACAAACTGGACACTGGGCCGTTTAACCTAATTGATCAGAAAGGACGTATATTAAAGTCATGAGCCAATCAAAAATGTACAGATCAATACTAGTAAAGATATGAAACTGCTGCAATCCTTGCCTTTTGGGAGGTTCTTCACCCCCTCTCAATGTTTATGCTGAGGGCTTTGCATCTCTGTCTTCTAAAAATAAACTTTGCCTGTATGATTTTGCTAGTTTGCAGAATTCATTCTTTGGCTCCATGAACAGAACTTGGGTTTCATGTTTCACTTTCACATCCTGATCTGGGCGGCCTCTCACTCCCCTCAGATTTAGTCGTCCTGGGTACCTCCAGGAAGCTACACCACAGCTTCTGGCTCCAAGTTCTGCTCAAATTCCCGAGGAACTTGCACCCGCAGCACCAGAGGGAGGCCAGTATCCAGGATGCCCAGAGTTCCCGGCCTGGCAGACCTACAAATGGCTAAAAGGTGGAGATAACCCCCTCAGCAGCCAAGCCTCCTAACAGTTTGGTTTCAGTTTCCATTCCTGTAAGTGGAGGCTTGGTGGGGTCAGAGAAGCCGAGAAGCCGGCAGGAAGTGGGTGGGGGACAGAAGAAGGAAACTGACAAGCATTCAACACCCAGGCCCTCAGCCCTACTGTGTGCCCCACACGGAGTGACTAGGGCCCAGATCCTCCCCTCCCACCCCCAGCGATAGGTGAGGGACCACCCCCAGTGACCCAGCCCTTAGGTAAACGGCCCTTTAGCACTAATGGCACTTTAGCACGGCGCTCACAGAGGATAAGCAGGCAGCCTAGAAGCCAACCAACTCCTAAAAGCTCTCAAAGCCTTTGCCCCTAGAACTGGCAGAGATGCCAAGCATCTCAGAGGTACGGGCTGTCCACTTTGGTAGTGACCAAGCCCTGCTAAGGGTAGGCGCTCCAGAATGACCTCTGACTGGGCCGAGGTGGACAGTTGTCTTGCCTGCTCTCCCTACCTGCCTGGACATGCAAGACCCTAGAAGATGACCTAGTGTTCTCAGACCATGCTTTTTTCCCCTGTTATGTTGGAAAACATACCAGTTGCTCTTAGCAGCCATGTGAAAGCCCCTCGCACAAAACTGAAGGGAGGCCAGGAGAAGTGAGCTTTCCTGTTGACTCTCCCAAAGGGGTGAGTCTCAGGAGGCACCAGCCACAGGACTTGAGACTCAGACGAAGCCCTGAGTCTCCTGTTTTCCATCTGTTAATCCATTTTCTCCTGTTAATCCATCTCATGTCAATTTAATTCTTAGACAAGTCAAGGGGACCTAGAAGGGAAGAGGAAAACTTCTTCCCCAATGATGCTAAGGCCAACAAGACCTCAACCACAGCTTCCTTCTAGGGAACTGGCTCTGGCTCCTGAGTTCAAAATCTTTTCTCTACCAGTTGCTAGCTGCGTGACTGTGAATAGCTACTTAACCTCTCCTTTTGCTTCACTCTTGGCATTTGTAAAATGGGGATTGATGATAGCTCCTCCCTCTATGTTGAGCAGAGCACTGGGCAAATCACCGGTTAGCTGATTGGTATTGGTCTTATTTGTGCTTTTAGTTTCTGAGGTCCCAAAGACCCCTCCTCCCAAGACCCCCTAGTCAGGCAGATGTTCTAGTGACCAGGTGTGGGGAGCGGAGCTCTGGAAGGTGGGAAATTACAACTGGATACCAAAACTTCAGCTATGCCATGCCATGATTCAACATCTGGACCAGGAATTGATCAGAGTGAACACCTGGCTGCCCACCAAGCTCCTCCCAAAGGATTAGCAACAAGAAAAAATCAATTAAAAAGGCAACAACAAAAAGTGCAACAAAAAGTGGCCACCTCTCCATACCTCTCACAGTCCAAGGAGTGCATCTGTAACAGGAGCATTTTGTACAAATGCAGCTGAAAGAGAACCAATTAAAAGAACTGGGGGGCGTCTATCTCATCCCTGATTCAAACTGCACCTTCTTCAGTTCACTTAGCAAGTATTTATTGAGCACCTGCTGTGTTCCAGGCAACATACGGGAGACTTGGGATAAAGCAGTGAATGAGACAGCAAAGGTCTCTGAAGACCCACCATGGTGTCATCCAAGTGCTACTGGGACAAATAGCCTGGGGAAGTGCAGTTCGGAGTGAAGGGGTGAGGCAGGCACAGTTTGCAACTGGGTGGTCAGAGTGGGCCTCCAGAAGAGGAGACACTTGAGCAAAGATTGGAAGGCAGGGATAGGGGAAGCTGTGCTGCCCTCTAAGAAAAGGTGTGTTCCAGTCGAGGGACCAGGCAGTGCAAAGGTCCTGTGGTCAGAGCATGTCTAGCATGTACTAGAAGGAGCAGGGAGACAGTCCAATGTCCCAGGCATCAAGAGAATCAGGGACCCACCAGAGTCAGCACGTGAGGGCCACCTGACACGGGTCCTCCTTCATGCGTCTATGAGCCCCCCTCATCAGGAAGGCACCTGTGCAAGCTGCAGGGGCCCCTCCCCCACCAGGGGGGCCTGGGATGCCACTTTGTATAGCATCCTCTGAAAACCGCTAAGATCCCTCAGCTCAGCCCAACACTTGCCATTCCCTAAGGAGAAAGGAAACTCCAAGTTCTCTCCAAGAAATGAAACTGAAATTCTTTAAAAAGTGACAGATGCTTTCAGCAAAGGACTGGATAAAACTGTATTTCTAAGGAAAGTTTCCTCTAGAAACAATTCTCTATCACAGAAGACCTGCTAGCCTGGGCTGCCTGCTGGTCAAGGTCTCCACTTCTAGGGATAGAAGAGGGACTGAGCTAACTGTCCTCCCTACCACCTGCACCAGGCTCCCAGCCCCATCAGAGCCTTACCTGGTACTCCTTCGGGGGCTGCAGGAAGCAGCCTCTGTCCACACTCGCTGCAGAACTTCAGTGCTTCCTCTTTGGAGATATGCCGACAGGAAGGACATTCCATACTTCCAGGGAGAGGAATTCCTGGGGCCGGCATGCTTCTGCAGATCTGGAAGCTAGAGGCTTGAGGCTGCCAGCTTTATACCCCGCCACCTGTCACATGACCACAGCCTTGCTTCAGTTTCATTTTCTGAGAAAGTGCAATTGTTGCAGGAAAGGAGTCCCCTTCCAGGGCCCAAAAATGGCTCTTGTCTAACACTCGGAAATGAATTGTCGGAGGAGACACATGTGCTGACAAAGCAAGAGATTTTATTGGGAAAGGACGCCGGGGTGGAGAGCAGGCAGGTGAGGGAACTCAAGAGAACTGCTCTGCCACGTAGCTCGCAGTCTCGGGTTTTATGGTGATGGGATTATTTTCTGGGTGGCTTTGGCCAATCATTCTAATTCAGAGTCTTTCCCTGTGGCGCACGCATCGCTCAGCCCAGATGGATGCTAGAGAGAGGGATTCTGGGAAGTTGACGGACACACAGTGTCTCCTTTCGACCTTTCCTGAACTCTTCCGGTTGGTGGTGGCTTATTAGTTCCATATTCCTTCCCAGGATCTCCTGTCATAAAACAACTCATGGGAATGGTTACGATGGTGCCTGACCAGGGTGGGCAGTTTCAATCAATGTGCTTCCCCTAACAACTCCCCCCGAGAGACTTCATACTCAAGATGCTTCTTGGGAAATGGGGCGGAGGTGTCTTTCTTCTGTAACTTCTTCCTGCTGTGCATGTGCGTAGGCCTGCCTAGCAGAGCAGAAGTCTCTACCTAATCTAAGTTGGGGTGTTTGTTGGTTTTTTTTTTTTTTTTTTTTTTTTGCCTGAAACTAGCATTCACCCTTGTAATAACAGCAATTTAGGTTGAAATTGTTGGCCCCTCTCAGAGATGAAATAGAAAGGGCCCAAACAGGAGACCTAACAGGATGGTCATCACTGGAGGCAACATTTGGGGTGAGGGCTGCAGGGTTTGTGACTTTTTTTTTTTTTATTGGTTGGTGGTGAAGCAACAGAGCTGTGCTCCAGGAATCTTGTTTTCAGTCTGAAGTTACCATCCTCCACCTGGGTGGGGGCTCCAGTTCTGTAAAACTCAAAGACATTGTTACGCATATTTCTTTGAGTAGAAACCAGGACCCTGTCCCAAGGCTGTACCACCATTTGATTGTTTCTCCTCTGCTTCTGTATCCCCTACCTTCCCTAATTAGCAATTGTTTGAATCCACCCTTTGGAACTTAGAAGCCTGTATTCTACAGATAAGAAATGGAGAACACACAACAGATCTGTACTCCAGAGCCCCACAGAGTCCTGCTCAGTTTTAATTTAGGGAACAGGGCAACTATGACCATGATAAAACTTCCTGTCAAAATGGGGCATAGGACTGCCTCAGCTTGGAGAATAGACACTGAATTGGAAGTATTCCTGAGTTCCAAGTCCTAGATCTGAGCCTTGTATGATTAAAATCTCAATCCCTTGCTCTGCCATTTTGTTGTAACAGACCCAATTAGAAGTAGCTGGAGGAGGGATAACTGGAATTTTAATAGACAAAATAAATCTCATTTCTTTTTAGAAGAATAGGCCTGAAACCCAGTCTGGACCTGGCACTTCAGGGAGACTTGTAGCCAGGTAGCCAGTTGCCTAGTTTTATAAAAAGTAAGGTTGCAGTTACTAGCTTCCAGCAGACATTGTTTTGAGAATGGTGGCATCCAAGCCTGACATGACTCAGAAAACTCAAAGTGTTTAGCAATACAATGTCTGATCTGAAATTACACCCATAGTATCACCTGGTTATTTCCCAGGATATCTGAACCATAGCTACTCTATTTTGACTTTTAGTCGTAAAATTTTCCTTAATAGCCAAAGCAGATGTCACCATTAATGATGTCAGTGTTTTTCTAGGTATGAGAAGATGCAAGAATTGGAACTCGTAAAATCTTCTCCTGAAAAGATCTAACTATCTGAAGGCCTGTTCTGCCAGTTTTTCCCAGAGCACAGAGTGCCTCATTCCTGATTTTCACCCAGAACTCCTTTCAGGGGAGTTGAAAGTCAGCAGTTGAAGTGGCCATGATTTAATCTTTGTAGATGTAGATGGCAACTGTCAGTCTTCAGTTGGCAAAGTCCCCTTTTGTTCATAAACTTGACCATGATCTTGGGGGGGGGGGGGGTGGGCATTTCATGACCATTTTATCCCGTGGTGCTGAGAATGTCCATTCTCAGGTTTGGCAAGGATTTTGCTGACAGGCTACTCACAGTGCTGTTACTGGACTAGGCCATAAAACATTATCCAAAATTCTCTGGACCACCTGTCTTACTAGCCTCTTGGTTCAGGAAAATATTCCCTCTTGTTGTTTCTTCCCATATCTAGAGTTACACTGTTACCATCATCGATTTTATATGGGACTATATATTATTCTATTAGAGGCCTCAGACACACATTTGGCAGTGTAAGAAACAGCAATTTTGTAAAACAGGTGAAATACAAATAATATAGCCAGCAGTATTAGTAAAGTCACAAGTAAGACTTAAGTTAAGAGCTTTCATTAGATGTAGCCCAGTATATCTGAGGTCATCTGACTTAGCCTACTGTATAGAATCTTTATCTTCCAGGGAAATTATATATTGGCACCACCATCTACAAGGCACATAGCCCAGTTTTCGAGTGTTACTAGACTGATTATCCTTAGTATGATTTAATTGTTTCCACACAGAGGAGACTTTAAACCTAAATTACCATAGCCTGGTGTTACCTATATAAATCCATCCCATAACTGTGGGAGATTTTTTTCCTCCTTTGCTGAAACTTTTCTTGTTGCTCTGATTGAGCTTGAGTAATAGAAAAAAGCTCAAATTTATGGCCAGAGTCAGAGCAGGCATTATTAATTGGCCCATGAGGGGATCCCATTTAGTTATAGCACAGTGACATGAATATGATTATAATTTTCTTTTTAAGAAAATTTTTTCAGAACCAACCAGTTAGAGTCTTGTAGTAGAGAAATTTACCAAGGTAACCTAGAACTAGACACAGGTAATTGGCCACAAACCCAACAATTGGATTGATTTCTAAAACTAGCATAGGACCAGGCCTATGATAGAAAAGCTTTTGATTTGTATGCAAAGGTCTAAGAAGTCAAGAAAACATTACAAATGATCATATGAATCAGGTCCAGGATCTTGGGCAAGCTGTCTACCTCTGATGTCATCATCTTCGCATCCTTGTGTAGTGTAGTTTCTCCAGATTAAAAAGTCCTTCCATCCAAGTTGGAGACAGTCCCTTAAATTATGTCTTTTCCCAGTTCTGCTTGCAGGTCATGAGGCATCTGATCTTCATCCAAAGATAGGTTACTGAGATAAGCTTCAGAAACAAACTTAGGGTGTTCTTTAAGAATTCAATTAAATTTTACATTAATATCACATGACAGCAAAGAACTATCCAAGAAATGAGTCTTACTACCTCCATTAACAAACTGGGACTTAACATTTATTGAAACATCCTTATCTCCCTAAAATTACCCTCATTTTTATCAAATATAACCAAATTAAGGCTAGCTTGTTCGCAAAATAGGTCTGTTCTCACTAATTGTGGTCTGATGATTTATATAACCATAATTGATCATAGACTTTTTATTTCCCTGAAACATTTATAGAATCTCAGACTGAAGTTTTTAAAATAAAACAGGGCTGGGAAACTCACACCAAAGGCTTATCATAGATTTTGCCTAACAAATCTAGGTGAATTCTTCCCTTTTTAAGGTCTCAAAAATTCCTTGAGATTTTTGTGCCTGTTAGTGAGATAATCTTCCTAGCTCATTTGATAAACTTGCTGGAAACCTAAGAGTTTCCAATTTCTGGAGGAGTCAGATAGAGAGAAAATATAATTGTTTTGCTTATAACATATAATTTTACCAAATTATTTTCATAATTAGTTTGAGAGGAAGGTTTTCCCTACTCCTGGAAAACACAAGATTCAAACCTGTAATTTTTCAGATAGAAACCATAAAAGTTATAAGCGTATTCACTGGTTCATTCAGTCCTGTGTTAACTTTTGTGAAGTCATCAGGTTTTTCATTAGAACACCAGGACATATCAAAATGTTAAGAACTCCATATAATTTCTAGGATATCTGTATTAGTAATTTTACCATACATTATAACATGAGCAGATTTATTACTCATATGATAATCTTTTTCATGTAATTTAACCAACCAAATAAACACAGTTTAATATTTCTCTTTGGGATGTTTCAGGGGCCCTCTGAAGCACCCCAAAGTTAGCTAGAAGTCAAAGGAACTTCAAAAGAATTCGATTTAGGAAGTTTTATCGAGAAGATCATTTAAAAGCGTTTAGAACATTTGGTCAGGTTTAGTCAATGTTGATGGCTGTATCATTTAGCTTGTTGATGTGTCACAATGGGTGTAAATACCAAGGCTCAAGGTCTAGTGAAAGTCAGCTCAAAAGCCATCTTGGACCTAGTTGGCTCTAACCAGTTTTCTTGTGGCTGTGTCATTCCTAACAAAATCCATTTATCTAACTAACTGTAATCCAATTTTAGAAAATCCTGATCAAGCATAACTCCTTTTAGTATTTTTTCATATCTTTTTTTTTTGAACTGAAAACACACTTCCTACTTTCCTTTAGCAACCAAGAACTAACTTTTATATTAGCATTTTATAGATTGGTGAGCATAAATACCAGTGATAATTTCTAAAACCCTTACTTTCTTAAAACATTTTAGGATGGCACCAAACATTATTCATTTATAGTCCCAAATCTCTTTAGTTTCTCTGTAAAAGGAAATTAGTGTTTAGTAGTAAATGTTTTAAAATCTTATTTTATTTGGAAATGACCTAACTATTCAATAGACTTCCAACACTTAGCACACTTAGCACAACCCTTAGAAATTCAAGTTACAGCAATCTGGAGAGACTATTTTAGACAGATATTCCTAAAGAATAATTATTCTTAATAGAGTTTATATAATAGCTCATATCTCATTTACTTTTTTTTAGAAGTTTCTTCACTTGAGGTAATTTCCTTGTTGACAAACTTGTAGCAGATATAATATTTAACTTATATTAAACCTAGGTACAATGAAAATATTCTACTTAATGTTAATTACTCTAAGACATGTCTATATTAGATAGGTCAACAAACATTAATATCAGGTATTTAATACTGAATATTTCCCAGTTCACATGAACCTGGAATTTATTGTTTAATTTAGAATTATTTGATTTGTAAGCACTTACATTTCTTTAAGCCAATTAAATAGAGCTCATTTACAAATTAACCTGGAAAACATTACCCATAGACAAGGACATACCAAGACATACTTAGACAGACACAGTGCAAGATCTAGTTTCATTTTCTAAGTTTAGTCATGAATTAGATATTACAATATAAAACTTACTAGTTTATAAAAAGACAGTTGAAAGAAATAAAAATTTTTAAAGCCTTTTCCCCCTTTTCCCTCAGTCTCAGGAGTTAGAGATGGTCTAGATAAGTGTTCCTGAGAGCCCTGGTCTTAAGGTACAGGGAAAGAAAATCAAGTTCTAACAAAATGGCGGCAGGTCTAAACCAAATGGTGGCCAGACAAAGCAAAATGGCCAATCAAAAATCACAACACAGAACACAGAGTTAAAACACACATTATGAACCTGGCAGTCCTCATCAGACACTCCCTTAAATACAAGAATACAGTCTCTCAGAAAACCTCCTATAGAGACACAGAACTTCAGATCCAAGTACTAACAGAGTAAAGGAAAATATCTCAGGTCTTCAAAGATTTCAAAGGGAGGAAAAGAAGCCAGGTTGAAAGAAGGGAGAGGAGGTGGGAGAGGGGGGCAAAAGGCGTGGCCTTACAGACGTCTCCTGCCACCTGCAGATACTCAGGCATTACGGGACTTTACCCTGGGCCTCCAGAGAAGAGAGGACTAGAACTCAGCCCTACCAGAAACCAGACCAGACTGTTGCAGAAAGGGGGACCCCTTCCAGGGCCTGAAACTGGGCTCTTGTCTAACATTCGGAAATGAATTGTCCGAGGAGACACATGTGCTGACAGAGCAAGATATTTTATTGGGAAAGGGCACCCTGTGGAGAGCAGGAGGGTGAGGAAACCCAGGAGAACTGCTCTGCCACAAGTGGCTCGCAGTCTCGGGTTTTATGGTGATGGGATTAGTTTCAGGGTGGCCTTTAGTCAATCATTCTAATTCAGAGTCTTTCCTGGTGGTGCTCAACCAAGATGGATGCTAGCGAGAAGCACTCTGGGAAGTGGACAGACACATGGTGTCTCCTTTCGACCTTTCCGGAACTCTTCCAGTTGGTGGCGGCTTATTAGTTCTGAATTCCTTGCCAAGATCTCCTGTCATAAAACAACTCATGCGAATGGTTACTAAACGGCCTGACCAGGGTGGGCAGTTTCAGTCAGTGTGCTTCCCCTAACAAGACCAGAACCAGAATTCGAGTTCTCTGCCAAGAGGAGGTGCTCAGTCTCCAATCCTCAGCTCAGGCTGAGACCCTTCAACCAGATTCCTGCATCCAGGACTGGAGGACTAGAAAAAAGGGGAAGGATAAGAAGGGTTAAGGAGAGGAAAGAGAGAGGGAAGGGTAGAGAAGTCAATAAAGTCTCTTGTTCCTTACCGGTGGGGGCACTCTGGCCAGTTGTCCACGTCAGGAGGAGACCAGGGACAAAAGGGTCCCAGGTGTGGCCACTGGGTCTGGTCCATTGGCAGGCAAGCTGGCCCCTGAGTACCCCGAGTGGTCAGGATGTCAGTCTCAGCAAAGAACAGTCTCACCAGAGTCGCCATTTGTTGCAGGAAAGGGGACCCCTTCCAGGGCCCAAAACTGGGCTCTTGTCTAACACTCGGAAATGAATTGTCCGAGGAGACACATGTGCTGACAGAGCAAGAGATTTTATTGGGAAAGGGCACCCTGTGGAGAGTAGGAGGGTGAGGGAACCCAGGAGAACTGCTCTGCCACGTGGCTCGCAGTCTCGGGTTTTATGGTGATGGGATTAGTTTCAGGGTGGCCTTTGGCCAATCATTCTAATTCAGTCTTTCACGGTGGCGCACGCATCGCTCAGCCAAGATGGATGCTAGCGAGAGGGATTCTGGGAAGTGACGGACACGCGGTGTCTCCTTTCGACCTTTCCTGAACTCTTCCGGTTGGTAGTAGCTTATTAGTTCCGTATTCCTTACAAGGACCTCCTGTCATAAAACAACTCATGGGAATGGTTATGATGGTGCCTGGCCAGAGTGGGCAGTTTCAATCAGTGTGCTTCCCCTAACAAAATTGCAGCGGCCCAATTCTCCCTCATCAATTGAAACCTAGTCTGATCACCGCCCCCGGGGTTCTCCAGTCTGCCTCATCCCAACCTCCCCTTCCATGTGGCTGCAGCAGCCACTTCCTTTTCTGCTGCCCCCACCAGGACCAGGCTTGCCCCTCCCAGCCTCCTGACATCACTCAGTGAGTCTAAAAATGTCCCCATCCAGCTGAGACTGGGAGCCAGTTCAACTGACCAAGTTGAGTGGAGACTGGGGGTAGTAGGGGAGCAGGCAGAGACTGCGGGTACCTGCTGTTTGCCCTAGGCAAGGGACTCAGACTCTAACTGGCTCACTGCAGAAATGCTGGCAGCAAATGGCTGAGTCAGAGCCTGCCAAAGGAACCAGCCTGCACAGGGTACCCCAGGGCTACAGGGGATGGCAGTCAGGACTCTTAATAACAGGGCCAGTGGTCAAGATTCCTAATAGCAGGAATTGACATCTACTAAGCCTACACTCTTCTTACGGACCATCTGGCCCTCTGAACACCCTCCGTGGGGGTGGCAGCAAACCATGGGCAGGGTCATGTGCAAGGTCAGGACTCAGGCTGAGAATCTCCAGCTTTCAGAGACCACTGAGTTCATCCATGGTGAGAGTGGAGACACGTATCTTGGTTCTCGGGGCACAAAGATCCACCTGTCACCCTTTTCTGTTGGCTTCAGACTCAAGAATTCTGCTGGAGCAGCGGCCCAGTCAGCTCCTTCCCCAGCTGGGAGGGCAAGCAAAGGGCCCCATCAGACAACTCCCTGTCTGCCAGCCTCCTGAGGGTCCCCCATCTCCTCACTTCATCTGACACCACCAACTTGTTCTCCCTCTGATGGTGGGCTAGGTAGGGGGAGAGCAGGACCAAAAGCACCCAAAGTGTGTGGTTACCCTCAGGGTCCTGATCCCCACCTCCCTTCTCCCCCTCCCAATGCCCCCTAAAACAACCACCACTGTAGTCTGGGCACTCTCTCACTAAAAGACACTCGGTGACTCCCCAGGGCCCAGTCCTCTCTCCTAAGGTGCATTCCCTCTCTCCAAACCTCTGCTTCCACACAGACCAAAAAACTCACAGCAGGGATCAGAATTCCTCACTCGAGTGTCCTACTGTTTCTCCCCAGCACCAGGGGCTTATGGGTTACCGCAGGTACCAACACATCTCTATTCTCTCAGTTTCCTGATTTTTTTCCTTCTGCCTTTTTCCAGCCACATCCCCCCCAACCACCACCAAAGAAAACCAGGTGGTGGCCCCACCTCACACTCCCCCATTCTCAGCCCTCCCTGGCTTCCCCCAGAGACACGTCCCACTCCCAGCTGTCAAGACCATCACCGGAGAGGTGCCAACTTGGCCTTCAGCCCCTGGCCACAGACAACCCTGATGAATCAGAAAACCCTAATAAGTAAGGAGCACCCTGCGCTCTGGACGGCCCGGTGATGTGGGCAGTGATACTGCTCTCCTAAAAGTTACTGTGAAATAAAAGATAACGGGGAATTTTCGCAACATCACTTATCCGTTGTTGCAATTAGTGAAAGCCCAGGGTTGAGTTCAGGGTACAGGCAGAGGCCCCCCGAGTCTGGCGGTCCCCGTCTGCTATCAGCCCCGGGCGCGGGGAGGGTAGGGTGCTCTTGGGTTCAAAGTCGGAGTCCAGCACTTCCCCGCGGGGAGTCCAACCAGATGCAGGGCCCCCGGGAACGTCGCTGGGGCCGGGGAAAAGCGCTCGGGCCCCGCCGCGCCCACCTGCTGCGCGCGGCCAGAGAGCAGGGTCGGCACTGTCCCGCGGGGCCGGGATGGACCGGGAACCCGCGGAGAAACCGAAACTTGGCGCCCGGATTAGGAGGGGGCCGGCCCAGACGGCGGCCGGACGGGACGCATCGGGACGCAAGCGCCGCTCCCCGGCAGTGCCTCGGGCCCGGCCGCCGCGACCCAGGACCAGACTCGGCGGGACCCCTGATCCGTGGGACCCTCGCGCACCTAGAGGAATGGCACTCTGACCAGTGGGACCGCTCGTAACCCGGGATAACTTGCGCCCTGCACTCACGGGACCCGGCATCCCTCCCTGTAACCCGCATTCCGCCCCTCGAGACCTGCGGCCAAGGTGCCCGCGCCCGGCCCTGCAACTGTGCACCCCAGCCAGGCGCGCCAGCTCTCACCTCGGCGGCTCCCGGGCCCACTCTGCCGCCCGCAGGCAAGGTTTCGTTTCTCTAGTCCTGGGTCCCGCCCCTCCCGCTTCGCCAGGCTCTGCGGAGCTCACGTGGGTGTGGCCGGAATTCCCGGTCGAGTGGCGCCCTCCAGTGGACCCGGAGCCAGGCCCTGTTCAGTTCAGTTCAGTTCGGTTCAGTCGCTCAGTCGTGTCCGACTAATTGCGACCCCACAAACCGCAGCACGCCAGGCCTCCCTGTCCATCACCAACTCCCCGGAGTCCACCCAAACCCATGTCCACTGAGTCGGTGATGCCATCCAACCATCTAATCCTCTGTCGTCCCCATCTCCTCCTGTCTTCAGTCTTTCCCAGCATCAGAGTCTTTTCAAATGAGTCAGCTCTTCGCATCAGATGGCCAAAGTATTGGAGTTTCAGCTTCAGCATCAGTCCTTCTAATGAATATTCAGGACTGATTTCCTTTAGGGTGGACTGATTGGATCTCCTTGCAGTCCAAGGGACTCTCAAGAGTCTTCTCCAACACCACAGTTCAAAAGCATCAATTCTTTGGCACTCAGCTTTCTTTATAGTCCAACTCTCACATCCATATATAACTACTGAAAAAAACCATAGCTTTGACTAGACAGACCTTTGTTGACAAAGTAATGTCTCTGCTTTTAAATATGCTGTCCAGGTTGGTCATAACTTTTCTTCCAAGGAGCAAGTGTCATTTAATTTCATGGCTGCAATCACCATTTGCAGTGATTTTGGAGCCCCCCAAAAATAAAATCTGTCACGGTTTCCACTGTCTCCCTATCTATTTGCTATGAAGTGATGGGACCAAATGCCATGATCTTAGTTATCTGAATGTTGAATTCTAAGCCAACTTTTTCACTCTCCTCTTTCACTTTCATCAAGAGGCTCTTTAGTTCTTCTTCACTTGCAGATGACGTGGTGTCATCTGCATATCTGAGGTTATTGATATTTCTCTCAGCAATCTTAATTCCAGCTTGTACTTCATCCAGTCCAGCGTTTCTCATGATGTACTCTGCATAGAAGTTAAATAAGCAGGGTGACAATCTGCAGTCTTGGCGTACTCCTTTTCCTATTTGGAATCAGTCTGTTGTTCCATGTCCAGTGCTAACTGTTGCTTCCTGACCTGCATACAGGTTTCTCAAGAGGCAGGTCAGTTGGTCTTGTATTCCCATCTCTTTAAGAATTTTCCAGAGGTTGTTGTGGTCCACACAGTCAAAGGCTTTGGCATAGTCAATAAAGCAGAAGTAGATGTTTTTCTGGAACTCTCTTGCTTTTTTGATGATCCAACGGATGTTGGCAATTTGATCTCTGGTTCCTCTGCCGTTTCTAAAACCAGCTTGATCATCTGGAAGTTCACATTCACGTACTGTTGAAGCCTGGCTTGGAATCTCACACAACGTAGCCTTTTCAGGGTGATCTTCTTTCACTGAGCATCACGTTTCAAGTCCCATCCATGAGGTAGTGTGTGTGTCGGGACTTCATTGTTGTTTATGACTGAATAAATATGTGAGAGTTGGACTATAAAGAAAGCTGAACGCCAAAGAATTGATGATTTTGAACTGGAGAAGATTCTTGAGAGTCCCTTGGACTGCAAGGAGATCCAACCAGTCTATCCTAAAGGAAATTAGTCCTGAATATTCATTGGAAGGACTGATGTTGAGCTGAAACTCCAATACTTTGGTCACCTGGTGTAAAGAGCTGACTCATTTGGAAGGGCCCTAATGCTGGGAAAGATTGAAAGCAGGAGGAGAAGAGGATGACAGAGGATGAGATGGTTGGATGGCATCACCGACTCAATGGACATGAGCTTGGGTAAACTCTGGAAGTTGGTGATGGACAGGGAGGCCCGGTATGCTGCGGTTCACGGGGTCGCAAAGAGTTGAACACAACTGAGGGACTGAACTGAGCTGAATAGAGACACAAGAGAATGGACTTGTGAATATAGGGAGGTAAGGAGAGGGTGAGATGAATTGAGACAGTAGCATTGGAAATATATACATTACCATGTGTAAAATAGATAGCTATACAACACAGGAAGCTCAGCCTGGCACTCTGTGAGGACAGAGATGGGTAAGATGGGGGCGAGGGCTGGGAGGGAGGCTAGAGAGGGAGGGGATATGTGTATACTTATAGCTGATTCACATTGCTGTGAGGCAGAAACCAACACAGCATTGTAAAGCATTTGTCCTCTAATCAAAATTTAAAAAAAAATTTTTTTAATCAAAAAAGGGGGCCCAGGGTTCCCACCCATCTTCTCCTTTTCCACACTCAGCAGACACAGTGTCCTTCCTCTGGGCTGAGAACAGCAAGCTCTGTCCTTTCTGGGGTTCCCCTCCTGCAGTGCCTGCCTCCTGCAAGGTTGACTTCTCCCAGCCATTGAACCCCAGCATCTTTGTCTGAGCTCAGGCAGTGCTTAAGGATCTGGGGGGGGCCAGCAGAGCTTGGTTGGGCCTGTCAGTGTGGGGACCGGTGAACCCTGCCGGTGCCCATAGCAGAACCCTAGGCTAGCCCCGAGGTGGTCCAGGGCATTGCTAAGGGGCCAACAGAGTGGGCGCCACTGTCCGGATAGTGCACAGGTGAGGGCAGAGGGGACACATCACGTGGCCTGAGAAGACACATTTACTGCCAGATGCAGCATCTTTAGTTTTAAAACCCAACTCAGGGACCTCCCTGGCAGTCCAGTGGTTAAGATCTCATGCTTCCACTGCAGGGATCAGGGGTTCAATTCCTGGTCAGAGATCTAAGATCCTTACCCAACATGTAGAGTGGCCAAAAATATGAGAGAATAAAACCCAACACAGCCTTAAGGAATTTGAATTCTTCCAGTGAGAGACCAAGCCCTACAAAGGAGGTGTCTTTAGACCGTTTGAAAGCCCTCAGAGTCATCTTCCCTCCAACCTCTTCTCCATGTTCTCGTCCATTCCTTACAGGACTCATGAAACAGTAAAGGGATTTTTAAAAATCCAGCCTTGATGAAATGGGAGGGGGAGGGTGGTCCACTGTTCTGCCTTCAGTTTCGTTTGTGGTTCAATATAAATGTGGGACAAGCCAGCTGGAGTGTCAGGTCACCTCCTCTAATGAGTCTTCCTTCAGCCTGGACAGTCCAGTGTTAGTCTGACTGCTCAGGGCTCTCCCAGGCATGGAGTTCAGAGTGACATCAGAACACTAATCTCTCCAGCGGAGGAAGCCACTTATAGCAGGAGGCCTCGGCTTCCTACTTTCTGAGAAGTCAGCATGCGGCGTTGTCAGTGTGAATAGTCTGTCTTATAGGTGTTCCAAAGTAGATCGAGGTTCTGGACACTGGCCACGTCCAGGTGCTGAGGACCTAGTGGGAAGTGGCCCTGTCAATGTGTCAGCTAAACCAGAACGATGGTTAACAACCCAAAGAACCAAGTCAAAAGACAAAAACCGAATCAAGTAGACAGAAAAGATGGAGAAGCCAGGTGTTAGGAGCCCATCTTGAATACTCACAGAGAAAACCCCTCACATTCCCTAGTCTGTATCAATGCAATAAATGTAGGGATTGAAACGTGCACAGATTTTTTTTTTTTTTTTTTGGCTGCATCGGGTCTTAGTTGGGGTGCACAGTCTCAGTTGCAGTGGGTGGGCTTAGTTGCCCTGAGGCATGTGGGATTTTATTTCCCTGATCAGCAATCAAACCCATGTCCCCTGCCTTAGAAGGCAGATTCTTAATTATTGCTTTGGAAGGCAGATTCTCAACCGTTGTACCACGAGGGAAATCCTGTACAGTTTTTAAAAATAAAAAAATAATATAACATTAAACAGTGTGCAATATATGATTTAACGAAATTTGAAAATAAGATTGTTGTTGTTTAGTCTCTAAGCTATGTCCAACTCTTTTGTGACCCCACGGACTGTAGCCTGCCAAGCTCCTCTGTCCATGGGATTTCCCAGGCAAGACTGTTGGAATGGGTTGCCATTCCTTCTCCAGGAGATCTTCCCAATACAGGAATCGAATTGAACCCATATCTTCTGCACTAGCAAGTGGATTTTTTACCACTGAACCACCAAGGAAGCCCAGAAAATAAGATAGAAAATAACAGAATATGAGAACAGTGGCAGGTGCAATTTACTTTGTGGGGCTGAGGCAGGTACAGACAGAGATTAACTGGGTGGAGGAGCATGGTGGGGAGGTAGGATGAAGGAAGAAGGGAATGAGGAAGCCAGAGTACTTGATGAACAGTTTCAGATGGCATCACCTCCCACTTTGTCCCTAAAAGATGGTGCTCTGGACATTGCTGACTTCAGTCTGGACATCTTCTCCTTCTGGTCCAGTGTTCACAAAGGGACTGGCTCCTCCACATAGAAGATTTCCTTGTGGAAAGTCTGCTAGTCCTCATTCCCCAGGTCAGCTGCATGAGAGGGGAGCCCCTGGACTTAGCTCCACAGCCCACCTGGCAAAACCCAGTATAGAGTATCTTCCTGATCCCTTAGCTATTGGATCATTTGAAATTTCCTCAATCTTGTTGTAACCACCAGCATTTGTAGAATGGATTTGGTTGGGCCCCAAACACACTTTCGGAGAAGGCAACGGCACCCCACTCCAGTACTCTTGCCTGGAAAATCCCATGGATGGAGGAGCCTGGTAGGCTGCAGTCCATGGGGTCGCTGAGTCGGACACGACTGAGCGACTTCCCTTTCACTTTTCACTTTCATGCATTGGAGAAGGAAATGGCAACCCACTCCAGTGTTCTTGCCTGGATAATCTCAGGGATGGGGGAGCCTGGTCGGCTGCCGTCTATGTGGTCGCACAGAGTTGGACACGACTGAAGCAGCTAGCAGCAGCAGCAGCAGCAGCAAACACACTTTGGGGCTTGTCTTGCTCCTTGCCTGCTTGTCTGATAATGCTGGGGTCGTCTGTAGGTAGGATGCTCTCCAGGGCACAGTTTGCTGGGGGGGTAAGTGTGGTAAGAGGTTGGAACAAGGGACCTTGTTGGGGAAGGTAGGCCAGGGACGTGGTTCTGCCCGCCGGGCCGCACAGCTCCATGGCCCTGCTCCAGATGAGAATGTTCAGACGTCTCAAGCAGGGCCTGTGTGACCGAACAGGCGAACATAACGCCGCCAGTAAATCCAGAGCCGTGCAGAACAACAGGGGCTTGTGTTTCCTGGCTTCGTTTTGCATCTGTTTCCCAGCCTGCGTTTTGATCTTCCTTTCAGCTGTTTTTCCCCCACTGAGAGACAGGAGTGAAATCTGTAGTTAAGTTTCTCTCGAAACAGGCTTTGTAGTTCCGCTTGGTTAGAGCAAAGTTTGACTGATGGAAGTCAGTTTTCTGGGCCTGGGTATTCTTGTCTGAGGATCATGCTCTTTGGACCCCGTGGAGTAAAATCTGTCCCAGGGTCAGGTGTTTCCTAAGTTAAAACAGTGAGGCCCAAAAATTTGGTCCTGGGTCAGCACCAAATTAGTTCATCCACCTTGGGCTGGCAGGCCTGCTCAGACAGAAGAACAGCCCATAAAGAACCGTGGTTCCTTCTTATTTAGGGAGGCAGGAGGGGCAGAAGTGAGAGGAACACAACGAAATAACTTCATGGCTCCCAGGACGGGGCCTCCCTGTACCTGTGTCTCTGTCTTCTCTTATTAGGACACCACTCAAGTCCAGTATGACATCATCTGAACCTGGTTAATTACATCAGCAAAGATCCTATTTCCAAAGAAGGTCACAGTCACAGGTGCCTATGATCAAGAATGTAACTCTTTGTGGGGGACACAATTCAGCCCCCTACAGGCACCAGCGCCACGGGCTTTGCCAGAAGTCTCTAGAAGATTCAGCCATCAGCACTGCACAGAGATTCAAAGATTTAGATGAACTTGGGTCCTTTCAGAGGATTAAATTAGTTTAAAAGGGGGAAGGGAGGGATAAGAGGCTGTTTGTCAACATCAGCATCAGGATTTACAAAGGTAGATAAATCAATGCAAAACATATTTTATAAAAATAAGCATACTTTAGGCAGCAAAGGGTTTGCTATAAACCCCCGGGTTAGCCCAGGTTAGCTCTGCTCCAGGATGACTTGATTTTTTTTTCTCTCTCTCTGGGAAGCCTACAGGATCCCAGTTTCCTGACCAGGGATTGAACCCAGGCCATGGCAGTGAAAGCATCAAGTCCTAGGTTCTGGACTGCCAGGGAATTCCCAGGTAAACTTTATCTCAAAAAAGACAGAGGTCCCTGCCCGACTCCAGCACTAACGGGGAAGCCCACTGCTCCCCACCCCTATTAGCTCACAGAGTACCCTCAGCCTCCCCTGCCCACTGGGTGTGGGGCCTGCAGGGATGTGCCTGCAGAGCCCTCAGCTGCTACCTTTTGGGGCTGGTGGCTCTGAGAGCATCGCTCCTAGACACCATGAGGCTGTAGAGTGGGCTTGACAGACCAGTCACACCAGATCCCCAGCATCGTTTCATTTTTGAGTAAATGGATTACTGGGGCACAGTCAAGACATGATTGCTGGCATTGCAGCCTGAGTCCTAAATCATTCCCCTTCTTCCTCCTGTCCAACCTCCTTCCATCATCAGAGTTTTGCATCAAGCAGCTTCCTCCCAGGGCCACATTCCCAAAGACTCATTTCTTAATAAAACCAGGCCTTGAGGGTGAGCTGCCTGACTTGCATTAGACACTCAGTTCATGTGGGAGAGAGAGTGAGAACAGACGAGGGAGCAGATAGAATTCGAGGAGGTTGAATGCATGGCAGCAGCAGCTACTTAAATGCATACTACATATACAGCCCAGGTCTCCACTTTCCTCTTCAAATTAATCTGTGCAACGGTCTACGGATATAACACCCTGAACGTGCTGGATCTCATTTCATCCGTGCCCTTTTGGAAACTGAGTCAGAGAGAGTAGACCATTTACCAATCATCATGCATTGAGATATCAGGACAGCCTGGACTCAAACACAGTTCTCTCTGAGCCCGCCATACCAGCTGCCTGCTTGGCTGTGACTTTTAGAGTGTCTTTCGATTATATCTAGAGTTTCTATAGAAACAAACATAGACACAGGCTCTGAACAACCTGAGGCTTCCTAACCATTGTGTTTTATTTTTATTTATTTATTCTTTTACCCTTGCCAGGGCACAGCATGAGGGATCTTAGTCCCTGATCAGGAAATGAACCTGTGCCCCCTCCAGTGGAAGCACAGAGTCTTAACCGCTGGACCGCCAGGGAAGTCTATTGCTAACCATTTTAGATTTGAACATTCTAAACTCCCATCATCTGACACAACAGCCAAGAGACAGGTCACACTGAACTCTCCACATGTAGCTGGTCTGAGTTGAGATGTGAGTATACAGTTCATGCTGAATTTCAGAGATTTAGTATGAGAAAAGTAATGCAAAATGCTTCACTGATAAGTTTTGCATGGATTTCATGTTGGAAATATTTATTTTAGATATTATGTTAAATAAAAAGGTATGCTAATTTCATCTGTTTGTTTTTATATTCCTTAATACTGTTACTTGAAATGTTAAAATGTCACATTGGGACTGCATCGTCTGTTGGACAGTGCTGTTCTACATCACCATCATCGGTGTAGTCAGGGCTCCACCAGCTGCTGTAACAGCGGACAGTCAGAGCTTACTTCTGGCCCATGTAACAGTGCTGGCCAGGGTTCAGCTCAGGAGGAGCCCTCCTTCACTCCACTGACCGAAAAGCTTCACAGGCCTTTCTCTGCAGCTGTGGAGCCCCTCTAAAGGCCCTGATGGGATCTGAAAGTTACACTGAAAAACACAGATCTGCAGGAGAAAAGCATGTGTATACATTTCAGTGAATTTCTACATGTACAAGGGACCTTTCATTGGAGAATGGAAACCTGAAGAAGTGATCAGAGCAGGAAGCTTTATATTTAAGAAAAAGAAACAATGACATTTTTAAGGCAGAGATTGGGCTGTGGGAAGTAAATGGTGAAACCAGATCGAGGTTTGCTTATACAGCCTTCTCGGCCCTAAAAGCCCGCCTCTGGTGATAAGAATGTCCCTCTCCCTCCTGGTACAGGGAGGGAACCTTTCACCTGGAAGAACTGGAGTGAAAAATGGGAGAAGCGGGGCATCTCCAATGGCTCAGCAGGTCAAGAATCCACTTGCCAATGCAGGAGTCACAGGAGACACAGTTTCAATTCCTGGGCCAGGAAGATCTGCTAGAGGAGGAGATGGCAACCTACTCCAGTATTCTTGCCTGAAAAATCCCATGGATAGAGGACCCTGGTGAGCTCGAGTCAAAAAATGGGTTGCAAAGAGTCGGACACAACTGAGTGACTAAGCACACACTTTCGAGAAGCAGGATTGACCTTGCTGCTTCTGCTGTTGTCTCCAGTTTCTCCAGCTTAAGATCAATAGGGCAAGGTGCCATTCTGGGGGGTAGTGTGTCCTGAATGCCATCACCAAGCGTCTTCCATTTACATGATACCTTGATCTCAGTCTCAGTGACTCTTTTTGAGGACAGGACACAGTACTTAGTGGGTCCAGGCTCAAATTTGACTCTGTGGATCTTGGTGAGCAGAAGGACAAATAGGGACAACCTGTGGAGCACTGACCCCTGCCTGCCCATTGAGTGAATAGTGATTCCATTCTCTTTGTGCCAGGTGTTGTGTGAGATGATGGGGTTGCAACTTTCTGGTGGTAGAACTGCAGTTGTGTTAAGTACCGGCCTGAACATAATACAGGAGCCTATTTAAACTGGTAGTAAGAGGAGACCTGATGGGTGAGTATGAGAGCATTTCAGGGAAAGAAACAGCATATGTAAAGGGCTGAGGCAGGAAAGAGGTTAGTTTATTTGATGTACTGAAAGGCAGCCAGCTAGGCTGAGGTGTAGCAATTTAACCAGTGGTTTATATTCTACTAGGGGAATACAGAGAAGTATCTGATAAGTAGTCTGAATATAGACCTCAAGAGGAAAATACAGGAGACTAGAACTGGAGTCTGAGTTTCAGGAAAGGCTTCACATGGCACTGACCACTGCTGGGCCTGGAGATGTGGGTAAGTTTTCAGCTGGGAGAGGGGATGAGGACTATTTCCTGAGCACTCACAGCAGACCAGGCATTGTGTTGTGATTTACCCACACCCTCTTATTTCTCACCACAGAGCTGAGAGGTATTTTACAGATGGGAAAATTGAGGGGCAAAGAGGTCAAGTGGCTGTCCTGAAGTCAGAGAGCAGGCAAATGGGAGGGCCAAGAATTACTCGGGTCCACCTGGGACTTACTCTGTGTCAGCCTTGTCGTGTTATAGAGCAGACAGGATGCAGAGGGCTTTCGATCCGGTAATCCGGAGCCATTCATTGGCCTGTGGAGACGGAGACAGTTCTGGGGTGCTGAGGAGAGAGCAGTGGTCTGGATGGAGGTTCTGATGTGCTTCAGGGTATAGGCGTGGTGATGGGAGGGAATGCTGGGGAAAGTGAAACACTCCAAGTGGGTCTCGGTGTGAAGGAAGGGGAGTGGGGTTAAAAGCAGGCCTTTATAGGATGTGCAGTCACAGGGGTGGTTTCCGTGTGCTCCCACTGGGCCCTTTCCTCTCCAGTTTCTCTCTGCTGTTGCCCCAGATGGCTTCCTGAAATAATCCCAGCTCCTCAGAAGGAAGCACAGCACTGCTGTCCTCAGAATATACTTCAGTCTGATGAGGTGTGAATCTTGTCAGCATTTGCTTTCTTGGGAGAAGGCACATTCCTGTTGTTTTTCCAGTTGGAAGTGGGATTCATAATGTTTGAGCATGGGACTAATTAATAACTAGAGGAATCAGAAAAAGCAAAAAGCAATATAAATGTAAATCATGGCATGGATGGATGGTTATTCAGCTCAAGGCCTCAGGCTTTCTTCTTCTATTCATATGTCCTCATCTAGTGTCTTTCCAGGTCCAGCTGATACAGCAACCTTATACTTGGCAAGAACATATTAAGAGATGTAGCAGTGCCCCTGTGTGGGGCTGGACATGGGTAGCTTTACCTACTGAGCAAGGCCCTTTTTCACAGTGATTGTTTAGCACTAGAAGTTTGTTTCCGAAGTGGAATTGCCTGAATCTGGGAGGAAATGAAATGGCTCGTGACTGTCTTAGTTAAAACACAATGAAATCCTATAGTCATTACTATTATTTAGTCGCTAAGTCGTGTCTGACTCTCTGTGACCCCATGGACTGCAGCATTCCAGGCTTCCCTGTCCTTCAGTATCTCCAGGAGTTTGCTCAAACTCATGTCCCTAGAGTCGGTGATGCCATCCAACCATCTCATCTTCTGTTATCCCCTTCTCCTGCCCTCAACCTTTCCCAGCATCAGGGTGTTTTACAGTGAGTCAGCTTTTCCCCATCAGGTGGTAAAAGTATTGGAGTTTCAACTTCAGCATCAGTCCTTCCAGTGAGTATTCAGGGTTGATTTCCTTTAGGACTGACTGATTTGATCTTACTGTCCCAGGGACTCTCAAGAGTCTTCTCCAGCACCACAATTCGAAACCATCAATTCTTCAGCACTCAGCCTTCTTTTTGGTCCAACTCTCACATCCATCTATGACTACTGGAAAAACCATAGCTTTAACTATGTGGACCTTTGTTGCAAAAGTAATGTCTCTGCTTTTTAATATTTTGTCTAGGTTTGTCATAGCTTTCCTTTCAAGGAGCAAGCATCTTTTAATTTCATGGCTGCAGTCACCTTCTACAGTGACTTTGGAGCCCAAGAAAATAAAATCCGCCACTGTCTCAACTTTTTCCCCATCTATTTGCCATCAAGTGATGGGACTGGATGCCATGATCTTCGTCTTTTCGATGCTGAGTTTTAAGCTAGCTTTTTCTCTCTTCTCTTTCACTCTCAAGAGGCTCTTTAATTTCTCTTCACTTTCTGCCATAAAGGCTGTATCATCTGCATATCTGAGGTAGCTGGTATTTCTCCTGGCAATCTTGATTCCAGCTTGTGATTCATCCAGCCTGGCATTTTGCGTGATGTACTCTGTATATAAGTTAACTAAGCAGGGTGACAATATATAGCCTTGACATAATCCTCTCCCAATTTTGAACCAGTCCATTGTTCCATGTCCAGTTCTAACTGTTGCTTTAGACTTGCCTACAGGTTTCTCAGGAGACAGGTAAGGTGGACTGTTATTCCCATCTCTTCAAGAATTTTCTACAGTTTGTTGTAGTCGACACAGTCAAAGGCTTTAAGATAGTCAATGAAACGGAAGTAGATGTTTTACTGGAATTCCCTTGCTTTTTTCTATGATCCAGTGAATGTTGGCAATTTGATCTCTGCCTCCTCTGCCTTTTCTAAATCCAGCTCATACATCTGGAAGTTCTCAGTTCATGTACTGCTGAAGCTGGCTTGAAGGATTTTGAGCATTACCTTGCTAGCATGTGAAATGAGTGCAATTGTACAGTAGTTTGAACATTCTTTGGCATTGCTTTTTGTTGGGATTGGAATGAAAACTGACTTTTTCCAGTCCTGTGGTCACTGTGGAGTTTTCCAAACTTGCTGACATATTGAGTGCAGCACGTTATCAGCATTATCTTTTAGGATTTGACATAGCTCAGCTGGAATTCCATCACCTCCACTAGCTTTGTTCATAGTTATGCTTCCTAAGGCCCACTTGACATGGGTGAAAAGTAAATAATTTACACACATAGTAAGGCCATAGAAAGAGAAGACAGTGATCAGTTGTGAAACTTTTCAGGTTAAGTCACCATCATCCTAGTGACTGTTTGTGTTTGGGCTGAAAGCAGAAGGAACTGTGTAGTATGTGAAGTCCAGGAAAATGAATATAAATGGAAACAAGAATGAGTAGGCTGGAGGAGAAGGTCGGGCAGGGTCAGTGGGAAGCTACGGAGGAAGGGAAAGTGGGTGGACTTGACAGACCGGGGGCAGCAGGGGGCACATCTGTGAACCAGCACCTCCTCTTACTATGGTTCTGGACCATGGGTTCTCTCCTGGAGGCACCCCTTCTTTTTAGAAGAGAAAATGCAGTTTTCCCCTAGTGCAGTGTTTTGCCAATTGAATGAAAGTGGGCTGCTGGAACCTTATTGTTTCTCGATCATGTGTCTTTACTTCCTTTTCCCGAGGAGATGCTTCCCCAAACCACAATCAGCTCCCTGCCAGAGTCAGCTCTTACTCTTCATTGGCTAGAGCTCTGCTTCCTCCTGGAAAATCCTGTTAGGCAGGGAGTGAGAGGGCAGCCTTCTGGGGTGAAGCTTTGGCCCTGAGCCTGAAGACCAGGAAGCAGGGTGAAGCTCCACGTCAGCTCTGCTGCCATTTTGTCCAGAGGAAGTTTACCCTGTTACATTCTAAACCAGAGTGCACGTTTTCTATCCAGATCCTTCCACTTTTTGGACACCCCTGCAAGGACATTTCCACAAACACATGGAAACATTCCCCAAAGTCTCTTCCCCAGAGAGGATTCTTTAGCAAGTTTATTGAAACAGATATGACAAGTATAACAAAATTTACATCTGCCTGTGCTAGACCAGTATATTTCTGTACAAACAACAAGATAGTGTTAGTTAATGACAATTAACACTTTGAAAGCATAACATACAACAACATATCTTCTTCACCCCCCCCCCCAAAAAAAACACCTTCATAACAGCGGGGAAAAAATTCTCCCCTGCCCCCCAAAGGAGGTGTTCATTGGTTGGCCAGCTCCATCCCAATTCTGAGGTATCAAAGGAGTTCCAAGTGCAAACTGAAGTGATGAACAAGCAACTCCCCCACTCCCACATCCATTAAACACACACTCTAGGAAACAGATGTCCTCGTGGAGTGCCTTTGCATAGAATTATTAGATAAACATAGGTTACTGTATACAAGTGGATATGGTACCAGATCCTAGGTCCCTGTGCTCCCCTTCCTCAACCACAGTGAAGAGAAACCACAATCATGAAAATGGAGCACAGATTGTTCTACAGCTCCCTCCAGTGGTGCTGAAGGGCCTATGTTGTCCTTGGCAAGCGTTTTCTACTTTTGTAGCTCTCACCATTCTGTGGCCTCATTTCAAGTTGACTGAGACATCATCTTATTCAGGATGTGTATGAAAGACATTTACCTCTGACTTGTAAACAACTGTTGTCTCAGGGCTAACAGGTGCCGAGCTACCCAGGAACAGGAATTAGTCCAGAGGTCAGAAGCACCAAGTAGATTTTGAAAAAAACGACACAGCACTTCGAGTGAGAACAGCAGCACAAGACTGGGGTGCGCTGACTATTCTCTCTCCTTTATCAGAAACTTGACTGGTGTATATTCTGAGTCTGTTTCTGTGCCTTGACTGAGACCCAAAGAAAGGACCAGTAGTCATACACTTGGGGACATCAAGACCACGCTAAAAACTCACGTTTATTTAGCAGAATCCTACAGAAGCAAAAACTTCCCCCAGAAATGCCAGAATGCCAGAACCATGCCTTTGATCCAACTTTACACTGATCAACTTTCACATAGAATTTACTAGAATACTAGAACTGGCAGGAAATCTGGCCTTCACTCCAGTCCCTTCATTTTGTAGATGTGGAAACTAAGTCACCAACAGTGTCCTTGACTCTTGGCCCAGCGCTCTTCACAATGAAAGCTTTGGGGCTCTGACCCTTGAAATTTGGCAGTGAATCATTTGTGGGCATGGGTGAGGGCTGGCTAGTTTGGCATCAAGGCACTCGCAGAATGGCCTGACTTGTATTTGTATCTTCTTGGAGACCTAGAAGTACTTGTACAATTCTCTGAATTTAAAGGAATGGAAGAATGAAGAAAGCCAGCTTCTCTTTTGTGACTGCAGAATCAACTAGAAAAGAAGGCAAAAATTAATAACTTTATTTTCCGGTCCCTCTCAGCAGGTAGTGGTCTGAGGAAGAAGGGGCTGGTGCGCTGGGTACGCGCATGGTAAGACACAGGACACCTGGGGCACAGGTTGTATGTGTGCAGCTGAGAAGCTATTTTTCGGTCTCTCCCAGAGGACGGTGCTTTATTCCAGTTCCATATAATCTTCAGTTCTCACCTCCCAATGAATGGTATTCAGAATATGAGGAGAGAGTTTCTGAATGTTCCTGAAACAGTTTGGCTCTCAAGAAGCTGTCAGCCAGCACAGCACATCTTGGTCTCAAATTTAGTGCTGTGCCCACAGCTTTCCTTCTAAGCACCCACCCGTGAGGGAAGAGCCTTCTCTGCCCAAGTCCCCTGTAGAGACGGGAAACAATTCTATCTCATCTGTCGATTCCCTTTCAGTTCAGCAGCCATTTTCCACACAGCGACACAATTGGAAAGCAGTATCTCTTCTGGGAACTGAGATTCCATTTCAGGAGGAATTTCACTGTCTTTAGTCTCCATGTAGCTCACCAGTGTATCTCTCAGGCTGAAAAACCAAGGAACAATAGACAGCATTAAATAGTCATGTGACATAAGGAGTCATGTGATCACTGGTCAGTTTTTTTCAGGTCATCACAGGACTAAAGTGCTCATTAAGGCCATTAATACTGAGAGTCAGTTTAAAGACAACTAACTGCTGGCTCAGTGGTTAAGAATCTGCCTACAATGCAGGAGACCTGGGTTCAATCCCTGGGTTGGGAAGATCCCCTAGAGAAGGGAATGGCAACCCACTCCAGTATTCTTGCCTGGAGAATTCCATTGACAGAGGAGTCTAGTGGGACACAGTCCATGCGGTCGCAAAGAGTTGGACACGACTGAGCCCGTGCAGCTGATCCGCTGAGTTACTGACCTGGCACTAGAATCCTGGCCTCAGGGTTCTAGTGCATCCCTGCTGCTCCCCACCCTGGGCTGCACATACTCTACAGGACGGAGCTCCCCTTGATAAGGGCCCAGCCAGATGGTTTTAAGAGCTCTAGGAATACATCTGCTATACTAAAAACAAAGCCTCACCATTCAAACAAAGCTTCTAGTCCAGTTCATGGTTTGTTTAACAAGCATCATAAATTCTCTAGGAAGATATTCTTTCCCTACACTAAAAAGTCCAGGATAGCAAAGATTTCTTAAATAAGTTCAAAGAATACAAATGTAAATAGGCATATGCTACATAGCATAATGGAGGAAAATGGCAATTATGAAGCCCTATGTCAATGAGGAAAACTGGAGTTTATCTATTTAGAAAAACAATAAAGTGAAAATCCCTTCTTCAGACCACACATTAAAGCTCAAGGAAAAAACATGGGAGAATATTTTATAACCTTGGGACAGGACCCTTAGAGGTATATCTTCCTAGAGTCCTCATAGGAAAATTCTCTCAGATTTGGCTTCACAAAATTAAAGACTGAGATAGAGCCTTCGTAACATACCAGATAAAATATGAAGAAAAATACACATAGTCCAAAAGAAAACTAATCAAGAGGCAGTTTGGAGGAAGATACACAAATGGCTGATAAATATTTTCAGCCTTACCAGTAAATGGGAAAATATAAGCAAAAATGAGATACTATTTTGGGGCCATTAGATTGTTAAAAATACGAAAGATGGATAATATCCAGTGTTGGGTATTCTTTATACATTGGTGTAGCTTTTTCTATCAAAGTTAAAATACACATCTCTCTGACATAGGGAGACCACTACTCATAATGCGAACATTGGACTTTTGCAGTTGATAATGGTTAATAGGACTTTCCCGATGGCTTGAGGTAAACAATCTGCCCGCAATGCAGGAGATGCGGGTTCAGGAAGTGGGAAATGACAACCCACTCCAATAATCTTGCCTGGAGAATCCCATGCACAGAGAAGCCTGGCAGGCTACCATTCATATGGTTGCCAAAGAGTTGGACACGACTTAGTGACTAAACAACAATGGTAAATCAGCAGGAAACCAAATTCTGCAGTAAGACAACAATTTCCATGACTATGGAAGATCTTGGGAGACGTGGCAGAATGTTGTATGTGTGGCTTGTTTGGCAGCCTTGCAAGCCCCTACCTCCACTCAGGGTTGAAACTCTCTGCAGTCTTGGGGTTCTTTAGCTTTAAGATCATCATTTCATGAAGCTCCAGGAGGAAAGCATCCAGGCCAATCTGATTTAGGAAGGTGTTGAGCAGCTTAGCATTTTCAGGGCTGAGATCAGCTTTGTACCTTGGGATGATTTCCCCAAATGGCTCCTGGAATGAAATAAGAACAAATGATACATGGAAGCCTGGAAAGGGAATGTGCGGCTCCCTGGGTCCAGGCGGACAGGAAGAGGCCAGACTCACTTTTCCCAGGCGAAGTAGCTGTTCAGACTTGTGGGCAGAGAGGAACTGCCAGAGGGCGATGGTATGTTTTAACTGGCATCTGTTTAAGGCCTGAAAGAGAACAGAACTCTTGAATATGAGGCTCTGCTTTCATTTGGCACGGCACTGATTCCACCTCCTTCACTACGGAGGCCACCTCTGCTTCGTGCACTAATTTCCTGCCTCGACTCTGAAAGGTCTCTGAAAGCCTTCTCCCACCGCAGCATCTCAGGGTCCACTAGCAGCACGCAGTCTGCACGCACACCTCAGCAGACTTGTGCTTCCAAACTGTACATTCCGAGTACATCTCTGCATCTCCTGTCACTGTGTTCTGTTTACAATGTAGACTGGCTGGGAATGAGGTATTTTCACCTCCCCTCCTGTTCAGGGGCTGCCTAGATTGGTACTCCCTGGGGCGTGGTATCCCAGTAGGAAGTGGGGAGACGATAGAGGGGACAATGCTGATTTCCTTTGGAAGAGGCCAGACACGAGACCTACCTTAGAAACCAGTGAGGTTGGATCGCCCATCTTCAGCATGTCTTGGATATACACATTTAAGTGCATGTGTGGATCCCCGCCAGCTGTGCTCAGAAACCCCAGCGTGACTTCTATGGCAGACAGAGCTTCACAGGCGTCACTGTAGGACTGCAGTTGTCCTCTGATGGCAGTGATGGCCGCATTGGGGAGGGGACTCTAGGAAGTCAAACGCAGGACAGGGTCCACAGCTGGGGCGTGCTGTGCACCACCACCCTGTAAGTCTTATCTTCATCACTGCCAAGGCCACAGAATGGGACAGGCTCTGTGACAGCAGGAGTCTGCACTTGTGCTTCTTGAGTGTCAGCAATATTCAGGTTTGTTACAGAGAGAGATGAACTCACTGAATGCTCAAATCAACTTTGTGAGGATATGCATATGGACACACACATACACAGATACACAGCCCCCACAAACTCACACAACACACATAAATCAGAAAAGCAGGAATAAGTAAGTTCTCTGGACCTTTTGCCTCAGCATACACAGTCATGACAGCACTACTAAAAAACTACAAGCACAAGATTTTAACCTGTTAATACTCAACGAGAAAACTGCTGCTGGGACTTCCCTGGTGGTCTGGTGGTTAAGAATCCTCCTTGCAATGCAGGGGATGTGGGTTCTATCCCTGGTTAGGGAACTAAGATCCCACATGCCACGGAGCAACTAAGCCTGCCTACTGCAACTACTGGCTGCGTGACAGGATCTCGTGTGCCACAACCAGTGAGTGTGCGCACCACGGTGGGAGTTACCTTGTGATACGGTAATGGTCCCGCATGCTGCAACTAAGACCCGAGGCAGCCAAAATAAATAAATACTTTAAAAAGATTTATGAAAAATAAAAAAAAAAAAAACTTCTGCTGATCCTGTGTGCCCTCTAGAAATATCGCGATGCTCAGAACAAAGGGAGGCCCGGAAACTCTTTGGTACACATGGCAAATGCCCTGAGTGAGGGCGGGAGAGTCCTAACAAGGATGGAAACACTCTGGTAAGACAGAGGCACATGCAAATAAGGTTGATCATCACCTGTTGCATTTTGTTCTTGATGTCCATGAAGAGATGCTCATAGTTCCAGTCACGTCTGTATACCAGAGTGGGTATTCCCTAAAGTGAGAAAGAAAAACACTGGAATGGAATTCATCGTGGAGGTTTCCATCAGATGACAATATATGCCTGAGTTGAGACTCGGTTGTAGTCCCAGGGATTTCAGTGCATCACTGGCAAGGCAGGCAGCTCCTTGTTGCCTCGTGATGTGTGTTTACCCCATAATCTATGGAAACAGCGACACAATGAGGAACCCAGCCTGCTCCCCAGGACCAAGCAGATACTGTCACATAGTATTCTGTGGCCCTCAGACCACCAGTGGGAGCAGGCCATGAGGACATTGTGCTGACACAGTGAGCACAGACCGTGAACCAGGGGGCACGCAGCTGACAGAGCAGAATGAATTAAGGCTTGAGCTCAAACAGTTCACCGCCTAACTGCAGGCAGGGAGGAAGCATAAACAGAATGAAGTGCCACACCTTTGGACCTGGAAGCAACAAGCACAGCGCAGGTAAAGAACGGAACTGCAGGCTGCTTTCAGGGAAGGGAGAATGATCCAGCCTGTGCAGTCATGGGATTCAGTGCAGGGAAGTGGATGGAGAGATGCAGATCTGGATGTCAGAAATGTGGGCTAAGGAGCCTGAAGGCGGGAACTGGTTGGGAGCTACTGCAGCAGTGGAGCTTAAGGACAGATGCTTTGAACTAGAGCAGCGGGCTGGTTGGTGAAACGGAGGCGCCTGATGGTACAGATGACAGACTGTGTCTGCAGACTAAAGGAAAAGGGGGAAAACAATGAGGTTTAGTGTGGGTGGCTGGTGGTGCCATTAACTATGACAGAGAAATCTGGATAAGTCCATTGAGACCTGTAGTCACCCTTGGGGTACTGAGGAGTGGATCGAATGTATAGACAACTCTGCAGAGCCGTCAGCCCTGCATGCAGGCGTGGTCACAGATACTGGGAGTGTGGATGAAGGGTCCAGAGGATCCCTCCTCATTCTGAAACTGCTGTGATCAAAGACACACTTGAGGCACCTTTTTGAAAACAGACACACAGACCAGGGACATGTGGACCATGGACACGTGGGCCACATCAATACAGCAGGTCAGCCTTACCTTGAGGGTCAGCCTAGGCTTGCCCTGCAGGAAGCGGCTGATGATCTGGCGCTGGATCTTCTCCAGGTCAAACTCCTGCAAGGTTTCCCCGCCCTGCTCCACGTGGTACTGGCAGTTGGAGAGAATCAGTGGAATCAGGTCCCGCTCCACTTCGTAGCTGATGACGTGCAGGTCGGCAATCTCAGAGGCATCGATGGAGTAGCTGGAGACAGATAGACAGAGTTCAGGGTCCCAGTGAGATGCACATGGCCTGTCCATGCAGAGCCAGCTCCTGTCTGATGTTGCCACAGGCTGTGCAGGTGAAGGGACATGCAAATCTGTGACACTTGTGAGCGTAGCTGAAGGGGTTTCTGTTCAAGAAGGACCTGAAGCCTGGCTTGCTGTCTCTAGGTCTGGTGACCCTATTTCCCTGTTTGTTCCCCTCAGAAATGACTTCCTGCGCTGAAAGGGCATCCCCTGATGTCAGCCTGCATGCTTACCTGTTATCTTCTTTGGAGAACTTCTCCACCGCATAGACAATTTCATTGTGCAAGTTAATCAAGTAGCTGACTAAGGCGGTGGAGCAGAGGCCCCGGCCCTGGCGGCGAGGCAGGATGACTTCCAAGTCAGTGTCCAGATCAAGGTCGGAGCTGCAGTAGTCTTTAGGTAGCTTGATCTCACCTTTAAATGACAGAGGGGCAGTCACCTCCCTGCTGTTTCTTTCATAGCATCAGGACTGGGAGGCCACCACGGTGCGAAGGGGGGCAACGCAGAAACCACCTCAACAGAACAGAGCTGGGAACCAAGAGTGCTTCTGTCTCCCACCTCTCTTTTATGTGCTGACAAGTTTCAAATAGTCTCAGTTCCTTTTTGATACTGAATTTATAGACTCAAGAGGACTGAGGGGTTGCTCTTTCTGAAATGTCATGCACTCATCTCAGACACCCTCACCAAGAGTCCACAGATCCAGCATTAGAGACACATAGCCTGGTGCTATACACACACGGAACAGGCAGAGTCAGGCTGGAGAAAACAGGCCTTCAGAGAGGTGCTCCTGTAATGTTTAGTATAAAGGGGATTTGACTTACCATTGGTCTCCAGCGATCGCCTCAGCTTGTTCCATGTTGACAGAAAGACAGTGATTCTACTGCGGGCTAACTTCTTCAGTCCATCTAGCAAACAAAACACTTTTTAAGAACTCCAAGATAACACCTAGTCCCATCTAGGTCAAACCAACAGAATTACTTGCTCTTTGACCCCCCACCTTCATATCATCACCAACACACTCTAAATGCTGTTTAAACTAAAGTTGAGTTTGAGGAACCAGAGAGAGAGAGGGAGATTCTGGACTGCTACAGCAAAGCCTCTAATGTGTCCCAGGCATTCACAGCACCCACTGCTTCATGCTACAAACTTAGGGAACAGAACACACATTAGCCCTGACCTGGAGCCCCCGAGTTGGACCAATTCTTTGTACCACAACAGGGGTAGTCCTGATGCTCTGTGAGAGCAGAGCCTTACCTGAATCGTGACTGCTAATGAAACTTTGGATGGATCTGTATTCAGCTTCTGAAACATTCTGGAATCGTTTCACTAGATTCCTTTGCAGGGCCAAAATCTCGGGCAAGAATTTCACCAGTCTCAGCTCTGCCTCCTAGAGAAGGGAAGACCGTCAGGAACACTTTTCTTTTTTTCAGGAACACTTTTTAATACACCTAGATAATGTTCCTGGGAATCAGACTTTGGGGCTGGCTCAGGCCATGTATTTGTAGTTTAATATGGTCAATGTGCCATTTTACATAACACACAGTACTTGAGAATGGTGAAAGGCAAGTACCTCTCACTTCCTTCAGCAAGTACTTAGCGACTGCTTACAATGTGTTGGCCAGTGTTCTGCACTCTAAGGGTAGAGAAGCAAAACCTGTAGGGCTGACACAGCAAATGTGTTTGCCAGAAGCTGATGAAAGAAAACAGCCTCTTGGGCCCATGAGATGGGCTGGGTGTGGAGAGGCACTGCTGAGAGCAAGAGGACTAAGCATTTAGGCAATGAGCTTAGTGATGTTCCAGTGTCTTTCTGAAGACCTAGGACCTTAGCTTCTTCAGTGTAATGGACCTGAGCACACCAGTGACAGATCACAGTGTTATCACGATGGCCTTCCCACTGGGAATCCATTTTCATTAACTGACCCACCAAAATTTCTGCATCATCTTACTTCTTCCTAGATTGCAAATACTGGTACATGGAGGAAATGATTAGAAAATGTGTTTTAGAAAATAAAAATTCAAATAGATTAAAGTTAGGAAGAGTGTGTAATTCTGGCTCTGAAAGATATGATACACACGTTACTGCTGTGTTCCCCTCCAATCCTACCAACAGCCTCACTCTGAATGGTTTAGGAACAGGGAAGACTTTTTGTTTGATTTCAGTTATGCATTCCCAACCGAACTTTTTTCATTCAACAGACACTCACTGGTGACTAACTACTGCAGGCAGTGGGGGGATGAAGGTGAACAGATAAATGAAAGATTTTATTCTGTTCTTTCTTGCTGAGTATTGGGAGAAACCCTTCTGGCCAAGTACTTTACAGATTCCTACTAATTCCAATGTGTGGATATATTTCACCTGTGACTTTATGCTTCAAATGACTTGTACAGATGGATGTGTTTGGAGATCTCTACCCCTGGGTCTTCTGCCAGAGACATTTTATTCAAAAATCAAAGTAGCTTAATTGCTGTCCCACCCTCAGGACTGATCAGACTAAATGAGAGCAGGGTCTTCAGGTCTCCAGGGGACACGTAGGTGGCGGTCACAGTGAAGCAGCCTCACCTTCTGCAGAAACTTCCAGAGGATGGGCACTGACTCTTTGCCGCTCTTCTGCTCCACGATGTGCTGGAGGTGCTCAATGGTGATCCTTTTTCTGCAGCTCCACATCTTAGAGCAGTGAACCATGCTATTCTTGGGCAGGTGGGGCAGGAAAGTCACTGGGTCACCGTACACAATTTTGGCCACAGGGTTGGAGCTGATGCGCTCATCTTGGCTGATCTGAGCGTTCACTGCCAGAAGGGTTTTATCTAGATGCTAGGTGAGGAAAGCGACATGGGATCTGAAGTGAGATGCTAGGTTTTTGTCTCCTCAAACAGAATAAGTCTCAGACATCTATATTTTATTACCGTTATTTTAAATACTTGCTGACTTATATTTCTCAATGGGCTTAGTTACTCTCAGTAACATTCTTATCTGACAGGGTTTATTTCTCTGCCTCATTTGCACATTCTGCTATAAAAAGTAGTGGAGAGAAAATGACTGCCTGCGCTTTCTGGATTCCCAGTAATTCCTCAGCTTGATATACCAGCCTGCCTCGGGAGGGGACAGGATGGGGGAGGGGGCAACAGGAGGGTGGGGTGACTAAATAGAGAACACCTAAATCTGTGACTTAGCCTAGGGTTTCCTTTTCTAAGGGACACTCCAGAACGGACAACAGACCAAGTGCTCAGCAGAGGCTGTGGAAACCCCTTCCCGCACCTTCCCAGAGAAAGTAGCCCCGTAGCTACTCATCACTTACCTCTAGTTCACGCAGAATAAGAGTCTGAACAAGCTGTTCCCAGCTGTTCCTCTTTCCCCTGGTTGACAATTCTGCATCAAAATCTAAAGACCCTACAAAGAAAAATGTGTATGTTACGCAAGAAACAAAAACCACAGCATCCTACATAAAACACTGAAGAAATGTTTATATGAAAGAATGCTCCTTTTGGGAGCAGGGGTGGATATATGTTCCTAAAGTAACCTGAGCATTTAAAAATGTTTCCTGCTGCTACCACCAAACTCATGATCTTTGTGAAGATACTTCAAACTCTAAAATCTCTAACCCATGTAATTATCACCTTAAAGCCATTCTGAACAAAACTACTGAGAGGACAATACTTTAAATCAGAAGCCCAGGGGCAAACTAACAGTGACTAGTGGTACCACAGGTCTCAACTGCTGCCACCTGGGCTTGAAGACAGAGGCAGGACCCTGCACGTGCGTTTGATGCAGAATGCCACAGAAACTGTCAGCGTGCTTCTAGAATTTGGTCACTTTGTCAGTGTGATACTTGCTGAGCTTACCTAGTGTGAAACCACTCAGAATGAGAAACTTAAAATCAGATTTTGCTAAATAGAAAATATATATGGATGCCGAGTGAGTGAAAGTCGCTCAGATTGTCCGACTCTTTCCGATACCATGGACTCTACAGTCCATGGAATTCTCCAGGCCAGACTACTGGAGTGGGCAGCCTTTCCCTTCTCCAGGGGATCTTCCCAACCCAGGGATTGAACCTAGGTCTCCTGCATTGCAGGCGGACTCTTTACCAGCTGAGCCACAGGGAAGCCCATATGGATGCTGGTTTCTGGCAAAAAAAGCTCCTGAAGTGGGAATGGATTTTCTTGTCATGTCACAGATCTTTTTATTGCCATTGTTATTTTAAATAACATTGTCATTAGAGTGGTAATTTTAAAAGATTTTTGCAGATAACTTAGAAGAAAACAAAACTATTCTTCCACCACTCGGAGACAACCCTCTCACTAACTTGTATTACAGACCTTTTCTTTCTCTGTGGACTTTAAATTTTAAACTAGAAAAAGAGCTTAATAGTTGTTAGCCTACTTTTACATGTGACAAATTGTGGATGCATATACATATTAAGTCAGTCCATGAATGCAGTATTGTTTCAGGAAAAGAAGATGCTCTCCCCCCGTCCCACAAAACAAAACAAAACAGATGTCCAACAGAAAGAGACCAAGTTCCAAGTGCTTATCAAACATTAGTCTCTTTGATGTTTCTTTAATGCACGTCGCATCTTTTGGATGCCGTATGTTCCCCATGCAGTGGCTGAACTACATCCAAGGTTGACTTTTGAAACTAAAACCTCCCAAATACACTCGCACCAGCAGGGGGTCAATGGAAAGACCAGGCAGGTGCTCCCCTCTCCGACTCTCTGGAAAGTGCACGTCTTCCTGCTTGACCCTCATCTCCTTCTGGGGTCGAGGAGTGCCCCGCTCCCTCTGCTGGCTGTGCCCCACGCCCCTGGCCCCGTGCCCAACTCCTCACTGTGGCCCTGCTCTTGGAGAAGCCTGCGCAGGACAAGGTGCACCACGCTGGCGGTCTCGTCCGCGCTCCTCCCCAGCATGTTCATTAGCTGCTCCAGGTCTCTCTGGATATGCTGCTGCAGAAACCCTTTTGGGTCCCACACCAGAGGTTTGATGATGCTCATCAAGTCCTGTGGGGGCAAGAGGACAAAATGTCAAGAAAGGTCTTGTTTGAGGAGGGGATGGCAAGTTCAGGAGAGGTCAGGAGTGGTGAAGAGCCAGTCCCGAGCCAGAGGACAGTATCTAGGAGGGATGTCAGCGAGATTCAAACAGTAGAGGCAACAGAAAACTGAGGAACAGAAATGAATGTGGTCTGAAAACGACTGCCTTCTATATTGTCAATGTGAAATAAAGAACTTTAAAAACCTAAACATTTTGCTCTCATGGTTAATTAACTTAGATAAAATCCAACATGCTATTTCTTTCTTTCCCAGAGTTACAGCAAAGACACAGATAAAATCATGGTGATTTTAGCCTCTCCATTCCCAGGTGTGAACTGGAGACACAGAGCTATTCAGTAAAAACTGACTTTACATAATCTGACAAGTAGTTCCCCTTACCACCATAGGCCACAGTGGGAAAAATTACGATGTGTGAATTTTACATTATGTTCTGTGTTAGGTAACAATGACTTACTCAAAATCCACAGGGGGTCACTAGGTCTTTTATTTTTTTCAACTATTAAAAATAATTTATTAAAATTTTTTCATGATTTATTAAAATTTAAAAGTCAAAGTGCAAATTACAAGAATGACAAACATTCAGAATAAAATGGTTTAAATAATACTAAATTTTTAATTTCAACTTTTATTTTAATTAAACCTTTTAAAATATTTTTATATAAAGTTGTAATTCTAATGTTCGATTATCCATCTAATTGTCAAAAGAATTGGTATCAGGCTTCAATATGTTTCATCTAAGACCTACATGCACAAATGTAGGTTAATAAGATTTGTTTTATATTCTATAGCATTCTTCATTTGTTACTACTGCCAATACAATTACTAATTCATGAGAACCCTGGGAACCACAAATTGGAACTTCAAAGAGGAGTAAGAAAGTTGTTTCTACTGGGAAAGGATACTTAGTTATCAGAGAAGCAATACATTCATACTCTCTGAAAGGAAAGAGTGGACAAATTCATTGACCTGTCTATCCCCTTATCCAAGTACTTCTGCATTCAGATCTTCCCCACACTCCCTAAGTAGTTTCTGCTTCTGATGTCAGTAAGGGCACAACACACAAACTTCACAGCATGCAAACACAGGAAGCAGTCCTGTGCTTCAAGGGGCAAAATCAGAGAACTCGAGCAGAACAGGGTTAGCCACAATGAAACCAAGCAGGACCCTGCAGGGCCTTCCCAGGAACTGGGTAGGGTTTTTTAGACGAAAGGATTCACTATGAAAAACTACCATAGAAACCAGTACACGATTGGGCAGTACAGTGCGCTACCTGGGGACTCTGGGTGGCTCCCAGAAGCATCGCCAAATGAGTGAGTAGCCGGATGAGAAGGAAGACCACGGGGGACAACTCTCGGTCAGATACCACGGCCACACCTCTGGGTGGTGGGCTTCCCAGCACATGGCCAGTTTGAGTTCTGTCCGTGGTGTCACTGGAAAGGACAAGAGGAGACAGGGTGAAGGCTGAAGAAGACCATTTCTTCTGCTCTGGGGGCACACTTCAGAGTCTTAGGACCTAGAGACTAGGTTCACGGTTTTGAAGAATATGATGCTGAAATTTATTTATTCTTTTAAGCCTAGACCACTTTTCTGAGGCTTTTTCTTTATAGACAGGCCCTTCTGGCTGACCAAAATTCCACAACACTGTAAAGTGTTTGTGAGACTAGCAGGGGTGGGGGGTGGGGGTGGGGGAGAGGGGCAACATAATGGTAGGGGGTTTGAGGTACAAACTATTATGTATAAAATAAGCTACAAGGATATATTGTACAACACAGGCAATATAGCCAATATTTTATAACTATAAATGGAATATAGCCTTTAAAATTGTGAATTACAATACTGCACACCTGTAATTTATATAGTATTGTACATCAACTTCAGTAAAAAAAAATAAAACAAGCCTTTCTGATAAGCAGCCTTGAGGTGACCTCTAACATTAGTTCAGCATTCACTTGACCCAGAAAACCCCACAAAATCATGCAAGTCAAGATTCACTTTAAGAACATTGGTGAACCGCCCCGACCATTGAGGGGATGCGTATCCGAAAAGCCACCAAGTATCTGAGGACGTCACTTTACAGAAGCAGTGTGTGCCATCCCCCGGCTACAGTGGGGGAGCTGGTCGGTGTGCACAGGACAAACTGGGGCTGAAGGCAGGGTTGGTGGCCCAAAATCAGTGCTGAATCTTTACTGCACGTATTGCAGAAAGTGATGCTGAACTGAAGGACTTAGATATAGATTATCTTGCTTATTGAGCACAGCCAGGTGAACAAAACTCCCAAATGCGGCACAGGACTTAACAGAGCTCAGGGTTGGATCAACCCCTCCATGAGCTCTTCCCGCCACACTGAGATGATTCTTTCTGAAAAAGAACAGACTGTTCCTAAACCAGAAGAGGGGGTTGCACAGAAGAAAAAGATATCCCAGAAGAACCTGAAGAAACAAAAACTTAAGGTATGGGAATAAATGCTGCAAAAAATAAATGCAAATAAATAATGATAGTGAAATAAAATCATTATCAAAACAAAAGTGACTGTTTGTGCTATTCCTGGGGCCATATGTCAGGATGGTGGTCTGGACCTGCTTCTTGCCCTGAATCAGTGGGAGAGCGGCAGGCAGGCAAAGGACAGAATCTGGAGTAGCTGACATTAACATGGAAATATATACACACTGGTCTCCTTCTCCCACATTAAAAACTAGGATCCAATCTCTACAAAGGATTTGGCATCACACCCAGATGGGAGGTGCAGTGTGATGGCTATGTTCAGTTGAAATGATACTGGAGATTCTAGGACATTCTAATAGTTTATGGAGATAACAGGTTAGAATATTTTAAACTGTAACAGCACCAAAAGAGCTAGACTATAAGATCAATGTAGAGAGGTCACACCTCCTATTAAGGGAGCATTTACAACCATACTTGTCTAATGAGCAACTGTGGGATTATGAGATCAGACTTTTAACTGGACTCTGAAGTATTTGATAAGATTGACTAGGTCTCCCCTATTTTTCGCAAAAGAAAAAAAAAGTAAGCTAAGAGTTTGTAAGTGACAGATTTAAACTTCCCTCTGAATTTGGTCACCTTGTTTATGTCAAGCAATTTCTACAGGGGTTGTAACCAAGGTTCAACTGGAAGATATTAATAAGTATTAAGGTATGGTCTGTTTTTGCATTAAAAGCCCATTTAGCCAGTGACAGATCAAATGCCTCACTACTGAATGGCCACAGAGACCTTGGCATTGATATCCAACATGACCCAGATCCAAATGTACTATTGTAATTGATAATATATTTAGTATTGATTTATCAGTTGGAATAGAAACAGCCGCAAAGTACATGACTCGATTATTTAGAAAGGAAATAGAAAATTACATACTTGATAACATGAAATCCCTCCTTCGGTATGTGATTAATCCCTCCAATTGGAGCATGACAGTCAATACAAAAGCTCTGTTCCATCGGCTTGCCACACTAGCAGAAATACAAATGTGCCCCCAGATCAGTTTGGACAAATCCCGAAGTATGAGCACATACTTAGCACAGCAGGTAGTAGATGCCACTAGGATTGCTTCCTTCGGTGTATGCATATGTCAGGTGGGGTTGCAAGAGCCCTGGGAGACAGGGCAGGCACTCCATGGCAACTGTGTTGTGTGTGTGTGTGTTAGTCGCTCTGTCGTGTCCATCTCTTTGAGACCCCATGGACTATACCCACCAGGCTCCTCTGTCCAGGGGACTCTCCAGGCAAGAATACTGAAGTGGGTTGCCATTTCCTTCTTCAGCCAACTATGTTGTGTGGGGGCAAATATAGACGTTTTTAAAAATAGAGGCTATTAAGTTTTATTCCCAGTCACTTTATAGATAAATATATAAAACTCAATCTTTTATTTTCACATTCATCATTGTTTTCCATTCTTTCTCCTACAAGTTTAATGCTTCATTATCTAACACCAGGAATACTACAGTAGCTTCCAAACTGATTTCCTTAAATGGCATTTCCTTAATAGCATTCCTTAATGCCATTTAGACTTTTTTATTTTTAAACAATGTCACCATATGATTTACTACTTCCAAAGGTTCATTTTTCAAAATCAGATTGTGTGCTACTATAAATACACTAATGGTCTCTAACTAACCAAACCAGTCTCAGATTCCTGGACCACAGAATTTCAGTACTGGGAGCAGTCTTAGGAAGAATCTATTTTAATCCCATTTCATGGACAATGAAGTGAGAAGCTCAGAAATATAAGGTGCGAAGCATGTCTCAGGTTTATCCTCCATGCTGCTTATTTACTGTATTAAATAACATTTGTCTGTTTCAATTCAATAGCCTGTTCTGAGCAGGTAGAGATGACACTATGAATGGCCCTGGCTAGATGCTTTGGGATTCAGAGATGAACAATACAGGCATCTTCCCCTCACAGGCTTACAAGGCGCACATCTCCTTTTCCTATCCTTTGGTGTCTAGACCCTATCTCCTTGCTGGGCAAGTAATCCAGCCTACAGTCTAGTCAACACCTTGTCATCACATAAAGACCTGAGTCACTGATTCCGTACTGCAGTGGCCAGGAAGGACTGCCAGCATGGTTCCCGCCCTGCAGTTTTGTCTTGCAGGGGACCTTGAGCAACATCTGGAGGCAGTTTTATTTGTCACACTGCGCGAGACAGGATACTACTGCCATCTGGTGAGCTGAGGCCAGGAATGCTTGTAAACCTGCAAGAATGCCCAGGCCAGCCCCACAATAAGGCCTTATGTCCACAGGGCTGAGGTCAAGAAACCCAGGCTGGAAAACCTTCATACCATTTGGACGTTTAAGTGAAAGTCACTCAGCCATGTCTGACTCTTTGCAACCCCATGGACTGCACCAGAATACTGCAGTGGGTAGCCCTTCCCTTCTCTAGGGGATGTTTCCAACCCAGGGATCAAAGCCAGGTCTCCTGCGTTGCGGGCAGATTCTTCACCAGCTGAGCCACAAGGGAAGCCCAAGAATATTGGAGAGGGTAGCCTATCCCTTCTCCAGTGGAGCTTTTCAGCCCAGGAATTGATCTGGGGTCTCCTGCATTGCAGGCGGATTCTTTACCAGCTGAGCTGAGGGAAGCCCCATAGAACAGCTGTCAAAACGAGTCTGTGTTCTCCCCAAAGGTCCAGTCTCTCTTTATCCTCCTCCCTCATGGGCCCCCTCCTCGGACCTGGAGGAGGGACACACATTCTGAACCCCCACAAACCCTATCCCAAATACCAGACTCACCTCTCCTACAGCGCACACGTGACCACTGGGACATGCTGTCGAAAGAACAGGACACACGTTGGCTGGCGAGGCTTTGCCTAATGACCCACCATTAAACGGGAAGCCTAACTCCCTGCTTTCTGGTCTATCCAAATAATGACGTGGACTGATGTCCCGAGCATGTTACCAGAAATCTTAAACTCTGCTGGTTTACTAATAGATATTTGACACATACCAGGAGCTCAAATTGTATCTGTGAAAAATAGTGTCTGCGTTTAATTTCACAAAGCAAAGAGAAACTAGATTACAGGCTCATACCAGGGGCTATTTTGGGAGGCAAAATGGATGATATTTTATACCCTCCTATTTATTCTCTTTGATTTTTTTTTTCTTTTTGCTGTGAGCAGGTTTTATAACAACTTTTAAAACTACTTTTAAAAGATTATCTACTCAAGACAATGGCAAAATTTACATCAGGTCATGGGTTATATTATTTCCTCCCTCAGTCCTATATTTCTAAAAGAACTATCTTTGGATCAAAACCTTGGTTGTATTGTGAGCTAGCCCTAGACTGAGCTTCTGATGTGGTTCCCAGTGCCCCATTCTCCCCCAAAGGGCATATTCCAGGAAACAGAAGTGCATCTGAGAGGACCCTTTCCCTGGGACTGAGAAAAAGAATGATCTGGATCATCCACAGTCAGCAGGTACCAATTCCCGAAAACTGTTCGTGTTCTGCAAAGGCACCCATGGCAGGAGGAGGCAGGCACCTTGGACCCTTCAGGCACAAACCCATGTACCCCAATTCTATACCAATGTTTCCTGTAGTTTTAGGTTGCTATTCAGAGCTCAGGAGTGGGATTCCACCACAGGCCAGCACTTACTGTACCAGTGGACTCGTTCCAGACCCTTCCAATTCCTAGCTTGAGCCAGCAAGTCTTCAGGCATCGTTGGAAGAAAGGCATTCTGAAAAGCCAAAAAAGCAGAGCTGGCTTTAGCTTAGTGAACACATCGATTCGCTGTCGCTGCTCAGCAACAGGCCTTGAGTAGGAACGTGACCTTTGTTTTCTTTCTTCTCGATCCCAAAACCTCTCTATGAAGAATACAGAACAGCCCTCTATGAAATGACAAAGGGCAAGGCAAGTTTTTCACCATGACTGTGGACTAAAGCATCAAGCGAGAAAGAGGACGATGGCAAACCTACAAGATAAACAGGTTCAGTGGTTTCTGAGGTACTGGCTGGGTCTCTAAAGTTTTCTCTGTGAATGCAAAAGAAATCATATCCCAGTCTTACCACCATGAGGTGTGGGAAGAAGGCCAAATTCTTCAGGGGTCCTAAGACTTGGCTTTGTCCACAGAGAAGGACGGTTGCAGCATGAACAGCCATTTCTATTACTGTCTCTTCCAGGTTGCTGACCCCAGGACCTGTCCTCAGCAGGGGTAGTTCATTATTCACAAGGGATATTGCAAAAGGTCTGATATCAGGAGGCAAGGTCATGCTTTTCTCAATGAATTTCTCCATAGCCTCACATTGCTGACAGGAAAGAAATTAAAATATATCAAGTAAAATATTATATGGAAAAAAATATTATATGAACAGCAGAAGAAAAAACAAAGGTTTTCTCTTATGTTAGTCATGCCTTTTGATCCCCAAAACTTATCAAATATCTCCTTAAGAGGAATTCTCTGGTGGTCCAGTGTTAGGACTGCCACTTCCACTGCTGAGGACCCGAGGGCCAATCCCTAGTTGGGGAACTGAGATCCCTCAAGACACAGGGTGCAGCCATAAATAAATAAATTAACAAATAAAGTTAGTTGCATTGAAAAACTTTTAAATCAAGGTTAGAATGGCTAAATGATTGCTGCCTGAGGGGGAATGATCCAGAGACATCTCCTCTACAAACACAGAAACCACATATCAAGCACTAGTTTTGATCATTCTGTTTTGGAAAACATTACTGCATGTTCTTTTTCGAGAGAACTTTATTTTTATTTATTTATTTTAAATTTATCTGGCTTCAATGGGTTGTAGTTGTGGCATATGGGATCTAGTTCCCTGACCAGGGATTGAACCCAGGCCCCTTGCATTGGGAGTGCAGAGTCTTAGCCACTAGACCACCAGGGAAGTCCATAAATTATTGTTTTGACTTTAGTTTTAACTGTTACTCTAAAAACTTTGGGTGAAACAGAAAGTAGTTCCTCTTCATAAGAATGCAGAAACCCTCTATCCAAGATTTTTAAAAATTATGAGCATAATTGGTGTTCATGACTTTCTTTTTAAATAAATAAATATTTATTTATTTATTTATTTGGTTCCATCCAGTCTTAGTTGTGATATGTGGGATCTATTTCCCTCACCAGAGATTAAACCTGGGCCCCCTGCATCATGAGCATGGAATCTTAGCCAGTGGACTACCAGGGCAGTCCCGGTGTCTGTGAATTTTACCTCTATTCAAAAAGTCCCTTCAAATCGTGAGACTATGAACACAGCCCTGGAGGCTGATACTCACCTGTGGCTTAGGATGGAGGTCTGCATTGTCTGATCTGTACAAAGTGGTGACCTCTCTAAAAAGTGCTAACAGTAGGTAGACAGCCTTCTGAGTTGCAGAGCTCCTACAATCCTGAAAAAGCAAGGACATCAAGAGAGACTTTTAAAAGTTATACAGATATAGCTCAGGGCCAGAATCTCATGTGATCTGTATGTGAATAAAGAATGAGATCAGTACTAAAGCCTTGGAGAGGATGAGGGAGCCTTTCCTAATACCATAGGCACCTGGAACCCTGCACCTCAGGACCATCTTCCAGAAAACAACTCTTCAAAACCATTCTCATATTAAATGCAATGCATATTTATTAAACAGCTTACAGCAGAAGTAACAGGGATCACTAGCTGTTCTCTTTCTGACTACTTCCCTGGTCCCTTTAGGGAACTTTTGCTGAACTAAAATATTTATTCCTCTTTTTCCAGCAAAGCGCCAAGGTAAATAAGGACTCGGAAAGAAAATAAGAATGTAACAATTTAAAGATTGTATTTTTAAATGCCTGCATCTATTAAAATAAACACGTGCATATGTCTCTATGGGAATTATGAGGTTTTGCTTCGCGTGCCATCGTATCTCAGAGCAGAGGGATCCTGGAGGAAGCGGCTTTTCAGCAGGGTCTCAAAGAAAATAATGGACCTACATAAATCAGAAAGGAGCTGCTGGTGGCCTCTCACAAACCCAGCAACCCAAATCAACCGCTGTCGCTCCCCTGTTTGCCAGGCGAGCTCACGAGGCCATGGACATAGGACTTCCAAGGCAGCATGTCACCCTGTGGGGCGTCTCCCATTGCATCATTTGACCCTAACAAGACAAGACTTAGGCTGTGAGGGGCCACTGTGTACACAGAGCAGCCGCCAGTCTGGCCTACCTCCAGAGCCGTCTCAACAGCCAGGGGCTTGGATTCCAGAATGGCCTTGCCCACTGCATCTCGGACAGCCTTGTAGTCGTTTCCATGCACCAGATACCGATCCATCTGGCCTGGATGATCCCTCTGCAACCCCAAGAACACAGGGGTTAACCACCGTGGGTACAGTCTGGGAAATATTGACCAAAGAACGTTCTTGATAGGGAAAGGAACCAGGCAATCACTGAAGGCTTAAGGGCAGTTGAACCAGGTTTCCAGGGTAGACTGAGGCATGACAGCTCACTGCTGTTTGGGAAGCACCTCCTCCTCACTGGATGAAGAGTGGGCGGAAATCTAGGGGAGGTGATACTGGAACTACTTGCCATATGAACTCGGAGTAGAGCACCAAAGGACTTACGAGTCAGGCCTAAGTTCCAGTTGGGAGGAAAAATAAGCCAGGATTTTTAGTGCCATTTTTGTAACCCCAGGACAGTGCAAATTCATTCATTTCTGGGCTTAGGACACCTGAGTAGTCCTGAAGCCAAGCTGACTGCAACTCTGTCATCCTGAGTCCTTTCCTGTCTTGCCTGCTGAGGATAAAAGGGCTTATTTTACAGGACTTTTAATTTGCTAAAGGCCGAAGCCACAGAATCATTCTTTTGCTTTTCCTGTGTTGAACTCAATCAGAAGTGATGCCTACATATGCTTTGCAGGTAGATGACCAACCAGAAACAAACACAGACACACCTTTCCCCTAGGCAGATAACTGTGATCACAAGCTGGGTCAACTGAAATCCGGACGGGGGACCAGACCAGACCAGACGCAAGCATTTTCCCGGATGGATGTGGGAGAAAGGCAGGGAGGGATGGAGGAGCAGCAGCCCTCCTCCTGGGGTGGGTGGGACAGGGGAACTGAGACAGCACTGGGGCTGCCGGACTGCCCTTCTCACCTGCTGTGCGAGGACTTCCTTAGGAAACACCCAGCGGGCCGGATGGCCCTCTTTGGAGAGGCTCTGCACAAACGCCATCCCCTGCTGGCTGGTGAGCTTCCTCACCAGGTACACTCGGTACCAGTCATTCTGGACCCGGGCACAGAAGTGCTTCACCTGCTGCAGGTAGCGATGCTTCTCCTCCACCATCTCTGCAGAGCCAATGAGAAAGGCCAAGTGATGGCTGAGGGTACCTGTCAGTTAACTCTCTGCAACAGAGGCTAGTAAAAGCTCTGCACCTACCCTTTGGGAATTCACACTGAGAGAACTAATCTAGAAGAAAGGGGACATGGTACAGACCAGTATTATCCTGAGAACCAGCTTCCCACACTTCCTGAATTTCTAAATCATGGGGGCTCCCAGCCTGTGCTCAAGAAAGGTTGGGAAGAAGACCTGCCTGAGCCATCCTGAAACTCGGCGAGGATCTCAGATGCCTTGTCAAGACAGAGGCGGATGCGGGCCATCTTCTGTAGGTGCTCCACTGAGGCCTCACCAGCAGACCATCGGCTGCACCCCACTGGCTGGTATGTCGTAAGGAACTGGCCTTCCTCTCGCAGGTATTTCAATTCATCCCTTATGAAGAAAGCATTATTCTTCTCATGTATTGAATCCTAGGGAACATAGAACCAGAAAGAAAGGATATTATTCTTTTTGATTTACAAGACCCCATCTTTCAAATTTCACCAGTGTGGTCATGGACAGTATAATAAGGATAAAGAACAGTGTTGTAGGTTTGAGTGGATATTTTGTGAATCATGAAAAACTAACACCTCTTTTTATTTTTATTTTAGGGAACAGAAGGAGGGAAAAAAATAAAAGGTATAATGAAAAAAATTTTTTTAACCTAATCTAACTTTTCATATGCATTGTAAGATTTTTGGGAGAAACACAAACACAAAGAGAATAAAAATTAGAAGTATTCACAACCTCAGCACCCGCAGAGAGGCATCATCAACTTTGGTGGCATATTCTTCAATGCCTTTTTCCCCCTCATGCACATGTACATAATGCCAACATATGCAATTTCTGAGGACAGAAGTAATGTTTCTGAAACATTTTTCCCCCTAAATGGAGTACAGCATCTGTTAATGTCACCACATAAATTATATTCTGTAAATTTTCAGAAAAACACTATTCCACTGCATAAACCATGTGGTTCTGAGAGCCTGCAAAAGAAATGTAGTGAGGTGATAGTCAGCTTACCTCCAGGCAGTTGCTAAAGAGCATGTACAGTTCGGTTTTATCTTCAGCCAGGAATGGTTTCTTTTCTAACTCGGACAAATAACTCTGAATATGCTCTTTCACGTCACAGAAGCTAGGGAAGGAGAAAAAATATTATATACACCTGGTTAGCTAAGGTCTGGAAACCCATTTTGTCAAAACAAAGGTTTGAAGTATCTATTTGCCTATTATTCATTTCCTGCTTCCTGTATACTTATATATATACGTACATACGTAGCTGGGAAGATCCCCTGGAGAACAGAATGGCAACTCACTCCAGGATTCTTGCATGGAGAATTCCATGGACAGAGGAGCCTGGCAGACTACATACAGTCCATGGGGTCACAAAGTGTCAGACACTACTGAGCAACTAACACTTCCACTTTCTCACATACATAGCTGTGTTTATATAGTTTATAACATGATTTTATGAAGAATATTTTAGCACCAACTGGGAGGAATATAAAATTCCATATTTTACATGGGCTTCCCAGGTGGTTCAGTGGTAAAGAATCCGCCTGCTGATGCAGGAGACTCGGGTTTGATCCCTGGGTCAGGAAGATCCCCTGGAGGAAGAAACAGCAACCCACTCCAGTATTTTTGCCTGGAGAATCCCATGGACAGAGCAGCCTGGCAGGCTATAGTCCATGGGGTTGCTAAAGAGTCAGACATGACTTAGTGACTATACAATAACAATTTTATACCAGCTGTTCTCAAACTTCTGGCTCCAGGACTCCTTCACAGACTTGAAAATTAATGAGAACCACAAAGAGCTTTTGCTTCTATTGGTCATATCTTCTGATATTTACCATAATAGAAATTAAAACTAAGAAAAATTGAAAATATGTATCAATATCCATCATTTAAAATAACCATACTAAACTCATCACATATTAACATAAATAATATTTAAAAAAATATTTTCCAAGATAAAATTTCATTAGTTAGAAGGGCATTGTTTTTCGATCCTAGAAATCTTTTTAATGCCTGGCTTAACAGAAGTTCACTGGATTCTCAAATCTGCTTCTGCTTCTAGTTGGTTGCACTATATTATATGAGCAAAATCTGGTCTCATACATTCTGTAGTTGGAAACGGGAGAAATGTTTTACTAGTCTTTTCAGGTAAATATGGATACTCTCTTTTGATGCTACACCAAAAATGATAGACAATAATTTCTAAAGGTCAGTTTCAATGTGCAATCTGGAACCTTATCAATGTACTTTTCAGAGTTATTTACATTAAAATCAAATGTTCTGCCTTGCAATCAGATAGATTTCTTTTTGATCAATGCACAATTCTGTGACATTAAGAACCAGTTCCTTCATAAATACTGGTTTGCTGAGCTGTGCAAATTTTGCAAACATTGACACATTTTTATTGTATATTTTACAAAAGCTCACATTCATTAATATCACCACCCATGTTATCAAAAAGCTTGTATTAGAAAGCTGACAGGTTCACAGTGGAGGATACAAGTTTTCCAACATTTTATTTTATTGTTTTTTAATTTAGCCATGCTGAGACTTGAAGGATCTTAATTACCGGACCAGGGATTGAACCCGGATCTTTGGCAATGAAAGTCTGCAGTCCTAACCACTGGATCCCCAGGGATTTCCTCCAAACCTTTAAATATCTGCTTAAAAGCTTGAATTTTATAATTAGCAACAAAACTCTCGGTTTGTGATAGGTTCACCTCACTTTTTTTCAGGGAAACGCCTGGCAACTAACTGCCCAGGTTTCAGTGTCATTTGTCAGCCATTCCTTCAAGTACAAGTGATATTTCACAAAAAAAATCAGCCAGATCAGGACGTAACTCAAAAACTGCAGGAGTGGTTTTCCCTGAGACAACCTTGTATCTTGGTGTGCTGCTGGAGGCTTTGTGTGTATCTCTCATTATAGTAACATTACCAGTCATATCCTTAAGAGTGGGAATTTAGTAGAATTAATAATTTTTATAGCTTCATCAAGGACATTACGTGAAACTGGCATTTTAAAAAATTACATGTGCATGGTGGTGACAGAAATAATGGCCACTACCAGGGTCTTTCTCATGCTAAGATGCTAGCAGCTTTACCTTTCATCACTTTAGTAACATCAGTGCAAACAAGTTGAAAAAGTCAGATGCCATCTTAGTGTTATTTGCAGTCTGGTCAACACTGTCCCATGCACGGGTCTGCCCAGACAGCAGGTGCCTACATTTCCATAAAGTATTTAAGTTCAGTCTGATTCATTCTTAACACACAAAAGTACATGAACCACAAAAAGCAAAGACAGAAACAAGTATTTTTCAACCCAGGGAATGATCATTCATATTTTTAAACCGTGTTTATGTCTCAAGATTTTTATTTCAAAATCAGTTCTGTAAAGTTTACTCTAAATATTCCAGAACAAAGCATTTACCTTTGAGTATACTTTGGACTCATATTAATGTGTCTATATTTTATGTCAAGAGATATACATGTCAATGACACTTTTCCCTTTCTCTAAGCAAGGAGATTCACATGAATACAGATTTCACACATTTACCAAAATTAATGAAAATCACAGAATAGCAAGAGGCCCTTTTCATATCTCAAGGCAACTGTGTCTATATATGCCTTAAGAGCCATTTTCGGGTATAGCAAGAAATGTATTTTAAGAGTATTTTATTTGAAAATTCTGTTTGAAATGGCTATCTCATAAATAATGGGGGAGGGGAGAGGCACCAAAATAAAATGTCTGTAGACAAGACTGCAGTGGATCCCTGTTTTAAACATAAATCTAATCTCTATCTTTAGTCACATTTCGGACATTTAAATTGGAAGTAGTTGTGAATGTTGGTACTTTTCCCATAGCATCTTGATTTTGCCATCACCTCAAGGTGAACTCTCTCAGGTAGGATACAGGTTGAGAAACAGAGTATATTCCAAAAGACATCTTCTGAATACAGATCACCTTTCTAAGAATTTTTAAAAATAGCATAATTCGACAAACCCATTGAGCTGAGGCGCCATATGGGCTTCCCTCTTCATTTATAGAATCGGAGAAACCTAAGAGCAGCAAAACTTAGACAACATCAAGTGCAAGGAGGGTGAGTGTAGATTCTAAGTTATGGTCCAAAAAACCACAAAACTTTGTAGCTGTGGAACTGAGATGAGAACTGCAGATTCCTGACTTCCGACTTCCTGCACCCACATGTCTCGCAGCACTCTGTGCCCTTCCCCCAAATCTGTCTTCTTCTTCCTAAACACGTGCTTGTGGCCATACTGAACTCATGGCCAGCATGTAATATGCCAAGGATACAACCCACACAGATAAACGAACCAGGGCGTCTCTTGCTAAAGAAGCTTTCCCAGATACTGAGCTAGCTACCAGTTCTGCAAAGAATGCTTTGCAGCAATGAAAAAGCCATGAGAAGAAAAAAAAAGAAGTCAAGGTGTTTCAGAGGCAACTCCATGTTCGTGGTGCTCACCTGTATTTTAAAAGCAGTTTCAGTACCACTGAGCGGATCACGGGGGTCTTATCCACGACATCATCAAAAGGAGAAAGAGACTTTGTGTGTTCACGGCATCCTAAAACCAGGAGAAAGGCAGATCATTGTTCACATCAGACATAAAAAGTGAGATGAAGAACTGAATTTTTAACTCTATTGGAAGACAGCCACTCACGTTGGGGAGCCTCTCGAAGGAGCTCCTTCTCTACAAAGAGTAAGGATAGCAGGTCTTTGACCACTTCCTTCTGAGGTGGAGAATTGTCTTTGAAGCACATGGTAGAAACCAGGTCCACGAAGAAACTATTGCACATCTGCCGGAAGCGGGCATGTTTCTCAATGGCCTCCCTTGGGAATGGTTAAAAACCACAGTTAAAAGTCTTATAACCTGTGTTCCAGAATCCCTCCCTATAGAGTGCTTTGGGATTTGGATAACTTTTTTTTTTTTTAATTAAAAGATGCAAGTATCTCCACATATTGATTAGAATCAGTGTCCAAAATCTGCAACAGACAGTACGTACACTTGGGTCTTTTGAGAAAGACTTGGATCATTTGGATCATCTAGTAATATCCTTTATATCCCAAGAGTTTCTCAAAGCTCCCATCCACTAGACTTGTCTTGTGCCCCACTTTTAGAAGGCATCAGAAGGGAAGAAAACCACTGCTTGGGCTATTTTAATCAGTGCCCTGAAGGCACTTAGCCAGACAAGAGTTAGCTTTATCCTCAAATCATAGAACATGGATGGCATTTACACATCAAGAGGATAAGCCAGTTGCATCTAAATTCTTTGGGTACTTGTGATGGCTTTACTTAGTTTACAACTTTCTGGGTTTTTTCCTCTAATTTTTCAATCTCCCTCTTCTGTACACATGCATGTCTTGGGAAAAGGATAATTTTCAGACACTAGGTGTTTATAAAGGTACATAAATAATTAGTTGTCTTTGTTAGGACACTTTTCTATGAGGCTTTCTAAGGTCAATAGTATATTTTAAAAATAATTTTGCTTATTGTTGGCAGTGCTGGGCATTGCTGTGCAGACTTTCCCTCTAGTTGGGGTAAGCAGGGGCTACTCTCTAGTTGCACTGCTCAGGCTTCTCATTATGGTAGCTTCTCTAGTTGCGGAGCACAGACTCTAGGGTGCCTGGGCTTCAGAATTGCGGTACATGGGCTCCATAGTCGGGGTTCACAGGCTCTAGAGCACAGGCTCTATAACTGTGGTGCACAGGCTGATTTGCTCCGCCACATGTGGGATCTTCTCGGATCAGGGACCGAACCCATGTCTCTAGCATTGGCAGGTGGATTCTTTACCACTGAGCCACCAGGGAAGCCCAATACTTATATTTTTGAATACTGTATTTGCAGAAAAGGAAGAAAAAGGTGGAAGCTTTCTCAAGAGAAAGGCTGTTTTACCTGTGCTCCTGGGACACAGCTGCAGAGTATCTGTCTGGTAAGTCGGTTAAACACAAGGGGCAACCCATATGCCCTTGGGTGAGGTTAACGTCAATGCAGCGCAGGCAGAAAACATGGTCACAGGGCAGACAGACAGGATCCTGTGCATCTCCCAGGCAGATGGGGCACGGCTGAACCCCAAACCTAGAAGCCAAGAAGGGTGGTCAGCTCTAAAGCAGGAAAGAGGGACATGAGAAGCAAAAAAAAAAAAAAGCTTCCGAATTCTCAACCTTGCGGATCCCTAATCCAAAATCTCACCTGGTGAAACTCTCGCTGACCTGGTCCTTACATTTGCGAAGAGTAGTCATCACCGCCATGAAAGGCCTATGGGTCTTCATGTCAGAGTCCTCCAGTAGGCACTGAAGGAGAAAGGCGTTGGCAGGAGGGCGGTGGGGGGCAGAGAAGGAGAGCAGAGGTCAGCCAGGCCAGAAAACATGGCATGCCCTCTGCCACTGGCGGAGCTAGACAGTTAAGGCTCTGCTGTCTGTAGTGCAAGGCTTTTTAAAATTTTGTTTAGCAATTTCTTTAACTTGGAATGCCCTATGGGACTATGCTGTTTTGGGGAGAAGACCGATATTCTCAGCTTTAGATTTTTCCTTTCTTCCACTTTTTTTTTTAAAGGTCTACCCCCTCTTTCCATTATATTTCAAACTATAAATGATAATATAGTGACTATCTGTGTATCCACCAAGCTTTCAGTAATCTTGGCATTTTTTTTAATATTTGCTTTATCAGTTTCTGAATAACCAAATGTTACAGGCATAGTTTTGACTTCAAGTATATCCCTTTCTACTCCCAGGCCCAGGGAACCACATTCCTAAATTCCCACTTCTACTAGATTTGTACCCATGCATGCATGCAACTCTGTTTTAGGGACATCACATTATACCTAAGCTTGGCAACTTCCATTTTTCATTGATAAACGTAGGTTCATATCATTCATGTTTGCTACTGTATAGTACTTGGTGACAAAGACACTGGTCATCTATTTTCCTGTTAATGAACATTTAGGATGTTCCCAATTTCTTGCAATTACAAACATTTCTGTACCCAACATTCTTCCATGTGTTGGAGTGGAAACAGGAAAATTCCCTAGAGTATACATTTAGAAGTAGAAACACTGTTTCTTAGGAAAGACATATCTTTAATGACATAAGATAGTGAGTTTAATTGGTATGCTTAGGGAATTTTCTGGTTAGATATGATGCTTGTTATAGGTGTTTTTAAACATAATATAGATATTATGTATACCCATGACATTATCTGCTCAAGGAAATTTCCTTTCTATTCCTAATTCAGCAAGAGTATCTTTTTACCAAATTATATATTTTATGAAAAGCTTTTTTTGTACCTTTTGAAATAATCATTTGTAGTGTATTTCTTTATTTGTTATGTAACTGATGACATTTATAGGTTTTATAACTTTGAGCTATCCTTGAATTCCAGGACTAATCTTACTTGGAAATTATGAGTTTTTAATACTCTGCTAAATTTGATCTGTTAAATAAAATATTCAAAAGTGGCCAACAGACTTGAATAGATATTTTCCAAAGAAGGTATACAAACAGGCAATAAGCATACGAAAAAATACTAACATCGCTAGTCACTAGGGAAATACAAATCAAACCACACTGAGTTGGTGCTCTGTGATGACCTAGACGGGTGGCATGAGGGGAGGGGAGCCTCAACAGGGATACATGTATACATATAGCTGATTCATGTTGCTGTATGCAGAAACTAACAACATTATCAAGCAATTATACTCCAATTAAAAAACCCAACACCACAGTGAGATACCACTGCATACCCATTGGGAGGGTTATTATTTTAAAATGGAAAATAACAAGTACTAGTAGGGATGTGGAGAAATTGAGGCCCTGGGTCATTGCTGGTGGGAATGTAAAATGGTGTGGCAGTTGTGGGAAACAGTATGGTGATTCCTCAAAATGCCAAACATGGAATAACCATGTGATCCAGCAATTCTACTCTTAAGCACACACCCGAAAGAATTAAAGTAGTGACTCAAATAGATACTTCTATACCCAGGCTCATAGCGGCATTATTTCAGTCACCAAAAGGTGGAAACAACCCAAGTGTCCATCAACAGAGAGCTGGATAAACAGAATGTGCTCTATCCATAGAGTGGAATCTTACTCAGCCTTAAAGAGGAAGGCAATTCTGACACCTGCTACAAATGTGGACAAACCTTGAGAACATGAAATATGCTAGTTAAAAAAGGACATGTCAAAGGCTACACAGCAAAGCTGCTGGCAGTGCTTGTGTGAGGTTCCCAGTAGGCAGAGGCTGTTTTCCCTGTGTTCAGAGGCAGTGGCCCTGAGAGGCCATTGATGCTGAAAGGACGGTCACTTTTTCTGCGGGGTATTATCCTGTGTGGCACCAACTTTATAAAGGGTGTTGAGGGGCAGAGACATGGGCCTTCCTGTGCCCTTGGTCCCACCAACAGCACTGTGTTTGGAAGTCCACAAGTCCAGTGGCATTCCCTTACACCGCCGTCTTCCTGATCACGGCAGTGGCAAGCTGCTCCCGCTGTGGGCCAGGCTGCTGGTCTTTCTAGGGCCACTGGAGGCCTGGTTGGAGCCCACCCTTCAGTCCTCCCAAGCAGATTTGCTGCACTGATAGTTCCTTTTCCTGCAAGAAACCCTAAATGACATACCTTGACTTACCACTCAGGAGAGGGTAAAAATTAAACCATTAAATGCCGCAAATAGAGCAGCTTATGTGATGAAATCACTTTCCTTACTACAACCAGATAAAGCTGTCAGAGCAGAAAGGGAATATACCAGCTCGCTGACAGAGGTTAGGTCAAGCTTCAGTTGTACTTCGTCTTACAAAGAGGCAGACCTCTGCCTGCTAGGCCGAACCTTTGCGCTCACCTTATTCAGCAAGGAGACATAGCCGGTCACCAGCTTGAGCAGCTCAGGAATCTGACTCTCCGTCTCCAGCAGCACGTGCTCCACAAAGAGCGAGATGGAGAAAATGCGATTCCAGTGGGTTCTGTCAAGAGAGGGGTTCCTTCACTCAGCTCTGACAAAAAGCACCTGAGACAGAAGGCAGAGGTGCAGGGAGGTAGTTTCAAGGCACAGGAGTTGAAAGTTAAGAAAAGGAGCAGATCTTAAACTATTGAAATTAGAGAGAGACTGTTCTCTTATCACTGTGGAATTATGTTAGAAATCCATATCAAAAGATATTTGAAAATAACCCAGATATTTTCAAGTGCAATGTGACATTTATTAACAGACATCTTTGACTTAGCTACTGAAAGTCTCAGTAAAGCTTGAAGACTGAAAAAACACAGAGGGTGATTGCAGAGAAGAAAAGATTTAAACGAGAAATATCAAAGTGAGAAATTAATATCAAAGATACTTTAAAAAATCCATGTCTCTGGAAATTAAATGTCCACTTTTAAATGGTAGGTGTATGCAAGAAGCCATAACAAGGAAAATTAGAAAACATCTGTAACATAATAAAATTGAAAAGAGAATTTCTCAGAATTTGTTGTATGCAGCTGAAGCAACTGAATACAATATGGAATCTTGAATAAGATATGAAAACAAATAATGGATACTAACATAAAATTTTGTGAAATTTCAACAAAATCTGTACTTAAGTTAATACTGTATCACAACTTAATTTCCTGCTTTTTTTTCTTTTTTACAACATGGTCTTTTTTTATATTCTCAGAAATGGATTAGAAGTTTCAAGCTTCATTCAGAAAAATTTAACTCACTAAGATAATAAACTTTCTAATCTTTAAGCAAGAATATTAGATGCAAAATACATGGAAGTATATCAATGTTATGGTGAAAATAAATTAGTGAAATCAAAATGTCATACATTTTTTTTGCTAAGCAAAAATTCATGTCTCTAAAATACATATTTTAATTATATATACTATGTTTATATATACATATACATATCTGTGTATGTACAAAAGCTTTCTTACTATGCTAGATAAAGGCTTTAGAAAGAACAATAAACAAGAGACAGAAATTGGAAAACATAAACTAAATGAAATGGGAGCACAGAATATGAAATAGAAAAAGTGAAACAAACTAGACAAAAAAAAAAACCATCATATAGTCCAATTGTTTTTAAGCATGGATAATCAGATGGAAACACATCTGAACTCTGGAGAAAAAAAGCAAAACATGGGCATTTGTATTTTTCAAAAAATTCCAAGATAATTCTGATATGCCTCTGGATTTTAAAAAGTATTACAGGTTTTTCTATCAAATGGTACTTTTACTGATATAGAACTATATTATTTTCTGTTGACCAATCATAACAATGGTATGAAGTGAATAAATAAAAAAATATTTATTTTTTATTTTATATAATCACAGAGGTAAAAGGTATTTACAGTTTTCATGTTTCAGTACCTTTAGACCATGAAGCTTTCACACCTTGCATATGTTCTAATGTCTCTTAGTTTACAGTATATGGCAATTTGAATAGAACTTGTATCCTACTGTTGTGTGAAAATTATAAAAAATAATTATGTTGAATTGGTTCATGGTGCTTTTCAGATCTACTATATTTTTTTTACTTTTCTGTACATTCATTCTATTAATTTTTGAGAGTTTGATATTAAACCTACAATTAAATCTTAATTAATCTACTTAAGAAATAATTGTAATATATGGTGGAACTATATGTAACTCTGTTGGTTATCTTCCAAGTCTCCTGTAAATGTGTTATCATACTTTCATAATTTAAAAAATAAAAAAGAAAGAGGAAAAAAAAGGAGCAGGAGAGAAGGTAAGTGAATTAGGTAGAAGCCCTTTATGATGTTCTCCCTGACCTCTACCCACTTCTGTCTTTCTCTTCCTCCCCACGGACTCTCAGCTCAGACAACTCAAGTTCGATGCCTCTGCCCATGTCTGCTGACTCCCACCTCGCCCTTGAAGGCCAGCCCAGGCCTGGTCCTCTGGGAAGTCTACCCCGAGTGCACGCCCTTTCTCTGTCACCCTGCTGGGGTCCTCTGCAGCTGCTCCTTCGCCGTCGGGATCACAATAATCTGCTCACCTCCGTATCACCCCCATCACTCTGTGCACTCCCTGAAGGCTCAGCTCTCGCCTCTGTTTTTCTAGGATCATTGAGATGCCTGGCGTTTAAGTAGGGTTCCACAGATGTTAAAGAGTGATGAGGAAAGGCCCACTTCCAGCGATAGGAACATCTGCCCTCTCTCTGTGATGCACCTGGGCCTCCTGGGTCTTACCTGACACCCCTGATGAGCTCTCTGGTCTTCATCCCACAGTCCTGCATGTACCCTTCTGAGCAGAGAAGCTCCAGGGGCATGGAAAGATTCTTCACCGTCCGTAACCAAGCTTGGGGACTGGGCTTCAGGAGGTTTTCCGTCAGCATTTCAGCACAGGCCACTGCTGCCAACACATCCAGACCCTGGGGAGCACAGAACAGGTCCGTGACTGAGCAGTCTGTCCCTCGGTCCTCATTGGGCTGCTCTAAACCTTAAGTCAGAGGTCCTGGGTGTTTTTCTTGTGTTCCAGGCTTGGAGCTTCCTCTTTCATTGTCTTGGGATCTAGGGGGCATGAGTTGGATGTATTCTAACTGAGAAGCCACACTGACGTGTGTGCTGGTAAAGATGTCTCCCAGTTGGAACAAGGCCCGTAAGCTTTCCCTTATCGGGGAGGTGGTGGGAGCACCCCTCCCTCCACACTCGCTTGAGGAGGCCAAGCCGGGCTAAAGGCATGAGAGATCCCTAAGAGGGGCCATACCATCTCACGTCCAGCCCAGTTGTGGTTCTGTGTGCCTTTCGTAAGGCTTGGTAGAATTGCAGGGTGGATGGTCAAGATCCTGGAGAAGTTCTGCAGCCGGCTTCTGAAATGGTGGTAGGCGAGGTGCACTGATGGTAAGGAGGCCTCTTCCTCTGGCCTTCCTGCATTCAGCTGATTGACGCAGGACTGCAGAGCCATCTGCAGAGCCTGGGAAGAAAAAAAGCTTTTATTATATTGTTTGGAAAGTATCTTTTAAAAAGCTACATTTTGCTCAAGGAAAATGAGAACCATTCAAAAGTGACAAAAAAGAAAATGAAAAACCATGCACACTATTAGCATCCCACATTTACTTTTTGGTGTTGTCCCTTCTTGACATTTCTAGATCCACACCTCTTCTCCCAGGGGTCCCCAAATTAGGGTCACAATGCATTCCTGATCTTTTTCCACTTTACTTTACAAGCATTGCTCTATCACAAGCACATCAGAAGAACATTGTTTTTAATGGCTGCACAATAACAATGTTCAAATGGCTGTACGTTAACTTGTCCAACCCTTACATTTTGACAAGTAAATTGTTCCTAATTTTCCATTTTTAGAAATAGAACTGAAAAGAACATTTCTGTGAATAAAATATTTGTCCACATCTCTGATAATGTTCTCAAGATCAAATCACCAGTTCAGATTTTATTCAGAAGTTCTCCATTCACCCCAACGGTTTACAAAACCACCACACTGTTCACACCACTTTTGGCAGTGGAAGAACTTCTGGTCATTTTTTAAAAACCACTTTTGCCACATGGACAAAAATGAAGGTAGCTGAAAGTTGTTCATGCCTTGTTGATTTACTAGTGAGGCTGAGAATTTTCCTCTGTTTTCTGGACATCTGTACAATTATTCTGTTAGCATTCTTACAACGTTAATTTGTTTTTAAAAATTAGGGGATTTTCTTATTGATACCTAAGAACACTTTATTAATCCTTAATCATGCTGGTTGTATGTTCTCAAACCTGCCAGTTTCTGTTTTTATGTACTAAAGTTTGAAACCTTCAATATTTCCATTGAAATTTCAGTTACTCTTATTATTAACTTGCTGGGGTCAGTTAAATATTTACCTAGTTTTCTTCAAGAAAAACTAAACATTTAAAAAGAAAGCATCACAGGAAATTGGAGGTCTTCTTCCTGTTACTAAAATCTCCATGTTTTAGGGGTGCTGAGAGGTGGGGTAAGTGTCCAGCCTCGAGGGTTCTGAAGGTGTGAGTGGCATTTTCTCACAACACTCTCCTCTAGGGACACATTCTGTTCCACAAACATTGCAGCTCCGGCAGTGGAGGAAGTTCCATGTTGGTATTTTGTCCACTTACACCAGCCCTGCCCTGCCCCCTAGTCAGTACTTACGTTTAACTGTTCCGAAGTGGACACTCTCATGGTCAAGAGAAGGAAATCTTTCAGGTAACACTGAAGAAGCTCCTGCCGCTGGTCTACTGTGAGCTGAGCAAGAAAACTGCCCAGTGGGGTCTTCTGAAAGAGTTCTAGTAACTTCTCTGCCAGTCCTGCGGGGCAGGGCAGGGGGAGGTGGGGCAGGGAGGGAGACAGAGATCCACTGGCGTGAGGATGTTGACCATGACTCCCTTACCCACCGAATGCCTTTGTATCTTCATTTCTGAACACTTCAGATGTTTTCCCAGTGAAATAACAGAAACAAAGTCAGAAGGAATGCTCTGTTCTGGTCATAAAAGCCTGCGTGTGTGCTAAGTTGCATCAGTCATGTCTCACCTTTGCATCCCTATGGACTGTAGCCTGCAAGGCTCCTCTGTCCGTGGGATTCTCCAGGCAAGAATACTGGAGGAGGTTGCCATGCCCTCCTCCAGGGGATCTTTCCAACTCAGGGGTGGAACCAATTTCTCTTATGTCTCCTACGTTGACAGGTGGGATCTTTACCACTGGTGCCACCTGGGAAGCCCCCATAAAAGCCTAGCTAACCCGAAAGAGAATACAATCTGGGATAGACCAATATTTCCACAAGACATAAAGTGCTTGGGGAACCCAGGACCAACATGAACCAGGAACAAGTGGGTTGCCTGCCGGGAGTTGGGTCAAATGCTGCTCAAACCAAAAAGACCTGCCTTCTAGCGGATCGTGTGCTGGCCCCCAAGTCATGTGCTATCATAGAAAAGTAGGGTCAGTTTTTGATGGGGTATGATAAAGAGAAATACGCTCTCCTCAAGAGAGAGATTGTTTTGAGTTTGTTCTAAAAGAGTGGCAGAAAGCTTATCTAGAAATCTAAGTTCATCTTCAAGTATTTTGACATGTATTTTTTAAAAGACATCTGGCCTTTATTTAAAGATTGAACTGTAGCTGATGTACCATGTTACCATCAGTGATCTGATGTCTGCCTACCTTATGAAATGATGACCATAATTAAAAAAAAAAAACAAAGCTATACATAAACTTTGAAAAGACTACTTCATGTATGAAAGATGACAGTCCCAAAAGTGGTGTGTGGCTATTGGGGCTTTCCTGGAATGCCTGTGGCCAGATGACTTGGCAAATGACAGCAGAGCAAGGGAGGACAATGATGGCTCAGTGTGGGCAAAGGTACTACTCAGGTCACCGGCACTTGCTGAGAGAGGCTCAGAGACATCCTAGTGTCCTAGTTTTCCAGGGAATTCAAATAGAGGTGATGACCTATGACAGGGTATCAGGGTCTCCTCCTATAGAACACATCCCCTCCCACCATTGCTGGGCTCACCCTCATCTCTTGTGATGTACTGAGTGTGGACCCACAACTCCTCCAGATAGTCCTTGATTCTCCAGCTAAATGGGACACTATTGGATGCCTTCTCTGAGAGGTTCATGTAGTTCTGCACCACGATGTAGGACATCTCTCCTTTAGACCTGCAAGACGCCAAACGAGGACCAAGAATTAAGTACTTTGTGAGATGGCACTCAAGATGCAAGATGAGGTCTACTTCTGATGCCAATTCCTCTCCATCTTCAAGTACTGGGAGGTTAGTGGGCTGCAAAGACAGTCCCCTGGTCTACTGAACAGCTCATTTTTATACTATAAAAGAACTGAAGGATGACCTTATATCATCACTGGGTTTTACAGACAAAACAAAAACAAACCACGGTTGCAAAACTGCTTGAAGACCTGGGCAGAACCAGTCTGGTGATGTCTGAACCCACTCTTGCCCTATAACTGTGCAGAGAATGGGAGCCACCTGAAAGCCAAGCAAGGTTTTGGCAGGCCAGCTGAGCTTGAGTAACATAAGATCGGGCCTAGGGACAAGCTCTGTGGTTCCTGCCATTGGCAGGAGGAACAGGAAAATCAATATAAATGCTCCCTTACGTGCAGCTTCCCCAGTGCAGATGAGGTGGAAGTAGGCCATTTTAACTGCAAAGGGTGCTCAGAGCACAAGGAAGTGAAGAAAGTCAAGAACGAAGCAAGAATTATTCAGAATTGTGTCAACACTTTGGTACTGTATTGTCATGCCCTTGAGGCTACAAAAAGGGCCAACTTCAATGTGATTCTAAAATCCACACTAATATTTCATCAAACATCTGGGAGAGCCTATGAAGTTTGTTGCTATGTTACGGCTTTATATCCCTTCCCAAGAAAAGAAAGTCTTCCATTCACCTTGTATCAATCGTCACAAGAGGAATGTTCAGAAGTTTAACGTCACTAAAAATAAACATCCAAAGGTCTCTCGCCCAGGACGGAGAGTGTGGGTTGACCAGTAGCTCAAGGTTGCCATCTCTGTCCACGCAGGAGATCACACTTGCCAGGAGGGGAGTCACAGCACCCTGGACCCGCTTCCAGAGGGCCTGCCTGTGTAGGGGAGAGACAGGTCCGCTCAGGTTAGAAGGACCACAGACCATACTGGGATGCCCACAACCTTTTCACATTTTGTGCCTTCATGGCAGTAACAAAACATCTCCTCTACTATTCCCACATTACAGCTGTGTTTTTCATGTTTTTACATCATTTTTAAGAACTAGAAGTGATTAAATCAAACTAAGATTAGAGGCAAGTCAGGAAGCAACAGTTAGAACTGGACATGGAACAACAGACTTGTTCCAAATAGGTAAAGGAGTATGTCAAGCCTGTATATTGTCACCCTGCTTATTTAACTTATATGCAGAGTACGTCATGAGAAATGCTGGGCTGGAGGAAGCAGAGCTGGAATCAAGATAGCCAAGAGAACTATCAATAGCCTCAGATATGCAGATGACATCACCCTTATGGCAGAAAGTGAAGAACTAAAGAGCCTCTTGATGAAAGTGAAAGGAGACAGTGAAAAAGTTGGCTTAAAGCTCAACACTCAGAAAACTAAGATCATGGCATCCAATCCCATCACGTCATGGAAATGATGGGGAAACGGTAGAAACAATGGCTGACTTTATTTTTCTGGGCTCTAAAACCACTGCAGATGGTGATTGCAGCCAAGAAGTTAAAAGATGCTTACTCCTTGGAAGGAAAGTTATGACCAACCTAGACAGCATATTAAAAAGCAGAGACATTACTTTGCCAACAAAGGTCCATTAGTCAAGGCTATGGTTTTTCCAGTAGTCATGTGTGGATGTGAGAGTTGGACTATAAAGAAAGCTGAGGGCCAAAGAATTGATGCTTTTGAACTGTGGTGTTGGAGAAGACTCTTGAGAGTCCCTTGGACTGCAAGGAGATCAACCAGTCCATCCTAAAGGAGATCAGTCCTGGGTGTTCATTGGAGGGACTGATGCTGAAGCTGAAATTCCAAGAGTTTGGCCACCTCATACGAAGAACTGACTGATTTGAAAAGACCCTGACGCTGGGAAAGATTGAGGGCAGGGGGAGAAGGGGACGACAGAGGATGAGATGGCTGGATGGCATCACCGACTCAATGGACACGGGTTTGGGTGGACTCCGGGAGTTGGTGATGGATAGGGAGGCCTGGCGTGCTGCGGTTCATGGGGTCGCAGAGTCGGACACGACTGAGCAACTGAACTGAACTGAACTGAAGATTAGAGGCAGAACTTGAAAGGTCCTTAATTTTACCTCTAATAAACTGGAATTAGTTCATTGAAAAGGCCAAGTAGTATTGTTTTATTTTGTTATATATCTGTTTTCCAGAACAAGTCAACTATGCTCTATAAATAAATCAAAGAATGACCAAATTCACTTGAAAAGTATGATATTTGAAGAAAAAAAAATCAGTTGTGAATAGAATATAATAAACCAAAGTAAATTCATTTCACATTACATTAAAAAAGAAAGCATGTCTTTATCTAAGTTACTTCAGTTGAGTATGACTTTTTGTGACCCTATAGACTGTAGCCTGCCAGGCTCCTCTGTCCATGGGATTCTCCAGGCAAGAATACGGGCGTGGATTGCCATGCCCTCCTCCAGGGGATCTTTCCGACCCATGGATCGAACCTGCATCTCTTATGTCTCCTGCAATGGCAGGCACATTCTTCACCACTAGCGGCACCTGGGAAGCCCTGTGAACATCAGCATATGTAGTTCAGTAAGTGAAGGGGTGGTGTCAAGGACATAGAAAATATAGATTTTTAAGAAACATTTATCTAAAATCCATACAGAGGAACCAAGAGAAACAAAAATAATTCCAGGTCCAAATCTGATCCTTCAGAAGCTACAACTGGGAAAGAAATGAAAAATAATTAGAGAAAAACACAGAAGCAGAAAAGCCCTACAGTTACAAAACCAGCCATCAGGAAGCTCACATGGTCCATTCAACCTAGATGTTCCCACATGTCCTTCTTGAAAACAGTGCGGAGATACATCCCCGCCGAATCCAAGCCTCTGGATGAGTTAAGTGTTCTCCTGGAGTCAAAGAAACGGAGGGCCAGACTGATGAAGTCTCAGGTCTTAGACGACCTTGCAGATGGGGTGGGCGGCATCTTCCACTGCCCACCGTGGGATGCAGAGCAATACCCTCTCCCTCAACCACACAGGTTGTCATGGGCTAGTCTTGAGAACAGCATCAAGGTTTGTAGAAAAAGCACCAGGGACAATAAGTGAATACTTTGGGTCTTATTTTCGTGGTTATCAAATAACTTCATGCAGGAGGTCTAGGAAAGCAACTTTCTTCCCTCCCGTACATATCTATCACTTCTTTAATTTACCAGCGTAAAACGGCACCCATGTCTATGGTGATGAACATGGTGATAAAGTTTACATGACAAGAACAGATGTTCTGGGTTTTGTTTGTTTTGGTTTTTGCTATGAAAACATTTAAAACACACAAAAGTACAGAAAAGAGTCAAGCAAACTCCATACAACTACCACCCAGACTATCCTGTGCTCTCCGGGGAAAAAAAAGTTGATGGCTCTGAATTTCTCAGAGGTTTGGAAGGAAGCGGCCCCTCAGCTCGGAGAGTCATGCGCCCAGCCCCCAGTCCCCCACCGACCCGGGTATCCTTTCCTGGCGGTACCTGAACGTGCCAGCCTCCTGTAGAGCGTCCTGATTGGAGGCCTCCCTCACCACCCAGTCCTTCACATTGCAGACAGAGTTCTCTTCCTGCTTCATTAAAAGGACGTAGAGGCGCATCTTAGCGACCAGCAAGAAAGTGGCTGTGGAAAGCAGAGCAGACGTGCATTCAACACATCCCTGGGCACCGAGCGGTGGGCTCGGCATCCCTGACGCATCCCAGCAGGAAGGAAAGCCCGTCTCCTTTGGCCAGGCCAAGTCTACAGAAATCCCAGAGGTGCGTGTAGGTTGCCAGAGAGCCAGCTGCTTCTGGGAGCCATGGAGAGCTACAGCGGGGGGATGATTCATGGACCGAAGGAGAAGCCCAGGCTGGGGTGTGGACAAGAGGGGCTCCCACACCTGTGTACTCACCGTCTTCCTCTAGGAGGTTGAAGAGGATGGAGACCCTCCGAACGCTGCGCTGACAGTCCTCACTCTGGTCTCTGAGCATGCCCACGGCACCCTGAATACAGCTTTTCAGCAGCCTGGTGGTGTCTAGGATCTGCGTCTGTCGACAGACAATCAGGCCTTCCATTTCTGCCACTTACACGTCAAGAAAAGCCACGTGATGCCAGGGAGATAAGGTCCAAGCACTGCATGCAGGGGGCACAGTTTTCCTCCTGCCCAAGTTCCTACCACATGTCCTTGTCAAGTTTCCCTTAGAACCACTGTGAGGGAATTCCCTGGTGGTCCAGTGGTAAGGACATTGCACTTTCACTGCCATGGGCCTGGGTTCAATCCCTGGTCAGGGAACTATTAATAAGACCCGGCAAGCCATGTCGTGTGGCCAAAAGAAAAAAAAATCTACTACAAGACAATGCTATGTGCCTGGGGACCTTGTCAGTGGTCAAGCAACAGAGCAAAACTGACTAGGGGACACCAGGAAAAGCCAAGGTCAGATCTGCTGCTGGTGATCTCACCTGCACTCACAGAGGCAGGGAGAGGAGGGCTGGGCTGAGCCCTGCCAGCTGACTCCACTCCTCGGACCCGTGGAGTCTACGGAAGGGGAGCCCGAGGGCTTAGAGGGCCAGAAAGAGTGAGAACTTACATCATGCTCTGGTCCGAAGCCTGGGCTATCATTTGTCTCAGGACTTTCTGTCTCCATTTTTACCTCTACCACTTGCTGTGATGTGACCGCCTCAGTTTCCATCACCTCCTCACCATCTTCTTGGGCTCGGCAGCCCACCCCCACTGCAAAGAAGTAAAACAATGGAGCTACTGTTCAGAGGCAGAAGTGGTGGTGGGGAGCGCTGGCAACATCGTGTGCGTTGTGTGCTGGGGATCTGTCCGGGTTTCCCTGGCACCAGCCCCAGGAAGGGGTCCCAAAGGAGAAACTGTCAGTCACATAGATCAGCCTCCATTTGCCCACTGGATGTGGTCCACCAGTGGCAACCCGAGCTTCCATCCTGGGCTCAGATGGCTGATCCGGAAGCCAGGGTAAACAGAATCTGACATGTTCCACAGGCACCTGCAAAGACCTTGTGGAAATATTGTCTTCTCCTGGCCTTGGAAACAGCAGACAGTGCCCTGGATTCATCAATACTCAGTTCAGCAAATGTGTCCCGAGCTCTTGCCAAGGGGCAGGTGTTGGACTTGGGGGACAGTAGCCTGAGGATCTGTCCTCGCGGCACAGTGCATACCTCCTGGCTTCCGCTCCCACCATCCTACCTCCCCGAGGACCTTTTCTCCAGACTCACCCTTAGGGGGATCTTCTGGTTTAAACAGCTGGCTGATGGCCACATCCTGCAGTTTAGTTACGTCTGAAACCATGACTGTGGATCTCCGGAGGTCGTCGATGTGCACAGAATGCCACAGCCCTGGGAAAACAAGCCCCAGAAGCTTCCCTGTGTCCTCTGGTTTCTTCCTGACAGTTGTAAGCAGGGATACACCACTCTCCTGACATTTTAACATACTGTTGAATGAATGATTTGTATCCTAAAGTCTAATCCCTTGAATATATACAGGAAGCATATAGATGTCACACTATAGATGTTAACAACTTTAGCATGAAAATCAGTTTTAAGAACTGACATGACTAACAAAAAAGTATTTAAAGAAGGCTTATTATTCTTCTATAGCTGTATTATTAAACTTTCTGTATCGTAATCAGTAGAGGGGTGTGAGACACCAGCAAGGTTTGCCTCTTATTAACTATTAAATTATTAAACTAAATTATTATTTGCCAATTTCTAGAATACCAATTTTCTCATACAACAGATTCCTTGGAGATTCTTTAGGATCAGGTCCCAACAAAACAAATATTACAATAAATCAAATCACACGAGTTTTTTGGTTTCACAGTGTCTATAAAATTTTTATTTATACTACACTGTATTTTATTAAGTGTGTAATAGCATTATGTCTCAAAACAGGACGTACATGCCTTAAGTAAAATATACTTGGGACATTCCTGGTGGTCCAGTTGTAAACAATCCACCTGCCAAAGCAGGAATCACAGGTTCAGTCCCTGGTCTGGGAAGATTACACATGCCTCAGGGCAACTACACCTGGGCATCACAACTACTGAGCCAGATCAGTGCTCTGCAATAAGAGAAGCCACCGCAGGAGGTCTGAGCACCACAACTAGAGAAAGCCCAAGCACAGCAATGAAGACCCAGTGCAGCCAAAGTACACAAATAAAAATACTGTACTGCACACACACAAAATAAAGCAATCCAAAATACTATATTGCTAAAAAATGCTAACCGTCATCCTAGCTTTCATCTAGTCGTAGTAGGTAACAAAAAAGGTCACCTGATCACAGGTCACCACAGCACATATAGTAATGAAAATGCTTGAAATAGTTTGAGAATTATCTCAAATACTTGATAATTCAGAGACATGATGTAAGCAAAGGCCTTCAGAAAAACGGCACTGAGAGACTTGGCACAAGCCTTCAATTTGTAAGAAATGCAGTATCTGTGGAGTGCAATAAAGCAAAGTGCAATTAAACAAGGTGTGCCTATGTAGTAAATATTTGGTGAGTCTTCCTCAGAAAAAAAAAGAGAGAGATTTAAGATAGCATTTTCTGACCCCAGGAGCAGGCATTAAGTATCCACACATTCATAACAATGCAAGTCGGAAATATCTTTCTGCATTATCCATATAGTAAAAGGGGAGGAACCAGAGAGTAATCAAGCATTTATCAACAAATACTGAAATGAAGTACTGTATGTTGCAGCAGCCAGTCTGAAGATGAAGTGTTTCTGTTTTTCACATCAATCAGCTTTAAGAAATCTAATTGCATTTGAAACAAATACAGTTGAGATTATGTGTGTGTGCTCAGTCGCTCAGTTGTGTCTAACTCTTTGTGACCCCGTGGACTGTAGCCTGCCAGGCTCCTGTGTCCATGGAAATTTTCCAGGCAAGGAAATGGAGTGGGTTGCAATTTCTTCCTCTAGGCCATCTTCCGAACCCAGAGATGCAACCTGCATCTCCTGTGTCTCCTGCATTGGCAGGCAGATTCTTTACCACTAAGCCACCTGGGAGGACCACTGAGATTAACATTAATCTTCTAATATCAGACTTTGTACATCATAGGACCAAACAGTGGCTTGGGGAAAGAATCCACCAACAATGTAGGAGACTGTCTGCAATGCAGCAGACATAGGTTTGACCCCGGGGTTGGGAAGATGCCCTGGAGATGGAAATGGCAATCCACTCCTGGAAAATCCCAGGGACAGAGGAGCCTGGTGGGCTATAGTCCATGGGGTCACAAGAGTTGGACATGACTTAGTGACTAAACCACCACCACCGCAGGACCAAATTAGAAATAACTTAAATATTATTATACAAGCATATTCACAAATATTTTGGTCCTACCTCCATGGAATCCTACATAGGACGTTCCACTTCCCATCCGGGACAGTTTTGTGATAAAATAGACCAAGACATAGTTCTTATTTCCTTGTATCTTGTTGATTTCATTTATAGCAGAATACCTATTTTAAAAACAAAAAAAGCAAAGACAAAACAAAACAAAAAAACTAAGAAAAAACAAAATGAACACTCAAAATGACTAAAGGGTGTCCTCAAATAGGTCATGTTTCATCTCACTTTTTTTTTTAACTGTACATAAATTTCACACCTTCATGCTTGTTATCCTCTCTTAGAAGAGAACAGGGGCAAGACTTCTCTAAATAGTCTCATTTCTTTCCCCTATTCCTGTGTTCCTCTCCTTTGAAATGGCATTTTTTAATTGATCAGGAACCCTCTCTTATAATGCTTAATAAGCTTGGCCAGATGCTACTACGGGTAAGGGTAGTGCTCTTGTCCATTTCAAGAAACAGAGTTCTGTGAACAGACAAACAAAGGACAAAGATAATCATGATACGAAATATGGCTTCCAATGCTTTGGAAGGTCCAAAAATTACTTTTACTTTAACATCAAGTAATAAGGGGATGCAGTTAATTCTAAAACCATCAAATTTCCACTACAAACAATTTAAAGCTGTCAAATAAATACAACTGAAACATTTAAATATCATTAAGGCCTCTAAACTTGCAGTAAATTCATATCACGTAATTTAAAATGAATAATGACCAAATCATGTCAGCTAAAATATGTTTCAAGGATACTCTCTTATATCCTGCTAATATTCTGTTACTTATACTTCTTGCATTTGCCTACTTTTCCGTTGTTAAGAGCCTTTTCGGGACTGCAAGGAGATCCAACCAGTCTATCCTAAAGGAGATCAGTCCTGGGTGCTCATTGGAAGGACTGGTGTTGAAGCTGAAACTCCAATACTTTGGCCACCTCATGCGAAGAGTTGACTCATTGGAAAAGACCCTGACGCTGGGACGGATTAGGGGCAGGGGGAGAAGGGGACGACAGAGGATGAGATGGCTGGATGGCATCACCGACTCGATGGACATGAGTTTGAGTAAACTCCGGGAGTTGGTGATGGACAGGGAGGCCGGATGAGCTGCGATTCATGGGGTTGCAAAGAGTCAGACACGACTGAGCGACTAAACTAACTATGTAGTTTCCGAGAAAAAGAAAAAAGACATACTTTGCTGAGGCGATGAGCTGAGCACTGTGACTTCCATCTTCAAAATCTGTTTGAATAACAAGAATTTTACACCTGGCTGTGTGAGCTAAGCAGTTTCTGAAAGAAAAAGGAAATTATCCAAGTGAGTTTTCTGTCCTAAAAGTTGGTGATAATATTCTCCAGAGCGATGGGAACCATAAGGGCTATATAGGAAAACTATTCAAGTGAGATTTTCCTCTGTAAGGTGAGTAGACATTCCAGTGGAGAGAGAAAAAAGCCCCAATAGATGCCTCCTAATGAGACATAACGATGCTGGAGTCAGAAAAGATGTTTTCAGAGAGGACAACAGAGATCAGGACACTTGGAAAAGTAAAACACATCCTCTTCAGAGTCACATGTTCTCAAGGTTCACTAACCAAAGCTGGTTAGAAAACACCAGGGGTTAATAGTCACACATATGAAATACAAAGTGGTTGATCCTAAGGAGGGCAGAGAGAGGGAGGGGAGGGCAGGGATCCTCACCGAACTTCCTTGAGGAAAGAGTACTCAGTGTCAAACTGCTGCAGTGACAAGACGCTGAGTTTCACAGTCCAGTCCTTTACTTCTGATTCTAAAAGTTCACAGTCATGACTGGTTAGCAGCCTGGAGAATGTAGTGATCTGCAAAGGCAGGAAATTGAAATCATTCAGTGGAATGCAAGAAAGCGTTGTCTCCTAGATTTAGATCCAAGAAACATGAGAATGCTCAGCAAATAGCTTCTATGGGCTCATCATTGTGCAGTTGGTACACAGATCCAACTGGGAATCCAAACCCAGAGGAGTTTTCTAACATGAGGTGGTGCTGAGGCAAAAAGAACCTACAGGATCAAAGGTATTGGAGAGAAGACTCATCCACCCCTAAGATGCCTTTGAATCTTCTTCCTAGATTTCAACATCTTTTCTTGCTTTGAACCCTGCTTGTGACGATACCTTAGCACTCAGAACAAACACCACTTGTCCTTTGCAATCTTACTTCAAACTTTCCGTGGAGCCGGCCGTCTTCCCCCCAGCTGTTAACCAAATCTCCCCTGCTACTGCATCACACCACACAGTGCAACCAGTACACTCTTTAAGGGCACGCTGCTAGGCCCTGAATCATTATCTCCAGGCTGGCCTTACCACTGAGCTTCCTATTCCTATCTCCAATTGATGACAGACTACCTAGATGTTACAGGAACATCAAAGCCCATCCCAAATGGAATTCGTCATTGCCTCCACCAGACTTGTGGCTCATAACCAGTTTGTCATTGGCTGGAAAGCTATGACAAACCTAGACAGTGTATTAAAAACCAAAGACATCACTTTGCCAACAAAGGTCTATATAGTTAAAACGATGGTCTTTCCAGTAGTCATGCATGGTTGTGAGAGCGGGACCATAAAGAAGGCAGAGTGCTTTAGAATTGATGTTTTCAAACTGTGGTGCCTAGAGAAGACTTTGAGAGTCCCTTGGACAGCAAGGAGATCAAATTAGGCAATTTTAAAGGAAATCAACCCTGAATACTAATTGGAAGGACTGATGCTGAAGCTGAAGCACCAATACGTTGGCCATCTGATGCGAACAGCCGATTCACTGGAAAAGACCCTGATGCTGAGAAAGATGGAAGGCAGAAGGAGAAGGGGACAGCAGAGGATGAGATGGTTGAATGGCATCACCGATGCAACGGACACAAAGTTGGGCAAGCTCCAGGAGATGGTGAGAGACAGGGAAGCCTGGCATGCTTTAGTCCATGGAGTCACAAAGGCAGGCACAACTTGCTGACTGAAGAACAAGAGAGATGTGATTAACCAAACTTCTGGTCAACCAAGGAAGAAACCATGGAGTCATCCTTAGCCTCCTCCATCTCCCAGAGCCCCTATAAAAAATCAATCTTTATCTCTGCCAACATGAATCCTTACTATGTCTCAATTCCACCCATCCATCCTTTGACTGAACTGGTACTGCAGCCTCACTACTGGTATCTTATCTGTGAGTCTTTTATTAGACTTTTTCCCTCTTCCTCTCTCAGGTAGTGGGACACATTTCCACACACATGTCTCCATCACTCCCCTTACACAGGAAAGCAAAGCTCCTTGGTGCCACTGAAAAGACCCTCCATGAAGTCTGTCTGGCTATATCTCACTCCCACCTCTCAGAACTTAGGGCCTTGAGCTTTAGGCTTCATCAGTAATTAACTCCTGGTTTCTTGCAAAGACTGGGATTTTTAAACCTGGACATCCTTGCTCAAGTAGGACCCTCTGCTTATAATACCTTCCAAACCATACTTTACAATCAGTTTGATGGTCACCTCTTAAAGATGAGTTCGTGACCTCATCCTGATCTGTGTTGCTCCTCTTCACCTCTATGGATAACACTATCATAGGACATCAACAGTACCCATTCATGAGTGTCTTTCAACCTTATACTGTATGCTGACCAAGGACAAGCCCTGTGCCAACTCATCTTTATATCCGCAGTCCTCAGAGCAGTACTCAAACGTGGTATTTCCCTGGATGAACTGAGCACTGTACACAGCACTGCCAAAAATGGGCACTCAACACCTGGTAACACTAACCGTCAAGATATGTAGGTCTCCCTGCCCTTACCACGGAGAGGAACCAAAAGTCTCCACACGTTCATTTACGGTTCCGATACACTGATTTGCAAAGCATCTTGAATTCTTGATGCTAGGAAGTCAAGGACCCAGAGGTGAGAGAGGACAAGGGTAAAGTACAGAAAGATGATAACCTCTGTGAAGGCGGCATGGCGTTCTGAGTCCATCGTGCAAAGGTGAGCCCGGAGGAAGTCTGCAAAGGAGTTGTGCTGCTGCCTGTAGTAGTACTCTTCCGACAGGGCCTGTGCAGTGAACTGGCCGAGGGCGGAAGCGTTCAGCCGGACCACGGCGTCAGCGGTGGCACAGCCCAGCAGCACGCACTTGGCATGCGCAGAGACTTTCTGGTAGCGTTCATCAGTCAAGACCTCGTGCCCTACCTGCTCTATGGCCTGGAGCACCACAGAGGCACATGTGTCTGAGTGGTACCCAATGAAGACATCAGAAGGGCTGTATTTGGGTCTGGCGAGAAACTGCTCTGCTTTCACATCTACAAACTTCTCCACCCACACCTTGAGCTCTTCCACGATATTCTTCTGCCATTTCTCCAAAACGGTGTTGATGTCCAGATAGTGCTTCTCCAGCCGGTTAATGAGGGGGATGGGAAAATGTTTGTAGACGACATCTTTCTCCTCAATGACAATCAAGCGGAAGTCTGGGTGAACTCGACATTTGACCCGATGGGTCCCCAGGCCCAGGTCCACGTACTTCTGACCGCCAAGGTAGACATAGTATTGATTGAGTGCGTCGTAGAGGCTCTCATAGAGGTTCTGCAGGTTGAGCAGCACCACCATCTTGCCGGTTTCCATGCAGATCTTTACTCGGTTGATATTTCGGCAGATCTGGTTGTACTCTTGATCTTTGGGAAAACTGGATCCAAAAATAATCTCTGGTTGCTCTGTAATGAAGAACTTCTGCTGTAGGATCTGCAGGGCCACGTAATTTCTGGTCAGCACAAGCAGGTAGCGGGACTCGGAGTCATCCAGCTCTCTGCCATGCATCGTTTGAAGATGGCCGTATATGTTCTGATGGATCAGCTGCATGGTGCTGACTTCCTCTGTGTACTTTGCCTCGGGTAAACTGGCTGAAAAGATGTCCAGGGCACGAATGTCGTCTTTGCCACTGAAGTTCCGAAGGACAGCTTGTGCGATGTCTTGAGGAGAAGGTTCCTTATTAGAAGCTTTGGCTGCAGCAAAGACCATTTTGATGAGGCTGTAGTAATCACGAAGCCCAAAGAATTCCTTGTCCTGCCTCTTACACACTGTTTCGTAGGCTTTGGCAAAGGATGTGAAGTATCCTCGGATTCTTTCTTGGACGAGGGGCTCTGAAGCGCAAATTCCCCTGGCACTCTCAATGAGCTCTCTTTTGTTGGGGCTGCCACGTGACACAAATATACCCCGGTTCATCTTGGCGGGATCCAAGGCCCAGTTGGAAATGCCTATGAAGCCAACTTTTTTGTGGGGGGCAGGATCATCTTCAATGCATCCATCTTCCAGCAATGGGTGCAGTGCCTTCAGGGGCATTTTGGGTGAGTCTTCTGCTAGTCCAACCTCATCTAACACCACCACGGAGACATACTGCTCGAGGTCCTTCCCCTGCTGGAAACGGGCACACTGCTTGAAGGTGCCTATGATGCCCTGTGGGGTGGAATGTGGACTACACTGGAATGACACCAAATGGACCTCCTTCAGGTGCCGGAAGAGGTCCGAGTGTGCAGCCTGGCCTTGCATGGCATCTGCCACGATGGTCTTGGCGAGAGATTTGGAGCTGCCGGGCTTGCCCACCAGGAAGAGAGGAATCTTGAGCTCGATGCAGATAACCATCATGAAGACGTTCTCCTTCAAAGCCAAGTTCCTGGCGATCGTTTTCCTCAGAGACACACCATGCAGAAAAAGATCCTGGGTTTGCGTTATCTCATCCAGGATAACCCTGCTGTCATTATACGGTGCTGGAAAGAACCTGCAAATAGCTTTCCAATAAGATTTCTTCTCCTCTAAAGAGGCGTGGTAACATACCCCGACGGCCAGAACCAGGGACCAGAGGACAGGATCTCTCTCAAAGTCATTTTGGATGACCCCAGTCTCAGAGAGAAAAGAATCCAACTTAGACAAGAGCATCTCACTGTGGTCGTAAAACCATTTGAAAACTTTCACACAGCGTTCTACATCCCTGAGGCTGACAAAGCTGCACTCATTTTGTCTTTTCCTCATGAAACCCTGAGAGGCAGAAAGCACTTCCGTGATTACTCGAGTCTTGCTCTGCACCATCACGATGGACTTCACCAGTCTCTGGACAATCTGATGGATGTAGAGTTTTTCTGCAGAGTCATTCAATTGTCCAAAGTCCCACACCAGGGGGATCAGGCTCGGCGGCAGAGCATGGACACGGTACACCAGCTGCCTCAGGGGGATGGAGCCAAGCCTCTCGGCCGTCTCTTCTGCACTAACCCTGTACCCCAATCCGGCTGACTCCAGACGGCAGATCATCTCCTGGGTGTGCTTCCGGTAAGGGTTGCAGGCTGCAATGATATGCAAGCCAGAATCCTTAGTCAGGGGCTGGCCACCCACTGTGTGGTCGCACAGGACCTCTTTGATGCAGGTTATGGCCTCCGTGGTGTTGGCTTCATCGAAGAACAAGATGGTGTCCAACTGATACTGGGCCTTATTGATGTGGGCCAGCTCTTCAGCCTCCCTGACCTTGGAGTAGATCATGTCGGCAGTTGTTCCTCCGTGGACCTTGACCAACTTCATGGTTTCAGCATCAGCACCCTGACGCCGCAGGTCACTAAGGAATTTAATGAGTCTGGTTTTCCCACAGCCAGTTTCTCCCATGATGATGACGGGGATGCCACACCGGAAACGCATCTCAATGGCAAGGATCTTAAGCATATTATCTGTTGTAAGCTCGTATGTTTCATCAGGGTCAGTGGCCCACTGGATACCCAATGCCAGGCACAGTTTTTCAAGTTTCTCATGTCTGGGCAGCTGGTCAAAGTCAACGTTGAAGGGCACCCTCTGAAGCAACAGTCCCTGGTACAGTTGCTCTGTCATAACATCCTTCTTGATTACCTTCCCACTTAAGCGGTCTATGACATCAACACCACCGTTCTGGTTGGATTGGAAATGGAAACCTATGAACGTCATGGATGTGTGGTCACTGTTGAAAAAAACATATGGGTGGGGTTCTGACTCCCACCTCTTCCGGAGAGAGAAAGGGGCAAGGTCTTCTTCTTTGACCCCATCCATAGTGACCGTGTACTTTCCCGGACTTTGGTCAGATGTGTGAAGTGTAGGTGTGGCGAAATCTCGGGCCATGAATATCATGAAGGTGACCACAAAGTTCTTGAAGCCCATCAACGTGTCTCCAACAAAGGTGGGATTACAGAAGAGAGAGGCCTCACAATCTCGGAGCTGGTAGTTCAGGAACCGAGCAAAGTTCTGAAGTTCTGACCAGGATGGGTTTATCACCCCGCAGTAAATCAGGAGGTGCTGGATGCATTCGCCAGGGCTACCTTCAACAGAACCTTTTTGGTACTGGAATGTGTCTAGGTTTTCTTTCTGATGGAACCGTCTTAAATATTGGTAAGGTCTCTGGAATATTTCACTACGGAATGCTCTCTGATCCATTCCTGGCTCTTTGTAGCTCTGCTGAGGATCCAGCTCCATGTTGATCACTTCTTTGGGAGGTCTGCAGGTCACTTTGGGGAAGATGTCTAGAAAATTGAACTGGGGGACAAGTGCATTCTGGAAAGCAGAGACACAAATCAAATGAGTTATGGCTGAATTTCCCCAAAACTGCTTTTGTGTTTTAATCCTCAACATGGTCTAGACTGCATGGACCTTTATGAAAAATCACTTTTCATGAGGAGATTTCTGCAGATAACTCTTTGCATGAGGTGTTACCTTCTGCACATTCAGGCATGGTGTGAGCTGCACTGTAAATAACAAAGCCCTTTTCTACTCAGCCTCTTGGAACTAAATCTCTCCATCAAGCACATACATTCGTGTTTGTCTGAGCATACGAGCATAAAACTCCCTTCGGTTAAGAAATTGATATAACGGAATTCTCTTTCCCATGTTGGCTGTCATTAAGAAAGATGGTTCTTCTCCTAGCGAATGAAGTTTCTGCATTCCAATCACCACTGGCATTTAACCTAAACACACAGCACTCACCCCAAAGAGAACAACAAATCTAAGGTACCATTAATTAATAAAAGAATCTTTGTATTCCATGCATTAATTAAAAATAAGCTTAAAGATTCTTCTTTACTAACACTGCACTCAGCTACTCTGCTAAGGCAAAAGTGGGGAATCACAAACACGAATAAAAGCCCCTGTCCCGACAGCAGCATGAGAGTACCCTGATACACACCAGCTTCGAAGGTCTTCGTGGAGATGTCGAATTCCTTTCTAGGATTTCAATGATATATAAGTGGCATGGGTTCCGAAGCCACATCTTCCCATTTATATCCATTAAGTGCTGGAGAATGACGAGTTTGAAGAGAAACACCCAAATACCAGTCTGCACCTAAGGATACAATCATGTGGGTCTGTAAATACTTACACAGAAGATAGCAGTCCTCTCAACCCTAAGGGCCTTCTTATTCTGCTCTATTTTACAATGGTACTGAGTATCAATGGATGTAGAAAAAAGAAAATCTTTATACTGGGGATAGGGTAGGGCAGGATGTGGAAGCTGTGTCTTTCCCTACCCAGACACTCAGCTAGAACCTGGGGGCAACTTACTGAAGTGAAAGTGAAAGTGAAAATGTTAGTCGCCCAGTTGTGTCTGACTCTTTGTGACCCCATGACCTATATAGCCTGTTAGGCTACTCTGTCCATGGAATTCTCCAGACAAGAATGCTGGAGTGGGTAGCCATTCCTTTCTCCAGGGGATCTTCTCGACCAGGGATTAAACCTGTGTCTCCTGCATTGCAGGCAGTTGCTTTACCGTCTGAACTATCAGGGAAGTTCGACTTACTGAAGAGGTCATGTCAAAGTGGAATATTATGGGTCTCCTCTGATACTGGGCATCCAGGAAAGGCAGAAGGGACCCCAGGACTTCATTCTCATCCACCTGAGGGTCAATCAATCGAATAACTTTTCGAGTCACTTTTGCTCCATTAAACTGCATTTTCAGCTGGCTGTGCAACCTCTTCACAAAGAGAGACCTTCCTGTTGACATGAACATATGAAAATTAGGTGCCAGAGCTGCAGATCAAGAATGAGAATGTCCAGAAAATCACTTCTCTTTGTACAAAATTCAAAACTGATGCAACCTAACATCAGCTTAAAGAATATATACTTGAGCCCTCAAATTTCCTTGCTGTTCCTCACTCAACAGCCCTGCTGCTTCCTGGGATAATGATGGAAGTCTGAGAATGAGGTCAGGACAGCAGAGCTCGCTTCATGGGGGAGGGGAGCGAGTGTCGCTGGACAGAAGGAAGTACCAATAAAGGATCCAGTCAACAGAATGGAAATCATGATGGCGACTGAAGGTGGAGGCATCTGTTTCTTCTCAAGACAGAGAAAATATACCTTGTCCTGCTCAGAACCCACATCAACCCCAAAGCAGTCAATGGACTTAAAAAAGAGAGAAAGAGAAAAAACAGCAGAGAAGCCAGTTTAAAGGAGGAAGATGGCTCAGCCAAGCTGGGACCAGGTGAGAAAAGTGTCCCGCTCCAGTGCGGGGCCTGATCTGTAACTTCAGGTGAGTCAATCCTCCAGACTCAGTTCCCCACCTGCAGAAGGGCTTATCTGAGCTCACCTCACTCCCCACTGGACAAGGAAGGGCCATCAGATGGTCCCTGGGCCCGGGGACCCAGCAGCCATTATTACCTACGCCCGCTCTCTCCGAGGCTACGATCCCAACACACATGCGGTCCTGGAACACGGCGGCAGCTGACGGGGTCTGTTCTGGGACTCGGAAGTGGTGAGCCAGGTAGGCCTGGATGTCCTTGAGGGGCGCCTGGGGGGTGACGAGGACCTTGTGCTGGCTGAAGGCCGAGGGGAGGTAGCAGTGCTCCCGCTCACAGTCACAGACCATCACGAGCCGGTACTGCGTCCGGTGGGGCTGCATGCACAGCCTCCGGAAGAGCGCCTCTGCCCGGCAGGCCACCTCGTAGCTCAGCTGGTCCGCATACAGCAGGCTATAGACCCCGAGTCCCTGGGAGCCTGGCGTCAGGCAGCGACGCAGGAGCAGTGCCACCTCCTCGAACGTGGTTTCTGGGGTGCAGAGCAGCACTTCATCGAAGGTGGGCAGGGGCTGCTGTGGGGTCTGCATGTAGATGGCCAGGGCGGCTGGCAGCACCTCAGAGTGGCCACAGACGACGAGGTTGGGCTGGCCCTCCTGTAGGCCGTGGGGGAGCTCCCGCTGCACAGGGGGTCCAGCCATCCTCGCCAGGTGAGCCAGACAGCGGCCAAGGGCCTCCAGGTCCAGGCAGTGAGGCAGGAAGGCACTCATGCATGTCATCGAGCATTTCATGATGACCCTCAGCTTGCCCACCAGTCTGGGCTCAGAGAAGAGCAGCAGTGGCAAGTCTTCCACCACTGTACTCTCCTGGTGGCTGCTGGCCCTTCTGAGGGGCCCCCTGCAGGCCTCCGAGACATCCCCCGGGGTGCAGCTGCCTTTGATGAAGGACAGCATAGTGAGGGCAGCGGCGCTGGGCGTCTCCCCCCCGAGCTCCGAGCCCAGGTAAACCAGCTGCTCAGCGGTGTAATAGTTGAGGTAAAAGTGCTCAGCTCGCTTCTCTGCCACGAATCTCTCCCAGTCGCCCAGGAAGTCCTCCAGCTGCCGGCAGAGGGCTTCCAGCAGCTGGATGACTGGCCCGCCCTCCACCAGTGGGCCCACTAGCCTCAGACAGAAGTCCAGCCGGATGGAGACACCCTTTAGGGGGGTGCAGTACACCTCGGCTGACCAGGCCCTGAACAGCAAGTTTCCAGCAGAGTAAAGGTTTATAAACGACTGGACAAGCCTCTGCACGTTGCAGAACACCTGCGGAGAGAGGACATGTAGTCTAGAATAACACAAACAGAGTTATAATTTGAAGGGCTGGGGTTCATGGCCCTCCGTGGTTCACCGTGGAATCTCAAGCATGAGACTGATCATGGAAGGTCTCCCTTTCTTATTTCCATAGTCTCTTTCTTAGGAAGCAATATGTTGTGAAGATAAAGGATATCATTTATAAAGTACAAATGAACTTTATAGAGGAAAAACTCATAATCAAAAGGAGAGACTGTTACATAAACCAATATGCCTTTACCATTGTGGTTACTGTGGATGTTGATGAACGATGTCCAACTACATCTTTAAGTATTTGGGGATGCTTGCTGATTTACGGAGCAAGTGGACATCTCTTTGAGTCATGAATTTGAAATACATGCACTCTGCAAGACTCACTGGCTCTACTCCCCACAGTTTTAAGAGCAGAGTGATTCCTATGAATTAAAGACAAACTCAATCTCTTTTGACTTCCCAGGCCCTTAGCAGTGAGTGCTCAGCCCAAACAGATGGGATTAGGACACTTGCTCCAACGTAGATACAAATCCTTACCTCGGAAAATACCTCTACGACTTCAGCATTGCTGTGTTCTTTCTTGCCAGACATCAGCATCAATTTGTTCAAAAGTTCTTTCAGCTCTTCTAAAGAGTACTCTCGCTTCTCCTCGTGGCCTCCCTGGCCCTCGGGAAGGATTAAACGAACAACTGTGTCTGGGGAAATCTGTGGAACAGGGCACAGTCAGAGGTCGATTTGGGGAGGCAGAAACCCCCCGACGACAGCAGCCCTAAGAGCCTCCTGCAGCTGTGCCTGCGACGTGAGGCTCACCTTTTGGCCATCCGTGGGGGCCTTGATCACATAGATGCCTCTGCTGTTGATCGCTGTCGCCAGGGACAGGGACGAGAGCTCCACAGACCCATGACTCTCCTTCACTGTCTTCAGCCACTCGAGGTTCCGGGCAGAGTCACGCTGTCAGGACAGAAGGAGAGAAAATGGGCCGAAGCTTAGGCGTGATCTTCTTCCTGCCACTCTCCCCACCTCTCCCTCCCAGGGACAAATGCCTGCCCTTCTCTGGCCCAGAGTGCCGTCACCCACAGGGGAGGCCTCCCTCATCTGCTGCCCACCACTGCCACGGGCTTTGGCTCTCCCTCCTGGGTCACATGCTGTTGCTGCAATGGACTGTTCCTCTGTGTTCCCACCCAGTGCCCTGGATCCGTGGATGGGGAGCGAGAGGCATGAACTCAGCTCTCTGTGAGAAGGCGGCCTTCAGCCGGGCCCCTAACCGGGGTAGTGCTGACTGAAACAAGCATGTGAGCTGTGTGTGCTCCTGCCGTTCCTGTTCCCTCCTTCACCCCAGAGGGGCCTCAGCCATCCTGTTGGGCAAGTTATGAACTACAGGCTTACTGGAACCCTGGTGCAGCTGATTTATGTATACGGAAATGTTTACTTTTCTGATTAAAAATGAATCTGTGCCAATTGTGGAAAGTATGGAAAAATACCAAAATGTATAGCATATTAACTAACAATTACCTCCATTCAGAGAAAACCACTGGTAACATTTAACACATTTCCTTTCAATCTTTTTTCCCATATATTTCCACCAGAGAGATCACTCTTATTTACATGCAGTTTTATATCCAGTTTTCTAACAATAGGACAGAGAAAGAGCTTCCATATGGGAAGAAAAACTGTTTTCAAACATCCTTTTAAAAGGCTGCATTAAAAACCTGCCATGTGAGTGTGCAGTCATGTCGCTAGTGTTTCTAAGTGACACTTTATTAAACTTAACCTGCTCTGGAGCCAGAAATAAGACTCACCAGTTTCATGGGCAGGTTGTGGTCATTATCCAGAGCCTTCCACAGCTCTCTCAGGTGTTGCATGAATTCATCAAAACCCGCACTTGTGTCCAGCTCATAGAGCAGGGGCGCGTAACCCTGCACAGCATCGTGGAAGCAAGCCACCCGGTCCACATCAATGTCATTCTCCCCCGCAGAGATGGAGGCCAGGTCCACGAACACCTTCAGCTCGGTGATGCCTGGGGCAGGAGGGGTAGATGAATGCAGGGCCACCCTGTGATGCCAGGAGCCCTCAATCTGGAACAGTGCTCCTTACTGATGCTATACCTGGATAGTGGACTTTTAGGGTTTTCCCACTCTGCTTCAATAAGAACCTGAGGCACTTTTTCTTTTGCCATTTATGTTGCTGTTTAGTGGCTAAATCGTATCCAACTCTTTTGCAATCCCATGTACTAGCATGCCAAGCTCCTCTGTCCATGGGATTTCCCAGGCAAGAATACTGGAGTGTGTCACCATTTCCTTCTCCAGGGGATCTTCCCGACCCAGGGATTGAATCCTACTCTCCTGCTTGGAAGGCAGATTCTTTACCACTGAGCCACCAAGGAAACCAAGTCATTTATGTTGATACTACTGAACAAGACCTGACCTTACTGAACAACACCAATGTCTGAGCATTGCATGGGTTTTTTTGTGTGTCTTATTTCATGCAATCCATGTAATATTGCCATTTCATTATTAAAAGTAAGCTTAGCTGGTGAATAACATGTTGACAGTCATCTACAATCAACGGCTGCTTACTAATCAAACGAAGCAGTGAAGCTGGGATAAGATAAGCATGCAGCCCATCCCCTGTCCCTGGACAACAAGACCATCCACCTTCCTTCTTTCCTGCCTCCTTCTTCCCTCCATGCAGTAATTCTGCCAAAATCACCCAAGCCACAGAGCTAAAAAGACTGCCAAGCCTGTGTGCAATGATAAGTAGATGCAATTACATCTAGAAGACAAGGCTGCCTTGGCCTCTAGTGAAAAAAAAAATCAACCAAAGGAAAAAATTAAAGGGACATAATTTTTAAATGATCGCCTGCTGTTCACAGCATGCATCCAGAGCGAGAGGGGAAAAAAGTAGCCAAGAAAATGGCTTTTACACCAGCAAAAGAGTGATACTATCTTGATATAAATTCTACCTACAAACCTAGGCACACCTTGCACATTTACCTAATGAATACAGATGAAAATTTGCTAAGAGACTAGATTTTAATTATTCTAATCACTAAAATAAAAGAAGAATTATGGGAGGTGATGGAGAGCTAATTATAGTTACAATGGCCATCATTAGATATAAATGTATTAAAGCAATGTGTCATGTACCTTAAGTTTACGTAATGCTACAAGGAAAATAGTGAAGTGAAAGTCGCTCAATCGTGTCCGACTCTTTGCGATCCCATGGACTATACAGTCCATGGAATTTTCCAGGCCAGCATACTGGAGTGAGTAGTCTGTCCCTTCTCCAGGGGATCTTCCCAACCCAGGGATCAAACCCTGGGCTCCCACATTGCAGGTGGATTTTTTACCAGCTGAGCCACAAGGGAAGCCCAAGAATACTGGAGTGGGTGGCCTAGCCCTTCTCCAGCAGATATTCCCAACGCAGGAATCGAACTTCGGTCTGCTGCAATTGCAGGCAGATTCTTTACCAACTGAGCTATGAGGGAAGCCCTTAGGTGTAAAATTCATTTCAATTTAAAAAGTTTGAATGTAAAAAATGCAGAACATGATAGAGGGAGTGACTGCCCAGAAGTTCAGGAAGACCACCCCGTGAAGATCTAAATACTCTCCAGCCTTCTGGCCACCAGAGTGAGGGACTATACCTCTGAGAGCCTCCTGGACCCAACTAATGAACTCCTTTCTCTGGGACAGCTCCTTCAGACACTGACACCGAGTCTCATCTACATCCTGCAGAAGCTTTTTGACACAGATAATTTGCTGGTTGATACGGTCCAGTTTTTCATGGCGAAAGTTGTCCAAGACAGCCTAAGAAAGTCAACAGAGAAAGTTGTCAAAGACAGTCTGCAAGACAAGGCATTATGTGGGCTGAAACTGGCTTCTGAACCCCCAAACAGAACTATGCTGACCATCCCAATAGCCCCTCCTACCAAACTTCTAAAACTGACACTAGCAGTCACACTATTGGGAAACAAAGGTAAAAACAAAGCCCTTGGCATATTCAGGCATTGAATAAAATACAAATAACCCTGAAGGAAACTGTGAAATCATCTTGCCCAGTTTTTCAAAGCCAGAGATCTGGGATCTCGCCCCCACCGCCCCACCTCCAACCCCAGGAGTCCCCAGTAAATGGCTTACAAAGCTTAGTAAGGTGTGGAGAACACTGAAGTCACCAGTCAGGCCCAAAGTCTCCTTGACCTTCCGGATGACCTTGGCTGAGTCGACAGCCTGATGCAGGTGATGGTATTCCTTGATCTGCTGGACTCTCTCCTTGATCCAATCCTTCTGATCTCTGGGATATAGAGCACACATGGTCTGGAGGTCTTCAGTTAGGTCACTGTATTTATTCACAAAGTCCTTGAAGATGTCATCAATTTCCCCAAAGGTGACCTCCCCTGACTTCAGATCCTGATACAGTTTTGTAAACCTTCTGAAACAAGGACAATATAAACATTCATACACCTCTTCAGGCTGAAATATCTCCCTTTCCAAGTTCTCTTCTGGCTTACTCAGTTCCTGTGCAGCTTCTGCCCAGAGGATCTGGAAGATGTGACTGTCCTTTAGCAAATATGCATTTTTGGCCATTTCTTGGACTTCGGGGCTCAGGTTATAATGTGTTGTCTGCTTTGAGTCAAGGGAGGTGGCTGACAAAGTCACTGTCACAACTTCGTTTAACTTTTTCCCACGGAGGTCTTCTGAATGTCTTTCAGCAATCTCTCCAAAATCCACTTTTGAAACCATAAGAGAATGTCAAGTCAAACTCTACTCACAATATCATTTTGTTTTACTTTCCCAGTTTTCACTCCCCTTGCTGCTCTTAAGGAAATGCAAGTGAACACACTTGCTGGCATTTGTTCTCAGTGAGTGTCCCTAAATCTCCACCCTCGCCTTGCTCATCAGTTTTCACGACAAAGAAGGCTTTGCAACTTCTGGGTGAAGATGACAGTTTGAAATCTGCACATGTTTCCACTCCCTCCCCAAATCCTGCTGCAATGACAGAACTGAGATTGTTTTTCAAAAGCCATAAAGCAACAGGGCTGGGAAGTATAGAAAAGGAGACCACAGCAACAAAACTTTGGAACTTGAAAACTAGATGTGCTGGGGGTAAACAGTGTTTCAAGCCTGAGAACTTGGGGTCTTAGCCCATAGGGGGGAAACCTGAGATTCTGCCAGGTGTCTGTCATCACAGAATTTCCCACATGCACAGACCCTGGCTGCACAGATGCTGGAAATTGGGAGGTGGTGATGAAATAAGGAGGACTGGGCTGAAAGTCTGCATAACAAGCCATCCAACAGGCTCATTTTCATCCCAACCCATTCCATCAGCAGGCTGAAGGCACCTCCTCCACCCTGGCATGCAACAGGTAGTTTATATTCTAGAGAGGCTCTAGAGGGCTCACAGATGGCTCTCTGGATTGGGGGGGGTCTCAGGTACACGGCAGAACAAAGGCATTTCCAGACACCTACCCTTCGTCAGGAAGCTAACGGTTGGTATGTGCCACTAATTTTGAGAAGCTAGAAAGGAGAAGAGAGGACACAGGGAGTAGAAGGAAGGACTGGGGCTAGATACGCATCTTAGATGCTGAGAACCCTCCAGCCCCTCCTAGAGACCTGGCAGGCAGCCCTATATCTTCCAGGCAACAGACTGGTGATCTGAGCAGCCCAAGAGAGAGGAGCTAAAGATACAGGCTATTTCAAAGCCTAGCCACCACACCCTCAGTATCCTCCACCAGGGCGTTAGTCCCCTCTCTTAATATAAACAGATAAAAAAGAATTCTAGACAGAGGGGCAAAGCCTTAAACATGAAAAATAGACATTAAAACATACCAAGAGATAAAAGCAACTTGGAGGAAACAGGAAACTATTTAAGAAAAAGAAAATCTCTAAATCAAAAATATAAAAAAATCTCAGAAAGATGTGATACTATAACCATGAACCAGAAGAGAATAGTATGGGAAAAGGATAGCTCAAAGCAAAAAGAGTTCTTGTAAATTAAATACAAGTAAGAAGAAAAAGTAAAAAATTTAATGGCAAGGTTAGAAAGAAAATTTAAGAAATTGTTCAGAAAACAGAACAAATCAAAAGACATGGAAAATAGGAGAGAAAATGTATGGACATTAGATGACTACTCCAGGAGGTCCAATATCCAACTGTGGATTCCAACAAGAGAAAAAGTAATCACTTAACTAACACAAGAAGTTTCCCCAGAACTCAAGGGCTTAGATTTCTAGATTACAAAGACCCACTTAAGTATGGCCACTACAGCAGATGGGAAAGAGATCCATTCCAAGGAACATCATTATGACATTTCAGAATAAGGGGGACCAAAAAAAAAAAAAAAATCTCAAGAGCTTCCAGGGAGAGAATATGTCATCCACAAAGGATTAGAATCCCAACCGACTCTAAACAGTGACCCTGCAAACACAATGGAGTCACGAACCCCAAATCCTGAAGGAAAGATCTGCACCAACAACAGATCTCCTGTGAGGGCAGATGTTTTCAGACAGGCAAGAACTCCTGGGCCCCTTACTCAGGAGAAACAGAGTGTGTATATCACTATACACAGGAGTGAGAGCAGGGAGCCATGACACCCAGGATACAGATCCAGCTGAGAAGAGAAGCAAGATACCCCTAGGATAGCTTATCTCTGGTTGGGCGAGATTTTATCTGAAAAAGCAAATGGATCTCCTTTTGAGAAAATTCAAACAGTTGGTAGAGTCTGGCATTGAATTAAAAAAATAAAATGAAATCACATTAAAAAAAATAAAAATAAAAAATAAATACATTGAAAACAAAGCATAGGACAAGATAAGAATTTTAAATCTAGAGAAGATAGCTTGCATAAAAAGTGGGAGAGAATAATGGCTCGGGTGTAAAGAGTGCATTTACACAGTCGTGGCATTTAAACCCTGAGGAATGATGAAATTAAGATAAAATTGGAGGGAGGTGAGATTGGAAAGGCTATGTGTATAAGACAGAAATTGGAAAAACAAGGAAATCTAAATCCTAATTTTCCATAAATGATAATGTTTAAACCTAAAAAATCAAGAAGCAGGCTATTTACAGCTATGCCAGTAATTACCATAAAATTTTTAACTTTATTAAAAATTAACACATTAGAAAAAGCCTCCCCCCTCCAAGATGAAGGGCTGCTACGCTGATATGTTTTTAATCATATTCTCCTTTGACCCTTCTCCCCTGAGGACTTTTCAATTTTGTTTATTTTAATGCTTTAAGAATATCACCTTTTATCATGTCTTTTACCCTGCCACACAACTTCAGGAGAGAGTCAACATTTGTCTTCTCTTTCTTTAGAGTGAATAGTTCATTCTTCCTCAGACTCAGCACTTCCTTCATAGTTTGTTTTCTGTCTTGGATTAAAGAACTTTTACCCTCTGGGGAAAAAAAGAAAGGAAAGGAAGTCAGTAGAAATAACAAATACCCATTTTGTGTCAAGCCATTTCTCGAACCTCCCGTGAACCTGCTCCACATGCTGGGCTGTGGGACGGTGATGCCACAGGCTGTATGCACGGCTACTCCAAGATGTCCCCGTGTCAGTCAGGAGGAATAAAAACAACCAGTATTCTAACGTGGTCAGTATTTTATCACTTCCCCTAATTTTCCTGAGGATTAGAAGCCGTCCCATGACAACTTCCTGGAGAGAGAAGCCATCATAAAGATGACAAAGATCACCTCTCTATAACATACACAGGCAAAGAGAGACGCTTCTGAGCTCCCAACTCCTCAGGAGCCTGAAGTCCACATCTGAAAGTGATACTTACGTAACTGACAGATGTCGAGGAACTGATCCATGTGTTCTAGGATCAGTTCCAGGTGGCCAACTAAAATTGTTCCACTGATGAGGTCATTTGTAACTTTTGTCAACACAGAGTCTGCAGTGGCCATCAACTTCTTGCCTTCCTTGGTAATATTTGCTAATATTTCCTTGTTGGTTCCTGACCAAGTTAAGAAGAGAGTTAAAACGGTAGGCACCCCACTTCCTTCCCACATTAATGGATTTCCAGTAACCTCCTATTGCTCTGCCCCAACTTTCATATAATAAAGCAAAGTCATTCTGTATTCCCAGGGATATTTCTCACATTCTTTAGAGGGCAGGATTTTCAAACATGCTTAGTTGAACCACCAGAAATTTTCTTTCCCAATAATATTAGGATCATACATTTGGGTCATGTCATTAAAAGCAAATATAGAGGCTTTATTCACAATTGCAAAATCTTGGGAGTACCCAAGATGTTCTTCAGTAGATCACTGGACAAACCATAGTCCACCCACAAAACTGAATATTATTCAGTTTTTTAAGGAGTGAGCTACTGAAAGGAACCTTTGATGCATATTGTTAAGTAAAAGAAGCCAATCTGAATAGGCAACAGAGAATATGAGTCCAATCATATCCCTTTCTGGAAAAAGGCACAACTGTATAGGCGAGGAGAGGGAAGGGATGAACTGCTGGAAAACAAGGAAGTTTGGAGGGCAGTGAAAATGTTCCGTAGGATATGGTATTAGTGGATGCACAGCATTAAACATTTGTCAAAATCCATAGAAAGTACAGGAGTAAACCCTAATGTAAACACTGGACTTTACTTACTAATAACATATCAATATTGGCTCATTAGTTATAACAATGGTACTGAAGCAAGTCATTAATAATAGAGAAAATTGTGTGTGTTGAGTGGGTAGAAACGGGAATACTCTGTACTTTCTGCTTAATTTTTCTTTTTTTTTTCTGCTTAATTTTTCTGTCAACTTAAAACTGCTCTAAAATATGAGGTTTGTTCATTTAAAAGACACAAATGGAATATTTTCAAGTGAGTAGCTTTTAATAGACAACAACAGAACAAGAAGAGCCAAGTCAATCTTCTTATCTGATCACTACAACAACTCTGGCATGAGAGGAGCTTGAGTTTTTTTTTTTAAGACCGTCTCACTAATTTGATGAAATTGACACTCACAATAATCTGTGGTGCTTTTCCATTAGATCTGAACCTATGACTCACACATAAACCTGAATATAACATTTTTAGGGCAACACACGTTTCCCCTCTTTGGTCATAAACTCTGGGGTCATGGAGGGTAGGGGTGCAAGAATCAGGCAGTACTTAGTTTTTGCTAAGGTCACCAGTACTGGACTGGACATTTACATGGATCTCAGAATAAGAAAGACAGGGCTTTAGATACAGACACACTGGGTTTGGATTTCAGTCCTTAACACTTATTATCGGTGAGACCTTAGGTAAGTCACGTTGCACTCTCCACCTCAGCTCTTAGTGAGGTTACTATGTCAGCCCAGTAGCTGGAGTATAGCAGGTATTCCATGGATGGTGGCTTTCAGTGTTAGTTCTCAATTATAATATAAGATACTCTGAGCCTTCCTGGGTCTGTCCGTCCAAGCTGCTTCTTTTGGCAAACATCAACCCAATCTAACTGACTAACAGGTCAAACACTCTGCCGCCACGCTTGAGTCAGGAGGTGCCACTGAACAGATGCTCCCAGCACCCTCCATGAACATACCATATAACTTGAAGAGGTGCTTGACGTCTGGCCATGTGAGCAGGTGATTCAAAACCCCACCCAAGTCCTCTACAAACTCCCCTCTACTTGTTGGCCAGGACTTGGTGATCACAGCAGACACAAGGTTGCCACATTTTTGCGAGTCATTATAAGAGATTTTCCCAAGGATACTGGTTTGAGACTGTAAAAACATGAATAAAGAGAGGGATATTTAGAAGGTTATATGGTTGATTTCCTTTTTAACAAAGAAGCAAATTAACTACCCAATAGCATTTCAGAAGTCTCTCATAACTAGTTTTACAATGCCTCAAAAAGTCAAAAGAGTAAATAAAATACTTAACTTTTCTGAAGGCATTTCCATTTTCCTGTCCACTGTCTCCTTAAGATTGAACACTGGGGATGTGGAAACAGGTACCCACAGAGATACTGACACAACCCTCAAATTACCCCCTTTTCTCTTGCTCAGTGCCATTTTTCTTGGACCTTTCACATTATTAAAAACATCAAACATAATACAAGTAACCATTAATATTGGTACTTTGGTATTATTAACTGTAATTATTTTATAGTTGCCTACAAACAACACATACATTTTAATTCTCTTCCTAAGTGAATTGATAAAATCTTTTCAACTCTAACCATTTTTCTTCCATAATGCCTTGTTAACCTTTGGGGTCTTTTACTGCATGCTAAGCAAAGGATAATACCAAGGGAGGGTGAGTGGCAATGATAATAATGAGGCATTTAGGAAAAACCTGCAAGATTGCTGGAGGTTACATGTGAGCTGCTTGATGCAAAACAAGAGAAGGAAGCTGAGCGCACTTTACAGAATGGGTAGAGAACACTGGATTTCAGGGTGGGGAGGGGGATGCCCAGACCCATTCTTTGCTTGGGTGCAGAGTCTCGGAACCAGCAGTGCTTAATAGACTTTGGTTGGTGATGTCAGAAAGCAAGGATGCATGCAAATGCAGTTCCTGAGTGGGAAACGTTGTTCACCTGGCAGACCAAGCCCACAGCTTCAATGGCACACATCTCAAAGCATTTCGCCACACTGTCTTCTGCACCTGCAGCAACCCAGTTAGAGTCACAGAAGGCAGAAATCTGGAAGAGAGGCCTCTCCTGCAAGACGGGAAGACGAGGGTGTGAGAGGTTAGGGGTGCCACACTCTCAGACCCTGTGCAATGAAAACACCCTAGTAATTTTCACTTTCCTAATGTTATATCAGCTCCCCATTACCGTGGCCTTCTTCCCATCCCACGAGAAGCATGTCCTCCCCGCCTCTAACCATTAGACCAAAAAGGCCAAAATACCTACTTAGCAGAAAAAGCATCTGGCACAGCAGTTTGCAAAAAACAGGTGAAACTGAAAGTGAGAGTCGCTCAGTTGTGTCCGACTCTTTGTGACCCCATGGACTATATAGTCCGTGGAATTCTCCAGGCCAGAATACTGCAGTGGGTAGCCTTTCCCAAGGGATTTTCCCAATACCAGGGATCGAACCCATGTCTCCTGCATTGGAGGCAGATTCTTAACCAGCTGAGCCACAAGGGAAGCCCAAGAAAACTGGAGTGGGTAGCCTATCCCTTCCCAACCCAGGAATCAACCCGGAGGCTCCTGCATTGCAGGCACATTGTTTACCAACTGAGCCATCACGCAAGCCTGCAAAACACAGGTAAACTTTTTGAAAAGATTTCTTCCTTGCTTCTCTTTTCCTAAAAAGACCCATTTAACAATTACAAATGACTCTCATGTGTTTTTAAAAAGCTGAACCTTCTAGGGTCACAGGCCTTAATTAAAAATGGGGAGCACTTTTGTATTTTCCCCCAGTTGTCACTGGGTTTAACAAGGCTCTTGTCACCAACAGGCCACTTAGAGCAGAAAGCACATAGGCTTAGTTAGTGCCTATTTGAACTTCACACAAGTCAAGGGTTCCCCTGGAGGCCAGAAACTGTGCCCTTATTCTTTTCTGGGATACCACCTATGGTCAAACTATTGAGGCTGAATCAGAAACAGTCACCTGAACCTCATTCCCTGTCCATTCAAATGCAGTCATCACATGTACTGGCTAGTCCATGTGGTCTGGTTCCAAAAAGAACATCCCCTGCCTTTCAGTACCTGTTTGAGCCTCCCTGCCATGTCCCTCAGCAAGGATGCCTTCCAGTCATACTCCGTGGGGAAGTTTATTTCCACCAGTCGCCTCCAGACCTGCAAAATCCACAAATAAGGGACAACCACTAAGACACCTAGATGCCACTGTGGATTTCTGTGAAAGAAGGCAATTACGGTCAGACAAAGAGCACAGTGCTTTGAGGACACGTGGGTTCAGACTCAGTTTTGTCCAGTTGTCCGCTGTGTCACTGGTAAGTCAGGGCAACGCACTTTAGCCTCATAAAACAAAGGGTCCTGACTGGACCAGGTCACCACTATGGTCCACTACTGCTCTTCATCCAGAAAGGATTTCCCTCCATTGTTTTAATTTCAAAAAATTTCAAACTTAAGAGAAAGTTGCAGTAACAGCATAAGGACACCCATATACTTTCAGCTAGACTCCCCAACATTTAAAGTGGCTGCTCCATCTCTTTCTCTTCTGTGCTCCCTTTAGTCTATCTAGAAACAGGCATTGTCTCCGCTGAACCAGAGTTGCAGATGCCATGCCCCTTGGCCCATAAGTCCTGCACAGGCATTCCCAACCCCATGGGGCCCTTCTGCTACACACAGTAATTCAGGTGTCATTCTGAGGCCCGTTCACTCAGGTTGACATCTTTCTCATCTTTCTCCCTGCCCACACTTTGCCATTGTTCACTAGTCAACTAACTGGGTCCAGGGTCCAACTGAGGGACACATGGCATTATCATGTCTCCTTTCTAGAGGAGTTCTGCAGCCTTTTCTTTCTTTCTTTATGACAGTGAAAACACTTTTTTGCTTTCTCATTATGGTTTATTGCAGGATACTGAAGACAGTTCCTTGTGCTATATAGTAGGATCTTGTTTATCTGTTTTATACATCAATAGTTTGTATCTGTTAATATCAAACTCAATTTATCCTTCTCCCACCTCCTTTCCCTTTGGTAACCAACAGGTCTATTCTCTACGCCTGTGAGTTTATCTCTGTTTAATAAATAAGTTCATTTGTGATTTATTTTCAGTTCAGTTTAATCGCTCAGTTGTGTTTGACTCTTTATGACCCTATGGACTATAGTACACCAAGCTTCCCTGTCCATCACCAACTCCTGGAGCTTGCTCAAACTCTTGTCCATCGAGTCGGTGATGCCATCCAACCATCTCATCCTGTCATCCCCTTCCCCTCCTGCTGTCAATCATTTCCAGCATCAGGATTTTTTCCAATGAGTCATCAAATCAGGTGGCCAAAGTATTGGAACTTCAGTTTGAGCATCAGTGTTTCCAATGCATATTCAAGTCTGATTTCCTTTAGGATTGACTGGCTTGATCTCCTTGCTGTCCAAGGGACTCTCAACAGTCTTCTCCAACACCATAGTTCAAAAGCATCAATTCTTTGGCATTCAGCTTTCTTTCTGGTCCAACTCTCACATCCATACATGACTACTAGAAAAACCACAGCTTTAATTATATAGACCTTTGTCGGTAAAGTAATGTCTCTGCTTTCTAATATGCTGTCTAGGTTGGTCACAGCTTTTCTTCCAAGGAGCAAGTGTCTTTTAATCTCATGGTTGCAGTCACCATCTGCAGTGACTTTGGAGCCCAAGAAAAGAAAGTCTGCACTGTTTCCATTGTTTGCCCATCTATTTGCCATGAAGTGATGGGACTGGATGCCATGATCTTAGTCTTTGGAATGTTGAGTTTTGTGCCAGCTTTTTCACTCTCCTCTTTCACTTTCATCAAGCGGCTCTTTAGTTCCTCTTCGCTTTCTGCCATAATGGTGGTGTCATCTGCATATCTGAGGCTATGGTATATGTGTTCTATTTTAGATTCTGCATATAAGTGATAGTATTTGGTATCTGCCTTTTTTCATCTGACTTACTTCACTTAATATGATAATCTCTAGTATGATAATACTCTTCTGGCCATTACTCATTTTCATATTCAGATTGCCTCAGATTTGGCTAGTGAGAGCCCCTGCAGGCAGCTTCTGTTTCCTTTTTTAGAAAAAAAATGTAATCATCTTAGATGAACAGAAATATCGCAAAGATAGTACAGAGAGTTCCAGTTAACCCAAGTGCTAATACTTTACAAAGCCATAATACAGTTGTGAAAACCAAAATTAGCATTGATAGATTCCCATCACCAAAACCACTAACTCTATTTGGATTTCACCACTTTTTCCCACAATCATTCTTTCGCCCTCCAGGGTACAACTAGGACATCACCTGGGTCCTGTCTGCTTGTGAAATGTCACCACTTGGTTTCAAGTACTTTTACTTTATGGTAATACAAGGTGTTTCAGGCTGGCCGTTCGTTTCTTCTGCCCCACCTTTAGAACCTGTTGTTCTTTCCAGAAGCACAAGGATTTTTCTGTTTTGTTTTTTAGAGGGAATGGCATTTAGAAGTTATGGCTGGGTGTGCTCACAGACCTGGGTGTCACCATCTCTAGGCCCTTTCAGTGGATGGAGCTAGGAAATGTTGCTTTTAAAATCATGAGTTCACACTATACCTCTAGCTCTTTTCAAACCATAGACCTCCTTTCCCCTCCCCTAATCCATATGTTCCCTCCTCCAATGAGAAAGAACCCAACCTTCCAATAGCAACAACACTTGCATCCCTCTGCCCAGCCTTACAGTACACACAACATAGCTTCAGACTTGCTACATTCCACTGCCAATCATAAAACTTCCAAATCAAGTTCAAGATTTATGTATGTTTTCTCTGTTTTGACCTTAGACTCTGTCCCTGAGAGGGTGAGTGGTCAGAGTTCTGGGCTCTGAAGTGAAGTGTTAGTTGTTCAGTCATGTCCAACTCTATACGACCCCATGGACTGTAGCCCACCAGGCTCCTCTGTCTATGGAATTCTCCAGGCAAGAATACTGGAGTGGTTGCCATTCCTTTCTCCAGGGGATCTTCCCAACCAAGAGATCAAATCAGGTCTCCTACATTGCAGGCAGATTCTTTACCATCTGAGCCAGAATACTGATGTTCTGGGCTCTGGGTGTTCGGATCAATGATCTTCTCCCCTTGGTGTGGACAGATAATATGTCTGAATAAGGCTGAGATGTAGTAAGAATTATCTGTTTTTGTTCATGCACAGTTTCAGGGATGTGATTTTATGATGATCTCATTAAAGTATCCCTGGAATACCACGGCCTAAGTCAGAGGGCCACTTACTTGGTTTGTTCGAGGCACTTTCTAGAACTTTGTCCTGGAGGCAATAGTCTTTAGACCCTTCCTCCTCCTCCTCCCCAGCATAAGATTCTGTCCACATCTCAGTTTCTGGAAGCCCTCCCTGTCTCCCAACCTTTTGGGTCTGATCTCTAATTTCCTCAAGTTCAGATGCCGCTCGGCCCAGTTTCCCTTTCATGGAGGCCTTGCTCTCGTCTTATTTTCTACTGTCAACATCATAACCTGACCCATAACCTCAGCACAGCATCAGACATGAATGCCCTACCCCACCGGCCACCATGTCCCAACAAGCTCTGTCCCCTCATCCCGCCGCCTCACCACTGATGTGGGGACCACAGTCCACCCACCAGGGAGTCCATGCCCTCAGTCCCCTCAGCTGTTAGGGGAGCAGCTGTCCATTCTGCAGAGGAGACCCCAGTGTCCCCTGCACTGGACTGGCTTACCTCAATCTCCTCTCTGTAAGTGAAGGTGACAGGTGAAAAATAAAAATACCCGGGCTGGAACATGCTTCTTTTAAAAATTTTCCGAAGCCAAGATTTTGTAGCAGCAAGGGTTCCCTGGAAGACCATTTTTACTGAATTCTTCTTTCCAGTTTCATTTCCTGGCCCTCCTGCTGAATCCTGTCACCGCAAGAGAGAGACGGAGTTGAATCGACCCCACATGGCAGACCCAAAGGATCATCCAGATACTTCTCCACCCGCCTCTGCAGCTGACGCCACCTATGCACACGGCAGAGCCTACATATTCACAGTACTTTCACTTTCCCGGCATTTCAGCTTCACTCTGGGTGGACAGCATGGGGGTCCAGGTAGGAGAAGCAGTGGCATGGACGTGCCCTCAAGTGACCCCAGGTAACTGTAACAGAGGCGATGCTGCCTCACCAACCAGTAGACCTACTGGTTTCTGAGCTGACAGACAAGGGAGAAGGGTACACCATGGGCTCAGAGCTTCCAGCAGCTCAGAAAGCCAAGCTCGTGTAAACCCTGTCCCCGAGTGACATGCTAGGGCCAGGAGGAAACCCAAATCCCTACCCTGGTGCTCTTTCCTTGTGGTTCTCCATTCATTCCCACCCCCTGAAAAGCCCCTCTTCCCAGGGGTCAAGGGCTCTAGGGATGGGGATGCCTCTTTCCTGCTCTCCTTCCCTTTCTCATCAGAAGCATCTTTTGGATTCAGCCATCAGCCCCACTTAGAAAGAGGCCTCTCCTAGTTCTGATGTGTATTCTCTTTTGCTTCAACCGAGTCCCACAGATTGTGTAAGTGTCAAGGCCCCCCAAACTGGATCTCTGGCGTCACTCCCTCCTTCCAGAGACGGTTGGCCCAAGGGCTAGAGACATCATAGTGAGGCGGCTGCCCAAGGAGCTGATCGCTAAGTGTGAGACCAGTACAATCAGTAAACAGGGCAAGTAACAAGATAGGAAAGGCACATAAAGGGTGCTCCGGACTTCCCTATAGCTCAGATAGTAAATAATCTGCCTGCAAAGCAGAAGACCCAGGTTTGATCCCTGGGTCAGTAGGATCCCCTGGAGAAGGAAATGGCAACCCATTCCAGTATTCTTGCCTGGAGAATTTCATGGACAGAGTAGCCTAGCGGCTACAGTCCATGGAGTCACAAAGAGTCGGACACAACTAAGCAACTAACACACAAAGGGTGCTGTACCCAGTCTTGGGTGTGTGTGTGGAGGGGCAGGTTCTCCCCTGAAAGATTCAGGGAGCTCTGGGCAGAGTGTGAGGGGTAGGCTGGGTTATGTGTGGGCAGGGGTACAGCTATGCTGGGAGAATAGCACAGAGGATATGGGTGGTGTGGGTCAGCAACAGTTCTCAGCTGAAAATGGGACATGCTGGCCCAAAGTGAAAGTCACCAAATGAGCCAGCAACTTCTTGAACGATCTAGAAACTTTAGCAGGGTGTGCGTGCCATCTGCAGTCTGGCCTAGCCTAGACCCAGGCTCCATCTCCAGCCATGCTAGCCTACCTGCAGAGCAAGCAGGATCCTCTCCTCCCTGACGCGCACACGCTGCTCTCTCTCTCTGTGGGAACGCCAGCCCCTCCACAGGCCCCATGTTCCCAGGGCACCTTATGGACACGCCAGTTTAGTGTTAACCCTCTGTGCTGCAATTATGTGTTCACTGGACTGCCCCCTCCTATGCATCCCTGCTGCCAGGCACCTCTCTTCTCCATCTGGGTGTGCCCTGCAACCAGCAGATGATGGGCTGTTAGTGAACGACCCAAGCCTAAAAATCTTCTCTAGAACTTTCGCCTTTCCTCCTTGTTTTTCTCCACCTGATATCCTGTCAATCCTATCAACCCTTTATGTTGGCACATAACCAAAAGCATTTCAGAACCTCTTCATATATTTTGGTTTTATTTAATTTCAGTTTTGCAAAGCTTTTTCTTTTTATGGCACAGGTAGAGAATTTGGACCAGACTGTGGTTACACTAATCTGAGATCCCAACCAACATTCAAGATAGTTATTTCTGCAGGGACATATACCGTAAGTAACTAACAAATTTCACACTTCTTGAACACAGTTTATCTAGAAGTTGGCACCTGCGTAGGATGGTTTAAATAATATCCACTTCAGGAAAAAGCAATCATGCTGCCAATGTTTATTTTTAAATGTTCCCTTGGTATTTTTTTAAAAAAGAAAAGCTAAAAGGAACAAAGATAAAATACACACTTAATTATATCACTAACATCACAGTTATGACTTGTAAAATAGTCGATCTAAATAGGAAATCACCTATCACCTTCATGTGGAAGCTCAAACTCAACCGGGTGAAGATCACACAACAATGGGAAAAAATGAGCTGTGGACACATGCAACTGCACACATGGATCTCAGAGATGCGCTGAGCGATGAAAGCCAGACACAAAAAAGGACAGAGTTCCAAGACAGGTAAAATTGACTTGTGATGGTACTAATCAGGAGAGTGCTTACCACTGGGAGGTGTGGAGGGAGGGGGCACAGAACTCTGGATTGTTCCTACAGCTTGATGCAGGAGGTGGTGCTTGTGTGGAAAGGCTCTGGGGTGTGCACTGGGGTGTGTGGACCTTGCTACTGTATTTGAGTTTCAGTGAACAGGAAAAAGGTCCAGGTGGGAAAGATTAGGCATGAACATGCATTTGGGTTGGGAGATTCTTGGTGGGGAGATTCTTGGGTGGGGAGCCCTGGCCATTTGCTGGGCTCTTGAATTTACCCAGTCACAGCTGATACTCTACACTTGAACTTCTGCACTGCCTCCTTTCTCCATTCTTCCCTCTAACATAAGCCCTGGAGGGCAAGCATGCAGACCCTGGCTCACCAAAATAGCCTCATGAGCAGAACAAAACCCGGCCTCAGGTATGTACTGACACACCTGAGGGTGGAATCAGCCGTTCTGTCATTCCACAATCCTAGACTCAGCCTGTCTCCTTTTTTTTTTCCTATCTCCTTTTTGAATAGAGGATGCCTCGGGTTCCATAACTCTGCTGGGTATGGCATTATGTGTACATGTTCCACTTACCACTACAGGTTTAAGTATAATAATTCTGCAAACAATCTCAGCAGATAAGGCAGGCATCTCATAAAACGTATGGGCTTTTGATAGTCTGCAGGTAGTTTCGTGAAGTTTCAGGCACACAGTCAAGTAGGACTGTATCAAGGGCTCCTCAAGAATCCTAACCCACAAAGAGTTGAGAGAAATGAATGAAGTAATTTAGGAGGAATTTGAAAACAGTACCCATTATTCATGACAAGTTCCTTCCCTTTAAAACGCCTACAAGGAAGGCATGTACTTGATCCCATATAGGATAACATCCAGAACATTTCCATTAATTTTGAACTTGTGACTAAGATAAAAAGGAAAAAAAGTCTTTTTGGTTTGCCTCCATGGTCTGAACTATTTTAACAAAAGCAAGTTAAATTATTTCCAAGTGTATTCCTTTGTTTGAAAATAATCTTAAGGGTGGATATTACCAAAGATTCAAATACCATACAATTTTTTAAAAAAGAATCAGTAAGCTACAGGGAGGGAAAAAAAAAATGCTAGAAGCATATGTCCTGTGCATGAAATTTCTTTCAGCTCTGAGTGGACCTGCTTATTGGCTGATACATGACCAGAGCTGAAAGGTAGGGAGCTGATCAGGAGGGTTTAGAAGGTGGCAAGAGACAGGAATTACTGGGGCAATTCTGTAATACACAGAATTAGATGGGGTCCATGAAGTCCCAGGTGCTTGGCGTTAATGCAGATCTGATACTCCCACCTCCATCCTGAACACTCTAAGAATTCAGGTGAGGTGATCCTGGCAGTGCTCTGAGAAGCTAAAAAATTACCTCCCACATTTGTTCACTTTGTACACTGTGCCTCCAGGGTGTCAGAGCTCACACATATTTGCAGGAGCAAATGACTTCAGATCATTATGGAAAGCTACCTTTGCATTTATTTTCAGCTTATCTGACTTGCAAAAAAAATCTGAAGACTAAATGCTTATAAGATGCAGGACACAAGCATGAATATGTAATATGATGATAATCACTTAAAAATAAATGACAAAAGTGCACAGGAAAAAAATCAGATGAAAATAAACTGAAATGTTAGCACCTGATTTCTATACTTTTCCCTTTTTAAAAAAGTAGGATGATTACATCAATACCTTGAAAAATGAAGTGGAATATATATTAATTTATGGCTTACATTAATGACAGCAACTATGGCATAAACCCAATCATAAGGGATAACCTTGTACAAGAGAGATTACCTTTTACTTTTCTACTTACTTTTCCTGATAAATATCCAGAAGGTACAACAGCATTTTCAAAGTATTCTCAATACTCTAGGGTGGGGAAGAAAAGAAAAAAGGGAAGATTTAATCATAATGCCACTAATCTTTGTTAAAACAGAACCAAAAAAAAAAAAACCCAAAATAATAAGGCATAATAATTTTCTTTCTATAAACAAGCTTTAAGGGGCTCAAGTACTAATCTCATACCTCTTACAAATAAAACTTAGGATTTAAAATTAAACCATTTTCTCCTCCCCAAAATGGGAAAGGACAATAGCAATTAGGAAGTGGACCAGCATGCAGGATAACTTCTAACCCTGACTTGCACAATCTCACATATCCAAAGGCTGTTGTTTTATTGAATTTTGTTTACTGAAACAGAATAAACTCAAGTAAATTAACCCCTGACCCTAAGAAATATTGACCCTTCCCAGTTCTCTTATACCTAAGTGCTCTACCAGGTCAGGTTTTCAGAAAAGGAGAATCACAAACTCTGACTGATTAGTTTTTGACCTGCTTTTGTTAAGCAAGGTCTCAAGAGCTGATTCCAGACAACAAACCTCGAGGTTTCTTGGAGAGATTTCCTGAAGTCTGTCCAGACGGTACCAAGTCCCTAGAAGACAGTCCAGGACACGAGGGGGACACTGACTCAGGTAATCGATGAGGTGTTCCATGTAAGAAGCCAAGTTACTCAGAGGAAGCAAACTGAACCAGGATCGGAATAGATACTTATCCACATTGAGCAAATATCTGTTTTCTTCCATTAGCTGGAGTAACTGTATCCTTATAAGGGAAAATTGGAACAGAAAAAAAGGGCAGCAGGGAGATAGGTAAAAGAGACAAAGTTAATTAAAATTATGTTAGAAGGGATCTAGAAAGTTCTGATTTCAAAAATAACTGAAATGCCAACAACTCAATCAAATAAGAAGTAAACAATAATATACTAAGAATTCAGCAACATGGATGAACTCTGAGGACAAGATGCTCAGTGAAATCACCCACTCACAAATAAACAAATAATTTGATTCCACTTATGTGAGGTCCCTAGAGAAGTCAGATTCATAGAGACAGCAGAGTAGTGGGGACCAGGGACTGGTGTTGGTGGGAGAATAGACTACTGATTATCGAGAACACAGTTGCAGTTTTACAAGATGAAAGGTTCTGGAGATGAATGGAGGTATTGGTCGCACAACAGAGTGAATGTATTTAACACCACTGTTGTGGTGGTGTACACTTAAAATGATTAAAATGGTAAATTGTAGGTTCTGTATATTTTACCACAATAATAAAAAAATTCACCAAGAATTAAGCATTTTCAATACATGTATATGTATGGATGAGTCCCTTCACTGTTCACCTGAAACCATCCCCACACTGTTAATCTGCTATACCCCAATACAAAATTAAAAGTTAAAAAAAAAGAATTAAGGATTTTCCAGCTTTATTGAAATATGGCATATGACACTGTAAGTTTAGGGTTGATTTGATACACTTACATACTGCAAAATGATTACCACAGTAACAATACTTGATACCTGCATCCATTGTGTCATATAGTTACCATTTCTTTTCTGTGATGAGAATCATTAAGATCTAATCTCTGAGCAACTTTTAAGTAAACAATATACTATTATCAACTAGAATCACCATGTCGTACATTCAGTTCTGTTCAGTTCAGTCGCTCAGTCGTGTCCGACTCCATGAATCGCAGCATGCCAGGCCTCCCTGTCCATCACCAACTCCTGGAGCTTACCCAAACTCATGTCCATCGAGTCGGTGATGCCATCCAGCCATTTCATCCTCTGTCGTCCCCTTCTCCTCCTGCCCCCAATCCCTCCCAGCATCAGGGTCTTTTCCAATGAGTCAACTCTTCGATGAGGTGGCCAAAGTACTGGAGTTTCAGCTTCAACATCAGTCCTTCCAATGAACACCCAGGACTGATCTCCTTTAAGATGGACTGGTTGGATCTCCTTGCATTCCAAGGGACTCTCAAAAGAGTCTTCTCCAACACCACAGTTCAAAAGCATCAATTCTTCGGCGCTCAGCTTTCTTCACAGTCCAACTCTCACATCCATACATGACCACTGGAAAAACCATAGCCTTGACTAGATGGACCTTTGTTGGCAAAGTAATGTCTCTACTTTTTAATATGCTGTCTAGGTTGGTCATAACTTTGTTTCCAAGGAATAAGCGTCTTTTAATTTCATGGCTGCAGTCACAATCTGCAGTGATTTTGGAGCCCAGAAAAATAAAGCCTGACCTTGTTTCCACTGTTTCCCCATCTATTTCCCATGGAGTGATGGGACCAGAAGCTATGATCTTCATTTTCTGAATGTTGAGCTTTAAGTCAACTTTTTCACTCTCCTCTTTCACTTTCATCAAGAGGCTCTTTAGTTCTTCTTCACTTTCTGCCATAGGGTAGTGTCATCTGCATATCTGAGGTTATTGATATTTCTCCCAGCAATCTTGATTCCCGCTTGTGCTTCTTCCAGCCCAGCGTTTCTCATGATGTATTCTGCATATAAGTTAAATAAGCAGGGTGACAATATACAGTCTTGACGTACTCCTTTCCCTATTTAGAACTAGTCTGCTGTTCCATATCCAGTTCTAACTGTTGCTTCCTGAACTGCATATAGGTGTCTCAAGAGGCAGGTCAGGTGGTCTGACATGCCCATCTCTTGAAGAATTTTCCACAGTTTATTGTGATCCACACAGTCAAAGGCTTTGGCATAGTCAATAAAGCAGAAATAGATGTTTTTCTGGAACTCCCTTGTTTTTTCGATGATCCAGCGGATGTTGGCAATTTGATCTCTGGTTCCTCTGCCTTTTCTAAAACCAGCTTGAACATCTGGAAGTTCACAGTTCACGTACTGCTTGGAGAATCTTGAGCATTACTAGCTTGCATTACTACTAGCATTACATCACTTTGCTAGCGTGAAAGATGAGTGGTACATTAGCTCTCCAGAATTAATTTTTCCTCAGAAATAATGACGTTTGTACTCTTTGAGAAACATCATCACTTTTCCCCACCTCCCAGCCCTGGTAATCACCATTCAACTCTCTGCTCTTGTGAGTTTCACTTTTTCAGATTTCACATATGTGATATCTTATCTATAGTATTTGCCTTTATCTGCTTTAATCCACTTAGCATAATACCCTCAAGGTCTATCCATGTTTTGCAAGTGGCAGGATTCCCTTGCTTTCGTGACCGAAAAATATTTCATCATGTATACATATATATGTATACACACCAGTTCCTCTTTATCCATTCATTTACTGACGGATGCTTAGGTTGTTTCCATATCTTGGCTATTGTGAATGATGCCGCAGTGAACATAGGGATGCAGATATCTCTTTGAGATAGTTATTTCATTTCCTCGGGAAATACACCCACAAGTAGGATTGCTGGATCATATGGCAAATGCTCTTGGTTTAACTTTTGATGCCATTTTCCATTGTCAGTGTAACAATTTAAGAACTAAGCATATTGATGCATGATGCCCTGGATTCTACATGAACCTAGTTCAGGGAAGGTCTTTAAATTACTCTGTTCTGAAACATTGCCTGGACACCCAAAAAGATGACAATGTGAAAGAAAATACTGTACAGCAGAGTGCCACAACTGACAGAGGGTACGAGAAACACGTGGATAAAGCTTCACTACATACTGAAGGCCGCTTTTGCCTGAAAGGCACAATATTTAAGACCAACGCTAATTTTTGTCACTTGCCAGCTAAATTTCTTCTAGACAGTTGGTCTAGAACACTGTCTAATTTGGCTTTAATTTCAAAAGATCTCAATAATAGTGAGGAAGCAATAATTTAATTTAGCTTGCTCACTATTTCAATCCCTAAAATCTTATAGGCTAGATCCTATTGGATTGAGGAGAGCAGATGAGACTTGGAATAGCTTCTTTGACAAAAGACAAAGTAAATGGGGATGGTATCTGTGCTTTGTAATAACTGCTAATATTAATTTTTGACTGAATTTGTATTTTTTATTTAATTTTTGTACTTAAATTTGGTTTACCATTTTTCTTTTACAGACTGTGCTTTCTGTGTCTTCTCTAAAAAATCTTTGCTTACCTCAAAATGATACTTCACTGCATATCTACAGAGTGCAAAATCACTGGTCTTTTTCAATTCCACTTTCAGGAATTTATCTTGAGGAAATAATTGGACACAGAAAACTACAAGAAGTGCATCAAAACATGCTTACAAAGCAAATGTACAGAAACAATCCAAGTGTCCAGGAACAGAGAACTAGCTAAATAAAACTTGCAACACTAAGCAGTCATTACAATAGGTGTGTGTTTACTGACAAAAATAAAATCATTCATACAATTGATACAATACAATGTTATGTGAAAAAAGAAAGTTGGAAAACAGAATGAAACAAGATAAATGATCTATTATAGAGGCAGGGAGTGGGGAACAATTGGACAAAACCAGACAAAAGGCACAAATTTCCAGACAAAGATAAGTGCTAGTGATGTAACATATAACATGATAAATATAATTAACAGTACAGTGGACTGAACTGAACTGACAGTGGATTATACATAAAAGTTGTTAGGAGAGTAAATCCAAAGAGTTCTCATCAAAAAGGAAACATTTTTGTCTGTTTCTTTAATTTTGCACCTATGGACGATAGATGTTCACTAAACTTCAGTTCAGTTCAGTTCAGTCGCTCAGTCGTGTCCGACTCTTTGCGACCCTATGAATCGCAGCACGCCAGGCCTCCCTGTCCATCAGCAACTCCCGGAGTTTACTCAAACTCATGTCCATCGAGTCGGTGATGCCATCGAGCCATTTCATCCTCTGTCGTCCCCTTCTCCTCCTGCCCCCAATCCCTCCCAGCATCAGGGTCTTTTCTAAGGAGTCAACTCTTTCGCATGAGGTGGCCAAAGTACTGGAGTTTCAGCTTCAGTATCAGTCCTTCCAATGAACACCCAGGACTGCTCTCCTTTAGGATGGACTCTCTAAACTTATTGGTCATCATTTCATGATGTAAGTCAAATCATTATGCTATACTTCTTAAACAGTGCTGTACCTCAATTATATCTCAATAAAACTGTAAGAAAAATAAATAATCTATCTTTTGTGGTTTATTTTTAAATATATAAAGCACCCACATATCCACATTTGGACACAACCCTGCAAATACACAGGCCAAAGTGTATGATTATCTCTGTGGTTGCAGGCCATTTTTGTAGCTTTCCATTTCTTGCATGTTTAAAACTTTTTAAAGAAGTAATTTTAAAGGAAGCAATATATTACTTCCATCACTAGAAGGAGAGGTAAGTGGACAATGGAAGTCCACTGGAGATCTTGGAAGCACAGTTATGATACTAAAATTTACATACACAAGTGCAGGTCCAAAACTTACTGGTCTGGTCTTGTTTCCCGAAACTCCGAGAAGGAGATGCCTTCAAGGGCTGCCCAGGTGTCCTCAGACTGCATGGCTGAGCCCTGGGCTGGTGGGGACAGGTCCATGCAGTGGTGCAGCACAGGCAGAGCACACACCCAGAAGTCAACCTTTTTGTCCATGCACATTCGGCACAGGTTTACCAAGGACACTCGCCAGCTAGAAAGGGAACAGAAACGGACATCAGTTCAGGATGGCCAATGTGAGGCCCACCTGGGGGTCTGACATCCATTAGGGAAGGGACAGCTCCTCACACAGAGCAGGAGAACACTCTGGGTATCTGACCAGGGAGAAACCTCAGGGCCCACTGGGCACCCAAAAGTGTCAGGCACTGAACAGGCCCTCTTGCAGCCCCAGAGCAAACTCCCAAGGGCATCCTTCCATTCTCCATGACAGTGGGAGAGACAGAGGTTCAGAGAGGCTTGTGATCTACAAAAGGTCCCTGGTGACAGAGCTGGGGCTTGAACACAGGTCATCTGGCAACAGTAAATCTAAATACGAAGCAACTTTTTGCATGTAAGTGGGGAGCCTATAAATAATACATGCCATGTTCCTTACAAACACATGTACATTTGCCAGCATTTCTTTTCTCTTTCAAAATTTTATTAAATCCTAGACAGGATTTAACTGGATGTTTAAAATTTGTAAAACCAGGAGGCAAGTGTCCGTTAAGACTGGCTGCTCAGAGAAGGCTACCCAATATTATTCTTGAGTTCAATTCAAACAGCTACAGAAAAAAGACCTGGGGATCATCAGAGTGTTCTGGGGAGGCGCCTTCACCCAGTGAAATATAAGTGCCTTCGGGACAGGCCGCAGCCTCCACACTACCAGTGCTCCCAGCCTAAAGCAATGGTCTCAGCAGTGGCTCCTAAACTGGGAACGACAGTGGCCGAGGCCACGGTGAGGGCATCCACAGTGCTTCCACAAACATCCTCGAGTCCAGCTTCATTGTCTTACTATGACCCAGCCTCCAAACACAGGCCCACGGGGTTAAGACATGATACACCTTGCGTGTGTGATGCTTAGGCGCTTCATTTGTGTCCAACTCTGCTACTGTATAAACTGTAGCTCACCAGGCTCCTCTGTCCATGGGATTCTCTAGGCATGAATACTGGAGTGGGCGGCCATGCCTTCCTCCAAGGCATCTTCCAGACCCAGGGATCAAACCCATATCACCTGCATTAGCAGGCAGATTCTTTACCACTGCACCACAGGGGAAGCCCATGACATACCTCAAAGCTTCTCAAAAGCAAGTATTCAATAGAATATGTAATAAAATGAAAAACAGTACATAGACTAGAAAAAGGCTAGACTGATAAACACTGAAATGACAATAGTGAGTGGTAAAATTATGGGTCATTTTTTTCTTGTATGTTTTCATCCATTCTGTGACAAGCTCTTATTTTTATAATCAGATAAAACCCATTAGAGAGCTAGGAAATCTTTGCGCGCGCGCACACACACACACACACACACACACACACACACACACACTACCTCTGAGATGCTTCGAAGATGTGTTTCAGGTCCCTGCAAAAGGCATCTGGTGATGTGGCCTCTGAGTGAAGGAGGTGACAGAGTGAGGCCAGGTCTTTTTCCAGTAAGGGAAAGTTGAATTTTTCCACTAAGAAAAGGACAATCATGCCCATTCCCAATTTACTCTTCACTGGGCAGTCCTCAGGCAGATGGTCCCCACTGGTTTCCAGAAATGGTGCCATTTTCTTTGTCAAGCACTCCCATAGGTGTTTCTTCACCTGGTCCCAGGAGAAAAGGAAAACACATAATCATGGCGTTGAACCCACCAGAGGTGTCAGGACCTGCCTGGCACTAAGCTTAGTTTCCTATGAGCTGGGTAGGGCCTGAGGAATGATGGGCAGGGAAATCTCTGGGGAGGAGTCGCCCTCCACCTGCCTCCCCACTAAACCCTGAGTATCCCCTTCCCCTGGGACTTTGGGAGGAACCACCAGTGGTACATCCAGAGGCCTCAGCATGCTGGAGAGGGTCTCAGGTTGGGGTCCTGAGTCTTATAAGAGTTCACTAGTCATCTCAGATGTGGTTCCAGGTCTGTCTCAAAAACGCTTAAGCCATACGACACAGTAGCTGGAGATGACGTGGAGGAGGATGCCAGTCTTCTTGTCGTGGAGGGAAAGGGCAGGTGAGGAGGTGGGACCAGGTAGTGGAGGGGAAGGGTGGGACCAGTAATGGAGATGGGTCTAGAGGAGTTGAAACTGAAAGTGTGAGTCCCTCAGTTGTGTCCTAGTCTTTGCGACACCATGGACTATAGCCTGCCAAGCTCCTCTGTCCATGGGATTTTCTTGGCAAGAAAACTGGAGTGGGTTGTCATTCCCTTCTCCAGGGGATCTTCCCAACCCCAGGATTGAACCCAGGTCTCCTGCATTGCAGGCAGATTCTTTACCATCTGAGCCTCCAGGGAAGCCCTGGTGAGGACGTGGGAGGAGTCAAAAAATGAGGAGGACAAAGAATTCCCTAGAGGTGGCGCTAGGAGACAAGAGGCTGAAATAGCCTGCCCCCATCCACCTGTTCACTGAGTCTTGGAGTCATCTGGCCACTAGATGGTGAGGTGATGCTGAATGTCCAGGAGACAGAAAAGGGAGATGTTGCTGACACCCCTGAGATCTGGTACCTTCTTCTCTTCATACTGTAGAGCACTCCATGGCTGTTCTTCTCCTTCATAGATCATGGGCACACGAATGACATCATAGAACTGCTGGAACTGGATGAAAAAGTTCTTTAAATTGATGGCATTCCAGGTTTCAAGAATGCCGAAGATGCGGTCCAGCATGACTGCAGCTGAGATCTGCTTCCCTATCACCACGCTTTTCCTCGTACCATCTGTAAAATGATCCATCAACTTCTGAAATGTCCCAGGGGGCTTCATACAAATTATATCATCGTACTGATGCCAGTCTAAGAGTAAAGAGAATATTATACTTAGGGGCATCGAAACCCACTAGACCTGAACACTCCACCCTGGAAGGTTGATCTTGACCAGAAGAAGCAAGATGAAGGAGTCAAAGAAAGGAATGAAGGAGCCAAAGAAGGGAAGAAAGACAGGAAAATTACAGAATGTGGGAAATAGAAGGCAGCCAGCACTCACCCCATCCAGGTACCCAGCCACAGATGAGCAACGTGGGGCCTGACCCCATACATAGCACAGATGTTTAGGACAAGTAACCTAGACACCCCGCAACTACCCTTAAGTACTTGAAACATGCTTTTGTTGAACCAGATGGCTCAGCATACTTGGTACGTGTGAGTTCCTTAGAAAATTACCACATGAATGCACCCCCAAAAAACAAATAAACAAAATAAAGCACCTGGTCTTGGTGACAGACTGGTCCATCTCTCTCAAAAGCTGACAGATAAATCTTTTTAAATAACAACTTTAATATTAGGTGGGCTTTATCTAATAGTAGTTCAGATGGTAAAGAATCACTGCTGCCTCTTCATGCCCCAGTCCCCTCACTTCTCAGCAGATCCATCCTCTCTTCTTTCCCTTAGAAAACATCCGCTACCCTGTTTGCTCTTGTGAGTGCGTAAGTTACACTGATCAGAAACATGCTGCCAAGCTCAGGCTTAGAAAACATGAAGCCAGGAGGTATGGCAGGGCCAACGGCAAGCAAAGAAGACCCAAGAGGAAAGGAAAGCCTTTGTTCCAGAGAGGAACGTTCAGCCTCAGAGGCTGATCAATCAAGAGTCTTCGGCTTACCTCCAGAGTCCAGAAGGAAAGACTTCACCCGCAGACAGCGGTTCACATGCTCGCCTTTCTTTGACGGTTCTTTGTAGATGAACTCATACTCAGAGCTTCTGCCTCTGCAGATGAAGTACTTGTAAGGAATGGGTTTATTCACGTGCTGCTTGGAAATGGTGGTGCTGCCTTCAATGAGGGACCCGTTCTCATGTAAGTCTCTGTGAATAAACAGGAGAGCAGCTGGATATGTGAAAACCCTCTCCCAGAAATGCTCATTCTTCTCAAACACAACGTGGAGTGCAGGCCTAATGCTATAAATCTAGGCTGAGAGAGAAGATGCTTCTAGAACAAGGCTCACTTCCACACGGAGACAGAAGGACGACCAAGATGAAGTATGATAAAGAACTACATTATAGGGAAGAGTTTTTTGAAATATTTATCTTCCAAAAGTTCTAAGAATTAATCAACTTGATCAGAATTATGATTTCAATATATTTCAAAGACTGGACATTCTGTATATTTCCTTATGGGCCAACCGGGATATACTCACTTGCTGTAGTGCATTTCGCAAACATTATGACTCCACGCAGGCTTCCCGAATTCTTTTCCGCCCCGGACATATACTTTGTGTTGATCGGGGTTGAATCCAAAATGTTTAGAAATGATTGCATGGAAGTACACCATGATTCCTTCCGTGGAGCTCAGCAGACTGGGGGGTAAGTCACAGAAGAAATACTGATTAGATCTGGTCTCTCTACTCCCTGCCCACACACATACACAGGCATATATGTGCACACACAATCTTGTTTCTGGGCGTGCACTAACACACACCCCAGCAAAGTGCAAGAGAGCCCACACTTCAGATAGACTGCCCACCATGTGGGCCCCCTTGGCTCTCCCTCTACTGTGGAGGAGGACAGTGGGCACAGGCTGGGGTGATCTCTGCCCAGCTCCAAAGAGCTGGGGGTGGTGGGAGGGGGTGACTGAGTACTCTGGGGCATGACTACCTCTCTCCTGACTTCTGTAAGGTCCATGCTGCTCAGGTCCCCAGAGACCACGTGATGGCGCATTTCAACCAGTCAAGGAATTGGGACAGGTGCCCCTCCCTGCCTACCTCCTGAGTGTTGCCTTTTGCCCTGAGAGTCAACAAGCAGGCAGCCTGGGAATCTCCTCTGGGGTGGCGTGGCCCTTCCCAGCCCCAGTGCTGGGTGGGGACCAGGCCTCTGCTTCCCTGAGCCAGTTGCACCCACCTCTCCTTAGCTCGCTGTGTGCTCTGGTTCCTTTGCTCCTTCTCATTTTTCACAGGGGCTGCATTATTTCCGTTATTCCCCTCTGGCTTCTTCAGGTTCTTTGGTTTAGCTTTCTCATTTTCACCTGTTTTCCCTCCGGGAACAGCCGTCTGGTCCTTGGTTGCAATTTCCTGGAACAGGCACCCAAACCCCAACCTTTAGACCAGGCTCCATGCTTGCCACAAACACAGGATGCTTGTCGTAGTCACAAGACTGATCACATCCCTTCCCTGCTCAGAACCTAAACGGCTTCCTGTCCACCCACCACAGGCTCCAAGGACTCCTGTCCCAACATCGTTAACCCCAACCTCTCTTCCCTTCACCTGCTCTTGGAAGAAGCAGCTTTCTTGCTGCCCCCTAAACAAGCCCACCACACTCTCCCTTGGGGCCTTTGCATGTCCCCAGATAGGCACGTGGCTTGCCTGTCACTCTTTCAGTTCTCCTTGGAGAGGCCCTGACTGGCACCCACTTCAGCCCCTTGCCCTATTTCTCTCCAGGGCACTTCGCACAGTCTGGCTTTGCATGTCTTTCTCCCCCCTAGAATGTGAGCTCCGAAAGGCAGGAACTGGTCTCATTCATGGCTATACCCCCAGCACCTAACACAATTCACCAAATGACTAAGCCGTGGAAGGAACGGGACTAAAAGGAGCAGCCCATGGGATGGACAGCAAGGATGGGGAGGGCGTCCTGGAGAGCCGACCAGGCAGGCACGAGATGCTTTACCTGGCGGTGGTCTCGGGAAGCAGGGACGCTTGTGGGCAGCTCTTTCGTTTCCTTGTTCTTATCTTTAACATCTTTCTCAGCTCCTTTCACTGAACCAGCTGGCTCAGCTGCAGCATCATTTGCCTGGAAGAAATAAAGTCCCCAAACATCAGGGCCAAAATGACAAAGTGCACAGGGAAACTTGGACTCAGTGGCATGAGGGTCAGCCTCTTCCACCAGCCCAGGAACAGGGGTCGGTGGCTCAGGGTAGAGGCATAGCCCCTCCCACAGCCCCCCTCCCAGGAAGCAAGTCCCTGTGTACGCCCTTCAGACAGTGAAGTGTTGTCAGATCCGCACTGCACAGCAAGGTACCGAGACATGGCAGGCCAACCCTGGCAACACTCCCCTAACTCACCCCAGAGGCAGGAGCCCTGGTCAGCTGCCCAGTGGTCTGCAGCTCTTTCCTGGGCTTGGAGGTGTCCGCCTTTGGCTCAGGCAGCAGGAGCTCCTGGGCAGTATCCTTCTCCCTAGGAGAGCCTTCGCTGGCAGAAGTGGGGAGTTTTTTGCCCTTGGAGGGGCTCAGGGACTGGTGGTCATTCCCTTCCGGGAGGGCTCCTCCCAGAGTCTGGTCCTGAGGTGCAGGGCTGCTCAGAGACTCGGTGCCCGTGGCTGCTTCTGCCTCTCCTGCAGCCTCGCCTTGCAGAGGGTGGCCCATAGCCTCCAGTGGTATTTTGCCCACACTTGGAGGCTGGCCTGGCTCGTGAGTGGGACTACCCTGCTGAGCTGGGCTTTGGCATGGAGCTGTGTCCTGGAGCCCAGGGTTTGCAAGTGAACTCAGACTACAGGGCTCCAATGAGGAGGCGGACAACGAATTCAGCTCTGCAGATATGGAAGCATTCTTCCAATTCCTTTTCTTCCTTTTACTCCTTCTACGCCGCTAAACAGAAAAAGAGACACTCATTTTGTTTCTCAGGTTTTCTAAAGGTTTCCTCCAATTTCCTTTCAATTTCTGAAGTACATCAAGCATAGCTCAACCCAACCACCTTACAACTGCTAAATCTGCCATTCCTCTCTCTTGGAAAGAAGGAAACTGAGCACGAAGTGAATGGGGCTGGTAAACAGAGATGAGGGACAAGTGGGGAGCAGTGATGGTCACACACTTTGCTTTGCCCAATCCAAGCTGAGACCCTCATGTGGAATACCTTCCAATGGGAGGGCCTTGAAAAGATGGCTTTCAAATGTTAGAAAGTATGCACAGGCCCCGGCATGTTACACTCTTATATGGTATGTATTACATACAAAATAGAGATGGAAAAATGAGCAGAAATCTAAGCTGTTCCTTCCTGCACTTGCACTGGCACATTATGCTTCTGCCTGCAGATCCTCACTCAAAGGCAAGAATCCTCAGCTTCGGAATCAGACGAGCTTGTAGAAGCAGTTGTGGCAGGCCCTTGCGAGGACCCCAAAGGGCTGAATGCCCTGCATGCATGGCAGTCTTGGTCTGCAGCAAAATATTGATTAGTTCATTAAGTGCCAGTAACCTGTGATCCTCCCTGCCACTGAAGCCCAGTGTGGGCCTAGGGCTTGGCATCTTGCCCCTTGCCTGGGCTGAGTCCTCAGGAGAGGGAGATGGAAGACCTTGGGGTTTATCTGCACATGGGGTGGGACATCTTGTTCTGGGTCAACGTCCACATTTTCTCCAAGAAACCTGACCAAACTTCCAGCCCATCTGCTTGAAACAAGCAGCACAACGCACAGGCTGTCCTGAGTGGCAGTTTCCCAGTCTGACATCAATACCAGCTAACACTGTGGTAGACAGAAGGAAGGTCATTCAAGGCGGTCATGCCCCCAACTTCCAGGGCATATAGATCTCTGAAGATTTTGCCAACATACTGATGGTGACTCAGCACATCTGGGGGACCTCAGGTCCTGCATTTCCATGCTGCTGCTGCCAGTCCAGGCTTGCTCTGTGAGCACTACCATCAAGCAGCTCCCCACTCCAGGCACCAGCATCTCCATTAGCTTTCCTGGTGGTCCTGAAGTGCAGCCTCACTGGGAACCACAGATCAGACCAGCAGGAAGCTGTATGCAGACCCCACAGCCCCAAGCCCTTTGCAGATTCTCCTCTTTTTTGAAGGCAAGCCTGGCTTAAATTAAGTCGCTTATCCTGATTTACCAAAAGGAACCTGGAACTCTGTTCTATGCACAAGGAACAAGAAAGTAAGACGAGTTCCTCCCCCATAAAACTGATGGTTTACTGGGAGAGAAAGACTAAAACCAGATGGTTTTAGCTTGTTAGTAGGACTCGGAGGCTTTCAGCAAAGAGGCTTAGGTTGAGTCTGAAAGTCACTGAGAGCCAAGAAGGCAGCATCAATCAGCAAAGATTACTGGGACCTGTGCATCTGAATGTGGCCAAAGCCACAGGCTACCTTCTAGTTTGACCTGCCCACCCAGAATCAAAGTTTATGCTTGGCCAGAAGACCCCACATGACTGGCCCTCACTGTCTGTCAACCTCATCCCACCCTAGTCCTGCCCTGGCCTCCAGCATCAATCCTGTTTTTTACTATCTGTACTTTAGGATGTTTCGGCATGTGCGGGGACCTTGCTCATCCTGGAGAGACTGCCCCTCCCAGGGTTACTAATACCCAGAGAGAGGTGGTGACTCTCCACAATCACATCTTTCATCCGCCAGTCAACCAACACGGAGCTCCTCCCTCCACCCACCGCCTACCTCCTTTATCAAACGCTCCCTCCAAGCCAACATTTCCAGCTCCAAATCACCACAGGGCCAAGTACAGGACATCTAGACTGCCCTACCACCCAGAGTCCACCCACAGCATTCACACTAGCCAATTCTGGACCTCCTCAAACCTGCCTGCCCTGCCCCACAAGGCAGACTCGGGGCCACTTTCTCCCGTTGCTCCTTCCATCTCCCCTGCGGCCCTTCAGACATGGCCCCTCCTCCTGGGAGCTGTGAGGAACACTGACCTCCTGTGTCATCACTAGGCACAGAATCAGGGCGCCTCAGGCTCCCGGTTCCCTCTTTCGCCAGACACCTCCTTCACTTTTCACTTTGTCCTCTGCCCCATACCCCTCGACAGACCACCTGGACACTCCCAGTAGGAAAGCAAACGTATGTAGCCCTGCACTTGCTTTATTTTGTTCCTGAGAAACCGTCAACTAAACATGCCTTTTATTTTCTCTTCTCCCCAGGAAGGAAGTCTCTGTTTTCTTCACTGCTGCATCTACAGTGTTTAGAACAATCCCTGAGCCCCGAAAGGTGCCTAAATGCTTCTATCTCATTATATAAATTCCTCAGAAAGTCCCGTGTCTCCCTGCAGCACCAACATGTTCCCTCTTCCCCTGGGATGCGCCCACCTCAGTCAGGTCTGTGATCAGACCCAAAAACAAAGGGTTTTGTATCAAACTATTAGTGAAATGAAAATCAAAACTACAATGAGATATCACCTCACACCAGCCAGAATTGTCATTAAAAAAAAAAAAAAATCCGCAAAGAATAAACGCTGGAGATGGGTGGAGAAAGGGAACCCTCCTACACTGTCGGTAGGAATAGAAATTGGTACAGCCACTATGGAGAACAGTATGGAGGTTCCTTAAAAAACTAAAAATAGAGCTACCATATGATCTTGCAATCCCACTCCTGGGCATATATCTGGAGAAAAACATGATCTGAAAGGAAAAACGCACCCAGGTGTTTACTGTGGTACTGGTTACAATAGACAAGTCATGAAAGCAACCTAATGTCCGTTAACAGAGGAATAGATTAAAAAAAGCTGTGGTACATACATACAATGGAATATTACTCAGCCATTAAAAAGAATGCAATAATGCCATTCCCAGCAACATGGATGGATCTAAAGAGTGTCGTACTGAGTGAAGTAAGTTAGACAGAAAAGGAGAAATATCCTGTGGCATCCCTTATATATTGAAACTATAAAGAAATGATACAAATGAACTTACAAAATGGGAAGAGACTTAGAAAACGAACTTATGATTGCCAGGGGAAGGGAGACTTAGGGAGTTTGGCATGGTCATGTACGCACTGCTATGTTTAAAGTGGAGAGCCAGTAAGGACCTGTTCTATAGCACATGGAACTCTGCTCAGTGTTACGTGGCAACCTGGATGGGAGAGGAGTTTGGGGGAGAATGGACACATCTATATGGATGGCTGAGTCCCTTCAGTATTCACCTGAAACTAGTGCAACATTGTTAACCGGATGGGAGAGGAGTTTGGGGGAGAATGGACACATCTATATGGATGGCTGAGTTCCTTCAGTATTCACCTGAAACTAGTGCAACATTGTTAACTGGCTTTACCACAACATAAAATCAAAAGTTCAAAAGAAAAAACAAGAGAGTTTTGGCTTCTGATTTGCAATTTGCCTTTCATCTGTTTATCTCCCTTTCTCCTTTTTTTTTTTTTTTTAATCCCTATTCAATTGTGCTTTTTATAAGCTGCTACAAAACCCTTAGAATAAGACTCAGATTTCACACAGGCAACTTAGTTCTCTCAATACACATCAATGGGGCCACATGAGTGTCTCGCCCCTCACAGGTCTACAGGCAAGGCACGAGGCTAAACTCTAAGCTCTTCCTTGACAAAAATCAAGCCTATATATACATGTTACATATTTATGTATTCCTCACTACTGTGGTCTGTCACTCTGAACTCATTAGTCTGGAATATGTACACTAAAACTAAACATTACTGATTAGGAATCCAGACCTGGTCACAAACTCTGGGTGTGGGCAGTGGATGGGGGTGGTTGGGAGGAGACCCCAATACTTCTGATGATGTCTTTGTTGACGATGGATGGTAGGGGATGAGTATCCACTAAGATAATCCGGCATCTGTGTTATACATACTCTGTAGGGTGGGTGTAATATTTAATTAAAACATTTGTTAAGTGCAGAGTTTATTGACTTGGAAGGGATGCTAGAGAACTTTCTGGGGACTGAATGTCCTGTTATTGGATTGGGTAGGGGTGACAAAGCAGTACACACAGCAGAACATCCAGGGGGCTCTACCCTGAAGGTCTGTGTATTTCATTCAATACCAATTATACCTCAGTTCAAAGGCTATAGACCAGCTCTAAATGCATACAGAAAGGTTACTCCTATTTCTGCCTAGACAGAATTAGTGAGAAAAAAGTAACAGTTTGCTACTTCTTGGAGGGAAGGTGGGTTAGTCAGAATACATGTCTGATTTTATATTTCATAATGAGGGTCCTCAGAGAGCAGACAGATCTCAGTTTTGAGGAGGGCAAGGCAGCCCTGTTCACTCCCCTGAATACTGGGTCAGGAGCACATGGAGGGGTGGGGGTGTGTGCTGTGGACCCTGAAAAGGCACATATGGCAGGAAGTGGGGGTGACAGGTGAGAACACGGACTAGTAGGAGAGAAAGTCTGTGAAGGTTTTGACAAAGGCTGAACGTTTGGAGGCTAGGTGGGCCTGCAGCCCTGCCCAAACTCCCAGGGGTCCTCTGCCTCATTCTGCACTGACAGTGATTGGGACAGAGTAGGATAGTTCGTTTAGGAATCACTCTTGGGGATTAAGAATGTAAAAGGAATTTCTGTAGGCTAATGATTACTCAAGAAAAGAATCCAGTAACCTAGCAACAATCTACACTATCTTGAAGGAAGACCAAGCATCCAAGCATCTGGCACATTCAGGCCACAAGTTCTGATGATTAAAACACAGGACAGTAGACACGGTGTCCGAATCTTGTTACATGAAGTCAGGGAGTTAACGGTCCTTGAAGAGTAGCATTTTGTAGCTAAGATGGGAACATAGGGGAAGGGAGAAAGAAGCTAAGTGAAAGAGGACATTATAGGGAAACTTAACTGAGCCCAAGCTCATTCTCCTGGCTGCACTGACAGGTCAGTAAATCAGGAGATGAGTTGTTGGAACAGGGAATAATGATTTTAATCAGAAAGTTAGCAGACTGAGAAGATGGCAGTCTAGCATCTCAAAAAACCATCTTCCCACAGTTCAAATTGGGCTCCTTTTATACACAAGAGGGGCAGGGGGAGGAACCCACTTAAGCACTGACCAATGGCTGAGCAGGACAAGTACCGGTCACTGGTTTGACATGTGCTAAGTTATTCCACTTGTTGTCCAACTCTTTGCAACCCTATGGACTGTAGCCTACTGGAGTGGCTTGCCATACCTTCCCCCAGGGGATCTTCCCAACCCAGAAATTGAACCCATGTCTCTTCTGTCTCCTGCATTGATAGGCAGGTTCTTTACCACTAGCGCCATGGTCACTGGTTGACAATTGCTCACTAACAGTCACTTGTTTCGGGGAGGGGCCCACTTTGGGGGCACTGAACAATGGCTGAGCAGGACCACTAACTGGTCCCTGATTGATCGTTGCTCATTTTGGGGGAGGGGGAAACCACTGAGGCACCAACCAATGGCTGAGTGGGGCTGCTATAGCTCCTGCCTGCCTCACCACTATTCCACCTTGAGTAGAAAGGTGCGGCACCAGAAAGCAGCCAGGTCTGAAGAAGTACCTGGTGGCCCTCACAGTGGCCGCCAGCTCTCAGTGGAGTGAGACGCCCAAGCGGCAGAGACTGCAATTGATGGGATCGTGGTCTAAGGTGGCAGGTGCCATGGGCTCAGCCCACCGCTCGCTTCAGTGGTCAGATTGTGCCCAACGAGATGACCTGGGAGCTGGTGTCCCCAGAGCAGAGCTTCCACCTGTCCACTTTCACCGTAGATGGCTTCCCAGGTGGCACTGGTGGTAAAGAACCTGCCTGCCAATGCAGAAGACATGAGAGATATGGGTTCCATCCCTGGGTCTGGAAGATCCCTTGGAGAAGGGCATGGCAACCCACTCCAGTATTCTTGCGTGGAGAATCCCTCAGAGGAGCCAGGTGGGCTACAGTCCACAGTGTCACAAAGTGACCGAGGTGACTTAGCATGCATGCATGGGTGGCAGGAACAGGGTCCCTTCTGGTGGGTTAGTGGGCTAGGTGTGGCTGCCTAGAAAGGTGTGGTGAGCAGTTCCTGCCTTAAGGGCACCAGGGAGACAGGATGGAAGGGCCCAACACAGTTTGGGTTCCAGTTTGGCCTGGGGAGTCCGCAATTACAAAACCTGAGATGAATTGCCATATTTTAGTATATGTTACCACCCTTTTGCTAACATACATATGATTTAAATAAAGCCATGACAGTCCCAGCTAGGCCATATAGAGTCAAAGGAAGAACTAACGATGTAAGCCTTGATATCTACTCAAAAGTGAGGAAGAAGGTGGTCTTCTCCCTTCCCCTCTTTTGTTTTGATTATAAAAATGAAGTCCTTTTTGTTGTTGGGGCGACGGTCCCTTGCCTGCCTGCTTGTATCTGTCGTAAGTGTCCTAGGCTAATAAACTCATTCTTTGTCTATCACTTTGCCCTCACGCTGAATAATTTCAGTGATGAGACAAAAGAACCTGAGCTTCAGTAGGTCCTGACACAAGGTGAGGGGTTTTAGTTAAAAGACAGTGGGTTTGGACTTTTCTCGTGGTCCAGTGGTAAAGAACGCACCTGCCGATGCAGAAGATGCAGGTTTGATCCCTGGTCCAGGAAGATTCCCTATGCCAAGTGTAAACTAAGCCTGTGTGCCACAACTACTGAAGCCCACACACCTACAGCCTGTGCTGCACACCAGGAGAAGCCACCACGATGAGAAGCCCACGCACCACAACAGAGTAGCCACTGCTCGCCGCAACTAGAGAAACAGCAACAAAGACCCAGGGCAGCCAATAAAAAAAAAAAAGAGTGGGTTCAAGTCCTCTCCTAAGTCAGGGATCATGGATTGAAGTCCCAGCCTGTGGATACAAGTCCCAATCTGAGTTTGGGTTGGGTTTAAGTCCCATCTGAGAAAAAGCGTGGTTTCAATAGAAAGTACTGTGGCAATGCAGGGAGGACAGTGTCATCTTTCCACTGGCATCTGATCAAGCACTTCCTTCTAGCAAACAGGCACTGCCCTAGCTCCCTTCTCTGCAGCCACCCTTTCCGCCATCTTTGGACGCAAAGAACCTTCCTCAGCTTCAGTTTCCTCTTTTGTAGAACTTGGATGACACACATGGACAGTCCTTTGATGGGGAAGAGGGATGGGGGGTCCACACAAACACAAGGCGGGCTTTGCAAAAGCAACAAGAGAAAAAAATCTGGGATGAGAACTAGAAATATCAAACTGAACCCCAGCCTGACACATTCCAACTAGCGGTGTCATCATTAGGACCAGTGCCAGCCTCTCAATTACACACTATACACTTGCAAAAGGGAACAAAGACTCCACAGTAGGGACTGCCAAGGAGGAAGCGAGGGGCCATCAGGAAAAAGATGTGGCACCACGAGATTCCTGGATTTGCTGAGAATGGGAGGTTCAAGGGACTCCTGGAGTCTTGAAGAGATGCTCAGACCACCCCTTGCCCCACCAGCTGCCTGGCGCCCTGCTCCCACTCCCCAACTCCAGGAATGAGGCCTTGAACCTCCCATTCTCAGTCAAGTGGTTCCAGCAGGATTGACTCTACTCCAGCTGCAGGGTCAGGACAGCACCCTGGCTTGTTAGGAATGGGGACGTGTCCCAATCAGAGCCACTGAGATTTGAGGACAGCTTCCCCTGGGAAAGAGATGCTTCCTCTTTCTTCTCTGGAAGCCCACCAAGAGGCAATCTCTTATTCCTCTGAACAATGCAGTGGGAGGTAGGTAACTTGTGGAAGCGTCCAACGTGTTGGAGACTGTTGAGAGGCCAAGGAGCTAACTGACATGAGGAAGGCAGTGCAAAAACAGAGAGAGCTACCTGGACTTTGGGAATATCATCTAGGTGCCCGGATTAAACCTTGTCTGCAAGTAGATGCCCGGATTAAACCGTGCTTGCAGTTAGGTCTACCCAAGGACTTCTCAGTTACATGAGTGACAAATTCCCTTTATATTAATTAACCTAAACTGGGGTTTCAACTGTTGGCAAGCAAACGATTTCTAATGGTTAAAACAAACCTCAAAGGAGGTAGTTTCCTTTTTTATGGAACTTCAAAGTAGGTTGTTTCCTTTATACAGAAGCCCCAAATAAGTCAAGGCAATCAATGTTCTAACAACTTTGGTGGCATAAGACGTCAGGCTCTGGTAGATACACCCAGGCCACAACATCCTCAGGGCTCCAGACCTCTACACCATGGCACAGTCCAGGACTGTGACACATGCCCACCCCTCTGGTCACTACAGAAGGTTTGGGGGCTTTGGATCCCATGAACAGGTACCAGCTGCCTTCTCCATGGAACCTGGATCATGCGTGCCTTCTAGAAGAAGGGGTGCTGTCAGCAGGGTAAACATCAAGAAAGCACACACCATAGCGAGGGAGGTGACCCTGCAGAACCAGGAGGACCTGGGAGGTGTGGCTGTGTAAAGTGGCAGTAAATGAAAGATGGACCCCTGGAGGGACATGACCCAGTTCCTGGAAGACAAAGACTATGTGAAGGGATGACAGGATGATAATAGCCCAACACGTGGATCCCAAACCACATCCCAGCCCCCAGCAGCAGACTGGTGGACATCACCACACACCTGAGGTGACAGCCACCAGCCAAACCCTCTTTTTAATGGAACCAGACTGGGAACCTAAAAACATGATAGAAATGAACTTATTTACAAAACAGAAATAAACCCACAGACATAGAAACAAACATGGTTATCAAAGGCAAAAGGGGGGAGGGATAAATTAGGAGTTTGGGATTATCAGATATACACTACTATATATGACACAGATCATCACCAAGAATTTACTGAATAACCCAGGGAATTATATTCAATATCTTGTAATAAACTATAATGGAAAAGATTCTGAAAAAGAATATATATGTAATATATATATATTTTAACACATGTATAGGTGTATAGCATCACTTTACTATACACCTGAGGTATTGTAAATCAACTACACTTCAATTTTAAAAATGTAATAAAATAAGTAAATAAAACCAAGTCCCACCTAACCGAGCGGCGACAGGGCAGTCTCTGGACGCTGATCATGTGCTCTGCTCTTGTCACCCCTCGAGGGGATCTCTCCCACGTTTGCTGCCCACTTATCCCTTTCTCATGGGAACTGCCTTTTACATCTTGCACCCATTGTCCTGTTAGTACATGGATGTCTTATTTCTTTGAAAGACTGACTTAGGTATTCCAGTTGTATACCCTCTGTCATCATATGTTGCAAATGTTTTCTAACCATCTGCCTCTCGATAGCATTGCTGAATGGTTTCCTCTAACTCAGAATCTGGAATATTTTATGCATCCCTATCCACATTTAAGGGGTTGTTTTGGTGAGGCTCTGGAATATCCACATAATTTTATAAATAGTCATCTACATTTTCTAGAACTCTTAGGGTGTCTTTTACATTAGTCAACCAATCTGGTATATATCTTAGTGTTTGCTATGAGTAAAGAAGGGCTTCCCTGGTGACTCAGTGGTAAAGAATCCACCTGCCAATACAGCAGATGTGAGTCCTATCCTCACATGTGGGTCACATGTGGGACCCTCAGATGTGGGTTGGGAAGATCCCCTGGAAAAGGAAATGGTAACCCACTTGAGTATTCTTGCCTGGGAAATCCCATGGACAGAGGAGCATGGCAGGCTATAGTCCATGGGGTCACAAATGAGTTGGACAGGACCCAACGACTAACCAAAAACAAGAAAAGAATCGTTTTTTCCAAATGGTGAGCCACGGTTCAAATGCCCCTTACTTAACACAGTGTTACTCTCTCATACATGATACCACCTTTATCACCTGCTCAACTGGCATATATACTCACATCTCATCTAGATGTTCTATGTCAACCTAATGGGTCTCTGTTACTCCATTAGCATGTTCTGTTGCTTTATATTGCTATGCTTGTAGCTTACAACACATTTTGATATCAAATCTCCCATTTATTGTTGTACTTTTCTACATTCTTTATAGGAACTCTCACCAATTTATACTCCAGATGGACTTTAGTGTCTTTTATCAATTTCCAAAAACAAAACAAAACAAAGTCATTGTTAGCAATACTACCTTTACACATTAATTGACTAAATGGATGTATACATCTGAAGAAAGAACTGACATCTTTACAGTATTAAACCTTCCGTTTGGGAAAATCTATTTGCAGTTTGTTTTTTCTGTTTTTAGATCATGCAGGGGCTCTCTAGATCCACTCAATATTTTCTATCAGTGCTCATGCACTGCTGTCCTCTGTGTTTACAAGGTGCTTTGGGGTTTCTGTTTTTTGTTGCACCACATGGCTGGTGGGATCTTAGTTCCCCAATCATGGATTGAACTCAGGCCCCAGCAATGAAAACACCGAGTCCTAACCACTAGACCGCCAGGGAATTCCCAAAGTGCTTCTGCTCTGAACTAACCAATAGATCGAAATACAGAGGCAAGACCACACCTCATTTACAGCCTTCCACCCGGCACCCAGTGCCCCCACATGCAGCAGCTGCTCAATAAATCTTTGCTAAATGACTCAATGGCCATCTTACTCAGGAAAAAAGTCACCATTCTGTGAAAAGACGATAGTTAAATACCAAATCACTCTTCAGTGTCTGAAGCCTCACTGCTTTTCCTCACAAGCAAAACTACTTCCATTACATATATTAGATAGTCTCACTTTTGATATTATTAGTAAAACCCTCAAGACTCACAAATGCTATAGACAATGAAAGAAGTCAGGACTAAATTCAGCAGGCTTCCACGGCACAACCAGGGTTCAGAACACGAATGCATAATCTCAGATGCTGACAACTGCAGGGGCTGGGTGCATTCTCCAAGCCCTAGTAGAGGTTTAGCCTGGACCCCCACCAGTCTGGTCCCAGCCCCCAAAGGAGACCCAGGCCTCCCTGCTCTTCTCCATAAAGAGAATCTTGCATGGCCTGTGGAGCTTTCAGGGTAAGTTTCCCATGTGCCAAAGGAGATAGCTACACAAGAAATTAAAAGATGGATGGAAAAGTAGGGATAGGGGCCACAGGGGCTTCCCCGGTGGCTCAGTGGTAAAAAATTTGCCTGTAATGCAGGAGATACGGGTTCGATCTCTGGGTTGGGAAGATTCCCTGGAGGAGGAAATGGCAACCCACTTCAGTGCTCTTGCTGGGAACATCCCACAGACAGAGAAGCACATGGGGTCCCAGAGTCAGACACAACTAGGTAACTGAGCACACACAGCACAGGGGACCACACACAATAAAGCTGAGATTCAACATTAGCAGAACATCCTCAGAGTCACAAGAGCTAAAACCCAAAGGCATGGCTACTGTGTCAACCAGCCTGGGTAGGAGTGGAAAAAGCCTCCCAGCAGCCACCTTCAGCATCAGAGAGGGTGTGGGGCTCGGTCCCATGCAAGCCTTGGCAGGGAGCATCGTGGGCCACTATTAATGCAAACTACCTGCTCAGAGTCTGGAGCGCACGTGTCAGTGACCTCAAACAGGGTTGCATCTTCTTTTCTTCTTTTGCAGGCAGAGTAACTAACAGCTTCCAGCTCATCGGATGTGGATGTGCCATCTGCCGCATCTACAAAACCCTCAGACACAACTTCCTGTTGAAGCATGATCCCCTTCAGACAGAGCAGGGTGACCACAGGCACTGCTCCATCAGGGTCTAAGAGACCCTTAACTCAAACCCAAGTGGGGACGCTCTCGAGTGAGGATTGAACCAGCTCCCAAGGCCCCCTGGCATGCACGCTCAGCAGGCACAGGGTCCCTGGTGTAGGGGACAAAAGAAAGGGTTCTGCAGGTGGCAGGCAGAGCAAATCCATGCAAGCAAGCTGCCCCATATTAGAGTTGATGTCTGAAAGCCTTGGCACATCTGACCTTCCATACCAGCAGGCCTGGAGCCTGGTTTTCTAAGCTCCATCCCAATGCCCAGGCCGGTACTTCCACACAGATGCAGCTGTGGGGACATTCCTGGAGGAGCAGGGAGCCCAGCATCTGAGCCCCAGGCCTCAAGGGACCTTTTGGGGATGGGGCCATGCAGGGTAGTGACCAATCTCTCTGGATGAGACACCCCAGGGAGCACAGGGCCAGCACTGTGCCATCGCTTCCTTCATCGAAGGAAGCAGTGAGGACCAGTGGGACTCACCACTGTGCCCCAGGCCACTGAGGGGAACCAGGCAGGACAGGGAACAGGAAAGTTGAGCCCAAAGCCAAGGCCTGAGCTACTGGCACCTCAGCTGCTGCAGGTGAACAGAGAGGTCCATTAGACTCTTGGGCACAGGTCACAGGGGGCATACCTGGGCCTCCCACACGGGATCTCATGGACAGCACTGCACCCAGGTGGAGGGAAGACAGGAGCGGTCGAGAGCCTCTGACTGCTGATGGGGGGGCGGGCAGTCAGTGTGGAAAGGGAAGGGGAGTTCTCTGAGGGGCACTTGGAAAGGACCAGTGAATGAGATGGGTCAGAGCGCACTGGCAGCCCAGGTGCAAAGCCCATCCCTGTCAGCACGAGGTACCCAGGCCAGCTCCCAGCAGGAAATCAAGGACAGGACCAAGGTGACTGGAAGGAACCACAGGATCAGTCAGCACCTTCAACCTGACTCCCTGGCTCCATCCTGTGATCCTCTTCCTCACGGTAGGTATAAAATATTTTTTAATTTTGTTGCTATGCCACGCCGCAAGGCATGTGACAGCTTAGTTCCCTGACCAGGGATCAAACCCTCGCCCCTTGCATTGGAAGGAGGAACTTAACCACTGGACCACCAGGCAAGTTCCTCCCTCACATCTTAAATATTTGGCGGAAATAACAGCTGGAGGCCACAGTACTTTCTGCTATATGGATGATACAAATGACACTCTCCAGGGTGGAATACTCAGGTGGACTCCAACATTTGGCCATAAAACACTAAGGCTGGGACTTCCCTGGTGGTCCAGTGGTTAAAAATCTGCCTTGCAATACAGGGGACGCCGGTTCGATCCCTGGTCCAGGAGGATCCCACGTGCCACAGGACAGCTAAGCCTATGAGTCACAACTACTGAGCCCATGTGCTGCGACTGCTGAAGCCCTGGAGCACATGGTCTGCAATAAGAGAAGCCACTGCCACAAGAAGCCTGTGCACTGCACTGCGGACCGGCCCTGACTCTCTGCAGCTAGAGGAAGCCCGTGCACAGCAACAAAGACCCAACGCGACCAAAAGTAAATAGATAAATACTAAACACACACACACACACACACACGCCCGTGCACAGCAACAAAGACCCAACGCGACCAAAAGTAAATAGATAAATAATAAACACACACACACACACACACACACACACGCCCGTGCACAGCAACAAAGACCCAATGCAACCAAAAGTAAATAGATAAATACTAAACACACACACACACACACACCCGTGCACAGCAACAAAGACCCAACGCGACCAAAAGTAAATAGATAAATACTAAACACACACACACACACACACACGCCCGTGCACAGCAACAAAGACCCAACGCGACCAAAAGTAAATAGATAAATACTAAACACACACACACACACACACACACGCCCGTGCACAGCAACAAAGACCCAACGCGACCAAAAGTAAATAGATAAATACTAAACACACACACACACACACACACACACACACGCCCGTGCACAGCAACAAAGACCCAACGCGACCAAAAGTAAATAGATAAATACTAAACACACACACACACACACACGCCCGTGCACAGCAACAAAGACCCAACGCGACCAAAAGTAAATAGATAAATACTAAACACACACACACACACACACACACACACACACACACACGCCCGTGCACAGCAACAAAGACCCAACGCGACCAAAAGTAAATAGATAAATACTAAACACACACACACACACACACATGCCCGTGCACAGCAACAAAGACCCAACGCGACCAAAAGTAAATAGATAAATACTAAACACACACACACACACACACACGCCCGTGCACAGCAACAAAGACCCAACGCGACCAAAAGTAAATAAATAAATACTAAACACACACACACACACACACACACACGCCCGTGCACAGCAACAAAGACCCAACGCGACCAAAAGTAAATAGATAAATACTAAACACACACACACACACACACATGCCCGTGCACAGCAACAAAGACCCAACGCGACTAAAAGTAAATAGATAAATACTAAACACACACACACACACACACACGCCCGTGCACAGCAACAAAGACCCAACGCGACCAAAAGTAAATAGATAAATACTAAACACAGACACACACACACACGCCCGTGCACAGCAACAAAGACCCAACGCGACCAAAACTAAATAGATAAATACTAAACACACACACACACACACACACACACGCCCGTGCACAGCAACAAAGACCCAACGCGACCAAAAGTAAATAGATAAATACTAAACACACACACACACACACACGCCCGTGCACAGCAACAAAGACCCAACGCGACCAAAAGTAAATAGATAAATACTAAACACACACACACACACACACGCCTGTGCACAGCAACAAAGACCCAACGCGACCAAAAGTAAATAGATAAATACTAAACACACACACACACACACGCCCGTGCACAGCAACAAAGACCTAACGCGATCAAAAGTAAATAGATAAATACTAAACACACACACACACACACACGCCCGTGCACAGCAACAAAGACCCAATGCGACCAAAAGTAAATAGATAAATACTAAACACACACACACACACACACACACACACACACACACACGCCCGTGCACAGCAACAAAGACCCAACGCGACCAAAAGTAAATAGATAAATACTAAACACACACACACACACACACGCCCGTGCACAGCAACAAAGACCCAACGCGACCAAAAGTAAATAGATAAATACTAAACACACACACACACACACACACACACACGCCCGTGCACAGCAACAAAGACCCAACGCGACCAAAAGTAAATAGATAAATACTAAACACACACACACACACACACACACACACACACACACACGCCCGTGCACAGCAACAAAGACCCAACGCGACCAAAAGTAAATAGATAAATACTAAACACACACACACACACACACACACACACGCCCGTGCACAGCAACAAAGACCCAACGCGACCAAAAGTAAATAGATAAATACTAAACACACACACACACACACACACACGCCCGTGCACAGCAACAAAGACCCAATGCGACCAAAAGTAAATAGATAAATACTAAACACACACACACACACACACACACGCCCGTGCACAGCAACAAAGACCCAACGCGACCAAAAGTAAATAGATAAATACTAAACACACACACACACACACACACACACACACACACACGCCCGTGCACAGCAACAAAGACCCAACGCGACCAAAAGTAAATAAATAAATACTAAACACACACACACACACACACACGCCCGTGCACAGCAACAAAGACCCAACGCGACCAAAAGTAAATAGATAAATACTAAACACACACACACACACACACACACACACACGCCCGTGCACAGCAACAAAGACCCAACGCGACCAAAAGTAAATAGATAAATACTAAACACACACACACACACACACACACACACACACACACACGCCCGTGCACAGCAACAAAGACCCAACGCGACCAAAAGTAAATAGATAAATACTAAACACACACACACACACACACACACACACACACGCCCGTGCACAGCAACAAAGACCCAATGCGACCAAAAGTAAATAGATAAATACTAAACACACACACACACACACACACACACGCCCGTGCACAGCAACAAAGACCCAACGCGACCAAAAGTAAATAGATAAATACTAAACACACACACACACACACACACACACACGCCCGTGCACAGCAACAAAGACCCAACGCGACCAAAAGTAAATAGATAAATACTAAACACACACACACACACACACACACACACACACGCCCGTGCACAGCAACAAAGACCCAACGCGACCAAAAGTAAATAGATAAATACTAAACACACACACACACACACACACACACGCCCGTGCACAGCAACAAAGACCCAACGCGACCAAAAGTAAATAGATAAATACTAAACACACACACACACACACACACACACACACACGCCCGTGCACAGCAACAAAGACCCAACGCGACCAAAAGTAAATAGATAAATACTAAACACACCTACACACACACACACACACGCCCGTGCACAGCAACAAAGACCCAACGCGACCAAAAGTAAATAGATAAATACTAAACACACACACACACACACACACACACGCCCGTGCACAGCAACAAAGACCCAACGCGACCAAAAGTAAATAGATAAATACTAAACACACACACACACACACACACACACACGCCCGTGCACAGCAACAAAGACCCAATGCAACCAAAAGTAAATAGATAAATACTAAACACACACACACACACACACCCGTGCACAGCAACAAAGACCCAACGCGACCAAAAGTAAATAGATAAATACTAAACACACACACACACACACACACACGCCCGTGCACAGCAACAAAGACCCAACGCGACCAAAAGTAAATAGATAAATACTAAACACACACACACACACACACACACGCCCGTGCACAGCAACAAAGACCCAACGCGACCAAAAGTAAATAGATAAATACTAAACACACACACACACACACACACACACACACGCCCGTGCACAGCAACAAAGACCCAACGCGACCAAAAGTAAATAGATAAATACTAAACACACACACACACACACACACACGCCCGTGGACAGCAACAAAGACCCAACGCGACCAAAAGTAAATAGATAAATACTAAACACACACACACACACACACACACACGCCCGTGCACAGCAACAAAGACCCAACGCGACCAAAAGTAAATAGATAAATACTAAACACACACACACACACACACACACACACGCCCGTGCACAGCAACAAAGACCCAACGCGACCAAAAGTAAATAGATAAATACTAAACACACACACACACACACACACACGCACACGCCCGTGCACAGCAACAAAGACCCAACGCGACCAAAAGTAAATAGATAAATACTAAACACACACACACACACACACACACACACGCCCGTGCACAGCAACAAAGACCCAACGCGACCAAAAGTAAATAGATAAATACTAAACACACACACACACACACACACGCCCGTGCACAGCAACAAAGACCCAATGCGACCAAAAGTAAATAGATAAATACTAAACACACACACACACACACACACACACGCCCGTGCACAGCAACAAAGACCCAACGCGACCAAAAGTAAATAGATAAATACTAAACACACACACACACACACACACACACACACACGCCCGTGCACAGCAACAAAGACCCAACGCGACCAAAAGTAAATAGATAAATACTAAACACACACACACACACACACACACGCCCGTGCACAGCAACAAAGACCCAACGCGACCAAAAGTAAATAGATAAATACTAAACACACACACACACACACACACACACACACGCCCGTGCACAGCAACAAAGACCCAACGCGACCAAAAGTAAATAGATAAATACTAAACACACACACACACACACACACACGCCCGTGCACAGCAACAAAGACCCAACGCGACCAAAAGTAAATAGATAAATACTAAACACACCCACACACACACACACACACACACGCCCGTGCACAGCAACAAAGACCCAATGCGACCAAAAGTAAATAGATAAATACTAAACACACACACACACACACACACACACGCTCGTGCACAGCAACAAAGACCCAACGCGACCAAAAGTAAATAGATAAATACTAAACACACACACACACACACACACACGCCCGTGCACAGCAACAAAGACCCAACGCGACCAAAAGTAAATAGATAAATACTAAACACACACACACACACACACACACGCCCGTGCACAGCAACAAAGACCCAATGCGACCAAAAGTAAATAGATAAATACTAAACACACCCACACACACACACACACACACACGCCCGTGCACAGCAACAAAGACCCAATGCGACCAAAAGTAAATAGATAAATACTAAACACACACACACACACACACACACACGCTCGTGCACAGCAACAAAGACCCAACGCGACCAAAAGTAAATAGATAAATACTAAACACACACACACACACACACACACGCCCGTGCACAGCAACAAAGACCCAACGCGACCAAAAGTAAATAGATAAATACTAAACACACACACACACACACACACACACGCCCGTGCACAGCAACAAAGACCCAACGCGACCAAAAGTAAATAGATAAATACTAAACACACACACACACACACACACACACGCCCGTGCACAGCAACAAAGACCCAACGCGACCAAAAGTAAATAGATAAATACTAAACACACACACACACACACACACACACGCCCGTGCACAGCAACAAAGACCCAACGCGACCAAAAGTAAATAGATAAATACTAAACACACACACACACACACACACACGCCCGTGCACAGCAACAGCGACCCAACGCGACCAAAAGTAAATAGATAAATACTAAACACACACACACACACACACACGCCCGTGCACAGCAACAAAGACCCAACGCGACCAAAAGTAAATAAATAAATACTAAACACACACACACACACACACACACACGCCCGTGCACAGCAACAAAGACCCAACGCGACCAAAAGTAAATAGATAAATACTAAACACACACACACACACACACACACACGCCCGTGCACAGCAACAAAGACCCAACGCGACCAAAAGTAAATAGATAAATACTAAACACACACACACACACACACACACACACACACGCCCGTGCACAGCAACAAAGACCCAACGCGACCAAAAGTAAATAGATAAATACTAAACACACACACACACACACACACACGCCCGTGCACAGCAACAAAGACCCAACGCGACCAAAAGTAAATAGATAAATACTAAACACACACACACACACACACACGCCCGTGCACAGCAACAAAGACCCAACGCGACCAAAAGTAAATAAAAAATACTAAACACACACACACACACACACACACACACGCCCGTGCACAGCAACAAAGACCCAATGCGACCAAAAGTAAATAAATAAATACTAAACACACACACACACACACACACACACACACACACTCTAAGACTGGGATAAAATCCTCTACTGAACCCTCACATGCTTAACGTTATTTTCTTATAATGACAGCAGAGAAGCAGAACAGGTCAAAGAGTACCTGCTTTACTAGGAGTCCCACCACATTACTCTCACATGTAGCAAAATACCTACCCCTTTGTTGCAAATGCTGACTTTTAATCTATTTTTTAATTTGATAGGTTTAATATAAAACCTTGCAGCTCCTTTAATTTTGAGTGTTTGATTTCAGAGGTGGGACAGTTGTATGTTTAATGGCCATTTCTATCTTCTCTATTGTGGACTATATCAATTGCTAGTCATCTTTCTATTGGGTAGGTTACTGTTTTCTATTTGATTTCTAAGAGTTTTTGACATATTAAGGCAACTCACTCTTAATTTTAAAATATTTCTATGTAAATACAAATCTTTTTATGTGCATGTGCATGCTAAGTCATGTCATTTCAGTCATATCCACCTCTTTGTGACCCTATGGAGTGTAGCCCACCAGGCTCCTCTGTCCATGAGATTCTCTAGGCAAGAAAACCGGAGTGGGTTCCCATGCCCTCCTTCAGGGAATCATCCCAGCCCAGGGATTCAGCCTCCGTCTCCAGCAGCTCCTGCACTGCAGACAGATTCTTTATCGCTGAGCTACCTGGGAAGCCCTTTTAGGTACATACAAATATGTAAACGCCTATTTTCCTAAACCATTTACTCTTCATTTGTGCTCATCATACAAAGGTTTTAATTCTTTTCAGGCTTTTTCTATAGTCAAATATACCAATCTTTTGTTTGCATTTTTACCCTTTGCTTTAATTACTAGAAAATGTTCCCCATTCATGGGTCAGATAAATATTTACAAATATTTTTTCCAGCTGTCATTACACACATTAGAATCTGTTTCTGGGTTGTATTTCTGGTTCATTGACTCCTCCCAAGAGTCACTGTTTTAATGACTGGCTTTGAAACATGTTTTTGTTCATCTAATACAGCAAGTCCCACTTTAGGCATTTCTTTTTAACAGTTTTCTTGGTTATTCTTGCCTATTTTTTCTCCCAAGAGTACCTTAAACTTACTCAATCCAGGTTTAAAAAAGCTCTAATCCTGCTGGGCTCAATACTGTTTTCAATCACAGTGTCAAACACTTCCTAATGGTGTGTATTCCTTGATACTCACTTTAAAAGTATTTACAACAGCCAGGATACAGAGACAACCTCCATGACTATTGACAGGTGAAAGGATGAGGAAGACGTGGTAGAGATATACAATGGAATATTACTCAGACACGAAAAGGAACAAAACTGGGTCATTTCTACAGGTGTGAATGGACCTAGAGTCTGTTATCCAGAGTGAAGTAAGTCAGAAAGAGAAAAAGAAATATTGTTACATTAATGCATGTTATGTAGAATCTAGGGAAATGGTACAGATGAACCTAGTTCCAGGACAGGAATAGAGACACAGACGTAGAGAATGGACACGGGGACACAGGTGAAGGGAAGCAGAGGGCAGGATGGACTGGGAAACTAGATTTGACAATAAATACACTACCCATGTGTAAAACAGATCGTTAGTGGGAACCTGCAGGCTAGAACAGGGAGCTCAGCTTGGTGCTCTATGATGACCTAGATGGGTGGGAGGGGGGGTGGGTGGGAGGGGATATATGTTTACATATAGGCGATTCCTTTCCTTGTACAACAGAAACTAGTACAACTTTGCAAAGCAATTATACTCCAGTAAAAAAAAAATTTTTTAATAAATAAAGAATAAATTTGAAAAAGGAACTACAAAAATAATGTTTACCCAAAATTTCAGTAACCCACGTGGCCCAGGCTCAAAGCTGGCCATCCTGTTCTGGACAGGATTAGTGTCCAAGGAGAATGAAACACTCACACATATCACAATTACCACACACACTCACACATGCATATACCACACACATACTTTGTGCATACACACACTCAAACATGTGCACATTCTCACACAGGCATGCACACACACCCACAAGGGGCCACAATGCTGCCAGCTGCAGCGCCTCCCCCACCACCCAATCACAAGGAACAACAAAGGACCACACAGGAAACCAGCTCAACCAGGCAGAGAGACAACGTCCCTCTCAGTCCTCCAAGAAACCTGGGAACAGAGCCGGCTGCTTAGGTCTGGACAGACTGGACTGTGGCGTGGGGAGCTCTCGCTCATCCAAAAGGATGAATCTGTCTTGAATCTGTCAGGCAACTCTCTGCAAGCCTCACCTGGGCTCCCGCCTGGTCACTCACTCAGGAGACACTCTCTTTGGGTCTGACACTTATAGGGAGACAAGACGGCTCAGCTTCCCCATCGAGGAATGGTGGCATTTCCAGAGCACCTCCGTTTCCCCAGAGCCTGGAGGCACCTTAGGAACGGTCTGGTGCATGCAAAATGCCCAGAGCAGAGACAGACACCCCACATGGCAGAAGCTCAGACACCCAGATGCAGCCCCGCCACAGCATCTGGGAGACACAACATGCTGGGTATGGTGGGAGAAAAAGGGAGGGGGATGCAGAGACCCTGCACAAATCAGGCACAGAAGGGGCTCTCTGCCGCAGCCCAGCATGCAGGGGCCAACAGCTGGGCAGCAGTGAAGTGAAGCTGTCCTGGAGAGGATGCTGTAGGGACACTTGTTCAGCCACTGATGAAATCACAGCAGGAAAGAGCATCCTTGCAAAGCTAGGAGATGGGCAGAACCACACCTCCCAGACCCACTACCCCAGGGGCCACTCACTCGCTTGGTTTGCCGTGAGTCATTTGAACGCGGCTCATCTGGGTTTTCTTGCCAATCACCTGAGCCCAGGGACAAGGAGGAGTTGCTTTCTTCCTTCAGCTCCTGTCCATACTCCATTTCTCCCTCTGGGGCCGATGCTTCCTTGAGGTTGCTCTGAGAACCTACAAAGGCAGATGCACGTGGGTCACATCTCAGAAAAACAAGTGAAAGTCCCAAGGGAAAACTTGGACTCCTCCCATGAGCGCTGTTCAAGATCAGTCCTCTCCCCACTCAAGGTGCTATCTTGACTACAGTGAGCCAAGCCTGGTAGAATTTCTGCTGTCGGGTGGGCAAGAGTGTACACCATGCGAAATGCCAGGCTGGATGAAGCACAGCTGGAAACAAGATTGCTGGGAGAAATACAAATAACCTCAGATATGCAGATGACACCACCCTTATGGCAGCAAGTGAAGAAGAACTAAATAGCCTCTTGATGAAAGTGAAAGAGGAGAGTGAAAAAGTTGGCTTAACACTCAACAATTCAGGTAACTAAGATCATGGCATCTGGTCCCATCACTTCATGGGAAATAGATGGGGAGACAGTGGAAACAGTGACAGACTTTATTTTGGGGCTCCAAAATCACTGCAGATGGTGACTGCAGCCATAAAATTAACACTTGCTCCTTGGAAGAAAAGCTATGACCAACCTAGAGAGCATATTAAAAAGCAGACAAGAGACATTACTTTAGCAACAGAGGTCTGCCTAGTCAAAGCCATGGTTTTTCTAGTAGTTATGTATGGATGTGAGAGTTGGACTATAAAGATAGCTGAATGCCAAAGAATTCATCCTTTTAAACTGTGGTGTTGGAGAAGACTCTTGAGAGTCCTTTGGACTGCAAGGAGATCAAATCAGTCAATCCTAAACGAAATCAGTCCTGAATATTCATTGGAAGCACTGATGCTGAAGCTGAAACTCTAGTACTTTGGCCACCTGAGGCAAATTGACTCATTTGTAAAGACCCTGATGCTGGGAAAGATTGAAGACAGGAGAAGGGGATGACAGAGGATGAGATGGTTGAATGGCATCACCGACTCGATGGACATGAGCCTAAGCAAGCTTCGGAGTTGGTGATGGATAGGGAAGCCGGGCGTGCTACAGTCCATGGGGTCGCAAAGAGTTGGACATGACTGAGCGACTTAACTGAACTGAACAAATATATTAAACATCTACAAACATCTAAGGTTCATCTACAAATGAAACTTAAGGCCAAAGAACGAAATAAAACTGGGAGGATATTTGTAACACATGACAGTGAGGGCCACTGTCCTTTGATAAACTGTGGGCATGCCGACCTCCTCTCTCTTCCACCAGCCTCCACTGCAGGGGGTGGGGTCCCCATTAGACTGATCCAATCAGAACCTGGCATTTCTCCAGTTCCAGTGATTGGCAGAAGTACAGCAGGGGTCCAGGGCTAGTTAATGCAGTTTCTGACCCATCAACTCCTTCCTTCCGGTCAGACAAACAGACCCTGTGCTTGGAATCAACTAGTTTGCCTCCATGAAGGCAGCAGCCTGAGGACAAAGCAGGGCCGCCGGGACCTGAGACAGATGCAGAGCTGTGCAGAGACCTGACTCCCTCAGTCTGGAAATGAGTGTGTGAGGCCCAGTGCATGCATCCCGCTGAGGAAGCAGGGAGCTGGGTGTCCGGTCATCTCCAATACAAACAGCTCCAGTGACTGAAAAATCAATAAGAATAACTTAAAAAAAAAAGGGAATTCCCCAAAGAAAACAGGCAGTTCAAAGAAAAGGAATTATAAGTGAGCTCTTAACCTTTGAGAAGACACTTATTTACCCTACCAATCAAGGAAGTAGAAATAAAACCCAAGAGGTACCCCCTTCTACCAATCTGACTGGCCCAAAGCTAGACATACAGGTGTGACTGGAGATGAAACCTCGAAGAGCCTGCAGAGGAGAGGCTGGGGGAAGCCTTGTGAACTTGAAGGTTTCCATTGTAAATGCACAAGGCTGCTCCTTGGAGCTTGTCCTTGAGACACACTGGCACCAGGGGCAGATCCCTTGCCAGCATCCGGCCCAGCCATGTGCATTTATGGCAGAACAGGAGTCCAGGATAGGCCTGGCTGCTGCATGGCAGAGGTGAGGCCAGTCTCAACTAGAGGCCATGGCACAGTGCCACATGATGGAAGCAGGGCACATTAGTTTTCCACCACGTGGAGGAAACATCTGGAAGGTGACACACCAAACAGTTAAGTGTTGTGTTCATAAGGGTGTGAAGGATCTGGGCTGGGTGTAAGCTGAGGGGGTTACCATTTTTCATATCCTCCCGTCGTAACATATGGGTTATTCATACCAGCATGTATTACTTCTACACTTATCAATATAAAAAGGAAACTAGCCGGATTCAGTAAGAGCAAAACTTAAGAATCTCTACTGAGCACTCTGCATGTTAACCCATCAAGTACTCACAGCCACGCTGTGACCTTCTCAGGCCCCCAGTTGGCAAGGTGGGGAGCAATTTGGATCCAGGCTCAGAGGCCAGGATAGGCCCTGGGGACAGTGACATGGCCACCGTCCTTTCCCCAGGACTGCGGCTGAACCAGAGAAAATTCCTGCCCCTGCCTCATGAAGTATGGGCTCACCGGGGTGCATGCACATTAGGCAGCCTGACCCACCCTGAAGCATCCCTGCAGACAGATGGGAACAGACACACAGGTGTCCAGAAAGTGCTAACGGAGTCTAAGCTCCTCTTCAGACAGATCCCCAAATCTGGTTAATGGCTGATCAACCCATGAATGGGTAAGGAGGGCAGGGACCTCACAGGCAGCCTGAAATCACTGCTACAGAAATAGTTCAACCTAAATCAGTCAGCTGCACAGACTCCACTTCTGGGCTCCCAAATGAACCCCAGCGCAGGTCTGAGTCTGCTTTCCCCACCCTCCCACAGCAATCCCCACCCCTCCCTGCAGCTGCCTTGTCCTAAAGGCTAAATAAAATGACACATACCTCATGCTTTCATATGAGGTTGCCTAGAGAAGTCAAAGTCACAGGGACAGAAAGTAAGATGGCAGATGCCAGGGGTTTGGGGTTGGGGGAGCAAGGTTAGTGTCTAATGGGGACAGAGTTTCTGTGTAAAAACAGGAAGAAGTTCTAGAGATGGATTGTGGTGACTGGTTGGACAACAATGTGAATGTGTTTAATGCCACTGAACTGTGTCAACTGAAAAAAAATTCATAACCTCGGGAGTTCCCTGGTGGTCCAGTGGTTAAGAATCCACATTGCAATGCAGGGGATGCAGATTCTATTCCTGGTTGGGGAAGGAAGATCCCACATGCCTCGGAGCAACTAAGCCCACACCACAACTACTGAGCCTAACACAGCCAAATAAATAAATAATCTAAAAAAAAATACTCATAACCTAAACATTGAGAGTTATGTGTTTTATGCAGTAGGAATTCTTAGGACTTCAAGCTGCCAAGACAGGATCTCAAGTTACCCGGTGAGAACTGCTCCAAGGAGGCAAGGGGAGGAGCCAGGTGACACAGAAGCTTTGCAACAAAGGGCAGGGAGCCTGAACATCAAAAGATTATTGCTAATTAAAGAAAACCAGGTAACCCAAGTTAAGAAATTTAGCACTTTTCTATGTATGGGAAGATGCAAATATCTGGGCTCACTGAAATCATTCATTTGATAGGTGACTCAGCTATCTGGGGCCAGTATCTTGTTTTCACATCCAGAGTTCCTCAGGGCGCACTGCAGGGAGTGGCTACAGTCTGATGGCTGCGTTGCTGCTGCTTCTAAGTCGCTTCAGTCCTGTCCGATGATGGCTGCTAGGTAGCAGGTATTCTTTCCTTCCTGGGTTCCCTCAGGGCTCACCAGCTCACCATTCACAGTGGCTGCAACTGCTGGTGACTGTGACATCTTTATTGATATGACAGGAAATATTCCTGTCATATTTCTCAATTGTCCACTTAAATGTGTTTAAATTGGTAAATTTTGTGCATCAATGCAAATAATCAATAACCAATCTATAATTAGGAATTAAGTCACTAAGTTGTGTGCAACTCTTCTGTGACCCCATGGACTGTAGCCTGCCAGGCTCTGCTGTCCATGGGATCTCCCAGGCAAGGATACCGGAGTGAGTTGCCATTTCCTTCCCCAGGGGACCTTCTCTTCCCAACCGAGGGATTGAATCCATGTCTCCTGCAATGGCAGGTGGATCCTTTACCGCTGAGCCACCAGGGAAGCCCCCTAGAAGAGAGTTTTATTCAAGCAAAACTGAGGACTACAGCCCAGGTGGCAGCCTCTCAATAGTTCTGAGGAACTGCTCCGCTGAAGCCGGGTCTTCAGTTTTACACCTTGTCAGAACAAAGGACATACACCAAACATGAGAGGGGTGCATCCGTGAAGTAGGTTATCACGTACACAGCAAGTCAGCATGACCCCGGTGTCTGTAAAGGGAACCTCAAGTCTGTGGGGGTTGTTGATGTGGACACCACAGCACAGGGGGCATTGATCCCTATCTTCAAAGCATTGTTCCTAACAGTTAAAGCACATGGGTGAGGCATGTTTAACAGGCCATGAGTCAGGCTGTTCCAGTTCACACAGAGTTCAGACTGAATCATGTATAAGCCGCAATGACTTCCCCATATCTCAGTTTGTGATCATCTCTCCCATCACTTGTTTTTAAATATCTTATCACAATTAAAAAAAATTAAAACCACTACATAGAACAATGCAATTCTCCCAGCCCACCCACTCCTCCCACCACCTGACAGCCCCTGGGTCAGGTGTGGTGGACATTGAAGGGGAGCAGAATTTCCCACCTCAAAACAAACTACTTTAGCACCCAGGGTTATTTCCTGCTGAAGGCAATGAAAACTCAGCAGATTTAAGAAAAGCTCTTGAACTCCCCTCAGTGTTTTAAATTTACATCAGAAAGGGGGTCTATAACAGGAAGAGAGTCATTACTATAGACAGCTTTTAACCAAGAAACTTATCTACATAACAAAGCAACCTCTATTTTCCAAAAGTCTCTTCTGCCTCCCAGTGAAAAGCCCTCTTCTTTGCAGCCCCAGATCCTAGCAGGCTCCTTAAGTCAGGATGTTATAGAAGCTCTAATTACCTGGCTGCCTTTTGGGTCTCAAATTTTTATGGGACTCCTATACATATGAAATGTGAATCTGTTTCTCATCAATTTAATTGTTGAACAGCCAAAGAATTTAGGAGGGAAGAGGGAGATGTTCTGCTCCCTTGCAGCACAAATTCGACGGCCAGTGCAGGCAGCCACAGAAACCAAGTGTGGCCACATCTTTGGACCCACGAGTGGTGGCAGGCAGGTGGCTCTTTCTCTCACCAGCGAGCCCTCCAGTCACACCCGAACCGCAGGGGCGAATCCCACGAATCCCACGAATCCCACGAATCCCACGGCGGCTGCCTCTGGAGCTTCCCCAGTGGCTCTCAACCCTTCCCGGACTCCTGTGGGGTATCGGGCTGCTTATCTTGTTGTTTTCTGTTATAAAAACATCAACAAGAAAAACTTGGAATTGTAGAAAATATAAGGAAAAATTCCTTTCCCAGAAACCACCTCCCTTCCAAAAATAATCTTTTAGCACTCAAGGAGGAAGTCCCACTTGGATACCCTGGGGCACCAGTCAGAACAGTGGGGAACTGGGGTGGGGGAGGGCCTCCTGACCACCTGCTACCCCCTGCCCTGTTGGACCTACTGACATTGGAAGCCCTCCACTGCAGACCAGATGCACATGACCCTTGGCAAAAGCCAGCCACCCTCCACCTATGCCCAGGGTGGCCCCGAGCTCTTCACACACTCTCCTTTTGAGGCAGAAATTGTTAGACAGTATAAGACTTTAAGACCTCAATTTCTCTTCTCTTTTTTTTTTTTAAATTTCAATTTTTCTCTTCTCAAGTAAGCATCTCACTCTTTGTTCCAATTTCCAGGCATTCAGAGGAATGCCTCCCTGGTCTGGAGGATCACAAAACCTTCAAATCCAGGACAAGACAATCATTAACTGCTGTCCAGTTTATTTAGAAGAAAAACTCCAGGTAGACAAATAGCTCATAAACATACATCTAGCCCCTAAATAATGGTCAGGGGTCTTGAGAAAGGGTCGAGGGATGGTGCTGAAATGTCTGGAAAAACTGAGAAACTGGGGGATCCAAGAAAGCTATAAAAATGACAAACTGGACACTGTGCCATTTAAACTAATTGGTCTGAAAGGTCTGAAAGTCACGGGCCAACCAAAAATGTACAGATCAATACTAGTAAAGATATGAAACTGCTGCAATCCTTGCCTTTTGGGAGGTTCTTCACCCCCTCTCAATGTCTATGCTGTGGGCTTTGCATCTCTGTCTTCTAAAAATAAACTTTGCCTGTATGATTTTGCTAGTTTGCAGAATTCATTCTTTGGCTCCATGAACAGAACTTGGGTTTCATGTTTCACTTTCACGTCCTGATCTGGGCGGCCTCTCACTCCCCTCAGATTCAGTCGTCCTGGGTACCTCCAGGAAGCTGCACCACAGCTTCTGGCTCCAAGCCCTGCTCAGGTTCGCGAGGAACTTGCACCCACAGCACCAGAGGGAGGCCAGTGTCCAGGATGCCCAGAGCTCCCGGCCTGGCAGACCTACAAATGGCTAAAAGGTGGAGATAACCCCCTCAGCAGCCAAGCCTCCTAGCAGTGTGGTTTCAGTTTCCATTCCTATATGTATGGTAGAGGCTTGGCTGGGTGAGAGAAGCAGAGAAGCCGGTAGGAAGTGGGTGGGGGACAGAAGAAGGAAACTGACAATTTCATTCAACACCCAGGTCCTCAGCCCTACTGTGTGCCCCACACGGAGTGACCACGGCCCAGCTCCTCCCCTCCCACCCCCAGCGATGGGTGAGGGACCACCCCCAGTGACCCAGCCCTAAGGAAAATGGCCCTGTTTAGCACTCACTCTGCTCACAGAGGATAAGCAGGCAGCCTAGAAGCCGACCAGCTCCCAAAAGCTCTCACAGCCTTTGCCCCTGGGACTGGCAGATATGCCAAGCATCTCAGAGGTACGGGCTGTCCACTCTGGTAGTGACCAAGCCCTTCTAAGGGTAGGGGCTCCAGAATGACCTCTGACTGGGCCGAGGTGGACAGCTGTCTTGCCTGCTCTCCCTACCTGCCTGGATATGCAAGATCCTAGATGACCTGGTGTTCTCGGATAAGGCTTTTTTCCCCTATTATGTTGGAAAACACACCAATTGCTCTTAGCAGCCCTGTGAAAGCCCCTCACACAAAATTGAAGGGAGGCCAGGAGGAGTGAGCTTTCCTGTTGACTCTCCCAAAGGGGTGAGTCTCAGGAGGTGCCAGCCACAGGACTTGAGACTCAAACAAAGCCCTGATTTTCTCCTGTTAATCTATCTCATATCAATTTAATTCTTAGACAAGCCAAAGGACCTAGAAGGGAAGAGGAAAACTTCTTCCCCGACGATGCTAAGGCCAACAAGACCTCAACCACAGCTTCCTTCTAGGGAACTGGCTCTGGCTCCTGAGTTCAAAATCTTTTCTCTACCATTTGCTAGCTGCGTGACTGTGAATAGTTACTTAACCTCTTCTTGCTTCACTCTTGGCATTTGTAAAATGGGGATTGATGATAGCTCCTCCCTCAATATTTAGCATAGCACTGGGCAAATCACAGGCTAGCTGATTGGTATTGGTTTTATTTGTGCTTTTAGTTTCTGAGGTCCCAAAGACCCCTCCTCCCAAGACCCCCTAGTCAGGCAGATGTTCTAGTAACCAGGGGTGGGGAGCTCTGGAAGGTGGGAACTTACAACTGGATACCAAAACTTCAGCTATGCCATGCCATGATTCAACATCTGGACCAGGAATTGATCAGAGTGAACACCTGGCTGCCCTCCAAGCTCCTCCCAAAGGATTAGCAACAAGAAAAAATAAAGGCAACAACAAAAAGTGCAACAAAAAGTGGCCACCTCTCCACACCTCTCACAGTCCAAAGAGTGCATCTGTAACAGAAGCACTTTGTACAAATGCAGCTGAAAGAGAACCAATTAAAAGAACTGGGGGGCGTCTATCTCATCCCTGATTCAAACTGCACCTTCTTCAGTTCACTCAGCAAGTATTTATTGAGCACCTGCTGTGTTCCAGGCAACATACGGGAGACTTGGGATAAAGCAGTGAATAAGAGAGCAAAGGTCTCTGAAGACCCACCATGGTGTCATCCAAGTGCTACTGAGACAAATAGCCTGGGGAAGTGCAGTTTGGAGTGAAGGGGCAGGGCAGGCACAGTTTGCAACTGGGTGGTCAGAGTGGGCCTCCAGAAGAGGAGACACTTGAGCAAAGATTGGAAGGCAGGGATAGGGGAAGCTGTGCTGCCCTCTAAGAAAAGGTGTGTTCCAGGCAGAGGGACCAGGCAGTGCAAAGGTCCTGTGGTCAGAGCATGTCTAGCATGTACTAGAAGGAGCAGGGAGACAGTCCAATGTCCCAGGCATCAAGAGAATCAAGGACCCACCAAAGTCAGCAGGTGAGGGCCACCTGACAGGGGTCCTCCTTCATGCGCCCATGAGCCACCCCTCATCAGGAAGGCGCCTGTGCAAGCTGCGGGGGCCCCTCCCCCACCAGGGGGGCCTGGGATGCCACTTTTTACAGCATTCTCTGAAAACCACTAAGATCCCTCAGCTCAGCCCAACACTTGCCATTCCCTAAGGAGAAAGGAAACTCCAAGTTCTCTCCAAGAAATGAAACTGAAATTCTTTAAAAAGTGACAGATGCTTTCAGCAAAGGACTGGATAAAACTGTATTTCTAAGGAAAGTTTCCTCTAGAAACAATTCTCTATCACAGAAGACCTGCTAGCCTGGGCTGCCTGCTGGTCAAGGTCTCCACTTCTAGGGATGGAAGAGGGACTAAGCTAATTGCCCTCCCCACCACCTGCACCAGGCTCCCAGCCCCATCAGAGCCTTACCTGGTACTCCTTCCAGGGCTGCAGGAAGCAGCCTCTGTCCACACTCACTGCAGAACTTCGGGGCTTCCTCTTTGGAGATATGCCGACAGGAAGGACATTCCACACTTCCAGGGAGAGGAATTCCTGGGGCCGGCATGCTTCTGCAGATCTGGAAGCTAGAGGCTTAAGGCTGCCAGCTTTATACCCTGCCACCTGTCACGTGACCACAGCCTTGCTTCAGTTTCATTTTCTGAGAAAGTGAAATTGTGGTGGCCCAGTTCTCCGTGCTCAATTGAAACCTAGTCTGATCACCGCCCCCAGGGTTCTCCAATCTGCCTCATCCCAACCTCCCCTTCAGTGTGGCTGCAGCACCCACTTCCTTTCCTGCTGCCCCCACCAGGGCCAGGCTTGCCCCTCCCAGCCTCCTGACATCACTCAGTGAGTCTAAAAATGTCCCCATCCAACTGAGACTGGGAGCCAGTTCAGCTGAGCCAAGTTGAGTGGAGACTGGGGGTAGTAGTGGAGTAGGCAGAGACTGCAGGTACCTGCTGTATGCCCTAGGCAAGGGACTCAGACTCTAACTGGCTCACTGCAGAAATGCTGGCAGCAAATGACTGAGTCAGAGCCTGCCAAAGGAACCAGCCTGCACAGGGTACCCCAGGGCTACAGGGGATGGCAGTCAGGCCTATTAAAAACAGGGCCAGTGGTCAAGATTCCTAATAGCAGGAATTGCCATCTTCTAAGCCTACACTATTATTACGGACCATCTGGCCCTCTGAACACCCTCCGTGGGGGTGGCAGCAAACCATGGGCAGGGTCATGTGCAAGGTCAGGACTCAGGCTGAGAATCTCCAGCTTTCAGAGACCACTGAGTTCATCCATGGTGAGAGTGGAGACACGTATCTTGATTCTCGGGGCACAAAGATCCACCTGTCACCCTTTTCTGTTGGCTTCAGACCCAAGAATTCTGCTGGAGCAGCGGCCCAGTCGGATCCTTCCCCAGCTGGGAGGGCAAGCAAAGGGCCCCATCAGACAACAACTCCGTGTGCTGGCCTCCTGAGGCCCCCCCATCTCCTCACTTCATCTGACACCACCAACTTGCTCTCCTTCTGATGGTGGGCTAGGTAGGGGGAGAGCAGGACCAAAAGCATCCAAAGTGTGCGGTTACCCTCAGGGTCCTGATCCCCACCTCCCTTCTCCCTCTCCCAACTCCCCCTCAAACAACCACCACTGTACTCTCGATGACTCCCCAGGGCCCAGTCCTCTCTCCTAAGGTGCCTTCCCTCTCTCCAAAGCTCTGCTTCCACACAGACCAGAAAACTCACAGCAGGGATCAGAATTCCTCACTCGAGTGTCCTACTGTTTCTCCCCAGCACCAGGGGCTTATGGGTTACCACAGGTACCAACACTTCTCTATTCTCTCAGTTTCCTTTTTTCCTTCCCCCTTTTTCCAGCCACATCCCCTCAACCACCACTTAAGAAAACCAGGTGGTGGCCCCCACCTCACACTCCCCCATTCTCAGCCCTCCCTGGCTTCCCCCAGGGCCACCTCCCACTCCCAGTTGTCAAGGCCATCACCCAAGAGGTGCCAACTTGGCCTTCAGCCCCTGGCCACAGACAACCCTGATGAGTCAGGCAACCTTGATAAGGCAGGAGCACCCTGCGCTCTGAACGGCCCGGTGATGTGGGCAGTGATCCCGGTCTCCTAAAAGTTACTGTGAAATAAAAGATAACGGGCAATTTTCCCAACATCACTTTCCCGTTGTTGCAATTAGTGAAAGCCCAGGATTCAGTTCTGGGTACTGGCAGAGGCCCCCCGGTCTGGAGGCCTCCGTCCGCTATCAGCCCCGGCCGCGCCCTCTCCCAGAGTAGGGTGCTCTTGAGTTCAAAGCCGGAGTCCAGCACGTCCCCGCAGGGAGTCCAACCAGATGATGGGCGCCCCCCGCTCCCCGCGGAATGTCGCTGGGGCCCGGGGAAAGCGCTCGGGCCCCGCCGCGCCCACCTGCTGCGCGCAGCCGGAGAGCAGGGTCGGCACTGTCCCGCGGGGCCGGGATGGACCGGGAACCCGCGGAGAAACCGAAACTTGGCGCCCGGATTAGGAGGGGGCCGGCCCAGACGGCGGCCGGACGCGACGCATCGGGACGCAAGCGCCGCTCCCCGGCAGTGCCTCGGGCCCGGCCGCCGCGACCCAGGACCAGACTCGGCGGGACCTCTGATCCGTGGGACCCTCGCGCACCTAGAGGAATGGCACTCTGACCAGTGGGACCGCTCGTAACCCGGGTAATTTGCGCCCTGCACTCACGGGACCCGGCATCCCTCCCTGTAACCCGCATTCCGCCCCTCGAGACCTACGGCCAAGGTGCCCGCGCCCGGCCCTGCAACTGTGCACCCCAGCCCGGCGCGCCAGCTCTCACCTCGGCGGCTCCCGAGCCCACTCTGCCGCCCGCAGGCAAGGTTTCGTTTCTCTAGTCCTGGGTCCCGCCCCTCCCGCTTCGCCAGGCTCTGCGGAGCTCACGTGGGTGTTGCCGGAATTCCCGGTCGAGTGGCGCCCTCCAGTGGACCCGGAGCCAGGCCTTATTCAGTTCAGTTCAGTTCGGTTCAGTTCGGTTCAGTTTCAGTCGCTCAGTCGAGTCCTTTTGCAGCACGCCAGGCTTCCCTGTCCATCGCCAACTCCCAGAGTTTACTTAAACTCATGTCCACTGAGTCGGTGATGCCATCCAACCATCTAATCCTCTGTCGTCTGCCAGGGTCCAGCCTCAGCAGGATCCAGGGGTACCCTCAGGATGAACGGCGTCGGCGAGAGAGACAGAGACAGAGACAGAGACAGAGACAGAGACAGAGACAGAGAAACCAGACTAGGAGTATGCAGCAGGATCTGGCTGTGCTTTATTTTTCACCATAGCTTTTATACCCTAAGTTAGTACATTTCTAAGGGGAAGATAGTTTAACATTACATCAGCTTGTCCTTCACGAAACCAGGGTGTTTTCTGCATACTTCTTTGTTTATGAGAGTCTTGTACATTATCTTCTGGTCTGGAGGCCTATTGACATTTTATGACCTAGGTGAATGCAAAACTGTTTTCCATAATCTATTCTTTATTGAACACAAAGGTCAGTCCTTTTGCAGAAGATCTCAGCTAAATTTATCTAAAAAGTTTACCGCACAAAGACTGCGGCTCCAGTGAGGCAGCCTCTGCTTAGCACTCTTGGTTAAAATTAACAATTCTAAACTCTTATTTTGCTGAATCTTTAACTATAACCACTTTTAGAATAATATTTTTTGTGTTCTCTAATAGGACTTCCTCACCCCTGAAGGGCTCTGTGCCTATTAGGGCCTTTTGTGTGATCAGGTTCTTTATGCTGTTTATGATTAAGGTGTTGTGAGCAGTCATGTGCAATTTGTAAGTGCAAGTCATGTGCAAGTCAGTACGCATTTGCCAAGCAGGCTAGAATGCCAGCAAAGGGGTCTAAATTCAAACACTCGTTTCATCCTGGATTATCTTATAGGATACCACCGTCTGGGGGACATATTAATTAAAGTTCTAAGTTGATTCTGTTTGGAGAGAGATCGGGGAAGGCCTTCTACCTGTATCACAGAAATTAGGGAGTAGTCTAATATAGCAAGCATCAGAAAGACAGAGATCATCTTTAAGGTGAGTGCCGGGGCAGCTTTTCAAAATCCCTAAAGTCCTGATCTGCCTTGCTTGTCAAGTCTTGACCTCATGACCTTGTCATGGGTGGGATCTCGTGTGCTGGCTCCCGGCAGTCGTCCCTTTCTCCTCCTGCCTTCAATCTTTCCCAGCATCAGGGTCTTTTCAAATGAGTCAGCTCTTCCCATCAGGTGGCCAAAGTATTGGAATTTCAGCTTTACCATCAGTCCTTCCAGTGAATATTCAGGACTGATTTCCTTTAGGATGGACTGGTTGGATCTCCTTGCAGTCCAAGGGACTCTCAAGAGTCTTCTCCAACACCACAGTTCAAAAGCATCAATTCTTTGGCACTCAGCTTTCTTTATAGTCCAACTCTCACATCCAGACATGACTACTGGAAAAACCATAACCTTGACTAATGGACCTTTGTTGGCAAAGTAATGTCTCTGCTTTTAAATATGCTGTCTAGATTGGTCATAACTTTCCTTCCAAGGAGCAAGCGTCTTTTAATTTCATGGCTGCAGTCACCATCTGCAGTGATTTTGGAACCCCAAAATAAAGTCTGTCACTGTTTCCACTGTCTCCCTATCTATTTGCTATAAAGTGATGGGACCAGATGCCATGACCGTAGTTATCTGAATGTTGAGTTTTAAGCCAGCTTTTTCACTCTCCTCTTTCACTTTCATCAAGAGGCTGTTTAGTTCTTCTTCACTTGCTGCCATAAGGGTGGTGTCATCTGCATATCTGAAGTTATTGATATTTTTCTCTTGGCAATCTTGATTCCAGCTTGTGCTTCTTCCTGCCCAGCGTTTCTCATGATGTACTTTGCATAGAAGTTAAATAAGCAGGGTGACAATATACAGCCTTGATGTATTCCTTTCCCTATTTGGAACCACTCTGTTGTTCCATGTCCAGTTCTTTTTTCTTTCCATGTCCAGTTCTAACTGTTGCTTCCTGATCTGCATATAAGTTTCTCAAGAGGCGGGTCAGGTGGTCTGGTATTCCCATCTCTTTCAGAATTTTCCACAGTTTATTGTGAGCCACACAGTCAAAGGCTTTGGCATAGTCAATAAAGCAGAAAGAGATGTTTCTCTGGAACTCTCTTGCTTTTTTGATGATCCAGTGGATGTTGGCAATTTGATCTCTGGTTCCTCTGCCTTTTCTAAAACCAGCTTGAACATCTGGAAGTTCACAGTTCAGGTGCTGTTGAAGCCTGGCTTGGAATTTCACACAACGTGGCCTTTTTAGGGTGATCTTCTTTCACTGTGCATCACGTTTCAAGTCCTATACGTGCGGTAGTGTGTGTCGGGACTTCATTGTTCTTTATGACTGAATAAATATGTGAGAGTTGGACTGTAAAGAAAGCTGAGTGCCAAAGAATTGATGCTTTTGAACTGTGGTGTTGGAGAAGACTCTTGAAAGTCCCTTGGACTGAAAGGAGATCCAACCAGTCCATCCTAAAGGAAATCAGTCCTGAATATTCATTGGAAGGACTGATATTGAAACTGTAACTCCAATACTTTGGCCACCTGATGCAAAGAGCTGACTCATTTGAAAAGACCCTGATGCTGGGAAAGATTGAGGGCAGGAGGAAAAGGGGACAACAGAGGATGAGATGGTTGGATGACATCATCAACTCGATGGACATGAGTTTGGGTAAACTCTGGGAGTTGGTGATGGACAGGGAGGCCTGGCATGCTGCGGTTCACGGGGTTGCAGAGAGTCGGACATGACTGAGTGACTGAACTGAACTGAGCTGTGTCTGCACAAGAGAAAGAACTTGTGAACACAGGGAGGTAAGGAGAGGGTGGGGTGAATTGAAACAGTAGCATTGAAAATATATACATTATCATGTGTAAAATAGATAGCTATACAACACAGGGAGCTCAGTCTGGCACTTTGTGAGGACAGAGATGGGTAAGATGGGGGCGAGGGCTGGGAGAGAGGCTCGAGAGGGAGGGGATATGTGTATACTTATAGCTGATTCACATTGCTGTGAGGCAGAAACCAACACAGCATTGTAAAGCATTTGTCCTCTAATCAAAATTTTAAAAAAAAATTTTTTAATCATAAAAGGGGGCCCAGGGTTCCAACCCATCTTCTCCTTTCCCACACTCAGCAGACACAGTGTCCTTCCTCTGGGCTGAGAACAGCAAGCTCTGTCCTTTCTGGGGTTCCCCTCCTGCAGTGCCTGCCTCCTGCAAGGTTGACTTCTCCCAGCCATTGAACCCCAGCATCTTTGTCTGAGCTCAGGCAGTGCTTAAAGATCTGGGGGAGGCCAGCAGAGCTTGGCTGGGCCTGTCAGTGTGGGGACCGGTGAACCCTGCCGGTGCCCACAGCCGAACCCTAGGCTCGCTCCGAGGTGATCCAGGGCGTTGCTAAGGGGCCAACAGAGTGGGCGCCACTGTCCGGATAGCGCACAGGTGAGGGCAGAGGGGACACATCACGTGGCCTGAGAAGACACATTTACCTGTCAGATGCAGCATCTTTAGTTTTAAAACTCAACTCAGGGACCTCCCTGGTGGTTCAGTGGTTAAGATCTCATGCTTCCACTGCAGGGGTCAGGGGTTCAATTCCTGGTCAGAGATCTAAGATCCTTACACAACATGTAGAGTGGCCAAAAATATGAGAGAATAAAACCCAACACAGCCTTAAGGAATTTTTTCTTCCAGTAAGAGACCAAGCCCTACAAAGGAGGTGTCTTTAGACCGTTTGAAAGCCCTCAGAGTCATCTTCCCTCCACCCTCTTCTCCATGTCCTCATCCATTCCTTACAGGACTCATGAAACAGTAAAGGGAGTTTTAAAAATCCAGCCTTGGAGAAATGGGGGTGAGCTAGTCCACTGTTCTGCCTTCAGTTTAGTTTGTGGTTCAAGATAAATGTGGGACAAGCCAGCTGGAGTATCAGGTCACCTCCTCTAATGAGTCTTCCTTCAGCCTGGACAGTCCAGTGTTAGCCTGGCTGCTCAGGGTGCTCCCAGGCATGGAGTTCAGAGTGACATCAGAACACTAATCTCTCCAGCGGAGGAAGCCACTTATAGCAGGAGGCCTCGGCTTCCTACTTTCAGAGAAGTCAGCATGAGGCATTGTCAGTGTGGACGTTCTGTCTTGAGGGTGTTCCAAAGTAGATCGAGGTTCTCAACACTGCCCATGTCTAGGTGCTGAGGACCTAGTGGGAAGTGGCCCTGTCAATGTGTCAGCTAAACCAGAATGATGGTTAACAACCCAAAGAACCAAGTCAAAACACACAGACCAAATCAAATAAAGACAGAAAAGATGGAGAAGCCAGGTGTTAGGAGCCCATCTTGAATACTCACAGAGAAAACCCCTCACATTCCCTAGTCTGTATCAATGCAATAAATGTAGGCATTGAAACGTGCAAAGAATTTTTTTTTTTTTTTTTGGCTGCATCGGGTCTTAGTTAGGGTGCACAGTCTCAGTTGCAGTGGGTGGGCTTAGTTGCCCTGAGGCATGTGGGATTTTAGTTCCTTGACCAGCGATCAAACCCTACATTAGAAGGCAGATTCTTAATTATTGCTTTGGAAGTCAGATTCTCAACTGTTGTACCACCAGGGAAATCCTGTACAGTTTTTAAAAGTAAAAAAATTATATAACATTAAGCAATGTGCAATATATGATTTAACGAAATTTGAAAATAAGATTGTTGTTGTTTAGTCTCTAAGCTATGTCCAACTCTTTTGTGACCCCACGGACTGTAGCCTGCCAAGCTCCCCTGTCCATGGGATTTCCCAGGCAAGACTACTGGAGTGGGTTGCGATTTCCTTCTCCAGGAGATCTTCCCGATACAGGAATCGAACCCATATCTTCTGCACTGGCAAGTGGACTCTTTACCACTGAACCACAAGGAAAGCCCAGGAAATAAGATAGAAAATAACAGAATATGAGAACAGTGGTAGGTGCAATTTATTTTGTGGGGCTGAGGCAGGCACAGAGAGAGATCAATTGGGTGCAGGAGGATGGTGGGGTGGTAGGATGAAGGAAGAAGGGAACGAGGAAGCCAGAGTACTTGATGAACAGTTTCAGATGGCATCACCTCCCACTTTGTCCCTAAAAGATGGTGCTCTGGACATTGCTGGCTTCAGTCTGGACATCTTCTCCTTCTGGTCCAGTGTTCACAAAGGGACTGGCTCCTCCACATATAAGATTTCCTTGTGGCAAGTCTGCTAGTCATTATTCCCCAGGTCAGCTACATGAGAGGGGAGCCCCTGGACTTAGCTCCACAGCCCACCTGGCAAAACCCAGTATAGAGTATCTTCCTGATCCCTTAGATATTGGATCATTCGAAATTTCCTCTATCTTGTTGTAACCACCAGCATTTGTAGAATGGATTCAGTTGGGCCCCAAACACACTTTGGAGCTGGTCTTGCTCCTTGCCTGCTTATCTGATAATGCTGGGGTCGTCTGTAGGCAGGATGCTCTCCAGGGCACAGTTTGCTGGGAGGGTAAGTGTGGTAAAAGGTTGGAACAAGGGACCTTGTTGGGGAAGGTAGGCCAGGGACGTGGTTCTGCCCTGCCGAGCCGCACAGCTCCATGGCCCTGCTCCAGATGACAATGTTCAGACGTCTCAAGCAGGGCCTGTGTGACCGAGCAGGCAAACATAATGCCGCCAGTAAATCCAGAGGCGTGCAGAACAACAGGGGCTTGTGTTTCCTGACTTCGCTTTGCATCTATTTCCCAGAGCCTCCCTTCCAATCTTCCTTTCAGCTGTTTTTCCCAAGAAAAGACAGAAGCGAGATCTGCAGTTAAGTTTCTCTCAAAACAGGTTTTGGAGTTCCACTTGGTTAAGGCAGAGTTTGACTGATGGAAGTCAGTTTTCTGGGCCTGGGTATTCTTGTCTGAGGATCATGCTCTTTGGACCCTGTGGAGTAAAAGCTGTCCCAGGGTCAGGTGTTTCCCAAGTTAAAACAGTGAGGCCCAAAAATTTGGTCCTGGGTCAGCACCAAATTAGTTCATCCACCTTGGGCTGGCAGGCCTGCTCAGACAGAAGAACAGCCCATAAAGAACTGTGGTTCCTTCTTATTTAGGGAGGCAGGAGGGGCAGAAGTGAGAGGAACACAACGAAATAACTTCATGGCTCCCAGGACGGGGCCTCCCTGTACCTGTGTCTCTGTCTTCTCTTATTAGGACGCCACTCAAGTCCAGTATGACATCATCTGAACCTGGTTAATTACATCAGCAAAGATCCTATTTCCAAAGAAGGTCACAGTCACAGGTGCCTATGATCAAGAATATAACTCTTTGTAGGGGACACAATTCAGTCCCCTACAGGCACCAGCTCCATGGCCTTTGCCAGAAGTCTCTAGAAGATTCAGCCATCAGCACTGCACAAAGATTCATAAGATTTAGATGAACTTGGGTCCTTTCAGAGGATTAATTAGTTTAAAAGGGCGGGGGGGAGGGATAAGAGGCTGTTTGCCAACATCAGCAGCAGGATTTACAAAGGTAGATAAATCAATGCAAAATATATTTTATAAAAAAAATCATACTTTAGGCAGCAAAGGGTTTGCTATTCACTCCCGGGTTATCCCAGGTTAGCTCTGCTCCTGGTTGACTTGATCTTTTTTTTCCCTCTCTGGGAGGCCTACAGGATCCCAGTTTCCTGACCAGGGATTGAACCCAGGCCATGGCAGTGAAAGCATCAAGTCCTAGGTTCTGGACTGCCAGGGAATTCCCAGGTAGATTTTATCTCAAAAAAGACAGAGGTCCCTGCCCAACTCCAGCACTAACGGGTAAGCCCACTGCTCCCCACCCCTATTAGCTCACAGAGCACCCTCAGCCTCCCCTGCCCACTGGGTGTGGGGTCTGCAGGGATGTGGCTACAGAGCCCTCAGCTGCTACCTTTTGGGGCTGGTGGCACCGACAGCATTGCTCCTGGACACCATGAGGCTATAGAGTGGACTTGACTCCAGTCATACCAGATCCCCAGCATCGTTTCATTTTTGAGTAAATGAATTACTGGGGCTTGGGCAAGACGTGATTGCTGGCATTGCAGCCTGAGTCCTAAATCATTCCCCTTCTTCCTCCTGTCCAACTTCCCTCCATCATCAGAGTTCTGCATCAAGCAGAGGTCAGTTCCCCCAAAACTGAATTTGTTTTTTATTCCAAAACTGAATTTTTAATAAACCCGACCCTGAGGGTGAGCTGCCTGACCTGCACTAGACATTTAGTTCATGTGGAAGAGGGTGAAAACAGAGGAGGGTCAAGCAAATAGAATTTGAGGAGTTTCGATTCATGACAGCAGTGATTACTTCTTAATTGCCTATTATACATATTATACCCCAAGCCTCCACTCTCCTCTTCAATTTAACCTGTGCAACAAGCCTTTGGAATATGTGGAAACGAAGGATCAGAGAGAGTAGACAAGTTACCCAAAGTCATGTGTTGAGAAATCAGGACAGCCTGGGCTCAAAGACAGTAAGTACGCTTTGTGCCCACCCACACCATGCTGCTTCCTCGGTCGTGACTTTCAGTTTCTTGTCATTATCTGCAGAGTTCCAGTAGAGACAGACACAGGCACAGGCTCCGGAGAGCGTGAGGCTTCCTAACCATCTTAGATTTGAACATTCTAAACCCACATCATCAGATACAGCAGTCAGGAGGCATTGAGCACTCCACATGTGGCTGGTTCGAGATGAGATGTGCTGTGAGGGTACAGGTCACACAAGGTCTCAACGATTTAGTACGAGAAAAGTAATATAAAATATTTCATTGGTAAATTTTACATAGATTTCATGTGGCACTAGGGCACTAGTGTTAAAGAACCAGCCTGCCAATGCAGGAGACGTAAGAGACGCAGGTTCGATCCCTGGGTCGGGACGATCCCCTGGAGGAGGAAATGGCACTCCATTACTGTATTCTTGCTGGGAGAATCTCATGGACAGAGGAACCTGGTGGGCTACAGTCCATGGGATCACAAGGAGACACTACTAAGTGTCTGAACATGTTGGAAATATTTACTTTAGATAAATAAGAGGTATGTTAATTTCACCAGTTTGTTTTTACATGTTTTAGTGCGGCTACTTGAAATGTTAAAACGGCCCAGGTGGCTCACATGGGGGCTTCACTGCTGTACTGCTCTATGGCATCATCTGTTGGGCAGCGCTGTCCTTCATCACCATCATCATCATCATCTGTGTAGTCAGGGCTCCACCAGCTGCTGTAACAAGCGGGCATCCAGACCCTACTTCTGGCCCATGTAACAGTGCTGGCCGGGGCTCGGCTCAGCTCAGCCAGGTGCCCTCCTTCACTCCACTGACCGAAACTCTGCCACTCACAATATGTGGCTTGCACAGGGCCGCTAGAAGATCATCTCCATGCCAGCCAGCCAGAAACAGGGAGAGTACTTGCAGGAAGGAGAATGGAAGGCTTCTACTGGCCAGGTTAGAAATGGCACACACATTCCCCATGTACTGTGTTAGTCTGCTAGGGCTGCTGTGCCAAAGTGCCACAAATGGGACAGCTTTTTTTTTCCCCCAATATATTATCTTGGCAATGCTGCACAGCATGTGGCATCTTAGTTCCCCAACCAGGAATAGAACCTGCACCCCTTGCTTTGGAAGCATGAAGTCTTAACCAGTGGACCGCCAGGGAAGTCCTGGGGCAGCTTAAACAACAGAACTTTACTGTCTCACAGTCTATGGGTCAGAAGTCTGAGATCAAGGTGTTGACAGGAAGAATCTGTTCTAGGCCTGCCGCCTGGATACTGGTGGTTTGGCGATGGCTGGCATTCTTGGCTTGTAGAAGCATTACCCCAATCTCTGCCTTCATGTTCACATCATGGTCTCCCTGGATATGCATGTCTGTACCAAACCTCCCCACCCCTGTTTTCTTTAGCAGCGTTGGACGGTTTGCAGGATCTCAGTTCCCTGACCAAGAATTGAACCTGAGCCACATTAGTGAAAGTCCGGAATCCTATCCACTAGGCAACCCTCTCCCTTTTTAAAGGACACAGCCATATTGGATCAGGGCCCACCCTACTGCAAGTATGAACTCATTTTAACTAAATACATTTGCAATGACCCTATTTCCAAGTAAGGGCTTCCCAGGTGGCACTAGTGGTGAAGAATGTGCCCATCAATGCAAGAGACGCAAGAGATGTAGTTCCCGTTCTTGGGTCAGAAAGATCCCCTGGAGGAGTAAATGGCAACCCACTCCAGTATTTTTGCCTGAAAAATTCCACATACAAGAGGAGACTGGCGGGCTACAGTTGATGGGGTTGCAAAGAGTTAGACATGACTGAACACACAGTACAGCTCACTTCCAAATAAGGTCCCATCCTGGGTACTGGGGGTTAGGACATGACGTGAATTTTGTGAGGCAGGGGGCACAATTCAGCCCACAAGAGACACTATTGACTTGATCTTAGTCATGTGGCCACACTCACTACAGGTGAGGCAGGAAACTGCAGTGATGTTGGTGATGTCACACCAGTCAATGGTGAAAATCAAAGTGAAGTCGCTCAATCGTGTCAGACTCTTTGCAACCCCATGGACTGTAGCCCACCAGGCTCCTCTGGCCATGGGCTTTCCAGGCAAGAATACTGGAGTGGGTTGTCATTTCATTCTCCAGGGGATCCTCCCGACCCACGGATCAAACCAGGGTCTCCTGCATTGCAGGCAGACTCTTTACCATTTGAGCCACCAGGGAATCCTGTCAACAGTGAGGAAGGGCTTAATCAACTGTGTCATCAGAACAGTCACATGGCTTAGAGAGCTTATCTAGCTGATGAGCCGGGATGATGGAACCCAGCCCTGCATCTTCTGACACCAAATTCTCTCCATACCTCTCTTTTTTAAAATTCATTTTTATTATAATTTTCAATGTGCTGTGCTGTGCTTAGTTGTTCAGTTGTGTCCGACTCTGCGGCCCCATGGACTGTAGCCCGCCAGGATCCTCTGTCTGTGGGGATTCTCCTGGCAAGAATACCGGAGTGGGTTGTCATTTCCTACTCCAGGGGGTCTTCCCAACCCAGGGATTGAACCCGGGTCTCCTACACTGCAGGCAGATTCTTTACTGTCTGAGCCACCAGGGAAGCCCTATAATTTTCAATATGTCAATGCAATGTTCTTTGAAAAATTAAACCACACAAATATAGTTACTTATCTACCCAAGGAGGAAACACTGCCATGAGTTTGATCTTTATCCTTCCAGGACTTTACAAAGTCTCATACATGTATCACAGAATTGTTTACAGAGTGTATGCACACAAATGGTTATCTCAAGATTGGTATCACTCTGCAACTTGTTTTCACTCAAACATCTGTTAGTATCTACACCACCTCATTCCTTTAACTTCCATGTGACCTTCCACAGTCTTCATGTTCTGTGGTCAGGATACTTAGGTTGCTTTCATTTTCCAAAATTGCTAATGAGGTTGTGATAAATATCCTTGGCCTGCTTCCCAGGAGATGGGCTTGTGTTTCACTAGAGTGGCTTCTGAGAATTGGAAATGCTGAGTCATAGATGGTGAGGATTTCCAATAAAATTGTTCCCACCCAAGTATATCGATTTGTCCAGCCCTGTGAATTGGATGATCTCTGGGTTCCAGAATGGGTGGGCTCAGTATGTGGGCACAGGCCCAAAAGGGACCACACCTCCATCCCAGATTTGGGCAAATATGGTCCAGTGGGCAGCTTCAAGACACACTGGCCTTACCCTAGACCGGAGAGGTTGGGGGAGAATGGATACATGTATATGTATGACTGAGTCCCTTCGCTGTTTACCTGAAACTATCACATTGTTTGTTAATCAGCTATACCCCAATACAAAATAAAAGTTTTGTTTTTTTTTTTTAAAAAAAAAAGACAGTTGGCCTTGTAGAAAAAGAGAAAGTGCCTAAGGTAAGGAAAGGTGATGTGTGGCTGGGAGTAAACCATTTAGCTGGCTGGTCAGGGACCTAGAAGGAGAAACACCAGAAGATGGAGGACAAGGAATCTGAAAAGACTTGTGTACTATGAGCAGGCCTGGACCCTCACTCTGCTCAGATACTGGCCACGATGGCCTGGGCAGAACACTGGTGGCTCTAGAGCACCCCATCCAGGGCCATCTCACAGTGAGTTCTTTCTCAAACAGAGTCCAGGGACATAACCTCCCTCAGCTGGGATTTACCGCTAAAAATGATGGAAGTCAAATTCCAAACAGGCAATTCTGTCTAGACAGTTTGCTAAGTAAATTATGATGCATCTATAGAATAAGATACCAAGGAGCCATTGATCATCATGTCTTCTCTATTTATTATCACAACGAATAATTCACAGCAATGACCGCATGAAAATGTGGGTCACAGAGCACCACGGATGAAATGATCCCGTTTACATGAGTGTAAACACACATCCACATGCTAACGTACACACATGTATGTATACGGTGGAGGGAGGAGGTCGGGAGCTATCGCCAAAGTGGATGGGGGAGGGGAAGATTTTCGGTAGTTTTTACAATAAGCATGTATGGTTTTTACAAAAACACCAAAGCTATCACTTTTTTAAATTTAGAAAACACAACAAAGTTACTTTTCATAGACACTTTAAGTCTTTTGGCAAACCTTGGTTTTCCTCTCAACAACAGCACAGCCGCCGCCACCAAGAAGGGAACCCACCTGAGAGATGCCCGCCTTCCCCGTTTCCCCCGAAATCCAGGAAGGCGCTGGGGCGAGAAGAGGGCTCCTCTCCTAGACCAGGCTGAAATCCCTGCCCTTTCCTTTCTCACCTGGTCTGCCATTCTAGAAGGCTCTTTCCTAACCACTCTTTAAAAAACGAGTTTGCATACAGGGAAGAGCAGGGAGGTACTTTTTTGGTTCCTCAGAGGAAGGGGTGAGTCCCACCTGTGGACTCCACACCATTGCCCTCCCCCTCCTCCGGGTCACCTGCTCAGGTTTCTGAGATCCATCTGCAAGGCGGCATCCGGCGTCACAGTGACAAGAACCTTCCGGGAGACCCTCTGATGTCTGGCGTCCCTCGGTGGCCCACTCAGGCCTTCAGCAGGGCAATCTTGTGTTCCGGAACAGAGTCTTCGCTGCCGTTGTAGGGCTGGGTCCCTGGTTCTTGCTTCAGGTATTTCTCTGTAGAAAACACAAGGTTTTTAAACACTAAAAAAGCAAAGTGAGGATGGGTCAGTTCATGGAATGGGATTAAAGGCTGGCATTTTTGAGGACCTTGAGTGCAGAGAGTTAAGGTCCCTGGGCTGGTGCCCCCAGCCGTGGACTGGTTTCACCTAAGTCTCCATCATCATCCTCACCACTCTCGGTGCCATGATAACCCTCCTTATTGCCAGGCGGGCTCCATGGTGTGGCTGGGCCCAACCTGCTTATCCAGCTCCTGCGGATCAGCTTCTGGCTGCTTCTAGCAGCAACATGGATGAATCTCACAGATACCAGGTTGAGCCAAGGAAGCCAGACACAGAATCCTTCGATCCCACTACACAAAGTTCTAGAACAGGCTATGCTGACTGATGGTAGAAGAAATCAGAGCAGCAGTTATTCCCAGTGGCAGTCAGGGGAATGAGGGAAATTTCTGGAATGATGGAGATGATCTCCACCCTAACTGGACATCCACTGCATTCATCTGTCAGGACTCAAACTCACACTTAGCATCTGTGCATTTCATGTGAACTGTGCCTCACATACAATCCTAAAAGATAAAATCTCAGAAGCAGAAAGGTCCCCTGACAACCTGCCCACTATCTCACTCTCGTTGGAGTGCTCCCCACTCTCAGACTCAAGCCCTGACCCTCCTGTCTCCCGGGGTTTCAGTCCTATTGTCCTGGCCCCCCAGGGCGTGGGCAGTTGGGTTGCTGCGGCTCTATGATGACTGGCCGAACTCACCTGCTTCTTCCAGGGTGCAGAAGTACAGGACTCCCTTCAGGTCAGCGGACAGCAGGACACGGAGAACAGGGACCTGTGGGACAGACAAGCGGTGATTCCAAGTGGGAACAGGCTGCCTCACACCTCCGTGAGAGGAACACGCCGTAACTGAATACTCTCTGGAGGACAGGGAGATGAGTGCTCTGCAAAAACAGGTTATAATGGATGCAAGCAGAGCTCTGCAGCCCGAGGCCACAAGACAGGAGCCTGGCTGCCTTCCTCGCTGTGTGTCACTGGACAAGTCACTCAGCTTCTCTGGGCCTTGGTAGCCTCATCTTGACGTGGGAAAGGTGACAACACAGACCTCACCAGGCTACTTCCAGAGTGGATGCCAACACCCACCTGCAGGCCGATGAGGGCAAGGGTGGCGCCCCGCTTGTGGAAGTCCTCCAGAAGCTCCCCGAGCCCCAGTACCACCGTGTAGTCAATGCTGCAGATGTGGGTGCAGTCCAGGGCCACGGAGCGCGGCGGGGATGCTGGGGGGAAAGGAGAGGTCATACCAGGTGCAGGCCACCACAGGAGGCCCTGGCCAGGGCCCTGGGGCCATGTAAGGCCATCAAGAGCACCTCCCCAGTGTGAATGGGAAAGGGAAAGGACAAGGACCCAAGTCATTAGCTGTTTCCTTCACAGGGCAGACAAACAAGCCCCTTTCTCCCCTAAATACCAACTCCCGGAAGCAGTGTGCCCTTAGGGGACACATGCTGGGGACCTGCCACCCTTACTGCAGTCAGACAGCGGGGGTGGGGGTTTCACTGGACAAAATTCTGAAATGCCTGAGACTCCCTGGACCCAAGGGCAGGCGAGCTCCTTCCTGACAGTTAAGGGCAGGATCTGGGGTCCAGCAGGAGCCAGGCTGGGTGCAGAGAAGGTGGTGGGGAGCTGGGGGTGACCGCAGCCCATGTGGCCACGTACTTTCCAAAGCCCGGCTCAGTAACGCCTCTCGGAGGGTCTCGATCGCAGGGAAGTGCAGGCCGCTCGCTGGCTGCAAGACTAGCATCGGACCCTCTGACACCTGGGGACAGCAGGGGAAGCCAGTGAGCCCTGGAGGCTGGTTCCACAGGGCAGCTCTGCCAGGCTTCTGGTGGATGGAGAGTGCAGAGCTGGCAGGAGCCCGACCCATGCCCCACCCATGGCCCCATGCACTGCAGGAGGTTAATGCAGTTAATGCAAGAGGGTCACACCATCCACCAGGTGAAAGGTCACTCGGCAGTGCCTCGGGCCACAGTCACACCGAGAGCCAAAGTGTAAGATGGTGGGATCAAGGGGTCCACCCCACGGCATACTTCACCCCATTGGGCCCCCTGAGGTAGGTGGGTCCCCCTCAGGGAGGCAGATGGGCTACCTGTATTTTGGGTCTGGCGACGGAGTGCAGGAGAATCAGCACGGACACCAGGGTGCCTGCCAGGATGCCGTACTGGACTTCCCAGAAGCAGAGCAGGAACGTCACGCAGAGGGGCAACAGGTCCAGCCCTGGGAGAGGGGGTCCAGCTGAGAGGAGGACCCTCGTCGGCGAGCTCAACTCCTAGCTACCTGAGCCCTCCGATGAGGACGCCTCATGTTTGGCTTTCATGTAATGAGTAAAGGGGTCTTGGACCCCAAGCAGCCCCCAAGGGACGCCCCCCACCAAGGACTTGGGGACTGATGATGCTGACAGGCCATGCCAGCTCAAGGATGTCAAAGGCAGGAAGTCCCTCCCTGTCTGGCCGACCTGGCCCCCGGCCCCTGGAATGAAGCCACAGTGGGCACTTCTCAGGGGACCAAGGATAAAGGGATGCAGAAGTCACGTAAATCCCTCAACTCCTTTGAGAAACAAAACATAGAGTAAAAACTTGTTATAGTAAATGAACTGCAGATTCAGGGGACCTGGAGCTGAAATGACAGTGGAGAAGGGAGGCTGTGATGTGGGCGCTGCTGGTCATCCCAAAGCCCCCACCTCACCCCAACTGGGCTGGTGTGGGAAGCAGCCGATAGCAGGGGCAGGATCATTGATAAACCTCAGGGCTGACAGACAGGAGACACATACTCTTCACTCGCCAGAGCGTCCTGACGATCTTGGTGTCGAACAGGGGGACCACAGCCATGATAATGACGGCAGCCAGGGCAGACTTGGGGATATAGTAGAAAAGCGAGGTCAGGTAGTCCAGCGACAGCAACACCAGGGCTCCTGTGAGGGTGTGGGGGCACCGTGACCTCGTGGCCCTGTCGCCCGACTCCCACCCAGCAAGGAGCCCTCTGGGGGCACAGAGCTGGGCGCCAGAGCCAACAGCACCCGCACCCCAGGCTCCGTCCTCTCCTCTCCTCCCATCTCACTGCCATGGACACGGGAGAACATGCTGTGTGTGTTCGAGGGGTGCTCACCCGTCATCAGGCCCCCTGCTGGGGTGCACACTCCCGACTGGGCATTCACGGCCGTCCTGGAAGGTGAGAGAAACCCATTAGTGGCTGTCAGTCAGACTGGGAGAGCAGGGGAGGTCCACACAGCTATGGCTGGTCTCCAGGAATGGGGGCTCCCTTGGCGGGAGGTGGGCAGTGGGGGAAATGGGAGACCTCAGCAACGTCGCCACCTAGTGGAGAAACTTAGACATTGGCGCACTGGGTCCTCTCACCAAGGGGGGACTCCTGGGCCTTCTCAACCCAAAATAACAGATAGGCATGTCTGAGAGAAGCCTGGTTGTAAATCCAAATGTTCAACACTGTATTTGTGCTAGATATCAGGGGACATAAAATATGACCTTAACTAAACAGGTTCGCAACCCAGTTATGCCAACAAGAGTATATAAAAAGTTAACCTGAAAATTGGTTAGAGGTTTTACTTTATGAATGCTAGTATAGCACCTACCAAGTCACCAGCATTGTTCTACGTCATTTTCTTTAAACTCTCTAAATAATTTGCTGAGACAGGCCCTGTCATGATTCTACTTTACAGACAGGGATGCTGAGATGTTGGAGGTCGGGCCATGTGCCCTGTGCCCCCTTGACACAGGGGTTTGGGGTGTCAGGAAGGTTTAAGCGCTCAGACAGTATTGGGTTGGGTTCTAGGACTTGGCCTGAGGGCTGGGCACTGATGCCTCCTCTTTTCTTTCCAGCCACGGGCCACCCTCTCACCCTGCCCTTCTGCTCTTTGGGGGTTTGTATGGTGACCCCACCTGACAGTCTGTCCCTCCTCAGGCAGAGCTGCAGTCTTTCCTGCCCCCACTATCTTTCAGGAATTAACTCAAGCAACAAGACGCTAGGAACATTTCTATGCATGGGCATCTTTTTAATGTTAAACTGCAAAACTGTGTGTGCACGCTCAGTCGCTTCAGTCGTGCTGACTCTTAACGACCCCATGGACTGTAGCCCACTAGGCTGCTCTGTCCATGGGATTCTCCAGGCAAGGAATACCGGAGTGGGCTGCCATGCCCTCCTTCAGGGAATCTTCCCAGTCTAGGAACTGAACCCATGTTTCTATGTCTCCTGCATTGGCAGGCAGGTTCTTTACCCCTGGCTATCACCTGGGAAGCCCGCAACACTGTGTACTATTGTAAAGAAAACCAACCAGAGAGGTGAGGGAAGCAGATTGAGTGCCCCCGTTCCTGCCTCCCTGTGAACTCTGTCAGAGCTGACCGAGGGAGAGAAGACAGATAGGGAGAATCATGAAAACGGCCTCAGGACATGGGAAGGACTCCACAGGGGAGCTGGTTCTTCAAGTCGGAAGACCTTCTGTCCAGGCTGGGACATCCCTGGAGACACAGAGAGGGAGCATGTGGTCACTCACCGTCCAAAGCTGCCTGTGACCGGGTAGGAGGAGAAGAGGGAGCCCAGGATGTTGGTTAAGCCTAGGGAGAAAACAGAAGGAAAGGGTTCATGCAGGAGAAGGATCATGAAACAGAGAGGAAAAGGAGAATGGAAGGAAGGACACAGAAACCAGAAAGAAACAGAAGACAGGAGGTAAGAGGATCTACCCGGGGGCAGCCTGTCTTGGGTTCTCCCTTCCTCTAGGATGGACAAAACAAACCACCGTCTTTGCCCAGTGTGCTGAGGTTGAGTCCAGCTATGAAGCAGTTCTGCCCCCGGCCTTGCCCGTGTGAGTTAGATATGCCTTTTCCTGTGTGTAAGAACAAGGAATCCCACTGCCCAGAAGTGGGGGGGCGGGGGGGGGGGCGGTGGCTGAATAGGGCAAGTGTGCACAGGCCCAAAGTGCCCAGTCCTGCTGGGGTCCCTCATGGTCTGAGTTCCTTCAAAGCCACACTCCTTTCATGAGATGACCGGCCAAAGTGAAGCTTTTGATTAATCTCTACTGGGCATACCCATGCCTGGAGCCTGGCTGGGAACTCAGAATGGAGTTAATCAGCCCACATTCATCACCACTGGCTTGTCAGCAGCCCCCTCAGTCAGTGGCCTCCACGAAGATGACCACAGTCTCCTTGGTTCCACAAAACCCACAGCCAGTCATAGGTTCAAGGCCTGCTCTCAAGATGGCTCAGATGACACTCAAGATACAGCCCTCCACAGTCAGGAAGGCTGGGGCCAACTTGAGTCCTAACTCATCCACAGGGTGGAGCAAAGGCAGCCAAGATCCTGCAGGATCAGCAGGCTCACCTGAGACTGTATCTGGCCACATTCCTCAGCCATCTGATCCTCATCCTGGAAAGCCCCTAACCCCAGCCCAGGAGGAACATTCCAGGTGTTTCTCGACACAGAACAGGCCACGGCCCTCAGAGTCAGGTACACAGCAGGTGCTCAACGAGCCTCAGTCAGATTGGACACCAGATGTCGGTACCCTACTCCTAGCAATTAAACTGAATCACCTGAGATGGGTGCAAGGGCCCCACTCGGGCCAGCTGTGCACCCTGCGTGTCAGCTCCACCACCACCCAGCCCCCGAGAGCCGCCCGCTGCTGGAGTCTTACCAATGGCCAGCAGCTCCTGGTTGGAGTTAATTCGGTAATTATTTTGAGAAGCTAAAGAGAACGGACAAAACATTGTTACTAGATATATATCATAGGAAAAATGTTTGTGAAATGATAAAACAGGATACCAGTTTCTCCTTATAGCACTATGTTTCATAAATATAAGATATAAACACAGATAAAATATATACATATATGCAAAGGTGTATGTGTCTCTGTGTGTTTACAAAAAAAACAAAAAAGAGTAGAAAGACATAGAGTGAAATGTTACCAGCAGTTAATCGGGGTAGTAAGGGAGTTTATAAGTGATTCATCTTTTCTTTATCCATTTCTGAACTGCCAATATTTTGTGTGACAAATGTTGCTTTTATAATAAGGGAAGGATGTTTTAAACCAAAAGCTCTCTGGTTACAGGTCACGATGGCTAGAGAGTCTCAGATGAGGCCTAGAGAGATGAGCAGGAAGATTTAGGGAGAACCCGTGGAGGAGCATGAATCTGAAGACAGCAGTTGGCAAACTTTCTGTAAACTGCCAGACCGTCAATACTTCAGTTCTGTTTTAATATTTATTTATTTGGTGACATCAGGTCTTAGTTGTGGTTCGTGGGATCTTCTGTTGCAGCGCACGGAATCTCTAGTTGCACAGTGTGGGTTTCGTTGCCCTGTGGCATGTGGGATCTTAGTCCTCCAACCAGGGATCGAACTCATGTCCCCTGTATTGCAAGGCAGATTCTTAACCACTGGACCACCAGGGAAGCCTTCAATACTTTAGGTTTTTTTCTTTTTTTTGAATGCTTTAGGTTTTGAGGATCACACTCTCTGTCACACTGCTCAGCTCCCCACTGTAACACAAAGTAGCCACACACCATGAAACAACTGAGCAAGAGACCATCTTCCAATAAAACCTTATTTGTAAACTGAAATAGGAATTTCATATACTTTTCATGTGTCCCCAAATCCTAATCCTCTTTAGATTTTTTTTCGAACATTTAAAATGCAAATGCCATTCTTAGGTGACGGGCAGCCGGCCGTGGCTTACTAAGCCTTGATTTAAGAGTGCGACAAGCTTTGCAAATGAGCACAGAAAGTCAGCGGACTTGAAAAGAAAACAGTTTTCTAAGTAATGAACAAGATGAGTAAAAGTTGTCACATGCAGATTCCAAGATATGCCCCTCCAAATTAAAAAAAAAAAAGGATCAGAAAAATAAAAACTAAACAAGAAAGATATGAACTGAACATGTTACAAACTGAAATGTAGTGTGGTCTTGAGCGATTGTTGGTATTTGCAAAGGAAAATCCTTTAGAATGCTTTAGAGTCTCCTTGGAATGGTCTAAGGATGCAGATGCTGGGACTTCAGGGAAAGAAAGAAACAGAATCCTGGCACAACCTGGGCTGAGCAGTAAACACAGTTTAGGTAGTCATAACAACATACATGTCATATATCTGAATTTTAACCTTTAGAGTCAGATTAGATCCAAAGACTTAACCCTGCTAGAGAACAGAAAGAGCACGTCATCCTCATGGACAATACAGAGCACAAGCCCAAGGACCTAAGACAGACGTGGGGACACGTGAAGGGTTTGGCAGCCCCAGCTCAGGCAGAGGGAATCAGTATTGAGCAGCTAACACATAAGTAGATAAACATTTTCCAGCCTCTGAGCGGGTGTGGAGGGGACAGACCAGCTGTGTTCAGACACCTGGAAAGGGTACCTTGTTAAATTTTTACGAATTTTGCTAACAGGTTGTCAAATACAGCCATTATTACCAATTACATGAAAAATTTCAATTAAATCAATTACATTAAAAACAAAGATAATACTTAAAATATGTCCATTCCTAATGTACTTTATTACCTTTCATTATGACCAATGAAATTACTTAGCTGTATGCATACAATGGATAGTGGCTATTTCATATCTCATCACAAGACCTTAATGTTCAGACTCCACATTCAGCTTGAAATTAGTTGGCAGCGTGAGGGTGTATACCACATACAGAAAAGTTCAACTGGCAAAGGCTCAATGCAGGACCTTTTATGTCCACAGAATGGACTGTCAAATATTTCCAGTTACTGGAAGAGATTTTTCATTTGACAATCCATTTTCACTATTTTTTTTTTTTTCAAAAAACATAAACATGTGTTACTTGGATAAAAATTCGAAGTTTTAAAAATCAGAGCAGATAAAAGCAAGCAGGAGAGCAGGCAAGCAAGGCAGGCTGAGCTCCGGGTTGAGGTGCCAGGGAGGGCGTGGGTGGTGAGCATCTTACCAAAGGATTTGGCCACTGCAATGCTCTCCAGGAGACCCATCAGGGGTACCACGACCAGCCCGGCCCCCATTCCCTGGGAGAGGAGAGAGGGGTGGTGAGTGACCCTCCAGGGAAGGACAGAAGAGGTCGGACCAGGCAGTGACCCGATAAGGCAAGCACTGGCTTGTCCACGTCTGACGGAAGCAAACGTAACTTTAGCAGCAGGGCTGGGAGCTCACACTGCAAGGAGCACGACACAGAGCAGAACACGACAAATTCCTGCTCTGCCAGCGTCAGTGATGGCGGAAACGCCCCTGGGCTCAGGGCAGAAAAAATACCCATGGTGTCCCTTGAGGCTGTGCCTAATCAGGAATGCATTCACACCTGTCTCCGTACCAGAGACGCACCTTCCTGAGGACGCAGCAGTCCGAGCTGAGGTCAGAGCTGCCAGTCTCTAAGCTGATGCATCAGGAGATAGACCCAGGGTTGGGGGCACTGCAACCTCGGCCAAACTGGCCGGGTTCTGTCTCTACCCACCTGTACCATCTCGGTGAAGGAGACTGTCCCGTTGGCAGTGGTCACTGAGAAGGGAGGGATGTGGGCATCGGGGAGTCCCTCGGGTGTCTTCCCAGTTAGAACAAAAGGTTGGTATCCGGTCACCTGGAAGGAGTATGCGACCAAGGCAGCAAAGGAGACCACCAGGGCGTTGCGAGCTAGGATAGACGGGGAGAATGAAGGACATTAGCAGGATAAGGAGGGTCATCTCCAGAGAAAATTATAATCCTACGTATGTATGTACATACAAAGTTTGTTCTCTGACAATAACGGAGTTACATTAGAAATCAGTAGCAAAATACTAATTAGAAAATCACCAAATATTTGGAAACTAACTAACTCCTAAAAGCCTCCTGGTTCAAAGGAGAAATGAAATAATTCACTCCTAAATAATTCACAATTCAAAGGAGATGTCAAAATGGAAATTAGCATTTAGAACTAAATGAAAGTGAAACTATAACCTATCAAAATTGTGGGCTGCAGCTAAACCAGTGCTGAACAGGGAAATTTATTATCCTGAACACTGTATCAGAGAAGAAGGATGGACTCAAAGACCTCAGCTTCTGCCTTAAGATTGTGAAAAGAAAAGGTAAATTTAAGATCAGCCAATGCAAGGAAATAATAAATAGCAGAGAAGAATCAATGAACTAGAAGAAAGCAATGGAGAGATCAATGTTGAGAGAATAGAGTTCTGTGAGATAAATAAAATCAGTACACTTCTACATCAGTTGACAAGGAAAAAGGGCAAGTGACCTGGGAGCAAGTCCTCACTCTGCCTCATCCTTCCTACATGACCTTGAGAAGTATTATTTGCTTTGTCTGTTTTATCTTTCAGAGCCTTACTTCCCTCACTGGCAAAACAGGGAAAATAATATCCTATCCTCAAGGCTGTGATGAGAATCAAAAGAAGTGATGTTTGTGAAGTGCTTCCTGAGAGTCTGCATTTCCAACAAGTTTCCAAGCTGCTGGTCTGAGTCCACACTTTCAGTGTCAAACTTCTAGACAACAGAACCTGTTTTCATTATCTTACAGATGACTATACTAAAGTGCATAAGATTTTGAAAATAACTCATGCAAGTGCCAAGTGGCTAAGCTAGGACTTAAAGCCAGGAGTTTTGCTTTTTTCTTAAACAGAAATTCTTTTTTTTAAGTTACCTATAGATGGCTGGAGGAATACAGAAAAGAGTATCTTAGAAGCTCAGAGTTGTTTTTATTTTTTGGCCACACCTTGCAGCATGCAAGATCATAGTTGCTGGATCAGGAATTAAACTTGTGCACCCTGCAGTTTCCACTGAATCACCAGATAAGTCCCCAGGAATTTTCACTATAAATCCAGTGTTCTTCCACCCTCCCCACCATCTGGAGTGCTCAACATTAACCCATGGCCTTCAGGCTGCAGAGGAGGGTCTGGTGAGTGATTCTAGGGACTGAGAACCAGCTGGAGAATCTGGAAGTGACTCAAAGGCTAAGAATCTAGCCACCCCTTCTTCTCACATGTGGCTGGATTTCACAGCTGCCAAGGGGTAGGTCCAAGTGGGATAATTTCTGTTCCCTTCAGCTCTGGGAAGGCCCACTAGATATCAGCACTTCCGTGCTTTGCTATACTTGCCATTCTATCTTGGTGTCACCTAGTGGCAGCTCAGTGGAGAGATTTCTATTGACACCCCACTCCCATCCCTCACCCCCCCACCCAGAGATGGCCCTTCAACCAGCCAATGGTCTCGTGAACTCTCCTCATCTGGCAGTCTTTCATCTCAAGCCTTTCTTTACAGATCCTCTGATTCCAGGCCCAAAGCAAAATCTTTACCCTCTGAAAGTGAAAAGTGAAAATTGCTCAGTCGTGTCTAACTCTTTGCAACCCCATGGACTATACAGTTCATGGAATTCTCTAGGCCAGAATATTGGAGTGGGTAGCCTTTCCCTTCTCCAAGGGATCTTCCCAACCTAGGGATCGAACCCAGGTCTCCCACATTGCAGATTCTTTCCAGCTGAGCCACAAGTGAAGCCCAAGAATACTGCAGTGGGTAGCCTATCCTTTCTCCAGCGGATCTTCCTGACCCAGGAATCAAGCCAGGGTCTCCTGCATTGTAGGTGGATTCTTTAACAAGTAACCTATTAGCAATGCCCGTACCCTCTGCAGCTGCACAATTAAAACAGGACCAGTTTGTCTCAGTGGAACTAGTTTTCTCCCCCAGAGACCTGCCAGGGTTTCTCAGCCTTCGCACTGCTGTTTTGGGTCAGATCATTCTTTGCCATGGGCAACTGTACACTGCAGGATGTTTATTGATGTCCCTGGTCTCCACCCATCACATGCCAGAAACAGCTTTGCCCCACAGGGCTAACCACAAATGTCTCTGGACATTGGCAAAAGTCCCACGGCTGAGAGGCAGGGGCATGGAGTACAGTCATTCCTGGCGGAGAGCTTCTGCTGCTAAACCAGTTTTCAAGCTGACTGCATATCAGAACCACCTAGTGAGTGACATGAGAATCTCGAGGGGTGGGATTCTGGTTCCTGGGGTGACCATAATGTGAGCCCAGGTTATAGAAGACAACTCTGGAAGCGCTCCCTCAGTTGGAAGGCTCCCTCACCTGTGGTGGCAGTCCAAACCAGCCCGTGGCTGAGCCGCACTCCAGTGGGCATCTCGGGATGGACAGGAGGCACGTGGTCCCGCATCAGCTTCAGTACCAGCAGCAGCACCATGCAGACCAGCCCCAGCACTGCATCGCCCACCCTGCAGATGGACACCAGTCACTGCCCAACCCCACCGACAGCACCGGCCTTCTGGCCTTTGGCTGCTGCAAAGTTTTCTCTCTAGAATGCTCGTTTTGCTTTTTTCTAAGAAATCTGTGTCCCTATTCTACTTCAAATCTTTATTCAAAACTTAGTAGAAAAAAAAAAAAACCTTATAGGTATGCAGGCCCTAGGGGTTGAGGGCCAGATCACAGTGGTAACTGCACTATCACTCATAGTTTCAGTTTGTAGCTCTCTGGGCTACAAATGACTCGTTGGTTCCAGAAGACTCACTTCTGACCAGTCCATCTCCATCTCCACTGCCCCCTGTGACCCCCACCAGGTATATCTTATGGGCCTGGAAACCTCAGCAACAGATCAAAAGGGAAGAAGACGATGGTCACAGAGTTTCTCCCCGACTCCCTCCAGGTAGCTCCCCCTACAGCTCCCTCCTGGTCATTTCTTCCTCTTGCCCTTCCAGTGAGAGAGGGGTCCTGACCTGTGGCCAGGACCATCTCCTATTTGTCCCTTTAACCCACTGGCCCTCTGGGAGATGCAGTTCCACCTGAGGGAGGCACCTGCTAAGTGAACTGCCTCTACCTGTCGCCCATCCCTTGGGAACCTGCGTATCTGCCGGCCTCAGCCTCCCCCTGCCCTACGTGCTCCTCTTTGCTGAACTATGAATTCTTTGAGTGACAGACTGCCTGCCCTTCCCTTTCGTGGTCTCTTCTTACTTCAAACAACTGAGAAAGCCCTGCATGGGGTCATGCTGACCAGCACACTGGACTGACTGGAGCAGAGCTTTTCAAGCTTCAATCAATATGCTGGCCAATCCCCTGGGGCTCTTGTCAACCTGACCAATTCAGGTCTGTGCTGGGCAGAGTGTGTATATCTTACCAGCTGCCAGGTGATGCCAATGGTACTGCTCATGGGACCCCTGTTTAAGCAGCAGGGCCCCAGAGGACTGGAATAAATGCCAACTGGGAGTGGAAATGGGGAGGGGACTGTGAGAGGGGTCTACAAGGAAGAGCTTACTAACGCAGGGGGCAGAAACTCAGCTGACCAGTACCTGGTCTCTCCGATGTTGTGGAAAGTGTAATACACTTGCAGGAAAAACTGCCTGGGGATGTGCTGCAGTCCCAGCAGGTTCTGTTCAAACAGAGATTGCGGTTAGACAACCTTCTGCAACATAAACCCTGAGGCCTCTCCCTTGCAGCGTCTTAATATCATTCTAAACCTGGAGTCCCCCACCCCCAAGCGCCCTTCCTGAGGGAAAACACTTGCTGGCTCTACCGGGCTTATCTAAGTCCATTCCCAAAGCCTCCCACGGGCAGATGGAAGCCATCCCTCCCCAAGGAAGAGGTGATGCGAAGGGCATTTCACAATGTTCACGTTTCAGGCCTTTGCAAATTATTTTCCTCTCCGAGGAAAATCAGTATGGGCGACCTCCAGCCAAGGAATCTGGTTCAACAAGTGCACTGATTAATGGTCCTGGGTCCAGTCCTGCGGCCCCGACCCGCCCGCGCAGACCCGGCAGCCTGTGGCCGGCGGCCTCGTCCATCACCTAGCGGCCCGCCCTCCACAGCATAGGCCCCACCGCCATTGGCCCGAGACCGCGTCCGTCACTCGGAGGCCCGCCCTCTGGGCACCGCCCCCTACAGGAGGGAAAAATCTGCGCAGGCAGGCAGAACTGCGCAGGTGTGGCCGGGGCGGGGCACCAAATCAGCAGCCCTCGTCAGGGAGAAGGGGCGCCGCTCTGTGCTTTACTTCTTTATCTGGCTGGGATCAGAAGGGGCAGTCGAGGCCAGACTCCCAGGGTGGTCAGGCTCCAAGGACCCCACAACCCGCTGTGCACACAGCCATTGAAGGCGAAGGACACTGAGGAGGCGGGACACACACAGGGGTTTCTGTCCTGGGCAGGGGACTCCTGTTTGGGCAGGTGAAGAGGAACCCCACCCCACCCCAGCCTAAAGGTTTTCAGAGGGCTGCCATGACGTAGTCAAGGTTTTGAAGACAGGGCCTAGGACTGTCGAATAGGATGCATAAAGCAGCTACCCTCTCACTGTGTTATGAAAAAAAGAGCATTTTTGACACTAAAAATGAAGGATAATGTTTCCAGAATAAAGGACACATCATCCCACGAAACAGCATTTGCCAAGCTTACCCTGACATATGTGTGTACATAATGTTTCCTTTGAATTTACCCACATTGTTCTAGGCTGTTTCCTCCCCTGTAAATGGAGATAATGATAAGCTTACCTCCCAGAGGACTTGTGAGAACTAAATGCAGGGTGCAGGCAGTCCCACACCCAAACGGGTCAGCTACCTTAGTCTCTCTCACATGTAACCCTCTGGGGCTTTGTGTTCTCACTTTCTTACTTGGCCTCCATCCTTGGAGACTATCACCGGCCAGCCTGACAGTGGGACTCACACCATGGAGAGCCTGGTGTGTGCATGTGTCTGTGACCCTGAATCTCTACGATTCAGCTCAGTTTCATTCTGCACAGCACAGCTCGGGACAGCCACGTTGGAAGCAAAACAGTCCCTGCCCTCCAGGCACTCAGAACCCAGTGGAAGGAGAACAAATGATATCCTCAGGTGACGGATGATTACTGATTCCAATACTTGCCACAGACATTTAAATGGAAACATAAAGGAGCATGGTATTTGAAAGACACTGAATGAGAAGTTGGGGGTGGGAAGACATAAAAATGAAATCACCTAGCTAAACTAGCTTGAGGGAGCAATTTGCTCGTCAAAATTTTGGCAGTATGCTTGTGATCTGTGAAGACCTGATGGCTGAGTGTGTATTAGAGGCTGCAGAACTCTTGTGAGGTGAACCAAGCACTTAGCCATGAAAACACTGACAAGTGTGGGGGCTGTCATTACTGGTTCCCCAAACTACCTGTGGTAGAACTTGGCCATCACTCAAGATCTCCCCCAAAGGATGGTTTTATTAATGGAGACTCAGGTCAGTACCACAGGCTCTGGACCCTCAAAGAGCAAGAGTATGACAGGCCCACACATATCAGGACACGGCCTCGGTCCTATTAGCCAGTAGGTGCCCCAGGGCCAACTAGTGTGCCTACCTTGATCTGCCCGAAGCCGATGATGATGGCAGCAGCCGAGGTGAAACCTTTAATGACGGGACACGAGATGAAGTCCAGCAGGAGCCCTGGATAGCCAAGAGGGAACACCACGCTGGTCCCAGCCCTACTGGCTCAGCGAGGGCTGGGAGAGGTGAGGGTTTGACTGGGGCTAAAGAGTACTGGAGGGCATGCCCTGTTTGGGCTGGTTTGGAGAGCAGGAGAGACTACGGACTGAGCCCATGGGCACGTCTCCAAGTGTCCTGGCTGAGCATAATAGGGAAGGGCTGAGAGTCATCCTTCCTTAGACACACCCACACACCCACACTGGGATAGCCCTTGAAATGCAAAGAAGGAACTGCTGAAGGCATGGCGTCCCCAGGAGAACTGTAGCCCCCCACCCTCACTGCAGGAAGGCCTGAGAGTCTTACCTAAGCGCAGTAACCCCATGCCTAACTGGATGCAGCCCGACAGAAAGGCCAGCAGCACAGCATACGCAGGCTCGTGGAAGGTGTAGAAGGAGACCAGGAGGGACATGATGGCCGTGGGGCCCAGTGTCACATCTCGGGAGGTACCCAGAAAGAAATATACGAAGCACCCCATGAAGGCAGAGTAGAGGCCATACTGTTGGGCAGAGAGAGCAATGAATACCCACGAGGCACACGGCACACTCCCGGGGTCCCTGGCGTAGCTGACTGAGCAGAGGAATCCGTGTTGTCTGCTGTGTATTCTGGGCACAGCAGTACATACAGGCGGGGCAAACTGCTTACCCTCTGTTACCCAAGGTTGTGGACCTACAGTGAGTAGGGGCCTCTTTCCTACCCACCTGGGGCCTAGTGTTCTTATGTCTGAGTCCATGAGCCTAAGAAAGGGTTCTTAAAGCCAGGGTGAGTCATCTCGCTGGCCCCATCAGGCCATCCAGAGCTAACTTGATGCCTGTGTGTAACAACTGTGACAAGAAGGGTTATAGGGGCACGTGTCTGCCCAAAGGCCATCACATGCTCTAGGTTACAAAATAAGGCTTTGTGGGACTGGAGCCCAGGGTGCCCCCTTGTCTGGAGGGGATACTATGCCTTTCTACTCTGCTCCCGGATGAGCACTAAGGCCTGGAGTGGGTCAGGCTGAGGGGAAAGGAGGGGGGGAGCAGCAGGGGCAGACATCTCACCTGGGGAGGGAGTCCAGCCACCTCAGCATAGGCCAGCGCCTGGGGAATGACTGTGAGCCCGACTGAGATCCCAGCGATGAAGTCCATCTTCAGGGCATACCAGGTGTAGTCAGGCAGCCAGCCCAGGAAAGGCAGCCACTTCTGCATGGTCTCAGTGGACCAGCAGCAGGACATAGGGGCAAAGCCCTTGGGTGCCTTCATAGGAGACATAGGAGGCGACATGTCTGGAGAGGGGGGCAGGACACAGACCAGCAGTCAGAGTCGGGGCTTCAGAAAACCCAGCAACAAGGGAGGAGGGGGTTGCCCAGAGACCTCAAGAGATGCGCCACTGGTCTCTCCCGTAGAGGGGTGGAGCCAGACGGGTTAAATCTGCCCCCACCTTTCTGATCTGAGACAGGAAACCAACAGCTTATGTAGAGAAGCCCCCAATGGAAGGTGCAGTGCCCCCTCCTCACCGACTGCTCTCGCTGAACCCCACCTGCCCAGACCCTAGGTGCCTTCTCTTCTGCCATGAACTCTGGCCCAGAAAAAAAGAAAAAGAAAAATGATTTCTCAATGAGAAGCCTAAATGGTAACGAGACTCAACGTTTCGCTTCCCAGGAAAATTTATTTCCTTTTTTATTCCCCGCTCTCCCTGAAAATTTAACGGGGAGCAGTGCAGAGAAAAGCAGGTCCACGGGGACAGCCACAGCTGTCCGGCGAGGAGTGGGAGGGGTGACTGGACGTGCGAGCTTCCTGAGATTTTCCAAGTGCGCACCACAGCAGGCTCCACCCACTACGGCAGACTGCGGCGCTGTGGTGGGGGGGCTCCATCCCAAGGCTGCACCTCACCCCAACCCCCACCTGTGGCGTTTCATCTTTAGGGGAGCCCTAGGTATTCTAGTCTGTTCTGAACGAACGTCAGCGGCTCCCCCACTAATTCGGGTCGCGCATTCTCTGGCGCCCTTGGCGCGCAAAGCCCGTCTCAGCCCACCCCCTACTCCCGGCCCTAGCGAGGATGTTCCAGACAGAACCTGCCCCCCACCCCCAAAGCCTCTTGCCCCGGACGCTGGGGTCTAAGGCGTGGGGATCCCACGCTGGCTGACCGTCTGTGGCCTGCTAGCCCCACCAGGACGGAGTGTGTAGGGGACCTGGGTGGGGATGAAGTGGGTGGGAGCGGGGTCCCCGCGGGAGGCGCCCGCACTCTCGGACCCCACGTCGCCCCCCGAGTCGGCCGCCCACCAGCGATCCCGGCCGGTACCCGGGCGGCTTGCTCACCCGGTCCCGGTTCCAGGCCCCAGGCCCCGCCGCCGTCCGCTGCGCACTCACCGGGCGCCACAGCTCCGGGTCTCCCGTGGTCTCCGCAGCTACGAGTCTCCCGTGGTCTCCGCAGCTGGTCTGCAGAAACCGGAGAGGGAGGGGAGCGGGAGCGGGGGCGGGTCCTGGGCGGGCCTGGTGTACACGTGACCGAGGGCGGGGCGGGGCGGCTCTGTTGCTCACGTGACCGCGGGACGGAGGCCAGGCCGGAGCCGCCACCATGCGAAGCTCTGGGCAGGTCTGCGGGGTGCTGCTGATCTCCGTGGGTCTCTGTTGTGTGCACCGGGCGCGCCCCCGGAACGTGCTGCTGATCCTCGGTAAGTGTTGACCCGCTGGCACCCCGGGCACTGCCCTCTACCGCCGCCGGTTGGCTCTCCCAGAAGCGGCCAGTACTAACTCTTAGTGCCCTGCAGCCCCCATTTCCATTCATTCCCTGTCTCCTTTCTTTGCTGGCCCCAGACTCTTTGTGATCAGCTCCTTGGAGAGGCAGGCAGAGGCAGCCCTGCCCACTGGAGGGTCTGGAGGGGCGGGACCAGCGTTCACACTCCTCTCCTGCCCCGGATTCTGACCCTGTACCCCGGAGCAGCCCGGGCTAGTCCTGCGGTCTCCGCCCCCCACCAGGGGAGGCTGGGCGGTTTTCCAGAGACTACGGAGCAGATGCCAGAAGTGGGGGTTGGTGCCCAAGGCCCCAAAGACCAGTCAGGGTGCCCTCGGGCTCTCATCTTCTTCCCAGCAGTGATAACCCCTGTTTGCTCTTCCTTTTTTAGACCCCAGAGCGCTGTAGCTCAGCTCTCCTCCTCCTGGCTGAAGAGAGCAGCCCCCCACCCACCTTCTCCACTGGCCCCCACCACCCTGAAACCCGAAGTTCCTCTAGCACCCCGCTGTTCACGAGACTTCCTGTTTGGGTAACCAGGGCCCATCTCTCACAAGACAACCGGATTCTTTCCTCTTTTGAGGTCTGGCTGTCTGCCAGGGTCTCGCTTTCTGATTAACATTGTGGTCTTGGGCAGGCCCTTCAGCTAATTGTAACATAAACAGCGCTGCACTGAGGGACTCCCTTCAGCTCCCCCACTTTGAGGGGCATGGGCAGAGAACCTGCACGTGGATCCATATCCTCATGCATGTCTTCAGAGCCCAGGACTGCATGGGCATACCTGCCTGGAGCTCAGGCCTACCTGAGTTTTCACTCTGCCTCCTAACATGTTCACCCACTTTTCATACATGTCTGGTGGCATTCTCACTCAAGTAACAGGCCTGCTGAATATCATGCCCAGCTGGGAATCACACCTGCTAGGTATCACACCTGCCCAGGTATCATAACTGCCTAGCCATCACTGGCCCAGGCCACTGCCGCAGGACCCAGGTCTTTCTCATATCCATATGCTGCTCCTTCTGAGCCCAGCCCACTTTGTCCTTTGTTTTCCATCTTCCTAAGCGGATGACGGAGGCTTTGAGAGTGGTGCCTACAACAACAGCGCCATCTCTACCCCGCACCTGGATGCCTTGGCCCGCCGGAGTCTCATCTTCCGCAATGCCTTCACCTCCGTCAGCAGCTGCTCTCCCAGCCGCGCCAGCCTCCTCACTGGCCTGCCCCAGGTGAGGGGGGCAGGAGGAGGGAATGCCCCAAAGCCTCTGCTGCTGAAAACACTTCCTTTGTCTCCCTGGGCATTGTCCACCTTCCCTCCGTCACCCCCAGCCAAATAGTCCACGTGCAGCCCTGCTCCAACACCCTGTGACTGTGAGCAGTCACTTACCTCTGTGAGCCTCAGTCTCCTCACCTGTAAGATGGGGTCATGATTATAGCTCACTCCTGGGATTACTATAGGATTGGCCAAGTTAACACCCTGTGTGCAAAGCTCATAGTAAGATGCCTGGCAGTTATTTGCGCAGCCCGTGTTCATTCTTGTCGTGATATTGTCCCAGGAGCTTGTGTGACAGTAAACACTGCCATTTAAGGCATTTATTCTATTTTTATTGAGCCGATATATATGAATACAGTTTAAAAATCTACTGTTTTAACTGTTTTAAGGATACAACTCAGTGGCATTAAGTACATTTACATTGTTGTGTAACCATCACCACCATCCAGGACGTTTTTATCACCCCAGACTGAAACTCTGTCCCCATTAAACAGTAATTCCTTCCTGCTGCACCACCAGCCTCAACCACCAGTCAACTTTCTGTCTCTGTGAATTTGGTTACTTTTGGTACCTCACGTAAGTGGAATTACACAGTACTTGCCTTTTTGTGACTGGCTGGTTTCACTCAGCATAATGTCCCCAGGCATCACCCGAGTAGTGGCACGTGTCAGTAACTCACTACTTTTCAAGGCTGAGTAATGTTCCATTGTGTGACAGAGCATATTTTGTTTATTGATTCATCTGTTAATGGACACTTGGGTTGATTCCACCTTTGGCTTTTGGAATAATGCTCCTGTGAACCAGGTGTACATGGGCACTTACTCTTGATGTGTTACCTCACAACATTATTTTATGGGAACACAGCTGTGGTCTGTGCGTTTCTTTCTGAGAGCCTGAGCCAGTGAGGAGAATGCCTACATAAAGAGGAGACTGTTAACTGAACACAGAAGCTTCCTGAAAGGTTAATCAGGCAGCTGTAGGCCATGCTCACCTCTGGACAGTGGGCTCAGGAATAAGGACAGGGGTTTACCTTCTTGTATCTCTCTAGTCTGAGTTTGTAACATGTATGACAATTTCTTTCATGCTATAAAACGGCTTGCTGGGATGGCTTTGACTCAATAGTGTGTGGTCTTGATAGAAAAATTGAAAAGTATAGATATGCAAAAAGAAGAAAATAAAGGCTACTCCCTAATTTTGGTGTACATCCTCCCAGTCTGTTGTATTTCCTGCCAAAGTCCCATGGGAAGGACCTGTGGGCCTGTTTGGGCAGGGAGTGAGAGACAGAGAAAACCTCTCCGAGGATGTTAATCAGGGATCTGTGAAGGGCCAGGTTGGTGAGCCTGGGAGAGCAGGAGCGTTGCAGCAGGGGAAGAAGGGCAGGGGTGGTAGGACCAGGTGGCACCCTGCATCACAGCATCTCTGCTCGCAGCATCAGAACGGAATGTATGGCCTGCACCAGGATGTCCACCACTTCAACTCCTTTGACCGGGTGCAGAGCCTGCCGCTGCTGCTGGGCCGAGCTGGCATTCACACAGGTGAGGGGCTTCGTGTGGCCCCAGGGGCAAGAGAGCGACTTCCCATCCTGCCCCAGAGATCCTGACTGGGCTATGGGCACATGAGAACAAGGGCTCTGCTGCCCTCCTGGAGGCCGTAGCAAGATACAGGGTCTGGGGAGCAGAGAAGGGGGCAGAAGGGAATGGGAAACCAAAGGGCCTCTGAACAGGCCTGTCTCCCTGGCTCCAGGCATCATTGGGAAGAAGCACGTGGGGCCGGAGATGGTGTATCCATTTGATTTTGCGTACACGGAGGAGAATGGCTCTGTCCTCCAGGTTGGGCGGAACATCACTAGAATTAAACTGCTGGTCCGGAAATTCCTGCAGACGCGGGGTGACAGGTGCGCAGAGAGTCCCTCCCCCTTACCGCCCTCACTTAGCCAGACCTCTGGGCAGTTAATACTGGATGCGGCTCCTAGAGTCTTTGGTTGGGATTCTTGGAGTCCTCAGATAGCTGGGGTGTGGGTGGGGGAGAAAATTCCCAATACTCAAATTGATCTGGTCAGAGGAAGAGGAGACGTGGGGAACCTGAGGTGGCACGGATCACAGAGAGGTCATCAGTTATAGGGGAGTAGGCAAAGCTGGGGGGTGTTCCTTCCTGAAGGATGAGGCTCCCCAGGGTAGAAGTAGGGCGATGGGTCAGCCATCTAACCTTGACCTTGGCGCTCAAGCCCATTCCTCCACCTGCAGGCCTTTCTTCCTCTATGTCGCCTTCCATGATCCCCACCGCTGCGGGCACTCCCAGCCACAGTATGGGGCGTTCTGTGAGAAGTTTGGCAATGGGGAGAGTGGCATGGGGTGGATTCCAGACTGGACCCCCCAGACCTACAACCCGAAGGATGTGCAGGTAGGAGGGCTCCTCTCCACATTTCCAAGAACTACCCTTCTTACACTTTGTAAATCGGGGGACCTGTGTCCCTCTGGTGGGTTTGCAGCCCTGGCCCCAGGTGTGTAAGAAGAGACTCTGACTCATTGGAGCCAGGTCCCCATCAATGGGATGGCAGAGAGAAGGGAAAAGACATGGATGATGTTCCCAGAAGCATGGATCTTCTGGATTAATCCATTCAGGAAGGAAGATGATTTCGGGCCCTGGGAGGAGGTCTGGCACCTGTATCTCCCACCCCAATTTAAGGACTGGCCATTCTGTCTCCTCCCCAACCCATCTGTTGTAACCTCGACTTTCCACCCGCCTGCCCCATCCTAGGTGCCTTACTTCATCCCTGACACCCCAGCCGCCCGAGCTGACCTGGCCGCTCAGTACACCACCATTGGCCGGATGGACCAAGGTGGGTTCAGGGAGCCCAGGCGATGGGATAGGGCACATCTCAGGCCCCCATCTTGGACCAGAAGCCAGAAGTCACAATGTTGCGGGGTTGTGTTCCTTTAGGGGCATCTGAGGGAGAGTCCTTGCTTCTTCCAGCTTCCTGTGGCCCCCGCGTGTTCCTTGGCTTGTGGCTGCTTCACTCTGATCTCTGCCTCTGTTATCATATGTCTTCCTCCCATGTCTTCTCTTTAGTCTTTGTTCCTCCTCTTTATATAAAGACACTCATCACTTGATTTAAAGACTGCTTAGGTACTTTGGGATTATGTCATCTTGAGATCCTTGACTTGGGATCTGCTGGGTGGGAGGCCTGGCTGGTGGGAAGGAAGGCAGGGGTGACTGAAGGAATCGATGGTGCAGGGTCTGATGAAGAAATGCAGGAGTGCACACACATTCCCATGACTGCGCGTCTGCCTGTGTCTGAGCTCTACTTTCCCCTCCACACCCTGCAGGGATTGGACTTGTACTCCAGGAGCTGCGTGGAGCAGGCGTCCTGAATGACACCCTGGTCATCTTCACATCCGACAATGGGATCCCCTTCCCCAGCGGCAGGACCAACCTGTACTGGCCAGGCACTGCAGAGCCCATGATGGTATCGTCCCCAGAGCACCCAAAACGCTGGGGCCAGGTCAGTGAGGCCTACGTGAGCCTCTTAGGTAAGACTCTACATCCCATACAGCAGGGATCGGGTGGCAGTGGGGAGTGAGGGAGGAAGTGAATGTTTAGTGGGACCACAACGTCCAGATGTTGCTCCTTACCCACTACCTTATGTGGTCACCCCCATTCTACAGTTGCAAAAATGAGGCTCTGAGACGTAAAGTAAGAAGTCCAAGGTCACACAGCTTGTAAGCACCAAACTTGGATTCTAGTTTGGGTCTCACTGCCTTCACCCTATCATTTTTCCACTGGACCATTGGGGAGCATCAGTCACCGGGAGCACTTGCTAGGATCCAACTATCCCACTGCACAGAGTGATTCAGTAGGTCTGGGATGGTGTCCAAAAATTTGCATTTCTGACAAGTTCCCAGGTGATTCTGATGCACCTTGAACCCACTTTGAGGGGTCAGGGCAGTAGCATGCTTGGGCCCCCATGGCTCAGGGCTCACATGTCCCTTTGGCTCCAAGGTCAGGGAGTGGTTATAGCTGCAACACAGAGCAGGAATAGGTCCCTAGGGGCCTTCCTCAAGGATTTTAGAATTCTGGGTATCACCGAATTGGGGCCTCCTGTTATATTGAAGACATCATAACCCGGACGGGGATGCAGCAGCAATGGGTTGACCCATAGCAGCTTCTCCCTGTTGGTGAGTTGATGTGCGAGGCAGCCCACCAGCTTCCAGAGTAGCTTGGATTCACCCTTTCCAGGGGGCTGGACCTAGTGCCCTGGAGGGCCCGCCCTGCTGAGATGCCATCTCCTTTCCAGATCTCACGCCCACCATCTTGGATTGGTTCTCCATCCCCTACCCTAGCTATGCCATCTTTGGCACAAAGACTGTCCAGCTTACTGGGCGGTCCCTCCTCCCAGTACTGGAGGCGGAACCCCTCTGGACCACAGTCTTCGGCAGCCAGAGCTACCACGAGGTCACCATGTCCTACCCCATGCGCTCTGTGCACCACCAGAACTTCCACCTTGTGCACAACCTCCACTTCAAGATGCCCTTCCCCATCGACCAGGACTTCTACGTCTCCCCGACCTTCCAGGACCTCCTGAATCGCACCACAGCTGGCCAGCCCACAGGCTGGTATAAGGACCTGCATCACTACTACTACCGGGAGCGCTGGGAGCTCTATGACCGGAGCCAGGACCCCCACGAGACCCACAACCTGGCTGCTGACCCCCGCTATGCCCAGGTTCTGGAACTGCTTCAGACCCAGCTGGTCAAGTGGCAGTGGGAGACCCATGACCCCTGGGTGTGTGCTCCGGATGGGGTGCTGGAGGAGAAGCTGACTCCCCAGTGCCGGCCACTCCACAACGAGCTGTGAGGCTCTTCCTGCCCCTATAGTAGGGGGCCCGCTGTCCGGAGTCTGAGCCGCATCCTGGCACATGAATTCCTGGGGGGTACCCAAGATGCTGCAGGATCCCCAATCTGTGACAACATGAGGATGGTCCGGGGACTTGCAGGGAAAAATGTGGTTGGGACATGGGTCTTCAGACGCTCTGGTTCTTTGGAAACCACAGACACTCGTGCCCCTCACCTGAGAGGAGATGGGTTTCCATATGCCACGAGGGTGGCGGGTGGGTGCAGACCACACTCAGTGTGGGGACAGCATCTGTCAATCCTGGTCTGGATAGGGAGCCTTTGAAGGACCTTTGGGCTTGCTTCTCCCTTCACTTTGCCCATAGTCAGACTCCCAACCCCTGGGCTGGGTTTCCGTGAGACTGCTGATTCTTGGCAGGCTCCTTGAGTGATGGGTGTCATCCTGGGGTCTGTATGGACAGAGCTTGCCCTTCTTTTTGAGAGGGTACCAGGATGAAGATGCCACTGCGGAAGGCATGAAACTGCCCCACTCACTGGGTGAATCCTGGATGAACACGAGTCTGTAGCACAGACAGCACTCCAGACCTACCCTGCCTCCGCCCACCTGGGAGCAGAAGCTCTGCCTGGGAGAGCCCAGAAAAGGGGCGTTCTCTCAAGTGGATGTACTCCTGTTGCCCTCCCCACCCCCATCATCTCCATCCTGGGGAACATGGGAGGGGAGCCACAGGCCTGAGCATTGTGTAAAAGCTTTTTATTTTAGTAAAATAGATCAAAGTTCATTTTCTAAATTTGTTCATGACACAGGGGCCATCAGCAAGGCCTCTACTCTGTCCACACAACCTTCTTCTGCTCATCCATGACAGCCAGGCGGACGCAGCCAAGCAGGGCATCCAGGTCACTCCAGCTTTCGGGGGCCAGGCTGCTATATAGACAGGGCACTTTATCCAGCTCAGCCTCCTCCTGCCTGGCGGCTTCCAGGAACTGGTCCTCTGTGGTACCTAGCCGCTGCAGAGCCTTCCTGCCAGGGCCGGAGATGGGAGGGTGACTTAGGGAGAGCCTTGCACTTGTCTCCCAGCACAGAGCCCCAGAAATCAGCTGCCAGCTTGGAATTCTAGGGGCCTGGATGGACTGATGATGCAACAGCTGTCTAGATACCCTAGACACCAGTGGCCTGATTCAAGATAACCTAATGCCTCATGAAGAAAATACAACTGGGGCCCTAGATGATGTTGCACTAACGAAGGTGGTCTAGTTTACAACTTCAGTTCTGAAATTACAAAGGGAGCAGCAGGACATCTGGGTTTGTCCCAGTTATGAACCAAGGAGTGTTTTTCAGTCTCTGTCCTCACCTGACATTGTTGGACTGTTAACTGTACCCCAGGAAACATGTGGCCTTAGCCAAGGTATGGTTCTAAGGTCTCACCTTACTGTCCTCTGGGTTGCTCCTGGGGGCTGGCTACAGGACCTTTGTCCTGGATATTGTGGGGGAACTGCCCTGTGACACTCAGGGGCTGGCACAGGGTGAGATCCTGGAAACCCCGACACAGGCCCCAGATATGTTCACCATGGGCCTCACAGGGAGTTCCAGCGCCCGTTCAAACACGACCACCAGCCCCCAGGGGTTCACCTACTTGACTTTCTTTGCCATCTTCTCATTGACGGAGACATGGATAATGATGGGGAAGATCTCCATCCTGTGCAGGACACAGACACTGTCCAGTTGGATGTCCAGGAGGGCGTGGGTGTTCTGCGGGGAGTGGGGAGAGAAGTGAGCCTCAGCCTCAGAGGACATGAGGGGAGCCCACACTCAGGGAAGACATGGAGAGAAGGGTGTGGATAGGACTGAAGTTTGCAAAGGAGATGGGGGAAAGAATTTGGGAATGCCCCTTTGTATATGAGCATGCTTGCTGTACAGTTTTAAAAGTTTCTATTCATTTGACTTTTTTTTTTTCCATTTGACTTTTTACCTCTGATCTAGAAATCAGGCCACTGGGATTGAGGGAGGCTTTGTGTGGAGCTCAAACCCTAGGAGGCGGTGGCTCCATCAGCCTCTTTGGAGGTTAGAAGGAGACGGGGCCATTGTGCCTCTGGCTCACAGCTGTTCCTAACTGCTTTGTATCAAGAGAAAATTTTATCATTCTCAGTGAGCTTTTCATATATTTGTCTAAGCCTTAAAACATGGAGTATTATCTCCATTTTATTCATTCACTTAACAAATGTTTATTAAACATCTCCTGTGTCGAGGAAACAGGTTCAGGGAAGTTAAGTCTTGCTCAAGGTCACGTGGACCCCACATGGCAGAAATGGTTTGATCTTTCTGTGATGGAGCCAGAGATGAGCTAGGCACCAATCCCGGGTGTTCCAGGGGGCCCTGGAGGTTGGCCCTTCCTGCCTTCTCCCCCCGCCCTCCTCTGGAGATGGAGTTCCTCCCAGCCCCCACCCCACCCCACCCCTTACCTTTCCCATGAGGGACTCGACTGCTCTGCGGGTGACACAGTAGAGGCCACCGGATGCCTCTCTCTCCTGGATGATGTCCCCTCTCTGGCTGGAGGTGTCATACTCCTCCTGGCTCAAGTACTCTGAAGGTGACAGTTGATGGGGATGTCACACACCCAGCTGCTCCCTCAAGAGCCCGTGCTGAACACCCCCCTCCCCCGCAGACCCCTGTGAGCTCTAGGGTTTGCTAGCTCTTGCTAGGGTTTCCTCTTTATAAACCTGACCCTGCTCTCTCTGCTTGGAGGAGTCTGTGCCCTGCACATTCACCCTGAACTCAGACACAGTGGGTGCCCAGTCAATGCCAGGATGTGGGTGTGGGTGGATGGATGGAAGGTTGGGTGGAAGGAAGGATGGAGGGAAAGAAGGAAGGATGGACAGATGTAGATAAACCCCTTTACCATCACTTCCCAAGCCCCAAACTTACATATGCAACTTCTTACACCCAGAAATCCCTTCAAGCCCTTAAATCAGTCATTCTCAACCAGGGGCAATTTCTCCCCCAAGGGACACTTGGCAATGTCTGGAGACATTTCTGACTGTCACAGCTTTGGGGGAGGGGCTCTGCTCCTGGCATCGAGTGGGTTGAGGCCTGGGTATGTTACCCATCTGCGATGCACAAGACAGCCCACAACAGAGAAGGACCCCGAATGTCATGCCCAGGCTGAGAACTCCTGCCCTGTATACACATGTTAGAACACACCCCTACTTTTCCCTTCTTCCTGAATAGCACCCACTCTCCCAAGTGAGAACTGCATGTGCCATCCTGCTAGCTTCCATCCTCCGGAGCACCACCAGACCCTCCAGACAGCTCTTGGGACTACCCTCTCTTCCCTGCTGTGGCTTTGCTTTCCCTCTAGCCCTGAGGGTTCCAATGGTCTTTAGCTTCTCCAGTCTGTCTTCTATTCTGCTTTCAAAACAGGCATTCAGAGATCAGGCCTGATCCCATTCCTTAGCCCGCAGCACTTCCAGGCACCCACTGCCTCCTCCCCATCCTACCTCAGTACTTGGCACATTCTGCTTCTCAGCCTGGACTGCCTTGTTCTGCTCACAAACTCCTGCCTGTCATCCCCACCCTTACTCCTAACCCTCTCCAAAGAATTCCCCTCTGGGCCACTTGTGGAGCTTAGACAAGTCAGCCTGCCACGTGTTTAGGTGTCTGTCTCCAGAGGCGCAGACTAGACACCCGGGGCCTGTAACCCTCTGCACAGAACCTGGCACACAGTAGGTGCTCACTGCAGGAACTGCGTGGACCACACTTGCTCCCCTCTGTCCCCTCTGCGAACTCCAGGAGAGAAGGACAGGGCCCTGTTCACCCTCACGTTGTAGCCTGACTCTCCGGGGCAGTCACCAACTAGGAATGGTGGATGGAGGAAAGTGCCAAGGAGCCAACACCTGCCCTCCAGCCAGCTGAGCCACCTCTCCTGCAGAGCAGGGCCACGGGGACCCAGGATTCCCACTGGCCAGTTCATCTCCATGGCTCTACATTGAGTGACTTTGGGCAGGTGGATGGAGCCCTTTGGTTGTATGACTCCGTGGAATACAAACCAAGCTGCCAGCAGAACTGCGCTTTGCCCCACCCCTCCCCCATCCCAAATCCATGTTCATCTGAAACCTCAGATTTTCACCTTATTTGGAAATAAGATCTTTATAGATGCTGTTAGTTAAGAGGAGGTTGTACTTGAGTAGGGTGGTCTGAAATCCGATGACTGGCTCTTCGTAAGAAAGTAATGTGAAGGCAGAGGGACACACAGATGAGGAGGCAGAGATCGGAGTGTTATAGCCACAAGCCACCATCAGCCACCAGAGCAGGGAGAGGCAGGAAGGATGTCCCCCACCGCAGCCTTTGGAGAAAGGGCAGGCTGTTGGAGACAACTTCAGACTTCCAGCCTTCAGAACACTAAGAGAATGGATCTCTGCTGTTTTAAGCCCCCTGGTTTGTTTGTGGTCCTTTGTTTAGGCAGCTCCTGGACCACTCCTCTGTCATCCACCCCCTTGAAAGCAGATACAGCGTTCTGCCAAGGTCTCGCCCCGCCACCTGACAGTTAAGTGGGACTCCCAGGTGAGAGCGTACCTGCTGGGCATTTCTTAAACCCTTGGAAGAGGCACAGCTTCTCAATCAGGATCTTCCCGACCACCCTGGGCACGAAGAGCACGGGCCGGGGCCGGCTGGGCCTGTGGGGGTGCACCAGGGTGTAGGGCACCAGGGTGAAGCAGCTCTCGGTCCAAAAGCACACAGTGGAGGGGTCTGTGGGAGGAAGGAGCCGTGAGCGGGCCGGGCGCCGGGCTGCAGCAGCCCCCGCCCCCAGGACGGCCTGTCTGTTTTGCTCGCTGCTGCAGCCTGGCCCCTGCAGTAACAGGCACACTGGGCTCCTGCATGACGCACCACAGCCTCCACACCTGTCCTGGCTGGTCTCTTTGTACTTGCTGATTAGGTGTCCTGCTTCTCCAGAATCACCTTTATAGACTGCAGCTTAAACTCTTTTCCCCGTTTGGCTCACAGGGAAGATAGAAAACCTGAGTTTATCCTCCCAAACAGTCTGGAAGCTTCCTGTGTCTTCTTCCTTAGCCTCATCCTCAGGGACACATGATCCCAGCCCTTCCCTCCCTCCCTGATCCCTGATCTCCTCTCCTGGTCATTTCGGTAATATTAGATTCGGGTTGAGTTGGGAGGATCCCCTGGTAGAGGGCATGGCAACCCACTCCAGTTTTCCTTGCCTGGAGAATCCCATGGACAGAGGAGCCTGGGGGTCATAGAGTCGCAAAGAGTCAGACACGACCGAAGTGACTAAGGACACAGGCACTCAAAGCACTTTTCAAGAAGAAAATAAACTCAGAACGATTTACCTTTCTCTAAATTAACTTCTGCTTATCTCATCACAGTTTTACCTGCACAGGGATCTGTGCTGTGCTGGCCTCTGTCGCAGCCACTGCCCCCGACCCCAGCCACTATATTCCCTGGGGCTTTTAAAAATGGCAGCCATCTGAGGGCCCATTGGTTTGTGGCGTGCTGGGCATTTGGAGAGTGTTTAGACTTTACTATTTAAAAGGACTGCTGTTCAGATGACTGTACCAGTGGTTTCGCATAATCTTACTGGGGTAGATTACAGAAGTAGGAGCATCAGTTAAAGGTCACTAAAGGTGTATACCAACTGCTTTCCAGAAGGGCACATAGACATCAAATATGATTCTTAAAACAGATTCTGGCCTAGATGAATGGTGTTATCCTGATCAAGCTGCCCAACCACTGTGGCCCCTGAAGACCCTCCACCAGCTCCACCTGCCTCACCTTCTACCCGGCTCGGGTCCGACTGGCTTCCTTCAAAGCTTGACCACAGAGGGCTGGCCTTGGTTCTGTCCATACTGACAATGCGGACCAACTTCTGGGCTCCCCCGGAAGGCTGCTGGATGAAATAGAAGGAAAGTCATACAGTACTGGGGGCCTGCTTCCGCCAAATCCAGGGTGATCTCTGGCCCCAGGCTGTGCCCACTGAACAGTCAGGAGGCCCAGGCCCCATGACAGGGGATGGGAGATGAGGGGTGGCCAAAGAGGGTCCTCAGGCTTAGCCCTCCTTAGGGAGGGCAGGGAGTGGGAGGCAGGAAGGAAGAGTAGGGCCCTCCCAGCCTAGTCCTGCCACGATCCCGGGGGCTGCCCTAGTGCCTTGCTCAGGGGCAGCTGAGTGTTCTATGTCAGGGCAACTTAATGATGCCCAGCCTCAGTGAAGAATAAGAATGGGGTGCACATGGCGGGCAAATGGGGTAACCTGGAAGTAAGAGGCAGGGAGCATACACGATATATCTGCACACAATAGATCTTGCAGGCTAGGCAGTACGCAGACCCAAGTGAAGGTTTGGATGGCGCAGTAAGAGACACACCAAGTCACCCCACCTCAGGTCAGCAGCCTACTCTCGCCACATGGGACCCTCAGTCAGTGCCCACAGTTTTCCAGCCCACCCCAGGTAGGGCTGTGATTTTGTGGGTGGAAGGAGGGGTTGACTAGGCCCCTCCCTCAGGATGATGTGAGTTGGGAGAGAAGGAAGGCCAGCGTGGGGAGAGGCAGAGCCCACCCGAGTGGGACCCCATGTCTAGGGCCTGGACTGACCAGGTGAGTGCCCCACCTCACCTTGCGGATCATGGTGCTCTGATGAGCCATGTCCTGGAGGAGGGCGATGAGCAGCTGCTGAGCCCTGTTCGGAGGAGAACGACCCTAGCCCAGCTGCAGGGAGGGCTGGACGGGAGAGGTGGGCCCCACACAGTGCTCTGGGACACCCCCTTGCCTCCACCATGGTCCTTCACCCCAGCAGCCCTGTAGTCCCCTGGGGTTCTTAAACACCTGCAGAGCCCCAGCCCACCCCTGGAGATGCTAACTGAATTGTTCTGAGGGAGGGTCCAGGCAACACAGTCTGAGCGGGGTGGAGGCCACCACTCCAGGACCTCACTAGTCCCAGTGTGGCCTGAGGATTTCAGCCTGGCATCACCCAGAGAGGGCCTGGAAATGCAGGGTCTCAGGCCTCTCCCTGCATCTGCTGAGTCTGATCTCCACGTGGCAGAATTTGCAGTGAGGCTTGAGAGGAGCCGGACGAGACACCCTGCTTGGTGCCTTATGGTTGATCTATTATAGAACGTGATTCTGAGCAGGGGTACTGTTGCTCACCCCAGGGAGGGTGACTGGCTGTCCCAGTTGGCCCGGGACTGAGGGGGTTCCCCAGGACATGGGGCTTTCCGACAGTCCTGGACACACCTGCACAATGGGTCACCCTCCCCCAGGGGACACTGGCAATGTCTGGAGAGATTTTAGGTTGTCACCACTGGCGGGGGGCCAGGGGCACTACTTGCATCCAGTGGGTGGAGGCTGAGATGCTGGTCAGCATTCCGAAGTGCCCAGGACAGCCCCCAGCGACAAACGATGAGCCAGCCCCAAACGTCCACAGTGCTGAGGATGAGAAACTGGTCCCACATACCCTAGAATGCTCTAGGACTCAGGTTCATCCCTTTTCACAAAGGAAGCCCATCTAAGCAGTGAACCTGGTGGGTTGCACATTGGAGACTCCACTTCTTGGAGGTGCCCCACCCCATATCCCTGGGCAGTGAAGGGAGCCTCGGGAAGGCTGCTTCTCCTGGCCAGGAGGGGACCTCCTGGCTAAGCAAGACCAGGCAGTGTCCCCTCCCACCCCCAGGCAGGTCTCCGGGCTCTCTCTCGGGGGTGGGAGCCCAGGATGACTGCTCACCGTGTGTAGTTGGGGATGGTGCCATGCTCCGTGCCCTTGGTGCTGTAGGGGGCAACGCGGTGGGCGTGCCAGCAGCTGCTGCCCTGGAACAGGGTGTCTGTGACGTGCAGGATGTCATTGCAGCGCACCTGAAGCTCTCCCTCCGCCCGCCCCTCCAGGACCAGATTGACCCGGATGTAGAAGGAGTCCCCTGACGTGGCCACTTTGGCCTCCAGGTCCTGGACCAGCTTCTTATAACCTGATCAAAGAGGACATGGAGACAGGTAAGCCCAGAGCCGTGATGCCCCATGAGGATGGTTCTGCTTTGGGGGCCACTGTGGACTTGGGGCACAGCCTGGCTCTGCAGTGGGCTAGGAGTGTTGGCGTCGATGGCCTCTGGGGGAGGGTGGAGTGGATAGGGGAGTGTGTACCCTCCATGTTGACCTTCACTGACAGACAGCAGAAGCCATTCACCCTCCGGAGAAGTCCGACGGCCCGCTCCAGGGTCATGCCCTCCAGGACGGCCTTGGACGAGGGCTCGGTTGCCTCGTAATCCACCTGATGGAAGATCAGGAGGGCTACTTCTGTTGACCAGGCTTTTGCAGCTGCGGTCTGCGTGCAGGCGTGTGCCCTGAAGGAGACTCACGGCTTCCCAGACACCCATCGCCCCCATCAGAGCCCTGTGTCAGGACACCCTGAGGCAGGGTCTCCAAGCTAAACACATTCCCACCCCGGATCAGGTACTTAGATTGCCACTGGGTGCCAAGTTTCCGGTCTCCAACATGCTCCATTCTAGAGCATTCTGGAACAGAGCCCTCAGCTTGGGACTGTTGACGTTCGGGCTGTCCTGGGCCCTGCAGGATGTTTTGCACCTTCTCTGACCTCCACCCACCAGATGCCAGGGCACCCCTCATGTCACCCCTTCCCCAGCTGTGAAATCCACAGGGCTCTTATCCACTCATTTGCTCCCGGTGTTGTTTTGGTTTAGGAGAATAGACATGTTCATAAGGAGAAAAACAGAGATGTTTTTAATGCTGTTAGAATGGAATTGGCCCCACTCGAGTATCAGGACTGTCTCATAAAGGGGATCTGTTGCTTTAACCACAATGTGAGCTGACAATTGCAAATCTCACCAGGACTGTTAGAAGTGTGACGAAGGGCTTTTGTGTTGGGTGGGCTGATGCTTACGTCAGGAGCTCTGTGTGTGATCATTCGAGACAGAGGAGAACTCAGCTCAGCCCATGGACAGTGGGGAGAAGCCGTGGGGTCCATGGAATCCTGATTGAGGGTGCAGCCCCTCCCTCCCCTTCTCAGCCCTATATCCCCCCTACACCCCCCTGTCCTGGGAGGAACTGGTGATGCCTGTTTTTCAAATTCTTGCTAATCTTAAAAGGCCTGATGCTTAATAATTCTGCTTTTGTTGTTGCTGCTGTTCAGTTGCCAAGCCGTGTCTGACTCTTTATTACCCTATGGACTACAGCACGCTGGGCTTTGGTATCCCTCACCATCTCCCGGAGTTTGCCCAAGTTCATGTCCATTGAATCAGTGATGCTTTTAGGTAACATCAAAGTGACCTCCCTGTCCATGTGTTCACTTAATAATAATTAGGTTGTACATTTTTGTTTTCTGCAGTTTAATGGATATTTTATAGTAAAAAAATTTTTTTAATGTCCCCAAGGGTTAAAATGGTGAATTTTATTATGTGTACTTTAATACATACACATGAAGTATCAGTAAGATTATTGCAATTTTAAAAAAAAGCCCACATCAGAATCTTACATAATCTCTATCAGAAGATTCCGGGGCCAAGATTGCTTCATCCCCAAAGCCCGCTCAGCTGGTGCATAGTCCAGCCTTCAACAGCTTGTAGGTCACCCTCGAGTTCAAGGATGTCAGGGTGGAGAAGGGCGCAGGGTTTTGATGAGAGTCACCAGGACTCTCTAATCACTGTGTTACTCTGTTTTATGTCAGCCCAAGAAAAGAGTGTGGACCAATCCAATAATCCATTTTTGTCAAGTTGAATCCATGGCTGCCTGGGTTACCTGCCCCTCACACTGACCCCACTCTCAAGAGCATGCTGGGGGCTTGAGGGGCTGGCACCACACTCACCATGACAATCTGGGTGCCAGGGCGCAAAGCCATCTCATCTGCCGCAGAGCCCGGGGTGACCCGATGAATGAAGATGCCCGTGAGGTTCCCGCCAATAACGCTTATCTGCTCCAGCAGTGCACCCCCCTGGAAGGCCAACGCCGTGACCTGGCTCAGGATCTTGCGGGCTGGCCTCCGCCTCACTGGGAAGCAGCTGCAGGAAGGGAGGGGGCCGGAGCTCAGGTGTCCTAGAGCAGGAGCTTGGGTCTCCCCCTGGGTCCCCTCTAGTCCCAGCATTCTGGAATTCTTCCCAGGCCTCAAACAGGCTGACAGTGAGGACACAGTCCTCACTCTGCTCTGCTACCTGCTGGCCCCAGCCCTCTGCTCACCTGGTGGAGAGATAGAGGTCCCCAGAAGATGGCAGCAGGCTGTTCTCAGATTCAGGGAGGTCTAGAAGGAAGCCAGTGGCTCAGGTATGGAGCTGGGCCAGCCCTCATGGTCACCCCACTTCTGAAGGAGTTTTGGCTCACCAGTGCAACCTCAGTGTCACCCCTGCCCCTGCCACAGGCACCCCCCTGTTTGTTGTGTGTTTTGCTGAAGCTGAACCTTCTCTTGCCCCTCCCTTCCTTGATGCCCAGAACCTTGATTAACCTCCGCTAAAATAGGAGAGGCTGGTGGGGAGCTGCATTTGTCAGGGTTTAATCTACATTGTGTCCTTTTGCAGTATTTGAGTTGCTAGCATTTTACAAAATAGGGAATCTGGAATCTGGATTTCTGTCTTCACTTGAGAAATCAAATCTGGCATAACTCTGGGCCTGTATTTCTGTGCGGCAGCCACCGCTGGCACTGGTCATCGGCTGCCTCCTGTCTCCCGGGTCACCCTGCTGCCCAGCTGGCCACAGCAGGACTCTGAGTTGGCAATCTGCAGGGCTAGATGTCCTCAGAGTCTCCCCAAGGCCTATATTTTAGTAGCCTGTGAGGCAGATGGGCTGCCCCCAGCCCAGGTGTCAGCCTCCCTGCAGGTAAGTTTGCCCTTCTTGCCTCCTGAGCTACTCAGAGAACCAGAGGGCTCTCAGACAGCTAGTGGTCGCCAGTTGCAGACAGCCTGTGCCCAGCTCACAGATAAACATACACTCATGCTCACATTCAAAGCCAAGTGAAATTATACACTCTCAATGTATTTGAGGTCAAAAGTAAATAAACCAGGACTTGATGCACCATCATGACAAAAGGGAAAAAAAGAGCATTGACTCATCCTGTTTGTGATCTCACATCCAGGTTGGTTATATCTGGGGTGGAGCCTCCGTTATAAATAAAAATGGCAATGAATTTGTAAGAGGCAAGGTTTCTGGTCATGTGACCCACAGAAAGTCCGAGGCCATCAGTCCTAAAGGGGCTGCCAGGCAACAGCGTGGAGATACACGCACTCCCTGGTGGCCGTGAGGTGAAATTCAGACAAGATGCTAAGCTCCTGCTCTGTGCAAGGCCTAAGGCCGGGGTGGGTGGGGTGGGTGGGTGGGCGGTGGACAAGGTAAGGAGGCTGTCCGTGAGGGGCCTGTGCCTTGAGAAGGAGACAGGACCAGTTAAGTGACAAATATGAGGAATAAGCCACAGGAGAAATGGGAATGTCTCAGGTGCCAGCATGCGGCAGAAATGTTCCCAGTAGGCGCCTCAGTGAGGAGCAGTGAGGATGGAAGCCGGCTGCCCTCTAGTATCACTGGGAGGCCCAAGTGTCCGTGGGTCAGAGCAGGGAGGGACAGATAGAGGACGTGTGTGTCTGGAGCTATCTGAACTTTATGCTGAGCTGGACGTGGAGGTGAACGCAACTCCTTTAGCCTCGAGGTGAAAACAAAAGGACACTCAGTAAATACAGCACATCTGGACACTGGTTTGAACTGCCAGGCTGTCTGGATTTTCCCAGAGGCTCAGGTCAGGGCAGCAGTCAGGTTCACTCCTCTCTGCCCCTCCCCTGGGGTGTCTCACCTGCCTCCCTGAAGATCCCTGTCTTTTCCTTCCTGTCTCTGCCAGCCAGGGCTGGTGGGGTGGCTGCAGAGGTTTGGGGGTACACTCACCTGCCCGGTCTACAATCTCAAAATCCAAGTCTGCATTGCTCTTCTTAGCACCCAGGGAACCTCCCTGATCCACTTCCAGGATTTCTGGGCAGCTGCTACAAAGCATAAGAAGATGGAAGTCAGTGTCCCAGGGAGCTAAGGGCAGTGGAGCCACCTGACCCTGTCCCCAGCCCCACTCTACCTGGAAAGCCAGGAGTCTTCCCAGAAGCCCTCTGTGGCCCGCTTGCATAGGGATTGCTGGCTGGGAGGCGCAGGGCTGCTGGAGCGGAAGCTATCCACCAGCTCTCGGCTGGACGTGGCGCTCAGGTCAGACCAGAGCTGAGACTGGGGGATGACACAGCAGAAGTCACCACGGGGCTCTCATGGGGATCCCTCAGGACCCTGCCCCTGCTGCCTCTACTGTGTAGAGTGTAATGATAATAAGCCACAGCCTCCCACTGACAGGGTAGAGGACGCAAGAGGAGAGGAGCAGAGAGTCAAGCCACATTAATTGAGCACCTACTATGTGTTGGGTACTCTATTAGCTACTTCTAGATTTTACGTTGCTTAGTTCTTTCTTTTTTAAGCTTTTGGCCACCCTTCCACATATAGGATCTTGTCCCTGACTAGGGATTGAGTCCACGCCCCCCTGCAGTGGAAGTGCAGAATCTTAACCACTGGACCATCAAGGAAGTCACCTGTATCCCTTAGTTCTTAATGATAAATCTATCCGGTGGGTAGCATTGTCCCACTTTGGGGTGTCCCAGGTGGTGCTAGTGGTAAGTAATTTGCCTGCCAATGCAGACCCAGGTTTGATCCCTGGGTCGGGAAGATCCCCTGGAGAAGGAAATGGCAACCCATTCCAGTATTCTTGCCTGGAGAATCCCATAGACAGAGTCTGGTGGGCTACAGTCCATGGGGGTCACAAAGAGTCAGATGTGACTGAGCATCTGAGCACACATGCTGTCCCACTTTACATATAAAGCAACTGAGGCCAGAGAGGCTAAGTTACTGGCTAGGGAGGGTCATGTGCTGACGGGGTGGAAACATGCAAGATGAAGAGCGTGGAACTGGAGGATGCTGGTGAAATGTGTAGATCCAGGTGTAGCACCCCTGTTCACTTGATAAGCATTTCTTTAGCATCTTTAAGCATCTCCTACATGCCAGACCCTCTTCTGTCCCGATAGATGGTCTGGTCTGGCCCCAGCAATGGTGAAGGCACTGGCCGTACCTCAGAGGAGCTGCCGTCACTGTCGTCCCGTGGGCAGAGGGCAAACATGCGCACCAGCCGCTGCTTCCCCTTCGGACAGGGCTCCCTGACCCCCGCCTCCTGCTTGGGCTGCCAAAGACCCAGACACGCTGGTTAATTTAGGGAATATGCTGGGTTGCTCTTGGAGTTTCTACTGAGTCACAACCCCTGTATCTCCAGTTTCCTGAGTGGTTTCCTTTCCTGGGCTTCAAGGTAAAACATTTATGTCCCCTTCTCCCAACCTGGGACACCTGGCACTGTGGGAGCTGGCCACCAATGGGACATGCAGCAACCAGCATTTTATCCCCTTTGGATAATACATGTTATTCTCTCCTGATTATACAAATAATAGATACTATATGTATATCTATACATAGTCCACAAAGAACATTGGCGGGGAGGAATAGGCCAGTTAGAGATGCAAGTAAAATTTACCCATCCTCCCACACTCAAAAATAGAGCAGCAAGCATTTGCTGTCTGTCTGTCAGTCTCTTTTCCATGCATACGTATATATTTTTTAACATATTTGATGTGGTGCTGAGTGGGGGAGGGAAGAAGGGCTGGGACCCCTGCTTAGGGAGGGGAGGGTCTGGCTGTGCCTCCCAGGTGTCCCTGGGCACCTCTGAAGAGATGAAGAGACACCAGAGTGTCTGGAGCTGGAACTGCTGGCGAGACCATAATTAGAGGTTTTACAGTAATTTTAGTTCTTTGAGAATGCAGCTTCCTTGGTTTCTATCACTCAGCTCTCAGGTAGTTTACTTGCAAGCTTCCCAGGAAGACGTCACCAACTAAACCAAGCGACTACCTGCACAACTTCGTATGCTTGCTTTCTTCATTGAGCGCCACACAGTCCAGGTTCCAGAACCTTCCACCAAGCTAACCCTTCTATGACTTGCATAGTATTAGCATAAAAAGAGATGTAGAAACAGACTCAGCCTGCCCAACTGGGCACCGTCAACCTTTGATCACACGACACAGTCTGCTCACAGGAGCCCGCATTGTGGACAGAGCTGAATCCGGTGGTGCCAGTGGGCCTGTGTGACTGGCTTGGGTTTGCCCCGACACCCTGCATCTTCCCCCCAGCAGCGCTCACCCCTGGTGATGACTCGGTCTGCACCTGCAGCTGCTGGACCTGATGGCGCAGCTCGCAAACCTGGTCCGTCAGCTCAAACACCTTCCTGCGGAGGGCATCCTTCTCGGTCAGGTTCTGAGAAATCTCCATCTGGGCTCCATCCCTCGCTGAGTAGGCCTGGGAGCCAAGATGGGAGACAGAAAGGATCAATGCCCAGAGGATAAAGAGGCTGTGTCGCAGGAGTCCAGCCAGAGAAAGCCCCTGTTTCTGGCCTGTGTTTACCCTGGACTCCCCTGGTGTGTAGCACACACAGCTCGTTCTGTGGCTTACCACCATTTATGATTCATGTAAAAGTGAGCCGTTTCAGTAACAGTCAAGAAAGGGGTTCACACAAACACCTCCTGTTAGAAATGAAAGGAGGGAAGATGATGTGCAGCAGGTATGGCAGCAGGTAACTGTGGCAGGGAGTTGAGAAACATCCCGGGGACCAAGGAGAGAAACCCTGAGTCTGGAACCTGCTGCCATTGAGGTCAGGTGACCTGGCTAGCCAGCAATAAGCCACACCCAGAGTGGCCTTCCCGACCCTCCTGAGACCCCTCGGGGACTGCACCTTCGGTCCTCGGAGCCCCTCAGCCCGGCACCCCGGCTGGCCCCTCCCTCCTCCCGGGTACCTGGTCTCGCTCCTTCTGCAGCTCAGCCACTTGGCTCTGTAGGGCGGTCATCTTCTCCTTGTAGATTTCACAGTCCACCTTGGTTTTCTGGAACTGGAGCAGGGTCTGCTCCTTCTCTTCCCAGTACTGGACGGAGGGGGACAAACATGGCCCACAGAGGTCAGTGACTCCGAGGGTAGGGCTGAGGATGGGGGTGGGGGAGCCTTGGGGTGAGGGAGGTGGTTCTCGAGAGGAAATAAGGTGAATTGACACTCACTTTTTAAGTGCTAGATTTTAGGTGCAACTAGAGTTGCTGTGTTGATTATATTTTAATTTAGTCATCAAAATATGCATGGGTCCTGCATGTCAAATTGTGTTTTGTTTATTCCATGTCCCAAAAGGCATACCTATTTTCCCTCTGCCCACCTCATTCTCTTCCACTGTCTCCTTTCTCTCATCCTCTCCTTGCCTTTTACAGCAACTAAATAAATCCCTGGCTCTCACCCTGGGGCACCCATGCACTGGAAATTGCTCTGTGGTTTTTTTTTTTTTGCTCTGTGTTTTAATTGCTTGTTTGCCTGATCCATTTTCTCATCACCCCACAAAGTTGGTGCCCAGTCTAGTTTGACAGAGGAATAAGCGAATAGGCCAATGCATTTTTGGGCAAAGTTGGTTTTAAGCTCAGTGTGGTTTCAAGAATCTGCTTCCTCATCCAGGCAGCCCAGCCCCTAAACACGGCCTAATAGCGTCACCTGCTTTCGCTGTCTCTCAGCAGCCACCGCCCGCTCCCTCAGAGAGTGGATGCGGTCCACCAGCTCCTGCCTGCTCTCCAGGGCCTCGTCCAGATTCTGCTCCAGAATGTCCTTCTCCGCCTGGTACAAAGAGAGGTCAACCCAGGGACCCTGACCTCCCCGAAGGCCCTGGGGAAACATCCCCATCATCTTGTCCCCAGGACAGGAGGCGGGAAGCTTGGAGTCCAGGTGTGGGGATGGATTTAGCTTTATTACTGCACATTAGGCAGGAAAAAAGGCAAGGTCAGCAATCAAAATGCGGAACATGCATTTCAGCTCCACGTGAGCGTGGCTAGGAGACAAAGTACAGGAAGCTGAAAGTCTCTGAGGGTAGTATAGCGCCTCCTTCTTTTAGGCAGTTTCAGCCTGCTCCCTCAATAGATCCAAAGGCAGAGGCTTCCAGGAGAGAGAATATCAAGGGGTGAGGCGTTCCCTCTTCACGCTCACTTTTATGAACGATGACACAGTTCAGGCCGGGGGACCCACACCCTGTGAATGTCTATTGAAGGACTAGTTCAAAAAATAGATATTTACTGATCGAAAGGGACCAGAGAGGAGAGACAGATGATTTGCATAATTTCAGGGTGCTGGTGACACAAACTTCTCTGCATCCTACAGTTCCCCACTCCCCCGTGCCTGCCTGGGCGGGATGGCAGGATATTTTGCAGGCAGAAAGTTTCCCCCACTTTCACAACCTTAAAGCTAATCGCATCAATTATAATCAGCCTCCATTTACTCCAAAACAACATAGCAGCAGCAAACAAGCTAAGACTTTTGAATATGTGGGCAATAGCTTTCAATTTTGCCAGAATATGGGGTCTGGAAAGAAGGGGAAGGAGAGACATGAGAAGGGGTGGTGAGGCTGAGTCAGAGGTTTCATCTCACCGAGACCTTAGCCACACCTCAGTGGAACCACTTGTCAGAAATCCCACAGTCTGGAAGCCACAGGCCAAGGCCAGGGACACTACCGGATGGCCACAGGGAAGGAAGCTGAGCCTTGGAGGGAGACCAGGGCAGAAAGTTGAACCTTGGGGGCATCAGGACCCACCAGGCTGAAGGTCAGGGAGCGGAGCCTCTCATTCTCCTCCTTCAGGCGGCTCAGCTCCTCGTCTCCAGGCTCCAGGTCACTGGCCATCTTCAGGGACCGCTCTCGAAATTCCCGCTCACAGGAAGAAGACATCTTCTCTCGCTGCAGCTCTTGCTTCATCAGATACAGCTGCCAGGGAGGAGGAGAAGGTCACTGCTGTTTCTCCACTAGACCAGGAGCCAGGTGTGGTCCTCAGCCTTTCTCCTTAATGATGATGCTTTTCATACTCAAAAAGGTCCCTCTCCCAAGATTTCAAAATCCATGAAAGGGTTTTACCTAACGAATAGTCCCTGTGGGATGATAAAAGCATTTTAGCTTTATCTTACTGGTGAGGTGTAGGGGTTAAATCACTGAGCTGGGGTCCCCAGGAACAGAGAAAGGAGCCCTTGCCATTGGCTCTTGGATCTGACAGCCAGTGCAGCCAGGGATGAATGGCCAGTAAGCCTCCTCCAGTATGGCCCTGCTTCTCCGGCTTTCCACATTCCACTAAACATGTCAGATGAAGTAGGGGGCAGCAAGAAGAAACCCCGGGGGATCTACTGGAATTAGAGGTTTGGGTGTGAACTCATGATTTCTAAAACATGTGCATGTATGTGTATATGCACACTTGCATGCATATGTGCCTATGCATATTTGTAGGTGTATGTATACCTGTGTATCTATGCGCATGTTTCCTAGTCCTCTCTGCTAAAACATCTGAGGAGCAAAGATATCCCAGTAGCAATGAGCACACCTAGAGCCCAGATCTTGGTCACTAAAAGGAACTGGGGCCCCTTGAAGAAATGGTTGACTTTGGAGCTGAGGTGGGCTGGGTATGAGATGATCCTGGAATATCTTGTGATGATGCAAAGAAAGTCAGTGCTAAGAAAACTCGACCTCATGTCATGTCCCCGGACACAACATATTGAAGGGGTTCCCACTGCCAAATCTAGGACACTTTCAGCACCAAACTAAAGACAATAATATGTTACAGATTATTGGAAATAGGAATCCAGGCATCTGTGCCAATAACAGATGCACATGGGGAAAGGAAAGGCACCCTCTCACGGTCAGGATGCTGAGGGCCAGCTGGTCACCAGGGGGAGCACTGGAGATGGGGCTTATCATTTTGCAGCCACCAGAGTAAAGATGTGCTCGGGCAAGAATCACTGGTCAGGCTAAGTCCAGGGGGAGGTGTCAGCATGAAGCCGGGGTGCTTGCTGGCCTCAAAACACCTCTCCCATACCCCACATTGCTTACCAGCTGCAGGGAGCAATAAAGAGTACTTTGGCTATTTTGGTACAATACCTGATCCTGGACTGGAGGGAAAATGCCATAAAGAATGTACTTTAGGTCAACTATAAAACTGTAACACATACAGTAGATTAAAGGATTATATCACTGTAATTTTATGAAGTTGACAACTGCACCACAATTATATAAGAGAATATCCTATTTTTAGGAAATATACATCGAAATGTTTGGGGGTAAAGGGCCGTGATGTGTTCAACTCAAGCGGTTCAGGAAAAAGTGTGTGTATGTGTGGGGAGAGAAAGAGAGCACAGTGATAAAGAAAAGGTTATGTGGATGTAATTTGTATTTTTATCTGTATATTATTGGGTAAATTCAAAATTCTTTCTAAATAAAATTTAGAAAACTAAAATCAAACAATGCCATAGTTAAAAGCAAATGCCAAAATGACAAGGCATGACTATCCTCCATAAAGAACTCTTGTTGATCAATAAGAAGATACAATAATTATCCCCAACAGAAATAAGAGTAAAAGACTGTTGGGGTCTGAGGGGGCCTCACTAGTAACATTCCTGTTCTCCCATCTGAATCCAGGACCAGATGAGAAAGACAAAGGAGGAGCCAATAGAAGTTCACTGTCCCCCTGGTTACTGACAAGTCGGAGGGGAGCAGGGCTAGATGGGTCCACTATTCCGTAACCACCACCACACCCAGAATAGCCAGACAGGCCCCCAGAGGTAGGATGGGGAGGAGGGCTCCCCATGGTGGGCACTTCACAGACCAGGCAGGGTGGACTTGAGGCCACATAGCGTATTCAAGGGGACCCTGGTGGAGGAGAAGTTTTCTGCAGGGGTGTTGTAGGGAGTGGGAGTAGGGGTTCCAGGAGATAGGCCAGCAAGTGCAAAGGCCCGGGGTGGGGAGCAGCAGGTCAGGACGGGCACTCCGAGCTGTTACCTCTTCCTGCAGGCCACGGCAGCGTGTGGTGGCCAGCTCCTTCTCCTGCAGCGCATTGCTGTAGTGCAGCGAGAGACTCAGCATCTCGTCCTTCAGCTTCAGCACCTCGTGGAAGTGGGCACTGACCTCACGCTTCATGCGGTTGTGGTCGGCCTCCAGCTGATGCAGGCCCTCAGCGCGGGCCTCGGCCTGGTCCAGGCGCTCCTGCAGCTGCTGGCACTGCCGCAGCAGCGCCTCCTTCTGCCCCTTCTCCTGGCTCAGCTCCTCCTGCAGGCTCCCGATGGCCCCAGCCAGACACTCGGTCAGCTTGGACGTCTCCATGAGCCCTGCAGGATGGGGCAGGTAGGCCAGAGGCTCCTCATCCTGCAGGGTCTTGCTTCCTGCGCCCACACTCTCAAGCAGGGCCCCCACACTAATCTATGGGTCACCTTAAATGCTTCCAGGCTCAACAGGACTAGATATTTCGGTTAAATAAATAGCGTGACAGGTGATTTTTGTCCCCATTCTTGGCTTCCCTATGGGACCTGGCTGTTTAACCTAACTCCCCATCCCCTGCCATCATCAGCTGAACCTTGCTCGATGTTCATTCTCATGTCATCCTAAGGAAAACATAACAAAGAACATGAAGCTGTATAACAGAACCCTGAATCCCATAAATAAGGGCTGTGATGACAAATAGGCTGAAACACTTTCTAAACCACAGTTTTGAGTGATGTCGCCCTGCCCCTTCAAATACCTAAATCTCACAACAGCTCCTCCAGGGAAGCCTAAAATGACTCAGTTAATGAACAAGACCTCATCTCCCACCTGGCCAGTATAAATCTTTACTTAACAGCTCCTCTCCTTTTTCCTGCCGTCGGCCCCTCCCAAGAGCCAGAGCTGGGCAGGACTGGGCAGGACCGAGTGGGAACCAGTTCCCTTCTGCCTCAAGTACCTCAAGGTAAAGGTTTTCTAGGAAAGGACACACTTCCTCTTTGCCTGCACCTCTCAGATGCAGGTTCCACCCCCTGGGAGGGGTCTGCTCTTGGTGCTGGATAGTTAGGGACAAAGCTTTTCATTTATAACCCAAGATCTTGGGCTCTGCCTATCCACCCCGACTAGGGTTAGTGTGTGTGGGTCTCCTCACCCCCCCCAGTCTGGTGGGTTGGTTGGAGCACGGGGACAGGAATGTCTGCCCAGTTTGGAACAGCCTACAGTCAAGGAGGGACACCGCCTCACTCCTGGTTATATCACCAGATCTCACCACTGAAGTTTGTGAAGTCCACGCTGGGCTGCAGCCCGGTGACCAGGGTGTAGACATCAGGGTTGTGGAACTTCAGGCTCTCCAGCAAGGCAATGGCCCCATTCTTGCCTCGAGTCTTTAGCAAATCCAACAAGTACCCTTGCGAGAGAGAACAGTCTTAGCTAGCCAGGTACTGGGTAGGCTTCCCATGAAGGAAGCAGAGTATAGCAGGATGGCGGCGGGGCGGGGAGGGGGTCATCCTTGCACATCTAGGAATCAGGAGGTCAAAGCAGTTTTCCAGGGTCGATTTACTACTTCCATGATGGTGGTGAGACTCGAAAGGGGTCAGGCTGATATTTACTGAGGAATTGCTACAACCCAAGTGCTAAGAGTTGAGAATAAAAGACTCAAAAGGATAATCGTTGCTCTCCAGACCTCTCCCAGGTGTGTTGTGGACACATGCAGACACACATATACAAAGCAGGTGGGAGGAAATAAGCAAATAGCAGTGCACCCAGGGTCCAGTCCCAGAGAGGCTCAGACCTTCCAAGCCCACCTAGATCCCATCACTCTCAGCTTGAATTAGTAGCTTGAATTAATTTCTCCCCTATGTAATGGTCATAAGGCAACAGGCACAAATAGTATCATATTGATAGCTACCACTTTCTGCCTGTTTTAGAAGGCCCAGGCTTTGAGATGAGTATCTGATAAAGAGTAACTCATTCCATTCTCCTAACAACTTCATATGATGAAGTTTTCCTGTTTTTGAATGAATAAACACAGCTAGTCAGACAATCAGAATCAGCTCCAAAGACATCTGGAGTGGGTTGAGTTGTGGCCCCAAAGTTATGTCCACTCGGAAGCTGCCAGTGGGACCTTGTTCGGAAAAGGCTTTGCAGATGTAATTAAGGTAAGAATCTCAAGAGGAGGTCCTCCTGAGTTATGCAGGTAGGCCTTAAATCCAATCACAAATGTTCTTATAAGAGACAGAAGAGGAGAAGACAGAAAGAAGGCCGTGTGATGATAGAAGCAGAGATTGGAGTGGTGTAGTCACAAACCAAGGATGCTGGGGCCACCAGAAGCAGAAAAAGGCAAAAAGTTTTGCCTTCAGAGGAGTTCAGCCCTTCTGACATCTTGATTTCAGGTTTTTGGCCTCCACAGTGTGAAAGAAGATATTTCCGCAGTTTTAAGCCCCCCAGTTTGTGGTCATCTGTGGTGGCATTTCTGGGGCACTAACCCAGTCCCATGACTTGACCTCAGGTCACCTCAAGGTCCTGTGTTCCCTGCCCTCACAGGGGCTTTCCCAGTGCCACCTGTGCTGAGCTGGCTCTGCAGTGGGCTGGGACACAGGTCCTCACCAACTCTCATGGCCGAGTTGTTGAACCTGGGGCTGTGCAGCACCTCCTCCTCATCCAGCTGGTCCAGCACCTTGGCCTGGCGCAGGTAGGGAGTGAGACGGCTGGGGCAGATGCTGCGTACGATCCTGCAGCGGTGGTCCTCCATCATCTCCCATAGCACCTCCTCGTCCAGGGAGGTCAGCGAGGAATCCGTGCGGCACAGCTCCGCCATGGCCCAGCCTCAGCACCCTGGATGGGAAGGGTGGCCACAGAGGGCTGGGGTCAGAGAAACACAGCTTCCTGTCCAGGAGGTCTTTCCATCCAAACCCCCTCTTCCCCAAGTCAGCAGTAGAGAGGAAATGACCAATTCAGAGAGGTCATGACACCTGCTCCGGCCCGGGTGTCCTATGACCAGCAGGAGGATCCTGTCCATCCTTATTGTTGATATCAAGTCAATTCCTCAACCAGGAGCAGAGCAAGCAGAACGGGGTTTCTTTTGGATTTAGGAGCCTGAATTTGCCTTTAAATCTCAGGAAGCTGCCCCTGGCCTGGAGAATGGGTGTACTGAATGAGGGTGACATTACAAACTAGATAGATGGGGGTTTCCCTGGCGGTTCAGGGGTTAAGATTCTGTGCTCCCAATGCAGGGGGCCCAGGTTCAATCCCTGGTCAGGGGACTAGATCCCACATGCCATAACTAAAGACCCTGCATGCTACAGCTAACACCTGGTGCAGCCAAATAAATAAAAAATAAAAATCTGTCTCATTGAAAAAACAAAACAAACCAGATGGATCTAGAACATGCATTCTTAACAGGTGTGACAGAGCCCCCAAGGGGTCAAAAACTGATTCTTGAGCAAAAATTCTTACTCTTCTGTGTACTGGAGTGGGTTGCCGTTTCCTCCTACAGGGGGATCTTCCTGACTCAGTGATCGAACCCAGCTCTCTTACGTCTCTTGCTCTGACAGGCAGGTTCTTTACCACCAGCGCCACCTGGGAAGCCCATATAAAGCACAGATGTGCATAAATAGACAGTAAATATGTGAGGTTAATATCTCATGAAAGGGTGATTGGGGAAAGGGGAGAGACAATCACATCCAAGCACAAGAGCTTGTGTTAAGAGGACCTCAGAGGACCCCCTGCCCAGACTGCCAGCCACAGAACCCACCCCAGATTTGGCTTTGTACTGAGTCACCTCCACAGGTGTGCCCCCACCCGAGCCCCCCTCCTCCCTCCAGTCCTGGCACAAAGTCACTAGCCCACTGATCCATCTAAATATTCTATGCTTTTAACCTGCAGCCTGTTTTAAGCATCTTAAAAAAGTCTTGCAAATGATCTAAAATATCCATATACCAGTCACACAGATTCAACCCATCTTAACACTTTGTACCTGGTCTCCTTTTTAAGGACATGCAGTTAGAGACAGCCCAGTTCTGTTGTCTCCAGGTCCTGTCCCTCACTCTCTTCCCGCAGGTAACTTCTGGACCATGTGCTGCATATGAGTGTGTCTAAAATAACACAGGGCATCTTGCCATGTGCCCCCGGGAACCCCATAAACAGTGTGGTGCTGGGCATGGCTCTATACTCAGCCTTTTAATTTTTTTGTTGTTTATTTTTGCCACACCACGTGGCTTGTGGGATCTTAGTTCCTCCATCAGGGATCAGATCTGGGTCCATGGCAGTGACAGCCCAAGTCTTAACCACTGGATAGCTAAGAAAGTCCCTCAGCCTGTTTTTTGAGGTTTAGCAAATGGATACATGCAGCTTGATATATTTTTAAACTGTGTACTGAATTCAGTTATACTAAGAAACCACAGTCGGTGCTCCTGTGGATGGACCTTAGGTTGTTTTGCCTTTTTCTCCAACACACATAGTGTCACAGTGACTGTAACCTTGGACACAGGTGGGAGAGTTTCTCTCAGACCTGAAAATTCCTATGATTTGGTTCTTTCCATTTGGAATGGCAAGGTGGAGCAGCTGGAGTCAAATACCTGTATTTTAAAAAAGCTTTTGGCTGTACCACACGACATGTGGGATCTTAGTTTCCCGGCCAGGGACTGAACCTGTCCCCCTGCTTGGAAACTCAGAGTCTTAACCACTGGGCCACCAGGGTAATCCCTCAAATACCTCTTGAAGAGATCTATACATGAAAAATGCTTCAAAACCAGAGCAAATCAACCGTTGTAAACTAAGAAAACAAGGAGATGGTCACTGGATGGTCCTGTCCCCATGGACAGCCCCCTACAGTCCATGCGAGGGGCCCCATCTTTAGCGAGGACTCACCAAAAACTGCTCACATTCGTTTTTGCAGGCACTCCTCGCAGTGGGATGGGATCCCGGGTCCCCTCTGAGGCCAGGTGTGGTGCTGGCAGGACGGGCCTGGGCGAGAAAAGCCTGAAAACCCGTGCTAAGATGATCTCATATCTATCTCGAATCGCATGACTTGCACAGAAACTCGAGTTTCGGCACCAGAGACTAATGCAAGGAGGGAGAAAAGCAAACTGTTCCAGGAAACAATTCGACAGATCTTTGATCCCTACCATTTGCTCAGGAACTATAAAAGCTTCCTTGGGGCTTGGAAGCAGGCTTGTAGAAGGAAGGTGAGCTTTGAACCCTAGGAGACCAAGGAGAGTGCGCAGGTGCAATAGTCACACAGTGTGTCTTTGTCACCAGGGGGCCTGACTCCACTGGTACCCTTCCCCTAGGTCTTGTACTCAGAAGGAGGGATATGCCGACAGTTGTGGGTGGGAAAGGGGTGCGGGGATCTCACTGGTTGAGGAAGAAGAGGGAGCAAGCCAAGAATAGGAGTCCTGCCCTTAGGTGGTTCATTCCTGGTTTCTTCAGGGAACAGTTGATGGATGCTTAGGAATCAGGGTGTTATAGGTTGAACTGTCTCCATGAATCACGGTTTTATATGTTGAAGTCCTCACTCCCAGTACCTGTGAAAGTGGTTTTATTTGGAAATCATGGCAGATGTGATCAAGATAAAGTTATCAGGGTGGGGCCTTGAATCCCTTTTGACTTAGTGACCTTATAAGAAGAGAAGCGATCCAGAGACAGACTTACAGGGAGAAGTCATGTGACAACCAAGGCAGAGATCAGAGCAATGCGCATAGAAGACAAGGGTCACCAAGGATTGCGAGCAACACCCAAGGCTCAGAAAAAGGCAGATTCTCCCTGAGACCTTCAGATGGAGTGTGGACCTGCTGGCACCTGGATTTTGGATTTCTGGTCTTCAGAACTCAGGGCAAATACATTTCTGTCATTTTAAGCCATACGGTGTGGTAATTTATTATGGCAGCCTTGGGAAACTAATACATATGCGCAAAGGGAATCTGGAAACTGGTTTAAGTCCTGGAGTGCCCGGCCATGTCCAAGCAGTCAACTACACACTTGAATGGAAGGCTCGCAAGCTCCTGGAATCTCTACCCAGTAGAAGTCTGCATCTCTTTGGTGTGGCCCTTCAAATCAGGATGACCTACCTTGCATCAGGACCAGCTGTGCAATCCACAGAGCCCAGTACAAAATGAAAATATGGGCCCCTAGTTTAAAAAGTTTCCAGAAGTTCTAGACAGTGACACCAGAGCATTAGACCAAGCACAGGGTCCTAGGAACAGGTTACATCCAGGAAGCTGGCCCTGATTTGCATGATCAAGGGGTCTCCAGGCCCTCATTATGTAATTTATGCCTAAATTCCTATCTCAACCAAGTGATTCTCTTGTGATGATCAAAGCCCTTCTGTGAGGTTATCTTTTAGATGTTGCTGGGGGAATAAGCATTCATTTCTTGGCACCTAGAGATGGGTGGGCTTGTCAAGAGATGGAGGGCCAAATGAAATGCACCTTCTCCATGGCTGCCAGACTGGTGACTTGGGGCGGCCAGGACAGGCTTCTAACTGGTCAACCACCCAAGGACCCAGGACAGAGGATAAACTCCAGGAGCAGTCCTTCCCAGCCCCATCCAATCCTGCCTCAGAAGGCCATAGTCTTTGTTTTCTCAGGCCCTGCCTGTCCTTCTGGAAACTAGGTGTGGCAGCAATAATACATCAGGTGCCCAGCCCCAGTGCTTGGCCAAAGGAGGCTGGGCCTGAGGCACCTGACAGCCCCGCGGCCCCAGCCAAGCTCCCATCCCCTGCCCCGGAGGCCCCGATAGGGCTGAGTGCTTCTGCCCTCAGCCAGTTTGTGTTCCCTGCCGGCCTCCTCCGTTCCACCCCTGTGTGTGCATGTTTAGTTGCTTTAGTCATGTCCAACTCACTGTGACCCCCTGGTATGTAGCCCAACAGGCTGCTCTGTCCATGGGATTTCCCAGGCAAGAATACTGGAGTGGGTTGCCATGCCCTCCTCCAGGGAATCTTCCTGACCCAGAGATCAAAGCTGTGTCTCTTGCATCTCCTGCATTGGCAGCATTGGCAGATTCTTTACCACCAGCGCCACCTGGGAAGCCCCCCCATTCCACCCCTACACTGGCTTAGTCCAGCATCTTGTTCCTCTCAGTCAACCCCTGTGTTACACGGGTGCCAAGGTGCCTAGGCAAGGGCTTCCCCTTGCGCCTTTTCAGACGACAACCTCGTGAGTGCTGCAGCTCTCACCATGTCCAGTGCAAAGGCTCCGGGTCAGAGTCCACACATAGAACCAGTCCAAATGGGAAAGGTGCTGAATGAAGAAACTCACAGAGTCTCTCTTCGAGAGCCTTGCAAAATGAGTCAAAAAATGTAAACAAACAAACAAGAACAACAACAACAAAAATCCGCAGCCACAAAATACAAACAATGGAAAGGTAAACAAGTTTCTCCCCAAAGTTTTGAGAAATGTTGGAATATTAGATGAGCCCCCAAATGGATGAAGTGGTGCCCAGGGGCTCAGGACTGCCAGAGACAGAACCACATCTCAACGGAAGCATGTAGATTTTATATAAAGTCTCTACCTCGTCATGGTTTTCATGATCTCTTAACTTTAGCGGGAATTTTTAAAGAAGTAATGGTTCTTGGAAACGTTTATACTGCATTTAGCAATTCAACCATAATCTTAAACGTAAGTAAAGTTACAATCTTGCTTTTAAAACATGTGGGGACTTCCCTGGTGGTTCAGTGGTTAGGATTTTGCCTTCTAATGCAACAGGTTCAGGTTCAATTCCTGGTCAGGAAGCTAAGATCCCACATGCCTCCTGGCCAAAAAACCAAAATATAAAACAGAAGCAATATTGTAACAAATTCAACAGACACTTTAAAAATGGTCCACATTAAAAAAATGTATAACATGATCTCATGTTTATGGAATGATGTGAGTGTGTCTGTCTCTCTAGCACACCCTCAATCTATATTTTAATTCATCCATCCATCTAATCTGTCCATCCTTCTCTCATTTGGGGTGTGTGTGTGTGTGTGTGTGTGTGTGTGCACGCATGCACACATATGCGCACTCGAATGTGTGGGAGTAAAAGATAAAGAGAAAGACGGAGAGAGAGAAATACAAAGAGACAGAGAGACAGAGACAGAGAAACAAGAAACAGACACAGAAAGAGAGCAGGTAGATTCTGGAATGCTGTTCACTGATGGCTATTTGTGGTGGTAGAATCTTAGGAAATCATTTTTTTTAATTGATTAAACTTTTTAGAATGAGCCTAGATTCAATAAGAACCATAAACTCATTGTTTCAGAAAATAATCAATTCAGTTGATCAAACAGAGAAGGAAATTATCACAGATAAGGTGCCCATCAGCCCCAGAGCACCCGGGACACTTCTTGCCTAAACATGATTCTTCATGGCATCCCCCGTTTCTCTCTCAAAATAACACAGTTCAGGTGACCAACGATCACAGACCAGCAGAGGCATCCCCTCTTTTGCTTTCCCTCAGTTCTAGGAGGAAGAGCCAACCCTTGTGTGCCGGGCACAGAGGGAATGGGAGCAGACCAGGATGGCAGGTGCTGGATGAAGTAACTTCTGGAAAAGGCAGGGACATGGGGAAAGAAGACTTGGTTGGCCCAGTTCTGCATCAGTGGGGAAGGAAACTGCTTCTTAACCCCAAAACAGGATTTCTTAACCTTCCACTTCATGAAGAAGAGCGGAGCACATTTATAAAATCTTGTGTTTCCCCACAAATTTCTTATAACATATCCATCTTAATACAAATCGACCCTGAGCCTGAAGGTTCAAATACAGATGAGAAACAAATACACCAGCCCTGAATAATGATCCTAAATGCCCTCCTTTGATTGGAGTCAATGGCCTGGATTAGTTGGCTCCAAGGAGACAGTGACCAAAAAACTTGGGCTCATGGAATATTGACTTCGATTTTTAGCCAATTACACCCTGGTGTGCCGTCTGGTATTATACAGTATAGTCGCCAAGGGTTGGGGCCGGGGGCGGGGGGTTGCCTCTCCAGGTTGCAGCTCAAATTCTGGGAGCTCCAGATCCCCAGGTCTCCGTGGATGCCCTGTTGACAGGGACTCGCTGGAAGCCTTCCCAAGGCTGGGTCATAGTGGGTGACATGCTCCTGTCCTGGGAGCGCCTTCTGACTCAACTGCCACTCCTGCCCCGGCATGCCCATAGCATTGTAGGACTCCCAACGACTGTCTGTCTGTTCACAGAATCCCACTTCCACCAAAGGGATCTCGGAAAATCAGGGCCAGCTCAAGTGACAAGCTACCTTACCAGAACAGCTGAAGACAGACCTCTCTGGGACTCTCTAAACCTCAAGCAACTGCCCCTGACTCCTGGGACCCGTCAGCCACCCCAGGGTGTGCATATAAGTAGGTATAATCGAGTAGAAGCCACGCTAGTCCTTGCTTCACGCAGTGAAGCAGCTTAAGACAGGTCCCTAAACGGGAATTTAAAAGGTGGGAGTTTCCTGGCAACTTAGCTTCAACTTAAATAGGGGTTAGTTCTAACAGTAAAGAAAATTTAGCTCAGAGATCCTTAAGGATAGTTTAAACTCTATAAAATCCTCTTTTAACCCTAAAGTAATTCTAGAGGGAGTCTTAAATCATAAGAGCCCTAAGCCTCTAAGATGTGGGTCCTCCTATTTCCCCATGTCAATATTCTTCTCATAGCCCAGTGCACAGATTCTTGCCTGCCTGTGAAGTAGGGGAGAAGGAGCAGTGAAAACATACATGTACACACATATAGACACATACACAGAGGCACATGCAGGACTCCAGAACAGGGGGAGTAGGTTAGAGGAAGCTGAAGGGAATTGATGACCCACAAATATGGTGAGTGAGGCAGAAGGTCACCAAACACAAATGGGGTGCTCCCTTGCACCCCTCAGCTAACATCCCACACCAAAGAGTCATTGTAAATTTCTGGTTTTGCCCTTACCACCAACAGGAAGCAGTTGGTCTTACTTTATTTGTTGTTGTAGTTTAATCGCTGAGTCGTGTCCAACTCTTTTATGATCCCATGGACTGTTGCTTGCCAGGCTCCTCTGTCCATGGGATTTCCCAGGTAAGACTACTGGAGTGGATTGCTATTTCCTTCTCCAGGGGATTTTCCTGACCCAAAGGTTGAACCTGCATCTCCTGCATTGGCAGGAGGATTCTTTACCACTGAGTCACGATGGAAGACCTGATCTTACTTTACATCTGAACTTAGAAACCTTCCTTTTCTTTCATCCTGGGCAATGATGCTGAGATAAGAGTACTAAACAGAACATTTCTTTCATCCAGCATGGCCTGATTTTCTTAGGTGGTACTTAGCAGCCAGATGTTTAAGTAATTTAACCAAACAAAATGCAACGAGCTGATTTCTCCTCTTGTTCTCAAACCTGGCACACCTCCATGCCTTATAAGGAGGTAGCCAGCCCTTCCCATTTCCCCCTGCCCCACAAACAGCTCTTGGACCCCATGCCTGTCCTGTCTACCCTCCCTGGGTATGCCGACCTGCTCTCCTAGAGGTAGACTCTGTACACTTGCCTTTGTCGTCCCTGAGAAGCGATAGCTGATCGGCTACAGTCTCACCTGAGCAGCAGCAGCAGCAGAAGCAGCAGCAGACGAGCAGGTTTGACAGGTGCATCTGTCTGGGCCCTGCCTACAGAAGCAGCACTTCACTCAAGCCTACACGCATCACTGAAACTCCAATACGTTCCCACAGCAGGGAGGATGGGTATGAAGGGTGTGTTTGCCTTTGCCAGAACCACAGGAACCTTCCGAGAACTGCCTGTGCATCTGGTCAACCCACAGAAGGTGGTGGTTGAGATGATGATGAAAAATCTTGGGGCGGATGGAATCTTATAAATGAATAGTCAGCCCATAATTCTCCAGAAAGATCCTAGGAAGTTTAGGGTAAACTCACATTAGCAATTCTGGGAAGTATCTAAATAGTCCTAATAGATCCATCTAAAATCAACATGGATACTTACTACTTAGATTTAAGTGAAAGTCTTAGTTCTTCTATGTTAAGATGTATCTAGAATCTGATCACTCTTGCCATTTGTACTGCTGTGATCTGATCAGTGCCTACCAGGACGGCTGCAATGACCTCCTAGCTACTTTCTCCATGCCCCTCATAGTGAGTTCTCAACACAGCTGGCAGAGCCTCCTGTGTTGCTAGAGGATGAGTCAGGTTGTATCATTTCAAAACTTTGCTCAAATTTCCACCGACCCACATGCTAGGCCCTCATTTCCTGGTGCTTGCTAATCTCATTAGCATTCACCTGCTCCTCGTGTGGGGCCTCCTTGCTAGTCTTGGATGGCTCCAGGCACATGCCAGCCCCAGGGCCTTTGCACTTGCTATTCCTTCTGTGTGCAGTGCTCTTTCTTTCACCTCTTTCAGGACTTCACTCAAGGGCCACCTTCCCAGAGAGGGCTTTCCAGCCACTCTGTTTAAAATCATAGACTTCCCACACTACTTCCCCTCCCCATTTCCCTGTTTCATTTTTCTCTATTGGCCTCACTGCTCCCTGACATACTATATATTCTAATTATTTATCTGCTTTTTGCCTGACTCTCTATGAAAAGCCTGACCCAGAGGACAAGAATTCTTTCATGTTTTCTGCTGTGTCCTCACTCTGAGTGATGCTCCATGAATACTAGTTGGGTGAATAAATAAAGATTGGGTGCCTGGTTCACACTGATGCAGATGATAGACAAGTAAGAAGGGACAACCATAGTTTCAGGGCCTATATGAGTAAGAGGGATCTTGAGGGTCATCCTCCTGACCAGGCAGGTTCCCAAGGTCACACAACTAACTGATGGAGCGACAGCAACCAGAACCCAAGACTCCTCCTCCTGGTGAGTATGAGAGCTGGGACTGCAGCCGCTCAGGGCAGAGCAGGTAAGAACACAGATCTGAGTTCAGACAAGGACACAAGTTTTTGGGTCAGAGTCCCAACCCTGCTGCACATCAGCTAACCTCTGGGTCAGGCTATTTAAACTCCAAAGTCTCAATTTTTTTATTTTTCCAGTGGGGAAAAATAGCAGTGGCTCCTGCTCATGGTGGGAAAGCACTTCTCTCCATGCCTGGTGCACAGAAAATTCTAGATAGTTATAAAAAAATGTCAAAATGTTGTCCTTCCAAGTAAAAGAGGCAGCTGGCCGATGGTATTAAGGTGGCTAAAGCCTCACTAAACCTCTGTTGAAAACAGGAATTCCTCGAGTTACAAGAACAGAGTTGAGGAAGCCCCAGGCCCCCTAGGACCGTGAGTTTTCTGAAGACAAAAACCATTTCTTAGTCACCACAGGGGCATCAGGAGGATCTGACTAAGAGTTATTCTGTATGACATGAGACCCTAGCTGGGTACACATTTCTAGGGTCAACCAGGTGGCACTCTGGTAACCTGGTTCAGTGGGAAGAGCATCTCCTGGAGGAATTCCCAAGGGCTGGGAGGCACCAGGAAAGCCCCACCTGGTGAGCAGGGCCCAGGGCAGCGATCAAGAAAGGAGCACGGAGTGAGAAACAGACAGACATTGTGAATGTCCTGGTAGCTCTGTGGAGGGCCTCTGGGTGTCACCTTACCCACAGAATGTAGGGAGTCGTAGGGGGTGTTCTGGGTGTGCCTTGTAACAGAGATGCTGGAACCAGGTGCTATAGGAAGGGCCCTGTAAGAACAAAGGGCAGGTTCACAGCGCAGAGCACCCAAGGACAGGGCTTCAGGTTTAAGATGGGGACCTCCAGCCCGGCACCCTGCATGGGTAGCGGCCAAATGGATGACAAGGGCATCATAAGTAGGGGGAAGAGATGCCTCTTTGCTCTTCAAGCTAATGCTCAGGAGGACCCCAGGGCTTCTGTGGTTTTGGCTGTACCAAGTCTTACTTGTGGCTCAAGGGATCTTTACGGCTATGTGTGGGATCCAATTCCCTGACCAGGGATCAAACCCAGGCCCCTGCATTGGGAGTGTGGAGGCTTAGCCACTGGACTACCAGGGTAGTCCTGACCCCAGGACTTCTACTGAGGCATTCTAAGCAGGTTTTCAACAGGTGAGCCGGCCACCTGAGCAGGCATCTAGGGCTGGGCTGAGTGTGGCTCAAAGGCCTCCGCGTGGGAGCACGGACCCCTCACCCCCACCCTGGCCCGCATCAATGCACAGCGTGGGCCAGGGGAAATCAGGAAGCAGCAATTTTCACAGGCACAGCTGACACTGCTCATTGCCTGCTTCTTTCTCATATTTGAACACGCAACTGCCTACCTAACAGTTTCCTGGATCCCTAGGCATCTCAGATTTAGCTCACGGAAATCAAATCATTCTTTTTTTTTTTCCATCTTAGAGTGGGGTCGTGCTAAATTGCCCAGGCTGGAGTGCAGTGGTTATTCACAAGCTCAGTCCCACTACTGACCAGCAGGGGAGTTTTGACCTGCTCTGTTTCTGACCTGGGCCAACTCACCCCTCCTTAGGCAACCAGGTGGTCCTCGCCTCTCAAGAGGTCACGATATTGATGCCAAATTTAGTGTGGACACTATATAGGCATACTGTGTTACAGCTCAGAACTCCTGGGTTCAAGCACAGATATATTTTTTAAAAATGTTTGTTAATTGAGGTGAAATTCACTAACATAAAATTAACCATTTTAAAGTGAACAGTTCAGTGGCATTTAGTGCTTTCACAATGCTCTGCAACCATCTCCTCTATTGAGTCCTAAAACATTTTTTCACTCCAAAACAAAACAAAACAAAACCCCTGTGTCCATTAAGCAGCTCCTCCCTCATTCCCTGGCAACCACCAAATTGCCATTCAGTTCAGTTCAGTCGCTCAGTCATGTCCGACTCTTTGCAACTCCATGGACTGCAGCACGCCAGGTCTCCCTGGCTATCACCAGTTCCTGGAGTTTATTCAAACTCATGTCCATCGAGTTGGTGATGCCATCCAATCATCTCATCCTCTGTCGTCCCCTTCTCCTCCCATCTTCAATCTTTCCCAACATCAGGGTCCTTTCAAATGAATCAGTTCTTAGCATCAGGTGCCCAAGTATTGCAGTTTCAGCTTCAGCATCAGCCCTTCCAGTGAGTATTCAGGGCTGATTTCCTTTAGGATGGACTGGTTGGAGCTCCTTGCTGCCCAAGGGACTCTCAAGAGTCTTCTCCAACACGAGTTTAAAAGCATCAATTTGTTGGCAATTCTTTGGCACTCAGCTTTCTTTGTAGTCCAACTCTCACATCCATACATAACTACTGGAAAAACCATAGCTTTGACTAGACAGACCTTTGTTGGCAAAGTAATGTCTCTTTTTTAATATGCTATCTAGGATAATATGCAGTTCATGGGGTCACAGAGTTGGACACAACTGAGCGACTGAACTGAACTGAACTAGGTTGGTCATAATTTTTCTTTCAAGAAGCAAGCGTCTTTTAATTTCATGGCTGCAGTCACCATCTGCAGTGATTTTGGAGCCCCCCAAAATAAAGCCTGTCACTGTTTCCACTGTTTTCCAATCTATTTGCCATATTTTGATGGAACCAGATGCCATGATCTTAGTTATCTGAATGTTGAGTTTTAAGCCAACTTTTTCACTCTCTTTCATCAAGAGGCTCTTTAGTTCTTCTTTGCTTTCTGCCATAAGGGTGGTGTCATCTTGTTTCTATGGACTTGCCTATTTGGGACATTTCACATCAATGGAATCATACACATGTGACCTTGGAGGTCTGGCTTCTTTCATACAGCATAATGGCTAAAAAATGTCCCATCATGTGGATGGACCACATTGTGTTTATTCATTCATTTGTTTTGTGGACCCTGGGTTGTTCCCACCTTTTGGCTGCTGTGAGTCCTGTGGCTATGAACACATGGGCATACGGTTGCTTGATCTGTTGGTTTTGCCCATGGCTTCCCCATCTCATGATGGTACCCATCCAGATACTCATGCCTGAAACCCAGGAGTCAATCTTTGTTCATTAAACCCTAACAGCCCCCTCTATCCCATATGTCGCTTCCTGTCCAGAATATCACCTGGACCCTCCTCTCACATCTTCACTGCATCAGCTCAAGCAACCACTACGGCCTCTCCAGTGGGGTCCTGGCTCTCAGCCCTTCTCTGGCTCCTTAAAACCAATCTCTCAACCTCTGGCTGCAGCCAGGCCATCTTTCTACACTTGACCTTAGCCAAAAGAGTGAGAAGTGATAAGCCAGTTCACCTTCCCAAACTGGTTATCAGAATGAGTCCTCTCCCTGCAAAGAATGACCATCCCGAAGAGGCTCCTATGGCAACCATGATGCATTTAAACTCTGTTTCATAATCTATTGTTGCTGTTGTTCAGTCACTTAAGTTGTATCTCACTCTTTGTGACCCCATGGACTATATAGCACACCAGACTTTCTTGTCCTTCGTTATCTCTCAGAGTTTGCTCAAACTTATGTCCATTGAGTTGGTGATGCTATCCATCCATCTCATTCTCTGCCGCCCCCTTCTCCTACCCTCAATCTTTCCCAGCATCAGGGTCTTTTCAAATGAGTCAGATCTTCAAATCAGGTGGCCAAACACTGGAGCTTCAGTTTCAGCATCAGTTCTTCCAATGAATATTCAGGGTTGATTTCCTTTGGGATTGACTGGTTTGATCTCCTTGTAGTCCAAGGGACTCAAGAGTCTTCCCCAACACCACAGTTTGAAAGCATCAGTATTTTGGTGTTCAGCCTTCAGGTGGCACTAGTGGTAAAGAACACGCCTGCTAATGCAGGAGACATAAGAGATGTGGGTTCAATCCCTGGATTGGGAAGCTCCCCTAGAGGAGGGCATGGCAGTCTGCTCCAGTATTCTTGCCTGGAGAATCCCATGGACAGAGGGGCTTGGTGGGCTACAGTCCATAGCATCCCACAGAGGCAGACACGACTGAAGCAACTTAGCATGCAAGCATGCAAATTTCTTTATGGCCCAACTCTCACATCCATACATGACTGCTGGAAAGACCATAACTTTGACTATACAGACCTTTGTCGGCAAAGAGATGTCTCTGCTTTTTAATATCCCACCTAGGTTTGTCATAGCTTTTCTTCTAAGGAGCAAGTGTTTTTTAATCTCATGGCTGCAGACATCGTTTGCAGTGATTTCAGAACCCAACAAAATAAAGTCTGTCACTGTTTCCACTTTTCTCCCTTCTATTTGCCATGTAAGTGATGGGACCAGATGTCATGATCTTAGTTTTATATTTTAATGTTGAGTTTTAAGCCAGCTTTTTCACTCTCCTCTCTCACCCTAATCAAGAGGCTCTTCAGATCCTCTTCTATTTCTGCCATTAGGGTGGTATCATCTGCATATCTGAGGTGGTTGATATTTCTCCTGGCGATCTCAATTCCAGCTTGTGACTCATCCAGCCCAGTCTTTTGCATGATGTACTTTGCATACAAGCTAAATAAGCAGGGTGACAATATATAGCTTTGATGTATTTCTTTCCCAATTTTGAACCAGTCCATTGTTCCATGTCCAATTCTAACTGTTGCTTCTTGACCTGCATACAGGTTTCTCAGGAGGCAGGTAAGGTGGTTTGGTATTCCCATCTCTTTAAGAATTTTCCAGAGTTTGTTGTGATCCACACGGTCAAAGGCTTTCGAACAGTCAATGAAACAGATGTTTTTCTGGAATTCTCTTGCTTTTGCTATGATTCAAAGGATATTGGCAATTTGATCTCTGGTTCCTCTGCTTTCTCTAAGCCCAGTTTGTACATCATAGTCTATAAGACATTTTATAATCTGGCTCAGCTCACCGCTTCTCCCACTCTCCCTCTGGCCCACATTCTGAATTCTGTAACCAGGCTGGCTTTCTGTCCCTTGATTATGCCAATCCCCTGTTCACCTCCACCTACCTGTCTCCAGGTAGTCTCCACCCTACCTGTCCCTTGTTCCTGGAACCTGGGGTGTCACTGTGGTCACCTCTTCTCACAATTCCCATGGCACCTTCTTCCAGTCACCTGGTAAATCCATCATCCACTAACTCTGCTATTTTGCCTCATTTTATTTGAATCACAGTAATTAAAAAACCTGTAACTGTCTTATTGCCCTTCTCTGGAACACAAGCTCTGTGAGAGCAGCATTATCTGTCCTGTTTACCGCTCAATCCAGCCACTGAAACAGCACCTGCATCAGGAAGGTGAGGCCAAAATGTCAGATGCCAGTCGTGTGGAGTCCCAGGTCTGGCTGGCTGAGGACCAGGTGGTGTTTAGTCGGATGCCCTGCCTGACTGGGTGGGTTAGAGATGCTTGTGCCTACAAAGCAACAGTGTTTGCCATTTCATACCAGGTGATAGGTGCGGTTTCTGGTAGGAAGTTGCTCTTTGGGGATAGTCCCTAGGATCTGGGACATCAACTCCTGTGGTGATGACTCATGGAAACCTAGCCCAGCCCAGAAGCACTGCACCCAAACCTCCACCTGTCCCAGACAAGACAAGCTGCCTTGATCATCTACACCCTGAGTCCAATAAGGGTTCAGGGAAGAGGCAGGTAGGCTTCTCAGGTGCAGCTGCTCCTGCCCACCACTCTGGCGTGAACTGGGTGTTTCTGTGTTCCTCCTGCCCTCTTGGCCTGGACATCCAGGCACACCACGCTGGAGCCCTGGGGACAAAATAGACATGGGCCAGCCCTCCTTGAGATTAGTCTAATCAGGTGAGATAAACTGCCTCCCCCAAATTTGGAGACTGTGGGACATGAGACAGAGGGCTGAGCCCTAACCTAACAGGCAGGTCCACCTGGATGACCACTAGCCCTGGGACAAAGGGCATGGTAAGCCATATAAATACAGTTTTTCAGGGACTGAGTGGGGCAGCTTTTACCCCTTGCTGTGTTGGAGGTTACTTTAACTTAGCAGGCTGGGCCTTAGTTTTCCCAGCAGTAAAATGGTTAAGACAATATATATGACTGCACTCTTTGGTTGAAATTGTGATGGAGCTTTCTGATAAGAATTGAAACATTAATCTGGACATTTAAGCAGTGAAATTATGTACTGACAGCTGAGCTGGGCTGTCAATTCCTGCTTTCAAAGTATAGTTTACTATTAACAACAGGACTTTGAACTGTGTGGGTCACATCTACAGTGTTTTGGATCATATAAGACAATATTGATGTAGGTACCGAGAGACCAGTAAGTCATCTTGTAAACATGGAAACTTGGGCTATCAATAATTACAGTACAGTGCTGGTAAATGTATTTTCTCTTCCTTATGATTTTCTTTTTTTAAAAAAATATTTATTTAGGCTGCACCAAGTCTTAGCTGCGGCACGTGGGATCTTTAGTTGCATCATGTGGGATCTATTTCCCTGATCAGGGATCTACCTTGGGCCCCTGCATTGGGAGCACAGAGTATTAGCCACTGGACCACCAGGGAAGTCCCCTATGATTTTCTTAACATTTTATCTAGCTTACTTTATTGTAAGAATACAGTGTATAATACATAGAAATACAATATCTGTTAAAGACTATATTATGGGTAAGGCTTCTGGTCAACAGTAGTTAAGTTTGCAGTAAGTCAAAGGTTATATTCAGATTTTCAAGTATACAGGGAGTTGGCGCCCCAACCTCCACGTTGCTCAAGGGTCAACTTGGGTGAAAGCTTTGGTCCAGCATAACATGCCTACGCAGAGCAAATATTTTAACAAGCATGAAGAGCCAGGCTTGTTCCAACACACTATTGCTTAGGTCATTCTCACCTTCTGGTGATAAAGCAAAGTGTGTTTCAGGGAATTTCCTGGTGGTCCAATGGCTAGGATTCTGCGCTTATACTACAGGGAGTGGGTGGTTCCAGCATCCTCATCAGGCACATTTAAAAGATCAATTACATGGACATATTCATACCTCAGGGCAAGAGCGTCAGAAGTAAGACCCCCTTTACTTGTTTGCTGTCTGTGTGCTATGCTTAGTTGCTCAGTCATGTCCGACTCTGCGAATTCATGTACTGTGGCCCACCAAGTTCCTCTGTCCACGGGGATTCTCCAGGTAAGAATACTGGAGTGGGTTGCCATGCTTTCCTCCAGGGGATCTTCCCAACCCAGGGATCATTTGCTGTCAACATACTGCAAACCTATGCTTTCTACATGTGCCTGGTTTAGTGGATAAAATGATTACCTAGTTTTCACTAAATTAACCTTCACAAGAGGCCAGCAGTTCAAGCAGTTCTGGAAAGAGGCTGTGGATTAAAGATATGCCTAGTGATTGGAGGGGCTTCCTGGCTGGCTCAGCCATGAAGAATTCGCCTGCCAAACAGGTTCCATCCCTGAGTTGGAAGAAGAGCCTCTGGAGAAGGAAATGGCAGCCCACTCCGGTATTCTTGCCTGGGAAGTCTAATGGACAGAGGAATCTGGCTTGCTACAGTTCATGGGGTCGCAGAGTCGGACACGACTTCGTGACTAAACCACCACAGTGATGTGAGGCAAGCAAACAATGGTAAAGGACAGAGCTGGCACCTAGGCAAGTGTAAGTTTCGCAAAGTTAAAGACGCTATTCTTACACGACACAGATGAACCCGCGGCAGGTAGTGACGGTGGTTCAGAAGTTGATTCTGAGCAGCCGGATTCTTAGAGGCACTTAGAGAAGTTTAGGGTAAGATGCCATAACTGGTAATACTCTACAGGGCAACCGAAAGCCATCACCTCCAGGGCCATCTTTTCTGCAGGGCGGGATTTATTAGCGCCTCCCTCAGACACGCGGAATACAAGGACTCAAAGAACAAGGCGACGCAGTCCAAGGTCACCCGACCAGTCCTGGAGGCCCTGGTGCTGGGGACATTCTCAAAAGCCTTACTCTCCCACACTCGACCCCGGGTAGGAGCTTTTTCATTAGCAGGTTAAAAACCGGCCTGGGGTTGGGATGGGGGTGGGGGGTGTGGTTAAAGTGAGAGCTAACAAGTAGCAGTTAGATTCCAGATTTTTCAAAAGCAGACGATGTACAGTGGAGATTTCCATCAGAAGGCAGTGATAAGGAGTAATAACGCGTGGGCCAGTGCAGGGTTGGGGACGTGCGCCTAAGTTCCCACTCGAAGCAGGGACACCAGGGGGATTTCGCCCGGAGTACGGGCGTACTGCCGCGGCCTGCAATCCCGTCTGCAGGGGCTACAGGTTTACGGTCCGGCACAGAGAGTCCGGGAAACGCGGGGCGGGAGGGAAACCAATTCAGCCCGAGAGCCCACCCAACAGGGCCCCACGCGGTAGGCTCCTCAGCGCTCCGCTGCCTTCGCACCGTTTAATCTTAGGAGTGAGTAGAGTTCGGCCCTGTGAGATTCCATGGGAGCCGCAGCACCGCCTCCCTTTTCACGTGACCAGGAACGCCCCGCCCCTTCCTAGGCGTGGCCTCGACGCACGCTCGTACGCACGCGCGATGGCGCCACTTCCTGGCGGTGGCGGCGGCGCGGGGCCTTGCTTCCGCTTTCTGCTGCGGCGCGCGGTCGGCTCTCAGCCCGTTCGGTATCATGGCGGCTACGGCCACGATGGCGACCTCGGGTTCGGCGCGGAAGCGGCTGCTGAAAGAGGAAGATATGACCAAAGTGGAATTCGAGACTAGCGAGGAGGTGGACGTGACCCCCACGTTCGACACCATGGGCCTGCGGGAGGACTTGTTGCGCGGCATCTATGCCTACGGTAGGTGGGCTCGGGGCGCGGGCTGGGGGAGCCCACTGAGAGAGCAGGGGCCCGCCCGTGGGTGCGGCCCGAGACTGGGAGTCCAGCGGCCCTGGAGGCTGGCGGTCGGAGGTGAGGCCTAGCCCGGGGGCCCTACCCGCTTTTATGTCGGCTGGTTCAAGTGTTCTCTGTGCAGGGCGCCGTGCTGGGTCCCGCGAGGTTTGCAGGGTTCTCTGTGCACTCCCAAGTCATTCATTCAGTGGATGATTATCTTGTAACTAACAGGCGCTAGGACGTGCGCGGCTCTAGGGACTGAGGGCTTAGCAGTGAACCAGACAGGTCTAGGAAGCTTAAGTTGCATTTGGGAGAAAGACGAAGTGGTAATGGCTACGAAGAAAATAAAGCGAGTTAACCGAATCAAGCATGACTGGGGGAGGAGAGAGTTAATAGGGCAGTTAGGTTTGGGGCCTCCCAGGCTGGCATTTGACCTGAGATCTGGGACAAAGCCTGTTATGAGTAGATTATGGTAGAACCGAGCAGAGAGAGAAGCTGGTCCCAGGGCCCTGCAGCCTGAAGCCTTGTGTATTTCAAGAAGAAAAAGAATCCCCCTGTCCTGGGAACCTAGGGGCGAGATTGGGGCGCGGGAGGGGCACAGCCAACAAAGCGTGGTGCCAGGTGATGAAGAATTTGAATTTTATTTCTAAATCCAGTGGGAGGCCTTTGGAGGGTTCTAAACAGGGAAGTGGTGGGATCAGATTTACCGTTACAGAGGTGGTCCTGGGTGTCTGAAAACGGAGGCGGGGGGGGGGGGGGGGGCGGGAGGCGAGGCAGGAGAGGAATCAGGGAATGTTAAGAGACTTTTGTTCCAGTCCAGGGAAGTGATGATGGTATTGTGTTGGAAATGGAGTGCTGACAGGGTTTAATTATGGGTAGAATGTGAGGCTCAGAGAAAAGTCCTGGATGTGTGAATAACTGGGTGGATGATGATGCCCTCTCTTCTGGTGGGGGACACTGGAGGGAACTCTTACTGGATGAGTGGAGCTTGAGGGACCTGTGAACTATCCAGTAGGACATGTAAAGGAGGCAGCTGGGGAGCCTGAGAAGAGGTGGGGTTGGGGATGCAGATGGGAGTGATCAGCACTTGTGCTTAATTAATGCCTGGGACTGGGACAGACATCTTTTCTATCCAGCAGTCTCTGACACTGTGTCAGTTCAACACAGAGAAGGTGCTGAGGGAATGGGAGGTGAAGAGCCATAGCAGCCAGGCCTGGTAGTGTGGCTGACAGCCCTGCCTGCCTCTGGGCACCCAGGACATCGCTGCCCTAAAAACACTGTTTTTAGTTTCCCAATCCATGTGCTGGGTCATCATGAGGGGTTATATTTGCTTTTGTGTTAGATGGGAAAGTATATTATATTTTAGAAAACTGCCAGAAATTGAAGTATGCTGTGTTTATTTTTTTGCACAATAGAGGGATGGTGTTGTAGTTCATGTAGCTGCATCAAGCAGGAATATGATCCAAGCAGTAGATGAAATGGAGTTCTAGGTGATATGAACAACTTGCAGACTTACTACTGGTTGGGAGTGGTGACTACAGTGCTGATTGGTTTATCCTCCTTTTTTACCTTAAAAAGTAATGTCACAGAACCCCCAGCAGTGAAGGTTATTGTAATGTAGCCAAACAATACACAAGTAATTGGAGTAAAGTGTGAGCCTCCCTCACCCCCATTCTCCAGGAGTAACCACTGACATTCTTTTTTAACCTCAGGTCTCTGTTTTGCCACAATGTTCCTTAGAGAGTGTTTCTGTATAAATAAGATTGTGTGTTAGTATGAAAATACCCTTCAGCCTAGTACTTCATTCAGTAGCAGTTTCTTCCCAGCTTAGTATGTTGGACATTGGGTTACGAGTAGGTGGGGAATTTTAAAAAGATACCATCTTCCCCACAAGTAGCTCCAGTGATGGTTTTAAGTATGCTGTCCTAGTGGCTAGAGCTCATTTTTTTGTTTTAATTTACAGGTTTTGAAAAACCATCAGCAATCCAGCAGCGAGCTATTAAGCAGATAATTAAAGGAAGAGATGTCATTGCACAGTAAGTCTGCTCATGCAGTAGGAGTCAGGTGCTAGTCAGCACAGGAATGTGTAGTTCAGTGCTTTTCCATTCAATCACCTTTACCAGCTCTTGACTTGACTTCAGCTATAGGCTGTTTTTATTTTTGTGCTCTCCACTCTAGAAAGCATTCTTTTCTTTTCTTTAAGCCAGATTTACTTACCTATCGTTTGGTATATGAAACTATGTATTAATACTCTTTTAAGAACTATATTTCTGATTTGCCTAATTTTTGAAGACTCATATACCCAAAAAAAACGTCTTAAATTGTAGAAAAGAATTATATAAAAGGTAATCTTTTTCTGCTGCCTGGAACACTCATTCTACAGATTCTGCAGTTCTGTAATCCCGTGATGCAAAGGCCACTTTTACTGTCCTTATCACCTGTGATTTAAAGGTTGTGCCTGAGTCCTACCCCCTTGTGGTTAAGATGTTGGTTAGGGCATTAGGGTCATTGAAGGGGGGACTCTCCTTGGAAGAAGCTGCCTAAGTGCTTCTGCAGCCCACCGCTCAAGAGTACTGCTGCAGCAGGGGTTACATGAATGGGAGCAGTGGCATGTAGTCCACCATTCTACATCCCATTTATCTATGTTTTTTCTTTACTAGATCTCAGTCTGGTACAGGCAAAACAGCCACCTTCAGTATTTCTGTCCTCCAGTGTTTGGATATTCAGGTAATCTTAAACTTTAATCCTTGGAAATACTTCCTTTACCTTCTGTAACTACAATGTTCAAGAAGTACAGTTCTTAAATACGTCTAATTGTACTGAATAAGCATTTTTATTCTTTTATTTTTGAATAAACCTTTTTAAAGAGAATCTTAATTGTGCACTAATATCTGAGCTAATATCCTGTCAGAAATTCCTTTTTATTTAAACAGTTTTTAAAAAGTTTATTGAAATGCAGTTGATTTGCAATGCTACATTAGTTTTAGATGTACAGCAAAGTGGTTCAGATGTCTGTGTGTATATATATATACACATATATATATATACTTTAAAAGATTCTTTTTCATTATAAGTTACCTATTTTATATATATAGTAGTGTGTGTATTTTAATTCCAAACTCCTCTAATTTATCCCGCCCCTACCCTTTCCCATATAATCACCATAGATTGTTTTCTATGTCTGTAAATTGGGAGGTTTTTTTAACTAGTGGAAATCCTTGTCTGCAAACAAGAGTCCTGACTAGTGTACCTCATTGCTGGTTATCTGGTTTGAGTAATTTCAGACTTGCTTACCTGAAATCAGATGTGTGGTTAACATGAAGTGATATTCAGAATACATCTGAGTCTGAATATGTGCAGTCTTACCTGGAGAAGGGAATGGCACCCCACTCCAGTATTTTTGCCTGGAGAATTCCATGGACAGAGGAGCCTGGCGGTCTACAGTCCATGGGGTTGCAAAGAGTCGGACACAACTGAGCAACTAACACACACACACCCCTCTCAAAAATACTGAGGTTCTCTATTTTCTGACAAAACTTATTTCCCTAGGTTCGTGAAACCCAAGCTTTGATCTTGGCTCCAACAAGAGAGTTAGCTGTACAGATCCAGAAGGTGAGGTGGTTAAAGATGGCAATGTCATATTTGCAAGTACACTTGATCCTTGAACCACGTGAGTTTGAACTGCATGAATCCCATTTATATGCAGGTTTTTAAAAATATATACATACTACAGTACTGCCTGATCTGAACTTAGGTGGTTCCAAGGATAGGAAGGGCTGACTGAAGTCTGTGTGGATTTCTGACTAAGCTTAGGTTTAGGGGTGTCTGAAGTCAGTATATAGGCGTCATCCCTAACCTCCCTCCCTGCCATTCACACTGGTCAAGCCAGCTGATTGACTTAATTGAATCTGTTTTTTCTCTTCAGTTGGGGTTTTTTCCCCTGATTCCTCATGTTTTGCCATAAATCACTGGTTTGTATGAAGTCATCTTTAGTTCTGCTTGTATGATTCCCCTTAGTTTTTTCCAGTCTTAGAATTATAATTTTTCAAAAAAAGTCCATCTTAATAAAAATAATTGTAACTATTTTGTTTTTATAGTGTAAACACTGTGGACATGGAAATGTGTTTGTTAAGATGTTAATATTGTCTCTGGGTGGTAGGATTGTGAATTTTGCATGTTTTCTTACTTTTCTATAGTTTCTAATACATACTGTTTTTATAATAAGAAAGCAGTAAAACTGACTTCATTCTGGTGCAGAAAAGAGTGGAAGGAGGAGACTTGGGCTGTCTGTAGTTTTATGATAGAAGTAATAGCATAAGCAATACCTGATGGTCACTTTAAATTAGAATAGAAGCAGTCTTCGTTTGGGGAGAACTCAGATGTATCTGACTTTAGAGTGGTCTTGGGGCAGACCTTGGACATGAACCTGTGTTTTTAATTCAGGGCCTGCTTGCTTTGGGTGACTACATGAATGTCCAGTGCCATGCCTGCATCGGGGGCACCAATGTGGGGGAGGACATCAGGAAATTGGACTACGGACAGCACGTTGTCGCCGGCACACCTGGGCGTGTCTTTGGTGATTAATTGCTTTTGTCTATAAAAAGTGCTTCACTGATAGAGGACTATTTTCATTTTGATACACTACCTGATAACTTTCTGCATTTGAGTAACTTTTAAGAAGTGGAGGGAAGGTCTCTGAAATGTGATGAAAACTGGTTGAAATGGCTGGCTCTTATAACCTGACCTCTGCTTATTTGGAAATCTAATTTTATAGATATGATTCGTCGCAGGAGTTTGAGGACACGTGCTATCAAGATGTTGGTTTTGGATGAGGCTGATGAAATGTTGAATAAAGGTATGGATAACGAGTTTTCTAGAATTGGGATGTATTTCATGTATTTCTACTAAAATACATGAGGACAAATAAGTGAGGACCCTTAAGCAACAGCAGTTGTGCTCTTAGTACAGTGACTGGGAAATGTGTAATGGCAGCTGTCACCTGCTTCAGTAGCAGCTGTGACCAGTACCTCAGTCTTCACGCCTCTGATCCCTGCACTCCCTCCTCTGCAGTCTTACTTCCACATCAGGGGCCGGGTGGGTCATCTCTAGATACTCTGGTCGCCCAATGTCAAGGGAATAGTTTCCTTCTCAGGAGTTACCAGTAACTCGTGGGCTTCTTCCCAGGTGTTTTTCTGGTCCCTGGTTCTTGAGCAGTTCTCTTAGAACCTAGAGGCTAATGCTGTCCCTCAGAGCCGCCCTCCACCCCACGTCTGTCTGGGGCCCCTTAGCTGGAGGTCCTGCTCGTCAGCAAAGTTAAAGGTACAGTTACTACAAAATGAGGTCTCCAGACCAGCGACATCTCTGTCAGCTGGGAGTGCATTGGAAATACAGTGTCTGGACCCCGATCTCAGCAGTCCGGGCCTCTCAGCTGCCTGCCCCCTTCTCATGTGCCTGTCTCCTAGCCCCGTCCTGCAGAGGTGGTGGTGTGGTGACCCGAGGGTGAGGTCTTTATTCATTCATCCCGTATCCTGTGAAATAATGTAAACTAGTTGCATTATTTAATAGGTTTTTAAGTCAAGATATCATTGATATGTAACATTTTCAGGTGTACAACATGACTCAGTATCTGTGAGAGATTGGTTTTGAATGGGAGGTTTTTTTTAATTGAAGATTTTTTTGGTGAAAATCCAGATCTCTGGATTTACTTAAAATATGGCAGGTTTGGCCACCTTGGGTGTACATCCTCAGGGCGGCAACAGCTGGAACTGAGGTATGACCACCTGGCAGAGGCCCAGGGCTGTGGGCTCAGGTTTCTGTTGCTTTTAGCTGTCGGCATCCAGGACTCTTGGGTGGGATCGTGGTCGCCAGAGCACACCAGGGAGAGAGGAGGGGTGTGAGAATTTGGTCCAGCTCTGTAAGAAGATTGCTTGTGAAATCTCATACCTTAAAACCACAGTGCTACATCTAAGTAAATGAACGAATGATGTTCGACTTGTGTCAGAGTGTGCAGCCTTAAAACTTCCTGTGTGTCTCATTCCTCATCCCAGGTTTCAAAGAACAGATCTACGATGTGTACAGGTACTTGCCCCCAGCCACGCAGGTGGTGCTCATCAGTGCCACACTGCCCCATGAGATCCTCGAGATGACCAACAAGTTCATGACTGACCCCATCCGCATCTTGGTAAAACGGTGAGGATGCCCTGTTTCTCAAGAGAGACTAAAATATAGCATAGTTGTATCAGGTTTTCACTTCAGTTCTGTTGCTCAGTCCTGTCCGACTCTCTGCGACCCCAGGACTGCAGCATGCCAGGCTTCCCTGTCCATCACCAACTCCTGGAGCTTGCTCAGACTCCTGTCCATCGAGTCGGTGATGCCATCCAATCATCTCATCTTCTGTTGTCCCCTTCTCCTGCCTTCAGTCTTTCCCAGCATCAGGGTCTTTTCCAGTGAGTCAGTTCTTTGCCTCAGGTGACCAAAGTTTTGGAACTTTAGCATCAGTCCTTCCAATGAATATTCAGAACTGATTTCTTATAGGATTAAGTGGTTTGCTGTCCTTGCAGTCCAAGGGACTCTTGAGTCTTCTCCAGCACCACAGTTTAAAAGCATCAATTCTTCGGCTCTCAACTTTCTTTATGATCCAACTCTCACATCGATACAGAACATGAAAATTCTTTTGAATTTTCTTTTTTGAAAAGCAAGCTTTTATATATTCTCCTTGGATTCAGTAATTTCAGATATAAAAGTTTGCTGATAGTATTTATCAGTGAGATTATTTGTCACTGGGAATAAAATGTGTATTCTATTTAACAGCCAAGCTTTTTGTCTAGAACCATATACAAGGTGTGGTTAAAGGTTCAGACTAACCCTGTGGTTGGGCTCATGCAGTGGAAGTCGTGACTCCTGGAAGGATGTGGCCGGTGGGAGGGATGGGGATCTAATGACCAGACTCCTGTGCTGCCGGGATTCAGACCGGCGCCTGGACTTTGTGCCCCCTTGTTTGAGTTGGAAGGATGAGTTGACAAAATTGTCTTTGTCCTCCAGTGATGAACTGACTCTCGAAGGCATCAAGCAGTTTTTTGTGGCTGTGGAACGGGAAGAGTGGAAGTTTGACACCCTCTGTGACCTCTACGACACTCTGACCATCACACAGGCTGTCATCTTCTGTAACACCAAGAGGAAGGTGTGTGGTTGTCCCGGCTCTTCAATGTCCTTGTGGCAAAACAAAAAGCGAAAATCATAGGACTTAGACTTTTTCTATTGAGGGCCAGAAGTACGTGTTTTAGGCTCTGAGTACATGGTCTCTGCAGCATGCGCTTGGGTTTGCCCTTTAGATCAATCACAGTTGCCGTGTGTGATGGGTGGACAAGCGAGTATGTCCAGGGAACATGTGTACAGGGTGTTGGTCTGGTCCTGTGATTGTAGGCTCGGAATCACTGGTTTGGATGGTACCGGAGCCTGCGTTTTGTGAGCTCCCATGTGATGCTGATGTGCAGGTAGAGCTGAGAACCCTGGCAACTTTCCTTGGAAAAGGAGGATTTCGACTACATTCTAAAAAAGATGGGAATTTAAATTTCTAATGAGAACACTGACACACATATATATGAGTTTTTTTAAAGAGAATTTTTGCCCCAATATTTGCTGGGCAAATTTAAATTTTCTACACATCCAGTGAAGATCGGTGTGAGTTTTAAGAACACTTGTTTTATGAGTATTGTATTGGTCCTGCAGGTAATTGACACGAAATCCTGAATCCAGTCTCTGGTTTGGTTTGTGAGCTTACGGCAGCACCTGTCGATTCCATCTGTAGGTTGACTGGCTGACGGAGAAGATGAGGGAAGCTAACTTCACCGTGTCATCCATGCACGGGGACATGCCCCAGAAGGAGCGAGAGTCCATCATGAAGGAGTTCCGGTCGGGTGCCAGGTGGGTTGGCTGCGCCCTCTGCTCCTGTGCTAGGGCCACAGGCCAGCATTTACGGGGTGTTACCTGAGCTCAGGGAGGTTGCTGACATGCTTGGTGAGCAGGGCAGCCATGGTGGTGTGATAGACTAGGCTGAAGTGAGAACTAACCTTAACTAGGGGATCAGTTGTCTTATTTTGAAGCATATTTTTCTTGTTTCAAAAAAAAACGGGGATTTTCTGTTTATCCTTTTGTATTGGTTTTAGCTTAATCCCGCTGCAGCTGGTGAACCCACTTTGTATGATTTCTTCCCGTCAGTGTGTATCAGACTTGCCTTGTGGCCCAGCGTGGGGTTGTCTTGAGACCATTTTCTGTGCCCGGACTGAATGGGTGCTGTGCTGTGCTGGCGCCCGTGTCCTGGCTGTGCCTGTTGGCTTTTAGTTGGTTAACTGTGTTTCTCAGACCTGCATCCTTACCCCTCTCCCATTGACTCTTGTTTCATCTGTGTTGAGAGTGCTGGTCTTTCTCTTGGGGGTTCTGCTTGAGTGTCCAAGTTCAGAATCACTAGATGTCTGGAGGATTTAGCCGTTACCTTGGAAGTACCCGCCTGCTTTACTCAGGCCTCTGTCCTGAGCCCTGCTCCGTCTGCGCCAGCTTCCCTAGTGCACGTTTCTTCCTGCACATCTGGTTTCCAGACTTAAGCTTTAGATGAATTTCATGCAACCAGCATAGTGTTGGGTTTTGTTTTTCCTCTCCTTTAAAAAAAAAAGTTAATTGGTTTATTTGACTGTGCCAGGTCTTAGTTGCAGCTCGTGGAATCTTTAGTTGCGGCTTGTGTGGTCTTGTTCCCCAACCAGGGATTGAACCCAGGCCCCCTGAATTGGGAGCTAAGAGTCTTAGCCTGTGGACCACCAGGGAAGACCCTGTTTTTCCTCTTCTTTTAATCTGATGATGATTGCTATCTTCTAATTGGAACATTTAGCCCAGTTTTGTTTAATGTAATGCTGTTTATTTACTGTTGTTTGTTCAGTCACTCAGTCGTATCCAACTCTTTGTGACCCCATGAACTGCAGCATGCCAGGCTTCCCTGTTCTTCACTATCTCCTAGAGTTTGCTCAAACCCATGTCCATTGGGTCGGTGATGCTATCCAACCATCTCATCCTCTGCTTCCCCCTTCTCCTCCTGCCTTCAGTCTTTCCCAGCTTCAGGGACTTTTCTAATGAGTCAACTCTTCACATCAGGTGGCCAAAATATTGGAGCTTCAGTTTCAGCATCAGTCCTTCCAGTGAATATTCAGGATTGATTTCCTTTAGGACTGACTGGTTTGATCTCCTTGTTATCTAAAGGACTCTCAAGCACCACAATGCTAAAGCATAATTCTTCGGTGCTCTTATATTTGTTTTTAAATTTTATAAGAATAAATTGTGTATCTTTAAGTGTATTTTACTTGTCATTTCTTTAGTTTGGATTTTATTCTTGTTATTCCTTTCTTCACTTTCTATTTTGGAAGATGTTTATATTTTATTTCTTTGTGTTATTTAACTGCTGATGATGCTGAAGAGTTATCAGCAACTGTGATTGATGGTACTTTTATCGTCTCCCCTGAGGGTATAGAGAACTTGAAACCCTTGACTTTGGTGACCCTCCAGACTTGTGTCACTGTTTTCATGTGTTTTAATTTACATGTATTTCAATCCCCACAAGACGTTTTTGCTTCATATAACAAAATGGATATAATTCATATCATAAATGCTTTGTGTTGACCACTTTCATTAGTCTTCTTGCTTTCCTTCATCTCCGAGCAGCTTCCGTCAGGGCTGCGTTTCCTTCTGCCTGAAGAATGTCTCTTATTGCGTTTGTGTCAACTGGTCTCTGAAAATGTCTACTTCATATTACAACATCTCCTGATGTTGAAGGAGGCACTCCAGGGGGATTGGTCCCAGGAGTCCCGTGGACATCAAACTCTGGGCGTGACCCAGTGCAGTTGGCCTTCTGTGTTTGGTGTTTCTTGGTTGCCGTTGTTCCTGTCGAGACGCCACTCCTGTGAAAACTGTTTTTTCTGCAGGCTGTTCCTTAGGTCTGTTTCGTTTGTGTTTTGTTTGAGTGGTTTTCACCCTCATGGGTCCATGTGTGATTCGGTCTTACTCCTCCTGTTTGGAGTTTGTATGGCTCTTGGCCTCACCCCTCAGGTGGTGCTCTGGCTCCATTCTTTGCTCTCCCTTTGGAGCTCCAGTTACTAGTGATTATCTGGTAGCAGCAACACCTCTCCTGTTTTTTTGAACTTTTTTTCCTGTTATATTGTCCCTTTAAACTTTGAATGTTTCTAGACCAGTGATGTCCAATAGAAATGTAAATCAAGTAAACATATGTTATTTAATCCTGTATATCATTTCAACATATAATCAGCATTAAAAATATTAATGAGTTTTTTTGCCCTTTTTTTTTTTTTGGTACTAAGTATCCAAATATAGTGTGAATTTTACACTTTGAGGCAATCTCATTTCAGACCAGCCACTCCAGTGCTTTGGGAGCTGGTGGCCTCAGCATTGGATAGTGTGGGTCTGTGGTGGGTCAGATTCTGTCCTTTGCGAAGGACACAGTGGTGTGAGTTGCACTTCTAATTAGAAGACACTGTGTTTGGTGTGCACCAAGATCAGTGAGGCTGGTGTACTTGATTTTTTGTTAGAAGTAAAATGTCCTCAAGTAGTGGTGACTCTAAACAAATTAAATGTAGTAAAGATAGCCTGTATACACACATACACACACACACACACACACACACACACACACACACACACACATTTTTTTATTTTAATGAGATAAGCACATGACTTAAGTAACTTAAGTAAACCAAACACGCCTTCTGAATGGGGCTTTCTGGTGCTGCCCCGCACGCTTCAGCCTGCAGAGAGACCAGTGTGAGGAGCCCTAGTGTGCTCGTAACTGGTCTGACCCTTTTCTGCTAGGTGATTGCCTCAGATGCCTTTCTTTCTGCAGCCGAGTGCTCATTTCTACGGACGTCTGGGCCCGGGGGCTGGACGTGCCCCAGGTGTCCCTCATCATTAACTATGACCTGCCCAACAACAGAGAGCTGTACATACACAGGTATGCCATGCAAGCTGTTCCTTGGTTTCATTCTTGTTGGTGGATATTCTGAAACCTTCTTTGCTATGTTTACTAAACTGATTTTGCTTTATTCTTGAAGAATTGGGCGATCAGGTCGATATGGCCGAAAGGGTGTGGCCATTAATTTTGTAAAGAATGATGATATCCGAATCCTCAGAGACATCGAGCAGTATTACTCCACTCAGATCGATGAGATGCCCATGAACGGTGAGACCCTAAGTCTGTCTGTGCTTGTTGTAGGAAGAACTTCCTGGTTCCTAGTTTGGGGCACTTGAGGTTTTTCCTGTTTTGCTTTGTTTTTATGAAGTCTTTGTGAGCCTTTAGTTAACTTTATAAATTTTCATTTTGTTTGTATTGTTTCTTATTGTTTATCTTTCTTCACTTTCAGTTGCTGATCTGATCTGAAAAATCTGCTCACTGGAGTCTCTTCACCTATTTTATATCAGTTTGGATTTTGTATCAGTTTGGAAATATTTAGAGGCGGTTTCTATTTAAGGGGGTTTGTGCGAACTCTATTCTTAAGGAATCCCCCCTCCCCCCTCCCCACCTCACCCCAGGATGAACTCTGGAGATGGGGCCACCTTTTCTTACCCATTTGTAAATAATGCATTGCTTTAAGTCTTTTTCATTAAACATTTAAAACTTTTCCCATAAATTCTAATTTGTATTTCTTAAGGTGGACCCAGCTTTTCTAGTGACCTACTGTCTGATCTCCTTTTATTCTGATTTTTGACCTTTAAGATGGTGAAATAGAAATGGTAAGCTGCCTGGCCTCTCCACACTTCCCCAGATTGGTACCCGATCCCATTTCTTAAGGATGGCAGGTGGAGGAGTCAGACCATCAGTACTTTTCTTTGGGTTGGCCTGCGTCTGTGTGCCTGGGTGCAGAGGGCAAGATAGGATCCCTGGGCTGATAACTGTAAGGAACTGTTCACAGCCAGGCTTCTCTGGATTAGTGAGCCCACCCATCATGGCTGAGGAGAGGCCACACATAAGGCACCATGGGTGATTCAGGGAGGGACCAACAGGAAACAAGCCACAAGGGAAGACCCCTGAGAAACTCAGCCTAAATCAGATGTTGTCAAAAAGGAAACAAATGCAGACGTCCATATAAGTGTACCCTTGGGGATGATTCAAAAGCAGTATGTGATTACCAAAGGTTTCATAACCATTAGCCCTGAGTGAAGTTGGTGAAGACGTGGGTGTGTGATGTTCACGTGAGTAGGTACAGACTTTCTGGAAAGCAGCTGGGCTCGTGGGCAGTGGGAGCCGTTGGAATGATACTTCCCTCCGAGGGAGTCGCTCTGCCGTCAGCAGTAGTCTGGAGTGCAGGCTGCACGGGTGTGCTCACCAGCGTCCCCCGGCACCAGGGAAGGAGGCCTGGAAAGGAGTGTGCATCACCAGGGGCTTGGGGAGGGAAGTGATGTCCTATTTGCACTGATGCACATGGGTGGGGGTTATTGGGTGGGTGTCTGGGGCTAGTGTGACAGGCCAAGTGGGTTCATCTGTTCTCCATGGGCTAAGTGTTGGAGTTGGTGTGGAAATAATCCAGATGCCCAGTGAATGGAAAGATGCAAGCATACCTGATGGATAGTGTTTGGCAATGGGAAGGAACTAAGAGCTGGCACATGTTGCAGTTTGAACCTTGACATAGGCTGAGTAGAACAAGCCAGTCACAAAGGGCCACACAAGTGCTTCTATTTCTGTTAAATGTCCTAAATTGGTAGATCCATAGAGACAGTGGGTAACCAGTTTTCTGGGGGCTGAGAGGGAGTGACTGCTGTAGGGTACACGACTTCTTTGGGGGTGATGGAAATGTTCTGGAACTAGAAGTATGGTCGCAAGATTCTCTGAATATACTAAAAGGTACAGAATTGTACATTTTAAAATGGTAAATCGTGTGGTATGTGAACTGTGTCAAAAATCAGGTGGGGAATCTTTAACACTGCCTCTAAATTATACTTAAAAAGGGCATGGGCAAGGGGGGAAATACTTGTAAAGCATGTACTTGACAAAAGACAAACTGGAAAATATGAAGAATTTTATGTGTAGGTAGAATGATGGTCCCTCCAAATGTGTGCTCAGTGGCTTAGTTGTGTCCAACTTTTTGTGACTCCGTGGACTGTAGCCTGCCAGGCTCCTCTGTCCATGGAATTTTCCAGGCAAGAATGCTGGAGTTGATTGCCATTTCCTTCTCCAGGGGATCTTCCTGACCCAAGGATTGAACCTATGACTCGAGTCTCCTGCATTGGCAGGCAGGTTCTTTACCACTAGCGCCACCTGAGACTTGGGTTCTAACATGACAAACTCGGAACTGAGGGCTACTAATTGTCAACTTTCATTTTTTTCTTAGGACCTCAGACAATAGTGAAATAAACAAGGAATTATACTGTCAGTGCTGTGGGCAAGAATATGTCCTAGATAAGGAGTCTCTTTTAAGAAATTCATCTGAGGGCTTCCCCGATGGCTCAGTGGTAAAGAATCTGCCTACCAATCCAGGAAACACAGGTTTGATCCCTGATCTGGGAGGATCCCACATGGCTCAGAGCAAACTAAGCCTGTGCTCCAGAGCCCAGGAGCTGCATGTGCTCTGAGCAAAGAGCCCATTGCTGCAACGACTAAAGCCCATGCTCCCTAGAGCCCATGCCCCCCAAGGAGAGAAGCCACCGTGATGAGAAGTCACACACCACAACTAGAGAGTAGCTCTCACTCAGAGATTAGAGAAACCCACCTACCCCACTCCCAAATGCCCACATCTTAATCCCTGGAATCTGTGAATATCCCACATTAAATGGCCAGAGGGACTTTGCAGGTGAGATTAAGAATTTGACATGAAGGACTACCATGGGTCAGAGAAGTCAGACTTCCATGGTGTAATGGAAGAGGCGGGAGAGAGTCTCATTGGTGAGGAGGATTCAGCTCACCGTTGCTGCATTCGGTGCCCCGAGCTACGATCTGGAGTAGCCCCTAGAAGCTCAGGAGGATGTGAAGGTGACAGCACACCTCAGACCTGTATGCGCGGGAGACTGAATTCTACCAACAACCCGAAAGCAAGGGAGCCTCCAGAGAGGAAGCAGCAGCCCTGCTAACACCTGATTTTAGCCCGGTGAGACCAAGTCAAACTTCTAACCTACAGAACCATGATAGAATAAATCTGTCATTTTAAGCCACGGAGATTGTGGTAATTTGTCAGTAGCAATGGAAAAACTTTTATAACTCAGGGGGAACAAATCTAAGTAAAAAATAGGCAAAATACCTGAATAGACACTTCACCAAAGATTTATGAGTGACATAAGTCCAGGAAAAGATGCTCACCATCTTCAGTCATTAGGAACACAAATCACACCCATGAAATCCACTGTCAGTGGAATGGCTGAAATTGCAGAGACCAGACCAAGCCACAGCGAAGCTGGTAGGAGCACAGAGCGAGTCACTCACTTTGGAAAATAGTTCAATCACACACACACCCCCTCCATATGACCTGACTGTATCATGCTTGGTGTCTGCTCAAGAGAAATGAAAACGTCCGTTCACACTGGTCCACGACTGCTGACCACATCTTTATTCCTAACAGTAAATGGCTGAAAACACTCTTAACACCATTAAAATTTGATAAACCATGTGGCACCTCCGTACCACGGAAAACTATTTGGCAATGAAAAAGCACACATACAACATGGATGAATCTCAAAAGTAGTTAGATTAATATTAGCCCCCCTCCCCCAAAAAAGCTGTATGATTCCATTTATAGAAAATTCAAAAAAATGTAAACTATAGTGACCAAAAGCAGACCAGTGGTTGCCTGGGAACGGAAGTGTGGGCGTAGCAGCTTTAGTCCATAGAGCCCTTGAGCAGGGTTGGGGAGGGCATGCATCTCCCACCAGGTGACTGACACCAGGCCTGGCTGGCTGTTCTCCAGTCACCTGACACAGGATACTAGGGTGTGAGGTGGTGGGCTGTGAGGGTGCTGCTCAGAGTGCACAATAAAGCATGCACACTCTGCCCAGAAATGTCCAGGGGCCCATCAAGGATGGAGTCCTACTTCTGTGTCAAGACCTTCAGGTGTATCCTTTTATTGAAAATAATTGCACTTCAGATTGAGGGTTCCCTGAATCCTGTGAACTCTGCTGAGTTGTTGGGGGCAGCAGCCCCCAATTCTGTGCTTTCATCGGGTCCCAGCAGCAGGGAGGTGGGCCTTGCGATGCAGGTACCACCCCGTCCAGGCACCACCTCTGCGTCATAGGTGGGCAGTGGTGGCTGACAGTGCACACACATTGCAGTGACAGGCTACAGAGGAGCAAAGCTTCCAGTAAACATTTCCAGTATAGGGCACCCCTCAGGGCATTGATCTGACTGGCATCTGGGCAGAACACTCAGACGAGCTGCTGGCCCAGAGCCCGGGAGACAGACTCACAAGCAGACCTGGGTGTTCAAAGACGTCAGTGCCATGTGACTCGGGGTAAGCACTTCTGACCCAAGGCCCCTACTCCGCCGACTGAGGCTGCACGTGCTGGGCCACTGGGAGGTCTGTAAAGGAGCAGCATACCACTGGGCCCCGGGTTAAGACCAGCTGATGACAAACTGCTCTCCCATGGTCAGCGAGACAGGGATGTCCAGAGTCTGGGGACAAGAAATAGGAAAACTGGGTTGGCAACCGAAGTGAGGCAGACTGGAGCCTGCAGATGTGGGTGGGCAGTGGACATGGGGCCTGGCCTGGCCCTGGGAGTCTTGCTCTTCCCTCCCAGCACTCCTGGCAGTGGCCACCTCAATCTGCTTTGGAAACAAGCTGCCGTTTAACCAGGGGCCGACACCGTGGACACGGGCAGAGGAAAGATGTGAAGTGTAAGGTACGCTCCCCACTCTTCCATGAAGTTCTGCTCCCTCTGCCCGTGTAACACTCAAGTGTCCTCTCCCTGCTGGACAGGGGTCCCATGAATGCCAGTTCAGCGGGCACCTCCTACCCCCTCACCCACCCTCAGAGACAGGCCCTCTGGCCCCAAGTGTGGGCTCTCTTGCCTCTGTGTCAGGGCTGAAGGTGAAGTTGGAGACAGGAATGCTGTTGCAGAGGACCTGATGGGGGGCTGTGGCCACCCCCAGGACGGTCACGTTCCTCAGCTGCAGGCTGGCCCCCTCACTGCTCATGTGCACCAGCTTGTTCACAATGGTGTTCTGGCCGGAGCAGACAGACAGGACCGGAGGTGTGAGCAGATGGTCTGGGGCAGCAAGCCCCACTCGGGCAGAGTCTCTGGGCAGCACACCCCCGGCAACCCCTGGGATGCTGGCACAGTGCAGGAAGCTCTGGTCAAGGCACTTGGCCCACGGGCTCTTCTCCTCTTCAGTCTGGTTGACCCGGTGGCAGGTGGCCATCCCAGGACCCCAGGCCCAGCTACCCTCACCGAGTCAGGAGAGTCACCCCAAGATGGCCCCCAGCCTGGGTGGATCCGACTCACGTTCTTGGCCAGGAAGATGAGCTGCATGTAGTCCCCGCCGTCCAGCACTCCCAGGCTTTCCCCATCGTCCCAGAACAGCTCCCCTTGGGCCTCCCCACTGGCAGTCAGGGCCACAGCCAGGGCCATGGGTTGCTTGCGGGACTCTGTGGTCGTGAGGGCAGGGCCCTGGGAGGGGGTGGCCCACGTCACTGTCCCAAGCCTGGTGGAGGCCTCCAAACCCAGGTGTGAGGGATGCTAGGCTGGGACAGTGCCATAGTGGAACCGAGATCCGCAGGACAGTCTACAGCCAAGTAGCCTGGAGGCCTGTGGAGACCACCCTGACCCAGGGGTCACCTCAGAGGACACAAGGCCCATGGAAGTTTGCAGACTGACTGTTTTCTGAGAAGGGCCAATGAAGCTCTAGGAGGCCTCCCCTCTGCCTGGCCTGGGAGCAAGTCAGTGCAGGGATGTGTCCTTCCCCAGCCCAGGTCATCTTCACCCCTCAGAAGCATCATCTCTCTCTGGGGGTGGGCCTCCAGCTGGAAAGAGGCATGTGGGGGCCCAGCGGCCCCAGGGCTTGACAAATGGGCTCAGGGGCCCGGTCCATGTACCTGCATAGGGATGATGTGCCCAGCCCGGAGGTGGACGTTGATGGTGTCCAGCGGGGCGGACAGCGTCACCCACTGCCCCTTGCTGTGGATGGTAGATATGAGGGGTGCAGGAGGTGGGAGGCTGCCAAAGGCCTCCATTGGTACCTGGAGGGGGATGTCATATCACAAAGGGTCCTGGGCAGTGCCAAGACACTGTGCTATTGTTGGGAGGCAAGAGCAGAGACTGAGCCCCACAGTGGGGACAGAGCATGATAGGCTGAAGCCAGGGCTCGGGTGGGGCCGCTCAGAGGATGGGATAAGGGGCAGGAGTGTGGAAGCAGGAGAACTGGAGTCCTGGCTCAGTTTGGTGGCAAGTCACCCATCCAGCCTCAGTTTCCCCATCTAGAAAATGGGTCCTGCAAGGATCTCACAAGATGATGCTAGTGGAGAAGCTCCAGGTGAGGGCCCTCATGTAGCCAGGACCCCTCCATACCAACAATGCCAGAGGGAGGACCTCTCCACCATCTCCCCCATCCTCCCAGGCTTCAGGGCCCCAGGACTCACCTGGGTCTGCAGGTCGTACCATGTGCCCTGGGGGAAGTAGCCAGTGACTTCAACCTTCTCAGCCTCGAGCACTGGGGTGATAAGCAGAGCCTCCCCCCATAGGAGCTGGCGGTCCACAGTCCAGGTGCTGGGGTCCTCAGGGAACCTTCAAACAGGAAAGACTGGCAGGGCGGTCTGGTAACCTCTGAGGTCAGTGGGCTCAGGGGACCCGTGGGGAGGTTTGGAAAGGAGCTGAAGGACCTGGGTTACATGTGGCAGGGCTGGTTCTAGCCAAATGAAGTCAAGGCAGGAGCCAAGAGTAACTGCTCCTTGCCTGATTATCCGGGCATGACCTGTTCACATCTCCTACTTGCAAACTGTGTTCTTGCCCATGTGTTTTATTTGGTTCTTGATATTAGTCTTACACTTGGTCTGAGTTTCTGTACATTAGGGAAAGTGTCATTTTATTGACAAGTGAAAGTCACTCAGTCATGTCCAACTCTTTGTGACCCCATGGACTATACAGTCCATGGACTTCTCCAGTCCAGAATACTGGAGTGGGTAGCCTTTCCCTTCTCCAGGGGATATTCCCAACCCAGGGATCAAACCCTGGTCTCCTGCATTGTAGGCAGATTCTTTTATCAACTTAGCCACGAAGGTTTTCTGCTATTCATTTGCCTTGACAATCTATGTTCAGAGCAGTTTTCTGTTTATTTTTCTGTTTATGTTCAGAGAAATGTTATTTTTTTTTCCTCTAAATTAAACCTCCTTCCTTTGCTTTTTGCTTTTGATGCTTAGAAAGCCCTTTCTTGCCAGAGCAGAGGGAAACATCGACTTCTGTTTTCCTGGGGCTTTTTCTACAGCTTAATTTTTGACATTTAATTCATCTGGAATTTAAGTTTGTATGAGATGAGAGGAAACAGACTTTTGCAAATAGCTTACTAATTACCACACTACTGAAAAATCCTTTAACCCTCTGATTCAAGGAGCCATTTTACAGGATGGTAACTTCTCAGGTATACTGAGTCCTATCTGTGGGATAGCTATTGGATTTCTTCGGTGGTCTTATTACCTTAAGCCTCAAACGGATTCAATCATGGTCGACTTACAACTTGTTTTGCCATCTGGGAGGCCTGGTCTGTACTCAGTGTTCCTCATGGGATTTTCTGTTACCGAGGGCTCCTAGCCCTGAACTGGAATCCAGTGGGTAGGAACTGTTGGTGCAGGGGTTACCTCAGTGGGGAGGGCCCAGATTTTGCTGCCACCTCCCTCCTCCTGGTGCCTGGAACACCCAACGCAGGAGGGTGGCTGCCCTGAGGTCAGTGGGCCTGAGGCCATCGCTCCCAACCCAGGCACTCACTCCAGGAAGAGGGGCCGGGCCACCGTCTCGCCTCTGACGTGGGCCCCGTGGAACAGCGTGTAGAGATAGGGCAGCAGCACGTAGCGCAGGGTGAAGGCCTTCCTCATGGCTTGTTGTGCCGTCTCACTGAACCTGTACGGTTCCTGCGGCTGTGGTGGAGGGCGTGGCGGAAGCACCTGGGATCTGGGGTGGCAGTCCCCCAGGTTCCCCCACCCTAGGAGATCCAGCACTTTGGGCCAGCCAGGGCTGGGATCCCTGGCACAGAAAGCGGTGTTCCCCAGGGCACAGCCTCCCCTGCCGTCCCTGCCCTACCTGGCTGTTCAGGGCATTGTGGTTCCGCATGAAGGGGTAGAAGGCCCCCAGCTGGGTCCAGCGCACACACAGCTCCTCTGAGGTGTTGCCCAGGAAGCCACAGATGTCAGCCCCTACCAGGGGCACCCCCAGCAGATTGAAAAGCAGGATTTCTGGAGGGCAGAGTCAGACAGGTCTGCAGACGCCACAGCTGGGCCTGTCCAGGAGCCTGACAGACGTTGTCTGTTGAACTGGCGAGGGAGGAGGATCCCTCCCGAAGACCCTCCCACTCAGCCCCCACTCGACGGCTGGCGCAGGCTGGCGCATCCTGTACTCGTGGTTTCAGTAGAACACCCTGCCGTATCCGCTCCCTAACACCTAGGGTGTGCAGGGCAAACTAGATCGGTCAGGGATGAATTGAATCCCCTCCCCACCCCACAAAGGTTAAGTTCTAGTCCTAACCCCCAGTTGCTGGGAATGTGACCACATTTGGAAATAGGGTCATTGCAGACATGATCAGGTTGAGGACATCAGGGTGGGCACTGATCCACCATGACTTGTTTCCCTATCAGAAGAAGGCATCAGATACAGGAAACACAGAGGGTCCCAAGCAAGATGAACTCAAACAGACCTACACCAAGACACAATTAAAATGGCAAAAGTTAAAGAGGATTCAGGCCTGACCCGCCACACTGGCCCCAGGATAAAAATCAGAGCCAGTCAGCACCCGTGGGCAGAGCCAGCAGCAGCTTTGTGAAGGAAGAATGGACTCAGCTCAGCAGGACGTCACATACACGACGTTCATATGCATCACACGTGAAAGCAAGCCTGTGACTAGGAAAGCACTTCCAGGCTGGAGGGTTTGATGGAGGCTCTCTTCAGTTGTGACCTCAGGGGGTCACCTCTACCCTCTCCCCAGGGCTCCTGAGCCATCCCTGGGCCTAAGACATCTGCAGCATCAGAGCTCTTGAAACAAAAGTCAAAATTCTCTCTGTAAGGTGGAGCCAGGCACTGAGACAACAGCGGTGGGAGCGCCCTTTGGACTGAGCTCAGATGCAGTTTTCACGCAACTCAGAATGTGGTCATCAGAAGGGATGTTCTAACAAAGCATGAATCCAAGATGGGATGCTGGGAAGAGGGGCACCACAGGTGAGCCCACTTACAGGAGTTGGCGGCAGGCCCCACCCCATCCCAGCAGCATCTCTTTGAGGACCTGGCTCTGGACAAACTCCCCTGGAGAGGGGCCCACCCTCCACTCCTCGCCCCACCTCCTGACAGGTATGCTCACCTGGCACGGAGTAGGAAAGCTGCTCCCAGTTGCTCCACACATCCCCTGTCCAGTGGCCGGAGTATCGGCCGTGGCCAGCAAAGGTTGAGCGAGAGATCACGAAGGGACGCGTCCCTCGAGCCTTCACCAGGGCCCTGGGTGGAAAGAGCTGTGTTGAGCAGGGTCACCAGGAACCTCGTCACTGCCAGCAAGAGCGCCTGGCAGTGCAGCAGGGATGGTGGGCTGGGAACAAGGAGCCGGATAGCTGAGGGCTCTGCCTGTGTCTGCCAGGCGGTCAGCCCTGCCACCCGACTTACCCTCAAAATGCACATGTCCCAGGCTGGACAAACATCCCTTGAAGCTCAAGGAAGCCAGAGGTCCTGACCAGCCCTGGCCTCCCTGTCTCGTCACTATGCCCTTCCTCTGAGGCACCAGGCATGGAGCCGGAGGGTAAGAGGGGTTAGTATGGGGGTGGCAGGGGCCCTGGGGGGAACCTGGGCTTCCTTCTCTCCTTCCCCCACCCTGGCCCCTCACCTGTAGGAGGCTAAGGCTTCAGTCAGGCCATACAGGTTGTGCAGATCATAGTGTGTGGACAGGAACTGGTGGCTGGAGGCGCAGATGGTGGCTGCCCGGAGAGTCCCGCCAACCACCCCTGGAGAAGGGGGAGCTGTTTCCTTGGAGCCTCCGCCCAGCAGGCTGGTGCCCCCCACATCCTGGAGCTTCTTGGGACCCGGGTACAGTCTCCACTTCTCCAAGGACAGGACGAGGTGGTGCCACAGCCTGGCCTCTGCAGACCCAGACTTCACCTCTGCCTGCTCCTAAACCAGCTGCGCCTGGAGCACCCCCTCTGAAGGGTCTCGCCTCAGCAGCACATGCCCGGTCAGCATCACGTGGCTGGGGCCTCCCCACATGAACCTCACTCCTGAGGCTTCCCTCACATGCCCCGGGCTCCTGCTGTCTATCAGCTTCTCAGAAACCAGGGCTTCAAGCCTCCCAAACCAGAGAAGGGAAATCCCTTGGTTTGAGCTATTAAGTCCCCAGCTGACTAGTGCTAGGAACAGGCAGGTGGAGGCAGGCAGGGATTGGGGACAGCTCACCTGGCATGTATGGTGGGTTCTCCAGGTTGTTGTCTGGGCAGCCATCCACTGAGCCCCTCACAAAATTGGATGGCTCATTCATATCCTGTGAGAAAGGACTGGGGGGTAGGATGCCCTACCTGGTTCAGGGCATGGGGCTGGTCCCCAAGGCCATGGGACACCCAGGGGCAGGGCCACACTCACGATCCACATGCCATCGAAGGGCACTTGGGCGTGGAACTCGGTCACCATGTCCTGCCACCAGTCAAGAGCCTCGGGGTTGGTGAAGTCGGGGAAGGCGGTGAGTCCGGGCCACACCTGGACAAGAGGTCAGAGGGCAGACGGGGCCCCTAGAGCCTGCACAGAGGTCCTGGGCAAACCAGCTGCGGGCAGGGCTGCAGCCTCACTCATCTCCCCTGGGGGTGGGTGGACTGCAAGGGGGAGGAGCATGGGGAAAGGCCCCAGAAGCCACACTCCTGGCAGCCTTCTTCCTGGTCCTTGGCTTGCCCTGGGGAAGAAGCAGGGACTCTTCTGGATGCACCCCTGCACCCCCCCACTCCACCGCATGGAAGCCCCTGGGGACCCAGAGGATGTAGAGGACTCTGAGGTCTCCCTGAGGAGCTTTGGAGCTTGCGTCTGAACTGCCTGCAAACAAGGGCCCCCGACACAAGGATTCTAGGTGGCCTGCCTTGTCAGAAGCCAGTCACCCCCAGCTGTGAACCCCGCCTTCAGTACCACTGGCCGGAGACCCCTCTTTCTCCCCCTCGCCCCCCAGGCCCCACTGTACCTGCCCAATCAGTGGCTGCCCAGTCTCATTGGTGATGAAGACCCCTCGCCTCAGACCCTCGTCGTAGGGTCGGTAGGTCCCAGCAGGGCCTGAGCTGCTGATGGCAGGATCCTGGAGAGAGAAACCAGTCAGGATGAGAAGGAAACGCCTGAAACCTTGGCCCCATTGCTGGGAAAATGCTCTCCCTAAATGTTAGCAAGGCAGAAGTGGATGCAGCTTCATGTGAGTCAACACGCTGTGTGTGGAGGTGCACGCAACCCGCCCCCGGATGGTCAAATGGGGAGCACCTGGATGCAAGAGTTACTTTTGCTTGAAGGGCCCAGAATTTCACAAATGCTCCACAGTGACCATTTATTTCATTTAGAAATAAAAATAAGAAAAGGTCTGCACCTGCCCTCCTTACTCTGAGTGAGTGGCCCTGGACACCGCTCCCTTCAGAGGGGCCACGAGGATAGAAATGACCATCAGTCCAATTCCAAACGGATTTCCTCTCCTGAGGGGCATCCACGGTGGCGACTACTTGGTTGTCTCAGCTCCCCCTCCCCACCTCCTCCTCTGGGCACCCCCCACAAGCTATACCAGCCTGAACTGCATCCCTCTGACTGTGGGGACTGGCCTAGGGAGGTGTGTCCTTGTGCTGAACCACTCAGAGCCTGCCCTGCACCCCATAAGGCAGAGCTGACCACAGGGAGGAAAGGCAGGGGTCTCGCGGAGCATTCCAACTGCCCCAGCACACAGCTCCGCCTGGCCTGCCAGAGTTGAGTGGTGTCAGCTGAGTGATGCGCTCACCACTTGCTTTCAGCGGTTCAAGCAACTTACAGCTGCAAGGATCCTGAGCAAACACATGTTTCCAGGTTCATCACTGGACCACAAAGGCCAAGTCTATAAATCTGATAGTCCCTCAATACCAAAGACCCTCAGAAATGTCCTCCGTGCCCATGGCAGGTCAAGGATGATGCCACTGAGAGCTGGAGCCACCGGACGCTGGGACCCTTGGCTTCCAAAAGAGCCCGCTCCGCACGGCACAGGACCCAAGGGGCACTCACCACAATCATGATGTACCGCCGACCGATCTGGTGGAGCTCCTGCACCATGGCTGGGAAGTCCCCGAAGTGGTCCTTGTTGAAGGTGAAGTCCCGTCTGGCATCCATGTAGTCGAGGTCATTCCACTGGACGTCCTGCAGCCACAGCACAGGGCGGTCGGGGCCCAGGCTCACCACCCCAACCCCCCAACGGGCCCCAGGCCCCTCCCCAGCACTCACCAGGGGGAAGTAGGCCCTGGTCATGTTCTCTACGACCTGGCGGGTGATGGCGGAGGTGGAGTAGCCCCAGCGGCACAGGTGGAAGCCCAGGCCCCAGTATGGCGGCATGAACGGGTAGCCTGGGGGCCAAGGTGACTGTGAGTGGGCAGGAGGGACTGGGGAGGGAGCAGCCGGGGCCGGGGCGAGGCCTACCCACGACATCCAGGTACTGCTGCACCACGCTCTTGGGCTCCGGGCCCAGGAAGATGTACACGTCCAGGATCCCGCCTGTCGACCTCCAGCTGAGGGCTGGGCTGGGCTGGAGGACCACATCTGGAGGAAGCAGCCTTGGGGCTCAGGGACAAATACTCACCCCCCTTCCCTGGGGCCTTCAGCGCTGCACCAATGGGCCAAACACCTGCTGGAGAGGTCCTCCTGCAGGGAGCCCGGGGGCCCAGGGCAGTCACTCTAAGCCCAGCTCACTGAGAGACCTGGAGCAGGATGGGAAGGTGCTGAGCAGCCTGAGGCTCCCCCTTTACGGCCTCAGTCCCCCTCCTCACATCAGAGGTCTCACCTTAGGGGCACCGAAGGATAGAGCTGGCAGAGGCCATGGCCCACTGCTCATTTCTCAGAGAATGTACAAGGCTCGATCCCCTGCCCCCTCCTCTGAGACCTGCAACAGGTCTGCAACAGACCTGCAACAGATCTCAGGCAGGTACAGAGAGTCCCAGCCCCCTCAAGGTAGGCGGGGGTGTAGCTGCATCAGGGAAACCCTGGCTGGGGGCTTAGAAGCAGAACTGGCCAGAAGATGTGGAAGCCCCAGTGCCCCCGTGCTTACCCATGGCGTTGCTATTCAGCAGGAAGACCCCGTGAGCCAACCCGCCATCCTCCAGGACCAGGTAGAAAGGGTGAGATCCGTACAGGTTCACGTTGGGCTGGGACATGGCAGACACCCAACATTACGTCCTGGCCCATGAGGCCCCTCTGATCCCAGACCCCCTTCCGCCACCCCTTTACCTCAGGGGCGATGTCCCGGTTCCAGAGGGTGATCTTGGTCCAGTTGGTGCTGAGCATCAGGGACCCAAGATGTTCGGCAAGGCCTGTGATGCGCTGGGATGGCAGGGAGGTGGACAGCTGCAGAAACTGGTCCGCAAAGAACAGGGGGGCCACTGTGGTGTTCAGCCTGCCAGAAGAGACCAGGTGACCTCGCACAAGAAGCTGACAGCCCTTTGAGCCCTGACCACAAGCGGCTGCTGCCCAAAATCTTCCAGTCCTGGGGGTTGTGGCCCTGAGTACCACCTCCCAGGAGGGCCAAACTGCTCCCAGACTTCATGGAGCTGCCCGGCCAGAGGCAGTTAGGGCACTCCGAGGTTCCACAGGGCCAAGAGAAAGGATGAGACAAGTTAATAACTGCAGTGTCTGATAAATTGATATGTGCTGTGCTGTGCTTAGTCGCTCAGTTGTGTCCAACTCTGTGACCCCATGGACTGTAGCCCGCCAGGCTCCTCTGTCCATGGGGGTTTTCCAGGCAAGAATACTGGAGTGGGTTGCCATGCCCTCCTCCAGAGGATCTTCCCAACCCAAGGATCAAACCCAGGTCTCCCACATTGCAGGCAGATTCTTTACTGGCTGAGCTACTTGGGAAACCCATATTGATGTGTACCCTGTGATAAAGAAATAAATAATAAAGCAGAGTATGGGGTGTTGTCTGAGTGATGCAGCTCCTTTAGACTGGACAGGGTTTCTCAGCCAAGGCACTGCTGATGTCTGGGCCGATCCCTCTGTGTTCTGGGCCATCCTGTGTGCTGTGGGGAGCTGAGTGGAATCCCTGCATCCCCGCCTTGGTCGTGACAATGTCTGCAGCTCTTGCCAAGTGTCCCCTGGGGAAAATCACTCCCCATGGGCCTCCCTGGGGTGGACAGTGTGGGTGGGGGGCCTTTGAGAAGGGGCCTTTGAAGGCTCGGGTGCAGGGAACAGTGAGCACCAGGGCCCCCAGGGGCCATGAACAGCAAGGAGGCCAGAGCAGGAGGGTGGACCACAACAGGGTCAGGGACAATGCCCTCCAGCTCCCTGGCCCTCCCACCTAGATTGGGGGCGGGCACAGAGACTAGGCGGGCACAGAGACTAGGCACTCACAGCACCCGTCCGTCCAGCTTCCGCCGCACGACCACCCCAAAGGGCTCCTCCGAGAACTCCACGCTGTACAGTGTGAACGGCGCCTGGCTGCTGACACGTGGGGTCTCCAAGGGCACCTCATAGCGCCTGTTGGCAGGATCTTTGATCTAGAGGACGAGAATAGTGTCATGAGGCCCTTGGTGGCTGGCTGCCCCAACACCTGTCCACTCCATCCTTCACCCTCCAGAGGAGGGAGGAGTCAGTTCAAGTCCCCAGGGCGGCCGCACAGAGCGTGGAGGTGTGGACAGACTAGTCCACACCCCTGAGCCTCAGTTTCCTATAGAGCCAGGAGAGCACCTCCTGTGGGCTGCCAGGTAAAATATACAACACCAGGAAATCTGGGTTTCAGATACACAATTGTTTTTAGTATTAATATGTCCCAGATAGTCTATGGGACATACTTATGCTAAAAAAAAAAAAAAAAAAAAAGACTAATTCCTCAGTTATCTGAAATTCAAAACTGTATTTTTATTTCCTGAATCTGGCAACGTTTTTCTGTCTGGCATTCCTAGTCATATGGTGAATGCGAAAACATAATTAGATCACCCAACCATTGTCTGGGTACACAGTCATCACTCAGTAATTCATGGCTGCTGTTAATTACTTTGTTAAAATAACTGGGCATTACTGAACTGTGTGCTGCAGGCTCTCTCACCTTTGTGTCTGGACATTCATTCAGTGGACAAATTTTTACCGAGCACCTGCTATGTGCCAGACACTGTCCCAGCGGCTGGGAATAAATCAGACAAGAGGCCCTGCCCTCAGTGGCTGGGATCCCACCACCCACTGCCTGGAACGTCACCCTTCCTGCCTCCTACTTTAGGTCCCAGCTGGGATGTCACTTCCTGGGGGTGGGGGGGACCGAACCTTCCACCACCTCACTTTAAGCCCTGCCCTCTAGAACACTCCGAGAACCTCCCAGTCACTGTCTTAGTGACCCACTATCCCCTGAATGTAGATGCCATGTCTGCTCACACCCAGACTCTAGGTGAGGGTACAGTACACATCTATGCATTAATAAACACCCCATAGAGTCCGTCTTCAGGCTTCCCTGGTGGCTCAGACGCTAAAGAATCCACCTGCAATGCAGGAGACCTGGGTTCAGTCCCTGGGTTGGAAGATCCCCTGGAGGAGGGCGTGGCAACCCACTCCAGTATTCTTGCCTGGAGAATCCCCATGGACAGAGGAGCCTGGCAGGCTACAGTCCTTGGGGGGTCTCAACGAGTCGGACATGACTGAGCGACTCAGCACAGCAGAATCCATCTTCATCCACCGTCCACACACCCGCTCTGCCCCTGCCCAGCCCCTGGCCCCCATCCTGCCCACCGTGAAGTGGAGTCGGCTCTCGGTCTCCATCAACACATCCAGCCTCAGGGTCATGATGTCCTTGGGGAAGAAGGTCGGGACGGCACGGGTCAGGGTGGCCGTGTACCCTGTCTCAGTGGTGGTCAGGTTCTCCAGCCTGTAACTGGGGTAGCTGGGAGGGAAGAAGCACCAGGGCTGCCCCATCTGAGCACCCGGAGGCCACTCTGCAGGCACGTAGCAGCAGCCGCGGGCCTCACACTGCTGCTGGGTAATGCCCTTGTCTGGGGCACAGTCGAAGCGGCTGTTGGGGGGCAGGTCGCACTGTGTGGGCGCTGCCCTGGGGCTGCCACGGCATTCTGGGCTGCTGGCTCCTGGCTGGCAAGCTTGGTGAATCTCATCTTGGGAGAAGCCTCGTAGTTCTCGGGGGACCACCTCCAAGTCATGAAGCAGGATGTTCCCCAGGAGGGCCAAGGAGAGGAGGGTGCAGACCCCCAGCAGGGAGCGGAAGCAGGGTGGCCACCTCATCATGGGTGGGCAGTGGATCTAGGAAGCATGCAGACAGAAGAACCAGGCTCAGTAGGACAGTAGGAAGGAATGCCCAGGACCTCAGGAGACTCTCAAAGCAGCTTCCAGACTTGAACTTGGGGCTGGCCCAACTGCGCCCAGGGCGGAAGTGAGTGAGGGCAGACCTGGGGCAGGGCGGAAAACGGGAAAGGAGAGAAAAGTCCCAAACAGGGAGTTGCAGAATTCTGTGCATTGTGGTCTTCTAATATGTCACAAATTAACGCATCTAGAATGTCTTTCAAAGTGACTTAATGACTCAACAAAGACAAAATAACAAAATGACAAAATGACTCAACAAAATGACAAAATGATGTGACAAAGACCCACATGACAGATCAAGTGGAACAAGTTCCCACAGTAGATGGAGCAAGTCCCGCTTTTGTATGAGGATTGTGACCAAGGTGATTAAGTCTTGGCCAATGGGGCAGAAGCGTGCCCTCTCTCTGTCCCTCTCTGCTGACCTGGATGTGGATACAGCCTCTGAGGGGTCTTGGGCACCACAACCCAGGGCAACACTCAAGGATGGCCGAGCAAAGGAGAGAGGCCTGGCCCCCAGGACTTGGCAGGTGTAGCCCCTCCCGGCCCCTGCCCACACGGGGTCTGGTTGTGGGTCTCTGCCACAGCCACTGCACTGGAGCCTCATTCTGGTGACTCTGGTGCTAAGACTGTTATTACCCACATCTTGCTTATCTTTATGTAAGGAACATTGTCCAGCTCCTCTGAGGAGCAGCAGCCATGGATATGGGACTAAACATGCCAGGATTTTACTTGGGGAATCCTTTTTATCTGCTTGAGAGAAAATGCGGAGGTTGGCAGAGAGGCTGAGACCACCCACACGTACCCACCCTCCTGATCCCAGAGGAGGCTGGTGGGTCCCAGAGCCCAAGACTGTCATGCAGGTTAAGGAAGGTTGGTGAAGGTCATGGCACTGGGGGTCCTCAAGCCAAAGCTGGTCCTTAGAGGGGTCCAGGTCTCCCAGAAGAAGCCTGCCCTAGTGTTAAGGGCCAGGAGGTGGCCCCTTGCAGGAGATGACAGTGATGCTGTCAGGGCACAGGAGCAGAATCTCTGTCAGCAAAGCTCCTTGTGGCAAGATGTCTGTGAGCTGCATTCTCATGGCCTCTGGAAACATGCAGATACTGGGGGGCAAAGTCACCCACCGCAGAGGTGCACCCATGTCACTGAGAGTCTGAGCCTGCCCCAAACAGACCAGTCAGTCACCTGGAACATTTTGGCCACCATACTTCACCAGTATGTTAAGTGTAAGAGCAAACTGTTTTCATTCACAACACTTCTGGCACCAAAAGCGTGAGGCTTTTTCACACTCAATTCAATTCAATTCTGACAAGAACTCCTGGATTAGCAAAGACCCTACAGGTTGAGGGCTCAGTCCCATGAACTTCCCCCATCTCAGACACTAACTATGAGTTCCAGATTGTCACTTCCACTTCTGACCACGTGGCTATAAATTCCCGGGTTCACACAATACCCCTCACCTCAGGTTCAATAACTGGCTAGAACAACTCACAGAACTCAGGAAAGCACTTTACTTGTTTATTATAAAAGATACAACCTAGGAATACCCAGAGGGCAAGGTATGGACAAGGGGTGCTCAGCTTCTATGCCTTCTCTGGGCTGGCCACCCTCTGAGTAACAAAATGTGTTCACCAGCTCGGAAGCTCTCTAAACCTCAACTAAATGATGAGATCACTGACCACTGGTAATTAACTTAATCATCAGCCTTGCTCCTGGGAGTGAGGCCAGGTGAAAGTTCCCATCCTGGAATCCTGCCTTGGTTCTTCTGGGGACTAGCCTCCATTCTGAAGCTGTTTACAAGCCCCCAGTCATCTCATTAGCATGAAACAGACATTCTTATCACCACCAAGATTCTAGGGTCTTTAGGAGTTGTGTGTCAGGAACTGGGGACAAAGACTTGGGATAAATATCTATTTTTTATACCACACAGTGTCCCAGCTCCACTTGATTCTGTTAGACACATCTGTGATCGTGATGATTCAGAAACTCAAGATCTTGGCCCTTCCCACCCAGACTTCAGAAGCTGAAGAGGTGGCCAGTGGCACAGCCAGGGCAGCACCCCATCCCTTCCCTGTTTCGATTTTACAGACAGAGAAGACAGTCTAGAAGGGGGAAGAGATCCTACAATGGGGAAGGGGCACACTCACAGCGATCGACAATTTAGAGAGAAAAATGGGGAAGGACGGACGGTCAGTAGGTCAAGTGGCGCCCCAGAGGGCCTGTCGCCCCATTTTCTGGGCTGTGACTTTGAACCACTGCCCCCCAGGCCACGGTGGTGGTACGGACAAGCTTGATTCAGAGCCCAGCTCCACCACCTGCAGAGGCAGCTAAAGGGTTTTTAAACCTCCCGTGCCTCAGCTTCCTCCCTGTGAACGTGGGCAAGCACAGCCTTCCTCGCCCAGCTCGGGGGCAATGAATGGGTACCGTGGAGCTTCCGGGGTCCTGAGGTGTTACTGAGGTCACTGTCGTCACTGCTGACCTCTGGCGCGCGGCCCTGGCACGATGCCCTCAACTCCTCCAAAAGGAAAGCACTGCCGACCAACCCTTCTATCGATCGGCCCCTCCCTTCTCGGGCTTGACGACTGCCTGGACCCGCCAAGCCTCAAGTCTGTGGGGTTGCCGCGGACCGCCCCGGCTCCGCCACTCGCTGGGACCACCCGCAGCCCCAATCCAGCTGTCAGGCCGGCTCACCTCCGCGCACGCGCGCCGGCCGCAGTAGCAACCTCGGGATCCAGCGCCCGCGGCTCAGTGGCGGCGAGTCACGTGACAGTCCCCTGCGCAGGCGCCCTTGGTGAGTGCTCGTCTCCGGGCTTGCGCCATCTGGTGGTGGGGCGCGCAGGGGCATCCTCGCCCTCTTGGCCTCGGCGCCCCTGGAAAGTGGGAGCGGCCCAGGGGCCATGCGCTTTGCAGAAGAGTGGGCTCTGGGGAGAGGCCGGGCTTCGCCTTTTGCGATCCGGGGAGGGTGCGACGCCCCCGAGTGAGCAGCTCTCCGCATTCTAGAACCCATCAGGCCACTCCAGAGGCCTGACTGCGAGTTTAGCACCCAGAGGCCGAAAATTTGGAAGCAACTTAAACTTCTTCTGAAAGGAAAATGTCATAACCCATAAAACCGACTGTCATGAAAATATTCAATGACAAGGTACTTTTCATACATTGAGAAAAAGCTCATGTTAAGAGGAGCAAGCTTGTACTGCAAGAAACCAACACAACATTGTAAAGCAGCTATGAGCTAAGTTGCTTCAGTCGTGTCTGACTCTTGGCAACCCCATGGACTGTAGACCACCGGGCTCCTCTGTCCTTGGTAATCTCCAGGCAAGAATACTGGAGTGGGTTTCCATGCCCTGCTCCAGGGGATCTTCCTGACCCAGAGATCGAACCTGGGTCTCTTCCATCTCCTGCATTGGCAGGCAGGTTCTTTACCACTAGTGCCACCTGAAGTGAAAGTGAAGTGAAAGTGAAAGTCGCTCACTTGTGTCTCACTCTTCGCGACCCCATGGACTATACAGTTCATGGAATTCTCCAGGCCAGAATACTGGAGTCGGTAGCCTTTCCCTTCTCCAGGGGATCTTCCCAACCGAAGGATCGAACCCAGTTCTCCCACATTGCAGGTGGATTCTTTACCAGCTGAGCCATAGGGGAAGCCAAAAATTACTGGAGTGGGTAGCCTATCCCTTCTCCAGGGGATCTTCTTGACCCAGGAATCCAATCCAATGTAAGTCTCCTATATTGCAGGCAGATTCTTTACCAACTGAGCTATCAGGGAAACCAGCACCACCTGGGAAGCCCAAAGCAACTATACTCCAATAAAAATTTAATAATTATAATAATAAAAGAGGAGCAAGATTTTCAAGTGAGAAGTTGGATCCTGTGACCCTGTCAGGCGGAACCAGGCACAGAAAGCCCCACACAGCAGTGTCAGAGTGGGATTGAGGGCTTCCCTGCTTCTTTGTGGGGTTTGCGTTTCTGGAATATTTTAGAATGAATACGCTTTTTCTAGCACATTCAGAAAAAAATTTTTATTTTCCTGCTGAAACATATAAAATTATCTGTAGAACATTTTTCCTTTAAACTGCAGGGAAGGCATAGGTAGCAGGTGCTTGGGAATCACAGTGTTGGAGGAGATGCCCCGGGTGGACGAGGGCTGTGGACAATTGGGCAGACAAAGGGAGGTCTGTGTTCACACACCTGTGTGATCTCACCTCAGGCTTTAGGCCTCCAGCCACAGCCAGGGATTCACATCCCCCTGGACTTGCTCCCATAAATTGGGAATCTGGATTTAACCCATGCTGAAGGTGGGGGCAGGAGCAGAGGCCTGTATTTCCAGTTTTACTAGAAGTTAGCCCAATGTGGGAATGCAGGTTTGTGTTCACTGACACTGCCTTTGCAAGTGGAAGACTCACCAAAATGGAACTGCAGACGCAGGGATTTCCTACAAAAAAATTCCTACAATGCCCTGTCTCTCTTAAGTGGTGTCACTCTCTGAGGGTAGGAAGATTCCAGTTCTGATGACACTCAAGACTGGCCTCCTCCTTGTGGGGGGGGGTGGGGTGGATAGGGGCTTTCTAGGACCCGGATGACTCCAGCATTTTGGTGATGGACTGGCTGACCTTGAGCAGGGCCTCTTGGAACTGGGGGTACTCTTCCTTCACATGGTGGAGGATGGTGCTGATGCTGACCAGCCTGTCGTGCAGACGCTTGAACTCCATCATCAATGACTGCTTATTGCGGTGCGTGAAGACGTACCGCCCATCCTTCACGGCCTGTAGGTACTTGAGGCGCGTCTGCAGGGCCACGAGCTCAGAAAGATTCTTGGGAGGGACAAGTGACCCCATGTCAGGCTATGCGTGTTCAAAAGAGGACACCCGCTGGCCTGGCACGAACTCCGACTTGAGGATGCGCCAGTGGAGAGCTTGGCAGATCCAGGGGAAGGAGCCGATGGACCCGCCCTCACCCACAGTCCAACCTGCCAGGTGCCCACCACACCCATCTCAGTTGATTGGGCCCAAACACTGAAGCTCTGAGTGACCCCTGTCTTCTGCTCACACCATATTCAATCCAGCAGAAAATCCCAGTGGGGCAGCTTTGAAATGACATGTGGAGTCTAATGGCTTCTCGCTAGCCTGAGGCTACGCCTGGTCTGTGCATCCTTCTTAAGAACTGTGATGGCCTAAGACAGGCCCTGTGTCCACTCTTGGCCCTCACATCCCACACTCATCATGAGAACCAAATGATTGCAGTGATCCCAAGTCACTCTTCCCCACCCCATCCCTGAGGGAGCAGCCCATGGCCATGGTACTGCCCCCTCCAAGCCTTGCAAGCCCGGGGCCTGGGGCAGCCTCCACTCCTGCTGTACCTGGGGGTGCTCACTCCCTTGCCTCTCCTTCAAATTTTGACTCAAATGTCACTTCTCCTGTGTGGCCATCTCAGACCACCCTCCTTCCTAGCGCCGCCCCCATCCACCCGACACCCCTTCTCTGCTTCCTCTTTCTCCAGAGTATCTGTCACCATCAAATATGAAGTATCAGTTTGCTTATTAGTTTGATTATCTGTCCTCCCGCCCTCAGAAGGTGACCTCAGGGAGGGCAGGGGCTGTCATCTTTTCTGTTCACTGTACCCCTGGCACCCAGGACAGTGCCGGCCTGTGGAGCCTTCATGAGCAATGTGAGGTGGATGACAGCAGTAGGTAGTGCTATGATCAGCCTGGGCTTAGCTGGGCCAGAGCAGGCCTTGCTGCTGGGTTCCTGTGGCCCTGGGGCTTGCCTACCTGTCGCTTGAGGGTTGTCAGCCGGTCCAGCTCAACTTCGAGCTCATCGGCCTCAACCTGCGTCCTCGACAACTGCTCCTGTTTCTCCAGGAGGGAGTCACTCATGGATTTTTGAGATTCTTCCAGTTCCAGGATGGTTTGGGTGCACTCCTCGGTGGCCTGGGGTGGGAGCAGGGTGAAACAGGAACATCCTGGGACCCTGCCCCCAGTTATTCAGGGAACAGGGAAGAGTCAGGCAGGGAGGAACCCCAAGGACCCTCTAGGCACATAATCTGGGAGGAATTCCAAAGCTGGGGTGTAGGAGAGTGCTGCAGGTAGGGAGGCCAGTGAGGGAGCCATGGCCAGACCCTCTGTGGCAGTAGGGAGAAGAGGATTCTGTCGCCAACCTGGGCAGAGGAGGCCCCTGGGGAGCCAGGAGGGGTGGAGAGGGATGGACAAAAGAAAGTCCAGGACAGAAGAAAGTCCAGGAGTGGCCAAGATGGCAGAGAAATACATAAACCAGGACCAGAAAAGGCCCTCTGCACCTCCAGGAACGTCCAAATAAGCAGCTGGATCAATTCTATCATTTTCAGCTACCCTTTCTTCATGCAGGACTCCCCCGACCAGGGCTATCCCAACATTCTCCATCTGGTCCTCTGGGTGACACCATGAGGTGACGGCCCATTTCACAGGTCAGTAAGCCAAGGTACAGACAGGTCGGACAACATGCCTGAGTTGTGCCATGAGCACAAGTAGAAGAGCAGGGCTGGGACCCACGGTGGGGCTCCAAGGCCAGGTTCTGTCTCGGGTAACCCTCGGCTCTCTGGGAGTGGTCACTGCTCCTGTCTCCACTAACAGATGGGGAACTGTGGGGGTGGGAGGTTTCTCACCCACTGAGACCACACAGCCGGCCAGTGGGGGCCGAGAGAAGTCTGAGCTCAGAGCCCTGCCTGGTGACGGTGAAAGGAGGAGGCGCAGGGGCCATAGCTGGCCCCCTCCCGGGGCAGGCACACACCTCATGGCTGGTGAATGTGGCCAGGTGGACGGGGACACGGGCTCGAGCGGGTGCCCTCCATGTTCCCATCAGCCCATCCCCGGCACCCACTGGGCGTCAGTGACACAGGGGCTCACACTCGTCACCAACACTCCGTGCTTCCCTGACGCCATTTCTGTTAGCAGAGGGGGCAGAAACGGGGCCGCTTCCAGCCCTGAGCTGCCCCTGCCTCATGGCTCTTCTGTTAAACCCAAGACAAACTCCCAAGCAAAGGCCCGATCAGAGCAGGGTGTTAGGGACACCCGGGAAGCACCTGTGGATCTGGCCGCCACTCTGTCTTGACCCAGAACCGGCACGTGGGGTGTGGGGCCCAGACTTTGGTCCCTCAGCGCAGAAGAAAGTGGCTTGTCTGACTCAGGAGCCGAGCTCCTGCCATCCCTCAGCCCCCACTGTCACTTCTCTTTCTCATCAAACAGCCCCGACAGCAGCTGGAACTGCAGCTCCGGGAGTGAGGGGCAAGAAAGGCGGTAGGGCAGATGAGGTGGGGAGGGCCCCCCGAGAAGCAGGCTGGAAGGACCGAGTGAAATCGCAGCCCACGTTGGAGAAAGTGCCTCAGAAACCAGCACCGGCTTGCCATGCACGGACGCCTGCCAGAGGGGCCGATGACCCGCGCCGACCACCCGTGGACAGGCGGCCCGAGGCGGGCCCGTCCCGGAGCCCGGCCACCCACCTTGTGAACATCCCTGATCTTCCGGCGGAGCTCGGCCTGCTTGTGGTGGAAGTCTGTCCGCGTGAACAGCTTCTTGTCCATCTTGCTCTGCCCCTCAGCCCGGGTGGAGATGGTATCTCTGCGGGCGACGGCCAGCTCCATGTCCCGGATCATCTTCTCCTGCTGCTTCAGGAGCTGCCCATGCTTGACCTGGGTGCACAGGGCAGGCGACTGGGCAGGAGAGGGGCCCAGGCCACCTCCCACCGCACCCAGCTGAACCAGCGGGGAACGCATGAGGGTGATGCCCCAGGAAAAAAGGAACTTGGGGGCTTTGTCAACTGGTCAGAATGATTTCAGTTCATGTCAGGATAACCAGGTGAGCAGGGCGACACTGAGAAACTGACAGAGACAGGGGTAGATGGGGGCACATGAGGGCCACATGCAGCCAGGGGTTGGGTCCTGGAGTAGAAAAAGGACATTAGCCAAAAAAACAGTGATCTCTGATTAGAGTTCATAGTTTGGTTAACTGTATCACACCAAGGTTAAGTGCCTTGTTAGGAAAAAGGCATTGTGGTTTTGTGAGATGGTGGCCTGAAGGGTCTCTGGGGCCTGGGGCTGGGGGCTGGTGTGTGATGGGAGTGGGACTGTGAGGGGTGTGTGAAAGCTTTCTGCAGAGGAGGACATGGTCCATGTCTCAATGGGGTGGTGGCCACATTATGTACACTGGACAGTTAAAGTAAGTTCACATTACTGCATTTACTGTTTAGTCGCTAAGTCGTGGCCAGCTCTTTTGTGACCCCATGAACTGTAGCTCACCAGGCTCCTCTGTCCATAGGATTCTTGGCACAAGAATACTGGAGTGGGTTGCCATTCCCTTCTCCAAGGGATCTTCCTGACCCTGTGATCGAACCCATGTCTCCTGCATTGCAGGTAGATTCTTTACTGCTGAACCACCAGGGAAGCCCTGTAAATAAGTTATTCCTCAATAAAGTTGATTTAAAATAAGACGGGGACTCCCCAGGCAGTCTAGTGGCTAAGACTCTGTGCTCCCAATGCAGAGGGCCTGGGTTCAGTCCCTGGTTGGGGAACTAGATCCCACATGTTTCAACTAAAGATCCCATGTGTTGCAACTAAGACCCAGTAAAGTCAAATAAATAAATATCAAGACAGTGTGGATTTGGGCTCTTGGATCAGTGGACACAGAAGACAGCCCAGAAAGAGATCCCCCCAAAATATGGATGCTGATTTCCATAAGGATATCATTGTAACATTGTTTGTCGTAACAAACACCACCACAATGGAGACAATCAACATCTTCACATCAACCTGGGAAGGTTTCATTAAACTATGTTGTATCCATAGTATATTCTGCAACTACTAAAGAAAGTCAATGCCTGTATCATTAAAAAAAAATAAGTTGCTGAGTTATATGTACTATTTTGGTAAAGGAAAACAAAACCGAAACACAGCTAGGAGGGAGGGGGCTGGCAGCCCCATCTGTGTGTGTGTGTGTGTGTGCACCTGTGTATGAGTGTGTGTCTCTGTGTGTGTGTGCCTGTGTGTGTGTGTGTGTGTAAGCTTTGTGGTACAGTGTTTGACCTGCTGCAGCCACATACATGGCTTCTGTGGTTTGAAAAGTCAGTTAAATGGAGTGTTTATTAAACTTATCAGTAGTGGATGCATTTGATCAGAATTCCTCTGGACTCAGCCAGCGGGGTTATTATTGACCATGTAATCGTAAGAGTGATGTCATATTTCTTTTTATGATCTGTGATTTGTATCCTTAAGTTCCTGAACCTTTGGCTCAGTGACAGCCTGTGATTTAATTACCAGCCTTTTTTTTTTAAGGTAATGAAATCCAGCTAAAGATGACAGTAGAGAGAAAACATGACTCGACCGGGAAATGAGGGTGTGTTCCTTGCACTCTGTTACTGAGTGAGTCTTTTTGGTCCAATGGTGGGATACATCTCACAAATGGGTCATGAGATTGGGTGGGGATTGGTCACAGTCAGCATTTAAAAACACTGGAGTACGCTGATTGCTTGGAGTGAGGATAACATAGTGGTTCGTGACTCCCGTGCAGATCGCTGTGTTCTGTGGCCATTTTGGTGCAGTAAGAACAAGAATTGGACAGGCACTGGTGGAGAAAGTCAGCAGGGGGAACAGCGAGTTTCCTTGGAGTGCTTGGAGTGCAGGCTGCTGCGCCAGGGTGGTTTCTTCCCAGGACCCCAAGCTCCAGGCCCCCCACACCTCCCTCCTTCCACCTACTTTCATCCTGTGTATCTCTGCCTTCATGGCCCGGATCTCCATCTGGCCTGTCTCAGAATCCACGGAGGCCCGCATCTCTTTTGCCAGTTGGATTTTTTTCTCCCAGAGCATGATCTGGTGTCTTTAAGGGAAGGAGAGGCAGTGTAAGAGCTGAAGAACAAAGGGGTTTTCTTTCTGATGCTTCGGTGAGCATGCTGCGCTGTGCTTGGGGTGCGCTGTGCTTGGGGTGCGCACAGTGCAGGCTCAGGAGTCCTTCCAACTGGAAATGCAGACCCGTGCACCCCGAGGGGGAAGACATCCACAGAAAAATACACTACGAGGCTGCTTCAAAGGCAGACAGAGAAAATTGCACTATGGTTAAAAAAAAAAAAAAAGAATGAAAGAAAGAGAAAATGGTAAAGGAAGAGGGCTGGATTAAGTATGATTCTCCTTTCTACTCTGCACTCATTGCAATGGTTTACAATGCTTACCGTTGGGTCTGGATTACTCTTATAATCAGGCACCTGAAAGATCATACAGTTTTTAAAACGTCTGTCCTGAAGGAAGCCACTCCGCTTCCAATGATCACCGTCATGGCTTTGCAGAAGGGCTGCCGGGAGGCACAGGACTCCGCTGTTCCCAGGGATCCGGCTCAGGTTCCAGGGCCGCGCCTCCCCCGCCCCCTCCCCCACCACCAACCGGTTTACGTGAACCGTGGGCAGCGACTCTCCGGACCCGCGCCTGGGCACTCACTCCGCCTCCACCAGGCTGTTGAGCACGGCTGTCTTCTCCTCGGTCAGCTGGTTCAGCTTCTCCTGCATCTGGATGGTCTCCAGCTCTGAGGCCTGCGCGGCGAGGAGAGAGAGGGCGGTGGGCGGGGCGGGGGCGGGGCCGAGGGCCGCGCGCACCTGCTTGCCCCGCCCACCCACGCTGAGCCCCGAGCGCACCTTGAGCGAGAGCACGAACTCGCCCTCCGTGGCCCGGTTGTCCTGCTGTAGCTCCTCGGAGCTGCACCGGTTCTGGTTCATCAGCAAGTTGAGCTTCTTCAGATCGTTGTCCAGGTCCTTCATGTGGCGCTCGATCTGCTTCTGCTCCTTCTTCTCCTGGTTGATCTTGTCTGTGGGGAGGGTGGCCGGGGGTTGGGAGTGGCCCCTGGGGGTTGTGATAGGGGGTCTGTGCCTACGGCGCCCTCCCTCCCCGCTGACCTTCTGGCATCCCCACCCAGATGGCGGAGGCGGAAGGGGGCAGGGTTGGTGCTCAGACACCGAGTCCCCAGGAAAGGCCAGCAAGCTCCGGGGCAGGGGGTGGAAAGCAACGGCCCCGACCTCGCACAAGCAGGTTTGGGAGCCCACAGGGCTGGGCAAGAAGGCGGCAGAACCTCTGGGAAGAAACAGGCATGATGTGTCCAGGCAGAGTGGGCCCTGGACACCCGGCAGCGCTGCCTGTGGGGCTGCAGGGCCCGGCTGACCCGGTGGGACCAGGTGGCACCAGAAAGCCTCAGCAGGTGCTGTGGAGGGGCTGGGCAGGGGAGCTCACTTTCTATCCGTATTTTCTTCTGCTCCAGGATGTGGATCTCCTTCTTGGACATGTCCAGGGAGACCAGGTGCTCCTCGCGCTCCTGCGTGACCTTCACCATCTCCTGCTGCAGCCGCAGCCAGGTCACCTGGGCCTGCGTCACATTGGTGTTGTTTTCCTCTATCAGCTTGGTCAGCCTCTTGATCTCCAGCTCCAGGGGCCCCAACTCTTCACCCTGAAAGCAATGTTCACCAGAAAGCAGACTGAGTCCCTAAAGTCAGGGTGGGCTACAGAGGGCAGGGACACCTAAGATCATGCATCTGTATGCTGAGTGGGGGGATCTTTACTCAGAGGGCCTAAGGACCCTGTCATTGTGTCCCCTCTTCTGTGGTCCCAGGCCATATGGCCTGACCTGCTGTGGGAGATTCTGTTCTGGTGATCTGCCGGTCTGCCACCCCCTTCCCTTCCTCCACTGGCCTGACCTCACCATGACCCAGTCTTGTGGGGCTTCTGTTACCCAAAAGGGCTTGGCAAATTGTCTTTTCACAACAGACTGTCATAGGTTAGGGTCTTTACTCCCTTGGAATCCATTTGGGTTGCAGCTCTGAGACCATGCTCTGGTTGGGGTCTACCTAAGAGTGTGCCCACCAACTGCCCATGCTGCTCTGGGTTTGAGGCTGTCGTGGGGTCCTCAGGTCAGGGATACTGGATAACCTGTAGAACTTCAAGCCTCAAACCCAACAGACCACTTCACTAAGAGCAGCAGTGAGTGAGATCCTACCCGCTGCCTGTCTTCACATAGTCCATAGGACACACAAAATATCAAAAGAAGACAACTTCATGCTAGGTGGGAGTTATATGGAATCCAGACTTCAGGGGCCATAAGTAAGGTTTCATCGCATGTGGACACACTCATCTGTTTACCTATTGCCTCCTTGTGGCTCCTCCTTGTAACCTCTAGGGTGAGGGGTTGCAACAGAGACCGTATGGTCCATAACACCTGAAATATTGACTATGTGGCCCCACAGAGAAGGTCCGCAGACAGCCCCTGAGTCAGCATTCTACACAGACATGTGCATTTCACCCGTAAGATGGGTAGGGCGGGAACGCCTATGTCCTACATGAGTCTGTTCCTGAACAGATGCAGTTTCTGAAATGGCCAGGCACATACATCAACCCAAGTGACCTCTTCTGGTCCCGGGGTCCTACCCCAAGTTCAGAAACCATCTGCTCCAGCTGCTTGTTGAAAAAGTTGATGAGACCTTGCTTTCTTTCAATGAGGATTGTGCGCCTGGAAATTTCACTTTCACTGTTGGTGATGAGGTCATTGACTTTTTTCACTTCCTTATCCAGCTCAGCCAGCACCTTCTGATGCATGTCCAGCCTGCAGTTGGTGTTCGTGATGTCCAGGGTGGTCTGAGCAATGTCACCATCAATTTTGGAAAGATGTGTCACCTGAATTAGCAGAAGGAAACAAGTCTGAACTTTTTTCCTTTCTGAGAGGCTCCACATGAGCTGGTTGGTTTCATGTTTTCCTTGGTCTGGGTATTCATCTGGAGAAACAGAAGGGGATGTTGGTTTTCTCTCCACCTTATGACCTGTCAAAGGACTTCCTTATTTGAACCCTAACAATTCCTCACAAAAAAAGAAAGCTGACATTATTATCTCTTATCAAACAGTAACATATATTGAAATGGGGAAATGTGAAAATACAGACGATCGCCCGTAAATCTGCCACACAGTTAGCCAGCATCACTATTTAGAATCTATCCTGCCTTCTTGACTTTGTATATAAACCCTCTTCCTCCGAACCCAAACAAAAACAGGGTCACACTCTACATATAGCTTTGTAAGCCACGTTTCAGTTCAACACATGTCATATCATGTCATTTTTAATGGTTGTATAGTAGTCATATTTGTAACAGAGATTGGGAAGCAAGTCACAGCTGTCCCTGGGAATGTCATTTGTTCCACAACAAGCACAGGGGCCCTGCTGTTGACAGCTCATGTGGTTTTGGTGAAGAAAATCAACATGCCTGCCCTCTTTGAGCTTGTCATCTGTTATCAACATTCCTACTCGAAATAATGCTGTGACAAATGCCAACTTCTAACTGTGGAAAATTCTGAAAGAGATGGGAATACCAGACCACCTGACCTGCCTCTTGAGAAACCTGTATGCAGGTCAGGAAGCAACAGTTAGAACTGGACATGGAACAACCGACTGGTTCCAAATAGGAAAAGGAGTAGGTCAAGGCTGTATATTGTCACCCTGCTTATTTAACTTATATGCAGAGTACATCATGAGAAACGCTGGGCTGGAGGAAGCACAAGCTGGAATCAAGACTGCCAGAAGAAATATCAATAACCTCAGATATGCAGATGACATCACCCTTATGGCAGAAAGTGAAGAAGAACTAAAAAGTCTCCTGATGAAAGTGAAAGAGGAGAGTGAAAAAGTTGGCTTAAAGCTCAACATTCAGAAAACTAAGATCATGACATCCAGTTCCATCACCTCATGGGAAATAGATGGGGAGACAGTGGAAACAGTGTCAGACTTTTATTTTTTTGGGCTCCAAAATCACTGCAGATGGTGATTGCAGCCATGAAATTAAAAGACGCTTACTCCTTGGAAGAAAAGTTATGACCAACCTAGATAGCATATCAAAAAGCAGAGACATTACTTTGCCAACAAAGGTCCATCTAGTCAAGGCTGTGGTTTTTCCAGTGGTCATGTATGGATGTGAGAGTTGGACTGTGAAGAAAGATGAGCACCGAAAAATTGATGCTTTTGAACTATGTATGGTGTTGGAGAAGACTCTTGAGAGTCCCCTAGACTGCAAGGAGATCCAACCAGTCCATCCTAAGGGAGATCAGTCCTGGGTGTTCATTGGAAGGGCTGATGATGAAGCTGAAACTCCAGTACTTTGGCCACCTCATGCGAAGAGTTGACTCATTGGAAAAGACCCTGATGCTGGGAGGGATTGGCGGCAGGGGGAGAAGGGGACGACAGAGGATGAGATGGCTGGATGGCATCACCGACTCGATGGGCATGAGTTTGGGTAAACTCCGGGAGTTGGTGATGGACAGGGAGGCCTGGTGTGCTGCGATTCATGGGGTCGCAGAGTCGATCACGACTGAGCAACTGAACTGAACTGAACTGATGCAATAAATGCTGGCCCAGGACTCTTTATTGCCCTCATGTGGACACGAATAGTAGTACACCTACTGCCCACAAAGCGAGCCAACAAATGCTGGTTCAGGACTCTATATTGCCATCCTGTGGACATGGGTGGTAGTACACCTGCCACCCACCAAGTGTTCCAACAAATGTTGGCCCAGGACTTTACTGCCCTCGTGTGGACACAGGTGGTAGGACATCTGCCACCCACCAAGTGTTCCAACAAAATGCTGGCCCAGGACTCTTTACTGCCTTCCTATGGACGTGGGTGGTAGTATACCTGCCATCCACCAACTGTTCCAACAAATATTGGCCCAGGACTTTACTGCTCTCGTGTGGACACAGGTGGTAGGACATCTGCCACCCACCAAATGTTCCAACAAATGCTAGCCCAGGACTTTATTGCCCTCCTGTGAACATGGGTGGTAGTGCACCTGCTGACCACAAATTTTTGCAATAAATACTGGTCCAGGACTCTTTACTGCCCTCCTGTGGACATGGGTGGCAGTACACCAGCTGACCATGAATTTTTGCAATAAATGCTGGTCCAAGTCTCTTTACTGCCCTCCTGTGGTCATGGGTGGTAATACTCCTACCCCACGAATTTTTGCAATAAACGCTAGCCCAGGACTCTTTACTGCCCTCCTGTGGACATGGGTGGTAGTACACCTGTATCCAACCAAGTGCACCAACAAATGCTGGCCTGGGACTCTTTACTGCCCTCCTGTGGACACGGATGGTAGTACACCTACTGCCCACCAAGTGCTCCAACAAATGCTGGCCCAGGACCCTTTACTGCCCTCCCGTGGACACGGATGGTAGTACACCTACTGCCCACCAAGTGCTCCAACAAACGCTGGCCCAGGACCCTTTACTGCCCTCCCATGGACACGGATGGTAGTACACCTACTGCCCACCAAGTGCTCCAACAAATGCTGGCCCAGGACCCTTTACTGCCCTCCCGTGGACATGGGTGGTAGTATACCTCCTGCCCACGAGTTTTTGCAACTCATGCTGGTCCAGTACTCCTTACTGCTGTCCTGTGGATATAGGTGGTAGTACACCTATCACCCACCAAGTGCTCCAACAAATGCTGGTCCAGGACTTTACTGCCCTCCTATGGACATGGGTGGTGGCACATGTGTTGCCCACACGGTGACTGGGAAAGGGGGACACCTGGGAGTCTGGGGATCAGCCTCTGTGATGTTGCATCAGGGCTGGGCAGGTTTATTTCACACTCACCACACTGCATAACTTTTCCAATGCACACTTGGGCCCAGGTGTGTTGCTCCCACCAGGTAGTCTTGCCCCCACTTCCTGGAATAAGAACTGGTAGGACTCCACTAGCATCAACCAGGACATCTTAAGGAGACCTGGGCATCCACAGACTTGGCTCCAGCCCCCTCTCCTCAGTTCCTTGGCACAATCAAGCCAGGAGCGAGCTGGTCTCCTCCCAGGTATCTGGGAGGCATGAGGTGCCTCCGGCTTCTAGCCAGGTAGACAGCACCCCGAGGCAGTCACACAGGAAGAGCCAAAGAAGAAACAACCTAAGTAGCAAATTGCTTTTTTCAGGACATAGGGACCCCTGCTCAGAGAAAGGCAAGACCCCTGGGGGAGCAAAAGGGAGCTCATGCCAGGGGTAAGGGTTGGGTCCCCAGTCCAGAAGGGCCAGTCAACTCACTCGGGACCTTCAGGCACACGCTGGGAAAGCAGAGGGTCAGGCTACTCCAGGATTCATTTTACATGCTCCTACCAATTTGACCAGGGTCTCTGCTGCAGCAACTTATCCTCAGACATGTGGACAAAGATGTGTGAACAAGTATGTTCACTGCTGAGTTATTTCTAAAGTTTAAAGCCTAGAAACAACTTTAGGTGTCCAAAGAGAGAATTATTAAAGAAAGCATGTATATTTGTAGGATAAAATGCGATGCATAAACCAACATGCACTTTTTCTAATAATATTTATGGAAAATGTTATGTTAAATGTGACCAATAATGTAAAATAAAACACTACACACATAGGAAAAATAATGGACTCCTACATTTGTTGTTTGTGCACTTTTTGCTCTGTGTTGTGTTTCAGTAAAATTAATGAAAATGGATTAGAGTGGTTTAAAGACTGATATATAGTGAAGAGTCCTATGTCCTCTCAGGTTGTGTGTGCAGATGTATCTTCACATGTCTGTTCATGTATGTGAACATGTTAAACAAATGTGTACATGTGCGTGTGAATCTGTGTGCTTGTGTTTGCTCATGTGTGCATGTGGGGATGTGTATGTGAATGTGTGTTTCTGTGTGTCTTTGTGTGTATGAGTATGACCATGTGTGTTTAGAAAAATTTCCAGAAGGAAATACACCACAGTTTCAGAAGAGATTATCTCTGGATGGTGGGACTGCAGCTGTCTTATTTTCTTCTTATGCCTTTTTGTATTTCCAGATTTTCTGCAATAAAAAATGCATTACTTTTACACCTAGAAAAAAATGAAAGGTGAATGAACATGCTCAGTGCCCTTCTGCCACATGTGATCTGTTCCCACTAGAGCTGCCCCAATGCCTGAGCACCATGAAAGCATCCATCCCTTGGGGCCCAGGTGTGTGCAGCTGGTATACCAGGTTGGTCTTTTCCTTCTGGAGCTTCAGGATGAGCTGGTGGAAGTATTTGGTCATCTTGTTGGAGGTCATGTGCTCCTTCAGCTTCTCCATGATGGAGGCATCCATCTTCCTCCTCAGCTCCAACTCATGCTGGATGGCCTGGTGGAGAGTCTGCAATTCTCCCACGGTTGCTGTGTATTCCTAGAAAGGAAGAGTCAGAGGGTGGATACTGGGAAGCAGAGTGGGGAGGCTTGCCCTGCTGGTGGGGGACATGACCGTACCACATGGGCCTTGCCCAGTGCATCCTCTGTGTCCAGCAGGGTGAGCCTGTAGGTGTTAAACTCATTCTGCAGGGCCTCCTCCTTAGTCAGGCACTGTGAGGTCAGTTTCTGCATTAGGTTGGCTTCTGTCCCTGCCCGGTTCAGGATGCTGGCCAGCTTTTCATTCTTTTCTTCCTCCTTCACAATGGATTTCTTATAGGCTTCAAGCTCAACATCCATGGACTTGACTTGATGCTGGCATTCACTGCCAAAATTGAAAGAGCAAAGCCAGGATATCAGAACACCAATGTGTATGGTGGTACCCAATGGGAGGAAGCTCATAGAGTGAAGAGGAAGAAATTGGGAAACCAACTCTATTAGTATTAGTCAAATATTTTAAAAAATTTTGCATGGCTTTCAAATATTATTTATTTTTTTAGCCACACTACACAACATGTAGGGTCTTAATTCTGCAACAAGAGATCAAACCCATGCCTCCTGCAGTAGAAGCATGGAATCCTAACCACTGAACCACCAGGGAAGTCCCAACAGTAGTTGAATCTTGACTACTATTTTATAATGTGTTGGAACTATTACCCTTCTCAACCCAAATCTAAAACTCTTCTAATATTGTGATGATAGGAGGAGGAAGGACAGGAAACTGTTGGCTTGTACTTAGTGGTGACGAGTGGTCACTGCCAGTCCATCTCCTTTAGTCGTGACCATAATCTTGGAAAGAAAAAGGTTTTATCTCAGTTTAGCACTCTTGAACATGAAGCTCAGGGCATCTGAATAAGTGGAGTGGCTGGGTAGAAAACAGGTGGCTGTCTCTTCAAATTCCCTCAGCATACTGGCCATGGACATGCCCATAAGTAATGTCAAGTTAAAAACTGCAGATCCTGGATAATGGAATTTGAATTTTTGGGTGTGAGACATTTTTTCCCTTAATTCTTTTCAATGACCAGATAGAACTTTAATTACCTCATTGGCATACAGTTAGACTCTATCCAGTTTTGTGGGATTTTTTTTTCTCATTTCATCAGTGTAGCAGTAAACACCATTAGTCAGTCAGTTCAGTTGCTCAGTTGTGTCCGACTCTTTGTGATCCCATGGACTGCAGCACACCAGGCCTCCCTGTCCATCACCAACTCCCAGAGCCTGCTCAAACTCATGTCCATTGCATTGGTGATGCCATCCAACCATCTCATTCTCTGTCATCCCCTTCTCCTCCCACCTTCAATATTTCCCAGCATCAGAGTCTTTTCAAATGAGTCAGTTCTTTGCATCAGGTGGCCAAAGTATTGGAGTTTCAGCTTCAGCATCAGTCCTTCCAATGAATATTCAGGACTGATTTCCTTTAGGATGGCTTGGTTGGATCTCCTTGCAGTCCAAGGAACACTCAAGGGTCTTCTCCAACACCACAGTTCAAAACCATCAATTCTTCAGTGCTCAGCTTTCTTTATAGTCCAACTCTCACATCCATACCTGACTACTGGAAAAATCATAGCCTTGACTAGACGGGCCTTTGTTGGCAATGTAATGTCTCTGCTTTTTAATATGCTATCTAGGTTGGTCATAACTTTTCTTCCAAGGAGTAAGCATCTTTTAATTTCATGGCTGCAGTCACCATCTGGAGTGATTTTGGACCCCCCCAAAATAAAGTCTGTCATCATTACACATAAAAAAAAAAAACCTGTACTCTGAAAACTAAAAGATGCTGATGAAAGAAACTGAAGATGACACAAATAGATGGAAAGATATACTGTGTTCTTGGGTTGGAGGAATCAATATTGTTAAGATGACCATACTATCCAAGGCAATCTACAGATTCAATGTAATCCCTAACAAATCACCAGTGGCATTTTTCACAGAACTGGAACAATAATTTTTAAAATTTGTATGAAAACACAAAATATTCTGAATAGCCAAAACAATCTTGAGAAAGAAGAACAAGCTGGAGAAATCACACTCCCTGACTTCTGACTATACTATGAAGCTACAGTGATGATAACAATATGGTACTGGTGCGCACGTGCGTGCACACACACACACACACACACACAAGAGACACATAGATCAATGGAACAGAATAGAGTCTGGAAATAAACCCACACACATGGTCAATTAATCTAAACAAAGGAGACACGAATATACAATGGAGAACAGACAGTTTCTTCAATAACAAGTGCTGGGAAAACCAGACAGCTATTTGTAAAAGAATGAAATTAGAACATTCTGTAACACTATATACAAAAATAAACTCAAAATGAATTAAAGACTTAAATATAAGGCCAGATACTGTAAAACTCCTGGAGGAAAATATAGGCTGAACACTTTTTAACATAAATTGTAGTAGTATTTTGTTTTTGATCTGTCTCCTAAAGTAACAGAAACAAAAGCAAAAATAAGCAAATGGGGACTTCCCTGGTGGTCCAGTGGTTGAAGATCTGCTTTGTAATGCAGGGGACACCAGTTGGATCTCTGGTCTGGAAAGATCCCACGTGCCAGGGGACAACTGGGTCTGTGCAGCACAACCACTGAGCCTGTGCTATGGAGCCCACTAGCTGCAGCTAGAAGCCTGCATGCCTAGAGCCTGGGCTCCATGATAAAAGAAGCCATTGCAGTGAGAAGCCCACACACTGCAACTAGAGAGCAGTCCTGACTCTCCACAACCAGAAAGCACACACATACCAATAAAGACCCAGCACAGTTAAAACATAAAATGGGACTGAATTAAAATAAAACTTCAAAATAAACAAATGGGACTGAAAAGCTTTTTCTAAGTGAAGGAAACCATAAACAAAACAAAAAGATGACATACAGACTGGGAGGAAATATTTGCAAATGATGCAACCGACAAGGGATTAACTTCCAATACATACAAGCAGTTCAAACAGCTCAAAATAAAAACAAACAAACAAACAACCCAATCAAAAAATAGGCAGAAAATCTAAACATACATTTCTCCAAAGAAGGTATACAGATAGACAACAGGCACATGAAAAGATGCTCAACATGGCTAATAATTAGAGAAATGCACATCAACACTACAAAACCACACACCAGTCAGAATGGTCATAATCAAAAACTACAAATAATTGGGACTTCCCTGGTGGTCCAGTGGTTAACAATCCACCTTGCAATGTAGGGGATGTGGGTTCGATCCCTGGTTGGGGAACTAAAATCCCACATGCCGCAGAGAAACTAAGCCTTCATGCCAAAACCACTGTGCCCATGTGCTCCTGGAACCTGTACGCTGCAACTAGAAAGCCCATGTGCCACAAGGAAAGACCCCCACACAATGCAACTAAGACCCAACTTACCCAAATAAAGGAATACTTTTTAAAAAAGTACAAACAATAAATGCTGGAGAGGGTGTGGAGAAAAAGGAATCCTCCTACACTGTTGGTAGGAACGTAAATTGGTGCAGTCACTACAAAGAACAGTATGGATGTTCCTTAAAAAAACTAAAAGTAAAGCTACCATATGATCCAGCAATCCCACTCCTGGGCATATATCTGAAAAAGATGAAAACTTTAACTCAAAAACACGCACCCCAGGGTTTATAGCAGTGCTATTTACAACAGCCAATATATGAAAGCAATCTACCCGTCCACTGACAGATGAAGGGATAAAGAAGATGTGGTACATATAAGTGATTACTCAGCCATAGAAAAGAATGAAATAATGCCATTTGCAATAACATGGATGGGCCTAGAGATTACCATACTAAGTGAAGTAAGAAAGACAAATATACGGTATCACTTAAATGTGTAACCTAAAAACATGATACATATGAACTTATTTACAAAACAGGAATAGACTCATAGACATAGAAAACAAACTCAAAGTTACCAAGGGGGAAGGGGTTGGAGGGATACATCGGGAGTTTGAGATTAACAGATACACACTACTGTATATAAAATAGATAAACTAGCTCAGAGAACTGTATTCAATATCTTACAATAAATTATACACTTTTTGGATGTATATACTTGTCCATATATATATGTGGGCTTCCCAAGTGACTCAGTGGTAAAGAATCCACTTGCCAAGCAGGAGATGTGGATTCGATCCCTGGGCTGCGAAGATACCCTGGAGAAGGAAATGGCAACCCACTCTAGTAGTCTTGCCTGAGAAATCCCATGGACCGAGAAGCCTAGCAGACTATAGACCATAGGGTCACACAAAAGAGTCAGATATGACTTAGTGACTAAACAACGACAACACACACACACACACACACACACACACACACACATATGATAGACCCGAGTCACTTTGCTGTATACCTGAAACACTGTAATCATCTATACTTCAGTTTTTTAAAATGAGCAAAATATACCTCATCAAAGAGGATATGACAAATACACGAAAAAATGCTATCATTAGTCATTAGGGAAATCAAATTAAAATCTCAACAGAACACCACGACATGTCTACTAATGACTAAAATGAGAATGATGGCACTATTAAGTATTGGTGAGGATGGGAATGACTGGGAATCTCAATGCTGTGTAAGTGTTTCCCAGAGTGACCTGTTCCATTTTGCATTCCCACACCAAGATCTGCACACACTGTCACTGCAGCTCTGGTCATGCTACCCTCCAGACTGGAAACAACCACATGTTGATGTATCCACATGAGGGAATACTACGCAGCAATGAGAAGGAACAGACTTGCTGGTCCTGGAACGTCAGGAAGACTTTCAAAGCACTGTGCAAAGTGAAAAAAAAGCCAGACAAGAAAAGCTGTATATAGTGTGATCCCACTTATATGAGATTCTGGAAATGACAAAACTACAAAAACAGCAGATCAGCATTTGCTAGGGGCTGGAGGTGGGAAGGGAGAAGGCAATGGCACCCCACTCCAGTACTCTTGCCTGGAAAATCCCAGGGATGGGGGAGCCTGGTGGGCTGCCATTTATGGGGTCACACAGAGTCGGACACGACTGAAGTGACTTAGCAGCAGCAGCAGGAGGTGGGAAGAGGTACTGAATTTGGGGTTGCAGTTAATATCTGATAACTTGAGAGTGTAATGGTTACTTGCCTCTGTCCATTGCTGATCTGAACTGTGCTCTGACAAAATATAACTTCTCACATAATAATAATGGTAATTGACATAATAAATAATTTACCTAACAATAATACTTTACATAATAAATTTTTACATAAATTATCTTCAATAAACCAAAGCTTTAAAAGTTACTTGTTTTCTTACACTTCTTTAGGAAGTAGAAGCCTTATAAATATCTAGAACTTGACAATAATGATAAAACATCCAAATTTTTTTGTTTATTGTTTTTTTTGGCCACACAGTCAGCACAGAACCTCCCCAATCAGGGATCCAATGGTGCCCCTTGCAGTGGAAGCATGGAGTCTTAACCACTGGACCACCAGGGAAGTCCAAGACGTCCAATTTTTATGGCAGAAATTGGAACACTCAGTAAGACATGCACAAGCAAAAAGACACCAGAATGCTAGCTAATAAACTATCACTGTCACAAAAGGACAAAGACGGTGGTATTTTAAATCTTTATTTCTGTTTTTCTAATTTCCTGTGATGTGATCACTTATCCTGGATAAAAATTATTTTTTAAAGAAGACACATTTGGGAATTCCCTGGTGATCCAGTGGTTAGGACTCGGTGCTTTCACGCCATGGCCCAGATTCAATCCCTGAGGGGGAACTAAGATCCCACAAGCCACACGGGATGGCCAAAGAGTAAAGTAAATAAAGAATTGAAAAGACACACTTTAAAATTGTCCTTCATAGAGAACAGACTAGTGGTTGCTGAGCAGGGGAGGTCAGAGGAGAGATGAAGTTAGCAGATACTGAGGTTAGCAGACCCAAGCTTTTATAGAGAGAATGGATAAGCAACAAACCCTAATGTATAGCGCAGGAAAACTATATTCAACACCCTATAATAAACCATAATGGAAAATAATATTAAAAAAAGAATACATATGTGTATAACAGAATCACTTTGCTATACAGAAGAAATTACTACATTGTATGTAAATCAACTATACTTCAATAAAAATAGGCTAAAATGTCCTTGATTAACAGATACCAAAAGAAAAAAAAACAAAATATAAAGAAAAGGCGGAGTCTGGAGTATATCTGAAGCTTGACCCAATCCATCTGAGGATTAACAGGGGACCTGCTGCAGGACCTCAAGGTGACGAAGCTGACAGATTAACACCCAGCAGAGGTGCCGAGCCCTGCCCGCCCCCCGGGTTTCCTGTCGGAAAGTATGGAAGAAGCAGAAACCCGGGCACAAGGGGGCCTGTTTGCGCCCCTGACCCTGGGAGGGTGTAAATTCTAGGCGGGGATCCTCCCTAACCCCAGGTAAGCACAGTAGAGCCTTTGTATTTTCTGGCTTGTTCTAGATGTTTCACATGGGAATGACCGGTTTGCTTTTTTTTTTTTTTTTTTTAACTTTTATTTTGTATTGGAGTACAGCCGATTAGCAATGTTGTGATAATGTCAGGTGGGCAGCGAGGGGACTCAGCCATACACATACATGTATGTATCCATTTCCCCCCGATCGTCCCTCCCGTCCAGGCTGCCACATAACATTGAGCAGAGTTCCCCATGTAGGACCTTGTTGGCTATCCATTTTAAATGCAGCAGTGTGTACATGTCGATTCCAAACTCCCTAACTAGGCTCATGGGCTTTGAATGTGTGACTTTCAGTGTTTGCCGCAGCCTCATTGTGATTCTTGGCCTATGGTTGGGACCCCTCCTGATGGGACTTTGTCACTAATAGTAAAGAGTCAGCGGGAATCTTGTCTTTCAAGTCTTACTGTGGCGGAGACCCATGTGATCTCAGGTCACCCGCTGGGTCCCAATCGACACGACATGCCCACGAGCCCCAGGGAGCGAGGGCCACTTGACCTCCCCAAGTGGGAAGGGGGGATGCGACACGGTTTGTCATCAGGGCAATCCGCAAGGGCCTTGCCCATGCCCTGTGTCTGGGAACACGCTGTTAACCAGCTGCTCTCTGGGCCTGTGGTGGCTCCAGGTGTCCAGAGCTGCAGGCCTCCCTGGACGTCGGCGGTGGTGGGGCACCGCCTCCCAGACCCCGGGCCTGACGGAGCTCAGCCGGCGCTGAGGGGGCAGCACCTGCCTCCAAGTCCCACGCCACCGTCCACCTCCCTCTCTTCTCCCACAGCTCAGGCACTTCCTCAGTGCCCAGACAGCTCCCAATGTCTGGACCATCAGCCAGGAAATCACCATTTTCGTTCATTTTCTAAAATGGTCTACATGCTACGAGTGGGATTTGGGACTTTATTTCAGCTGCTGAACTGGCCTGGAAGTCCCAAGCAATGCAATGTTCTGTTCTTGCCACACCTTGACTTTGGTTAAACTGCCTCAGATTCCCTCCTTCACACCTATCTGGATGCAGCGCTGCAACCACAGTTCACAATTCTCACAGCATCCTGTGCGGCCAACACGTTTGAAAGGAGGCTTCCCTCCTCCATGGCTGATGTATCTGGAGTCGCAGGAAGGCCAGCTGAGGCAGAACCAGTGCCCTATGACTTGTTGTTAGGGAGGTGTGCATTGCTAAAATGAGCATTCGATGGGTGCCTGTTATAAATGCATGATATTTTTCTCATCAATGACATCGGCACAGTCGAACATGTGCTCAGTTGTCAGGGAGGGGACTTTGGATCACTGCTGGGGGAGGTGTATCATCTCAGCCCTCCTGGGAAATCCCTGTCCAGCCTGCCGTGTGCGTACCCTGGAATCCAGAACTTCCTGGCTTGATAGGGAACATAATACAGAATGATATAGACTATAATAGCCCTGGATGTGACTCTGTACAGCAACGTTGTGACGGGAAAGGCACGTGGATAACCTCGAGTCCATCAGAAGGTATGTGGCAGGAAAAGAAGAAACAAACAACGGTATGTTTTGATTTGGGAAGATCCCCAGGACACCCAGTTGAATGAAAAAAGCAAGGCACAGAACATGGCGCTAAAGGGAAAGTGAAGAACGTGAACTTGTGTACTTTCTTTTGCTGTCGTGGAGGACCTAGGGATGGAGACCCAGGAAACCAGGGGGAGCATGTGTGGGAAGGGGCACCAGGTCATGTAGGACATGGGCGTATTCACCTCACTGAATACGAGTCTACAGATAGTTTAGATCAAGTCACTGTCCTACCTATTCAAAATACTGAGTTTCAAAACAAGAAAAAAGAAAAGGAGTGACCGTCAAGCCACGTCTCGGAGGACAGTAGGAGCAGCCGCTGGGAGAGGGGGGACAAGGTCAGGAGGAGGGTTGTAGGACGACATCCAGGTTAGTCCTGGAGACACAGAGTGCTGGCCCAAGTGGACGGTGTCCCCCTGAACCCTGGGGGTCCCTGTGTGGGGGAGTCCACAGGCCATGAGACTCTCAGCCTTGACCTTACTCAAGGTCAGTGCTAGGTGAGAGGGAAAAATTGCTCTAGCTAAGGCCTCTGCACACCAAACATGGGGCAGCACTCAGTCAACAGACACAGCGGGAGCAGGTAGACCAGCAGCCCCGGGGGGCCGGGCAGGGGGCAGCCTAAGCCTACAGCCCTGAGACAGCCCGGTTCCTCAGCTGCATGTTCAAAGGGAAGGAAGATTTTTAGCCGGACTTAGCCTGGATAATTCTATGATCCTCCCTTTGGCTTTTTTTTTTTTTTTTAAGTTTATTTATTTATTTATTTCAGATTTTAAACATTTATTCATTTAGTTCTGGCTGTGCTGGAACTTTGTTGCTGCGTGGGTTTTCTCTAGTTGCAGAGAGTGGGGCTACTCTTGGCTGCAGTGCACGGGCTTCTCATTGCGGTGGCCTCTCTTGCTGCGGAGCATGGGCTCTAGGTCACATTGGCATCAGTAGGTGTGGCTCGTGGGCTCTAGAGCACCCGCTAAATAGTTGTGGCACATGGGCTTAGCTGCCCTGAGGCATGTGGGATCTTCCCAGAGCACAGATTGAACCCATGTCCCCCACACTGGCAGGCGGATTCTTAACCACTGGACCACCAGGGAAGTCCTCCCTTTGTCTTTCTATCATCAACTCAGGGAAGTGAAGGAAATGAGTATTTTTAAGCTGGCATTACCAACATAAACATGGCTTGTTTTAAAAACAGTCATAGGTATATGCCTCTATTTTTGTTTTTCTTAATCACAAGACTGAGAAGGAATGTCTCTCCTAGCTGTTGGGCTACCAGAGGCCATGCCATGGGCCTGGCAAAGCAAACCAATCCCTTCTCCCCGTGGTCAGCAGGCCTCCCCTGGGCACAGCTCACTGCCAGGCTGCACGCTGAGGGCTGAGTCGAGCTGTGATGTGTTCCCTCCAGGACCTGCTTCCACACCTGGGCCCCAAGCATCCTGCTGGTTTGGGGAACTAAGGCAGTGGTGGAAGCCCCAGTCTCCAGCACCCCACCCAGGGTGCACGTCCAGCCCTCGCTAGAAATGAGAAGGGAATGCCAGGCGGGGCCTCTTCCTTCCCTTTTTGGGGAGATTAAAGCAGGATTTCGGTTGGAACTCAGCCCTCGGCAGAACAATAGAGGAGGGGTGAAGTTTCTGCACACAGGTGGTGAAACTGTGAGTCAAAGGGACACCTTCATCTCCCCAAGATAAATACCCCCTTTTCTTTCCCTCTCTGTCTCACTGTTTCTCCTTAATCCTCCCAGGAAATCTGAGCATGAAAGCTTTGCAGCTCCCGGTGCCACGGAAAGTTTGAAAGGATTTAAGAGACACTGAAATCTGGGTGAACAATAAAGGGGGGTTTCAGGAACGGAAATTGGGGCCGCAGGGCTGCAGGTGCACCCCTTTGTCCCAGGAGAGCTGGGGATGGGCGCTCTGTGCTCACCTGGGAGGAGGGGGGCGTGAAGTCCACTTTGCACCCGCCTCCGAGTTCCCACATGTCACAAGTTCTCCCACCACTCCAACCAGGGCCCTGCCTACGGCCCTGAGTCACCTGGCCCGCCTCCGTGGCAACCAGCAGGGCTGCCCGTACCTGAGTGCCTCCTGGATGGTTCTGTGAGCCTCGTCACGATGTTTCATGCCCACCAGGCTGGTGGCCCACTGCTGCAAGATGTGCTTCTTCTCCATGTTGATGGCCTCTATTTCCGTGCAGGCCTGCACAGTGGAGAGTTGAGGTTATGTGGACGTTGTCTCACGTCATTAAGCTCAGAGCCCCCAAGAGGACATTGGAGAGCCTTGAGCTTCCCAAATCACCTTCCTTCTCCGTGACCCTAGCTTTTCTTTATATCCAGCAGCAGAAGGACACACATGAAATTAAACATGGCTCAAAAGGCCCATCCAACACTTGCCTGAGCCTTGAGCCCCAGCCGTGACATGGGAACAATAACAGTACCCAAATGCTGGGGCCATCAGATAGACGGGATGGTGCCTGTAGGCCCAGCACTGCTCTTAGCTCGACCCCAAGTGCTGGGTCTCATGACTGTCCTTATGTGTCATTCCAGGGGAATCACTGCACTCCTAGCAGTTTGGCCTATGCTGATTCTTGGAAGGGGCACGGAGTGGGGGCTGGGTGAGGCCCTCATTGGGCCACGAGCCTCTCAGTGGAGATGCTGAGTCCGATCAGCTTCTGCTCTTGCTGGACATGCATGGTAGACACTGGAGGAGGTCAGAGCGGCCTCGAACACTCACAGGGATGATAAGAGGGCAGAGTTGGATGTGAAAGGAGGCATCGCACTGGGGAATCCCACTCCCGTCATCAGGGCTTTAACAAATCACCTATTCATTACCATTATAGAGCATAAAGTGGTGTGAGTCAATTATACCATGACTGCTCAGACATTTCTGGATTTGGGTAAGTTATTAACTGAGAAGGCCACTCTGTGCCATGGACCAGGTTGTGCACCGCCCAGTGGTACCCGGCTGAGGGAGAAGGCGCCAAAACTGCTGGGCTCCTCCCCGGGCTGGGCTGAGCGGGGACGGTCAGCCAGAGGCAGATGCCCTCCCACGGAGCTCCCCAATCTTCCGGACAAGGGCTTGTTGACCAAGGTACAGGCTGAGATGTAAAGACTGAGCTGAATTCAGTTTTTAAATGTTTTAAACACAGTCCCCATTAAAAAGAAAAAAGTGTTCATTCTAAGCAAATTAGAATATGTAAATAAGCAAAAAGAAAATAAAAAATAATCCCATTATTTAAAGTTGACCATTTCTATCACCCTGGTGTTATCTTCCTGTGTGTGTGTGTGTGTGTGTGTGTGTGTATGTGTGTTGTGTTTGCCTGTGTGTATGCAATCACATTGTATTATTGTTTTATAACTTAGTATTTAAAAGTAGCATATTGTGAATGGGCTTCCATGTCAGCAAATATTTTATTGGTGAGACAGTCCTCCACTGTATGGATATATCATAGTTTGTTTAAACAACGTCCTTTTCTTGGGACTTTATTTGTTATCACACACAGCACTGTGTCCCCAGGGGCTCTCTATTCATTTTGTTCACTGAATATTTAATGTACAAAAATTTAATTTGCATGCCCATTTTCCCTGGAATGAAGGCCGAACAGTGATATTTTGGGAGAGTGTGCTAGGGGGTGGGGGGGTGCCCGTGACATGTGGTACAATATTGTCCTTGAATAAAGATCCTGATGAAGGCACACTGCACCCCCACTATCAGTGTAGAAGCCCTGCTTCCCTTGTCTTGTTCATCTTTGCCAACTTGGTTGGGAGAACCCCTGTCCTGCCCTTGGCTGTCATCAATATCTGTGGTGCACCTGCCATGGCCCCCCAACCCTCCCCCCAGCCCCCTGGTTCTGGGTGCAGAAAGCCAGGATGAACAAACGTGGGATTGGCCCTGTCCTGGCAGGACACAGCCAGCAGGGAGCGGTGGGAGACACAGAAAGACACAACGGAAGAAAACGGCAGTGTTGTGTGTGTGTGTGTGTGTGTGTGTGTGTGTGTGTGTGTGTGTGTATGATCATCACAGAGCAGAAACGCTCACGGCAGATTCTGGATTGATTTTCAAAATCTCTTTACAGCTTCTTTATAGCTTCCCTCATTTCAATAGTTGATCCCATGTGGAATTTGTTTTAGTGTGTGGTATGAGGAAAAGATGTGATTTTTCCCCCCAAATGATTAACCAAATGTCCCAACACCACTGGGTGCATAACTCACTTGCTCTCCATTAATTTACAATCCATGAAATTTCTATTCAAACGTTTCCTCGATTCTGGGCTCTCCCACGGGCTCCCACAGCCTACCTGTCTGTCCCTGACTCCAGTAAGTCATCATTTTAGCCACTTGGGCTTTCTAGCATTTAATGTTAGGGGGGACCCATCATCCTGGTTTGTCCTGGACCCCCCTGGTGTTAGCCCAGAAAGTCTCATGTCTCAGGAAGCCTGTCCTTTCCAGGCAAACAGCCTTCATGAACTTTCCTCCCTGGACAATTCTCTGCTAGTTCTCTGAATTTATATTTTAGGCAAACTTAAGAATTGCTTTGTTAACTAAAAAGCTTCCCTCTGCCGAGATTTTGATGGGCATTCATTCTAGACTAAGTATACTCATAGGCTGGTGAGAACTGGGCACTGTCCCAGCGGACCCAGGTATGTTTGTTTGTTTGTTCAAGCCCACCCATTTGTCTTTCCTTCAATGCAAGTGTGTTGTTTCTTTCATGCCATCACTGCACGTATGAAGATAGATGGTGATTCACAGATTAAAACAAAAAGCAAGAGCGATTTTGCCTTCCAGTGCCAGTCACTGAATCTGGCGTTGCATTGAGCCTGGGCTCTCTCTTACTCACTATGGAGTGGAGATGCGGGCACTGCCCAGGAGTGCCAGTGGTCCAGGCTGAGAATGGTTAGGGAAACTTCAGCTCTCCTTGAAAGAGATCTACTGTTGCTAAGAAGCTTGCTAAGGATGTCCCAGCAAGCAGGACAGATTGTCCCAGCTCCTGAGAGGCCTTCTAGTCTATCACTGCTACGGTGAGAGCAAGAATACCGGCCATCAGCCAGCTGGTATCATCACCGTGGGTCAGGCAGATGCTCTGAGATGCTTATGAGGACAGACGGATGTGCAGGGGGTGGGCCAGCTAACTGAGGGTTCAGTCAGTCTCTCAGCAGGCATGCAGGCGCTTCCCAGGCGCTGCCAGATGGCATGGGTGATGCTTACCTCACTCACTGCTTTCCTGAGCATCTGAGTGTCTTTAGCCTGTGCGTGGTACTGGGCCTCAAACAGGGAGGCTTGTTCTTCCAGCTGGTTGGCTCGGGTGGTCAGCTGGTCCACGTGCAGGTCCTAGAAGGGAAGGGACAAGATGTATGGTGAGACGGGTCCCCACCAACCCAGACCCATGTCAGCGATGCCAGGCTGGACACAGCGCCCCCCCCCCCCCCCCCCCCCCCCCCCGCCCAGGGCTGTGGTATTCAAACAGGAGCAAGGCTGATTGGGAAATCCAAGGTGTGGCCATCGTCATGTGGGCATCGTCTTTGCAGAATACCTGCTGCTTCTTCTCCAGCTCAGCCTGCATGCGCTGGGCTTCTGACTTCTTCACGACTTGCTTCATCACTTGGATGTCATCACGCACATCCTGGTCTATGTTCTGCATGTAGAAGAGATGCAGAGCCAGGGTCTCCATCTCCGTTTGCAGAGCTGCCACTGGGAAGAGAGGGGGAGGGTGTCCCAGCGTCGCACACAGGCCAACACAGACGCAGCACCCCTCCCCGCACTGTGGGATGGGCCTGAGAAACAGCCTTAAAACTACAAAGACCCAGACCATGCCGTCAAAGATCTTATAGTCTATTAATAGGTGGAGAGACAGAATATATGATCAACCTAGACAGCATATTAAAAAGCAGAGACAGTACTTTGCCAACAAAGGTACATCTAGTCAGGCTATGGTTTTTCCAGTAGTCGTGTATGGATGTGAGTTGGACTATAAAGAAAGCTGAGTGCCGAAGAATTGGTGCTTTTGAACTGCGGTATTGGAGAAGGCTCTTGAGAGTCTCTTGGACTGCAAGGAAATCCAACCAGTCCATCCTAAAGGAAGTCAGTCCTGAATAATCATTGAAGGACTGATGCTGAAGCTGAAACTCCAATACTTTGGCCACCTCATGCAAAGAGCAGACTCATTGGAAAAGATCCTGATGGTGGGAGGGATTGGGGGCAGGAGGAGAAGGGGACGACAGAGGATGAGATGGCTGGATGGCATCACCGACTCAATGAGCATGAGTTTGAGTAAACTCCTGGAGTTGGTGATGGACAGGGAGGGCTGGCGAACTGCAGTCCACGGGGTCACAAAAAGTCGGACACGACTGAGCAACTGAACTGAGCTGATGCCCATCAATTGCAACACTCCCTCTACTCCCACCACACATTAGAGATTCTTCATGTCCAAGGATGTTCTGAACAGTGTCAAGGTTAAGAGGCCTTGTGTGAATTTTACAGATTTCTTACCACATGGAAGTCAGCAACGTCAGGTTCGGTCTTAAATCCCCTGGGAGAAAAACCAGCCTGAAGGGTGGGCTGAGCATCACTGAAGTATGGGTTCCTTGTAACAAAACTCTCATGAGATTTATTTATAAGCTAGTACATCAGCTTATTTAGGGAGATAGACTTCCACCAGTAATTGTTCACTGGTGTAGAGCGTTCCTTATTCAGTGCGTAGATCCAAACAGAAAATCAATTTATAGATCAAAAGGCTGATGGGTGAATATCATATTAGAGTCAGGTGTTTCTGAAGGATGGACTTAAACTTGACAAACACATTTTTTTTTAACATCCAAGGTGATTTAAAACTTCTAACACTAGAGAATTCTTTGGGTCCCCTGGAGGGGAACAGAGTGGGTACAGGGAAAAGAGGGGGGAGTTTTGTAGAAAGACTGGTTGCTGGGTGGACTGTAGGAGTGTATCTGGGGAGAGGGTCTTTAAAGAGGTCATTAAGGTAAAATGAGGTCACTAGGGTGGGCCCGAATGACTGGTGTCTTTACGAGAAGAGGAGGTCAGGACACAGACACACAGTGGATGAGCTCTGTGTGGACACAGGGAGATGATGACTGTCCATAAGCCCAGGAGATTGGCCTCAGGTAGAACCACCCTGCCAACACCTTGATCTTGTACATCTGGCCTCCAGAATTACAAGAAAGCAAACTTCTATTGTTCAAGTCGTTCGGCCTACGGCCCTTCACTATGGCAGACAGCGCTGAATAACCCACCCCACCTGAATCAGGGAGCTTGCCCACCCTTCCTCCAGGGCACTCACGTCTGCCCCCTCTTTCCTTCTTTCCTGGATGAGTGACTGAGAGTCAATATTTCAATTTTTTTTATTCAAAAATTGTTTTTATTCATTTATTTTTGCCTGCTCTGGGTCTCCGTTGCTGCAAGCAGGGTTTCTCTAGTTGCGGCGAGTTGGGGCTGCATTCTAGTTGCAGTGGTCAGGCTTCTCGTTGCAGTGGCTTCTCTGTTGCAGAGCACCGGCTCTAGGGCCTGCGGGTTCGGTCGTTGTGGCTCAGGGACTAAGTTGCCCCGCGGCATGTGGGATTGTCCCAGACCAGGGGTAGAACCCGTGTCCCCTGCATTGACAGGCAGATTCTTAATCGCTAGACCATCAGGGAAGTCCTCAAATATTCTTTTTAATTTGTATTCTTTCAACATTGGTAAAATCAAGTCTGTTTTCACAGCATGAAGACCGGCTGTCCTTTTCCTTCTTTGACGTGCCTGTTCATACTACCACCCCTTCTTCTATGGCAGGATAATAGTCTCTTACCTATTAGGCTTTGAGGGGCCCTTCATTTAATAAGACAGGGTGTGCAGAGTCCTGAAAAGCTCCCATGAGCTCTGCCCCTGGTGTCACTCCTGAGATCAGGTTGTGCTTGTGGCAAAAAGGGTAATTATCAGATGGGCCTGACCTCAGCAGGTAAGCCCTCTAGTAGCAGAGTTTTCTTGGCCTGGTGTCAGAAGAGGAAGTCGGAAAGATATGCAGGGTCAACAGGCTTTGCTTAGCACGAAATAGGAGTCTAAGTGTTCCTTTCTGGATGGTCAAATGAGCGAAAATATTTAGTGATTTTAAAGTGCAATCTGTACATTCAGTTTGCAGTAAATAGATTCCAGAGTAAACTTCCTGGAACTCTCGCACCATTGATCTATTTGCCCATTTTTTTTCCCTTGAGCCATTTTGTTTTTATTGCTGTCGATTGATACAGTGCTTTGATATCTGTTAGGACAATATTCCCTCATCAGCCTTCTTTTTCAAAAATTTCTTGGATATTCTTATGCATTTAGTGTTCCAAGAGATCTTGAAAATAGATTTGTCGAGAATGGAGAGTTTTTAAGGTATTGCTCTGGAATAATTTCTAGCAAGCATCGATAAGGGGGAAAAAGCGAGGAACAGAGTGGTGGGCATAGTATACAGCTACTTGTGTAAAAAAATAGAAAAAAATACCACAACCTTATAACTTTGCTTTTATATACAAAAATATCTTTAAAAGAAGACACAAGAATCAATAATACCATTGTGACTCTGCAGAGGGGACTGGACTAGGCCAGAGGGAGACTCCAGAGAGCTTCAATTTTGTATTATTACTTCTCAAAAATAATAAATAACTATGTTAAATAAATTCAAGCTCACTCAAACATCACATTTGTGGATTTTAACTGGACTTGCTGTGAACTGCTTGTTAATTTAGAGATATGACATTTATATATCGTGCATCCTCCCATCCCATTACACGACTGTTCCATTTATTTAAGCGTTTTATGTCCTTTAGTAAAATTTTATTGTTTTTCTTCAGGCAGGTTCGTTTGCTTCCTTTTATTTATTTATTTGGCTACGCTGGGTCTTTCTCGCTGTGTGAGGGCCTTTTCTAGTTGTGGTGTATGGATTTCTCATTGTGATGGCTCCTCTTGTTGCAGAGCACAGGCTTCACGGCGTGCAGGTTCAGTCACTGTGGCACAGGCTTAGTTGCCCCACTGCATGTGGGCTCTTCCAGGGCCAGGGATCTAACCCATGTTCCCTGCCTGGGCAGATGGATTCTTAACCACTGGACCACCAGGGAAGTCCGGTTCACTTGCTTCTTATTAGACTTATTCCTAAGTATTTTATGGCTGTTATAGCTATCATGGATGAGATTTTTTAAATTACATTAATAATTCTTAATTGAATATGACTGGTAGAAAAGAAAATTATAACTCTAGAATTCAGTTACTTTATAGATTTCTTATCGCTTTTATTTGCTTCTTTTTCAACAGTAATCTTGAATCTTCTAGGTAAACAATCATACCATTGGTGGAGAATGAGTCTCAAGACGTCATATCCAGAATCTATACTTCGTTTATATTTCCTGTTTACTTTCATAGCTGGAACGTCCAAAACAGTGTATCCTCATCTCATTCCTTACCTTATCTATGATCACTCCAGGGCTTTCCACTGAGCAAAACTGTCTTATTAGTTGCTGATAAACACTTACAAAGAAATTTCCTTCTGTTCTAGTTTAGGATGAATAATGAGTTTTATTCAAACATCCACTGGGCATCCACCCAGAAAATCTTTTTGTTCTATCTCCTCTAAGAAAAAAGTGCAATGAATCAGTAGATTTCCTAATTTCAAATTATCCCAGAATTAAGCCCTTCTTCACTAGGAGCTATTTTTTTCTTTTCATATATTGCTAAACTTAATCTTTTGTTGATGAGCAAAAGTTTAATATCTAATAATATTTTATTTAGGATTTTCATATCTTGTAAGTAGGATCACTTTATGTTTTTGTACACTGTAAGCTTTTTCCAATAAGGATTATACTGAGAATTATAAAACAAGCCTGGGAAGAATTTCCCGAAATTTCCACCCTCTGGAGGGTTGAATAACATAGGGAATGTCTGGTTTTGTCCTGTCTGTAATCCTATGGCATTTCCCTCCCTTTACCTTTGGAATTTAAAAATTTCACCAAGTATGTCTGGGCATGTTTATTTTTTCTTCCACCCATCTGGCCCTACATGAGTCTTTACACCTGAAAATTCATCTTTCTTGAACTCAACGCAAACATTTTCCTCTGATGTCATTGGTTAATGCCCCTAATCTCCTGGAATTTCTATCTTATGGATGCTGACTTTACCAGATTTATGTCCATGTCTTTTATCTCTTTCTCAGAATGTTCATCACTTTGGGTTTTTGCTCTGAATTCTGGATAGAATTCCTCACACTGAACTTTTAGTATACAAATTCAGTTGTTCAGTTCTCAGCAGTGCTGATTTAGCTATTTTGTACTTTTTGGGGGGAGGGGGGATGATGATTCTATTTTTTAATTCTGAGTATCCTTTTCCCTAATAGTTGGTTTTCATTTGACTGGTGAGATAGCCTCTAAAATCTCACGTCAAACACCAGTTGGCAAATGCTTAGTTTTCAGAACCCGATGTTTGTCTGTGGAGAGGTCTGCTCTCCTGTCTGGGGATTGCTGCTGCGGACTCACACTTGGGTGTGAAGGTTACTGACTGGTGAGCTTCACTTCCCTCCCAGGTAAGGTGGGCAGCCATAGACACTGTCCAGGGGCAAAGGCCCATGTTTTACCTACAGGACAGGGCCGCGGCAGCACCTGGTAGGCAGGGCTGGGACCATCGCCCAAATTCTTTAGTTCAAAGAAGCGAGGAATGGTGCTGTGAGGTGGGTCCTTGCTTGGTGGAACAAGCTCTGCTCCTGCTCCCTGATGACCTCCAGAAAGGACACAGTGTCCATAAAGACAACTGGGTCTTTCCAGAAGCCCATCGTGCCTTGAGCCTCTGAGGAGGGGTGCTGGTGAGCACAGACTGCTCCTGTGTGTGTGTGGGGGGACCTGTGTCCTCTTTCAAACTGGTCTAACTTCTGTTATAACTGGAGGATGTGGCTCCACTGTTCTAGTGTGAGTGCCCTGCCCTTCTCTTTTTGTAGATTCTGTTAATTTGGTGATAATCAGGGAGGAGTGCTCCCTAAGGGAGCACTTCCCTAACTCTGTCTGGAAACCTCTCCTACATTTCTCAGGGTCCAAAATGCTTCTTTCCATCGACAGTTGAGATACAGGTGTGATTCTGTTTTCTTTCAAATTCTTTTAGGTTACTTCCCCCATTATAATATTACACAGAGGTGATGGAGAAAGTCAGAAACATGAAAAACACAAAAACTGAAACAATCTGCTGTGACGACGCTGTTCACTCTGGCCCACCGCCTCTGCTCTGTGCAGGGCTTTGCTCTAGGAGCAGTGACTAGTCCTAGCCCCGTGGCCTCTTCTGCTCCAGAGTCACCTGCTCCCCTTAACCTGCCGCACAGCCTGGGACTTCAGGGCTCTGGATCATGGGTCCCTGCACTTTGGATTGGCCTCACCTATACCTCCCCACCTGTTTAAGCCCTGCCCATCCCCACTCTTCCCTGCCTTCTGGAGACCCTATCTTCCACCCCAGCAGCCCATCAGCCTCTCCCACTTTTGACTCCATAAACCCAACCTGCCGGCTTTCAGTGTTTGCTGCTTTGCCTAATTAGGTGCATTTTAAGACATGTCTTTCCTTCCTTAAAAGGTTGGGAATGCCTCCATGACATGCACACATCTTGTCTTTCATGATGTCCCACAGTGGCTCGGGGTCATGACAGCACATGGGGACACCCCTTGGGGTCATGATGGCACTTGGGCCACCCCACCAGGTTGCAAAGGTATTCAGGGATTCGATGGTAGGTGAGGATTCCCTTGGGGTCTCTGTGGCATGTGGGGACACCCCCCGTGGACACCTGCAAGGACACAGAGCAGCCTTACGCTTTTTGCGCTCCTCGTCGGCGGTCTCACAGGTCTTGGTGTAGAGCAAGCGCACCCTCTGCAGCTCCTCCTCCTTCTGCTGCCTCGTGCTCGCAGCGATGGAGTGGCGGTCGTGACTTTTCTCAAGCTGCATCTGCAGGCGGGCCAGGTGCTGCTGGACCCCGTAAAGGTTCACCCCCAACTCCTGCCGTTGGACTCGGCTTTGCTTGGTGGCCACGCTCTGCACCAGAGAGAGAAACTGGGTCATGGAGACGCAGAGGGAGCACAGCTGAGTGGGAGGTGGGACAGGTACGCACCAATTCTTGAACTTCCAGCCTTAGTTTCTCTATCTGCCGGTTAAGATAGCTCTTCAGGGCAGCCTGGAATCTTATCATCAGGGGCTAGAACAATGGAAGAGCACACCCAGTTACCGTCCTGTCCCCTCTGGGGCTTAGCTACAGCTCTTGGGGGGGTGGAGGCAGAAATGACTTTCATACTGGGTGCACCCCACTTCTGCCCAGGATTCTTACTTCAGAAGTCACTTGTGGTCTCACCGTAGGCACTGAAGGACCTGAGTGCATATTTTAGCAAAGTGACAGGATAAGCTGGGGCAGTGGTGCTGGTTTAATCCCCGAGCTGAAGGGCAGTGATGAGCAGAGCCTTGGATGCCAGTACCAAATGAACCTTGAGGCCCATTTCCCACTGCAACCTTAGCACCAGTCAAGACCCGCCTCCCCACTTGCCAGAGGCATGGGACACGCAAGGTGATGTCTCTCAGTGGAGGTGACCTAGCCCCCACCCAAAGTCTGGAGACATTTCTGGCCATCACAACCAAGACGGCATCTGGGGGGTGGAGGCCCCGGGGATGCTTCTCAGCACCCTTCAGTGCTCAGGAAGCACCCACCACAGTGATCGGCTTCCAGTGACTGGGAAACGCTGAGTCTGAGTGAATGAACCTGAAGGGAGAACACGCTTGACGAGGTGGCAGCCCAAACCCTACAGGTCAACTATTCGGGGGGCAGATGAAGCAGAGCGCAGCACTTGCTGGTAAAAGGCGGGCCGTGGAGGCTCCAGGCAGAACAGGGCAAGCGCGGCAGTGTCTCTAAGTCCATCTTCGTCTGTGTGGGGCAAACGCAAAACCCCCGAATTTCTTACATGATCTGGGTCCAAGACCACCAGCTGGGATTTGTCTTCTTCCGCCTCGTCGCTGCCCTCAGATTCCACTCTCTCCACCAGGCCCCTTTCCTCCACCATGCTTAGCTGCTGGATCCTGTCCAGGAAGGAGGACGCGGCGCCCTCCCTGGGGTGGGTGCCGGGTTCTAGGGGGACAAGTAAGGGGGGAATGGCAAATGTTATTGAGCAGTTAATAGAGAGAGAGCTTCTCTGGGGAGAGTTCATCAGAAAGCTAAACGCCCAGCCTCGTGCAACAGGAGGGAAGAGAGAAAGATAAAGCCCCCCTTGGGCTAGGGTTCACAATGCTATACACAGGGTCTTCCGCGCATGAATTTTCTACTAGCTAATTCAACATATTTTGTAGAAAGATTGAACTTTAAAGGTAGACAAGAAGCAAACACATTTTGTGGATACCTTTTAATACATAAATAATGAACAGAAAGGGGGCTTCTTAATGATGGACTAGATTTTTTTTTAAAGGAAAACAACTGATACGATTGCAAAGCAATCAGTGAGGCTCGAGTTTCAGCTTTTCTTCCTTCCTGAGCTGGAGAGATCCTGTTTTGTTTCTAACTCATTTAGATGAGTGTTGTCTGCATGTCACTTGTAGGTGAGGTGAAGTTTTGTTGGCTGGATCATCCGCACGCCACCATCAAATGGAATATTTGTTGTTGTTGTTTAGTCACTAAGTCATGTCCGACCCTGTGACCCCATGGACTGCAACATGCCGGGTTTCCCTGTCCTTCACTATCTCCCAGATTTTGCTCGAACTCATGTCCATTGAGTCGGTGATGCCACCCAACCATCTCATTCTCTGTCATCCCCTTCTCCTCTGGCCCTCAATCTTTCCCAGCATCAGTCTTTTCCAATGAGTCAGCTCTTCCCATCAGGTTATATATAATACAAAATAACCCAATCTGCTTTCTCATGTACTCAACACTAGGATACCAGAACCAAGTGGAAAGATAGGGGTATGACTGAAAGCATCTTGGAAAACTCAGCCCACAGGCACATGTTTAGGGCTGAGCTCCCTTCTGAGACCAGAAGGCAGAGAGGGATGTGTGGCCAGGGCCGTGTCACCAGATTTCGGTCCAGGCTTGGTTCTGCCACTTACATGGGTAAGAACTTAATGACTCTCATGGTCTGTAAAACGGAGAACAGTTCCTACCTCACTAGGTAAGTGAAAGGATTAAGTTAGATAAAACAGAACAAATGTTCCACATGTCTTAACCATTTCTGTTAATGATATTTTTATCTTTAGACTCATAGTCCAACAGGAAATGAGGTAACAGGGGGCGAAGGAGTGGGAGCCCTCGCACAGAAGGGGATGGGAAGTGGCTTGTCCCGTAGTACCTGACTCCGGGGTGAAGGGCTCCTCTGTGCTCGGAGGCAGCTCGTCAGGACCCAGGGATGTGTCGCTGCTCTCCGGGCTCTGTGTGAGTTGATGCCCAGCCTCCAGAGGAAAGACGTTCTGTTGGAGTGCTCCCTGGGATTGTATAGAGCAAAAACAACCAAATCTGAATTTATGAGGGTTTAGTCAGGACTGAGGCCTTATTCAAATTTGCTTATTACAGTGTTCAAAATTCAACACAACTGTTAAAGCGATAGAAAATGGCTTGCGTATCATTTGGCTTTTGCAATTGTCAAAACAAAAAATACTTACCTCCACCCCCATGAGGGATTTAGGAGTGGTCTCTGCCCGACTAGATCTGTAGCAAAGTGTAAACACTGAGGCACGGGCATGTGCTGGATGTGAGCTTCTTTATTCCCAAATGCTGCTCTCCCTAAGGCTGGTAAACAGCATTTCTGAAAGCCTGAGCCCGGGCCAGGGTCTCCCAAGAGGGCTGTTTCTTCTCTTCTTTCAAACGGTTTCACTTTGGGGACATTTCCAGAAGAAAATGTTTTCCCGAGCACCTGGCTCCGTTTTAACTCTAAAGGGGACTCTTGTGATGATTATCATTGACAATAACTTACTGCTGCTGATGAACTGGTGAACATGAGTAAGGGCAGACAATGACCCTGCACAGGACCCTGCAAGGTGGATGCCAGTCATTCCTGTCTCCTGCAGGGGAAGCAGCTCCTGGAAGCTGAGGCCCTTGCTTAAGTTTGCCCAGTTAGCCAAAGGCTGTCTCAATGCCCAGCTCCTGCCTGCTCTTTCCAGCTGTTCTTCCTCAGGTGATGCTGCTTCTAGAAATGACTTCTGAGGCATCCAGAACCACAATGATATTCATGGGAGCCCAGAGTCAAAAGCCTACCTCTGGGGGGTCCAGAAAGGGCTTCTCTTAATGACCACGCCAATGACCCAGCAGCTCCCACTGCACAGTTACTTGAGAGCTGGGAGGAGGAAAATAGGGTTCTCTCTTAGGGTATGTCTCTGCGCTTCTGGTTGATCAAATTTGGAGACTGTTTCCCAGTGAGTTTTCTTTTTCTTGTAAAGTAAGAGGTTTTACTAAGATACCAAACCATACTGTTTTTTTCCTCTCATTCCAATCTTTTTTTAAAAAAGGATTATTTATTTACCGATTTATTTGGTTTCTCTGGGTCTTAACTGAGGCATGAGGGATCTTTAGTTGCAGAATGTGGAATCAACTAGGGATTGAACCCAGGACCCTCGCAACGGGAAGGCAGAGTCTTAGCCACTGGACCACCAGAGAAGTCCTCCAGTGAGTCTTCCAGAAACTAGACTTGAGGATGCAAACTGGGTTCATAGCTCAGAAAGCGACCTATACTTCAATAGTCCTGGCTGTCTGTTTGGCCCTGTTTGTTTGTTTTTTCAGCTGTGCCACGTGACTTGTGGGATCTTAGTTCCCCAATCAGGAATTGAACCCAGTCCCTTGGCGCTGAAAGTGCAGAGTTCTAACCATTGGACCATCTGGTAATTTCTGGTCCTGGCTATCTTATAAAGGAGGGCACTGTTTAGTTGTTAAAAATCTTAAAAGTGGTTTTGATATGCATTTGTCATTTGTAGTCATAAAGCTTAATTATGGTGCATCAAATATTGAATCATGTGATTCTCTACAGTTATTATCTCTTTCAGCTTTCACAGGGTGGGGAAGAACTTCACAGTTCAGAGCAAGTATGACTGCCATCATAGCTGCATGCCTCTGGGTAAGGAAGTCCTTTGGCTCCTCAGTTTCCTAATCTGAGCAATGGGGATAATAACAGTTCTCATCTTATGGGGTTGTTCTGAGACAACACATGTAAAGGGCATGGAAGTGTCCAGCCCAGAGTACATGATGAATAAACATAATGCCTTCTCTTCCTGCCCTGCCCCTCACTTCCTTTCTAGAACAATCAAACCTAAAGCCACCAGGTGGAGTTGACCCCATGTGCGGTGATGAGTATGGACAAAATGTGGAGGGTGGATTCTAGAGACTGTCCCCAAGGTGAGACACAGGTATCAGGCCTGGGCCTGGCGAGGAAGGTCTTGGCATGGAGAGTTACAGCCCAAACATTTGTGGGCTTGCCCATCAGTAATGGACAAGCTGAACTGATGTCCCACCTGAAAGAACACCAGAAAAACATGGCATCCTTCCGTGACATTCTAAACCTGGAGACCTGAAAATACCAGGCAAAACAAACTGAGGGACATTTTACAAAATCGCTGGCCTGTGACCTTTAAAAGTGTCAAGGTCATCAAGGTCAAGGACAGATTGAGAAGACTAAAGAGACGATACAGCTGAAGGCAGCAGGCGATTCTGAAGTGGAACTCTACTGTAAAAGACATACTAGGACATTTGGTGAAGGAAGCCCGAGGTGTATTTGGTAATGTAACACATTGATTTTGATAATTATCACATGGTTGTTTGCGGAAAACATATACAAAAGCATTGGGAGGCAACTTACTGTCAAATGCTTTTAAAAAACATTCTTAAAACTTCTTTAAGGTACTCCAATTTTTCTGTGTGTACTTGCTTAAAAATTAAAAAGTGAAAATAAGCCTATAACTATTATTATCCACAGTTGCATTGTCCAGTCTGGTAACCACTTATAACAGTTGGATATATACATTTAAACTAATTAGAATCCTCAAAAGATTAAAAATTCAGTTTCTCCATCTCCTTGGACACATTTTAAGTGCTCTATAGTCACATGTGACTAATGGTTACCATATTGGACAGCGCAGATAAAGAGCATTTCCATTATCATATAGTGTTTTACTGGATGGTGTTGCTCTAGAGACTGGACACCTGGATGCCCTTACGTGTAATGTTTCCAACTTGGGTTTGGGAACACAAAGGAGGGTCCAGAAACTCTTGGCCTATGATGGTGGCTCCTGAGACTTAAGTTTGCTAAGACATTCCTAACAGGCATTGCCATGTGAATTATTTATAGTGTACCCTGAGTTCCTCACATAGGTTTACAAACCTCATGAACAGTAAAACACTATAGACCTCGGGCTACTCACCTGGCTCACTTGCTCAGATAGGCCTAATACTTGCTGGGAGTGCATTGTGGCGATAAATCCCGTTCCGCTGGATTTGGATGGGTAGGGGGCCTCTCTGTCCTCAAGACCCATCTCCCTCCTTGCTCCTTCATACGGGTGTGTGTGGTCAACTTCTTCTTCGGGCCCGTCCCCAGGACTGATGTCTGAGGAAGCCAGATCTGGAGAACTGACTTCCCTTTCAGGGGACGTGGCTTCCAAATCAGATTCTAATTCCTCTTCTAATTCAAATTCCTCTTCCATTTCCATTTCCCCTTGGCTTCCTCCATAGTCCCCGTGGGCTGTGACTTCCCCATCATTTTCAATTTCCCTTTCGGAATGCTCTGTAGCACCCTCAGCTTCTTCATTTCTCTGGTCATTGCTCTTCTCCACTGGCGATACCTGTAGCTATGAAGCAGGAAAAAAAAAAATCAGGAGACAAAGTGTAAAGGATCTTGTGAGATTTTATTCTTAATAAGGTAATTACACTGATGGGAAACAACAGAATGGGAAAGACTAGAGATCTCTTCAAGAAAATTAGAGATATCAAGGGAACATTTCAGGCAAAGATGGGTTCAATAAAGGACAGAAATGGTATGGACCTAACAGAAGCAGAAGATATTAAGAAGAGGTGGCAAGAATACACAGAAGAACTGTACAAAAAAGATCTTCATCACCCAGATAATCACGATGGTGTGATCACTCACCTAGAGCCAGACATCCTGGAATGTGAAGTCAAGTGGGCCTTAGAAAGCATCACTACGAACAAAGCTAGTGGATGTGATGGAATTCCAGTTGAGCTATTTCAAATCCTGAAAGATGATGCTGTGAAAGTGCTGCACTCCATATGCCAGCAAATTTGAAAAACTCAGCAGTGGCCACAGGACTGGAAAAGGTCAGTTTTTATTCCAATCCCTAAGAAAGGCAATCCCAAAGAATGCTCAAACTACTGCACAATTGCACTCATCTCTCACGCTAGTAAAGTAATGCTCAAAATTCTCCAAGCCAGGCTTCAGCAATACGTGAACGGTGAACTTCCAGATGTTCAAGCTGGTTTTAGAAAAGGCAGAGGAACCAGAGATCAAATTGCCAATATCTGCTGGATCATCAAAAAAGCAAGAGAGTTCCAGAAAAACATCTATTTCTGCTTTATTGACTACACCAAAGCCTATGACTGTGTGGATCACAATAAACTATGGAAAATTCTGAAAGAGATGGGAATACCAGACCACCTGACCTGCCTCTTGAGAAACCTGTATGCAGGTCAGGAAGCAATAGTTAGAACTGGACATGGAACAACCGACTGGTTCCAAATAGGAAAAGGAGTACGTCAAGGCTGTATATTGTCACCCTACTTATTTAACTTATATGCAGAGTACATCATGAGAAATGCTGGGCTGGAAGAAGCACAAGCTGGAATCAAGTTTACTGGGAGAAATATCAATAACCTCAGATATGCAGATGATACCACCCTTATGGCAGAGAGTGAAGAGGAACTGATAAGACTCTTGATGAAAGTGAAAGAGGAGAGTGAAAAAGTTAGTTTAAAGCTTAAGATTCAGAAAACTAAGATCATGGCATCTGGTCCCATCACCTCATGGGAAATAGATGGGGAGACAGTGGAAACAGTGTCAGACTTTATTTTTTTGGGCTCCAAAATCACTGTGGATGGTGACTGCAGCCATGAAATGAAAAGACGCTTACTCCTTGGAAGGAAAGTTATGACCAACCTAGATAGCATGTTAAAAAGCAGAGACATTACTTTGCCAACAAAGGTCCGTCTGGTCAAGGCTATGGTTTTTCCAGTGGTAATGAATGGATGTGAGAGTTGGACTGTGAAGAAAGCTGAGCACCAAAAAATTGAGCTTTTGAACTGTGGTGTTGGAGAAGACTATTGAGAGTCCCCTAGACTGCAAGGAGATCCAACCAGTCCATCCTAAAGGTGATCAGTCCTGGGTGTTCATTGGACGGACTGATGCTGAAGCTGAAACTCTAATACTTTGGCCACCTCATGCGAAGAGTTGACTCATTGGAAAAGACCCTGATGCTGGGAGGGATTGGGGGCAGGAGGAGAAGGGGACGACAGAGGATGAGATGGCTGGATGGCATCACCGACTCAATGAGCATGAGTTTGAGTAAACTCCGGGAGTTGGTGATGGACACGGAGGCCTGGCGTGCTGCGATTCATGGGGTCGCAAAGAGTCGGACACGACTGAGTGACTGAACTGAACTGAACTGATGGGAAAACTGTATCTATACATTCTGAGCATTGCTAGGAGATTATTATGTTTCATAATTTAGCTTTTCTGCTCTGTTTTTTTTCTGTTTTTTTGTAATTATTTTGCATCCTTTGTTACAGGAAATGAGCTCTGAAAAACTCAGGGTGACCTAGGTGTGGGATATCCAAGGCATTCTTGGTGAGCCATCAACACTTCAGAAGGAGGTGGGAAGAAATTAAGTTTCCCTGCAACTGAACTGAGTCTGTTCCAGAGCAAGGTCATAGGATCATTGTGCAATTTTCTTAAATAAATCTGAACTCCAATTCCTAGTAAATACAACCTAGACTAATTCATCCCATAAGGAACTTTATTTACCTTGCCGCCTTCAACATTCTGGTCCTCTTCTCCTTCAGAAGACGATTTGCCTCCCAAGTGAGACCTGGTGGCGGAGAAACAATTGAACAGTTTCAAATAACATCTTTCTTTTTCTTGGCATTTATCCCCTCCTCACTGTCTGTATATCTAGTTATTATATTTACTGTTGATTGTCTGCCTTCTCTCTAGGTTGATGGCCATCACTTTGTCACTAACACCAGCACTAGATCATGCTTGTTGGATGGCACAAGAATCACTCCAAGAATGAATGAAAAATGCAATGATTGAAACATTTAAGGAAAAGTACAAGTAGATTATGCTAGAAAAGTCACCTTAAATATACTTGTGCTTGTGACAAAATGGGGAAAATAAAAAACAAAATAAGAGAAAATTGCACAAAAAGGACAAATATTCCAGAAACTTTTAGTTTCCTCATGATTTGGATAGAACAAGAATGTCACATTCTTAAATTTTTTTTCTAATTAAAAGTCAAACTAATACAGCAATATGTGACACAAACAATGAAAATCCCCTGTGACTTCTCTCTTGTTCAAGATAACAAGATGTAGTAGTAAGAGATTTAAGGATATCTTTTTATGTATTATATTTTATTTTTTAGATATTTATTTGGCTGTGCCAGGTCTTAGTTGTGGCACATGGGCTCTTTTTAGTTGTGGCATTCCAACTCTTACTTGTGGCATGTGAGGTCTAGTTCCCTGACCAGGGATGGAACCCAGGCTCCCTGTTTTGAGAACATAGAGCCTTTGCCACTGGACCATGAGGGAAGTCCCAAGGATATCTTCTTTCAAATATCTTTCTGTGCATTTAAAGCCACCCATCCACCAAATTAGAGATCACACTAAATACACTGTTTTGCATTTAGTCTTTTCATTTATTGTATCTGGACTTTTCCATGTCAGTAGATGCAGACCTACCTTAAAAAAAAAAAAAAAGAAGAAGAAGAAGAAAGAAAGAAACAATACAGCGGTGTCCAGTGTGAAAGGTAATTTTTAAAATAGTCTCTATCCTTTTAAACAAAGTGTAGGAGAGCAGAGGCCAGGTGACCCTGTGTTTACCTGACGACAGCCTATCTGTGTGCTCAAGGCATTCACGGTGGGGCTGCCTGGCCATACCGAACCCAGTCCATCACCTGCCACCTCCAACCCCGGGGAGGTTGGGCTGGTCTCCCTCTCACTGACCTCGCTGGGCAGCATCCAGCACAGAGACCCCTGCTCTCAGGGCTCTGCAGCAGGGATTACCAAGCATCGTGGTTGCCATGGTTACTGTGGACTGAGCAAGTCCCGGGTTTCAGAGAAAGGAGCGCCCAGAAAAGGGGGAAAAGGGAGGGTACGGGAGAGGACAAAGGGACGCGAGGTGAGAAGGCAGAAGGGCGTGCAGGAATGTGGGGGTGACCGGGGAGGTCAGGAAAGGCCTGGAGAGTGGGGAGGCAGGGGTAGAGGAGAGAGGGAAAGGGCATGGAAGGGAAGGGGTGCCTAGGGGGCTATGGGAAGGGGGAGGTGTGGGGTCAGTTCCGAGGCCCCAGATCCCTAGGCCCGTTTACCCGCCAGCGCCGCCGCCAGGCTCCGCCATCTCCAGTTGCTATGCGACGCCGTCAACATCCGGCGGGCAAGGACCACGCGCGGGACTTGCGGGGCAGGCGGCCTTTGTGCCGTTTGTGTACACTAGAAACACAGAATATTTAACTCTGTAAATGTACTAAAGGATAAATACACATATTCTCCATCTCTAAGTCCGAACTCTACCCCGCCTGACTCAGTTCTGTAAAGCGACAACCGTGTCAACGTGTGTCCTGCCGGCCACTCTGGCGCCCCAGGGGCTCGCGCAGGGCACCCGGGAAGCCGGGGACATGAGACGGCCAAGTGTCCTGAGGATGGCAGGAAGAGGCGGGGGCGCGACGGGGTCCGGAGCCAGCCGCACCTTCGGGGACCGAGCCCCCGCCTAGTGCCTTCCTGTCCATCTCCAGACCTGGGGGGCTCAGTACCCGCTTCCCGGGGTTCTTGCGAAGAATTCATGGCGGGAGAGGGATGCCCTGTGGCCTCCTGGTGGGTGTTGTTCTCTTCCTATCTCAAAATAGGAAAAACAAAAGCAGAGGGTGGGACAGAGAGGGCGAGCGCGCACGTGGGACGTCCCAAGGGTCCCGTCTTCACGCCGGGGGCGCGGGGCTTCCCTCTAGGGCCAACTCCCGGGGCCGGAGGCCCGGGCGGGCGGCGAGGCCCGGAATAGGAAGGGGGCGTCCGGGCCGGGGCCTGGGATCGAAGAGCGGAAGGTGACTGGGGCAGTTCCGCGACACAGTTGGGGCCGGGTTGGTACTGGGGCTGGCGGGGGTGGGGTGGGCGGCGGGTCTGATTGGGCCGGGGGCTGGGTTGGGCCGGGGGGCGGGCCGGGGGCCGGGCCTCGCCGCGCGTCCCCGCCCCACCAAACCTCACTGGCGGCGGAGGCAGTGGCGGCGGAGGCGGCTCCGGGAGCCGGCGCAAATCCGGCCCCGGGTGCGGGACCCGGGTGGGTATCGGGGACCTGCCGGGGGCCGCGGGGGCGGGGCGTGAGGGGCCAGCGGGGTACCGGGCAGCGCCCCTCGGCGGGACGGGGTGGGGGCGCGCGGGGCGCGTGGGCCTGCAGCCGCGGGGCCCGGGAGGGGCCGGGGTCTGGCCGCAGCGCAGAGAGTGCGTGCAGGGCCAGAGCAGGAGTGGGGCGGCAGGATCACGCGGGGAGCTCTCTGGAGACCCCCTCCGCGGTGGGTTCTGGTTCCCCGGGCAGGGAGTGTGGGCCTAATTCGAGAAGACGCGGTCTCTGGCTGTCTGCATCTTTGGTCCGGAGAACTTGCGGTCTTTGTCTGGCTGGATCGTCAGAGCACGCGAATGAGAACTTGTAGGGGCCCGCCGTTTGCCGACACAGCCCCCAAAGTGTGTGTTTCACCCGCACGGGGCGCGTGCTTAACATTCCCGGCCTTGGGGTGGGTGGTCTGGCTGTTTAAGAGCCGTAGGTCATGAAACTCACACCCTTTAGGCCCGAGCTCTTCCTCTTGATCTTTTCTTAAACAATAATAAAAGAAAGGAATAAAAAAATAGAAAGAGAAGAAAAAGGGAAAAGAAAAAAAAAATCGGCAAGTTAAGATTTCTAAATATAACCTAAGGCACGCTGCCAGAAGCCATGAATCTTGAAATCCTGTTATTCCCACACTCGGAAGTTGGTGTCATATGTTGGCCACAACCTAGTTCAGATTCTATTCAGAAACAGAAAACGGCATAATACGTTCACTTTCCTTACCGTGAAGTTTGTTTTACTGACTCCTCAAGTTCATAGGAGAAGCTGGCTTGGTTGGCCAGCCCCTGTGACTGGTCCCGATGATCCTTCTTTACCACCTGCAGGCACCAGTTCCCATGTCTGTAAAGAGGGAACTGGTTCTCAAAATCCAGCCATGTGATGAAGCATATTATCAAAGGGCAGGGGGCAAAGGCCCAGATTGGAGAATTACTTTCTAAATCTGTCACATTGATTAGAGAACTTAAAAAAAAAAAATCTGTGTGTTTGTTTCAGAAATTCCCTACTAGAAACATCAATATTTAGTTGACTAGCAAACATTAAACACTTTTAAGAACCAGGAAAACTTTTGCAAAGAAAAGATTACTAAAGTGAGGAAAGCCTGTTAGTCTGTGAAACTCATTCACGGCCATGTGTTGCTGGTATCAGAAGGCTTATTCTCTGCTGAGTGCACTTGGCTTGTAGAGCGTTTGTGGTGAGCATAGTCTCAGAATATGACTAAGGAAAGTTCTTATCAGTGAAATTTTTTAATCCTCCAGCCATGATGATCGCTATGTAAATAGATTCTGATTATCTTGTATAAATTAAACCCATAAAATCAGGAACTGAGGTGATCCCCATTTTACAGGTGGAAACACTGACACTTAAATTCCCCAAGTTCATGCATCCCGGAGTGACAGAAATACAGGCCTTGGGCCCAGAATGTTCCAACTCAGGATAACCACTGTAACACCCTCCCCTCTTGCCCCTACTGCTCACATGCACACACTCTCCCTGCCCTAGGGACTTAGAATAACATGGTTCACTCTGCCAAGTGATTCATAAACATTTGAGAGAGTGGGGACTAACCGATGTCACCACTAGCTGCTATAAATTCAGTTGAGTCTATAAAAAGCCCCCCAGGCCTCAGTGTAAAGGCATCTGAGATCACAGCCTCGTGGTTTGCAGAACCCTACCTACAATTGTGCTGGTCTCCCGGGCTCGGGTTTTGGGTAGCTCAGTGCATGGGTTTAAAACATGGCCTCCAAACATAGATTGCTGGATTTGAATACCAACCCAGTACATAGTACTGACTTAATGCTACTGTGCCTTGGTTTCTCCATCTGTAAAATGGGAGTAATACAACCTGTCACAAAGTTCTGTTGCAACAGTTATCTAAAGCACCTAGTACCTGGCTCATTCAAAGTTCCTGTTAATATAAGTGTTTAATTATTATTAATGACCATTGTTTGGATTTTTCACATTTAACTAGATTGGTAAAAATATTTGGTTTTGTTTTTTGGTTCCTTGTATATGTGGTCCATCAGGTGGAAAGCTGATCATAAGCAGAAGTGGAATTCTCCATTTAGATATATTTACAGTCTCTCTTTTTTTTTTTAGTTTTAAAATGTGGACATTTATTATTACAAAATCAACTGGTTTGATTTAAAAAAACTGCTATATTTTAAAATAATACAGATACACATTAAAATAACTGTAAAACTGTGATTCTTTTGAGTTCAAAAAAGTGGTTACCCAGAGAAAGAAATAAAAACCTCCTTGTGTGCGCAGTTGTTAAGTCGTGTCCAACTCTTTGCAACCCCATGGATTGTAGCCTACCAGGCTCCTCTGTCCATGGGATTTTCCAGGCACGAATACTGGAATGTGTTGCCATTTCCTTCCCCATAGATATATTTACACTCTTTATAATTTTGTGGGGTGCTGGGTCCCCCTGGGCTGACCAGGGTGACCAGGTTGCCTGGCAACGCGAATCTGGAGTAGAGATTTTAACTTGTCCCCCCACATCTGGCCGAGAGTCCCCAGTTTTCTCCACAGGCATGAATCCTCTCCTATAAAGTTAGCGAATTAGCTTCATACAGCGGTACAGTTGGGGAGGATGACTTTAAACATGAAGGATTTGTAGCAGTGGAGGTTGGTTTTATTGGTGTACATTGTTATTGTACATTGTTCTATTGTTTTTGTATTAGATTGACGAATGTTGATGAGGCCATTGCATAAAGAAAGCACGTACTTCTCCCAGCCCACCCCCACCTCCTCACAAATGACATAGGGAATCTTTTCCCACTCACTTCCGTGTTGGTGGTTTTGATACTAGCAACCACCCACGTGTCCTCTGGGCACTTGGTCTTGCACCTCTAATAGATCTGCTTTGATGAACTACCTGATGCTATGTGGTCCGAGGCATGTCCTTTACTCCATCTTCTCAGCCGATATAGCCATCCTCAGAGAGGAGAAATCAGGCACTTAAGACTTGTTAAAAAAAAAAAAGATCAAGTTCGTCGTCTGCCTGCAGTAGCCTCAGGTGTATGGCTAGCACAAGGAAAGAACTGAAATAACCCAAATGCATTATCCAGCCTGAATGGCATGCCCTTCTCTGCCTGAGCCTCTGACGGAGAGTCTTTGCTGGTGTTTAGAGCTGATATACAAGATGAGGGGCCTGTATGGACTCACCTGACTGCATACAGAGATGTGGTAGTATCTTTCCCATGCTCTTTCTGGATTAGCTCCTATAGAAACCACCATCACCTGGGTGCATCCTGAGCCTGTGTCTGAACATACTTGCACACTTTGGTGTTTGCTCTGGTTTTCCACTGAGTGACCCTGAATTCAAGTGGTTGGTAAATTGGTTGTTACACTCTCTGGCATTGGAATCAGAACAAAGGACATATCTATCAGGTGGCATTTGATACCTTTACGACTTTTCAACTTCTTCTTCTTTTTTAATATTTATTTGGCTCTGCTGGGTCTTAGTTGCAGCATGTGGGATCTAGTTCTCTGATCAGGGATTGAACCCAGGCCCCCTGCATTAGGAACACAGAGTCTTAGCCACTGGACCACCAGGGAAGTCCTGGTTTTTCAGTTTCTGGAGCTAAAATGCTTTCCATGAGCAAGATCAAGTGTGGTGCATTCCGGGGGTGTTGTCAGTATGTTTTCCCCCAGTTTGATTTCTGTTTTGTGGTACATTAGCTAGGATGGAGGAGCCTGGTAGGCTGCGGTCCACGGGGTCGCTGAGTCGAACACAACTGAGTGACTCCATTTTCACTTTTCACTTTCCTGCATTGGAGAAGGAAATGGCAACCCACTCCAGTGTTCTTGCCTGGAGAATCCCAGGGACGGGGGAGCCCAATGGGCTGCCATCTATGGGGTCGCACAGAGTCGGACACGACTGAAGTGACAGCTACTCCTTTGCCACAGACACTGAGAACCTCTCTGGGTTAAAGTTTATAGGCACAACATAGAGGGCAGATGCCCCTCATCCACTTTGGGGTTGGTCAGTGGTTTCCTGCTTGGCTTTACCCTTTCCCTTGCTTTTTGGGTTTAGTCCTTTCTCAGTATGAATCCTGACCCACCTTTAAGTCTGTTTCTACTTGCAGGCCCCCCTTCCTTGGCGCATTGGGGGAGGTGGTTTGGGGGTATTTTCTGTCCAGGGGCATGGGCAGCAGATGGTTTTTCTCTGGACAGGCAGGGGCTTTGGGGTTTTCCAAGGAGTGGGTGATCATCGAAGTGACAACTGGACAGTTGGGAGAGGAACAACAACTAAGCAGGCCTCCAGATCTTCCCGCACCCTTGTTTCTTTAACTGTCTTCTCCAGTTACGGCCTCTTGAGGGTCCTTTTTCCTTATGGTAGTTGCCCCAAGGCCCCAGCTCTAGGATTTCTGCCCTAAACTTCGTTCTTTCGATTTAACTGCAAGTCGATTGTGTTGTCCTCACTTCCACACAGAGAGCCCCACGCACAGCAGCCCTATCTTTGGCCCACAGTCTTTTCCATGTTAATCCTGAATGCAAAATGCAAGTGCAGCAAATATATTTCTCTTCTGCAATGATCCCATAATTTGAACTTAAATGCAAATAAGAAGAGGGGTGATATCAGCTCCCAGGTGTCTTATCTGGGCAACGAGACTGAAGGAGACCCAACTTCCCCAAACTGTGCACCCCAAAGAAAGGGTTTCTGATCTGTAATATTTATATCACCCATTGAACCGCAAAACTGGATATTCCCCAAAAGACTGCGATGCATGTGCCTGGTTCTGGGAAGGTAGAGGAAACTGGGGCCTCTTGTGAGGTGTGTTAGCAGCAGATGTTTTATGAGAGGAAAACAACCCTTGTTTGCATGTGTCTGGCTCGTGTTTAAGATGGTATTACCTTGTCCCTCCCTGCTCTGTGTTGATTGTTCTTTGAGGGCAAAGCAGATGAACCAGTTTCTTCTGGTCATCTGGCAGGTAACCAGAGCTCAGGGCAGTTTGCTCCTGAGCAGTGTGATAGTGACAAGGTCGGGGAAAGAATCACCTGTGGGCTTTGCTGCACAACACATCCCCTTGAGGGGTCATTGGCCCCATTCGCTGCCTGCTTCCCCCTTGCTGCAATGGACAGCTGTCACAGTGGACATGGGCTGTGACAGGTATGCGGGAACTGCCAGATCACGAGCTGCCAGGACCACACTTGTCCTGTTGACCCAGGGTGGCCCTGCGGTGGGGGCATGGCACAGAACAGTGAATAGTAGAAGTCTGGGCAGAGCCTCTCTCCTACTGACTCCAGGCGGCCCTGTTTCTTTCGTCTTCTTAGAAAGGTTCAGGAGGTGTTTGCACCTTTGCTTTATTTGTTTTCCATTTGAGAACTGATGCAGCCTCTTACACCAGCACGGGGGCTTTCCTGGTGGCTCAGCGGTGAAGAATCTGCCTGCAATGCAGGAGAGGCATTGGGTTGGGAAGATCCCCCTGGAGAAGGAAATGGCAACCCACTCCAATATTCTTGCCTGGGAAATCCCATGAACAGAGGAGCCTGGCGGGCTACAGTCCATGGGGTTGCAAAAGGGTTGGACACGATTTAGTGACTAAACCACCACCAGCAGCAGCAGCACCGGAACCAGGGCTCTGGCACTTGTCTGTGCACAGCTTTCCTCTGTCCTGTCCAGCTGGCACAGAGGCTGGGTCTCCCCTCTGCGACGTCTAGGCCCAGGTTCTCATCATATTGCTTAAAGGCTAGTTGCTCTGAATGGAAGTTTGATGGACAGTGGAGATGGAAAGCCCCCTGGAGAGTTAGAAGTCAGCTCTTTACAGTGTCCTTAATGTGATGTGGTTGGCAGAAGAGCAGTCCCCAGATGTCCAGATGTTACTTCCTAGTTCTGGGAACTTGTGACTATATTGGGTCACGTGGCAAAGGGGATTCAAGTTGCAGATGGAATTAAGGATGCCTATTGGCTGACTGTGATGTGGAGAGTTTGTCCTGGATTATCTAGTGAGGCCGTGTCATCACAGGGTTCTTGAAAGTGGAAGACGGGGCCAGAGTCAATGTCAGAGCGATGCCCTATGAGAAAGACTGCACCTGCACTGCTGGGTTTGAAGGAGCAGGAAGGGGCCATGAGCCAAGGGATGTACGTGGATTCTAGCTGGAAAAGATAGGAGAGTGGATTGTCCCCTGGAACCTCAGGAAGGAACCCAGCCCTGCTGACACCTGAGGTTAGCCCAGTGAGACCTGGGTTGACCTCTGGCCTCTGGAACTGCAAGATAATACACTGTATTGTTGTAAGTCTCTTTTTTTGTTACAGTAGCCACGGAAAGTCAATGCACTGGGGATAGAAGTGCTTCATGAAGGAAGCAGGAGGGGAGACTTGTGTCTTTTCTAAAGGATGTCATTTCTGCATCTGTGTTTTGCTCATTTCTGTCTTTTTTGGTGACTTTACCTCCCTATCTAGGAGGACTCTCGCTGGGTCTAAATCACTAAATCTTGGGGAATGAATTTGGGGTAATGGTTTCTTTTTTTAAAAAGAATTCTTCAGGTTTATTTTGGCTGTGCTGGGTCCTCATTGCTGTGCTTGGACTTTCTCTAGTTGTGGCGAGTGGGGGCTACTCTTTGTTGCGATGCACGGGTTTCTCATTGCAGCAACTTCTCTTATTGCGGAGCATGGACTCTAGGCACACGGGCTTCAGTAGTTGTGGTTCACGGGCTTAGTTGCTCTGGGTCATGTGGGATTTTCCCAGACCAGGGATCACACCCATGTCCCCTGCATTGGCAGGCAGATTCTTAACCACTGGGCCACCAGGGAAGGTAATAGATTCTTAACTTTACCCCTGTAAATATTAACTAGAGGAGAGCCCCACCCCACCAGTGCCACGTGGAGTTACAAAAGCCTCGGTTCCTCTGGGCCAAGTGTCAGTGACCACGTGGTTCCTGGGGAGGGAGGTGGGAACATGTGTCGTTAACAGCAGGCCTGCTGCTGCCCACTGGCTACAGCCCAGCGTGACGGAGCCAGTTCTGAACAGGGCTGGGAGAGAAGAAATCTGCTCTCCTTCCCAGGCCCCACCCTGCTTCTCTTGGGGCTGCTGCAGTTTCTGACATAGGCACCCTCTCCCCACTCTCCAACCACCTCAAAACCTCTCTCCTCCTGGAAGCAAACATGAGTTACCTTCATCACCAGTGTGACTTATTCCTGCAAGTCACAGAGGACCAAGAATAGTTCTCAAAGATGTTCTAATTCTTAAAGAGTTGCAGGTTAATAGGAGAGAATGACTCCTTAGTCGAGGAGTTTCTGCAGAGTCTTTTGTTTCATGAGTGTGTGTGTGTTTTCTGAGGAGAGGCCAAGTTGATCTTTCCTTTCAAATTATACAATAGCCTATTTTGTAAAAAATGTGGTCCTACCCAGTGGTTTCTGATGGCTCAGAGCAGCACAGAATTCAACGTGTATTCATACATTGATCAGAGATAGTTAAAAGCCAGCACTGGCATTTTTATTTTATATCTTTTAAAATCATTGCCTTTTTTTTTTTTTTTTTGCACACTCAAGCTAATGCACATTCCAGATCTTGGCCTGATTCCATTTCTGTATTCCTTGTGCCAACTGCCAGGTTGGCCTCGCTCTCCTTTCCATCAACAAAAACATGGCATTTGGAACTCTACTGAAGATGGCCCTTCATAAAAGGAACTTCTCAGAGATGTCATGGACTCAGGAGCTTATAATCTAAGATCAAAAAAACTGATAAGAACATAACCATTTTAAAAGTAAAAATATTAAATGAATGCATTCAAGGAGAATGAGGTTTTGTTTTGTTTTGTTTTTTTAAATCATTGTCACGGTTCTACCTGGAGCTGTTTCTCTATCCACCCTTCATCTCTCAGGATTTGGGGAGAGGATTTACAGTATTGGTACAAAGTGCTTTGAGCATCTCAAGCTGCTTTTTTATTTCAGTTAACACTCAATCCTTAGTAGAGATGCAAAAAGTCAGATAGTTGTTTCTGACTATGGGCATCACTGGTTTTGTGTGTCTCAGGATCCTGCTGGTGGCGTTTTTAGATTGTATGAGAGGGTCCCCTTGTACAGGTCCTCTCTGTACACCCTCTCCAGGTCCCCACCTCTATCTGGATAAGGAGGAGAGTCAGTCTGGCCCATAGAAAGACCCCAGATCTGTGAAGGGGACCTGGGTGTTCTGCTTGCTCCAGGTTCTGTACCTGGCAACCTTTCCGGAGCACAGTTTTCTGGTCTCCCAGTGGGGTGGGAATCTTGTTCCCTATAGGACTCTAGGTCCCAAAGATCCCAGGTGTAAACTGCTCTGCACATCTGCTCAAGAACTGCTCAAGGTCATGCATCTTGTGGATTCAGGGACATTAGAAGATCTGTCATCGGGTTGCTTGGTTTTTGCCAGGCCTTGGCATTGCTCCTGGCAGCCTGCCCGCAATGCGGGGACCTGAGCTCCCTTTGTCACTGGCCTCAAGCTCTTTGTCCTTTTCCTTGCCTCCATCCACGCCATTCCACTTCAGCCTGGTCTCTTTGGCTGCAAGCTTCCTGGTCCCAGATGTCTTTTTAAAAAATTAATATATGTTATTTTTTTAGGGTGGTACAGAGAATCCGTGCACCCTCTCCAGGTTCCACTATTATTACTATTTTTTCATTGTGATAAAGTACACACAGCAGATTTTGAATACTGAACACTTTGAAGCACATAGTTCTACAGCATTAAATGCATCCTCATCCTTATGTGGCCGTCACCCCCATCCCTCCCCAGGACTCTGCCCTCCCCTCCACCCGGGCCACTCCTCTGGCGAGCTTTCCTGCATACCTGCTTCTGCTCCCCTCAATGGCTCCTTCCAAATAGCCCCTGTCATCCCAGCCTGCGGTGCAGGGGTCAGGCCCTTGATTAGCTCTGTGTCCCTCCCTACCAGTCTCTCCTCCGTTTTATGGGTCCCTTGGAGGCATCAGCCCCGCTCTGGCCTGGCCGTGACCCTCTTCTTGGCCTGAGCTTCCAGTCCTGATGTCTTTGAAGGATCGCCTCCACTCTCTCCTTCAGAGCCGTGACCCTTGTGTAGTGCACCCCAGAAAAGTTCCAGCTGTCCCTCCTGTTGGCTGTGATGTGGACCCTGCTGTGGAGCAGCCATGTGCCCTGGAGGAGACAGGGGGCCCCTCCCAGGCTGCCCCCCGTCCCGGCTTGGCCCCAACCCCTGCCCCGCCCCCAGCCTGTTGAACCCTCTGGGGGCTCCCAGTTAGGACATAGCCTCAGGAGAGGCTGGCAAGTGTTCAGAGGGTGCCCATGGGAGCTGTACGTGTGGCCTGGGTGGGATTGGCCCCAAGGCCAAGACCTTTCCTCTCTAAGGCCAATCGCTGAAGTCTGAGAGCCTGCGAGCAAAGGGGCTGGGAGAGGGATGTGATGTGGGCTCCACCGGGAGGCAGCTGGTCAGGGAAAGGAGGGGAGCAGGTGCTGGGGCAATCCCTCCTCATCCCCACCCTGCCACCGAACCCTCTTCCCAGTGCTCCCCCAGCCTCTGACTTTCTAACTCCCCACCAAGCCTGTCGGAAGCCCAGCCCTGTGCTCCGCTCCGGACACAGCTTCCCCTTCAATGGTCAACACAGAGGAAATGATTCCGACAGTGAGCGCAGACGGGCCAGGACAGCCCGACCTTAGAAATCTAGGCGGGGGAGTTAACACTAGTACAGAGGGGCCCGCTGCTTCCCAGGGGTCTAAGGACCCTCAGGGAGCTAGATGCTGCTGTCCACACGTGTGGCTTATCTGTGAAGCAGGAGCCACATGACTCTGACCATAAACCTTTCCACCATCCTGGGTTCATAGGGACACCCCGAGGGACAGGCGGGGACACCAGGAGCTGCTCCCAGCCAGCCCACTGTTCGTCAGGTCTCGTTGCCAGAGCAGTGGGCACTGAAGCCCAGGAGCCTCCTCGCAGGAGGTCTCTGAAGGCCGTTCTCCAGGCCGGCTCCTTCCAGTTCGCATCCCTGGACACAGAGCTGCACGTTCCTCTAGTCTGGGTGACACATGGGCCCGAGCCACGTTTACTAACCCAGTGACAGGTGCTGGGCTGCAGGCGGGGGAGAGGCCTTCTGCAGTCTTGGATCCACCCAACACTCAACATCCAACTGGTGACAGACTAGAGGAGGCGGTGGGGGAAGGCTCCGGGCAGCCACTGACGTGTCATTAATTTGTGCTGATAACAGCACAGCCTGAGCGGCAGAGGGGCTGGTCTGCCTCCTGTCAGAGCTGATTCTCTGCCTTCCTTGGGGGCTCAGGGGAGCAGTGAGTGAATGGTTCCCAATCTCACGTGGTGATGGTGGCACCTGGGCGCCCCCTCCCCCAGACCCGCGGGGTCAGAGTGTAGGGATTTGTCCTCCAAGTTTCTTAAAGCCCCCTGGTTTGGAGAAGCACTGCATCAGGTCACCTTAGAACCTCTGGACATCAGTGCTGTTCTGGCCGAGCCCTGCTTTTAGTGGCTCCGTTCGATTTGGGGCAACTGCTCCCCAAGGGCGCTGTCCTGAGCTTTGGGCGGAGAGGGCCTCCATTCTCATCTGGGAGGTGGAGGCCTTTCAGCAACTGTGCTCTCTGGGATTCTTTTCCTTCCCTCTCTTCCGAGAGGGTAGGGGTAAACTCAGATTTATGTTCACCAGCTGGAAGCCTCGGATAGAACTGCCAAATTAGGATGCTGCCAACTCAGATGGTGGGAGCAGAATAGAAATTCACACCAAGCAAGGAACCCAACCTCTGTGGACTTGTGTGTTGCCTGGCTTCCCCACGGTGGTCGGCCACCAGACCCAAGCTGTGACTGTGGAGCTGGGGGCCCTATGTGATAGGCGATCATCACTCTTGGCCTGGGTGCAGGTGAGGGGCCCCTGGCAGGCCCCGCTGGGTGTGAGGCATTCTGGATACATGGGCCTTGCCTTCTAAATAGCAACAAGCCATCTCTTTCAACAGAAGCAAAATAAGGCAGTAAGGGGGATTCCAGGGGAAAGGACTGCAGGGGGTGGGGATGTGGGCAGGGAGGGCGTGTTTGGAGAGCTTGCTCTGGACTCCTTGCTTTGGCCCAAATGAGGAAGCTGTGGCTGGCGGATCCTGAGGACTGCACTGGCTGGGTGCAGTCACCATATCAGTTGCCTATGAGCAGTGCCTGGTTTACTGTACACCCCGGGGGAGCTGCCAGTCCCCACGGAGGAGAGGGGCTTCCATGATGGTTGGTGTGAAAGGCAGGCCATCAAGTTTCTGAAATTTACTGTAACAGTGGTGCTGCAGTGGAGTGGGGGTGGTTGCTGGGGAAAGAGGTTAACATGACCCTCCCCTTCCCCCATATTCCCCTTCCCCCCATTTTTAAAAATTTCTCATGAGAGTGTATATTGACAAGTATCCGAGTTTTATTAAGCTGTAATTGATCTCCCTATTTCTTAAAATCAAACAATAGTATACAAAAAAATAAAGGGAAATAGTGATAAAAACAATACAAACACTCATTCATGAGTTGGTGAATGCGTGGCTTTTTCAGGTAAATGTATACTTTGAATTAGACTTTTTGAAATATCAGAAGTAGTTCATTGAAAATGGAACCATAAGAAAATTAGATGAAAATATAAGCCAACATTAATGGATTTTTGGCTTGGGAAGAATGATATAAAGTGTAACATTGATAAAAAAGAAATCACTAAGGGAAAGTTACCATCAATTTGCCTAAACATTTAAAACGTCTGTATCTCTGATGTTGAAGCTGAAACTCCAATACTTTGGCCACCTGATGCGAAGAGCTGACTCATTTGAAAAGACTCTGATGCTGGGAAAGATTGATGGCAGGAGGAGAAGGGGACGACAGAGGATAAGATGGTTGGATGGCATCACCGACTCAATGGACATGGGTTTGGGTGGACTCTGGGAGTTGGTGATGGACAGAGAGGCCTGGCGTGCTGTGGTTCATGGGGTCGCAAAGAGTTGGACACGACTGAGCAACTGAACTGAACTGAATGCGATTTAAAGGCAAACTAGGGAAAATATACATACAGCAAAAGATTCAGATTAAGATCTTTGCTATATAAAGATTTCTTTCCTATTAATAAGGATTCCGACACCCCAGCAGAAATATTAGCAAAGTACACCAACAGACAATTCACAGGAAGAACACAAATGTTTAATACAAATAAGGCAATCCACTCAAGCAAACGGATTATCAGAAAACCATTTTGCAATGACCAAATTAGCAAAAAGTCAAATCCCTTAAAACTCTGATTTTTAGAAATCAATGGATTTTTAGAAATCCACTGAACATTATATCAGTTTGGCCTCCCAAGGAAATAGGAATTCCAGAAATTAACCTAGGAAAACAGGATACAGATAAAGATTTCTGCATAAAAATGTGAAGTTTATTATTTAGGTAGCCACTATTTGGAAAACAAATATCTAATGATGGTGGCTAGTTCAAGAATGGTGCATTCTTGTAATATATTTATAGATGTTAAGATGGAGAGTTGACATTTTGGAGTTTTTAATTAATTAATAATGTGGTGTATTGGTTTTCTGTGACTGCCATAAAAAGTACCACAAACTGGGTATCTTAAGCAACAGAAATCAATTTTCTTACAGTTTTAGAGTCAGGAAACCTGAGATTTTGAAGGGTTTGTTCCTTCTGAAGTCTCTCTCCTTGGCTTGTAGAGAGTTGTCTTCATGTTCACACTACATTCTCCTTGTATACCTGTATCTATCTCCAAATTTTCTTTTTTTAAATGACACCAGGGACTTCCCTGGTGAAACAATGGTGAAGACTTCAAGATCCCAATGCAGGGGACCTGGATTTGACCTCTGATCAAGGAGCTAGATCACATGTGCTGCAACTGAAGACCTTGCGTGCGACAAGACCTGGTGCAGCCAAATAAATAAATATTCTTCAAAATAATAATAAAATAAAGGACGCCAATCACTGGATTAAGGCCTACCCTAATGACCTATTTCTGACTTGATTATCTCTATATAGAAGCTACTTTCTTTCTTTTTTTTTTTAAAGCTGAAAATTTTTTAATATTTCTGTCATTTCACAAAACATCTTTTATTGACATTCTACAAATTATACCATCCAATAACGTTCCAATACTTTCTTCTTGTGAAGATAGTTTATATACCTTTTTGACTTCTGTAATATTTGTTATTTCGGGGAGATTTTTCAGAGGAACCTGATGACCTTCTACCTGAGATATTAGGTATTCTTGATTTATTTGTTTTTCACCCTCTTCAATATAAGCAATCAAAACATAAGTATCATTTGCTAAGATACCAAATTTTTTCAAGGCCTCTGAAATATTGTTATTTGGGGAAAGATTGAAAATAACTTCAGTAGATAGAGTTCTTGTCTTCATTTTCCCCAGTTTGTAGAGGTGAACTGCTTTGTTTGTGGCCACAATTATCTGAAATGGATCAACAATCACTGTAGGGTTTATTAATGAGCCATCAATGGCACCTTCCATGGCACCTTCCGCAGCATTTTTTTTACATCTTTAAATAACAGAAGGGTCACCCCGTATTCAGGGAATAGGTCCAGCTGATGTGTTAACTGCATTTCATAGATAAGCAGGATGCTACGTCGCATCCCCGTCCCTAGAAGCTACTTTCAAATAATGCTGAATTATGAAGTGTAGGGGCTTCCCTTGTGGCTCAGATGGTAAAGAATCTGCCTGCAATGCAGGAGACCTGGGTTCGATCCCAGGGGTCTGGAGAAGGGAATGGCATTGCACGCCATTATTCTTGCCTGTAGATTTCCACAGACAGAGGAGCCTGGCGGGCTACAGTCCCTGGGGGGTGCAAAGAGTTGGATACGACTGAGCAACTGGCGCACACACACACGCATGAAGTGTGGGGGTGAGAACTTTAATGTGAATTTTGAGGGGACACATTTTGGCTTATAACACGTGGAAAAATACATTATAACAGAAAGCAAGATATAATTCCAGTAGGTGGTTTTGTTAAGATAGACACAGAAGATAGTAGAAAATACACAGATATTTTTGGGTTGTGTGAGTTCAGGGACACGTGTTCTTTATATTGACACTTCTCTCAACATGTTTCATAATTAAAAAAAGAAAAAGCTTTAAAAAAAAATAGGTCAAGGAGTCTCCACTTCTAGTTTGAAAGAGAGCAGAGATTGGGAACCAGTTTTAATTGAGGCGAAATAGGTTCATGAAGGAACAAATACATTGAAAAAAATAAGTGAACATTGTCTGAAGAGAGTAAATATTCGTGGCTAATGTTTAACAGACGTGTGGGATCTACTAAGAAGCAGGTTATCTCCCACCCTTGAACAGCCTTGGGGGTGTAGCTCGGGGGTTGTCCTTGCTTACCCAGGTTGGGTGGGGGCGCCTAGGCGCCAGAACTCCAAGCACGGAGGACAAAGTTCTCATGTCCAGGTGTGTCCACTCACTGGGGTGTGCGGACTTGGGGTGTGCAGTACCTGTTTTCTCGTTTGCAAAACTGTGCTGCTAGGACTTGCTTTCCAGGGCTGCAGTGGGATTTCACAGCCGACGTGGGGAAAATGCTATATTGCGAACACTTGTATTTTGGAATCCCCTTCAGAGCTTTCAGCAGATTCTTTTGATTACCCTCAACAGTGGCAAACCATCTTCACTTAAAGATGGTGTGGTTTTTAGAATCATCTGAGTGTTGTTTGCAGCTCATTCTGGCAGTTAGTGCAATTAAACTAAGTATTAGTAATACCATTTGAGGCTCAGATGGAGGTGGGGCCCCCGCCCTGCCATAGACTTGCCCACCCGGAGGCCACGGGCCCCAGAAGGCCACTAAGCACCTGGACCACGGCTGATCTGAACTAAGGTGTGCTTATGTTCAAAATATAAACCGGACTCTGGAGATGTAAAGAATGTAAAATAGCTCATCAGTAATTTTTTCATATTGATTACATGCTGAAGTAATACTATTGGGGATAAAGTGGCTTAACTAAAAACATATTGTTAAAATGAATTTCCCTCATTTCTTTCTTTTTACTTTTTAAAAGTACAGCTACTTGGAAATTTAAAATTGCATATGAGGCCTCACATTGTATGTCTCCTGGGCAGTGCTGATCTGGAGAGGGGAATTCATTTTCTTGTATGGCTCATTAACTGATCTTGTAATTCTGGAGTGATTCTTGAATTCTAAAAATATTCCAGATGAATGGAATGAAGTCACCATTAGAATTGGAATATAGCTTTATCAGGTGATTAATTGGAAAGAAAACACATATTCTGATGTATAGGTTCCAGTGTGATTTAAGTTTCGAATCTTGGTCAGATGTCGTGTGTTCAGACAGGAGAACTCGGTGGTTAAGACAGGGGAGATGCCCCCTCGACCTGGGGAGGCCAGAAGGTTTCCCCAAAAGTCAGCCTGGAGGGGATTTGGGTAGCGAGGAACAGCCCCGCTCTGAGTCCCCAGAAAGTGGTCTGAGCCAGGGGTTGGCCACGTGTAGCGCATGAACCAAATCCCGCGTTTTGCCTGTTTTGTACAGTGCACAGGCTAAGGCTGGTTCTGACGTTTGTTTTTCATAATTTTATTCATTGATTTTACTTTTGGCTCTGCTGGGTCTTTGTTGTTGCCAGGGCATTTCTCTAGCTGCAGTGAGCAGGGTCTGCTCTCTAGTTGTGGTGCGTGGGCTTCTCGTTGTAGTGGCTTCTTTTGCTGTGGGGCACGGGCTCTAGGGTGCTCGGGCTCCAGTAGTTGCAGCCTGTGGGCTCAGTAATTGTGGCTCGCAGGCTCCAGAGCACAGGCTCAGTAGTTGTGGCACACAGGTTTAGTTGCTCTGTGGCATTTTCCCAAATCAGGGATGGAACCCATGTCTCCTGCACTGGCAGGCAGACTCTTTATCACTGAGCCACCAGGGAAGCTTGGTTATGACATTTTAAATGATTGGGAAAAATTGAAGGGTTTTCCTGTGTGACATCAGAATTATATGGAACTGGCATGAGTGAAGTGCAAGTGTTAGTCTCTCAGTCATGTCTGACTCTTTGTGACCCCAGGGACTGTAGCCCACCAGGCTTTTCTGTCCATGGAATTCTCCAGGCAAGAATACTCGAGTGGGTAGCCATTCTCTTCTCCAGGAAATCTTCCAAACCCAGGAATTGAACCTGGGTCTCCTGTATTGCAGGCAGATCCCTTACCATCTGAGCCACCAGGTAAGCAAACAGTCTGGTGGGAACAGTCACACCTGCCTGAGTATTGCCTACTTTCGCACAACAGGGAAGAGTTGAGTAGTCTCCACAGTGACCTTTGGGCCCACAGAGCCAAAAATATTTCCTGTCTGGTCCTTTACAGAGCCTGCTTACCATCGCTGGGGCTGAGGGGTCAACTTAATTCTGTAACCCACATTGAAAGTGGGGTCTCAGGCTTGGTGGGTGCCCAAGAAGGGGTGGATTTGGGACCCTGGACATGGCCAAGATGGAGGGGCTTCTGTGGCTCAGGGATGAGAAGGCAAGGACCCCAGCTGGTCCTGGGTCCCCAGGGCTGGTGATTGTCAAAGTCATCCTGCCCTTAAGAACCTTAGCAATGACAGAGAAGACAGTGGTGGATTTCTCTAGGTAAAGGTGCAGGGATGGGAAAGGTGGCTCCAGGGGGCCCCCATGGAACTGTGTTTGGGAGAGTTAGTAGCCCCAGACATGACTGGAAATGTGCAGGTAGAGGGGAGATCGGAGCAAGGGGGCTCAGAGGGGCAACCAGAGAGCCATAAGGGGCTGAGGATCCAGCCTTCAGCCACCCGGTCCCAAGACATTGAAGGAAATTAGCGCTGAGACCACCCCTTCCCTGCTGAGCCAGATGGCCCCCTAGTCCCTGCCCTCTGCCCCAAGAAACTGTCCAAGCACTGGACACAAAGAGAACTCCATTTAGGGAACATCCTAAGTCAGCCCTGGATTTAGGGGTAAGTGTACAAAATGCAGAAAGTACGAAGAACAATATAATTTACCCTGAGAACCTCCTCCAGTTGACAATTTAAAAAAATTATTATGGTAAAATATACATGACATAGGGAATTCCCTGGTGGTTAGGACTCTGTGGTCTTAACCATTTTCAAGTGATAGTTCAGCGACACTGGGGACATTTGGGTCCATGTTGTGCAGCCATTACCAGCATCCATTTCCATAGCTTCTTCATCTTCCCAAACAGTAACTCTCCCCATTAAACACTAACTCCCCAGCCCTCACCCCGCCCTGGGCACCCACCCTTCTATTCTCTGTCTCTATGAGTTTGACTGTCCCAGGTACCTAATGTCAATGCAATATTTGTCCTTCTGTGACTGGCTGGTTTCACTGAGTATGTCTTCAAGTTCCATCTACATTGTAGCAGGTGTCAGAATTTCTCTCCTGAAGGCTCAGTAATACCCCATCATATGGACAGACTCTGTTTTGTTTATCTATTCCCAGTCAATGACTTTACCATATTGGCTTCAAGTCTTTCTGTTTCTTTCTCCAAGAGTTGGAATTGCAGCCATCTGTGACATTCCCATTCCAGCCACCTCACCCTTCGAGGCTGGCCTGCACCCTGCCCAGAGTGGCCTGGGTCTCAGACATCTATGATCTCTGACCAGGAACCAACTTTCCACACATCTGTTCATTTATACAGCCGACATCATGCCCATGGTAGGCACTCCCAGCTTGGTAGGCAGCCCTCATGAGCCCCATGGACAGGAACATTTGGTTGGTCCACATAGCTGCTGCCTGGGCTTCTGTTTCATTTTTGCTGGAATTAACATTGCTTTTTGCCAGTGTATCAGGTGTTGGGTTTTCATTTCATGTTCTCAGTCCTTTTGTTTCCTCTTCTGTGAATCGCCTGCTTTTTCTGTTGGGATATTGCTCCTTTTTGCGGGGAGTCTTTAGGAGTAGGAGTTCTGTATATATTCTCAAGCTAATCATTTGATTCCTAGTTTATTTTTTTTAAAGAATGAGTTGGGTGTTAACTCAAGTCCTTCACCTATCCCTTGTGACTCCTTCCTAGCAGAGGTGGCCCGCATGTGTTAGGACAAGAGGCTGGGCTTTGGGATGATGACACACGGGTCAGGTGAGGATGGAGAAGACCTGGAGGGGTGGGAAGGAAGACAGAGAACCAGGACATTCCCTGGGAAGCAGAGGGCTGAGAACCTTAGGAAGGAAGGGACACAGTGGTGAACCCTAAGCAAAGAGAAAGCCTGGAGGTTTCCCTGGTGGCTCAGATGGTAAAGAATCCACCTGCAATGCTGGAGACCTGGGTTTGATCCCTGGGTTGGGAAGATCTCCTGGAGGAGGGCCTGGCAACACACTCCAGTATTCTTGCTTGAACTGTGGTGTTGGAGAAGACTCTTGAGGGTCCCTTGGACAGCAAGGAGATCAAACCAGTCAATCCTAAAGGAAATCAGTCCTGAATATTCATTGGAAGGGCTAATGCTGAAGCTGAAACTCCAATACTTTGGCCGCCTGATGTGAAGAACTGACTCATTAGAAAAGACCCCGATGCTGGGAAAAATTGAAGGCAGGAGGAGAAGAGGATGACAGAGGATGAGATGGTTGAATGGCATCACCGACTCAACGAACATGAGTTTGAGCAAGCTCCGGGAGTTGGTGGTGGACAGGGAAGCCTGGTGTGCTGCAGTCCATGGGGTCGCAAAGAGTTGGACATGACTGAGCGACTGAACTGAACTGAACTGCTGTGGGAACAGGTTCCTCTAGACTGGTCCTTTTGTAGGAGGTGCACACTTTGGGCTTGTGGGATCTTAGTTCTCAACCAGAGATTGAACCTGGGCCTACAGCAGTGAAAGTGCCCATTTCTAACCACTTCACTGCCAGGGAATTCCCTAGACTGGTTCTTAACAGGGTGATTTTGCCTTCGAAGGATATTTGCAATGCTGGAGACATTTTTGGTTGTCATAGTGGAAAGGGGTGCTAGTGGAATCTGGTGAGTCGAGGCCATGGATGCTGTAAAACACCCTACAAGGCACAGGACAGCCACCACCACTAAGGATGGCCCAGCCCTGAGTGTCTGTAGGGCCACGGTTGAGAAGCCATTTCCTCTGTATGGCCTTGTGCTAGCAGGACCCCTTCTGTGGTTGCACAGCTTCCGTTTGCAGCTTACCTGTGTTGGACACAATGCTGCCCCAGGGATGCCCTGTCCAAGTTGATGACCCTGGGCCATGCCTGTCCTCTCTCTTCCTCCCCTAGGCAGGTCTGGAAGAGCCCCACCTGGGCCCAAGTGTGCGGAGAATGGAAACACTGCCCCGACAATGTCTCTGGGCCGCCTCCTTCGCCGGGCCTCCTCCAAAGCCTCGGACTTCCTGACCCTCACCCCGGGTGGTGGTGGCGGCGGCGGCGGGCCCCCCACCGTCCTGGATGGGGAGATCATCTACTCCAAGAACAATGTCTGCGTACACCCGCCAGAGGGGCTGCAGGGGCTGGGGGAACACCACCCAGGTGAGCCCGGTGCGGGGAACCTGGGGTCACGGGCTGGGAGAAGAAGGCTTGGGGTGACAGGCCCAGGGAGAGCTGGCTGATCTCTCTGAAGTTAGCAAGCTTCTGTGTCACTTTCCCGTTTGCCCTAATTTCCCCATCTGGGAAGCACATCACTGACCTTTGACTCACAGAGGGGAGGCAGGACGGTCAAAGGGGCATTAGCTGTGTTTGCAATGGAAGAGGGCGTTCGTGCATACAGGGCTGCTGAGAGAGGGCTGCTGGGAGGCGGGAGCCCCCGACTGCAGGGAGGGAAGCGGGGCATCGTCTTCTTCAGGAAGCTGCCTGGTGGGGGGATTTCCCCCAGGCCCCCTTAAGTGTGTGCGGGAACACAGCCCTCAGTTCAGACTTGGTGGTTTCATCCCTTCCTGCAGCCCAGAGGGTGGGATGAGGACCTAGCAGGTTGTGAAGTGGGCCTGGGACGCTGAGGACATGGAAATCATTGATCCTGTGCACCCTTTGTGCTTAAATCCACTGTTTTGAAATGGGGGAAGGAAGCTCTCAGCCTCTGCACAAATGGAGATGGAGGGTCCTTTCCTGACCCTCCACACCAGAGCCTGGAGTTACCCTGGGCTGTTTGAGGGACACTACAGCCTGTGGCTCTCCTGAATCCCAGGAGTGGGTAACTTTTCCTGTGGTGACAGTGACTTTGCTATCTTTTGCCAAGCTGCAGAGAAAGAGATTGTGTTTTTTCTAGGGCTCCAGTTGTATTCCTAACAACTGGTGGGCCCTAAGAGCCCACCCATGTGCTGCTGGCCTCAGAGAACTGCTCTTCTCTTCTTTGTCAGCAATCCGGGACATGACATTGAAGATGGCCCTCCTTCCAACAAGCAGTTTTAAAGAAGAGATGCTGAGAAGCCTCAGCCAACAGGGAAAGGCCCAAATGCCACTCATCTTGGATTTATCTTTTGTGTGACGTAGTGATAAAGTCTGCAGCCTGAGTCCCTCCTAAGATTGTGATGAAGCTGGTGGCATTTCTGGGTCCCTGGGCGCCTCCCCAGCCACCTGGGCTCATCCAGACCGGGAGGCTGATGGAGGCAGGGGAGCCCCGGGGCCCCTAGAGCGGTGGACAGGGTGGGGCTCTGAACAAGAGGAAGAGGGAAGGCACAGTGTATCCTGCTGCTTGAGGGCTCGCCCCCGGATCTGCTCAGTGTGTGTGCTTAGAAAATGCCCTCGACTCTCGTTCATCCTGAGTTCAACTGTATCCCTCGGGGTGCCTTCTTAGGGCCGGGCTGCACAGTCCCACGGTTTTCTCGCCTGGGTGTGGTTCTGGGAAGAAACCAGCTAGAGGCACTTGGTGCACGACCCTCCCTAACCATCTATGCTCCTGACCCCTCATAGGCTACCTGTGCTTGTACATGGAGAAGGATGAACTGCTGGGGGCCACCCTCATCCTCGCGTGGGTCCCCAACTCCCGGATCCAGAAGCAGGACGAGGAGGCGCTGCGCTATATCACCCCCGAGAGCTCCCCCGTGCGCAAGGCACCCCGCCCTCGGGGCCGGCGCACCCAGAGCTCAGGGGCCCCCCACCAGCCGTCCCCCACGGAGCCCAGGTCCACCCTGATCCCCAGAGACGATGACATCCTGGTGGTGGCCCAGAGCATCCGAGACACCGAGTGCGTCAGCCCTTCGCCTGAGGATGGGGAGAAGCTGGCCCCGGGCTTGGGGACAGACGGCCCCCTCCCAGCCTTGCCACCGGCCCATAGCGACTCAGGAATCTTGTCAGTGGTCAGTTCGCAAGACGGGACGGAAGAGGGCCGGGAGCCCCGACCCGAGGTGGGCGAGGAGGAGGGTTCCTTGGAGCTGTCGGCCGAGGGTGTGAGCCGGACCAGTTCCTTCGACTCGGACTCAGAGGCCTTCTCTTCACCCTTCTGCCTCTCGCCCATCAGCGCCGCCCTTGCTGAGAGCAGCAGCTCCGTGTTCCTGGAGAGCGAGAGCGGGTGAGTTCCCCACTGTCCCCTGCGTCTCTGGGGCCAAGAGCGTCTCTGGGCCCCCGCTCTGCTCACTGAGCACGGAGGATGCCTGCATCCCATTGCGCGGGCACCAGAGTGCCTTCACTTCATGCCACCCCAGGGGGGTGTGAAGGACACGCAGCCCGGGCTGGGGGGCTGGGAGTTCCCTCCCCCTTCTCTCCCCTTCCCTAGGACTAAACCTTCCCAGCCAAGTCTGACCAGCCCCGTACACCAGTCCAGACCCCCCGGGGCCAGGCCTCAGCATCCTGGCGCCTTCTGTGCTCATCACTGGAGGGACTGAGATGGTCCATCAGGCAAACTTAGGGAGGCCGGGGTGACGGCAGAAGGCTTGTGGGGGAGGCCTGGTCCCCAGCCAGGCTCTGTGCTCTGCCTGGGGCCAAGCCAGGCACGGGGCCCGGCCCGCCAGAGGGGCCCTTAGCCTTTCTACTCCTCACACCCTCAAGCTGTAAGAGGCTGGAACACAGCCCCAGGGGGACGTTGGCAGCATTTACTGTACAGCCGAGAGCCCAGGGGGACCAGATGCCTGGGCACATTAGCGGGCTCACTTTCCTTGCCACACACACGGGGCTGGGAGGAGCAGCAGTGAGATGTTGCCTGAAGGGGGAGGGTTATCATAGTGTCACATGGCGTCGTTAGGGGGCCTCGGGGCCTCCCAGGGGTGGGCGCGCACAAGGCTCATGAAGCACCGGCTTGGGCTAACTCAGAGCAGCCGGGGCAGGCGTGGGACTTGTACAGCCCCTTCTCAGGCTTGGCTGTGGTCCGTGTTCTCATTAATTTCCAGGCTAATGATGGTGATGACAGTAAGTGCTGACGTTAGTCCGTCAGCATGTAATTCCTGAGCACATGATGTGAGCTGGGCCTGTGATCAGTGTGGATGTCTGAGTTTTGCCTGGGTACAGGGCATGTGGGCCATGGATTAATTCTTTTTAGGCTCACAAGAACCCCAAACCCTGTGAGGTAGGGTGCTCACATCACCCTCTGTGTATCGAAGGGAGAAGCGAGGCTCAGAGAGGTTAGGAACTTGCTGGAGGTCACCCAGCCAGTTCAGGAGCTGAGCCAGATTTGAACCCTGCTGGGTTTACAACAGACCTAGAGCAATAAGATCACAGGAACTGGTGTGAGAAAAGGAACAGGAGGGAGGAATGTGGAGCGCTTTGCTGCTTTCAGAGGGAAGGAATTTGGGACGAATTCTTTCCTGTTTTCTTCCCCAGTAAGATGTGGTCCATTAAAGCCCAAGGGTGAACTGATGACATTCTTCTCGTGTGCTGAAGGGTGCATGTAAGGGTGAGGTCAGCTGCAGCCAAGGACTCCAGCGCCCTATGAGGTTCCCTGAGCCATGCGCCTGTTCCCCACTAGGGAACCAGGCTCAGAAGGAAACTTGAAGCCCTGCCTGAGTCCTGATGCCAGTGGGGCTCTGTCAGAGCTCCCCCTGCTGGTGCCATGCTGCCAGTCACTCCCCATCAGCCCTTCTCAGCCACTTTCTGTCTCTATGGATTGCCTGTTCTGGACATTTCACATCAATGGGATCTTGCAACTTGTGTCCTTTCGTGTCTGCCTCCTTTCACTGAGCACAGTGTTCTCAAGGTCCATCCAAGCGTGTCAGGACTCCATTCATTTTTATGACTGGCTAATACTCCACTCCAGTATTCTTGCCTGGAAAAATCCCATGGACAGAGGAGCCTGGCAGGCTACAGTCCATGGGGTCGCAAAGAGTTGGACACGACTGAGCCACTTCACTTCACTTCAATACTCCCAGCAATTTTCACCTCCTGTTGGATTTGGGAACTACGTGCAGACTCCTAACCTGAAGCTGGGTGCCATCTGTCAGGTGTGGGAGTTTGGCTGTCCCGTCATGAGTCCTTTTTGTGGTCATGCTTTGGAAACCCAAGTTACATCTTCCAGACCCCGGTTCCACCCAATTTAGTTTAAGGTTCATGTTTCTGCTTAGAGCTGCAGGGCATGCTCGGAAGGAGTACTGTAGTGTTGTGAGGGAGATCCCTCCCTCGCCGTGGAGCCTCAACAATTCCATATTGCTTGCTTTTCTGGCTCAGTCTGTCCAGTTCCGCCAAGGCTTTGGGCTGGGGCAGGATCGCCATGAATGAGGTCCCCCTCCTTGCCTCCCAGGAGCATGTGCTTCAGTCAGGGGCTGATGTGAAAACAGGCTGTTTTTGACATACAATGTGAGAGGTATTACATGGAGGCATCCTGGTTCCTGACCCAGCCATGCTTGACAGGTTGCTGGAAGTTTAAAAAAAAGAAAAAAGCAGCTATGGATTTCAAGAGGCCCACTGGCTGGGCCCTGGGCTCTGCATTTTCTGCCAGGCTGCTCCTGCTTCTTTGCTCCTGGAGTTGAGCTGCAATTTTGTCTCCCCACCACATTCGAGACCTGAAAGCAAAGCTGGTGTATCTCCACTCCCTCCTGCCCCCCACCCCATCACAGCTCCCACCCAGTGATAGGCCTGGAAATCTGGACTAAATGGTCAGTAGTACTGGGTGCTATAGAACAAGGCTTCCCAGCCCAGCGAAAAATGAGAATGCCCCAGGCAGCTTTGAAGGCCCCTGATTCCCAGGCATACCCAGACTGATTGAAGCAGAATGACTGGGGTGGTCCCTGGACATGGGCAGAGTTTGACCTCTCTGCCCATAGGTCTCCAAAGTGCTGCTTGGCTTGAGAACCACAGTTGTGATGTGGGGAGCATCCCTCATAGCTCAGTTGGTAAAGAATCCGCCTGCAATGCAGGAGACCCCGGTTCAATTCCTGGGTTGGGAAGGTCTGCTGGAGAAGGGATAGGCTACCCACCCCAGTATTCTTGGGCTTTCCTTGTGGCTCAGCTGGTAAAGAATGCGCCTGCATTGCAGGAGACCTGGGTTCGATCCCTGGGTTGGGAAAATCCCCTGGAGAAGGGAAAGGCTACCCACTCCAGTATTCTGGCCTGGAGAATTCCATGGACAAAGGAACCTGACAGGCTACAGTCCAAGGAGCACAGAGGCATGGACCTTGTAGAGAGGGCATCTGGAGTGAGGTCCTGGAGCAGCAGCATCTGCTGGACCAGACTCCCCACAGGGAGCTTGTGTTTGAGGCTTTGAACGTGCCGGTAGTGGCTCCAGGAGCAGAGGCTCTTCATTTAACTGGGAATTGGGTCCCCTCGCGGGAGCAGACAGGCTGGCTCACGGAATCCCTCTAGTGGCAGAACCGAAGAACTACATGTGGAGACAGCATGTGGCTGGGCAAGGGTGGGAGGAGCAGCCCCCCCATCTGAGAGCCACTTAAACGTTTTGTGACGTGGCAAATAGTTTACGGAAGGGTTGAGTGGTTAAAATGACAGTGTCCACTTGTGTGCTACCTGTGGGGTTTAGCCAGGCACAGCCTCATCCCTAGATGGGGCCACCTGCCATGCCACCCCAGCATAGTGATGGCTGGAAATTCTTGACCACATGAGTATCCAAAGACTGTTGGGAAGTGGGTGGACAAGGAAGGCTTTGTGGCTGACTTGCCATCATGGGCCCTTCTCCCACTGAGGACTGAGTTCTACAAGCAGGGGTTAGGGTCTGTGGAGTTCTACAAACAAGGGTTAGGGTCTGTGGAGTTCTACAAACAGGGGTTAGGGTCTGTGGAGTTCTACAAGCAGGGGTTAGGGTCTGTGGAGTTCTACAAGCAGGGGTTAGGGTCTGTGGCTGTCTCAGTCCTGTACCTTCCATAGTGTCAGAAATCAGGGCTTTGGGTTGGGATGAAGGTGAGAATAACCACCAGACAAGATCAGTGGCCAGCCCTTCATTCGTTTATGTCCTGAGAGGTACCTGGTCCAGTCTCGGGCTAGTTGGATGAGGATGTCATATAACAGGACCCCCATGTGGACCCCTGTGTGGCATCTCAACTGCCCCCCTGCCTGGGGAAGTATGTGGTGACATTTATGAGCTGAAAACACAGCTCCCACTCCCTAAATCAAAAGGTATCTTCTGGAACTCATCCCAAGAACCAATCTAAATTACAGAAATAAAGCATATTTGCATGAAAATGTCCACCTTGCTCTTCTTTATAATGGAGGGGAAAAGGGAAGAATCTACAGAAAGAGTTGCATCCACTGCTGTTCATCTTCCAGGTTAAGGCGTTTTAATGGGGGCCTGTGAGCCCCCTGAGGTCTTCCACCACTTCCTGTATGTGTGCTCATGGGTGTCTATTTACCTGAGGAGGGGGCACTTCTGGCTCCCCCAAGGGTGCAGAACCTTAGTACTGCTAGAAGATTGTGCAGTATTAGCAAAGGTTATACAGCAGTGTGGAAATTTATGGTGTATCAGAAACAAAGCAGGTAGCAAATGATGTACACATTTTGACTGAAATCCATGGGAAGGCCTGATGCATGAATGAGACCATCCAAGCAGCACTGCCCACTAGAACTTCCCTGATCTGTGCCATTGCGACAACGTCACTGCCTTGCTTACCTGGGGAATACGTGAAAGGTGGCTAGTGTGACTGACAAGCTGGGTTTTTAATTTTACGTGATATTGATTGAGATAAATTTAAGTGACACATGTGAATGCCCTATTGGACAGCCCCAGCTGAGAGGAAGCTGTGCCAATACGTTAGGATAGGGTGGTCATGAGTCATTTTTTTTCTTTCTCAGGTTTCAAAGATGTTACAGTGTGACTGTATTAATCATATGATGAAAAAAAGTTTTAAAACTAGATAACCAGGGACTTCCCTGGGGGTCCAGTGGTTAAGAATCCGCCTTCCAATGTAGGGGATATGGGTTCAATCCCTGGTTGGGGAACTGAGATCCCACATGCTGCAGCTAAGAGTTCTCATGCCGCAACTAAAATATCCCACATGCCCCAACTAAAGAATTTACACGCCGAAATTCGAAGATCCCATGTGCTGCAACTAAGACCTGATGCAGTCAGATAAATAAATATTAAAAAAAATAGATCACATAGCTGATAGCCGCTGCATAGCTCAGACCAGCTCACCCCCGTCTGCTCTCTTGCATGCTTGTTAATGAGAAGGCCCCTTAGGACCCCGTGACCCTCCTCCCCAGAGTTGTCATTGGTGCCCCCGCCCCCAGGGTAAATGTGTGCCATGTTTCCTCTCTCTCATCCCCTCCTTTTGTCATTCTTGGTGAGTGTTCTGGGGACGGCTGTCCTGAGTGAAGGGTGGTGTTCAGCTTACAGAATGAGCTGGGTGGCCTTGCCACTTTGAGGCTCTCACCTTGCCATCACTGGGGCGGTGGTCCAGCCAGCGCAGACACAGGTCCAGGAGAGCCGGGTGCAGCCATGAGGGGTGACAGCTGCCTGTCCCCGGGGTCCTGCCTGGATGCTCCCCTGCCTGCGTACCTCTCCTCTCCTCTTTTCCTACACATGCTGTGGTTTGGCCAGCCATTCCCCACAGCCTCACCCTTCCCCAGCCTCCCTCCAGCTGGAATGTGCTCCCCTCCCCTGGTGAAACCCCAGCCAGACTGTGGCCTCCTCCATGACCCCGGCTGGCTCCCCAGAGCTCCTGCCGCTTTCCCCAGGCATCCTGTTTATGTGGCATTTAACATGTGCTGCCTCCTGCTGTTGCTGTTCCTTGAGCTGTACCGTCTTCTGGACCAGTGCCGTCCTATAGGACTTTCCATGGTGATGAACGCTGTCCAGCGTGGTAATCACTGGCCATGTGTGGCTGCGGACTCCTGGCAATGTGGCTCTGGAAACCGAGCACCTGGATTTTTAATGTTTTCATCTTTAGTGAACTTAAAGTCCAGTAGCCACAGGCGCTGAGGGCTTCCATGTTGGACAGTGCAGGCCCAGAAGAAACTGTGCTTCTGGGGGGTAGGAAGGGGAGAGTCATAGTCACCATCCTAGCAAAGAGGAGCCCCTCAGACTGCTCTGTCGAGAGAGAGAGAGAGAGAAAGGGGAAAAGGCCAGAAAAGTGAACAGGTGTCCCCGCCCCCCACCCAGGGGCTGGTTTCCTAGGGGGTGGATGGCAGGAGGGGTCACAAGCAGAAGCCAGTGAGGAGGGAGGGTAACGATGGAGCCAGCTCCGAGGGCAGTGACTGCGACAGCATGACGGCGCCCACCCCGCAGAGGGAGCCAGGCTGAAATAAATGGCATCTTAAGTGCTTTTTGCCTTTAGGAGGAAAAGGCTCTATGATACCAGAGTATCAGCCGTAAAGGCTGAATTATTCATACCGGCTCGATGTCGCTGGTGTAACTGGCCGTGCTTTTCCTGCCCTGCTCAGGGGAGAATCCAGCCTCAGAAGGACATGAAGCCTGTGAGCTGGGTGGGCCAGGGCCAGGTGCTGTCACTGACGGGGGAGCTGCCAGGAGGGACCCAGAGGGTATCATACTGGTCACCCGAAGCCTGGTGAGGGGGCAGGCTGTGCGATGCCATGGGATTCTTTGTTGCTTTGGGTGGTTTTCATAAATAACCTTGCCATTCCTTTTCTGTCCAACCATCTTGGGGCAGGCAGGCAAGCCTGCAGGAGGAGAAACTGCAAAGGGTAGGGGGTGATATAAGCAAGGAAGACACTTTTCACCCCTTCCCACCCAGAGTAGCTAGAGCAAATAAGAACCCTCTCCCAGAGGTGGGAGATGAAGAAAGAAGAGGAGGAGGGGCCAGAAGGATGGGACCCTAAAGAGAGAAGAGGGGAAGCAACAGAGAAGGGCCAGTGGCTGAGCCAGTGGATGTCTTCGGAGGCCATTCCAGCAGCAGTGGGACTGGGGATGGGGTGAGGGAAGCTTCCAGGGCTGTGCTGCCCAGGAGAGGAGGGTAATGGTCAGAGAGCATAAATGTGGGTCCTGAAGAGATTTAAGAGGTGGAATGGCCAAGAGTTGGTGAGAGGTGAGATGGCCAGGTGCTAGGGGGGCACACCCCCAAATTTCTGGAAGATATCTCTGGGCTAGCTCAGTACTGGGCCAGCCCGGGTGCCCTGGACGCCCCGAGGATGCTCCTAGAACACCCACCCTCACCCCCTGGGGGCCCCCAGCAGCAGCCTGGCAGCCGAGAAGCTGGCAGCTTCCAAAGATCTGTTGTTTGGGTTTGTTTGTGCTTCTGTAACCGGGAGCTGAGATTTATTTCTTTAAAACATCCCATCTCCCGACACCCTGCAATCTGTTCTGTGCGTCGTTAAGACTAATCTTGTCTTATGTTTCTGTAGCACTCGGCAGGCTCGGTGCCGCATCTCTCCCTCCACACCCCCCTCCACATCCCTGCTCCATGTGCGGCCCCCCCGCCAAGGTGGCAGTCACTCACCACTCCCCTGCTCCACGCCTAGGGCTGGCTGATAGCAGGGCTCCGAAGGAAGCCTGTTTGAGAAGGGCAGCTGGTGGGACTGAGCCCTTGGACCAGCCTGGGAGCCTCGCTGCCAGGCAGGGAAGCCAGGCCCTGCCTGGGGCAGAGGATGGCCCTTCAGTGTCTACCCCGCAGTTCTGGAAGTGCACTGGCGGCCAGCTGCCACTGGCTCCAGGAGCTCGGAGGGGCTGCCAGGGAATTCAGGCTGGGTCTCGACGGTGCCCAGTCATTTGATGTGAGACTTAGGGCAGCTGTTTGGCTCAGACATGCTGTCTGGGGAGGGAAGGGGCAGGCCATCTGGGCTGGGCCAGGTCTGCCATCAAACGTAAACCAAGCCGTGTGTGATCCCCGGAGCATGAGCTTGTCAAGGTGTTTTAATCTCTCTGTCTCAGTTTCCTCATCTGTGCGGTGGGGCCACTGTGAACACAAAGGCAATGAGGAAAAGCGGTTCCAAGAGGCTCAGCACAGAGTAGGCAAATGGCAGTCATTTACCAGGATGCTAAAAATAAAAGTGACATTTTTATGGTACCTATCAGAGTGCCAGCCCGATCCTAAGAGCTTTGTGTTAGTTTCTTGGGGCTGCCATAAGGAAGGACCGTAAACCGGGTGACTTAGAAAAGTAGAGAGAGGTTCTCACGGTTTTGGAGGCTGGGAGTCTGAAATCAAGGTGTTTGAAGGTCCAGAGAGGTCCTCCCTGCCCTTGCCAGCTCCTGGAGCTCCAGCTGTCCCTTGTGGCCATGCCCCTCCGGTCTCTGCCTGCGTTGTCACGTGGTTTCTCTTCTTGGGAGGACAGCAGTCCTTGGATTTAGGGCCCACTCTCAATCCAGGATGAGCTCATCTTGGGATCTTTAACTAATTACATCTGTAACTTATTTCCAAATAGGGTCACATTGGGAGATGAATTTTGGGAGACCCTATTCAATCCATCTTAGGCTTTGTGGGCACTGACTGTTTAACCCTTGAAACAATGCCCAAGGTTGGGGTATTCTTCTCCCATTGTAGAGAAGGTTGAGGCACAGGGTCACAGAGCGAGGCTTCTAGCAGAAGTACCAGCTATGATGTTAAAAACAGAAAAACAAAACAAAATCCAGCCCTTTTTCCATCATCACTTGGCACATGAGTCGCCCTTACCGGTGTAGTCTTAGTCCTGTTGGCCCCTTGGGTCTGTTTGGAACCCCTCCCCCCCACCCCCTAGATAGGCTTGTGGGGCTGGAGCAAAGATGCTGTGGAAATCTACCTGTGACATAAGTAATGTATGTCCACTTTGGAAATTTGGGAGGAAAGGCATAAAGAAAATATTTATGGTCATCAATCCAGCATTACTATTATCATTTTGGTTTACTTCTCTCTGGCCTTTCAAAGATGGGGATTGTAATTGTCCATCTGAAGAGTCAACAGATCTTCTCTGTAAAGGGCCACTTAGTGAGTATTTTTGGTTTTTTGAACGGCACAGCCTCTGTGTAGCTTCTTAACTCTGTCCATAGAAAACAGCCACTAGCAATGTGAAAGTGATTGGGTGTGGCTGGGTTCCAGTAAAATTTGATTTATGGGTTCTTTGTATTTCATAAAATTTTCATGTGTCATGAAATAGTTCCTTCCTTTTGTCTTTTTCAACATTGAAAAATGTTCAAACCCATTCTTTGCACAAAAACCTGCATGTGGATGTTTGTAGCAATTTCCTTCATAAATGCCAAAACTTGGAAGCAACCAAGATGTTCATTCTTCCATAGGTTAAGGGAGAGATAAGCTGGTCTATCTAGACAAGGGAATTCTACTCAGCACTAAAAAGAAATGAGCTATCAAGACAGGAAAAGACATGGAGGAAACTTAAATGCATGTTGCTAAGTGAGAGAAGCCAATCTGAAAAGGCTACAGACTGTGTAATTCCAACTATATGACTTTCTGGAAGAGTCAAAGCTATGGATACACTAAAAAAAGATCAGTGGTTGCCAGGCATTAGGGTTGAATAGAGCACAGAGGATTTTTAGGGAAGTGAAACTATTCTGAACGGTGCTGTGATGCTCAGACATGTCCTTATGCATTTGTTAAAGCCTAAAGAATGTACAGGGCTTCCCTGGTGGCTCAGCAGTAAATAATCCACCAGCAATGCAGGAGACACAGGTTCGATCCCTGGGTTGGAAACGTCCCCTGGAGAAGGAAATGGCAACCCACTCCAGAATTCTTGCCTGAGAAATCCCATGGGCAAAGAAGCCTGGCGGGCTACAATTCATGGGGTCACAAAAGAGTCAGACACAACTTAGCAACTAAACAACAATAACAATATAGAATGTACAGCATCAAGAATGAACTATAATGTAAACCAAGGGCTTTAGTTATTAATAATAATGTATTGATATTGTTCATCAATCATAACAAGTGTATCACACTAATGCAAGATGTTAGGGGAACATCTGTGTGAGTGGAGAGGTATCTAGGAACTCTCTGTACCTTCTGCTCAGTTTTTCTGTAAACCTAAACCTGCTCTTAAAAATAGGCTATTAAAAAATTCTTAGCTCATGGATTGTAGCAGGCCATTAGGTGCTGACTCCTGGTCTAAAAAATGTAGCAGGTCTACTCCTGCTCAGTAGAAATGTAGTGAGCTGCATGTGTGATTTAAAATTTTCTAGTAGTTTTGCTTTTAAAAAACTCCATCTTGAAATAACTATAGAGTCACAGGAAGTTACAAAATATGTACAGGGAAGTCCTGTGCATCCTTCACTCATCCTCCCCTGATTGCAGTATCCTGTGTAAAACCGTAATACACATTCCAGACCGGGAAATGAAGTTGGGTACAATGCACAGATCTTGCTGGTCTTTCAAACTCCATTTGCGTGTACCTGCATATAGAATCCTGTGCAATTGTGTCCCATGTGTAGCTTTGTGTAACCACCACCGCAATCAAGGTACAGAACAGTTCCATCGCTGCATGGCTACCATATGCTCCCCCTCAGAGTTGCAGCCACGACTGTATTCTCTGTCTCTAGAAGACTTCCATATAAATGAAATCACATGCTCTGTCTCCTTGAGATGGGCCTTTTTCACTCAGCATAACTCCCTTGTCCCATCCAAGACACTGTATCTACTTGTAATGCTTTCCTTTTTATTGCTAAGTAGGATTCCAAGGTGTGCATGAACCAGTTTAACTATCCACCCTTTGAAGGAAGGATATTAATGGGTTGTTTCCAGTTTGGGGCATTTACGAATAAACCTGTTGTGAACATTTCTATATGGGTTTTTGTCTGAATGTGGCTTTCATTTTTCTGGGAGAAATTCCCAAGAGTGTAATTGCTGGGTCATATGTATGATGGTTGCATGTTTTGTCTTAAAGAAATTGCCCAAATTTTTTTCCAGAGTAGCTGTGCCAGCTTATATTTTCACCAGCAATATAGGTGAGTGGTACAGTTTCTCTGCATCCTTGCCAGCATTTGGTGTGCTCAGTGCAAGGAGATCCAATCAGTCCATCCTAAAGGAAATCAGTCCTGAATATTCTTTGGAAGGACTGATGCTGAAGCTGAAACTCCAATACTTTGGCCACCTGATATGAAGAATTGACTCATTTGAAAAGACACTGATGCTGGGAAAAATTGAAGGTGGGAGGAGAAGGGGATGACAGAGGATGAGATGGTTGGATGGAATCACCGACTCAATGGACATGAGTTTGAGTAAACTTTGGGAGTTGGTGATGGACAGGGAGGTCTGGCATGCTGCAGTCCGTGGGGTTGCAAAGAGTTGGACACGACTGAGTGACTGAACTGACTGACTGACTGACTGACTGTTTCATATTTTGGCCATTTTGGTATGTGTGTGGTATCCCACTGTGGTTTAATTTGCATTTCCCTAATGATTAGCGATGTTGAACATTTTTACATGTGTTTCTTTGCCATCTTCTTATTCTCTTTGGTGAAATGTCTCTTCATGTCTTTTGCCTATATTCTAATCTTCCTGCTGGGCTTTCCTGGTGGGTTATCCTGGTGGCTCAGATGGTAAAGAATCTGCTTGCAATTCAGGAGACCTGGGTTCAATTCCTGGGTTGGGAAGATCTCCTGGAAGAGGGCATGGTAATCCACTTCAGTATTCTTGCCTGGAGAATCCCCGTGGACAGAGGAGCCTGACAGGCTACAGTCCATGGAGTTGCAAAAAGTAGGATATGACTGAGTGACTAAGCACGCAGCACACGCAGTCTTTTTGTTTAACTGTTATATGTTTGAGATTTCTTGTTTTCCACATACTAGTCTTTTGTCAGATATGTAATGTACAAGTATATCTCTGAAGTTATCTTTTCATCCTCCTAGCAGAATCTTTCACAGGGTAAAATATTTTAATTCTGATGACACCCAATGTATCAATTTTTCCTCTTGTGACTCTTGCTTTTGTTGTCAAGTCTAAGAACTCCTGGCCTAGTCCTGAATCCTAAAGATGATTTCCTATTATTTTCTTTTATTTTTTTAAGATGATCTCCTATTATTTTCTAAAAATTTTGTCATATTACATTCTATGTTTATGCCCATGATCCATGTGGAGTTAATTTCAGTATAAGGAATGAAATTTAAGGCAAGGTTTATCTTTCAGCCTGGGGATGTTTTGTTGCCCCAGAATCATTGAAACGGGGTACCCTCCTCCATGGAATTACTTTTGCACTTTTGCCAAAAATCAGTTGATCATAAATGTATGTATCTAATAGCTGCATTTTAATGAGTAAAAAAGATATGTAAAATCAATTTGAATAACTACCCAGTATACCCAAAATATTACCATTTCAACGTGTGATCAATATTAAAAGTTGATGGAAGATGTTCAGTGTTCTATCTTTGTATTTAGTCTTAGGGAATCTCGTGTGAACTTTAACCCTAGAGCACATCTCAGTTTTGTTTTGCTTTTTTAAAATTTACTTTTAGCTGTGCTGGGTCTGCGTCACTGCACGGGCTTTTCTCTAGATGTGGAGAGCAGGGGCTACTCTCTAGTTGCAGTGTGCGGGCTTCTCGTTGTGGTGGCCTATCTTGTGGAGCGTGGGATCCAGGTCCACGGACTTAGGTCATTGTAGCACGGGGGCTCAGTAGTCACGGCTCCCAGGCTCCAGAGAACAGGTTCAGTGGCACATGGGCTCAGTTTCTCCTTGGCATGTGGGATCTTCCTGGATCAGGGATCGAACCTGTGTCTCCTGCACTGGCAGGCAGATTCTTTACCACTGAGCCACCACATCTCAGTTTTAATTTGCCACATTTCAAGTGCTTGATGCCACGTGTGGCACAGGACCATGGAGTTGGCCAGCTCTAACCTCTACTGGCTGGTGTCTTGATATGGTTTTATTGGTTTTTGTCTTTTCTTTTTTTCCCCTCGTGTTCTCTGGCCAGCCCTCTTCCTTTGTCCCTGATGGCTGGGCAGCTTCTGGGGGGAAGTCTGATGAACGTTCTGTTGCCCCTGCCTGGGGGAGGTTCTGTAGCCCTAGCCCCTCCTTGGCTTGGAGCAGAGATTCTGGAAGTCACCAGTGTTACCCAAGGAAGCAAGATTCCAAGAAGACAGATGCCTGGTGGAGCCCTTGCATGGGTCGATCTTCTTGAAATCATGATACTGTTGACTGTCCTCTCAAGGGCTGTCAGCTCTCTAGAAAGCCAGCCTCTTTCTACTAAAGCTGTCAAGACAGGGAGGAAATAAGTGCATCAACCCTCCCGAAGTGAAAAGAAAGAAGTTCAGCCTCTAGGGGAGGCCACACCCCCCAGGGAATTGACAGTCCCACTGCAGGATGACTGTCGAAGGACAAGGAAATGAAACAGTTGTCAGCCTCTCCCCCTCAGCTCACAAACCACCACAGCCCCGCTGGGGGTCCTTGATGCAACCCTCACTGATTTGTTGCAGAGGGTAGTGGGGATGCTCTCCAGGGGGCTCTGTTGCTCTGACTGCACAGAGCCCCGCATGGGAGCAGGAAGCCAGAGGCCCTGGGGACCCCAGCTCTTGCATCAGCAGCCCTGGCAGAGCCTCTGCAGGGCCCACGTGAGCTTCTGAGAGCTTTAAGCATAAGGTCAGAGAGTAATGACGTGGCAGTGTCTCCCAGGTGAGCCATCCTCTGACTTTGGGGAACCCCCCCACTTGGCTGTTGCAATGTAACCCAAAACCTGATGAAATCCTCCCCCAAAGCAAGAGGGAAGTGACCGATGACCTTTGTCATTTGATGGGAATGTTCCTGTATCCTCTGCTGTTTGCCTTAATGTTCATTCCCGGCAAAGTAAACAAAGCATTTTTACTTGGATTTTCTGTTCAATTCAACCAGTGTTCCCTAAATGCCTGTGGTGTGCTGGGGAGAAGGGGCTCCTGGCAGCCCCTCCACCATATCCAGAATGTGCTTCCTTGCTTCAGGAAATTTGTTTTGGGAACCTGAGAGTATGGTTTCCCTGATGATCTAACAGCTGAAGCCCAGCTACACTGGTCATCGCAAAAACGCCTGCCCTTTGCAAGTCATGGGCCAGTGGAAGCAGGCCTGACCTCTGGTGCCAGCAGGTGGCCTTGAGTAAATTCCCGACCTTTCTTAGTGGCAGGCAGTGGCACAGATGGTCCCTAAGTGTGGCCACCCTGAAGCCGAGCCCCTAGCGCCCTCCCAGCTCTGCCCAGCTCTGTGCCCTCACACGTCTCCATCCTCATTGCCCCACCTTTTACCCCACACAGTGACCGTCCTTGCCCACCAGACCATCACAGGCGAGTGGCTCCTAAGTGCCCTGGAGATCCCCAGGAGGGGGCGTGGAGACGAGCCTTCAGGCTTAGAGTGGAGAGGAGCCTTCAGGCTTAGATGGCCACATGCTTCTTCTGTTACATTTTATTTGATGGTTTCCAAGATGGAGGGCACATCCTCTAAAGATGGGAAGGAGCTTTCCTGAGGGGCTTTGGGGCCAGCAAGGGTCCTTGCCAGGGTCAGGGTAACATGGAGCTAAGAAGCCAGAAGTGGAAATGTTCTGGAAGGAGGGAGGGTGGCTGTCTCATGGGTCATGGAAAGGGAGACCCACACATGTCTGGAAAGGAGAGGGAGGGGAGGAGACCCGGGACCCAGCAAAGGGGCATAGATGTGGCCTCTCCCTGGAGCCCCCAGGCTGGCGGTTAGGGCCGGACCCTGTAGATGGTAAGACATCAGGATCTGTCTTGCTTCTGTAAATATTTAAACACTGGGAGGATTATTTTTGGTAGCTACGGTCTCTCTCTGAGCCTGGCGGGCTGCCGGGCTGCTGGGAAGGGTGTCGAGTGACAGCGGGCTCTCTGCATACTCCCCTGCGCTCCGCGTGCTCACGGGCACAACGGCCACGACTTAAATGGGGTCACGGTTCTCCTTTCTGGGAGAGCCTGACCAGGCACGGGCTCACAGGCTTTCACGTTCTGGGTAAGACCGACGTGACCAACATGGATGTCAGGCCTCCAAAGTTTCCCTGACGGTAGTTGAAAGTGACAGTGCCTTGAGCTTCCAAACCGCGAGCAGTGAAGTAGTAGGGCCAACCGCCCGGCCGGGCACCCCCTAGGGAGGTGGCCACGCTCCACCAGACCCACCTGGGGTGAAAGGACTCATTGTGTGCCCCCGCAGAGCACGAGGGGCTGTAGAGAGCCGTCTTTGTCAAATCCACGGGGCTGACGTGCAGAGGAGCCTGCTTCCGCGGCGGGTGTGGACGTGGGATGCTGAGGGCCACCGGGGCCCGGCTCTCTGGGAGCGGCGGCCGGTTTCGCCCAGCCCCATCATCAAATCTGTCTGGGCATCATGGCCCTGCTCGTCACCATGGAACACGAGGCTGGCATACACCCTGCCTTGAAACTCCGTTTTCCTGGAGGTGGCACTTTAGCTGAGGAGGGCTCTGTGTGTGCCCAGCAGATGGCAGGCTTCCCCCAGATCAGCCAGGGGTGTGCCCTGCCCGCGGAGCCCGCCCCACCTCCCACCCAGAGAGGAAGTTCCATCTGCCCTTTGTTGCTCACCTGTCCCCCCTCCCTTCTCACTGCCTGTTCCCGAGGGGCTGCCTGGGGGTGTGCTGCTGAGGAGGGGGACACAATCTCAGACCCAAGCCAGACTCCCTTGGCTGTGGGGCCACCAGACACGCCTTCCCTGGGTCCCATCCCTATTTTCAGCCAGCCTCTGTCTCCCCTGCCAACTTTCCGTCTCCTCTTTTGGGGGTCTCATAGGTGGAGAGTTGCCAGCATGGTCCCCCACCACCACCCCCAGCCTTGTGCCATCCACCGCCTCCCCAGAGACCAAAAGGGCTAGACAGGCTTGGCCTCTGGCCCCAGATCAGAGGCACACGGCCAACATTAGACCTGGGATGCCAGGCAGTGGTCATCCCAGGATGCAGACTGCTTACTGTCCTTCTCACTGCTCCTGTGGACATGCTGACCCCTCCCACAGCCCAGCTGGGTCTCAAGGGTGGCCTTGTTTGGGATTTACTTTGTTGGACACTCTCTCTTTTAAAAAGAAAAGTTAATGGTTTTTATATAAATAATATGTAGTTAATACAGACGTGTTAGATATAAAGGAGTAGTACCCCAAGGAATTGAAAGCAGGGACTCAAAGAGTTATTTACACACATCTTCCATGACTTTTGAGAACCAACTTTTTCAGATTAGCCATAAGGCTGTGTCGATTGTTCCTCACCCTAACATTGGTCTGGATCTCCAGTCACACTGCTGTGGCCCGGGACTGCTGGCTGCGGGCATCTCTGCACCAGCTTTGGTGCAGCAACCATGCATCTCTGTCTGGGTTGGACGCAGAGGCCGGCAAAGCCAGCCGTGGCACCATGGCCAGGGAGCTGACCGTGGCCTGGGCTCCCAGCACCTGGTCTCCTCCTGGTGAACAGGGCCTGAGATTCATCACCACACACACCTCCCTGTAACAGGGACCTATGCCTTGTTCAACCCAGATCTAAGGTGGTTGAAAATAAAATCCAGGTCTATGCCCTGAAAGCAGGTTCTTCAGAGACTCCAGTGGGTGGGAAAAACTGGAGGAAGCTCTGGGAGGCTTGTCAAGGTCAGATCAGGAGATACCTCTGACCCAGCCTTTTCCAGAACTTAGAAAAATAGACTCTCCCTGTTGTCTTCTGGGAACTGGGGAAATGAACACACCCTTCTGAGTGCCTATCACTGAAGGGAGGGCACCTAAACAGGACCCTGAGTCCCTGGCACACCCCCCACCCCCAGAAGATGGGAATTGACACTGGGAATCCAGGAGGGGGCATCAGGGAGGGACTAACTGGGCATGCCAGCCATGAGGATCCCTCTACCTGCCCCCAGGAATCTCTACCAGTAATCTGTGGTGAGACTGGCCAAGGCCAGTGTTTATACCCCTCCTCTTGGGCCCCCTGGTAGCTCAGACAGTAAAGAATCCGCCTGCAATTCAGGAGACTTGGGTTCAATCCCTGGATTGGGAAGATCCCCTGGAGAAGGGAATGGCTATCCACTCCAGTAATCTTGCCTGGAAAATTCCATGGACAGTGGAGCCTGGCGGGCTACAGTTCATGCAGTTGAAAAGAATCGGACACGACTGAGCGACTAATATTACTTTCTTATAACAAGAGCACTGGTTTTTCTGTTAATGAAGCTTCTAGAGTCCTCCCAGCCTGCAGCAAAGCAAAAGGCAGCTCAGGTCACAGGCAAAATGAGCAAGGGTCACTGGGGAGGAAGGCCTGGCTTGTGGGAACTGGGCTGGTAAAGCTGGCCTGCTTTCCTCTCCCTGCCCCACTTTAGCCTGCTGGGCCCTGCGGGCCGGCTACTGTAGAAGCCCAGAGCCCTCTCCTTCTTGCCTTGGGCCCAGGTAGCAGGAGGTGGCATACCTGTTGGGGCCGGTCCCCAGGCCAATGCCGGCTGGACTGCCACAGAAGGCATGCCTGCCTTCTCAGAGGAACCATACACAAAGTCCAGACCTCCAGAAACAGCTAATACATGGAGTGACCTTTGAGTTTGGCAAGTGCTCAGGCAAAGCGCGGCATGAACTTGGCCCAAATGGCCAGCGTTCCTAATGGCAGAGGTCAGGACCTCCAGGCTGCCCTGGGGCCCATGCCTGGGGTCATCACTCACAGGATGGCCTAGGCAGAGTCTGAGCCCTGATGACTCAGCACCCTTCACCTCTGCCGGGACAGGGCCACATGCAGACAGTTCCTGTGCAGACTTGCCGGTCGGCCCAGGACGAGAACAGCCCCGCCTACCTGGGGATAAGCCTTTAAAACAATCCTGAACTCTGCACAGGCCCTTAGCCCTGGCGAGGGGAGGAGGACAGTGAAGATAGCTATACTTATTCAGACTTACTCTGCAACTGGCAAAAAACCATGTCTTTTCATCCTTGAGAACACCCAGCGCCACATTTTGGAAGTGCCTCTGTCATTCAAACAAAGCTCAAAGCCAAAGGGTCACCTGCGCAGGGCCACACCGATGGAGACGACGGGACCTGGTTAAAAGGCGCTGGGCGTTTAACCGCTTCCAGAGCAGTAGCCCCCAGCTCTGAGGACTCTACTTCTATTGTTTAAAGGGCAAAGTTCACTCCTTGCTCACAGCACCTCTTCATCAGGGGAAAGCAGTGCTGCTTGTGAGGGGTCTTAATGGTCCCCCACATTTGGGGTGCCCTTGGGGCCGCCTCGAGTCCCGCCTGTGAGTGGGCTTGCAGTTCACCTCTCCCTGGGTGCTCACACTGTGCTTTCACCCAGAGCTGGCCTTTGTGTAATGGACGGAAAACATTCCCACTCATCCCTATGCCTTTTCCCTCATTGTTAAAGAAAAGTCCTTTGGGGAAACCTTTTTCTCTCTTATTGACTGAAAGACTTTTCCTTGGCGGAACTGAGGGTACCGGGTCCCCAGAAAGGGCCCGGCCTGGGGCCAGGTGTGGGCTAGGATTTGGTGACGCCGTGCAGCCTGGCAGGAGAGGGAGGCATGGCTATGCCCAGGCTTTTCCATGGGGCTGGCCAGGGCACCCTTCATGGTGCTTGGCAGAACTGAGCTTTGATACTGAGAGGTTTTCACTGACAAAACAAGCAGGGACCACTAAGTTTTGCTTCGTGGCTGATTAATGATTAAAGGACCAACATTCCACGCATAAAACCTTCCAGGAAAGCTCTCTTCATCCCTCAAGTGAGTGGTTTGGGGCTTGTCCTCTTTGCAGTGGAATGGGTGTGTTGAGTTGCTGGCATGCGCTGACAGAACTCTTGGTCTGGAACACAGGGGAGCAGCCCCAGCTGGTGGAGCCGGGAGCAGGCGAGCTGTGCATGTCTGGCTTTCCACCACCATCTAATGATTGAGCAGGCCCGGGGAGCCCCATCGGGTGGTTCCCACTGTACCCCTTGGTAGCTGACGGTGTACAGTTTGGATTTAACACACAGCTCTCTGTAGTTGACAAAGAAAAACTATTTCCAGTTTGCACTAACTGGCCACAGCCGTTGCTGAAGCCGGGAGAGGGGCCGGCTGACTGGTGTGACTTCTCGGGTGGGAGTGTTTTGTGACTTTGGAGAGAACATGAAAGACTAGGCGGACGTCCACTTGCCAAGGAGCCCAGGGCTGGTGGCCAGGCCAGCACCTCCCTGGTAGGTGTCAGGGAAAACGTTCAAAGTAAATAAATACTGTGATTTCTGGGCCTGCATAATACCTTTCCCCTCTCTTTCCTAATCCCAACACCTGGGGCTGGAACCCCACAGGGGAAGCTCTTGTCCTTTCATAACTGAAGGTTGAGCTTGGCCTGGATGGTAACAAGGATCCTGACTTAAGATACACATTCACACACACATAGTCACATGTATGCAGACATACCATGTGTATACAAACACACATACATATGCCACACACCCCACATACATACACACACAGTTTCAGGGAGAAGAACTTGAGAGTATTTTGCTGGAGTCAGAAGAAAATATTCAATGACCTCTCATTCTCCTCTATGTGTTTAGTTTTTCCTTTTTTGAAAAAATCACTTTCAGAATTGCCGGGCTGGTTTTTCCAAATTTGAGTCAGCCCTTTATATCCACCAGTTCAGCATCTGCTGATCAACCAACCTCAGACTGAAAAAGCTTGAGAAAAAAATTTCCAGAAAGTCCCCAAAAGCAGAACTTGAATTTGCCACATGTGAGCAATTAGTTGGGCTTCCCAGGTTGCCCAGTGGTAAAGAATTCTTCTATCGATGCAGGAGACGTGGATTGGATTCCTGGATCAGAAAAATCCCCTGGAGGAGGAAATGGCAACCCAATTCTTGACTGAAAAACCCCATAGTCAGAGGAACCTGGCAGGTCACAGTCCATGGGGTTGCAAAGAGTCAGACATGACTGATTGACTGATCACACACAAGCAATTATTTACATGGCATTGACATTGTAGCCTTGCCATTGCATTAGACATTATAAGTCATTTAGATATTATAAGTCTTGATTTAAAGTTTATGGAAGAATACATACACCCCATTGTTCATGGCAGCACTATTTACAATAGCCAAGAATGGAAGCAACCTAAGTGTCCATAAAGAAGATGTGGTATATATACAAAGGAGTATTACTCAACCATAAAAAAGAATAAAATAATGCCATTTGCAGCAACATAGATAGACCTAGAGATTATCATATTAAGTGTAATAAGTCATATAATGAAAGGGAAATATCATGAGATATCACTTATATGTAGAATCTTAAAAATGATGCAAATGAATTTATTTACAAAACTGAAATAGACTCACAGATGTAGAAAACAAATTAATAGTTACCAAAGGTGAAAAGAAGGGAGGGATAAATTAGAAATTTGAGATTAACAGATATACACTACTATATATAAAATAAGCAACAAGGACGTACTGTATAGCATAGGGACCTATGCTATATTCAGTCTCTTGCAATAATCTATAATGGTAAGAGGATCTATATATATGTGTGCATGCATGCATATATATATATATATTTATGTATATAGGGCTTCCCAGGTCGCCCTAGTGGTAAAGAACCCACGTGCTAATTCTGGAGGCGTAAGAGACACAGGTTCGATCCCTGAGCTGGGGAGATCCCCTGGAGAAGGGAATGGCAACCCATTCCTGTATTCTTGCCTGGAGAATCCAATGGACAGAGGAGCCTGGTGGGCTATGATCCATAGGGTCAAAAAGAGTTGGACACAACTAAAACAACTTAGCACAGATACACACATATGTATATAATTGAACAACTTTCCTATACACATGAAAATAACACAACATTGTTAATCAACTATACTTCAATATAAATAAATAAATAACGTATCCGGGAGGATGTGCGTAGGTTGTATGCAAATACTTGCCATTTTATACAAGGGACTTGAGCATCCTCGGATTTGGGTATCCTCGGGGGCCCTGGAGCCCACCCTCCACAGGTACTGAGGAAGGACGGAATACCCCCTAGATCTCATACAGACATAACATCCAAGACCCTCAGAGGGTTCCAGACAAGTGGACCTCCAAACACGTGTGTTTGCCCCATACTGAAAGCTTCCCAAAGGAAAATCCCTCACCCGCCTGTAAGCCAGCCACTGTTGAAAGAGCCCCCAAACCCCTCTGAACCCAAATCTCCTATTCCTACTTTACATCCTTTCTCCTAAACTGGCTTGCAGCAGTGCCCAAAGCTCTCCCTGTAGAGTGAGGCCACAACCACAAAACTGGGAGAAAGTACTTCCCAGGGGCACTCCCGACCCCAGCCTCCACCCTCGGAGAGAGTGATGGCTCCTGGTCACCGGGCACATGCCTGCACCTGTTTGCTCTGTTTTTAAAATAACCATCCTTAAAGAAATGCTTGTTCATCACCACACCCAGACCAAGATGTTCTGGACAATTCCCTCCTGATTGGGTGAGGCCTGCGATCCTGCTACTGGCTGGAGACCCGATTACTCCCTGGACAATGCTGCAGCCCCCAATGGTACCTACGATGGAGGTACCTATGCCCACCTCACATCCAAAGGCCTCTGTGTAAATGAAATACCCCAGATGACTTTGCTCCAAGGCAGCTGCAGGAAGGGAGCCCCAGAAACACAGCAGCAGAGCCCATAGGATAAAGGGACAGCAACCTCAAGCCCAGCTCCTCCCAGCAGTCATGACAAAGGCAGCCCAGGTTCTACCTGAACAGCCCCCAACACAATCCTGCCCAGCTTGCCCAGGAAGGGCCTCGGACACTGGACCGACTAGAGGCTTCTCACTCAACCAAACCTTCCCATTGACCTAACGGGGGTGATGTGTCCCACTGAGGATGCAGGACACAGGGCTCAGTCACAGCCTCTTTCAGAGTCAGGTTTGCCAAGCCATTCCTTGTGAATGGGAAACCCTTCTGGGATGCTGAGGTTAAACCCACTGACTCACTGGAGGGGACCCACCCTTTTGTAAGATGCAAGGAATAGGGGATGGGGGACATCCTCATCCTTCGAAGCAGGAGTTGCCACCCGGAGCCCTGCTTTCTCAGGTGGCAGGGACAGCCTTTGTCCTCTGACACAGACCTCGGAGTGAGGATGTCCTGCAGGCAGAGGCTCCGGAAAATGTCCTGGGGGCTGTGAGGCCACGGGGTGGTGTTGAAGACTTGGAGCAAAGGGGCCTGCTCTTTAGCTCTGATTCGAAACTCTGTGTATTTGTGACGATCTAAAACATCTGCTTGGGCTGGACGTCCATCTGGGAGGACGATCAGAGATCTCACATTCAAGACACGAACATACCCTTGCAATGTGGGGCGCATGCGCAACGTGTCCTCGAAGTACAAGGCCTGAGACCCGTGTACAAAGCTAGTGATGACTTCGGACCTGAAGTGGGTGGGAGGGAACCCAAAGGCATCATTGCTGCCTCTCCCCACCCCCACTCCCAGCACTGGGACCGTGCAGTAATTGGCACTGCGGTGATTTATGCAAGTGCTAATCAAAAGCTTTTATTTTCTGATTATCTCTCCATTTGATGGATGGCAGATGCCAATGCAGTCAAAATATAAACACGTTCCAGTCGAAATGTTTCAAAGAAGAAACTAGCCATTCCAGAGAGTAGAGGAGGGAACCCTTTCTGCTGCCTGGCAAAGAGTTTCATTGGGGAAAATTATTTTTCATCCCCTTTTTGCTTTCTATTTAAATTAAGCTTCACCAAGCAAGTTTGGCAGCAGCGGAGGCTCCTAATTTGGTCCCCCTTGACCTCTGCTGCCTTGATTGGCAGTTTGTTGCTGGGCGGGAAGCTGTGCCCGCGAGGTAGGAACAGCAGAACAAATGCCCTAGGACAGCTCTGTGTCCCCCGAGGACCCCAGCGGAGCAGGGAGAGCGCGCAATTAGAGAGGTCTTCACACAGAAAGTTAATTAGCTACTAAATAGCATTTAGCACAGTTTACGATGGGAAATGCATGTCTGAGAAGCAAATGGAGACCAGTGAATAATGGTGGCCGCAAGACGGGGGTTCCTGGCCGCTGACGCTTTACTCCTCGGGCCTGACTCAACGCCAGGGTCTCAGGGCACCGGGCCTCTGTTTCCTCGAGGGTGGAGGGAGGGAAGGAACCTGAGATGTCCTGGCCCACGTGCCCAGGAGTTGTGCTCCCAAGAATGAGGGCCAGGCACCCCAGGACCAGGCAGGGCAGGAGGCACGCCAAGAATCCGCCTGGCCTTGGAGTGGCTATCCTGCCTCCCACGTACTGTCCGGCTTCTCAGTTGTAGAAATGAGTTCAATATGCCTTCAGTTACTGGGAACCATGTGTGTGCTGGATTGAAGGGCATCCCCCAAATTCATGTTCCCCCAGAAGCTCAGAGTAAACCCTTATTGGGAAGGGTCTTTGCAGGTAGAATTAAGGCAAGGATCAAGATGAGATCATACTGGATTAGGGTGGACCCTACATCCCAATATGTGTCCTTATAAAAGATAGAAAAGGATACCCAGACAGGGGGCAGAGGCCGTGTGACACAGAGTCAGAGATGGCAGTGATGCAACTGTAAATCAGAGAATGGGAAGGGTTTCTGGAGCCACCAGAAGCTGAGAGAGGCGGGCAGGATTCTATACTGGAGCCTTCAGAGGGAGCAGCTCTGTGGACACCTTGATTTTGGAATTCCGGCCTCCAGGACTGTGGGAGAAGAGATTCTGAGGTTTTAAGGTTTCCAGTTCACAATGGTTTTTTACAGCAGCCCTGGGAAACCAGTACTGTAGCGGCCACATGACAGCCCCTATCTTAGTCCCTGGGAGGCCCAGGGTGGGTGCTGGTGTCTGAAGCTAGATATGGGTTGGTGGCCAGGAGAAATCCAGGGACCCCCAGAGGGCTGGCAGGGCGCGGGGATGGGTCAGGGCCTTTGTGTTCTGTTACCGTTCCAGTACTGACTCTGGTGTGCTTGTTTGACCTACTTGATTCATTTGCCTGTTGAAACGGTGGGTTGATTGCTCGGGGCAATTTTTATTTTTGCCTTTTGTTTGTCTATTTGGGGTTTTTTTTATGTTTTTAATGATTTGGAGGGTGTTTTCTTTTTTAACTATAAAAGTAATACCTGCTTACTAAAGAAATTTTGGAAAATAGGAAAAAGATAAAACAAGGGAGTGAAATCCTACCTACAGCCAACACAGCCATTGTCAGCATTTTAGGGTATTTCCTCTAGCCTTGCGATTTTTTTTTTGTTTGTTTCTGATGCTTAGGTTATTTTACAGAGTTACAGACACACTGTAAAATTTGGTTTCTTGGTTTTTAAAATAATAATTTAACATTTTTAATATATATTTTAACTTTTTATTTTATATCAGAGTATAGCCAATTAATGGACTTCTCCGGTGGCTCAGCAGCAAATAATCTGCCTGCAATGCAGGAGACCTGGGTTTGATCCCTGGGTCAGGAAGATCCCCTGGAGGAAGGCATGGCAACCCACTCCAGTATTCTTGCCTGGAGAATCCCACGGACAGAAGAGCCTTTCGGGCTGCAGTCCGTAGGGCTGCATAGAGTCAGACAGGACTGAAGTGACTGAACATGCACACACACAGCTGATTACAATGTTGCCATATTTCAGGTGGACAGCAAAGGGACTCAGCCAAACATACACATATATCCATCCTCCCCCAAACCCTCCTCCCATCCAGGCTGCCACATAGCGCTGAGCAGCTGAGCAGAGTTCCTTCTGCTATACAGTGGGACCTTGCTGGTCATCCATTTTAAATATAGCAGTGTGTACGTGTCGATCCCAAACTCCCTAACTATTCCTCCCCCTCATAAATTCTGTTATATTTGATACATGCAAAAAAACATATATAACACATAAATGATGCAGCATAATAATAAAATGCACCCATATTACCCGTAGCACAGCTATCTGACTGAATTGATTCAGCTACTGGGCTTTCTCCCTCCCCTGGAATCCAGGCTCCAGAAGGGAATCACTTTCTGGAATGCTGTGGGCATCATTTCCCCCCTCTTTTAAGGCAGGCAGTCCACATTTGTATACCTTTCCCAACAATACGTGTTGGGTTCAGTCTGATTTTGAGAAGTATTAAAATGGCAGCATCCTTTGCCACCTTCTGTGACCTAGGTCAGTGTCTAAGATCACATGGTTCATTTCTTATAACTGTGGTGAGGTACCCCAAGCTGCGACTACTCCGCAGTTTGCCTATCCACATTCCTGGCAGTCACCACTTGGTATGTTTTCGGGAATTTTCTCTATGACAGTCCTCGTGCCCGTCCTTGGTACATGGAGAGAACCCCCTCTGGGATATGTATGCTCAACTCCACAAGATGCAAGTGTTGTTTCACACCAACGATGGACTAGCTTAGGTTACACTCACCCCCACCAGGATTGTGTGAGTTCTGTCTTGCTATTTTTCAATTCATGCCCTATTGTAAATTCTTCCCATGTCTTCTTTTAAAAAAATTTTTATTTATTTATGGCTGTGCTGGGTCTTTGTTGTGTGGGCTTTCTCTAATTGCGGCAAACTCTACTCTCTAGTTGTGGTGTGTGGGCTTCTCATTGTGGTGGTTTCTCTTGTTCCAGAGCATGGGCTCTAGGGCCCACGGGCTCAGTATCTGTGGCACATGGGCTTAGTTGCCCTGCGGCATGTGGGATCTTAGTTCCTAAACCAGGGATCCAACCTGTGTCCCCAGCATTGGCAGGCAGATTCTTAACCACTGGACCACCAAGGAAGGCCCTTCCCATGTCTTCTTAATAGTGATCATTTTTAATGCCTACTAAATATCCTGTTGGGTAGATATACAACTTTTCACTGGTCCATCTACCTTTCATGCATATTGAGTTGTTTCCAATTTTCTGCTTGTCCTAAAGAAACCTCACTGGGCCTCTACTATGCTGGTGTGCAAATAGGATTATTCCTCCAGTGGGCTCCCAGAAACAGAATCAAAGAGGGGAATCTTTTCAATTCTTGAGACACGTCACCAGTTGTTGCTTTAAAGATTTGAGCCTTGGTTGTGGAGAAATTGACAGATGTGCACAAAGGTATAAATATTTGTGTACATACACACAGAGATCCTGCATATACTTGTGTACAAAGGTTCAATGTGTAATTTTGTGCATGCACAAAGGTTTAATGCACACAATTGCACTGAGGTTTGGTGTGATATTATTTTACAAAATAATAAAAACAGGAACCATCCCAAGTTTTCATCTATAGGAAATGTTTAAATAAATACACAGAACCTGAAACAACCCTTACAAAAACGTGTGATTGACCTAATGTACTGCCAGGACAAAGGCCGTGAGTAGGGTAACTAAGAAAGATCCAACTGTAACAGTATTGACAGCATGCTCCTATTTCTGCTTTACTACATGTGCATGTATGTGCATATGTGTGTGTGCACACACAGGACACCCCCACTGTTACCCGGAGTTATCATGGAGAAGCGGGATTGAGTCTGGGCTGAAGCTGGTGAAGGAACAAGAGACTTTGCAGTTTTGCTTTACACGCCTCTGAGTGCCTGAATTTGTATCAAGCGCATTCCTCTTCCCATGAAAGAAGGGCTTGTGGAGAGGGCAGACATTTGACTGCTCACCCTGCCTGGGGCAGGAGGAGGAGCTGACTTCATGGTACATCTCCCAACATTGGCTTCCACCCCTTTGGAAATAAATTATTGCTGATCCATGTGCTAAAAACCATGCTCATTTGCATTTTTTTATGATTGAGGATTTTGCATATATTTCTGTATGTTAATTCACATTGTTTCTTCTTTTGTGAAGTATGTGTAATTGGCCCATTTATCTCCTGGGGTCTTTGACTTTATGGAAAAGCACATCAAGGAGAGAAGGCCCTCATGTGAGGGTCCCGAAAGCTTCCTGCCAGTACCACCATGTGGGGATTACATGGAGACCAAGGGGCAGGAGATATACCACCTCTCTTGGATCTGCCCCTCATGATGTTCAGTGTCTCTTGTACCCTGTAAACCAGCTCCAAGGAGGGACAGTTGCTCGGCAGTCAAGGCTGACAGCAAGCTTTGGGGTTGGGCTGAGCCAGACTGCTGGAAGATGGCTGTTTCACCCCAAGAAGCAGAGTTTCCTAAGCCCGTCCTCCCCCTGTTGGTAAATAGCCATTTTGCTCTAAGAAAATTCTGTCAGCCAGCATCCCAACCCTGGTTGGCCTTAAATGCCCTGAGTCAACCAAGCAATGGCTTGGTGCCAAAGGATGCTCTGGGTCAACCTGGAACCAGGCCCAGGGGACAAAGAAACAAGAATGATGTGCGAGGGGTGTCATAGGAAGGGAGGAAAAGGATCTAAAGCAGTTCTGTTTTGACATCACTCATGGGACATGGTGCTCTGAACAGAATTCAGGTATGTGGGGTCCGCCATGTGGATGGAATTTCAGTGAATGTAAATGAGTAGCCAGCACCCCACCCAAGAATGCAAGGGATTTTTAATTAATTGTCATTATGATTTGTGGTTTGGGGTCAGGAGTGGTAGAGAGTGGCAACAAACATTTCCGCCGAGGCCCCTCAGCACCCAGGGCCCAGTCATCGGCCCCTACCCTTGATACCAGCACCTGGTGTGGAGTCCCGAGTCACCCATGGCTCCCCTGCCAGCCTGCAGAGACTGAGCGTGCCAGGCCAGACACAGGAGGGCACAGCAGGGCTATCCCTGGGCCATCGTCAGTCTGAGTGTCCCAGACGGCATGTTGGGGAGAGTGTCAGGACTGGCTGTCTCTGCTTCTGGGGCTCCTGGATGGTTCATGGGACTGGCTGAAAAATGAGAAGGAGCCACATGGAGGGTGCAAAGCCCAGAGCTCAGAATCCAGAAGGTTCTGGCTCCCAACTCCTCCCTCCCTCCCACCAGCTGTGCTTCTCAGCTGATCCCTCAGTGTCTTTATTAGGGAAATGAACCCACAGGCTTCCTGATCTTTGAGGTGCTTCTATGACCTCAAGCTCTTTCTCTGAAGAAACCTTACTTACCTTGACTCATGCCGCAACACTCCAACCCCCCATTGCCCTTCCCCCAGAAACCTCTTTCTGAAAGGACAGTCCAGCCCAACAGGTACAGGCCACTGATTCATGTGATGGCCAAGCAGTCCTTGCCTGAAGCTGAGAGAGGAGGCGAGCTTGGACTGAAAGCCTGAAAAAGAGTTCATGAAATTTAATCAGATGCCTAAGGGGAACACCTAAATTTAGTCAAATTATTATTAGTATTCATTCCATTTTTAAATTGCCTAGGGGAACGTCACTGAAAAAGTTGGGAACCACCAGCCTGAGTGGTGATGGTTTTGTTCTGCAGGCCTGGGGGACCTGCCAAGGGACTGCAGGGGTCCCGACCTACCACACGGCTGCTGCCCCCAGCACCCACAGTGGGAGCCACTTTTGGGGGCGCAGGGATACATGACCCAGAGGGTCCAAGTGGAGCAGGTGCCCAAGGTGGGGTCAGGCAAAGCTTCTGTATTTAACCATGATAGACACATACAGACTCACAGGGACCTAAACTTCATCAACCCTAGGCTCTGGCCAGCAGAGACCCCCTACCCACCCATAGCAAGGTCCCTGCTCAACAAACCCCTAGCCCCCAAGAGTCTGCTTCTTGTTACTGAGTCTCTGGCCTCCACCTCTACTGGTTCTGCAGGCTGGGCTGAATTTTTGGAGGAGGACCATAGAGTTCCTTCCCTGTGTGACTCGGGCCCAATAGATGGTAGGTGACTTTTGGAGGGTGGTGGCTAGTTTCGGGAGTTTTTGCAAGAAAACCATGAAAGATTAATGTGATGCCTTTTTAAAATAAAAAAAAATTAATTCAAGTATAATCGATTTATTATGTTGTGTTAGTTTCACATATACAGCGTAGTAGTTCAGTATTTTGCAGATTATACTCTTTTATAGGTCATTATAAGACAATGGCTATAATTCCCTGTGCTGTACAGTATACCCTTGTTGCTTATGTATTTTATATGTAGTAGTTTACATCTGTTAATTCCTTACCCCATGTGTCCCTTCCCCCTTCCCTTTCCTCTTTGGTAAACACGTCTGTTTTCTATGCCTGTGAGTCTATTTCTGTTTTGCATATGCACTCCTTTGTATTATTTTTTAGATCTACATATAAGTAATAACTTGCCATACTTGTCTTTCCCTGATTTAGTTCACTTAACATAATATTCTCTGAATCCATCCATGTTGCTGCAAATGGCAGAATTTCATTTTTTATAGCTGAGTAATATTCGAGTGTGTGTGTGTGTGTGTGTGTGTAGCTCATATCTTTTTAATCCAGTTGTCTGTTGAGAGCAGTTGGATTGCTTCATGTCTTGGCTATTGTAAATAGTGTTGCTATGAACGTTGAGATGCGTGTATATTTTTGAATTAATATTTTTGTTTTTGTTTCTGGGTGTATACCCAGGAGTAGAGTTGCTGGATCATATGACACTTCTATTTTTAGTTTTGTTTTTTTTAATTGAATGATAATTGATTTACAGAATTTTATTGTTTTCTGTCAAATATCAGTGGAACCTCTGTACTGTTTTCCATAATGACTGCACCAATTTACAAGGTGGCTTTTTTTTCAAGGTGCCCTTTTATGGCACTAAATTACCTGACCCTCGAGGTTCTTTCTACCCCCAGCCAGCACTTAGATTACAATTGAATGTTGGTCCCATAGAAACGACACAGGAGCATTTCTCACACCCAGGTGTTTGTGACCACCTATGTTTCCTCTCCTGTCCTCCCCGCTCCCCCCATCTTCCTCTAACATCACTTGGTTGGTTTGGGCTGGTGTCGTAGTTTCACTCTGAAAGGGTCATGTGACTGGCCGTGAGGACTGGGCTGGGCCTGACAGTGAGGAAGCCCCGGCCTGTGAACGTGTGTTCTCTGCCTGTCTCTGCAGCTCAGGGTGTTGTCTGGGTGGCCACTGTGGGCCTTGCCTTGATCAGGGTCTAGGTCTTACCGGAACCTGTGTTGCTCATAGTTTTCTGGGTCCTACAAAACTTCCCAAGTGCAACCATCAATGGGCTGAGCATATGTGGCTAATAAGAGCACTTTGGTTTAGAAATACCTTCTTTTCTTAACCATGTGAAGTTCCTGTAAAATCTGGGGGAGATGTGTGACTCTGTTTCGTCCTTTTTGTGTTCAAAAAGCCGTCTCTGATGTTGTCTTCTCAGTGAAGTCTGTCTCCAGGATGAAGTCAGTTGGGAATGAAACAGAACAATTGGTTCTCAGAAGCCTGGTTCGGGAGCAGCTAGGAATGGTCTCTAGGCTGCTTGGGCTATTAATTATTTTGCTTTATTTATTAGAGGTACCCAGCATCCCTTAGCCTCCAAGCATATTTGCAAAATGCCTTAAGGGAAAAAGAAAAACAAATGATTCCTGCCATCAGAGTCTCCAGCCCATAATGAATGATACTGTGTAATAATGTTAAGTGGGAAAAGCCCCACACAGAATCCCGTGTACGTCCTGAGTCTACCTGTGTAACCATCATAGATGCATATGATACATGGATGCTTAGAAACTCATAAAAGCAGTCGGCTTGGCTGAGTGAAATTTTTCTTAGTTTTACTTAGAAATCTGATGATGTTATGCTATTTGACTCAGAAAAAAAAATTTAGAAGAAAAACAGCACCCAGAGGACTAGTGGGTTTTCCCCTCCTACCTGCCAGCACCACTCCCCCTGGCTGGCCAAAGAAGAAGAGAGGCCTAGCCTGGTTATCTTTTCCTAAATTGTATTGGTAATAAACCTGAATAACGTGCCTGCTCTCCTCCTCCCCGTGATTTACACCTTTCATAATTAGCCCTTCGCAGCATCAGAGTCCCCCGGCAGAGTTAATGGCCTGAGCTCAGCCACTGCCCTCCCGGCACCCAGCAGAGAGCTGAGCTCTCTGCACCAAGAACTGTGATTGAAGTTGGGCCGACCCGTCCTTCCTGTGGCTCTTGAGCCCCTTTAGAGGGACGGGAAAGCTATGTTGGTCTCAAGTGTAGCTGGTGACACCCCAAGCTCAGCCAGGGCAGGTTCTGGGGGCTTGAAATAGCAGGATCCAGGGCTTCCATTCTGATAACTTCCCATTTCCACTTATGTCAGAGATGACTCCTTGAGCCCAACAGAACTGAGTTCCCGTGGTGATCGTTAGCACCAAGGTCTCCTAGAAGATTGGGAAGGGAAGTTGCCACAATCGCTAATGTTTAGTACTCTCGCCGGCCGTTCCGGAAGCGACATTGATTGACTGTCTCTGGGTGCACAGCGGGTGGTGGGGGGGATCTGCCAGCAAACCCCAGAGCAGGACCCCACACTGTCCAGGGTCAGTGGAAACCAGGCAGAGTCCATCCCAGAGGGTAGATTCAGCCGCCACTATGTGTGTGTGCGCGTGTGTTTGTGCGCACATGTGTGTGATGTTAATTACAGCAGACGGGCCTACAGTTTTGCTTGCAACAGTCAGCTTAGAAACTGCCAGAATTTGAGAGCCTAATAGGGTCTCAGAGATCAGAATCCAGTCACTGTCACCTCCATTTTACAGAGTGAGGAATTAAGGTGCAGAAAGTGAGACTTCCTTTGCCATCCATCTGCAGCCTCCTCCGTGCCAGGCCCTTGTGGGGTGAAGGTTACAAAGACGGTTAAGACAGCATCCCTGCTGGAGGGCATGACATGTCAGGAGTGGCTCAGAGGCTGGGAAAGACCTCGAGGCCAGGGGGATGAGGGGTCAGGGAAGGTGGGCTCCCTGTCAATGGTGGAGGGCAGCTGCTCCACACCCACTGTTGCTGCCCCATCCCTCCTCCTGGTTAACAGAGTCCTAGTGAGGCTCCCAGAGTCAGGCTACAGGGAACACAGATAAGACAATCTCTCCCTGAAGTCGTCACTCACGGAGGACTCCGCCAGACCCCAAAGAATGAGGAACAGAGAGGTGCAGGGGACATAAGGGTGCAGAGGAGGAGGGTGTGTGTGTGTGTGTGCGTGTGTGTGCTTGCTCAGTCGTGTCCGACTCTTTGCGACCCCATGGAGTGTAGCCCACCAGGCTCCCCTGTCCATGAGATTTTCCAGGCAAGAAGGGTTTCCATTTCCTACTCCAGGGGATCTTCCTGACCCAGGGATCGAACCCACGTCTCCTGCTTGGCAGGCAGATTCTTTACTACGAGTACCATCTGGGAAGCCCGTAGGGGAGGGGACATGAGTGCAAAAGCCAAGGACTCAGGTGTGGGACTGGATTTGGGAACAGCAAGCACTCTGGAGCCTGAATTTGCTAGGAGGTGACTGGGCTGGGGTGTTGGAAGGGAAAGGACATCCCGCCCAGTACTGACCTCCCAACAGCCACAGGCCGCTGGCAGAACGGCAGGCTGCACCTAACAAGCAGACAGAACAGCAATGTCCACCCCCTGTGTCTCAGGCCCTCAGCCCTGCCCCAGTGCTTTCCTCCCCCATCTCCCACCTTATGGCTGAGAAGGCCAGGGCCCAGTAGAGGAGATAACTGGCCCAAGACCACATAGGCTGGCTGAGGAACCAACCCAGGACTGGTCCCAGGTCTTCCAGGCTCCACGCTGAGCGAAGGGAGAATTTCCCATCCAGTTTGTCTTTGGCAGGAAGGATGTAGCCACGCCCCAAACATGCCTGATGCGGCCATTCATGTTTCAGTACTTAAACACACATGTGTGTGCGTGCTGCCGTGATATGTCCTCCAGGATCCTCAGTCTCTTTAGAACTCTCCTTCCTGTATTTTCAGTTGGCTGCTTCTCAGTCAAGCAACATTTGGAAGCCCTATGTGAGTAAATGCCGTGTGATTGGTACGTGATAGAGGATAAAGAGATGCTTTCTGGGGACTTCCCTGGTGGTCCAGTGGCTAGGCCTCTGCGCTCCCAATGTAGGGGGCCCGGGTTTGATCCCTGGTCAGGGAATTAGATCTCACATGTCACAACTAAGACCTGCACAGCCAAATAAGTAAATAAAAATAAATATCTTTTAAAAAGAGAGAGATGCTTTCTACTGCTACACAAGAGATAATTTAGTATAGTGGTCAGGGCACAACATGGCCTTGAGCAATGCTGGGCCTCTCTGGGTGTCAGCTGTCACATCTGAAAAGTGGGCATGCTAGTAGCGATGTAGTGGGGATGCTGTATCTATCTTTAGGACCTAAACTGCTCTGTATGTGTTGGTTCTTACTTTATCCTGTCCTCTAGGCTTTGTCTGGGCAAGGTGCAGTTAGTAAGGTCAAGGTAACAGGTTGACCTATATGTAGACTGGTTAACTTTTCAGAAACAAAGCAGAACTCAGAAACGCCCAGTGTAGTGAAGCTGGCTTCATGGACCAGCCTGCATGATGTCCCCCATGCCCTGGCTGACTGCCTGGCCTAGGAATGGGCGGAGGCTGTGGGGGCGCAGGACATTAGTCCTCGTGCCCAAGCGAGCTGCCCCTGAGGCTTAGCCAGCTCGCTACAGGGCTCTGTCCAATCTAAAGTGGCTTTGAAACAGCCCCTCGCTCTCCATGGTCCAGAGTGGCACTCATCTCCCCATGTGTGGGCAGAGGCAGGCTTCGTCAGAAGCTGCATCTGTGCTGAGGGCTCTGTGGACAAAACTCAGCTGCCAGTGGCAGGTTTGGGTGGTTAAGGGCCTGAAGCTGGTGACATGCAGACGGAGTTGGTGGCGGATTAGGGTAAAAGTGATCTTTGTCTTCCCCAGTCACAGTGGACCTGTTGTGGCCATGGCTCTCTGAATGCCCCCTCCTACGTTATTCATTCTTTAAAATCAGGAGCCTGGGGCTCGCAAAACATCCTGGTTGCCCAGGTTTCCTTCTTTTAAGCAATCTTTTTGTCTGACAATCAAGGAGTCTTCACAAGGGCTTGAAGAGCACCTGGCAGCACTTTAAGTAGGCGCCACAGGACGTGAGAGTTCTGCTAGCGGGGCCAAGCGTGTGACTGTGCGGGGCGAGTGCCATGGCTGTGCCAGCTGGCCGACGCTCCCACCGGGTGGATTACTCAAGATCGGCTTGTTTGTTCTTCCTCGAACCCCTCAGGCAGATTTCTGGACTTCAGCTTTACCAAGTAGGAAGACAAAAAAACAAAACAAAAACTTACTTCCCTGAAACCCGAAGCCCTGTTGGTGGGGAGGGAATGCTGCCCAGATGAAGGGGCCTTTCTGGGTCTTTTTGTTTTTTAAAAAAACAATGTTGGTTTCTTTTTTAAACATTTATGTATTTTTGGCTACTCTGCTCAGCTTGCGGGATCTCAGTTCCCTGCTCAGGGATTGAACCAGGCGCACAGCAGTGAAAACCTGGAATCCCAACCACTAGGGCGCCGGCAAACTCCCGTTGGGTCTTTGTGGGCTTTGCCTTCTCTCAGGGTCCCTGAAGACAGAGCATATCACGTCGTGAAGCAGTGGAACAGCCCAGCTTCTCCCAGGGGTGACTTTAAAGAAGAGGCAGTAGATACGGGGAGGGAGGTTGCCCCAGGTACAGTACAGAGGTCACCCCCACCAACCAGGTCAGAGATGTAAATAGGACAGGAATTCCCCAGGGAGACGTCACGCACAGGCACTTTGGAAGCAAAGTGGCCAGCCTTCTACCCACTCTATTGATGTTCTTAAACTTATTCCACAAACTCTTCATTATCCTCAATAATGCAGCTCTGTGACAGGCTTTCCTTCCTTCCCACCTGTTGGTCTGCATGGCCTTTGCAGGGGCTGGCCAGTCCTATAGCTGATCCAGCATGGGCATCCTGCCTGATGTGAGCCAGGAAGATGAAGGAAAGATAAGAAAATATCATTTGGAGTGGGGGGAACTGAGAAATTCTAAATCAGAAACCCACTGGGTTTTTCTTTTTTTTTTTTTTAATATTATTACTGGGATAAAACACAATTTACTATCGCAATCATTTTTGGAGTTTTAAAAAATTTTTTAATTGCAGGAAAATTGCTTTATGATGCTGTGCTGGTTTCTACCACACAACAATGAGAATCAGTCATAATTATATATATATATATCAGTCATGATTATATATATATTATATATGTATAAATATATTATATATATATGTTTATATGTATATATATATCCGCCCTCTTGAGCCTCCCTCCCCTCCTGCATCCCACTCCTCTAGGTCATCACAGAGCGTCAGGCTGGGGCTTCCCACGTTATATAGCAACTTCCCCCCATCTCAACCATTTTTAAGTGTACAGTTTGTAATATGAAGTACATTCACACTTTTGTGCCATCACCCATCTTTAGAACTCTTTCATCTTGTAAAACTGAAGCTCTATTCATTAAACTCTTAACTCCACATTCTCTCTCTCCTCCAGTCTCCAGTAACCTTAATCTGCTCTCTGTCGCAATGAATTTGGCTCTTCCAGGCACCTCATTTAAGTGAAATCCTACAGTATGTGTCCTTTTGTGGCTGGCTTACCTCACTGAACATAACGTCTTCATGGTTCATTCACACTGTAGCCTGTGTCAGGATTTTGTTCCTTTTTAAGATGGACTAATATTCCATTGTATGTGCTGGCCACATTTTGCATATCCATTCATCTGATGATGGGCAATTTTTTTTCATATATTTTAGAGACGTCTGTATTATGAATAATGCTGCTATGAACATTGCTTGACAAATATCTGTTTTGAGTCTCTGCTTTCAATTCTTTGGGAGGACCTGATTAAAATATCAATGAAAAAAGAAAAGTGTTGGTTGCTCAGTCGTGTCTGACTCTTTGCGACCCCCATGGACTATAGCCTGCCAGGCTCCTCTGTCCATGGATTTCCAAAATATCAATGCCAGGGCCCTTCTTAGAATGGCTCCAGCCAGCCCTTCTGGCATCTTTATTATTCCTTCTGCTCGTGCCCAGGCTCTTCCTTCTACCCAGAGACACTCAGGACCAACCCCTGTGGCACTGCGCTGGGACTGAGCCTTTCCAGGGGCCGCACCCCCTGCTCTGGGTGAGGCCTTCCTCTGACACCCTCAGTGCTTTGTGACTCTCTGACAGCAGCACCTGGTCCATGTGGTGTTATCATCCACGTGCTCATGGTCCTCAGCTTAGCTTTCCTGAGATCCCCATCCTCTGGGGGGCAGGGGACTGGTTTCTTCATGTCCTCCTTGAATGAAGTCAAGTGTTGTAGAGAAGAGCGACTAATTGACCATAATTAAAGTGAAAGAAAGTGAAGTCGCACAGTCGTGTCCAATTCTTAGCAACCCCATGGACTGTAGCCTACCAGGCTCCTCTGTCCATGGGATTTTCCAGGCAAGAGTACGGGAGTGGGTTGCCATTTCCTTCTCCAGGGGATCTTCCCAACCCAGGGGTCGAACCTGGGTCTCCTGCGTTGTAGGCAGACGCTTTACCACCTAATGACACTTTACCATTAATGACTTCCCTGGGAAGTCATTAATGAGTCCAGGTGAATAAACGATTACACTATTCTTTTGTAATTGTGCCTCAGTCATTCTAAAATGATGTCTGCAAGCTACTTTTTAAATACATGAACACATGAAGCAAGGTAAGAATCCCCAAGCTGTCAACAAAGACGGCTTCTTGGAGGGCACACTGGACGGGGTAGGGAGGTGTTGGGAGGGGTGTTTCCACTGCTGATTTTGCACACTAGTATTTTTAAAATTTTTAACCACAAAAATGAATTTATTTATTACTTACAATATTAAGTAATAAAAAAGCAAGGAGTATATTTTTATTGTAAAATTATTTATAATATGAGATCACTTCTATTCCTTCGTTAGGAGGAAAGTTAAACTCAACAATGCAAGAGCAAAATGAATTTCTCTTCCCGGGGTGGTGCCATTTTCCCCATAGTGATGGGTGCCTTTTTCCAGCGTGCGTTGCTTACTTGACCTATTAGTGCTCTCTGCACTCTTTACTGGCTTTTCTCCCCTCCTCAGGCCTCACCCAGGCTCCCCAAGACCACCCTCGAGAGTGTCTGCCCCCAGCCCCTCAGCCTCCCACCTCTGTGCCCACGTCCCATGACACAGTCACTCCCTGACGTGTCTGCCCCTCGTTCTCCACCAGAATGAAGGTCCGAATGTCTGGTAGCCCTCAGCTGTCCCCAGAACAGGGAGGCACTGAGAACTTTGTGTTGAATAAACAAATATTGGCTGAGGTCATGCTTTGTGCCTTTGCCAGGAGTTGTTCAGGCTGAATCAGACAGGGGAGACAGGGACACAGGGACTTCTTTTTATTGAGATATCATTCATGTAAAGTAAAACTCACCCTTTACTTATTTAAAAAAAATATTTTATTGTACATTTTGCATGGATTGAAAAACAGAGATCTTTTTTACTTTGTGGCCATGCCACTTGGCATGAGGGATCTTAGTTCCCTGATCAGGGATCGATCCTGCACCCCCTGCAGTGGAAGCACAAAGTCTTTACCAGTGGGCCACCAGGGTAAATTTCCAAAATTCACCCTTTAAAACTATACAAAGCAATGGCATTTAGTTCATTCACGAAGTTGTACAACCAGCCCCACAATCTAATTCCAGAATATTTTCATCACTCCAAAACAGAAACTCTGAACCCATCACAGTTAAAACTCACTCCTCCTCCCTTTGGCCTGTAGCAACCACTAATCTGCCTTCTTTTTATGGAGTTATCTGCTCTGGATATTTCATATGAAAAGTGAAAGTGAAAGTTGCATCTGACTTTTTGCAGCCCTATGGACTATGCAGTTCATGGAATTCTCCAGCCAGAATACTGGAGTGGGTAGCCTTTTCCTTCTCCAGGGGATCTTCCCAACCCAAGAATCAAACCCAGGTCTCCTGCATTACAGGCAGATTCTTTACCTGCTGAGCTACCAGGGAAGCCTAGGTGTGTGGCCTTGTGTGACTTGTTTCTCTCACTTAGTATGTTTTCAAGATTCCTCTATGTTGTAGCACGTATCAGTATTTCACTAATTTTATGCCTAACTAATATTTCATTGTATTATATTTATCATAATACTGCATTATGTTTATCCATCTTTCAGTTGATGGACATTTGTGTCATATCCCCTTTGGGGCTACTATGAATAATGCTACTATGCACATTAATTCATATACAAGTTTTTGTGTGGATATATATTTTTAATTTTTTAGGAGTGGAACTGCTGGGTCATATATGGTAAATTTATATTTAACTTTTGAGGAACTTCCAAACTATTTTCCACAGTAGTTGCACTAATTTTTATTCCCATCAGCAATATATAAGGGTTCTAATTTCTCCACATCCTCACTGACACTTATATTTTCCATCTTTGGTTTTTATTATAATCATTCTAGTACGTGAAATGGTACAATATTTCACTGTAGTTTTGACTTGCATTTCCCTCATGGGTAATGATGTTAGGCATCTCTTTATGTGATTATTGGTCATTTGAATATTTTCACTGGAGAGACATCTATTCAGGTAGATCCATCGTTTAGTTGGGTCAGTTGTCTTTTTGGTGTTGTATTCTAAATTTTTCTTTTTTTAAATATAGTCCTTTATCACATATGTGATTTCAAATGTTTTCTCCCATTCTATGGGTTGTCTTTTCACTTTCTTGATAGTTTCCTTTGAAGCTCAAAAGCTTTTAATTTTGACGAAGTCCAATTTATCTTTTTTTCTTGGATTGCTTGTGCTTTTGACGTCACTGAATAAACCACTGCCTAATCTGAGGTCATGAAGATTTATGCCTATGCTTTTTCTAAGAATTTTATAGTTTTAGCTCTTCCATTTAGATCTTTGATCCATTCTGAGTTAATTTTTTGTAATGGTATGAGGTAAGGGTCCAAATTCAATGTTTTGCACATACATATCCAGTTGTCCCAGCACCAGTTGTTGAAAACTATTCTTTCTCCCACTGAGTTGTTTTGGCAACCTTGTTGAACACCAATTGACCATCAATGTATGGGTTTATTTCTGGACCATCAGTTCTATTCCATTGATCAATATGTCTTGTCATTATGGCAGTACCTCTTTATAGTGAGTTTTGAAATTGGGAAGCGTGAGTCCTCCAACTTTGTCCTTCTTTTACAATATTGTTTTGGCTGTTCTGAGTCCCTTGCATTTCCATATTATGTTTAGACCAGCTTGTCAATAACTCCAAAAAAAGGCAAGTAGGATTTTGTTGGGGACTGTGTTGAATCTATGAATTAATTTGGGGAATACTGCCATCTTAACAATATGAAGTCTTCAAATTTGTAAGCACAGGATGACTTTCCATTTGTTTCAGTTCAGTTCAGTCGCTCAGTTGTGTCTGACTCTTTGCGACCCCATGAACTGCAGCATGCCAGGCCTCCCTGTCCACCACCAACTCCTGGAGTTTACTCAAACTCATGTCCATTGAGTTGGCGATGCCATCCAACCATCTCATCCTCTGTCATCCCCTCTCCTGCCTTCAATCTTTCCCACCATCAGGGTCTTTTCCAATGAGTCAGTGGCCAAAGTGTTGGAGCTTCAGCTTCAGCATCAGTCCTTCCAATGAATATTTAGGACTGATTTCCTTTAGAATTGATTGGTTGGATCCTTGCAGTCCAAGGGACTCTCAAGAGTCTTCTCCAACACCATAGTTCAAAAGCATCAATTCTTCAGCATCCAGCTTTCTTTGTAGTCCAACTCTCACATCCATACATGACTACTGGAAAAACCATAGCTTTGACTAGATGAACGTTTGTTGGCAAAGTAATGTCTACTTTTTAATATCCTGTCTAGGTTGATCATAGCTTTTCTTCCAAGGAGCAAGCGTCTTTTAATTTCATGGCTGCAGTCACCATCTGCAGTGATTTTGGAGCCCAAGAAAAAAAGTCTGTCACTGCTTCCATTGTTTCCCCATGTATTTGCTGTGAAGTGATGGGACTGGATGCCATGATCTTAGTTTTTTCAATGTTGAGTTTTAAGCCAACTTTTTCACTCTCCTCTTTCACTTTCATCAAGAGACTCTTTAGTTCTTCGCTTTCTGCCATAAGGGTGGTGTCCATTTGTTTAGGTCTTTTAAAATTTGCCTCAACAATGCTTTTGTAGTTGCTGTGCCAGTCTTTTACTTCGTGTGTGTGTGTGTGTGTGTGTGTTGTAAATGGAATTGTTTTCTTAATTTGGTTTTTAGATTGTTCATTGCTAGTGTATAGAAATGCAATTAGTTTTTGTATATTGATCCTGTATCCTTAAACTTTGCTGAATTTGTGTATCAGTTCTAACAGGTTTTTGTGTGTGTGTGGATATGAATTCCTAAAGATATTCTATGAGCAAAATCATATTATCTGTAAATAGAGATAATTTTACTTCTTTCCTTCAGTCTGGATGCCTTTTTGCTTGTTTGCTTTTCCTTGTCTAATTGCCCTGAATAGAACCTTCAATAGAATACAAGGGGTGAGAGCAGACATCCTTGTCTTGTTCCTGATCTAAGGGGGAAAGCTTTCAGTCTTTCACCATAGAGTATGATGTTAGCTGTGGGTTTTTATAGATGTCCTTATTAAGATTGAGGAAGTTCCTTTCTATTTTTAGTTTGGTAAGTGTTTTCATCATGAAAAGGAGTTGGATTTTTGTCAAATGTTTTTTCTGCTGCTATTGAGATGGTTGTGTGGTTTTTGTTCTTTATTAATCTGATGTATTACATGACTTAATCTTCATATGTTAAACCACCCTTGCATTCCTGGCATAAATCGCACTTGGTCATGGTGTATAATCCTTTTTAGATGTTGTTGACTTTGGTTTGCTAGTATTTTGTTGAGAATTTTGTGTCTGTCATGAGGGATATTCACTGGGGCCTAGAATGCCATGTTCTTGTGAAGTCTGTCTCGTTTGGGCATTAGAAACTGACTTAATGCAAAGTCCAAAGAAAAACACACCAAAGAGAATAATAAATTTCTAAGGATTTTTCAAGAAATAAAGGAAAATCAGCATATTTTAGGTACCTGTGGCACATCAGATACTCTCCTTAGCAGCTTTCCTAAAGTCAAGGGGAAACAGGGAAACTGGCTCTTGGAGAGTGAAAACAACAGAAATAGAGGCTAGAGAGCAGGTAACCCAGAGAGAGGAACCCAAGGAGGCAACTGCATGGAGAGAGGGCCTTATAAGGTAGAAAGGATGTGAGCTGTCCAGTTTGCCTGAGATATAGTGGGAACATATAAAGGGGTATAACTTGATTGAAAATGTCCTCCTAAATCCATATCTGCCTGGAACCTCAAAACTCGGCTTTATTTATAAAGAACATCTTTGCAAATGTAATTAGTTATGATGAGATCATTCTGGATTAGAGTGAGTCCTAATCCAATGACTGGTGCCCTTATAAGAAAATAAAACAGAGACACAGAGATCCACACCCAGAGGGAAGAAGGCCATGTGAAGACAGAGGTAGAGACTGGAGTGATGTGTCACATGCCAACGAAAGTCAAAGACTCCACCAAAAGCTGGAAGAGGCAGGTGAGGATCATCCCCAAGACCTTCACAGGGAGCTTGGCCCTGCTGACACTTTGATTTCAGATTTCTGTCTCCAGAACTGCGAGAGAGAAATTTTTGTTGCTTGAAGCCATACAGTGTGATGCAGTGATACAAGGAGGTGTGGGCAAAAATGAGCTGATAGTACCTTGCACCAGGTTGAGGACTAGGGCTTCACTGGTGGACAAAACCTGATTGCTGGCAGTTTCAGATCCAGGAACATGGGGCAACAGGGAGCAGTAGGTATGTTTTCAGGGGCATTCTTTAAGAGATAGTTTTTAAAATAGAGTTTTTTTTCCCTCTATATCTTCCTTTATTTTCTTTTTAAGTCATTGCCTTTGTCTCTGGAAGTCACATACCATAGGAGTCAGGAATTTGAGCTTTGGATGAGCCATGCCTGGTCCATCCCTGCTCCGCCATTTACCACCTGTAAAATTTGAGGATGATGTTCCTGGTCTCAGTCTTCTTAGCTATAAAGTGGGGTTAATAATATCTCCTTCATAGTGTTAGTATGAGAAAATCTTTAAAGCAATCAGCAGAGCTCCTGGCACACAGGAAACCTCAAATAAATGGTAACCGAGATAATGATTGGTTATTGATACCTCACTTTTTCCTTTTTTTTCTTTTCAAAATTATCTTTATTGGTTTTACAATATAAAGGCTCATATGGACTTCTTGTTTAAAAAAAGATGGAAAAAAAAAAAAAAAAAAAAAAAAGATGGAAGATCAACTTATTATTTCTGAGTATCAAAGTGATAGATTATTCTTTTTAGAAAATATGTAAGATAAAGAACAAGATGAAAACAAACTATAATGCCACCTAGAGATGATTTTTATTGTCATTTTGGTGTAGTTTTCTATTTACCTATTTATGTAGATATAAAATATTTATAAATATACATTATATACAAAACTATGTTGTATCATATTTTATATAATTTTCACCCTACTTTCTTGATTCAACATAATAGCATTTTCTTTCATCATTAAATACTTTAATAAAATGTTTCATACTAGCTTAATGGTATTGTATCATATGCATGTACCACAATATATTAAAATATCCCTGGGACTTCCCTGGTGGTCCAGTGGCTAAGACTGCATACTCCCAGTGCAGGGGGCCAGTTAGGGAACTAGATTCCAGATGCCACAACTGAGAGTTCACATGCTGCAGATAAAAAACCCCATAAATAAATAAATAAAATATTTTTAAAAGCTTAAAAAAATAAAATATTCCTTATTGTTAGAAATCTAGTAATCATATTGAGTATTGGTATTTTTTACAACTTTATTGAAGTATAATTGAGTTACAATAGCTGCATGTATTTAAAGTGCACAATTTGCTGAGTTTTGACATATGTGTACACATTGTGGTTTCCATTTCCATTTCTTTTGTGATCAATAATGTCTTATTTGCCACCTTATTTGGCGAAGTGTATTTTCAAATCTTTTGGCAATTTTAAACTTGTTTGTTTTCTTTTTACTGGGCTTTGAAGGATCTTTATGTATTCTGAATATAAATCCTTCATCAGTTATATCTTACAAATATATTTTCCCAGTCTCTGGCTTGACTCTATTTTTTTAACAATGTCTTTCAAAGAGCAGAGGTTTTTCATTTTAATGAAGTCCAATTTTCACTTTTTTCTTTTATAGATCATGCTTTTGGTATCACATCTAAGAAATTTATCTAACAACACTATTGAATTTTAAGAGTTCCTCATACATATTCTGAATACAAGTCTTTTATTGGATATGTGTGTCATGAATATTTTCTGCCAGGCTGTGGGATGCATTTTTGTTTTCTTTAATGATGTATTTTGAAGAAAAGAGTTTTCAGTTATCTAATCTATTATTTATTTTACGTTTTGTGGTTTTCGTTTTTTACGAAAACTTAGCCTATTCTAAGGTCACAAAAATATTCTTTTATGGATTCTTCTAGTTTTACAGTCTTAAGTATTATATCTATGTCTGTGATCTATTTTGAGTTAATTTTTGTTTATAACATAAAGAAAGTGTTGATGTTAATTTTTTCATATATTCAGGTATCCAGTTGATCTAACAACATTAGTTGAAAAACTGTTCTTTTCTCCATTAAATTGTTTTTGCATTTTTGTCCATTTTTTTTTTGTCGATTATATTTGTCTATTTCTGGGCTCTCTATTTTTTTCCATTAATTAAAAAATTTGCTCTTTAACCAATACCAAACTAAACTGATTACTGTAGTTTTTAATAAGTCCTCCAACTTTCTCCTCTTTTTGTAGTTGTTTTGCTTATTCTAGGACTTTTGTGTTTCCATATGAATTTTAGTGTCAGCTTGCCAATTTCTACCCAGAAAATTTTTCTGGAATTTTGATTGGAATTGTGTTGAATTTATAGATCTATTTGGCAAGATTACCATCTTAACAATGTGACCGTTTCAATCTATGGACATGGTATAGCTCTTCATTTATTTAGTTTTCCTTTAATTTCTTTCAGTAAGGTTTTGTGTTTTTCAGTGTAAAGGTCTTGAATGTCATTTGTTGCACTTATTTTAAATATTTTATATGGACTTTTTGCTACTGTAAGTGGAATTTTTTATTTTTTACATTTTCCAATTATGTGTTACTAGTCTTTAATAATGCAATTAATCTTTGTACAATAACCTTTTATTTTTTTAACTCTGTTAAATTCACTGATTAGTTCTGAGTTGTTTTGTAAATTCCGTGGGATTTTTTTCATGTAAACAATTATATCATCTGCAAATGGGGAGTTTTACTTCTTCTTTTCCAATATTTATGAGATTCAGTTTCTTTTCTGTCTCTTACAGAGCATCAGTTCAGTTCAGTCGCTCAGTCCTTTCTGACTATTTGCAACCCCATGAATCGTAGCACGTCAGGTCCCCCTGTCCATCACCAACTCCCAGAGTTTATTCAAACTCATGTCCATCGAGTCGGTGATGCCATCCAGCCATCTCATCCTCTGTCGTCCCCTTCTCCTCCTACCCCCAATCCCTCCCAACATCAGGGTCTTTTCCAATGAGTCAACTCTTCGCATGAGGTGGCCAAAGTATTGGAGTTTCAACTTCAGCATCAGTCCTTCCAATGAACACCCAGGACTGATCTCTTTTAGGATGAACTGGTTGGATCTCCTTGCAGTCCAAGGGACTCTCAAGAGTCTTCTCCAACACCATAGTTCAAAAGCATCAATTCTTCAGCACTCAGCTTTCTTCACGGTCCAACACTCACATCTATACGTTACCACTGGAAAAACCATAGCCTTGACCAGATGGACCTTTGTTGGCAAAGTAATGTCTCTGCTTTTTAATATGATATCTAGGTTGGTCATAACTTTCCTTCCAAGGAGTAAGCATCTTTTAATTTCATGGCTGCAATCACCATCTGCAGTGATTTTAGAGCCCAAAAAAATAAAGTCTGACACTGTTTCCACTGTTTCCCCATCTATTTCCCATAAAGTGATGGGACCAGATGCTATGATCTTAGTTTTCTGAATGTTGAGCTTTAAGCCAACTTTTTCACTCTCCTCTTTCACTTTCATCAAGAGGCTCTTTAGTTCCTCTTCACTTTCTGCCATAAGAGTGGTGTCATCTGCATATCTGAAGTTATTGATATTTCTCCTGGCAATCTTGATTTCAGCTTGTGCTTCTTCCAGCCCAGCATTTCTCATGATGTACTCTTCATATAAGTTAAATAAGCAGGGTGTCCTTACAGAGCACAGAGCCTCCCAATCACAGGGGGAAAAAATTCAATCTCCTACCACTGAGTGTGATGTGAACTGTAGAATGTCTGCAGGTGCCCTCTATCAGTTTGAGATGTCCTTCAATTCCTAGTTTGCTGACAGCTTTTCTTCTGAATGAGCATTGGACTTTCCTCAGAGGCTTTTTTGTGTCTATTCACATTAAGTGTTTTTTGTAGGTAACTATGGCTGTTTTCTTAGGATCAATACCTGGAAAAGAAAGTAAAGGGTCAAAATACATAAACATTTTTAAGGCTTTTGCATTTGATTTCCAGATTGCCATTGAGAGAAATTTGGCCAGCGTACAGTGCCCCCAGCCATGCAAAAGTACTTCCCCAAATCCTTACCTACACTATATTTTATAACCTTTAATTATTGCCAACTTCATAGCCCTCCCCCTAAATTGTATCTTGCTTCCATTTGCATTTATTTCATTACTCTGAGTATGAAAATGTTATTGGTTATTTATATTTATTCTCTAGTGATTGTTTTTCATGTCCTTTTTCCATTTTTTTTCCTGTTGGGCACTCATTTTTAAAATCTTTACATACCTTTTTTCATACTAAGGATATTAACCTTTATCATATATATGTCTCAGTTTGTTCTTTGGCTTTTCATTTTTTTTATAAGATTTTATTTTTTAGAGCAGTTTTAGATTCATAACAAAATTACGAGGAAAGTACAAAGATTTCCATACGCCCCCTGCCCCAACAACATGCAAAGCCTCCCCATCACCAACATCCCCACCAGAGTGTTAGGTTTGTTACATTTATAACAGTGACACTTCATTATCCCCCATAGTTTACATTAGGATTCATTTGGTGTTGTACATTCCATGGGTTTTAACAAATGTATAATGACATGTATCCACCACTATAATATCATACAGAGTAGTTTCACTGCCCTAAAATTTTTCTGTGCTCCACCTATTCACTCCTTCACAGTCCCGATCTCTGACAACCATTGATCCTTTTACTACTATCTACATAGTTTTGCCTTTTCCAGAATGTCATAGAGTTGGAATCGTATAGTGTGTACCCTTTTCATATTGACTTATTTCACTTTTCTCCATACCTTTTTCATGGCTTGATAGCTCATTTCTTTTTCTTGCTGAATACTATTCCATCATCTGGATGTACTGGTTTGTTTATCCATTTATCTGCCAAAGGACACCTTGGTTGCTTCCAAGTTCTGGCAATTAGGAGGGGCCACCAAAGGGCAGCATTAATTTCAACCTCCTTCCCCCAGTCCTCCCCACCTCTACTCCACATGCACACACCACAACTTCTAAAATCACATGCCCTTCCCAAGGCGCTGTGTCCTGTGCACCCCATGGGACAGGCTAAGGTTTACAGAAACCAGATCCAGGATGGACACTCACTCTGGCAGAGTCCAGGGTGAAGGCTTCTGCTCCCCTGCTGTGGTGGAAGGACTGGGGCCCTAAGGGGAAGAACCCTGGAAAGAGGGCCCCACACACACCTTCCGGCAGCAACTTGCCTCTAGGCAAAAGTCTGCTTAAACCCTTTTACAACTCCTGCGGGGAAAATTATTTGCATTAATTAATTGACTAATTAATTCCAGGCACTATACTTGTAACCTACAGCTGGGGTTCCATTGACATACTGTTCAACTGACTCAAAAGGCTTAGAAGGAACAAAAGCAAGAGCCAACTTAGAAGTTTGGATATTTAAAAATGTTAGAGTCTGGCCACAATGTCTCTTTGACCTTGAGAACCACAATTCAATAATTTTGGAGGAAGGGAATTCCCAGCCAGTGGTTAGGACTATGCTTCCACTGCAGGGAGCCTGGGTTGGATCTCTGGCTGGGGAACTAAGATCCCACATGCCTCGAGGTACAGCCAAAAAAAACCCCCAAAATAATAATTTTGGAGGTTTCTTCCCTCCTGTTTGAGCTTTTTCTGAAAACAGACACTTCCCGTATGTATCAGTTATCTGTAGCTCTGTAATGGAGGACTCCAAAACTTAGCAACTTAAAACCACTGTGTTTAATTTGTTCACAGTTCTTCTGGCTGGACTGGGCCAAGTCTAACCATTCTACTGGGCATTCTGGGGCTTTCTCAGGCAGCTGTCACCAACTGGGGGCTCAGCCAGGTACAGAGTCTGACATGGACTGGTCCATGAGGTTAGGAGACTGTGGTGCGTCAGCTGGATCTCTCTCTCCTTGTGGTCACTCATTTGTACCTGCGCTTCCTTACATGGTGGTTCAGTTCAGTTCAGTCGCTCAGTCGTGTCCGACTCTTTGCAACCCCATGAATCGCAGCACGCCAGGCCTCCCTGTCTATCACCAGCTCCCGGAGTTTACTCAAACTCATGTCCATCGAGTCGGTGATGCCATCCAGCCATCTCATCCTCTGTCGTCCCCTTCTCCTCCTGCCCCCAATCCCTCCCAACATCAGGGTCTTTTCCAATGAGTCAACTCTTCGCATGAGGTGGCCAAAGTACTGTGAGTTTCAGCTTCATCATCAGTCCTTCCAATGAACACCCAGGACTGATCTTTAGGATGAACTGGTTGGATCTCCTTGCAGTCCAAGGGACTCTCAAGAGTCTTCTCCAACACCACAGTTCAAAAGCATCAATTTTTCAGCGCTCAGCTTTCTTCACAGTCCAATTCTCACATCCATACATGACCACTGGAAAAACCATAGCCTTGACCAGACGGACCTTTGTTTGGTGGTAGGAGTGTGCCAAGCGGGAGAATGCAGAAGCCTCCTGAGGCCAGGCTTTGGAGCTCACAGGATGTCACTCACACCATATCCTATGGGTTAAAACCACTCAAAAGACTAGCTCAGACTCAGAGGTGGAGGAATGGACACCACCCTAGGAATCTGAGGCCATATTTAAACTCCCAGCTCTGTGCCTGACATTGCTGTGATTGTCAGGTAGTCAACACATCTGCTATGTTTTGTGATGACAGAGTTGACTTTTCTTGTTCATTTCTGTTTTTGCATGTCGGTGATCCTCAGAAAAAAATTGCTGTATTTCTTAGAGTTTAGCATCTTCTAGCTGTACCTATAAAACAGTTTTAACTTCTAGCATATTGAGAGTTATTGCCCTAAATAAACCTTCCTTATAATTTTAATGTACCACACATAATAATTTTATGAACAAGCCAGGTTATATGCAGCACATATGAATATTCTTAAAACCAAAGTGCTTTGCATGTGTAAAAAGATAAAAAAAAATAAAAATTATACATATTTCAAATTTCCCAAGATTTTATTTCCATTTTTTTCTATGACTTTAAAATTCCCAGATATTTAAAATTTTCATCCCAGGTACGGGTGTTAAATCTCTGTGTCCTGTGCCAGGCCTGTGCTGGGAACTGGAGATGCAGAAGAGCAAATGAGATACAGCCCTTAACCCCATGGCAATGGATCTTGAGGCAGAAACAGATGTGGCCCTTGGTGACCTAGATGACTGTACAGACATCTGCTACTACAGGCCCGAAATAACGAAAACCAAGGCTTCCATCAACTTTGCTCCAGTTTGAATGGTGGAACCCCAGCTGTAGGTCCCAACACAAGGTCTTGAATTAATCAATCAATCAATTAATTAATGCAAATAATTTCCCCCACAGGAGTTGTAAAAGGGTTCAGGCAGACTTCTGCCTGGGGGCAAGTTGCTACGAGAAGGTGTTGTGGTCAGGCAGCCCTCTCTCTGGGGCTCCTTCCCCTCAGGGCCTCAGTCCTTTCACCACAGCAGGGGAGCAGTAGCTTCAGCCAGGACTCTGCCAGAGCCAGTGTCCATCCTGGATCTGGTTTCTGCAAACCATGGCCTGCCCCGTGGGGTGAGCAGCACGTAGCATGTTGGGAAGAGCATGCAGATTTTAGAGAATCGTGCTGTGTGTGTGTGTGTGTGTGTGTGTGTGTGTGTGTGTGTGTGTGGAGTGGCGGTGGGGAGGGCTGAGGGAGGGGGGCCTGGAAATAATGCCACCCTTTAGTGGCCCCTCTCTGGCTGGGCTTGGAGGTGAGCCCGGATGGGCCGGCCCAGTCGGGAAGCATGCCAAGCACATGCTCTCTGGCCACTGCGGCCTCATTGTTCAATAAGCAGATTATGAAATGCTGCGAGAAGCTGCATGGTGGGGGGCTGTCTTCAGCCCTGCGGCCTGCCTTGTTTTGCAAACAATCATTGCACAGCGCAGCCCGGTCAGGGTCCCCTCGGGAGGACAGGGAATCCGTCAGCCTTTTTGGGGCTGAGTTTGTCGTGTGGCCGCGTGCTTCAGCTTGTCTGCCTTCCTCCCCGTCCGGCTATCTGTCTTCATCTGAGTCTGTTTCCTGGGAGACCCCAGGTGCCCCTCAGAAATGGGAGGACTTGGCTCCACCCACCTCCTTAGGCAGGTAGGGAAGAACAGCACACCAGGCTGCTGTTCTAGAAGCCGCAAAGGTTCTAAGGCCAGTCTTCCTCTTTGAGGAGTTTCTGAATTAGACAGATGGTGCGTGAACAATCCTGAGTAGCTTCCTTTGGAGACCTGGTGCCCATCTGAGGAAGAGGTGCCTTCAGAATAATTGCCTCCGACACTTTTATGTTCTTGGCTTAAACAGGAAAAGCGGGATAAAGTGATTGCAGTCTTAGCTCTGCAGGATGTTGGGGTTGGACCGATGTTTGCCTTTCCTCTGACTATATTTTAGCAGTCATCTGCTACAGTTTACTATGAAATCTCAAGAAACAGCATTTTACCTGCAGTGTAACTGATTCCATGAAATAAAATATTTTGCAACCGAGGGTCCAAATAAAACAATGAATTTTTTAAAGAGGCAGAATAAAAGAATGGGGTGGTATTGCTGAACTTTGAACTGAGAGGTCATCGAATACACTGGTGACGATGTGCACCACAAAGCTTGGGTTCAAATCCCAGCTCTACCACCTGCTAACTGTGTGACCTTGGACAAGTTACTTAACCTTTCTGAGCCTTAGTTCCTGTTATGTACAATGGGGATAATAACCACTCATTTCCTAGGATTATTGTGAAGATTATATGTGATAAAAAGCACGGGGCAAGTGGTTAACACAGAGCCAGACTCAACTAAGTGTTAACTGTTAGTATTAATAGCATTACAGCCGAAATGTTTCCTTATGGAACCAATATTTTTTCAGGAAAATACTGAACCAGTGTGAACCCAAGTGGAAGCCCCATGCTGTCTAAAATGGTCATGAAACAGGTTTCTTTTAGCCAGCCTTGAAAACCAAGGTGCCCAGCACCAAGCACTGTTCATTCTACTAGAAGGCCTGTTACCATCTTCACTTTGCAAAGGAGGAAACAAAGGTTCAGAGAGGCTTGCTAACTTCCCCCAGGGTCACACAGCAAGGGCTCAAACCCAGTCAGGAGGCCCTCAACTGTCATTATGACAGCCTAGTGCCTTTACAGAGGTAGGACAGAATTTGGTCACAAAAAGTGCTGTGATGGGATTCATTCATTCATTCATGGCTGTTCATGGAGAACCTCTCTGTGCACGATGTGCTCCGGTTTGTCTCTGAGCAGACACACATGTTTAAACGGTTTCCCCAAGCCCTCCCTGCCCTTCCCCCCATGACTGCACGACAGACACGTGTGGCCCTCACATGACTTGCTCCACCAGCTCCCCCTCCAGCGTGGATGCCCACCTGCAGTTCCCGGATGGCAGCGGCCTCCTGCAGCCCCCACGCTGGGATGAGCCGCAGAGGGCCGGCGCCCTGGAGCAGATCTGTGGTGTGTTCCGAGTGGATTTGGGCCAGATGCGCTCCCTCCGCCTCTTCTTCAGGTGAGGCCCTCTTGGCCATGTCCTGGAAGCTGCCTGTGCGCCGGCCGTGTCCCCAGGGGTCCGTGCTTGGGTCTAGGAGCCTGACGTTCCCAACCGTCTGCTTCCCAGCATCATTAGTGCTCTCTCGGCAGTGCCCCACGATGGCTGCCCCGCGGGAGCCGGGTCTGGGTAGCTCCCAAACTCTTTCCTCTGCCTTCAGCGTGATGGTAGCAGCTGTTGCTTGCGGCTCTGGTTTGGGGGAAGATGACAAACCAGGGTTACACAGACAGCAGTGGCTGCAGGCAGCTCCCGGTCACCCAATCAGAGGCCCAACCGCTCCATGCATGCTCAGGACAGGCTATGGCTTTCTAGAGGGAGGCGCCATTTCCTTCATGATGGGGGACCATCCCTTTCAGTCCCCCGCCTAACGGCCACCTCATGTCTCTCTTCCTGAAAGCTGCAGGACAGCACCAGCCAAAGACCAGTGCTTCAGAGAAGCAGTTGTGTCTCTGGGTGGGGGGTTCCCAGACCCAGAGCCCCATCTCGCCTTTCAGGGAAGGGCAGTCAAGGTCGGGCGATGGCCCCAAGGCATATATAGTGGACTTCCCTGGAGGATTTTTCCAGAGTGACTTCTATGCTCGATGGAAAGCCCACTGGAGGGGAGTCCCTTAGTGCCCACCCATCTGGGTTCCAAATCTGATTCCATGTCAGGGCATCCACCCCTAGGAGATGGATGATATGATATCATGATATCTCCATGATATCCAGGACAGAAGAGAGGATGTGACCTGGCCAGCAGGGGTGGGGACTGAAGGCTGCTCTGGCAGATCTCCCGGGGGCAAGGACAGTCCCACCTGGGGCCTCCCCAGGAGGGAGCTGCTTTGCCTTCTTCAGCAGAGGGTGATGGCTTCTGTGGGGGCATAATTCTGTCCGCTTCCTGCCAGCAGCCAAACTCCTGGGGGACTTTCTGTTTCCTGCCTCTGAGGTCGGGTGATAGAGGCCTCGATTATACTTGGAAATAAAAACCCATGTTTACATATTCATGGGTCTGTTCTCTTCCCCCCCATCCAATGGTCGCTCAGCGATGAGGCCTGCACCAGCGGCCAGCTGGTCGTCGCCAGTCGGGAAAGCCAGTACAAGGTGTTCCACTTCCACCACGGTGGCCTGGACAAGCTGCCTGACGTGCTTCAGCAGTGGAAATACTGCACGGAGACGCACCTCAAAGACCAGGTAGCCAGGGAGTGGGGAATGGGTGCTGACCTCCCCTCACGAGGAGGCCCTGACGCCACCCGGAGACATCTGGCTGCTGAGACCCCCCCCCCCTTCCTGCCTCGCCTCCAAGCAGGCCCAGGACACCCACTCTCTTCCTTGGAGTCCCAGGCCTCAAGGGTGTGACCTGTGGTCACTGGGGGCCAACAGAGCAGCAACTTTGGGTTTAAAACATGTGCCCAGGCTTCTGGTAAATGCTGTACTCCGCACTTGAAAAATCATGTTTTGACAAGGCTTCCTGCCATATTTTCCTCAATCTACATACAAATGTAATAAGAGCTCTTTAATTATCTGTTTAAGATAGTGTATGTGCTTATTAGAAACGGGCTGACTTTAAAATTCCTTTCCTTCCCACAGAGCCTCCTGCTGGCTTCCCTTATTACAGTAGCATGGCTTTTTTTTCCCCCTACATTGAACAACCTTTGATTTTTGAATTAAATGTCAGCTGCAGTTTTGCCCTGGATCCGTGACTGCCCGTGGAGACAACCTGACAGGCGGGCTCCCTGCTCGCAGAACAGCCATCCCTTTGTATGTGGCCAATCACATGTAATTTATTGCAGGCCCTCCCGGCAGAGGGAAGTTGGCCGTCCCAGGCATTAATTCCGTCTTTGCGGCGGGGCCGGAGGGAGAGTGGGGGGGAGAGGCGGTCGGTGGGAGTGGGCCGGGAGCCGGGAGCGCGAGGGGGGACCATGGTAAGCGGACGGTATTTTCATTTTAATTGCGTCTAATTACACTTGCCATTTAGGGGTTTGTATGCGGGGGAGAGGCGTCCCTCTCCTTTCAGAAGAGGGGAGGGGGGAAGGCGTTGACATCCCGCGAAGAGCGCGGGCTGGCTTCGAAAACCGAGCGTCTGAGCCACTGACACACACCCCCGACCCCCCGCCCCGACGGTCCTCGCGTCCAGCAGGTCGCCGACGAAAAGACGTGTATGCAGTTCTCCATCCGGCGTCCCAAGCTGCCGTCTTCCGAGACGCACCCCGAGGAGAGCATGTACCGACGGCTGGACGTGGCGGCCTGGCTCCGCCACCTGAATGCTCTGGGGCAAGTGGAAGAGGAGTACAAGCTCCGCAAGGTGAGGCCCGGCGCGCCCGCGGGCCCAGCGGCTTTGAGGCCAGGGGTCGGGGCCGCGCCCACGGGCCGCCGCCTCCGGCCGGGTTTCAGGGGCAGGGGGGCGGTCCGTCCGCTGACGCCAGCGGCTGTGTGAACTCGCCGGATAGAGCGATCAAAGCCGCTGCGATGAAAAAGCAACCTCCGGAGCGGGTTCTGGGTACCCCGCGACAGCGTGTATAGAAGAGCTCGCAGCCCGCGCCCGCGATTCCAAAACCGGGATTAAGGCCCTGACGTGAGAACGACAGGTTAATCTGAGCGCCGCACCAGGGGGGGGCATTGACATTGAAATGAGCCTGGTTTGTGTCCTGTATGGGAATGGGGGGCCGGCACTTTCCCCTTCTAAACATGTGCAAATTGCAGCGATCTGAATCAAGGCATCAGTTGTCAAGAAGGCGCAGCAAAGCCACCAAAACAGATCTCCGGGGACTTGGGGGTGCTTTGAGCGGTCCTGCTTTGGCCCCTCCCCAACTTTTGCCGCTTCCTCCAGGCCATTTTCTTCGGCGGCATTGATGTGTCAATCCGAGGGGAGGTCTGGCCCTTCCTGCTGCGTTATTACAGCCACGAGTCTACGTCGGAGGAAAGGGAGGCGCTGCGGGTGCAGAAGAGAAAGGAATACACCGAGATCCAGCAGAAAAGGTGACCGCGGCGCCCGACCGGGGCCCCCTCGAACCGCGGAGGGGAAACCCCCGCCGCCCCCCCGCCCCCCGGAGCCGCGGAGGGAAATGCCATTTGGAAAGGCAATTTGAGGTGCAATTCAGCATTGATAATATGTTCCGTGACCCATAGTTTCCTTGGAAAATGGGTCTCCCAGGACCGTGAGCGATGGGTCTGGATAAGTGCAGTCATTACCCCCGCTCCCGGCCCCGGGACTGGCTCTCTTTAGCTCGCATGTCAAGGTTTTAGAATTCTTTTTCAACATACTTAACGAGGCGCTGACATCCCACCACTGAACGCCAGGGTGGCAGCGGGGCGGGGGTCGAGGGGAGGGCAGCTGGGAACTGGGGTTGCTGAGGTCTATTGGACCTCCCTGACCCTGTAGTTTCGGTGAGCTCTCCCCCAGACGCTGGGACTGGTGAGGCCGAGTTAATTTGGGAAAGCCTTGTGCACAACGCCCCTACGCTGCCCGGTGTCAATGGCAGCTGGAGGGTTGGCCAGCGACCCCAGTTCCCATCTTCGAGCAGGGCGGAGAGGGGCGCCTCTGGCGGCCTGGAGCGGATGGGACGCTTGCTGACCCCCCAGCTGGCCCTCTGCTCCGTGCCAGGCTCTCCATGACCCCCGAAGAGCACAGAGCTTTCTGGCGGAACGTGCAGTTCACCGTGGACAAGGATGTGGTTCGGACAGATCGGAGCAACCAGTTCTTCCGAGGCGAAGGCAATCCCAACGTGGAGAGCATGAGGTACCGCCTACCCCCGGCCAGTAGGGTTCCTTCCCAACTGGTTTCACTCCCATTTGCCACCTCGGAGCCTTATCTCACCCCTCAGGTCTCTGCTGACCCTCTGGGAAGTAGACCAGCCACAAAAGCTTCTGCAGGGGTCAAGGATCTTCCTTCTAGGTTCAGTGCCCCAGAATCAGAGAGTCCTTAGTTATTTCAGACAATGTCAATGGGCCCCTTATTGTCCTAGTGACCCAGGGGAAGGCCTGGAAGCCCCTCCCAAAGGTACCAGCAAAGGCCCCGCCCCCTGGGCATCCACCAAGCCTAACCTTGCTTGGCCCACACCAGCTGTGAACCCGCCTGTCCCGAGTGTCTCCCTCTCCCATTGGGTGGTCCTCTGGGAGATCAAGTCTCACAGGAGCTGAGGCTGGCATCTTTGACGTTCTGCTGCCTCCTGGCAAATAATTGCACAAAATTAGAAGCCCATAAAAAAAGTCCCTGCCAGCCCACCCTTTGTCACAGGCAGTCGACCATTAAGAAAATCAGATCCACATTTCTCCTTGCTCTGCTCTAGAGGATTGCAGCCGGTGAGTGCCTAAGTGCAGCCCCTTACCTTTCCCCAAGCTCTAGAGATGATGCCGGGAGCTGCTCTCCTTCCTCTAAGATCAAGGTGAGGGATGGGGTCCGGGAGACCCCAGAGTCTCCAGCCTGGGGTTCTACTGGCCTGGACAACACACTACTATGTTATGGCCACCCTCCACTGACCTCCCTGCTCTCTGCACTGCGTCTCCAGGAGGATCCTGCTGAACTATGCGGTGTACAACCCAGCCATCGGCTACTCCCAGGGCATGTCGGACCTGGTGGCCCCCATCCTGGCCGAGGTCCTGGACGAGTCAGACACCTTCTGGTGCTTTGTGGGTCTGATGCAGAACACAATCTTTGTCAGCTCTCCTCGGGACGAGGACATGGAGAAACAGCTGGTGAGGCTCTCAGATGTGTGTGGCTTGGCTGCTGTGGGTCACCAAGCAGCAGGAAAGCCAAGGTGGGCCTTGCTGATGGACTCTGGGGGGCTTAGCCCTGGGCCCATGGACTAGGGCCAGCTCCCCTAGGAGGGACACACGCTGTTCCCAGGTCCCAGGACACATGCTGCTATCCCCACCTCACACTCCTGCAGTCCAGAGGCTCCTCATGTGGCCTCCCCGCTCCCTGCATGTGGCATCCTAACCCAGGTTCCCAGGGGGGAAGGGGTCACTATCACACCTGGCCCTGTGCTTTATAAAACATGTTCTCAGGTGCATCTAGGTCCCCCACAGGGGACATAACCAGGGTTCCGAGGGATGGGAATGGGAGGGGCTCTTGAAACCACCCTGAGCCCACTGGATAGTCGTCACAGCCCCACCTTGAGGGCAGAAGGCCTGTTGTGCCCAGGCAGTACTCCTCCCACCATGGCCCCCGCTAACGTACACAGACCAGGCAGCACTGAAAATTGGGAGTGAGGAGGCAAAACTGGGTGAGGTGGGGCCAGGAGGGCCCACTCTTCCCTTCCTTGTGCCCTCCAATCACCTGTCAGGTGCTGCTAGCACTAGGATGTGGTCTCGGGTCCCCAGTCTGAGAGATTCTCAGCCTGGAAGCTGATAGTGCAAGGGCAGGATGCTAGGTATGCTAGGGAGTGATACAGAAAGAGCTCTGGTGATAGAGAGGGAACCAAGACAGGAGTCCCAGTGTCCCCTTGGGCCAGGTTGACTCCACGGCACACGGGGTTTGGCTCTGAGCATTGCCAGGCCTGCCAAGACTTGGCTGAGCAGGGCTTTTTGGGCAGCGACACTGGGTGGCCCGCTCAGTTTGGTGGCTCACATGCAATGAGCCTGGAGCTGAATGGAAGGCCTCGAATGCCAGACCAAGGAACACTCCTGTCGACTAGCCATTGGGAAGCTGATGAGGACTGTGGATGGGAGAGCAGGACACAGCAGGGGGATTGGAGGAAAGGGAGCCAGGAGTAGGGAGATGGGGACGAAAGGGGAAGGTAAGGGGCACCAGAGTAGGGGTGAGGGGCATCCATGAGGGAGGGAGGAAGGGGGTCAGCTGCTTGCGTGGACTTGTTGACCCTGCTGTGGGCCACTGGGTGAGGAAACTGGCCAGTCTGGAAGGATCTTCAGAATCAGTTTCTGTGCCACCCCAGTGGCAGTCTCAAGTAGGAACAATGAGCTGTTTGTGTGGGAAGGGGCCTGTGAGTCACCAAGACCCCCCCGCAGGATCCCCCGGCTGCGATCTCAGCCGAGCCTGCTCACTCCCCGCTCTCTGTGTCGGCCCTGTGATGTCAGGTTTCCACGGTACCTGGGGAGGCAATTACAGGCTCTGACGTGATTCGCCACTGACGGCTCCGCAGCACATGGCCCCGTGACTCGTTAGCTGCTGGAGATCGATTTTACAACAGTGCTGGTGAAGTCAGCAGCCCAAGCCAGGCGCTGCCAGAAATAGCCTTAATCTGGTTCCACGTCACTGGGTGGTGACCTGAAGCACAGGAACTGAGCCTCTCGGGGTTCAGAAACACCCCCACCCTCTGCTCTGGATCAGCTCTGGGAGATGATGAATCTAGGTGATCAGAGCGGAAGGTGGTTGAGTGGGTGAGGGTGAGGGGGCGTTGTCAAAAGGATGCTTTGCTCGATATTTCAGGAAGGAGGGGGCATCAGAAACGGTCCATATGGTGCCTGAGAGCCAAAGGTCTTCCTAGCCTGACCTGCCACCCACCTCCTGGGCCACAGCAGGTTGCTCTTGCTGTCCCTTGCTACAGCCTCCAGAACAGTCTGAAATTTGGGCTAAACTGACCAAGACAGATGTGAGTCGGACTTCCAGGGACAGAACAGAATAAGTGGGTGCAGACCCATGAAGCAGATAGAGACCTCATGTGTGGCACACCTGCTCTGAGGGGTGGGGGGGGCCCCAACGGGGAAGGGCCTCGGCAGGAGGGGGCTTCTGGGGCCAGGCAGGCAGGCCTGCTCGGGGCTAGGGGGCTCATTCCTCTTGGCCTCGCCCCCAGCTGTACCTGCGGGAGCTGCTGCGGCTGACCCACGCACGCTTCTACCAGCATCTGGTCTCGCTGGGCGAGGACGGCTTGCAAATGCTCTTCTGCCACCGCTGGCTCCTGCTGTGCTTCAAGCGGGAGTTTCCCGAGGCCGAGGCACTGCGTATCTGGGAGGCCTGCTGGGCCCACTATCAGGTGAGCGAGGAGGGGCGCCCAGGGCTGGGGGCTGGGACAGTGGTCCCGCACCTGGCGTACAAGAAGGGCAGGGTGCCCGCGTAACTGGGCACCTCCTCTGGGGTCCCCTTGCTCCACCATCCCTGGCCCCTCACAGGCCACATTCAGCCCCTCACACGGCGACTGCCTTCTAGTCCCACGTGGCCAGCCTCCGACCCCGCATCTCGCCTCCCAAGTAACTGAAATCGATGCAAATTGCCCACTGACTGCGCTCATTACCACGTTCTGGGGCTGAGCACGCTCCTGTCACAACCAATCAGCATGAAAGACATTGCGGGACCGAGCAGGATGCTGGTGCCCACATGCCAGGCCCAGCACCCACCCGCCTGCCCACCTTGGGATGGCTCAGGGAAAGGGCCCTGAGATCCTGCTTCCCTGCTAGCCCCTCTGAGAGCCCAGGCCCCACCCACTGTCGCCTTGCAGGGACGTGATTTCCCCTTGCCGTCCTTCGTTATCAGCATCTCCTCAACAAATTCCCCTGAGAGGGCCTCGCGCTGGCCCTGTCACACGGCTTTAACGCCCAAATTAGCAACAAGCAGGCCATGTTAAAGGATAAGCAAGTCTCTCTGAATCCATCAGCCTTAAAAAAAAAAAAAAAAACAGTACTGACGCATCTGAGAGGTGGCCAGGACCATTTCTGCAAAAGCGGCCTCCATCCTTCATTCGGCAGCTGGCGCAGCTTGGATTAGACAAACCTTGCTGATAGATGCGCACGCCCACCGGCCCTCAGAAATGTGCATCAGCATCTGCCCTCCTTACTAGTGTCGAAGAAGGATTATGTTTGATAGAAGTGAGTCTGAAGAAGCCTGCTGCTGGTGCCACGGGCTGTTTTGTATTCATCCATCCTCGCCCACCTCCTCTCCTGCTCCCTCCCGGCCCAGGTCTGGGCTGCGTTTCCTGTGTGGATCAGCCTGCTCTGTGTGTACTGCAGAGTGGAATCTAGGAAGCACTGGCAAGGATGGTCCAAAACACTGGATCATATTTTTAAAAAAAATTGTTTCCGCTTTGCGCAAAGCCTCATCTCGTTTTTTCTAGCAGCAAATTTGCCACCTTCGGGACATCACATTTAGGCTAATGTTACATGTGAACCCAGAGCATCACCCAACAGATGGGGCCATTTCTTAGGCTAAATTTAGCCTCATTTGGCCACACCCCTTGATCAAATTAGTGGCAGGAGGTTGAGGCGGGGGACAGTAGAATGATGGTAGTGGGGGTAGGCTGATTCATTAGAGTGAGCTCTGGCGGGGGGTAAGGGGTGGTCACTACCAGCTGGTTTAACTTTAAAGTGTCCCCAGAGTGTGAAGGGCTCTGTTTTATTCATTTTTATACTTCCAGTTTGCCCTTGGGGGATGGCCTGCCCTGGGCCTGGTCCAGTGAACTGGGGTTAGTCTGGTACTGCTGTCCAGCGCCCTTTAGAATGTGCTCCACCTTTTCTTCCCCATAGACCTCTCCCAGAGGAGCTGGACATGAACCTTCCTGGAACTCCTCCGCTGTCCCCCCCACCCCACCCCACCAGCCCCAGCTGCAATTCAAATAGCTACAGAAGGATCGCTCTGAGCCGCAGCAAGACCATTCCAGATTAATTCAGAGGAAGGGGCTGGGCAGTCTGGGAATGGTCTTTCCAGAGTGGGTGGGATGTGCGGTGTTTGCTGCCCGTAACCTCTGCCTGCGCATCCAAGGCTCTGCCTTGCCCTGTTTGGGAAGGAACAGGGTTCTGTCTGGCTGGGTGGCCGACGTCAGGAGACTAAACACAGGCTTCCTGGTGGTCCTTGTCCTTCCTCTGCCCCCGGGAGCTAGTGTGACTCAAAGGCGGTGTGCCCTCAGAGCATCCGGGCTGGAGAGCACACAGGATGTACCCCGTGAGGACCAAGCGCCAGCATCCTGCTGCAGGCCCGGCCTTGCTGGGTAGCAAAATGTGAGGCAGCCTCCAGGGAAGGCAGCGGAGTCCTCAATGGGCCTGAAATCTGGTTAAAGAGGGTGGGCTCATTGTAGGGAACTATGGGGAGCTGCTGTGCTTGGCTCTGAGGCTCTCCTCCCCACTTTTCTTACCAACAAACCTAAGAGTCATCTCTGGGGCACAAGCTGGGACATTTGGCCTCGAGGCAGGAGCATAATGACCAGTGGGTGGCTGCCAGAAAGTTCTTCTTCCTTGATAGCATGTTCCACTACCCACTAGAGCGTGTTCTGACTCATCGTCTCTCAAGACCCCAGAATGGGTAGTAGCCAGGCTTCAGAGGAGCATGTTCTTTGCCCATGTGCTGGAGAGGCTCCTAGAGGGCTCTCCAAAGGGGACCAGCAGCCTGTTGGTGACTGGCCCCAGCATTGCCCTTTTGCACATCACAGCAGTCTTTGGATGTAGGTGCTGACACTGGCCCATTTGCAGGTGGGGAAACTGAGGAGGCTGCTAGGCTTGCCTAGGGCCACACGAACCCAGACGGCCTCACCTGGGAGCCCTTGACCCCACAGCTCTGCTTGTGACCTCTACCAGCAGTCAGGACCCAGGGCTGGGTCAGGGGCCTTATCTGAACCCACTCTCTACCCCCCAGACAGATTACTTCCACCTTTTCATCTGCGTGGCCATCGTGGCCATCTACGGGGATGATGTCATAGAGCAGCAGCTGGCCACTGACCAGATGCTTCTGCACTTTGGAAACCTGGCCATGCACATGAATGGGGAGCTTGTTCTCAGAAAGGTGAGTGTGGCCCCCCAACATGCAGCCCTGCCCTCCCTTATACAGAACCCCACCTCTACTTCCAGAGCTCCACCCCTACAGGGCCCCCTACAAGCTCCACCCCCCACATTTGTAGATTCCTGCCCACATGCAGAGCCCCGCCCCCACTCTCCATCCTGGGAGCTCCCCACCAAGGGTCAGCATGTATGGCATCTGCTCAGGGCACCCATCAGGCTGACAAAAGAGGCCCCTCTCCTCATGGAAGGAACAGATTACCCATTTTGACAGACAGGTCCTCCACCGTGAGGCACCTCACTCATAGCCCAGAGCTGAGAAAACTAAGCAGGAGGCTTAGGGAGGGGAGGTGGCCAACCTTTCATCCAAGGTTAGTGGGATAAAGGGGGCCTTTGCCACCTCCCTACTTCCCAGGCTCCTACTTCTTAAAGCTTTCTGGTGTTTTCCAGGGGCAGTGAGGAGGGCCTGGGGTTAGGGGTGGAGTGGGCAGGAAGAGGGCTTGAAGAAGTCCTGCAGGGCAGAGAGGTGGAGCCATGGGGCCAGGCTGAGCCAGGGAGGGACAGGGTGGGCCCTGTTCACCTTTCACATGAAGGCCAATAGGGGAGCCGTCTCTGGGTCGAGCTGCAGGGGAGCGCGGCTTGTGAAACTTTATAGCCCCTGCCTTCAGCTGGATCAGGGTGTTGAAAGGGGTGAGGCAGGCAGAGCCCTCGCCCTGACCTGGCGTAAGGAGCACCTTCGGGTGCTGACTGTTGTTGCTCTTGGATAACTAGCGGCCTGCTGTCCCTCATCATCACTGTCCTCTCTGTTTGCAGGCGAGGAGTTTGCTGTACCAGTTTCGCCTCTTGCCGCGGATCCCCTGTAGCCTGCATGACTTGTGCAAGCTGTGTGGGACTGGCATGTGGGACAGCGGTTACATGCCTGCCGTGGAGTGTACGGGCCAGCACCCAGGGTCGGAAAGCTGCCCGTACGGGGGTACCGTGGAGACTCCTTCCCCCAAGCCCCCCAGAGAAGGCAGGAAGGGTCCAAAGACGCCCCGAGAAGGCTTTAGTTTCCGCAGATAGGTTGGGCTCCCTGCGCTGGACGAGGGGTGAGGGGACCTCCGCCAGGTCCCAAGCATGGGGGAGGGGGTGGGAATGGGCGTGGAGGGGACAGGATGGTAGAAACGGAAGGAAAATGCCCTTGAGCAACATGAAGGGAAACTTTTCGTATTAAGGACAAAATTGGAGTCCGGAAGTGCCAGAAATAAAACCCGCCAGCTGCCCAGAGAAAAGTCAGCTCCCCAAACAGCAGGACCAGGATGCACAACCACCCTACCTGGAGATGCAGGCTGGCTGGGTTCTCGTGTTGCCCACCTTTGATGGATCTCAACACAACCCAGGAATTCCTCCAGCTTCGTCAGCCACCAAAGGGTCTTATTGCCAGGCATTGGGAAAGGCGGAGATAGAGACAGTAGGAGAGAGATAGCACTGGGGAGCCCAGAACAAGAGGGTCCCATCCAGGCCCAGAAACATCTTTGCAAACTGGGCACACCCCCTCATTAGGCTTCATTCTTTGAATGAATCAAACAGACTCCACAGCTTCTCCAGCCACAACTACAAAGCTGATGTGAAGACATCTGCCAAAAAAAAAAAAAAAGGCCCCACTGATTTCAGGGTAGAAAGGTTTAAGAGCAGAAGGCTGGGGACTTTCATACTGTCCATTTCAACATCTGATCCTCTTGGTATGTGAAGAAATATGCTGCCCATGAGCCTGAGTACGGGCTGTTGAAGTGTTGAATTCTTCTCCCTTAGTTGAAGAATCGTCTACATTCGGCAGTGTTGAAGGCCATTTTCACCAAATACTGCGACCAACTTGGGGTTGGATGGGTCGAGGTGTGTATGTGTGTGTGTGCACGCAAAATTCTCTGAAGGGAATCTGCAGTGTTTGAGGGAAGGGACACAATGTGAACTGACCAACCGAGACAAAGGCAGCTGAAAGTGCCAGAAACACTCCCACTTCCCTGTGGGGTCTGCGTTCTGCCGTGACTGCAGTTCTTCTGTAAGTCAGCGTCTCAGGTGGTCAGATGCACGAGCAACCACTGTACAATAGCCGTCACTCAGGGCACCCCTGCTTTCTGTGTGGGAACCAGGTCTTCCCAGCACACTCTCCCTGCTCCAGAGCCTCCCCAGCTGCTCCTTCTGGGATTTAGAGGAGGACAGACAAGGACACAGGAAGACTTCCAGCCAGCATAGAGGACTGGAGCTATTTGCACGGGAAGCCACCCTCTTGAACTGACAGGAACAAGGAGCCTGGAATCGTTGTTCCTTGAATCTTCCTGAACATCCTTCTAGGGAGAAAAATCCTTGAAGTGCTGAGAGTCATCACAGAGACACAGCCCAACCAAGGCTTCTTCCTGCCCTCAGCTTTTCTCACAGAGTGGACGCTGCTGGATGGCGCCACTTTAAAAAGTTGTTTATCAACAGGAAGGAGGAAGTTATCAGCCTCTTCCCTCCTCAGCTTCTCTGTGAACCCGTGTCCTCCAGCGGGCAGAAGACTGACACTGGTACTTCCAGGTTCCTGACACCTCTGTCCAAGAGCCTTTTGGGGAGACTGTCCTGGAGCCCCATCAATGCCCAGATCTTGGGGTACTGACCGTTATAGTCCAGCAGCAGGGTCCAGGCTGGATAGACTTCTCATCTGCTCAGCTTCTGGGAAAAGAGGATTGCCTTTCCATCCAGAGGATGGCTCCTGATCTATTATGGAGGTGGCTTGAGTTACATAGGCACTGTGTTGACCCTCCTCTAGAGACCACATCTCCATGAACAGGCATATCAGTTACCCATTGCCACAGTAATGCTGCATAACAAATAGCCCCCAAACATGGCAGCCTCAAATAGCATGCACTTAGCTAGCCCTTGGGTCTGTGGGGCAGCAGCTCCAGCTGGGCAGTTCTGGTCTGGGTTGGGCTATTAAGTCCCAACAGGGTGCTCACACATGTAGAGGTGTGTAGAGGTCAGATGTGGCTCTGCTCCATGCCTCTTGCATCCTTCCCACAAGCCAGTCCAGGCCAAGGCAAAGGTGCAGAATCAGAAGTGTGTAGGCACCTTCCCAAGCCTTGACAGATGCTACCCCTGCTCATCATCCCATTGGTCAAAGCCAGTCACATGGCCAGACTCAGCATCTAAGGGTGGGGAAATGGACCCTCCTCTGCAGTAAGAGAAGTCACATGCCTAGGGGCTAGGGATTCAGGGAGGGGTGAGGAGCCAGGTAGGGAGCTGGAATAGTCTACCATTACCGCCACGAAATCCTGGTCCAGATAACAGTTTTGGAACTCGCCTTTTACCAGGGGCATGACTTCCTCCTGAAGGAACTGGAGATGTCTAAGCAGGAAAAGAATGCTCCCCTCCCTTCTTCTGTAGCCAGAGTGCATCTGCACATTTTCTGATACCTTGTGCCTTTGGGCTGCTGGGTGGGGTGGAGGGAGAGGGGTCCCGGGTTCCCTTACTTTGAGGGTCCTGGGTGGAAAGCACTCATTCTGAACCTCCCAGCTCCCACAACCCCTCACCCTCACAGCTCCCCAAGACCTTGTACCAAGTGCCACCCCTGCCTTCACTGCTCCCACCTCGCACTCTGTGTGCTGGGCTGGGCCCCAGTGTGGTCTGGGCTTCGTGGAGCAGCCAGGACCTCAAAAAGCCGAAGACCTGGGTATATGGGCTCTGTGAGGTCCCGCTGCTCTGGAGGGATGGAGAAAGCCCGCCCTTATACGGCTCCCTTAATCTGGATGCAATTAGAGGAAACCAGCCAAAAACCCTGCGGCAGCTGTTGCCCCAGGATTATTCCCAGCCAGCAAAAGGCATTAGGGTGATAATTCAGTCATTAGACTTCTAGCCTTCCCACCACCAGAACGTGCAAATTCGGAATAATCAGCCCGGCACGGCCATCTTCTGCGATGCTGCTTATTTAACCCATTTTTTAAAAATGACACTTAATGTTATTGGCTGGTGTGGATGTGCACGCATACTTACAAGTTTCCCCACTGCTAATGTCTGTGCTGACGTTACCTGGTGTCGTCGGGGCCTCTGGGAAGAGAGGGCACCCTTGATGCGCACGTGCTGGCCAGGAAAGGGCAGAGGGGCACAGACTCACCAGCCAAGTGTGGGGTTCACCCTCCCAAGGAAGGGGAGACAATGGCAGAATGAAGGTGGGCGATGCACAAGCTGGAGAAACAGTGGGATTGGGGTCTGATTAAGTGCAGAGGGGAACAGTGTGCTATTCCAGAATGTTCTGACTTAAGTCCCAGCAGGGAAGACTTGGAACTCACAAATCAAGGGAATGGGTGTTCTTGAGCCAATTAGAGAGGGAGGGATGGGCAGGCTGGGGAGGACCCGCCTCCAGCCCAGTCCACCTCTGCAGAGGAGGAGGGTCTGCAGTCCAGAAGGGCAGTTCCATTGGCAGCCATGGTCTGGATGCTATTAGCAGGCAGCACTGTGTTGTCTTGATTGGACAGGACAGTGTCAGGCAGGACAGAGGTTTTTTAATCTAGGACCTTTGAGTTTTCCGTCAAAGCCTGCTGGGGGCAGACAGCTAGACAGGATGAAGATGCTGGTCCTGAAATGAGGGCAGAAGTGGCTGGCAGAGGTCCCCCAGCTCTGACCTTTGATGCAGAAATGGGGCAAAATCTGTGAATGGTAGTGGGGGGGCCTCTGTGACTCTCCCCGGTGTTTTGTGAGGTCCCTCTGAGCTCTCTCATCTGCGTCTTGTTTGGTAGAAATAGCTGGGAAGGGGCAGCTACAATAGAGGGAGCCTGGGTGGTGGCAGGAGGACCTGGGTTCACCCTGCCGAGGGAAGGAAGCCTCTTCCAGTTTGTCTGCCCAGCAGAGGCCCCTAGAGGCTGCCCTGCCTCAGAGGAAGGAGGCGGAGTGTCCCCGGGAAATCCCACACACACGTGCAGGGGTGTGGCTAGCCTGGGAGCTGTGCCATGAACCCACAGCAAGGGGAGGGAGCCTGTGGGTCTGGCCTGAGCCTGGGCACTTCCCCTGGAGATCCTGGGGAACCAGATGGCCCAGGATCTGATTAGCCTTGGCTTTCTAAGCCAGGCTGCAAGGCTCCCTCCGAGTGAAAGCATTCTGTCCTCAGCCATCCCTGGCTCAGAAGAGGGAACTGCCCCCACTATCGTGAAGCCTAAGAACAGGGCTCCCCTACTGAGGGTGAGCAGTGCTGTGTGGAAGGAAGACACTTACCTAGGGGTCAGGAACCTGGTTCCCGTCCTGTCTCTGACCCTTTCCAGGTGCATGACCTCCCCACCCTGAGCCTCGGTTCCCTCATCTGTAGAAAGGAAACACTGCCTCTGGCTTAGCCCACCTCACAGGACTAGCGCAGGGACTCTCCAGGTGAAGGTGTCATGAAGATGGTTTCCCAGCCCCGGGGGCCTCATCTGCCACTCAGGGAAGAGACCACTGACCTTGGCCTTGCAGCCTTGGCCGAGAGGCAGCGTGCTTCAGGAGTCAGCAAACCCCCTCCCTTCCGCACGTCCGCCTGACTGCGCGTCCGCAGCTGGGGGGACTCCTCTGTGCCTCTTCTGTGAAATTCACCCCATGCCACCTCACTCCTGCCACGGGGAAGACCCACCATGAGCCATGACCTTGGTGACCCCGAGAGACGTGTCTGTGTGCAGCGTGTCTAGCTCGGCATCAGGACGTGGCCCAGGCCTCAGGGTCCTCCCCTGGGGCTGTGAAACCCACTTGAGCCTGGGAGCGGGGAGGGGGCAGTGACCCTCTGAGACCGGCTGTGGAGACTGGAGAGGGATGTCCCTGGGCCTCTGGGGGTGGGGGCAGAGTGGGCATGCAGACAGGCTGCAGGCATCTGGTCGTTAAACACATTGCGCTCAATTTCTAGGTGGGAAAGTACGTTTCCGGTTGAGAGATCAAGTCACTTGGTCATCTTCTCTCCAGCACCTTGGGTTAGTCAGAGGGCAGGGTTTCTGTTGGGAAAGTTTAAAGAAATTTCCACCATTACCAAGAGATCACTGATGTCTGTGGCAAGCAGTTCGTTCTCTGTATTTTATTTTGTTTTTTAACTGTGATCGCCCGCTGCCCCAGGCTCGGGACTGGCCACTCTGACCGCTGGGGCCCCAGCGCCCACAGTGCTTCCGGCTCTCGTGGATCCCACTGCAAAGTAAATAAAATCGTGCTGACAGCAAACATATGCTCTGCGGCGCCTCTAAGAGGTCTGACAAGGTTTGTTAGGTCCAAATGTGGCAGGTTCTGGTGCTGAGTGAAGAGGGCCCCCATGGAAGAGTAAGGAGGGCCGGAGGGCTGGCCAGTGGCAGGCCCTCCTCTGGGGAGCCTGGCCGGCGGCCCAGGGGTCCGTCAGGCATCTGAAGGGGACAGGCGCTTGGCCTGCTAGAGGGGGTGCAGCTGCTTGCCTCCCTGATGGAGAGTTAATGGGCAAGCGCCCATGAACCCCAGTAACTGGGGGCCCTGAGACCAGCCCCAGCACCTGGAAACACACAGCGTTTTATTGAGAATTAGCTGCTAGGCCTCCAATTCCAGGAAAAGCCAGAGTCTTGCATTTGTAAACTTTTTGCGGAGGCAAAGAAGATGAATTTGACCTTGTTAAGGGTGGGGTTCAGGCATGGGGCTTCTCTCATCTCCATGCCCTGGAGCCCTACTGCAGGGAACATGCCCCAGGGATTACAGGGAGGTGAGCAAGGGGGCGGGTGCCCATCTGGTTTTGGAGAGTGCTTGTGGGTTGCGGGCTCTGGGCCCCAACACAGTGCCTAGGGAATTGCGAACGTTTTCTGTGGTTTTCTATGTGCCTTTCTGTCCTTTTGCCTGAGAGGGGAGGAAGGCTTATGTGCCACCATCCTGAACATTGGCACCACCAAGGGTCTTGTGTCTTCAGGGTCTGTCTCACCCTCCATCCCCCTGGCCTTGGCTGAGACCACAGAGAGCTTCATCACCCCTTCTCTGCAGGCATACCCCTGCCTGAGGCTGGCTGACCAAACAGCCAGGAGGGGCAGCAGGCCCAGGAGATGCTTCAGCTGCCGTGCATGGCTGGTGGCTCCACTTAGAGAAAACTTTACCTGTCCTTTGGGGGGTGGGAGGTGCCACTTCTCCCTCATGTCCGGTTCTAACCTGGGATCTGAAGTCACAGCTGATGGCCGAGTGCAGACAGACAGGGAGCTTGGAGTTCAGGGGCACTGACAGTCCTACCATCACCACCCTCCAGGGCATGGCTGTGGGTCAGTTTGTCCTCAGAAAGGGATGGTCCTAAACCCACAGAGCAGCCCTGCAAGAGGCCCATTGTGGTCCCCACCCCCACCCCCCACCTTGGGCCATGGCCTTTCAAACCTGTCTGGCCTCTGATACCCTGGGTCTGCTCCAGCCAGGAGCTCCATCAGGTGTTTGTTCTGCTCTAATTCTCCCTGAAATAACAGCCATGTAGTCATGGCCACAGAGATGTGCCACCCAAGAGCCAGACTCTTCAGGGCAGCCTCTGGAATGGCCTAGTCTCTGTTGTCCTGTGGTCCTGAGGATTGCAGTGCGCCTGGGAGTAACTTGTCTGTTGCAGCACGGATGGGCAATCTGCATGACTGGCAGTCTTTACACTACTGCTGGCGGCAGAAACTCCCCTGGGGTCCATTCACTTTAGAGATAGCATCCTGTGCACCCTCCAATCCCATCATGCCTCCATGCATCTGTTCAGCAAGTGTTCAGCAAACCCCACCAGGGAGACTGGTACCGTTGTCCCAGGACCTGCTCCAGGGCCCTGAGGTCAAGCACACCAGGTCACTGGGGTTTCCAGGGCAGCGGTATGTACACTTCAAACCCTCCATGAGCATAACCGCCTTGCCAGCCCTGGGAGAAGCCACTCAATGTCTGCACCTTTGGGACCCCCAGGGTAAATCCTGAACTCCCCAGGTCAGAGTGGCCTTTGGCTTCAGAGACTCAGAAATGTCACTGACATGATTTTCTTTCAGTCAAGTTGAATCCCATTATGAGCCCTATCAACCCAGTTCAGTCTCAGTTATTATTGATATCTCTCCTTACCCCCAGCACCCACCTGAGGACGTTTCATGGGCAAGGGTGGGAGCAATCCCACACAAAACATGGAAGGGGGCTGTCTGCTCTTGGCCTAATGTTGCCACTGAGACACCCTCTGTCCAAACCCAGGGAGTCCGTGAGGTCTGGCTCTTTCCTTTAGTTGGGCCCTAATGCTCAGGCACACTGAATCTATATCCCCCTTTGTCCCTGCGCTGGGAAGCCACCACCACCATACACACACATACACACATGCACACATAGCCAGGAGGTCTCAGCCAGCCCTCCTCCCCGGTTCAGTTAAAGCACTGGCTCTTAACACCAAAAACATTTTGTATTGGGGTATAAGCAATTAATGTTGTGATGGTTTCAGGTGAACAGTGAAGGGACTCAGTTCTATTCATATACATGGATCCATTCTCTACCAAACTCCCCTCCCATCCAGGCTGGCACATAACATTGGGCAGAGTTCCATGTGAAGGAGCACTGGCTTCTAGAACAGAACTCACAGGAGGCTGGCTGTAGGCTCCTTCCCACCACTCAGCAGAAACCTGGAGCACCAGGGCTTGACAAGCCTGGGGGACCCTTGGAAGAAAAATTACAGTGAGATCAGGGTCCCAATCATCTCTACCAGTTATCAGGGTGCATGAGTGATCTCACCATTGAAGCAAATGTGTCTTCATTACCACCCCCCACCTCCTCACAGCCATCCGGGAGGGTGCCACCCAGTCACTGTCATGTTCTCTGAAGACTGAAGGACACCTGCCAGTGGCCTCATGGACTACATTCAGATGCTGGCCATAGGACACCCCTAAAGTCATCCCTCATCCTCAGTCTATCCCCTCCCTCACAGGTGAGGCCCTCCTCTCTCTGCATCTTAGGAGAGCAACCAGATCTCTGGGCTCCTGGGGCATGTACGTGTGATTTAGACAAAGTAGTTTGAAAATATGCCATTATTCTTTGAATATGATAATATATCTGCCGTGATAGGTCAAATGCCACAAGCTCTTTCATCAGAATTTTGACAATGAACAAAAGAAAGCAATTTATATTTTGAGTTATTAGAGAGGATTGCTTAATGGTTTTCTAAATGGACCTTTGGATGCTGAAATTAAGATGGTGCAACAGTGGGATGGTGCCACAGGCTGGGTATAGCAGCCCCTCAGGAGGAAGAAGCAGGTTCAAAATCCCCTCAATCAACAGGAGATATGTGCAGTTCAACAAAGTGGGAAACCTTCACCAGGGACCAGACACACAGTTCACTGAGTTCATTGACTCCTGTCCATGAGTAAGCACAATAGAAAAAGACACTGAGGGTCCTAGTGGCCACAAGTTTATGATGAGTGAGCACAACAGTCTGGCAATTTTAAAGCCTAAGAATAGAATACAGCAATGGACAAGGGCCAGGAAGCCTTCTGGAATAAGATGTCAGAGCTTTGGATCAGTTCACTGGAGAACTATGGCCAATGCCTGTTGACACCAGCTACAGGGGGATGGGTAGAAGATTCTGAGAGGCACAACAAAAGACTAAACAGACCTCAAAGGGTAGAGGATGGGACCCTGTCTAAAATAAAGACTGAAGGATAGTAAATGTTATCAAGAGTTTATGACTTAGTAACAAGAATGCCAACTAGGTACTCCACTTTTCTGGTGGGAAGAGCTGGGCAGAACCACCTGTGGTCACAGGAGGCAGTGCTGAAGGGCTGGGCATCAGGAAAGTGAAAATGAAAGTCGCTCAGTTGTGTCCGACTCTTTGCAACCCAGTGGACTAAACAGTCCATGGAATTCTCCAGACCAGAATACTGGAGTGGGTAGCCTTTCCCTTCTCCTAGGGATCTTCCCAACCCAGGGATCAAATCCAGGTCTCCCGTGTTGCAGGTGGATTCTTTACTAGCTGAGCCACAAGGGAAGCCAGGAGCTCACTCTCAAGTCACCAATCTCCTGATGTCCCATCCCCTCTGCCCTCCAGGATGCTTGGTGTGGACTCGCTCTTCGTGGGAGAAGCCCCTCACTCACAGGGTTCCTCACTCTGTCCAAGGTGCATAAGTACAGGGACTGTGAATGAGTGGAGCATTCTGGCCTTTCGTATAAGCTCAGCTGGGAGCCTGCTTTCTGTGGGGTCTCAGTGTCCTTCTGTAAAGGAAATCCAAGTGTACTTAAAGCAACCAGCTGGGACAAAGAACCAACGAAGAGCATACACAGTGCGGGAAGGGGTGGGAGGCGGACGGCATTACCCTGTGATCACAGTCCTCCCGGGCCTCTCAGGTATCCAGGCCCTGCCCTCTGTTATGCCCACCTCTCGTCCCTGTTGGAAAACTTTAGAACTTTTAGAAGAAAAACGTCCCAGGGACCCTCAGACCTCTGGGCAGATGTCCTCTGGGGGAATCCCACCCATCTACCCAAAAGGCAGGGTCCGTTCTATTTCCAGGAACATTCTGCCTTTCTCCAAAGCCCAAGCATCCTTTGGGCTTTCTGATAAATCCCCAGGTTCTGTCAAATGATTAATTTAGATGGGAGTTCCCCGCCCCCGTTCTTGGTCTTACTGCTCCATGGGGCCACATGACTGCCTGAGCCGTGCTGATAAATAGCAGTGAACTTTTAGGGCTCAGAGTCAGCAGCCTGAAGCAGAGTGGCAAGGAGGAGGTGGGAGATGTCCAGTGCTCAGGGACGTGGGGGTGAGGGCATTTCCAGTGGAGATGAACTGCTGGCTTCCAAATGGGGGTGAGATAGAGCTCAGCTCTTCCCCAGTTTCCTGGAATGCAACTTCAGAGCTATTGGTGGTGGGGGCGGGGGAGTGGTTCAGTAGGGTGAGATCCAGGAACTTGACTCAGGCTAGTTCAGGTAGGAAGAGGCACTGCCCTCACAGGTGTGAGCTGGCAGGTAGGAGAACACAGCAAGGCTGGGAGTTGGTCCCCTACTCCCTGACTTCTGGCCTGCAGCTTCTGGCCTGCACTCCCCATGGAGTGGTTGAAGGATGCTGGAGGTAAGGGGTCTTACCAAAAAGACCACTGCCCCTCAACCCACTGGACCAGAGTGCAGTCACCAGGCCAGCCCCAAAGAGTTTACTGGGTCCCCAAAATAGGGTGAGGCCCCCAGGGTCTGAAATGGTTCACCAAACCAGCCTGGGCTTCTGGATCCTTGCACAGACCTCAACTCCCATCACAAGCCTGAAACTGACCCAGAACACCACGGTCTGCTTGTAGAGTGAGGTGCTGAGCCCACAGAATGTGGCTTCTATTAGAGGGGACACCCCACCAGAAAATGTCCCACCAGTTGATGGGTACAACTCCTGTGGCTCCTGCCCTGGCTAATTTAGGCACCTAAGAGACTGCAAAAGCCTGGATGGGACTGAACTCCCCAGCAGGTTTTCCTTTCCAGAAAGCAGGTTCCAAAGTTTGGGTGGAGGCCTGCTGGGTATACCCTGCCCCCTAGGCCCGGGGGCACCAGGTAGGTTGCATGAGGCTGGAGGCGGGCTGCATGGGTTGGCTGCATGGGTCCCCACTCCTATCTCAGCTGTCCTGCTGGATCTCAGACACAGGGAGATCAGTCCTGAGGGATTCAGCAGCACAGTGACGTCTCTGCAAACCCAGGGCTTCTCACCAGGAACTGGTCTTCCAGGAGGGAGGGAGGCTGGTGGATGCTCCCATCCCTGCCCTGCCCACAAGAGGCTGGGGAGCGAGTGTTCCCACACCTGGGGCCCCACCACGGTCTGGTCAGAAGGTGGCGAGTGTGGCCACAGTCCCCGAATCCTCAAAAATAATCCTTGGCACTAATTCCCATTTCCCCAGGAAGAGGGCCAGCATCGCTCAGATCCATCCCATTTCCTGCAAAAAGGCTTTTGATTTCACACCCAGCGGACCTTGTCTCCGAGTGGGAGTCCCGTCCTACGCCTGGCACACGCCTCAGGGGCCACTGTGTGGATGGGTTTCTGCCCATGCTGGGGACAGGGAGAGGCACCAAGGGAGAGAGGCACGCAGGACAGGATAGTAGCTGGGGCTTCGAGAGGGAGGGGACTCAGGGCATGGAGGGGGCACTGGAGCAGGAGACTGGGGTAGAATGAGGGAGAGAGAAGTGCAGGAGGGAAGGGAGAAGGGGGGCAACCCCCTCCAGCCCTCCCGGACCCACTCATCTAATCATATCAGGTGTGCTCCAGATAAATATTAATAACCCGGTGACAGAGGGAATTTGGGAAAATCTAATTAAAAGGGTACCATGCAAGCTGGCAACTTTACTAAGGAATCACTCCCGGTGAAACACATGCGCCAGAAGAGGACACACAGTGAGCTCCCGAGAGGACCCCAAGATGGAGATGAAATTCGACCCCCTCCCCACAGCCGCCCACCCAGGGCAGCGCAGGCAGGACATGACCCTTGGCAGGGCGGACGCCTGGCTCCTGTGCCCTCCGAGTGCCCCCGCCCACGCGGCCCTGGCCTGTCACTCCCAAGCACCAGCCCTGAGTGCCATCTTGAGGCTAGGGCACCTGGCCGCCCCCTCATCCCAGCGCCTTCACCCTCAGCTCCTCAGCTCCCCGTCTCTCTGCGTCCAGCCGATGGTCTCTCTTGACAAAACCTGAACAAGTACCCCATGTCCCCCACCCTCCTCCAAAGGCCAAGAAAAGGCAACCTCGGGCCTCAGAAGGGCTCCCTGGGTACCTGGGTTTCCCTGGTGGGGGCACGGGGACCTCTCCCTAATGCAGACCTGACCTTCCCAGCAGGGTCCTAACTCACCCCTGAGAGCTGCCTGTTCTTACCTCGGACAAAGCCCCCACCCCAGGGCCAGAGGGGCTCCATGCCACAACCCCAGAGACTGGCCTGCTTAGCAATGTCTGTCTGCCTGGTGGGTCCCTTGTCATGGGATTCTCAAGCTCCCAGGGCCCATTTTCTCTGGAAATCAAGATTCATTAGGGCCCCCTGTGTGAGTTAATGGCTCGCTTCCCCCTTCATCAACTTGGGAGTTGAGATCCCTTCTGGGCCCTGCCGTCTGGCAGCCCAGCCCCCAGCCTCCCCGGCCCCTGGCCCCATCCCTGACAGACAGATGGATGGCCTGTCCCGGCAGGTTGCACAGCTCTTGGACCTGAACAGCAGCATCGCTGGCGCTTTATTCTGTATTCAGGGTAAACAGATCTCTCTTTCCAGGCCCCTCTTTCCCTCTAAGACTGTCTGCAGGAGAAGCCCCTGGGAGGGGTGGGTCACCGCTGACTGTCTGCCTGGCTGGGAGGAGGCCATCTAGGGGAGGCCCAGGAAGAGAAGGGGTTAGTTCATCCAGTACCACTCCAGACAGGGGCTCCATACTCCCAGCCATGTCCTGTCATCTGGAATACCCCCCAAGGTGGAGAACTCACTACCTGTCCAAAGAAGCTGCTCTTTGGCCAGGAGCCTTGGGACCTCTATGCAGACTAGGCAGGCCTGAGGGGGAGGCCAGTGAATAATAGGGAGGGGATTGTATGGGACACTGACCCTGCAGGGCCCTTTCCATCCACTATAGCACTCAATACTCACCGCAGCCAGATGGGGCCAGTGCTGGGTTTACCCTATTTCCTAGAGGAGAAAACAGAGAGGTTAAGTAATTGGCCCAAGGTCACCCAGCCAGTAGATGGCAGAGGCAGGACTGGTGCCCAGGCCTTTCTGATTCTCTGTTCCCTGTGCTTGGACAGTCTCTGGCCAAGGGCTTGGGGCCATCCTTCTCCAAGGGAGGGGACATCTGAGCACTCAAGTGGACACCTTGAGTCTCAGTTTACCTGACTCTGAACTGAGCTGCCCCTATTCTCCCTGGTTTTTCCCTCACTCCCACCCAGGGAATGACGGGTAGGACGTGTGAGCTGGCATTGCTGCGTGACCCCAAGCATGATGCCTCCCCTCTCTGGGCCTCTGTCTGGGGGCAGAAGGTTGGTGTGAGATACCCGGCCAGAGAATGCAAGTCTTCACCCCCTCTAGGGGCTTACCGGCTTCACCCTGCCTCACCCCTTCCACTGGGACCCCAGCGCCCAGCAGGGAGGAGCCAAGGTCACCCAGACCCAGGCTGCCAGGAGATGCACCCAGGAGCCAGCTCCTGGAGCTCCACCCCCCGCAGGCTGGTGAGAAACGCAGATTGTGCTGCCTGCCCAGCTGGGAGCCCACAGGGTAGAATGACCTGAGTCAGATGCACCCCTGGGCTTGGTTCTAAGGTAGAGGAGGAGGTGGGGGCAGAATGGAGCAGCTCTCGGATGGAAGGAGGAGCCGCTAGTGTCTGAGTCTCCCTTGAGGCAGGGAAGGTGGTCCCTTAAAAAAAGGGGAAGCGAGGCCAGGTGGGAGCTTCTCCTCTGGGGGCAGAAATGAGGAAGGGCAGGGCTATAGGGCGTTGATTCTGAAGTAACAGAGGCCCTGCCTCTCCCCCACTGCAGGGTCCAGCCCAGACCTTTGCTCAAGGGGTGCAATGGGGAGTGGGGGAGAGTAAGCTTTGGGCTCTGTCCTAGTCTCCCCAGGTTGACAACTCAGCTGCAAAATGGGGCTCTTTATCTGCCTTCCAATGCAGGGGATGTGGGTTCGACCTGGTTGAGGAACTAAGATCCCACGTGCCGTGGAGCAAGTAAGTCCATGCCCTGCAACTTGTTAGCCCATGAGCCACAACTAGAGGAGCCTGTGCACCAAAATGAAGACCCAGCACGGCCAAAAAAAATGGAGCTCTTAGTGCCCTCCTCCCGGGGAGAATAGTAGCAACCATGCATTGAGCATCTATTCCCCGGTCCAGGTAGAGGATGGGCTTTCAGGGAGAAACAGGCTGAGGGAGGGGAACTGCTGGAAGAGTCACAGGCAGATTCAGAACCAGTGGGGTGGACCCTTCACAGCACTCTGCACCCCTTTCCTCCTCCTGCCTACTTGTTCCGCACTCATTGGGCTGCTTCAGGGGGCCACTGGCCCCTGCCCATGTAAGATACTGTCAGGTCCGCTGTGTCCATTGTCTGGGGCCAGGAAGAAAGAGACCTGGACCAGCCTGAGAGGTGGTCATCACAAAAATCACATAGAGAATGTTTAGGGAGCGTGGCAAGCTCCTCTGATGGCACAAGGGCCCAGGGAAAGTGATGTGTGTGAGACTGGGGGCCGGAGGGCCATGATGAAGGGTGCAGCTTCTGCACTCTGGAAGATGCCTGTATCCTGCATCCCTCCCACAGAGTGGCTCAGCTGCCCAGAGTCACCTCTTCCAGCCATCCGGGAACAGAGGCACGCACACCTGCCGTTAGGTGATCCTGCATCCCGGGTACCAGGAGGTATTAATACCAGGGTTTCAGGATCAGAACACAGGAAAGGTGATTGTACTCCCTGGTCACGTCATTCTGCGGGGTCCTCACCCTGACCAGACATGAGAATCACGTGGGGACTTAAAACCAAGGGGGCCTGGCCCCCTCCCAGCTGTTCAGGGAAATGGGGGAAGCCCTATCTGTTTGTTTGAGGGGCTTCCCTGGTGGCTCAGCGGGTAAAGTCTGCCTGCAGTGCAGGAGAACTGTGTTTGATCCCTGGCTTGCAAAGGTCCCCTGGAGAGGGAAATGGCAACCCACTCCAGTATTTTTGCCTGGTGAATTCCATGGACAGAGCCTGGTGGTCTACAGTCCATGCGGTCACAAAGAGTCAGACACGACTGAATGGCTAACACTATCTGTTTGAAGGTCCCTTGGCGCCTCAGAGTGAATGCCCCGCCCCTGCCCTCTAAGGGGGCTGCTCCCCACTAAAGTCTGGTACTCCCTCACTGCCCCTCCCTCCTCCTCCCACCCATGCTGACCTTTGAGGCTGCATGGAAGTACCCACCCTTCTCCCCAGGGAGGTACGGGGAGGGAGTATCCGGCACCCAAGACTCCCTGGGGTTCTTTTCTTCTCACCCCACCCCTGCTTTTCTATCCTGGAAACAACAGAAGTAGAACCTCTCTACATCTGCAAGCTTAGACCTTAAATCCACAGACTTGCTGACTGTCCAAAGTGCTGAGCTGGTGTGACCACACAATGCTTCACCCTTGTTAGACAAGAACCAGCCGCTAGTGAGTCCTTGGAGGCCCCCAGGCCAGGCCTGCCAAATCTGTCCTGTCCACCCCCGCCCCTTCTCTGGGGCCACTGATGCAGGGCTCCTGGATCAGGGCATGCCTGGGGAGCCAAAGCTGGACCATGTGATGCAAGGGGGCATTGAACTGCTCTCACCTCCTCCCAGCTGGGCATCAAGGCCCAGCCTAACTGTCCCACATGCCCCCAACAGCAGGGGCCACTTCTCTCAACCTCTGTGACCCCACAGCACCCCAGATCTTCAGGCCCCGGTCCCCATGAAAAGGAGAGCAAAGAGAGACTGGGTTTCCAGGGGTACCAGCTTTGGCTCTGAGGCCGTCTTTTGTGGGGGCTCCCAGAGTCCCATTTCTAGGCAAAATGGGTCTCCCCTAATTTGGACTTTGAGTAAAAGAGTGGATGGGATCCACATTCTTGCATCCAGCTGTGGGAATGTGGGCACATCACATGAACTCTCTGAACTTGAGTGCCAGCAACCAGGACACTGGTTCTACTTCCCGGAGCTGGCTCCTTCACCCCCACCCTCCAGGCCCTGGACTTCCCACTGGGACCCTCACCCTCAGCAGTGGGTCACTGGCATGGCCCCGAGGTCCCCACATTCAGCATGGAGCCTGGCCAACAGCAGCCTCGTGGTCTTTGAAGATAATAAATTAATAAACAAGGCCCCTCCCTGACGCTCAGCAAACATTGCCAGAATGAAGGCACGTCACTAGCAATATGGACGCATGTCAGAGTACACAGACCATAAAAGAGGCCGTGACAAGTGCTGATGGAGCGATAAGATTAGATCCCAGACGTGGAGGCCAGCCCAGCAGGTCACTGAGGGGTGCACAGGGTGGAGTCTGAGAACATTCTCGCTGCTCTCTGGAATCCTCCGTGTACCGAGAGACCTTTGGTTTCAATCCAATATCTCTCGCTGTGTGACTGGGCAAATCGCTCAGCTTCTCTGAGCCTCATTCTGCTCACCTGTAGAATGTGGACAGTAACAACACCCACCTCTCACACTTGTTTCAAATTCAATGAAAGGCATGAAGTCCCATAGATCATGTCCCACGTGCCTGGCCTGTTAGAGGCCCTCAGACTGCAGCCATGTCATTATGTCTGCCTCACCTCACGTGGAGAGCACAGCTCCAGGAGAGGCTGAGTGGCTTGTTCCCGTGTCCTCAGTTCTGCTGCCCTGCGCAAGCCCCCTGTTACCCATGACACCATTTCTGGGCTTCACCCACCAAGGTCTCAAAGGTCTCAACGCCTGCCCCACGGCAAAGCCCAGCACACTGCCTTGTGGGTCCAGCTCTCTGTCTACTGTTTGTCCAGCCTTCATGGCATCCTACAGGCAGGCAGGTCCCAGACCATTTCACAGATGAGTAGACAGGCCCAGAGAGCTGTGGAACATGCTAAAGTCACTTGGCCTGACTGGGGCCAGCCCAGAGGGAATGGGGTGGGGGTGGAGAGTGTGAACACAGAGGGCCAAAGGGATGGCTGTCCCCAAGATGGGAAGGCCACCTGGACCTGACCACAGCGTGGGGCTGCTGCAGACTCATGCTCAGCCCTGTTGGTTGGGGTGGACCGCTGGGATGTTCAGGTCTCCTACTCCAAGGCAGCACTGGTGCCTGGACCCCCATGGGCCCTGCTCTGGGTGAAGGAGTGAGGGTCCCAGGAAGCAGAGACCATCTACAGCACAGATCAGCCTCTGCTGGCTGCAACCCAGGGCCGGGCAACTAGCAAAGGCTTCCCACAGTCTCACAGGATTTGTATCTTTCACAGGCTTTGATTTCACCTGCGGGACAGGTATGTCAGAGCATTTTGACAGCGGTGGTTTGGCCTTACCAGGCGGTGGCAGGGGAATGGGGGTTCCTGGAGCTCCACGGAAGGGTGAGATTGTCAGAGAGGAGCACCTCCTCAGGAAGGTCTCATATCCCTGGGGGAGGACCAGAGAAGCTGGGCCAAGGCCTCTGACCTGGGGGACGGACTCAGTGACAAGGGGGGTGACAGGGTTGCTAGTCAGGAGCTACCATGCTGGGGGAGGGGCACTGGGGTCCTAAATTTAGGAGGCTAGTATTAACCTAAAACAATAAAATAGCCGGGAATTTTAGCAGCAAAATGGGTTTCTTTGGGAATAGCAAAGAATTGCAATTTGGGACATGTTGTTCATGGCAAACCACAGGCAAATTAGGAGAACAAAGCAGAGGCACTTTCTTTTATAGAGGAGAAAGGGAGTTGGGAGGGGCTGTTATAACCAAAAGAGCTCATTGGAGGAAACTAGGAGTTGGAAGTGTTGTGGCTTTTCATTGGCTGAGTTGTGGCAACCTCTCAATGGCTGGGTTGTTGCCAGGCTGAGAGAAATTCTTCCTTCTCTTGCTGGATAGAAAAGTAGTAACCTTCTTGATGGAGATGTGAGATATTCTCTTCCTGTTGGGTCTGCAACTGATACTGAATGGTAGACAATGAGAGCTCCTGCTCTGGCCTCCCAATTCCTTTTTTTTTTTTTTTTCCCCCAAATTTTTTTGGCCTCACCTTGTGGCTTGCGGGATCTTAGTTCCCTGACCAGGGATTGAACCTGTGTCCTTGACAGTGAAAGGCTGATTCCTAACCCCTGGACTGCCAGGGAATTCCCCCAATTTCATTTTAAATGAAACTTCTGTTTATTACATTTCACACCACAGAGCTGAGGAATGATGTCACAAGGCTTGACTGGAAGTGCTCTCTCTGCCCCTCTTCAATCTCTACGCGCAGTGGAGGCCTCCCATGCTGTGGCAGTTGTCCGGGGACCCCAGATGCTTCCCACTTCCAGAGGGAGGTTTGTGCCTGCCAGGGGAGAGTCAAGAGCCTGGCACGATGTGATGGCAATAGCACAAGATTCAGAATAAGGGAGGCCCTGAATTTCTGGGTCACACTGGTTAGCTAGTCTATATGATGACGGGCTTAGGCTGAAGTGAATGCTTTGGGAGCCCCCAGATGGAACAGGCATCAGCCAGGCACCTTCTGTTATTCCTCCTAGTGGTCATACAGGGTAGGGCTATTATTATCCCCATTTTTTCCATTAGGAAACTGAGGCACAGAGAGGTTCAGCGACCTGCCTGAGGTCACAGCTGCTAGTGACCAGTGCTGGATCACTACAATTCCTCTTGCTCTCATATTCTGCCCTCTAGGTTGCTAATGCCCATGGGAGGATGACAACTCAAGGACAGGTGTCCCAGGGAAAGACTGGCCAAAATCAGCTCCTGGAATGGGGGAGGGGTGGCTCTCACCAGAAAGCAATGAGCAGGAAGGGAGCATGGCCCCCCTCTGTAACTTGGCCTGGACCTCACGGATACCATTAGACAAAGTCCCGAGGGAGAGAATGCACAAATTGGAAATGACCTAGGACGCTCAAGGAGGAGTTGGTCCTCCCCACAAATCTGAAGGCACAGGCTTACGGGATAAACTAGAGGCAGTGTAGTGGGGTTCAGATCCCAATCTGTGTGCTTCGACTGCCTGCCCATCCAAGTTAGGAGGGAGCTGCCACCTTCCACACAGCATGGGTGTAAGGGATGAGATGTGCCAAGACGTGTCCGACTCTGTGCAACCCCATTGACTGTAGCCTGCCAGGCTCCTCTGTCTATGGGATTCTTAAGTCAAGAATACTGGAATGGGTTGCCATTTCCTCCTCCAGGAAATCTTCCCGACCCAGGGATCGAACCTGCAACTCTTAGGTCTCCTGCATTGGCAGGTGGGTTCTTTACCACTAGCACCACCTGGGAAGCCCTGAGAAATGAGATAATGGAGGTAAATACAACAGGTGCCTGGCACCAGACAGGCCCTCAATGGTCCAAAGCTGCTTTAGAGAATTTCTACAAAACCCTCAGAGAAGAAGCAAGCTCTCTGATGTCCTGGTCCTCCTGGGAATGGGGGGGAAGGTGGAGGGGGATGATTGAACTAGGCCCCCCTTCCTGTTGTCAGGGGGCTGGTCAGCCTGAGGCCTGGGGGCCTCCTGGAGGGGCTGCTCCCTGTTCTCAGCTATCTCTCAGCCTTGAACTTTCTATTCTGTTTTGCAATCCGCTCAGAAAGCGGCATTTCTAAACTCCCTTCTTATCACCGGGAAACTTCTGACACAACAATAGTCGATTGTACTGCTCTCCTGGGTGCGGCTAAATTCCTGGACCCCACCATCCTCACCATGCCCCCACTCCAAGACGCACACCTTTTTTTTTTTTTTTTTTTGGTAGCTTTGGAACTATAATGATGCCATTGTGATTGGTGTGTTCAGGTGACTGTGTGACCCTTGAGTTTAGAAGCATGAAAGAGGGGTGGGGGCTGGGGAGAAAGGATCAGAGGAAGAGAGGGGACCTGGAGGCAACCAGTGAGACAATCTAGAGAAATCTTCTTAGAGCCACGAAAGGACATTATCTTGCATCTGGAGATAGCAGAGCCTGGAGTGGCTGGATTCGAAAATATGTACTTACTTGTCAAAATACCAATTTTTTTCAGTTATTATAATTTTCTCCTTCTCCTTGAGCCCAGTCAGTAGGACTCAGCTGCATAGAGTTGATACAGATTCATCTGAACAGAAACTAATAACAGGCCATCAGATAACAACCCTTGGTTGGCCACATGCTGCCATGCGAAGTGAGTCAGTCCCAGCCCCTGGCCAGCGTAGCCCTGTGGCCCTGGGGACGCCACTTTCCAGAGCTCAAGGTCTGTAAACAGAGCAGGTGGGGAACCCTTGGATCATAGGTGCCGGCCACTGGCAGGAGCCCCAGGACTGGGACTCACACTCCTGCCTCCAGTTCACTAGCCTGCACCCCCAGGAGACAGTCCCCACCCAGAGCGCAGGTGCCATCTGCTACCACCATCCCTTCAGCCCAGGGGACTTCCTGCCTCACCCGGGCTCCCAAGAAAACCCCCGGAGGCATTTCTTAGAATGTTCGGCAGTTGCTACACATTCAGAAGGACTTGGCAGGGGCCCAGTAGCCGGAACAGAGAAGCAGATTGAATTTTGAGACCTGGAAGCCAGGTGCAATGCAGGGAGACTGGCAGGGCCAGTATGGTGCCCACATGGACACTAGAACCTGTCACATTGTGGGAAGCTCAGGAACCCTAACTTCCTGCGATGCTACCCCCCAGGGCCTCTATCTGCAAAGTGGCACCTCCAGGTCTAACCCTTCCTTGGCTGGTTGGTCCAAGGAAACAGGTAAACGGTGAGTTGGCATTCAACACTGTGAGTGAGCTCACAGAAGGAAGTCATCATCTTTGTTAAAGAAACAAATATGCTTAAAGACATTGGTATTTGCTCTCTTCCGAGTGTTTCACTAGCTTTGTCTACTCAGCCTTCCCCACAGGATCTGTCTGGGAAAGAGGCGCTTGCCCACGGCAAGGCCCTGGTGAGTTGCCTGGCCAGTTTCATGGCAGGGGCTGAATAGGCATCTGGCTGACTCCAGGGACACACCACCAGGGCTCATGCATCGCAGGCTTTATTTCTGCCCTGAGACCCCTTCTCATCCTGGGTGAGGCGCCCCAAAGCCTGTGGGACAAAACTTGGACATCCGAAGAGAGACCTAGCTCAGAGTCATCTTCTCAAGTGGCTGAACTGCCCTGCCCAGCAGAGGGCCTTCAAGGGTTTGGGCTCCGGATGGATGTGGCGTTGGAGAGCGGAGAAGAAAGAGTAGCCAGGCTGGGAGGGGCTCGCAATTGGGAGGAGCCCACATTAGGACATGCGGAGATCACTGCAGTGGGGGCCACGAGCAGTCTTCACAGGTGTGCCTGTCTCTCCTGGAGAGAGAAGACATGGCTTGTTCTTCCCTGGGCAGGGTGGGCAATTTAATCCCAGAAGGGATTTTCAGGTGTCCTGTGAGGGGGGTCATGAGCTCTCTGTCATTGTGCCATGCAAGCGAGCCTGGAGAGGGCCCTGGGTAGCAGGCTTGGGGGTCAACCAGATGACCTCTGAAGCCCTGAGAAAAGGCCAAAGGTTCTGAGAGCTTAGCTCAGAGCTGGGGCCGAGGGACAAGGGAATGGGCTCAAGTCAAGGAAGGATCAGGGGTTACGGGAGCCTCCAGAACCCGAGGGATGTTGGATTTGTTTGTGCATGGGTCCTATCTGACAGGGAGCCAGGCCCACACACACTCTGTGTGCTATAAACAGAGCCATGAGCCACAGGGCAGAGCCACGGGGTAGGACCACATGAGAGGGACAGAGGCCATGGCAGTCGGGAGGAGCCGTCTGAGCAGGTGAGGTCAGCCAGGAGGGCTTCCTGGGAGAGGTTGACTCTCCTGCTGGGCAGGAAGGACATCTTTGAGTCTCTCGTGCTGTCATACTTTTCCCAGGAGAGCAGAGGCAGGTCACCCGGCCTCTTGCCAAATGAGTGGCAGAAAAACCTAAGCCGTTAAAGAAAATCAAATTATTGATGCTTACATGACACAAAACCAAGCATTTTAAAGTGTACAGTTCAGTGGCATTTAGCACATCCATTATGTTGGGCAACCGTTCCTTCTATCTAGTTCCTCAACATTTTCATCACTCCAGGAAACACATGCCCATTGACCAGTTCCTCCTAATGCCTCTTCTCACAGCACCTGGCAACCATCAATCTGTCTTCCACACCCACAGATTTGCCATTCTGGATATTTCATATCCTAAGCCATTTTTAAAAGAGCAAAAAAAACAGATAGTTGGGATCTGGTCCCTCTGCATATTTCTAGCTGTGTGGTCTTGAGCATAAAATTTTGTCTTCCTCTGCCTCAGTTTCCTTATCTGAAAAATGGGCATGTAAGAGTGTCTCATAAAAAGGTTGTCGTGGGCAAAAAGGGGTCATCTGGGCAGTGTGTTGAGTGCAGGTCTGCCCTGGAAGCCTGGGTGCATTTTAGGTGCTGTTGCCATGGGCATCAGATGTTAGGATGGTGCGGGACAGGACAGTCGGGGGAGTAGAAGAGCAAAGCCGGAAACAGCAGATGTGTTTTCCACTGGGCAAGGCTCGTGTGTGTCCCCTGGACAGGTTCCAGACCTGTTTCCAGTCCGCATCTACTTCTGTGATATTGGGCCTTAGTTTTCCCATCTGGAATGGCAGGGCCTCACAGAGGGTGGAGACTGGCATGATGCTGAGTGTTGGGAGATACTCAGGAAGGAATATTCTGTCCACGGGCAGGGTTGCAGTGGGGACCAGGGTGGTCTCGAGAGGAAAGACCTGGACTGGGCGACAGCAGGCAGGTGCCCAAGGCGACAGTGATGGGGGTTGAGAGCAGGCAGCCAGGGCCCTGGCTCCTCTGGCGTATCCTCTGGAGCCGAGCTTTTGAACAAGTGGCTGGATGCTTCCTGTCCTGGCTCCCCTTACAGGCGATCCATCAGCTCAGCTGTTACTGTCTGGGCCTGCGAGTGGCCATAAATGCGCCTGCCACCTCCCATCGGCCCCCACCCCCCCGCAAGTGGGCCAGGTTTTATGTTGTAAGAACACTGTGGGGCGTCTCAAACACACCGCTAATGACAGGCATCATGAAGCAATAAAAGTGATGGGGCTGGGAGGGGGCTGGCGGGAAGGGCGGGGGGCCGCCAGTCCCCGGCTCCCCTGGCGGTGGTGGCAGGAGCTCTAGGAGAATTGATTAGTCTTGGACGTGCTGACCTTTTTGTTCTTGAAAAATTGCTTTTGAGCAGCTGAGGCAATAAAAGTAAATTGATTCAGAGAGTACGAGGATGAAATTTGCGTTAGGCAGGGAGGGGCAGATAAACGCCTCTTGACGTCAGCACTCCTCCCCGCCCCCCAGCCCCAACCCCTGGGCAATACAAGAGCAGAACCTGAGGAGCCTGGCAAGGTGGTGCTGGGGGCTGCGGGGCCTGGCACACACTCAGCAGAGGTCACCAAATGTCTGGACAGAGAAACGAAACTGATAATGAAGAAGAGAGGGCTGGAGACGAAACGAAGTCGGACTGTGGGGAGGGGAAGGAGGCAGAAAAGAGAAAAACACCAAGGGGAAACAGCTAGGGGAATTCAGACTAGACAAGAAGAAGGCAATGAGGACCCAGAAGGGAGCCAGGGAAAGGAGAGAGGGAATGAGACTAGCCCAGGCTCTCCTGAACACTGCCTGTGCCTGACTGTCTCATTGAATCCCCACAAAGCCTTATATTTGTCCCCATTTTATAGAATGAGGAAACTGAGGCCCAGGGAGTTCATGTCACCTGTTCAAGGTCACTCAGCAGGAAAGTGGTAAAGCCCAGATAAACCCCTCTGAGGCCAGGCAGGGGGATCCCAAGGGTGGACCCGTTACTGAGTCATTGTCAACACCAAGGAGGCCCCCATTGCAGGGTGGTGGGCTGGGCATCAGTCATCCTGTGTGCGCCTCGTTTAGTTCTTCACTGGGAGCCTTGGGGAAATGGCATGAGTCCGTGTTCATGAAATCCAGAGCTGGTTGCCCAAGATGCGCTGGGGAACTGACCTCAGTAGCTGGCTAAGAAGACATAGTTGATCTCTGCAGTAGCCCAAACCACCACCCACCAGGGTATCTTCACCTTCATGAGCCATGATCCTGGATTTGGGTTTGGGGGTTTGAGATATGGGATCCTGTGACTTTTGGGTTGGAGTGTGCAGCTTCAAATGGTGACTAAACACCAAATCAGGTCCGTGCAGTAAGTGGTTGACGTCTCTCTAAAATGCAGGCACCCCACGAGGTGAAAAAACCTAAACACTGTCCAGACTCTGTGAGTGATCTTGTCCTCAGGCTGCCCTCTGCCCCCAGCCGGCCCTAGAGGGACCAGCCCCCAGCTAAACGTCATCTCAGACGTTCTGGATTCCACACCCTGACATGACTCTCCCACCCGCGGGCACCGCACCCTGCTAGTGTCTTCTCTGTCTATGTCTCACCACGCACTCACACCTGCGACCTTCGCCCTCCTCGCCCAGCCTCGGGAGAGGGCCAGGAGGCTTTGCTGCCTCAATATCCCCAGAGGGAAGGGGCTTGCCAGAGCCTCCGCGAGGTCTGGTTTTCCAGCCTCCCTGGATGCCAGCACGGGGCAGTCCAAGTGCCCCAGCCCCCACGCGCAGCTCCAGCTGGAGGCGGCCGGGGTCCGGAGTTGGCGGTGCGGGTTCGTGCTGCGGATCCCAGGAGGAAGGAACTGCGCGGAACCTCGGAACCGCGGGGCGCCCCTCCCCCTCCCCCTCCCCCTCCGGGCTCCCGGGGGGCGGCGGGCCTGGGGCTCACGGGTTGCCGGGCGACCGCCGTTGCCAGTGGAGACGCGCACGCACACTTCCCCTTGGGCTGCAGACAGAAAGCAGGCTGCGGCTGGGCGGTGGGTGCCTGCGCTGCAGGGCGCGCGGAGGAGGCTACAAGGAGGAATAGCGCGGGGGATCCTCCAACCCTCATGGTTCGGGGGTGGAGGGCGACATCTGGCCCCCATTACCTAGTCGGAGGCAGGAGGACCGCAGGATACCCACCCCAGCATCTCCTGGCCTGGGTGCCAAGCCTCCCCACGCCCACCGGCCCTGAGCGAGTGCAGGAGAAAAGGCGGCACTGACTCCACTCATGCTTCCCAACCCGACTGCCATCCGCCTGGCAGTTTGCCTGCAAAGGTCCCAGGAGGATGGAAAGGGAAATTTGTCACGGGAGATGGGTTATTTCCTTACAGGGAAACTCTGAGTGACGGAGAAACTTACCTGAGGTTTTAACTGCTAGCAATACAACGGGCTGTGCTAGGATTCGAACCCAGACTCCTCACGCTGCCAACTTTGTTCTGAAGCTTGTGGGTGACCGTGGGCGGCGCTCTCGCCCTCTCTGGTTGCCCTCTTCCTGCTGTAAAAAGAGGTGGTTCCTGTATACGGGAGTGCAGCCTAGGGTGCAGGCTAGGGCTTGGCGCTGGGCCTGGAAGCCACTGGCCCCACCTCCCTCCCAAGTGGTCTTAACACTGCCAGCGCATGAATAAGGCCTGGCAAAGCGCCGGGGTGGATGTGCAGAGGTCAGCCGAGAGGGCTGTGCAGGCAGCCTGCTTGGGACTTCATGCCAGGTGCAGCCAGGCGATTCTGCTTGAGCACAGCCTGTTTCACTTCCTCTGGAGCAGGGGGGCAGCCAGGAGCGAGTGGTGTGGGCTGGAAATGGGGGACCCAGCCAGCCACATGCTGGAGCTGAGAGCCGGGAACTTACTGAGGTCAGGTTTTCACACTAGTCCCCTCCCCCTGAAGACCAGTCTAGGGGAGCTGGCAGAAGTTGCCATGGGAGGTCCCCTCCAGTGTCTGGACTGGTGGTCCAGCCTGTGGAATCCGGGGCTAGGCTCCACAGCAAGATTCTTGCATGGCTAAGTTCTAAAAGACTGCAGGAATCTGTGCCCACAAATATGGCGAAAGGCCTACCAAGTGTCTAGTCTATGATTATTCATTCATCAAGATTCACTCAGCATTATTCAGTCATCTAAGTGCTATTGTGATCAAATGCAAATTCCTCTGAAAGTGTTTTGGACTTCAGAGTAGCCTTGTTCGATATTCAATGGGCCATCCCAAGCAGTTCAGTGGCTATAACATTGAAAGTGTTCCTTTCTGGGGAAAAGGGATCACTGCTCACTTGGATAATGTACCCACCACCACCCAAATTTTGTCTCCCTCCCCAGGACCTGAGGCTGATGGAAAAGGAAAGCCTGCTCTGCAGGGCTGTCCCTGTGGTGGCCCATGAGCTGTCCACTCAGCACGTGTCCTGGCTGTGCTGGAGAGTGGTCAGGAATGCTAACTACACAGGCCAACTTGCTCTGCAAGGATGGGAAAGGCACTTGATGTGTGTGCAGCAAAGCAGGTGGTAGCGTGAACAGTTAGGGGAAGCGTGCCTTCTCAGAGGAGCCACCACACATCTGTGGATGATGATTGGGGGGATGGGAGTGTGTCCGTGTGTTCACCATCTGCAGGTCCATAGTGTGCAGTGTGCACACACAAGGCAACACCTGGGTGAATGCTTTCGCAGTGAGTTGGTGGCACACTTAGTACCCTGGAGGGAAATGACTTTTCAGGGACTCTGGGTAGTGTCCATGCAGAGAGGCAGGTACTCCCTACCCCGTGGCCAGAATTGTTGTCTTTGTTGTTGTTCTTCAGTCGCTAAGTCGTGTTCGACTCTTTGTGACCCTGTGGACTGCAATATGCCAGACCAGAACTGACCCCCCCCCCCTGCCCCGACTAATCTGCAAGAGGGAAGTTGTCATGGAACTCAATGACCCCAACTTCAAGTTCCCCAGAAGTCAACACTTTGGGGAGATGTGCTGAGGCTTTAGTGGTCTGCCCTAGCTGAGAATATCTGGGTAACTGCCTTTTAGAATTAGTGGACAAGACACATGAAAACTCCACTCCCGTTACTTTGCAACCTCCTGCAGGTTTTGTCTTGGTTTGGCTTGTGACTGTCCAGCAAATTCCAGCAAGTTGGATTGTTCACTTTTCCCACCAGATCTGGGTATCTCCTAACAGTCATCTCCATCATCCGTGAATGGAGATTTCATGCCCGAAAAGCCATCCATCCTGGTAGTATTTGTTGGGTTTTAAAGGGAAGCCCACCCCTGTTCCTGAGCATGGGCAGTGCATGACACCACGTAAGCAAAGCCAGGCTTACTGGAGAGGCGACAGCCCTGGTCTGTGTGTGGTCAGCCACCATCCATTGTGTCCCTCTATGGGTGGGTCCTGGCAGCACTGGGGGTAGCTGCGTGAGCCTGGAGGGGGTCCCTGTTCTCTGGAGAAAGCCGAGTGACCGCGTGCTCCTCTCACAAGGTAACGTGCTGTGTACAAAGACAGGAGAGCAGCTCATTCCAGCTCAGCCTTTATAATCCCACCTTTAGATCCTCCAGTGGGGGCAAAGGGTGGTCTTTTTCAGTGCAGAGAAATGTTTGAGACAACTGAACTTCCCCACAAGGAGACGTGGTATATCCCAGATCAGAAAGCCCAACACCCGTTTAATTTGGGGCTTCCAAAAAATAGACCTTCGTGTAATTCTGTTTGCCTAGAATGTCCAGAATAAGTGCCTCCATAGAGACAGAGGATTAGTGGTTGTTGACTGGCGGGAGGGAGCAGAATTGGGAATGACAGCCAACGGGCACAGAGATCTTTGGGGTCTAGGAAAATATTCTGAAATTATATGATGGTGGTGGTTGCACAGCTCTACATGACTGAAACCATTGAATTTTACTCCTTTCAATGCAAGAATTTATGATATGGTGATTGTGTCTCAGTAAACCTGTTAAATATTTTAAATAAGTCTCATGGGGAAATGTTCCTGATGGTAGTAACCAGTACGTACATAATTTCACCTTTATTTTTAAAATATATGCACAGGTGTATGTAGTGAAAGACAGACAGGAAATACACTAAAAACACCAGCAGTGACTTTGGCTGGGTAAGGGGATCAGAAGAGGTTTTATTTTTCCTGCACAAACAGCCAGGGGGCAGGATCCATCTAGACTTGGGGGTGATGCCAAAGCCCCAGAGCCAAGACCCTGGACCAGCCCATCCGTGCACACGGCAGACCCTGTGACTCACCAGGAGAGGCATCATGCATCAGGCAGCTGGGGGTCAGCTCCTCCCTGGGGAGGGAATGCTGCAGGGCCGGCCGGTGAGATGGGCGGGACGGGCGTGGTGGGCAGGCTGACTCGTGAGCCCCACTCTGGCTGTGAGCTTCAACTGGTTCCCCTCCAGGCAAACAGGCAGGAGAGATCAGACAGGAGACCAGCAATAATCACCCGCTGGGCAGGCAGGCTTGGCACCCCTCCTTCATTCCCGGGCAGAGAGGTCACCCCTGGCGCCCGGGCCTGCCCTGATGCCACGGTCCAGCAGTAGAGCCGACAGATACTCTCATGACCCTCCAAGACGGTTCAGCAGTTCCCCAGGAGGGAATCCAGCAGGGAGCCCATGTCAGGGCCCTGGGCCTGACTCCCATTCTAGATTCCCAGCAAAATCCTTAGCCCCTCGAGTCTTCATTTGGAGCAACTGTAGCCCTGTGTTTTGCAAAGGAACTGGCTCCATAAATAGTGGTAGATGAATGGATGGATGAAGTGGGACAGCAGCCTGCGTGTCACCTCCGGGTGGCCGGAGGCGCACCAGGCCTTGTAGGGAAAAGTGCCCAGGGAGCAGGGTCAGCGCTACGGGCACCGCCTGAGTCACTTGGTTATTCCTGGCTGTGGAGGAGGCGGGAGTGGGGCTGAGCAAGGAAGCCACCTGGCCGCCCGGGGGCTTGGCAAAGCTGCTATCAGGGAGTTCAGCCCTGGGGTAAGTTGAGCAGGGGTGTCTGTGGCCGGGGTAGGAGGTTTTCAGAAGGCTGCTGGACTGGGCTGGAGGTCATGTCCAAATTAGGGCCTGAGTACATGGATGCACAAGCTGGTAGCTTGGTGTGCTCAGCGCCATGCAGCTGGTCAGTAAGCGCTTCCTCAGGTCCTGACCTGCTCAGGGGACTGGGATGTGACCATGAATAAAGAGCCACAATTAGCCCTCCCTTTCACTATCCTGATGCTGGCCTGGCCGGTGCTCAGGGAAGCAGGACTGCCTTGCAGCGCTTGTTGCCTCCAGAGCCAAGGGAAGCCCAGAAGATCACAGGTGCGGCCCGCTGTGGGTGCTGGCGCAAGGGAGGCCGAGCCGATGGAGAGCTCATGGCGTGGATGGACCATGGGCTCCCCGCAGCACAGAGAAGCCACACGAGTTAGTGCCAGACACCAGAAACCCAGGTTCAAGGCCCAGCTCTGCCTCTTTCTAGCTGTGGGCCTCAGGCAAGTTACCTCATCTCTCTGAGCCCTGGTCTCCTTCACTGTAAGATGAGGTTAAAAATAATGGGTCCCAGAATCCATGCAAGGGCCTGGTGCAATAAACACTATATACAAAGGGCTTGGGATGTAGTCTGTACTTTAAAAGTGGCAGCTGTTGCCATCCTATAATTTTTCTATTATTAATAGAATTAATATTAATATCATTACTATTACTGTCCAGTCTTAATATCTTTAATCCCAAGACGAGATCAGTCCCCAGGGCTATCCCTCCATTGTTCAGCCTCCTCCCCTTTCCACACACCTAACTCTGGTGACTTAGGATATGTTAAGCTATTTCTCATGAATAAAGATTTTGCCCCAAAAGCTCTTCTGACTTTGCAAAGTTCCAAGTGCCCATCCTCAAAATTGTCCACTTGCTTTGTGACCATAGGTGTCCCTTCCCTCGCTTTAGTGGCCTCTAGTGTGGCCTCCACTTGTGCCTGATGCCTCGTTTCCTCCCCAGTCAGCAGGGACCCAGAGCAGGGTTGGTGTGAGAGGGGGTACTTCAGGCTCTGTCTGGGGGCCTGTTACACCCTGGCCAGGCCCAGCCAGGCAGGAGGAGGCAGCAGGAGGGGGTTTAAGAAAAGGCCAAGGAAAGAGGAATCTCGGCCCTGCGAGGTCAGCCTATTTTTTTTTTTTTTTTTTTCAGCCTGTCTATTTTTACATCCCATCCCTAAAGGGGCCAGGACGGCAGGCCCGTGGCCGTCACTCAGCATGAATGTAATCCCCAGGGAATCGGGTGTCTTTGGGAAATTGGACCCAGGCTGGGGATGCTCAGAGGCCCTCAGTCCCCCTGGGGGACTTGAAACAAGGGAGATCCTGGCCTCTGGAATCAGATGGCCTGGCCTAAGCTGAGGGTGGGGCAGGGGCTCCACCTCTCCAGACCCCAGCAAACACTCTGTGAGATGGGCTTCACCCTCCAGGCCTGTTGAGAGCTGAGGGGGTGGAGCTGTAGGAGGGCTTCTCGTGGGGTCTGCCTGGAAGCGGGCTGAGTAGGCCAACGGCTGCAGGCCTTCTGGAGAGGACTTGCCCTGGGGGAAGGCCCTGCTCCCCTGGGGAGGGCCCTCTGAGGGTGTGGGTCAGGGGCCAGCACAATAGTTTGCTCAAACAGCAAAGGCCTCACAGCCCGACCGGTGAAAGTCAGGTAACTTCAGGGAGTTGGGGGGAGATTACCCGGATCTGCCTTCAGGAATAAGGGGCTGATTTCCGGCAGACAGCCTGGAGCTCTTGGGCCACCGTGGAAGGTTCTGTCACTCAGTGGAAGAGCGGGCCTCAGCCAAGGACACATCCTTCCCAGGACAGCGGGCATCCAATGACAAGAGAGGCCCTGCCAGCCCCACCTAGCTGGGACAGCCCTGGGCCCAGGGGTGGACTCTTCCTCGGGGCTCCCCGAAGCTCTGCCCCTTCCTGCTCCCACTCCCTTTCAGGTGTGACCCCCAGCTGCTATGCCTCCTCCTGACCGCAAATGAGCCACTCAGCTCCACACAGCGGGCTGGGCAGGTTTGACGTCCTGAGAAAACCCCATGCGGATGCCTGCCTCCAGTTCCCCAACCACAAATCCACCTCCAGGACTTCTGGAATGGGCTGAACTGTGTCCCTGCAAAATTCCTGTCTATTCAGAACCTCAGAAGAGGAAAACGCAGGATTCACGCAGGTGTCATTAAGGATCTTGCCATGAGAGCCTCCTGGATTTGGGGTGAACCCTAAACCAATGACTTCCATGAAGAGCAGAGACACAGAGACATGCAGAGGAGGCTGAGGGAGACGGAGGCAGAGACTGGGGTGATGCAATGAGGGAACACCAAGGGTGGCCTGCGCCCCCTGGGAGACAGGGTGCCCCCTCAGGGCCTCCACAGGGAACTGGCACTGCCGACTGTGAGAGAATGCATTTCTGCTGTTGTAAGCCACTCAGTATGTGGTGATCTGTTACAACTACCACGGGAAACGAATTCAGTTTAAAGACAAAATGGTCTAAAGGCACAGGGATTGGGATCTGTCCCTTGCAAGCTGCCTTACTCCCCAGGTGCTCAGGTGCTGTGTGGTACTTTTATTCTGAAGTCGCTTTGGTGTCTCAGTTGAAGAGAAATGAGATGAGATTTCAGTTAAAGGAACAGACTTGTAGTTGTTAGGGAATATTTGTTGGAGGGGAGCTGGTGTGTAAGAAGAGACACAATTGCAGGGTGACCCAGCACCCCGTTTTAGCACTGAAAGTCCTGTACCCCAAGAAACCCCAGTGCTGACCCAGCGGGCCAGCCTTATGGCCTGCAGGCCTTTGCAGTCCAGTTGGGTGAGATAAGGAGGTCAGAAAAGGAGGGAGCCGGTCTGGGGAAGTTTGGGGAGAATCGGTGGGTCTGAGAGGCGTGAGGACAGGAGACAACACGGCTGAGAGGGGCCAGTTCTCGAGAAGACATGTTTCCCTTAGGGTGTGTAGGTTGACGTCTGAGTAAGTTGTCTGGCCTGGGAGCTGCTGGGCAGCCCTCCCAGACCGGCTAGGAGGTTAGTGTTAGAAGCAGAAGTGAGAGACCAGGACACCAGGGGACTTTGCTCCAACCATGTGGAGGGACGCCCCAGAGCCCTGAGGGTCAGGGGTGATGACGGCAGGGTGGTGAGAACCTTGAAACCACGGGACCCAAATGCTGGACACAGTGGACAAGGCCAGCGGATGCAGAGAGGAAACCGCAGCTCGTTCACCCCATTAAGAGGCACAGCCGGTGACAGAGAGACCCAAAAGCAGCAGAGCAATATGAAGAGGGGAAAGAGTCAGGTCACACAGAGAAACCTGATAAACACGACTTCAGCCCGGTGGCCAAGGTCGACACCGGCTTTGATGGTCAGAGGCCCTTGACATGACAAGATGAGCAAGGTCCTTTATCTCTGCAGTCTTCCTCCCCTAAACCCACCACCCAGTCCAGTCCAGAGAACATCAGACTCGTCCCAGGAGCTGCGTTCTGCACGGTATCTGAGCAGTGTTCTCCCAAAGCACCAAGGTCATTCAAACAAGGAGAGTCTGAGAAACTCGCAGCTGAGTGGTGCCTGAGGAGACATGGCCAATAATGTAACGTGCTTCCTGGATGGCATCCTGGAACAGAAAAAGGACATAAGGAAAAACTACGGAAATCTAAAGGAAGCACAGGCTTTAGCTGGTAATAATACGTCAATATTAGTTTGTTAATTGTGACAAATGTGCCATCCTTATGTATTAATACTAGCAGAAATCAGGGGTGGGGTGTATGGGAACTCTGCACTGGCTTGGAAGCTTTTCTATAAGTCTAAAACCATTCTAACATTAAACGTCTATTTCGAGGACTTCCCTGGTGGTCCAGTGGCTAAGACCCCATGCTCCCCAATGCAGGAGGCCCAGGTTCAATCCCTGGTCAAAGAACCAAATCCCACTTCTCCAACTAAGAGCTTGCATGTCCTAACGAAGATGGAAGAACCCAAGTGTCACAACTAAGACCCGGTTCAGCCAAGTAAACATATAAATAAAATAAATACTTTTTAAAATGTTTAGCTTTTAAAAAAAAAAAAAGGAAAGGAGCAACATTCAAAGAGTACAGATAATCAGATTACAAAGGAAGAACTACAAATGGATGAATAAATATGAGAAAATCCTTGATCTTTCTGATAACTAAATAAAAGTAAACAACAATGAGATATTTTTGCCTTATCCTATGGGCAAAGATGAAGACTCTGATAGTACCATATGTTGGTGGAGGAGTACTGAAACAGGCACGTGTTGATGAGAGCAAAGAAATTGGTAATTTGTCCCAACCACATAAACACAAAGGGAAAAAAGATAGTTTGTTGATGTCTATTATAATATTCACATCTTTGTATACTGTGAACCAGCAGTTCCAATTCTAGAAGTCTAGCCTCCAGAAACTGTGGTGAAAAAACATTTGCTTAAGGGCACAAAGATATTTGAAGCAGTATTGTTGGTAAGGGTGAAATTGAGGGGAAAAGTCTATGAATAGAATATTAATTAAATATATTTTGATACATTTAATGGAATTTTCTGGATCCACTTTAAAGAACTACATACATTTTTATAGAATATATGAAGTTTATAGAGAAAGTTTTCCAAGATAGATGATTAAATTATAATGCAAAGGATTTCCCTGGTGGTCCAGTAACTAAGACAACACTCCCAATGCAGGGCCCCATGTTCAGTCCCTGGTCAAAGAACTAGATCCCACATGCCACAACTAAGAGCTCACATGGGGCAACTAAGACCTGATACAGCCAAAGAAATAAATACTTTAAAACATGATAAGTGAAGTGAAGTGTAAGTCACTCAGTCATGTCCAACCCTTTGGGACCCCATGGACTATATAGCCCATGGAATTCTCCAGGCCAGAATACTGAAGTGGGTATCTGTTCCCTTCTCCAGGGGATTTTCCCAACCCAGGGATCGAACCCAGATTCCCCCCATTGCAAGCAGATTCTTTACCAGCAGAGCCACAGGGGAAGCCCAAGAATACTGGAGTGTGTAGCCTATCTCTTCTCCAGGGGACCTTCTCGACCCAAGGAATCGAAACGGGGTCTCCTGCATTGCAGACAGTTTCTTCACCAACTGAGCTATCAGGGAAGCCCTTAAAACATGATAAGGCAAATTGTAGAACATTTACATGACTACACATGCACACACACACAGGTGTACCATAAACACAAACAGGGCTGGTTTCATGGAGAACTACTTCTGAAGCCACACAGGGCCATGTGCTCAGAGGGACCTCTGCTTGGATTAAGGGTCTTAATAATTTTATTTTTGGACATGTGTTTTGTAAGTGAAGTCTGTGGGATGTTAGAGTGTGTGCATGAGCAGATATTTGGATATACGCCCCCTTGCATATGGCGTTGGCAATGCCACACGGAGTTCTGTGGACCTGAAGGATTCAGTGAGATTGAGTGTGAGAATGAGGCTCGTGCATGATGCCTACAACCAGTGAGAGGGAACACTGATGACTTCCAAAGTCCACACCTTCTGTTCAAGCCAGAACTTACTTTGAATGCAGAAAGAATGCAACGTGGTTTTAAGAAATTGAATGACCAGGAAACCCTATCATCTACTTTCTGACCTGTGTTCCTTCCTTGTATCGGTCAACTACTCATGCTGAAACAATGACATGAAAGGCAAAGGGAAAACAGGGCACCCTATCACTCCTTTTCCTCCCAGCCCTTCTCTACTTATTGACCTCCCAGAGCCCCTTTTTCTCACCCACCACAGGGGACAGGACTGGCCAGTTGTAAAGCAGTCAGGTCGAGGGTGCGCAGGGCCCTTGACGAATCCAACTGTTCTGTTGGATTTTCCGTCAGTCTCAGTCAGATGCAATAGAGTTGGGTCCAGGGCTGGGTTCTGTGTGCCAGCCACCCTGGGTAGGGCATCACTTTCTTGCAGAAAGTGGTGAGGGGAGGAGCAGCGCGGGCAGGCTGTGATGGCGCTGGCACCCATGCAAGGTCTCAGAGGACATCCCTTGCATAGACCCTCCTCAGGAAGTGGCTTGGATAGGCTTAGCCCAACAAAGGAGTGCCAAGAAGTAATGGGGCTTCTCCCAGAGGTTACACAGGGAATCACCCATGACCCAGTAAGTCCGCTTGCAGGTGTGTACCCAAAAGAACCGAATACAGGGACTCAAGCAAATACTCCTACATGCATGCTCATAGCAGCTTCACTCACCATCGTCAAAAGGTAGAAACAACTCAAGCGTCTATCAGCAGATGAACAGAGACACAAAATGTGGTCCACCCGTCCAATGGAAGAGTATCCAGGCTTAAAAAGGAAGTTCTGAGCACGATCCAACCCAGATGGAACACTGAAAACATGACGCTGAACAAAGGAAGCCAGACGCAGAAACCATGTAGAGTAAAATTCTATTTCGATGAAACGTCCAGAATAGGCAGAGTCCCTGGAGGGAGAAAGTAGAGCAGTGGTTTCCAGGAGCTGGGAGAACAGATAAATAGGGAGTAACAACTTAATGAGGTCAGAGTTTCTTTCTGGGGTGAAGAAAATTTCTGGAACTAAATAAAGGGGATGGTTGCCCAACATTGTGAATGTACTAAATGCCACTGAATTGTAGACTTTAAAATGATTCATTGAGACTTCCCTGGTGGTCCAGTGGTTAAGACTCTGTGCTCCCAGTGCGGGGAACATGGGTTCTATCCTTGGTCATGGAAGTAGGATCCCATATACTGCACAGTGCAGCTAAAAAAAAATTTAATAAAAAATAAAATTAAATCTCAGGCATCAACTTATAAAAAATAAGTAAATAAAACAATTCATTTTATGCTATGTGAATTTCACCTCAATTTAGAAAAAGCAGAAATAGTAGTGCTAATTAGCAGTAGGACTGGTGGTGGTGCTAGTAGTATTGTAATACTAGTAGTACTAGTACTAGTAGCAGTAGTAGTAGTTCTAGTAGAACTGGTAGTGCTAGTAATATTGGTAGTATTAGTTAGTAGTAGGAATAGCTGGGCCTGGACTCTTCGATTCTACCCCAGATGAGGTATGAAGGGAAGTCATCCCCTGGATGCCAGCTGAACAGCGGCACGCATCAGCAACCCTCCCAGCTAGAGCAGGAGCAAGAACTCCAGAGGATCTTCTCCCTAACAGAGGCATTCCAGCGACTTTATCTGTTATTGATGAGTTGGAAGAACTCCAGCATGATATAGAGGCAGGCAATGCCAGCAAAAGGGAAGACAGAGGCCCAAGGAAAACACCAAAGTCGTAATCATTATACGCCGCTCAGCTGTGCACTGAATTTTTATACACAGTCATAACAATATAACGTTATTGATCTTCTACTTTTAGTACCAACCTGTAAAGAAAGCCTCGACCATGAGTGGCTACAGAGTAGATGACCAATATCAGCAGCCTTGGCAGTGCCCAAGAAGCAGAGCTGTGGAGTGGGGTATGTGGGAAGGGGAGCCCCAAAGGGCAGGGCAGGAATTCTAATATCCTTCACCTTCCCAGAGGGAAGCTGAAACATGATGGGACAGTCTTTTGTGGCTCCAGAAATGGAGTGGGACAAAGTGACATGGATAAGGAACAGGGGAGCTAAAAGCAGTGGTAGAACTGAAGGATCAGCAGCAATAGGAGACAGAGGACTTCACTCATGCCTGACATTGATGGAATGCATATCTGCATCTTTGAAAGTCTGCAACTTGGAGGTTTGTATGTAGGGGACTTACCACAAAACCAATTGTACACAAGCTTTTTCAGAAAACTGAAGCAAGAGAACATTTGTCAATTCATTCTATGAGGCTTGTACTACCCTGATACAAAAATCAGACAAAGATGTTACAAGGAAAAAAAAAAACACAGACTTGGGAATTCCCTGGCAGCCCAGCGGTGAAAACTTGGCACTTTCACTGCCATGGTCTTGGGTTCAAACCCTGGTCAAGGAACTAAGATTCCATGAACTTTGCAAGATGGCAAAAAAAACACAGATCAATACCCTTCACAAACAAGGTACAACATCATTAAGCAAAATTTTAGAATTTTAATGATTTATTAAATTTATTAAAAATTTAATTATATATTAAAGAAAAGTGCAACATGACAAGGGGGAAACCCAGGAACAAAGACTGGTTCAATACTTGAAAATCAGTCAATGCAGTCCACCATTTTAACAAACAAAAAGAAAAGCTATATGATTGTCTCAAAACAGAGAAAGAAAAAAGCACTTGACAAATCCAACATTCATTGATCACCCCTCCCAAAAAAGAAAATTCTTAGTAAACTACGAAAAGAAGGGAACTTCCTTAGTCTTATACAAGGCATCTATAAACCCCGTAGCTAACACTAAAATAAATGATGAAAGACTAAAATTTTCTCTCTAAGATCAGAAACAAGACAAGGATGTTCGCTTTCCCCACTTCTAGTCAACATCATATTGGAGGTTCTAACCAGTGAAGTAAGCCAAAGGGGAAAAAAAGCATTCAGAACGGGAAGGAAAAAACCTAAACTGTCATTATTTGCGGACCATACTAGCCATCTATGTAAAAAATCTCATGGAATCTACAAAAATATCTGCTAGAACTTATAAGTGAGTCTAGTAAGGTTACTAGAGAAATATCAATACATAAAAAAATCAACTGTATTCTATATAATAGTAATGACCAGAAATTTTAAAAGTTTAAGTAGCATAAATAGCATAAAAAATACAAAACACTTAGGAATAAATCTGACAAAAAGATGTGTAAGAATTGTACACTAAAAACCACAAATCATTGCTGAGAGAAATTTAAATGATCTAAGTCAATGAAGAGAGACACTTTGTTCATAGCTTAAAAGACTCAATATCATTAAAACTATCTCTTCCCCCCAAATTATATATAGATCCAAGGCAATCCCAATCAAAATCCCAGCAGGCTCTTTTTGGTAGAAATTGAGAAACTTATTCTAAAATTCACATGAAATTATAAAAGAACCTAGAATAGCTGAAACCAATTTGAAAAAAAACAAAGCTTGAAGTTGGAGGGCTAACATTACCCAATATCAAGACTTACATAAAGCTACGGTAATTGAGGCTGCATGGTATTAGTGTGAAGGGGGCAAATAGATTGATGGAATGGAAATAGATATGTACATTCCTGTACAACTGATTTTTTTTACAAAGGTGCAAAAGCAATTCAGTGAGGAGAGTAGTCTTTTCAACAAAGGAAACATTTGGACATCCATATGCAAAAAGAACACTCCAATTCATACCACCCACCACTACAGAAAGCAACTCAAAATGGATCATTGACCTAAATGGAAACCAAAAACTACAAAACTTCAGGAAAAAAAAGAGAGAGAGAAAATTTTGTGACCTTGAGTTAGGCCAAGATATCTTAAAGACAGAAATACATAAAAAGAAAAAAATCAATCGGAGTCATCAAAGTTAATAACTTTTATTAGGAGTTGCCTAGGGCTTAGGGTGGGATGATTGCTAATGGGGATGAGGTGATGAAAATGTTCTACATGTTCTATGACTGTGGTTATGTTTGCACATACCTGTGAATTTCTAAATATCTTTGAGTTGTATACATAAGTGGTATTGTATGGTGTGTGTGTGTGTTTGTGTGTGTGTGTGTGTGTGTGTGTGTGTGTGTGTGTGTGTGTGCTCAGTTGCTCAGTCATGTCCTGCTCTTTGTGACCCCATGGACTGTAGCCTGCCAGGTTCCTCTGTCCATGAAATTTTCCAGGCAAGAATACTGGAGTGGATTGCCGTTTCCTTCTCCAAGGGATCTTACAGACCCAGGGATTGAACCCATGTTCCCTTGTTTCTCCTGCATTAGCATGCAGATTCTTTACCACTGTGCCACCTGGGAAGCAGTATGGAATGTGAAGTCTATCTCAATAAAGTTATCATAATTTTTAAAAGAAAAACATTAATACTTTGCTCTTTGAAATACTGTTAAGGGAATGGAAAGATGCAAACAAGAAAAAATATTTGTAAATCACATATCTAATGAAGATTGCATATGAAGAATATAAAGGAAACCTTCAATGCTATGGAACATAGGAAAACAAACAACCCCCTTCCCCTGACCACCCAAAAAATCCTCATATATGACTTGAACAGACACTTCATCAAAAAAGATATGTATGGAAAATAAGTACATGAAAAGATAGTGAGCATCATTAGTTATTAAAGAAATGCAAATTAAAACCAGAGTCAGATACCACCACACACCTATCAAAATGACTAAAATTAAAAATCTGATGACATAGAGTGATGATGATGTGGAGAATCTAGACTTCCCAAAACTGATGGTGAAAATACAAAATGGCACAATTGCTTTGGGAAAGTTTCACAGTCCTTAGAAAGTTAAAGTATATCACATGACCGACCCATCCCATTCCTGGGCAATAAAAGCATGAATACAAATGTTCTTAGCAGCTTCATGTGTAATAATCAAAAACTGAAGACAACCCAACAACAGGTGAATGGATAAAGAAGCTGTTATTTCCATGTACTGGGACACTGTTTGGCAATAAAAAGAAATGAGCTATTCATACACACAATGCCGTGAACCAATCTCAAAACTAGGCTGAGTGAAAGAAGGAGAACAAAAAAAGAGTATGTACAGTATGATTCCATTTATATAAAACCCTCCAAAATGCAAACGAATCTTTGGTGACAGAGAGCAGATCAGGGTTTGCTTAGGGAAGGTCTGGGTATGAGGAGGCAGGGAGTAGGGAGGAAGAATAGACTGGGGGAGTGTTCATGGATGTGTTCACTATCTTGAATACCTATGTCGAAGTTTATAAAATTCTGCCTTTTAAATATTTGTGTGCGTTTTTATATGCCAATTATGCATCACTAAAGCCATCTTAAAAAAAGTAATGTATCTTCATTTTAGCAAGTGAAACAATGCAAAGATAAATAAAGAAAACATAATTACTGTCCCCTCCTTCTCTCCATTCTCTCTTCTCTAGGGTTTCTAGTGGGCTTCCCTGATAGATCAGGCTTCCCTGATAGTTCAATTGGTAAAAAATCTGCCTGCAATGCAGGAGACCCTGGTTCGATTCCTGGGTTGGGAAGATCCACTGGAGAAGGGACAGGCTACCCACTCCAGTATTCTTGGGCTTCCTTTGTGGCTCAGCTGGTAAAGAATCCACCTGCAATGCAGGAGACCTGGGTTTGATCCCTGAGTTGGAAAGATCCCCTGAAGAACGGAAAGGCTACCCACTGCAGTATTTTGGCCTGGAGAATTCCATGGACTATAGCCTATGGGGTCGCAAAGAGTTGGACATGACTGAGCGACTTTCACTTGTCACGTGTCACTTCCCTGATAGCTCAGCTGGTAAAGAATCCGCCTGCAATGCAGGAGACCTGGGTTTGATCCCTGAGTTGGAAAGATCCCCTGAAGAATGGAAAGGCTACCCACTGCAGTATTTTGGCCTGGAGAATTCCATGGACTATAGCCCATGGGGTCGCAAAGAGTTGGACATGACTGAGCGACTTTCACTTGTCACGTGTCACTTCCCTGATAGCTCAGCTGGTAAAGAATCCGCCTGCAATGCAGGAGACCCTGGTTTGATTCCTTGGGTCGGGAAGTTTCGCTGGAGAAGGGATAGGCTACCCACTCCAGTATTCTTAGGCTTCCCTTGTGACTCAGCAGGTAGAGAATTCACCTGCAATGAGGGAGGCCTGGGTTTGATCCCTAGGTTGGGAAGATCCCCTGGAGAAGGGAAAGGCTACCCACTCCAGTATTCTGGCCTGGAGAATTCCATGGAATTTATAACCCATGTGGTGCAGAGTCGGACTGAGCAACTTTCACTTTTTCAGGACTGCTCTATAAGCCATGGTGTGAATTTACTACAGGTTGCGTAATCATCCCTCTAAAAGTTACCCATTTCAGTTGTTTCCAGTTTTTTGTTTGTTTGCTTTGCTTTGCTTTTGCCTACCACCACCAATGCTGAAAAGCATTCTTTTATGTCAATTTTCATAGACTATTAATTTTATTTCTGTAGAAGAGGCTCCCACAGTGGAATACTGGGTCAGAAGGTATGTGAATTATTTTCTTCTCAGTAGATATTGGCAGATTATTTCTGCCAGGCATATATGAGATGTCTATGTCCTGCATGGTTTGACTCAGTGAATCTTAGTGTTTTGTATAAAGAGTGAGCAATATATCATTTTGAATTTTCCTATCAGTGAGGTGAAATATTATTTAATTTTGCCCACTAGACATAGTGTGGTCATTGCATCCATATTCTTTAATACAGTTTTCTTTTGTCAGGGTTTACATGTGCTTTAAATTCAATTGACCATTTAAATTTTATTTTCTATGAATTACATGTTTCTATCATCTTTTTTTCTGTTGGGTTGTTTAGCTGTTTTTTATCAAGTCATATTAGCTTGTTGCATATTGAGGAAATTGAACATATGATACACATCTATATACACATACATTATATACATGCAAGCACAAAATGCACATGTCATGCATGTGCACAACCATTGTATATACATACTTGTATCACACAGCTACATGTAGACATGCCTACATATGTGCACATGCATTATATACCAATATATACATATACATAAATGTATACACAGAGATACATACATGCATATATATACATACACATGCACCAGTATCCTATTTACATATACACATACACATGCCCATACAAGACATATATACAAATACATGCCTGCAGGAGTTCCCTAGTGGCCTAGAGGTTAAGATTACAGGCTATCATTACCCTGACTAGGGTTGAGTCCCTTGTTAGGTAACTGAGAGCTTGCAAGCTGGATGGCCTGACCCAAAAAAAAAAAAAATGTCTGCATACACATATATAACACACAAGCATAATAAACATATACACACATACACATGCATCACATGCACACCATGGAGAGAAGGGCGGGTCCCAGGGCCATTCCAACAGGAGGATCCAGAGCCTGGACAGGGTGAGTGATGGAGTCACAGACAAGCAGGGGGCAGACAGACGGGCCGTGGGTGGACTAAGCAGCCACTCCAGCCCTTGGAACGGGTTTTGAGAACCACTTGGCTCTCTGTGACAGCCTCTGCCACCTCTTGGCACCCATATGGTGAGGCTCTGGGGTTCCTGCAGTCCACACTCCAGCACTTCCAGCCAATCACACCTCGATTCCACCCTCCTCACCTCCTACCAAGAAGATTGCTACAGCACTGGGTGAGCAAGTGGGGCTAGGCCCTCTGAGGAGCCTCGATGTGGGCTTCTTCCCTGCCTGATGTCTCTTTGGGGTGTTTTGGGTGAGCAGTTTTTGACACGTTAAATGAGAAATTGCTTTTTTTCCCCTCCCGCTCATAAGACTCCACTCTTAAGACTTTAATTGCAGAGGCTCTGGGCTGACAAGTGCTTGTCTCAGCCTGGCAGGTGCAGGTGATGTAAACTTGCAGAGTCTGGCAGAGCTGAGCCAGGGGGCCTCGGTGAGGATGCCAGCTTCTCCTGCCGCCATGTGGCAGCTCCAGGGGCAATGTGGGGCAAGGAGGGTCCCTCAGGTTTGGGCACTGTTATGTGCCAGATTAACACCATCATCTAACTCCTTCTTGGGTTCTCAGACCTCCCAGCCCATCTAGAAAAAATTTTTAAGTGAGAAAAGTAAAGGCATCTAAGCAGGAGGGAGGTGTCCATGCTTCACTGAAAGTATTAAAATGTTTTTTTGTTTTTACTTTATTTCTGTTTATTTTTTTAATATCTATTTACTTATTTGGCTGTGCTGAGTCTTAGTTGCGGCAGACAGGATCGCTGAGGTATGCAGGATCCGGCATGCGGGATCTAGTACTCTGATCAGGGATGGAACCCAGGCCCCCTGCCTTGGGAGCATGGCGTTTTAGCCACTGGGTCACCTGGGAAGTCCCTAACATGTTGACACTTTTAGATAAATTATGAGCAAACACTAGGAAAACCATACATACAGACTCACCCAAAGTGAAGTCGCTCAGTCATTTCTGACTCTGCGACTCCAGCTCCATGGACTGTAGCCCACAAGGCTTCTCCATCCATGGGGTTTTCCAGGCAAGAATACTGGAGTGGGTTGCCATTTCCTTCTCCAGGGGATCTTCCCCACCCAGGGATCAAACCTGGGTCTCCCGCATTGCAGGAAGACGCTTTACCCTCTGAGCCACCAGGGAAGCCCAGACTCACCCCAAATCACTATAAATAAATCAAGATGGACTCCTAATGTTCAAGTAATCCACAGAAAGGCAAGAGAAGAGGAGCAGAGAAAGCAAACAGAAAATCAACAATAAAACAGCAGACTTAAGTTCTAATATGTTAATAATTTGCCTTAATGTAAATTATTTAAATACACCAATTAAAAGGAAGAGATTGGCAGAGTCTATTTTTTTAAGTGATCCAACAATATGCTGTTTATAGGAAACTCACTTCTAATTCAACTGTGACATTTCCCTGAAAAGGATCCCCAAATGGCGAATGAGCATAGGAAAATACCTTCAACACTGGAAGCCACGAGGCAAAAGGAAATACAGATCACAATGAAATGTTGCTACACATCTATCAGCATGGTTCAAATAAAAAATAGTGACCACACCACACGCTGGCAATGATGCAGACATACTGGGTCACTCATGCATTGCAAATAGGAGTGCAAAATGAGACAGCCCCTCTGGAAAACAGATTGGCAGTTTCTCACAAAACTAAACATGCATTTGCCATATGACTCAGCAATTGCACTCTTTAGCACTTACCCTAGAGAAATGGAGGCTTATGTTCACACACACACACACACACACACACACAAAACCTGTCCATGAATGTGCATGGCAGATTACTCCTAATAGCCAAAAATTGGACCTTCCACAGGCAAATGGTTGAACAGTATATCCACACCATGGAATACTACTCAGCAATAAAAAGCACTGTTGATTTGCTCTTGGATTAATCTCCAGGGAATTATTTTCAGTGAAAAAAAGCCAATTCCAAAAGGTTATGTAGTATATTATTCCATTTATTCCATTCCATTGAAATGACAAAATTATAGAAAATAGAGTGCAGAGGAGTGGATCCTGGGGGCAGGGTGGGAGGTGCATTGGAGAGTGGAGGAGAGAGATAGTAGTGGTTATAAAAAGGGCGACATCAGAGATCCTTGAGGTCATGGAACCGCTCAGTATCTTGGCTCTGGTGGTGGGTATATGAACCCACACAGGCGATAGAGTTATTGAAACTAAATACACACACAGATGAGTACAAACAGAACCAAGGAAACAGTAAGATGGAGCATTTATATCAACGGTGATAACTTGGTTGTGACATTGTGCCATAGTTTCACAAGATGTTACCACTGGGTGACCCTGGGTAGTTGTGCTACAGGAGATCTCTCTAGGTTGCTTCCTCCAACAGCATGAGATTCTACAATGATCTCAACATAAAAAGGTCAACTTAAAAAAATAAATGAACAAAAATAAACAAAAACCAAACCAAATTCCCTCCAGACTGCCCTGACCTTCAGTCCTGTCTTGTGACTCCCCCACTCCTCCCACCCTCATCGCTCCCCAGCCACTCCCAGCTCACTCCTCCAGCCTCCAATGACCACATTACGTCACTAAATTCAAGGTTATAGCTTATGCTTGATTCTCCCAAACAAAACGCCTGTCATGGGGTTGGCTCGATTTGCAGGTGTTTTCTTTGGAAAAGTGATCCAGGGAGCAGGAGTGAAGAGGAGAGAGCATGAAGCAGAGAAGGCTGTGACCCAGGGAGACGATGCTTTACAGAGTTGCCATCGCAACGGTGCCTGACCCTGGGGGCCCAACCGAGCACAAAGGGGAGAAGCATTTGTTTGCCGTAGACACTTTGTCTGTCGAGGATGACTCTGAGAAATGTACTCCTGGGGTGCACATGTGTGGGTGCCAAAAGAGTTCCTTTGGATTCCCCCACCTTGGACAGATGAGAAGCACTAGGATTGAAAGTCCATCTCTGGCCTCTGACCCATCCGCCTCTCATGGTGCCCCTTGGAGCCTCAGCACGTGGCATATCTGGCAAGCTCCCCCCACAAGCCTTCCACCTATGGTCAAGCTCAAAGCCAACAATCTCTCTCCCCATAGTCCGTGGCTCCAGGGTCTGGGGGTGGGCTTTACCCCACTGCTGGCATACTCCAGGGATGGAAAGATGTGGGGCCCAGCTGAAATCTCTGCGTGTCCGCCTCCCCACTCCCACACTGGCCAGCACATGCCCAGCTGCTCTGGCCACCCAGCTCAGATAAAAGTTCACAGAGAGATCAAAAGTCACCGTGCGCCTAGCTGGCAGAGTGGAGGTGCACACACTGCCTTTTAAAGAAACCCAGAAGGCCCGCAGGGGCCTGGCAGAAGGAAGTCACTGAATCAATGCCTGTTGAAGGGCTGTGTTCCCAAAGCACATGAGTCAAGGACGAGGGTGGACCATGCTCTGGCTGCAGCGCCGAGACCAGAGCTTCCCCCAGGTCATGGGTCACAGCCCCATCAGGGAGGCAGCTGTGGCAGGTGTCTGGCACCGAGCAGGATGTGAGGTTTCTGTAACTGATCTGTCTCTACACTCCATGTCTTTCAGACTCTGTGTCCTTCACAGCATAGCAGCCAGGACCAGGAGTCCTTGGTGAAGGTTACCCTAATCCAGGATGCGTGTGTCCCGAGAGAAAGGAGGGGCCTCCGCTTCACCCCAGGCCCTAAATCACTCCAGGGTTTCCCAGGCATCTTTTTGCAAATTGAAGAAGAAAGGGTGTGTGGAGATTGTAGGCCACTAGTTAACTGTGGAGTCCTGCCCTGAGGTCACCTGGGGTCATCTAGACTGCCCCCACCCCTTTCTTCACAGCAGGATGGGGAATTCGTTCCACTGAATCACAGTTCACTGCCCTTGCTGTCATGAGAAACACCTGGGCAATTCTGTACAAAAAAAAAAAAAAATCCACCCAGATTCTGAAGCAGTCGGTCTGGTCAGGACCCCCGGGTGGTATTATTTTAAAGTTCCTTCATTTCTACTGTGCAGCCTGGGTGTACAGTTCACTCCAATCTCCAGGGTCATCACAGCGAAGGCTACTGGTATCACGACACTGACATCTCAAGGCCTCCATGTGCTTATCTGCAAAATGGGAGCATGATGCCTACCTCATAGGTATGTCATGAGGAGTAAACGGGAAAACCCTGGCAGGTGTCTGGGTCTCAGCAGGGACCCTATCATGAGTGTCCCTCTCCCAAAAGCCCAATTCCTGTGTTGTCCAAGTCCCAGTCTCCACTATGCTGTACTGGAAGTGGAACTGTCGGCCTTAAGTTCAAATCTTGTGATGCTGCTTCCCAGCTGTGTGACCCTGGGCAAAGACCACAGAAGGCCCCAAATCTATAGAGTTCCTAAAATTATGAACCTCACATCACATCACAGGCCTATTCAGTAAGGACTCTCTGGGACCAGGATGCTAGCATTTTTATTTTATCAGAACACTAGGCACCGGAGACAGCCAACCAGACGCCCATGCTTAAGGTACACAACCTTAGAGCTCTAAGCCTTTGTTTTCCCTTCTGGGAAATGGGGTAATAACAATGATCTCATTTTTCACAGCTCTAAATAAGACCAAAGGAGTGAAGGGCCTCGAGAGTAAAAACACAGAAACAGGTGGGGACCAGCGGGGTTCTGCTTCCTCCCCTCCCCAGGTTCATGATCCCTCTGAGGCTACACCTGCATCTTCCAGGTGGCCTTCAGGCACGGTTAGTGTCAGTGACTGCTTGGGCCCCACCGTCCGCTAGATGGTCTTCCCGAGGTAACTCTCCTGGTCTCTGGCCTGCCTTCCCCTCCTGCAGGTGGTCTGGCTGGTGAGTTCGATGGAAAGAGAGAAACACACGATTCAGCCTCCCACTTCCCTCCTTGGGACCCACCAGCTGTGCCAGCCACACAGGATCCTCTGCTCCCCAGGCCAAGAAAACAGGCAGGGCCCCCAGGGCAGGACCAGCTGCTAGTTTTGAGGGACCCAGAGCAAATGAAACTTTGGGGCTCTTGTTAAAAATTGTGAAAAATTCTAAGACAGCAATTGTTGTTGTTTAGTCATAGTTGTAAGTCGTGTCTGACTCTTTTGCGACCCCATGGACTGTAGCTCGCCAGACTCCTCTGTCCGTGGGATTTCCCAGGCAAAAATACTGGAGAAGACAGTGAGGGCAGAGCACTAAACCACGGGTGGCGAGGTTGGGAGTGCTTTTCCCACTGGGCAGATCGCCTGTGGTGAAGCCACCCTGCCCCCAGCTAATGACACAGTGGGAAGCGAGTGGCGAGCAGACTAAGCCACCTTCTTCCACCCAGCATACCTCCCTTGGCCTTTCAGAGCCTTGGCTCTCACTCTCCCTTCATGATATTTAAGTGGAGCTAAAAGGAGCTGTTCATTCACCCACTCAGGACACTGACAGTCTTCGAGGAGACTTGACAAGGAGAAAAACCACACTCAGAACCTGTCTTCTAGATACACATGGTCCAGGAGGCAAGGCCTTTGCTTGATCCCACTCAGATCCCTCTTGCTGCATTGTCAAACTTCTCCTCTGGCCCAAGAGGTGGGCGGGGCTTTCTCAGAAGGCCAGTAACACCACTTAGTCCGGAGCCTGGATCTGGGGTCTCAGAGCCTCCCCGGCACAGAACAGCCTCACCTTCTGCCCACTGTACACGCCCAGAGCAAGGGCGCTGTCACTCCCGATTCCCCCCTACCTTCTCATCAGCAAACCCTGCGGAAGAACCCACTCCCTGGACTTCTGTCTACTCCCTGCCCTGGTTCCAGTCACAAGATTCCCAGGCTGAGCTGTTGCAATATTAGCCTACCTCCCTCCCTTGCATATCTCTCTAGAATATTTTTCAATAGAGCTCAGGCCCCAAGCAGTTTGGCACACCCAGTAGGGGACAGACCCCAATTTCAGGCCCCTGGATTAAAAGCCCCTGGCTGCTGCAGCTTCTCAGAGATCTGTGCTCCCAGACCAAAGGGACCAGTCCCCCATGCCCCCACCCCATGCTGACCCTCAGTCAGATTTGGACTGTTTGGCTACTTGGCTTCCAACCCACTGATGGTCCCTCTTGCCCTGTACCTCCAGACTGAGGCTGGCAGGGGACCAGGGTCATGCGTGTTACTGAGGGGCAGGGGTTGGTGGAATTAGACCCCCTTCATCTCCTTCTCTTTAGTGGTTGCTGAGAAAAGAGGAAGAGAGCCGCCAGATCAAGGTTTCCTTGGGAGGCACCCACCCTGCCAGCCTGCTTCCCCAGAGACCTCCAATTCTCAAAATCAGGTGGGCATCTCCCTAAAGGAGGGAAGAAGGAGGAGGATGGGCTAGTGGGTGGAGGTATATGGTAAGCTCCCCTGCCATCCCCCAGAGCTGGTCTACCAGGCAAGATCTCAGGGACAAACGCTCAAAGAGGCTATTCTTCCCCACACTCTACCTGCCTCTCTGCAAGTGACCCATAGATACACCCATGTTTAAGAACCTTGGTGAGGACCAGAGAGAAAAAGGTACCAGGAGTCTACCTGATGCGGAAAGCAAGGTGAGGGGCTGCAGGGGGCGGGGGAGAGTCGGGAGACAGAAAGACCAATTCCAGAGCATTCCAAAGGCTTGCCCATCCCCCAAGCAAGCACTTAATCCTCCGCCTCTGCTACTTAACCTCTCCCACCAGGGGCCGGGCACTTTAACTCCATTTAAATAAGCCCTTGAGGGCCCAGAAGAAATTGTTGCCAGCAATTCAAAAGCCCTGAACCCTGAGGGCAAACAGTGGCTTACTGTCCAACTGCCCTGGGTTCCAGGCTGTCGTGAGAAGCCTTCCCATGGTTCAGAGGCCAGGAGGCTCCCCCACGAGGGTGATGTCGGTACCCCAAAGCCTGGTATAGGCCTCGCAGGCCCCACTGTCCGCCTGGCTTAGCTTCCTCTAATTCTCTTCAACCCAATCTAAGGAGACCCTAGTTGGGCATATCTGATGCAAATGCCCTTTCTGGTTGAAGAAACCTGGGCAATTACTTCCTTTTCTGCAAAACAGGCCTCAGAGCTCTTGTGAGGGTTCAATGAATGATACATGGGCTGGTACCTGGAAGGTAGGAAGGTACAAGGCCAAAGCAAAGAGTCACTTGGAATTAGGTGTGAGCAGAATCAGTACCTCCAGATCTGAGCAGACTCAGTCTTCCAGGTGTGAGCCGACTTTCACTCTAAAATGCTTGAACACCCAGTGTCTGAAGCCACCCAGCACTTAGAAGTTAGGCTACCAGACAAGATATAGAACACAGCTAAATTTGAATATCAGATACACAGTAAATCGTTTTTTAGTAAACATATGTCCTGGGCTTGCATAGGACAGTCATTGTTTATCCTAAATTAATATGTAATTCAGTGTTCTGTGCACCCCCATGAGGGTGATGTCAGTACCCCAAAGCCTGGTATAGGCCTAGGAGGCCCCACTCTCTGTCTACCTGGCTTAGCTTCCTCTAATATTTTCAATTGCAAAATCCTCTGTATTTTCATTTGCAAAATCTGTCAGTTGTAACTGAAGTTTATCCAGTAACAAGGGGTTTGTTTTCAGTTTATTAAATCCCCTGAAGGGAGGAGGCAAGATAAGAAAGTTAGTGAAAAGTTGGATACAGATCTATAAACACACTATCATCATTACTTGTTTTTAAATTTTAATGTATAGTCACATAGAGAGGAACCCAAACATAGACACTGTCCAAGCCCAAGACAGAAACAGAGGAGATGGACAGACATGGAAGAAAGGGTGGGAGGAAACTTCCAGCAGGTTTAACGGTGACTGTGTCTGGACTGCAGGTTCCAAGCTTTCACTTTTGAAATTTTTCCAACATTTTTCAGTAAACATGTGCTACTTGATAAAAAATACATTTTCAGTTTATCACTTAGGTGGAGAATCTTTTAAAATTGCTAGTGGAGGGGGGTGGGAGGGGTGGCAAAAAAAAAAAAAAAATTGCTAGTGGATTGTTGGCTTCCCCAATGGCTCCGTGGTAAGGAATCCGCCTGCACTGCAAGAGACTCAGGAGATATGGATTCTATCCCTGGGTCAGGAAGATCCCATGGAGAAGAAAATGGCAACCCACTCCAGTATTCTTGCCTGGAGAATCTCAAGGACAGAGAAGCCTGGTGGGTTACAGTCCATGGGGTCACAAAGAGTTGGACACAACTGAGTACATTGTTAATGGCCAAGTGAATAAAAGATAGAAAAATATTCACATACCATCTTTTCCCCACCTGCACCCCCCCCACACACACACACATCCTAAACAGCCTTATAAAATGCACAGTGTTTCCCCAGCCACAGGCACCAACACTCTTTATCCTGCTCTTGCCGGGTCTTTGTGGTGGGCACCAATAGCATGTCAGGACGGGGCCCTGGTGCTGATGACCTCGGGGTCCACAGAGCAGGGGCTGACGGGGCAGGGGGTGGCTCGCCCTGTGCTCACAGCCCCAGCCCCTCCTCCCCACCCCTGCCTATGCTTTTTGAGCCTTGCACTTTCCTTTGTTTTTATAGTTTTCAGTTTCCTCGATCACCGTCAACTGTCATTACTCACTGCCGTCTGCACGCCTGCCCCCAACAGCCATTCTCACTTCTGTGTTTTCCTTCCAACCCTCTGTGAACACCGTGGTTGATACTGTGTGAACAATTTGGGCAGGCAGGCTCAGAGTGGAAGCATAATTGCTCTCACACACACACAAAGAAGTGGGGAGACTTGAGGGCACAACTTCATGTATCCTTCTCGGCTTCCATAGTCACACAGCAGAGGTAACAAACAGTCCACAGCGCTGAGCTCTCAATGGTGTTGGGTTATTGCATTTTTCCAGAAGCATTTGCTTCATAAGTGTACATATTGAAAAGATTTTTTCTAGGTCCCATCTCAGAGTCTACACTTTTTATATATATCACCAAATCCCACTACAATGAAAGCACATGGACACATCCCATGGAGCTAGGGGTCCAGAACCTGGATGAAGGTCACAGGACATGGAATTTGAGGTGACCAAGGTGAGAAAGTGTGTCAGTCAGGGATCAGATGAAGACAACAGAAGCCACTCTGGCAACGTCTGGCAGAAAATGAAACTAGGTGCTTATAAAAATCCTTGGAAGGACTGGAGAAGCAGGCTATACCTTGCTTCCAAAATGGGCCCTAAGACACCACCAAACTGGCCCATCAAGAAAGCTTCTCCTCCCTCCCCGTCAATAAGGTGGGAGACCAAGAGGACAGCTCTGGAACCACTGGCTTCAGAATGCCTGGACAATCAGGGCACCCACTGGACCCACACTGACCAAAAACTCGGCCTCAACCTGCCTCTCAACACCCCCAGGGCTGGGAACCAGCCCACAGAATGCTGCCTCACATGCCCACCACTAAACATGCCAAGAAAAAAAGCAGAAGTGTGGCCTTTCCATTGCTTCCTGCTTCCAAATTCCCAAGAAGGCATCTAACTGGCCAAAGTGAGTGGCAAAGAAGTCTTGGAATAGCTGGGTCTTGCCTTTCTCTCCGAGACAGAGGAAGGTAGCAGAATGACTGCTGAGTGCCGGCCTGCACATCTTGCACAGAAGGTTCAGAGAAGGAAAAAAAAGAAAAAAAAAAAGAAGAAGAAGAAGTAGAAGGTTCAGAGAAGGCAAGAACCAGACTGAGAGATAGAATTGACCACCTGCCAGTCTAGGAAATGTCCTTCAGGAGGTAGGGGGTGGTGGCCCTGAGCTACTGCTCAAAACACCTGGGCTTGGGGCTGCTTCTATAATCCATTTGCTATGTGATCTTGCCTGGTTCTCATCCATCACTGAACCAGGATCCAGAGAGCATTGCAAATCAGCTCAGGGTAAAGACAGGCCACTGGGAGATCCCACCCCAGAGGTTAAATTTTCAGGAATTTGCTGGCTGGTAAACTTCATGTTGGGAGCTTGAAATTGGCCATGTGGGAATATTTACACCACAGAAATTGGCAAATGATATAAATTGGGGGTTTTGTCCTCATCACCCAGAACTGATTATTAAACATTTATTGGTATGTCATTTGATTCAGGCAATAAGGATGAGTGAAATGTCTAGGAGGCTGTGAGTTTGGTAGGTCTGCACCCCGACTGCAGGTGACGATCACCTGAGGAGTCCTTGTTAAATCCCAGACCCCAGGCCCCACCCTAGACAACTTGAACCAGAAGCTGGAGGAAGCAGAGGAACAAGGCAGTTGGCCAGAAAGAGTTATGGGATGACAGGAGGAGACACGCAGAGTGGATTAGCTGATGAACAGAAATCCTCCTACTGGGACTTTCCTGGTGGTCCACTGGCTAAGTTCCTGTACTCCCAAAGCAGGGGACCTGGGTTTGAACCCTGGTCAGGGAACTAGATCCCACATGCTGTAACTAAGAGTTTGCATGGGGCAACTAAATATCCTGCATGCCGCAACTAAGACCTGGCACAGCTAAGTGAATAAATAAGTATTTTCTTTAAAAAAAAATCCTTCTCCTGGGAGGAGTTGCTGATGCAGACAAGAGAGAGCAGACAAAGGGCAAAGTCCTCAAAGGATTGAGAAGGAAAGAGAGAGCAGAACCAGGCAGGCTAGAGGGGGTGCAGAGCAGGAAATGGGGTGGGCAGGTGTGCAGGCAGTGCAGCGTTCCTGCCCAGGACACCTATTTCTCAAGGAGGGGGCATTTTCATCTAGGAAGCGCTGGGTGGAGAGTGTTACTTTCAGGGTGATGTTGACTGCCCCCCCCCCCTCCGAGTTCACTTGCCCACAAAGGTCCGCGAGGCTCCAGAGTCCCTCAAAGGGAACAAAATGTGTAATAATGAGCAGAGGCAGGAAGGTTCACCTCCCAGCTCAGTCCAAATGCTGGGACCTGAAGGGGAGGTCTTAAATTGCTTTATTGTTTTTTTGGGGAAAAAAAAACACAGCAGTGCATGGTGGTTGTAAACTAAATTCAAAAGTGCAAGAGAGGGAATTCTCTGGCACTCCAGAGGTTCGCACTCTGCACTTTCACTGCCAAGGGCCCAGGTTTGATCCCTGTTTGGGAAACTAGGATCCCACAAGCTGTAGGGTGAGGCAAAAAAAGAAAAAGAAGCCTCTTTTAAAAAGTGCAAAAGAGAAAAATAAAAATAAAAATCACTAGATGGCACCGCCCAGAGGTGATGACAAAGGGTGATCATCCCTCTAGGTATGTACCTCTTTGTGTGAACACACACGTAGACAATGCTACCCGCACTCTCCACAGAGCTCAGCCTGATTGCTCTGCTGGCAGCCTGAGTCCCAAACAGGCAAGGAGAGGAGAGGAGAGAGGGAGCAGGGCCCCTTCCAGCCCATCGCAGTGACACCCAGGCTCCTGGCCCCTTGCACTCCAGCCTGACCAGACCATTGTTCCGACCTGCCTCGTCCACTTGGTCTGGTGGGCGCTGGTTTTTTCACGGGGTAGTGTACTATGTATAGATTCCAGCTCAGCCCAGCTCCCCTGCTGAGCAGGGAGTCTCCACCTAATCTCCTTGTGACCCTGACTGCAGCCCCATCTCCCCCAAACCACCCCACAGATGATCTTATCTCCAGTTTTTCTCCCCATCCCATCCCAACCCCCTCCCCTCCCCAATACCCTCCCCTCCAGGAGCTCCAGAACGTCAGGCCTCACCCTCTCCCCTTTTAAATAAATATTTTTAAAAATATTTATTTATTCATTTGTTTGTGCCAGGTCTTAGCTGTGGCATGCAGGATCTTTAGTTGCCCCCTGCAAACTCTTAGTTATAGCATGTGGGATCTAGTTCCCTGACCAGGGATCAAACATGGGTCCCCTGCTTTGGGAGTACAAGGTCTTAGCTAGTGGACCACCAGGAGAGGTGGTCCTCATCCCCTCTCCCCTCTCCCCACCAGTCTCTGCACTGGCTACCCTTGTCCTCTCCCAGGTGGACCCCCACCCGTGCTCCCAGCACCAGTTCCCCCTGATCCTCGATGCCTCCTCCACTCCCACCCCCACCCTCTCTCCTGCCATGAAACACACACACCTTTGTTTGGCCCCTACTGGCCGCTCCAGCCTCAGCCCTTCTTTCACGTTCTCTTAACGGACACTGCCCTGACTTGGTCAGTGGTTGAGCTTGCCGCCTGTGTACATGTGTGTGTGCTCGCGCTGTGTACATGTGTGTGTGCTCGCGCGTGCAGTCTCTCCCATCCTGCTCGACCGACGTCCATCTCAATGGAGACAGCCCATCCTCCAGCATCCCCCCAAAGAGCAGGCATCAGCTTCTCTTTCCATGCTTTAAAAAAAAATTTTTTTTTAATTTATTTAGCGATGTTGGGTCTTAGTTGTGGTACTTGGGATCCTCTGCTGCGGTGCACAGACTCTCTCCAGAGCACCTGGGCTCGGTACTGCAGCCAGTGGGCTTAGTTGCTCCCCGACAAGTGGGGTCTTAGTTGCCCCGAGGCATATCTGATCTTAGTTGCCTGACCAGGGATCGAACCAGCTAGCATCCCCTACATGGCAAGGTGAATTCTTAACCACGAGGGAAGTCCCAATTTCTTTCCTTGCTTTTTGAAGAGTGACCCTGTCTAGAGCTTCAGCCTGTTCAGGAATTCTGACAACAGCACCGTCCCTAAGGGCTGATCATCCTCCCATTTCTGACTCTCCCAGATTCCTAGGAAGTGGGTCCCCTCCCATCCATTTCACAGAGAAGGAGCCTGGGGTCAGGGACCCCCATCAGTGGTCAGGGCAGAGACAAGACTCTGGCCCACATAGTTCCTAACCATCCTGCCACACAGCCTTCCTCGCTGGCTACTGCTGACTGCCTGGTCACTTCACCTCCCACCTGCACAAGACCACGTGCTCTCTCGGTGACCTCTCTGCTCTGCCGGTATTGCCCCATTCTGCTGATATTGTTCCCGAGGCCTGTTACCTCTACCCACACTGTCACCCAGTTCAGCAGGGATGGCTTTAGTCTGTACTGTTGCAATAATCTGCTCTTGTCTGCCTATTCTTGTCCACCCCACCCTCTGCTCCCATTAATCTCCTGAAACACTGCCAAGGCATTGATTGCATCACTTGTCAAGTGTGGGGTTGCGGCTTGGCTGTGGTCAGCGTCTGATGAGCTCAAAGAAATCCTTTGGAATTCTGAAGCCATTATCCCCGAAACTGTGTGTGAAGCTTGAGGCTTCTGCAGACAGAGCTGAATGTGAGGGATAGCCTGCTGAGGACTGGAGCCTCAGCAAACCCAGAGTAGGGTCAGCCGGAAGGATCCTCCTATTTTTCTGGGGTCTAGCCCAGCAAACAGGCCGGGGTGAGTGTCCTAGGACTGCTGTAACAAAGGGCCACTCACTGGAGAACCTGAACAACAGGAACTGCTCTTCTCACAGCTCTGGGGGCCAGAAGTCCGAAATCAAGGTGTCAGCAGGGCAGGGCTCTCTCTGAAGATTCCTGCCCCTTTCAATTTCTGGTGGCCTCCAGCAAGCCTTGGCATCCTTGACTTCTAAGTGTATTACTTCAAAGTCTATCTCCATCTTCATGTGGCTTTCGCCCCAGTATCTCTGTGTCTGTGTCCAAATTTCCCTTTTCTAATAAGGAATCCAGTCATAGGAGGCTAGGACCTACTTGAACAATCTCGTTTCAGGTATATTGCATTTGCAAAGATCCTCTTTCCCAGCAAGTTCCCATTCTGAGATTCTGGATAGCGATGAGATGGGTGGGGTGGACTATTAAACTCAGTACTGTGACTGCCCCAGCAATAAACCAGGAGGCTCCAAACGAGGCACACAGGCACAACCAGAAAAGTGCCAGGAAAGGAAGAGGCTGGAAAAGAATCAGAGGAGAGGGGAGCTCCTGAGTGGAAGGCAGAGAGAGGAGGAGAGAGGACAGAGAACTGTGGGAAGAGGTCAGAGGGACGAGGACAGACAGAAACTGCCAGGGACAGACATCCCAGGGGCAGTCTCTGCCTGGAGACTGGAGGTCAGCACCCACCAGGACTGCCTACTGATGTCACCATCCCTGAGAGGAGGAAATGTCTCCATCTCCAACAGATTAGGCATTTTTATCCCAAGCATCTGGATGCAGCGAATGGAGGCCCTGCCCAGAGTCCCAGACATTCACAGCTCGCTGAGCAGCTGACGGCCACCAGCCCCGCAGGAGACACATGCGCAGAACCATCCTCAAGGACGAAGCCCCATAATTACCTTCAGCTGCCAGGAAACAGCATCCACTTAAATGATAAGCAGATGCTCACGGCCCCTCCTGGGTTTGCTCCAGGCAGCATCCCACAGACACCTCGGAGGTGCACCCTGTCCTGCCGATATCAGTGGCTTCCTGCCTATAACAGAAGCCCAGACCAAGCACCCAGGAAGAAGACACCCTTCTCCAAAGAAACTCCAGCTCCAGCTGCCCCCTGCCAGTCAGCCAGTCTCCTAGGCTGTTGGAAAACTGCTGTGTCCCAAGAAGGCACCTTTGAAGTGAGCCGGGTGTACAGGGGACACATTATTGATGTGAATGTCCCGTCCCACAGATGTCTGTAAAGGCCATCATCCACCCTGGCTCTGATCTCACTTTTTAAATCAACCTGGGTGGGTGCTCGCTTCGGCAGCACATATACTAAAATTAGAACGATACAGAGAAGATTAGCATGGCCCCTGCGCAAGGATGACACGCAAATTCGTGAAGCATTCCATATTTAAAAAAAAAAAGAAATCAACCTGGGTGGGCCTCCAGGGGGAGGTGTGCTGGAGGCAGCATTCTTGGTGGGCACTAGCTTTGGCCCAAAGGAAGCCCCCTCGCCAAGACTGATACCAAACCTGACCACGCTGAGCACGCAAATGACCATACGAACCCGGACACTGGGCCCAGCCACTGGCCTGCCTCAGGCCTGCAGGGCCGTGAGGGATATAAACCAGGGACAAATCATAAAGCTCTCACAGGTCAGATGCCAGAAGGGTTTGCTCAACTGGGATTTGGGAGTTATCCCATCCAACCCCAAGCCTGCTGTGTAATATGGGGCCACAAAGCCACATGTGGCCTTTGAGAACGTGAAATTCACCAAGTGCCAGAGGAGAGTCACCCAAAGTGCAAAATCCACGCCTGATTTCCCAGACTAACAACAGACATAAGGGCAAATACTTCATTAATAACTTTTTATTGGCCACAGGTTGAAGTATTTTGGATATGCTGGGCTAATACACTAAATAAATTTTATCTGTCTCCTTTTACTTTGTTCACGTGGCTACCAGAAAACATAAAATTACAGACATGTCTCCTATGACATTTCTTTTGAACCGAACTGCCCTAGACCCTCATGGTAAACAGAAAAGTCCAGTGGCCCACCTGACCCTCACAGAGCAGCCAGCCTTCAGTTTCCTGCCTGGCCACCTGCTGAGTGACGCTGAGCATAGGCTCCTCCAGTCCTGCGAAAAACGAGGAGATTCATAAGATCCTCAGCACCCAGTACCGCGACAAACCCTGTAAAGGCATTTGGGTCTGAAATCCAGTCCTAGAGGTCAACGGCACTGTTTACTTCACGGGGTGTGCATTCCTTCAAAATGAATCGCCACATGCTTGCCTGAGTGCCTGCTAGGGACACAGGAGATGCTGAGGGAATGCAGACTTGTCCCACCAGCTCCAAATTTATAGTCGAGCGGGAAGATAAGACCTGCTTGTGCACAGACACGAAAGCGTTACGTCACCATCCCATACCATGTGTTGAAGTGTCAACACAGAGCTACAGATGTGAGGGCCGACAGAGGGAGCACAGGGTCTGTATGGCCCCCTCATGGGGGGAGGGGCGGTTTGCAGAGCAGACAGTACTGTGCCTGACTGCCTGGTATGCGATAGGCACCCATCAGAAGCACAGATCTTGGGTAAGTGTTTGCAATCCCAACTCTGGCACGTAGCAGCTGCATGAAGCTATTTAGTCAGCATCTGAGCTTCAGTTTTCTCATCTGTGAAATGGGGATAAGGTTATCCATCAGGGCTCTCAGGAGGAGCCAGCATGCAAGCGAAGGGTCTCATGCCAATCCTGGGATGAAGGGAGTATAGGAGTGCTTGGTAAATCTTTGTCCCCTCTCTGCTTGCCCCAGAAGCAAGGCCTGAACAGGCCAGGGCCTGAAAGGAAGTGAGGGAAGACTGCCCATCTGTGACAGGGATCCCCAAAGAGAGCAGGGTAACAGATGGGGGAGAGGAGGAAGCGTTAGGCTGCAGGTGGGTGCCAGGGAAAAGCTCTGGTGCTCCAGTGAGAGGAATGGGGGTGATTCGGATGTGAATGAGTAATGACAGAGAATCTGAGGGACTTACCTGGTGGTCTAGTGGCTAAGACTCCATGCTCCCAATGAAGGGGCCTGGGTTCAATCCCTGGTCAAGAAACTAGATCCTATATGCCGTGACTGAGACTCAGTGTGGCCAGGTAAATACATTTTTTTTAAAAAAGGAAGAAAGAAATGGGAATTTGAGAATTTGGGGCACATTGGTAGGGAAGACAAGAAGCAGAGAGGCCAGAGTCACAGTGCTTGCCATAAATCCAGACATTTGGAAATGAGGGTGGGACCCAGGGCTGGAGCCATGGGAAGGGGAAGACCATAACAACCCCAAGAGGTATACCTTTCCAGACCTTTCCCTGGGCACAAATGTTTAGGGGAAATTGTGGAGAAGGAAATGGCAACCCACTCCAGTTCTCTTGCCTGGAAAATCCCAAGGATGGAGGAGCCTGGTAGGCTATAGTCCACGGAGTCGCAAAGAGTTGGACCTGACTGAGCAACTTCACATTCACATGGGGTCATAACAGCATCATATTGTCTACTTAGTGACACTCATCATACCTTGCACTTGTAGGGACATTTGGTGGAAGCAAAGGATAGCTCTTGGAGTCAGAGTCCTTCTTCTGTGAGTATGGCCCTGAAAAGGGGGGCCTCTCATGTATAAAATGGATTATAACAGGGCCCTCTCACGTATAAAATGGATTGTAACGGAGCTGACAAGCTGGGCATGTCAACTGTGTGAGAAGACATGTCCCAGCACTCAGCCCATAGCAGGAGCACAGAGAGACTAGCAGTCCTCCTCTTTCTACCAATAAGAAAAGGACACGGAATTCTGACGCCGGGATCTCCCCTGGGCAGCTGAATAATGGAGAAATGAGGCTTTGTGGCAGACACACCAGACTCAAATCCTGGCTCCACCCCAAACTGAAGGACTTGAAGGAGCCATTCATTCTCACAGCTTTAGATCCCAGAAGTCAAAAATCAAGAGGTGGGCAGGGCCGTGCCCCCGGCTCCTAAGGTCTAGGGGAGGACCACCCCTTAACTCCTCCAGCTTCCGGAGGCCCCAGGCGTATCTTGGCTTGTGGCTCCATCATCACGTGGCGTCCTCCCTAGATGTAAGGAGAACATCTTTGTGTGTCTTCTCCTCTTCAGTCTCTTTTAAGGGCACTCGTCCTTGTATTTCACTCAGGATCCTTGCCTTAATTATACAAAGACTCTTATTCCAAAGAAGACTGTGTTCTGAGCTGTCAGGTGGACATAGCTGGTGCCAGTGGGGGGCTACTACTCAACCCATTACAGTCTGCCCTTTGCCCCCCCTCCAAGTTCACATCCATCCCATATGCAAAACACACTACCTCTCTTGCATATCATTACCTTCTCTTTGCCTCGGTTTCCCCACAGAGGTGAGGATAATATGACCACTTTATGTGGATAAGGTAAGAGTGTGTTCACCCATGTATGGCAAAAACCACTACAATATTGTAAAGTAATTAGCCTCCAATTAAAATAAATAAATAAATTTTTTAAAGAAAAGAGTGTGTTCACCAGGACCCTGACCCAGAGCTTGGTGGGTCCAAGTCACCGGAGCCACCTCTGTCTAGTCCTCAGCCCCTACGACCTCTCCCGGCTCCACCTTCTCAAATGATAAACTCCCTGATAATGGGAACCTGTGGCCGTTTAATCCACTCCAGTCCTCACCACAAACCCCAGGTCCTCCTGAGGCTGGTCACCAGGTGTACTAGGTGTGAAGACCCAGGGCCTGGTCATGACTAGGGAATGAAAATGGCCGTGGAGTACAACTTCTGGCTGGAAGTGTGGTGATTGGGGTAGGGCCACTGTGGGCAGGGTCCCAGCCCTGCTGCCACTGCATAACCAGTTAGAACCTTCCTTGTCTAAAAGTGAGGGACAGGGCGTCACCTCTCAAAATGAGCTACCTGACAGCCCTGACGTGCTGCCATCGCAAGCACATAACTCAGCGGGTCCCTGGTCCCACACACAAGCCAGCAAGTGGCTCCCCTGGAGCTGGGTAGCACCCTAGTCCTCTTTTCATGGCCTCCTAGCCCCCTCCTTTGTCTTCCAGCCAGGGCCAGGTATGCATTAGCCCAGCCCCTCCCAGATGAGCCACCCACGCCACCCCCAAGTGTCCAAGGCAGGCACTGGGCTTGGTGTTCAAAGACCCTCTCCATACGCAGTGACCCAAAGACCCAAAATTGACAACACAGATGCCAGGATCCTGACGCCAATTCTCAGAGAAAGCCGGTCCCCCTCCACACCTCTGAGACCCAGCTCAGCTCGGCCCCTACCCGCTGGGCTAAGACAGCTCATTTCCCTGCACAGAGGACTTCCTAGGGCCACACAGACCCAGTGAAGCATTCAGTTCAAACTGAGAATAAAGGCCTGCTCCCTGTAATCCACGGTCATCCATTGAAGCCAGCAGGAACGGAGGAGCCCTATGTCTTGAGGACCCAGGAGTTCCAGGGGCTCTATGGGCCCTGAATGTGAGGCTTCTGAAGCTCATAACACCTGCTTCCACACCTCACCTGTAGTGAAATGTGTAGCTTCAAGCTCACCTACCCACCAATCAGGGTAACCAGCTTCCACGACCCCAGGTGTCCTTGTCCTGAGCTGGGGTTCTGACCTGGGCTTGGTTGCCTGGTGCCTTGGTGACTCTCTGTCTTGACAGCAATCATGAAAACAATAAAAATAACAATAATAGCTAACATGTGTTGTGCCTTCCGCCTGGCAGGCGCTGTGCAAAGCTTTGCCTATTGATCCAGTTAACCTCCAAGACTACCAACTATTTTATCATTAGCCTCCTTTTCAGGATGAGGAAACAGGGGCAGGATGATGAATCAGTTGCTCAAGGACACGGGGCAGTAAATGCCCCACCTCCATGCAGACCTATGCAGCCTGGTTCCTACAGTCTGTGCCTTTAGCCCTACCCTCTATTTTTAGTGTTTAAGTCTTCAAATCCATGCTGATAACAAGGGGAGAGATGGTACTTCTGTGATGCTTCTTAAAAGATGACCTGTTAGAGAACAGGTCATCCAGGAAAGCTAAGCACGCGACCCCTTCTCAAGGCTTGGGAACTTGCTCTGTGTCTAGGCCTGACCTGGTTCCCCTCACTTCCCTGCTTAAAACCTCCAAAGGACTTCTACCCAATTAGAATCAAGTCCAAACTCCTCATCACAGTGACTGGGGCAAACAGCCTTCATCCTTCTCTCATGGCTCTCGAAGCCCAGTCCCCCAGCTCACACTGTCCCCGTGTCCTGCCTTCCTTCTGATTCTCAAACACTTCCGGTCTGCGCTTGTCCCTTTGTACATGCTACCACCTCTCTCTGGAGCAACATGCAGCCCCCCACCCCATCTTTACCTAGTTGTCTCCTTCTCAACATATAGGTCTTAATTCACCTGTGACTTGCTCAGTGAGGCCTTCTCTGACCACCCGCCCCCCACAACCTGAAGCCATACTTTATGCAAACGCACTTATAGAACAAAACAAAATAAAAGGATAATTCTCTCCCGCCAGCAAGAGGAGGGCCAGAGTTGGAGTTGGATCAGCCCCTCCTTGGGTTTAGCAGATACAGAGGCCAGGAATGGACACAATCAGTCCTAGGACACAAGGTCCCTTAACAGGCTTGGAAGACAGAGAGAGCGGCATGGGGCAATCCTGAGGATTACGGGGCCTTTGTGTGTGAGCCTGGCCCATCTACTTTTAGGACAATGACTTAGGGGGGTCTGGGATCCTGTGCCACCTACAAGAGGGAGCATCTTTTTTTTTTTTTTTTTTTAAGAGGGAGCATCTTATTTGGGGAGGAGAAGCACAAGGATGCTGTACTGAAAGGACTTGGTTCACCATCCACAGGCCTTCCTTCGTTAAGATCCTATCAATATGGGACTTGCCAGTGGTCCAGTGATTAAGAATCTGCCTTGCAATGCAGGGGACACTGGTTCGATCCTTGGTTGGGAAACTAAGATCCCACATGCTGTGGAGCAACTAAGCCTGTGTGCTCCACAATTACTGAGCCTGTGAGCTCTGGAGCCCAAGTGCCACAACTAGAGAGTTGGTGTACAAAACGAAAGGTCCCTCATGACGCCATCCCACATGCCAAAACTAAGACCCAACACAGCTAAATAAATAAATAACACATTAAAAAAGTGCATTTTAAGGGAAAAAAAAAGATCCTATCAGTATGCCAGGTGTCCCTGTATCCCTCACCCCCTCCGGGTCCTACCATGGTGTCCTAGGATCCCAGTTCTTACTGTCACCTGTCCCAGGCCTGGGGCTCTCCTCCAATGCCCTGGCCTTCTTTAGGGCTACAAACAGTTGAATCAGTTTCTTCAACCCCATTTCACTAAACATATTTCACTTACTTACATTAATCTAAATGCCTCCTCTGGGCTGGCCCCTGTGTGAGTTGCTGATAAATGTTTAGGACTGTCACCTAGCAGGGTGGGGGTCATGGTGGAATACATATGATTTTACTCATATAAAGGATGTGTATCATAGAATTTACAAATATTCTTTACTGTAAACTGTATAACCAATTGATTCACAGAATGCTTTCATTGATTTTTTTTTTTCCAAAGTCTTGGATCAGTGGCCAACAGATGTCTGCCACTGATGAATGAGTGTAGTTCTGACAAGAATGTCAGTTGATATTGAAGCGAACCAGTAAAGTGAAAGGGAAACAACAAAGAAGTCAAACCTCACTGGTTCATAAAGATGTGAGTGGCGTCTTCACTGAATCAGATAAGAGTTTTTCAATATCAAAAGAATATTTCTTCAATTTTTTGTGGTATTCACAATGTAATGGCTACCAACAGGCCATGGTTTTAAATTTAATCTGCATCATTAACATTTTTTTCCATCACTTTCTCAAGTCTAGACAACCAGCGAAACAGTAACGCAAGATGTGATTTGCAGTGTTTGCCAATTTCTGTGGTGTAAATACTCCCACCACAGCTGATTTCAAGCTGCTGGCAGGAAGTCACTGAACAGGCTACTGGGACAAGAGGCACAAGAGCCACCATTGTCCAACATTTCCACCATCAGATACAATAGAAGTGAATCACCCCCAAGAACATGGTGTCAAATGGAGTGAAATCATTAGGAAGAAATGAGTTTTAAGCATGTATTACCTTTGTAGTATAATCTATGTCATTATAAATTTAGTTAAATTTTTAAAAATATAGCTGTGCCAGGTTTCAGTTGCAGCATGTGGGCTCTTAGTTGCCAGGTCTTAGTTGAGGCATGTGGGATCTTTGATCTTTGTTGTGGCATGTGAGATCTTTCTTCATTTGCAGCATGCAGATCTTTAATTGTGGCATGTGGTATCTAGTTCCCTGACCAGGGATTAAACCCAGGCCCCCTGCATTGGAAGCACTGAGTCTTAGCCACTGGACCACCAGGGAAGCCCCTGTTCATAATTTTTAAATGAGGGGCCCCGAATTTTTGTTTTGAAAACTGGACAAGCAACCCACTGGACAAGCCTGGTGAAGGACAGCAGGTCTAGTGCATTGACTTGCTTTGTGCCATTTCAGGTCACCCATGTAGGAGAAAAGAAACCCAGTTTTCCTGACTAATGTGTCCCCAGGAGAGGGACATGCTGGTGAGCCTTCTGTCCCAGGAGACTCCTGTCCAGCTGGGATCCTGTCTGCAGTGCTCCGGGCCATGCGAGGAGGGCCAGAGGCTGACTGTTTTGACAGAAACAATTCTGTCCACTGGATAAGCCTGTTCAATACTCTATTGACAGATTCACCTTGGTAACCTGAAGCCTGCTCTTCCAGAGGCACCTCTCCCTCACTGCCTGTCTTTGGTCTTAAAGGCACACCTCCCTCTCCTCCCTGCTGGTGCGGGACCCAGGGGGAAGGGGCCTGGCTGAGCACTGAGTTATGACATAAGCAGATGTTGGGGGCACTCTTTGCATCCAGCCAAAAGCCCCACTTCCACTCTGCATGGGGACCTCCTCCTTTACATCTTCTACTCCATCCCGGGAGAATGACAAAGAAGCCTTGGCTCCCTGGAGTTGGGGTGACAGAGGCAAACACTCGACCTTAACCCTCTCTTCTCTAGAAGGTGGACTTAGGAACTCTGAAGTGGCAGGAACGGGCAATCCTCTGTGGGGTTGAAGGGTCTGAGTTTAGGGGGGAATAGCTGGTGTGCAGCACAAAAAACCAGGCCTCTAATGAGCTCTGTGAAAACAGCATAATCAATGCATCTGAGAAACAGCAAGCGCCAGCTCTGCAGACTGTGCAGACACTGGCCTGGCCCTTCTGAAAGCAAGAGCTGCCCCAGTGCTGGGACCTGTCCTCCAGGGCACACACAGGTCCCACAGAGGAGCACAGGGCTTCTTTGTCATTCCTGAATGATGTGCAAAGACTGGTCAGCAATGAGTCAGGCTGAGAAGCAAGTGGGAAGTGACCAGGGGACAAATTACCCTTGGTTCAATAGCTTCAACACCCACAGCATTGCATCTGGGTCCATCTGTCTGTCAGTCAGGGCCTACCGGAGAAAGAAGGCAGAAGGCAGGCTCAGTGTAAACAGGAAAGTATCACTGCCAGCGGTGGGTAACTGAGAGGGAGACGAAGCAATTGTATCAGCAGAATGTGTGGGAGAAAGCAATCCCCAGCTACTCCATGCACAGAATAGCTGTAGTTGGTTTTCAAAATTCTGAGAAAGACATCTCCCACCAAGGTTTCTGCGGCGGAATTTCTCTGGTCCTGTGCAGTATTTCTTGGCTCCCATGGCATTTGTTTTGGTCTCCAAGCCGAAAAAGAAACCTATAATCCCTAATAAGTTTAAAAAGAAAAGGACCCTTTCTCTATATGGATCTTCTTTCATGAGACTCTGCTATTTCTTTGGAATCAAAGAAAACATCAGTGTCAAGCAAGGAGATGGGGGTGGGAGGCACAGGTCCATTTCTGAACCTTTCGATCTGAATCCATCAAAGAATACAAAATCACCCCATTATAATCATTACTGTCAAATTGCGGGCAATCAACTCGCTGACACAGGCCAGATGGACATCCGGGAGGAATCCATAGAGCCAGAGCTGGTTCTGAGCCCTGCAGAACTGAACCCTTTAAATCAAAGAAGGAAAGAAAGGCAGGCCTTGTGTTTTTATTTCCTGGTGTTCCCTGTTACTTTTACATGTTTGTTTGTTTTATCTTTTTCAAGAGCGTCAGACAGAAACCTGGACTCCAAACCGAGAAGTGGCCCAAGGATGTCTATAGATAGTAGGCCACATGTGCAGATCAGTGTTCTGAACTCCCCAGTGCCATCGGCCCAAAGCCACAACTGAGGCCACTGAACCCATCCACAGAGAGAGCTGGTATTTCCCATTCACCAAATCTCCTCAGAGACGCCATTCTTGAAAGTTCTCCCAGAAGCAGGACCACATTCTAAGAGCCCTGGGTGCTTTTGCCTTTTTGGACTCCTTTCTCCATTAAAAAAAAAGAAAGTGTTAAAAATTATAGTTTATAACTGCATTGGTATAAAGAAGAACACATTAATATTCTACATTAAAACAGTCTCTTGAACTTAAGCTTTTTTTCTTTCTGATTTAAAAAGAAATTAGATATACATTCAGTGGAATATAATTCAACCTTAAAAAGGAAGGAAATTCTGATGCATACTAACAATATGGATAAATCTCAAAGACATTATGTTAAATGAAGTAAGCCAGACACAAAAGGACCAACAATGGATGATTCCACTTACATAAAGAACAAAGCAGTCAAATTCACAGAGACTGAAAGTAGAATAGTGGTTGTCAGGGACTGGGGAGAACAGAAGGAGGAGTCGTTGGTTAATGGTTAGGGTTCCAGTTTGTGAAGACGAACAATTCTGGAGATGGATGGGGGTGATGGTTGCACAACGATGTGAATATACTTAATGCCACAGAACACTTAAAATAGTTAAAATGGTAAATCTTATGTTTTTACACATATACATAAATATACATGGTATATTTTACCACAATTTTAGGGCTTCCCTAGTGGCTCAGATGGCAAAGAATCTGTCTCCAGTGCAGGAGACCCAGATTGGATCCCTGGGTCGGGAAGATCCCCTGCAGAAGGGAATGGCTACTCATTCCAGTATTCTGGCCTGGAGAATCCCATGGACAGAAGAACCTGGCAGACTATAGTCCATGGGGTTGCAAAGTGTCAGACATGACTGACTGACTAACACTAACTAACTACAATTTTAAAACAACAACAAAAAGAAATTAGAATACCTTTGTGGACCCCTAAAAGTATTGTGGGCCCTGGCACTGAGCCTTCCCAGCCTTATGGAGAAGTGACCCTACCCAGAAGCACGCAGCTGGCTGGCTTGTGTTGGCCCACTCATGCCCTTCATTAACCCCATATTCATATAGCCACCCTCCCCATGTTCCTTCTTCCATCAACCTGTCTAAGCCCAGAAAAAAAATGAAATACAGAACTTTATTTGGGACTTCAGTGATTATAAATAATCTTGACACATTTCAAGTCAGCTCCTGTCTTTCTCAAGGCTATTGTCACCATCAGAGGAGAGGACTTGAGGTTCCTTCCCCCTTCCCAGGACATCTCTTGGGGTTTTATTCTCTTTCCCAGTCAGCAACCAAGGGGAGTATCCCTTACAGGGAAGTGTCAGGGCACTGTTAAGAGGTGGCATTTGTCAGCCTAGACAACTTTTTAAATTTTTTACTGAACCTCAGTTTAAGGAAGAGAGTTCCTGGTGGGGTTTCTACTCTATCCCCTCACCGCCCCCAGGCCAGGTCCTACATGAAACCAGCTGGCTGGCTGGCTGGGGAAATCTGCACTGTAATATCAGTTTACTTCTTATTAGCCCTTTGATAGCAGATCAGGGGCTTTGTGATGCTCTTGACCTGAGATTTCCTTTAAAAACCTCAAACAGCAAAAAAAAAAAAAAAAGTAAATATTCTCCTCTCGACTTCTGTGAGTGAAAGGGCATTGAGCAAGGGGTCGCTTTGGGAAACAACGGCCTTGACCACTGAGTAGTGTTTAGTCCTGAGTGTGCAGGGAGTGTTCCTAAAACTTAAAGTCATTCTGGGGCCGGTTGTTTCTGGTTGGGCAGGCAGCAGCCTCGCAGCCGGAGTGAGGGGAAGGGGTGGGGCTGTGCCAGAAGCAGAGGGCGCGGGGCTCCTCTGCTCACCCCCTACATCAATGAGACCCGCACCTCGCCCCACGAGGTGCATCTCCATCCCACTCCAGGGGAGGTGGGGCCATGGGGGCGGGGGGAACGGGGCGGAGGGCTGCCAGCTTTGGCAGGCCCCAGCTGCCAGCCAGCCCAAGGGGAGCCCGCCCCCTAGGGGAGGGCGTAGCAAGTGCAGGCTCCTTGGTGCCCCTGCCCCGGCCCGGCCCAGGCACCTGGAGCAGGCAGGTGAGGCCGCGGCCGGGGTCTCCCGGAACCGTAGGGGACTCCTTAGGGGTCCTCGGGGACAATCACAGGAAACGATCCTCCGGAAGAAGCTAGACAGGAGGACTTCTTGGACAAACCCGGGGGTTCTTTCTGGAGGTGGGGTCGCAGAGACACCCACCATTTTCTACCAGGATTCAGGAGGGCGGGGCGAGGAGGAAATGGACTAGGTGACCACGTCCGAAGACCTTGTCGTCGGGAGTGGGGGTGGGGTAGGAACACGGACGTGGAGGGACCAAGTTTCAGGGCAGCAACATTCAGCTCCGGAAGTGGCCGAAGCCGGCCCCGATACAGACAATACGGGATTTGGGGGGTGCCCGAGGCGTTACCACCCGCTCCCAGCCCTTGGCCCTCGCAGCACAGACAGAACCGTGCTCTGGCTGAGCCCTCCCGGCCTCCATCCCACGGTCACCGGATCCCTGAGCACCCCCTCCGTTCTCCCTTTGATCCTGCAGGGACACCCCCGCCCCAGGTGTCCAGCGGAGCTCGCCGCGCTCCGGCCCCTGGGGATCGATCGGCTGGCTGGCGACGCGCGGCCGCGTCTCCGGAGCCACCGCCCCCTCCCCCGCCCGGGCTACGCAGGACGCGGCCTCGGAGCAGCGTCCTCGCGGTTGCGGGCCGCTGCCGGACCCGGCTCCAGGCCAGCCGCGAAGGCGGAGACCGACTGGCTCCTTCCGATCGCTCCGGCCTCGCCACTCCAGGGTTGGCGGGGGCGAGGAGGGGGAGGAGAGCGAGCCCAGCTTCCCCGGCCGCGGCGCTCGGCACCCCACCCCCGCTCCTCCTCCGTCGCCAACTACCCACTCCTGCGCGCGCTTAACCCTCAGCGCGCCGCGAGGCCGAGACAGGGGCGCGCACTGGGCTGGGGGGAGGGTGGGGTAGCAGTTACGCTTCGGCTGACTGCTACTTCGGGGTGCGCCTGGAGATTTTAATTTTATTCCCGGGTTTGCTGCAGCAGCTCTTGGTTGGAAAAAGGAAAGAAAGAAATCTGCCTTGTGTGTGGGCCCCGCAGGGCTTGGGGGGCGCAACGGAAGCACCCGAGACCAAAACGCAGGGGCGAGTGTGAGTGGGGAGAACCGCTTAGGCACAGGAGACCCGCGGGGAGTCCTTGGGCAAACGAACCCCAAATGAAGAACACACAGCACGCAGAGGCCGTTGTGTGTGCGCGGCGGCTGCGGCAGGCGGTGGAAGTGACACCAAAGATTATATTTGAAATATGGATCCTGGGGGTGTCTATTTCCAGGCGGGCGCGAGCCCTGCGACCGAACTTGAGACCAGGGCTGAGTAGGCTTCTGCTAGCGAACCTGGGAAGCTGCCCTGAGGTTGGGAGGGGGTGGACCAGCCGACGCCGTAGAAAACTACGCGTCCCGCTTCGGCGCCGGCGACCCCCGCGTGCCGCAATGCGGAGGCGCGGCCCTGAGGCGGTCAATGTGGCCCCAAGGCTTGCCCCAAGGGGCCACGACCTTACAGCGCGCCAGATCCGTTCCCCGCCCGTTCACCCTGCCTGGCCCTCCCACCTGGAGCCCCAGCTCCAGCTCAGAGCGGCTCTCTGCCGACGGACGCGGGGGCGTCAGGGGCTTCACCACCGAAATAAAAGCCGACCCTTGGCGGGCCGTGCGACAAAGAGCAGAAACATGGGTGTGGGGCCTCAGAGGGCGGAGGGGCGCCCTTAGGGACAAAGTCATCCCTCGGAGAAGGTGCACGGGTCAGCGTTCCGGGCTCCCACACAGCCTCCCTGCTCTCCTCGCCGCCATCAATAACAACACCCCCCCACACCCACATACACAGTCCCACCAGGCCAGCTCCCCCAAAGCCAGCGCTAAAATGCAAAATTACATATGCTAGAGCTGAAGTCAAAGACAAGTTCTCCTACTAAGAACAGAAGAGAGAAATGAACTCTAGTCAATGCCTGGGCAGATGTTGTAGACGTTGCTAGTAAATTCTCCCTCAGCTACTCAAAATCCACCTCGGGGGACCTAAAAAGTCACACTAACTAGAGGGCTTTCTTAGGGGAGGACTAGCTGGGGAAGTCACAGGCGGCCCCTTCCGGGCAGAGCCCAGACCTGGGCTCCGTGGGCGGGTAGTGGCATCTCCTGGCAGAGAGTGTCCATTCTGAGAGAGTTTCTTTAAGAAGTCGTTTGTTTCCCCGAGTTTACATGGGTCAGGCCCCTTGGGGACCCGAATTGTCAATGACCACCCTCGGGTCCAGGGCCGTTAAAAATTTCCAGACTGCTCCAGGCTCTGCTTTTCCGGCCCTCTGACCTCGGGGCGGGCTCCTGAACTCCTCAAGAAAGCACCGCTCCTCTCTTGGGGCCCTTGAGGCCCCCCTAGGGGCCCCAGCCCGAGGTGGGACCCAGAGGACTTCAGCCCTTCAGGGGAACCAAGAGGTGCGATCTACCTCCAGCTGGAAGGGGGCAGCGTCAAAACGGCAGGCCGACGACCCTTCCCCGGGGTTCCCCGTGGGCTCGGGATATCCCGGGTCGGAGGCAGGGGCCCCAGCTGAAGGCTCTGGGAATTCCGTATTTAGAGCTCCATTTGTCTGCGACTCCCTCGGAGGGGCCAAGACAGGGTGGGATGGTAGGGGAGGCCCCACGGGAGATTTTCCAGGAGGGGCTTGCAGGGCACAGAGGGGGAGCTTCGAGGGCTCACCGTTTCCCACACCTCTGTTTCTGTCCGTTCCTTCTCCCTGCAGCCCATTCACAGCCCCGAGAACCTGAGCTCCGCCCCCCACCCGCCGGCAGGCGAGCGGTGGTCTAGGGCCGGTCTGTGAGACAAGGCTCCGGCTCCGGGAGTCGGCCTCTCTCCACGTTGGCCCACCCATTGCCAGGACGAAATAAACAACCACGCGAGTTCACGTGTTCGGCTTGTGTATTTCGGTCACTTTCCAAGCCGGGAGAGGGGGCGGCCGGGGACTCCCGGGGCTTCCGAGGAGCTTCTGGGCGTCCCCTCCCAAAGTGTTGGGGAGACTGCGGCTGCTCGCACGGTCACACCGGCAGCTCCAGAAAAGACCCGCCGTGTTAGCCGGCTCATCCCACCCATCGTCCCCAGCTCGGCAGCAGGGCCAGCCCGGCTCCTGCGCAAATTGGCCGTCGGGGCACCGGGTGCCACCGCGTGGCCCCCGAGATCCAGAGCGCGGGCCCCGGAGGGGCGCGGGCGGAGCGAGCTGAGACGTGGCCTGCGGAGTCCGACGCCCCTGGCGGCGCGGAGGCTGCAGCGGCCGCTCGCCCTCCCTCGGCGCCTCTGCCCGGGACGCCTCGGAAACACCCATTGGAAAAAAATTTCGGGGGGTTTTCTAGCGAGGGGTCGGGCGGAGTGTCGGGAAGCTCAGACCCTCCCTGGACGAAGGGACTGTCCTGGACGAGGTCGCTCCAGATCTCCCGACAGACTGACATTGCCGACGGCGTGGCAGTTTGGTAGGCTCAGTTCGGAAGAGTGACTGTCGCGCTGACAGCGCTTCCTCCGCCAACTTCAGGGACCCTTCCCCTTCTACGATCAAGTTGTCCCACACGAGAGCTCCTCACCCTGGACACGAGGGTCAGGAAAAAGCTCAAAACAACAACAGGAGGAAAACCTTTTCCTGCGTCCCCCTCCCAGCTTCTATAAACCCCGAGAGCCCCCTTTCCCCAGGACTACAGGAAGGCTTCGCCCCCACCCAGGCAGGCGCGCCCCCCAACACCTTCTCGGGGAAATCTTGTGTTTGTGCCTCAAGCTTGTCAGAGGGCAAACGCTGCAGACCGAACCCCTCTCTGGGGCAGCCAGAAAGGGATCCCCGCCCCCCCACCCCTCCAGGCTTGGGCAGCGGCCGCCAAGACAGCAGAAGCCGCCCAGCCTCGGGAGCTGCGAGGTGGTGGTGAAATGGTGGAGTCCATGTGTGTGTCCTGAAACACCAGACCATTTCCAGGCTTCTCCTGGATTCCTGGGAGAAAAGGAGCCCAAAACAGGCTTTGGGGGGTTTGCTTCCGCACCTCGCCCCTCCCCCCGCCCGCTCGAGCCCCCGGCGCAGTCCCCACCCAGCATTCTGGGACTTGTGTCAGGGCGGGAGCGGAGACCCGGATGGCTCTTTGCCCGCCCCCCTCGCTCGTTCCACTCTCGCTCTGCTTTTGCTCCTTTCCTTTCTTCCACGGACGCTCAGCCAAGAGATTGCGCAAGCTTCCTGCTGCCGGTCCTTCAAGGGCCCGGAGCCGGGGGCCCGGACACACCCCCGGGCAGGCGCGCCCCTGCCCCTGTCACTCGGGCTGCCCTGCCCCCCCAGCCCCCCCACCTCTCACTCCGACCCCACAGAGCTCGCGGCCCCGCGGGCGGCGCCCTCGGGAGGCCGCGTGGGGCGCAGCAGCTCCCCCAGCCGGACGCCTGAGCTGCACGCCGGAACGCGCCGTCTCGCCGCCGGAGGTGCTAAACTTCACACTCGGCGGCTTCTCCGGCCGGGTCGGAAGGGCCTCGGCTCGGCAGCGCCTTGCCGGCCAGGGACCAGCGAGCGCGAATTCGTGACCAGCGCTTGGCTGCTCGGCCATTCCATTCGCCTCCCTTGCGTGCGGCCCCGCTGTGCCCGGCGCGGTTTCAATCCTTTCTTGGCCTTCCCTGCCTTCTCTTTTCGAAGTCCTTCCCGGGACCCCACCAAGTCCTCTCGGGCCCCCAAGTAGTCCTGGACATCCTCTTCGTCCCCTCTTTGTCCTCCCTGCCTCACGCCGTGTTGGCCGCGGGGTGGGGGTGGAGGGTTGCTGCTGGAAACTGGACCTCCCGCCCTCACCCAGCCAAAGACAGTGTTGAGGGTAAATGAGGAGCCCAGCAGGATTCGGGGAGGGATCGAGAACGCTTTGGTAGGGTTCTTGAGCTCTAGGGCCCCAAGCTGGCTGCTCCTCTATCCCCTTTCTCCTCTCGGCGCTCTTCTCCTTGGTGATCCTTTGCACCCAGTCCTCTCTCCTCCCTATCCTTTCTCTTCCATTCCTCGCCTTCCTAAATGCCCTCAGCCTCGCTGGGCGGGGCGGGGCGGGGCGGGGCGGCGGGACCCGCGGGGTCGGGGAGGGTGGGGGCGGCGCGAGCTGCCCCCGGCTCCGATTCCGCCCCCTGCCGGCGACCCCCTGGGAGTCTGCACATGACGCAATTCGGTGCAAATGGAAACTGCAGTGGATGCTTCCGTGGCCCCCGGCAGGGGTCCCCGGGCAGTGTACGCTGAGAACGAGAGGCGAAGGGGGCAGGCCAAAGCGCTAGGCCGCAGGCGAGGGGTCGCAGCCAGATCCTCGCGGCCCGGCCAGGCTCTTCACCCCCGCCTCGGCCCCCCGCCGACACACCTCTGTCCAGCCCGGTCCCGTTCCCTCCCTCCAGCGTCCCTCTCCCAGGCTCTACGATCCCTCCCTCTGCACCTCCCCGACGCCCTCCTCCTCCTGGCCCCCTCCCGCTCCCTTCCTCCTCCCCGCCCCCCCACCCGCCCCGCCCGCCACCCAGGCCCGGGGCCTCCGGTAGGCCAGGCTGCGCCAATCCCGGCCGCGGCCCGCCCCCTGACGCCGAGCAGGGCCCAGCGAGGCCCCGCCCGCTGACGTCCGGATTTGCATGAGTTCTTGTGCAGCCGCGGCCCGGGCTCAGTTGTCTCAGCGAGCGCGAGCCGGGAGCCGGGGCGGGCGCGGGCAGCGGCGGGCGGCCGGGCTGTGCAGGACGAGCGGCGGCAGCGGCGGCGGCGGCGGCGCGGGCGGCAAGGGCTCCTCGACCGGGGCGGCAGCGGGGCGCCGGCGGGAGCCAGCAGCGTCTGCAGCCGCGCCGGCCGCCCGCGCCCCGGCGCGCTCCGGTTCGGCCATGGAGCTGCCAGCTGTTGGCGAGCACGTCTTCGCCGTGGAGAGCATCGAGAAGAAGCGGATCCGCAAGGTAGGGCGGCGCGGGGGCGGCGGCGAGGCGGCGGGGGGAGCGGCAGCCGGAGCAGCCCGCGGGGAGGCGGGGAGGGGGGTGGGGAGGCTGCGGGCCGGGGCCGGGGATCCCGCGGAAGCTGATGGAGTGCTGTCTCTTCCCCCCCTCAGGGCAGAGTGGAGTATTTGGTGAAATGGAGAGGCTGGTCCCCCAAGTAAGTAGCGGCCGAGGGGCGGGGGAGCCTGGTGCGGAGGCGCGGGGCTCCCGGGCTCCGGACCAGCCGGGCTGGTGGGGTGGTGGGGGGAGCGGACGGGAGGCGGGGTGGAGGTGGGGTGGAGGGAGGAGGGGGTGGGGAAGTCGGTGGCAGGCACTGGGGAAGCCGAGCCGCCGAGCCCGAGCCCGGCGCCCTGTGTTGTACTCCGCTCTCCGGGAAATGCCATCACTAATTTATGCACTAAAAGGAGCCGGAGGAGCTGGAGAGACGCGGGGCCGAGCCGGGGAGGCCGGCGGAGGGAGGGAGGGCGCAGGCACTGACTGATGTGCAGCAGAAAATGGCTCCTTTCCCCTTTCCCTCCACCGAACGGCTCCATATTGCAAAACCAAAAAAAAAAAAAAAATTAAAAAGCGACGAAAATGCAATTGTGTGCCTCTTCCCTCCTAGTGGTGCAGGGAGAGGAAGAGAAAAGGCAGAAAATGTTGGGAACTGTCACTGCGGCGCTTTTGGTGGGGAATTTTTTTTTTTTTAATTTGAAATGCGAAGGCACCGGATGGAGACAGACGCGCAGGCACACGCACACACACACACACACACACACTCACACACACACACAGAGGCATATTTTTGTGTTGCTGAGTATTTGGGGGTTGCTTGCCCGTGACAGCGGGGTCCAGGGCCGCGAGGGGGTGTGGGGGGGCCGCGTGGCTGACGGTGATCGGATTAGGGGTCAAATGGAGAATGGCTGAAGCCCTCGAGGAGACTCGGGGCTGGGGAGAGGAGGAGGGGACTGCGACTTTGCATTTTGGCTGCTTTGCACGCAGGGTTCCTGGTGAGCAAAGTGGCTTTGGAACATGTCGCAGTTACATGCTTAAAATTCTTGACAACTGCAAAATAAACTGCTAGTTTCATTTTCCTTACCCCTCCCCTTTCTTCCTGCCCTTGTGTGTTTATTTTGACTTGGGGAGGGTGTATCAGGGACCGTGTCAGGCCTGCAGAAATTTACTCTCCACCCCCCACATCCACAGCTAAATAGCTTTCAGTTCATGAAGACAGAGTAGGGCCTTATGTCATTCCCCACCTGGAGGCCACAAAGCTGGCTCGGTTTTTTGTTTTTACGCCGTGTCCCCCTCCCTTTTCCCTTGCAAGATATAACACGTGGGAACCCGAGGAGAACATCCTGGATCCCCGGCTGCTGATCGCCTTCCAGAACAGGTGAGCGTCCCCCAAGCACCCGCCGCCGGGAGCCGTGACCGTATATGGGAATGGGAGAGTGGGCCAACGCTGCAACAGGACAGGGGGAAAGGGCCGGAAGGGGGGCTGGCAGGAGTCCCCTCCCCCGGGTCTGAACGGGCACGACTGGGGCCTCGGCTCCTCTAACCAACGTCCTTGGCGGTTGCTGCAGCTTGGGGTGGGGGCGGGGCAGGCCCGGAGAAGGAGAGGCTTGTGTTTGGGGGAACTGCGGGAAGGGCGCTTGCGGGTGGCCCTACAGCTGCTCGGAGAAGTTGGGGCTGCGCCTCGGTTCCCTGCCGGCCCCTCTCCCGTGGCTACCTTAGAACCCCACCCCCGGAGCCTAGGTGTTTCCTTCCTGCTGCCACTGGCCGCTTGGCACGGGCAGCTCTCGGGGCAGCTCCAAGGGAGCTGGCATTGTGAAACCTCCGGACGTCACAGAACTGAACTTAACCTGTTGGGGACTGGAGAAAAGTTTACAAGACCTTAACCAGCCACCCTCACCCCCCAGGGAGCTTGGGGTCGACAGGGGGCAGATTCTGTCTGGCACTGTGTGCCCTTCACACCTCCCACTAGGCTACTTGGTGGGTCTGGACCCCATTCTCAGGCAGGGGGAGCTTGGCCGACCCGCTGTGGGGTGGGCACTGCCTGGTGGTGGAGGGGTGGCTTCTGACGAGGGGTTCGTCGCGCGCACAGATGCTTGTCACGCTGCAGCTGCTGCAGCTGGATTCACCACCGGTGGCTGTGGTTCTCTGTTTCGGGAGGACAGAAGGGGGAAGGGCGATGGAGGAGGGGCGGAGCAGCAGGAGCCCGCGGAGCTGGGTCACACCGCGGCCTTCCATTCCCCCTCCCCCTTTTATTTTGCATTATTTCCTGTAGCGCGTTTGCCTCTAAAACTGTAAACTCTAGCCCCTTGGAAGGAGCGACCCTCAGGGAAGTTGCTCTCCTGACGCAGGAGGGCGCCGAGAAGGGATCCTGCCCGGGTTCCACCTGGGAGTTCACCAGCCTGTAACCTTGTCAGCGGCTGATGCCATGTTGCATAATGGATCCCCAGAGATTTAAAATGCAGGCTGTTGCAATGCCATGCAACTTTGGAGTCAGGCCCCCGTCCGGGCCCCCAGGCATGACAGAACTCTGGGTTAGCCCAAGGGTGGAGGGGTGCCTAGGATCTGGAATGGGCTGCAACTTTGGCCTACGCTGGAGAGGCACTCGCTTCTGCCATGGAGGGTTGGGCAGTGCTAGGACCACCCTCCTCCCAACCTCGGATCATCCTCCACCAGGCTGCCAGCGAAAGCCTGACAGCTGTATTGACCAGCGCCACCGCCCACGGGCTTTATTAATAATTTGGAAATGAAGGGAAGCTGGGAACCCGGGCTCGTCGAGTAGGCGGGGCTTCTGTGCGTCGCCCCGCCCAGCAGCTCCGCCCCAGCCGTACCAGAGCTGGTTCACCTGGTGGCTGCGAACCTGGCCAGGCCCTGGCCTCGGCGTCCGGCCCCCGCCCCCAGCCCCTAATTGGCTCATTTGCCGCTGTGTAAACAAGGGCGCAGCCCCTCCCCCTGTTTAGTGCCTGGCCTTTAAGAAAACGAGTCCTCCCTTCTGCCGGCGGCACTCGTTATCTGAATCTTAATGAGGTCATTAGCATCCCTTGCCTCTGACGGGGAGGCACCCGGTTGACGCTCACCTCATTTGGACTTGTTTTCATTCCCTGGACCCCCGAGCCCACTGCGTTTTGTGCAGGGCCACGGGCCCAAGGCTGTGGGCACCAGTGCCAAGCTGCCCAGTGTCAAGCTGCAGGCAAAGATTCAGGGCTGTGGGGGGCCCCATTTCAGGTATGGACATCTGAGGTGGGGGAGCCCTTCGGAGAGGGCCCCTTGGGCAGATAAGGGTTAGTACTGGGGTAAAGTGGCACTCTGGAACCGGCCCGAGGCGCCCTAGTGACAGTGGAGGCCACCTTCTGCCCTGAGCCCTTGCTCCCTCTGGTTCTGGCTGGCCCCACGGCTCACCACAGTGGGGGCTTAGGAGGAGGGGAAGTGCCTGAGGCTAACAGCACTGCGCTCTGTCCCCTCTCCGCAGGGAACGGCAGGAGCAGCTGATGGGATACCGGAAGAGAGGGCCGAAGCCCAAACCGCTGGTGGTGCAGGTGAATACACTCCCGGGCCCCAGGGCCAACCACGACTTTTTCCCTTGACGTTGCCACCTGAGGTGCCTCCAGGCTTGGAAGTCGGGGGGAGTTCCTCTGAAGCACCCAATTCCACTTCATCTTGACTTCCCACACCCTTCCCCGACCTGGTAGGGGCTGGGACACTCCTGATGCTGGAGGCTTGCTCTGGGGCTGGTCTTATCCCTCCTCTTACCTCCCCCTCCATTCCCATCCCTTCCCCCCAGGTACCTACCTTTGCCCGTCGTTCCAATGTGCTGACCGGACTCCAGGACTCCTCGGCTGACAACCGCGCCAAGCTGGAGCTGGGCGGTCAGGGCAAGGGCCAGGGGCACCAATACGAGCTCAACAGCAAGAAGCACCACCAGTACCAGCCGCACAGCAAGGAGCGGGCGGGCAAGCCCCCACCGCCAGGCAAGAGCGGTAAATACTACTACCAGCTCAACAGCAAGAAGCACCACCCCTACCAGCCGGACCCCAAAATGTATGACCTGCAGTACCAGGGCGGCCACAAGGAGGCGCCCAGCCCCACCTGCCCGGACCTAGGCTCCAAGAGCCACCCGCCCGATAAGTGGCCCCACGGCGGGGGGGCCAAGGGCTACCTGGGAGCCGTGAAGCCCCTGGCCAGTACAGCCGGGGCTCCAGGCAAGGGCTCCGAGAAGGGTCCCCCCAACGGGATGACGCCGGCCCCCAAGGAGGCGGTGACGGGCAACGGGATTGGGGGCAAGATGAAGATCGTTAAAAACAAGAACAAGAACGGCCGCATCGTGATCGTGATGAGCAAGTACATGGAGAACGGCATGCAGGCGGTGAAGATCAAGTCCGGGGAGGCAGCCGAGGGCGAGGCGCGCTCCCCCAGCCACAAGAAACGGGCTGCTGAGGAGCGTCACCCCCCGGCAGACAGGACTTTCAAAAAGGCCGCGGGGGCGGAGGAGAAGAAGGCGGAAACGCCCTCCAAGAGGAGGGAGGAGGAGGTGCCGGGGACCGGGGACACTCAGTCCCAAGAGGCCGGCTCCCGCAAGCTCTCCCCGACCAAGGAGGCCTTCGGCGAGCAGCCTCTGCAGCTCACAACCAAGCCCGACCTGCTGGCCTGGGACCCGGCCCGCAGCACACACCCACCCTCCCACCATCACCACCACCACCACCACCACCACCATCATCACCACGCCGTCGACCTAAATCTCTCCCATGCGCGCAAGCGCTGCCTCTCCGAGACCCACGGCGAGCGAGAACCCTGCAAGAAGCGTCTGACGGCGCGCAGCATCAGCACCCCCACATGCCTGGGGGGCAGCCCCGCCTCGGAGCGCCCTGCGGACGTGCCCCCCGCCGCCGCCCTCCCGCAACCGGAGGTCATCCTGCTGGACTCGGACCTAGACGAACCCATAGACTTACGCTGCGTCAAGACACGCAGCGAGGCCGGGGAGCCGCCCAGCGCCCTCCAGGTGAAGCCCGAGGCGCCCGCGACCGCGGCGGTGGCTGCTGCGCCGGCAACAGCGGCCGAGAAGCCCCCGACCGAGGCCCAGGACGAACCCGAGGAGCAACTGAGCGAGTTCAAGCCCTTCTTTGGGAATATAATTATCACCGACGTCACCGCGAACTGCCTCACCGTCACGTTCAAGGAGTACCTGACGGTGTAGCCGAAGGGCGTCGGAAGAGGAAGCGCTTCAACTTCTGGGGCGTAACACCTGGGGCCTGGGGGCGGACTCCTCCTCTCTGCAACTGCGGGAGCTCCCGGCCCGGCCCCAGCGCGAAAACCGAAGCCGCGGCAACCGCGTCCCTCTGCCGGGTCTAGGCTGGAGCGCCCGGCCCACACTGGCACCTTCCACGCCGTGCCTGCGGGTCTCGCCCTCATCTGCCCCACCCCCTCTCTCGTGGACCTCCGGGACTGACAGGGCAGCCACTCGCGGCGGTCTAAGAGTTATAGTATTATATTTTAACCGTGCTAACTTGTCAAGTGCAGACTTTACTCCCGTTTGTACGTGGTGTTATATTGAAATGTATTGTTTGAGCTCAAAAGGCCCACCACCCCCTTCGGGCTGATATATATATATATTTATTTGTAGGTATTTATATATTGAAATATAAAAACCTAGATTTATGGAGTTTCCTCTAGATCACGTTATATTCTATATCAGACGAACTATTTTCTGTTGGCCTTTCTACCCGTTCATTCAGTATTTCGGTTGATTTCATTTCCTCCCCTTCCAGGAACTGCAATACCAGTAACCTTGGTATATATTTTTTGATACTGTACACATCGATGTGTTGTTTCTATGTGCAAAACAAAAAAAAAAAAGTTTGTTAAAAGGCTAAACGAGCTCTCTAGAAACTGCTGCTACTAGAAATGTCTAAACTATAAGCTTCCAATTATTACCTGCTTGAATGTAAATATTAAATGGAGATGTTGAAGGTGCATTTTCGCTGTTTGAGATTAGCTAAGAGGGAACGTCAGAGACTGGGGGGGTGGGTGGGCAGCGGCTGGACGCCTCTCCGCACCCTACTTCCGCCTTAGGTCGGGCGGGGGGAGGGTGGGAGTGGGAGGACCTATCGCATCCTGCGATAAACTTTTGCAAAAGCAAAGTGAACTGGTTTCACGAGCAGAGGGGCCCGCACCCGGGGAGTGACCCCGCTCCCCGGAAGTCGAGAGGCTCTCCAAAGGAGAGGGGAATTCCTGCGGGGGGGCTGTGCTGGCGTCGCCCCCGCTCTCTAGAGTCTTCGGGCGTCGGCTGCCCACTGCGCGGGCAAACTCGGGATCTGCATAGTGGGGGGAGGGTTGCAGGGGTGCTCAAGCTGCACGGAGACGTGGGTGGGGCTTACCCCCCCGCGCCAAGCCCACCCGGCACCTGCTGATTTTTGCCCCCCACCCCCCAGGACGCAACACACCCTGGCGCTGGCCCTGGTGCGGCAGGGGTGTTCCTTCCTAATAATCCCTGCCCGGCAGGGCAGGTTCCGCAGGGAGGGGACCCTCCCACCCTCTCCAGCGTCCCTTGCTGCCATCGCTGGCCCCGCCCCACCGAGGAAGCTGCCGAGGCTCTTTCTCTGCCAGGCTCTCTCCCCGGAAACCACCAGGCCAGAAGCCGCGACTGGAGGCGCCGCGAACTCGGCCAGGGCAGGGGGCGGGGGGCTTCCCGCGAGGTGGATGGGTTGTGGGAGGGGGGAAGGGCTTGCGAGAGCAAGGCCTTGCCGGTCCCCGCTTCCTGAGTGAGCAGGAAAATGTGGGACCCCATCTCACCCATCCTGCTTTGGGTGGCTAGGCAGTGGCCCCTGGTTTCCCCACGCAGGAAGGGGTTAAGGGTCCCCAGGGAACGAGGGGAATGGGCCGAACTCGAACTCCGAGGTGCCGCTCCCCCAGGCCAGGAAGCCGAAACCCGGGATTGCTGCGGCCGGCCCTGGCCAGCTTTCTGCAGACGCAGCGATCTTCCTCCTGGCTGGGGTGGCCCGAGCAGGGCCAGGGGCCACGGGACTGAGGGCCCGGTAGGCGCGAGGCTGTTGCTGGCCCCCAAGTCCCTTGCCTGCCAGCCTGGGACTGAAGAGCCTAGCCTCTGCTGGCCGCCAGGGCGGAAGAGGTCAACGCGGTTCATAATGGGGGGTGGGAGGCGGGGGGTGGAGATGTGGCGAGAGAGCACAGTGTTGGGAAGGCCAGGGGAAGAGATAGAGGGCCGGGAGGGCGGGAGGCCTGAATGCGGACAGTGTGGCCAGTGTTGGCTGCAGGCCACCAAGCGGCTGGAGGTGGGGGAGGGGAGCCTAGCGGGGGGGAGGGGAGGGAGGGAAGGGAAGCTCTGGAAAAAAAAAAACCGTTGGGAGTTTCTAGCCCTGGCTTTTGTGAATTGTCCCTCCCACTACCCCCATCACCCCAGCCCCCTTTAGAGTGAGTTAAACGCTCCCCCTCCCCCCTCGACGTAATGAATGCCCTTTGCCACCCTGGGAGTGGAGGGAGGGGTAATCTTGACTGCTCCTGGCAAACTGCCTGCTCAGCACTAGAATTGGGCCTGTCCTTCACTGACTGGTACACAAAGGCACATGCCAGGCGTGAATTTCGTCTCCCTGTTTTTCTGGTAGAGGAGAGCTAAAAAGTCGGGAGTAAGACGGGGAACCCCTTGTTCAGGTCTGCACAGGTGGTGACTTGGGAGTGAGCCTTAGTCCCTGGGGTGTCCCTCCTGCCCAGTGGGTGGCCTCTGCGAAGCTGAGCCTGGGCAACAGGGGAGGGGAGGTAGAGGATGGCACTGTTGGTGAGCAGAGAAGGAAACTGCTCCACTACAATTTGCAGAAAGGTGTGGCCTGCAGGTGGCTTGAGGCCTTGAAAACTGGGCCTGGTGGTGGACCTCCTGGGGGAGATCTTCGAGCTGGATGGTCCTTGGAACAGCCTGGAACCTAAGTTCAAAAGACCAACAATAGGACAGAGGCAAATGGATAGGTCAGGAGGGGCAGCAAGATGCCCAACTGGCACAAGACTCAAGAGTATCCAAGGTCCCCTCTGGCCCAGGAGGGACAGGACTCTTGTTGGCTGGGGCCACTTAAGCATCTTTTTCCAATCAGACCCCACAGAGGTCAAGTGTCCCTGTGGGATGAGAGTCTGAGGTTCTGATGGCTAAACAGCTTATCCAGCTCACCAGGTCACTGCCCAGTTCTGTACTGACTCGAGAATCAATCAGGCGGTCTGCTATCACCCTGCAGAGAGGTACACCATGGCAACTTGCTCCTCCCTGACCTCTCAGACATAGATGTGTCCAAGGCTCAGGAACACTCAGAGAGGGCCAGCGGCTCTGGCACCGAGACAGGGGAGGAGAGCCCAGTGGCCCAGATGTAGGCTTTGTGATAGATCTTTGTCACAGATGTAGGCTGCTTCTTCCTAATGGAGGGCAGAGATGTTTATCAATGCCTAACTTTCACAAGCAAGGGGTCCTAAGCCCTCACTTTTCCTAAACCCTCACTTTGAGCCCATGTTCAGATGATTCTGGGATCTTAACCTTGCACACTAGGAAACCCAGAGTTCTGTCTTTTCTCCAAACAAACCTTTCCAATGGGGCTGAGCCTTGAGCATAGTGCTGAAGCTGACTCCTTGCAAAGAGAGGGGCACTTGTGTATCCACCCATCCCTCAGAGGCTGGTCCCTCCTGCACCAGCCAGGTTCCAGATTCCAACTCTAGTCTCCCTGTAGCCTGTACCACTGCCACCAACTCAATTTCACAAGAGCCAGGTTTCATCCTTCAGTGTTATCTCCATCCTTGGATCCTACCAGGGTACTTAGGAGCTAGGGTTGCCAGGCTGAGAATATAAAAATCTAGGGTGCTCAGTTAAATTTGAATTTCAAATGGACAATGAATCATTTTTTAGTGTGTCTCATGAAATATTTGACATATACTAATACAAAAAAATAATAAAATGCTTTGTTTATGTGAATTCAGATTGAACTGGGCATCCTGGAATTTGTCTGGAACCCCACTTGGATCCTGAACAGTCTACTTAGTCAGTCCCTGCCCACAGGGAAGTTTAAGTCCAATAGGAGAGAGAAACTGCTGAGAACTGAGCCACAAGGGTCCTAGTGAGTGCGGTGATTGTAGTAACATCAAGTATGTGTGGCAAGGCACAAAATGGTTGCTGGACGTCCAGGGGCCTTCAGCTGTGATTTAAAGGGGAAGGGAGTGGTGGAGTGAGCATGTGACAAGACCTAGACAAGTAGTGATGGAAGACCAGACTTGGTCGCTCCATCTGTTGGCCCACCTCGGGCTCCTGAGTTGAGTCTCTTCCCCATTCCCACTCACCCCAACAATAAATTCTAGAACATACAAGGAGGGCAGAACAGATCCAATTGCAGCACCCACTGTGCTTAGTTGTGTGGGACTCTTTGTGACCCCATGCACTGTAGCCCACCAGCCTCCTCTGTCCAGGAGGATTCTCCAGGCAAGAATGCTGGAGTGGGTTGCCATCCTCCAGGGGATCTTCCCAGCCCAGGGATCGAACCCAGGTGTCCTGCACTGTAGGCAGATTCTTTACCAGCTGAGCTACCAGGGAAGCAGTACCCACTCCCCCACCAAAACCTTTTCCCTTTCTACACCTCAGTTTCCTTAGCATCTTCAAAGACATGCCCTGACAGTGAGGATGAACTGGGTCGGGAAAGAGCCTTGAGCACTTCTGGAAAACTCCCCAAGTAAACACACGGGTTATTATTTTTTTTTTTACCAGGGAACATTAAACATTTCATGTCAGATTCAAATGCCTTCTAACGACTTCTGGCTGAGAGTCTCAGCTTGACCGAGGAATAGATACCCAGTGATGTTTACCTCTGAACTGACTGCTATGTCTCCCTCCCCTCACCCCCACGCCCTCTATAACCCAGTGTGCACCACCAGCCTTTTGCATTCTGCCCTTACTACGTGCTTGGTAGATAACCCATTGACCTGGAACCTCAGCCTCAGCCTCTCCAGCTTTATCCTGGTTCACCAAGGCTGGCATTGGGACAAGAGAGAGAGAAGAGCTGCGCCTGCATTTGTACAGAACCAAATCCTGATGCTTTTTTAATCAAGTTGCTTCTATGGTTCTATGTTATGTTTGCAGCTCATCTGAGAAGGTGAAGACTCTAAAGAGGAAATAGTACTAACGGCGGATATTCGGATATTCTCGGATGCAAGTGTCCATTTCCTGTGGCCATAGTTCAAATGCACCCCCGCCCCCTGCACCCGCCTTTTCCTCTCTTCCCCTTGCAGTTGCTGTTAACAGCTAACATGGAATGAGTGCCCACCACCTGTGGGGGGTACTTCAGTAGGTCATCTCATTTAATTCACAGTCTCCCATGAGGTAGGCTCCATCACTGTCCCTGTCTCACGGATGGTAAAATGAAGACTTAGAGGCTCAAGTAACCAGTCCAAGGTCAAACATCCAATAAACAGGGGAACAGGAGTTCTGGGCTAGCCTTGTCTGTCTGCAGAGGCTATGCTCCCAGCTTCCAGGGTTCTGTGGGTTCTTCAGAGGTGAGTTCAGGTCTCATCCCCTCCCTGAGGTTGTTCTAGATTATTCCAGCCTTTACCAGGGCCTGCTGTGCATGACCTCCTGCAGTAATCACTGCGCCCCTACCAACTCATCAATCAACTGCTACAACATCCACGTGTGCAAGTGCCTCTGTTCTCCAACTGGACAAAGCCCCGCCCGTCTGGAAGGCAGCGGACTTGTCTTGGGTATTTCATGCAGTCCCAGTGTGCTCAGTTCCTAGGTAAATACCTCGGAATCGGATGCCTCGTGTGTGTGTTGTCCTGTGTGTATGTGTGTGTGTGAGCGAGAGAGATGGGACTTTCAGACAGTGATGCTGATCACTGCACTGCAAGCTATTAGCAGCAGACACAAGGAAGGCCCCGTGCCACCCCCAGGGGCTCAGCCCCCATGACCACAGGGCTGCACAGCAGACTGGGGACTCAGGCTGCTCCCTTCTGCTCAGCCACCGGCGGGTGGCAGACCCTTGGGCACTGAGCTGCTCCAGGGTTCTGCCACCCCCTCACTTCTCACCTGATCCATCTGTGTGAGTTTCAGGAGACTCCAGGTAATTATGTGGTAATTGAATTTAGGGAAACAGACCCTAAGGATAATCCTGGAGTCAGTTCCAGAAGACTCATGGTTTAATTTCCATATTTAACTAGTGGTACTTGTTATACGGTTCCTGATAGCACAGCAACCACCTTCTCCTCATGTATTTAGTTTTAACGTGAGGTTCAGAATAGTACAGATATAGGCATGTTACTCCAAAACATGCAGAGTTAGCAACAAGCAGAAGACACAGTATGCACCCCTTTTTAATTTTCATATATGGTCTTCATGTAAGCTGGGTGGATAAGACCTGACACAGTCAAAAACTCACCAAATGATGCCTGTAATTATTATTTCACTTAATCAATGATCTGCAAGTTGTAGGGGCAAAGAGCTGCCATTACCAATGGATGTCCAAGGTGCGTGTGCATGCCTGCATGACTGTGCATGTGGGTGTGCATTTATGGCCGGGGAGAGAAATGGCGATGCAGCCTGTACCAGCAGGAACGCCTCTCCTTTGCTGCCTGAACGAAGGATCCTTTCAAGCTCACCCTGGAGTTTAATATTGCCAACAACTGGCCCTGACTCCTTTCAACCTGCGCCAGGTGTAATGTAAACCTCTCTGCATTTCCTCCCTTTCCTGTTTCATCTGGGAAATTCTTCACTAATTCCATGGTATCTGGTTTCTCATTGTTTTCTCTGCTTTAGACAGCCCCTTGGGGTGGGCTTTAGGAAGGTGTGCTTAATACTCTCAGCCTTTCAAAGTGACACCAGCTCTTCCCTCACGACCACTGCGATCCTCCAAAACCTCTTCCAAAGGATGTCGCTGGTTGTCAGGGCAAAATAAGCAATAACGTCTTGGGGAGATGAGCAAGCACCTGTCACAAAATCAGAGGACGGTCATGGGCGGTCTATACCGCAGCATCCAATGGAGAAAACAGGACAGTCATGGTCAGCTCCTTTGTAATATAGCGTTAAGTTTATATTAATGTTACAGTGTTAAGGTTATATTAATGGTGTGTCTTCCATTCTTTGTTGAAGTAGTACTGTTTGGGGTTGAAGACAAGGAGGAATACAGCCGGATGGAGGAGGGCTGGGCTATTCCAGATGCAAGCAGGGGACCATACATTTTCCTGTGATTCTCTAAAGGAGGTGGGATTACAAAATCATGTGAATGTTGGGGGTTGGAGAGAGAAGAGCCTGGCAAACAGAATCCCTCCTATGAACAACGGAAGTGAACATCCTTATAGCCATTTCCTGCTTTGTTTTTTGTACTCCCCGCTCTCCCATCAGTGCTGGGGGTGGGGGGGGCAGGGAGGTGGGAGAGGGAGGAGAGGAAGCCCTGGGCAGGGTGAGGGAGACTCAAGTCTGGCCAGATTCTTCTCAACCTTCAATGCGTCTTCCTACCGTCTCCTCTCCTGGCATGGGAAATTATTTATGTTTGCAAATTGCTTTTGACTCACATGAGTTATTCTTCTTGCCTGCCAACAGGTCTGGGGATGGGAGAGAGTTATTGAGCCGGCAGCTGAGAAATCCAGGGGCGATGGCAGAAGGAGCACTGAGGCGGAAGTCACGAGCCTTGGGATTTGGTCCCAGCTCCGTCACTGCCATGCCATTACTTCCCCTTGCCAGGCCTCGGGCTGCTCATCTGCAAAATGAGAG